>NC_141682.1:5045000-7445000 GCF_028749965.1 Puma concolor
CGGGGGAGGGGAGGTGTTCTGTTGAAACAACTAATCCCGGTACCAGCTAGGGCCACCTGAGACCGTGAGTCCTCTGATGTTGAGGTGCTCGAGGATCACTGGAAGGGGACAGGGATGCCAGGACCACACTATAGGATGGTTCCATCTGATGGCATTCATTCCCTTCCAGGAAGACCTCAGCATTCCTTTGCTGAGGCCCAGGTGGAACCGGGGCCTTCGTGGGGCTGCTCTCAGAGCATGTCAGAGCACTGGTAGCCACAGGCCAACACCTGGGTCTGAGGTTGATTCCTGGGTCACCGAAAGGGAGCTCCACTTGGACTCTTCTTTGAGTTTCCTGAGGTTGCCATGACGAAACACTACACAACGGGCAGACGCCACAGAGGTGAATGTGGGACAGCTCTGGAGGCCGGAAGTCTGCGATCAAGGTGTTGGGAAGGGAGATCCCTTCTGAGGCTGTGAGGGTGGGTCTGTTCCATGCCCCTCTTCCGGC
Organism: Puma concolor; assembly: GCF_028749965.1. NCBI lineage: Eukaryota > Metazoa > Chordata > Mammalia > Carnivora > Felidae > Puma > Puma concolor. Next base: position 5,045,491 of record NC_141682.1, read on the forward strand.
TTCTGGTGTTGTTGTCGATTTGTGGCGTTCCTTGGCTTGTAGAAGCATCACCCCCTTTATCTTCACATGGTGTTCCCCCTGTGTGTGTGTCTGTGTCCAAATTTCCCCTTTTTATAAGGACACCTGTTACATTGGACAAGGGCCCAGCCTGATGACTTCATTTTAACCAACGACATCTGCAATTACCCCATTTCCAGATAAGGTCGTAGAGGGGCTGGAACTTCAGTAATATGAATGGGGGGGGGGGCAGGGAGTAGGGGTGAAAGAGACCGTGAGAAAAGTTATGCACAGGAAGCACAGTGTGGCTTCTTGGGTCAGGCTGAACGGGAGGCTTCAGTGCGGATGGGAGTCTGTGTTTTTGTGCCAGCTTGCCCACAGGGTGTGGTGTAGCAGTTTCCAGGGGAGTCAATGCCAACCCAAACCAAACATAGCTCTGTGCCTGGGGGCATTGCCCTTGGCCTGGATTGAGGAAGGAATACAGAGACGTTGGGGCTAGAGCCCTGGGCTGCACCGAACAGGGGCATTCTGCCCCTGCCCCAGGTTCCGTTCCCCCTTCTACTGTCTCTCCCAAAGGGGCTCAGAGGACTTCACCCTTGATTTGAGAGATGGGTGAGTGAAGTGACACCAGGATCGTTAGCAAGCTCTTTATCAGCCCGGTGGTGCCACCAGGCCACTGAAGTGAGCCTCCTAGTCTTCAGCAGGGATAGAAGGACAGTCTCCTGGCTGAAGCCAGAGGCAGCAGTAAGCCTCCAAGAAGCAAAGCGGGGAAGCTTTGCAATTTAGGTATCGTATGGGTGGCGCGGAAATCAGTTTTCAAGCGGTGGGTGGATACTCCAATCAGTGGCTACAGCTAAGGAAACCAGTGGGCAGCCCAGAAAGAAGACACGTGATGCATGTAAGCTGACCTCTCTGGGTCTGTAGAACAGCAGGCTGAGCCACGGCTCCATGCTGGCCGCTATGGCCTGCCACCCAGTGCCTGTACCTGAACCTTGCCTTTAGCACAGAGGACACAGCCTAGGCCTGGCAGCAGAGGGGGCTCCGTGACAGGTTTGGTTTCCTAGGACGCTGACTCTGGGATGGAGACGAACCTGCCCCACTACAGACGGCAGGGAACTGGAATGGAGAAGGGGAAAGGCAGGACCAGGCCGAGGGAGGCTTTGGAGTGTGGCGTGGTCTCAGTGAAGCCCCCAGGCAACCCGATGGGGACCTCTGAAGCCAAGAGGGTCTTCAGGCTGGTCACGAGCTGGGACAAGAGGGCCCGGACTTTGTAAACTGGCATCAATCATTACATACAGGGGAGGGGCCGTGACCCCCAAGGGAGGTGTTGCTCTTCAGCGGATGCAAGTCTGAGAATCGCCAGCAGGTAGGCGCTGTCTTGGCAGCCCAGGAGGGTACATCCTTCAACCCTAAGGCGGGAGGAGGATCTGGATTGTGGATCTTGGCATCCACTATGGGCTTCTGCAGTCCTACCCCCACCTGGGGTTCCCTATCCAGGCCCTGGGTCAAGGCCACTAGAGGGAGGACTCAGGACTCAGCAGTTAATCCACACCAAGCTGGGTCATCAATGCAACATGCGGTCAAAGTGCTGTTGGGGGCTCAAGAGTGGCCGGGCCGGGGACGCCTGGGTAGCTCAGTCGGTTAAGCATCCGACTTCAGCTCAGGTCATAATCTCGCGGTTCATGGGTTCGAGCCACACGTCAGGCTCTGTGCTGACAGCTCAGAGCCTGGAGCCTGCTTCAGATTCTGTGTCTCCCTCTCTCTCCCTCTCTCTCTCTCTCTCTCTGCCCCTCCCCCACTCATGCTCTGTCTCTCAGAAATAAACATTAAAACAAAAAAAAAGAGTGGCACAACCTTCAGAAACCACTGGCCATGGCCAATGTATAATTATGTCCCCAGAAATGAAATTAATTGGCAATCAACCTAGGTTTTCTAAGATTGTATTACCAGAAAGCCCCCAAGCCTGGTGCATAAGGGTCTGGAATTAGTTCTCTCCCTCTTGAATAGTAATCCCCAGGCCTAAGGAAAGAGCAAACGACATCTGTGGGAAGGGTTTCTAAGGAGATAAAAGGGGACTCATCCCCCTCATCGGCTGATTACAACTGAAAACTGGAAAACCCCAAAAAGCAATGACCTGAAGGCTGTGAAAAGTAAGTACTAGCAGGCAGGTTGGGAAGGAAAGTCAAAACATGAAGAGAAACCAGTATGGCAGAGGTGGTTTCCTGTTTGTTTTTTTAATCTCCTTTATCTACTGGCCTTGGGCTGAGGGCCAGCCGGAAGCGGGGCCTTGGGTAACAGGTGGAGACAGTAAAACCTTCAAGAAAAACTAGTGTTTATGGCCAGAAGACCAGGACAGTGGCCCCTATGAGCAGGAGTGTGGGAGAAGAATCACCACATTTTTCTTCCTTTTCTCCCTAGTCCTACCCTGAGGCCAGAGCCATTGAGGAACCTCATTGCCATGGTGGGGGAGGGGGCGTGGACACCTAACATCCTGAGAGAAGACCCACTTTCTGGATGGAGGAACGCGGACAAAGGGTCCCTGCTGTGTGAAGAATGATTTGTTTCCCTCTGTCTTTTCTCTCTTCACTCCAGAGGAGGCCCAGCCATAAAGAAATGTGCCTGCAGCGGGTTTGGGGGCGGGACAGACATTCTTAGAGAATCTCATCTTGCGGAAGAATCTGGAAAAGGGGACCTGGGGAGTGTGGAGGAAACTCTGGAGAGGAGGGAGCTTGGGAATGGGTTCCCCTAATTCTGCGTATCAACGAATACATGTCCCAACGGTGCCTCCATGGGCCGCACTCAGATATGTAGCAAAGTCTTTGAAAACTGAACTGGCATTGAAACCGCTGAACACAGGAGGAAGGAATGTGTGATTCAACCAAGCTGACCACCTGCTTTAAGCAAACAAAAAAGCACCATTCCGACATTCTCCAGAGAAAGTAACAGGACCCAGTGTCTCAAAAACAAAAATAAACAAAAAGCAGTATTGCAAATGTACAGCCTATGATCCAAAATTACTCAACACACCAAGAACCAGGAAAATGAGACCGATTCACAAGGGAAGAGACAATCTCCATTTACCAGCCCTGAGATGACCCAGATGTTGAAATTATCAAAGACCCTAAGGCAGCTATATTGTAACTATCCTCCACGAGGGAAAGGTAAATATGCTTGAAATGAATGGAACATGTTTTCAGCAGATGGACATAAACTGTATAAAAAAGACTTTAGAACTTCAAAATAAAAAACCCAGTATCTGAAATATAAAAACCAAATCACTGAATGGGTTCAGTAACAGAGTAGATGACAAATGAAAGAGTCAGTAAGATTGAGGACAGGTAAATATAAATTACAGGGTGAAAAGGATTGAGAAAATAAGGGGCATCAGTGACATACGGAGCAGTATCAGAATCAGAAGGTTGGACATTCGTGTCACGAGACCCTGATGGAGAGGAGAAACAGATGATGCAGAGAAAATACCTGAAGAGATAATGACTGGAGATATCCTAAATTTGGTTAAAGACTTACACTTCCGGATTCAAGAGGTGCCCGGGTGGCTCTGTTAGTTGAGTGTCCGACTTCATATCAGGTCATGATCTTGCACTTCGTGGGTTCGAGCCCCGTGTCGGGCTCTGTGCTGACAGCTCAGAGCCCGGAACCTGCTTTGGATTCTGTCTCCTCCTCTCTGCCCCTTCCCTGCTCGCGCTTTGTCTCTCAAAAAATAAAACATTAAAAAAAAAAAAAAAAAAGAAATTATGGAGGCCAGAAAACAGTGGAATATTTTCTTAAGATTTTATTTTTTTAATGTTTATTTTTGATGAGGAGGGGAAGAGAATGAGCAGGGGAGGGTCAGAGAGGGGGACAGAGGATCTGAAGTGGGTTCTATGCTGACAGCAGCAAGCCTGATGTGGGGCTCAAACTCACGAACCATAAGATCATGATCTGAGCTGAAATCAGACGCTTAACCAACTGAGCCACCCAAGCGTCCCAAGATTTTTTTTACTTTTTTATTAAAAAAAATTTTTTTTTAATGTTTATTTATTTTTTGAGAGAGAGAGAGAGAGAGTGAGCAGGGGAGGGGCAGAGAGGGAGAGAGGGAGAACCAGAATCTGAAGCAGGCTCCAGGCTCTGAGCTGTCAGCACAGAGCCCGATGTGGGGCTCGGACCCACAAGCTGTGAGATCATGACCTGAGCCAAAGTCAGACGCTTAACCGACTGAGCCACCCAGGCACCTCCCCACAAAATTTTATGTTTAAGTAGTCTCTACACCCAACATGGGCTGGAACCCACAATTATTATTTTTTTTTTTACTTAAAAAAATTTTTTTAATGTTTATTTATTTTTGAGAGAGACAGAGTGTGAGCAGGGGAGGAGTAGAGGGAGGGAGACACAGAATCTGAAGCAGGCTCCAGCCCCTGAGCCGTCAGCACAGAGCCCGACGCAGGGCCCAAATCCACAAACCATGAGATCATGACCTGAGCTGAAGTTGGATGCCCAACCAACTGAGCCACCCAGGTGCCCCTGGAACCCACAATTCTGAGATCAAGAGTCACATGCTCACTGACTGAGCCAGGTGCCCCATCAGTGGAACAACATTTTTAAAGTGCTTAAATAGAAGAAATAATCAGGCCAGGATTCTATGTGGGGCAAAAATACCTTTCAGGGAGGAAGGTGAAGAAAGACATTCTCAGATCAAAGAAGATTAAGAGAATTAATCACTAGCAGACCTGCTCTCAAAGAAATGCTAAAGGGAGGTGTTCAGGCAGAAGAGAAATGATACCAGAGGGAAGCTTAGAACTTAAGGAACGAAGAAAGAGCAACAAAATGATAAATATACAAATAAATGTAATAGATGAATTTTCTCCTCTTAAGTTCTTTAAAATACGTATAATGTTGCGGTAAAGTTGTAAGGTTTGTACACTTTGCTCTAAGTGTTAAAATACTAACTTAGTAGACCACAGTCTAGTTAGGCACCCGTAATTACAATCCCTAGAGAACCCCCCCCCAAAAAAACTAAACTAAAATCCTGAGATATAGCTAAAACATCAACATATAAATTCAAAATGGAATGCTAAGGAATTGAAGTCAATGAAAATCGTGGAGTAAGGGATTCCGAAAGCCAGCCCCTTCATAACAGCAATACAAAATCAACCTTTTTGGATCACCAGCAATGAGCTAAAAGCTTGCAGCATCCCAAGAAGTACCTGTTTAAAAAAATGGCTGATCTTGGTAAGAGCAGTAAACTTTGTGACATCTGACCTTACTCTGCCCTGGGACTAGGCTCTGAAGTAGCCTTGAAAATGGCAGCTGAATTCCTGGGACCAGTGATGAAGTTTTTGGGTTGATGGCGGGGTGGTCCGGAGCCAATGGCCAAGAAAGAATTCTTGAAGACGTCTTTTGTACAAAAAGGTGATTTTATTAAAGCAAGGGGACAGGACTCGTGGGCAGGAAGAGCTGCACTGGGATTGTGACAGGTAACTCATTATATACCCTCAGGTTGGGAGGGGGTCAGGGATAGAGTAAGTCTCTAAGGAATTTTGGAAGTTCGAGCCCCGCGTCGGGCTCTGTGCTGACAGCTCAGAGCCTGGAGCCTGCTTCGGATTCTGTGTCTCCCTCTCTCTGCCCCTCTCTCGCTCATGCTCTCTCTCTGCCTCAAAAATAAAATAAAAACATTTTTTTAAATTATAAAAAAAACAAAAAAAGCAAAAAACAAAGAAAGAAAAACAGATTCCCTGCAGAGGCTTCACTTGCAGGCCGATTCTTACCCACTGGCTGAACATGGCGGGGAACCCCCGAAAGCCACAGGCTCCTGTGGCTGAGAAAGCACTTGCGGTTGGGGTCCTTTCCAACCAAGGATGGCCCTTAACACGCAGCTGCCTCTGGCTCATTGCTCCTTATCTTGAGGGATGCCCCGAACTCCAGACTTGAAAAAACACACACAGGAATTTATTAGGCAATCTGGTTTGGTCTGCTCTCCTGTCATGGCCTCTGGCCAGGAACACAAGGGCAGACAAACCGCAGGGTTACATTTCATCCCACAGGTTAATCTCGGCCCTTTACTGCTCACTGTTCACTGTGACCCTCTGTCATTCCTCACTTTTAGCCCAGGGAAGTGCAACCTCATAGTTACCGGGACCTTTCCTTCCCAAAACTAGTAAATGAGAAATCAAAGCTGATACCTTCCATCGCATGCTAGGAAAAAACCAAGGGAAGCAGACAGCCCTGGGGCACCCCTGCACGGTGGAGGGGACACTATCTGCTGGGTTTCTGTCAAAAGAAGTGCCTAAAATTGTATCCCGTCTTCTCTCCCTGATGACTGCAGACAGGGCATTGCTGCCGCTCACGTTTACTAAGTTTGTTTTTTTTTTTTCTTTTTTAAATTTTTTATATGTTTATTTACTTTAGAGAGAAAGAGAGAGAGAGACAGAGTATAAGCAGGGGAGGTGCAGGGAGAGGGAGACACAGAATCCGAGGCAGGCTTCAGGCTCCAGGCTGTCAGCACAGAGCCCACGAACCCTGAGATCATGGCCTGAGCTGAAGTCGGACGCTTGATCAACTGAGCCACCCAGGCGCCCCTCACGTTTACTAAGTTTTAAGAATACATTCCATAAACTCTATAAAACAGTTTAGAAAAAATTTATTTGAACATATGAAAGGAAAATTTAGACCCCAATAAAACAGAGAAGCTCCTCGGCGGTGAGGGCGGCCCTGGCCGGGTCCCCCACCCAGCGTCGAGCTCTCGGAGCTACTGGAGACCCTGGGGACAGGGACCCGCCACATTCACAAGCAGAGAAGCCAAACGGACCTGCAAAGGCTGCTCATGACACCCGTGCCCGGCCGCTCGGGCTCCCGGCACATCTGAAACGCCACACAGGCCCTCGGGCTGGTGGAACCAGCACCGGGGACGCCCATCCCATTCGGCGCGCCTTCTTCCTTCCATCCATCCGGTCTGGACTCCTGTGACAGTCACCCGGGCGGGAGGCACCCGGACTTCCCCACGCTGCGCAGCTTCCGCGCCAAGACAGTCCTGCCGCTGAGGGGCGGGGAGGGGGGCCGCCGGCTGCCCCCCAAAGGTCCTCTTCTATGGGGTGGCTCCCCCTTTCTCTGGAAGGCTTCCTCCGGCCCCGGCGGAAGGCACACTGCCACTCGGCGGCACGCGGGGCCGGACTAGCGGATGGGCCTGAACGGGAACGTCATGCCCGAGATGAAGGTGTGGCCCGGGTGCGTGGGCAGCGCGGGGTGGGCGGCGGGGTGGGCCGGCACGGCCCCGTAGCCCAGCGGGGGCGTGTGGATGTGAGGGTAGAAGCCTGGGGGGAGCGCCGCGTGGGGCGCCTGCTGCACCGGGCCCGAGATCACCAGCTGGAGCAGGCTGCAAATACAAGGACAAGGATTAGGTGTGCGGCGGCTGGGCGGGCCTGTCCACTCGTGGATGTGCTGCGGCCGGGAAGGACAGAAGGCCTGGATCGGCGGTGGCCTCGCGCGAGCGCCAGGAGGGGCACCAGCTGCAGGTCCAGAGCCTGCACGTTTCCAGGCATGGAGATCTGTGAACACGCGTTGCATGGGGGCGGCTTGTGGCTGGGGAACAGCGGCAGGAGAAGTGACCTGGAGGTGGCAGGATTGAGACGGAACCCCCCCCCCCCCCCCCCGCCCCCAGCAGAGACGATCCTGCGGCATCGCATTGGAGAAACCACAAGGCGGCGCTGGAGGCAGGGCGGCGAGAAGGCTGCGGAGGAAGGGTCTGCACGAGGCTTACAGTACCCAGGAGCTCTGGGCACAGCCTCAGTGTCTGTGGCCTGGGGACTCCCACATCCGGCTCAGCCCCAAGTGTACACTTAGGAGGATCGTGACCAAGGCCCGATGGCACGAAGGACAGCGGGCCACAGAGTCATGCGTAGTGACTGAGTCTCAGCTGAATTCCAAGCATAGCCACTAGAAAGCAGGTCTTTCATAGACTCCGCCCTAAATAGGGTAGGCCCCGCCCCCACGATGGCCCCGCCCCTGGGATGGCCCAGGCCGGGACCCAGCCCTTTCCCACCTTCAGGGGCCACCTCCCCCACCCCCACCAGGAGGCTCCAACCCTCCTGCTCATTTGCTCCTTCACTCCAGGGTGACAGCCACACTCCAGCCCTACTCTTCATACCCCATCACTCCTTCCCCAACACCCTCCCGCCCACCACCGCCCCAAGTCCCAGGTGCCCCGCACCTTCTCTGCCCCGTGCTCTCCTCTCTGTGGTTCGGGACATCCATGGCCTGGGTCTCCCTCCTGGAATCCCCTTCAGTTTCCAGTGTTGGTCCCTTCTGGATCTCCCTGAAGAGTTCCCTCTGATCAGTCCTATCTTCGCCAGCCCCACATTCCCTCCCAGAGAGACCAGCAAAGATTGCTAACTTTCCCACATCAGGAGCTTCCAGGCCTTAGCCCGCCCACCCCCTGCAGTTAGCACCAAATACCCAATCACCCACCCAGTTAACGCCGGAATCAGAGAAGCTTCTCTGGCCCTCTCCTCTTCAGGACGGAGGCCTCCTTCCCCAGCCTGGCCTCTCCCCTCTCTCCCCTGGCCTCTGCGTGGGACAGACTGGCCCTGCTCTCGCTTTCCTAGCTACACCCCAAGGCCGTGCCTCAACTGGGTTCTGTGTCTGCAGTGTCTACACCGGCCTCTCCACATCATCAACCATTCACACTCAGGACTTCCTTGTCTCTCCCTCACACTGCCCTGCTGGGTCCAGGAGCAACCCCAGGCCACCCTGCCCTGGCTACTGTCAGCCAGCTACCTGGAGCTCTGACAGGTGGGGGCTAAGTTGTCTGCAGACTGACTGTCACTGCCGCTCCCCCTGTCCACCCCCCACCCCCCGGTATAAAGTCTGGTGCCCAGAGCCCACGGGAGGAGCTCAGAAAGTAAGCCGAGGTCAGGAAAAAAGCTGGTGCCTGGCCTGAAGCTCTTCTGAGCCCCTTTTCATTTATGTTACTATTTTTTTTATAACTCGGGGTGAGGAATTCAATCAAAATAAGCAAACAAATAAATCTAAGGAGGGTGTTACAGAGGCAAAATTTAGGTCATACATTCGTTTGAACCTGCATACTGTGCCAGAGATAAAATGGGTTTCAAGAAGTTTCCAGTCTATTCAGAAAGACAACAGAAAAAAGACTATCACAAGTCAAAGAAAGTTTCCAAGTGACTACAAGTCCTCTGCGTGCATCGGTGCCAGGCTGCCCGTCCGGTATGTGCCAGGAGGGCAGGGCCTAGCGCCGGCTGTTAAGTTCCACCGGGGTTCCAATGGGGACCTCTAGCGATAACGCTGAGGTGACAAAGGATTTAAACCCTGTCATCATTTTAATGCCCTAAAAACATTAGATATGAAATAAGAGCTGTGCACAAAGAAGAGAAATACTACAACGGGATTATTGGAAGCGGGGCAGAAAGATACCTATTTATACAAACAACGTCTTCAGATGCCAGGGAACTTTCCTACACCCAGGGGTGGGGGCGGGGGTGGGGGTGGGGGCGGGGGCGGGGGCAAGAAAGGAACAGTATGGGCTCTTGAGGGAAAGGTGGCCCTCTGGACAGCTGTCTATGCTGTTGACAGAGTATCTCAAGCAGGACCGTTCTACTTCACCAGGAGCCATCGCACTCCACCAATACGATACTCAGTTATACTCGGTTTTCGGATCTACCCAGACACCTGACGGAAGCCGCCCCTCGCTGCAGGGTCTGACACGGAGTCCCCAACCACACACGGGGACGCAGACCTCAGGCTGCAACCACTCTCGCCATCAGCCCACGAGCTGGCCTTTGGCCGATCCCGGTTACTGGTCTGCCACATGTGCCCAGGCGCACCGGCCCTGGCGGCGATGGCGGGCCAGGCCCTGGGCAGCCGTGAGCACACGCGGCGGGCTCGCGCACCCTCCATCCACACTGCCTGCCAACGCCAGCCCTGGAGCCCCGGCCCCTGACGGTCTAAAGAAAGAAGAGTGTTAGTAATCCTACCGGCTTCACTGACTGTTTTCTGTCCCTGTGCACACTACCCTGGTGGCCGGAGTTCTGCCTTCAACTGTAACATTTCCTCATCAGGACGCCACAATTACTCTTTTCAGTGGATACATAATTTCTGCCCTTCTGATGTATCACTACTGATTTACTAGGGATTCCCATGCTTTGGGACTGTTAGGTTGCTTCCAACTTTTTGCTACTAGTGATGCTGTATTTGCATGAGACATTTTTGCACCCTTGGCTTCTGCTTCTTACAGTCAATGAAACTAATCACATCAAGCGACATGCCTAAGTTTTGAGTATAACAGTAAGAGCAACAGCAGCTAATACTTCTTAGATACTTGGTACACACCAAGGCCTGGTCCAGGCACTGAGTTTTTACTCTAATCTTTGCAAAAATCCTACCTCAGGGGCAGGGCAGGAGAGGTGAGGGGAGCAGACAAGAGGCAGGTACTGTTATTTTTTTTGATTTTACATCAAAACAAGGCAGTGGGAGATAAGGAACTTGCCGAAGGTCATTCAGACGGCAAGCAGCGGCCTGGACTCTCCCCCAGAAGCTGTGACCACACAGCTCCCGCTCCTCACCTCTGTCATCACCACTACCCCCAAACCGTGACAATAGCCACCATTTACGGGCAGATTCCCACGAGCCAGGGACTCGGCCTGGAAGTTTACAAGCACCAACACATTTGATCCTTCCTCCAACCCAGGGCACAGGCGAATTACCCGCCCCCTCCCCCGGCCAACTTTACAGAGGAGGAAACGGAGGCTCAGAAACAGGTGAAGGGATTGCCCGAGCAGCACAGAAAACCAGTTAGACCCATGCTCAGAACCCAGTCAGTGCCATCCATCGACAAGGCCTAACTGCCACGCTGTGCCCTAGGCCAGGGCTCTGAAGTGTTTCCCAGAGGGCTGCGCAACCCACAATACCACCAACAACACGCGCATGGACGCCGGGAGTCACCACAAAACACGTGCGCTAATTTAAGCAAGCGGTAAATGGCTCCGAACTGGCTCAGGTTTCTTTCCTGGACTCCCAGGCAAGGTGACCGCATCTCCTCGAGTTGCTCTCTCACGTGGGTCATGCTATCTCACCCCCCACTTATCATCGGGTCCTTTGGCAGCTCCCTACACACGGAAGCCAGGAAGCTGGCTGTCCTGTCCAGGAAGCCAGGACAAGATGTCCAGCCCACCCCCGCCCAGCTAGAATTATTCGAGAGGGCACTTACTTATTATGGGGCAGCCTGGAGCACAGGGTTCTCAGGTCATCTGAAATCAAGGAGACGCATGATCAAGAACAGACTGGAGACAACAAGGTGAAATGTTCACTGAGTTCTTTTCAAGGACACCGGTAAGATAGCAATAGTGCCTGTACTGCCTTGTCCCATCACCACTCAGAAACTGCAGTCTCTCGGGGCGCCTGAGCGGCTCAGTTGATTAAGTGGCCAACTCATGGTTTCAGCTCAGGTCAATCTCCCAGCCTCGTGGGCTTGAGCCCTGCATCAGGCTCTGCGCTGGCAGCACAGAACCTACTTGGGATTCTCTCTCTCTCCACTCTCTCTGCCCCTCCCCAACTCATGTGGTCTCTCTCTCTCTCAAAACAAACTTAAAAAAACAAAACAAAACAAAAAAACCCTGCGTTCTCTCTTCCTTCAATTCTTGCTTTAACAATGAGGCCCCCAAAAGAGTACATGCCTCAGGAGAAGGGGCAGGTCTACTGGCCATCCAGCAGGTGGCTAGGAAAGGCTCCAGTGGCAAGGCTCTCACCGAGCAGAGCAGATGGCCCAGGTGTCCCAAGAGTGCCGAGTGGGAAACATATCACGTGAGCGCCAGCTGGGGCCACAGGCCACTTCTGTAAGCCCACAGTCACTAAGCAAGCACAAGTTCTACGAGCCACTGGGAGAGGCCAGCACCGCAGTGGAGAATCAGGGACCTGGATGCAGGTGAAGGGAATGTTTTGCGCACTTGAACCTGTGCACCGTGGTAGGTAACGTGTGCCTCAATAAAAAAAGGACGCAGGAAAAGAAAGGGTTCTCTGTGAGGAGAGACAGTGAGGGATCCTCCTCACTCCCAAAGGGTCCCTGCTCCTGGGCAAAGCGGCCAGGAGACACTCAGACATCACAGTCAGTGTTCTACCTGGGGAAGCTGTGCAACTTTGCCCTCGTCCCTCACGCTACGAGGAGAGAAGCTGTGAAGGGCAGCACTGGTCCAGGAGTCCCTATTTTCCTTCCAGGAGGGCCCGGGCGAGGGAGTCCTCACCTCTCGTGCACAGCAGGGCTCCAGAGGCCATGGCCACCTGCAGGGCCTGCGCCAGCCGGTCCAGAGAGAGCTCGATCTCCTGGGAGGCGTTTAGGGGGTTCAGTTCATCCGCCAACCTGTTGATCTCCTCCACCAGTGGGACCATGTGGTCAAACAGGACGAGCCCCAGGCGCCCATAAAGATTCTTCTCGGTTAAGTGCACCTGCAGCATCATGAGGACCTGGAGGACGTTGAGGTGGAGTTTCGAGTACAGGAGGTGGGGGTCTCTGTCCATCCCTCCCGAGTCCTTTGTAACTTTGGTGGCGACGTGCCCGTTGGACAAGGAGGGCTTCTTCTTCCGTTTATAAGCCAGAGGGGCCTTCACACACCAGCGGATCAATCCAGTGAGCGGCGTGAGCTCTAAAAATCCTATTGGGAGATTGGCGGCAATCGGGGTATTTAAAAAAGTGATGAGAATCAACCTCGGGTCCTCAAAAATCCAGCTGACAATCATCTCGAGCAAGTCCAACGGTGGGATGAGGTCATCTGCCAACAAAGATGCCGTAAGTCAGGTGGGTGTGCGGCCCCAGTGACGGAAGTGGATGGCGGGAGACGGACCCCGAAGTGCACACAGCTCAGCAGCACCTGACGTTCACACTACGTGCTCCGCCTACCTATTTTCTGTCCCCTTTCCTAGAACGTCCCCTGCGTGAGGGCTGAGACCCTTGTCCTGGCCAATGTTTAGCCCCGGAGCCAGGACTGTCTGGCCACAGTGGGGTTCAAAAAAATATGTTAAATCGACACTTCCCTAGAACTCCTCCAGTGCCCTGAAGTTCATCCCATCGGTCAATGTAAATACATCTGCACACTCTTTATGTTCCAAACTACCGCCAACCCCCCATCCCTTCCCGGAGAGTAGCTTCTGTCTCCTGTGACGGCTACAGTGGCCTTCACAGAACAGTTCAGAGTGCGGTCTGTGGTCAGTCAGCTACCAAGAGCCATCCCAGCCCCAAATCTGGAATCTGTCTACGCAAAGCCTGACCTGCCATGACCCTGGAGACCCTGCACGTTCCATAGCCTAGACAGAGAAAAGCAATAAAAATAAATGTTGACATTCCTTCTGGTTTTGCGATGGGCCAGGCACTGTTCTAAATCCTTTACACAGATCAACTCACTCCTCAAACAAGCCACCTATTATAGAACGGATGACGAAATTGAGGCACGACGATGTTAAGTCACTTCCCCAGGACTCACTAAAAGTATGAGGTCAGGGGCGCCTGGGTGGCTCAGTTGGTTTAAGTGTCCCGACTCTGGCTCAGGACATGATCTTGTAGTTCATGAGCTGGAGCACCATGTCAGGCTCTGCGCTGACAGCTCGAAGCCTAGACCCTGCTTCGGATTCTGTGTCTCCCTTTCTCTCTGCCCATCTCACACACTGTCTCTTTCTCTCAAAAATAAATAAACCTTAAAAAGTTAAAAAAAAAAAAATGAGTATGGGGTGCCCGGGTGGTTCAGTCGGTTGAGCATCCGACTTTGGTTCAGGTCATGCTCTCACGGTTCGTGAGTTCGAGCCCCATGTCGGGCTCTGTGCTGACAGCTCAGAGCCTGGAGCCTACTTCGGATTCCGTGTCTCCCTCTCTCTCTGCCCCTAACCCACTTGCATTCTGTCTCTGTCTCTCCCAAAAATAAATAAACATTAAAAAAAAGTTAAGTATCACAGACCAAGGATGATGAATAATCAAATTCTGTGTACCTGAGGTCCATTAAAAAAAAAAAAAAAAAAAAAAGCTTTGGAGAGCCTGGGTGGCTCAGTCAGTCAAGCGTCTGACTTCAGCTCAGGTCATGATCTCAGTTTGTGAGTTCGAGCCCTGCATCAGGCTCTGTGCTGACAGCTCAGAGCCTGGAATCTGCTTCAGATTCTGTGTCTCCCTGTCTCTCTGCCCCTCCCCCACTCGTACACTCTGTCTTTCTCTCTCTCTCAAAAATAAATAAATATTTTTAAAAAAGTTTTTAAGTATGAGGCCAGCCCAGATCTGGCTTCAGGTGGCCTGGCTCTTAACCAGCTGGCCGCACTGCCATCCTGGGGCTGGTGCACAAAGCCCTTGGGTCGTCTGCGAGCACGGGAGCGGGTGTCCGGCCTCCTGTCTCTGGGGCTGTCGAGCCCTCAGCTGGAGGAGCGCTAAAGATGACAGAAGCCCGTCCAGGACGCTGAGGCCGGAGCCAAGCATGAGACAGGAGAGCGTGGGGCGAGCGAGACACGTGTGCATGGAGGCTCCAGCTGCTCTTTCTCAAGGGACCGGGGCCTTCTTCCCTGAGATCATGCCTTCTGCTCTGCAGTTAAACTGTGCCCTGCCCTTCCGTCATGAAATGTCGTCTGCAGCCTTTACTTGGCAAAATGTGTGTGTGGTGGGGGGGGACCCTGTGTGTGGCCCCTTTATCACCCGAGAGGGAACGCCAATTTCACACCTTCTTGTCGGGCACGCCACCTCTCCTTCCCGACACACACACACACACACACACACACACACACACACACACACACCTGCTGAGGCACCTCCGAGAGCCTGAGGGAGGTGTGTGTGCCCAGCGTGTGCAGTGTGTGTGTGGAGTCGAGCGAACCATCCTACTCAGAGACCCAGTTTGTCTGCACCATCCGGGCAAGACAAGGTTCTGTCTCCTTAGGGGAGTTTCTTCCATCCTGTGGTCTGGAAGGCACAGACTCCCCAGGAAGGCTCCCAAGAGCAACAGCGGTCACCATTCTGACCGTGGACTCCAGGTCCATCCGCCACGGCCACCGCACCACTGCTGTGTGCCCGGCGACCTCCCTATCTCCAGACTCCCCAGGCTGTATACATTAGAAATGTACAGCTTTTTGTATGTCAATCATACCTCCATAAGGCAGTTGTAAAAAAAAACAAAAATCACTGACATATCAGACTGGCAAACTGGCTTAAGAGAAAAACACCATGTCTCACGTCCATGCTAGAACACTGGCGGTATTCTCTGAACATTGCCTCCTTTTCCACGCTAATCTGTTCCCAGTGTTAAGGTCAATTTCCGTCCTTGATGGGGTGGAATCACTGATCAACCGGGAAGCTACACAAAGGGTTGAATTAAATCTTTCCTATGGGAAAACTAAGGGCCCGACTACTGTTCCCAGCTATCCAACGCTCTGAGGAAGCCTCTGCAGGAGAGCGCCAGGGAGAATCCCACTCCAGCCGCAGGGCACCGCTCACAAGACCTGCCCTAGTCCCAGGGGCACGCTGCCGTGACAGAAAAGGCAGAAAGCGCATGGGACCATGATACGCATGTCAACGTCCACACTACGTCCACGTGAGCTTTCTCAAGAGAACGGAAAAGCTGAACAGCAAGGGAGGCGGAAATAAAGGTCCAAGTATATACTCAGGGTGCTGCTGGGCTGTACAGAAGCAGAAATGTCGTTGAAGGCTCTCCAGCTGCTGGTTTAGGCTTCAGACCAGAATAGGAGACTGTTGGTCGGCCCTCTGAGCAGCAAGAGCGGAGGGCAAAGGAGGAGGAACCTGAAGCAGAAAAGCAGGCTTTTCTGCAGAAAAACTGCTCACCAGGATGAGGTCCAAAACTTTCCCATGTGGAAACCCAGGGCCGCAGCCTGTCCAGGGGCTCACATGAGCCATGGGGGTCACGCAAGGACAGAGCCCTGTTTGCTCCACAAAGCCCTGTTTGTCAACCCGTGTTCCCCGGAAGTCATCCCTGGGGAGGAAAGAAGGCAGCAGAGCCCAGTGAGTGTGGGTCTGAGACTCCCACTCCAGCTCAACCGGAGAGGTTGATACTGGTTTTCTGGATTTGGAGTCTGCAGAAAATGATTGGACCAGAGGGCCCCTGACGCTGGGCGGGGACGGGGCACACGGGCTCCTCCCAGTTGAAGTCAAATGCCATCTACTGGCTGCCCGGAGAACTTCACCCGGCATCTCCCTGAGGAAGCCTCAGAAACCTCACAACAGAAGCCGCACGCGAGCCTCCTCATGCAACAGGCTGAAAACACGTCACCACCTCGGTGTGACTGTTGCCAAAAATGTTGAACTCGAATCTTGCACAAGGAAACGACCAGATAAATCTAAATTGAGGGACATTCTGCAGAACAACAGGTCTGAGCTCTTCCAAAACATCAGTGTCGGGGGGCACCTGGGTGGCTCGGTCGGTTAAGCGTCCGACTTTGGCTCAGGTCATGATCTCGCGGTTTGTGAGTTCGAGCCCCACGTCGGGCTGCGTGCTGACAGCTCAGAGCCTGGAGCCTGCTTCGGATTCTGTACCTCCCTCTCTCTCTGCCCCTCCCCTGCTTGTACTCTGTCTCTCAAAAATGAATAAATGTTAAAAAAAAAAAAAAAAAGTCAACGTCAAAGAGACTTTTTAAAATGCTTCATCCAGGGGCGCCTGGGTGGCGCAGTCGGTTAAGCGTCCGACTTCAGCCAGGTCACGATCTCGCGGTCCGTGAGTTCGAGCCCCGCGTCGGGCTCTGGGCTGATGGCTCAGAGCCTGGAGCCTGTTTCCGATTCTGTGTCTCCCTCTCTCTCTGCCCCTCCCCCGTTCATGCTCTGTCTCTCTCTGTCCCAAATATAAATAAACGTTGAAAAAAAAAAAAATTAAATAAATAAATAAATAAATAAAAATAAAAAAATAAAATGCTTCATCTGTTCAAGATTTGAAAGGGCCAAAATGACGTAACAGCCATGTATAATGTATGATCCCTGATGGAATCCTGAATTCTCCGGACCTCTGGGGGGGACAGGGGAGAGGTTATTATTGAGATAATCAGGGAAATCTGAATATAGGCTATATAAGAGAAAATACTGTTCCCTCAATATTTAGTTTCTTAGGCGTGATAACAGTATCTTGGTTAAGTAAGGGGACGTTCTTGTTCCTGGGAGAAAGATACATATTTAAGGACTTAGTACAAGACGTTAGTAACAAACCCTCAAAAGTTCAGGAAAAACCAGTACTTGTGAGTGAGTATGAGAGAGGGGCAGAGAAAGAGAGGAAGAAAGGAGAGAAACATGGCAAATGTTAACAGGTGGTGAACCCAGGCGGGAGTCTTGCAACTTACAATAATCTTGTAACTTTCCTGAAATTTTGTTATGTTTCAAAGTAACAGTGAGGGATAAGGAAGCAAATCCTGCCTGGGGAGAAAGCCATGTCTTCCCCAGATATCTGACCCTAGCGTGTTTTAGCCCGTCTGCCCCTCGGACCACTCCGAACCAGGCAAGAGGGAATGACTAAGGAAAGCTCCCTGCTAGCAAGTTCCAGAAGTCAGGGTGGCCCACTTCCTTCACTTTCAGCCAAAAATAAAACACACATTTCAGAAGAAAACAAACAAACAGACAAAAACGCCAAAGCATTCACTAGACATTTTACCTGGGCGTTTGAGGGGACACGAAAGTGGCCAAGAACTGAACTTGTTGAGAGCAACAAGCTGTTTAAGGCTTACCTGACGACAGGTCATAGAGCGCAGTGACGGACGTGATGAACTGGCAGCAGAAGCGAGGGCTGGCACTGAAAATCTGCTTCAGCGTCTGCACGGATCCGGGCACCAGACAGCAGTAGTCGTCCACCAGGGCCCTGGCTAACCTCACGCAGTAGACCACTGGCGTCCGCTGGAAAGAAGCCACAGTCCACGTGACTACAGGTGTCGTGAGCTGGGAGGCTACAACCACCTACACACGGGGAAGACCCCCCCCCAGAACGGGCACATCCACTTCCCAGAGGAGATAAAAATGTTCACAGCTAACTCCGAAGCAGGGCTTGGCAAGCAAAAGCCCACGGACCAAATCCATCCCGGTTTTTGTAAGTCAGAGACGTGTATCTGCTCATCTGCTTGCCTGTTGTGTAAGGCAGCTCCTATGCTACCAGGACAGAGTTGAGTGGTTGCGAAACACTCTGCATGATCCGCAGAGCCTCAACTATTTCCTGTCTTGCCCTTTACACAAAAGGCCTGCTGACCCCTGCTTTGAAGTGCAGTTAGTAAAGATCACCTCGGACTTCAGAGGAGGAAATGACAACTTTTGGGACCTGACAGGTAAGACTCCAAAGGCAGAAATGAACGGTGGCTACCACTTTGAAGAGCTTGAGGAGAGTTTGTGAGCTATCATGTGATTTAGAGCAGTGCTTTCTCACTTTCTCTTACAATCCTAATCTTATGGGTTCCCGTGATTCTTTCAAATCCTGTATCACCAGCCTCTCCTGCCTTTTTCCTTCCCACTCAGAGGCCAATGCGTAGCTAGGGCCACATTCAACAGCTGCTCAGGATGTTCTAGTTCCAAGGGCCAACCGTGGCCTACAGGGGAAACTGCAAGGAGAGAGTGTGCCAGATTGTTCCCTCAGGCTGAAATTTGCCCCCACAACCTCAAAGCAGCCAACCCCACCTTCCCTAGCAGGGAGTGGTAGCCACTCACCCCTGGGGGTGGAGGGTTGGTGGCGGTGACAATCCCTGACTCAAGCCACCAAGACCTTGCCATTGACATCTGCTTTTATTTTGCCAAAAAGCCAGCACAATAGCATCAGGAGAGATAAATGGGAAATTATGCAATGAATTACAGGGGGCTAAGCCTGGCTTCACTAAGTTACCAAGGGATAGAGGTAATTGTGAGATTAAATACAGCACACACCATCAGTTCAGATTCCCCAGAAGTCAGACTGGTGAGAATGAACGTATAGATTCCACTGAAGCTTACCTGTGTGCTACAGAGACCAATATATACGTTTCTAACCAAATTCTGAGGATAAACAGGTTTCAAGCAAAACAGCTACATAAACTGGGGAGGGGGAAACAACCCCAAATGATTTCAAATACTTGAGAATTAAGCAGGTCTGTGAAACTGAACGTGGTAAATTCTGTTAGCTTAATAGCGAATCATGTTAAGCAAAGTTCTGATTAATAATTACTCTAGGAGCACCTGGGTGGCTTAGTCAGTTAAGTGTCCAGCTTTGGCTCAGGTCATGATCTCACGGTTCATGGGTTCAAGCCCCACATCAGGCTCTGTGCTGACAGCTCAGAGCCTTGGAGCCAGGTTTGGATTCTGTGTCTCCCTCTCTCCCTGCCCCTGCCCAGCTTGTGCTCTGTCTCTGCCTCTCAGAAACAAATAAATGTTAAAAGTTTTTTTAAATAATTACTCTAAGTAGATTACCAGTTTCTGAAAGACTCTTGAGTAACAAAAGGCAAAACAAAATGAATCTTTCAAAGTACCAGCTAACACAAAATCTATTGTAAATATACATCTTTTCCTTTGATATTTAAAAACGGCTCTTCTGTCCATATCCATTGGGAGAGCCATCATGTTTGCAATGTCACCCTGGAACAATGCAGAACAAGTTACGTGCTTACTGACCCAACTGTATAATTTAACTTCTAATGATCTTTAAACAAACAAACAAACAAAAAATCCTATCTTGGAGGCTACATGTGTAGCTGTTTTCAGAATATTAACTTACCATATTCAACTAAGGAAAATGATTTTTCACTTGTTCTGAAGATGGAACTTTTTTTCTTCTCAAATCCATTTACCACTCCAAACTATTATTTTCTCAAGAAGGGATACTACCTGTCTATAAACATAGGAGGAGGCTATCAGCGTGCAGGGTAGCAACACAGAGGAGATAACATATAGAAAAGGCCTCTCCTGAAATCCAAACAAGGGAAAATTCCTGACACTAAACTCCTCTTCAGAGGCTCTCCGAAGGCTCTTTCTAGAGAAGTACCTGGAGCCAGGAGGCTGCACACTCCAACACTGGGATCCGACAAACAGCCACCGCCATGGACACCAGTTTTCCCAACAAGCTCATCCGGCTGTCATCAGCCTTGTTCCCTTGGGGGCTGAAAAGGGATGAGAAAATAATCTGCCGGACAGAGTCCTTGGTTTGCTCCTGGAAATAACTGCACATGATTTCAAGAAGTTGGAGCTCCTGAAGTGAATTCAACCTCTGTAAAACAAATCCAAGAAAAACGATAAAAAATTTAGCTTCAACAGATGCGTTAATTCGTAGAGTAAGAAAACAGGAAAAATACTATTCCCCACCCCCACCCCCCCGCCCAGGGAACTGTTCACCCCTCTAAAGGCCGGGTCCCAGGGGGCAGAACTCTCTTAATCTCGGGAAACGTCACTATACAGAATCGTACATCATCCTGGGTGGACTCAGGATGACCTACAGCGGTTTAAGACTCTCGGTTACGGGCCTTTAACGTCTCTTCCTGTAGCACTACTGACACCCGGCTGTCGCACGCCCCGCAAAACAGGCACACGGCTGAGCAATGCTCAGGACGCCACAGAAGGTGGATCTGGGCTGCTGTGAAGGAGCACGGCCAAGGGCGAGAACGGAGCCTGAGATAGCAAGCGGGTCTGTGGTTTGGCAAATGCTTGCCACCTCGAGAGGCGGAAAAGGAGCGGGAGTTTCCTTGTCGCGGACGCGGGCATCCCGGCCGCCCGCCGCACCTTGGGCTGCGCGCCGCGCTCCTTGGGCACCTGGAACACGAACTCCTCGAGCAGCTCCACGGGGCCCTTGTCCACGATGGGCAGCGGCGCGCTCTGCAGCTGGCTGCTGAAGTAGATGTCCAGGTGGTACAGCACCTCCTTGGCGGCGCTCAGCGCGTCGCGGCGCAGCAGCGAGTGGCGGATGTCGCTCATGGTGCGGCCGCTGCGGCCCGGGGCGTCCAGAACGCGTCCGCACTTCCGCCCCGGGCCCCGCGGGCGCGCCCGCCGCCGCCGAGACAAAGAGGCCGCGACACGACCTCTGCCCGCCGACCCCGGCGCCCGCCCGTCCGCCGCTCCCGCTCCGTCCTGCTCAGGGGGCCATCGCCGCCGCTGGCCAACGGGCGCCCGGCTGTGCGACTGCGGCGCCACCGAGGGCAGCGGGAGCCCGACGCCGCGGGGCCGAACGGCGGCGGAATGCCGAGCGCGGCGACGGCGGCCCGCAGGGGCCAAGCGCGGGCCGCGGCGAGGCCCGGACTCTCGGGAGGGCGCCACCTGGCGGCTCGGCCGGCCCGCGCGGAGGTACGCCCCGCCCCTCAGGCCCCGCCCCCGGGCCCCGCGACCGCCTGTGGGTCCTGCGGGGGCTCGCTGGGCCGCCGCACCCGCCACTGAACGCTTATTGGACTTTGCGCTCCACTCGCCCGCGCGCAAAACGAGAAGTTCCCCTTGCTTCCTCTGCGCGGCGCTCAAAGCCTATTGGATTGGATTTGACCGCGCTTTCCCACCTGTAAGGTAGGCTGGTGTGCTGAGCCGTTGCTCAGGCCTTGGCAGTTCATTGTAAAGATTACGTCTACTCCGGAACTCTTGGCGCTGCAGTGACAAATGATGCCCCCTTACCCCTGGCCTCCAGCTTCTAGTCCCGAGTCCTCTTCCCCAGTCCCCTCTTCCCAATCCCCAATTCTGAGCAGCCTGGCCATGGGAATCTTAGGTATTCTGCTCCTGAAAACCCTCCCCTCCAAAACCCCCTCAGCACTTTCTATGAAACTCTTACGCATTCATCTCTTTGCACTGAATTAACGGGACAGTGGAGGGGTGGGGGGTGATAGTTTGGAATTTTAAAAATAGGGCAGAGGTGGCTCAGTCGGTTAAGCGTGGAACTTCGGCTCAGGTCATGATCTCACCGCTGGTCGCTTCATGCCTCGCCTCTGGCTCTGTGTTGACAGATCAGGGCCTAGAGCCTGCTTAGAATTGTGTCTCCCTCGCTCTCTGCCCCTCCCCCACTTGCACGCGCTCTCCTTCTGTCTCTTTCTCAAAAATAAACATTAAAAAAAAAAAATTTGTTTTAATAGGTCAGAAAAGACTTGAACGTGGCCACAAGAGGCCAGTGAAGGGCAGGGGACCACCAGCACAGGAATGGGCCTTGTGTAAAAGGCCCATGCTGACCCAAGGGAGGGCCTGGGTGAGGGGTGCTGGATATGGTTAAGGAGATAAAAAGCCAAGGCCTTTCCCTAGGAGGGATGGGAAGGGTGCAGCCTGGCACAACCCCAGGTCACTGGAACTCTCCCGCACATGTGGGGACACAGCCAAGGCCCCTCCTGTCAGAAGTCTGAGGTCTGGAGTCTAGAGCGGGAGACCAAGGTTAGCAGAGCTGAGTGAACAGAGGATAGGCAAGGGGATTTCTACCACAGGGTCCAGCACAGCACCTGTAAGGATTAGGCACCCAATAAACACGAGTTTTCTCGTCCCTTCCTTAACTACTTGAAGCCAATTTATAAACATGCAGCAGAAGCCAAAAGAGAAAAAAACAAAAAAACAAAACACCCCAAAATGAAGAAACACCACACTGATACTTAAAAGTACAAATAAAGACGTACAAATAAATGTATACTATATT
The DNA here is from genome assembly GCF_028749965.1 of Puma concolor. Lineage (NCBI taxonomy): Eukaryota > Metazoa > Chordata > Mammalia > Carnivora > Felidae > Puma > Puma concolor. Next base: position 5,068,041 of record NC_141682.1, read on the forward strand.
TAAATAGCAGTAACACTTCTCATTCTTAGTTCATCTTCTCAGCACAATGTGCAGCAGCAGGTAGGAAGATCTCTCCAAGGTTGCTCCAAAGCCCATGGGAATGAATGTTCCGGTAGACCTGGGGCTCTGCTGATGGGGGCCGGGCCACGTGGGGACAATGGTGGCACCAGGCCCGGTCACCTCTGTACCACTCATTAGTGGTCTGGTTGGTGGCAGCCAGGTACAAAGTGAAGCACAGGTAGCCCCCCAGGAGGAAGCTCAGCATCACAACAAAACCCAGCATGAAGACGATCCTTGGCAAGGTCAGGAACAGGTACTGGGGGCAGAGAAGGAACAGCACGTTAGGCAGCCACGCTGTGACACAAGTAAGGGCCAGCACCCACCAGCCCTGGCCTCGTCTGCAGACACGTGACAGCTGCCGCCCCAGCTCACCCACCTGTACACACACCTGACCCACTGAACACAAAACAGAACCATAAATGGCTCTGACAAACAGCCCCAGAAGCAGTCCTAGCATGCAGGAGTTTACTATGGGATAAATGGAATGTGCACACCGAAGGAAAAGGAAAAGGATACTAGGAGATGTGACTACGCCAGTCAGCTACTTGTAAAACAAAGAAATAAATACACATCTTCTTTCATGCATCACAATATAAATCCAGACGGACACAGGAGACCAATCTCTCTCTCAACACAATGTGGCCAAAGAAACACACGTACGAGAGTATTCACTGTAGTGATTTTCACAGCCCCTCTTCCGAAAAGAGGAAGTCCAGTCGTGAGAAAGAGTAAAATCTTGGGGTAATGATACTATGGTATAATAAGGAGCCGGTACAAACGAGGCCAATTTTTACATACTGATTCGGAAAAGACATTGGCAAAATATTGCCGGATAAGAAAGACAAGAGGCAAGGATCCACATGGGATCATATTCTTATAAGAAACAAAAACACACTCCATGAAGGTGGGTAATATCGACAACCACAGGAAAAAAGCCTGAATGTACACACCAAACTACAAAAGAGGTGGCCTCTAGGCAGTGAGCTGTTGGGAAGGGCAGGGTATAACCCCCAGTTTTCATTTTTTTTTAAAGATGCTTTAAATTTCATGTGTTTCCCCCCAGCTTTATTGAGACAGAATTGACATGACATTGTGAAAGTTTAAGGTACACAACGTCACGTATAGCAAATGATCACAACAAGGTTAGTCGTTTCAACTACAAGTTTGTGCCTTTGAGCCCTTTCCCCCTCTTCTCCCCCTTTTCATTTTAAGCACTTCTGGACTGCTTGAATTTTGAGAAGTTATTTTTTAGAATAAAGAAAATGAATTCTGACAGTGTTCAGTATCTTTGAAAGGCAAGAGTAAGAGAGGCAGGCGCATCAAAACTCTTCACAGGAGGGACCTTCTAACTGAAGTCACAAAGAAAAGAGATTCGATGACAAAGGATGTCTAAATTTTTTTTATAGGATTTTTTTTATACAGAAGAGGATACACAACAGAAAACAAATACAAGAATGAACTGTCATTATTATATGATCTCAAATCTAAAGTAATTCTAGTATAATAAAGGACATAATTCACAAAAAAAGATATACAAATGACTGCCAAACAAGGAAAGTAATCAAAAGTAATAAAGAAATATAATTCTTTAAAAGGGTACAACATGTATTCCTACTAACATAGAAGCACCTGCCACCACTGGGCATCCTCAATGTCCACCCTGACACAACAAAGTGAATACCTGCCAATCACTCTAAGCACAAGGTTTTATTTTATTAATGTTATTTATTTTGACAGAGAGAGCGAGAGAGAGAGAGAGAGAGCAGATGGAAGAAGGGGAGAGAGAGACAGGGAGAGACAGAATCCCAGGCAGGCTCTGTGCTAGAAGCACAGAGCCCGACGCGGGGCTCGATCTCACAAACCACGAGATCATGACCTAAGACAAAACCAAGAGTTGGACACTCAACCAATAAGCCACCCAGGCGCCCCTAAGCACAAAGGTTTTGTTTTTTTTTTTAATTAAAAACATATATATATATTTTAATATTTATTTTTGAGAGAGACAGACAGAAAGAGAGAGAGACAGAATGTGAGCAGGGGAGGGGCATTGAGAGAGGGAGACACAGAATCCGAAGCAGGCTCCAGCCTCTGAGCTGCCAGCACAGAGCCCAACGTGGGGCTCAAACCCACAAACCGCGAGGTCATGACCTGAGCCGAAGTCAGATGCTTAACTGACTGAGCCACCCGGGAGCCCCACCTAACCACAGTGTTTTAAAAAACAATTTGACGATATATATTAAAATCAAAAGATTTATTTATAAATGTTAATAATCTTTGACTCAGGGCCACCTGGGTGACTCAGTCAGTTAAGCGTCTGACTTCGGTTCAGGTCATGACCTTGCGGTTTGTGGGTTTGAGCCCCACGTCGGGCTCTGTGCTGACAGCTCAGGGGCTGGAGCCTGTTTCGGATTCTGTGTCTCCCTCTCTCTCTCTCTCCCCCCTCCTCCCCCGCTCATGCTCTGTCTCTCTCTTTCAAAAATAAGTAAATGTTAAAAAATAATAATAATAATCTTTGACTCAGTACATATACTTTTTGGAAGCTATCCTACAGAAAGTCCTAAATACAAAAACAAAACCACATACACTGATTACCTACCATAAAGGGGAAAATGTACTTCACCAATGGAGAGAGCTGGTGGGCACCACCTTAAGCAACAGATCAAGCTAAGTGTCACTGACCCTGTGTTCCACCTGATGGGATGCAACATGAAATACATACTTCTACCTAGAAAGCATTTTTGCCAAAAACATTTAACCTGAATCTGATCAGGTCTCTAGAACTAACTTCCAGTTCACATTAATATTAAGGAACAGAGAAAAATTAGTTGACACAAGTAGGAAAAAGACAAATTTAGACCAACGGACATTCTAAAAGACTACTAAACTACTAAATGTCAACTTCATGAAAAAAAGGAGAGGCATTATTTTAGACTATGAGACTAAAAAGATATGACATTCAAATGCAATGTGTTAACTACAAGGTGGATTCGGCTTCAAGGAGGCAAAAGAGGTTTATAAAAGACATATTTGAAACAATGGGGAAATTTAAATATGGACTAGATTATATATTACATATTTACTATATATTCTATATTTATTACATATATTTATTATTACTTTTCCTTGGTGAGATAACAGAATTGTAGTTATGTTGGAGGTTGACATTCTATAAAAATGCATGTTCCAGGGGCATCTAGGCGGCTCAGTCAGTTGAGTGTCTCTTGATTTCAGCTCAGGTTACGATCCCAGGGTCGTGGGATCAAGTTCTGCACTGAGTGTGCAGCCTGCTTAGAATTCTTTCTCTGTCTGTCTCTCTCTCCCCTGCTCCTGCTCTCTAAAATTAAAAAAAAAAAAAAAAAAAAAGAAAAGAAAAATTAAAAAGAATAAAGAAAATTTTTTAAATGCGTGTTCAAGTACTTAGGGGTGAAGCAACATAGTGTCTCCAGTTTATGTCTAATAATACAGAAAAATACAAGGGGCACCCAGGTGGCTCAGTCAGTTGGGCGATGACTTTGACCCTGGTCATGATCTTGCAGTTCATGGGTTCGAGCCCTGCATCGGGCTCTGGGCTGACAGCTCAGAGACTGGAGCCTGCTTTGGATTCTCTGTCTCCCTCTCTCTCTGCCTATCCCCCCCTCACACTCTGTCCTCTCTCTCTCTCTCAAAATAAATAAACAAACATTAAAAATTGTTAAAAAAGAAAGAAAGAAAAATACACAAAGAACAGATTAAAATGTTAATTTTTAAATCTAGGTGGAAAGTATACAGGTAACTTTTCAGTATGTTTGGACACTTACATAAATGAAAAAAACTGAAACAAAAACTACTCAAGGATAAAACAACAAATCACTACACACCTATCAGAATGGCTAAAATGAAACACAGTGATAACATGAAATGCTGGAAAGAATGCAGAGAAACCAGTCATTCCTCCATCACTGGTGAGAATGTAAAACGGTATATTTTACTCTGGTATATTACTCTGGAAAAGAGTATGGTGGTCCTTTTCAAAACCTAAAATGGACTTATCAACCCGACAATCACAGTGAAGAGGTATCATGCAGGAACTTGTAAATGGGAATGTTCAACACAACGTTATTAGTTAATAGCTAAAACCCAGAAACTACAGAGATGTCCTTCAAAGGCTAAATGGTTAAGCAAAGCGTGGTCCACCCATACTGTGGAATACTATACAGCAGCAAAAAGGAAGGAACCCTAAATACATGCAACCATTTGCATGGATCTCAAGGAAACTGCACTGAGTGAAGAAACCAATCTCTAAAAGATTGGATGTGATTCCATTTATGTAGCAATCATGAAATAACATACTAATAGAGATGGAGAACAGAGTAGCAGTGGCAGGTATGCAGGATGAGGCTGTGGCTATAAGGAGTAACACGAGGGAGTCTGTGGTGATGGACACAACATGCGGACTATAGTGGTGGTTATGCAGGCACACACATGCGACAGATTACACAGATCCACACAGACACACACACACACACACACACACACAACACCAATGAACACATATGTAACTGGTGAAATCTGAATCAGCTCTGTGGATTGTGCCAATGTCAACTGCTTGGTTTTGGCATTGGGCTGTGGTTGCCTAGGGATGCTGGCATGGGGGAAGGGGCTGGCAGTGGGGGGCAGGCTTAAGAGCGCATAGGCTTCCTGTAGGTTTCTTTGTAACCTCCTGTAACTCACAGTTATTTCAAAATAAATTTAAAAAAATACTAGCTTTTACTGTGCATTTTATCATATTAAGACAGTCTCCTTCCATTTCTATTTTCTGAGTGCTTTTATTAGAATGGGTGTTGAATTTTGTGAAACACTTTTCAGTATCAAGAGAAATAACCATGTGGGCCATCTAGGTGGCTCAGCTGGTTAAGTGTCTTGACTTCAGCTCAGGTCATGATCTCATGGTTCATGAGTTTGAGCCCTACATCAGGCTCTGTGCTGACAGCTCGGAGCCTGGAGCCTGCTTCGGATTCTATGTCTCCCTCTCTCTCTGCCCCTCCCCAACTCACGCTGTATGTCTCTCCCTCTCAACTATAAATAAACATTTAAAAAAAAGAGAGACAGGGAAATGACCGTGCTATTGTTCTTTATATTTAATAATGCCGAATAAAATACTAATCAATTTCCTAACATTGAACCAACCTTGCATTTATGGAATACATTCCACTTTTTCATTTTCTTTGAACAAAAGGAAAAAAAAAACAAGAAGAATTAACCAGTCACCTAAAACAGTGACTGCTCACAAGCTACTTCCCATAAATGCAGTAGAAATCTTTTGGCCATCAAATGAGTTTTTATAAGAACCCTACATTATTGTAAATTAATTTTTGACAAAGTGCCAAAACAATTCAATGAGCAAAAAACAGTCTTCTCAAAAAAAAGATGCTGGGACAAGTGGATACCCGCATACTAAAAGTATGAAGTTGGAACCCTACCCTACGGCATGTGCAAAACTTAACTCAAAATGACCAGAGGCCTAACCTGTAAGAGCTAAAACTACAAAAACACTTAGAAGAATATGTAAGTGTAAATAAATCTTCATGACCTTGGATTAGGCGATGGATTCCTACATATGACACCAAAAAGCACAAGCAATAAAAGAAAAAAATCAACTTAAAATCAAAATGTAAAACTTTTGTATTTCAGAGAAAACTATCAAAAACATGAAGACAACCCATAGAATCGGAGAAATCATTGCAAATCGTATATCTGATAAGAGTCAAGTGTACAGAATATAAAAAGGATTCTTACAACACAAGAATGAAAGACAACTCAATTTAAAGATGAGCCTCTCAGGGCGCCTGGGTGTCTCAGTTAATTGGGCATCAGACTTCAGCTCAGGTCATGGTCCCACTGCTTGTGAGTTTGGGCCCCGCATCGGGTTCTGTGCTGACGGCTTGCAGCTTGGAGCCGGGAGCCTGCTTTGGATTCTGTCTCCGTCTCTCTGCCCCTCCCCAACTCAAGCTCTGTCTCTCTGTCTCTCTCTCTCTAATATGAAAAAGAAAATTAAAAAAAAAAAGATGAGCGTCTCCTCTAAATCTTCTTGTCCAAAGAAGATACACAAATGGCCAATAAGCACACAAAAAGTTGCTCAACATCGTGAAGTCATCAGGGAAATGCAAATCAAACTGCAGTAAGGTATCGCTTCATGCCTGTGACGAGGGCTATGATCAAAAAGACAAGTAATAACAAGTGTAGGCGAGGATGTATGAAGGTGGAACCCTCACACGTTGCTGGTGGAAATGTAAAATGGTCAAGATACTTTGAAAACAGGCTGGCAGTTCCTCAAATGATTACAAACAGAGCTACCATATGATCCAGCAATTCTACTCCTGGGTGGAACTCAAGAGACATGAAAACACAAAAACTTGTACACAGATGTTCAAAGCAGCATTATTCAAAAATAACCAAAAAGTGAAAACACTCAAATGTCCATAACTGATAAATAAATAAAATGTGGTATGTCCACACAATGGAGTATTATTCAGCCATAAAAAGGAGTGAAATACTGATTCATGCAACAACATGGATGAACCATGGACACACCATGCTAAACAAAGAAGCCAGCCCAAAAGGCAGACTGTGTGTTATGTGAAATGTCCAGAAAAGACAACTCCATAAAGACAGAAGGCAGATTAGTGGTTGCCAGGGTCCAGGGAAGAGGACAAAAAGGAATGACTTCTAATAGGTAAGAGTTTCTTTTTGGGGTGATGCAATGTTCTGAAATTAGATGGTGGTGGTCGTTACACAACTCTGAACCACTGCACTATATAGTTTAAAAGGATGAATTTTGGGGCACCTGGTGGCTCAGCTGATGGTGCATCTGGCTCTTGATTTCAGCTCAGGTCACGATCTCACTGTTCATGAGATCAAGCCCCATGTTGGGCTCTGTGCTGACAGCACTGAGCCTGCTTGGGATTCTCTCTCTCCCTCTCTCTTTGCCCCTCCACTGCTTGTGCTCTCTCTCTCTCTTAAAATAAACATGAAAAATAAGATAAAATTAAAATAAAAAAATAAAATAAAATAAAACAAAACAAAATAATGAATTTTAGGGGCACCTGGCTGGCTCCATTGGAAGAGCAAGCAACTCTTGATATCAGGGTTGTGAGTTCAAGCCCCACACTGGGCATAGAGATTACTTAAAAAAACAAACAAACAAAAAAAAAAACCCTTAAAGCAAAAAGGATAAATTTTACAGTATATGTACTGTTATCAACTAAAAAAATTATATATTCTTTTTTTTTTTAAATTTTTTAAGTTTATTATTTTGAGAAAGAGACAGAGCGGGGGGGGGGGGGGGGGGGGAGAGGGAGAATTCCAAGCAGGCTCCACGACAGTGCAGAGCCTGATGCTGGACTTGAACTCACAAATTGTGAGACTATGACCTGAGTGGGAACCAAGAGTCAGACGCTTAACCAACTGAGCCACCTGGGCACCCCATGTTCATTTTTTAAAAAGGAATGGCTTCATCTCTTGACTGGGAAAATAAATATCCTTTTTCCAATGTTGAATCCTAAAGTCAGAAACGTACATCCCACAACATAACTCCGTGAATATTAATTACCTGAATAAGAAAGACAATGTCAATAACCTGCAAGTGTCCAAGGTCATCAACGTAAGTCTCCAGATACAAGTCCGACACCACCACCAACTGGACCAGAAACACGGTGCTCACAACGGCCATGGTGGCAGCTGAGGCCGTCAACGTCAAGAGGTAGATGAGGAAGTACCTGGCGTTCCAGGCCCCGATACAGTTGTTCACCCAAACACAGTGATGGTCAAAACGGTGCACACACCTGTTACACACACCTGCACAGAAAAGGGAAAATCACAGCCCTGAGTTAGTCCTTGAAGAAACAGGAGACCATGCACACCTTTGAAATTTTTACAAACTGACTCCTGGCAGATGTTGGAGGAAATGGCGACTGCCATCACCAGGCTATTAGAAGTGCAGGGTCTAGTACAGTAGCTGCGAGCCACAGAGGGGTACTGAGCACTTAAAATGTGGCCATGAGGAAAACCTGAAAGAATACTGTTTATTTTGCTAAATTTAGAGTTGTTTTTCCATTTATGCAATGCTCCTTTAAGTTCAATATCAGCAATGCTGAGATGACATAAGGGTTAGTGAATTTACTTAACTTGCACAGACTTAACTTTGAAACTGATGGTTTTTTTTTAATGTTTACTTTATTTTTGAGACAGAGAGAAGGAATGTGAGTGGAGGAGGGGCAGAGAGAGAGGGAGACACAGAATCTGAAGCAGGCTCCAGGTTCTGAGCTGTCAGCACAGAGCCTGACACGGGGCCCAAACTCACGAACTGAGATCACGACCTGAGCCGAAGTCAGACACTTAACCGACTGAGCCATCCAGGTGCCCCAAACCAATGCCTTGAAGTCAAATTAATTCTTCTTATAGAGATGAATCATTACGTGACTATTAAAGGAAAATGATTATGTTATGGAAAAAACTTGTAAGAATTTCTAGAGTAACTTGGGTACGTGAATCTGCTCTTCCAACTGCAAATTTTATGAAATCTAAATAAAGGTCAAGAATTTCCTATGAAAATTTATTGTCTCAATTGAGATGTGCTGTAAATGGAAAATATATACCAAATTTCAAAGACTTAGTATGAAAAGGAGAATATAAACTAACCCATGAATGATTTTTACAACTGACTACATGTTAAAATGGTGTTTTAGGGGCACCTGGGTGGCTCAGTGAGTTAAGCGTCTGACTCCTGATTTCATCTCAGGTCATGATCTCACAGTTCGTGAGCTCAAGCTCCACAGTGGGCTCTGTGCTGCCAATGTGAAGCCTGCTTGGGATTCTCTCTCTCCCTCTCTGCTCCTCCCCTGTTCACTCTCTCGCTCAAAATAAATAAACTTAAAAAAAAACAGCTCTTACATAAACCATGATATTTTAAATAGGTTACGTTAAATAAATACATAATTAAATTTAACGCTGCCTCATCTTACTTTTGTAATGTGGCTACTAGGAAATTTAAATCACACATGTAGCTCACATTATATTTTTTGGGCAGCACTAGTCTAGAATCTTGGCTACTCCCCAGAAGAGTAGGCTCTGCCAGCACTGAAATCTGCAAACACAGCATCCCACAGAAGTCCTGTTGGGCAACACGCCCCGCCGCGTGGCACAGGATGGGCTGTTATGCCTGGGGCTGAGTTGCCCACTATGTAAGAATATCGAGACCTCACCTCCAGTCATCTGAAGGAACCACTATCTGGCCTCTACAAGCAGAGGCTGCCCATGCCTGGGAGACAAATGGCCTTGCTTTAGATTTCTGGAACCTTCCCTTACTGACAAAGCCCACGTCTGTTGTACAAAGGTAGAGAGGGAGCAACCAAAGCCAAACTTACGGCAGTGCTTGGATCGCGCTGGTTTCCTCACATTGCAAGTGAAGCACTTCATATTCTTTGGGAACATCACTTCATCGAATTCATAAACTTGAAGTAACGAAAACTCGTTTGCTTTTGTTATAGTGCCTGAAAAAAGGACAAATGTCAGTTTTGAGCAATATGGTAGACTGGACATTCACAAAATCTGTCCTGACAAAGTGCAACTAAAACTTATATATTTAATATTCTAAATAACTCACTTTAAATAAAGCTTTGGGGCACCTGAGTGGCTCAGTCGGTTAAGCACCTGACTTGATTTCAGCTCAGGTCATGATCTCACAGTTCATGGATTGTGGACAGTGGGATCGTGGATCCCACTGTGGAGCTCTGCATTGACAGGGTGGAGCCTGCTTGGGATTCTCTTTCTCCCTCTCTCTCTCTGCCCATCCTCTGCTCGCTCTCTCTCACGATAAATAAACTTAAAATTTTTTTTAAATAAATGGCTTTATTGAGATACAACTCACAAGCCCAATTCGCCAATTTAAAGTGCACAATTCAACATATTTTAGTACATTCACAGAGTTATGCAACCATCACCACAACCAATTTTAGAATGTTTTTATCATTTCAAAAAGAAACCCGTTAGCAGCCACTCTACATTTGTCTCTAATCCCAGCCCCTGGCAATCACTAATCTACTTTCTGTCTCTATGCATTTGCCTTTTTTGGATATTTCATATGAATGGAATCATACAATTTGTGGTCTTTTGTATCTGGCTTTTTTTTTTTTTTAAGTTTTATTTATCTTGCAACAGAGAGTGCGTGCGCACACATATGCAGGGGAGGGGCAGAGACAGAAAGAGAGAGAGGGAGAGAGAGAATCCTAGGCAGGCTCCACACTGTCAGCGCAGAGTGCCACGCGGGGCTCGAACTCATGAACTGTGAGATCATGACCTGAGCTGAAATCAAGAGTCAGACCTTAACCGTCTGAGCCACCCTGGCGCCCCTCTGGCTTCTTTCATTTAGCACAGTTTTTCAAGGTTCATCTATGTTCTAACACATGTCACTCCCTCATTCCTTCCTGTTGCTGAATACTGTCCCGTCGAATAGGCACACCGCAGTTTACCTGTTCATCAGCTGTCGGACCCTTGGTGCTTCAAGGATAGAAAGGCTTAAAAGGAAAGGCATGGAGGGGCGCCTGGGAGGCTCAGTCAGTTAAACATCCAATTTCAGCTCAGGTCATGATCTCCCAGTCCATGAGTTTGAGCCCCGCCTCGGGCTCTGTGCTGACAGCTCAGAGGCTGGAGCCTGCTTCGGACTCTGTGTCTCCCTCTCTCTCTGCCCCTCCCCCGCTCATGCTCTGTCTCTCTCTGTCTCTCTCAAAAATAAACAAACATTTAAAAAAAAAGTAAAGACATGGAAAAAAGATACCAAGCAAATATCAATCCAAAAAAGTGTAATAATATTAACATCACACAAAAGAGAACAGAAAGCAAAGAGCGTTACTAGTGACAAAGAGGCTAATTATACTTTGAAAAAAGATTCAATGGAAAGAGAATACCAATTCTTAACTTGAATGCATATAATACAAACATACACATAACCATGATATACGTATACACACACACTATAAGTAAATAAGTAAAGCAAAAATTGCAAGGAGAAATCTCAAATCTACCATCAGAATGAGATAACATGCCTCTCTCGATAATTGATCACACAAAAATATTAGTATGAATATAAAAGACTTGAACATAATTTAAAAACTTGATCTAATGGACTTATATGCTGTCTGTGCCTAAGAACAAGAAAACATATTCTTCCAAGCACACACAGATCATTTACAAAAACAACACGTGACCGCCATAATGCAAATTATCAATAAAATGTTTAAAAGAAACTGTGTCATAGGGATCACAAACTCTCTATATAACAAAATTATTAGTGAAGAGATCAAAAAATAAACTAAAAGAGTATATGGAAAATTTTAAGCTGTTCTAAATAACCCACAGGTCAAAGAAGAAATAACTTAGAAAACAATCACAACCGAAAGATCATGAGACCACTATGTATCAACTCTTTTGCAAAGTCCTCAGAGGGATCACTGGTCTGTAGCATGGTAAGACCGAGGGCTGCCGGTCTCTGTAGTGAGAGCCTCAACTTACCAGGGTTGCTTACGCAGCTGAGCGTGAAAAACACCAGGTTTATAACCAGCAGCAGGTAGGGCAGGAGAAGGTAATGCAGGGAGAACCCCAGCTCCTGACAGTAGCCAAATACTTCCCAGGTGTATTCAGCATAAACCATCCCTTGCAAGAGGAGGTGCAGCATAATGAAGGTGTGGTTTCTGAAAGGAAGTAGACACGTGGCTAGTTTTACAGGGCCTTGTCCATGAAGAAACCATGTAATACTAAAGTTAACCCGGGGCCAACCACTTCCTTTGGGCTTGGGATAACAGCAAGAATTACATAACAATGCGACACAGTTCTCACAGTGCCTAGCAATAGCAAGCATTCAATATTTGTTATCCATTACGATTATCATCTTTGCTGGGAAGTGAGGTATCAGGATAGATTTCTTTTTACAGGAATGCATGTCAATATATCCCCACTGTTTAAATATTTCTGTCAAAACTCCAAAAATAAAAGGCAGGTTATTTATGAGCAGAGGTCCTGAACCAGGACTCTTGATCCTTCCAGCCTCCTTCCCCATACCACAGCTGGAAACCAACAAGAAACTTCCTGAAGCTACAGGACAGCAACAGTTAGCAATCAAAACAGAAGAGAAGATAGTATGTAATCTGTGAAATATAAATACCGTGTGTGGAAGAGGTAATGAAGCACTTTTCGCATAGCTCTCTGAAGGCATTCTGGAATTATACAGGAAATTACCTAAAATAAAAGGATTCAGTTTCATTTCTCACCCCCCCCCCCCCACTCCCAAACAAATTAGATGCTTCCCGGTCAGCCGTCAATACTGGTGATCTTGTGTTTCTGCACATGGGCAGAGAAGAGATTTAAGAGAGAATAAAAAGGAGGGCTTCACTCAGCTGGTCTGCCTTTGATGCCAGCTCCTCCTTTTTCACCCCAGCACCAAAGAAAGCACCATGTCGGGGTCTTCAGGCAAAGGGAGGTGAGCAGAGGGACTGGACTAGGTAATGCCAATGTGAATTCCACTCCCTTCCCTGCCTTGGGTTCAATCTCAGATTCCAGAGTCCACACCTGCAGTCACTGGGCATTAGCCCAGGTCCCTCCCAAGTGAACCCCCTTGCCAAAGGCCACTGACCCCAACTTTGCTCACTTGGATTCTGAAGGAGTGTGGGCAGCTGATGCTCAGCTCTCTCCTCATACAGCCCCCAGTTCCACTCATCAGACCCCTCCAGGCAGACATTGCTCACATCCATGCCCAATCACGGGCATCAAATCCAGAGAAAAATAGCCAACCTCGAGAATGTGATCTTCTCTCAAAGCAACATCACAAGGTTACTTCAAGTAACAAAAAACAAAACCCACAAAAAAAAAAACACACACACACAAAAAAAAACAGAGACTTTCAGATACACCATAACTGCCATAAATGAAAGAAGTGAACAAATGAATAAAAATGACATCTGTGTTTTGTTCCATCAGGGAACCGGTGAGCCTTTTAGATGTGGTAGTCACAATCCAGTGGTCTCTAAGCATCGTGGTTACCTGGGCTCCTCCTCTGACCAGGCCTCTCAGGTAATGGGTTTTTGAGCAGATGCATATCGTAACAACACCCATCAGCACCACAGCCAGGTAGAACAAGAAGAGAACCAGGAAGTCCATCCTGGGGCTACAAAGAAACAGAAAAAGTGTGACTACAACTGAGGGATAAAATCTATGGTGCACATTCTCAGACATCAACTCCCTAAACAAAATTCATCAGCCCTTGAGCACACACTGCCTCGCACTAGGGCCTCCCAGATGGTCCTGAGTTCTTCTGCTTAGGGAGTTTTCTAATCAAACCACTGTGATGTCTTTAGGGCACCTCCCGCCTGCAAATTCCAAAATAAAACCGGGGGAGATATGCCAAATGCATACACCTTCCCTCCCACCAGCAACAAATCATCTTTGTACTTCCTTAAACACTCACATAGACATTGATACAGAACATACCCAAAATAATCTGCTGACAACGTTACTGGAACAAGCAAACCCCAGAGGCAGTCAGGGACCCACACCCACAGCAATCAGGGATCACCCACAGGGGCCAGAGTCAACACACAGGTCTGTATTAACTGGAAATGGTTACTTTGGGTCTTAGCAAGTATGATTTGGAGCTGGACTTCCAACTGAGATCAGCAAACTACAAACTATTCACGAGGTAAGACAGAGGAAACAAAGAGCAGCAATTCTCACGTGATTCAGGGTCCCCAGCCTACATATTTCTGGTTTGGATCATTTTCAATCGGCCGCTCGGGCATTCCTCCTCCCAACATTCACGGAGAATCCAAACGGCATCCCGTCCTGTGCAGCGGCGCGCGCCCGGTGCAACAGGTGGCACCCAGAGCTGCCGGGGGCATGGTTCTAGAAGGCTGGATCTGGCTGCAGAGACATCGATAAAACACTCACATAATAAAACAGGGTGGGAGTCAGGAGCGGCAGAAATTGTGGAAAATAATTTGAAAGTCGGGGGATATAGTGTTACCTACCGCAGGGTGAAAGGGGTTATACGACTTCAGGAGGAAAAGCTTAATTGGGAAGAATAAGGCAGGAGCCTTGGATCCCCGTTCCTATCCCTAATCCCTGAGGTGCCCACGCTGCCCACCGAACAGAAAGGCTTTCCCAGGCTACGGTCCCGGCGGGCGGACGAGGCCAGAGCTTTCCCCGGGGGCCGGAACCCTGGGTGGGGGGCGGGGTGCAGAAGGCTCGGCGGGCAAACGGTGGGTGCCTGAGCACCCGGCGGGGCGGAAAGGCGGGTCAGCCTGGGTGTCAAAAAACCCCTGAGAGGCGGCCTTAGCGCCTGGATCGGCCAACCGCCAGCCGTACCGAGCCGGCGCCGTCAGGGCGCCTCTCTAGACTTCCGTCGGACCTGTGACGTTAGCACGCGACGCTCGCCGCCAGGCCGACTTCCGGCGGAAGTCCGTGCGGACGGCAGCTGGAGGCGGGGCCTGGCGCTCGCGAAAGAGCTGTCCCGGGTGTCCCTAGCTGCGCACTTGGGCTCCTTCAGAAGGTGGTCGTGTCTTGGGGCCGGAAGGTCGAACTTTGGGACGCTGTTGCCAGAAATCTTCCTAAACGACGGTCCTACGCTAGCGCGGGCGAGAACGCCGGTGCTGTGAAGCGGCCCGAGCCGCCTGGCGGCTTCGGTAGAACCAAGCCAAGCAGGGGCTCCGGCTGGCCCGTGGCAGGCACCCTTAGGGGCTCCTGTACTGAGTCTTCGTGAAGGGCAGGATTTGCTTTTTTGCTTTCTGCCAGCCACGCCGTTGGGCTCTGTCCGAACCGTTCCAGTGTCTTTGCGCCTGCTGTCTCAGAACAGCTCTGAACATGCTGCCCCTGGGAACAATGACAATTGCTTGACTCCAAACCTGGAGGATAAGAACTAAGGCTGTTTAATGACAGTTGAACCTGGGGTGAGAAGAGCTGCTTCCAAACATAGCATGGAGAAGTCTCCCGTGGAGCGTTCCTTTGCTCCGAACGCCTCTGAATCCGCTGGGACCAGTCTATTCTTGATGCCTCTGAAAAATCAGTCAGGCCTGTCTTCCCTTTGAAGGGAAATGTCTGATCTCCAAACACTGGCTTTAAAGCTCTTCTCTTTTTCTGTCTTTGCTACCTACCCCAGCTTCTTGATTCCTTTTCTTCTTCCTTTTTAAAAAACTTACAAGCTGGGCACCTTCTGGTACATGATGTGCAAGGCCATCATGAACTTGTGGACACAGTATTGAAAAACAAATTCCCCAAATCAGAAGATGTGATGCCTCCCCCCCCCACCCCCCCGCCTCGGGGGCGTGGGGACTGTAAGTTATGGATGGAAAGTCATCACTTATCCAGAGTGGGCTGGATTGCATCAGTGTCTCCAGCTGACTCACCTTGCTGCTTAATTCTGAGCTTGTGGTTAAGTATTTTGAGTTAATTTTTCTTTTTTTTTTTTTGCTTATAAATGCAAGTTTACTTTTATCCCCATTGATTTTTCTCCAGATGACACTTAACTTTTAATCTTGGTTTGATCACCTTTGTATTTTGCGTTGTCTTTAATTTAAAAAAAATTTTCACAATTAGTACTGTGTTCTTGTAAAAGAAACTATACAAAACAAAAACAAAACCCTTCCTTGAACATCACCCCGAAATCCCAATCCCTTGAAAAAATTAACCACTTATTTAGTATATCCTCCCCAAATTCTTTTGTACATTTATTCATAGGGGTACCTGGGTACAGCCAATTGACCTGGCTCAGTCAATTAAAAGACTCTTGGTAGCTCAGGTCTTGATCTCAGGGTTGTGAGTTCAAGCCCCATGTTGGGCTCCATGCTGGGCATGAAGCCTACTTAAAAAATAATAATCTTATACATTTATTCATAAGTATTCAACAAATATATATTGAGCACCCAATATATGCCAGGCACTTTTCTAGGCACTGGGAATATAGCAATAAAACAGAAATGTTCCTGTATTTTATAGTTTACATCCTAGTGTATATACACAAATATATAATTGGTTGTTGTTTATAGAAATGGCATCATACATAATGGTACTCTATCTTCCTTTTTGGTTTTTTTTTTTCAGTCTTGGTGATCTTTCCATATAAATATCTATTATATTGATTTACCTCATTATATGCATTTCATTACATAGCTGAGCTATAACTCGTTTTCCAGGGTCCCAAATTCCAGTGCCTACAGGGACTATGCAAGTAATAAGTAGAGTGACAAGTAGAGCAAGTTTATTTTTTTCTAAGCAGAAATAGCTGTTTATGCAGACCAAAAGGATTGATAACTTGAATTACAGTGTTTCAAGAGTACTTGAAAATCTGGGTTTTTAGAACATAAATATGATTTTTTAAATAAATTAATAATTTATTTTTGAGAGAGAGAGAGAGCATGCATGCACAAGCAGGGTAAGGATAGAGAGAGAGAGAGAGAGAGAGAGAGAGAGAGAGAAACACCGAATCTGAAGCAGGCTCCAGGCTCTGAGCTGTCAGCACAGAGCCCCATGCGGGGCTTGAACTCTCAAACTGAAATCGTGACCTGAGCTGAAGTCAGACACCTAATCAACTGAGCCACTCAGGTGCCCCCATAAATCTAATTTTTTTAGTGTTGGCAACTAACCTAGGCTTTTAAAACACCATTCAGGCTAAGCAGAACATACCTGCAGGACAAATTTAGCCCAAGGGCCACCAGTTTGCAATATACTGTTCTATTACTAAACATGGAGATTCATGTCAGTTTTTGCTATTACAAAACAACGCTACAGTGGAAATACCTGTGTGAGCTTCATTGCACACAACTAGGTGTGTTTTTCTAGGGCAGCTATGTGAAGTAGAATTTCTGGGCCAAAGAATATATAAGCATTTTAATTTTAATAGATGGCTGTTAAATTGCTTTTCCACCACAAATGTCTGAATCTGTCTCTCCAAACCCTTGCCAGCATTTAATATATCAGTTCCTTTAATATTTATCATTCTAATGGATAAAATGAAATTTTATTTATTTGCTCAACAAACATTTATAAAGTGATTCCTGGGTTCCAGTTACTGTTGTAAGCACTTAAAAATTTTTTAAATATCATTTAATGTTTATGGAACTCAATGAGATTATAATAATAATAATTGTTATTATTATTATTATTATTAACCTATAGATGAAGAAACAGGCACAGAGAAGTTAAATTTCCTAGAGACATAGAGCGAGAAAGCATTAGAGATTCAAACTCAGACCTTTGGACTCAAGAGTCAGTATTCTCAATTACTGTGCTGTGCTATCTTGATCACCACTAGCCAGTTTCTAGTGATGAATGTCTTATGTGCTTATTGGCCAATTACGTTTCCTCTGTTGTGAGTTGTTTACAGTTATCCATTTTTTATTTGAGTTGTTTACCATTTTCCTGTTGCTTTGCAGTACTTATTTACATATATTATGTATTTGTTAAGGTACGGACTAGCTGCTTCTCTTGGTTTAGCCCCCTCCGCCCTCAAAAAGCAAACCCCAAAACAAGGATTTGGTAAAGGCAGCTTGTCTGTTTTTTTTAAGTTTATTTATTTATTTTGAGAGAGAGAGAGCACAAGCAAGGGAGGGGCAGAAAGAAGGAGAGAGAATCCCAAGCAAGCTCTGCACCATCAGCACACAGCCCAGTGCGGGGCTCGAACTCGTGAACCTGTGAGATCATGGCCTGAGATCAAGAGTCAGACGATTAACCGACCACGCCCTCCAGGTGCCCCCAAGTAGCTTGTTTTTGGAGATAATCCCAGGAAACATGGCGAAGGATTGGGAAAGTGAGAGAAGACTGGAAAGCCAAGAAAGCAGATGTTGATAAGTACAGGTGGGCGCGCGGACCTCAGTCCTACCGGGGACCCTCTGAGAGGCTCCAAAGAATATGCCTCCGAATCGTTCCACTGAGGGACAGCGCAGCAGCGGTATTCACCCAGCCATTGCTGAGGCGGTACCTCCCTAGTCCTTCTGGCCTGCCCACACAGAACCCAGCCCAGCCCCAAGGAGAGAACCCCCTGAAGCAGAGACTCCATCAGCATGTACAGGAACCATTGCAGGTGACCTCTCCAGTGGGCTGCGGGGATATAGGCAGGACACCTACAATGTCTGCTTTGCCGTTAGGACCGAGAGATCCCCAAACACAATGGCTGCAATAGGAAAGAAGTCTATTTCTTTCACACACTATTGTCCTGAGGAAGGTGGCAGTCCACAGCAGTCGGCAGTTCTGTCCCAGGAGATCCACAAGATCACACAAAGACCCGGATTCTTCCTATCTTGTTCTCCACCACCAGGCAAAAATTCCCAAACTTTCTCTGTACAGGGCACCCTTAAGTGCCTTAGAGATTCTTTCACAGAGCTCCTAAGCCCAAAGAAATATCTAACAATCTCCACTCTTAAATAATGAGCTCCAAACAACTTCATAAATATTTATGTCCTAACAACTTAGTGTCCATTGCACAGTTTATCAAACTTTAAAATCAGATTGGGAACCACTGTTCTCGTTATTTGCTCCACATGGATATTCCAATAGCAATTGCTTCCTAAATCCATCTTCTCAAAGATGCAATATCAGGAACTTGGTGACCTAATGTTGAAAATGTGAACTAGTTCAAGCTGTCATGTCATGCACGACACAGAAATAGCTTTGTTTCCTCAAAATGTTAAGATGCCCCACAGCACTCCTAGAAGCTTGTTCCGGCACCCCACGGCACTTTGTGCACAGTTTGGAGACACAGCACTAGGGTGGTGTCCTTACCCCCAGGTCACCACCTTCGAGCCCCTGAGAAAGGGAAAAGAAGGAAAGGAAAGGCCGTTTACCCTTAAGGATGGAACTTGTAGGGGGCGCCTGGGTGACTTGGTTGAGTGTCACAATGCCATAGTTCGTGAGTTCAATCCCCGTGTTGGGCTCTGCTTGGGATTCTCTCTCTCCCTCTGTCCTGCCCCTCCCCCCTTCTCTCTCAAAAGTAAATAAACAAACTTTAAAAAAATTAAAAGCAAACAAAAAAGAATGGAACTTGTAAACTGCACTTAGCTCTTCCTGCTGAGATCCCATTGGCCAGAAGTTAGTCACATGGCCAAAGGGGAGCTGGGAAATGTATCTCTGGCTGTGCTGCCAGGTGTTCAGCTAGCACTTGATAGGTTATTACTAAAAGGAAGAAGTAGATATTCTCTATCGCATTCTGAATATTAACCCTTTATCTCTGACATAAACTCCAAATATTTTCTTCTATATATCACATATTTGTTCACTTGGTATTAACTTGGTTAATAGTGTTTTCGTCACACAGAGCTTTTAAATTCCAGAATACGTTTATCAGCCTTTCCTTTGTGACTTAAAAAAAAAAAAAAATCTTATTTAGGGGCGCCTGGGTGACTCAGTCGGTTAAGCATCCCACTTCAGCTCAGGTCATGATCTCACGGTTCCTGAGTGTGGGCTCCGTGCCGACAGCTCAGAGCCCGGAGCCTGCTTCAGATTCTGTGTCTCCCTCTCTCTCTCTGCCCTTCCCCCTCTCGCGATCTGTCTCTCTCAAAAGTAAATAAACATTAAAAACAATTTTTAAGGTATTCTTTACTCCAAAATTACACACACACATGCACGCACACACACACACACACACACACACACACACACACAAATACACACACAAATATATTCTCCAGTATTTTCTTCTAGTTGATTCATACTTTGATCTGTAATTCATCGGGAATTTCTTCCTGTGATGGCTGAGATAATTTCAGAAGGGAAGGAAGACACTTAAAGTGTGTAGCCAAGGAACTAGGTATTTATCAAATTCTCAGCTGCCTTCCAATTCACATCTGTGCTTTTCATGACACTCTTCTGCACAGACATTATACAATAGACACTGAGATTCCCTGCTCCCCAGGTAAGCCACACACCTCCCTATGTGCTCTTTGGGTCGGATTGAACTACCTCAGCTCAGGGGGTGGGGGACTTCATTGGTATCAGTCAGTCAAGGCAATCCTATACTCCTTATCACAGTAATTTTTCAAAACAAAAGCCAGCCTCCGGAATACCAGAGACCCAATCAGAATGAAGCTAGGATCCCCGTGCCATGGTGCCTCTTCTCCCCAAGATTGAATAAAGATATTAAAGAAGAAGCCTGTAGCTTCACTTCCTTTACCTTGGGACTATGAAGAAAGTCCAAGAAAGAAGTCTACACACTGGGGAGGGCAGACCTGAGAGAGGCACAGAGGAATGAAGTCTGAGCCCTGAGCAAACCGTGCCTGAAGCTTACACCGCCTCTGGACTTCCCTGTTAGATGAGCCAAAAGTCCCCTTTATTTTTTAAAACCATGTGGAATTACCTCTTCTGTAACTTGCAACTTAAAACCTCCAAATCTTGAGAGAAACACGTAGTCACTGAGCTCTTTTTTCCCCACCTCATATTTTTCTTTTTAAATTCATTTTACACTTTATAGAAATACATACATAACAACATAGAAAAAGGCTATATTTTACTGTCTTAACTGCTTGTGTATTTCTTGTGTATTTCTATAAACATATAAAATATGAATTTTATATATTCATTTAAATGGTTTACATAGATACAATCATAGCATGCAGACAATTTTCGAATTTTGCTTCTTTTAGTTTATCATAGGTGTTATTCCTCTATCTAGACAGTTTTAATTATTAATCAGGGATGCAACATAGTGACCTCAATATCATCTTCTTATTAGATATTTGTATTATTTCCCACTTTTTAATTTTATAGTTTTGCAAGTAACCTATTCAGCACTTTTATTTTATTTTTTTCAGTTGAATTACTTTCCTGGGATAAATCTCTCAGTGGTTTGTCGGTTCCTGAAACTCATGCGTTTCCCACATTTTACTTTTTCCCTCTGTTCTTCAAAACCTCCAAGCATGAACCTTGATGCTTGTGTTCTATAAATAGCACAGGAGAAAACACTATTTAAGCCTAAAATCAAAAACCGAATTCAAATGTGATAGGAAGGACTGTAGCACCTGTGAAACATACAGCAAAGAATTTCTCCTGGGAGCATTCCTAATCCCTCCTGTCAGCCCCTGAAACTAGACCTGTGGTATCAGTTTTTTACCTGCTGCAAGATCGGTTGACAGGATCAACCACCATTTATACCATGATCTCTTGTCCCCCAGGGAATGACTGAGGCAATACTTTGGAAACGGGATACAGGACTTCATAGCTACCCTCGCAACAGACAAATATAGTGCACGAGGCTCGTTTACAGTCAGTGATTTATTGGTCAGGAGGAATTTTACAATGGAGGAAAACAGGAAAAATTTTAAAAGGGACATAGCACAGATATTTTTGTTGGAAGGCAAGGATGGGTCTGTATCTGCTTCTTATTGTATCGGGGGCAGCGATTTTAATGCCTAGCTCATAACAGATGTTCAATAAAAATACATTGCATGAATGCAAGAAAAAAGATGACATCCACCCAGAGGAAATCGATATCCTGGATATCACTGAACCACAGAGTCCTCCGGCCGGTCCCTGGGGCCATGTCTTGTACATAAGCCACCTTGGAACGCAATGTAGCTTATACTTTCGAATTTCCACTTGGCCTTTGCTACCTTGATTATGCCCCTTAGAGCAGCTGTGTTCGGCTACGACGTCCAGCGGGACTGTCAGGGCAGAACCTCCATTTCCTGATCGCTTCTGAATCGGTCTTGACCTGGTACACTGCTCCTTACCCAAATGTTCTGTTACTCTGGTCACCAACACTGCAGTTCACCATCAGCTGTGGTAGCCCTTGGAGAACGAGAGCGTAAGCACGCTTGCATTATCTCTTGTTTATCTGAAATTCAAATTTAACTGGGCATCTTCTATTTTTATTGGCTAAATCTTGGAGATCCTATCTCCAGCCACCATCAGGATGCCTCTCCATAGAGCTTCTAGTTTTCTACCTTGGTTGGGACCAAGAGGTAGTGTCACAGTTGGAATCTGGTTACCCCTCGGCTAGTAGTGCTGAGCAAAAGGAGTGTCCAGCCCTGGACATTGAATTGGGGCTGAGTCGTCTCAGGACAATCACTGGGACATTTTCAGAAAAGAGAAGCTGTCTGACAACCTGGAGAAAAGAGGAGCAAGAAATTACAGGCGGGCTGGTGGAGGACGGTGCCTCCATATAAATTATACAGTTTGTGCTCTGCCTGTTTGATGTGTGTGTCACACAGAAAGAGGGTAGAGAAGGACAAGGGACAGTCTTGTGAATGCTCTCTCAGAGCTGGGAGGAAGAAATGAATGGCACTTCATGGCCATGAGACAGACACCTATGATAAACTATGTTTTTTCACATCCCGTGAAAAAACCCTGCTGCTTTGCTCCTTTTCCTGCTCTGTCCTTGCTAGGACCTGCACCCCCGCCCTCCACATGGCTTGTAACACCGACAATGTATGTCCTCCTTATAAAGGTCAAGGAGATAATGATCTCTTTGGAGTCTCCCAGCACAGTAGAAAACACCTAAGGAGTGACGGGGCGAGGTGGCATCATGTACGTTTTCCAAGACCAGTAAGTCCAGATCCCTTGATACGAAGACCCCTGGCTCCAGGGTGTAAGTGACTTATGGAGGACACCTGAGCACTCATCTTTGTTTTGACGGGTTCCTGGATGCCTGGGAGGACATGTATGCCAGACCACAGCCTCCCTAAAAACCCCAGTCCCCACATAAAGATGAGACTCACACCCCTTTTCCTTTCCGAGTGTTCCAGACGCCCTGTCTGTATGTGCTCTCTCTACATCTTCAATAGACACTGCTCTCACTTCCTCCTGGCTCGCGTTTGATTTCTGCCCTGCACAAAGCCAAGGACCATCTTGGCTGGCCCTGCGGAACCCCTTCTGGATGCTCGGACCTAGCCTGCCTATATCAGTTAGTTCCTGAGTCATGATTTCCTTATTAACATTCTGGACACCCAAGCACATCGGGGCTGACTCTGGACTCTGTGAAGCACAGACATGAATGTCATCCCAGGAAGAAATTCAGAATGAGTGTGGGGTGGGAAGTCATGTAGGGGTTAAGAATGTGAGCTCAGGAATCAGGCTTCCTGAGTTCCGGTCCAGGATCCATCTCTCGTGGTTGTGTGGTTTTAGGCTGGTTACTTAATCTCTCTGAGTCTCAATTTCCTCCTCTATAAAGTAAGGATAAGAGAATCTACCTCAGAGGGTTGTTGGGAGGTTAAATGAGATAATGCAGGCATGTAAAACACATCCAACGAATTTGGGCCACTAGTCTCATGGTTACCAAATACGACCAATACAGAAGAACAAAAGTGGGAGGTGTTACTAGGGTTCTTTATGTTTCGAGTAATACCCCAACTCAAACTGGATTAAATAACAAAAGACACTTCATGGCCTCTGCCACCGTAAATGTTCAGAGGTGGGGCACGCTTCAGAGTTTGAATCAGCAGCTCAATGGCATCATCAAGGACAGAGGTTGTTTTTGTCCCTCACTCTGTCACCCGACAGCTTCCTTCCCCAACCAGCTTTTCTCCCAGTGGTGGGATGGCTGCCAGCCACCCAGTGGAGCTTCATGCTTCTGCATTCACTTCCAAAGAGAGGCCAATGGGGAGGTTTGCCCTGGGATTCCAAGTAGGGGTGCTGAAATTCACTCTGACTTGAGTCATGGGCTCACCCCTGAACCAGTGACAGGGCCTGGAGAATGGAACGCATCACTTGGTGAGTTAAATGAGGGCCCCTGCCGAAACTTCAGGGGGGATCAATTTCTCCCAAAGGCGAGAGGAAGATTCCAGATGGAGAGCTGGTAATACTAGAAAAGGATGCTGGGTAGGCACTCAGTAAGTGGGTATCTAGTAAGTTCTTTGTGGAATGATAGAAATATGTCAGAAGTGTCCCCCCAAGTTAGGTGAAGCCCAAGATGAATGAAATGTGCAACCATGAAAACATGGGCTGCTCGGGACACGGCAGGAGCGTGTGGTAGATGTCCTTCGTTTCCCAGACGCAAAGGCAAATCTATTAATAAAATTCCTTCCTGGCAGCTGTCTCCTGGTGTAGACTCAAGGAAATGTATATTCAAAGGAAGGGGGAGGAAATCTTAGCCACAAAGCCGCAGTCACTAGTGCTGCAAGGTCACTTGGAACGGATGCAGTTCCTCAGGACGAGCACAAAGGTGTAAAGGGAGATGGGGCAGAGGCTCTCCAGCGTCACGGCCGGAAGGAAAGGAGGAGCTGGCAAAGAAGGCCAAGAGAGGATGGGCAACCTAACTTGAGAATGAGGAGAGAGGGCCGTCACGGAAGGCAAATGAGGAAGTGCTCGCTAATCTCTCCAGGGAGGCCGGAACAGGGGAGGCGCATCGAGAGACCTGGAATGAGCATCCCATAGGCTCCATGAAATGTCCCTGGAGAACCCCTTATCCTGCCTTCAGCACTGACCGTGAACTAGCCCACCAGGTGCTGATGGCCCCCCTGGACCAGTGAGCCACCGGGGCAACTCCTCTTCAGAGCCTGATACAGCTGGTGCCTCACTGACTAGGAGCTCCAGAATCAGCAGGATGGAGCGCTTACAAAGCCTGCAGCCTGGGGCAGAGGGACCCCTGAGCCTGCAGTGTCCGAGTGGTTCGGAACACTAGTCCGAAGCAAGAGAACCAGAGGGAGAGGCGTCTGGGACACACCGTTCGTTGTCACACATACAGATAGGTGGTTTGTTCCAGCAGCTGGTACTCATCACCCTGATTATCTCACTCCGATGGTGCTCCCAAGAGTGGGGTGGGGCCCCAAGAGGGGAGCTTGTGCCGCCGATAGGAGTTCACACAGCTGCAAAGTCAACCGTCCTGAATGCCACCTTCTTTGTTTTCCCATAGTTGGACCTGGCTTGGCTCCCATGACCCAGGTTCCAACGGAGCAGCGAGTCTGCTCCTCCGAGCCTCCCTCTTGAGTCTCCCCTCCTTGCCCTCCTCTCAAGCTCTTATTTCTTTTGGGTGTGAAAGTGGCTCTTAGTTCCCCCTGAAAGCAGCCCCACTCTGTGGTTTATAGGGTAAACGGTAAGTTTTGCAATAATCTTTTTTCCTTTCCGTAATCCCCAACCTGACACCAAAAAAATTAGTTTGACTTTGAGACATCTGTCTTTTCAAAAGACATCTGTCTGCAGTCTACTTAGGGGGTTGAAAAACAGAAAGGTGGCTCTTTCAGGGTTCAGTCTCCCTCTGCCCACCCCCGCCTGCCCTTTCACAAGCCCCTTCCCCCACCAAATACCCTGATGACTGGGGGAAGAGCTATGGACACAAGGAATGAGAAGGCAACTTCTCAGTGCCCCAGACTCTCTTCTCCACCACATTTGTGTATATCCCCCTGTTTCATTCCAGGCAGGACTGGAGATGGTTTACATAGACACACAAAACAAGCTGCGATAACTTTAATGTGAGCAGAGGGGAGAGAAGACAAAAGGGAAATGGGCATAAGACAGATGAGGTGCTCCCGTGGGCTGATCTCATTTCTGTTGTGGAAGCAGGTGCTGGCAGAGGCTCCCGCTGGCCCTTGGCTCACAGACCAGTTCCACATGCAACTTCAGGCCTATGACCTGTGACGAGGGCTGCACAGAGTCAGGCCTGCCTGGCCCCAGACACAGCAGCTACTTTGTTCATCACTATTGTCTCGCTAACACTTCCAACAGAACGCCAGTGGGATTTACTATCCCAAACGCTGCTCATCACAACACCTTCTTCTTCCAGGAGCACTCCCGACAAGCTCCCTCCTTAATTCACACCAGACCCTTGGTCAAGAAAGCCCCCAACTCTTGGCCTGTTTATCGCTAAGCCAACTCTCCTCCTGTCTTGCTAGACGGAAATGGCTGTCACAACCATCATCGCTGACTGTGGAGACTGAGTCCCCACCCACCATCTTCTCCAGCATCCCAACAGTTGCAGGCTGGGTAGGAAAATCTGTGTCTTTAGCCGTGGTAGAGACAACACCAAGTGTTTGCCACACTGCTTCCTCTCCCCGGGCACAGGGGAAGACTACATCTTTCAGGCTCCTTGGAAGTTTGTTCTGGGTATTGAAAAAGTGGACAGAAGAAATGTAGGTCGCTTCTAGACTGGGCCTCTAAAACATTCTCGTGCAATCCTCTGGCTATCTCTTCCCCTTCTGCAGTGACCTCTGGAGAAGCAAACACACATTTATATGTCTGTACAAGATGGAAGGCTCAAGAACCCAGAGGACATTCTGCCCCTAACCCAGGAGAGCCATCCAACCCATGCTGGACTGTGATGTAGGTGATACATGAAATTTCATTATGTTAAGCCACGGAGATTGGAGATTGTTTTTTATAGCAGCTATAATTACTCATCTTGACCAGTACACTATCCAAGTTGCCGATGAAAGCCATAGCATGGCCCCATGGCAACCATCAAAATGTCCTCAAAATTCCATTATGCCATTGGTCAACTTCAGCCCTCATGTCATGGGTATGGACAATCATGTGGACCAACCCCTCGATCCCCCCAGCAGGCAGTCACCTACTCCCCTGCCTTTGTCACCTGAGGTCTCAAGGACACCGTGAAGATATACTCAGAGGCTTTGGGTAGCAGTACATGACAAGACTGTAAGATATCAATTTCCAGTTTGGACTCGGTCTGCTCTGTCCAGAGTCGCTGGACGTGTCAGGTAGACTTGGCACGGAGAAAGGACACCAGCCAATTTTAATCTTAGGTCTGGGTTTTCCCAATCAATCCCTTTCTGCCCACCCTTGCTCTCCTTGGCCAAGGCCACATACCCAGCTCTCGACCCATAGAGAGTCTTTGCGCCATAGTCTGATAAAACTTCATCGTGACAGTGCATTCGTTTGCTAGCGCTGCCATAGTAAAATACCACGGACTGGGAGGCTTAAACGATAGAGATTTATTTTCTCTCAGTTCTGGAGGCTAGAAGTCTGAGATCAAGGTGTCGGCCGAGTTGGTTTCTCCTGAAGCTGGTAGATGGCCACCTTCTCACGTAGTCTTTCCTGAGTCAGTGCACATCCCTGGTGTCTCTGTGGCCACATTCCCTCTTCCCATAGGGAGAGCAGTCATGTTGGATTAAGCCCCACCCTAACAGTCTTATCTTAACTCGATCACCTCTTGAAAGGCCTTATCTGCAGAAACAGTCACATTCTGAGGTTCTGGAAGTTAGGAATTCAACATATGGACTTGAAGGGACAAATTCAGCCCATACCGATCAGTATCCATATTTCTGTGGATTATTTCTGTGGATTATTTAAGGGGGGGGGGAGCCTGTTCTCATGGAGGAGTCAGATCAGCTACAACATAGACTTAACAGGGCACCAGGGTTGGGCTGCATGTTTTCTAGAATTTTCTAGAAGAAAAAAATTAGGAGAAAATACATACCGCCTTGGGTTTGGTGATGAGTTTCTAGATACAACACCAAAAGCATAATCCCCCCACTCAAATTTAATAAACTGGACTTTATCAAATTTAAAAACTTTGCTCTGTGAATAGCACTGCTAAGAGAATGAAGATACAGGTTACCTACTGGGAGAAAATATTTGTCAATCACACATCAGGTAAAGGGCTTGGACCCAAAACACATACATAAAAAAAAAACTCTTGGGACACCTAGGTGGCTCAGTCGGTTAAGCGTCAGCTTCGGCTCAGGTCATGATCTCACAGTCCGTGAGTTCGAGCCCCACATCAGGCTCTGTGCTGACAGCTCAAAGCCTGGAGCCTGCTTTGGATTCTGTGTCCCCCTCTCTCTCTGCCCCTCCCTCACTCACGCTCTGTCTCTCTTTCTCAAAAACAAACATTAAAATTTTTTTTTTAATTCTTAAAACTCAATAATTACTGTGTGGCTCAGTCAGTTAAGCCTCTGACTCTTGATTTTGGTTCAGGTCATGCTCTCATGGTTCATGGGTTCGGAGCCCGCCATCAGGCTCTGCACTGACAGCACAGAATCTGCTTGGGCTTTTCTCTCTCCTCTCTCTCTCCCCTTCCTCCTGTTTGTGCCGTGTCTCCCTCTCTCTCTCTCTCTCTCTCTCTCTCTCTCTCTCTCAAAATAAATAAATAAACAAAAAGAAAGACACAACAATTACGAACAAAAATTTTAATGGACAAGATATCTGAACAGATACCTCACCAAAGAAGATCGACAAATGGCAAATAAGCATATGAAAAGATGCTCAACATCATTTAACTAGGGAAAAAACCAAAACATCAGTGAGATACCACTACATACCCATTAGGACTAAAACCCAAAATAATCTTTACAACACCAATTGCCTGCAAGGATGTGAAGCAACAGAAGTCTCATTCTTTGCTGACAGGATGCAAATGGTGCAACCACTTTGGAGACAGTGTGAGAATTCTAACTTTTGTCTTAGCGTAATGATGCAACACTCGTGCCATACATTCACCCAACTGATTGGAAGGTAGTTATGTCTGCCCTAAAACATATGTTTTATCTCTTTCAAATCCGTGATTTATTCATAATTACCAAAAACAAGATGTCCTTTTTTTAAAAATATAATTTATTGTCAAGCTAGCTAACATACAGAGTATACAGTGTGCTCTTGGCTTCGGGAGTAGATTCCCATGATTCATCGCTTACATACAACACCCAGTGCTCATCCCAACAAGCGCCCTCCTCAATGCCCATCGCCCATTTACCCTTCTCCCCCACCCCAATCAACCCTCAGTTTGTTCTCTGTATTTAAGAATCTCTTGTGGTTTGACTCCCTCTCAGTTTGTAACTATTCTTTTTTCTTCCCCCCAAGACGTCCTTTATTTTTTATTTTTATTTTTTTACGTTTATTTATTTTTTGAGAGACGTAGAGGGACAGAGCACAAGTTGGGGAGGGGCAGAGAGAGAAGGGGACATAGAATCCGAAGCAGGCTCCAGGCTCCGAGCCGTCAGCACAGAGCCCGACGCGGGGCTTGAACTCACAAACCGTGAGATCACGACCTGAGCCGAAGTCGGACGCCCAACCGACTGAGCCACCCAGGTGCCCCTAAGATGTCCTTTAATAGGTAAATAGATAAAGAAATTGTGGTATATCCATACAATGGGATGACACACACACAAAAAAGGAATGGGCCATCAAGACACAAAAACATGGATGAATATTGCTACGTGAAAAAAGGCCAGTCTGCAAGTCTAAATGTGTTATAATTCCATTTATGTGACAATCTGGAAAAGGCAAAACTATAGAGATAGTAACTGGGGGACTGGGGAAGCAGAGAGGTTCAGTAGATGAGGCACAGGAGATATTCTAGGGCAGTGATACTGTAACGATGGACACATGCCACCACGCACTTGTCAAAATCCATGAGTAGTTATAGCACAAAGAGGGACCCTCCATGTATGCGATTTTTAAAAATGTCTTAGGAGGGGAGCCTGGGTGGCTCAGTCCGTTAAGCATCTGACTTCGGCTCAGGTCATGATCTCACGATTTATGAATTCAAGCCCCGTGTCGAGCTCTGTACTAACAGTACGGAGCCCGCGTGTGATTTTCTCTGTCTCTGTCTCTGTCTCTGTCTCTGTCTCTGTCTCTCTCTGCCCCTACCCTGCTCATGCTCCTTCTCTCCAAATAAATAAATAAACTTTGTTTTATGTTTATTTATTTTTGAGAGAGAGAGAGAGACAGAGAGAGACAGAGAGAGACAGAGTGTGAGTGGGGGAGGAGCAGAGAGAGAGGGAGACACAGAATTCCAAAGCTGGCTTCAGGCTCTGAGTTGTCAGTACAGGGCCTGACCCAGAGCTCAGACTCACAAACTGTGAGATCATGACCTGAGCCGAAGTTGACGCTTAACCGACTGAGCCACCCAGGCGCCCCAATAAATAAACTTCTAAAAAATAAAAAAAAAAAACAAACAAATCATAGTACTAGATTATAACCCAAAGTGTAAACCATCCATGAGTCTGTACTGATATAAATGATTGAATAAATAGCAGAGAAGAGACATATCTCCCATGCAGAAGGATCCCAAATAACATATGTAGAGCATAACTCTCCCTCCTTAAGTGTGGACTTCACACAGTGACTTCCTTCCAATGAGGACAGTATGAAGGGGTGGGGGGCAGAGTACTTTACATTGGGGAAACTGACAGGACTTCAGGCAGGTGATGAAGTTTGAAAGCATGTAGATCAGGGTGATAGCATGTACCACTCATATGGTGTGACAAGAATGTCACTTTGCCTCTGTGGTCTTCCTCCCCAAAACTATAACCAGTCTAACTATGAGAAAAATATCAGGCACGCCCAATGGAGAACATTCTATGAAATGCTAACCAATACTCCTCAATTGAGGGGTGCCTGGGTGGCTCAGTCGGTTAAGCGTCCAACTCTTGGTTGTGGCTCAGGTCATGGTCTCACGGTTTCGTGGGTTCGGGCCCCACATCTGGCTCCATGCTGACAGTGTGGAGCCTGCCTGGGATTCTCTCTTTCCCTCTCTCTCTGCCCCTCCTCTGCTCGCACTGTCTCTCTCTCAAAAATAAATAAATAAACTTAAAAAAAAAAAAACCTGTCAATTGAAAATATGAGAAGGGTGGGACGCTTGGGTGGCTCAGTCGGTTAAGCATCCGACTTCAGCTCAGGTCATAATCGCGTGGTTCATGAGTTCGAGCCCCATGTTGGGCTCTGTGCCGACAGCACAGAGTCTGCTCGGGATTCTCTCTCTCCCTCTCTTTCTCTGCCCCTCCCCTTGCACTCTTTCTCTCAAAAATAAATAAATAAGCATTAAAAAAAAAGAAAAAAAAAGAGAGAAAGAGAGAAGGGGAGGAGAGAGGGAAGAATAAGAGTGGACAGAGAAAGGACATTAGGTAAAAACTACGAAACTCTGAGTTAAGTAATAATAATGGATCAGTATTAGTTCATTAATGGTAAGGAGGTGCCATAGTAATGTAAGATGTCAGCAATCAGGGACATTGGATGTAGAGTATATGAAAACTCTGTACCGTCTTTGAAATCTTTCTGTGCACCTACAACTACTCTAAAAGAAAAGTTTACTTTGAAGCTCCTGGGTGGCTCAGTCAGTTGAGTGTCCGACTCCTGATTTCGGCTCATCATCTCACAGTTTCATCAGTTCAAAGCCCGCAGAAACTGCTTGAGGTTCTCCCCCCTCTCTGCCCCTCCCCCGCTCGCACTCTCTATGTCCCTCTCAAAATAAATAACTTTTTAAAAAATTATAAAATAAAGGGCGCCTGGGTGGCTCAGTCAGTTAAATGTCTGACTTCGGCTCATTTTGGGGAACGCAACTGAATGGTCAGAAGGACATAATAATTGTGACTATAATAATAATCACAGAGTAATGCTTACCATGTGCCACACTGGGGGCCTTCCTTGAGATTCCCTTAAGATCACTTAGGGCGGCCATGGGAGGTAAATGTACTTCCTTCTGTTAGAGGGATGAGACCTCAGGGTAGGGTTTATTAATGTACTCACTCCTTTTACAAATACTAAGCACCCACTATGTGCCAAGCACTGTTCTAGGTGCCACAGGTACAGCACTGATCAAAACGGAAACCTCTGCTTTCCTGGGGCTTGCATTATAATGGGTGGGGACAGACATTAAACAACACAAACCAGGGGGTGCCTAGATGGCTCACTGGGTTGAGAGTCCAACTCTTGATTTCAGCTCAGGTCATGATCCCGGGATGGTGGACTCTAACCCCACATCAGGCTCTGCGCTGAGCAGCTTGGAGCCTGGAGCCTGCTTCAGATTCCGTGTCTTCCTCTCTCTCTGCCCCTTCCCTGGTCATGTTCTGTGTCTCTGTCTCTCAATAATAAATAAACGTTAAAAATTTTTTTTTAATAAAAAGAAAAAAGCAGATAAATCAGCAAGGTCCATGGCACAGCGCATGGTGAGAAGTGCTCTGGAGAAGCAGAAAGCAGGGAAGGGGAGAGAAGGGAAGGGCTCATGGAACAGGAGACAAATGAAGAGATTTGGGGGTGGGTACGTGCCGGCACGTGGAAGAAACAGTCTAGGCGGAGGGAAGAGCTAGTGCGAAGGCCCAGGGGTGGGAACATGCCTGGTCTGTGCAAGAAGTCAGAGAGGTGCAGGGGGCCTGGCTGGGCAGGGTCCTGCTGGCCATGGAGAAGACGTAAGCGATGGGCTGGGTTTGGAGCAGAGCAGTGGCAGGATCTGACTTTGGCTTTAACAGATCATTCTGGCTTCTATGTTGACTGCAGGGGGCCTCCAATGAGGAGGCTGAGGAACCAGTCTGGGAGAGGGATGACGGCAGCTTGGACCAGGATGGTGGCAGTGAGGTGGAGACAGAAGGTGGGTTCTGGTTCTAATTTGAAAGTAGGAGGTAGAGTCCATAGCCTGTGCTGGTGTTTGAGTTTGGCACGTAAAATAGAGGAATCAAGGACGCCAGTCCTCCTCAGCTGCACCCGCCCAAGTGTCTCCTGGAGTCCCTTTTTCCAAACCCGCGGACACCCCTCCCACCGCCGGGAAACCCACAACTTGGCTTAACCTCCTGAGACTGGAGTGGGAAATGCCAGAGCACATCCTGAGCCTTTTGGTTCATCCTGGGCAAAGCCTTAAAGAAGGTAGAACGTGGAGCACGGAGCCAGGCTTGGACCGCATCTTCCTTCCGTGGTTGATTCCAGAGTCCTGGACCTCCAAGTCTTCCTCAGGGCTGGCAGGGAGTGGAGGCTGGGGAGGGTCAAACCCTCCCTCAGCCGCTGGAAGCTGGTGTGACCTGGGACAAGTCCCTTCGTCTCTCTGAAGCTCCATTCTCTCCTCTCTACACTGGAGGCAGCCATTCTGACTTTGTTGGGGAGCCGTGACAAGCAAACGAGATTTTTAAAAAATATATGAAAATTGCTGGCCTGTGACTGGGTCTGGCTCGGTATATGTGTCACTTTCCCCATCCCCTTTAAATGACAGGATTTAGGAGTATACCCCTCAAGTAATTCAAGTTTTAAAAGTCAACTTTGTTGAGGGGCATACAGCACACTGTATACATATGAAGTGGACAAGTTTTCTTGAGGTCCTTTGCAATTCATCCTTGCCTGTACCTCGGCCCCAGAAATCCCTGATCTGCTTTCCGATGTAATAGATCAGTTTGCACCTTACAGAATTTAACAACAATGGAATCATAGAGCCTTTTGTTACCAGCTTCTTTCACTTAGCATGATGTTTTCGAGTTTCACCCGTGGTATATGCATCAGTCATTCATTTCATATTATTACCGAGTCGCATTCCATTGCATGGATGGACCACAGTCTGTTTATCCATTTTCCAATAGATAGATGCGTAAATTGTCTCCAATTCTGAGTTATTGTGCATAGTGCTGCTATAAACAGTCACATCCAGGTCTTTACATGGACGTATGCTGTCATTTCTCTTGCACATAATATACCCAGGAGTGGGATGGAGGGGTTGTAAGATTAAGTGTATGTTTAGCTTTTAAGAAACCATCAGGGCGCCTGGGTGGCTCAGTCGGTTAAGCCCCCAAGTCTTGATTTCAGCTCAGGTCATGATCTCACAGTTTGTGAGATTGAGCCCTGGGTCAGGCTCTGTGCGGACAGTGCAAAGGATTCTCTCTCCCACTCTCTCTCTGCCCCTCCCCTGTTCTCTCTAGCACGCTCTCTCTCTCTCTCTTTCTCTCAAAAATAAATAAATATTTTTTAAAAAAAGAAAAAAGAAAGAAGCCATCAAGCAGTGTTCCATAATGGTTGTACCCTTTTACATTTCCATCAGACTCCATTTTTTTACCATCTAGAGAAACATCACTTGGTTGATCAAGAAGACAAAAGAGCATGCCGAGGAAAGTCGCCCATGTGACTGTCACGGTTTGTGTGTAATTACCGTGCAACCCAACAATTAGGCAGCCTGTTAAGCATTTGGAGCTGTGCTCAAAGATGTATTCTGTTACATCATCAGTCATTCTTCTACCCTGCTCTGGGGACAGTGCTTCACCCAGAGCTTTTGGTTTTTGGTTTTTCCAGTGAGGATATACTGCAATCTCCTTAGCACAGTTTGTAATGTAAATGAGACCAGAAGACACATAACACATACGGACACATCTATCTCTCCCCCCACCCCACCAACACACACGCATGCTCACATGCACACACACGGTAACTTGGAACACCTTTGGGTAAACAAACTCGGGAAAACATCCAGCTCCAACATGATGACCTATTAAGAGTATCGTCCGCTCTGTCTGATCCCCATCCCCCACATCCTGAGAAAAGGTTTTGATTATAAGAATTTAATTTTAGAATACTGTTAGATGTGCAGAAGAGCGTGAAGGTAGTACAAAGCTCCCTGCTGCCCCACACCCAATGTCTCCTATTGCTGGCATCTTACGTTACTATGGTACCTTTGTCACAACTACTGTACTAATACTGATCCATTGTCATTAGTTAGTTCTGATTCCTTAGTTTTTGCCTAAAGTCCTTTCTCTGTCCCAGGATCCCGCATTACATCCAGTCATCAGCTCTCCTTAGACCCCTCCAGTTTTTAAAAAAAATTTTAATGTTTATTTAGTTTTGAGAGAGAGAGAGAGACAGAGTGTGAGTGGGGGGGGGGGGGGGAGAGAGAGAGAGACAGAGACAGAATCCAAAGCAGGTTCCAAGCTCTGGGCTGCCAGGACAGAGCCCGATGCGGGGCTCGAACCCACAAACCATGAGATCATGACCCGAGCCGAAATCGGATGCTTAATCAACTGAGCCACCCAGGCGCCCCGACCCCTCCAGTTTTTGACAGTTTCTCCGACTTTCCAGGCCTAGAATCAGTCATTTCTCCAAAGATCTTGCCTCCTTTTATTGGAGAATGATATTAGAAACCAAGATCTGGCGCTAGATGTGCTCAATGCTGCCAGGATGCCTGGCTTCTCAGCCCTCTTGCTGACAGAGCAGGCAGACATATGTTCCTATACTAATCTATGTATATGCACATATCTGTAATGATTTCTTTTTTAAAAAGTTTTTTAATGTTTATTTATTTTTGAGAGAGAGACAGAGACAGAGCATGAGCCGGGGAGGAGCAGGGAGAAAGGGAGACACAGAATCCAAAGCAGGCTCCAGGCTCTGAGCTGTCAGCACAGAGCCCAACGCGGGGCTCGAACCCACGGACCATGAGATTGTGACCTGAGCCAAAGTCAGACGCTTAACCGACTAAGCCCCCCAGGAGCCCCAGTAAATATTTCTGTACGTGCCCATCTGCAGCTATAGTAAGCCAAACGAGTTCACGCTGATGTCCCCAACTCTAACCCAGTGCCACGTGGATCATTCTAGCTCTCCCTTTTGCTTATCTGTGACCTCCCACTCTGCCAGAGAGTAACCTGGCCCCCACAGTCCACTTACTTAATTGTTCAAGTCCAGCATGCATGTGTGGTGATCTCACAGTTGTTAACCTGTACCCCAGTGGGGACTGACTTCACCAGCTACAGTATAGCGCTGTGTGCTTAGTTTTATGGACTCCACTCATTTCCAAAATTACTTAGGTGAGCATCCTTTCCCATCCAAACCTTATTTCATGGCCTGGACCTCCTCTTCTGATGATGGTAAATCTGACCTCCTCTTCTGATGATGGTAAATCTGGCCGTTGGGTTGATATTCCCTGTGGATACTGGATCCCCCTGCCTTACTGAGTCTCATCATTCTCCTCTGCCATCACTGGACTGAGTGATACCTCCTACCTCAAACCAGCCTGAAGAAACCCTCTTGGCCCACCCACCAAGCTCCCTGACCTCATGGGGGACCCAGCCATGGCCCAGCTCCAGCCAGCCTTCGCTCCCGTCTGAACATCACTGCTTGCCCTCCAGGACCACGCGGCAGGGGCCGACCACTCTGGGCCCTGGCCAAGCTGTCCAGCCATCCTGCTGGCCTGCCTTGTAACTGGGGCCTTCTCAGGTTACTCGGAGGATCACTTTGCCTTAGAAACTCCAGCTGTCACCTCGGGCGCATCAGTAACCGATGCCAAGGCCCTGAGCGGTGGAGGGCTGGCCACAAGCAAGTGTCCCCAGGCATCCCACAAGCCCCGTGCTCTGTCCCCGCAACCACTGAAAGCACCAGTGAGGAAGGTGAGCGATCTGGGGGTGCGGGGGGTCATCAGCCAACATTCTGGGATGGGTGGCCCTGGGACACCTCCCTCTGATGCCCCAAGATAGCCCATCAGCCCTGCCAGGAGCCTGGATTCCTGTTTCTAGGGGAAGGTGAGAGAGCAGAGAGTGGCCCGGACCAGGAGCTTGGGGTGGGCGGCGGAGGGCTTGGGTCGCTCTGCAGGGCTGGGGACAAATAGGAGGGCTTGACATGGTGCAAAAGCCCAGTGGGGTCTGAGTGGCTTTCAGTCCCCGTGACTCTGTGGGCTCCCCAGGTTGTGTGTAGAGGTGTGAGGTATTGCCTGCTCTGGCCTCTGGTAGGCAGCTTGCCATTGGTGCGCTGGCCAGACAGGTGTGCACGTGGAGGGGAAGCACGGCTCCCAGCCCCAGCTTCAGAGTTTCCAGCCAGCCCCTCTTTGACTGTGGGGGAGCTGGCTGCCTCCCTCGCGGTACAAGAACTGACCTCGGGCTCCTTTAAGACACGGTGATGCCCCCACCCCATCTGGGCCCGGTGGACCCAAGAGTCCAGCACTGCCTCCAAGCGACGGAAAACGCGTCCCTCAGACCCCATGGCAGGATGGCCACTGGCAGAGGAGGACCAGGTCCCCTGGGATGGGTTCAGGAGTAAGCCAGCCGGTCTTGGGGTGTGACAGCCTCCACCACACCCAGGGTGCTCACACTGTGTCCTCTGGTGGCCAGGTGAGACAGATTCTCACCCGGTTGTCGCTTAAAACCGTTTCTTCCCGGCCCACGATGCTGTCAGAACCCTGGGTCTCCTCCCCGCCCCAACCTCAAAGACATTTTCAGGTGCCTGGGAGTGGGAGCCATGGGAGGCTGACTCTGTGCAGGGGATCCAGGCATCTGTGGAGGGCCTTCAAAACCAGCCGTCCACGGTTCTTCGAAGCCAGGGTCAGGAAGTCCTCAGAACTAAGGACTCTTCCCCGGAAAACTAAGCCTTCACACCACATACTGCCTGCAATTTCAGAGGCTGTCCCTGGGCTGCTGTTCTAAATAGACACAGGGAAACACAGGTTGTTCCATCCAGGACAGTTCCCCCCCCCCCTCCTCTCCAGGTTGTGTTCGTTAACCTTAAAAATAAAAATTATTTTTCCGGCAAAAATGGGTTAACGCAAGAATGGTAGAGAATGGTAATTCAGGACAAGCCTATGGCAAAAATCATAGGCTAGTCCGCCAAACCAAGGAGGGGAACTTTCTTTCACAGAGAAGGAGGAGGAAGTCAGGAAGGGTTGTTTTGAAGGAAAGTCCACTGGGGAAAGTGAGGGATGGGGGTAAAGACAGCTCCTCATTGGCTCAGCTGAGTTGCAGGGCGCTCCCTTTCTTGGAGGAGAGGCTATGCACATCTTTCCCTGTTGGACCTGAACTGGATGATTCTCTTCTGTTTGATGATTCCTCTGTGGGGGTTGGTAATAGATCATTCTTCCTACGGTTGAAGTAGACTGTTATGGCTCCCCCTTCTGGCCTCCTGGCTCCCTTTTAGTGAGGTTTCCCATTATTAATTTTCCCATTAAGGTTTGTGGCCCTAGCCCACCCACCTCACCGGTGCCCACATCTGGCCTCTTTTGGAAGACAGAGGCACCCCCCACCCCCCACCCCGCCCCCGCTCCCGCCCCCGGCCAGGCTCTCCTACAGCCGGGAGCCTAGAGACCTCCAGGTCAGCCATACCATGCTTCCTTCCCCAAGGAAGTCAAAAAGGAGAGTCCTACAATTCAAAGGGCAAATCCCCGCCAAAGTCAGTAGGAATTTGTGAGTTCATGTCACTGGGAAGTCCCTTTGTCACATGGAAGTTGGTGAATTTCAGGCACAGCTGGATCCAGGAGTTCAGACACTGTTTTAAGAACTAATTCTCCACGTGGAGGCAGAGAGAATTAGAGGCTCAGACTGGCGCATCTCCTGGGCACCTAAGCGGCCTGCAGGGCCACAAGGAATCCCCTGGGCAGTGTCTCTCCCTCTCCAGCCGCACCGCCAGCGCTGCCATGCCGGCCACCAACCAGGGCTGGCCCGAAGACTTTGGCTTCCGGCTAGGCGGCTCGGGCCCCTGCTTCGTCCTGGAGGTGACAGAAGGGAGCAGTGCTCACGCCGGGGGTCTGCGGCCCGGGGACCAGATCCTGGAGGTGGAGGGGCTGGCCGTGGGCGGCCTGAGTCGCGAGCACCTCGTGCGCCTGGCCCGGCGCTGCCCGCGCGTGCCGCCCAGCCTCGGTGTGCTCCCGGGCCCCGACGGGGGTCCAGCCGAGGGATCCGGCCGCGCGTCCCCGACCGCAGCCCTGCGGCCGCTGCGCCCCAGCAGAGGCCTCTCCCTGGGCCGCGAGCTGCTGCGTCTGACGGGCCGCAAGCGCCCCGAGGCCGTGCACCGGGAGCGCAGGCGCAAGGCCCAGGAGTTCAGCCGCAAGGTAGGAGCCGCAAGGGGTGAGGGGTGAGGAGTCGGGGTGGTGGGCAGGGGACCCTGGGCACGGGCCTGTTGTGGGCCTGGAGCTTGAGGCTCCCATAACCTGGAGCTGAGGAATCTTCTGGAGACACATTTACCAGAAATATAATGACATTCAAGCTTCAAAGCCCTGTACCTAATTGTGTAATTCTTAATCTTTTTTTTTTTTTTAAGTTTATTTACTTATTTTGAGAGACACAGAAGGAGCCAGCGGGGGAGGGACAGAGAGAGCTAGAGAGAGAATCCCAAGCACGCTCCACACTGTCAGCACAGAGCCTGATGCAGGGCTCTAACTCATGAGCCACGCACGAGATCATGACCTGAGCCGAAACCAGGAGTCGGACGCTTAAGCCACTGAGCCACCCAGGCGCCCCGTAATTTTGTTAACTCTTGTTCGGTTGTTTTGTAGAAGTTGCTTTTCTTTTTTATTGACATACACAGGTGTATAAAGTACATCAAGTGTACAGATCAACACATTTAACATATGCACACACCCTTGTAATCAACCACCCTCCTCAAAATGTAGAGCAACAGAATATAGATAATGACAAATGTAGAAAACAGAACGATTCCTTCTCCCCGGAAAGTTCCCACGTGCCTTTTTTTCTGTCCTATTCACCCCATCAAGAGGTAGCTGGTATTTCGAACTCCATCATTAGAGATGACTTTTGCCTGTTTGTGAGGTTGGTGTTAATGGATGTACTTGATGTTAATGGACGTACAGCACGTTCTCTTTGGCGCTGAGCTTCTTGTTATGCCCGTGACTCTCACCCACATCCTGTGGTAGTGGATGTTCCCTTCCATTGCCTGTATTACTAGCATAGTGTCTTAGTCTGTTGCGGCTGCTGTAACAAAACACCAGGGACCAGGGGGCTCAGAAACAAAAGGAATTAATTTCTCACCATTCTGGAGGCTGGAAGTAGAGGTTCTCAGCACACCAGCAGATTTGGTGTCTGGTGAGAGCCACTTGCGGGTTCATAGCTGGTGCCTTCTCCCTGTGGTGACAGGGGCAGGGGGACTTGCTGGGGTTTCTTGTCTAAAGGCACTAATCCCATTCGGAAGGGCTCTACCCAGAGCCCTCCCAGAGGCCCCACCTCCTAATACCATCATCTTTGGGGCTTAGGATTTTAATATATGAATTTAGGAGGAACACAAACATTCAGAGAATAGCACACAGTGTTCCTTTTTTTAAAGAGTCACAGTTGTTTCAAGCCCCCACAAAACTGGGATCTGGCCCTGCCTTACACAGCAGTGTGGCTGGCTAGCTGGCCATAGGAGGCCCCGGTTCATGTCCCCCAACCTTCCAAAAGCATTTCCTCTCAGACTTTGGCGTGAACGGGCCCTGAGTGGTGGCAGGTGGGAAGTTAGGGCTTCCCTGAGGACTGAGAGTGACAGCCTGGAATGACCACAAGAAGAGCCCAAGGTCTGAGTCACCTACAGGAAGCAAGGGGTGGCCACCAGGAGAGGTGGAGACCCAGGGCTGGAAAGGAAGGTCTGAGGATGGTGTTGGCCTCGGGCCAGAATCCCAAGCAATCCCTGATTTGCAGAAACCTGACCCTTTTCTGGACAAATCCAGGCAAACCCAAGAAACTGGGGTGTGACACAGTCATGGAGGAAGAGGCTGACTAGTATGGTCGTGTCTGTTTGGGAGCATGGGCAAGGTCTCCATGCAGCAACCGTCTCAGTCCATCCCCCTCGTATAGCTGTCCTCCAGGGCCTTCAGATGTGGATGCCGAGCCCAACACCTTGGGAACTCAGTTTGATGATTGGGACACCTCTTCCTTGTCCTCCATGGAAAGGTCACTACTCACTCCTCCTCTTGGCAGAGCTTGACCATGAAATTTTGGGGAGCAGAGGGCTAGGAAGCACTGTTTGCATTTGGCTGTTGCAGAAATGGCTCCCAGCCCACTGCCCAGTGTCAGACCTCCATTCACCTAGCCTTCTCCAGTGCCCAAGCTTGGTCCAGTCCTCCCTTCTTCTAAACCTACCCCCCCCCCCCCCCGCCCCCTGCCAGGAACCTCAGCTCCACCATGTACCCTGGTATGACCCTTTGTCCGGGCAGGACCCTAACTTGAGCCTTTCAGCCCATGCCCCTGAGCAGGCCAGCCTCTGTAGCCAAGTATATGCAGTCACTCTCTCATACACACAACACTTAGCTCTGGCCTCCCTAGGTCACCAGTGTCCAGCTCCTCAAAAGATATGACTTCCTTTCTATCCCCAGAATAGGCTCTGCTGTCGTAGCAAACAACATCAAACATCTTGATGTCTTTGCACACCCCACGGGTTTATTTTTCATCCATACAAAGTCCTCTAAAAGTCCAGGCGACACTCCGGGGTGGCTGACCTCTACCTGAGGCCCTCAACATCCCAAGACTCCCCCATCTCAATGCGAGGCTTCAGGATTTTCTCTAGAAGAGAGCATGGAAAATTGTGCATCGGCTTTTAGGGACTTCAAAAAGCAAACTACTGCACCTGCAGTCAATGTTCATTGGCCGGAACTAGTCACGCTGCTGCTCCCAAAGGGTGCTGGGAAATGTAGTCTTCTGTGCATCCAGGGAGGAGAGCTCGAAATATTGGTGAGCACTTGTGCCCCAATCCGTCCTGGCTGCTGTAACAGAATGCCACAGACTGGGTGGCTTAGAAACAACGAGAATTTATTTCTCACAGTTCTTGAGGCCAGAAGTCCAAGATGAGCGTGCCAGCCAGCATGATGGAGTGAGGGCTCTCTTCCAGGTTGCAGACTTCTCTTGTCCTCACAAGGGGGCAGGAGCTGGGAGCTCTCTGGGGCATCTTTCATAAGGGCACTAATCCCACCCACAAGCATCCCACTCCCATGACCTAATCACCTCCCAAAGGCCCCACCTTGTAATACCATCACACTGGACATTAGGTTATTAACATATGAGGGGGGATGGGGCGGGGGGTGCACCACCATTCAGACCACAGCAACTAGTAATGCCTGCTAGAATTCCAGATGACCTGGAAGGCCTGCCCCAGGCTCCATCCGGCCTCAGGCGAGTTGGAAGGGGGCATGGTCAGAACCCCCAGAAGGTCAAGGTGGATATGAAGACCTGGCCACAAAGCAGGGCCTGGGTGGTCACCAGCGCGGGGAGGAATGTGACTGGCTGCCCAGGCCAGCCATGATGTGTTTTCTGGCAAGGGGGAGTGCTGGGTTCTGGTTAGAGCTCACCAAGCATCTCCAAAAACTGAGAGCAAATCCCCAGGAAAGACTGCCTCAGGACAATCAAGGGCTTTCTGACAATTAGCTTCCAGCGCTCTCCCTGCCCCAGTTTTTCCTCCTTGAAGATTCTGATATTTAATAGAAATCCATTAGTGTCCCGTGATGGTGCCTCACGCTTAGATATAGGTTGGGAGCATCTGGGTAATAGCTGACACCAAAACCGCACTGTGGCACAGGCCCCAGGGGGGAGGAACTATTTTTTCCTCTTTCTTACATAAAACGTCTTTCCAGCTAGCCATGTTCTCCTTTGAATTGAGGCTGCCTCTGACTTTGATTTCAAAACCACTAACCTTCTTCGGCACAGTGGGTGTAAGAGAAGGGGGTGCTGGTGCTGCAGCCCACCCTGCTCACCACCAGGGAAACTGAGGTCGGCGGGGGAGCTGCAGGAAACGCCGTGACAGGACAGCCAGCCACCACCGTGGCTCTTCAGTTCAGTTCCAGAAACATCCAGTGAGTGCCTACTATGTGCCAGGCCCTGTGCTCAGGTCTGGGTCTCAGGCCGTCGCATCAGGTCATACCAGGCGGAGGAGACAGACGTGTGGGGTGCGTGTGCTAGGACTCAGGCCTGACGCCCTTGAACCGCTGTTTCTATGGCATCATCACCTCTGGAAAGCCTTCCTGAATCGCCTTGTGCGTCCATCTAGAAGGGAGTTAGACATGCAGTTCTGAAGTTCAGGAGCAGGCTCTGGGCTGAAGATCAAGGTCCAGGAGTCACCATTTGGGGTCCTTGCCCAGAGAATTGCCACAGGATGCTGCAAGAAGGGGGCGCACCGTAGTGGGTCAGGGCAGTTGGATAGAAATAGCAAGTGTAGACAGCTCTGGGCCAGAAAAGTTAAGAGCAGGATGGGGTTGCAGGGCAAGAAGGACTTGATGTACTCATGTATTTACAGGTG
The DNA here is from genome assembly GCF_028749965.1 of Puma concolor. Classification (NCBI taxonomy): domain Eukaryota; kingdom Metazoa; phylum Chordata; class Mammalia; order Carnivora; family Felidae; genus Puma; species Puma concolor. The sequence goes on from NC_141682.1 coordinate 5,110,713, forward strand.
GGGAGGGACTTGAACATTTATAAAAGCTCAAGGGAAGGAGGCAGTAGAGACGCTGACATCCATGTGTTTCGCCATCATCGATTACGGGCGTGATGCGCCAGGGCTGGGGAGACAGCCGTGATGAGGGCAGGCAGGGAAACTGCTCCCCTGTAGCTCATGTTCCTGTGGGGAAGAGCCAGAGAGGAAGTGGGCAAATCTATAAACAAGCTATCTGGGCATAACGATCAAGGAGGTGAAGAAATAAACAGGGAGATGAGAGAGAGATGGGGGCCATTTGGCCAGGATGGTCAAGAAGCGTCCTCAAGGAGGTGACTTTTGAGCGGAGAGCCACGTGACAAGCAGGTGGCAGGAAGAGAAGGTGGGGACAGGTGGGGCAGGGGGGTGTCTGTGGACCGGAGGGTTGACCTTGACCAGGAAGTGGGGAGCTCTTGGTTCTCGGGCGGCAGAGGGCTGTGGGGAAGGATGCTGTCTGTGGATGTCTGGAGGTGGCTGGAAGGTGAGAAAGGTGGTGGCGGACAGCCCCAGCTCTGGCTGAGGCTGCGCCCGCACTCCCCTAACAGAGATGCGTGGCGAACTCACAGGCTCGCTCTGCCGCCCAGCCTCCCGCCTCTGCTTCGGGGTCAGGTCAGCTCAGGTTGTCAGTGTCCAGACACACCTCAGACCCCTGACCATGAAGGGAGGGTTCTCGTGGAGTATGGACAGACCATGGCTAACTGCTACATTAAAAAAAGAAGTGTTTGGGGGCGCCTGGGTGGCGCAGTCGGTTAAGCGTCCGGCTTCAGCCAGGTCACGATCTCGCGGTCCGTGAGTTCGAGCCCCGCGTCGGGCTCTGGGCGGATGGCTCAGAGCCTGGAGCCTGTTTCCGATTCTGTGTCTCCCTCTCTCTCTGCCCCTCCCCCGTTCATGCTCTGTCTCTCTCTGTCCCAAAAATAAATAAACGTTGAAAAAAAAATTAAAAAAAAAAAAAAAAAAAAAGAAGTGTTTGGGGGCACCTGGGTGACCCAGTTAAGCGTCTGACTTTGGCTCAGCTCATGATCTCATGGTTCTTGGGTTCGAGCCCTGCGACTGGCTCTGTGCTGATGGCTCAGAGCCTGGAGTCTGCTTCAGATTCTGTGTTTCCCTCTCTCTCTGCCCCTGCCGCACTCACACTCTGTTTGTCTCTCTCTCTCTCAAGAACAAATAAACATTTTTAAAAATTAAAAAAAAAAAAAGCCACCTCACTCTTGTGATTCCATTCACAAGAAGTATCCAGTGTAAACAAATCCGTGGACACAGAAAACAGATTAGTGGCTGCCACCTGGCTGGGGGAAAGCGGCCGAGGGAGTGAGTACTTCGTGGGCATAGAGTTTCCATTTGGGGGGATATGAAAATGTTCTGGAACTGGATGGTGGTGATGCTTAAACCATGTTGTGAATGTACTTAATGCCACTGAATCGTACACATTAAAATGGTCACAATGGTAAATTGTATGTTACGTGCATTTTTACTACAGTAAAAAATAAAGGGAGAAATGATAACATGCACTCTTTTTCCTGACTGTATAAACCATATAAACTGTAGAGAAAATGGAAACCACTGACTTATTTAAAAAATCCAGATCACTCTAAAACTTAGTGCCTATTTCCAATTCATAGGTATATGCGTAATTGTATATGTATAAAAATGTAACACTGCATATCCCATTTGTAACCTGTTTTTTTCACTTGCCTGTTTATCACATTTTCCTGTTATATTTTATAACAGCTTCATTGAGCTATATCCACATGTCATACAATCTACTCATTTAAAGTGTACAATTCAGTGGTTTTGGATACAGTCACAGATTTATGCAACCATCACCAGGATCAATTTTATTTGTTTATGTTTGTTTAGTTTGGAGAGAGAGAGAGACAAAATGTAAGCAGGGGAGGGGCAGAGAGAGAGGGAGACACAGAATCCAAAACAGGCTCCAGGCTTCCAGCTATCAGCACAGGGCTCGAACCCAGGAACCGTGAGATCATGACCCGAGCCGAAGTTGGATGCTTAACCGACTAAGCCACCCAGGCACCACCACGATCAATTTTAGGACACTCTAGTTACCCCACCAAAAGAACCTCCACAGACTTAGCCATCACTCTCCATTTCATGGTTTTTTTTTTTTAATGTTTATTTACTTTTGAGAGAGACAGAGACAGAATGAGAGTGGGTTAGGGGCAGAGAGAGAGGGAGACACAGAATCTGAAGTAGGCTTCAGTCCCTAAGCTGTCAGCACAGAGCCTGACACGGGGCTCGAACTCACAAGCTGTGAGATCATGACCTGAGCCGAAGTCGGACGCTCAACTGACTGAGTCCCCCAGGCGCCCCTCCATTTCATGGTTTTAAATAAAGATCTTCAGCACCATTTTTTCTGACCAAATAGTCCCACCTTACATCAAATGCAAGATGCCCGTTTTATTGACCATCAACAGAGAAAAACCTGTGCCAGTTAACCCATGACCCATATTTCCTTATTACTTACTCATCATTTAGTTTAGTAGTCATCGAAGGAGAATTTCTAGACTCATTTGGAACATAGTTAGTACCCGCGATGCACGTAAGTCAGTTCAAGCAACGCGGTGAACATCTATGACCACATCCATATACATGCGCAGGAACAGCAATTAGCCATGAGATACATCCTGATTTCAGAGATGCTCGCCCCCAGAACCAACGATGTCCAGTACCACAGGGTATCAGGTGAACTTGGCTCTCCAACAACAGAAGTTGACTGTGCTAACTTGGGCAGGAGAAACGGATCGGGGGGAGGAACGGTTCACAGAGTCGGCCCTGGAGATCCAGCCTTAGAAGCGGGACAGGACCGGCAACCTGAGGTCCAGCTGTCCTAAACCACCCAGCTAGGACAAGTCCACTCAGGGTGCGCTGCGGGGCTTTGTCACCACCCTGAGCAAGCTTTGCTGTCCCCCTGTCTCTGCATCATCTTTTCAAGAGGCAAAACCCTGGACAAGAGCCTCCAACTGCCCAAAGCTACCCTTGGCTGCCCCATAACTGCCAGAGTCTTGCCTCCCACGTGGTTTGGGGTTTCCCCCTTTCTTGGCCGAACAGCCAGGACTACAACTACCCCCCCCCCCCACCAAATGGATGTGCTACAGTTATTTATCCAGTATTATCAGGATTTCTGTATTGCTTCCAATGTCTCCATGAACAATGCAGAGTGAACCTCTTCACTCATAAATCTTTGTGCATGGTCTTGTCTTTCAGGACAGATCTAGGATACGTTTCTAGATCACTGGGTAAAGTCCTGGTGCATTTTTAGGCTCTGAACACACTTACCAAGCTTCCCTCCAGAAACATGGTGCCCCTTTCCAACGGCTGCATGGACTCCTCTGAGTAGATGTACCTTGACTGGTACCAGCTGGTTTGGACACAAAGCAGAAGAAAACAGAAGTCCAGAGAGAGCACTGGAGGAGTCCAAATTCAGGGCTAGGCACACACCCCGGGGCTTTTTTGTGGTGCCAGAATGTTCCCTGTGGGATCTCTCAGCGAACCGTGTGGTGGCAGGGACTATAGTGTTATAATAATAGTAACTAGCAATTATTGAGTGCCTGGCACATTTTAAAGCTCTTGTATCGATTCCTTTGATCCTTACAATACTCAGCGGAAGGGCGGTCTCTGGGTTCCAGCCCTGACCCCGTGGCCTTGGGCAAATCAACCCCACCTCTACCAGCTTCCGTTTGCTTAGATGTCAATGAGGATATCAGCCCTGCCACCTTGTATGGCTGCCGTGAGGCTGGAAATGACGTGACTTGGGTAAAGAGCTCACGACGGAGCTCAGGCAGTGCTCCAACTGTCTTGCGGAGGGAAATTGAGGGAGGCGCCGGAGGCGAGCGGTATTCTGTTCTGCGTCCCTGTGGTCGTTCACCAGACCCTTCCTTGCAGGTGGATGAGATCCTGGGGGACCAGCCAACCGCCAAGGAACGGGTGTTCGCTGCCCTGAAGCAGTTTGCGGCACAGCAGCGAGTTGATGACCTGGTGTGGGCGCTCACCCTGGTGCTGCCCAGAGAGGCCCGTGCACCACTCATGGACAACCTCAGGTACCTTCGTTGGGGGAGGACTGGGCAGGCAGAGTGTGTCTTGCTTAGAGATGTCCGCTGTTCTGCCACTGCCCCAGGCGCTATGCTGTGCGTCCTGCCACGGAACCGAACCCCAACGCTGACCCACTCGCAGGGTGGGCCTGTGGCCTGAAGGCCGACCCTGGGAAGGGCGGCTGTTGGCTCTGCTGGGTGCCAGGGCATCACTGTGTACGAGTCGGGATGGCTGCTGGATGCTGGGCTGGGACAGGCTGCAGAGAGGACCCATCTCCTGCAGGAAGGACGCCCCGTGCTACAAACAGTGTGTGCTCTGTGCCCTCTGATGATGCCAGCTGTGCGCCAGGGACCTCACCAGGGCCCTAGAGAAACACTCTCTGGCTGAATCACCCCAGCACTATTATTATGCCCATTTCTCAGAGTCAGACTGAGGCTCAGAGAGGTTAAGAGGCTGGCCCAAAAGTCACACAGCAAATGAGTGTTGTCACAGGACCATGAACCCATCAGCTGTGCACTTTGTGTTATGCTCAGCTTTGGACCCTGTCAGTTTATCCTTTAGGAAAAAAAATTCCTGGTGGGTTTACACCTGGCGTGGCCCCTGAGTCTTCTGAGCCCCCCACACCCACCCCCTTTCCCACCAGGGCATCACAGCCCTGCACAGCACAGCTTTGATCAGGCCCCCTCCGAGTGATGCCTGATGCCTTCCCTGCCGGGATCCCGCGGGGTCTTTCTCTCCTCACCCTGCCTCCAGGGCCTGCGATGGCTCCCCCCTCCCCCTTCCTGGGCTCAGCCCGCCCCCTCCCCTTGCTGCCATTCACCCCACAGCCTGCCCCTCCCTCTGGGCCTGGCCAATGTCAGGGACAGGGCTGGCCACCCCCCCCCCCCCACCAAGCCCGGGCGCAGCGTCTCGGCTCTGCAGCGGAGCACAGAAGGCCACCGAAAGAGGCCACCATGAGCTGCCTGGGGTGAGTTAGGGGCCTGCCCCTTGCTAGGAAAATCCAAAGAGAGGGAAAAAAAAAAGTTATTTCTACAGCCTAATTTTCAGCGGATGATGCGCTGGCGCTGAGGGCTCCCTGGGGAGGTGATGGATGGGCAGCCCCCCACCCCGCCCATCTCCACCAGGGCTGGGTTAGGGGCGAGGGCGGCTCGCCGTCCCCTGGGAAGTTGGCACACTTGTGTCGAGGCTGCTAGCAGCTGGGCTCAGCTGGCCCTCTCGGTCCCCCTCGTCTCCCTTCGGAGCTGCCCCGGCTTCCGTCTCTGTCGCCTCTGTCTCCCGGGACAGCCTGTCTGCCTCCCTGAGCCTGCTTTCCCGTTCGTTAGTCCCCAGGCGACCGGCAGTGGATCAGGAAGAGCCGGGGTGGGGGAGGCGCCCCCTTGGGCGTGCTTGGTTTAGAGCCCGGGGAAGTGGGAACCCTGGACAGCCGGGGGTGCCCGGTCCCCGCAGCATCCCCGGGGCGCTGCTGGGGAGGATGAAACGGCAGCTCTCTTGTCAGCGATTGTCAAGTTCGACAGGAAAATTGGGGAGGATGCTGGCAGAGGGGGCGGCGCCCAGCTGGGCTCTGCAGGGAGAGGGGTACCTTGGCAGCGTGTGGCCTCAGCCGCCCCCACCCCCATCTCCTTACCGTCCACCTCCCCACCCCCACTCCCAGGCTCTGTTGGCCCACACGCTGGGTTCCAGGGTTGCGGCAGTGATCCCCGTGCAGCACCTTCTATGGGAGAGCTCACAGGGGGTATGGAGGAGCCACAGATACAGTTACCTGTGATTCTGAGGGCTGAGTGCCAGCAGCCCAGGGCTAACTCAGCAGGGCGCAATCAGGACAGGCTCCCTGGAGGAGGCAGCAGGTGCCCCTGCTGTGGCTCAGTGACCCTCCGAGTCTGGCAGTATGTCCTATGGGGGTGGGAAGACAGCCCCCTAGAAGATTTCATCAGGGCCAGGCATGTAGCCACAGAAGTGGACCCTGCCAAAGCGAGGGTGGTGCCGCTCAGTACCCAACACTGGGCACCCAACAGTACCCGGCCGTGAACCACCTTGCTGGGGCGGGTGGCCACAAAGAGCCACCGCTGCAGCCTTGGGATGTCCCATTGGGGAGAGACAAGGTTTAAATGAGAGATTGAGCAGCGAGCGGTAGGTGAACCTGTGTGTGTGTGTGTGTGTGTGTGTGAGAGAGAGAGAGAGAGAGAGAGAGAGAGAGCGAGCTTGGCAGAGGCTGGAACCCACCCCAATCACCGTGTGACCTCTGAGGGGTGGTCCCAGGGGCCGGATCAGAAGGCTTGGGGAGAAAGCAGAGGCAGCGGTGAGATCGTGGAGCACAGCAGCCACATGTGCTTTTTTAAAAGTTAAATTTAATGATTATTAAATAAAATTTAAAATTCAGCCTCTCCGGCTCGCTGGGCCCATTTCGAGTGCCCAGTAGCCACGTATGACTAGCGGCTCCCGTGCGGGACAGTGCACATTTAGAACGTGTCCATCGCCGCAGAAAGTTCTCCTGGTCGGTGCTGCCGTGAGGGTAAGATCTGGGTCAGCGGTGGTAACGTAGGCCAAGGGGTTCGTTCTGCAGCTCAGAGCCTGATGTGGATCTATCCCCAAAGGGATCCCAGTTTGATGAAGTGATAAAATGACTTTCTAATTAGGACGGGCCAGGCAGTTTGGGAAGTGTGACGTAGTCAGGAGGGAGCAGGGGAGCGAAGGTGGCTTTGTAGTCTGCTGTGTTCCAGGGGATCTAGAAGGAGCCGGAGGGGCAGCTGGGTGAGAGGAGAGGGAAGCAAAAGTCGTGATGGAGGAAGCTGGGATCTGGAACCCCAACAGACCTAGCTTGAACCCCCGGGTCCACTCACTGGCCATGCAGCCTTGGGCAGGCTGACTGGCCTCTACAGTTTGTCTGAAGAATGGGGCTGCCAACCCTTACGTGTTCCCAGCAGGGCTCTTGGTAGGAAATCACATAAATGAAGTGTGCCAGCTACAAGCAAGGAAGAGATCGGTTGAGAATCTGGGGTGAGGGGACACCTGCACCCCACTTCATCCTCTTCTGCTTTAATGACAAATGTCCGAGGCACCATAATGCCAAGCGATTGGGAGAATTCTTATGAAACTGAGCAGAAGTACGAGGGACGTAGTATGTGCTCAGTTAGTGTGGGCTTCCCCTGGGGAAGATCTCTTTTTTCCTGGCACTGTTGGCATTTGGGGCCCAATAATTCTCTGTGGCGGGGGGTGGGGGTGCTGTATGTGGTCAGATGCCCACAGCATCTCTGGCCTCCACCCACTAGATGCCAATAGCACACTTTCCTCCCAATTGTCACTTTGTGACAGCCCAGATTGTCTCCAGACAGTGCCAAATGTCCCCTGGGGGGCAAAATCACTCCCCAGTTGACAACCGCTGTCCTAGAGTGATGTGCCTTTAGTAGCATCCTCTCGTGGGGCAGGCTCTGCAGCAAAGGCCAGCTGTCGGCTGACCCCTGCCCTCACCCCCCACCATGTCGTCTTGGGCTATCTGGCCAGGTGCAGATATGATTCCCCCTCTGATGCCTTCACTGTGCGCTGGGCTGCTGGGGCAGAGGGGCGGCATGTGCCGTGGACAGACAGGGACGGGGACAGGGGACGACAGTGACGCCTGGCCCCAAGGCGGTGTGTGCACTTGCGCCTGTGTCTGGCATTTGCCCTGTGTTCACACCTCCTCTGCCCACAGCAAGGTGGACCGACCGTCTTCATGGCCTTCGGGCAGGCCTGGTTCTGGATGCTGGGCCATTGCACCTGGAGCCAAACAGAAACAGCTCATGATGGGACAGCGGTGGCCCTGCAGGTGTCAGGGAGCTGTATTGACTCTGGAGGTTTTCAGGCTTTTCTGTCCCTGGCAGGGCTGAGGACAAGGCCTGGGAGGATGCCGCATGAGTGCTGGCTCCGGCTTCCCGCTGCTGCTGCTGCTGCTGCTGCTGCTGCTGCTGCGGGGAGAAAAGCAGGCCTGGTTGATAACAGGAGGGCAGCGGCCTCACTGGGGCCAGGAACGTGGGGCTGCGGGTGGACTGGGCAGCATGGTCTGAACCGAGTACCAGGTCTGACCATGCAGTCCTGCAGGGGCCTCCCTGTGACCGGCTGCAGGAGCCCCTAGGCAGGACCACATAAGATGTTCCTTCCACCCAGTGACTGACACAGAGCTATAGGCCAGGGGGTTTCTGCCTCTGCAGTGCCAGTCTCTCTGGGTAGTGGCCACCTCGTGGTGAGGAGACGGCTTTCTGTTGATGTCCCCTAAGGAGCCCTCAAGATGTCCTGTGTCTATGTTTCCTGAGGCCGAGCAGGACTTGATCAGCCAGAAATGACCGTGCAGTGGATTCTCTGGGGCCAGTTCCTGCTCTGACTCCCAGGGAGTAGCAGGCCCAGAGCCAGAGAAGGGTCCAGACCCCCTTTCTTGTTAACTCCCACTTCTTCCCTTAGCTGTTCCTCCGATTCTCTCCCAACAGGAGGCCAGCTGGCCTCCTGAGCCTCACTTGGGAGTTGCCCCAGCCTGGCCGCCCCTCCTCACTTCCCCTCACTCACCAGATCTCACGTACTCTCCTTCCTCTGTGTTTTTAGAACCTAGCCACTTACCCCACCCCACACCCTTCCCTGTTCCCCTCCCAGCCTCACCCACTCCCCTGGTGCACCAAAACCTCTGGGGTCCCTCCGCCTCTCCTTAAATCCTGAGACAGACCCTCCCCTGGCTCCTCGCGGTTCTCAGTGTTCAGTCTCAGACGCTGACAATGGCGTTCAAGGCCTCCCTCTCTAGCCTCTTGATTAGCGCTTCTCTCCGGGGTGGGTGAGAAGGGCTTCCCCGCGCTGACCCACTCCTTGAAGCCTAACGATAAGACCACCCTCTCCGGAAAGACTTCCCGTCCTCTACAAAAGAAAGTCGGAGCTTCTCCCAAACTGTGGGGTTCAGTCTCGCCGCAGCCAGGTGCAGGGGGCCTGGGCGCCAGGGCCCGAGGGGCTGGAGGCGAGGCACCTGGGGAGGGACTGAAGAAGCCGGCCGAGAGGAAGCAGCGTTGACAGCCCCGAACCTCCCCCCAGATCCCCCGGAGCTAGCGGAAGGGTCCCCCGTGGGGGCGGGGCGGGGCGGGGCCACCCGAGAAGGGGCGGGAGCGGGGCCGCGGGCCCGGGCGGCTCGGGAGGGGCCGAGTGCGCTCGCCCGGCAGAGGCTCGTGGAGTCGCGGCGCCCTCGCTCCGCTCGCGGGCTCGGCCACCCCTACCTGTCGGCACCTGCCGCGCCGCCGCCGCCGCCGGCTCCAGATGGGGAAGGACCAGGGCTTCTCTCGGCACTTTCGGTAGTTTCCCCCCCGCGCCCCGCGCCCCCGGGAACTGTGCGCCCTGGGCGCGGCGCACCCCCCTCGGGCGGCCTGAGAAGGGGTGGGGCTGGGGCACTGAGGTGGACACCCACCCGGCAACACGGGGGCGAGTTCCCCGCGTTGGGTGCCTGGAACCTGCCTGCGCCTCTAGGGGTCGGGATGGGGGTGGGGGGAAACCAAGGGCTGAGACTGAAAAGCCCTCTCTCCTTCCTACGATTGGGCAGATGGAGAGAACTGGCTAGAGAGCCATGTCAGGGAATATGGTGGAGAGAGAGGACCCTAGGGCAACCCCTAGGAGGAACCTGGAGATGGATTTACACCTGACCCCCCAGGCAGAGAGAACAGAACTGACTGACTGAAGTTGTGTGGCCAGGGAAGAGTCCTGTGGTCTCAGAGAAGCTCGTTGGCATAGCAGGGATCTGAGAGTCCTGGGGCAGCCATACCCGCAGAGTCAGAGGAGCAGTGGTCCATGAGGCTTCAATGCGCCTGGCTGTCCTGGGTTAGTGGATTCAGAACAGACCCAGGGCAGGGGTACCTGGCCAGACTGAGCCTCATGGAGGCCGACACAGTCAGGAAGGGCATCTGGTTCACAGATGCCTCTGGCCTCTGGCTTAGCCCTGAGGACACCAAGCAGGGAAAAGGCCACCAATCTTTTCCCACCTGTGCAGTTGGTGGGGCGTAAGGCCTTTTCTAATTGCTGCTGGCGGGTGGAGCTGGGTGGTCATCTGGCCCATGCCCAGGTTCGACCTAGGGCTGGGGGAGCGGGGCCGATGCCTTCTGGAGCCTGGGGCTGGAGCCCCAAGTGGGAGGTGGACAACTTCCCACTTGTCATCCCTCTGCTTGAGCTTGAGACATGTGGTGGGTCTGGGAGGGTGTGGGGAATGTGCAGTCCAGGCAGATGGAAGTGTCAGGCTCCGGAGACCTTGAGTGACCATCTGGGGAATGAGGCCGAGGCTCTATATTTTCGGGAATCGCTGTGGATGAGCAAGGACAGCATCAGGCCAGGATGCTCCTGGAAGAGTTGAGTAGGCCTTTCATCTTGGCCTCCTGGTCGCCTGAAACATTCAGAGGTTGGGGGGGGGGGGCGGGCAGCCCTGATGCCCCCTCCTCCTGGAGGATCCACATCCCTTCCTTCCTATCGGCCAGCTTATTCTGCTTGCCTGGTCTTCTTAATCCTACCCATAGAGTTTGGGGGAAACAGGGTGGGGGCCACTGGACAACCTCAGAGGGATTATATTTCAGCTGGCTGCAAAGCCACTGTTCCCTTCTTCCTCCCTCCTCCCCACCATGCCCTTGGCACTGGCTCCTGGTACAAAGAACATGGAAGGGAGCCTTGGGATGCAGCCAGGGAGTCCTCACTAGCAACCAGAACTTCGGAGTCCCTCGGCAGAGTCCTGCCACAGAGCTGAGGCTCAGAGGCCAGCCTTGGGTCCAAGCTGTGCCGGGGGCCAGCTGTGTAAGCCTGGAAAGTTACAGATCTTCTCTGAGCCTCCAGATCCTGTGCTATGGACAAGGGAGTCCACCAGGGTGCTAACTGCTGCCATTACTCGGAGGTGTGGTTGGGCTGCTGGTGGACCCCTGTTTACTGAGTCACTGGGTCCCTCCCCTGTGCCAAACCCTGACTGGTCACTGTGGCCCTCAGCCAAGCCACAGACCTAGCCCTCAGAGAGCTTCCAGCTTTGCAGAAGACATCCACAGCTACCAAGGAAATCAGCCCAGGGTGTGGATCCCACACGGGGAGGCCATCCAAGCCTCCCCACTGCCTCTCACCACTTCCAGGTGGCTTCTCTGGGGGCAGGGACCACGGTGCCGTCAGCTCTGAACCTGAGTGCCTGGCTGGCACAGGTAGCAGGGTCTTACTGTATGTCACATGTTGGATTAAACTGAAGGAAGGCCAGCGTTGGGTGCTGAGGGTCGAGCCCATCGTAGCTAGGAAACAGAGGGTACCAGGCAGGGGCAACAGCCTGGGCAAAAGTGTAAAAGGTAGGACTGGATGTGGGAGTCCTGGCAAGTTCTGAGGAGGCAGGTATAGAAAGGACTGGCCTGAGAAGCGAGCAGGAGGACGGGGGGTGTAAGGAGGGTCTGGGGAGAGTCTGACCCCGGGGCAGATTGTGGCTTCAGTTTTCTCCTGCGGAGTTGCCTGGAATCAGGTAAGAAGAAGATGAGTGGTGGGGGGATCCCCGGCTGGGGTTTGGCCTGGCAGGTGCAAGGGCATGAAACGAGGGAGTTAGGGAAGAGGTCAGAAACGGGAAGACAGAGGCAGGAAGGGGAACAGGACCATGAACGCGCTCTGGGAGCGCTGAGGTCCCTCAAGGCCAGAGTAGCGGGGACAGTCCGAATGTGACTTTCCGGCGGTGGAGCGAGCCAGGCGAGTGCCGGGCGCCGTGGCTCTTGTGTGGCGCAGGCCGGTTGGGGCGCAAGTCCCGGCAGCGAGGGGGAGAGTGGGGCGCGGGCTACTGATTCCCCGGTTACCCCTGGGGTAGGGGCGGGAGAGCCCGTGGCGGCGCCCGCGAGAAGGAGCCTTTAGGACGCGCCTTGCCGCGACCGGGGCGCTGTCTGGGGACGCGCCCCGACTCTGCGGCCCTCGCCCGCAGGATCTTCATCCCCAAGAAGCACCGGGCGCGCTTCGACGAGGTGGTGTCGCAGGGTCTGCTGGGCAAGCTGTGCCGCGCCCGGCGGGCGCAGGGAGCGCAGCGGCTGCGCCGGAGCCGCAGCGAGGAGCGGCCCGAGCGCCTCCTGGTGTCCACTCGCGCCAGCGCCGCCCCGCGCCGCCCGGACGAGCCGCCCCCGCGCAAGGCTTCCTCGCTGCTGGGCGGTCGCGCGGGCCCGGGGGGCACGCGCAGGTACCCGGGGCGCGCGCGCACGGGCTGCGGGTGCTTCCTAGTCGGTGGGCCGGGGTGGAGATCTGGGCAGAGCGCGCGGGGTCGGGGCGTGGACACCTGGGGGGTGCGGGTGCGAGGCAGGAGAGGTTAAGGGCAGCGGGACACGGGACATCTCTATCCCCTATGCCCCCTAGCCTCTCTCTCCCCAGGGCGGGGCACGCGGCCAGCCCCCCCACTCCACCCCTTCTTTCTCCCCAGGACAGTCCGAGTCTACAAGGGCAACAAGAGCTTCGGCTTCACGCTGCGCGGCCATGGGCCTGTCTGGATCGAGTCTGTCTTGCCTGGTGAGGGGTAGGCGGGTTGTCCTGGATGGAGTGAAGGACCCTGTTAGGCCGATACTCAGTAACCCGCCCACTCGCTTCCACCCCCCAGGTTCAAATCTCAGGTAGCCTGTGCCCTCTAAGTATCCTAGATACATCCGTCTGAGTTGGGGCAAACGCCCTCCAAGTTCAGGGTCACCTTTGAGCCAAGTGACCCGAGTTCTCCATCCAGACCTTCCCTGCGTCCACGTGGGGGGGCTGAGGGCACGGTCCCAGACACTGGGGGAGCCAGGACACACACCTGATGCCTGCCCAGGCCACACCCTAACACCATGCGTGCTCTGTGCTGGGTGCCCACTGTGAACTTGGCACTTGCTGGGCGGGTCAGACTCAGAGAGGCATCAGGCCCTCAGGGCCTCTGCCCACTATCCAGTCCCTTCCTCCCAATCTGGACTCTCCTCCCACCCCCACCCTGCCTCCCTTTTTTTTTTTTTTTTTTGGTGGTGGTGGTGGGGTGCTCCTGGAATGGTGGCATCTTGAAAAAGGCAGAGCCTTAGTGCAGGAATTTTCCCTTTTCCCCCTCTGAAGGTGGGGTGTGTGGGGGGGGGGGTCTTCCATTGTGAAAGGTCTCTGTGGGGCAGAAATGTCTCCTGACACTAAACTGAACTTTCCCTCCTGGTAACCACCTCCCAGGGCTGGGTCACCTGCATTCATAACCTCCCAGCACCTGAGCATGCTGCTCCTGGTGACACATCCCCACTGGTGGACCCGCTGATGCTGAGTCCTGTCTACCCTTCCTCATCTCACACCTCCAATGCATGGATTTGTGGGATGGACATCTTCTGATCCCCCAGGAAAGTGCCTTAGTGCCTTAGCATCTCCCGCCACGGGGATCTCAGATGACTGACGCGTTCCAGTTCTTCTCGGATCTGTGCACTACTAAGTTGTTGGCACAGTGTTGTTGTAGGGAAGAGGCCCAAGGGCCGGTGCTCTAGAAAAGAGTAATCTCTCCTCTTTGTCTCTTCCAACTGAGCCACCACCTTCCTGCTCCACCCACGTGGTCCAGCCGGAGATCCTTTGCCTAGGGCCATGTTAAAATCTAGATGTGCTGTTCTCTCCAACCCAGTGTCCAGGCTTCCCCCTTGTCTTCCTTGTCATAGGAAGCGAAAGCAATGCTTCAGTAAGAGCTTTTACAGAAGGGGAAACTGAGGCCTTTAGAGGCTCTGGCAAAGCAAGGACCAGAACCTGAGATCTCCTGACTCCCGTTCCAGTGATCTTGAATTCCCCGGCTACAACCCCACTGGCCCTCCTACCCCAGGCTGGCCCAAGCTTCCAGATGGGCCAGATTGGATTCATCACCACCATCGCCCTCTCCCCCCCCCCCTTTTCAGCCCCAGGGAAAGGACTCTGCTTCCCTAGCAAGTCTTCTCCCCTGCCCCCTTTGCCCCGACAGTCCCCACAGCCTCATGAGAGTACATTTTCTTTAGGCATCTGTCCCTTCCCCCACTTGCTTCCAAATCAAATTTAGAGCAGCACCTGATAAAAGAGGCAGAAAGGAAAAAAACCTGCATCCACAGGAGCAAAGTTACCAGCCCCTCCCCAGGTGGTGGGTACTGGGTTTGGTCTGACCTTCAGGGCCATCAAAGCCGAGTGAGAGTCCACTGCTATCTTGGGTTTAAAATGCAGGTTTTATTATTATCCTGGTGCAGTGAGGCCAACAGATCAGGAGATAATCACCATTGGAAAAAAGAGCGTGTCCTTCACAGTTCCCAAGAGGAAGGGACATGCCACATCATGCAGGGCCACACCACCACACAGGGCCACATGGGAAAGGGAAGGATCGAGCCAAGCAGGTTAAGCAAGCTAAGCAGGCGTAGGATGAGTTTGAATGCTTTCAGCAGGCTCTGGGACATAGGAGCTGTCCCCTTTTGGGAGGTGCCTGGCCCTGGGTGATTAGGGCAGGGCAACAGTGGCCCGGGGTTTAAGAGCCCCGTAGACAAGGAGGTTGGTTGGTTGTAGGCTCTGGATCCGTTGTGTACAAGAGACACTTTTCCGAGCCAGTCATTTACCACATAGGAGTTGGCTAGCCCTGGGAGGGCAGTGCTTCCCAGGTCACCATTGCCCCCAAGATGCCAAAGCATCAGGAAGCACAGAAACAAACAAGCATGATTAATACACCATGTTTCACAGCCTGAGGGAGACGCATGCGTCCCTCTAGGCAGACGCACTTTCTCCTGATGACAAAGGCACAGAGGAATCTGCCACGTGAACTGTTACGTGAGGGGCAGAGACCGGTGTATGGACCGGGGCTCTCAGCAGGTGCACAGATGCTGCAGAAATACCGCTCCCAAGACCTTCCTTGTTTCTGCACTGCTTCAACAGCTCAGGGCTGACAGGTGGTCCACACTGTGCCCCAAACCCTCCCATGCCCACCCAGGGGCTCACTCCCTGCTCAGAGCAGCTGAGAGCAGAGGAGTACTGGGTCTAATGTGGGATCTGCTGGCCTGAATTTGGCTGTCCTTTGCTGCTTTTCCCGTTTTGCTCCTGTGAAATGGGCTCGCAAAGCGTGGCCCTGCCCAGCTGACCGGCCCGCGCTCTCTTCTCGCTTCCAGGGAGCCCGGCTGACAATGCTTCCCTCAAGTCAGGTGACCGGATCCTCTTCCTCAATGGACTGGACATGAGGTCAGAGGCTATTGGGGACATCAGAGCTTGGTGACACATCATCCTCCAAGACTCCTGACTCTTGGGACACCCAGGCCGTGGTCCCAATCTCCTATGACCACTTGGTCCCCACAGTCTGCCCCTCTTCCTGTGGGAACCCTTGAATCTGTCCCCCTACACTAGCCAGGATGTCATTGATCCTTCCAACCAGAAAACACCCCAGCTCCATGCAAGGGACACAGTTAAATGGACCATGAGTGTCTTGCCCTTGAGGATAGCCCGGCCTAGGGGTGACGTGGGCTCAATCCCTCTGCGCCCAGAAGTGTCCAGCTGGTCCTGGGCCTGGAGCATCTCCTGCAGAGGATATGAATGAGCAGGACCCGACTTCTGGTCCTGGCCTAGCTGTGGGCATGCTGAGTGGCCTCTACCAGCAGGACAAGGAGGTCTGGTGGGTGGCCGTGGACAGGGCTCATCCTGGTCAGGCCCTCCTGGGCCATCTCTTCTCGGCAGGAACTGCTCCCATGACAAGGTGGTGTCCATGCTTCAAGGCAGTGGCGCGGTGCCCACGCTGGTGGTGGAGGAGGGGCTTGTCCCGTTTGCCAGCGGTGAGACACCCACTACCACTAGGCTTCACGGCTCACAGACACCCTGCCAGGGCTCCGTGTGTGGGATTTATGAGTCTGCACAGGACTCTGCCTTTCCCCCTAAGCCTGCAGCTTCCCTCCCCACGTGGTGCCGTAGATTCCAGTGGGGCAGCCTCAGGGACCCTGCCAGGGGCTGTCCCGGCATCCCTGTCCCCAGCTTCTGGCAGCAGGTGTGGCTCCCAGTGCCCGGCACTCCCCCCAGCTGCCAGGGACACGACATCCAACCTGGGGATGCTGGGTCACCTGTGCCTCTCCTGCCCGTGGTCCCCGACAGACTCCGATTCTTTGGATTCCCCCAACCCGTCCTCGGCGCTCACCTCCCTGCAGTGGGTGGCAGAGATCCTACCCTCCAGCATCCGGGTTCAGGGGAGGACTTTCAGCCAGCAGCTGGAGCACCTACTCACGCCTCCCGAGCGCTATGGGGTCTGCCGGGCACTTGAGAGCTTCTTCCAGCACAGGTGGCTGAACCAGACAGGTGGCGGGACCAGCCCTGGGTGGGCCCCAAATCCTGCCCAGACTCACCATCGGGGTCTCCCTGCCTGGGTCTTCTCCACCCCCTTCTCCTGGGCAGGGGGGGGGTGCTGGGGGGGAACTCAAGGAAAGCAGCAGCTGGTACCAGGGGCCCCAGGGGGGTGGGCAGTCCAGGTGCCCCACAACAAACCCTCACTCTTAAACCTCCCAGCCACGTGACCTAGCCTCTGCAAGGTGAAGCAACAACCACCAGCTGCACTGGTCATGGACCGCTCACAAGACTTTGGCCTGTGGGCGCTCGCCACCAGCCGGCCGGCCGTCATGGGGCAGGGGGGAGCGGGTGCTTAGGTCGGTGTCTTCCTTTTTGTAACTTCAGTCCATAGGGTCATTGTCACGGCTCGTGCAAACCCCTCACCCGTCCGTGCCCTTTTCTTTTTTTTTTTTTGTTTTAAACAGCGTTGTTGAGATATAACTCACACACCATCACAATGTACTCACTGAAGGGTACGAGGCACTGATTTTTAATGCACACATCGGTGCATCCGTGACCACACTCAGTTTGAGAACGTTTTCATCACCTCAGAAAGAAACCCCACACCTCTTCACTGTCACCCCCTCCTCCTCTGCCCTCCCCCCACCCCTCAAACAACCACGAATCTGCTTCAGTGTCTCTGTGGCTTTCCCTGTTCCGGACTCCCACATGAATAGGAGCCCACAGCATGTGGGCTTTCACGTCTGGCTTCTTTCGCCCAGCATCGTGTTTTCCAAGTCCATCCAAGCTACGGTATCTATTTCCTTCCTTCTTCGTAGCCAAATAACATTCCATTTTGTGGACAGACCACATGTTGTCTATCTGGATGCTGGGCTTGTGTCCACCTTTCATTGCCTTTTAGCTCCACTCCCTCTCCCACATCCCTCCCCTGCCAAGGCACCAGTCTGATGAATTTAACGGGCATCCTTTTGTCTGATGTGTTCCTCAAGTGTAGGCATTGCTGTTTCATATGATGTGTTTTTTTTTTTTAAGTTTTATTTAAGTAACCTCTACACCCAACGTGGGGCTCGAACTCATGACCCCAAGATCAAGAGTCACATGCTCTTCTGACTGAGCCAGCCAGGCGCCCCACATATGATGTATCTTTTTGTTCCGCATCATGATTGTGCTATTCTTGGCACATTCCTTGTGTGACTTTCTTCCACCAAGTGCTCTGTGTTTAGATCTGTCCATGTTGTTCCGCGGACATGGAATACATGGTTTATAACTGCAGCCAGATTCTTGTAGATCACCTCCCCCGCCAGCCGTGTCTGAGGTATTTACCTGCCAGTGACAGACCCCGCCTTGCCACCACTGTGTTCCATCACAGGAGCATTGGTGAACACCGTCCTGCACATTTGCCCACGGAGCTGTGCACAGTTCGTTTGAAATTTACGTCTCAGAGCAGAATTGCTGGCTCTTAAGGTATTTGCTTACCTTTTTAAAAATTATTTATTTATTTTGAGAGGGAGAGTGGGAGAGGGACAGAGAGAGAGGGAGAGAGAGAGAATCTTAAGCAGGCTCCACTCCCAGGGCAAAGCCCAATGTGGGGCTCGATCCCACAATCCTGGGATCATGACCTGAGCTGAAATCAAGAGTCGGATGCTGAATTGACTGAGCCATCCAGGCGCCCCTTGTGTACCTAGTGTGACTAAGTAATACCAAGTATGTTCCCAGAGCACCGCTGTCACTCATACCTGCAGTCTTTCAGCCAGAAAGTGACATCTTTTTATTTTGAGTTTTTAAATTACTATTTTAGGGGCGCCCGGGTGGCTCCGTCAGCTCAGCGTCCGACTCCTGATTTCAGCTCAGGTCATGATCTCATGAGTTTGAGCCCCGCGTCGGCCCCTGTGCTGACAGCTCAGAGCCTGGAGCCTGTTTCTGATTCTGTGTCTCCCTCTCTGCTTCTCCTCTGCTCGCACTCTGTCTCTTAAAAATGAATAAACAGGGGCGCCTGGGTGGCGCAGTCGGTTGAGCGTCCGACTTCAGCCAGGTCACGATCTCGCGGTCCGTGAGTTCGAGCCCCGCGTCAGGCTCTGGGCTGATGGCTCAGAGCCTGGAGCCTGTTTCCGATTCTGTGTCTCCCTCTCTCTCTGCCCCTCCCCCATTCATGCTCCGTCTCTCTCTGTCCCAAAAATAAATAAAATAAACGTTGAAAAAAAAAATGAATAAACATTTTTTAAAAATAAAAAAAAAAAAACCAGCCGTAGACCGTAGACAATATATAAACAAAGAGTCATGGCTGTGTTCCAATAAAACTTCCTTTACAGACACAGAAGGGGGTCCAGAATTTGGCCTGCGGGCCATCATTTGCCAATCCCTGATGTAGTGAGTCAGCCTCCCCAGTACACTCTATGTGTTTTCCCCTTCACAGTGACTCTATGAGATAGATGCTATTTTTATCCCCATTTTACAGATAAGGAAACTGAGGCACCGAGAAATTAAGTAACTTGAGAAAGGTCACTTGGCTGGTAAGTGGCAGAGCCAGGATTTGAATCAGGGTGGCCGATCGCCAGGCCTGCCTTCCTCCCTTCCCTGTCTCCGCAGAGAGTTCTGTGGCCTGGAAGTGCCCCCCACCTTGTCCATCTCTCGCTCCCCCTATGGTGAGCCCCTGAGTAATGAAGCCCTTGCTCCCGCACCCTCCCCCAGGAACATTGACACCCTCATCGTGGACGTCTACCCTGTGCTGGACACACCTGCCAAGCAAGTCCTTTGGCAGTTCATCCACCAGCTGCTGACTTACGAGGAGCAGGAGCTGTGCCGGGAGAAAATCGCGTGTTTCCTGGGCTACACGGCCGTGACAGGTAAGCAGCCTCTCCCGCTGCCCCGCCCACGAAGAGCCAGACACCTGTTCTCAGATCGCAGCCTACCTGGGCCTCTTCCACACACGGATGCACCCCTGTGTCATGCAGACACGTGCCCGACACACCCGGGCTGGTCGCACACTTGGCCCCGCGGATGCGCCTTGCCAGCTTGACCTTTTTTATTATTATTATTTCTTTTTTAATGTTTATTTGCTTTTGAGAGAGAGAGAGCGCTTGAGCAGGGGAGGCACAGAGAGAGAGGGAGACACAGAATCCGAAACAGGCTCCAGGCTCTGAACGTCAGCACAGAGCCCGACGTGGGGCTCGAACTCACAAATCCCAAGACCGTGACCTGAGCCAAAGTCGGACGCTTTACCGACTGAGCGACCCAGGTGCCCCTCAGCTTCACCCTTAAGTAACATCTGCAGTCTTATCTCAGACTTTATTTATTTTTTTTTTTCAACGTTTATTTATTTTTGGGACAGAGAGAGACAGAGCATGAACGGGCGAGGGGCAGAGAGAGAGGGAGACACAGAATCGGAAACAGGCTCCAGGCTCTGAGCCATCAGCCCAGAGCCCGACGCGGGGCTCGAACTCACGGACCGCAAGATCGTGACCTGGCTGAAGTCGGACGCTTAACCGACTGCGCCACCCAGGCGCCCCTTATCTCAGACTTTAGACACCCTGCCTGTCCGCCCGGAAGCCCAGGCTTCTCACCCACAACATGGGAGTGACCTCAGTGGCCGTGCATTGCACCTCAAGAAATGTGGCACAGACCAGGAAATTCGTGTGGTTGCTGTTTACAGAGCTGGAGAGTGAGCACACAATCAGGTCACACCTGGCTGGTGCGCCTCGATGCACACGGACACACACTAGGGCCTGCCGGATGATGTGTGGCCTCAGCTTCCCACAGCTGCCCATCTCTTACAGTGTCCCTCATGTGGCCATAAAGCCGCACCCATCATTTAGGCCAAACCCTGTGCCCATGCTCTACATACTCTGCACCTGCTAGGTCACAGCCTGCAGACCTGTGTGCTGGCCCTTGTGTGCCCACCATCCGTAGTCCTGGGGACCCACAACTTGCTGGGAGAGGCTCGAGGGTTTTAGCAAGAGGCTCGGAGCATAGGCTGAGCAGTAGGTGTACAATCTCTCTCCACTTGCTAAGCAGAGCCTGGGGTCACAGATCGGTGCACACAGCTGCTGCCTTCACCCCTCCTGGGAGGCCCCTGGGCTGAGAGGACAGGGGGCCCATCTCCTGTTCATGTCCCACAGCAGAGCCAGAGCCCGAGCTGGACCTGGAGCCTGAGCCCGAGCCTGAGCCCGAGCCGGTGCTGGAGCCCCAGCGACGCAGCTCCCTGAGGGCCTCCTCCATGTGCCGCCGCAGTCTCCGGTCCCAGGGCCTGGAGGCCAGCCTCAGTTGCGGTGAGGCTCTGGGCGGGAAGGCGGGACTGGGTGTGAGGAACAGGGCTCCGTTTTCCCACCTGCAAAATGGGGTTGGTGAGATGAGAGATCCCGGAGAACGGGTTGAGCGGGGCTGAGCCATGGCTCTCGGGGGTCTGCAGGGCTTGCTAGTTCTTTCTCCATGGCTGCCCACTGGGCCTGGGCTGGAACCTGAGCCTTAGAGCTCAGAAGGGTCACTGGATGTCTCCACGGTGGACTCCACCCTCCCCGATTCCCCCAGCAGGTCCCGGTGACTGTCCCGAGATGCCTCTTCCTCTAATCCCAGGCGAGCGCCAGGCAGGCGACGGCACGTCCCTCCCTGAGACCCCCAATCCGAAGATGGTGAGACCTCACCACCCTCCTGGTGGTTCACTTGGCTGCTGGGAATAGGTAGCTCCTGGGGCTGGGGCAGATCCCTGCCTCCCAGACCACCCAGGCCTGGCCTCTGAGGCCATGTGAGGGCCTCACATGGGAGGGGAGGGTGGGTTGGACTCACCCTGGCCTCCTCTCCCCAAAGATGTCAGCCGTCTATGCGGAGCTCGAGTCCCGACTGAGCAGCAGTTTCAAAGGGAAGGTGGGGACCACGTCCAGATCCCGTGCCTCCCCGCCAGTGCCCAGCCCGGCAGGTGCAGCAGGTAGGGGCTCAGCCGGCTGGGGTTCCTGAAGGCAGCACTAGCTTCTGTCCACTGGGCTGTCTGTCTGGGTGTTTTCCCCATCTGAGGCACATCCTTCGAGCCTCCCCTTTGTTGCATGGCTCCATGACTGAGTTGTGGGGAACCTCAGTGGCCTCCATGGCAAAGGTCCATCAAGGTTAGGGTTGTCGCAGGTCTTCCCAGGTCCCCTCCAATCCTTACCCCTCCTATAGATTTAGAAGAGCCCAGGTCTTTCCCCTAAGGAGCCCTGAGTTAGCATGTGGCTGTTGGATAAACTATTAAGTGCATGCATTGCTCTGTGAATGGCCCAACTGAGAAGCTAGTTTCTCTGCAGTTCAGAAGGCAGGACACCAGGGCAGTGTTCCTGTCAGCCAAGGGCCTGTCGGGTGCGGGAGGTGCCTCATGATCCTTGGTCTCGGGCCCGGAGAAGGCCCATCTCCCCTTTGAATTGTGTTCGGTCAGTCCTAGGTGGGACCAAGATGAGCTGGGGTCTGGCCTGTCCTGGGGCTAAGTACTGTTCCCCCTCATCTACTCTGACCTTTGATTTCCCTTAGGGAAGGGCCTGGGGAGGCAGGGGCATCCAGGGTCTTCTTGTGCTGTGTCCAGAGAGGGAAAGGAAGGTACCCAGGGACACAGAGCCACCCTGCCCCGGGCCCCTCCCCTCCAGCCTGCACCTGGGACCCAGGTGCTGACTGAAGAGACCTCACACCTTATCCCCCACCCCAGGGCCCAGGACCCTGTCCAGCGTCTCGTGGCCCAGCGAGCGGCTCCTGCCCTCCCCCTGCTACTACCCACTGTGCTCAGGGGGCCTGGCCTCCCCCAGCAGCTCTGAGTCTCACCCCTACGCCAGCCTGGACAGCAGCAGGGCGCCCTCCCCACAGCCAGACCCCGGGCCCATCCGCTCCGACAGCCCCCCAAGTCCGGACCCTGCCCGCCCACCCAGCCGCAGGAAGCTCTTCACCTTCTCCCGCCCCATGCGCAGCCGGGATACTGACCGCTTCCTGGATGTGCTCAGTGAGCAGCTGGGCCCCCGGGTCACTGTCGTGGATGATTTCCTGAGCCCTGAGAATGACTATGAGGAGGTGAGCGTGCAAGCAGGTGTGGAGGGCGAGGGGCCCAGGTGTGCCATGGGGGTCTGGAAGGGGAAACAATATCCCTGGGCTCCCGCAAGAAGCCTGTTGCCCTTGGGAATCTGCCCCAGGCTACTCCCCTCCCTGCCCCGGTCCATCCCAGAATCTGTCCCAGGCTACCCCACCCCCTGGCTTGAGCTATCCCACCCTTTGACTCAAGCTATGACACCCCCCACTCAAGGCCACCCCATATACCTTATCTCGGGTTACCCCGTTCCTTTTCCCAGACTGTCCTATCCTTGTCCCCAGGCTATCCCACCCCCTGCCCCAGGCTATCCCACTCTCCCTCACCTTGCTCCGCCCTGGCAGATGAGCTTCCACGATGACCAGGGCAGCTTTGTGACCAACGAACGGAGCAGCGCTAGCGAGTGCATCAGCAGCAGTGAGGAAGGCAGCTCCCTGACCTACTCCTCCGTCTCCGACCACATCCCCCCACCCCCGCTCAGCCCCCCGCCTCCGCCACCTCTGCCCTTCCATGACCCTAAGCCCAGCTCCCGCATCCCCGACGGTCCTCGGGGCCCTGCTCAGACACTGGTCAAGCCCCTCACCCAACTCAGCCACCCAGTCCCTCCACCGCCCCCGCCACCCCTGCCCCCACCGGTGCCCTGTGCACCCCCCATGCTGTCCCGGGGCCTGGGCCACCGCCGAAGTGAGACCAGCCACATGAGCGTCAAGCGCCTACGGTGGGAGCAGGTGGAGAACTCGGAAGGCACCATCTGGGGTCAGGTAGGTGACCTGAGGCCTGGGGGTGCCCTGCACCAGGGGTAGGTGGCCTGGGCAGCGGTATTGAAGACAAGCCCCTGTCCAGTTTGTAGCCCCTGGCATTTCCCGCTTCCGTTTACTAGCATCGTGAACCCAGGACAGCTCTGGTGAGCGCACCCCCTGCAAAGAACACCCCCAAGCAAGGCCAGAGCTCTTGGCCACCTCCTTAAGCCCCCTCGGTTGGCTGCGGCCCCTTTGCAGTCCCTTCATCCGCCTGCCCCAATGCAGCTTGCTGGCTTCTGCAGGGGGAGTATTGCAGGTGTACGTTTGCAATGGACTTGAGGAGGCAGCGGCTCACCGCCTGATAACCTGGACGAGTTTGTGTCTCCCGCAGTCTCCTCTGGCCCCCACGTGTACCCCAGGGCCTGACGAGGGCTCTCCCTTCAGTAGCTCCCAGGGCAGCCCTTAGAGGGTGGGTGGGGTGGGCGGTGGCAGTGCGGTTGCCAGGGTAGGGCCTCACTGTGACGCCCTCTGCCTTGCAGCTCGGGGAAGATTCTGATTATGATAAGCTGAGTGATATGGTAAAATACCTCGATCTGGAGCTCCACTTCGGCACCCAGAAACCTGCTAGTGAGTGGCCCGAGGGCCCTGGGGGAACCCTCCACAAGCCCTCTCTGGAAGTCCACCTGCTGCCTTTTGTGGCATCCCGGGGCTTAGAGTCCCAGAGGCCTGCACCGACTGCCATTTGCTTACCGTGTCCCTGAGTTATTTAACTTCGCAGAGCCTCAGTTCTCCTGTCTCAAAGTGGAGATGACCGTAATAGCTGGCATTTATTGCATGCTTCCCAAATGCCAGACACCCTTGTTTCTAAATCAATCCCGTGATGACCCTATGAGACACGGACTGTGACCACCCTGGCTTCTTGATAAAGAAGCACAGAGAGGCTAGATAATATGCTTAAAGTCACAGAGCCAGAATCAGGTGACCAGGAGGCATCCATATCTAGGAGACTAGATGTCCCTTCTAGTCTCTCTGTCCCCTCTCCCCTCTCTGGGTATCTCCCTATAGGATTGTTGGGTGGGGTTCCAGGCAGCCAGGGGTATCATGTGTGACAGGTGGTTGCAGGATGGAAGACAAAGGCCTTTGTCCATCCAGGAAGCATCTGCAAGGTGAAGAGGTGGTTGGTTCACCTTACTTGGGCAGCTCAGTCCCAAGGGCCCCGGCGGGGGGAACGGGGAGGGGCGGGGAGGGGAGGGGCACCCACCACGCATGCTGAGTATGTTACACCTGAGTGGGAGACTGAGGAATGAAGGAACTGTGGACACCTGGAGCTGATTCAGTCACGGCCCTGTCAAGGGGTGTCTCGCCATTGGGTGCGGCCACACCCCTCCTGGGCCGTCCCACCAGCCTAGTGTCCTTCCGTTAAACCATTTTCCCTTCCAGAGCCGTTGCCCGGGCCCGAACCCTTCAGGAAGAAAGAAGTGGTGGAGATCCTGTCTCACAAGAAGGCCTACAACACCTGTGAGGGGTTCGGGGAGTCCCAGGGCTTATGGGGGACAGGAGGCGGCCCCGTCTCTGGGCCGCAGAGCTTTGGATCCGCGGGGGTGGATGACACATTAGTCCGTGGGGGTCCGACACCGGCTGGGTGAAAGCCCCCTCCTAGGTCAAGGAACCCACCCCGGCGCAGGTGCCGCGCTGGGCTCCACCCTCATTGGCCCCGCCCCCTCGTTGGCCCCACCTCTACAGGCCTCGGCTTCCGGGTTATGGCCCCGCCTCCAGCCGCATCCTCTACTCTCCCTCACGGGGTCTCCTCCCTCATTTTGGCACCACGCCCACAGACCCCACCCGAATCTAGGTCTAAGTCTTCGAGAACCATGTCCTCGCCTTTATTCGGCCTTGGGAAGAACCCTCTGCCTCTCCGGGCCGGCTCCTGCCCCGCCCAGTTCCTTGCCCCGCCCAGGCTCCACCCGGTAGCCCCGGGGAACTTAGGCGCCCCGCCCACCCTCCGCCCGGCCCCGCCCCCGGCTCACGCTCGCGGCCCGGCCCGCAGCCATCCTGCTGGCGCACCTGAAGCTGAGCCCCGCGGAGCTGCGGCAGGTGCTCATGAGCATGGAGCCCCGGCGCCTGGAGCCCGCGCACCTGGCGCAGCTGCTGCTCTTCGCGCCCGACGCCGACGAGGAGCAGCGCTACCAGGCCTTCCGCGAGGCGCCCGGCCGCCTCAGCGAGCCCGATCAGTTCGTCCTGCAGGTGCTGCGGCCGTGACCGCCGCCCGGGGTCGGGGGGTGCTGCCCGGCGGCCTCGGCCGCTTCCATCGGGGCTCACGCTGTAACCGGGGCTGCGTGACCCGCTCCCCTACCGCCACTGCGCTCGCGCCTCTGAGTCCCAGTTTTACACCTTTAATGGCTAGTTCCCACCCAGGGTTCAAGGTAGATGGGATTGTGCTTATTTTTGTGTGCTCATTTTGGGATTGTGCTTATTTTTCATGAGGGGAATGCCGGGCAGCCAGCTGACCCCCTCCCCAGGCTGCGGTGGGGCGGTGGGGCCCCTGGTGGGATGGGTGCAATCCTGGCGTTGACTTCGTGACAGATGCTGTCGGTTCCGGAATACAAAACCCGCTTGCGCAGTCTCCACTTCCAGGCCACCCTACAGGAGAAGACAGAAGAGATCCGGGGCAGCCTGGAGTGCTTGCGCCAAGCCTCCCTTGAGCTCAGGAACAGCCGGAAGCTCGCCAAGATCCTGGAGGTCAGGGCGCACCCACTCTCCGATCACTCCACCTGCCCCTTGGGGCTTCCAGTCTGGAGGCCCATCCTGATAGTGGTCTGGGGTGCGGGGTGAGCACCTGGGCAGGACCTGCCCACCTTTCTTTCCACAGTTTGTGTTGGCCATGGGCAACTATCTCAACG
Organism: Puma concolor; assembly: GCF_028749965.1. Lineage (NCBI taxonomy): Eukaryota > Metazoa > Chordata > Mammalia > Carnivora > Felidae > Puma > Puma concolor. The sequence continues at coordinate 5,136,671 of NC_141682.1, forward strand.
ATGGACAGCCCAAAACTAACAAGACCACAGGCTTCAAGATCAACTTCCTGACGGAGGTGAGGGGACCAGTTGGCAGTAATGTATGAGCTTGCCCTACCGTATGGAGGCTGGGGAGGCCAGGCCCAACCCAAGTTGTGGCAGAGGGGAGGAGAGAATGTCATGGCCAAGGAGCGCCCTTCTCCCAGGAGGAAAAGCTGGCTGCCAGCAGGCCAGAATGTAATTGCAGTAAAGGATGGATGGGGGACCTTTTCCAAGCCAAGCCTCGGGATCTGGAAAAATGGAGGGTGGGGGGACAGGGAGGGAAGACTCCAAGAGGAAGGAGAGAATCTCACCTGGTAGCTTCTGTGTCCTTAATACCACCACCACTGTCAGGCCGTCCTACGCCTATAAGATCTAGGATCTGAGAAAGGACAGCTTGAATACCTGGTCTTCCCACTGTTTCTGGGACCTTTCCCCATGGTACCTTTGACTGTTTTAAAAGAGAAGAAGAAAAACTCCATTTGTAGATATGAATGTTTTAGGATGTCTGAAGCCCAGGAGGGCCACATATGGTTCCAGAAAATCACAAAGAAGGAAGACATGTGAATGGTATCCCACCACCGTCACCCAGGGGTCAGAAAATCTGGGGTTATATTTGCTGACAAGGCCTCACTGCCAAGGACAGAAAACCTGGTGGCCTTCTCTAGCCGATGGCTGTGGGCCTGGTTCCTGGGGGGCTGGAAGGATGTCTCAAAGATCTGGGCCAGGGAACCTCCAAACTCTTGAGGAGGCATCCCAGCAGAGCTTCAGAGGAAGAAATACTGGCAACTTTGGAGTAGCTGGGTGTCAAGGGCCAGGAATTGCTGTCACAGTCCAGGAGACATGGGGCCAAGGGTACCCAGCCCTGTGTGATCAGGTGTCTGATGGGGTCCTTGAAGAGTATGTCTGCTGGGCATCACTTGCAGCTGAACTCCACGAAGACTGTGGATGGGAAATCTACCTTCCTGCACATTCTTGCCAAATCGCTGAGCCAGCACTTCCCAGAACTCCTTGGCTTTGCTCAGGACCTGCCCACTGTGCCCCTGGCTGCCAAAGGTAGGCTGAGTGCATGGGTGGGGTGCCACTGTCCTGGGCTGGGAGGCCGGTGCTCGTGAGGCTCTGTTCCCTTCCCTACAGTGAATCAACGGGCCCTGACCAGTGACCTAGCTGACCTCCATGGCACCATCAGTGAGATACAGGCTGCTTGCCAGAGCACGCCCCCCTCCAGTGAGGACAAGTTTGCTGTGGTCATGACAGTATCCTCTGAGCAGCCGGTCCCAGCACCGGGATAGGGAGCTGTCTGTAGCCCCAGTGGCCACTGGGATCCGGGGGCCCTGGCAGAGGGTCCATCCTGGTGATTTAGAATCCAAGCACGTACACCAAGTCTGCATAACTGAAGAGGAGTTCTTTTGACTGTCCAAAAGCCACTGCCTCGCCCCATCTGTCCTTCTGGGCCATAGAGCCCAGATTTAAGTCACAGGCAGTCAGGAGAGGGGGACATTGCCACAGAGTACAGATAGCGGCAAATGCTACAGAAAAAAAAAGAGAGAGAGAGAGAGATCAAAGCCTAGAGAGTGACAGGGAGATACTATCAGCGGGTGTTTGGGGAGGAAGGGGTCACGGCATCTGAGAAGAGCCCACCGGGGAGACAGGGCTACCCTACAGAGAAGACAAGTGGAAGGCCGCGAGGCTGACTGGCTGTGGTGGGCTTCAGGGCCAGCTGAGAGGGCAGTGTGCAAAGGGACTGGAGCCCCCCAAACAAGCATGGCTCCTGGCTGAGCACAGGGCATGTGGCAGCTAGGCTCAGCCTGGGGTCACTGCCCGAGAACCTGAGGATACCTGGCAGTTTCCTTAACGGGGCAATCAGTCCTTCCTAGAGACGGCCCAGCCGGTGCTGCGGGCCCTGGACGCGCTCCAGCGGGAGGCCACCGAGGAGCTGGGCAGGGCGCTGGCCTTCTTCGGTGAGGATTCCAAAGCCACCACCTCTGAGGCCTTCTTCGGCATCTTTGCAGAGTTCATGAGCAAGTTTGAGGTGAGCTGTGATGAGAGGCCGAAGAGGCCTCTTAGAAGTCCCTCTGGAGGTCAAATGAGGCCTCCATGAAGCCCAGATTGGGAAAGGGCCCCCCGCAAATGTGACAGGACCCCCATGGGGCCAATAGGTCCCTTCCCTGGCTCCCTGGGTGGGGAGATGAGGCAGGGCGGGGAGTCAAGGGTCCCTGGACCACTGACCAGCCCCTCCCCATGTGCCCCTTCCTCCCCAGCGAGCACTCAGTGACTTGGAAGCTGGGGACGGCCCACGCAGCTCAGGGATGGTTTCGCCCCTGGCCTGGTGACCTCCGGAGCTCATCTTGCCCAAGGCCCAGCCCAGTGGCCTGGAGCAGCCCCGAGTGGCCTGGGTGCGGGAGGTGGGGCCCGGCCTCCCCGCATCTCCAGCTACCTCAGCTGTCGGGCTCTGGGTGCCGGGAAGGTTCAGGGTCATCCAGGCTTCCCTCTGTGGGCCTCGGCCCCCGCTCCAAACAAGCACTGGGACATGGGGCAGAGCGGAGGCGCCAACTCCCCGAGGAGCGTGAAACATGGCTGCCCGCAGGCGTGCTCATAATGGGGGGCCTGGCTTTGCCCCTCCTGGCTCCGAGGGGCCTTCAAAGCAGCCGCTGGCTGTACGCACCCTCAGGACTCTGGTCTGGTCCCGGGGAAGGGTTTGTGGGTGGGGGTGGGGGCCGTGACCAGCAAGTGGATTGTGAGGTGGCCCCCAGTCTGGGGCAGTGTCTGCCATCTGCCCCTCAGAGCTCGGCCAGAGCACACTCTGCCCCAAGCGAGGACGTCGGAACCTTCTTTCCAAGTCTGCTCCCAGTGGGCTGAAGGGACACCCTTGCAAAACACACACCCTGGACCCCAGAGAAGGTGACAGATGCCCTTGAACATGCCATGCCAATGGGCACGATAGGCCTGTGGTCCCTCACCCAGCCCCGGCCTCCTGGGACCGCTTGGAAGAAGGCAGGGAGGAAAGACACCCCCAGGTGCAGGGACCTGGGAGCCTGGGTCTCGGAAGCTGGAAAAACTGCAGTTGACCGCAGCCCAGCAGGGCAGGCAGGAGAGATGCTGGGCAGGGATAAGGGGGAGAACTGGGTTAGGAAGGCACGCCTCGTCAGATGGTAGAATGGAGGGTTTTTATCCGGCAGACAAATTTAAGTCCGGTTTGGAAGTGGCGAGTTTGAAGTGGGGCGTCTGAGAAGGGGATGGCGTGGCCAAGGTGGGGGCGGGGAGGACAGAGAGATGTTTCGGTTCTGGGTGAGCAGGATTTGGTGGCCGATTGCCTGGCTGGGTGGCAGTGACGTTCCCTGGAAGAGGTCACATGAGCAGAGCAGGTGTAGCGGTGGACGACACAGTGGGACATGCTGGGGCCCCCAGAGGCTGTTTCCCGTGTGTGCCTGGAGGCCCTCGTGAGGATGGGAGGAGAGGAGACAGTTTCCTGGATCCTAGGGACAGGGATGCTGTGGGTGGGAAGATGTGTTAACTTCTTTCATCCTTTCCTTGCTCCAGTGGGCAGTTTCCGGCATCAGGCAGATTCCTCTTTCCTTAACTTTCTTCCAGAGAAGTCCGAAATGCACTTTAAACCTGTCTCTTGGATTCTTTTTCTCTCCCTACAACCAAATGGCTAATGTTGCTCTCGGATGGGATTTGGGACCCATTCCGTTCCTCCCAGTCTCCCACAGACTGCTCTTTGAAGCCACGTATGTTCTGTGCTTGTTCTCCACGCACAGCCACCGTGTAAAAATGGCTAAATCGAAGCGTGCAATTCAGCGGGGGTAGGGAGAGAGGTTCGGATGTGCCTAGTGGTGCACATTGGTCCCCAGCAGCTCAAGCTAGATAATTCCAGGAATTACCAAGGCCCATGTCTCCGAGAAACATGTCAGACACTTAAAATCCCTGTGTGAGATCCACAGACACGATAGACTCCACCAGGCTGTAAGCAGACGTGATCCCCAAAGTAAATCCAGCCCCGTGCCGGGGGGCACGGGTTGGCAAGCCAAGCACTAGCTCTGTTTTCTCTCTAAATGCCTTGTATCGGGAACCTACTTTGCCACACAATGCCCTGTAACAGACAGTCCCAAATCTCAGTGGCTTAAAACAGCAGCCATCTACTGCTCATGAGTCTGCGGGTCACCTGGGCAGTTCTGACCTGAGCCGGGCTCAGTGGACTCACTCATGTGTGGACAGTCATCTGTGAGTCAGCTAGACAGCTTTACTAGCCATGCAGGGCTCCCTCCCGTGTCTGGGGCTGTGGCTGGGACAGCTGGGACGGCTTCGCATGGCCTCTCATCCCCCAGCTAGATAGCCAGGACCGTTCACGTGGTGGAGGCAGGGGTCCAAGGGAACCAGAGTCACCACCCCGCAGTCTATGTCAAGTGACAAAGGCCAGCCCACGTTCTAGGGAGGGAAAATAGGCTCCACTCTTGACGAGAGATGATGCTAAGTCACGTTGCGGAGGGTGTGGATTCAGGACAGGTGGAGAAGCAGGGCCATTTTCTGAATCAGTCTACCACCTGGCCGCTTGGCCTGACATCTTGGCACAGATCCCAGCCTCCTTAAATCCTCAGTGGCCTCGGTCCCGCCCGGACCCAGCACAGCTCTGGGTGGCCACCTCCTTATGTCCTCCAGGTGGCATGCGTCCTTCTCTCTCTCACCCAGTCACCTGACTCCACTGGGTCCAGGGGGCAGCAATGGTCTGTGCCTGCCTAGCAACCAGTCTCCCTTCTGCTGGGAACAGCACCCTGTGTTTCCTTTGGGAAATTATCTCTTCCCTACTCACAGGCCCTGAGCAGTGCTGACTGAACAAGGATGATCCCGTGACTCTGGCTGGCTGACTTAGAGTCCAGTTAAGACTCGTGTTAGCACTGTTTGGAAAGGGAGCTCCCTCTTTTCTGGGTGAATTGTTGGATACATAGAGGGGAGAAGCCCGGAGGGGGCTCTCAGGACCACCACACGGAGAACACCTGCCTGGGTATGGGGCTAATACAGGGAAGAAGAGGAGAGCAGACTACTCAATACATCTCTTTTGTCCCTGGATCCAACCATGCCTGAAGCAGACTTCTGGACTTGTCAGTTTCTGAGCCAACAAATTCTCCCCCTCCATTTGTAAACTTTTAAAATTTATTTTAAGTTTTTGGCTTAGGCTGGTTTGAATGCGTTTCTGTCACTTGCAACACTAAGAGGGTTGAATAATACACCCATCCACAGATGGTTATAGATGTTCAGTCTTTTACCATTCTCAGCAAGAGCTCTTCATTCATAAATGCATTCGCCAATACTTTTTGACTGCCTACTATGTGCCAGACACCATGCTGAGTGCAAACATCTTTATGGGTCAGCCTCTCCGAGTTTGGTTTTCTGGGGTTATACTTCATGGTGATTCTACACCCGAATCAGTACAAAGCCCTATATGTGAGCCAATATGTGCGCCATACCCACCCCCCACCCCCCCACCCCCCGCCAACTCCTTACCAAGTGTCAAGATGTGAATGCAAGCATTTATACCCCAGGAATTTATTTATTTCTCAATAATACTAACAAAATAACATAGCCTAATTACATGCCACCTTTCCTAATAAATGTTTATAGGTAGTGTGCCCAACGTTTTACACATTTCAGCTCATTTTAAGTTCACAATGACCCTCCTAGGTGGGTTTTGTGATCTCCTTTTTACAAATAAAAAGTGAAACTCAGGTTTGTGACTTGCTGGATCAAACACTCAGCTCTGTCTACATGAAAGGCCATCCTCTGCGTCTTTGTCTTGCTCAACACAATTTTTTAAAATGTTATTTATTGGGGCGCATGGGTGGCTCAGTCAGTTAGGCATCCGACTTCAGCTCAGGTCATGATCTCACGGTTTGTGAGTTCGAGTCCTGCATTGGGCTCTGCTTCAGATTCTGTGTCTCCCTCTCTCTCTGCCCTTCCCCTGCTCATGCTCTCTCTCTCTCAAAAATAAATACATAAAACATTTTTAATAATAAAAAATAAAATGTTTACTTATTTAAAAAAATTTTTTTAAGTGTCTTTATTTATTTTATTATTTTTTTTTTTTTAATTTTTTTTTTTCAACGTTTTTTATTTATTTATGGGACAGACAGAGACAGAGCATGAACGGGGGAGGAGCAGAGACAGAGGGAGACACAGAATCGGAAACAGGCTCCAGGCTCCGAGCCATCAGCCCAGAGCCCGACGCGGGGCTCGAACTCACGGACCGCGAGATCGTGACCTGGCTGAAGTCGGACGCTTAACCGACTGCGCCACCCAGGCGCCCCTCTTTATTTATTTTTGAAGGAGAGAGACAGACAGACAGAGCATGAGCGGGGGAGGAGCAGAGAGAGAGGGAGACACAGAATTCGAAGCAGGCTCCAGACTCTAAGCTGTCAGCACAGAGCCCGAGGCGGGGCTCGAACTCACAAACTGTAAGATCATGACCTGAGCCAAAGTCAGACGCTTAACCGACTGAGCCACCCAGGCACCCCTACTTATTTATTTTTGAGAGAGAGAGAGAGAGAGAGAGCATGGCGGAAGTGGGGGGAGGCAGTGAGAGGGGGAGAGAATCCCAAGCAGGCTCCACGCTGTCAGTGCAGAGCCGGATGAGGGGTTCAATCCCATGACCCTGGGTCATGACCAGAGCTGAAATCAAGGGTCAGATGCTCAACCGACTGAGCCACCCAGGCATCCCTCGACACAATTAAAATACATATAGGGACACCTGGGTGGCTTAGTCAGTTAAGCATCCAACTTCAGCTCAGGTCATGATCTTTTGGTTCGTGAGTTCAAGCCCCGCATCAGGCTGTGTGCTGACAGCTCAGAGCCTGGAGCCTGCTTCAAATTCTGTGTCTCCCCCTCTCTCTGCCCCTCCCCCACTCATGCTCTGTCTGTCTCTCAAAAATAAATTTTAAAATATTAATATATATATACATAGACACATATATATATGTGTATACATATATATGGGTATACATATATATGGGTATACATATATATGGGTATACATATATATGGGTATACGTATATATATGTGTATATATATGTGTATACATATATATGTGTATATATATACATTAGTCTTTCCAGGGCCACAGATGCTGGTGACTTCAACATAAAGCCCATAGCTCTTTTCTCGCTTCTCCTGTTTTTCCTGCTTTAGTCTGCCACAACAAATACCACAAAGTTGCTTAGACCACAGGAGTTTTCTGCCTCACAGTCTGGAGGCTGAGAGTCCAAGATCAAGATGTCAGCAGGTCTGGTTTCTCCTGAGCTGCTCTCTTCAGCTTACAGATGGCCCCTTCTGTGTGCGTGTGCACATTCCTAATGTCTTTTCCTCTTCTTGTAAGGACCCCGGTCCTCTGGGTTTATAGAGTCCCACCCTTATGACCTCATTTAACCTGAGGTATCTCTTTAAAGACCCCATCTCCAGGGGCACCTGGGTGGCTCAGTCTGTTAAGTGTTTGGCTCAGGTCATGATCTCACAGTTCGTGAGTTTGAGCCCCGTGTCGGGCTCTGTGCTGACAGCTCAGAGCCTGGATCCTGCTTCAGATTCTGTGTCTCCCTCTCTCTCTGCCCCTCCCCTGCTTGCACTCTGTCTCTCTGTCTCTCTCTCTCAAAAATAACAATAAACATTAAAAAAATTTAGAAAATAAAACAGGTCTTGTCTCCGCTCAGACATGATGAACAAATGCCATTAAAAACAAAAAAAAATTTTTTTTAATAAAAATAAAGACCCCATGTCCAAATGCATTCACGTTCTGAGGTCCCTTATCGGATCCCAAGGAGGCCTCAAAAATCTCTGGACTGATCTGATGCTTCAAAGAGAAAGTCTTCTGGGGAGCCCGGGTGGCTCAGTCCGTTAAGCATCTGACTTCAGCTCAGGTCATAATCTCACAGTTCGTGGGTTGGAGCCCCACTTCGGGCTCTGTCTTGACAGCTCAGAGCCTGGAGTTGCTTCAGATTCTGTGTCTCCCTCTCTCTGCCCCTCCCCCGCTCATGCTCTGTCTCTCTTTCTCTCAAAAATAAATAAACATTAAAAAAAAAAAGAGGCTTCTGAGAGGGATGTTCCCACCTTCCCTCTCTTCATCCCATGTTCAGGCCTTGCTCTCAGTTCCAACTCAGAGTGAATTCTCCGTCTGTGCTACATTCCTGTGTCCCCGGGCTCCCAGGGCGCTCTGTGAACACAAATCACTCTCCACAGGCTCCTTCCCAGTCTCCTGTAAATACCCCGCCCCCTCCCCTTGCAGCCCTCCCAGAACAGTCTAGACCCCAGTGCTTGATGTCTGGTCAGTGCCCCTTCAGAGCCCATCTTTCTGAACTGTTGTCCACTGTCCCCGCCTCTGTCCCCACCATCCACTCACCTCTCAGCACTTGGCCACCTGGCTTTCTCTCCCATCGTCCCCCTCAACCTGCTATCTCCCCGACAGGAAGCCACAGGGCACGCTTGTCGCTTGCCGTTCTTATCTTAACTGGCCTTTATTGAAGCAACACTGGGCGCTGTTTACCCTCCCTTGGCAAATTCTCGCACACCCAGGCTTGGGCTACCAGGTGTCTATGCACCGATAACCCCGTCATCAGCTTGATTTCCCAGTGGCCCAGCTGCTTCTAGCCTTTGCACACAGCGAGGGCTCAATAACTATGCATTCAATCAAACTGAAGTAACATCTGCACACGGACACGGGGCCACTAAGCTGCTCAAGGACTAACCCACTTCTCTCTGTAAGGTACTCTGGCCACGTGTATCTGAAAGGCTAAAACAAGTGTTGCAAAGTAACAGTCCACAGAGGCCAAGCGTGCAGTGCAAACATACGAAGTGGGCAGGTGCAGGAAATCCATAGGAGGCCAGGGGAGAAGGGTGGTTGACACAGAAGGACAGTAGAGACCGTGGGGCGGGGGGGGGGGGGTGCTGGAGAGCAGATGCCCTGTCTGCAGGGGGACCCTCCGCTCCGCTCCAGCCTGTGGAACTTCCAGGTGGGGAGGCAAGCCTCGTGATGCCTGACTGACAGGCTTTCTCAAAGGACGCTAGAAATCCAGATTTTTTTTTAATTTGAAAATGCCCTGGTGAAATGTTCGCAGCCAATTCAAAACTGTAATGGAGATGATCAATTATGAGCCGGAGGAAACATTTCTGTGAGCCAGATGGAGCCCAGCTGTGAATCTGCAACCCCCGAAATAAAGCATCTGTTACCAGCTGACACATTCATGCCACCCTGGGGTACAGTGGAGTACCCCATACAGAAGGACTTGATACGTTTTTAAATTTTAACAAGGGAACTGTGTTTGGGGCTCGTTGGCGGTTCCAGTTTCCGGATGGAAAGATGCTGATTGCCTTATTTTAAAGATGCCCTTTGTTTGAGGAAATTCACTCCATGGGCTGTTCAGTCACAGGAAGGTGGGCCCCACACAGTGTTGGGAGGGGAGAGGTGGGAAACTGTGAGTTACCATGAAACCAAATGCCGTTCCACAGACGAAAAGGTACAGGGTCTGTTGAGCTGTGCAAATTAGCTAGATCTTTACCTTGACAGCATCCTGAAAGGGAGGGAAAATATTTTCTCTAAAAAGAGTTTGATGGATTCCCGATTGTGTGTTCTTGGACCATGTGGGGATAGTGTGGTTTCTACGGAAGGAACCCACATGGAGTCACCGCATGCCCCGGTCTGGTGAAATGGGTCGCATCAGTTACTAGGAAATTGACCCCATGGAAACAGTCAGAAATGCAAATAGACATGGAAGCACACGGTTGTTTGTTTGTTTGTGGAGCTGATCTGAAGCAACAAGGATGTCCAGAAACAAAAAAGATTTGTGGAATAAAATATATGACAGTCCCATGTTGGAATAGAACATAGCAATTAAATTGTTGAAGAGTTAAGTCATGGGAGAATGCTTATGATATAATAAGTAAAAAATACACAAAATTGGATGTAACAAGATGACCTTGGCTGAAATGAGGCGTTGTTTTTTTTTTTTTTTTTAAGTTTATTTACTTTGAGAGAGAGAGCAAGCAGGGTCAGGCAGCGTGAGAGAGGGGGGAGAGAGAGAATCCCAAGCAGGCTCTGCACTGTCAGAGCAGTGCCCGATGTGGGGCTTGAACCCACGAACTGCAAGATCATGACCTGAGCCGAAATCAAGAGTAGGACGCTTAACCGTCTGAGTCACCCAGGCACCCCCGAAATGAGTTTTTTGAAGTCTCGATGAGGGGAGGAGAAGGAGAAGTGTGGGCGGGTATCAGGTTGGACTGGGTCGTCCATGCCTGTGGCACCGCTGCTCAGAACTGAACAACGTGGACACTGGGGGACGCCTAAATGCTAACTTCCATGGGATCGCCTTTCTGGGAGATGAGTCTTCTCCTGATGGAAAGGTAAATCGTACTATTGGTCATCCTTGAAAAGGTGAGTCTTGGGGCCTGGAATGAATCCGAGCAAATCTGACGCTGGGCTGAAGACGACCATTCTTCCTGCTTGAATTTTGAAGCCAGAAGATGCCTGGAATATTTTCAGAGGAGGCAGGGAGCCTGCCCTCAACCCACGGCATGTGGTGGGCAGCTCCGTTGGTTGTCTGTGTGGACCCCACCCAGTGCCCCTGGGTGTCCCAATATACCCAATAAACCCAACGGACCCTTGGCAGCCATTTTCCACAATGCGTCTTTGCCCACTTGGCTGGCTTGTTGGACTTTGAGGGATGCCTGGCCTAAGCTGAGCCAATCAGAACCCCGCCCAAGGAGATTTAAAATAAATACAGAGATTTCGGGCTCATTACGGCTGCTCTCCAGAACAGGAGAGATGTCAACTTGCCAGGTGGGGCAGAGATGCAGAGACCGGTCTGCAGAGGAAGAGAGAAGAGCAAGGTGCATGCAATTTAATGTTTTGCCATTTCTTTTTAAAAAATTTTTAACGTTTATTCATTATTGAGAGACAGAGCGTGAGTATGGGAGGGGCAGAGAGAGGAGGAGACGCAGAATCCGAAGCAGGCTCCAGGCTCCGAGCTGTCAGCACAGAGCCTGACGCGGGGCTCGAACTCACAAACCGCGAGATCAAGACCTTCGCTGAAGTCAGACGCTCAACCGACTGAGCCACCCAGGTGCCCCTCCGTTTTGCCATTTCTAAGTGTTCTCAGCCATTAAATCTAATCCATGAGAAATTATCCTTGATTGCCAAGGGCCTTTAAACAATCACTGATTTCATCCTCACTGGTCAAGGAATCTGCCGAGAGTTGTCCTCAAATAATTTCATATTATTCAAAAGCATGCACATGCATGTGTGTGTTGAGGCATATCTATGTATGTGTATGTGTATCCACACGTAGAAAGCAATTCATCGTTCTTTTGAAGTCAGCATGGACTCAGATATACAATAGGCAGAAATAAATCTCAGGGATAACCTCATTCACGTTCAGAGATGTGCATCTCTGCAGCAAATTACACACAAAAGAGAAATGAGAAGAGAAAATGAGGTACGATGTTATATCGCTGCATTCAGTAACAAACTGAAATGTGGGCGCAAAGTTTTGATGATGCTTACTTAAAGCTGAAGCTTTATCTCATAAGCTCTACAAAAGAGTAAAAAAAAAATGATAAATCTCTTAGGAGCTACTGTCAATATGAGCTTAGGTACTAGAATTTTATACACAAAAAAAGGGTGTAGCGCCTAGGTGGCTCAGTTGGTGGAGTAACAAACTCCTGATTTCTGCTCAGGTCACCATCTCACAGTTCGATTTGCGGGTTCAAGCCCTGCGTTGGGCTCCGCGCTGACAGCACAGAGCTTGCTTGGGATTCTCTCTCTCTCTCCCTCTTTCTCTGCCTCTCTCTCTCTCTCTCTCTCAAAATAAATAAAAAATTTTTAGAAAGGGTGCCAAAGCTTACTCTATACCAAGAAAGGCATACACACTGTACCTCAAATAGAGGGAGAGATTAGCAGAGGACAGCTTTTTCAAAGTATTTAAATACTTTCCGTGTTTAACTTTGTATTGCTCTGATGGGAAGCTGTTGAATTTGCCCATGCCTGTGAATGCAAAGTGGAATAGGTGATAGGACCCTGTGCCACTGCTGAAATATACAGGCGTAGGCTGCGTGTAAATATTATATAATTGGCAGCAGCTTGCCACACAAGTCCATCTGTTTTGTGACGCTTTCCAAGGAGTAGGTCAAATCAGAAGCAGCCAGGATGTCCGAAAATAGAGGGTCAGTGAAAAAATTATGTTTGCCAACGAGTGACCCAAAGTATTAAGAGTGATCTCAGATTTGTACTTACCAGTTGGTAAAAGTACTCGAAATACATAATATGTGCAGAAGACACATTACATGGTTACCAAAAACTATCTAAAGTTCCCGAAATAGATGAGAGTCTTTGCACCTGTATCAAGAGGGTAGAGCCAATTCTCATGTGCTCAAGAAATTCATCCCCAAACCTTGATCAGCCTTTCCTCACGCTAAGTACCAACCAGTATTTCTGAAAGAGGCTGTGGAAACGGACACTAATTACTACAACGCTGATTCAGGAGCTGAACTGCTGAGTCACGGGGGTTCACCGGTCTCCGAGATATTTCTTAGTTTGTCAGGTTTTGTTTTGTTTTGTTTTGGCTAAGTGGAAAACTCCATCCTGGGAAACAATCGGGCCCATTGTCTCCCAGATGCAGAGTTTTCGCCTAATGAAATCCTGGCCGCTGAGCTCTGGTGTTGTTCTCCGGCTCCCAGTTTCCACCGCTCAAGAATTCTCACCTTCACATCCTTCTCAATTGTCATCCCTTCTTGCTTCTTGAACCTTTTGGGATCATGTTCACTCTTCTAAAGTACATATTTTACTTTACGACTTTTTAAAACTATTTATTTATAAAAGTATGCTTGTATTTAATCTTTACACACAACATAGGGCTTGAAACTCACAATGCCAAGATCAAGAGTTGTATGCCCCTCTGATGGAGCCAGCCAGGCACCCCTACTTTAGAACTTTTTTTTTTTAATGTTTCTTTATTTTTGAGAGGGGGGGGGAGGGACAGAGAGAGAGAGACAGACAGACAGAGGATCCAAAGCAGGCTCTGTGCTGACAGCAGAGAGCCCAATGTGGGGCTTGAACCCATGAATGAACTAGATCATGACCTAAGCCGAAGTTGGATGCCCAACAGAGCCACCCAGGTGCCCCTAGGACTTTTTGTAATGACAGCCTATTGGTAGTAAATTCTGTCAGTTTTTGTATCTGAAAATGTCTTTTTATCACCCATATTCTTGAAAGATGGTTTTAGTAGGTATATGGTTCTAGGCTGACAGTTATATTTTCTCATCAGTTTGAAGATAGACCATTCTACTGCTTACTGACTTCCATTTTCGGTCTTGAGAAGTTAGCTGTCCGTCTAGTAATTATTTTGTTGTAAAAGGTAGGTGTATTTGTTTCCTAGGGCTGCTGTAAACAAATTACCATGAACTGGGTGACTTAATATAACAGAAATGGATTTTCTCACAGTTTGGAAGACCAGAAACCTAAAATCAAGGGTGTTGGCCAGGGTCGTTCCTTTCAGAGGCTCTGAGGAACAATCTGTTTCATGGGTCTCCCCTACCTTCTAGTGGTTACCAACAACCTTTGGTGCCATTTTGGCGTATAGATGTGCCCCACCATCACATGGTGTTTTCCGTGTGTGTCTGTGTCTTCATAAGAGGTGTGTGTGTGTGTGTGTGTGTGTGTGTGTGTGTGCGTCTGCCTCTCAGTTTTCTCCTAAAAGGACCCCAGTCATTGGATTAGGACCCATCCTAATCCAATATGATCTCATCTTAACTAACTACATTTGCAAAGATCCTATTTTCAAATAAGGTCACATTCTGAGTTTCCCGGTGGACATGAATTTGTGAGGGGCGAGGGAACACTATTCAACCCCGCACAGTAGGTTGTATGTATTTCCTATATGATTAATTTCAAAGTTTTCTCTTTCCTCTTGGCCTTCTTCTGTGTCTAGAAAGATATTTTCTTTTCTTTTTTTTAAGGATTTTATTTTTAGGTAATCTCCACACCCAATGTGGGGCTCAAACTCACAACCTGGAGATCAAGAGTCATGTGCTCCACAGAATGAGCCAGCCAGATGCCCCAAGATTTTACTTTCTTTAGGGGCGCCTGGGTGATTCAGTTGGTTGAGTGTCTGACTTCGGCTCAGATCATGATCTCATGGTTTGTGAGTTCGAGCCCCGGGTCGGACTCTGTGCTAACAGCTCAAAGCCTGGAGCCTGTTTTAGATTCTGTGTCTCCTTCTCTCTCTGCCCCTCCTCCTCTCACGCTTTGTCTGTCTCTCTCTCTCTCAAAAATAAACATTTAAAAAAATTTTTTTTTTAATTTTTTACTTTATCTCACTTGGGCTTCATTGGGATTCCTAAATCCAAGAATTGGAATATTTCCTCTGTTTTGGAAAGTTCTCAGTAATTATCTTTCTGAATATTGCTTCTCTCTCCTTCTTTCCATTTTTTTCTTCCTTCTGAAACGCCAGATAGATACTTTGTTTCTTTCTTCCTCTATCCTCTATGTCTCTTTCAAACCCTCTTTTTCCCGTTTTCCATCTATTTGCCCCATAAATTTTCTTTAATTTCTTCATATCTAACTTCTAGCTTATTAATTCTCTATTTAGGTGTGTTTAATCTCTGTTTGATTCACCTGGTGAGTTTCTAATATCAATTATTATGTCTTTTACGTATAAATGTTCTGTTTGGGGGGTGCCTGGCTGGCTCTGTCAGTGAAGTGTGTGACTCCTGATCTCAAAGTTGGGAGTTTCGAGCTCCATGTTGAGTGTATACTGCTTTCAAATAAAACCTTTTTTAAAAACTTATTTTATTTTTAAAGGTGTATTCATTTATTTTGAGGGGGGAGGGGCAGAGAGAGAGAAAGAATCTTTAAAAAAAAATTTTTTTAACGTTTATTTATTTTTGAGACAGAGAGAGACAGAGCATAAGCGGGGGAGGAGGGGAGAGACAGACAGAGGGAGACACAGAATCCGAGACAGGCTCCAGGTTCTGAGCTGTCAGCACAGAGCCAGACATGGGGCTCGAACTCACAGACCCTGAGACCTGAGCCAAAGTCAGCCGTCTAACCAACTGAGCCACCCAGGCGCCCCATAGAGGAAAAGAGAATCTTAAGTAGGCTCCTTGCTGTCACCGCTTGATTTCATGAACTCTGTGAGATCATGACCTGGGCTGAAATCAAGAGTAACCAACTGAGCCATCCAGGCGTCCCTCCCCCCAAAAGTTCTATTTGGTTATTTTTCAAGTGTGCCTGATCATTTTTGATAGTCTCTTGCTTCCCATTCATATTTTTTCTTTCATCTATAGAAATGTGTTAAACACATTTAATGTGTTAACACATTAAAACCTGCTAATTCTAATAACTGAAATGTCTTCAAGTCTGGTATTGCAGCTTCTTGATTCTGCTATTTCTATCTCACGGTGGCTTTCCCCTTGTGTGTGTTTTTTTGCTGTTTGTTTGCTTTTGAAACATTTTATTGAGAACTCTTATCCTTGGAAACTTGTGGAACTCTTTAAGGTGTTTAGGGGTGCCTGGGTGGCTCAGTCAGTTAAGTGTCTGACTTGGGCTCAGGTCATGATCCCACGGTTGGTGGGTTTGAGCCCCGCATCAGGTTCTGTGCTGACAGCTCAGAGCCTGGAGCCTGCTTCCGATTCTGCGTCTCCCTCTCTCTCTGCCCCTCTACTTGTGCTCTGTCTCTCTGTCTCTCTCAAAAATAAAATAAACATTAAAAAAATTCTTTTTTAATCCTTCCAAGCAGTAAGAATGTAAAATGGTAAGCAGAGGGCTGAGTGTTCTGTATCTCTGCATCACCGTGGAAGTTCTCTCCTGGGTGAATAGACTCAAAGATCCAGCTTATGCAATTACGGACACATGATTCGTGTTGGTTTTTATGGGAGTCCAGGGAAATAGAATGATCACAATTCCTCTGTACTTCTGTGTGAGACATTACATGTGTCTTTATTATTTTTTTAATTTTTTGTTTATTTATTTTGGAGAGACAGAGCATGAGTTGGGGAGGAGCAGAGAGACAGGGAGACACAGAATCCCAAGCAGGATCCAGGCTCTGAGCCGTCAGCACAGCACCCCGTGGGGGGCTTGAAATCCAGAACCGTGAGATCATGACCTGAGCTTAACCCACTGAGCCACCCAGGTGCCCCCATCACTTGCGTCTTGAGATGCATGTTTTATGCATCGCTGCTGTCTTGGTTATCTGTGGCCGGGTAACAAATTACCCCCAAACTCAGCATCCCAAAACAGCAAATATACATTATCTCACCATTTTGGACAGCCAGGAATTTGGGGTTGACTTAGCTGGCTGCCTCTGGCTCAGGAAATATCATGAGTTTGGGTAAATAAAAATCTAAAAAAATTAAAATTTCCCTGGTGTCAAAAGGGAAAAGACCCTCCAGCACCCTGTCCCCCCCATACATTTTCTTTCAGCATTTCCTTTAGAAAACCTGTAATCTCAAACCTTTTCTGACTCTTTCAAATGTATATAAATCATCTTAAAAGTGAAACCAGCCCTTTGCCAGTTGTGCATCCCAGGACAGTCTTTTCTTGGGGGCTGTGTAACCATGTCTTTGGAATGTGAACACCAAGGAGGATGGCACCTTGTCTCCCTGTCTCTGTGGGAGTCGAGCTTCTGTGCCTGGCTTCACGTTCTAACTTTCCGCTTGTTGAAAAGATATGACAACTTTTCTTTTTTTTCATTTGGACAAAGACAACCTACATGTGTAAATGGGTTGTATCTACCCGGCTGTACAAAAGGGTGAGGTTTTTCTGTCTTTGAAATTTCCTAAGCAGATTACCTGTGAGCCACATCACAGTCTGCTTTGATGCTTATTCAATAATAAAACTGCTTCGGGGAGCCCAGGGTCTCAGTTGGTTAAAAGCGTCAGACTCTTGATTTTGGCTCAGGTTATTATCTCACGGTTTGTGGGATATAGCCTCGCATTGGACTCTGCACTGACCGTGCTGAGCCTGCTTGGGATTCTCTCTCTCTCCCTCTCTCTCTGCCCTCCCTCCAGCACGTTCTCTCTCCCAATCTCTCTCTCTCTCTCTCTTTCTCAAAAAAAAAAAAAAAACCATAAAATAAAAACCATAAAAACTGAGTGTAAGAAGAGAACTGCTTCACTCTCCCCTACGTTTTGAGCAGAGGTTTTACTGGGTTGGCAGGAGATTTTATTTTGAATTCCATCTCCCCGGCAGTTGCAGTTAAGATACATCAGCTGAGGTTGCATTCATCCGAAGGCTGGGCAGGGGCTGGGATGCTGCTTCCCTGATAGTCCGCTCATAAGGCTATTGGCAGAAGGCCCCATGTCCTTGCTGGCTGTTCATAGGAAGACTCAGTTTCTTACTAGGTGAACCTCTCCATAACAGCAACTTTGATGTCCTTGTTGTCAACAGCTGGGTTCTCCCAGAGTGAGTGATCTGAGAGAATAAGGAGGATAAAAGAATACCTTTAGGACCTAGTCTTGGAAGGGAAATGACATCATTGCTGCCATATTTTTTTTTAAGCTTTAATGTTTTATTTATTTTGGGGGAGGGAGGGGCAGAGAGAGAGAGAGGGAGACACAGACTCCGAAGCAGGCTCCAGGCTCTGAGAGTTCAGCACATAGCCTGACGCGGGGCTTGAACCCACAAACCATGAGATTATGACCTGAGTGGAAATCAAACGCTCACCCAACTGAGCCACCCAGGTGCCCTACTTCTGCCATATTCTATTTATTGGTGGAAACAAGTCACTAAATCCAGTCCACATTCAAGGGAAGAGGGATTAAGCCCCTCTTTAAAAAAAAAAAAAAGTTTGTTTTGAGAGAGAGAAAGTGCATGTGGGGAGGGACAAAGAGAGAGAGATATCTTAAACCAAAGTCAGATGCTTAACCGACTGAGCCACCCAAGTGCCTCTTAAGTCCCCCTCTTAAGGGAAGGATCAAGTAATTTATGGACATGTTTCAAAATCATGAAATACAACAAGACATGCCAACAAGCTGGTGAATTAGTGTCACCAATTCAAAAAGTCTCATGTAAATCTCTGCACAAGAAAACTAGAATTATCCTGAAATCTTGCAGCTTTTATATGAAGTAACTTGAGGTTTTCCCAAATGTGACAACAGTCCTACAAATTTCCATGGTGTAACTGATGACAACCTGGGAAGATGAAAGAAACATTTCCAAGCTAGCATTTGAACTATTTCTGATGGATTGAACTATTTTTCAATCAATCATGCTGGAGAAAAGGTCATTTGTCTGTTCTCTCTATAGAGAATATTTTGAAATTATTGTAGGACTTGGTGTGGGAGAAATGGGCATAAGCGGTCAAAGGTACAAATTGCTAATAATAAAATAAATAACTTCTGGGAATGATATTTAAAGCATGTTGACTATAGTTAACAATACTGTATTATATTTTTTCAAGTTGCTTATAGTAGATCTTAAAAGTTCTCATCATAAGGGGTACCTGGGTGGCTCAGTCAGTTTAGCCTCCAACTCCTATTTTCAGCTCAGGTAATGATCTCAGGGTTCATCAGTTTGAGTCCCAAGTCGGGTTCTGCACGGATGGTGTGGAGCTTGCCTGGGATTCTCTGTTTCCCTCTCTCTCTCTTCCCCTCCCCCATTTTCTCTCTCTCCCTCTCTCAAAAATAATAAATACACTAAAAAAAAAAGTCCTCACCATGAGAAGAAAATTGTAACTCTGTGTGGTTATGGATGTTAACTAGATTTATTGTGGTGATCATTTCATAATGTATATGAATATTGAATCATTGTTATACACCTAAAACTAATATAATGTTATGTCAATTATATCTTATACAAAAATAGAAAAAAATCAGTGTTCTGCACTATTAAAGTTTTTTAATTAAAAAAATTTTTTTTATGTTTATTTATTTTTGACAGAGAGAGAGAGAGAGAGACAGAGCATGAGCAGGGGAGGGGCAGAGAGAGAGGGAGACACAGAATCTGAAACAGGCTCCAGGCTCTGAGCTGTCAGCACAGAGCCCTACGCGGGCTTGAACTCAAAGACTGCGAGATCATGACCTGAGCCAAAGTCGGACGCTCAACTCACTGAGCCACCCAGGCGCCCCCTTTTTAAAATTTTTTTAATGTTTATTTATTTTTGAGACAGAGAGAGAGAGAGCACGAGCAGGCGAGGGGCAGAGAGAGAGAGGGAGAGAGAGAAATCCAAGCAGGCTCTACATAGAGCCCGACTCGGGGCTCGATTCAGGAACTGTGAGATCATGACCTGTGCCAAAATCAAGAGTTGGATGCTTAATAGACTGAGCCGCCCAGGCGCCCCTGCACTGTTCAAGTTTTATTCCCAACACCTGGACACACACAAAATCATAGTCATAGAGGTGACCGAAGAGTATACAGTGAAAAAAAGAGGTAGGAGTATTACAGAAGTGTGCAAGGTTGTTAATTAATAAAAATATTGTAGTATTTTCAGGATCCTGTGCTGAGATCATGGGTGAGCAACCAGTGCAGTTTCAGGGGACAGAAGGGCCCTTCAGTCAAGGCCTGATGCTCTGCAGTCACCGTCTTCAAATTCTTAATAATTTTATCTTCGAATTGGTGTTTTGCAGGTGAGGTCCCGTGGCACAATGGGATACACAGCAGAGACTTGGAACCTCGATTCCTGCCTTGTTCTACTCTTGCTGCCTTTTACCTCCCCAGGATGGGTTCTAAACTGCCTGCTCCCCTGTGCCCTGGCACCCTCCACTTAGGAAGTGGTGCAGGTACAGGGTGGGTCTGGCTGGGTCAGAGTGGGTCTGGTTGAACTGATGTGCCCTGTAGCCTCTCTGAGCAGAGTATGGCAGGTGGCCATCCAGCCATTTGGTGGCCAACCCATAAGGGGCAAGCCTGTCACCTTGCCCTGATCCAGGCACTTTGTGTGTCCTAGTACTGAGGTTGCGATACCCTGGAGGGTTGCCCTCTGCCTGTGGGTTGAGCATGGAAAGGGGAGCTGCCTGGCTTGCCCTCCCTGCCCCAGGAATGTCAGCTGGCTGAGGAGGGAACCAGCAGCCAGTCATCAGGCCCAGGTGCACACGCCACTAGAGTCCAGGACGGGCCCTGCCTCACGTGAGTGGTGGCTCTGGCCCCTCCAGTAATCCCATGCCCAAAGATGCCCTCCCTGGCCTGCTCTGTGCCTTGGGGACCCCCCTTCATCCTTCCAACCTTCCTGGGTCTGGCCTGTGTTCATCTCTCTGGCCGGCTCTGGGACAAGTCGTGAAACAGCAATTGTGTTCTTTTGGCCACTGAGCATTGGAATTAAGTCTTATGGTATTTCCATTCAAAACTGACATGGTCCGATGTAAAGACAATCTGTAAAACTCATGATCACGATTGAAGGCTTTTTCTTCTTCAGAACATTAAATAGCAAACAGGAAACACCCCAAGAGAGACTGCAAGAGAAAGGGAAAAGCTTTATATTTTGGTTCCTTGAAACAGCATTTTCTTTTCCTGCCTTTGAACCGGGGACCCCACGTTTTCAGTTTGCACTGGGTTCCGCAAATTATGCAGCGGATCCAGCTTGTCAGTTTTGTTCTGTTTGTAATTTCCTGTGGTTCATTTTCTCACCCTACAGAAATGTTCACTTTTCCACCTAATTTTGCACTGTTCCTCAAAGAGACTCCCCAGAATGGTAAAAGCTTCAATCACCTCCCGCATAAGCCGCATCCTCCACAGCACCCCCAATATCGACTTTATCTTGAGCGAATCCACCGCGGATTAATGTTTATTTTCCTTTTACACTTTTTCGTCCAGTAATCCTGCAGAGCTCTTAAGATCAATGGGGGGGGGGGGTGGAATCCCTTGCAAGGGAGTGTCATTTCAAAAATTAAAGGAAATCGCTGGCACCAGAGGGGGAGCCGGAAACCGACAGGGGGAAGTCGGCGAGGGGTCCGGGTCCTGGGGAGGGAGCCCCTGAGCAGGCGCTTCGGGCCCGGCCTGAGCTTGGACGCGTCTCCTTTAAGGGGCGGGTCCGGGGCGGGGCCTGGCTGCGGCCCGCCCTCCCAGACTGCCCCGCGCGCGCCGGCAGTTTGGCCACGTCCCTGGCCACGTCGCGCCCGCTCTCGCCATCTTCGCCGCTTCCTCTCAGGGGCCGCCGCTGCCGCCTGAGCCGCCGAGCCCCGGGGCCGCCGCGCCGACCGCCGCCGCCATGAACATCTTCCGGCTGACCGGGGACCTGTCCCACCTGGCGGCCATTGTCATCCTGCTGCTGAAGATCTGGAAGACGCGCTCCTGCGCCGGTGAGCGGCGGGCGACGTCCCGGAGAGGCTCGGGCGCCAGGCCGGGTCGCTCTGAGGACCCGCCGACCTCGGCCGCCCCGCGGCTCGCGGGCCTGCGGCGCCCGACACACCCCCCTCGACCGGCCCGGCGGGCGCCCGGACCCGGGGCGGGAGGGAACATTGCGTGGCGTTCAGGCCGGGCGGGGTGTCGCCGTGCTGGGCCCCGCTCGGCGCGGGGTCGACTCCCGAACTTGAGCCGTCGGGACGGAGGAGGAGCCAGCCGGACTGCGCTGGGCCCCATTCGGTCGGAAAAGTTTGGATGGGGCGGGGGCCGGGGGAGTCCGCCTGGCGCGTCCCCGCCCCCCGCCCGCGACTTTAATGGGTGCAGCACCGCGCCGGGGGGGAGGGGGCGGGAGGGGCCGGAGGTGCGGGGAGCCCGCGAATCAATGGGACGGGAGGGAGGAGGATGGGCAGGACCGCGGCCCGCTCGGCCTGACGTGGCAGCCAGGCCAGCCCGGGAGGTGGAGCGGGCGCGGGGAGGTCACCCCGCTCCCCACCCTGCCCCTTCGACGACTGGCCTTTAGGTTAGGGTGTCGGGTCAGGCCTGTCCCTAGAGTGCCGTGGGCTTCACCCCAGCTCTGGGGTCCAGGATCACGCCCGCCACGGGAGGGGGGTGTGAGGAGGTCTCTTAAGTGAATTTCTTGGGGACCGTCAGTGCTGCTTTGAGAAACGAACTAGTTTGTCGAACTCCGAGTGCTTCCATCTAATAACGGGTTCTCTTAAGCCTGCGGCGCCGGGTACCGCCGAGGTCTCATGTGGTCTCCTGTAATCCTCACTCCACGTCACCAGTGAGTTGGCGACTCCCTCCTCTGGAGTACACATTTCATGCATGCATTGCCGGGAGGCAGTGAGACAAATCTTCCCCAGATCATAGCTGTGAAGTTTTACATCGCATTAACCCTAGAAGCGTAAGAGCGGCGACGTTTTCAATGATGTCTTAAAATGCAGTGTGGTCTTTAAACGTGTTTTTGATGCCATGGCCTCAGTGAAATAAGTTGAGTGCAAGAGCTAAATGTTTGCAGAGGCCATAAGAGACGGGGAGTCCTAAAGGACCTGGGTGGCAGAGATCCCATTTACCTGATTGATTTCTGAAATTGCCCCTTCTAGAGTAACACCCCACATCTTTGCTGTCTTCAGGAGTCACCTATCTCCCCAGAACATACCCGAGATGGAGGAAGTAAGCAAAAGCAAAAGAGACCTTTGAGCGATCAAAATGGGTATTACAAAGTCCACGTACCGAAACCGGTGTTGTCTGGCTTGGAGGTGATCTCGCAGTTCGAACCTGTTCTGAGAGGTTCAGTTGTGTGATTGCCAGTTAAAGCAGAGTAATTGCAGCAGTTGTGGTAGCTGACACCGAAGCACTTGCTGTGCGCTAGGTGGGACGCTAACTGCTCGATCTAGCTTATCCCACCTAGTCTTTAATCTTAGAGCTGAGTGCTGTTGTCCCCGTTCTGTGGAGGAGGGAACTGAGTCTTAAGGGAGATGAGGAAATTCGTGGTAGAGCCCGGATTGAAACACAAGCAGCGTAGCTCACAGTGAAGGCTTTTGAATCAATGTCCGTTTTGGCCTAAGTAATGTTAGTTCAAACGTTTGATGCAGACCGGTAGTTTAGGTCATGTTTTTGTTGCGTTCAGGAAATTTTTTTCTCCTGCTTTATTGAAATATGATTGACACAGAACATTGTACTAGTTTTGGGTGTGCAACATAGCGATTTGATGTACGTATATATTGTGAAATGGTCACAACAAGCTTAGTTAATTAACATCCGTCACCACACATAGTTAACCATTTTTTTTCTCGTGATCAGAACTTTTAAGGTCTACTCTCCTGTGAACTTTCAAATGTACAGTACAGTGTTGTTAACTATAGTCATTGTGCTATACCTTCATCCCCAGGTCTCATTTTATAACTGGAAGTTTGTACCTTTCAATCACCTGTACCCATTTCACCCACCCCTCAGTCTGAAGATATTACTTTTAATCTTGATTTTTGCTCCAAAATTTTTGTGTGAGTCCCTTCATCTTTCACGTATTTCTCAGAAACCCGTTCTCTGTCAAGTCCTTAAGTGCGGAAGCATGTTGTCTCTTAAATATGTATCTAAACTAAGATGTTGGGGAGAAGCTACTGCACCTCCAGGTGTAGAATTTTTTTTTTTTATGTTTATTTTTTGAGAGGGAGAGTGTGAACAGGGGAGGGGCAGAGAGAGAAAGGGAGAGAATCCCAAGCAGGCTCCATACTGTCAGCACAGAGCCAGCGGTGGGGCTCGAACTCATGAACCGTGAGATCATGACCTGAGCTGAAATCAAGAGTCAGGCACTTAACCGAATGAGCCACCCAGGCCCCCAGGTATAGAATTCTTAAGGAAACCTTGAGTTATATAGAGAAAGTGAGAGGGTTTGCTATTTTGTTCATTTTTTAATATTCACTATTTTCATTTGGGAAATTTAGGAGCATTTAGGAAAACTGAAAATATTTCTGCCAAAATAATAAAGAAGATAAATAGTTAAGTTCACGGGTGTTTGTCAAGTATTCCTACAATTTAATGCTCTAGTTATAGGGCATTATTAAGCTTCTCTTTGTCGGACTTAGGATCATTTTAGTTCTTATACATGAGATTCCTGGCCTTTTAAAAATCAGAATCACCAAGATGATTTATTCAGAGTTAAATGCTAAATTTGACTAGCTGCTTTGTTTTTCCATTCTAAATTATGAAAGTTGTTTAGAGGCTTTTGAAGGAGTAAGAATTTGATAGGAGTTTCTCAAATAACTGGAATAAGAGACATGTACATTCAGGTTGTGTTTCTCGCTTTGAAAATACTGGTATTGGGGTTCATTTTTAGGATTTTGGCACCTGTTCTGAACATGCCTGCAGCCAGAACCATGGGGCTTTTTCCCTTAGAGCAAGGGCTGAGATGGGTTAGTGAGGAAGCTGGAGATTCTGCTTTCCTGAGCATCTAGTTTGAGAATGAGCACCTTAAAGGGCCTGTTTTAAAGTAGGGACAGGAGAGCTGATCTCACAATAGCTGTGTTGAATTGGCAGTCTCCTGTGCCTTTGTCTGCCATTGTCATTATAGGGGGTGCCCGAATGAAATGTGACTTTTCTCATATGCTTGAACCTTCGTTGCAACCGGATCCACAGTATGCTGAAGTTATCACTATCCGTGTCCTAAACGCTGACCTGGATAGCCTTGGGAGAACAAGCCTTGGATTGTAGATGAAGAACTTCCTAGCAACATTTTCCTGTAGGCTGGCTGATAGTTATTAATAGCGCTCTATCTGTTGTGCTTAAATTACTAGTGGGGTCCTTCTCAGATCCATGACTCCCAGCAACCCTCTCCTTAGTCTGTCCCCTCCCCCGCATCTACTGCTTTGATTGTTGTTAGCTGTGGTTATGTAGGTTGTGTCATAGACTTTTATCATACTAAACATGACAGGAACATACAGTGTCCCTGAATTTCTCATGATTGGATAGCTTATAATTTTGAAGTACAGAATCTCATCTTTTATTGTGGTCATGGTGTACTTCACGAAGCTTTTGTATTACATTCCTAGCTCCCTCTTTGTAGCAGCTGTCACCTCTCTTCTTTTGAGTGCCAGTCTGTTGCCTAATCATTGCTCTCAAACATCTGTTGACCACCCACTGATTGCAAGGCACTGGGGACACAATTCAGAGCAGCTATCAAGGTCTCTGCTGTCGAGAAAGTTGCAATGGAGTTGAAATAAGACACATATAAAAAGATAAAAATAAAGTGTATTAAATATTAAACTGTGTAGACATTAAGGGTGCGTGGGTGGTTCAGTCGGTTAAGAATCCGACTCTTGATCTTGGCTCAGGTCATGATCTCATCATTCATGAGATCAAGCCCTGAGTCGGGCTCTGCACTGATGGCATGGAGCCTGCTTGGGATTCTCTGTCTCCTCCTCTCTCTGCCCCTTCCCTGCTCTCTCTGTTGCACGCTCTCTTGCTCTCTCTGTGTCTCTCTAAATAAATAAATAAACATTAAAAATAAAAATAAACCATGTAGACAGTAAATCCAATAGGTGTGAAATGGCTAGAAGGATCCCAGAGAAAGGACCCTTGACTTCCTGGCAAGGAGTATGTAAGACCTATGTGAAGAAAAATATGAAACTTTCCTGGTGGACACAGAAGATGACCTGAGTGTATGTTCATACTGTGGTCCTGGATAGGACCAGGCAGGCTGGTAACGAAGCAAGATGATTCATCTTCCCAAATTAATTTACTGATTCAGAATATCATCAAAGTTAAAAGACAGTAAACTGAGAGAAATAATCTGCAATATATCTAAGTGACAAAAAGTTAATATACATAATGAAACATTCCTACAAAAAAAAAAAAAGGATAGAAAAATAGGCAAAGTTGGCAGTTCACAGAAGAATAACAGAAGGCCTGTTAATCATGAAAGAATGCCCAGCCTCACTAATAGAAACTTGGACAGTAAAACAGCAATGCATACCATCAGTTGCCTGCTGGGTGGGAAAAGACGTTCAAAATATCTAATATATGCAAAGGTGCAGAAGGGCATTCTCATCTGGTGTTCTTGAGTATGAAAATTGGCATAGCCTTCCTAGGGGAAATCAGCAAAACTTAAAGTTGACGTTTGTATATTTTATCCCAACAATTCTTAAGAAGCTGAACTACAGAAACCTATGTGCACAAACTATCTATATGTGTGAAGATGTTCCTTGTACCTAAGTATGTACAAAACACTGTTTATAGATAAAAAAGATGTTTATGCAGTACTCATAAGAACAAAAATCATCAACAACCCAAATGTCCGTTAATGGAGTGATTGCTCAAATGTTGGTACATTCACACTATGAAACATTATGCAGCCATTAACAAGAATGAGCTAGAAGTATTAACGGGAAGATAAGAGCTTAATTTAAAAAAAAAAAAAAAAAAGGAAAGTATACAAAAAAACCCAGAAGGTAAATCTG
The DNA here is from genome assembly GCF_028749965.1 of Puma concolor. Classification (NCBI taxonomy): domain Eukaryota; kingdom Metazoa; phylum Chordata; class Mammalia; order Carnivora; family Felidae; genus Puma; species Puma concolor. Next base: position 5,162,946 of record NC_141682.1, read on the forward strand.
AGATGTTAAGTTAAAAAAGCAAATTGTAGGAACCCCTGGCTGGCTTAGTTGGAGGAGCATGTGACTCTTTATCTCAGGATTGTAAATTGAAGCCCCACGTTGTATGTAGAGATTACATAAAAATAAAATCTTAAAAAAAACAAACAAACAAAACCTTTAAAAAAAGTTGCAGAGCAAAAGATTGTATGGACCCATATTAAGGGGCAAACATATATGCAGGTACGTATACAAGCACATGTATAGAAAGGGGCTTTTAAAAAGCCTGGAAAGTTGCATTTAAAGTGGAGGTGGGAGGGATGTTAAAAGGTCCTTTTGCTTTTTATTACATATATTTTAACCCAGTTGAAATTTTTAATTAGATAGCATGTATTTCTTTGAAAACAAGAGAAAACGACAAAACAGTACGTAGTAAGAGCTGTCATTTATCAAGCATTTGCAGTGTGGCAGGTATAATGTAAAACACTTTTTCTCCAACAGTCCCATCGAGTTGTTAAGATTTGTCCCCATTTGACAGATGCAGAAAGTGAGGTGGGGGGGGGGGGGTGATGTAGGTAATGCGCCCAGGCTTATCCTGTGTGTTCAGGGGTTGAGTTTGAACAGAGTCCATTTGGCTCCAGAGCCTCTTTTTCCCTAAGTCACAAGAGTTGTGTTATGCATCATTTCCTGACTATTAGCCTGCTGTTCCAGGGAACGTTCATGGCCTTTAGGAGATAGGAGAGGATCGACTTCTTTAGAGACAGTGGGTCCAGAGTGGGGTGCCAGGGGCCCTTGTTGAATGCTGCCCTGCAAACTGTCCTGGTGCTTTGACCTGTGGGGCTTGGTGGCAGCTCAGCTGTTACCAGGACAAAAATAATTCTTGGGAAGCTTTTCTTTTTGGCTGAGGGTTCTGTTCTATAAACCAGTGGGAATATAAGAGAGTCAACTTTTAACCTGCAGCCCAATTTAAAGTAATGTACACTGTAGTATATAGTCGTAGGATTTTATGAAACTTAACTTGGCCCAATGGGAAAAGACAGAAATGGTGTTAGGTTTAATGACTGATTTCCACATAACAAGTTCTACTCCTTAATACATATATTTGGTGCATTTGGTATTGGGATGGCTGTTTCAGAAACATTTAGAGTGAGTATTGAGAGCTTGACCTGCTAGTATTCACATGCTTTGGTCTCAAAACAGGGAGAAAGTGACTGAGGGAGCCCCTCAGGCTTTGCAAGAGGTCCCCGCCCACAAGGAGATTCCTGCCGCTGCCCCCTCTGTCTTCAGCTGGGATCCCTGCCATCTTGTGAAGACAGGACTGTTTTTCTGTTTTAAAGGGAAAGCTGCAGCTTGTTAATGAGGATCCCAGACCAGGACGAATGGGATAGAAGTGCACAAGCACATTCAGGTTTCCAGCACAGCAGTTCCTGCATGGATTCTGCACCACGAGACAAGCTGCAGGCCACACGCCGCCTGTCTCTCTTCTCTCCTGCGCAGGGGGCTCTCCTACCCTCTGGTTGGCAGTAAATTAGGGCAGAGCCCAAAGAACATTGCCTATTTACAGTCGTAGAGATGGTATGACTTGGAAACTCGTTGCAAGTGTTATTCCAAAATGAATATTTACCCCATGACATGAAAATAAAACGAGTTGGTTTTGGTTTTTTTTGACCATTTGTTCATTCATTCAGCAGGTATTTTCTTAGCCCTGCTGTGTGTCAAGCCCATTGCTGAGCACAGAGAATACAAAACAGGAAAGACACGACCCCAACCTTTGGAGATGTCCGTGTCTGTGGGGAAAGAGGGAAGACAGGCAACCAGATAATCACGGTGTTAATAGGAGCTAGGGCAGCAGCTGCTGGGAAGGGGTTCCCATTATGTACTTGCTGAATGAATAAACAGCACCACGGGAGGTGTCTTCAAAGACAGCTTGCCAGGGGGAGTGATATGTGAATTGGGTCTCAAAAGGGAGTGGTAGAAATGATATGAGAGTCCTGGATTTTTGCTATAGGAATGCTGAAAATGGGGACAAAATCTCAAATGTATCTGGCTTCCAAAATTCCATTAGAATAAATCCTTTATAATAAACTTGCCTGTATGTACCCTATAATTTTTTATTTAAAATGTTGGAGAGAACCACATAGGAAGTGAACTGGGAATTTCTCTCTCAAAGCCTCAACGGATTTCAAATGTGAACTGCATGTTCCCTTTCCTTTCCCCTCCCTTCTCTTCTCTCTGTCCCATGTCTCTCTGTGAATGACAGCTTCATTATTCTCCTTTGGAACATTGATCTTTGATAAGAAAAAGAAGCTCCCCATTACTGGGGAAGACTAAAAGGAGCAGAATGTCTGTATCTCCATCTTTGACCCTTGAAATTGGTTACTATTGATCTAGAAGGAAGAGAGTCAACTTTTTCTTCAGTTTCTGTTTGGGTGTTTTTGTGAATAGACTCAAACTACAAATGTTCATAGGTAGTAAGTAACATTCTTGTATCCAGGCTTTGAATTTCAACAATGGGCAAAAGTGTTTCGTAAAATGTCATTTAAAAACAATGTGATTTGGGGGCACCTGGGTGGCTCAGTCGGTTAAGCATCCAACTTCTGCTCAGGCATGATCTCATGGTTCATAAGTTTGGGCCCCGTGTTGGGCTCTGCACTGACAGTGGGGAGACTACTTTGGGTTCTCTGTCTCCCTCTTTCTCTCTCTCAAAAATAAATTTAAAAATATTAAAAAAAAATAAGAACAATGTGATTTTCACATCCATAGGAGTATTGCCGATAATTACGTGCAGCGACATTTCCACTAAATACATGCTTACTTAAATGTCTAATGGGGTGGGGCGCCTGGGTGGCTCAGTCAGTTGGGCGTTCGACTTCGGCTCAAGTCATGATCTCTCTGTCCATGAGTTTGGGCCCCACGTTGGGCTCTATGCTGACAGCTCAGAGCCTGGAGCCTGCTTCGGATTCTGTGTGTGTCTCTCTCTCTGCCCCTCCCCCACTCATGCTCTGTCTCTCTGTCTCTGAAAAATGAATAAACCTTAAAAAATTTTTTTAAAACGATGTCTAATGGGGTGAAGTTTGCAATGTAGAGGAGGGTGGGTGGGTTCTGACCTGGAAAGATTCAGTTTTCTTCATGAGTTCGCTCAATCTTCATCTGAAACCCATAGTTCACGTCCTTTGTCACATAAATACCTGGCCACATACAGATGTCAGAAAAGCTTAGTGCACACGCCATGTGACCTTCGGTACTTCCCCCAGCTGAGTCACATGCCGCAAGAACACTCTGGAGGTGGCCTGGTTGTTGGAGGTGGAAACAGATTCAAAGATTTTTTTTATTTATTTATTTATTTATTTATTTATTTATTTATTTATTTATTTATTTATGAGAGAGACAGAATGTGAGCAGGGGAGGGGCAGAGAGAGAGAGAGGGAGACACAGAATCTGAACCAGGCCCCAGGCTCCGAGAAACAGATTCAAAGATTTTATTTATTTATTTATTTATTTATTTATTTATTTATTTATTTATTTATGAGAGAGACAGAATGTGAGCAGGGGAGGGGCAGAGAGAGAGAGAGGGAGACACAGAATCTGAACCAGGCCCCAGGCTCCGAGCTGTCAGGACAGAGCCTGATGCGGGGCTCAAATTCACAAACTGCGAGATCATGACCTGAGCCAAAGTCAGGTGCCCCCCAAACTATTTTTTTAAAGTGCTGCTTTTGAGGACTGGCTGTAGTGGCAGGTTCCCACCCTTCTGTCGTTGCATCCAGCATCCACAGCAACATTTTTATGGTTGTATGACGAATCTAAGAGGTGGAATTTTTTTAAATGTTAACATGTCCAAGAAATGCTGCCTTCGCAAAGTAAGCCACCTTGGGAGGCCCTTCCACTGCTCCCGGGGGTTACTGCTCAGACTGTTACCTGAAGCAGTGCACCTAACTGGGTTCCTCATCTGCTTAATCGGGTTAGATTCCAACACCATCCCCTGAAGGATTGTCACCATGAGATACGTTGTTTTAAAGTGGAAAGAAAGATGCTACAGGTAGCAGACCAGTTATAACACTAACAGCGGAGTTAGTGAAATTATTCCTATCTAAAGTCTTTGAGAAATACAACGTTCATTTGAACAGTACACATCCTGGTATATTGGTGCTGGCATAATTAAGGCACTTTTCGTAGTTACCTGACATGATAAGACTGCAAAGTGGTTGGAACCTCCCCGGAAGAGCGTGTTCAAAAATGTTAACTGGAAAAGAAAACAAAAAGAATGTTAAGTGAAAGGAAAAGTACAGCAGCTCTCGCTGACGGAGTCCTCCCAGACGTGAGCCACTGACCCTGGCGCCCACTCCCCATGTGTGCACTTTCTGCAGTGTTCTCCGCAGGAAACAGCCAGCTCCTCTCACAGACACTTTGCTAATACTCTCCTTTTGTTTCTTTAGGTATTTCTGGAAAAAGCCAGCTTCTCTTTGCACTGGTCTTCACAACTCGTTACCTGGATCTTTTTACTTCATTTATTTCATTATATAATACATCTATGAAGGTATGGTATGACAGCCAACACGATGCATTTTATCCGTGGTTCACAGGCTGATGGAAGCTATGAAGTTTGGGCCAGTGGCGTGCTTAAACGTCTTCTAGAGGGATGTCTAAACATGCTGTTCTCAACGTAAGCACTTTCAGACCACCTTGTATGTAGAAGTGGGAATAGTGTTATCATCAAGCATATTTTCTGTTTCAAAGCAGAATCTATTTAATTGAAGTGCTTCGCACTTAGAGATTTTTTAATCTTAAATTCCTTGAGTATGATAAACTTCTAAAGCTCTTGATAGCCCTGTGAGAAAGAGGGGTGACTGTTATGTTTTCAAGCAGTGGGAAATTACAGACTCCCTGGGAAACCCAACAGGTTGGTTCAGAACTAGAAATGAAAGCCACCAGCGCTCCTCGCTGCGGTGCCTGTTTTGCTGTTGTGCGAGGGATTGTGTGCAGGCTTCTACTTTTTTTTTCCTGTTAAATCCATGTTTTATAAACTTCTTTATGGGCCATCTTTATTGCTTTTGCCATGCCTAAATAACATCCGTACCATCATTTACTTAGTGTGTTGTTAAAACCTTTTACCTTGTCCTAAGCATTAGTATCCATGGCGTTAGTGTCGTTATCCACATGAAAAAAAATGTGTAGTTATTAAAATGCAGAATGTTGGGGCGCCTGGGTGGCTCAGTCGGTTAAACGTCCGACTTCGGCTCAGGTCACGATCTCACGGTCTGTGAGTTTGAGCCCCGCGTCGGGCTCTGTGCTGACAGCTCAGAGCCTGGAGCCCGTTTCAGATTCTGTGTCTCCCTCTCTCTGACCCTCCCCCGTTCATGCTCTGTCTCTCTCTGTCTCAAAAATAAATATTAAAAAAAAAAAATTAAAATGCAGAATGTTTGTGGACCTTTGGGGGTGCACGTGCTTCACTTGCAGAGGCCTCGGTTCCACTCAGCCGTGGAACTTACACTTCCTGAACACCCACAGCACTGGCCCTCCCCTAGCGCTGAGGACAGGGCAGAAGCTAAGAAGGAAGGCCTGCTGTCTAGTTGGGAAGGGTAGACCGATCATCCCAGCACCAAATGAATGACCGCAGTTTGGGATGGGTACTGGGAAGGAGAAGTATGGGGCTCTCACCTTGTGCAGGAGGAGTCTCCTCTCTTCCCTCATTCGTCCTGCGTAGCTTACTGAGCACCTGTGTGCGGGGCCCTGTTGTCAGCGCTTGCCGGCACACCCGAGGAAGTAGCGTTTAAGCTGAAGCTTGTTGTGGCACTTGAAAAACATTTTTTGTAAACACACGTAGGGGAGACAAAGAAGTATTTGGACCCGAGGTCTTTACTAAAAAGCAAATTTGAGTTACCTGTAATCATTACATTCTTCATTACTAGGTGATGGGAGCCTCGTCATCAGGAAATAGTTTGCTTACTTAAAATGGCTAGGTCCCTGCCTGTTGTCCAGGCAAGTTAAAGCTGCAGGTATTAGAAGCGTGTGAGCAAGAATTTTCCTCCATTCCCCTCAGGATACCTAGCTTTGGAGGGCTCCTTCTTGTTTGATTCTAGTTTCCAGGCATGTCCTGAAAATCAGAGATGTGAGGGCCAAGTTTTATGTTCTCATGGCTTTGGCTTTATTTATATTTATTTTGAGAGAGAGCACAGGAGTGGGGCAGAGAGAGGGAGGCGGGGGGAGAGAGAATCCTAAGCAGGCTTTGAGCTGTCAGCGTGGAGCCTGATGCAGGGCTCGATCCCATGACCGTGAGATCATGACCTGAGGCGAAATCAGGAGTCTGACGCTTCACCGACTGAGCTGCCCGGGCGCCCCTCATTGCTTTCACTTTAAAAGCCAAGCATTGGTGAGAGGAGACAACAGCTGCTTTCCCTGGTGGCCACCGAAGCCTTTGCGGACATGATCTTGGCTGGCGGAAGGCCGGGTGCTGAGGAGGGACCTTGACATGACTTGGTTGGATGTTCTGCTGGAGGGGACTCTGTGTATAAATGTATATATATTTTGTTGATACATGTAGATGATATTTTATTCATATACGCACACATACACATATTTGTATGTGGAGAGAACTCCTCACAATATAAGTAAGATATTAATCTTCCTTGATTTTTTTTTTTTTTTTGGTAGTTTGGTATATGGGTATGACCAATTTTAATACCTTGTTGGCTATTTGCAAATATAATTTCATGATGAGGTGCTGGGGACAGTTTAGTGTCTTTGTTTCGTTGTTAAGCATATGACGGAGTTTGATGATTGCTCTCCTTTTCCTGTTAAGTCCTTTGCCCAGATGTTTCCTCATTAGGTTTCACCAGGTGGTTTTCCCAGGGATAAGGAGTCCCAGGCAGTGTAGCTGATACCCCAGTCGTTCCTATCCATAAGCTAAACCTGCCCTGGTTCTTGGGCCTAAAATTCCACATCCCGAAAATTGCTATAATTTCAAAATACCAGACTTTTCCTTTGGGTTGGATGAACATATGGTGTTTGGCCTTTTGAACGTGGAAGAACATAACTGGGTTGTAAGCCTTTGAACAGCTGTACCTCTATGGGAGCTCCCTTACCGCAGGCAGCTTTTGGTTTTGCTTTTGTTATGTTACCAGACAAAATTTCATAGAAATGATCTGACTTTTCTGTGTTAAAGTAATACACTGTCAGCACAAATGGTCATTGTAAAGTCAAATGTGAGTTACATGGTATCTTATCTTTACACAAGCACTAGCGGAGGGGGTGTGTGCTAGTTTTGAACTGCATTGAGTGAACTTTGTGTTCGTTTTTTTCCTTAAGCTGCTATCTAATAGTTTGAAGTGAGATTAAAAATACACGCTTTGGCAGTTTCTTACAAAGTTAAATGTACACTTTTAACATAAGATCAGCAATCCCATTCCTAGGTATTTACCCAAGAGTAATGAAAACTTAGTTTCATACAGATGCCTGTACGTACATGTCCCTAGCAACTGTATCTCCCGTCCATCAAGGTGGACACGACCCACCTGTCCTGTAACTCGTGCATGGACGGACAGACTGTGGTAACACGCACGCAGTGAGCTGCTCCTGGGCAGCAGAAGAGAGCCGTGGTTACTACACGCGGCGGCATGGTTGGATCAAGAATGCATTAGCTGCGTGAAAGAAGCGGAGACATACCATATGATTCCATTTATGTGGCATTCTGGAAAAGGCAAAAACTATGGAAACCAAGAATAGATCAGTTATAAAAAAAAAAAAAAAAAAAAAAAGAAAGAGGGGCGCCTGGGTGGCGCAGTCGGTTAAGCGTCCGACTTCAGCCAGGTCACGATCTCGCGGTCCGTGAGTTCGAGCCCCGCGTCAGGCTCTGGGCTGATGGCTCAGAGCCTGGAGCCTGTTTCCGATTCTGTGTCTCCCTCTCTCTCTGCTCCTCCCCCGTTCATGCTCTGTCTCTCTCTGTCCCAAAAATAAATAAACGTTGAAAAAAAAAATTAAAAAAAAGGGAGAAAGAAAGAACAGATCAGTTATCGCCAGAGGTTGGGCCTGAGGGGGGAGGGCTTGACTCCAAAGGCGCGGCATGAGGGGGTTTTGGGGGGTCACAAGATAGAACTACTCTGTGTCTTGATCATGGTGGTGGTTATATGACTTATAGAAGTATACACCCCCAAAAAATGAAGTTTATTGTCTTTAAGCATCAAAATAAAAAAGCTAAAGAAATAAATCTTGCCTTTCTGAGCATACGAATGATGTAGAAGGAAGCCAAGGAAGTTGGAACCGCCGTGAAGTATCCGTGACCTGGTGCTTTTCTCGTTCTTAGCTCATCTATATCGCCTGCTCCTACGCCACGGTGTACCTGATCTACATGAAATTCAAGGCGACCTACGACGGAAACCATGATACCTTCCGAGTGGAGTTCCTGGTGGTCCCCGTGGGAGGTCTCTCCTTTCTAGTCAATCACGATTTCTCTCCTCTTGAGGTGAGTCAGGGGGCCAGTTAGTGGGCATGTCTCCTTCCCCAGGGAAATAGCCGTGTTTGCAGATAACGTGGGACAGTTCTGTTTTGCTTGTGTCTTCTGTTTGGCAAGCTTCTGGGGCAGCATATACTATTTGGTGTAAATAAGTCACAGACGGGAATAAAGCCCCCAGGTATTTGGGCGTCTGCTGATGGATTATTGCCAGATTCTCCCCTAGAACATAAAGTAGGCGTCTGCAGTAGTGAGTGCAGTGCCTTGCCTATCCGAGTGCTGGAAGAACGTGATCTTCTCTCTACTCTGACCCAGCTTTTGTTTCCTCTTCACGTAAGGGTGTCGTGCATGGATACCACGTGCGAATCCCCTCAGCAGCCTTGCTGCGCTCTGGCGTTTAGGGGGAGTGGTTGGCATGGCGCCCTGCGCTGCACAGAGCCGTGCCTGCTGCTAAGTGCCTCGCCCTTCCCTTCGTGTCTTGGGGAAACTGCCGCTCATGGATTCAGACATGCAGGGCTCCCCGCGAGGCCTTCTGTCGTCGGCATGAATAAAGTGCCGTGTGGGGCAGAGAGTTTGCATAATTACAATTCCCATTACTTGCCCCTTTGATTTAGCCACACCGAAAAAGCCTAAAGAATAAGAAAGATGATGAGAATCTTGAGATCCTCTGGGAAGGAGACCAGCCGGTGAGGCAGACCAGCAGTGGGAAAGGGGTGGCCCCGGCTGTCAGCATCGTGTGCCCCGGCAGAGAGCAGCGTTCACTCGGGAGCCTAGATTCGCAGTGGGTCAGGCTTATCCGGGAGAAACGTGTCTGTAGATTCACAGAAAATTGTACAGGGAAGGAGATGTTGGAGAGACGAGGTCATGAAAATTCACACCGGCCGAGGCGTCCAGTTACCCAGCCTGTCATTGGGAGTGTCGTGCCTCTTAAATGTAGCTAAAGTTTCTGTGATTTATCAAACTGCTAAGCTACTCTGTTTGTGCTCAGATGCCCAGACTGCTGTTTGAGCTGCTCCATGATAAAGCAAGAGTATTTCCCGTGAGCTCACGGTGGATACTGACCAAAGCTTGTGGTTTCTCTTACAGATTTTGTGGACCTTCTCCATCTACCTGGAATCCGTGGCTATCCTTCCCCAGCTCTTCATGATCAGCAAGACAGGGGAGGCGGAGACCATCACTACCCACTACCTGTTCTTCCTGGGCCTCTACCGCGCTCTCTATCTCGTCAACTGGATCTGGCGCTTCTACTTCGAGGGTTTCTTTGACCTCATCGCTGTGGTGGCCGGCGTCGTCCAGACCATTCTGTACTGCGACTTCTTCTACTTGTACATCACAAAAGGTACCTTGGGCTACGTGCTCCCCGCCCTGTTCCTCCCGCCGCGTGTTTTCAGGAGCGACCTGGCCCAGCACGCTCCTAATCTGGCGCTCGCTCCAAAAGCACAGCTCGTTTCAGAAAAACATTTTAACGACCATCAAATAAAATTCTGGATCAAGGTTTTCAGCCTTTTTTCTTTTCCGAGCTTTATTGTTTTTCTGTGACAGCATGTTTTTATTGTAAAAAATTGAATTAGCTTTCATCATTCTGAAAACAGTCACCTGAAACCCTAGCACTCAGAGATAGTTGCTGTTAATGTTTCGGGAAATGCAATTCCTGATGTGTCTATGTGTATACATAGATGGCGGACTTTTAGAATATACGTGCTATTCTGTAATCTGGGTTTTCTTCCCCACTTACATTTTTTTCAAGTCAGTAGATAGAAATCTACGTAGTTTTCAGTAGCCATAGACTATTTCATTATGTGTATTACCATAATTTACTTACTCAGCCCCCTGTTCGTGGGTATTCAGGCTGTTACTCATTAGCTGCTATTAAAATCCAGTGCTTAATCGGTATCCTTGTATATATACATTGCCCCATTTATGTGAATATAGGACATGCAAACGTCACAATAATCTGATGGGGGGAAAAAGACATATTTATGCATGTGCACACAGATGTAAGCATATAGTTTTAGGGGATTCAGGAACCCCTGAAACGCAGCCACTGACCCAGGCTAAGAACCCTTGCTAAACAGCTATACGGTATGATTCCTAATGGCTAGATATAAGAGCACATAGATCTTCTCTCTTTTTTAACCTCCAATATTTCATAGACTTTTATACATAGTAACAGTTACATTTTAATATATGTTGAATCAGGGGAGAAAATCCTAAAACGCTGCTGTGAATTTGGTGACAATTTCAATCGAATGTGTGTTTCTTAAATTCACTTGCTGTGGCATTGAGGTACATGAAGAAATTTCGAGTGTATGACATATTCATAGCTCAGAGGGTTCTGTTTATTGACACCAAAATCAAATGGTTGTTGGTGCCAAAAGCTTGTCTCCTTGGACCTTATTCTGTAGTGTCTTGAGTGTGACAGGCCTCTGGGAATGGGAAAAAGGAAACTGTAAGCTTGTCAATAGCAGTAACCTTTTGTTTTCTCTTCCTCTCTTTAAAATCCTAGTACTCAAGGGAAAGAAGCTCAGTCTGCCAGCGTAAGTGCCAAAGACCACCACCAGCATCTGTCCCTCAGGGTGCTCGGACAGAGTTCTTACCACAGCAAAGGCACAAGATGCTTGATACGGAAAATCAGAAACTTAACTCTTTTGTTCAGATAGTCATCAGTGGCTCTGTAGGAACCCCGAGGAAAAGAGCCAGAAGGTTTCTGTTTAATGCATCTTGCCTTATCTTTTTTTATTACTATGTACAAAGATTTTTTTACACAAAGGAACTTAATGCTGTATTAATAAATTCAGTGTGTAGCTTCAATTGGGGTAGTTCCAAAAGTGAAGATTTTGTGAGGAATAAGTGCAACCTTTTTTTTTTTAATTCTTTGAAATTGTTGATTCTTTGTGTCTGCAATGAAATTGTACTCCCTTGACAGTTGGTAGATTATATATTCTTCCATCTATCAAACTTGCATTCCACTATATTTATTTTTTGCCAAAAGATGAGTTATATTTGTTTGAAATCTGAGACACTATGTTGAATTTGGTATATCTGTTCAAATTTCTTCCCACCCAACGTGGACATCGTTCCTCGGACATGACAACACTACACGTAAGACCGGTAAGGATGGCTTGCAAGTCTTCTGGTTTTCATTACCAAAATTTTAAGATTCTGAACGTAGAAGGAGTCAGGTTTAAGAGTCCCCAGTGGTGCCCGCCCTCTTCTCCTGCTAAGAAGAGTCAGCGTGAGACTGTCCCGAGGATGTCGAAGAACTTGGTGGACAGGGGTTCTAGGCCGCTTGCCACCCAGGTGTGGGATGTGAGGGACGTTGATTATGTCCTCTGAGGAACAGAACCCAAGCAGTCACCTGTCACCTTTATTTTCACTTTCAAAAGATTACTACAACCATGTCCATGCTCAGATTCACACGGTTTTTCGTATCACTTTCGGGTAGTAAATTGATTTACGTTTTTTTCTTAACTGGCAGCACCAATTGCCATTCCTTATACTCTTTAGATTTTTTTTGTTTTTGTTTTGTTTTTACTGAGCTCTTGCATGATTTATCTTGTTACCATCCTAAATAAACATGTTATTAAACATAGAACAAATTGTCTTTTTTTTTTTTTTTTTTTTTGTGAATTAGGCTTTTGGACTATTCTATGTCAGGATGACTTTTTTCATTTTTTTGATTGGCTACAAAAGCTCAATATAGGGCCATAAACATTTACTGTCCACTAATTAACCTAAAACTATCTGTATTTTGAGGAAAAATTGGAGTTTTTCCTCCTGATTTTGCTGTTTTATTGATCTACATTTTTTTGATTTTATGCAAAAGCATATGACTTTGTTTTTATGTGATGCACCATAAAATGTTGAAGTGTTGAATACTAACAGTGCTTACTACACGATGTAGTGTTTTTGCTTGCTGCATTAAAATAGTTTGTGGAAGAAGGGAGCTAGATGGGCTTTACTTTTATCGAGTGTGTCTCTTACCCTCTTTCTGAACTGGCAGGTGTAACTGCGTAGTTTAACCTCTTGTCTTGCTCTCTCATCTTGCTCCCTGCACTCCACGCCTCATGGTTCTGCTTTGGTGTATCCGTATGTTTCTAGCGTTCTAGTCTTGGTTTAGTTTGTTTTCATCCTCCCTGGAAGATTCTGAGAGCACGGAGGAAGGGTGGGAAATTGCCACAGAAGTGGAGCAGACTGCTTGCTGCCCACACTGGGGGTGGGTGGGAGGCTCACACTGTTTTTGCGCATGTAAATCAAACACGAGCTGGGACCACTTGGGGGAGAGCATAGTGCGGACGACAAGATCTGGGACCTGAGCAGGCCGCCTGGCTTGGGAAGTATCAACGCCTTCTCTAGTCACTGTGCCCACGTAAAAATAAAGCCGGCCAAGATGGGACCACCATTTTGTGGCCAACCAGGATGACCTCTTCATAAATAGGGTGGCCGAGTGGGAGTACGGGACTGGGGCCGCGTCTCCGCACACATAGGAAACGAAGGCCTTGTATGATGCGCTTTATAAAGCACTGTTTCAGAGTCCCTTTCACATCTCCAATAAAGGTTATCAGGTAATTATATTTTTTATCCAGGTGTTTTATTTGTGTGAATTTGTTTTAAAAGTGAAAGCATGAGAAATCCAGCAAAGTTAACCAGTTTGCCCACTGAGTGATCATTCTGTGAAACGCTGCTGGCTGTTTACAGGTGCTAATCCGTTCCCTGGTCCAGTTCAGCTGCTGTCAGAGTAACGTGTCCTGCTTCCTTGCAGTCTGGTCACGAGGGAAGTAAGTAGGTAGAGAAAAGGTTGGGGGGGGGGAGGGGAAGGTTGCAGGTGGAAACCCTTGGGAGAAGATCCAGTCCAGTTTTTCCCAAGATGCCACTAGGTTGGATGACTCACTGGAAAGGTCAAGCAAAGATTTCCTTTCAATAGAAATCACAAGTGAGGGGCTCCTGGGCGGCTCAATCGGTTAAGCTTCCGACTTTGGCTCAGGTCATGATCTCGAGGCTAGTGGGTTCGAGCTCTAGCTCGGGCTCCATGCTGGCGATGCAGAGTCTGCTTGGGATTCTCTCTCCCTCTCTCTGCCCCTACTGTGCTCTCTTGCTTTCTCTCAAAATAAATAAACTTTAAAAAAGTGGTTAAGGACGCTTAGGTGGCTCAGTCGGTTAAGCGTCCAACTCGATTTTGGCTCAGGTCATATCTTAGGGTTTGTGAGATTGAGCCTCTAGTTGGGCTCTGTGCTGATCGCGCGAAGCCTGCTTGGGATTTGGCATTCTCTCCCTCTCCCCCCCCCCCCCCAAATAAATAAACTTAAAAAAAAAAAAATCCTAAGTGGTTAGTGAGAACCCTGAGTAAGAAAATCACAAGCTTTGGGATCAGCCTTGTTTTAGGAGTCTCAGCTCCTCACACTCTAGCTCTGTGACCCTGGATTAACGAGTCTCTTCCCTCTGTTACCTGCAGACTCTTGCTGTAGGATTTTTGTGAGGTGTGAATGAGTCCATGTCTGTGAAGCTCAAAATAGAACTTGAGGCACACACATTAAGTGCTCAGCACCTCTGTGACCCCCTGCTCCCCTCCCATTGTGCTTAGTTTGGGGACAGCTGCCTTGCAAGCTGGCTGGAAACCACTTCTGGCAGGAGTTCCTGGGGCCTATTTGAGAACATTGGTCAATTTTCCCCTTGTTGGGAGAGCAATGCATCTGCAGACCTTGACTCTTAAGTACCTTCCCCAAACCACCACGTGGGCTTTTTTTTTTCTCCTGTGTACTTCGCCCTCTAGTGACTGACTGTGGAATTAGTAAGAAACGCGCCCTGCTCAGTACAGGGGACACTCCCTTCACCCCTCTGAGTTAGCCTTTGTAGCGTGGCGGCGTCTTGTGTAGGTGCTGTGGGTATTTCTCCTACTGATTCTGAAACAATTCCCTCTTAGCATTGGATTTTAAAGAAAGTTGCAGCATAATATAGCACTAATCTTTTAAAAAGACAGGGACACTTTTTTACAACATTAGAATATTCCAGGTCTCCACTCCTAGTTTCACCTCGAGCACTTAATTTAAAAATATTTTTTTTTCTTAATATCTATTTTTGAGAGAGACACAGAGCATGAGTGGAGAAGGCGCAGAGAGAGCGGGAGACACAGAATCCAAAGCAGGCTCCAGGCTGCCAGTGCGGAGACCGACACGGGGCTTGAACTCATGACCCGTGAGATCATGACCTGAGTCAATTGGATGCTCAACCAACTGACTCACCCAGGCACTCTGATCGCCTTGAGCACTTTAAAGGTGAAAGTCTCAGGCAAATGTTACACTACACTTGACTCTATTACCAAAACAGAATGGAAATATGCAACGTATTTATTCCTCTAATAAGGGTTCTAAGACAATTAATGGTTGTGTAATAGGGAAACTGGTGTGCCCCGAAACTAAAAAAGTCACTTAAGTTTACTTGGAATTCTGAGAATTGAAGATCTCAGGGCTGTCAAGAAGGCCTTAGAAAAACAACTGTCCAAATTCCTGAAAGATCACCTAGCTAACATTGCCCGACACCCATCTGACAGAGTCTAAATGCAAGGGTATTAATTTTACTCAGGACAGGGATTTACTCCTATGAAAGAAAATTAAGTCCTAAAGGAATAGTGGAAGAAATGAATCAGTTGATTTGGAAAAGTGAAAGTAAAGATCACTGTTTCTCCAAGTTAATGTTTTTAAATAGCTCTAATTTGGGGCACCTGGGTGGCTCAGTAAGTTAAGTGTCTGACTTTGGCTCAGGTCATGATCTCAGTTTGTGAATTCGAGCCCCGCATCAGACTCTGTGCACTGACCACATGGAACCTACTTGGGATTCTCTCTCTCCCCCTCTCTCTCTGCCCCTCTTCTGTTCGTGCTTTCTGTCTCTCTCAAAATAAACTTTAAAAAATAAAATAGCTCTAATTCAACCAATGGAATGTTATACGGAAATAGCAGGACATACTTGCTATTTTTATTTTTATTTTTTAATTTTTTTAATTTATTTTTGGGAGAGAGAGAGAGAGAGAGAGAGAGAGAGAGAGAGAGAGAGAGAGAGAATGAGCGGGGGAGGGGCAGAGAGAGAGGGAGACACAGAATCCCAAGCAGGCTCCAGGCTCCGAGCTGTCAGCACAGAGCCTGATGGGGGCTCGAACTCACGGACTGTGAGATCATGACCTGAGCCGAAGTCGGATGCTCAACCGACTGAGCCACCCAGGCGCCCCAAAATACGTTTTTTAATATGCACACTACCTCTTTGAAATGATAGTTTTGTGGGTTGTTATTGTTCTTAACATTAAGTTGACAGCTTATCTTTACTAACAAAAGTTTATACAGAAGAATTTTCTTACTCCTAAGCCTTACAAATCCTGCTTTCAAAAGGGAAGTATTACATTTGAGAATATTCGGATCATAGACACAGGCCTCTCTAACTTCAGAATCACCCTCTTTTCCTACTCTTCCTCCAATCTCGTTTTAGTATCTTTTTCAGGGAAGTCCTCCCTGACCTCTCTGATTAAGTCACTGGCCACACCAAGTACTCGTTTTATAATGAATAGTTCTCTTTTCTACAGAAACCGTGTAACATCCCCATTTACAATCTCTGTATGATTTCCACAACCATCAATACAATTTCAATTTTATATTTAACCCTGACATTTTGCCCTTTAGAAGGAACTTCAGACTTCGAAAATCTTGACATTTAATGAATTTATTTATTCATTCATCAACTATTTAGTAAGTGCCTGTAATGTGCTCTATCACGTGCACAGCAGTCAACAAGATGGACAGGGTAAATTGCTCATGCAATTTACACCCTAAGGTGGGAGGAGAGAGGTATAACAAACATGGTGCGGTGTCACGGAGTAATTATTATGAGATAAAACTAAAGCAGGGTAAGGGAATGGAAGCAGGTGGGTGTACAACTGTTTAGATAAGGTGGCCAGAGAAGGCGTCTTTGAGACCCGGACACTGGAGCTGAGGCCTGAATGAACTGAGAGAGAGGCATGGAACTACCTGGGGGGGGGGGGGGGGGGGAGCAGCCCTGGCAGAGGACACAGAAAATGTAAAAGCCCTGGGGCGACAATGAACTTGCTGTATTTGGGGGTTGGGGGTTGGGGAAGGCGGCAGGCAGCGGGGTGACGGAGAGAGAGAATGGTAACCCAAACCCAGGGAGACATACAATCACGCACTGACAGACTTGATGCGTGACTACCAGGGAAAAACCTTTCCGGAGTGGGGGTGGGGGGTTGGAGTCAATGTTACGCACAAAGTGCATTCAGGGGAAATACCTTGTCGGGGGCGAGGGGAGTAACAGCAGAATGAGGGGGCACAATGAGATCGGACCAGGCATAAGGCAAAGGAGGCTGGGACGAGGGTGGAGGAGGGTGGAGGTGCTAAGTGCTCAGAAACCACGCCACTAGGCGACCGCCTGCTCGCGGGGAAGGGGCGCGGATCAGGCTATCACCCCCACGCCCCAGCCCCGAGCCGCCAGGTGGTTTCAGACCCGGAACTCAGAGGCGTCCTAACGCAGCACTCCTGACCGCAGGGAGCATCGATGGTCACACGCCTCGAAGCCCACAGACCTGGGATGAGCCTCAGATCCGCCATTAACAGCCGTGGATCTCGGTGGGGAGGGCAATTTCTCCGGGCCTGAAGAGTCCTTACCTACAAAATGGGAATATTGTCAGAACGGACTTCCCTCCCGTGCAAAAACAGCTATCAAGCCAACCAGAGTCCTCCGGGTCAGTGTATCTGCGCAGGCGCGGAGCGTCCCGCTGCTGCGAGGGGGCTCAGTGCGCGTGCGCCGGGCCGGGCCCTAGCGTGCGCCTGCGCGGAGTCGCAGTCAGTTTGGCGTTGGTTCCCAGAGGGCGCGGGGCTTCGAGTCGCCGCCGGCGCGCGGCAGGCTGGCCCGAGGCCGGGCAGCGGGGCCTCCGCCATGCCCGGGATGGTGCTCTTCGGTCGGCGCTGGGCCATCGCCAGTGACGACCTGGTCTTCCCGGGGTTCTTCGAGCTGTCCCTGCGAGTGGTGTGGTAAGGGCGGCGGGCTGTGTGGGCTGGCGGCCGGCCGGCCGGCCGGGGTGCGCAGGGAGCGGGTCCGGGAGTAGCGTCCGTGTCGCCGGGTTTGTGCGCGCCGACTCGGGCCCCACGTTCCCGCATCGGGGCCTCCCCACCGCCGAGGACCTGGGTGCTGCCGTTCTACCCATTTCACGGAGGGCTCCCTGAGGCCGGAGCGGGTCGGCCAGGCCCGGGGGCACCCAGGTGGGTCCCGTGGCACCGGCGCCCGTCGCGTGCGGCGCCTAGGCCTGGCCCTGGGAGCCTCCGGAACGTCGTTCCCGACCAAAGGCCGTGACCTCCGGTTCCGCTTCCTGGAGCCGGGGAGCAGCCCTTGCATGATCACGGCGCTCGGCCTGGAAACGCAGGGCATCTTTTGTCCGCCAGAGGAAAGATGGAACATAATAGCGTGGCTGCCGTTCCCGAGCCGGTTGTGGCCGAGTTCCATGCATGAGGAGCAGTCAGGCTCAGGCTCGGGAAATATGTACCCTGTACCCTCTCGTCTTTCCAAGTGTGGAACCCATGGGAACTGGAATTGGGCTCCTGAGGTCTGTTCCCAACCGGTCTGAGCAGGGAATAAAACAGCACCACTGTAATTTTTTAAAAACACATTCTTGAGGGGAAAGGAATACAAAAACACGAAATATTGGAAGTGGCTTCTCAGTAGTTTCGTAGTTTCCAGAGCCGAGCCTCTGAAATCATTTCCCAATATTATTTCCAGACCCAAAGTCTTATACAAAAGCATAAGATGTTATCTAGTCCAGTTCCACCTCTGGGCTTGAATCCTTAATACAGCGTTCTTGCCAGGGGTGCTGTGCCCTTTGCTGAAATACCTCTGGGGACCGGTCGCTATTACTTTGCCTTTTATTGTTATTCTGCACTGAAGTGCTGCACTGAAATCTGGAAGTCGTAATACTTGGCCTTTAACGCTTATCAGCGTTCACTATCGATGGTCTTTGGATAACTTCTTGCCTGCTGCTTTTGTATCACACAGCAGATTACAATGTGTCAATTTCTCGCTAATACACAGGAGTAAACGCTATCTTGTTAATAATTTAGCAAGCATGTACTTTGTTGATTTACAGTTGCATATTTCTTTTTTTCATTAATTTATTTGGGGGGGGGGGGGAGGAACCTGAGTGGGAGAGGGGCAGAGGTCGAGAGGGAGAATATGAATGAATGAATCCCAAGCGGGCTCTGTGCACTGCCAGCTCCGGGCTTGAACTCATGAACCACGAGATCATGATGTCAGCTGAAACCAAGAGACAGATGTTCAACCGACTGAGCCACCCAGGTGCTCCTACGGTTGCATCTTTCTGAGTCATTATGGGGTTGCTGTTTTCCAGCAGTTCATAGTATGTTTGCGTATGGCGTTAAATACCTCTTATGAATTACAGCAGGCATAGAATAAGGGCAGTCATGTAGGCACAGAAAGCATAAAGCTAATTTTTTTAAAGTCATACTTTTTAATTGACTTAGTAGATTTTTTATTATTTTTTTTTAGATCTTTTATCGAAGAAAATTTTAGTCCAAAGTAAACTTCACCTTGTTTGGGGAAATGTTAACTCCGTTAAAATTTTTATTTTTAAATATTTAAAAAAGTTTTTTAGAAATGTTAGCTCCTTTTATTTCTTTCTGTTATGTTTTGCAGAGTAGTTCCTTGGATTCCATTTCTGACTCTCCCTATCTCTTGGCAGGTGGATTGGCATTTTGACTTTGTACCTCCTGCACAGAGGCAAGCTGGACTGTGCTGGCGGTGTCCTCCTCAGCAGTTACTTGATTGTTCTTATTGTCCTCCTAGCAGTTATAATATGTACCCTGACAGCCATCGTATGTGTCAGCATGAAAGGTAAAGCCTTTGGTATTTGCTGTCTGTTCTTTAACAGCTTGATTGAGATATAATTCACATACTGTACAATTCTCCCATTTAAAGTGTGCAGGTCAAAGATTTTTAGTCTGTTCACAGAGCTGTCCAGCCATCACCACAGTTTTAGAACATTTTCAGCATCCCTGAAAGAAATCCTATACCCATTAGCAATCATTCCTCATTATTCCGGATTTCCTCAGCTCTAGCCATCCATGTATCTGCTTTCTGTCTGTAGGTTTGGCCATTCTGGATCATACAGGTAGAATCATCCACCATGTGGCTGTTGGGTCTGGCTCCAAACTTAGCATGTTTTCAAGGTTGATTCATGTTTTAGCGTGTCAGTACTTCATTCTTCTTATGGTTGAGTAATGTTAATTACATTGAATGTATATGCCACATTTTACTTATCCGTTTGCCAGTTGGTGGGCATTTGGAGTTATTTTACACTTTTGGGCTATTATAAATAATGCCGCTATGAACATCCAGATCCATGTTTTTGTGTACATAGAAGTTTTCGTGTCTCTCGGACATACCTAGGGTGGAATTGTTAGAGCATGTGGTCACCCTGTGTTTAACCTTCTGAGGAGCTGCCAGACTGTTTTCCAAGCAGCTGTACCATTTTTCTTTCAGTTTATGAAGCGTTTCCATTTCTCTACATCCTCACCAACACTTCTCATTGTCTGCCTTTTCGAGCATAGCCATCCTAGTGCACTTCATTGTGGTTTTGATTTGCAGTTCCTTTTTCTTTTTTTTTTTTTTTTAAGGTTTATTTATTTTGAGAGAGAGAAGGTGGGGGGGGACACACGAACAGGAGCAGGGGAGGGGCAGAGAGTGAGGGAGACACAGAATCTGAAGCAGGCTCCAGGCTCTGAGCTGTCAGCACAGAGCCCAATGCGGGGCTTGAACTCAGAGACCGTGAGATCATGACCTGAGCTGAAGTCAGCTGCTTAACCGACTGAACCACCCAGGCACTCCAAGAGTTCTGTCTATTCTTTTTTTTTTTTAATTTTTTTTTTCAACGTTTATTTATTTTTGGAACAGAGAGAGACAGAGCATGAACGGGGGAGGGGCAGAGAGAGAGGGAGACACAGAATCGGAAACAGGCTCCAGGCTCTGAGCCATTAGCCCAGAACCTGACGCGGGGCTCGAACTCCCGGACCGTGAGATCATGACCTGGCTGAAGTCGGACGCTTAACCGACTGCGCCACCCAGGCGCCCCAAGAGTCCTGTCTATTCTTTTATTTTTTATTTTTATTTTTTTTCAATGTTTATTTATTTTTTGGGACAGAGAGAGACAGAGCATGAACAGGGGAGGGGCAGAGAGAGAGAGGGAGACACAGAATCGGAAACAGGCTCCAGGCTCTGAGCCATCAGCCCAGAGCCTGACGCGGGGCTCGAACTCACGGACCGCGAGATCGTGACCTGGCTGAAGTCGGACGCTTAACCGACTGCGCCACCCAGGCGCCCCGAGTCCTGTCTATTCTTAATGATAATTCTTTCTGGGGCACCTGGGTGGCTCAGTCGGTTAAGTGTCTGACTTTGGCTCAGGTCATGACCTCACAATCTGTGGTTCAAGCCCCGCGTCGGGCTCTGTGCTGACAGCTCAGAGCCTGGAGCCTGCTTCAGATTCTCTCTCTCTCTCTCTCTCTCTCTCTCTCAAAAATAAATAAAGATTAACAAAAATTTTGTTTAAGTGATAATTCTTTTCTGTGTGTTAGGGTTTTTACTAGTCACTTCACCCAAAATGTTGGGAACCTTCCCTATATGATTGCTTAGGCTCACAGGATGAGCCAAGCAGTGTGGCGCATTAGGAAGTATCAAAGGCAAGGATGTATGGTGTGCCGCTCTCCAGTGCATTTCATCGTTGCTTGAATGGGGCTGCAGGAGGCATGCTTACACACTCAAAATGAAGATGGTAAAACTGGGTGGCAGGATCACGATCTTGATGGTTTGGAATGACCAACTGAAACTTAAAAGGTGGTGGTTGCTCAGTGGCCAAGTGTTTCATGAGAAAGACCATAGGGTTTTGGACGACCAAGGAGTGTGGCTTGTGCCCACTTCCTAGAGAAATGTATAGGAAAGAGAGCTCTGGGTATTTCAGCATGGCCCTGGAAACATGAATGCATGAAGAACGTCCCAGTTTTGTGATCTGTGTAATTCCCCATTGGGAGAGGTACCTTTGTGTTTTTGTTTTTGTTTGAAATAAACTCTACCCCCAACGTAGATCTTGAATCGACCCTTAGCTCAGCAGTCAGCAGTTGCATGCTCTACTGACTGAGCCAGCCAGGTGCCCCAGCACTAAAGAGTTTTTTAATGAAGTCTGAATTTCTGAAAGATGAAGTAGTTAGATTGGTGTCATTTCAGCTATGGCATCGTCTCATTTATTTTATTATTTATTATTCATTTATTTTTATTTTTTTTAGTTTTTTAAATTATTAAAAATTTTTTTAAATGTTTGTTTTTGAGAGAGAGAGAGAGAAAGACCAAGCATGAGTTGGGGAGGGGCAGAGACAGAGAGAGAGAGGGAGAGAGAGGGGGAGAGAGAGGGAGGGAGACACAGAATCCGAAGCAGGCTCCAAGCTCTGAGCTGTCAGCACAGAGCCCGATGTGGAGCTCAAACCCATGAAATGTGAGATCATGATCTGAGCCTAAGTTGGAAACTCAACCAACTGAGCCACCCAGGTGCCCATAGCATCATCTCATTTATTTGCCCTTTCTGTTCATGTCATATTCTGGTTAGGAGACCAAGTGTACAGCTATATCAGGAGGTTTAGATTTAAAGCAGTAATGTAGCTTTTTTCCCCCTTAAATATTTTTTTCCTGATATTTTTGGTGGTGTCAGGGCACTTTCACACCCTGTGATGGATGGCCATGTTCACTGAGGCTCTTCCTCCTGAGCCTTTGCTTAATGCCTGCACCATCTCACATTCATGGTCAGGGCTCAGAAAACATATAATGGGTTGAGGCGCCTGGGTGGCTCAGTTGTTTGAGCGTCTGACTTCAGCTCAGGTCATGCATGACCTCACAGTTTGTGGGTTCGAGCCCCGTGTTGGGCTCTGTGCTGACAGCTCAGAACCTGGAGCCTACTTCAGATCTGAGTCTCCCTGTCTCTCTCTGCCCCTCCCCCACTCCTATTCTCTCCCTCTCTCTCTCTCTCTCAAAAATAAATATTAAAAAAATTTTTTTTTAAAAAAAAAATATTTTTTTTTTTTAACGTTTATTTATTTTTTTGGGACAGAGAGAGACAGAGCATGAACGGGGGAGGGGCAGAGAGAGAGGGAGACACAGAATCGGAAACAGGCTCCAGGCTCCGAGCCATCAGCCCAGAGCCCGACGCGGGGCTCGAACTCACGGACCGCGAGATCGTGACCTGGCTGAAGTCGGACGCTCAACCGACTGCGCCACCCAGGCGCCCCAAAAAAAATTTTTTTTTTTAACATGTCGGTGTACATGTTAAGCATTATGTGCTGGTTGTATGTGTGTTATAGGGAGGTTGCCCATCCAGCAGCCTCTTCCAGTTTTACTCAGGACACCCCCTCCTCCCCGCCTCGCTCACATAGGAAGTGTGTGTGTCAGAGAAGCTGACCCTCCACCCAGCTCAGGAATGATTCTCATGGATGAGCCAGTGGACATGTGACCCAATTCCTTGCTCCTGTAGGAAAGATCCAGAAGGAACACAGTTTTTGCCCTGGGTGATTCTGTGTATGGACAAGCCGCTGAATTCCTGCTGTATCTCTACTCACAGCCTGGAATGAGCTGACACACAAAGGAAGGCAGAGCCGTGAGAAGCAAGAATGCCGGTGACACCTGTCTTGGCTCTGCACTTCCAGTCCCTGAAGTCAGGACAGGTCCTTCCTGTTCTTAAACCTTTTGTTACTTGTGGCTGGAGATACCACAACCGAACTAAAAACAGTACTTTATAAAGCATGTTAGTTTAATTGCCAGTGTGTTACAAATAATATTGTATGCCTTATTAAGGGCACCTCGGTGGCTCTGGATCTTAGCTTAGGTCATGATCTCACGGTTCGTAGGATTGAGCCCCACATAGGGCTCTGTGCTGATAGTGCAGAGCCTGCTTGGGATTCTCTTTCTCCCTATGCCCCTCTTGTACCTGCGTGCGTGTGTGCACGTACCTTCTCTCTCTTTCTCAAAATATATAAATAAACATCAAAATATATATATCTTAAGTAAATTTCAGAAAAATATCATAAGGTTAAAAAAAGCAAAATGAAAACAATATTGTAACATATGAGACTTAAAGCCAATCTTCTTCATGTATTAGGGGTCCTACTACAATAAATAAGAAAAAGACTGATCGTCAGTAGAAAAACAGGCAAAGGTCATAAACAGTAAAATAAATATAAGTGACTTTTACATGTACTAAAAACGTTCAGCCTCAGTCGCCATAACAAAAAGTCACCCACATAATACATGGAGTTGGCAAGGCTGTGCGGAAATAAGCAGCTCGTTTTGTTTGTAAGTATACGTTGGAAGCCAGATTTGGGAAGTACACTGTGTACTAGGCAGTATTTTTGTATATATTTGCACGTGTGAAGACAAGTCCTTGTAGGTGAAGAAACAAAACAGATGAATATATAGGAAGGGAAAAAAAATGTTAAGAGACTCTTAACAATAGAGGACAGACAGCGTTGATGGAGGGAGGCAAGAGGTTGCTACTAAGGAGGGCCCTTGTGATGAGCAGTGGGTGTTACGTGTGGGTGGCGAATCACTAAATTCTACTCCTGAACCGACATTGCACTGTATGTTAACTGGCTAGAATGTAAATAAAAATGGGGGGGGGGGGGGGAGATGTCCTCGTAGGGATGTTCATTGCAGTGCTATTTGTAGGTATGAAAGATCAGAATAAACCCCATTCCTGTCACTAGGCCATGGGTTGGGTCTTTGCACATGTTACAAAGAATGGGACTGCTTTGTGGACAGGTAAGGAGTGATTTCCAATACACTGAGGTATAGGACCTTGTATGTAGTTTGCTACCTTTTCCTGAAGAGAAGACAACCGAAAGACTGGGGTACAGAGGCTTAATACTATGTACCTACTTGAATTGTTTGAACTTTTTACCATTTATATGCATTACCTGCACAAAATTGATGAGTTTTCTGTAAATTGTAAGTTTTGTATATGTATGTAAATTGTTATTTTTTAATTTTTAAAAAACGTTTATTCATTTTTTGAGAGAGAGCGCGCAAGCAGGGGAGGGGCAGAGAGAGAGGGAGACATTGAATCTGAAACAGGCTCCAGGCTTTGAGCTGTCAGCACAGAGCCCGATGCAGGGTTCGAACCCACAAACCGTGGAACCATGACCTGAGCCGAAGTCGGACGCTTAATTGAGCCATCCAGGCGCCCCTATTTTTATTTTCTTAAGCAGGTGTCACACCCAGCATAGAGCCCAGTGCGGGGCCTGAACTCATGACCCTTAGACCAAGACCTGTGCTGAGATCAAGAGTCAGGCGCCTTAACTGACTTAGCCACCCAGGCACACCTTAGTTATATTTTGTAATAGCACATTGGTTAATTTTATTCTTGATACACGGATAATTTCTTTTGCCCCTTCTGTTCCGGGAGGCATCTCGGTGATTAACCTGTCACTTGTACTGAAAGACAGTGTTTATATAGCTTTTGGCTGACATTACTCTGTAAAGGAGGAAACGCCCCCAGTCGCAGAGGACGCATTTGGAACCAGTGGAGCTCATCTTTGCCCAGAAGACTGATGCCTGTGTATCTACCTGTCCTCTTTTTCCTGGTCATCTGTGTAGCGTAGTTGGGAAGAATCTTGATATTGTGGTAGTTTCCAGTTTTGATTTGAGAACTTCTCTGATGAAATCCTGCTGTTGGTCCCATGTAGGAGGTTTGATTAGGGAAGGTCCAGCCTCATGACAGCCACGTTTTGGAAGAATACCCTCACCCTCCAGGGTCTGCCGTTCACTGTGTTTGACCCTGATTGTGGGACATTTCCTCGCATCTCCTCTGCATTTATATGCGAGCTTGCAGCTCGTTTTGTGCTGGAGAAGATTACGGCAGTGTCTGGAGGTGTTAAGCCAAAGATTCTGTGACACGGGCCTGCCTTTTGTGGTTTGTACATAAATGGCTATGCCTGATGAAGACCAAGGCTGTGCCGAGGACATTCCATTCAAGGATGAAGTTCTGCTCGCTCGTTATGAGGCAGCAGCAGCAGCAGCAGCCTCGCGCACTGCAGCAGCTGAGTCCGCCCTGGCGACCCCTTGCCTTGAGAGGAAGATCTATATGTAAATAAAAACGTTTTCATAGGAATGACTATATAAAGGAGATTTTTTTCAGCATCTTTATTTCTCTTTGGAATCCTAATCAGAACTCCATTTTCTGCTTCCCTATTTATTTATTTCATTCGCATAGTATCAGGACGTCGGGAGTTTCGGGCCCAGGTGCTGTTGGGGAATTCATTCCCTTATTCGGAGCTCCTGCCTTCCGGTGCTCCCCGTGAGTGAGCCCAGATACTGTTTCCTGTTTTGCGGGTCATCGCCTATTGTTAGTAGCGGGCTCCAAATAGAGCACTGATTTTTCATATGCCTGCACTTTGTCCCTCAGAGAGAGACAGTGTTGTTTTGGTTACCTTCTATTTTGTCTTTGTGCCAAAAATGGGGCCCAATAGTGTCTAACACTTTAAAATGTGACTCTGAGGTCATTTTTGGAACCTAAAAGCTATTTCCTCACCAAATCATTCTTTAGATCTTGTTTTCATTCATTGCTCTGGGGGCTTTTTTCCTTCACTGTTTTTGTTTTAATCATGGCATTTTTATGTTGCCTAAATCAGTATTTTATCACAACTTTTTCCCAAAGGGAGAGAGTTGATGTTTAACATCAGGAATTGAAGCACCCAGGCCTCTCTCTTGATACTTGGATTTGTTTTGTATGCAGAGTAAAAAGGCCATGTCTGAGGGCGCCTTGGTGGCTCACTCGGTTAAGCATCCGACTTCGGCTCAGGTCGTGATCTCCCAATTCATGCGTTCGAGCCCCGCATACGGCTCTGTGCTGACAGCTCAGACCCTGGAGCCTGCTTTAGATTCTTTGACTCCCTCTCTCCGTGCTCCTCCCCCGTTCACGTTCTGTCTCTCTGTCTCTCAAAAAATAAATAAACGTTTAAAAAAAATAAAGTCCGTGTCTGAATAGGCCTCTTCACGTGATCTTAGGCATCAGAATTGTTCACTTCCCAAAAGTGAGTTCGTTGGTGAGACAGAGCCGGGACCACACAGACCTGGATTATGTTGTAGAAAGTAGTTACCAAGCTCTCCTAGCCTTAGTTTCTTCATTTGTAAAATGGGATGGTGGGGGTGCCTGGGTGGCTCAGTCGGTTGAGCATCTGACTTTGGCTCAGGTCATGATCTCACGGTTCGTGAGTTCGACCACCGCGTCGGGCTCTGTGCTGACAGCTCGGAGCCTGGAGCCTGCTTGGGATTCTGTGTCTCCCTCTCTCTGTCTGGCCCTCCCCGACTCATGCTCCGTGTCTCTCTCTCTCTCTCTCTCAAAAGATAAATATTAAAAAAAATGGGATGGTAACTGTTTTCAGAGTCGTGAGGATTACAGAATAATAGACGTGAAGTGTTTCAGATGGTGCCTGAACGCCATAGGTCTCGATTAGGTGGTGGAGTCATTCTTGTGGCTGCTTGAACTTGGTGACTGTGTAGGTCTGTTGGCCTGGGACAGCTCTGTTTGGTGCCAGCCGTTCCAGCATAATTATGAACAGCTCCTCCTTCCTCTCTCAGAGGTATCCCAGTTTGGCGATTATATGGTCGCCCCAGGTAGAACCCGGAGGCTTTCTGTCATGTTCCCACCCCTCATCGGTCACTGACAGTCAATCTTAGGCCTTGAGTACCAGTTACAAGTAGACGGAGCCAGGTGGGTACCGTGCTAATAGGTGCTCTGCTGTTTCTGTGGGAAGGAAGTGTCTGAGGAAGCAGGTGACCAGTTTGAATATCTTCTGTGTTTCAGGAACCATTTGTAACCCTGGACCACGGAAATCCATGGCTAAGCTGCTTTACATCCGCCTGGCGCTCTTTCTGCCAGAGATGGGCTGGGCTTCTCTGGGGGCCGCCTGGATAGCAGACGACATTCAGTGTGACAAGACGGTTGTGAATGGCATCATTGCCACTGTCGTTGTCAGGTGAGGCCTTCCGTCTTCTCTCTCAGCTTCTTGTCTCAGGTGAAATGGAAGTCAACAGACCTTTCTGGGTAACTGCGGATAGCCCAATGGCACAGGGGCTTCCTGAAATCGTTAGGTATTGGACCTCTTTGAGTAGGTCATAAACATTGGGAGACGCTTGTTCATATATGAGAATTCATCTTTCGTTATGCGTGTATTGATGTCATTTTCTTTCTCACTGGTTCTCATTTTTCTGCATTTCGTCCCTTGTGTTATGAGAAGGAAGAAAACCCAGATACCAAACCAAGGGCAAAAACTAAAGGCAAGAGGAGTAGAAACGCAGTACCGGGAATTGTGACGGGGGCTGCTGCCTGGGAGTCAGGCTTTCACGTTTTCCAGGCTAACGGTCTTAGAACTGATCAAGTTAATTCCTGTCCTGTTACAGAGAAGGAAAGGGGGGCTTCCCGAGCCGCCCGGGCAGCGGTGGCAGAATCCCCTCACGGGGGCGCGTCTTCCGCTGGCACGTGTTTCCCTGAGCCACAGCACCTGGCACGTTGTGCGCTGTCTGGACACACTCACACATATGAATGGAAGACCTCTTGGACTCTTCCACAGTGTGGCAAAGTTCTCCTGGTTTTGCCGGGAAGAACCCTGAGGCATGGAGGAGTCTGGGTCGTGCTGGTGGCCCGTGGAGAGCAGGTTCCAGCTGCTTCCACGCCCAGGCTGCAACTGTACCTACTAGACGTCTTTTTTGTGGCCTTTACTTTTTTTTTTTTTTTTTTTTTTTTTTTTGAGAGAGAGAGAGGGAGGGAGGGAGGGCGGGCACGCATGCGTGCATGAGCTACAAGCCAGGGAGGGCCAGAAGGAGAGAGAATCTCAGGTAGGCTCCACGCCCAACACAGCGTTGGATGTCATGAACCGTGAGATCATTACCTGAGCCCAAATCAGGAGTCGGACACTCAACCGACTGAGCCACCCAGGCGCCCCTTTTGTGGTCTTTACTTTTAAGGCTCTGATTTTTGTGAGGCCTGGGTCAGCCGTGGATGCATAAAGAACTTTGTAGAAAAAACAAGTCGCTCACCTCAGCCTGGTTCTGGGAAATCCGCATCTTCCTCGGTAACTAGAGCCACGGCTGTACAGATATAAAAACTGAACCCTGAGGAGGGAGCCCTGGCTCATGCATGTGGACGTGGGACCCACGGTCATCGCGCCTTCTCCTCTCTCTGCTTTGCAGCTGGATTATCATCGTCTCCACTGTGGTTACCATTATCGTCGTCTTTGACCCACTGGGGGGGAAGATGGCTCCGTATTCCTCTGCTGGCCCCAACCACCTGGACAGTCATGAGTCGAGCCAGCTACTTAACGGCCTCAAGACAGCAGCTACCAGCGTGTGGGAGACCAGGATCAAGTTACTGTGCTGCTGCGTCGGGAAAGATGACCATACTCGAGTTGCTTTTTCGAGTACGGCAGAGCTTTTCTCAACCTACTTTTCAGTAAGCCGAAGGGGTCTGCTTTCGTCTCTTCTCCTGAGTAAATGTCTCCTCCGTGAAGATGAGCCCTCTGTGTTTTGAGCCGCGCCCCCGTTGACATAAAACAGCTCTTGTGGATGTGTGGTCTGTGCATGGCAGAGCAGGGGAGATGCTCACGGGACGTGGGCTCCGGAGCCTTAAGCCGGGGCCCTGCGCTTCGGATCGGACGCCGTGTCTCCGGTCATTGTGTCCTGCGTTGCTGCTGGTTCTTTGCACCGTGAAGGGTGTTAGTTAGTGTTTAAGGAGGCGAATAATGGAACCTGTATGTTTCGTGGGTAATTTGCCAGTCACCTGAATCCTCTGTCCTCCGGCCGGTGTGCTGCAGGTGCAGGCAGGTGTAAACAGTGTCCTGCATCCGGGGTGGTGTCAGACTTCGTGTGCCACATTACGGCACGACGGGATGTGTCCTTGCAGCGCAGGAAGGTGTCCTCACTCTAGAGCAGTGTCTTCAGTGATTTAGAAAAACTTGGTTTTCTTTCACATCGAGTGCTTTCGTGTAACATCCTTTAGTAAACCATCGTGTTCAGTATTGAGACCAAGTAAGGGACAGGAGTTCTCTTGCCATCCTGAGTGACTGCTGGTCCCTTTCCTGTGGTGTCCGAGTCAGCAGTGTCCAGGGCTGGCCCCGTAGGCTGACACCACGCGGGTAGCAGCAGCCTCTGTGTAGACAGTGGACAAGGGTCTCCCTAAACTAATCCCCAGGAGTGCTTCTGCCTAGTCTTAAGATATTTGGAAGAAGGGGGGGTGCCTGGGTGGCTCAGTCGGTTGAGCATCCGACTGGCTCAGGTCATGATCCGTGAGTTCGAGCCCCGCGTGGGGCTCTACTGTCAGTGCAGAGCCTGGTTTGGATCCTCTGTCTCCCTCTCTCTGCCTTTCTCCCATGCGTGCATGCACTCACTCTCTCAATCTCTCTCTCTTGAAGATATTAAAAAAAAAAAATTTTTTTTTAAACTTTGAAAGAAGGAAGAAGAGAATCTGAGTGTTCTCAGCAGGTGTCTTCACCTGCATCACAGGTAGAGCTGATGACTCGGGCTGAGTGGCCAGTACCTGCTCCTTCTGGACTGGAAGTGCCTGGAGGCAGCTGAGGATTCCTGCCTGCTCCATACCCCACCCGGAGGAGGAGGGGAAAGTCAGGGGCAGGCGGCTTGCTCTGTTGCTGTCCTGGAGTGGGGTTCTCCCGGAGGCTTGCAGTAGCTGGTGTATTTAAGTTCAGTGTCGAATCTCTGCCCCAGGGACTCTTGCCACAAAACCACAGCATCTTGAGCAAGCATCTAAGTTTGGGCTAAAATCGGCTGTTACTGGCAAAGATGGTGAATTTACTTATCCATTTGCTCCTCAGCTTTACACAAGATGTGAAGTCCATTAAGTGGTTCAGTTACTTAAAGTGAAATTTGAAATAAGAGCTCAGCCACATTTTTTTGTTGTCCAGTGGATTTGTCTGAGGGCAGGATAGGAAAAAACATTATTAAGCTCGCATGCAGAAGTCTTGAAAGGAAAATACTTTTTAAGATACCCATTTACACATAACTGTGTGTGCATGTGAACTGTATAAAACTGGGTTTTGAGGAACTCGGGCTGTCCCTGCTAAGTTTTATGACAAGCCGCTGTTTTCACCCAGGACACAGATCTGGTGCCCAGCGACATTGCGGCGGGCCTCACCCTTCTCCATCAGCAACAGGACAACATCAGGAACAGCCAGGAGCCTGATGAGGTCATCAGCCATTCCCCAGGCCCCCCCCAGGTAAGCCCATTCTGTTGGGTTGTAGAGTTTTGACATTTACACCTATTTATGTATCTTCAAAAAACAAAGAACAGAAAAACCTGGCCAGCACCAATTTCAGGAGCAGCTGGCTTGGAATGTGAGTTGTGGCTTCTGCTGGTTGTGGTTTTTCACCCGTCAGGTAAGGCGTTTGCTTACCCGGAGTTCAGGGAGCGGAGCCCGTTCCTGGCTGCTTCACATCCACGTATCTTGAAAGCATTCTCTTTTAGGAACTTGGCTGTTGCAGTCTACATGGCAGAAACTCAGGGACCGGGCTTGGATCTCCCTGGGTGTGTTTGCGCTCTGCGCCTGGGGAGCGGAAACGGGTCAGCTTTGCTTGATGGGTTTTCCTGCCACGGGTGTTTATGCTTCTGAAAGAGAAGGTGGCACGTAGGAATATACGTTTCTCTGCACCCCATCCAGCTGTCCAGGTCTTCACGGCTCACTTGTTGCAGGAAGGGGAGACTCCGGAGTTTGAGTTCAGGCTTATGACCTTGGTGAGTTGGTCTTGTCCGTAAGGGGTTCCCTGATACAAAAAGCTTTTTTTCCTTCTCTTACAGGAAGCTGATTTAGATGCAGAGTTAGAAAATTGCCATCATTACATGCAGTTTGCAGCAGCCGCCTACGGGTGGCCCCTGTACATTTATCGGAACCCCTTCACAGGGCTGTGCAAGATCGGTGGGGACTGGTAGGTGGATGGGTTTGAGGCCTCCGTCTTCCTTCTGCTTGTCACTTGCTACGCAGTCTGTCCTTTATTTCCTAAAAATAATCCGGTTTCCCCCCTCAAAACACTTTCTGTTTTGAAATATTTCAAAACTGCAAGATCAGTATTGAGAACTCCCATATATCCTTTATATGGGGCCACCAGTTGTGACTCAGTTTGGTCACATGTGCTGTGTTACTATAAATACATAGCTTCTTCCTGAACCACTGGAAGTGTGATGCAATCAGCATGCCCCTTCTCTGCGGTTACTTCAGCCTGTATTTCTGTTCCCTCCCTCCCTCCCCCCCCTCCCCCCCTACCCCCCTCCCCTTTCTTTATTTTTAATTTGAGAGAGCCAAAGTACAAGTGGGGTGAGGGGCAGAGAGAGAGAGAAAGTTACCATTAAGCAATAACTCATTTATATTCTGTCTTCACGGTTTTCCAGTTGCCACGATAGTATCCTTTGTAACAGTTTTTCCTCCAGGTCAAGATTACGCATTGCACTTAGTTGACATGCATCCCTAGTTTTTTTCTATTTTGGAACTATTCCTCAGTCATTTTTCATCTTTCATGATCTTGACATTTTGGAAAGGACACTGTAGGTATTTTGTGGAATGGCCCTCAATTTGCATTTGTCAGATGGTTTCTTCCTGATGAGAGTCCAGATACACATTTTTGGTAGGAATGTCCCGTGAGGGGTATTGCACCCTTCTTAGAATTACATCATATCAGCAAACGCAAGAGGTCAGTTTGTCCCGTTACTGGAGTTTTAGAGTCTCTCCCATTATTTTTTTTTAATGCTTTATTTATTTTTGAGAGAGAC
This sequence comes from Puma concolor, assembly GCF_028749965.1. NCBI lineage: Eukaryota > Metazoa > Chordata > Mammalia > Carnivora > Felidae > Puma > Puma concolor. The sequence continues at coordinate 5,195,228 of NC_141682.1, forward strand.
AGAGACAGAATGCGAGTGGGTTAGGGGCAGAGCAAGAGGGAGACACAGAATCCGAAGCAGGCTCCAGGCTCTGAGCTGTCAGCGCAGAGCCCGACTCGAGGCTCAAACTCACAAACTGCGAGATCATGTCCTGAGCTGAAGTCGGACGCTCAACCAACTGAGCCACCCAGGCGCTCCTTTTTTAAATTTTTTTAATGTTTATTTATTTTTGAGACAGACAGAGCATGAGTGGGGGAGGGACAGAGAGAGAGGGAGACACAGAATGTGAAACAGACTCCAGGCACTGAGCTGTCAGCACAGAGCCCGACATGGGGCTCGAACTCACAAGCTGTGAGATCATGACCTGAGCCGAAGTCGGACACTTAACTGAGTGAGCCACCCAGGCGCCCCAAGTATCTCCCATTCTTAATATTGATTTTTTTGTATGTGTAAAACATCGACACGACTCCAGAGATGAAAGCTGTAGTAAGAAGTATGCACAGGAATGTAATAATCTCTTAAAGGCCATTAGATGTTCGCCAGAGTAAGGCCTGAAAATTGTAAACTTGGTTCCTCGTGATTTGGGGAAGACAGAACAGTGGGGATCGATGTTCCTTGGTAAGTGGCTCAGGTTGGCAGAGTACCAGCCTTGCCTGTGTTTTTAGTTGTAGAACCAGGACAGCAGAATATGACTTGGTTGGAGGTGATCAGCTCAGCTGCCATTTTGGCTCCATCCTGCAGACGACAGGGCTACAGTACAGGGACTTCATTCACATAAGCTTTCATGACAAGGTAGGTGTAACGGCGCTTCTGAACTTCTTTGGGGTCCTGTAGTCCTTTGAGATTCTGACAGAAGTTACAGATTTTTTTTTTTTTTTTATGTTTATTTACTTTTGAGAGAGAGAGACAGAGACAGAGTGGGAACGGGTGAGGGGCAGAGAGAGAGGGAGACACAGAGTCCAAAGCAGGCTCCAGGCTCCGAGCTGTCAGCACAGAGCCCAACGCGGGGCTGGAACCCACAAACCGCGAGATCATGATCTGAGCCGAAGTGGGACGCTTAACCAACCGAGCCCCTCAGGCGCCCCTACAGATTATTTTCCCCAGAAAAACGTACATGGGGAGACACACACACACACACACACACACACACACACACACACACACACTTTGCATACTGTTTCAGCTTAACGTAGATGGAGCCAGAAGTCTTCATAGAGATGCTGTACTGTGTTTTTGGTTTGGTTTTAAGTTTATTTATTTATTTTGAGAGACAGCTTGCTAGTAAGCAGGGCGGGGACAGAGAGAGAGGGAGAGTCCCAAGCAGGGGCTTAAACTCCCGAACTGTGAGATCATGACCTGAGCCGAAACTAAGAGTCAGTCACTTAACCGACTGAGTCCCCCCGGATGCCCCTGCACCGTGTCTGCACATAGCCCGCCTCCTGTTGAAGGACAGGGAGCTGCACTTGGCAGTCGTGGTTGCGGAACCGTTAGCAACGGGGGCCGGCCTAACTCTGTATTCGCAGCCACACGTTCTTACCCTCGGTACCTCCTGCCTCTTTCCCTCGCCCTCAGGTCTACGAGCTTCCCTTTTTAGTGGCTCTGGACCACAGGAAGGAGTCCGTCGTGGTGGCAGTGAGAGGAACCATGTCTCTCCAGGTAGGGAGCCCAGGGACGAGGGGTGGGGCGAACGGCCAGCCGCGGGCACCAGGAGCTGAGGATCAAGGCGGCGTCAGACAGGGCAGCATGCGTTGGGGGGGAACACTGGGACAGAAGCTGCCGAAGCAGACCCCGGTTGTGAGACACTCCCTTTGGAAAAACCCAGGAAGTCGTTTTCCTTTTCACTGAGAAGCATCAGAAACAGACTGGCGGGGTTGGGGAGATGGGGGGCTTCCCTTCAAGAAGTTGCTACAGAGGCGCCTGCCAGTCCCCTCCTGGTGCTCACATGCGGACGCCTGGAGGACTGCCACTTACCTGTCCCCAGCCCAGCGAGACCTCTCCCGTCCTGTCCCGGGGAGATCCTGGGTGGCTTTTTTCTCCCTGTTTCCGTGACGTGCTTTTCGGTCTGTTCTTGGCCGTTCCTCAATCTCATTTCCTGATTCCCACTTTGCTGCCGCCCCAGAAAGTGTAGAGAGACCTTGACCCTCTGCAGGGCGGGGGTGCACCTGGGGGTTCTGGCCGGACACCGCAGGCACCTCACCTCCTCCAGACCCGCTGTCTGAGCCCCGATTTCTGGTAATTCTGCAGCAGCCCCCAGCTGTCCCCTATAGAAAGGGTGAAGCCGTCCTCGGTTTCTGTCCTGCCTTCCTGCCCGGCTCTCTCCGGCCATCTCTCTGTGCACAGTGCCGTAGCCCTGATTGTGCCCCCGTCCCCTTTTCCAGGCCAGGGAAGCAGTTTTCTACCCGGGTCCCCGTCCCTGGTCTTTCATTTTCCCAATCAGTCCTCATACCGTCCACAGAGACTCTTTCCAGAATGTGGGTCCGATCTTCCCACTCCTCAGGACCTCCCTCACCGCACCCCCTTCCCCGTTGCTTTTTAATACAGAATTCATGTCTCTTATCATGGCTCTATCGGAGCTTTGTGACCCGAGCCCCCCTGCCTTTCCACTTCCCACCAGGCACTCCACATGCTCCGGAGTCCCATCCCTGGTGGGTTAGCCAAGCTGGGGCCTGCTGCCCCTTCACCTGGGGTTGCCCACCTCCCTGTTTCCTGAAAGTAAGTTTCTCCTTTAGTCTCTGGCGTCACCTCCTCCAGGAATCACCCCCACCCCAATGCATTTCTTACCCTCCCTTAGGTTTCTGTGAGCCGTTGATAGCCCCTTGAGGATAGGAACCATGCTTTGTTCAAAACCCAGGTACAGGGCTCTGCTCTGTGGTACTTAGAAGAGGGGTGTACAGAGTACTTAGGCAGGAGGTGTGTCTTAGACGTGTCCCACAGCCCCCTCCCTGCCATGGGTCCCTCAGGCTTCCTGGCCACCTGGGTTTCCCTCCTGAGTTTGGGTGTGAGGTTCAGTCCTCAGTCTGACCCAGGAGACTGTCCTTCAGAGGGACCCGCCCCACAGCGTCTGCTCTCAGCTCATCCCGGCGGCCTCTTCCAATGTGCTCTTTGCAGGACATCCTCACGGACCTGTCAGCGGAGAGCGAGGACCTGAACTTGGAGTGTGGGGTGCAAGACTGTTCGGCGCATAAGGTACGAGCCCTGGGGTTTGTGTTCAGGAGTGTTCCGTCCAAGAGAAGCTCAGAGGGGCCAGGGTTTTTCCAAGTCTGACTGTCCCGTGAATGCTAACCTGCTAACCGTACAGCAGATAGCCAGTGCCGAGTGAGTGCTCTCTTCCCCTTTAGTACCAATTCCCACGACAGTCCCACCAGGTTGCTTTTTGTTTCTTTAAGAGGAAGCAGCAGGTTCTGAGCCATCGAGGGACTTACCAGAGGCCACACAGTTGTTAGGATAAGTGTCACTCGGCATTTGACCCCCCAGTCGAATGCTCTTCCCTTGATGAAAGTCACACATTGTCGTGGGGAAGTCGAGGTCCGAGGAGCGTCCAGCGCACGTGAGTCTCCCGCCCAGGAGCCCCAAGGGGCCCCGCAGCCCCATCCTGTCGCCCGCGGGTTTCCTGTGCAGAGGACACAACACACGAGTTCTCGTCTTGTTGGTTCTGTGCCGGTGGCGTGGGGCTGCGGGCTCCTCCTCCAGGAACACAAAGGGCCTAGAGCAGAGGTGGTTTTTTTAAACGGTTTCGATGACGTGACATGGTATCTGTCACATTAACCACTTGTAAGCGTACGGGTTGCTGGCGGTAGATGGATTCCAAATGCCCGTCCCCATGACCGCCATCTGTGCCCAGACTTTCTCATCATCCCGAACAAACTGTCCCTTCAGTCCCCTCTCGGCAGCCGCTGAGAGACGTTCTGCTGTGTGCACAGACCACTTTGGTTTGTCCGTTTGTCCACTGGAGGGCCCGCCAGCCACTGCTGCAGCCCTTCCTTTGCGCTCTGTAGAGACGCCACCCGGAAGCGGGGCCGCCGCGTCTTGGGGTGTTAGCTGGGTTTCACTCGGGGAGGAGCCGCCGAACCGTCTTCCGGCCCAGCTGCACCAGTTGGCGCTCCGCTTGCAGCGTGTGAGGCTCCCGTTCTCCACGTTCTTGTTCACACGTATCTTCTGTGGCTTCGATGACAGCCATCCCAGGGGTGCGAAGCGGTGTCTCGCTGCGGTCTGGGTTCACGTTTCCCTGATGACTGATGCGGTGGCGAGCAGGGAGTTTTAACGTTTGGGGGAATGTCCGGTCCCAGAGATCATGGCGGCTGCTTCCGGGGCCAGGGCTGTCGGGGTGGACGGCAGTGGGCCTGTGCTGTTTTTATGCACTTGGGGGTTTTTCAACCAAAACCCGTATCACTTCTCTAGTAATCGTTTTTTAAGCAAAATGCTTAGTTTTTTTGTTTTTTTTTTTTTTTTTAATTTTTTTTTCAACGTTTATTTATTTTTGGGACAGAGAGAGACAGAGCATGAACGGGGGAGGGGCAGAGAGAGAGGGAGACACAGAATCGGAAACAGGCTCCAGGCTCCGAGCCATCAGCCCAGAGCCTGACGCGGGGCTCGAACTCACGGACCGCGAGATCGTGACCTGGCTGAAGTCGGACGCTTAACCGACTGCGCCACCCAGGCGCCCCAAAATGCTTAGTTTTTATATAAACGTGTCAGAGCCGGAGTGGAGCTGATTGAGCCAGTGTCCTGCCTGGATAGTTCGCAAGGCGGGGCCAGACTGGAGGCTTCGTTCTGCACCCCCCGTTAGAAGCTTGACAGTCCTCGGAAGTGAATGTTCCCCCGCAACCCCTAGCTGTCTCTTCGTGCCTCGAGTCACACAGGAATCCAGTTTAACTGTCGGACACGTGGGAAGAAGAACCAGAATGTTCGACTTTCTTACCGAGACACAGCCACTAGCCGACCACAGGATGCGGTTCAGTGGGCTGGGTAGTGGCTCTGGTCTTAGAATCTAGCCGCAGGCTTTGTGCGACCACAAGATGCGCTCTGAGCCTGGTCCCGGTCCCTCCAGAAGCTGCTCCTCCCTCGGGCCAGGAAGGTGGCTGCTGGAGCTGCAGGCCTAAGGGCCTGTACTGCTGCTCTCCGCCTCTGGCTTCACTCCTACACGTTTTGGCCCCGATACTGGCCGAAGTCGTTGGAGTTCACGACCATGCAAGCGAGCACAGTCTTGGCCTGCGTGTGTGACACGGGCCAGGGACTCCGGCCAGCTGCAGTGGTGTCCAGGTCACTTTTGGCTCTGTCTGTCTGGAACCGGGCCTCTCTCGTGTGAGGCCAGGTCCCGCCTCCTCCCACAGAATTCAGTCGTTACCCACTCAGGGATTTGTAGTAGCTCGGGAGGCTCTCCCGCGTCTCGCATCTGAACACAGGATTTCTCCCCTTCGGTCTTGTTAGAAGAGCAGCCCCACAAGGACAGGGGCCACGATGGCCTTGTCTTGTCCTCCATTGAAACTGCTTCATTTTTCAAGAAACCTGTTTCTTAGGACAGCTGTATTTGTTAGGAGGTTTTACATTTCATTTCTTCTTTGAAATGGAACTAAAATCTGACCCCCCTAGAACTCATTTCCGATGGTCTTAGTTTTGCCTTTGCCGAAACTGAATGCTTGACGAATATCACTTACTCGGAACTTTATGTTTTAATGTCATGTTAGAAGATCAGCCACTTATAATCTAAATCTGACAATCCGTCAGGACTTGGCTGAAGTAAACCGTGGTATGCGTATACAGCAAAATATCGTATAGCTTCAGAATAAGCCATAGAAAGACCTCTTGCCATGCACGTGTGTTCCCGATGTTACCCGTTCACTGGTTCATGAAAACAGCCATGGAGCCCCCTCTCCAGGCCGAACTCTGCATCAGGAACCAGGAACACAAGGGCGAGTGGTAGCTGTGGCCGCTGATCCCCAGGTGCTGGTCTCCGCCTTGGGGAGACCGTCACAAATGAGTGTGCACAGTGTAAGCCTGTCACCTGTCATAACGGAACTCATTTCGTCTGATGATCAAAAGCCACCTTCTCTCGTCTGCATTTTTAGGGGATTTCTCAAGCCGCCAGATATGTGTACCAGCGCCTCATCAACGATGGGATCTTGAGCCAAGCGTTCAGCATTGCTCCCGTGAGGTTTTCATTTTTCTTTTCCTTCCCGTCGTTGTCATCAGCCGTCTGCTTCGTTTTAACCACGACACGTTCTGCTTTTGTCCCGCAGGAATACCGGCTAGTGGTCGTGGGACACAGCCTGGGGGCCGGCGCCGCGGCCCTGCTGGCCATCATGCTCAGGAGCTCGTACCCTCAACTCCGGTGCTACGCCTTCTCCCCGCCCCGGGGGTTGCTGAGGTACTTGTTTCTGGCAGGCGTGTGACGGGGTGCCGCGTGCTCCAGACCGGTCTTGGAGTTGTGATCTCGTGATCTCTCGTGCTCAGCCCGTTTGCTTCAAGCACTGCACAGTTGCAGGGACACCGAACAGCCTTTCACAGGCCTGCGTGAGCACAGCTCTGCTCTCCAAAAGGGCACAGAGCGGAGACTCTTTACACAGAGGGACGGCTCACATCAGATGTCCCACAGAATACGTTGTGAAACGGTCACAAGACGTCTGGGCAACCTCTGTCTCCTTACATGACAGAATTTCTTTCCTTGGGATAAGAATTTTTAAGATTCATTTAGCAACTTTCAGTGTTTGTTTATTTTTGAGAGACAGAGAGACAAAGAGAGACAGAGCACAAGTGGGGGAAGGGCAGAGAGAGAGGGAGACACAGAATCCGAAGCAGGCTCCGGGCTCCGAGCTGTCAGCGCAGAGCCCGACGCAGGGCTCAAACCTACAAGCCATGAGATCATGACCTGAGCTGAAGTCGGACGCTCACCCGACTGAGCCCCCCAGGCGCCCCTCTCTTAGGAGCTTGCAGATGTGCCATCTGGTGTCAGTAACTCGTCACCATGCTGTACTTCCATCCCCATCGGTCCCCGTGACTTATTTCTAATTCGGGCTTTGCGCCCTTGGGCTCTGTTCACCCAGTCCACCCGCCCTGCAGCCCTCGCCTCTGGCAGCCACCAGCCTGTATTCTCCGTGTCTGTGAGCTTGGCTTTGGGGGATTTTTTTTTTTTTTTTATATTCCACATATAAGTGAGATCATACAGTATTTATAAAAGTAAATAAGTCTATCTGACTGATTTCAGTTAGCATAATGCCCTCAGTGTCCATCCGTGTTGTTGCAAATCGCAGAATTTCATTCTATTTTATGGTCATTGTACATGCACGTGCACACACCACTTTTTTTCCATTCATGTGCTGATGCATGCTTACGTAGTTCCCACGTCTTGGCCGTTGCAAATCATGCTGCAGTAAACGTGGGGGTACAGCTCTCTTTTCAAGTTAGCGTCTTCATTTTCTTTGGACATGTACCCAGAAGTGTAATTGCCGGAGGACATGATAGTTCCACGTTTAGGTTTTTGAGGAGACTTCACAGTTTTCCACAGTGGCTGCACCAGTTTGCTTTCCCACCAGCAGGACACCGGGGTTGCCTTTTCTCCACATCCTCGCCAGCACTCGTTATTTCTTGTTTGGGGACCTTTGTTGTTTTACTAGCCATTCGGACAAGTGTCAGGTGATATCTCATCGTGGTTTGGATTTGCATTTCCCTGAGAAGTAGTGATGTTGAGCATTTTCATGTACCTGTGGGTCATGTGCATGTCTTTTTTTGGAAAAAAGTCCATTCGGGATGCCTGGGTGGCTGTCAGGCATCCGACTCTTGATCTTGGCTCGAGTCTTGATCTCAGGGTTGTGAGTTTGGGCCCCGTGTTGGGCTCCACACTGGGTGTGGAGTCTGCTTAAAAAGAAAATGTTTAGGGCTACCTGGGTGACTAGGTCGGTTAAGCGTCTGACTCTTGATTTAAGCTGAGGTCATGATTTCATGGTTCACAAGATCAGGCCCCATGTGGGGCTCTGCGCTGATAGCATGGAGCCTGCTTGGGATTCTCTCTCTCCCTCCCTCCTTCTCTGTCTCTCTGCCTCTCCCCTGCTTGTACGCGTGTGCACGATCTCTCAAAAATAAACATTTAAAAAAAAAAAGGTATTGGACGCCTGAATGGCTCAGTCAGTGCAGCATCTAACTTCAGCTCAGGTCGTGATCTAACAGTTCGTGAGTTCGAGTCCCACTTTGGGTGAGCCCTGCTTCTCTCTCTGTCTCTCCCTCCCTCTCCCCCTCCCCCTCCCTCTCCCCCTCCCTCTCCCTCTCTCTCTCCCTCCCTCCCTCCCTCTCTCCCTCCCTCCCTCCCTCCCTCCCTCTCTCCCTCCCTCCCTCCCTCCCTCTCTCCCTCCCTCTCTCCCTCTCCCTCTCTCCCTCTCCCTCTCTCCCTCTCCCCCTCTCCCTCTCCCCCTCTCCCTCTCTCCCTCTCTCCCTCTCTCCCTCTCCCCCTCTCCCCCTCTCCCTCTCTCCCTCCCTCTCTGTGCCCCTCACTCACTGGTGTCCTCTCTCAACAACAAAAACAAAAAAACCACAAAGTGTTGCTTAAAAAAAAAGAATGTTCTGCTCCTCTGCCCATTTTTAAATCTGTTTTTCTGCTAGTGGGTTGTGTGAATTCTTTATATATTTTGGGTATCAACCCCTTGTCAGAGGTATGATTTGCAAATGTTTTCTCCCATTCCGCAGATCGCCTTTTCGTTTTGTCGGTCGTTCCCTTTCTCTGTGCAGAAGCTTTTCGGTTGGATGTGGTCCCTCCCTGTTTAGTTTTGCTTTTGTTGCCTTTGCTTTTGGGGTCAAATCCAAAAAGTCATCATTGAGACCAATGTCTGGGAGCTCACTGCCTGTTTTCTTCTGGGAGTTTTATGGTTTCAGGTCTTATATTTAAGTCTTTCATCATTTTGAGTTGGGTCGTGTTGTGGTGTAAGATAGGGGTCCAGGTTCATTCTTCTGCACGTGGCTTCGGTTCTCCCAGCACCATTGCTTGAAGAGTGTTCTGGCCGCCTCGTATATTCTTGCTGCTGTGTTGTAAATTAGTTGGCTTTATTTCTGGGGTGTGTGTCTGTTTTTATGCCAGTACCATACTATTTTGATTACTGTAGCTTTATGATATCGTTTGGAATCCGGGAGCATGATGCCTCCAGCTTTGCTCTTCGTTCTCAAGATTGCTTTGGCGATTTGGGGTCTTTTGTGGTTCTGCCTAAATTTTAGGATTATTTCGTCTATTTCTGTGAAAAATGCCACTGGAATTGTGATAGGGATTGAGCTGACTCTAGATTGCTTTGGGTAGCGTGGATATTTTGACAGTATTAATTCTCCCAGTCCGCGAGCATGGAAACCTTCCCATTTATTCTTGTCTTCAGTTCTTTCATCAGGTCTTAGGGTTTCCAGTGCACACGTCTTGCCCCTCCTTGGTTAAATTGATTCCTTCGTGGTTTTGGGGTGCAACTGTGAGTCGGATTGCTTTCTTATTTTTCTTTCTGATAGCTCATTAGCTTATGCCAACAACAGATTCCTATATACAAGTACATACCTTGTGTTATTGTGCTTCGCAGGTACTGCTTCACTTTTTAAATTTTTTTTAAATAAGTAAAGGTGTGTGGCAGCCCTGCCTTAAGCAAGTTTGTTGGGACCACTTTTCAAACAGCATCAGCTCACTTTATGTCTTTGTTACATTTTAAAGGTTCTTGCAGTATTTCAGTTTTTTTCATTATTTTGTTATGTTGATGTGTGATGGGTGGTTATGACTCACTGAAAGCTCCGATGGTGGTTAGCATTTTTTAGCAATATAGTATTTAAAAAAAATTTTTTTTACGTTTATTTATTTTTGAGAGACAGAGACAGAGCACAAGCAGGGTAGGGGCAGAGAGAGAATGAGACACAGAATCCGAAGCAGGCTCCAGGCTCGGAGCTGTCAGCACAGAGCCTGAGGCAGGGCTCGAACTCACAAACTGTGAGATCATGACCTGAGTCGAAGTCGAACGCCTAAACGACTGAGCCACCCAGGCGCCCCACAATAAAGTATTTTTTAATTACAGTGTGTACGTTGTTTTTGTAGACACATCATTGCACACTTTAAATAGACACTGCACACTTGGGGCCCCTGGGTGGCTCAGTGGGTTAAGCGTCTGACTTTGGCTCAGGTCTTATCTCGCAGCTCATGAGTTTGAGCCCCGCCTCAGACTCTGCTGACAGCTCAGAGCCTGGAGCCTGCTTCAGATTCTGTGTCTCATTCTCTCTCCGCCCCTTCCCCGCTTGAGCTCTGTCTCTCTCTCTCTCGAATATAAAGAAACATTAAAAAAAGTTAAATAGACGTTGCACACTTAATAGACTGCAACGCGTGTAAACAGAACTTCTCTGCGCTGGGAAACCAAACGATTCACGTTAGTCGCTGTACCGCAGTATTTGCTTTACTGCAACCGAACCTGCGTAACACTGTGCCCCATGTTATGTCCGGAGTCGTCCTGTAGTCTACAACTCTCCTGAATTTGTTTCCTGATTATTTTTTTAAGTTCGAAAGTATATTTTTCTTTTCTTAACATACTTAATCCTACATCATTTTCTGTCCTAATGATAAAAGAAGTTTGTGCTATAATTTAAAAAATACTTCTAGCTGCTTGTATGTGGCTATGTTTTACAAATTGACAGTTTTTACTTACTTGAGAGAGAGAGAGCAGAAGCTGGAGAGGGGCAGAAAGAGAGAAAGACACAATCTTAAGCTGGTTCCATGCTCAGCGTCAAGTCTGACAATACAGGGCTGGATCCCACAGCCCTGGGATCATGACCTGAGCTAAAAATCAAGAGGATCCAATCAACTGAGCCAGCCAGTCACCCAGACATAATATTTTGTATACATTATATCCTTAAATATTGTTTGAGAGCATGTTTTTTATGTAGCTGCTGAGTATTCTATTATCTGGTTATACCATTTTTATTCTATGGATGGAAATTTACATTTTGTGTTACTATTGGTAATTACATATAATAATTATAATTCCGTCCATTATATTTATATATAAATATTTGTATACCTTTCCAATTTTTAAAGCTTTTTTTTTTTTTTTTTTAATGTTTATTACTTTTGAGAGAGAGACAGAGCGTGAGCCAGAGAGGGGCAGAGAGAGAGGGAGACACAGAATCTGAAGCAGACTCTAGGCTCTGAGCTCTCAGCACAGAGCCAGATGCGGGACACGAACTCACCAACTGTGAGATTATGACCTGAGCTTAACCCACTAAGCCACCCAGGTGCCCCTTAAAGCTCTTTTTATGTTAAAATATACATTTATACATATCAAAAGACATGAATGACTTCTAAAAAAATTTTTTTAATATTTATTTTTGAGAGAGAGACAGAGAGGAAGCCGGCGAGGGCAGGGAGAGAGGGAGACACAGAATCCGAAGCAGGCTCCAGTCTCTGAGCTGACAGCACAGAGCCTGATGTTGGGCTCAAACCCACAAACTGCGAGATCATGACCTGAACCAAAGTTGGACATTTAACTGACTGAGCCACCCAGGAGCCCCAACAGGAATGACTTTTTATTTTTATTTTTTTATGTTTTTATTTTATTTTGAGAGAGTGTGATCAGGGAAGGGGCAGAGAGAGAGGGAGATACAGAATCCAAAGCAGGCTTCAGGCTCCAAGCTGTCGGCACAGAGCCCGACGCGGGGCACGAACTCATAGACTATGAGATTGTGACCTAAGCCGAAGCCGGACGCCCAACCGACTGAGCCACCCCAGGTGCCCCAGGAATGACTTTTTAACTGAATTCTTAGATTGTGAAACATTTAATACAAAATTTACATTTTCTGAGAAGGATAAGCAAACATCTTTACAACGTGGATGCATTTTGCCATGTGAAGAAAAGTCTACACACAAGACCTATTGTAGGATTCCAGTTATCTCACCTCCTGGGGTGGGGGTGGGATTGATGGCCAGAGGACACAGGGGGCCCTTGGGAGTGCTGGAAACGTTCTTTATTGTGATGGTGGTGGCAGTTAAGCAGTTAAAGCATTTGTCAGGACTTGTCCACTCACATTGGGTGATTTTACTATGTCCACCTCAATAAAGTGGATTTAAAAATACACACAGCTCTCTGTACCCACATTGAGAAACCAAGCGTTCAGTGACTTAGAATTCCCTGTGCGTCCTCTCCTTCCCTGCACATACTCCCCATCCTGACCTTTGTGAAAATTCTTCCTTTGCTTTAAAGAGTAGTTTTCCCGCTTATATTCAGGTCTCCACATAGCAGTTTGGGTTTGTGTGGTTTCAGAATTTATAGAATTGGATTCCTTGTCTGTTGAGTTTCTACTTTGGTGGTGTTCCTTTTGCCCATTTTTCTGTCAGGTCGTCTTTTGCTTCCTCGATCTGCAAACACGTATGTTATGTAGTCCGTTCTTTTGCAGCTGCAAGTAAGTGTCGTGAATATGCTCTCCTGGTCCTCAATGTGCTTTGTACTTGCATTGCGTCCTGTCTTCACTTCCTTCCGTTCTTGATTTTAACCTTCATTTGTCAACCTTTTCATTTATGATTTTTGTTTCTTATTTAAGAAATCTTTTTCAGGGCACCTGGGTGGCTCTGTCGGTTGAGCGTCCGACTTTGGCTCAGGTCATGATCTCATAGTTTGTGGGTTTGAGCCCCGCATCAGGCTCTGTGCTGACCGTCTGCTCAGAGCCTGGAGCCTGTTTCACATTCTGTGTCTCCTTCTCTCTCTGCCCTTCCCCCGCTCACGCTTTGTCTCACTCTGTTTCTCAAAAATAAATAAATGTAAAAAAAAAATTTTTTTTTAAAGAAATCTTTTTCTATCCTAAGGATTCGAAGCTCATCTTCTTTATTCCAACAGCTCTTAGTCTGGCCTTTCACCTTTAGGTAGATCTTTAGTCTGTGTTTAATTGCGTTTTTGTGTGCGGTGTGAGTCTGGGATCCAGTCATTTCCCCCTCACACAGCGCAACATCGTAGCCCTTCCCCTGCTGCCAACACGAAGTGTTGGCCTCTAGTGGTGCAAATCTAGTATGCCTTTTGCTTTTGCAAGAGCTTCGTGGCTGTTCTTAGCCCTTTGCACCTCATAATCAATTTTGGGATCAACTTTGCAAGTTCCGTAAACAAAAAGCTTAGTTCTTATTTCAGCTGCCTTTACTTTCTAGTTCACTCTGGAGGTAACTAACACATTACTGAGCCTTCCAGCCTTTGAACATAAAGTCGCTTTTCAAGTATTCTGGGACCCTTTAATGTCTTCCAATTAAATTTTATCATTTTCTCCTTTGGCTGACGTAGATCAAGCTCATAGAAATTTGTCTTTCGTCTTGTATCCAACAGCCTTGTTAAATTTCCCTATTAATTAGAATTCCTCTGCAGATGCTTTCTTTTTTTTTTTTTTAATTGTATATAATAACTTCACAAATGACAGTTTTCTTTTTTTTTTTTTCCCTTTCGGGGCTGATCACTATTAAAATGTCCTGTGTCCTTTTGCAGTCAGTCCCTTCCACCCACCCCCAGGTATCCAAGGATCTTTTTGTCACTGTAGTTTTCTCTTCTCTAGCATGTCATAAATGGAATCCTACAATATGCTGTCTTTTGTGTTGCGTTTCTTTTACTCAGTAAGGTGCATCCAGGTTACATGGGTGTTTGCTTTTTTCCTAAGTGCTTGTAGAATCTCCTTTTAATGTATCTTGCTTGAAAGGTTTAGATCCCCCAATCTGTGAAGGCCTAGTCACATGTGGCAGATGGCTGCCTCTGCGGTCTCCCACTCCTTGGGGGCCTCCCATCAGACAGGCATTACTGCCTTGCTCTTACTGCACGTTGTGAACTTGTCTCTCGTACCTTGTCTCTTTGTTTCTAGTGCTACCTTCTGGATAGTTCTTCGGATTCCTGTACGAGATCACTAATGCTCTCTTCAGTGCTTATGATCATCTTAAAATGGAATTTTCATACAGAAATTACAAATTCAAACCAAGGTCAAAAGAGCAGAAGCCACCATTTAATCAGCTTCAGTAGTTTATTAACACTCCGAATCTTCAGGTACCCCCTGCTTCCCACAGATCCCATGGCGCGATTACTTTGATGCAAATCTGAGACCTATCATTTTATCCGGAAATATGCTGATTTCTATAGCATAGAGCACTTTTTTAAAAAGTTAATAATTTCTTCGTACCACTAACTAACTGATCACGTTCTCCCAATGATCTCATAAATGTTATAAATTCCAAACAAGATTCTCACATTGGATATAGTGGATTTGTCTTGTAACTGTATTTTTTTTGTTAAGTTTTTAATCACATTTAGTAGTGTACATGCAGGCAATCCAGACAACAGAAATTCTGTAAACTCTCTTAATGTATAGATTTCTCATTTCCCTCTATTTCCGAAACAAGTTACTTGTTGTGGAGAATCCACATTCTGGATTTCCTTTCTTGTATATTCACCATGTCACGTAACATGTTCCTGCGTACCGCTGGCTGTGTGTCCTAGAAGATGGTAATTGTGTCTAGAAACTTGACAGACTCAGGGTTGATTTTTTTTTTTGACAGTAATGCGTGGTGGGAATGGTACGTGATTCCTATTGGATCACCTCAGGAGACACCGATCTGCTGGGCTCTGTGACGTTGGCAGCTGGTAACTGATACGTACATATTTTATTAGCGATTGCAAGATGTTGATATTCTGGCATTCCTTCTACAGTTATTAGCCAAAAATTAAAAAAAAAAAACAAAACTTTTCTTCCAAGTACTTGGTTATCTGAGGTATAAGCTTCTCACAGTTTAAGCAGAACAGATGCATGAATGCTTGAATCTTTCCCTCTCCTTAGCTGTGTGCCGAGTGCTGAATCGGTATTCTAGCATTCTCCAGAGGTGGACCTTCATTCTTTGAAACTATCTCAGCCCATTGCAGCAGAGTTGCTGATGTTCCCACGGTCCCCTTTTGGCCAGCGGAGTCCCTTCAAACCAGGCTTCTCACCCTGCCACGGCCCCGGGTGTCGGACAGGTGTCTCCTTTCTGGCACCACAAAACGGTTCTCAGGTTTCTTGCCCGGTCCTGCCATCTGGAAGCGGCAACCATCTCCCCATGGAGTACTGTGTTGTTTTTGAGTAGGAAATGGTATTAGAGACTGTCACCTGGGCACCGGGTGCCCCATTCCTGCCAGGCGGGGTCACGGTTTCTAGGCCTTTTCGGTGCTAAGAGGTAGGAAATGCTGTTGTTACCCCAAAGAGGAAATGTATCCTTACTTCACATTGACACTTTCAACTTAAAGATCGGGATTTTTACCGCAACTGTATCTTTTTTTCTCTCATGCTAAAAATCTTGGTTTCCTTGAGCCCCGGTTTTTAGTAGGTCCACAGAGCCGTGTGCGCACCGATGTATGTGTGCAGAGGGCCCACAGACTGACCACTTCCGGAATGCTCATAGTGGGAGGATTGCTGCAGGCGGTTTGGGTTTTTTTACACTTGGTTTTGTTCTTATGTAACATCCCCCCCAGGGATGGACAGCCAACTTCTGTTGTTGGAAGCTCACCTGAAATAATCCTTCCGTTTGGCTAATACACCGCTAGGTTCATTTCTTTCACCCTCGATGTTAGGAATTGCTTTCCTTCTTTTAATTTTTATGATTATGTAAAACAATGACGTGGTTCCAAAGACAACTCTACAGAGCAAGAGACACTCAGAGACATCTCCTTTCCATCCTTCTTCCCTGAGGTCACCGTTAGTTTTTAACTTGGCTTTTCCATAATTCTCACCTATTTACATATAAAAGCAAATACGGATACAATTTTGCATTCCTCCTCCTTTTCGTAAGTCTTCATGCTGCCGTGGGTGTTGTTGTAACTTGTAACTTGACCGTGTGTCCTGAGACCACCCCACAGCAGCACAGGCCACCCTCACTCTCCTGCTGCTAAGGACTCGGTACTCCCTGGACGTGCTGTGGTGTATGAATTGAACAGCTCTCCAGGGGTGGACACTGGGGTTTCCAGCCTCTGCTATTGTAAGCAGTGATAGCCTTTTGTATCTGTCCTTCTCCGTTTTTGCCAGTTGGTGTTTTTTCTTTCAAGTGTATTTATTTTGAGAGAGCGCGCACACCCCTGCACGAGCCGGGGAGGGGCAGAGGAGGAGAGACTGATTCCCAAGCAGGCTCCCGCTATCTTTGCAGAACCCGACTTGGGGCTCGATCCCACGAACTGTGAGATCATGACCTGAGCCGAAATGGAGTCGGACGCTGAAGCAACTGAGCCCGCCCGGGAGCCCGGCCAGAGTGTCTGTTAGGTCCCTCCAAGCGGGGCTGCGGGGCGAAGGGTACAAGCACGTGCGTGGTCTGCCGTCTCGATCCGGCTGACGGCTGTTGTGGCTTTACTAGAATCCGGGGAAGGAGTCGCTCCGATTGGATGCTCTCCACTTTCTCTTCCCCTTTTTTAAAGGGTAGAGAACAGCCCAAGTCTCTGAAAACTGACCTCGGTCACCTGGCAAAGTTGCTCGATTTCTCTTTGGAGCTCTTTGTGGGCAATATAATCCTGAAACTTGACGAATGTTTATCTTTCTGAAATTTCAGCAAATCCCTTTATGAACACTCCAAGAACTTCACCGTGTCGCTTGTGCTAGGCAAGGATATCATCCCCAGGTGAGTGTGCCGGCGCTTCCTCGGGGCTCGGGGCAGCTGAAAGACCGGATTTTGAGCTTCAATCTGGTCTTCTGCTAAACAGGTTAAGTGTGACCAACTTGGAAGATTTGAAGAAGAGAATCTTGCGAGTGATCGCGCACTGTAACAAGCCCAAGGTAACCTGGGGGTGCCCGGAAGAGGGTCTGCAGGAGTCGGAGGCTGTGTGTGCCCCGAGAGGAAGTTTCTCAATTCAGAGGCTCTTAGCCCAGCGCATTCGATGCTGTTGCCTGAGGCTCTCTCTCCCCGGGGTACAGCTTCCATCTGGGGCTCGGGGCCGATGCCAAGGAAAGCACACAGCTCAGTCCTGAAATGCCACGGTTAGAGACTGTGGTAGAACCTTCCCTGTTCCACTTCAGTGATGCGCTTTCTTTGCCCTGTCTTGTGACCAACAGTATTCTGATGCTTTTGGTCCCAAAGCTTAGAAAATAAGGCTGCCAAATAGAGTTTAAGAATTATTAGTATACCATGGAATGTTATAGTCATTAGAAATGGTGACATAAATTTACATTTATCAATAGAGAAAGATATCCATGATGTACTGAGAAAAAAAAACACTTTTTTTTTTTTTTTTAAGGGCAGATTTAAAAATGATCCACTTCAGCTCAGGTCATGATCTCTCAGTTCGTGGGTTCAAGCCCTGCATCAGGCTCTCTGACAGCTCAGAGCCTGCTTCCAATCCTCTGTTCGCCTCTCTCTGCCCCTCCCCCAATTGAGCTCACTCTCTCAAAAGATACATATATATATATATATATATTTTTTTTTTTTTTTTAAAGGATTCTCAGGGGCACCTGGGTGGCTCAGTCGACTAAGCATCCGGCTCTTGATTTTGGCTCAGGTCATGATCTCACAGTGCAGGAGATCGAACCCCGTGTCAGGTGTCGACATCATAGAGCCTGCTTGGGATTCTCTCTTGCCCTTCTCCCTGGCTCACAGTCTCTCTCTCTCAAAATAAATGAACATTTAAAAAAGTAATATAAAAATGATTCTTAGAGGTATGTTTGAAGGCAGCGGATGATAGGTGGTAACAAGGATGTAGAGTTTTTGATGATTTTTTTTTTTTTAATTTTTTTTTTCAACGTTTTTTATTTATTTTTGGGACAGAGCAAGACAGAGCATGAACGGGGGAGGGGCAGAGAGAGAGGGAGACACAGAATCGGAAACAGGCTCCAGGCTCTGAGCTGTCAGCACACAGAGCCCGACGCGGGGCTCGAACCCATGGACCGTGAGATCGTGACCTGGCTGAAGTCGGACGCTTAACCGACTGCGCCACCCAGGCGCCCCGAGTTTTTGATGATTTAATTTACTATGAAAACAAAGTTTTCTGACTTTCAAAAAAATTCTTTTAATAAGCTTTCTCCTTACCAACTACTCCCCACTCCTCAAATTTTTAAAAAGTAATGTGCTTAAGGGAAAGAATGAAGCTGGTTGGCAGAACTGCCTAAAAAGAATTAAGGGTCACTTTTTCTCAAAATCTGCATGATGTGGTTTTTACTGTTGCTTCAAGTTTGATGTGGCTTCGTTGTGCAAGAGATACAGGAGTTCAGGCCACTGAGGTCCACGCTCCTAAGACCCGTGGTTTAAACAAACCAGGGAGGCATTTGAGCTCTGAGGTCACCGTCCCGCAGCAAGTGCTGTGGTCCGAGGTCTGTGTGGCCCGGGAAGGACTGGGTAACAGGCACCTGCCTTCTTGCTCTGCCCTCAGTACAAGATCCTGCTGCGCGGGTGCTGGTATGAGCTGTTCGGAGGCGACCCTGACAACCTTCCAACAGAGCTGGACGGGGGCGCCCAGGGACACCTGACGCAGCCGCTTCTGGGGGAGCAGAGCCTGCTGACGCACGGGTCCCCGACATACAGCTTCTCCAGCGACTCCCCCCTGGAGTCCCCTGCCAAGTACCCCCATCTCTACCCTCCCGGCAGGATCATCCACCTGGAGGAAGAAGGCACCTCAGGGAGGTGAGTGCGGGCGGCGTGGCTCGGTCCCCCTTGACGTGCGCTTCCAGCCAAGGGGGGCGCTCCGCTAGTTCAGCTTCTGTCTGTCCCAGGTTTTGCCGCGCCGCCGCTCGGTACAGTGCGAGGTGGGCACACGAATCACAGTTCAGCAAAATACTCATCGGCCCGAAGATGTTAACGGACCACATGCCCGACGTCCTGATGAAAGCCTTGGACAGCGTGGTGTCCGACAGGGCCGCCTACGTTTTCTGTCCCCCCGGAGGTGGCTCCAACGTGGACGTGGTGTAAGTAGAGCTACTCTAAACCGCTCGAGGACGGCAGACTCACACTTTTGTTCTTACGTGGACAGTAGCAGAGTGACGTCCGTGATGCCGGTGGATGTCCGTCGATAGGAATCCGACAGGTACTAGATTTGGTGGTCTTCTGAATCACGGAACGATTTGGGAAGTCATTTCGATCACAGTGTTAGCAAGATCGGGTGTCAGGAGAGAACACGGAGATGACGGGACTCGTGTAGGAAGCTTCGGGAAGCTCCAGGGCAATTCCCTGATGATCTCAGAACCGTCCCGGCAAAAGTTGGGATCCACGGCCAGGTTTAAGGACCTGACAGATCTGTGGACTCTCACCCCCCCATCCTACCTTTTCACTGACAGGGTCTCGTCTTACCACTGTTTAGGAGTCTGAACCCGGCAGACTGGATTTTCCTGGCTACACAATCTTAGTGCGTCACCGTAAGGGTACGGATGGGTCTTCTCCTGGGTGGCGCTAAGGGTCAGCCCCGAGGACAGGCTGGGAACTGGGGCCACTGCTCCTCGGCGCTCCAGCCTCAACATCAAGCTGCTTTATTTTCACCTATTACTTTGGCTTTTGGACGTCAGCCAGTGGATTCCGAGGGAGTTTATAATAAAGCACTTACATGTGTCGTTCGTGTCTGTACAGTGACGTACTCTTCCACTGGATGTTTGAGGGAAGGCCTGTTTTACTGCTAGTTTTACAGCAATCGCGTTTGAAAAGCTTTCTGTCTGAACAAAAATGAAGTCTTCTTGGATAGTTTTTTTCTTGGAGCTCTGGGCTAAAGACTGAGATTGCAAAGACATCGGATTTAACCCCACCGAAACGCTAGGAAATGACGGTAAATTGGTCTCTTTAAAAAGCATAAATACACCAGGATGGGGAGAGAAGAGAAAGAACAAATGGTCGACTGGAGGAAAACAGGATCTTACGTGGAGGAGGAAAGACCAGAACTGCCCTGGTTTACAGCTCAGATTCCCCAGGCACCTGGGACAGAGCGCGGCACAGGACTAGTCAGGTGAGCTGGTCTGCCAGAAAGCTGGAAGAAATCTGGCCCTTGGTTCGCTCTGGGGTGGAGGGGGCCCCGGACAGCAGCGCACTTGAAGGCAAGGGGATGAGGTCTCTCAGCTTCTCACCCTTGGCTGCCAGAACCTTCATGAAGATTCTCCAAGTTATCTGACCTCTAGAGACCCTTCCCTCAGGGCCTCTGAGCTGTCACAGCCATTAACGCCTTAGGTTCCGCAAACCTGCAAAGGCCCATTTAGAAAACTCCAGTTGAGATGCCACGGTAATGTCCAGTTGCTGTGAGTTTGGGTTCTAGACACAGTTCCCGTGGTTCCTGTACACTCGGGGCAGAAAGCTGACAGATCTGAGACGCCCGTGGACGCCACCTGTGGGCTTGTTTCCAATCTGCTTTGTAAAGGCTGTCGACCTTTAAGCCCGAGGCCAAGGACCACCAGGCACGTGAGCGACAAGCAACCAGGAGAAACTTCCAGCTACCCCCACCACTACTTGCGGACAGAGAAGACAGATCCCGAGACTGAAAAAGTGGCAGAGAATGAGCAAGAACACCTGAAATTTAAAGGAAAAAAGATGAACTCCAAAGCAGCCAGGCGGCGGCCACCTGCAGAAGGGCAGGCAGGACAGAGGGGGAAGTACAAGGGACAGCAGCCGCACAGGGTGTGCAAGGCGGGGAGACATCCCACACAACTGCAGTGGCCAAGACGTGAGAGCACAGGTTCCCCACATGCTTCTTTCTCAGGAAACACCCGGAGAATGTGTTCGGCAAGAGGAAGCAAGTTAAGAGACAAGGAGCCGGGGGCACCGGCTGGCTCGGTAGGTAGAGCAGTGCCTCCTGATCTTGGGGTCGGAGTCTGAGCCCCACGTTGGAGGTAGAGATTACTAAAAAATAAACTCAAAAAAAAAACAAAAACATCGACACATAAGAAAAGTGGTGGCCAGGGGCGCCTGGGTGGCGCAGTCGGTTAAGCGTCCGGCTTCAGCCAGGTCACGATCTCGCGGTCCGTGAGTTCGAGCCCCGCGTCAGGCTCTGGGCTGATGGCTCAGAGCCTGGAGCCTGTTTCCAATTCTGTGTCTCCCTCTCTCTCTGCCCCTCCCCCGTTCATGCTCTGTCTCTCTCTATCCCAAAAATAAAAAATAAACGTTGAAAAAAAGAAAAGTGGTGGCCAGGGGCGCCTGGGTGGCGCAGTCGGTTAAGCGTCCGACTTCAGTCAGGTCACGATCTTGCGGTCCGTGAGTTCGAGCCCCGCGTCAGGCTCTAGGCTGATGGCTCGGAGCCTGGAGCCTGTTTCCGATTCTGTGTCTCCCTCTCTCTCTGCCCCTCCCCCGTTCACGCTCTGTCTCTCTCTGTCCCCAAAATAAACGTTGAAAAAAAAAAATTAAAAAAAAAAAAAAAGTGGCCAGAGGATTCTGAGACTTTAGGAAAATGCAAATTGCTGAAACTCAGCAAACATCCTGAGGAATTTCGGTATCGGCTGGAAGTCTGCAGTTAAATCGTGAAGCACACAGAGGAGCAAAGTCTTAATTATCCTCAAAGAAACGAGTAGTTGTGCAGCACAGTCCTGTTCCTCAGTGGCTCAGCCAGGCGCATCTGCACAGTGACACGGATGCTAAATAGCAAACACCAACCAGGATCGGGAAGGAAAGGTATGCCGGGGGCGGGGTGCCACTGGGAAAGAGCCGGGGCTCCTGGGAGGACCAGTGGTAACGGCTGAAACTGAAAACCGCAACCGGCACCAAAGTCCTGTGACTTCGCCAGACCCCCACGGAGGGGAGAGGGGCTGGAGGGTGAAGCAAAGAGCCGGCGGTCGCATCAGGCACGCACGCCTCTGTGACGAAGCCTCACCCAGCGGGACGGGTCCAGAGAGCTGGTGGTTTGGATCGGTGAACACGGGGAGATTTGGGGTGGGGAGGGAGCTGGGAACCGCGTGGGGGCTCTGTTCTCCCCCACACCCGGCCCTACGCATCCCTCTTTGCTAAGCAACTGGTGATAAAAACTGGTAGGTAAAAAGCTACATCACTTAGCCGTATGGAGATAAAACGAAGGTTAAAAGAACTCAAACTGGTTGCCTTGGGGGAGGGTGTGATGGGAGACAGCGGTTTTTGTAGCAAACCTTCAGAACTACATGGTCTTGAAACTGCCTTTTAAAAACATCTTTAAAAAATACTCAAAAATAAAGCAATCCTCAGAATGATATAAAGGATTTAGAAAATGGATTCTGACATGACCTGTTCATTGAAGTACCGTTTCAGGCTTAAAGTCATAATCGGCCTCCTTCCCCCTTTTCGGGCTCCCAACAGCCGCCAGCTTTAGCCCAGAGCTCTGGCCCCAGTTGCACGAGCACCCATGTGGACGCCCCACCCGCATCCGAAGGTCCCAAACCCAGCCTGACTCCCCACCGGTCCCTGCTGACTCTTCAGCTTCTCCCCTGGAGGGGCCTCTCCCCGTCCCCCAGCATGAAAACCTGCACTGGAAATAAGTGTTTCCAAGCGCCTAGGATTTCAGGTGAGGCAAACGTACACATACCCCAGGAGGTCGTTCGAGCTCTCAAGAATTCAAGTATTACAGTCATATGATTCAAGGATTTATTAAGTCACACATGCAAAACATAACTGCTAATTGCATTAGCAAAAGATCAATGTAAAAACACTCCACAAGTCTGCAACGGTCAATTTAAAAAACTTTGTTCTAGTGGTTGAAAGGTCCAACCTTGGATTCTTGCCAGCGGGTAAGTTGTACAGAACTTGGTTAGCACGAGCACGGGCTTACAGAACCTCACAGACCCAAAGGAACGTGGTTGATTAGGCAGAGCGACAGGAAGCGTGTGTCCGGGGGAAGGCGGCGAGGAGGAGGGTCAGCATTAGTCAAGGTACAGTACTGGTGATCTGGCAAGACAGTGATGTTACGAAAGTTCATAGTTTAGGAATATCTAAAATATTTCAAAAACTGTAAAGCTGCAACACATGATTTTTACACCTAGTTACTAGAAAACTAAGGAAAGCGCTTATTAGCTCTGAGTAAAGTAACAAGGGAACAGGAATGCACTTTCACTAACCTACAAAAAAAAAAAGTCTAATGCATTATCAGAAAGATTTTATAATACAAGGAGGCATATTGCTCATTAAGAAGGGGTTCTATAAGAAAAGCACTAAGTCAGCAACTATGGGAACGACCAGTTCAAAGATGAATTAAATGCCCGATCTCAGGAGGGATGGAGTCTAAGAAAAAAAGCTTAAAACACTTAGTGATGATACCGACCTTTCATCATTTACTGCATCTGACAGAAATTAACCTTTTTAAGATTTTACCCGTGACACTTTCAGTTTAGTAATGACGTGCACAGTGTAGTGTTTTGTCAGAATACTGTCTTCGTCCTCTGATCGCGTCCCGTGGCCCACACACCCTCCCCAAGTGCCCACGGCCACAGCGGACCCTTTCATCACACGGGCGGGAGCCAGAGGGCGGTTCCAAATCTCAGCAAAAGCGAATACACTACTTAAAAAAAAAAAAAAAAAAAAAAAAAATCTCACTACAAAATCAAAAAGATTGATCAGAGAGCTGAGTCATTACGCTCGTTCCAGGAGGACACACAGCTCGGTGCTGGGGGTGGCCGGGCTGCGCCAGGCGGCCGCCAGTCTCCGGAAGGAGGCTGGGGGCTCTCCCGGCAGAGATCAGCCAGCAGGGGTCTGTGCGTCCGAACTTGAGAGGCTGGCTGCGGTCTCTTCTCAAGACAAAGGTCTTAAACGGTTTAGTGCTTAGTGTTCTCAGCACAACAATGCAATTTAGTTCACAAGGTATTTTGGCAACTCTTAATCTGAGCAAGAATAGGGGCTTCTGAAAAATAAGGCTTTAAAAAAGCTTACCATTTTAGGGCTAAATTTTAATATAATGTGAAAGTTTGAAGTCTTACACTTTAAACAAACAAAACCTAAAAATTACTGATTGGTTCAAAATGGTTTTATGGAAAAACTAATCTGTAACAAAAACTTGGCATTGAGTGCGAAGGCTCCACCATTTTTGAGCAAAGCGTACAAAGGTTCTGAGGGGGGCAGGGCAGGAGAGGGGCCCGGACATTTACAACAGCAGGCATTTTCTCTTCCTCTTCTTGACGGGAGGGGGGCAGAGAACCGCTCGAATAGCTTCATCAAACACTGTCTTGAGGCCTCGCTGCGTGAGCGCCGAGCACTCCAGGTATTTTACAGCACCTGCCGGGAGACAGCCTCTTTCAGCCCCGCTCTTCTCACCCGGACAAGGACGAAGAAGCAGCTCCCCGGGCCCCGCCACCTGCCGGCACGTGTGGCCCAGCGGAGCAGCCCTGACCCTGCACCCACCTGGTGAGCGTCACCACGACCCTGAGTCGGAAAACACGCTCTCTACTTCCCCAGACTGGAGTCCAGTCTGTCACGAAAATAAAACCCGCGCAAAGAAAGCAGACGTGAAAATGCAAGGATTTCCTACCGATCTCCTTCGCCATGGCCAAACCCTGCGGGTAGGTGATGGGAGTCAGCTTTTTCTCCTTCAGCTTCTCAATCGTGTCTTTGTCGTCCCTGAGGTCAAGTTTAGTTCCCACCAAGATGATGGGGGTGTTGGGACAGTGGTGTCGCACTTCAGGGTACCACTAGATGCAAGAGAGAAGAAAGTCATGACACGTTCCCCTCCCTCATGAACTTTCTTTGCCTAAACGATACCCATCCGGGTGCCCAACTGACCCCACCACCCCACCTTAGTCCCTCAGCGCTTTTGGCAGGACCGCCCCCCCTGCCGTGCTCACGCCACCCTCCCCTTCAATACTTTCAAGAACCACAGGCCTGCCTACCTGTGGGTGTTTGATCAGCAAACCAGGATTCCAAGACTAAGACCCAACAGAACAGGCTCTACTTGTCCGTGTTGGGGGGGAGGGGGTAGGAAGGGAAGGTCTTCCTTCCCCAAAAAACTATCTTTTGGTAAAATGGGTCAAGCTCTTACATGAACTCTGAGAATCCTACCTACATATATTCAACAGTGAGCATGAATTATGTGGACTGAGGTCTTAGCCCTGCCACCACTACTCTCACTGGACACATCCCTGATCACAACGAACATCCCGCGCATGGCACTTTTCACTGGAAGTGTGTGAAAGACGCAGGAGAGGAAAGTCATGGCCGCTGTTTTAGCAGATGACTCCATCAGATGGACTCGAAAGTGTTATTTTAACAAGGGATGCAGCGTTTCTGAATCAGACCCTGAACTTTAGAATTCTACATAATAAAGTCAATGATTTCAAAAATTGATCTACCTAAAGTAGAATTACAAAATCATTAAAATTTCTATCACTAAATGGTAGTTTCACCTCCCAAAGATGACACTATGTAACAAAACATTGGTCTAAAACATCCCGGCTTACCTTTGCTCGAACATTTTCAAATGACGCAGGACTCACAAGAGAAAAGCAAATTAAGAATACATCCTATAAAGAGGAAAGAGAGGCATTTAGAAATGATCTCACAGTGACGAGCGCGCTTTGCTTCGTAAACACTGTGGGGACGATTCACGAGACGAAGTGCATGTTATGCACCGTCAGTCCGTGTCTAAAGCTCACTCCCTGGTTACAACCCTTCAGTTCTGTCAGAAGCTCCCAGACCAGAACCAGCACATGAAGCAGCCAGCTACTTACGAGAAGAGGGGAGAGGATTTACTAGAATGTGCTAGCATTTCCTAGAGACTGGAGAGGCCTCCAATCAGACCCCCAGGAGGCCTCTTCCTTCACACTCCCAACTCCCACTGGCAACTTTAATGCTCTTATTTATATACAGGGACCAAACCAGGGTCAAGGTACCACTCATTTCTGTAAAACGTGGTCTGTTTTTCAAAAGCAGAGTCGATTTTAAAAAACATGTATAAATGGCACGCTTTTCATTAAGCTCCCGGGTGCACATTAAGTACACTTTCAGTTGACCACTGGTTTGCAATTAAACTGCTTTAAGAACTGCCACCGGGGTCCCCAGCACAGAGTGGGGTCCGGCTGTTCGCTGAGCACCTTCCGCCGTGACGGAGGTTCCCGGGTGTAAGCGGCATCTTCCCGGCTGTCGGTTCTGAGCCCCGAGCAGGGCTCTGGAGGACTCGACGCTGGGCAGTCGTAGCCGAAATAAAGATTCAGAGGAAAAGTCCGTGCAGAATAAATACCTGGAAGAATTTCCGACTAAACATAAAACCTCTGCCCCACTCTATTGTGTCGAGTCAAATTTAAATATTTAGCTGTATTTAAAATGCCTAAGAGTTTCTAAAATGCTAGGTTTATAAATCCCTTTCCTAGAAAAAGGCAATTCTGCTACTTTGTGAAATGTATCTTCTCCCAAGCTAACACAATTCCCAAGCTAGCACTTTCAATCATCCAGCTGATCCCTTGTACCTGGAAAGGGAAAGAAACATCCCACACAACAGCTTTTTATAAATGACATTTAACAAACGCTAGCGCATGCACAGGCTCGTCGGAGAATCACCGCGGCAGGTCGGCACCGGGTTACATCATTTGGAAGCAGGGAGAGGTTAGCTCAGCCGCAGAGCCGCGCCCCGGACACCAGAGACACCAGGGGACACCAAAGCGGAGGAGGAGGCGCCCGCAGCCATGCTCAGTCCCGCTCCACGGTGGGTGGGCGTCACGTGGAGCCTCGACGGCCTGGGAGGCCCCTCACGAAGGTCCCTCCTTCCACGCGGGAGGAGGGAAGCAAGCAGTTCACAAACTGCTTTAATTCGAGCTAGTAGGTAAACTGTCTCGCTCCACTGAAAGCACATTTCATCAAGCAAAACCCAACCTCGAGTGAAGTGAACACAAAGCACTCAAGGAACGTGGGGCTCGAGAGGAAATCCTGGGGAACTAAGTGAAACGAGAGAACAGATAAAGCTTGAAACTGAGGTCGACTGAAAGTTTTACATACGGCAATCGGCTTGTCTTTGCCCCTGGAGGTTATATCCTTACCATACGTTTCTCCAACCTAGTAATGCATGAGAACTGTGTTTGAGTTTAGTAAAAACTGAGGAAAGTAAAAGTCAACACAATCCATTATTTCTTCTTCATCAGAATCCTGTCTCAACCCTCCCAAAGGATCCAAAAGCAGAGGACTATCTAGCATCTGTGACGCCAAACCCCACCGAAACTCCATCACACCTGTAAAGGCCATGATGAAGACAGAGGTCAGGCACACTCTGGTGGGGGGGGGGGGGGGCTACCCACAGGAGCACACAGAAGGTTCCTGTTCCGGCAGCAGCGCCACCATGCCTGATGACACAAATGCCCGCCCGAGGAAGCGCACGGGCTCTGTCCACTCAGGAAACGTGCAGAAAGCGTGCGTTCCTCCTTAGCAAAGGCGTGTCCGTGCGTCCATTAGCAAGAGACACACGGGTCAAAGATCTCTGTCCATGTTCCGAGACACAGGCCCAGTGGCAGCAGCCACCAACGGGAGGCGCACCTGTCCATAGGACTGGGCCTCTGGGAGGAAAGGGCCCCAAGAAGCGCTGCTGGGTCTGCGCTGTGACGGTGACAAGGCTGGCGCTCACTCTCCCCCCAAATTCCGCCAAGTGCGGATCGAATTCAGGGAGCTAGAGGACCTGAGTGAACGGTGTCAATGCACTGAGACCTTGAACTGCGCACCCCCCCGCAAGCCCCTGCAGCTCTGGACGGGACGGCCACCCAGAGGGGACGGCACCTCCAGCGGCCACCACAGGGCTTTCAATTCGCCCCTGTTGCAACAAAAATCGAAAGAAAGACTTGCTCTTCAAGCAACACAGAACCCCACACGTCTTTTAACAGATGAACAAGAGAATTATTTTAATTTCCTCTCTCTCCAGCTTCTCTGACCCACGACTCTGAGAATATTAAAGTTGCCACTTTCACCTATGGGCTACTTTTAAAAAGATTTGTGCTCCCGACTCTTTATGGTGACACAGGGACCCCTGGGGATTGGCCACAAAAACGCAGCTCCAAAATATCCTCCAACCACATCTGTTCTACCTTTTTCAATTTTTAAAACGTATTTTTTGATCAAGAAACATGCTTTTCCATCCTATGTTAACATTCCACCATCTGCCCGTTCCCTTCTCCTCCTTCCCCCAGCCTAAATAAGGCTTTAAAAAGGTGTAAAGAATAATGTGGTAATTCTTCTAAAACAATGACATGGAAATCATAAAACGTCTAGTCCTTCTGACACTTCGCTCTTCCAGGAGGGATTCATTGCAGCCTTGGCCTCCCAACCAGACACCCCGCACAGACTCCTGCTGCTCGACCTTGGCAGGTGTCTCGATGTCCACGGGGGTCCCCGGAGGCCGGAGCTCCATGGCAGGGCTGCCTGCAGCAGGACTGGCCCAGCCTTCCTCCCAGTGTGTCCTGGAGCCTCTTTATTCTGCCCGGGCCTCCCCAGGCCACGGGCTCCCCTTCCCTCTGGCCCGGACACTGCTCTCCTCACACCGGCAGCCGACTCCCGACCACACAGGCTCCCGCCAGGCCTTCAGTGACTGCTCCGGGTCACAAACACCGCTCCCTCACTGGCCAGGTCCACCGCCTCCACCAGGCATGCGCCTCCACCAGGCATGCGGAGGGCACCACGGAGAGGTTCCTGGCGGAACGGGAGGGGACTCGGGGGTGGCTGGGATCTCCCAACTCCAAACACCCTAGCGCTGCTCGTGCACGTGCGCGCTCTCTCTCTCCCTCTCATTTCCTTCTCTTCTTAAGGCCTTCCGCCCGGCTTTTACTTTCAGGCCTGGAATAGTTCTTCCTACAGACACTCTAGGAACCGGGCAAAGGACCAGGGCGCAAACAGGACAGAGCAAAGATGCTGTGTGTGTGGCACCCACGGGGAGCTGCTCAGGAGAAAGAGCAGGACAGCCCCGAACCCCAGGAGCCAGGCTACGGCGGGTTCCCACTGAATGTGACAATCTCCCAGAGCGCCCACGTCAGACCACGCAACCATGCTGACACGAGACCAGAAGCAAAGAAACGAATAGAAGACCACTTAATCTTGTCTAGCCACAAACACAAGGTCACCGTGCAAACTATAGAAACCCCAAACGCCCCCCTCTTGCAGCCAACGAGACTGTGTGACGGTGTCTGCACCAGTCACAGATTTGGCCCCAGAACTACCCTACTTCCTGCCAGCACCCAATCCAGAGCAAGCCCTCACCCAAATCACACACCCCGCAGTCCCCGAGGTGCAGGTCTCCTTTGGGGCACAGGAACAAACCCGACTTTGTTCAAGCCACAGGTGTGTTCCTAGTGACCTGTGGCCGGAGGACACAGGTAGAGGCGGCCACCCGAACAAAGCAGAAAAAGCCAGGTGAAAATCCGAACGGCCAAGCCAAACACAGCCATTCTCCTTGCCTCCGCGCCACCACCCGGCACTCCCGAGCTGAGCGCACACACACCCCAGGTCCCCGTAGGCCCCCACAGGCCCGGACACAAGAGGCCCGGCGCCTTGGGCAGCACAGGCCTCTCCGGACCCGCACGGAGCTCAGGCCTCGTGACCCCGACGAGGCACACAGGTTCCCACTCACTCATACCACGTCCTGGTCAAAAAGGCAAATGCAGCTGACTCGACACGACGCACGATGCTGGGCCCGAGCACTACACGGGTCACGCTGCCATGGTGACAAATCAACTCAAGACACACACAAAGAATGTGCAGGAGAGCAGGCTCCTCGTCGGGCCTACTTCAAATGCAGGACTCAAACTCCCAACCGTGAGATCAAGAGCCCAACATTTATCCCACCAAACCATCATGAGCCCCTATTACGGCACATTTTTAAAAAGAGAATATAAAGATAACTTATTAAAGGATAGGAAAGCCCTAAAGATTACTTAATTTATTTTTTTTTTTAATTTTTTTTTCAACGTTTATTTATTTATCTTTGGGACAGAGAGAGACAGAGCATGAACGGGGGAGGGGCAGCGAGAGAGGGAGACACAGAATCGGAAACAGGCTCCAGGCTCCGAGCCATCAGCCCAGAGCCTGACGCGGGGCTCGAACTCACGGACCGCGAGATCGTGACCTGGCTGAAGTCGGCCGCTTAGATTACTTTAGAAAAATAAAACTTTCGAGGGCAATCTCTACTGAACAGGACTACCTGCTCGCCATCTTCTGGAGAACGCAGAAACGAATGCCTTAAACAGACCTAACTTCGCCACCCAAGCTGCCCAACAGAGGACAGCAGCATTAAATGCCCACAGGAAACATGACATCTATTTTGGGGGGTCGCCAAGCCCTAAGGGTGACATGTGGATACAAAATCGTCTACCGGCCCTTCAGGGGAGGTCTGAGCACAGTCACGGACAAGCCACATAAACAGGCCTTGTAGAGCCAACAACCAGAGACCACGTTCCAGTCAGTACAAAGTTCAGAGGCACCCCCGCTGCCAAGGTGCCAGCCGGCAGCCACCGGGCCTGCTCCCCCTGCAGGGACAGTGTGGCCCAAAGGAAGGAGACCTTCCAGGCACCAATCTCCGCATTTGGGGCCGCCCCCCCGGGAGCCAATGAAACGTCCTCATCCGCAGGAGGCCAGCGGGCGCATCTTTAACTGCTACACAGCCGCTCTCCTCTCTGCTCAAAGTGCCCAGGACACCCGTCTGCTGGCGCGTGATGTGTCACACAGCACGTGTGAGCCATCTGAGGGCTAGAGTCGTGCCTCACCCCCTTAGCCGTTCAAGTGTCTGGCAGGAAAAGAGCACCTTACACAGAAGGGACACAGAAAGTTTAAGTCCTGCCCCAGAAGGACAACACCCTGCGGCTTGATTCAATCTGTCACTTTACCTGCGTGTGTTCTGGCATACAGAGCAGGGACCTTGCCAAGTCACCTTTGACTTACTGTGAGCCACTCCCTCAGAGAGAAAGGCCACACCCTGCCCGGACCCATGAGTCACAGGAGGTGGCTCTCACTTCTCAGAAGTGACACCCCACCCTTCCAGATGGATCCAGTGGGTTAAAGACTCCTACTCTGTCTGTCAACAGGTTAGCAAATCCATTTAAAATCTGGAATTATCAAGCACCCATTGGGGACAGAAGAGTTTCCTAAACATGTTGAAGAACTCAAACCATTTGGTGATTATGAACTGATTTTCAAACCTTAATCAGTTAATTTTTAGCTGGAGATTAACTGAGCACTCACTCATTCAAACCTCCCATTTTATAGTTCTGGTTACAATTCAATTGAAGGACAATCAGCAAAAATCTACAGCTCAAAGCAACTGGATTTGGCAATTCCTCCAGGAGAAAATAAATACAGGAGACAATGACTGTTGCATTCTAAAACTGTACTCAAAAGTATAAAAAACTATCATTACTAAAAACGGGAAGTTAAATTTAAAAACAAAAGATTTGGGAAGACTAGAACTATGGTTATGTTCACCCACACTACGCCCCCAAGACGGTGACGGTCAGGTCCATCCAAGGGTTGACTCCTGCCTTCTCCAGGGTGTCTCCTTGACCCTGACCCCTCTGGTCATCCGGAGTTGCTGAGAGCACGCACAGCAACTTCTAGTCATTTGGGCCCAGCCAGCTGGGACGTGAAGAGCTCTCCAGATGTGCGTCTTCACCGCAGCAACACTGGAGTGTCTGTGACGTACCTGGACCCTTCTGTTAGCTTTATACATACTGCTCGTCTAATCCTATGTCGAGACAGGTGACAACTAGAGCCCTGAGGAAATCTGCCAGGGTCACAGAGCTGGGAAGCAAGGGCGCAGGGTGGAAACCTAAGGAGTCTGTGCTAGTGCGTATTCCTTTGGCTGGTTAGCCACTTGAGTCTCCAGAGTTATTTTCAAATACTTTTAAGACGAAGAACAAATGTGTAATGAGAGAAGCACACGATGCAAATAAGACAATTCCTAATTTAAAGAAAAGAGGCCTCTAAGCATATTTCCACCAACTCTCATTAGCTTTTGGTACACGGATCATTTAATCGTCTGAAATG
Source organism: Puma concolor (assembly GCF_028749965.1). Lineage (NCBI taxonomy): Eukaryota > Metazoa > Chordata > Mammalia > Carnivora > Felidae > Puma > Puma concolor. The sequence continues at coordinate 5,227,026 of NC_141682.1, forward strand.
GAAGCAAAACAATCTAGAAGTTTTTCTGACTGGACACTGTGGATATAATTTTACAAAACCGAAACCTGATTCTACACTGAGAAGATGTAAGTGCTAAAGCCAAAGGGTGGCTCAGACGGTTAAGCGTCTGACTTCGGCTCAGATTGTGATCTCATGGTTCATGAGTTCGAGCCCTGCATGTGTCTCTGTCAGCACAGAACCTGCTTCAAATCCTTGGTCTCCCTTCTCTCTCTGCCCTTGCATCTGCCGCCCCCCACCCGTGCTCGCAAAAATAAACATTAAAATAATGATAATAATAAAGCCATAGAAAAAGGAGCATGAGTAACATAGAAAAATATTATTAAAGAGCATCTGGCTGGCTCAGTCGGTGGAACGTATGGCTCTTGATCTCAGATTCGTGAGCATGAAGCCCAATTAAAATTAAAAAAATAAAAAGAAAGAAAAATAATATTAAACCCAAAAGACAAGTCACTAACTTGATTTTCAAAAACCTTAATCCTAACAGGGCACCTGGGCGGTTCAGTCAGTTAAGCATCCGACTCTTGATTTTGGCTCAGGTCATGATCTCCCAGTTCAGGAGGTCGAGCCCCTCACTGGGCTCTGCGCTGAGGGAGCAGACCCTGCTGGGAATTCTCTCTGCCCCTCCCCTGTACACACTCTCACTCTCAAAATAAATAAATATTTAAAGGGTGGGGGGGGGGGCGCCTGGGTGGCTCAGTTGGTTAGGAGTCTGACTTTGGCTCAGGTCATGATCTCATGGTTCATGAGTTCAAGCCCCGCATCAGGCTCTGTTGCTGACAGCTCAGAGCCTGGAGCCTGCTTTGGATTCTGTGTCTCCCTCTCTCTCTGCCCCTCCCCTGCTCACACTCTAGCTCTCAAAAAATAAACATTAAAAAAAATTCTAATAAATACATATATAAACAAATTGCAACAATGGAAGCATGTAAACTGCACAGCACCATATTCTATACCAGGTTAAGACCAGAGAAATGAGAACAAGCCAACTCTGGGTTCGCACGTAGGGGACACATGCTACTGAACTAACATGAGCTTGCTACTACTCAGGATGCCCCAAAGATGGCGATACAGCAGACCCCTGAACAACATGGGGGGTGGTGGGGGGGAAGCGTAAGGGGTGCTGACCCCCCCCATGCAATCAAAAGTTCCCAAAATTTAATGGCCTGCTACTGACTGGAAGCCTTACCAGTAACATCAACAGTCATATGTTAAGTGCATTAGGTACTGCGTTCTTACACTAAAGTAAGCCAGAGAAAAAATTTCCCTCAGATCTGGAGGAAGAAACATACTCACTGAAATGTACCGACAGGCCTAGTCTAAGCGGACATGTGGAGTTCAAATGTGTTGTTCACGGGCCAACTGTGCAAGCAAACCCACAGGTCATGTGCAATTTCATATTCGGAAATCATATATTCTAAAGGACACATTAAAAATCAGTCACGATCCTTACTGTTTGCGGATAGGATAAGGGACGTAATCTGTCATAATCTTCTTGTCCAGCTGTATCCCATAAGCCCAGATTCACCGGTTTTCCATCCACCATAACATTGGCAGAGTAGTTGTCAAAGCTGCAGAATGGAGTAAAAATGGTTAGTCTTTAGCCATGGAGCATTGGGCACAGATCAGGGACTCGAGTGACTGTCCCAGCGAGGGCCCCAGAGGAGATGCACCAAGGCCAGGTGCAGTCTGGGGGTTGCCGGGCCAGGGGGCAGAGCTAATGTTGGAGGGAAACTGGGAGGAGTGTAAGGGAAACAAACCAACACCTGGAGAAACTCGCCCAAGAAACAAAGGACAAGCTCCTCAATGTACCCGAAACAAAGCAGTGGCAGCAACAGGAACCTCTGCCTCTTCAACAGGACATTAAGATTCTTCTGCCCCAGAGAAACAGAGTATAAAATCAGTCCCTCTCTTTCAAATCCCACTTGCTGAGATTTTTCACATCCACATGTGGCTCATCTTCAGCAAGGTGGCGCGGCACAGAGCCACCGCACTGAGTCAGGGCGACAATTAGTCGAGTCGTGGTCATCCAGCCAGGCCTGCGACCCAAGCGCGAAGAGAACACAAAATGAACCTGATGTGAGAGGCTGTGGTGGACCGTTTCAGAGTGAGTGTACTGGGTTACATGCATACCAAGTCACCCCAGTGATTACTTAACGATAAGCAGAGGCCCAGGAAAGCCTGGCTGACAGACAGAAAGTAAGGTGGACTTCCACAAAACCAAAGCAAACCACAAGTACCACCAAGTACTTCATTAAAAAGAAAACCTGGCATTGCCATTCAAACCAGGGCAAGTACCAAACAGGACCCAATACAGCAGCCTGTAAGATACAATTTTGGAAGCCACCTTCACACACTCTCGACACTGAAACTCAGGGACTTCCTAAACTGCGACAGCAAAGCCGAAGTCTGAGTAAGGCTCCGATGTGGCTTAACGAACATTAACGACCACACTAGCTCCCATGAAGACAAGGTCTGGGGTATCGTAATTTCTGCTTCTGTGAGAAAAGGACAGATTATTCAAATGAACAAGATCATGACTTTTTTATCTGGGAAAAAGAATCACGTGCCCGCCTCCTATTGTACCAAAAAATAAATTCTAAATGAATCAAAGATTAAAGTGTTAGCCACAAAAGTCTAGAAAACATACTTTTGCATCACTGAAGTAGGAATGGTCTTCCTAAGCAGGACATAAAACTCCATGCAGGTAGAGTGGCATATTTACATAAACACCTCAAACTTCTTAGGGCGCCTGGGGGGCTTAGTCTGTTGACCGTCTGACTTTGGTTCAGGTCATGATCTCACGGTTCACGGGTTCAAGTCCTGCATCGGGCTCTGTGCTACCAGTGCGGAGCCTGCTTCGGATCCTCTGTCCCTCCCGCTCTCTCTGCCCCTCCCCTGCTCATGCTTGTTCTAGAAAATAAATACTAAAAAAAAATTTTTAAACAAAAAAAAGTCAAACTTCTTTTTGGCAGAAGACCTCATAATGAAGTTCAAAGAGACAGAGGGCAAAGGAGAGACAGAGGAATTGATATTTCTTGTACACAGAAGTTCCATCAGTAAGAAAAAAATCTCAATAAAAAAATAAGCAAAGGATTTCAACAGTCCATCCACACAAGACTACAAATGGACAGTGAACATTTGAGGGATTTCAACCCCACCGGGGATCAGAAATGCAAATGAGAAAGTAACTTTTTCAACTCCTGTCACCCACAGTCCAACCAGAGGAGCCGGCTTCAGTCACAGCTGGTCCAAGTACAGCCTTTGGGCAGCACATGGGTAGTTAACCTATCAGAAATCGAAATATCCATTCCCTCTGGATTTGGCACACCTCCACTTGTCATCATCTATCACATGTGCACAAAGACGTGTGCAATGATGTTCAACACGGCAAAAAAAACCCAAACAAACCCCATGACCAGTGTACTGTATCAGCTACAGTAGTTCAAAGTCACCTACAGTGATCATGATTTAGTTCTACCTACATGTGTAGATTAGGAAAGTCCCCACCATAAAACCAGAACAACACGGACAGTATGATCCCACTTCTGCAAAACTTTGGGCAACACTGCAGCGCACATGTTATGCTCGACAAGGTCAGCATGGGTGGGACTTGAGGTGTTTCCTCTACTAGGATGGCAGCTGTGAGGACAGAGCAGGGTGACGTGCTACACGGGGCTCCCTAGTAATCCTATCATCGGAAAAACACTTCCATCTCCACCCAATTCTGCTGCGGAGAGGGAATAAACAGCTCAGTGGCCAATTCCGTCCTCCCGTAACTGCCCCCAGCACCACCCTGTTTCAGTTCCACAGCCTGATAACTCAACAGTGACATGGAACCACTGGGATCACTTGCCAAAAAAGGCCAATCACAATAGAACAGACTATTTCATGTTCTGGCTCCTTGATCCTTCACACACAGATGCTCGAGTGCCAAATTTATATGAAACTCTTACTGTATCCAGTCTTCACACTTCGGTTTGTTAACTTTGTTTCCTGAATGTCTAAAAACCAATTAGGAAAGCTGTGTGTTTCATCACAATGCAGAAACTTTACATCAGATTAAGTATTTTTTAAAAGCCCGATTCTCTTATTAATCAGACTTTGGTCAATGTTCACGTTTAAGTGGAAAACTAATCAGATCTGTTCATGTAAGAATTAAGAATGCCTTCACAGCAAAACAAAGGTCAAAAGAACTAAAAAAACACATCACAAGTAAATTCCTTATTTAACTCCAGATACTTACACAGTGGGGATATATTCTCCAGGAAACGCATTGGTTGTGTAACTGATCAGTAGGCACGTTTTACCTACAGCTCTAAGGAAAGAGAAAAACAATGATATAAGTTGCTTAGTCAACATGAATGTAATTCTTTCATTATTCTGTTAAACTTACAGGAAAAAAATCAAGAAGTATACACCAAGTACTTAGCATTAAACAGTTTCTGTAACCTTCTACTGAAGCCTACACATTTTCTATCCTGAAATTTAAAGTAAACAAACTCGAATTTCTCAAAAAGGAGCCTTCCTGCACTGCTTAGGAATTAGCATTCACAGAACCAGCTGTTAATTAAGCACAGGTTGAAGAGGAACGATAGTTTAAAACGGAAAGTCTCTTCTGCGACTATGTGTAGGAGTCTCTCATCTGAGCATCTTCAATTCTATCCTCAAATCACTTTGATGCGTCCTAATATGCAAACACAGCCTTCCTCTGCAACTTCCACTTGGCTGCTAAGTAATACATTTTGCAGCCTCAGAGTGGTAGCTCAAACCCACCACCTTTTAAAGCCTTCCCTCTGGCACCAGTAGTGACTGTTCTCTTAACAGAGTGCTTAGTCACTAACCACCGCACACAGAACTGTGAGCCACAAAGAGCCATACAGAACTCACTTTAACTCATCTGTATTCATTTGCCACTCTGCAACCCCCATCCTCACACATCACCATAAGCCTTTAGAGCGGCTAACACAATATATTCCAGACATATTAACTAATGGCTCAGGGACGCTGGCATAAACTTTGCAAAGCTGCAAAGAGGAGAAAGTAAAAAAGAATCGTGTAGAAATTCTCCAGAGACAGAAGGCCCTCCCGCACCACTAGTGGGGGATACAATGTACCACGGGGCAGAGGTCAGACTGGTGGCTTGGAGTCTTCCAACCACTTGAAATTTTCATAAGAATATATCACCTACAAATTAAGATCACTGTGCCCTTAGCCAAAAAATGAGTTCCAAATTTGATATTTCTCAGGGTGAATTCAGGGGCTTCTGAGAGCCTGTGTCCCCGGCCTAAGTTTTCACTAAATGCTCTCCTTACTATACTTGATCTTAGCCAGAAGGCTGAGAAGCGATATAAATGCTCTCCTCACACAATGAAGCTCTGAGCTGTAAGAATTTGTTGTCCAGTCGCAACTACTATGAATTAGGATTCACCATAAAGAAGTTAAGTGCTTTTCTATTTTCTTAGCACTCTTAGCTTAAGGCAAAAACCTCTCTGCGAAGACAGATTACAGGCCCATCCGGTTTGCCAATACTTGTTTTACTCATAACATTATTAAGGGCTTAAAAATTAGAACTCCCCCACCCTGAAGACCTCACAGACTCAAACATTACATTACATCATCAGGAAGTAGCTCCCAACTCCTAAAGGCTTTCTCAACAAAAATGACTCATTGACCATACATTTTGTTAAAAGCTTACAATGTCAAACCTATATAAGCAGGAGGCGGAGATCCATAGTCATTAGCCTAGATTTGAGACCTGGGACCTACTCTATATCACTTACTAGGCTGGACTTTTTTGTAAGTTTCAACTCCCTTATGCCTCAGTTTTTTCAACTGTAAAATGGATGCAAAACTACCAACTCCATCACAAAACTACTGAAAGCATGAATTCTATTTCAATCTATACCAACAAAGTGTGTGCTATGCAAGGAAGTATACCAGGTACTGAAGATATTCCAAGGAACAAAACTTCATGGAATTTGTGCAGTTATTTTTTTTTTTAATGTTTGTTCATTTTTTGAGAGAGAGTGAGACGGAGTGTGAGCGGAGGAGGGACAGAGAGAGACGGAGACCCAGAAACTGAAGCAGGCTCCCCAGGCTCTGAGCTGACAAGCACAGAGCCTGACACAGGGCTAGAACTCACGGATGCAAGATCATGACCTGAGTCGAGGTCAGATGCCCAACAAACTGAGCCACCCAGGTGCCCCATTTGTGCAGTTATTAAAGTAAAAAAATGAAGAGTGCATGGGGCACCTGGGTGGCTCGCTCTGTTAAGCATGAGACTACTGATCTTGGCTCAGGTCAAGATCTCACGGTTCGAGGGACCAAGCCCTACATTGACAGCACAGAGCCTGATTGGGATTCTCCCTCTCCCTCTCTCTGCCCCACTCACACTCTCTCTCAAAATAAATAAATAAAGGGGCGCCTGGGTGGCGCAGTCGGTTAAGCGTCCGACTTCAGCCAGGTCACGATCTCGCGGTCCGTGAGTTCGAGCCCCGCGTCAGGCTCTGGGCTGATGGCTCAGAGCCTGGAGCCTGTTTCCGATTCTGTGTCTCCCTCTCTCTCTGCCCCTCCCCCGTTCATGCTCTGTCTCTCTCTGTCCCAAAAATAAATAAACGTTGAAAAAAAAAAATTAAAAAAAAAAAAAAAAGAAAAAAAATAAATAAAACTTAAAAAAAAAAAAATAGGGGCGCCTGGGTGGCTCAGTCGGTTGAGCATCCAACTTCAGCTCAGGTCATGATCTCACAGTTTGTGAGTTCAAGCCCCGTGTCAGGCTCTGTGTTGACGGCTCAGAGCCTGGAGCCTGCTTCAGATTCTATGTCTCCCTCTTTCTTTGCTCCCCCACCCCCACACTCTGTCTCTCTCAAAAATAAGTAAACATTTAAAAAAAAAACTCGAAGAAAAAATGAAGAGTGCAGTCATTAGTGTTACTAAAGATGGTCTGGGGGATGCCTGGCTGGCTCAGTCCCTATAGCATCTAGCTCTTGATCTCAGGGTCCTGAGTTTGAGCCCCACGTTGGGTGTAGAGCCTACTTTAAAAAAAAAAAAAAAAAAAAAAAGGTATCTTTAGGGGCATCTGGGTGGCTCAGTGGGTTAAGCAACAGACTTTTAATTTCAGCTCAGGTCTTGATCTCGGTGTCGGGAGTTCAAGCCTTGCATTTGGTTCCACACTGGGTGTGAAGCCTACTTTAAAAAAGGCGAGGGGGCAGTGACGGGGGGGGGGGGGGGGGGGGGCGCGCCTGGGTGGCTCAGTTGGTTCAGCATCTGACTTCAGCTCAGATCATGATCTCACAGCTCGTGAGCTCAAGCCCCATGTAAGGTTTTGTGCTAACAGCTCAGAGCCTGGAGCTTGCTTTGGATTCTGTGTCGCCCTCTTTCTCTGCCCCTCCCCTGCTTGTACTCTGTCTCTCTCTCAAACATAAACATTAAAAGAAAAATTTTTTAAGATGCAAAGGGATCTAACCTAGTCTTGGAGCTGATAGAGGTCGCAATGTATGCTGAAACCTAGGAGGAATGGGGACATGACAGGAGGAACATTCTAGGCAAAAACAGCAGCATTGATGGGGAGGCCCAGAAGCCCAGCACAACTGAAGAACCAAGAACTAAGGGGGAAGCAGCAAAGGAAACTCTGAGGAGGCTGTCATCTCTTCTTGTTAAGGACATGGGACTTGATCCTACTCAGGAAGTCCCAGAAAGTTTTTAGTTGCCAAGAAACCATTAAATTTGCATTTTTAGAAGCAGCCTCCAAGTGCAGTGTGGAAAAGAGGACTGAGGAAGGAAGCTGGGACTGGAGACAGAAAAACAAGAGTGGTTTGAACCAACGAGGGAGATTCAGGGTAAAAAGAAGTGGGCCATTTCTAGAGCTTCCTAGGCGTGCGGCAGAACAAGATGGCCCAGCCATGGGCTGGATGTGATAGCTGAGGAAGAGAACAGAGTCTAACGCCATCATTGCTGAGCCTCTTTTCAAAATTACAAATGTGTGAAAATGTAATAGTTACTGCCTCTTAACATCAAGGATAAGAGGCTATAAAGGTTTTAACGGTTATGATAAAACGTCATAGTAGTACTTCCTTTAAGAGTACTGTCCCAAAGCTCTTCCATATGTATAGGAACAAAGCCATTACTATAAATATGACCCACTCTGTTTCAAAAGCTCTAAGATCTTGGGGCGCCTGGGTGGCTCAGTCGGTTAAGTGTCCAACTTCGGCTCAGGTCGTGATCTCACAGTCCGTGAGTTCGAGCCCTGCGTTGGGCTCTGTGCTGACAGCTCAGAGCCTGGAGCCTGTTTTGGATTCTGTGTCTCCCTCTCTGACCCTCCCCTGTTCATGCTCTGTCTCTGTCTCAAAAATAAACGTTAAAAAAATTTTTTTCTTTAAAAAGAGGTGGACGCCTAACGGACATTGCCATCGGGCGCCCCAAAACTCAACCAGTTTTTAATAATAATAATAAAAAAAAAAAAACCAAAAGCTCTAAGATCTCTTTTCCTGAAACTTCACCTTTAGCCGAGGCATCATCTTTTGAAAGGTTTAACTGCAAAGGAATTCAAGGTATTGGCATACCCTGATAGGCTGAAATTTTATTACCAACCATTACAGCTATAAACTAATCTGTAAGAAATTATTAAATTCTAAAATTCCGACTTAATTAAGTACATGTCCAAACGGTGATTTAAATATTTACTTAGTTTTAAAAAAACAGATAAAAAGAAAAAAATAATGGTGATTTACCTCCCATTAGTGTTATTTATCCACTCCTTTTAAAAACACTCCACAAATAAACTCTAGAGGCCAAAGTCAACACAGCTCCCACGCGACGAATGGAAGCTGCATTTGGTCACAACCTTGACTGATGCGGCCAAGAACCTCTGAAAGTTACTATCTGGTTTGGAATTTCCACTTTTATATATGCTACCACTGAGTTCAACCTCTTTTTAATCCTTGAAAGCTGCCACAACTGTAGAAAATGAACACGAATCTACTGAAAGAAAGTTCATGTAACATTTTTTTAAGCCTATCTGTGCCTTTCCTGCTCTAGTAGAAATTACAAAGATTAAAGCCAGTAACTCATGTTCCTATTATGTTCTCCATTTTCCCATTAGGAGAACTTCAAGGAAACGTTTAAAATTTGGAGGGTAGGGGCGCCTACCTATTGGGTGGCTCAATAGGCTGAGTGTCTCTGAGTTTGACTCAGCTCATGATTTCATGGTTCATGAGTTCTCCCACATCAGGCTTGCTGCTGTCAGTGCAGAGCCCCGCTTCAGATCCTATCCCCCTCTCTCCCTGCTCCTCCCCCACTCGCGCTCTCTCAAAAATCAACAAACGTTTAAAAAAAAAAAAAAAGATACACTGATCTTAGGACTCAAAGACCAGATTTCTCCAATGAGAAAATAAGGAGCCTGTATTGCTGTCTAAAAGTACCTAGATCCTGGGGCACCTGGGTGGCTCAGTTAAGCGGCGGAATTCAGCTCAGGTCATGATCTCATGCTCATGAGTGCAAGCCCCGCATCAGGCTCTGCGCCCACAGCATGGGGCCTGATGGTTGGGATGGTTTCCCCCCCAACCCCTCCCGCAACTCCCACCACTTGCACGCACTTTCTAATAAACTTTAAAAAACAATAAAAATTTAAAAAGGTACCTAGTTCTTAACGATATATTAATAGAACATAGTGGAATGTGAAAGTATTAAATATATATTCATATTTATTGCATCAATGAAAGACCCTGAATGAAAGTCCTCAATTTACCCTGTGAAATGGGGTTTGGGAACTCTCCAATTGTAGGCCTTCAGTAAATGCATAACCATGCAAAGAATAAATTCAGGAAATACATGAATAGAGTAGTTTAGCACACAAAAACACAAAACCTAATGTGAAATTTTGATATTGTCACTAACAGGGACATCATAACCAACTTAGGAAAACCAGCCATTATCACCATTGGAGGCTTCAAAAAATTCAAAAACTGGGTAGCTTCTAGAACCCTCAAGGCTGAAGATGTTACCCCTAAGAGAGTCCAATTCTGAAGTAGCCTTTAAGCTACAGAGGAAACCCTCCCCCTTCTAGAAACACCAAACCCAATCCTAGAATAGTTATTATCTGGATCTGCGGAAGATACAAAAAAGTTCAAAAAAGACTTTTTATCTAACTGCATATCAGCCTCATTCTTCTTCAAAATCAAATCCTCTTAAAATATGCCCTGATAATGGGAAGATATGTCAATATCAATATAGCAAAATATTGATTACAAAATCTAAGTGGCAGGTGTTCACTACACAATTCTTTCAACTTTTCTGTATCTCTGAAGCTTTTCATATTTAGATGTGGAAGGAAAAATATTCCTCTGATGACATGCGGCAATTGCCCTGGTAGCAGGATTCCTGATAAAACATCTCCTTTTTAGGAAGACTAAAAATTACAAGAACTACCTGGTGAGGCAGAGGTGAAAAAGTAGGAGGCACTAATACATTAGATGATTAATGCAAAAGAAAGATCATAAAAAGTGGCTTTAAGTTCTCTAAAAATGGATTCCTGATACTCCTCTAATGAATCCAACACCAAACTTTTACTGGGATTATCATTTGAAAGTTAAAAAAAAAAAAAAAAAAAAAGCATACGTATAATTTTAACCACCAAGATCAGAGTCAAACAACAAATCTAAACTTAGGGGCGCCTGGGTGGCTCAGGTCATGATCTCACAGTTCATGAGTTCTAGCCCCACATCAGGCTCTGTGCGGACAGCTCAGAGCCTGGAACCTGCTTTGGATTCTGTGTAGCCCTCCCTCTCTGCCCCTCCCCTGCTCACACTCTCTCTCTCAAAAATAAATAAATATTAAAAAAAATTTTTTTTTAAACAAATCTAAACTTAGAAGCCAGTGCAGAATTCAAACACCTTTACAACAGGTCAAACACAAACATATGGAACCCCATGCTCAAGGCAAAACACACAGACAATTCACGAAGCACTTAAATTCATGGATCGGACCATCAGTGATTGTTCAATGGAAACAAGTAGAGAGGAACTGGTGCATTCCTAAAAAGATGACATCATCATGGAAGGTATTTTTTATGCTCAACTAAAAACATTCCTGGACAGCAATGCCTAAATTAGACACTGGGCTGGAGAGACTACTAGCCCAATCTGGAGTGAACTAAGAGGGGCTTCATTCACTCCCAGCCTTCTGGTCAACCAAAGCCAAAACAACACTATTAAAAATGGTTTAGGGGTGCCTGGGTGGCATCCAAATCTTGATTTTGGCTCAGGTGGTGATCTCTCGGTTCATGAGTTTGAGCCCCATGTCAGGCTCTGGATACTGTAGAGCCTACTTAGGATCTTCTCTCCCTCTCTCTCTCTCTGTCCCTCCCCTGCTCACTCATGCCTTCTCTCTCAAAATAAATAAACATTTAAAAAAATGGTTTAGGGAGAGACACCTGGGTGACTCAGTCAGTTAAGCCTCCCAACTCTTGATTTCAACTCAGGTCATGATCTCATGGTTCGTGGGTTCAAGCCCCATATCAGCCTCTGTGCTAACGGTGCAGAGCCTGCTTGGGTTAGGGTTAGGGTTAGTCTCTCTCTCTCAAAATAAAATTTAAAAACATTAAAAACTTCTTTTTTGAATGGTTTAGCAATATCTGAATGTGAGATGCTGTCTTACCTAAGTAAAACTGAGAGAATCTTGGGGGCAGATGTCCATCAAATAAGAATGACAGACCCCGTGTTCAAGAAGGACTAACAGAATTAGGACCAAGAGAAGGATTAATAGCATAAAAAGTATCAAAATTTCAACTCACATTTTGTACTCAATGCCAACTGAATTGCTATATAGAAAATAATCCATAAGAAGAATATAGGCTAATTGATCCTAGTTATAATATGATTATGACATGGCTTCTAACTGTAGTTCCCAAGAATATTTTTTTAAATAAGGAAGCTTGCAATTTGTGCAATTTCAATTTGCCTTTACTGCTTAAACTGCCCTTAATTGCCTCAGATTCCCCACCATGGAGTTCTCTGCCCCACAAAATGTAGACCTACATTTACAGCTTTAACAACTTTTGAATAAAAGAACATTCCAACCATATCATCAGGCTGATGTTTTGTTTGGGTAAAAGCAGAAAAATATTTTTGGTATGGAAAATTATGTGTCTAAATTTTTCACTGAAGTAACGTTTGCTATATGCCGTCCCTTAAAGTAATAGAGGGAGCACATGGCTGGCTCAGTTGGCAGAGCATGCGACTCTTGATCATGGGGTCGTGAGTTCGAGCTCCACACTGGGTGTAGAGATTACCTGAATAAATGAATAAATCTTTAAAAATAAATACCTTACATTTTTTTAATCCACTTTTAACAGGATTCTTAGCCCCCCAGTCTACATCAATGTCAAATACGAAAAAAACTAACTGAAAACTTTAAGCCAAGCCAAGAACTGTCTTATGCCTACCACTCCACTCCCCTCACAGAGTCCCTCAGTGCCTCGGAGTAAGAGAAACAGCACGTACTCCGCACAGGGCAGACACCTGGGAGGCACTTCATATCCAGCATCTGGTTTAATCCTCACAAATTCAACTTGAGGCACCTGTCTTGTGGAGGATGACTGATATGCCCAGGGTTTTCCCCTAAGCAGCGGGGAAGAGACTTGAAGGAAGGATCCAGATCCCACAGTAGGCGTTCAACAAGTATGCGACTAGATAAACAAGCCAATACAAACAGCAGAGGTCCATAATCTGTAAGCGTTAAATATATCTGCTGTGCTTATGTTTTAGTTCCAGAAATTTTCAATTAAGGATATTACATAGGATATTACTAGGGTTATTGAATTATCAGCAATTTGGCGTTTTTAAAAAGTAGTATCATTTCATATTCTAAGCATTACTGATTGAACATTTTTAATTTTTAATATTTTCTGGTATTTTTTTTTAACGTTTATTCATTTTTGAGAGACAGAACATGAGCAGGGGGAGGGGCAGAGAGACAGAATCTGAAGCAAGATCCAGGCTCCGAGCTGTCAGCACAGAGCCTGATGAGGGGCTTGAACTCCTGAACCACGAGATCATGACGCGAGCTGAAGTTGGACGCTCAACCAACTGAGCCACCCAGACGTCCCAACATTTTTAATTTTTAAGAGAAATTCACTTAAAGCGTTAAGACAACTTGATAAACGTTTAAACTTCAACTTCACTTAAACAGTTTACTGACTTCCCTATTAAGTAACTGAACATTCCCCCCCACCCTGATGAAAATAAAACTTTCTTCTGAAGGGTTTAAAAAAAAAAAAAAAAGGGTACCATACATATTCCCAAATAGGTGGGAGGTGTAATTGTTGGCTATATACATAGAACCATGAAGTGTTAATGTTTCGCATGTTGACTCTGACAAATCCCAGATGGGCATCTTTTAAAAATCAGTTCAACTGTACCCACATCTGAATTAGCTGTGGAAACAATTTCTAATGTCTAATTTGCAACTATCTAAACAAAGCCAATTCACAACTGGAGAGGCATAAAAGCCACATCAGTCCTAATGACAAGTTTGGGGAATATTAATCAAAAGAGAGAGCGATGCCAGAACGCTTCCTTCGACTTTACAAAACTTGAAAAATGCACCCACTGCCTTCTGAATTTCATGAAACTGGTAGTAATTCTTGGAGCTTCCTTGTTAACACTCAACTACTCTAGCCCTGCTGAGACACACAATTTTGCTCGGATTACACTGAGATTCTTGTTTCTATGGGAGGAGGAAAAAAAAACTGCATAAGCCAAGTCTTGTCTTCCTCTAGGGCCTGTAACCACCACAGACAGTAATGAAAAGAAATGCCTTGAGTCACAGGGCAGCTCCGCTCAGGGAGCCTGTTCTGCTACATCCCATACCTAACGCAAGAAGCGAAAGCCAATTTTTTTTTTTTTTTTATGACCACACCACGTTCAGAGAAAAGAACAGTCTTAATCACACCCGACTCCTCGCAGCTAGATTCTCAGAAGTTTCTCCACGTTAAGAGCAAAAATAATCACCTAAAAAAAAAAAATCTTAACAAGTGGCCAAGTGCAAGCGGAAGATAGCCCGTGGTAAATCAGTTTAGGGCCACCAAACCCGCCCAGGCAAACATTCGTCCGGTATTATCGACCTGACCGCCGGGACACACGGAAGCTCTCAACCGGGCTCGAGAGGTTGATGTAAAAGCCCAGAAAGGGTCGTTTTCTGAGAAAGGCAACTCCAAGCCCACCGGTGTCCAGGCGGACTAGGGAGGGTGGCGGCGCGGCTGGGGGGTCCCACCCGGCGATCAGCGGGCCCGACAGAAGGCGGGAGGGTGGAGTTCACTTTTCCCTCCGGCCGCGGGTCGGCGACCCCCTCCCCCACCAAAAAAAAAAAAAAGGTGGGGGGGTAGCCGGAACCAGGCCCGTGCCGGCCAGTCCCGGGGGTAGTGAGGGGCGGCCCGCGCCCCACGCCACGCGCGGCAGAGAGGCCGGCTCCGACCCCGGGCGAGCCCGCCCGGCCCCGACCCGCGCACTCACCCGTCTCCCACCACCACACACTTGATGGCCTGCATCTGGGCCGCTCGCTGGGCCGCGGCGGCGGCCGGGCGCTGAGGCGAGAAGCGGCGCACTCGGGGCGCGGCGGGCGGGCGGGCGCGCGGCTGCGGGCGGCGGGGCGCGGAGTGCCGGGGCCGCTGTCCACGCCGCCTCGCCCTCCGCCAACGGGAAGCCGGAGCCCAGCAGCGGCCACCACCCAAAGCTGGGGAAAACTGCGGAGAAACAGGAAATGGCCGCTCCACTCACATCCGGTCTCCCCTCCCCCCCCCCCGCGCGGGCGCGCCGCTCCCAGGCTCCGGGGCGGGGTCGCTCCTGCCCGCGCGCCTCCCGAGCTTCCTGCCGGCTTCGGGGATGCTCGGGAGACGCTCGGGAGCGCTCGGCTCAATTCGAGGACGCTCGGCTCGGGGGCGGGGCGCGGGGCCGGCCGGCGGCCATCTTCGTGCCGCCTGATGATTGGCCTAAGTCTAGCCTTCTTCTGTGATATCCTTAACTTAGGAGAGGAGGAGGTTCCTCCTGAAAATTCGGAACCTGAAACTCTAAAGAAGGAAATACCACACTACCATTTTTCAAAGAAAACTCCTGTTCATTAGGTCAAAAATATGTTGAAATTTGTTCGCTCACGTATGCATTTTGTTTCCAGCATGCTGAGCGTTTACTATGCCCTATGCTTTGTACGAGTTCTGGAGATAATGTTCTGTAGGCCGACCATTAAGGTGCCAATATTTGGGATATTTGCTTTCAGTTCTCCCTTCCTTCCTTCCTTCCTTTTGCAGGCTCCATGTCCACCGTGGGGCTTGAACTCATGACCCTGAGATCAAGAGTCGCCTGCTCTACCAACTGAGCCAGTCAGGAGTCCCTCTTAGTTACTTACGTATGCAACCGCATGTTGTATGTATGTATGTATGTATGTATGCATGCATGTATGTAATCTACACCTAAGGTGGAGCTCGAACTCAAAATTCCATGATCAAGAGTTGTAAGCTCCTCCAGCTGAGAGAGCCAGGCGCACCTGTAACAACATGTTTTATTTATTTAAAAAAAAAAATTTTTTTTTTTAACGTTTATTTATTTTTGAGACAGAGAGAGACAGCATGAATGGGGGAGGGTCAGAGAGAGGGAGACACAGAATCCGAAACAGGCTCCAGGCTCTGAGCTGTCAGCACAGAGCCCGGCGCGGGGCTCATACCCACGGACTGCGAGATCATGACCTGAGCCGAAGTCGGCCGCTGAACCGACCAGCCACCCAGGCGCTCCTGTAACAACATGTTTTAAACAGAATGTAGAAACACTGAACCGTTGGGACATTTGCAATGGCCCGTTGCTATTCAGTCCCATTCTGCACATGTCCCTTAACCAATTCATGTATTACTGGACAGTGGAATTGTCCTTATTTGAGAAATAGTGCTGAGCTGGGCATGTTTGTGCCAGAATCTTCACAGTTTGATTTCTTTAGACTACACGCCCCAAAATGGAGTTTTAAAACTTCCATACCTGTTGTTGCATTGCCCTCCTGCAAAGTGGTAGCTGGTTCACCACCCATCAGCTCTGTTTGAGAACAGACCCTCCAGGGGAGTTGATTTCCAATGACATTTTTACCTGGAGATCTTCTTTTTCTAGGATTCACTCTGTTGAAGTAACAATGTTCTGAAATCAGACCTTCTCTACATGGGTTTTTTCTTTTCTTTTTTTTAAAGCATCTTTGTCTTGCAGTTATTTCAAAACAACATGGTCCTGGGCCAAAGGACAGCTCCTTTTCGCTGTTCC
This sequence comes from Puma concolor, assembly GCF_028749965.1. NCBI lineage: Eukaryota > Metazoa > Chordata > Mammalia > Carnivora > Felidae > Puma > Puma concolor. The sequence continues at coordinate 5,243,330 of NC_141682.1, forward strand.
TAAAGCTCTCCCTTAAAGAGGAGTCAAAATTTTAAGGGTACTAGAGCAACAGTGTCCCCTTTGCTGGTAAAAATATCCAGGGAATCTTTAAAAAAAAATTTTTTTTTTAATGTTTATTTTTGACAGAGAGAGCGTGAGCAGGGGAGGGGCAGGGAGAGAGGGAGACACAGAATCGGAAGCAGCCTCCAGGCTCTGAGCTGTCAGCACAGAGCCTGACACAGGGCTGGAGCTCACAGACTGCAAGATCATGACCTGAGCTGAAGTTGGATGCTCAGCCGACTGAACCACCCAGGTGCCCCAAAAATATCCAGGGAATCTATGACCAACATAAACTACGCAGTCTAAATACAGGAGCAAATAAAAGGGTGGGGCCTCAGGTCAATAATTTACTTCAATTGAACAAATAGTGGAGGGCTGCACTTGCCTAATGGACTGATAGTAAATGAAACAGATAGAGACATAGTTGCCAGGATACCGGGCCCACTCTTCTCCCTGTTAAGTGGGGTATAAACATAGTGCTGACATCAGGGACCAAAAACTGTATTCACACTAATAAAAAGGGCTTTCATCAAAAAGATAAGAGTGGAAAGGAGGCACTGGGTAGGATTTCTGGTGGGTCTTGATGGAATAAGAAGAATTTTCCATAGTGAGAACAAAGGCCTGGGCATTAGAAGCCATCCTCACATGTGACTCCAAGGGAGCCATGCCTTTGAGCTGCTCTGGGTCTGGAATCCAGAGAGGTCATCAAAGGCTGCCTTGAGGACAGACTTGATTCTGATACATGTGTTTTTGAGCCAACAGGCAACACAGCCCACATTCAGATCATGATTTCTCTAGATTGGTAAAGTGAGAGTCCACTGCCCAAGAGGTTTGACTGTGTCTATACAATAACAAAATCAGCGTACAACTCACATATGAAAATACACTGATTCAAAACTGAGTTTATTTAAAAGTTTAAGGGGCGCCTGGGTGGCTCAGTCGGTTAAGCGTCTGACTTCAGCTCAGATCATGATCTCACAGTTGATGAGTTCAAGCCCTGCATCAGGCTCTCTTCTGTCTGTTGGCTCAGAGCTGCTTTGGATCCTCTGTCCCTGTCTCTCTCTGCCCCTCCTCTGCTTATTCTCTCTCTCTCTCTCTCTCTCTCTCTCTCTCTCTCTCTCTCTCTCAATAAATAAATAAATAAAACTGAATTTAATAAACTTTAAAAAAAATAATAAAACTTAATTTAAAACTTCTCCACGTTTGATCTTGAGTAATGTTCTCCATGGCAACAAATGGGCCAAAAAATTTAAAATTAAAACTAGTGACACCTGGGTGGCTCAATCAGTTGAACGTCTGACTTTGGCTCAGGGCATGATCTTCCAGTTTGTGAGTTCGAGCCCTACATCAGGCTCTCTGTTGTTGGTGCAGAGCCTGCTTCAGATTCTCTGTCTCCCTCTCTCTCTGCCCCTCCCCCGTTCCCCCTTTTTTTTCTCAAAAATAAATAAACATTTTAAAGAGTTAAAAAAAAAAAGATGCTGGAAGGGGAGGCTGGTAGAGGGAACCCCAGCACTGAATGGCAATTACAGGAAAAATTGTCAATTAGAGACACCTAACAGAAGAGTCTCAACAGAAAAGAACCACTCATTACAGGGCCCAATGGGGAGACACATACATTGCATCTCCTATAAGAAATCAACCACCCCTGCCACTCAGCCAATGGGAAATCGTCATCACTGGCAACTCTTGCTTCTCTCCAGTGGGCTTTTATTCAAAACCACCTCTCCCTGGAGAACCTGGGTGGCTCAGTTGGTTGAGCATCGACTTTAGCTCAGGTCACGATCTCACGGTTCCTGAGTTCCAGGCTCAGTGTTGTCAGCCCAGAGCCTGCTTTGGATCCTCGATCCTCTGTACCCTTCCTTCTCTTTGCCTCACCCCCAAGTGCAGGTGCGTGCTCTCTCTCTCTCTCAAAAAAACAAAAACAAAAAAAACAAAAAACCTCCTAACTTCCTCCTTCCCCATAAAATAATGTTCCTCTCCTTTGTTTATCAGACTGTCCTGTGGTTTTGCTGTAGCCTCCTTGTCCTCAATTGCAATTCTCTGCTATTCCCAAATAAACTCATTTTTACAAGTAAAATGACTGGCAGTTTTATTGTGTGTGTTTTAAAGATATGGTTTTTAGGGGCACCTGGGTGGTTCAGTCGGTTGGGCGACCGACTTGAGCTCAGGTCACGATCTCTCAGTTAGTGGGTTGGAGCCCTGGATCAGACCCTGTGCTGACAGCTCAGAGCCTGGAGCCTGCTTCAGATTTTATGTCTCCTTCTATCTCTCTGCCCGTCCCCTGCTCATGCTCTGTCTCTCTCGAAAATAAATGTTTAAAAAAAATTTTTTTTAAAGATTTTGTTTTTAAGTAACTTCTACACCCACCATGGGGCTTAAACTCACAAGCCTGAGCTCATGAGTCACATGCTCCACTGACTGAGCCAGCCAGGTGCCCCCCTGGCAGTTTTATGTTTAAGGTTAACACAATCATATCTCCTACTGAGGTCCTTCATTCAAGGTCAATCAGTTATCCTGTTCCAGTTACTGTCAAGGTGTTGGAAGTCTGAAATGAGCAAAACAGATTCCTGGCATCAGGAAACCTACATCCTAGTAGGAGAGATGCTTAGTAAGCAAATGAACATATAGTATTCATTTCCAGATTAACATGATGGGTTAATACAAGTATCTAATTTAATTTCTACCCAAAACCCCACTAGAACTTCAGAAAAGGGATTAAAAAAAAAGACATAATCTTAGAACAGATTGGGATGAGGAGACAGACTGCTTGTAACTGATTTAGTCTCCTAGACTAGCAGTGGGAAAAGCTAAGGGACACCAGATCAACACCAGAGGATCACCAAAGAGCTGGGAACTGACAGCAGCAGGCACCTACAGAACCGGGGTAGAGGGAGAGCGGGGCATGGAAATGGCACAAAAGCTGATAAGCAGCAACAGGCCGTCTACATCCCTTCCCATCTTCCACTGGGCAAGGTGGCTGCCCTCTTCCTCCCCTACAAAAGACTGGAGGTTCCCCTCCAGAGAGCGTAAACTGAGAGTATTTGGATTGGGGGGTGGTTTGGGGCGGGGTGGGGGGGATAGGCAGGGAGTCCAGGCACAGTGCCTGGGAAAACAAAACAAAAACAAAGGGATCTAGTAGCCTAGGCTGAATCTTTTTTATTTTTTTTAAGTTTTTTTTTTTGTTAATGTTTATTTATTTTTGACAGAGAGACAGAGTACAAGCAGGGGAGGGGCAGAGAGAGAGGGAGACACAGAATGTGAAGCAGGCTCCAGGCTCTGAGCTGTCAGCACAGAGCCCGACATGGGGCTCAAACCCACCAGCTGCAAGATCGTGACCTGAGCCGAAGTCGGATGCTCAACCGACTGAGCCATCCAGGCGCCCCGGAAGTGGTATTTAAAAAAAAAAAAAAGAAGCATTCAGATAATTAACCCCCCCCCCAAAAAAAAAACTAGCAGGAAAAACAACAGAAAGATGAGAAAATCTCTCAGAGGACCCAGAAGACATGGAGAGATAGAAAATAGGAAACGGTGAGAACATTAGGGAACTAGCTGATGAAGTCCAACTGTCATCCTAATAATATCCTGTAATAGAAAACAAAGAACAAAGAAAAAGCAACGGAGGAAAATATCCACGAAAATATTCAGGGAAATTTCCCAGACTTGAGTTCAGAGACAGAAAGTGCCAGCCCCGTGAATAAAAAATAGACCCGCCCTTGAGTTCATCATTGTGAAAACTTGAGAACAATGGGAACAGATAAGATTCTACAAGTTTCCAAAGAGAAAACACAAGGAAACAGGAAATAGAATGGCTTCAGATTTCCCAACAGTTGCCCTGATGGAGCAGTATGCCTTCCAGATGCTGAAGAAAGATGATTTTTTACTGAGAATTCTATTCACGGCCAAACTATCGATCAAGTGGGTGGGTGAAATGAGAACATTTTCAGACAAGTCAGTTCTTAAAAAAGTTTTATCTCCCACACACCATATCCCAGGAAGCTTCTGGAACATGTGTTCCTCCACGAGGAGGAAATAAACCAAAAGAAGCTGGAGCGCAGAAGCCAGAGATGCAACACAGCAGAGGGGAGAAGGGCCCCCACCCCCACACTGGGGATGGTGACTGTTTTATGACCAGCCCACTTGGGAGCGGGGAAATTTTGTGGCCATAAACCACATGCTGTCTGTATTCCTGCCCACTTCCTCCTACTTCCCCCAGCGTGGACAGCCAGGGATAGTGAAAGACAAACCAGCACTGTTGTCGACCAGCTGGGCTCTGGTGACAGAACGAGGATGTGACAACACTGAAAAAGTAACGAGGAGACAATAGAGAAGTAGCTCTTGATGTGAATGGTCACACTACCCCTGTACTTCTCTTTTTCTCTTTGCTTTCCCCCTACATTTTATTATACAAATTTTGACACAGAAAAGTTGAAAGGAATGTACAGTGAATGTCCACATGTCCATCTAAATTCTCCAATTAGCATTTTCCTATTTATGCTTTATCACATATCTATTTATCCGTTTAACAATTCATCAAGAGGCGCCTGGGTGGCTCAGTTGGTTAAGTGTTCTACTCTTGACTTCAGCTCAGCTCATGTTCTCACAGTTGGCAAGTTCGAGCCCAGCATTGTGCTCTGCACTGACAGTGCAGGGCCTGCTTGGGATTCTCTCTGTCTTCCTCTCTCTCTGCCCCCCACCCTACTTTCTCTCTATCTCTCAAAATAAATGGATAAACTTTAAAACAATCAATTCATCAATTTTTGGCCGCATTTCAAAAGAAGTTAGAGAAATCAATACTTTTCACCTTTAAACACTTTAGCACACATGTAATTATCTTTTTTTAAGGTAAAACTATATACAATAAAATGCACAAATCTTAGGTTTACCATTCACTGACTTTTGACAAATCTACGCAGCTGTAATGCAAAACTCCATCAAGACCTAAAACCTTGCGGCAGCTGGGTGGCTGAGTTGGTTAAGCATCCCACTTCACTCAGGTCATGATCTCACAGTTCGTAAGTTCGAGCCCCGCATCAGGCTCATTGCTGTCAGTGTGGAGCCTGCTTCAGCTCCTCCGTCCCCCTCACTCTCTCCGAAGAACATTTAAAATAAAGCTGAGAAGAACATTTTTGTACAGATCTTTTTAGACACGCATTTTCACTTATTTGAGTGTAAGTACCCAAAAGTGGAATTGCCAGGTCAATAGAGTAGATGTGTTTCATTTTATTAGAAACTGAGACTTTATTCCAAACTCATGGTTCCATTTCACATTCCCATCACGCTGTATCCCCATGAACACATAGTGTTATCAGTCTTTACATCTAATCAGTCTTTTATTTATTTTTTTAACCTTTATTTATTTTTGAGAGAGAGAGAGAGAGAGAGAGAGAGAGCAAGCGGGGGAGGGGCAGAGAGAGAGGGAGACACAGAATCCGAAGCAGGCTCCAGGCTCTGAGCTGTCAGCACAGGGCCCAACACACAGGGCTCAAACTCACAAACTGTGAGATCATGAGTTGAAGTCAGAAGCTTAACGGACCGAGCCACCCACGCACCCTTATCTAATCAGTCTTTTAGAGGTTAGTCATTCTGGTGGATTTCTAGTGATCTCTCTAATTTGCACTTCCCCGGTAGCTGTTGGTATAGCCCACTTTTGTGTGTGGGCTTTCCACCAGGCCCTCTTTGAACTAACAATGTGCAAGAGTCTTCTAATAGCCCTGGGCTACACTGCAGACAAAAACACAGATCCTTCCAAATAAGAAAAATTATTATATATACATGCTTATCGATGCATTGACATTCTCTGCAAGAGGACACAGCAACTGGGAACAGTGCTGACTTTGGAGAGGGGCCTGGGTACCTGGGAAAGGAGTATGAGGGACATGTTCTGTTCCCCTGCTCAGTAGGGAAGGAAAAAATTCTCCCTCTACCCCTCAGGGTCTTCCAGCTGACTCAGAATTAAATTTACATTGGGGCACCTGGGTGGCTCAGTCGGTTAAGCGGCCGACTTCGGCTCAGGTCACGATCTTGCACTCCGTGAGTTCGAGCCCCGTGTCGGGCTCTGTGCTGACAGCTCGGAGCCTGGAGCCTGTTTCGGATTCTGTGTCTCCCTCTCTCTGACCCTCCCCTGTTCATGCTCTGTCTCTCCCTGTCTCAAAAATAAATAAAAAACGTTTAAAAAAAATTAAAAAAAGAAAGAATTAAATTTACATGAGACAAGTAAACAGGACAAAAAACAAATAAACATTGTTTTATTACATGTGCATGTGCACGGAGGCCTAATACTGAAATAAAGACCAAATGAAATGACCAGGGCAGACAGTTTTTATACATTTTAGACAGAGACAATTGTTAATGAATTAGTAATTATAATTAATAATTCCCTAGTAAGTAGGGAATTCTAAGCTAAGGTAGTAGATAGAAAAAAACTAACAAGGGTTGTTTCTACAGCTCTGTCTGGTTTAAAACCCATATCTCTTGGAGAGCCTGGCTCAGTGATTAAGCATTCCACACTTGATCTCAGGGCAGGTCTTGATCTCAGGGTCCTGAGTTCAAGCCCTGTGTTGGGCTCCATGCTGGGTGTAGTGCCTACTTAAAAAAAAAAAAAAAAAAAACTAAAATAAAGATAAATTCCATATCTCTGCTAATAAGGGTGTCTTTTATTTATTTTAGAGAGAAAGAGAGAGTAGGGGAGGGGCAGAGAGAAGGGGGGAAGACAGAGAATCTGAAGCAGGCTCTGTGCTGTCAGTGCAAAGTCCAACATGGGGCTCGAACCCACAAACCGTGAGATCATGACCTGAGCCAAAGGCCGGACACTCAACCGACTGAGTCACCCAGGCGCTCCAACAGACAACTTGTCTTAATCATGTTAGCCTCGCTGCCGCCTTATGCCGAAAGTGTGGCAGGGGAAGGAACTCTAGCGTAGGAGCCCAGGAATGCCCCTGCTTTGTCACCAATGGACTATGGATTTGCTAAGTCACCAAACTTCTCTGCTCATCTGCACAATGACATGAAGCTTGTGCTCTCAGTTTTGTGTTCCACAAGAACAGCAAAGACTGTAAACACCAGGAGAAATAAGCTGTACCAACGCATTACTATGTTATTGGAATTTTTTGTAAATATAGACATGCATGCATATTGTTAAAATAACAATTGGTACAGCCCAGCTTATACTAAAGATCATGGTCCCCAGCCCAGCCTCTCCTTGGGTCTCCTCACTCCCAAGTCGGCCCCCAAGTGGCCACCCCTTTCTTTAAAAAAAATTGTAGGGGCGCCTGGGTGGTTCCATTGGTTAAGCGTTCCACTCTTGATTTCAGCTCACATCATGATCTCATGATTGTGAGATGTAGCCCCACGTCATGTCCTCGCTGAGAATGGAGCCTGCTTCAGATTCTCTCCCTCTTTCTCTGCCTCTCTCCTGCTCTCTCTCTCTCTCTCAAAATAAATAAGTAAACATTTTTTTAAAAAATTTGTGAAATCGGGGTACCTGCCTGGTTCAGTTGGTAGAGCATGCAACTCTTGATTTCAGGGTTGTAAGTTCAAACCCCACATTGATTACTTAAAAATAAAAGCTTTGCCCCAAAATTGTGAAATACAACAAATTAAAGAAGAAGGCATGGGAGCACCTGGGTGGGTCAGTCGTTAAGCATCCGACTTAGGCTCAGGTCATGATCTCACGGTTTGTGAGTTTGAGCCCTGTGTTGGGCTCTGTGCTGACAGCTCGGAGCCTGGTGCCTGCTTCGGATTCTGTGTCTCCCTCTCTCTTTGCCCCTCCCCCACTCGTGCTCTGTCTCTCTGCCTGTCAAAAAATAAATGAACATAAAAAACCAAAACAAGAAGGCACGAAACTAAATGTACAGTTAGGGGCAACCATGTTTAATTCTATTTGTCTTCTTGCAGTGATTTCCTCCGAATCTCCGAAGAACAAACTGATACCACTATTTCTCGCTTGATCAACTGTCAACATTACATTTCTGCTGTGATAAATGCAGATTTGGCTCACTGATGCTACCATTCCCCCCTTAATGTATATTTCGCTATTTTAGTTCTTTTCATGGGTACTGTTTAAACTTTCAAGAAGATACTGTCCCTCTCTTCTTGGCTCTTCTTACTGTCTCTGGATCCTCCCAGGTAAAATGAGGAAGCTCCAGAGGCTCACCTGGACCAGGAAGGCCTGGGCAGTTCGAGAGTGACCACACAGCCTATGGCAACAGGCTTGTGCCTCTGACCCAAGGGCACGTACTCATACTTATTGTAGATTCATCCATTTTGTCCTTGAAGTCAGGACAGGTAGAGGCCTGAAGGGCATAGTCCTGTCCAGAATTTGCATGGGAAAGATGTTAAAATTAATGTGAGATTGAGCCCTGCATCAGGCTCTGCACTGTCAGCCTTAGGATTCTCTCTCTCTGCCCCTCATGCACTTTCTCTCTCTGTTTCTCAAAATCAATAAATAAACATTTTTTAAAAACTATCTCACACCCCTTCAGACTCCAAGCCGGTCGCTGCTTGCTCCTGTGTTTGCTAAGATTCCTAGGTGTGATGTGTCACCCCAGCTTATCTCCCTAGAAATGGCCGACAAAAATATAACACAAATTACATAAGAATGTTCTAGTGGCCACGTTAAAAAGAGCAAAAGGAGGCCTTTCTGTTTATGCCACCTTGGAGCCTGTGAAGGCCTGCTGGAACAGGACTCCTGAAATGACAACTATGTCTGGAAGGCTGTGGTCCAAGGCCATTTTTGCCGACTATGAGCGGGGTTTCCAGAACCAGAGGGAGCACGCAGCTCTTCTTAAAACTGAAGGTGCTTAGGCTCTAGCGGGGAGGGGAGGGCAAAAGCACTAATTTTTTTAGTTTGATTTTTTTTAAGTAGGCTCCCTGACCAACATGGGGCTCTAACCCATAACTCTGAGACTAAGAGTTGCACGCTCCACCGAGTCAGCCACGTGCCCTGCAACTAATTTTTTTCCTTATTTATTTATTTATTTATTTATATTATTATTATTTTTTTATTTTATTTTTGAGACAGAGAGAGACAGAGCATGAACGGGGGAGGGTCAGAGAGAGGGAGACACAGAATCTGAAACAGGCACCAGGCTCTGAGCTGTCAGCACACAGCCCGACGCGGGGCTCAAACTCACGGACCGCGACATCATGCCCTGAGCCGAAGTCGGATGCTCAACCGACTGAGCCACCCAGGCGCCCCTTTTTTTCCTTTTTTAAAAAATGTTTTTTTAATTTTTTTTTTTTTTTTTTGAGACAGAGAGACAGAGCATGAGCAGGGGAGGGGCAGAGAGAGGGGGAGACAGAATCCGAAGCAGGCTCCAGGCTCTGAGCTGTCAGCACAGAGCCCAACATGAGGCTCGAACTCAGAAACCAATGATTGATCTCTGGAACTGTGAGATCATGACCTCAGCTGAAGTCAGACGCTTAACTGACTGAGCCACCCAGGCGCCCCACACTGGAACTAATTTTTAAGCCACTTTATGGAGGTGCGATTGACAGACGAAAGCTGTACATATTTAATGTACACAACTTGATGAGTTTGGAATAATGCAATTAATTTTAATCACATGCTTTATTTGACTCAGGACTAAAATATTATTTCAATATGTAATCAATATTAAAATTGTGGCGATTTAAAAATTTTTAAGTTTATTTTGAGAGAGACAGAGAGAGTGAGTGGGGGAGGGGCAGAGAGAGAGGGAGAGAGAGGATTCCAAGCAGGCTCCTCCGCATTGTCAGTGCAGAGCCCAATGTGGGACTTGAACTCATAAACAGTGAGATCATGACTTAAGCTGAAATCAAGAGTCGGATGCTTAACCGACTGAACCAACCAGGTGCCCCCAAAATTGTGAAGATATTTGACAGTCTTTTTTTGGTACTAGTTTTTGAAATCTGGTGTATTTTACACTTGTATCATATTTAGATTCAGATGCTTTAGTGTTCATTAGAAATATTTGATCTGTATTTAGATTTTGTAAAATTTACTGTTCAAAAGGTAGAATCCCGATACTCAGGTTAAAGTAGACATACTTAAAACTTTTCCAATAACTGAATCAGTTTTTAAATTTATTTACTAGTTTTTAATTTTTTTAAGGAACCTCTACCTGCCATATGGGGCTTGAACTCACGACCCCGAGATCAAGAGTAGTATGCTCTACCGACTGAGCCAGCCAAGTGCCCCAGTTTTCCCATTTAAATTGAAGTAAATTTCAGGGGTGCCTGGGTGGCTCAGTCAGTTAAGTGTTCGACTTTGGGTCATGATCTCACAGTTCGTGAGTTCAAGTCCCACGTTGGGCTCTGTGCTAACAGCCTGGAGCCTGGAGCCTGGAGCCTGGAGCCTGGAGCCTGCTTCTGATTCTGTGTCTCTTCTCTCTACCTCTTGCCTGCTCACACTGTCTGTATCTCAAAAATAAACATTAAAAAAAAAATCTTTAAATTGAAGTAAATTTCAAAAGCTGAAAAGTCACGTGTCTACTGCATAGGACAACTCAGGTTTAATGGATGATGATGCTACTGCTACGGAGGCCCCTGCTTGGGAGAAACTATCACAAATGTCTAAAGGTCCTTCTGTTTGGCGTTTTTCACGAGGATGTTATTGATCATCTTTCCCACTACATCACCTTTATGAGGACCACCTTTCAGTTCTTCGTACAGTTGAAAGCTTTTCTTAAGGGGCACCTGGGTGGCTCAGTCGGTCAAGCGTCCAACTCTTGGTTTCTACTCAGGTCACGATTTCACGGTTCATGGGTTTGAGCCCCGCATTAGGCTCTGCGCTCGCTGACAACACGGAGCCTGCCTGGGATTCTCTCTCTCCCTCTCTCTGCCCCTCCTCCACTCTGTCTCCCAAAATAAATAAACTTAAAAAAAAAATTAAAAAAAAAAAAAGTCACATGCCACACTGACTGAGCCAGCCAGGGGCCCCTGTGTTTGTTATTAAATATATAATTTCAGATACACTGATAAATGGTACAAATAAAAATGCAGTAATACTTATTGTATTTGTCGGCGTTTTTTCAGAGAAACAGAACCAGCAGGAGAAATATGTATGTTTCTCTTGTTGAGAGAGAAAGAGAAAGACAGAAAGGGAGGAAAGGTGGGAGGGAGATTTATTATGAGCAATTGGCCTATGTGATTGTGGAGGTTGACAATGACCTACCATCTGCTACAAGCTGGGGACCTGGGAGAGCCCTTAGTTCTAGGCCAAGGCTAAAGGCCTGAGGACCAAGAGAGTTGATGGTGTAAGTTCCAATCTGAAAGCAGAAGACCAATTTCCCAGTTTAAAAACAGGAAATTCTGCCTAACCCCACCTCTTGTTCTATTTAAGCCTTCCACATTGAGGAGGGCCATCTGCCCTACTCAATCTACTGCTTCAAATGTTAATCTCATCCGGAAACACCTTCGCAGACACACCCAGGATAATGTTTAACCAGCTATCTGGGCACTCTATGGCCTGGTCAAGTTCACACATAAAATTAACCATCACACTTATTATTATGGGTATTGAGGGGGATGCGTTATGGTCATAATTAACAATAATAATGAATAATTAATAACAGGAACAAAACCCAACTAACTACCAAGCACTGTATATGCCTTTCTTGTATTATTTTTATGTTTTTCTTGTATTATATTTAATTCTCAAAACAACTCTAAGGGTAAGGTAGTACTAATATACCCATTTCGCAAATGAGGAAATTAAGGCATATTGACATTTATTAACTTGCTCAAGATCAGGTTTCTGGGAAATGGTATTTTGAAACTTTTTTTTTAAGATTCTATTTTTAAATAATCTCTACTCCCAATCTGGGGCTCAAACTCACAACCCCAAGGTCAAAAGTCACACACTCTACTGACTGAGCCAGCCACGCACCCCACAAATGGCACTTCGAACTAATGTCAGGATCTGCTCTCTCAGTCACTACACTAAGCTACTTCATGTATTTATTCTTTGGTTACAAATTTTGAAGAGCTGGTCCCTGTCCTCAAGGATCTTCCCATATAATAAGGCCACGAGCCCTGCTACAGAAAGAAACCATTTTTCGTTTGGAAGATAGAAGTGAGGGCAAGGAGATGATGCAGACAAGACTGTAGGATGAAGATATGGATCTGAAAGGCCAAGTATTCGTTGGGTTTCCATATTTGTAGCACGTTGTATTTTCCAAGTTGACCACAAAAGATCTAACCTCTATGCCCTCCTACACCGTGACACTGACACTCCTCCCGCTGAGAAATGAGATCTATGTTCCTTTCCGTCACAGCCTAAGGAGAAGTGGAAACAGGGGTCTGTCTGGGATGGCCAGCAAGCTTGCTCTTGGAACCCCATCATCATAGTGTAGGGAAGCTCAGGCCACGTGAAAAGGCCACATACAGGTGTTCCAACTGCCAGCCTCTTCTGAGGACCTAGCCACGGCCAGCACCAGATTCTTGAGCAAGTGCAATATGATAATAAATATACTTAGAGGCACCTGGGTGGCTCAGCTGGCTAAGCATTGGACTCTTGGTTTTGACTCAGGTCACGATCTCACAGTTTGTGGGTTCAAACCCCGCGTCAGGCTCTGCACTGACAAGTGTGGAGCCTGCTTGGGATTCTCCCTCTCCCTCTGTCCCTCCTGCACTCTCTCTCTCACACACGAAATAAATAAATAAACTTAAGAAATTATAAAAAATACATATATACTTGGTCTCTGTCCCCAGTTTTTGGTGTAGAGTTCTTAAAACTATTGGAATTCCCTGAGCAATAGCATTGCCCTTTGTTACTCATAAGGAGACCTTTTCAACCACATCTGAGTTTATGCTAATGAGGTGACTCAAGGCTGGGCCTTTAGATAGCCTCAGGGTGGGGACTGAGGGCCAGAAACACCAATCATGTGATGAGAAGAAGGTTGGCCCCTTCAGCACTCCCCCCAAGCCCCCCCCCCCCCCCAGTCCCGGAGAAAGGACTGGAGATTGAGTTCAATCTTGTGGCCAGTAACTTAATTAATCGTGCCTGCGTAATGAGATCCCATAAGAAAACCCTGAAATAATGAGACTGGAGGAGCTTCGGGTCAGTGAACAGGTCAAAGTGCTGGGTGGTGTGCCTGGCTTCCATGAGGAGAAGGCAGGGAAACCCTGCCTCACTCAACTTGGACTTTGTCCTCATCAACTCCTTTTTTTTTTTTTTTTTTTTTTTTTTTTTTAAGTAATCTGTACATCCAACATGGGGCTCAAACTCACAACCCTAAGATCAAGAGTTGCATGCTCAAAAAAAAAAAAAAAAAAAAAGTTGCATGCTCTACAGAGCCAACCAGGCACCCCTACAACTCTTTCTTTTAAACCAGTTTATTGAAGCATGATTGACAAAAAGCTATATATATATATTTTAACTATTAATAATTACCACAATCTATGCCATAAACATGTATCACCTCCAAAACTTACCTCCCGCCTCCTTTACTTGCTATTATCGTTATTTGTTATAAGAAAACATAAGACTTGAGCTCTTGGCAAATGTTTAATTATACAGTCAATATTGTTAATATAGAGGCTATGCTGTGCGTAAATCTCTAGGATCACTCAACTTGTGCAACTGACATTTTGTACTCTAACACCTCCCCTTTTCCCCAGCTCTTGGCAGCCACCATTCTGCTCTCTTAGGAGTTTGGCTATATTTTTTAAATTAATGTATTTATTTTAGAGAGAGAGAGAGAGAGCTCAAGTGGGTGAGGGGCAGAGATGAAGAGACAGAGTCCCAAGCAGGCTCTGTGCTGTCAGCACGGAGACTGAAGCAGGGCTCCATCCCATGAACTGCAAGATCGTGACCTGAGCTGAAATCAAAAGTTGGACACTTAACTGACGGAGTCCCCCAGGCTCCCCGGTTTGGCTATTTTAGATTCCTCATCTATAGGGTATCACACAGCATTTGTCCTTCTGTGTCTGGCTTATTTCACTTAGCATAGTGTCCTCCAGGTTCACCCACGTTGTCACAAATGACAGGATTTCATTGTTTTCTTTTTTTAATGTTTATTTTTGAGAGAGAGAGAGAGAGAGAGAGAGAGCGCGAATGGGAGAGAGGCAGAGAGGGAGACACAGAATTGGAAGCAGGCTCCAGGCTCTGAGCTGTCAACACAGAGCCCAACGCCGGGGCTTGAACCCATGAACCGCGAGCTCATGACCTGAGGTGAAGTTGGACGCTCAACCAACAGAGCCACCCAGGCGCCCCTTCCTTGGTATTCCATTGTATCCTGGTGGGCTCTTCATCTGGTTGTTCATTTGTACCCTTCATAGTAAACCAGTAACTGCAAGTTCATAGCGGCTTCCTGAGTTCTGTGAGTCATTTTTGTGAAGTATCAGACCTGAACAGGGGTCTGGGAACCCTTGAATTTATAGGCTGCTTGTCAGAATCATGAGTAGCTCCCAGGACTTGTGATTGGTGTCCAAAGAAGGGGTTGTGTTATGGGACTGAGACCTTGAAACCTGTGGAGTCTGATGCTAACTCCAGGAAGGTAGTGCCAGAACTAAGTTGATTGTTGGACACCCAGTTAGCGTCAAGGAATTGTCGTGTTGGAAAATGCAGGAAGCCTTTAAGAGGACAGCAGCTCTTGCTGCCATTTGACTGCAAACATGAGAGCCCCCAAATGAGACCTGTTTAGTGCAGCTGACTCCACCCCCACAGCAGTGAGAGAGGATAGTAAAATGATGGTTGTTGCTTTAAGGAACGAAGTTATGGGATGATATTTTTATGGAACAAGTGACTAAGGGGCCTCAGGGTGGGGATACTGGCACAACCAGAGGCGAAAAAATGGGAAGGCAAAGGAAAGATGAGAGGACATCATGGGCTGTGGTTCTTGGGGTGCAGGCAGCAGAAAGCTACTCTGGATTGAGAAAAAACAAAGATATGAATGGGAAGAACACTGGTGAGCTCATGGAATCTAAGGACAAGTTGAGTGACTGGGGCTCAGAAAAGACAGGACCCAGGGCCGCTCTGGGGACCTCAAGGATCTTCTTTCCAGGGCACTGACATCACAATATCAGACTCACCTGCCTGCAGATGCGGCTCTGATGGGGTTTTGGAGGGATGGGGGTCCAGAGCCGATGGCCAAGAAAGAATTCTTGAAGATGTCTTTGGTACAAAACGGTGATTTTATTTTTATTTATTTATTTAATGTTTTTATTTATTTGAGACAGAGAGACAGACAGAGTACAAGCTGAGGGAGGAGCAGAAAGAGAGGGAGACACATAATCAGAAGCAGGCTGTAGGCTCTGAGCTGTCAGCACGGAGCTGGATGTGGGACTGGAACTGGTGAACCGCGAGATCATGACCTGGGACGCTCAACCAACTGAGCCACCCAGGCGCCCCCCAAAATGGTGATTTTATTAAAGCACAGGGACCGTGGGCAGAAAGAGCTGCACTGGGGTTGTGAAGAGTGACTGGTTGTGTACTATGGAGTTGGGGGACTGAAGAGGAAGTTTCTTAATGGGATTTCCATATGCTAAGGAACGCTCCCACGGAGTGAAAGAGTGAAGGAGAAAGTTGCTGGAGGCCTAGCTATTGTCAAGGTTAGGTTGTCTTTCCCTCTAGCAAATCGAGATCATTAATAGTAGGGAGTTTCTGGAGATTAGGCTATTGATAAGATTGCCCTTTTCTTGTAATTTACCAAGAGATTTGCAAACCAATGGAGACTCCTGTCCTGCAGGACTCTGATATCTAGTCAGTTACCCATTTGCTTTCCCTTTCCTTTGTTCTTGGGCAGCCAGGAGTACGGGAGGAATGTCAGACACAGACCACCTGGGGGGTGGTGATTTTTGGGGGGTGTCGGTTTGCCTTATGGTCCCTCATCAGCTCCACTCAGGCTTCAGTTCCTGGCAAGCGGGCTGGTATTCTCATCAGTAAGGTTTGGTCACCTACCTGCCTGTTGGGGAAAAGGGAGTCCCTCCTGTGACTCACAGCCCACCGGAAGCACAAGGAATGGGTTAGAGGAAGTCCTCCTGAAAGAGGGAAGTTGTGGCTGGTCAGGGAAAATGAAAAGATACCATTGTATTCATTAGGATTAGTTTCAGTGAGAATGACAGAGACCTGAAGTGACAGCAGTTTAGACAAGATCAAGGTTTATGCCACTGGTATGTAAAAATCCAGGGGTGCCTGGGTGGCTTAGTCAGCTAAGTGTCCAACTTCGGCTCAGGTTATGATCTCTCAAGGTCCGCGAGTTCGAGCCCTGTGTTGGGCTTTGTGCTGACAGCTCAGATTCCGGGTCTCCCTCTCTTTCTGACCCTCCCCCACTCACGTTCTCAGTCTCTCTCAAAAATAAACATTAAAAAAAATTTTTGTTTTTAAATCCAGAGGTGAGTAATTCAGGCCGGTATGTTCCTCTTATCTATGAAGCCTGAAGGTCCAGCTCCTTCCTCACGTACCAAGGTGGAGCTCAAGCCAGCACACGAGTTCCAAGAAGATGGGGAAACAGGGAGGCAAGGGTGGGGTGGAGTGTGAATGAAGGGTCTCTTCAGGGTGATCCCGGGAAACTCCCTCACTTCTTACACCCCATCTGCCAGAACTCAGTCACATGACCACACAAAGCCACCGTGCGGGCTGGGAGATACAGGCCTTGCTAAAAAAAAAAAATCTATTCCCCCTCAGGAAGAGAAGAGTGGGTCCTACAGGACAATTGTCAGGTCCTGCCCCCATGCACCGTGTGCCATCTGGCTGTCCGGCACTCACACACATATATCTTTCCACACATGAAATATTTTTAGATGCTCTCACCCACCATAATGTAACCATCACAATCTCATACTCAACCAAGAACACCCTCACCCATCTTGGGGAGAGAAACACAGAATCCAGTCCAGGTATGGCGAAGGCCCCAATTCCAGGACCTCTGGGATGTGCTCTCTGCCTTCAGTCCTATCTCAAGTTCTGCAATCTGTGGGCCAAACGGAAGTACAACCACCACCAACTCATCTTATATAGAATAACAAGAAGCAGGAGGAGGAAAGAGATGTCACAGATTCTAAACAATGATACAGCAAGCGAGGAAATGCAGCCAGACACTATCCACAGCCTCCATTTCCACAAGGAACAAGCCTGTAGCTGACATCTTTCACTTCCCCTTTCACTACCCTTGCTGACATCCCCTTGCCTTTGGCCAGCATCAAAGTCAGTCAGTCCATTAGAGTCTTTGTTCAAAGCTTCTGTTCCTGAAAAATCTTAGCCCTTGGTAATCCAGCCTGCGAAGGGATTCTGCCATGTTTTTAAACCTTTGTCCTTGATGTATGAGTTATCTCTTGCTAGGTAGCAAATCACTCCCAAACTTGGGGTGTCTGGGTGGCTCAGCTGGTGGGGTGTCCAACTGTTGGCTTTGGCTCAGGTCATGATCTCATGGTTCATGAGTTCGAGCCCTACATTGGGCTCTGTACTGCTGGTGCCGAACCTGCTTGGGATTCTCTCTCTCCCTCTCCCTCTGCCCCTCCCCTGCATTCTCTCTCTTTCTCTCTCTCTCTCTCTCTCAAAATAAATAAACTTGAAAAAAATCACTCCTAAGCTTAAAATACTTCAAACAATAGACAGCAAGGAGGGTCCTGTGGAATGATGATGGCCACTCCTACATTCATTATCCTGTGGAGTTGGGGGAGTCCCACAGACACACACTCTCAGTGGTACAGTGGGAGAGTATTAAATTAGCATGCAGGTAGAAACATCAATAGCCTATTCAATGTTGACTTCTTTGTATTCAAGCAGTACTCATAAAAAAAGGCATCACAGGGGCACTTACCTTGGTCAAAACTAAAAATTTGAAATGAGACTATGGAGAACCACTATATTGATACCTAAAAAATAATTTGCAATTTGCGTTATGCTTAGCTTTTTGTTAAGCTGTATAAAACTTTAAGCATTCCACAGACACTAAATAAATTTTGCAGTTTATTTCATGACAGTTAACATCAAGGAGAATAATCTGGATTTACCTAGATGACCCATGACTTTTGAAAGTTTATTTATTTGAGAGAGAGAGAGAGAGAGCACAAGAGTACATGGGGGTGAGACAGAGGGAGGGAGACAATGAGAATCCCAAGCAGTCTCCATACTGTCAGCACGGAGCCCCATGCAGGGCTTGAACCCATGAACCCACCTGTGAGATCATGACCTGAGCCAAAATGAAAAGTCAGATGCTTAACTGACTGAGCCACCCGGGCGCCCTGTTCCATGATTTTTGAATGTCAGGCTTTTGATTCTGACACATCCTTGGAGTGATCATTCACTTAAAAAATATTTATTGTCTGTCCGCTATTTGTCATGAACATTAGTTTTGTTAACTGATGCTGATAACAATGAAAGACACTTGAAAACTTTTGACACTTTGTAGTTTAACAGAAACGTTATATTTATTGTCTTTGGGTTTTATTTTTATTTTAACTCCTTAGTAAAGATACTTTCAAATATACAGAAAAATAGAGGAGCCTGACAAACTCTTAGGCACCTATAGCCCAACACCGATCATAATAAATATGAGGCTAGTTTTATGTCACCCTTCTCCTCATTCTCCACACTGGCATACTTTTCTTCTTTTCTTTTCCTCCTCCTCCTCCTCCTCCTTCTTCTTTTTTTTTAGAGAGAGAGAGAGAGTGAGTGGGTTGAGGGGCAGAGGGAGAGAGAGACAGACAGACAGGGAGAGAGAGAGAGACAATCTTAAGCAGACTCCTTGCCCAGCATGGAGCCGGACAAGGGGCTAAATCCCATGATCCTGGGACCACGACCTGAGCCGAAATCAAGAGTTGGGCGCTCGACCGACTGAGCCACCCAGGTGCCCCTACACCGAAGTAGTTTAGAGCAAATTCCCTTCATCATAAGATTTTGTTCATAATTACTTTAGGTTGAATCTCTAAGAGAAAGACTTAATAAAATAGCTATAAAGATATTAGCATACTAAACACAATAATTCTTTAATATCAGATATGCCTAACTCATGGCCAATTTTCTCAGATCACCTCAAAAATAATTTTTAAATATGGAAAATGTTAAATGTATGCAAAAGCAGACAGAGTAGCAGAGTACATGTCCATATATACAGCACCTGATTTAGCAATGATCAATTTTATGGGTCATTTTGGGTCATCCATACCCACTCTCATTATTTGGAATCAAGTTACATGACATTTGTGAATATTTTAGTATGTACTTTTAAAGTACAAACTTTTGGGGCACCTGGGTGTCTCAGTCAGTTAAGCAACTGACTCTTGGTTTCAGCTCAGGTCATGATCTCACAGTTCGTGGGATTGAGCCCCATGTTGGGCCCTGCACTGACAGTGCGGAGCCTGCTTGGGATTCTCCCTCTCCCTGTCTTTGCCCCTCCCCACTTGCTCTTTCTTTCAAAATAAACAAACCTTAAAAAATATAAATTTTTAATAAATTTAACCATAACTCCATTATTAACCTTAAAAAATAATAATTCCTTAACATTATCAAATTTTCCCAATGTCCCCTCTTAATTTTTTTTTTACAGTTGACTTTTTGAAAATAAAATCCATATGTTGGATTTGTAGATAGAAGTCTCTCAAGTGTGTTTTCCGATTTCAAAGTTTCCCTTTAATTCTTTTTTAAGTATCTTTTTTGTAAATGTTACAATCTTGATTTTTCTGGCTGCATCATTGCAGACATTTAATATGTTCCTCTGGTAATTAGGTCTAGAGGCTTAATGGATTCAGATTCCATTCTTTTTTCCAATGTATTTCCTCAGGAGTCACATGTCTGGTGGCTTCTTTTTGTGATGTTAACACTCATCAATGGTTAGTTGTTAGGTTCATTAATTATTAAGGGCTATAAAATGGTGATACTCTGATTCTAACATTCCTGTTTTACTTATTAGCAGGGGCCCCTCAATAAAGAGAAATATACCCTTAAGTATTTACCCTGAAGTTCAGTTTATACAGAGGAAGTAGGATAAATGCTCTACTCTTTCACTTTATTTACTAGTTCACAAAAAATGAATTTGTCTCCAAGCATTTCCCAAAGGTAACCAGTGAGATTGGTTTTGGTTTTGTTATTGTTATTAGGTACTGAATTGGGTTGAATAGTGTTCCAAAAAGATTCCTGTCCACCTGGAACCTCAGAATGAGAACTCGTTTGGAAATAGGGTCTTTGTACATGGAATTAGTTGAGATGAAGTATACAGTGGCCCCAAATCCAATGATTGGTGTCCTTACAAGAGGACACACAGATAGAGGCAGCCCAGTGAAGAAAGAGGCAGAGATTGGAGTGATGCAGCTTCAAGTTGAGGGGCGCCAAGGATTGCTACAACCACCAGAAGCTGGAAAAGCAAGGAAGAATTCTTCCCAGGCACCTTCAGAGGGGGTGTGGTCAGGACAACAGTTTGATTTTGTTTTTTAACTATTACCATTTTTAGGGGGCACCTGGGTGGCTCAGTTGGCTAAGTGTCTGACTTGGTTTTGGCTCCAGTCCTGATCTCACAGTCTATGAATTCAAGCCCCACGTTGCCTGCCTGGGATCCTGTCTCGCACTCTTTCTCTGCCCCCTCCCCTGCTCTCTTGTACTTTATCAAAGTAAATATTAATTACTATCATTTTTAATGTTATTTATTTTACTTTTTAATTTTTTATTAAAAGTGGTTTCTTTGCTTTTTTTTTTTTTTTTTTACACAGTTTATTTATTTTGAGAGAGAGCATGCAAGCAGGGGAGGGGCAGAAAAAGAGGGAGCAAGAGAGAATCCCAAGCAGCTTCCACACTGTCAGCGCAGAGCCCCACACAGGGCTCAGTCCCAAAAACTGTGAGATTATGACCTGAGCCAAAATCAAGAGTTGGACGATCAACCAACTGAGCCACCCAGGTGCCTCTATTATTTTATTTTTTAAGACTGTGTTTTTAAGTAATCTTTAAACCAAATGTGGGGCTCAAACTCACAACTCTGAGATCAAGAGTCCCATGCGCCACTGACTGAGCCAGTCAGGTGCCCCTATTATTTATTTATTTATTTATTTTTAGTTTTCTCTTTGAGAGACTGAGAGAGAGTGCGCACATGAGCTGGAGAGAGGGGCAGAGGGAGAGAGAGAGAGAGAGAGAGAGAGAGAGAGAGAGAGAGAGAGAATCCCAAGCAGACTCTATGCTTAGCATGGAGCCCCACACAGGACTCAATCCCACCACTCTAGGATTGTGACCTGAGCTGAAATCAAGAGAAGGACACTCAACTGAGTCACTCAAGTGCCTCTTTATTTTTAAGTAAACTCTATGCCACGCATGGGGCTCAAACTCACAACCCTGAGATAAAGAGTCACATGTTCTACCAGCTGAGCCACCCAGGGACCCTAGCACCTTGATTTTGGGCTTGTAGCCTCCAGAACTGCGAGAATAAACTTCTGTTGTTTTAAGCTTGTTTGTGTTAATTCATTAGGGCAGCCCAAGGAAATTAATACAAATACCATAATGAACTCAGAGATTGCCCGTATTTGGTATGTTTCATACTATGGTAGTTATTACCTTTATTGGTGCTTAGATTATCCCATTGAACCTTTTTAAATTGGCTTGTAACTCTTTCTGACAGAACCCTAGTGGTCTGTGAAAGCTTCCTTGATGTCTGGTGTGACAGGAAGTTCTAGGCTCATCTCGTCTGTACACTGTCTGCCCCAAACTGGGAATCTAGCTTTTAATGCGAAAACATATTCAGAGACTCCAAGCTGGGGACTAGAGACACTCATTGCTACTAGGTTGGTCACTCACTATTCCTTGGCCTTTTCAGGAAGTGAAGCTAGGAAACACACACACACTCACATTTTTACAATAAAGACACCTGAGTTCGTGCCACACCTCCGATTCAAAATCAGGACTACAGTGTTTTTATTGAAACTCATCAAGCTTATGAGGGCAATTCCTTTCTCCCATACAAAAATTCCTTGTTCTCAATAACACCAGTATAAGCACTCATTACAGAACAAACACACAGCAGTTTCAGAATAACAATACAAACGGCACCATCAACAGTATGATTACTGAAAATGATTTAGGAGCTTATTAGCAGTTTGTTACTTTTTTGGTACAAATTGTAGCTATGACATTTCTTGGAATGGTTCCTCTCTGTGTTGTGCCACCAACTGGATATACAGGCTCATTGATTTCATTTTGCTTTCGAGTATTAGGGATTTTTAAAGAATTTTAACTTTGTTTTATAATTGTATAAAATATGTACCTGGTTCCAAACTCAAATTCTACAAAATGAGGTATGTTCAGGGAAGTACAGCTTTAATCTTCACCCTTTACCCTATCCTTTCCCTCTCGGTAAAGGTAAGCACTTTAAAACAAATGTATGGTTTATCCTTTTATTTAAAGAATAAACAAAAGAAAAAATAAAAGATCCCCCAAGCCCCACATACATGTATATATGTATAAATATGTATAGGGGCACCTGGGTGGCTCAGTTGGTTAAGCATCTGACTTTCGATCTCAGCTCAGGTCACGATCTCCCGGTTCGTGAGTTCGAGACCCATGTCAGGCTCTGTGCTGATGGCAAAGAGTCTGCTTGGGATTCTGTTTCTCCCTCTCTCTCAAAGTAAGTAAACTTAAATAAATATGTATATATATCCATCCATATATACATACATGAATATGGGTATAAATGCACATATAATGTGTATATTTTTATACACACATAGATTTGTGTGCATGAATGTACACACACACACATCTATATACACTTTTTTTTTTTTTTTTACCTAAGAATGAGTGTAGGGGATGGGGCACCTGGGTGGCTCAATTGATTAAGTGTCCAACTCTTGATTTTGGCTCAGGTCATGATCTCACAGTTGGTGAGATCGAACCCCATGTAGGGTTCCATGCTGACAGCCCAGAGCCTGCTGGGGATTCTCTCTCTCCTCCTCTCTCTAGATGAATAAACTCTTAAAAAAATTTTTTTTTTAATGTTTATTTATTATTGAGATACAGAGAGAGACAGAGCATGAGCATGGGAGAGGCAGAGAGATGGGGAGACACAGAATCTGAAGCAGGCTGTCAGCCTGAGCTGTCAGCACAGAGCCCAATGCGGGGCTCGAACTCACAAACCATGATATCATGACCTGAGCGAAGTCGGACGCTTAACCAACTGAGCCACCCAGGTGCCCCAATGAATAAACGCTTAAAAAAAAAAAAAGTAAAATGAAAAAAAAGAAAAAATAAAAAGAAATAAAAAAGGAAATAAATAGAATGACTCCATACCAGCACCTTGTCATTGATTCACATTGACCTTAATCTGGTGAAATAATGTTGCGTACCTGGAAAGGGCCCTTCAGTAAGAGATAGGAAACTTGACATTTCTCACAGTGGCAACTGAGCTCTCATACTTAAATCCATCCCACCCTTTCAAGTCTCCATGGGAGTCAGCAAAGAAATATAAATTATTTCTGACCAACATTCTGGATCATCGTGTCCATCCTCTTTTCCAGCAATGTAATCTAGGTGTTTCATTTTTGGCTTGCTTGTGATCCATAGTTAAACATTATCATTGTAATGATTTTTTTGGTAACTATATATATATATATTTATATATATATATATATATATTTGTATTTTGTATTTTTTCATTTCTTTACTTTTTATTGCATTGAAACCTCAAAATTGGAACTTTTTTATTTAAAAAAAAATTTTTTTTTTAATGTTTATTTATTTTTGAGACAGAGAGAGACAGAGCGTGAACAGGGGAGGGGCAGAGAGAGAGGGAGACACAGAATCTGAAACAGGCTCCAGGCTCTGGGCTGTCAGCTCAGAGCCCGACGTGGGGCTCGAACTCACAGACCGTGAGATCATGACCTGAGCCAAAGTCGGACGCTTAACCGACTGAGCCACCCAGGCGCCCCAGGAACTTTTTTATTTTTAAAATTTGTTCATTTATTTTGAGAAAAAGAGAGCACAAGCAGGGGTAGGGCAGAGTAAGAGGGAGAGAGAATCCTTTCTCTGATTATGGGGCTCGAACTCATGAACTGTGAGATCATGATCTGAGCTGAAATCAAGAGTTGGACACTTAACCAACTGAGCCACCAGGTGTCCCTCTTTTTGCAAATAACCTCTGTCCCCAACGTGGGCTCAAACTCAGGACTCCCAAGGTCAAGAGTGGCATGGTCTGCCAACTGAACCAGCCAGGTGCCACTAATTAGGATTATTAATGGATCCACTAGGCTTGTACTGTAAGGACTCCAGGGACCTAAGCATGAAAATAACTACGACTTTCTGGGTGCCCTCTATCTGCCTAGGACTGTGCTGGATGCTATGCACACTTGCTCTCATTTATTTTTCACAAATACCCTGTAGGATGGGTGCCCTTCTCCTCATTGTACAGAACCAGGTCACAGAGCTCCAAGAAGCTGCTGAATGTGGAACTCTGCCTCCCTGTGCTTTTCCTATCAGGTGAAGCTGGAAAGAAAAAAGCCTACTATTTCCCTCACCTGAGCCTGCGCACTCACAGCAGGAGAGAAGGTTGTAGGTGAATCACTTGGATCCTGTTGATCAAGTGTGAATAAAATTATTTTCCTATTTGTGTCAGTGTCTTTTCTCCTACCTTCTTTTATAACCTTTATGAACCTCTGTGGAAATACTTTTCACACTGACTTATAATTAATTCTGCCTGTTTCTCAACTTATAATTAGCAGAATGTCTTCCCAGAGATGCCAGAAAATGGGGGCTGAGTTAAATGCTAAAGCAGGAGGCTAGGCTAATTTACCAGCCTGCTCTATAGCTTAGAACTAGTTAACCTTGATATACACTAAACCTCAAATCTTGTTAGTGTTCCTTCGTGTTCTCTTTGACCTCCCATTTTGTTTAATCACAGAAGGCTTTTTACCTTGCTCAGGGTGGTTTTGTGTTAATTCTGTTTGCCATTGCTTATGGCAACTGGATGCCTTGTTAAAAATGCCTTCTTGCCTCAAAGGCATTTAAAGAAATGAATAACCAAGGAGGATATACATATATATATATATCTCACATCCCTGCAGCCCATCTGGTCTTTCAACATACTTCTAATAAACAGGACTGCCAAATCTCCACCCAGTGAAAATCTTTACAGGCCTAAGAATAAATTCAGCTGATCTCCAAACCTGTTCACACATTGTCAGACTGATTTTGTAATTTCGGCAAATTTTCCACTGAAGACTCTAGCCTTTAAAATCTTTAAATTGTTTTCTAAATACTGTGCAAAGAAGTGTTCATTTTGCTTTTGGGGGAAGGGTAGCTTGAATGATGATGATAATTCAGCACCATGTTTTCTGCATCCTCAGAGATAGCATCCACTGAGCGCTGAAAGAAAAAAATAGCTTACCAAAAAATAAATAAATAAATAAAGGGAAGTGAGCTTTTTATGGCAGCAATAAATGTGGCAAAATGTAATGTTGCAAAAATAAGGGAAACTAAAGATTTGTGCAAAGACTTTAAAAAATATTATTTTAATAATAATAAAACTAGCCCAAACCCCAAAACCCTGAAATACTTACTTAAAATGGTCTTGGCCTGAAACACAATGGATAGTAAATATAGGATTATGAGCATCAAAAAGTACAATTAAAAAAAATATTTTTACTTTTAAATAATCTCTGCACCCAACCTGGGGCTCAAATTCATGACCTTGAGATCAAGAATTGCATGCTCCACTGAGCCAGCCAGTCACCCCCCAAAAAAGTACTATCTTTACACAGTAGACATTTAAAGAAAAATGATAGTGCTAAATAATAGTCATAAAGACAATACTAGAAATGATTTATAACCTATTTTTAACCTTCTCTGTATTATAGATGAGTAAAATGAAAAATTTTTTAAAAATTATTTTGAACGTGAATTTATTTCAGAGTAGAGAATTTTTAAAAAAATAATTTTTCATGTTTATTTATTTTTGAGAGAGAGAGCATGAACAGGGGAAAGGGCAGAGAGGGCGACACATTCTGAAGCAGGCTTCAGGCTCTGAGCTGTCAGCACAGAGCCCAACATAGGGCTCCAACTCACAAATTGTGAGATCATGACGTGAGCTGAAGTTGGACACTTAACTAACTGAGCCACCCAGGTGCCCCTCAGGGTAGAAAATTTTTAAATGACTTCTATAAATGATTACTATTGCAAACCCATTTTGGGGCAAAGCAATTTTGCATTTAAATCTATTTTCAAAAAAAAAATCTATTTTCACACTGTTGCTTTCTAATTTTCTTAGAGGGCTAAAGGCTTGCTTTTAATTTTTTTTCAATGTTTTATTATTTATTTTTGAGAGAGAGACGGAGCATGGGTGGTGGTGGGGCAGATGGAGAGGGAAACACACAATCTGAAGCAGCTCCAGGCTCTGAGCTGTCAGCACAGAGCCCGACGCCTGGGCCGGACGCCAGAGCTCCAACTCACCACGAGATCGTAACCTGAGCCAAGGTCAGACGCTTAACCGACTGAGCCACCCAGGCACCCCAAGGCTTGCTTTTAATTTCATCAGTGCAACTCGTTTTTTCCTCACCTGTACCAAATTCCCAGACTTTCATTGGTAGCAAGAAGTAATGACATGAAATACTTTGTCTGAAACTAGAAATAAAGCATCTACCTTCACACCATGAAAATCTTTGATAGAAGCCTATATGCTGAAATATGAATGTAAAAACTCACTGTCAAGAAAACAAAACACCCTGAACCAGAACACTAGAAGTTTTGTAAGTTTCAATATTATTACTTTTTTATATTAGGGGCTTAATTCATATTATAATTATTAAAGATCAAAATTAAAAAAAAATGTTTATTTATTTTCCAGAGAGAGAGAGAGAGAGAGAGAGAGAGAGAGAGAGAGAGAGGCAGAGTGCAAGCAAGGGAGGAGCCGAGAGAGAGGAAGACACAGAATCCGAAGCTGACTCCGAGCTATCAGCACACACCCAGTTGCAGGGTGCGAACCCACAAACCCTGAGATCATGACCTGAGCCGAAGTGAGACGCTCATCCGACCGAGCCACCGAGGCGCCCCTAAAGATTAAATTTTAAGGGCTCCTGGGTGGCTCAGGGCATCCGACTCTTAATTTTGGTTCAGATCATGATCTCACGGTTGGCGAGATGGAGCTCCACGATGGGCTCTGTGCTGGCAGCATGGAGTCTGCTTGGGATTCTCGGTCTCCCTCTCTCTCTGCCCCTTCGCCCCCACTCTCTCAAAATAAATAAATAAACATTTAAAACAAGAAAAAAAGATTAAATTTTACATCAGTTAACGTTGAACAACAATGGCTGGAGTCCTGAAACAATCTAAGCGGGGAGCATGTTCTGCCCCTCAGGCCCTTTTTACAATTGCGGTTAGACATGCATTACATAAAACTTACTATTTTAACAATTTTTAAGTGTACAGTTCCGCAGGACTCAGAACACTGACACTGTACAACCCTTTAAAATTCACTCCTCACCTTCTCGTGTATTTTAATTTTCCTACTTACCTTTAGGGGGCAGACGGAGACAACGCATCAGCCTCTCTGGGGGAGCATCCAGCCGCTCCTGGCCCACGCATGCGCGTCTCACCTGCGGAAGGTGACAAGGGGCGGGGTAGGGGGCGGGGCAGAGGTGCGCAGGCGCGGCGCGGGCATTGTGACGTCAGGCCGCGCGGCCCGGCTGGGACCAGGCGGCGGCTCGCGAAGGAGCTTTCCCGAGTGTGACGCGTGGACTCCGCTCCCCGCCGCCCGCCCGCCCCTGGCGTCGCCGCCGCCTCCCTCGCTCCCTCAGCGCGCCGAGCGCGGCCCAGCGGCCCGGGCGGAGGCCCGGGGGCGACGCGGCGCCGAGAGGGCGGGCGGGCTTCGGAGCGCCGGGCGGCCCGAGTCCGCGGCCGGTCGGTGCGCGGCGGGCGGGCGGCGGGCGCCGGTCTATATGGCGGCGGCTCTGTCGGGCCTGGCTGTCCGCCTCTCGCGCTCGGCCGCCGCCCGCTCCTATGGGGTCTTTTGCAAGGGGCTGACCCGCACGCTGCTCATCTTCTTCGACCTGGCCTGGCGGCTGCGCATCAACTTCCCCTACCTCTACATCGTGGCTTCCATGATGCTCAACGTCCGCCTGCAGGTGAGTGAGCCGCGCTCGCCTGGTCCCCTCCCGTGACCCTCCCGAGCGCGGGACCGCCCGCGCCGCCCTCCCCTCCCCGGACGGCGAGGATGCTGACAGGATCTGCCAAGCAGGATGCTGAGTGTACGCCAACCACCGTGCATTTCTCCTGCACCCCACGGAAGAAAAATCCTCGGAGGTTATTGTTGTTCCCTCTGCAAAGGAGGCTGCGGGCGGGGTGGAGCGGCTTGCCCTGGCTGAGGGCCTACAGCTGGGGCGTGGGGTCCGCGGGGATGGTGGATGCTGGCACCGGTGGAAAGGCCCGGGAGAGGAAATTGTGCCCAGAAGGTTGCAAAAGGTTAGGTTTGCGAGATGGGGTTGTGGTTGAGTCTGCTAGTTACCAAACTTGACAAAGCTTTTCAGAAGATTATTTGTGAAACTTAAAAGGATTAGTTGATGTTTGATACGTGTATTTTCTCTCTCCTGGTCGGAGTGGAGGTGGGGTGAGGGTGAAGAGGGAACATAATATTAAGTGGAAGAGGCAGAGACGCAAAACGTTTCAGAGTCCCAAAACTATTCAGATGTGAAATGGTAGACACATACACACTCGGAACCCTGGAGATCACTTTTGCTATAAATGACAGTTTTACATCCCTTGAATTAGCGATGTTTTTTGCTAGTAGGATGGAAAGTTGTCAGATTGAGAAGTATTCCTTTACAGGTGTGTCATAGATGGCTAAATACCAAACTCCTGTTGGATTCCGTTTACACAGCTTGGGGTGCCTGCCTCAGGCTTTGATGGAGGAGGCACAGGTTCCTGCCCTCCTGGAGTTTACAGTCTGACAGTACTTGTGTTGCTTCCTGGTGTGCAAAATGAGGAAGCCTGAGTGGTAGGACCAGGCACGTTGAGACCATGTGGGTGTTGTTCCTCACCCTGGTTTGGTTCTATCAGAACGGAATTATCTCTGTGCCTGGACCTTTAGGTTCTGGGTGCCTATCACTGGTGATGGTAGGCTACTTAAAACCAGTTCTTGATCAAAATTGTGTTAAGGTGAGATGAGATGAACCTGCATATCTACTTCAAGATCCAAATCGGGATATTTTTATGTGAATGAGGGCTTGTGGTATCCGTAAACTAAGGTACCAGACCAGAAGATCTTTCCAGCAGGTGGTATGAACGAGTCAAGTGTGCTGGGTGTGGGGACTGGGGTAAACCAGAAAGCCTGTGCTCTAGTCAGTTGCCACCAGCCAACTGTTGTTTGCCAGATCTAGTGATTTCCAAGAGAAATTGGAAATAGTGATTTTTTGATACCAGATTAGCTCAAGTTTGAAAAAAGTAAACTTTGGCCAAAACAAAACATGGCTTCAGGCTATATTTGACCCCCAAGTTCCTGCTTTGGAACCTTTAGTCTAGAACTGCATTAATGCTTTGCAGTTACATATACAATTACAAGAACTTAAAAAAATAAAAAAAAATAGTAAATATTAAAAAGGGGCGCCTGAGTGGCTCAGTCGGTTGAGCATCCAACTCTTGATTTTGGCTCAGGTCATGATCCCAGGGTCGTGGGATTGAGCCCCATGTCAGGCTCCATGGAGCCTGCTTAAGATTCTCTCTCTCTCCTCTTCTTCCCCACTCACACTCTGATTCTCTCTAAAATAATAAAAATCACCTTTGTCATATGTCCAGTTATCTATTTATGACCACCCCCTAGTCCAAAGTACCATAATCACTCACCTGGACCATCTATTTTTCACCAGGCAGTAGACGAGTCTTTTTTTTTTTTTTTTTTTAACATAGATGCCATTTCCCACAAAACAACAGAACAAAACTTCTCATGGTGCACAATGTAGTTCATGCATTTTTATCCTGCAGATCTGGCTTTTGCCTACCTCTCTTAACTTCTCACTTGAATTTCTCCTTGTTTACTATTCTCTCTCACACTCTTCTGTACTCTTGGTACTCTTCTGCTCCTGGCCATTTGCACAGGCCGTTCTTCCTTTGGTTCTTTGAATGCTGATACAGTTTCACACTTCAGCTCTGATTTCAGAGAGGACTTGTGTGATCACCCTATCTGTATGATTTTGCACTTGCTTTCCATTGCAAGGATATTGAAGGCTTGCCTGTTTAAGTAGTAAGAAATAAAGAATTCCATTTCTAAATAGCATTTCTTTTTTAAAAAAAATTAAAAAAAATTTTTTTAACGTTTATTACTTTTGAGACAGAGAGAGACAGAGCATGAACGGGGGAGGGTCAGAGAGAGAGGGGGAGACACAGAATCTGAAACAGGCTCCAGGCTCTGAGCTGTCAGCACAGAGCCCGACGCGGGGCTCGAACTCATGAGCCGTGAGATCATGACCTGAGCCGAAGTCGGACGCTTAACCGACTTGAGCCACCCAGGCGCCCCAGCATTTCTTTTTTTCTTAAAGAATTCCATTTCTAACATCATGCTTAGGGTTTCCAAATCTCACTGGTTGGTAGTTGTTTGAGAATCCCTGGAACTGTTACTCAAGTACAAATTTCATAACAAGGAATCTGCACTGTTAGGATTGAGGGTAGATGCATATAAGAGGAGGGAAGGGAGCTTTATTTGGAGTGGTTTGGGCACTCACAAGAGCTCAACATTCACCAATCCCCAAAGCCCAGAATGGGTGATTTGGTGCCAGTTAATAGTCCAGGTGCAGAGTGGCGGTAGAGAATTCTGGGAGCTGAGCTGTGGGAGTAGAGTGCGG
This sequence comes from Puma concolor, assembly GCF_028749965.1. Lineage (NCBI taxonomy): Eukaryota > Metazoa > Chordata > Mammalia > Carnivora > Felidae > Puma > Puma concolor. The sequence continues at coordinate 5,274,083 of NC_141682.1, forward strand.
GCTTGTTCAGTTCAGGGGTGAGTGGGGGCGAGGGAGGCACAAAGTGGTCACCGGGTCCACTAAGAACTGTGTGAGGATTTTAGCTTTGCTCCTGGGCTTGATCAAGTGCTGCAGCAGCCAGCACATGCTGAGGGGGAGACGGTGGAGGTGGGGGAACTTTTTCTTTCCTGTGATAGTCACATCTGCTGCTTTATTTTATTTATTTTTTTAACATTTATTTTTGAGAGAGAGACCGACCGGCCATGAGTGGGGGAGGGGGAAGGGAGAGAGGGAGACACATTATCCGAAGCAGGTTCCAGGCACTGACTGTCAACACAGAGCCCAATGTAGGTCTCGAACCCCCAACCATGAGACCATGAGCTGAGTTGAAGTTGGGCCCCCGACTGAGCCAGGAGCCCCACAGCTGCTGCTTTAAATGCCCCTGTAGGTTTAGAGTTTCTGTTCATTTGTGGACAATTACTAACTTACCTGATTTAAGGGTTTAATGATTCCAGCCTCTTGTAAAGGGAAGTGCCGTGGGAAATAGAATCTGAGCAAGAGGACAGCCGCAGGTCATTGACGCCTTTTTACTCAGAACACCCTGTACCCATCCTCTCCGTTACAGGGGTGCTGGAGTAAAGGACGCCAATTCCCACTTGGTTACTTAGGACCCCCACATCATTTGTTTGTGGGGCAGCGACACATTCTCAGGAGGTTGACATCTGTTTAACGTGAAAGATGATTAAATAGATGCAAAAGGGTTTTGTAAACTGAGAAGGGTTATGATTTTAAAATATTGTTTGCAAGCAATCCTTAATCTGCTAGAGTCCTTAGCATCCTGCTTATTTATACAGAATCTGAAATACAAGGCTGTGGAAAATTAAGAATCCATCCGGAACACTAAATGTAGTAAAAGCAAGATGATAGATTGTGCTGAGAACCTTCGTAACAAGTTATGCCTCCAACTTTGCAGTTCTGCCGCCCATGGGAAGAATTGAGTATCTTAGGCCCTGGTCACCAGATTCTTAGAACCATTAAAAAGGCCTCAAAAGGGTGAGAGAAAAGACTCGGTGAAGGTGGATGACAGCTGTCACACTGAGCAATGTCATGGTCTTCCTTCACGTCAGCCACGTTGCCCTGTGCTGAGCAAGCCCAGGGAAGCTTCCTCTGGCTCCTCTCTGTGCGGCCCCTCTCCTGGGCTGCTCCTAATTGCTCTGTCGTAGTCTCCCTTCTGATGAACTTTCTAAATCCACAGCTCCGTGTTTTCCTGTTTGCCTGTCACTTGAAAATCTGTACTCATTTATTCCAATCAGGTAAAAGAATTCTGGAGTGTGGAGTGTAGGTGGGGTGGGGGAGCTGGTTCCTGTTCTAAATAGAGGGGTGGGTTTCATTGATTAGGTGGCATTTGAGCAAAACCTTGAAGGCAGTGAGGGCTTTAGCTGTGGAGACAGGGAGATGTGTAGGTTAGAAGAGTATCTCATATACTCTTGTAGGGCAGAGAAGGCCCTACAGCTGGTGCAAGCCCCGTGTGTTCTAGAACAGCAGGAGGCTGGTGCGTGAAGCAGGTGCCAGGAGACTCGGACAGAGAGGTTTAGGGGCATTGAAAGGACTTCGGCTTTGATTCAGACTAGATGATTTTGTGTCTGAACAATTTAAAAAAGTAAAGATCCCACATCTTCCTTGCAGGGTCAAGTGCAGCTTGAAAGGAGCCTTAGTTTGTTGCTTGATTGGTAGGAAATGATAGAATATTAAGAAAACGTTGTATAAACTTAAAAGCTTTGTGAAATCTTAAGAGGCCAAGTCAAAATCATCAACTCAGTTAGGAATTTGTTCCAGCTCCTGAAATAAGGAACAACTATATACTTTGAGATGAGAAATACCAAACATGCGGGAAACAAAAATACTATGCAATTCAAATGAATGCTTGAATCATGGTTTGTTTCTTATAAACTTTTGAAAAATTTGTAACCTATGTAAATAGGCTGAAATAGGTTTAAAAAACTTTGAAACCTATATAAAATAGGTTGTACATTGAATACATTGAAAAAACAGTATAGTGAAAACCTGTATCCTTGAATCAAGTTATTTTTAAGTCTCGCACAAAGTCCTATAACGGTTCAAGCAGATATTAAAGTGTATGTGTTAGATCTATATGTACTAATGTTAAAAGATACCAACCACATATAAAGTGAAGAAAAGTAAGGTAAAAACCATTTTTTCGGGACGCCTAGGTGGCTCAGTCAGTTGAACATCTGACTCTTGATTTCGGCTCAGGTCATAATCTCATGGTTTGTGAGTTCAAGCCCCACATCGGGCTCTAGACTGACAGTGTGGAGCCTGCTTGGGACTCTCTCTCTTTGTCCTTCCCCTGCTCACATGGTTTATCTCTCTCTCAAAATAAATAAATAAACTTAAAGAAAAAAAGTTAAAGCATTGTTTTCAGGATGCCTGGTGGCCCAGTTGGTTGAGACTCTCTCTTTTGTTTTTTTAATTTTATTTAAATTCAAGTTAACATATAGTGTAATAAGGGTTTCAGGAGTAGAATTCAGTGATTCATCACTTACATGTAACACCCAGTTGAGCCTCTACTCTTGGTTTCATCTCAGGTTATGATCCCAGGGTCATGAGATTGAGCCCCCTGTCGGTTTCCACACCGGGCATGGAGCCTGCTTGAGATTCTTTCCCTCTCTCTCTTTCTCTGCCCCTCCCCTCTTTGGGCTCTGGCTCTCCCTCATGTGTGTGCGCATGCGCACGCGCGCTGTGTGTCTCTCTCTCTCTCTCTCTCTCTCTCTCTCTCTCTCAAAAACAAATAAGACCCCATTTTTTCATAAATGTGTTGGTCAGTGGCAAACTGGGAGGAGTGGCCCCAAGTCAGGAGGGAGCCTGAGCATTGCTTCTCAAATGACCTGTGGAGAAGGACCAGTGTTTCTTTGCCTCTACAGACAGCGTGGCTTACAAACAACAACCATTTATTTCTCCCAGTTTTGGACACCCAGAAGTCCGAGACCAAGGCACCAGCATGGCCATGCCCTTGTGAGACCCCTCCTGGCTCATAAGCCTGTGTCTTCTCGCTTGTCCTCTCCTGGTCAGGCCTGGGGTTCTCTCTGGGGCCACTTTGTAAGAACACGGATCCCATTCATGAAGGTTCTCCTTTCATGACCTACACGCTTTCCAGAGGCTTCGCCTCCTAATACCATCATCTTTGGGGGTTGGGGTTTCAGCATATGAATCTTGGGGGGGGGGATACAAACATTCAGACCATAGTACCTTCTGATAGCTTTGTAAAGATCAATAAAAATGAATTGCTTTCACATGGAAAAGAATGAACTTGAACTCTTACCTTAGTCTGTATATAAAAATTCACTGAAAATGGATCAAAGACCTAAACACACAAGCTAAAACTGAAAAGCTCTTTTTAAAAAAAAAATTTTTTTTTTTAACGTTTATTTATTTTTGGGACAGAGAGAGACAGAGCATGAATGGGGGACGGGCAGGGAGAGAGGGAGACACAGAATCGGAAGCAGGCTCCAGGCTCTGAGCCATCAGCGCAGAGCCTGACGCGGGGCTCGAACTCACGGACTGCGAGATTGTGACCTGAGCTGAAGTCGGACACTTAACCGACTGAGCCACCCAGTCGCCCCAAAAACTGAAAAGCTCTTAATGTTTATTTTTGAGAGAGAGAGACACACAGAATCCGGAGTAGGCTCCAGGCTCCACACTGTCAGCGCAGAGCCAGGTGCAGGGCTCCAACTCATGAACTTCGAGATCATGACCTGAGCCGAAGTTGGATGCTTGATCCACTAAGCCACCCAGGCACCCCCTGAAGAGCTCTTAGAAGAAAACATAGGGGAAAGTCTTCCTCAAAGCACAGGCAACAAAAGAAAAAGTAGATAAATTGGACTCCTTTAAGACTAAACTTAAAATTTTGTTTGTGAAAGGACACTATCAAGTGTGAAAAGGACAACTTACAGAATGGGAGAAGATGCAAATCATATTTATCTGATAAGAAAAGTGATGGCCCTGTTGGCCATGCCCTGTTCCTTGCCCTGGCCCTGCAGGTGGCCGGGGGGGGGGGGGTCAGCTTCTCTCTCTGAGACACCTGCAGCCCCTTTGAACCATCCCTACCCCAGAGGCATCACAGACCTGATGGTTGAGGGACCGCTCATTTCTTACTGGCAGAGTTTCCCAACCCAGACTTGGGAACCCCCACGCCAAGCTTCCAAGAGCCTCCACTCACAGCCCCAGGTACACATATGAGTCACAGTCCTCACAGACTGAGAAATACTTCCCTGTCCCAGCCGCGCCCCGCCCCCCTCACCCCCTCAGGATGCCTCCTCTCTGCCAGGGAGGCAGTGAAAGCCAATGCTGGGGGGAAAACTAGTCTTTAGGGGAGTGCACATCAAAACCACAATGAGAGTACCACTTAACATCCATTAGGATGGCTATAATAAAATTTTAAAAAGGAAAAAAAATACTGGCTAAGATGTGGAGAAATTAGAACCCTAGTGCACTATTGGTAGGAATGTAAAGTGGTGCAGTTGCTGTGGGAAAGCTTGGTGGCTCCTCAAAAAGTTCAACATAGAATCACTATGTGATGCAGAAGTTCCACTTTTATGGATGTATCCAGAAGATTTGAAAGCAAGGACTTAGACACGTGTACTCCATGGTTCACAGCAGCACTACTCACAGGAGCCAAAATGTAGATGTAACCCAAGTGTCCATCACAGATGAGTGGATAAACCAGATTGTGTCTGTACAATGGAATATTATTCAGCTTTCAAAGGGAATAAAGTTCTGATACCTGCTATAAGTCGGATGAACCTTGAGCCATTATGCTAAATGAAATGTCAGACACAAAAGGACACTTACATGAGGTCCCTAGCGAAGTCAAATTCCTAGGGACAGAAAGTAGAATGGCATTTGCCAGGGGTTGGTGGAAGGGAGGAATGGGGAATTGTCTAATGGAGACAGATTTTCAGTTTGGGAAGATGAAAAAGTTCAGGAAGCGGATGGTTGTCATGGTTTCACAGCAGTGCAGATGTCCTCCATGCCACTGAACTACTCTCGGAAGTGGTTAAAATGATAAATTTAATGTATATTTTACAATTTTTAAAGTGATTGCTAGAAAAATGATCACATCCTTGGATATCGTGTCAATGTTGTCATAAAGGTTTGTTTTTTTCTTTTTAAGTTTGTTATTTAAGTGATCTTGGCACCCCACATGGGGCTTGAACTCATGACCCAGAGATCAAGAGTAACATGCTCTTCTGACTGAACCAGCCAGACGCCCCTCTGAGTGTCTCTTAATTCTGTTGTTCTGTGATCATGGTAACAAACTGGGGAAAGGGGATTATAGGGCGGTGGCTCCTGCCTTTACAAGAACTTTGGCTTGTACTCTGCGTGAAATGGGAGATGGTTCACTGAGATGTGACTTAATGTGATTTACTTTTTTAAAGGACCATTTTTTTTTAAAACCTTTATTGGAACATTCAGATATACACAGAGTAGCTATATATGCATGTCTCCATCACCCGTCTTCAGTAAAGCTCCGCTCTTTGCTCATCTTGTTTTACGTTTTTCCTCAGGCCTACACCATCTTCGTCTCCTCACCTCACCCTGGGGCGTTTTTAAAAAAAATCTCAGACTGGATCACTGTTTTGCTTTTTAACTTTTACTCTGAAATGCTTGGACTTGGAGAAAAGTTGTGAAAAGAGTGCCAAGGGCTCCCATAGACCCTTTGCCCACCTTCTAATGTTGGGGGGATGACTGTATCGTGGCACAGTTCTCAAAACTGAGAAATGAACATCAGTCCGATACTATTTGGATATCACCAGTTTTTCCTGCTACGTCCTTTTTCTTTTCCAGAACCCCATGCTGCATTTAGTTGCTGCGTCTCCTCAAATCAGTGACACTTCCTTAGCCTCGTCTGGTCTTTTCTGTCCATCAGTTGGACATCCAGGCTGTTTTCACTTTTGGGCTGTTACGAGTCATGCTCCTTGGGAACATTCACGTACAGGGTTTGTGTGGACGTTTTCATTTCTCTTGGATATTAGCTAGGAGTTATTGTATAACAATAATCCTGTTTTGAACCATTTCACAAGGGTCACTCCTGCACACCACAGTTGAGGGTGGAAGCAGGGAGACTCTTGGGAATGCTGGAGGGAAACGGGCCGAGGCACCTCATCAGCAGGGGAGATACTGGGAGGCCCTTGCCGTGTGGTGTATTTTGGTGTTTGAGCCAACACACCTTCCTTAAAAGACATGGTGTGTGAGAGACTCAATCACGTTTCTTGTGAACTACCCATGTTCTTGGCCCATTTTTCTGTTGTGTTTTGGTGGTGGTCTCAATTTCTTAGAGTCTTGTTGAAAAGGTTTTTTGTTTGTTTTTTGTTTTAGCTACTTGCCTTTATGGTGTGTGTTTGACATACTGAAATTTATTTTTTAATCTTGTTTCTTCCTTCCTCCCTTCCTTCCTACTTTCCTCCCTACCTAAGTCCAGTGTGGAGCTTGAACTTACAACCCTTAGATCAAGAGTTACATGTTCTCAACGACTGAGCCAGCCATGCACCCCCGAAATTTATTTTTATGTAGTTAAATTTAATAATCTTTTCTGACCTTTGGGTTTGTCCTAGTCAGAAGGCCTTCCCGACTCTTAGGTTATGAGGAATTCAGCCCTATTTTATTCTGGTAAATATGTATATATATTGTGATACGGATCCAAACTGCACTGCCATCAAAACTTGGTGTGAATGACATTTTTGTCCTTGCGTGTATGTTAACTTGTGTGTGTGTAAGCTTCGAGAAGAGCCCTGTTTGTCCTAACACCAGCACCTAGAACAGTCCTGCTCAGTGTCGGGGCTCAGTGAACACTTACACGTTGAATCTGTAGCAGCAAATCGTAGGAGTAGAATCCCGGAGGAAAGGTTATATGCCCTTGTGAATAATTTTTCAAGTTAAACACCCAACTTGCCCTCCCCTGGGGTTTCTCGTACTCTGCTTCCTCCGGCGATGCAGGGGGTACCTCCGGGTGCTCCCCGTTTGCTGGTCGGCCACCGCAGCTGGGTCTGGGCTTCTACCCCTCCACGGAAACGCACTGGTGTGTGTTGAGACCACTTAACACGGTGCCATCAGCGGGCAGTGCTGTGTGTCCTGCTTTACAGAACCCCTCAGCCGCGTTGTTATTGTTCATCCCCTAAAACAGTGTCGACGATGGTGCTGACCGCAGCTGTGTATGTGAGGCCGGTCAGAGGGGACGCCAGGCGCTTTCACACATTGAGTCCTCACAGCACCGTGAGGACAGAGGACTGTCTGAGGCCCCCGAGCCGGGACACAGCCTGGCCCTCAGATGTGTGAGTGTGCCTTTGGTCCGGGTGAGAGGAGGACGACACAGGGCGGTGGCTAGTGAGAGCTGCACAGTTGGCTCTTAAGGGCAGGTATGGTCGGGATGTGCTGAGTGATTAGTGACAGGAGCTCTGCACTTGCAGTGCTTCCTGTGGTTATGATTCAGCTTAATGTGGACATGACTGAGTTGTTCTGTTTCTCATCCTCTAAGCAGGGTAACAATTTTTAAGTTTTACTTTTTTAAACTTAAAAGTTTATTTATTGTGTGTGTGAGAGAGAGAGTGTGTGTGCGAAAAGGGGAGGGGCAGTGAGAAGGAAGGGAGAGAATCCCAAGCAGGATTTGCCCTGTCAGCGCAGAGCCCCATGTGGGGCTTGAACTCACGAACCCTGAGATCATGACTTGAGCTGAAATCGAGAGTCGGACGCTTAACCAACTGAGCCACCCAGGTGCCCCTAGATTTTAGTTTTTATTTCCTTAAGTAATCAGCATGTCCACCATGGGGCTTGAAGTCACGACCCCAAGATCAGGAGTTGCACGCGCTTCCGACTGAGCCAGCCTGGTGCCCGTAAGCTGGGTAGCAATTTGAGGAATGTGTGTTGGCCACTTACTCAGTCTGATGGTTTTAGTCACGAGCGCAGCGATGTTAAGGTCTGCGAATGTTCACGTCTGGAAGCCGGCGAGGCCAGGATGGGCCTGGAAGCGTGTTTGTGAGCCATTGTAAGGCAGGACGCCAATCCAAGCTCATTGTCCCAACCCTGCTGTTGAGCTGTCTTCTCGCCAGCCCCCTTTGGGAATAGCCTTGCCAGCTGGCTTTCAGCAGCATAGAGGCCAGGATATTTTTAGTTTATGGAGCGGTGTATCCAGACTGTCAGGTCCCTGAGGCCATTAATAGCTCAGGTTAGAGAAGGTAAGGTGACAGCAGTCAGAGAGGGCAGCAGCTGCCTAATTGGGTCAGGCCTATTGTCATGCAGCGGGTCAGCTGCGTCCAGCAGGCAAGGATTTTGGTGGAAGATGATTTCTCGTGTCTGGACTGGAGATCATGGGTATACCCAGATAATCCTGTTGCCCTGTGCACATGACCCCTCTGGTCTTGTGGTTCCATTTTCAACCTGTGTCATCTTTTTGTGGGGGGATGTGGGGTGAGGGAGTACATTCAAGAATTTACTTCCAGTATTGCGCTTGATTTTTCCTGAATCATACTGTCTTGAACTTCAAAATAGACTCCTTCCTTCATTCTGATGGTCAACATTTTGGGGGATAAGTTTGTTTGCCACAGTTTATGTTGCTTATTATTGGGGAGTGGAAATGAGATTTCTAGGGACAAGGACAGTTAACTGTATAATCGTGTATAACTGTATAACTATAATTGTGTACTTTATTGGGTACAACATAATGTACCTATATATATATACATATATATATGTAACGGAGTGAGAATAAGTTACAAAAAATATTTCACAAAGACAAATACCACGTGATTTCACTTATATGTGGAATCTAAAAAACAAAACAAATGAATACACGAAAGCAGAAACAGACCCATAAATACAGAGAACAGACTGATGGTTGCCAGAGGGGAGGGGGTTGGAGAGATGGGAAAAATGGGTGAAGGGGGACGGAAGTACAGGCCTCTAGTTATGGAGTGATTAAGTCACGGGCACGGAAGGTACAGCATAGAGGATATAGTCAGTGGTGCTGTGATAGTGTTTTATGGTGACAGATGGTGGCCACCCTTGCAGGGCAGAGCATGATGCATAGAATTGTCAGGTCACTTTGTTGGACACTTGAAACTCATCTAACTACTTCAATAAAACAATATTTCATAAATGACTACATGCTTAGAAGTTATTTGAAAGTTATTTCTGGGGGCGCCTGGGTGGCGCAGTCGGTTAAGCGTCCGACTTCAGCCAGGTCATGATCTCGCGGTCCGTGAGTTCGAGCCCCGCGTCAGGCTCTGGGCTGATGGCTCAGAGCCTGGAGCCTGTTTCCAATTCTGTGTCTCCCTCTCTCTCTGCCCCTCCCCCGTTCATGCTCTGTCTCTCTTTGTCCCAAAAATAAATAAACGTTGAAAAAAAAAATAAATTAAAAAAAAAAAGTTATTTCTGGCTCTCAAAATATAAGTAATGTGTGTGTCTAATATCGGAAGAGTTAGCTAGTTGAGGAATCAGAGCCAAAATGTTTTCCTGGACCTGAAGTACTTTTGTCAAGAGATTAAATACATAATTACTGAATTTACTAAAGAAGTAGATCTTCAATGAACAGTTTATTCTATCGGGGCATCTGGCTGGCTCAGTCAGAAGAGCATGCGACTCTTGATCCTTGGGGTTGGGAGTTCGAGCCACATGCTGGGTGTAGAGATTACTAAAAAAAAACAAAGAAACTTAAAAAAAAAAAACAAGAATTCTAGGGGTGCCTGAGTGGCTCAGTTGGTTGAGTGTTTGACTCTTGATTTTGGCTGAGGTAATGATCTCAAGGTTCATGGGATCAGGCTTGTGCTGACAGTGCAGAGCCTGCTTGGGATTCTCTATCCTTTGTTCTCTGCTCTCCCCACCCCTCTCGCATGCATGCTCTCTCAAAATAAATAAATAAACTAAAAAAACCTGTTGTAGCATTAATAAATATGTGATTATTTTAGTGGTACCTCAGCTAAGTATTTTATTTATTTTTTTTTTTTATTTTTTTATTTTATTTTTTTTTTTTTAAAATTTTTTTTTTTCAACGTTTATTTATTTTTGGGACAGAGAGAGACAGAGCATGAACGGGGGAAGGGCAGAGAGAGAGGGAGACACAGAATCAGAAACAGGCTCCAGGCTCCGAGCCATCAGCCCATAGCCTGACGCGGGGCTCGAACCCACGGACTGCAAGATCGTGACCTGGCTGAAGTCGGACGCTCAACCGACTGCGCCACCCAGGCGCCCCCCTCAGCTAAGTATTTTAACACAATTCTGGAAAACCTCCCATCTTTCTGAACGGCACTAAGTTCTAGTACAAGGACATACTGAAAATGGTTAGAACTAACTTTCCTGAGAGTTGGCCCCTGTTAAATGACGTGTTTTTTTTCTTAAGAATTTTTTTAAAACCTATTTTAATATGTATTAAAAATATATTTGAGAATGCTTCAATTTCAGAAAAAATGTTCGTTTAGTACATTTCAAATCAGTAAAGTAAATGGAAGGTTTGAAAGAATGTGCTTTGCAAAGTTACTTTGAAAGAACTGGCCAGGGAAGCTGATGAGATTTTGAGGTGGTGAACTTTGAAAGTACATTTCACCCTTGAACAATGTGGGGGGTTAGGAATGCTGACTGCTGTGCAGGTGAAGATCCACATATACATTTGACTCCCCCCCCCCCCCCCCCAAACCTAACCTTCCAATAACATAGTTGATTAACATGTATTTTGTATCATATACTGTATTCTTACAAAAAATAAGCTAGAGGAAAGAAAATGTTATCTTTAGGAAGAGAAAATACATTTTATAGAACTGCACTATATTTATTGAAAAAGACCCGTGCATTTCAAACCGGTGTTGTTCAAGGGTCAGCTGTATTGGTTTTGAATTGTCCCCAGAATCCATACTTACAAGATTGCACCTCTTAAAAGTTCTCATCACAGGAAAAGAATTGTGATTATGTGTGGTGATGGATGTTGACTTGTGGTGATCATTTTGTAATATTTGCAAATATTGAATCATGTCATACACCTGAAACTAATATAATGTTAGGTCAGTTAAAAAAAGTGTATTTTACATTTGTGTATTACTTTATACTGTTCAAATACATTTTTATCAGGTCTGTACAGAAATGGTCACATTTCTATTGGTAAAAAGTTGGGTTTTTTTGTTTTTGTTTTTTTTTTTTTTTTTTTAGTTTATTTATTTATTTTTAATTTTTTTTTTTAACGTTTATTTTTGAGACAGAGAGAGACAGAGCATGAATGGGGGAGGGCCAGAGACAGGGAGACACAGAATCTGAAACAGGCTCCAGGCTCTGAGCTGTCAGCACAGAGCCTGACGTGGGACTCGAGCTCACGGACCGTGAGATCACGACCTGAGCCGAAGTTGGACACTTAACCGACTGAGCCACCCAGGCGCCCCTAGTTTATCTATTTTTGACAGAGACAGAGTGAGAGCATGAGCTGGGGAGGGGCAGAGAGAGAGGAAGACATAGAATCCGAAGGAGGCTCCAGGCTCCCAGCTGTCAGTACGGAGCCCGACGCGGGGCTCAGACTCACAAACTGTGAGATTATGACCTGGGCCGAAGTCGGACGCCCAACCGACTGAGCCACCCAGGCGCCCCTATTGGTAAAAAGTTTTGAGCATGCCCTGCAAATAGAGATGTATGTACTTATTTATGAACTATACATTTTGCTCTACCAAAATATGGTATATATTGTAAAACATGGAAAAAGTTAAAAGGGCAATGAGATAAAATGAACTAGACACAGATCATCTGGTATTTTCTCCTCTGTTCGTTGAGGTGGGATCACTCCATTTAGCAACTGCTAGACTAGAAGACTGTATGAAGTTTAGCGTTTACTTGGAGCTAAGTTGTTTGTGTAAGAAACACGACTAACCACCCTCTTTTTGAAGCGCTCAGTGCCGTTGGTGTCTATGACCATGAGTTTCTCAAGGTGCTTTGTGCCTTCCTCCTTGGTGGCTCTGGTGGGCCCCGTGCTAGATCTTGGTCGGACCCGGCCTTCTGTATCGTACCATCTTTCTGTCTTCTCTTTGGACGTGTTTTACCAGGGCCATCATTTTATCTACCTCCCCAGAGCTGGAGACTTCAGAATTAGGTCCTCAGTTCTGACATCACTCTTGAGCTCACGACTTGATTAATAATCCAGTTGCTTGCCCAGTTCCCATAGTCAGCCTCTTTGTGTCCCCATCTGAGCTGTTTGGTGCTCCTCCCGACCTGCTGCTCCTTTACGTTCTCTGTTAATGACACCTTCGTTACCCAGAATCGAAAGTCAGAGAAACCTGTGGTTGTCTCTCTTTCTGCCATCTGTCAGCCACCAACTGGGAAAATGCTCCATCTCTCCCCTTCCCTCACAGCTTCACTTCTTTCCCTGCACTATTGGAATAACCTCCTAATTGGTCTAACATGATTCTTGTCCAGTCTAGCCACCACACTGCAGCCAAGTAATTAATCTGAAATGCACATCCAGCCCAAGAAGATCCCTCAGTGACTTTCCATCACCTGCTGATGGAGGCCAGGCTCCCTGAACTGTGGCCACTGCCTCTCGTGAGCTCCTGTTGGCTCCACGGCCCCATCCCTTAGCTCTCTGCTCCTGCTTCAGCCTCCAGTAATACCTGTTTATTTCCTTCCCAGTGTACCCTCTTTAACTTTTCAAAAAATGTAACACACACACTCCTCTAGCTTAGAGGAGTCTCCTAGTTCCCCTAGTTCAAGAAACTGCAGCTTTCTGCCTCCCATTTCTCTGTCCCCGGTGCCAAGCCTTTCAGGTACAGCTGATTCTCCTGGTGCGTGTTTCTCTGTCTTGGAATTACATTGTGTTTTTGCTTCTGGACTCTTCACTCTTAGGCTTTGTCTTTGTGTTACTGGGGGAGATGAGTGTCAGCTCTTTCACCGGCTTCTGCCTCACGCCTCACTTTTGCATCCCTCCTTTTCCCAACAGAGTTGTGCGTTTTTGTTAGATCGATGCTCCTTAGGCTAGTCTCTTAGAAAAATTATTAAATACAATTTATGTATTTCTTTATTTTACATGTATTGATGCTCTGGGGTTATGGTTGTTTGTTTTTTTTTTTATTTTTTTTTCAACTTTTTTTTTTTTTTTTTTTTTTTTTTTTGGGACAGAGAGAGACAGAGCATGAACGGGGGAGGGGCAGAGAGAGAGGGAGACACAGAATCGGAAACAGGCTCCAGGCTCCGAGCCATCAGCCCAGAGCCCGACGCAGGGCTCGAACTCACGGACCGCGAGATCGTGACCTGGCTGAAGTCGGACGCTTAACCGACTGCGCCACCCAGGCGCCCCTATGGTTGTTTTCAACATTTTTTTTTAACTCGTTAATGAGGGAACTATTGAGATATTATGATCAGTTTAAAGAAAAATTTAGGGGTGCCTGGGTGGCTCAGTTGGTTGAACGTCTGACTCTTGATATCAGCTCGGGTCATGATCTCATGGTTTGTGGGTTCGAACCCCTCATCGGGCTCTCTGCTGTCAGCACAGAGTCTGCTTCAGATCCTCTGTCCCCCTTTCTCTTTGCCCCTCCCCCACTTGTGTATGCAGTCTTGCCCACAAAATAGATAAACGTTAAAAAAAATTTTAAAGGAGAATTTAGACAAAACATACATTATCAGGAATGCCACAGTGAAGTTACAGGTGGATGTAAAATTTGTATCAACAGGGGAATAATCATTTGCATTCCTCTGGACAAAACGTTTATTTCTTTGGATAAGAAATAATTTGCCAGGGTGCCTGGGTGGCCCAGTCGATTGAAGGTCCAACTTTTGGTTTCAGTTCAGGTCATGATCGTAGGGTTGTGGGATTGAGCCCCATGTCAGGCTCTGCACTGAGCATGGGGCCTGCTTAGGATTCTCTCTCTCTCCCCCTCTGCCCCCTCTGCTGCTTGCATGCTGTCTCTCTCTAAAATTAAAAAAAAAAAAAATTGCCTTCTCATATTTTCTATAACTTACAGAGTTTGTGAAGCAGCTCAGAGAAAGGAGTAGGGCCCCGTAAACTTAGATAACCCTAAGGATGCACTGGACAGGGCACCCTGTCATCGGGTCAATTTCATGGCCTTTCACAGTCTTTCCTGACCTCTTTCCCGTTTGGAACATAATGATGTCAAAGAAATATTGCTCTTGGTAACAGAAAAAGGCTGCTCCCATTAGGGTTGCAGGTGCAGCAAGAGTGTTAGCCATATGGGCCACCTTGAGTTTGCTCTTGAACAACACTGAGGTCACAAATCAACTTCTGTCCTGAAGTTTTCATGCAGAATCTAAGATTGGGTGTTTGTTTGTTTGTTATTTGAAAGGGTTCAAGTGAGCGAGGGGCAGAGAGAGAGAGAATTCCACAAGGGGCAGAGAGAGAGAGATAGAAGCAGGGCTCACTTGAAGTGGGACTCGTGTTTTTACCCCAATGGGGCTAGTGTTCACCTGAAGCAGGGCTCAAGCTCACCTAGTGTGGGGCTCGTGGTTTGTTATCTTGTTTTTGTGTTTTTTTTTTTTTTTTTTTTTTTTACCTGAAGCAGGACTTGAGTTCACCCTATGGGGGACTTGAACTTACAAACCATGAGATCATCACTTGAGCCACAGTCAGATGCCTAAGCCCAAGAAACTTTCTCCTCATTTTTACTTGTAGTACCTATAAAGTCGGATAAATTATTCTCTTACCAAAGCTCCAAAATTTGCTGCGGTTCCTGACCTGCCAGCTGTTCCTTACCACCTCGAGGCCATGATGTTGTATGCCAGGACCCCTCCACGCTGGCTTTTCCTGAGAGGGCTTTGTAGACATGAGATCCATAAATAAAGTTGACCTTGATTCCTTAAAACTGGCTTGTCATGCCTGAGTCACTGAGAATCATTCTCAAATAGGACACACATCAGGTAAGGCCTTGGTTTGCGTAATTGAATCACTTAATTATATTCTGATTAGAGAGAGGACAAATTTTTATTGAACCTACAGAAATAACTAAATAGCTCTGAAAAGTACAAAGCCTAAGAGTGTATCTTTTTCTTATTTTTAAGTAAGTATTTTTAGGAAACACTGCATTAATAAAGTACTGGTTTTTTTGGTTTGTTTTTTAATATTGTTCTTTTTGTTATGATCTCTAATTGGTAGGTTGTCATCCTGTTTTTTTTTGTTTTTAATATTTTACTTATTTTTGAGAGAGAGAGAGAGAGACAGAGTGTGAGCAGCAGAGGGACAGAGAGAGAAAGGGAGACAGAGTTCGATGCAGGCTCCAGGCTCTGAGCTGTCAGCACAGAGCCTGACATGGGTCTCGAATCCACCAACCGTGGGATCATGACCTGAGCTGAAGTCAGACGCTCAACTGACTGAGCTGCCCAGGCGCCCCCATCCTGTTTTCTATCAAAACGTAGGAATCCTTGGTACCAGAGACAGCTCAAGAGATCTTCATATTTGTCAGGAAACCACCTGATGTGTGTAGGCTCTTTTAAGACTCTGTCTTCCTAATAATACGTTAATTTGGTTATCTTTTCCAGGTTCATATTGAGATCCATTGAAGGCCTTCTGCTGACTGACAAAGGCAGGTCATCAGGATACCACACCAGAAAACACGCAGCATGAGGGACAGAGTGGGGGCTCTGGGCACCTGCCCCGGGAAGGTGAAGGGGGCAGGAGGGGACTCAGACAAGTTGCCGTGTGGACTTGAAGGAGCACAGGGGGAGAGCCCTTGCCCGTCCTCCCAGATGCACATGCCTGTGGATGACGTAGATGGAACTTCAAAAAATGAGGAGTTGTCACCAGAAGTGAAAAATGCTCTGAGTGAGGTCAGCCTCTCGCTTCATAGTGGCAACAAAGCTCTTCCGTATTTGAAAGAATCATTAAGAAGAAGTTCAGCTCCCGCGGCGGCCCAGAGCAAGACTGTGGATCTGTCCTGTGCTCCTGCGGGAGAGCATTGTGCTGGGGTGTCGTGTTGGGGTGGGGGAGCTCTGGCGAGGGGCTGGTCGGGAGGAGGGCCCAGGGCCAGCGACAGCCACAGAGGATGGTGCCACAAAGGAGAGCCTTGGGGGCCAGGACTACCGTGCCTTCAGAAACGGTCAGAAATGGGGATTTCTGAGGAGGACCTGCCAAGTGCTCTTCTAGAGGGGCGAGGCTCCGAGTCGGAACTGTCTTGCCTGCATCTCGTCCGGTCGACACTGCTGAGCGCACGCCCCGAAGTACTCCTGACTGATGAGACAGAATGTGTTTTCCTTGGCTGTTCAAAGCCCGCGTTTTCAGAGCAAACAGAATACAAGAAAACGCTCTCACGTGTACGAAGTCTCTCAGCCGATCTGCAGACAACAGCAGGGTTGCTGGCTCTACCAGCTTTGGAGGTAGCGAATCCGTTTGGCCGTAGTTAAGGTGCGAGCACAACAATAAAAGTAGTGAGATTAATTTTAAAAGCTGTCTTAGAATGATTTCTTCGACACTGGTCTGGATGCCTGTTACGGGGCAGTGAGGTTCCTGCCTCAGTTGGTGTGAGCAAAGGAAGTGGAATTGAAAGTCCTGGGAAGTTGTTGCTGCGGGAGGAGATTTTTTAGCCTGCTTTAAATTGTGCTCAAAACACATTGAGTATTGGGCTGCCACTTCAAGGAGAACATTAATACATCCCGTATCAATATCAGGTTAGAACGTGAAGACTTAACGGAATTCTTTATGGATCTTCAGCACTCATTGCCAAGGGCTACTGCCCCAGGTACTGTGTCCCCAGGCCGTCTGCTCGGCTGCTGTTTGTACAAGCCAGCCCCTCCGTAGTTGACAGCTGTCCCCGTTTCCGCATTCTGTAGAATAATTTTGGGCTGCAGCACAATTTGACTTCTATCCTCACGTCTCCTCTCCTTCCACTGGAAACGCCATTTAAATGGAGGCCCTACAGTGAACGTTGCAATATTAAATGTACTTTTAGTATAGTCCTTTCTCAAACTGGGAGCCCTACCAGTGTCGCCTAAAATAAAAGCAAGCTTGGGACTTGTCTGCTGCAGCTCAGCTGGGGAGAGACGGACCTAGTGTTTCCCTTACAAGAAGGTTCCAGTTCCTAGGAGTGGAGGTATCTCTTATACTAACGTTTTTTCTGAGGTAACGCCTCTGGTTGTTGATAACTTCGATAAAGGTCACTTCAGAGCGTGGAGTTTTTAAGGAGTCCCAAAGTGAGACTTCACCGTTTTCGGGGCTATCAATTGCCTGTATCCGTTTGTGTGCTGTTTCAGTGTTTTGGGAAAGTGAAAAATGAAAACTTGTTACTTAGCATAATAAATGTCTTATTTTAAGTGTGTACAGCCTTGGCTCCTCTTGTCTTTTATCAACGCTGCCTTCCTCGTACTGAGAAGTCTCTTGGCGCCAGTCCAGGTATGCTGCTGGTTTAGAAGACCAGAAGCAAAGCCTGAAAAACCGAGAAGCCAGGTCGGAACTCAGCTCTCACTTTCCTCCCAGGATATAGCGAGAGGTGCTGTGATTCTCTGGGGCGGTGCTCATCACGATCACGGCCAGGCTGAAGGATGGTTGGGGCAGTGAAAACCCTGGTCAGAGGACCCCTGTTTGGGGTCAGTGATGGACGGTGAGGCGACACAGGGAAATGTTTTACAATGGGAACTGTTTTCTTGTCAAGCCCTCCCCTGCACCCTACCTTTGTTTTAAACTAAGTTTCCTCCTTTGGGACAGAACTTTCCATGACCCATCGACTGTTTTATTTCCTTTGTTTTATAAGTTACAAGTGTATACATTTTCAACCAATTGCAAAGAACAAATCTGGAATTCTCTATTTAGTACCAGATGCTAGGTTAATAAATTTGGAATATCTGGGGCACCTGGGTGGTTCAGTCAGTTGAGCATCTGCCTGGCTCAGGTTATGATCTCGTGGTTTGTGAGTTCGAACCCTGCATCGGACTCCCTGCTATCAGCGTGGAACCCGCTTCGGATCCTCTGCCCCACTTTTTCTTTGTTTGCCCCTCCTCCGTTCTGTGCTCACTCAGTCGCTCACTCTCAAAAATGAATGTTAAAAAAAAAAAAAAGGCCTCAAGATATTGAGGTTGGTTGTGAGATCGAGCCCCTGTGTTGGGGCTCTGTCAGTGCTGTCAGCGTTGAGCCTGCTTGGGATTCTCTTTCCCTCTCTGCCACTCCTCCGCTTGTGCCCTCTCTCAAATCAACTGAAAAAAAACCAAAAAAAACAAAAAAACTGGGATGTCTTAATGTGGTTATATACTAAGGTATGTGGTTTTTAAAAATTTGTTTTAATGTTTGTTTATTTTTGAGAGAGCCTGAGCGGGGCAGGGGCAGAGCTAGGGAGACAGAAACTGAAGCAGGCTCCACGCTTTGAGCTGTCAACACAGAGCCTGATGTGGGACTCGAACCCACAAACTGTGAGGTCATGACCTGAGCTGAAGTTGGACCCTTAACTGACTGAGCCACCCAGGTGCCCTAGGTATGTTTTTTTTCTGAATTCTGGTTTGAGGAAACTTCACAATAACTTTTTTTCTTTAAAAAAAAAAATTTTTTTTTGTTGAACGTTTTATTTATTTTTGAGACACGGAGAGACAGAGCATGAACAGGGGAGGGTCAGAGAGAGGGAGACACAGAATCTGAAGCAGGCTCCAGGCTCTGAGCTGTCAGCACAGAGCCCGATGCGGGCTCGAACTCACGGATCGCGAGATCATGACCTGAGCTGAAGTCGGCTGCTTAACCGACAGCCACACAGACGCCCCCACAATAACTTTTTTCTTTAATATTTTTTAAATGTTTATTTTGAGAGAGGAGAGAGTGAGTGGGGCTGTGGGGCAGAGAGAGAGAGAGAGAGAGAATGAATCCCAAGCGGGCTCCTCACTGACAGCATGGAGCCGGACCTGGGGCTCATTCTCACTAACTGTGAGATCATGACCTGAGCTGATATCAAGAATCAGACACTGAACGGACTGAGCTACCCAGGCGCCCCAAACATTTTAAATTTAGAAACACTCCCCATGGTACAAAATCTTGGATTTGGTTATTCACTTTTGGAAATCATAATTTTTTTCTTTATATTTTATTTTTTTAATGTTTATTTTTGAGAGAGACAGCATTAGCAGGGGAGGGGCAGAGAGACAGGGTGACACAGAATCCAAAGCAGGCTCCAGGCTCCCAAGCTGACAGCAGAGAGCCCGATGCCGGGCTTGAACCCACGAACTGTGAGATCATGACCTGAGCCGACGTTGGATACTTAACCGAGTGAGCCACTCAGGTGCCCCTGGAAATCATAATTTTTAACGTTGGAATGAAAGAACCAATTTAACATTGGTCTTGAGGTGATTATGGAGTTAGTTGCAAGCCTATAAAGAATAAGAAATTAAACTTGCATTGAAATAGATCCTTGTATGATGACCGGTTTTGTAAATAACAAAGCATGTGTTATTTGGAGCTTGCTGTAAATCACTGTATTCAAAACTTCACACAGACCATTTGCTGTACACAGTTTCACATAGAAAAGAAATGTACTGTAGAATTCTCCCTATATTCTCCCAAAGATAATTAAAAAATTCGCCTTTTTAAACCTTTCAAATAACTTAAAATTCTCCTTTTTAAACCTTCCAAGGAGATAGAATTAAGGGTCTTCTAAACTAGAAGATCTCAGAGATAGAAACTGTGCTCTTCAGCACTGGCTAGTGGTGGAAGTTTTGAAACACACCCCAAGTGATACCATATTCAGTGTAGACATTTGAAGTTAGAGACCTAGGATTTAATTAATTAATTAATTTATTTGAGAGAGCATGTGGCATGCACATGAGTGGGGAAGGAACAGAGGGAGTGGGAGAGAGAAATTTTTTTTTTTTTTTTCAACGTTTATTTATTTTTTTGGGACAGAGAGAGAGACAGAGCATGAACGGGGGAGGGGCAGAGAGAGAGGGAGACACAGAATCGGAAACAGGCTCCAGGCTCTGAGCCATCAGCCCAGAGCCTGACGCGGGGCTTGAACTCACGGACCGCGAGATCGTGACCTGGCTGAAGTCGGACGCTTAACCGACTGCGCCACCCAGGCGCCCCGAGAAATATTTTTTAATGTATATTTTTGAGAGCGAGAGAGCCTGAGTGGGAGAGGGGTGGAGAGAGAGGGAGACACAGAACCCCGAGCAGGCTCCAGGCCAGCTCAAACCCTGACGTGGAGCTTGAACTCACGAACCGCGAGGTCATGACCCAATCCGAAGTCAGATGCTTAGCCGACTGACCCACCCAGGCACCCCTAAGGGAGAGAGAGAGACTCTTAAGCAGGATGCAGGGCTCGATCTCCCAACCATGAGATCATGAACTGAGCCAAAATCAAGAGTTGGATGCTTACCTGACTGAGCCACTCAGGCGTCCAGAGACCTTGAAATAAAAAAAAAAAAAATTAACATTTATTCATTTTTGAGAGTGAGAGAGCGTGAGTGGGGGAAGGGCAGAGAGAGAGGGAGACACAGACTCCCAGGCAGGCTCCAGGCTCTGAGCTGTCAGCACAGAGCCCGACACGGGGCTCAAACCCATCAACCGCAAGATCATGACCTGAGCTGAAGTTGGTTGCTTCACCGACTGAACCACCCAGGTGCCCCCTGAGACCTTGGATTTAATAGGATGGTTTGCTTCTACTTGGCTCCCTTTCCTTCTAAAATGTTAACCTCTTCTTTTCCAATTTTATTTTTACCAAAACGTGATCAATCAGATCAGTTTAAAAGGCATTTGTGTATTTCCATTTGTGCTTCAAGCCCTGCAGGCTTTGTTGAGCTGTATGTTGGCATGACTGAAATTGACTAGAAAAGACTGCAGAGGAGCTTGCTGTGTAGGATAGGCCATCTTCACAGGATACGTTTTTTTCCTGGGACAGGTGATCTTGCTTTGCGGCGGCATATGGTGGAACGGAAGTGTTTAGGGTGAATTGGGATGGCGTGTGGCAGCCCCACTGGATCCGACCTGTGCATTGTCATAGTTTTTCAAAAATATTTTTGAATATTTGACAGAGCATGAGCCGGGGAGGGGCAGAGAGAGGGAGGGACACAGAATCCGAAGCAGGCTCCAGGCTCTGAGCTGTCAGCACAGAGCCTGACGCGGGGCCCGAACTCACAGACTGTGACATCATGACCTGAGCTGAAGTCGGACGCTCAACCGACTGAGCCACCCAGGTGCCCCAGTCATCTTTGTGGCACGTCCCCATTGGGTCTGAGGAGTCCGTCAGTGCTGTTTCCTTCTGGTAAACAGATGAGTTATTTCCTGGAGCAAGAGTGGGCTTTGCTGTGGTTTTACTCTGGTGGTATCTTGAGTAGCTCTTTACGGTTTTCAAATTGTTTAGGTACGTAACAATGTAAGCAGTTGTTCTAGGGTGTAGCTGTCTCACCACAGTGTTGGCAGAGGGGAATTCTGCAGTTAACTGTTTAAAGCTTTCAGTGTTTTATCCTGTTTGCTGGTCTCCTGCCTACTGAGGCTTCTGTTTCTGCTCTTGGAAAATGAGTAATTTGTTTGAGAATTTGGAAATAGGCTCCATGTTCTAACTCTGGAAACTTCTCTCCTATTACACGGAAGTCTGCCAGCACTCTGCACCAGGGCGTGATCTCGCAGTTCGTGAGTTCGAGCCCCGCCTCGGGCTCTGTGCTGACTGCTGGGAACCTGAGCCTACTTCTGATTCTATGTCTCCCTCTCTCTGCCCCTCCCCTGCTTGCACTCTCTCTGTCTTTCTCTCTCTCAAAAATAAATTCACATTAAAAGTTTTTTTTTTTTATTTTTTTTTATTTTTTATTTTTTTTAAAAATTTTTTTTTTCAACGTTTTTATTTATTTTTGGGACAGAGAGAGACAGAGCATGAACGGGGGAGGGGCAGAGAGAGAGGGAGACACAGAATCGGAAACAGGCTCCAGGCTCCGAGCCACCAGCCCAGAGCCCGACGCGGGGCTCGAACTCACGGACCGCGAGATCGTGACCTGGCTGAAGTCGGACGCTTAACCGACTGCGCCACCCAGGCGCCCCTAAAAGTTTTTTTTAATAAAAAATAAAAACATTTCAACATTTTGGGGTGCCTGGGTGGCTCAGTTGGTTAAGCATCTGACTTCGGCTCGGGCCATGATCTCACGGTCCATGAGTTCGAGCTCACAGCTGTCAGCCTGTCGTCACAGAGCCTGCTTTGGATCCTCTGTCCTCCTCTCTCTCTCTGCCCCTCCCCTGCTTGTACTCTCCCAAAAATAAATATTAAAAATAAATGAAAACATTGCAACATTTGGAATTTCTGTTGAAATCAGTCTCCTTTTTTTTCCTCTGTGTTAGGGATTCTCTAACAAGAATATCTTAATCAAACACCACACTTTGGTTGCACGTAAGTACTAAGTATTGGGTTGAACATAACATACAGTCTGGGATTCCTTATTCCCTGTATTTGTCACACGGTCTCTAAAAAGGGTCCTGGAAGATTGGAACCAGCCATTTTAACATTTACATCATTTAATATGGTGAATATCACACCAAAAAGAAAAAAAAAAGACTGTTTCTCTTGTCAGCTTCCTGTAGGTTAGCCATAAGTTTGTCTTTTGCCCACAAAAGCAATAAAATGCCAGGACTTCACTCTCAGACTTGACCTTGATCACTTCACTACTCAGATTCATAACAGATGGTGCCTCAGGCTTTAGTGTGTTGGGAGGAGGCAGGGCGATCCAGAAAAAGGGACAAAAATGCCCAGTTCGTTCTAGATGAGAATCTTTCAGGCCGAGGGACCTGGCCCAGTCAGGAAGACACCGCAGGGCTTAAATCCTGTGGAGGGGGAGGCCTCTTTTCTCGGAAAAATGTGATGGCTTTTTCATAATTTAAGTATTTTGATATGGCTATTAGCATGACCGAAGAAACCTGTTTTTATGTTTTTTTTAAACCTGCTTACTGACTTCTACAGGGCGGTTTTTTTTTTGTTTTGTTTTTTTAATGTTTGTTTATTTTTGAGCGAGAGAAAGAGCGCGCACTAGCAGGGGAGGGGCACAGAGAGAGGGAGACACAGAATCCGAAGCAGGCTCCAGGCTCCGAGCTGTCAGCACAGAGCCCGACGTGGAGCTTGAACCCACGAACCATGAGATCATGACCTGAGCCGAAGTTGGACGCTCAACCGACTGATCCACCCAGGTGCCCCATGTTCCTGATGTTTTAAATTACAGGATACTATATAAATAACAGCTTCACTGTTTTCTCCATTTCCCTGTGCATTTGTAACTGACAGAAGCTTTTTAAATTTTTTTTAATGTTTTTTAACGTTTATTCAATTTTGAGAGACAGAGCGTGAGTGGGGGAGGGGCAGAAAGGAGAGAGACACAGAGTCAGAAGTAGGCTCTGGGCTCCGAGCTGTCAGCACAGAGCTCAATGCGGGGTTCAAACCCACAAACCATGAGGTCATGACCTGAACTGGAGTCGGCCGCTTAACCCACTGAGCCACCCAGGCGCCCCTGGGCACATTTTAAATGAATGGGTGCACATTTCAGTGGAACATTCTCCCCTCCCTCTGAAGGTGAGCGAGTGAAGCAGCCCCACGGGATGGGGTGCTACTGCCCTGACGGTGTGTATTCATTGGACCCCAGGAGTGTTTTCAGTAGCTGCCTAACTGGGGACAAATGACTGGTGTGAATCAAGCCCCCCGCCTGCCGGTCATGTGAGGCTCACTTTTGCCACAAGGGGGAGCCACATGTTCACTTAGTGTCGCCTCAGGGCAGGCCTTGGTTATTTTCTGTGTATTTTGTTTATCCAAAGTTGAACTCTAAAAATGCTGGACTTAATTCAGCTCGGTATGGTTTGTGAAGCTCAGTGAGTGTGACTTATCAAACCTTACAACAAGATTTAATTCTTTAACCCAGTAGCCACAGATGGTGCTTCAAAACTAAGATCAATGTGTTGGAAAAATTGATTTAGTGAGTTTATTTTTTTATTATTTTTTAAAATTTGAGAGAGAGAGAGAGAGAGAGAATGAATGCAAGCGGGGGAGGGGCAAAGAGAGAAGGAGAGAGAATCCCAAACAGGCTCCGTGCTGTCAGCTCAGAGCGTGACGTGGGGCTCGAACTCATGAACCATGAGATCATGAGCTGAGCTGAAGCCAAAAGTCGGACTCTTAATTGACTGAGCCACCCAAGCGACACTTGGTGGGTTTTTTATTTCAGAGAGTGACTTTCAGTATGAAACCACATTTTTGTACCATAGCAACAAAAACAGTGGTTTTGTTGTGAGTGGGCTTGTCACCTGTCCCACGTGATGCATACAGCTCCCCAGAGCAGCCGAGCCCCAGCGGGTCCCTTCACAGTGGTCGTGGATCGGTCCTGACTCAACTTGGGCCACGGTGGACTCGTCCTGAGCCCAACCCACGCGTGAGAGCCTCTTGGAATCCCTGACGGGGAAGTGTTGCCACATGAACGCGTCGGTTTTCTGCTACAGAAATCACGACTCTAGATTTCTTTTGTGGTTCATAGTGAAATGCTTTTAAAACGTTGGAATCTGTTAAAATATTGGGAAGTGCTATTGTTCTGTAACATCAGTGAATTATTGCTACTGCCTTTTTGAAAAAGATCTGTCAGGGAATTTTCTTAAATGATAAATTGTGATAATAGAGTACACATAAATAGCTTATAAGCTATTTAATTTCTTGGAAATGTTCTGAGTACCACTTAGGACTTATTAAAATAAAGCAGTTTGTTTGAATAAACTCTAGGCTTCCTCTTTGTTAGCTGTTTCCGTTTTACTCTCTGGGGGGAAAATTGCTAGGATGTCGCTCCCTCTCTCCTGCTTGATTCAGATATGTAGTTATTCAAAGCTACTCTCATGGATTTTGCAAGGTCACAAGACCTGGCATGAGTTTCTTATAAAACTCCTCTTCATGTTACAAAGCTTCGTGTCTTTATGCACATGGTTCTCGCCCATATTTACTGTTCTTTGTCTCTCGTATTTACTTTCTTTTATGATGCTTTAGAATGAGAGTTTTTTAATAGAAGAATTTTAATTTTTTTTAATGTTTATTTAGAGAGAAAGCACGAACAGGGGAGGGATAGAGAGAGAGAGGGAGGGAAAGAACCCCAAGCAGGCTCCATGCTGTCGGCACAGAGCCCAACACGGGGCTTAATCTCACAAACCAAGAGATCATGACCTGAGCCGAAATCAAGAGTTGGGACGCTTAACCGACTAAGCCACCCAGGCGCCCCTGAGGATGTTTTGTTAAAAGAGAGATTAATAGGGGCACCTGGCTGGCTCAGTCGGTTAAGCGTCCCGACTTTGGCTCAGGTTATGATTTCATGGTTCGTGGGTTTGAGCCTCATACTGGGCTATTTGCTGTCAACACAGAGTCTGCTTCAGATTCTCTGTCCCCCTCTGTCTCTGCCTCTCCCCTTCTCGTTCTCTCTCTGTTTTTCAAAGTAAATAAACTTAAAAAAAAAAAAGAAATTAGGGGCGCCTGGGTGGCGCAGTCGGTTAAGCGTCCGACTTCAGCCAGGTCACGATCTCGCGGTCCGTGAGTTCGAGCCCCGCGTCAGGCTCTGGGCTGATGGCTCAGAGCCTGGAGCCTGTTTCCGATTCTGTGTCTCCCTCTCTCTCTGACCCTCCCCCGTTCATGCTCTGTCTCTCTCTGTCCCAAAAATAAATAAACGTTGAAAAAAAAAAAAAATTTTAAAATAAAAAAAAAAAAAAAAAAAAAAAAAAAAAAAAAAAAGAAATTAATAGTAATACCTTATTCCAAAGAACTTTTCAAAATTGCCATCAGGGAGTCGGCCATGGAGCCCCCACCCCTGCCCAGTGAAAAGGCAGTGACTGCAGAACTCTCTTAATGTTCAGAATGATCCTGAAACACATTAGTTCTCACTGCAGTGCTAAGGGCGTGGAGGAGAGATAGCATAGCTAGTAACTGACGGAATTATGATTTTTTTTACATTTATTTATTTATTTTGAGAGACAAGGAGAGACAGAGCACAAGTGGGGGAGGGGCAGAGAGAGAAGGAGACACAGAATCCGAAGCAGGCCAGGCTCTGAGCAGTCAGTACAGAGCCCGACGTGGGGCTTGAACTCAGGAACCGTGAGATCATGACCTGAGCCAAAGTCGGATGCTCAACTG
Source organism: Puma concolor (assembly GCF_028749965.1). Taxonomy (NCBI): domain Eukaryota; kingdom Metazoa; phylum Chordata; class Mammalia; order Carnivora; family Felidae; genus Puma; species Puma concolor. The sequence continues at coordinate 5,300,134 of NC_141682.1, forward strand.
ACTGTCAGGCGCCCCTGACAGAATTATGATTTAAACAATTTGTTGGACATAGTTTGTTTTTCATGGTTTTTTCTTGCTCACTTCCTTTCAAGATAGTCGTTCAACATCTAGGAAGTATTCACTGGGCACCTCCTGTGTACCAGGCATCCTCATAGGTGCTGGAGACAGAGCAGTAAATAAAACCAAGCCTGGGGGTGCCTGGCCAGCTCAGTCAGTAGAGTGTATGACTCTTTTTCCTTTTCTTTTTTTTAATGTTTATTTATTTTTGAGAGAGAGAAAGAGCATGAGTGGGAGAGAGGCAGAGAGAGAGAGGTCGACAGAATCCGAAGCAGGCTCCAGGCTCTGAGCAAGCTGTCAGCACAGAGCCTGACATGAGGCTTGAACTCACAGACTGCAAGATCATGACCTGAGCCGAAGTCGGACGCTCAACCGACTGAGCCACCTGGGCACCCCCATGTGACTCTTGATCTCAGAGCTGTGAGTTTGAGGCCCACGTTGGGCATAGAGATTACTTAAAAATAAATTAAAATAAAATGGAGCTCCCTGCCCTCTCAAAGCCCAGCAGTGCAGATCGGTTCCTCATTAAGCGATGAGTGAAAGAAGCAAGTTACGAACATGTGTGAGTTGGGAATTTGAAAGGTCCTTACTGTTATAAAAGTGCTGGTATTTGCTCTTTGACTTTCTGATTGTGGAAGTGAGAAAGTTCTGTCTAGAGAGGGTAACATTGAATTGTTTGGTATTGACAAGGTCTCCAGGGATGAAAGCTGTATTTCCCCCACTGCTTTATATTGAATCTTCCGTAACCTCAGGCTGTATTGGCCGTCAGCCTCAGGCTTTTCTACGGATTGTCCAAGATTAAAAATAAAAAAACCAGGGGCACTTGGTGGCTCAGTCGGTTAAGCATCCGACTTCAACTCAGGTCACCATCTCGCGGTCCGTGAGTTCGAGCCCCGCGTCGGGCTCTGGGCTGATGGCTCAGAGCCGGGGGCCTGCTTCCGGTTCTGTGTCTCCCTCTCTCTCTGCCCCTCCCCTGTTCATGCTCTGTCTCCCTCTGTCTCAAAAATAAATAAACATTAAAAAAAAAATTAAAAAAAAAACAAAACCAAAAAACCAGGGTGCCTGGGTGGCTCAGTCAGTTAAGCGTCCAACTCTTGACTTCGGCTCAGGTCATGATCTCAAAGCTCATGAGATTGAGCCCCGTGTTGGGCTCTGCACCGACAGTGCGGAGCCTGCTTGGGATTCTCTCTCCCTCTCTCTCTGCTCTTCCTCTGCACCCTCTCTCTCTCTCTCTCTCTCAAAATAAATAAATAACAACAACAACGATGACAACAACTTGAATGAATCTGAAGTTAGGAGAAGTATACCTGTACTACCCAATACAGTAGCTACTACTACATGGGACTATTTTATTTTATTTTATTTTATTTATTTATTTTATTTATTTATTTATTTATTTTTAACGTTTATTCATTTTCGGGACAGAGAGAGACAGAGCATGAACGGGGGAGGGGCAGAGAGAGAGGGAGACACAGAATCGGAAACAGGCTCCAGGCTCCGAGCCATCAGCCCAGAGCCTGACGCGGGGCTCGAACTCACGGACCGCGAGATCGTGACCTGGCTGAAGTCGGACGCTTAACCGACTGCGCCACCCAGGCGCCCCTATTTTTATTTTTTAAATTTTAAAATTTTTAATTTATTTTTGAGACAGAGAGCATGAGCAGGGGAGGGGCAGAGAGAGAGGGAGACACAGAATTCGAAGCAGGCTCCCAGCTCCGAGCTGTCAGCACAGAGCCCGACGCGGGGCTCGAGCCCACAAACCACGAGATCATGACCTGAGCCAAAGTCGGACGCTCAACTGACTGAGCCACCCAGGCACCCCCACGTGTGACCATTTTAATTAAATGACACGAAAAATCCTGTTCCTCACACTAGCCACCTTTCTCTCGAAAGCATCTACATGCAGTTAGTAGCTATGACACTGGCAGTGCAGACAAAGAACATTTCTATCATGGGAAGTTCTACTGGACAGAAGATACGTCACAGACGTACTTGTGATGAATTTGCTTTTTCAGGATGTGAAGATCTTTAATATATATTAGAGTGTGTGATTTCACTTTTAACCCCCCACCTAAACAAGACAAAAACACCATTCTCTTGAAGTGGGGGGGAAAAGGGATCATAAGTTTGCACATGATTTTCCAGAGGCTTTTGCTCTACAAGAGGGGATTGTCTTAGTCTCTCGCTTTTGATTGTATTCATGAGTGTCTTTGGGTTCTGTAGAGAAACAGAATCAACAGGATGGGTATACATAGGCGTGAAAGAGACTAGGGATGGGAACTGGCCTATGCAATCATGGAGGCTGAGACATGCCGGGATATGCTCTCTGCAAGCTGGAGAACCCGGAGAGCCAGTGATAGAACATTCCGGGACCAGAAGCAGGAGCTCCAGGGTCTGAGGACAAGAGAAGATGCATGTCCCAGATCCAGAAGAGAGAGGATTTGCCCTTTCTCTCTGCCTTTTTGTTCCACTCAGGCCCACGAAGCCTGCCCACGTTGGTTTGGGCAGATCATTATTACTCAGTCTACTGATTCAAACGCTAATCTCTTATGGAAACACCCGCACCAGACACACCAGAAATAACACCTTACCAGCTCTCTGGGCATCCTTAGCCCAGTCAAGTTGACACGTAGAGTTAATCATCACAGTGAACCACTTCATGACCTTGAGATCGAGTTACATGCTCCGGGCACCTGGGTGGCTCAGTCAGTTAAGCGTCCAACTCTTGGTTTCAGTCAGGTTATGATCTCACAGTTTGTGTGTTTGAGCCTCACACAGGGCTCTGTGCTGTCAGTGTGGAGCCTGCTTGGGATTCTCTCTCTCTCCCTTTGTCTCTGGCCCTCCCTCACTTACACACACTCTCTCTCAGAATATATAAATAAACTTAAAAAAATTTTTTTTAATTGAAAATAAGAGTCACATGCTCTGCTGACTGAGCTGGCCAGGTGCCCCTCTCTTTGAAAGGAAGATGTGAAAATTTAGCACAGTGCCAGGGTGGAAGGTCTATCAGAGAGAATGGCATCCTCTCTTTGTCTTTTTTTTATATGATTCTGTATATTTAAAAATGTAATTTAGGGGTGCCTGGGTGGCTCAGTCGGTTAAGCATCCGACTTTGGCTCAGGTCATGATCTTGCGGTTTGTGGGTTCCAGCCCCACGTCAGGCTATGTGCTGACAGCTCAGAGCCTGGAGCCAGCTTAGGATTCTGTGTCTCCCTCTCTCTCTGCCCCTCCCCTGCTCGTACTCTGTCTCTCTCTGTCTCTCAAAAATGAATAAACATTAAAAAAGTTAAGTAAAGTCTCTTTCAACCTTACACATTTTGAAAAATGTCACTTGCATGAGGCTGTCACCCCGGGTGGTGATTTTAAGAGAGGGGGGTGCACCGTGGTTTAGCAACTCCAGAGGAAACACAGGCACAGGTTGAAAGCATGACCTTGGCTCTGGTAATGGGACTAGAGATGATTCATGAGAACATCCTGTACGGCCCCCCTCTAGAGTCACTTGGGGACTCGGTCCGTGAGAGAGGATGGCCTGAGAAATCGAGGCAGGACTTAGAAGCTATTGTCCCCCTAGACCTGTGGGTTTTACCAAGGAATCCTTGAGCTGCTTCTCCCCACCCCCAACCCCCCCCCCCCCCCCCCCCCCGCCTCTAAAAATAGGATTTGGAACTTATCCCCCATGTGACCTAATGCGTGTCCCACTCGTGGGCAGGAAGTGAATGCTTTCCTGCCAGGCCTGTACCTCCCTGGGAGTCTGGGAAGGAATGCCTTCTCTGCCCCATTTCACAAGAGAATGTCGGCGGGCTTAGTATAAGACCACTTTCTTCAGTCTGAAAACACGGCACGCTCTTCAAAACCGCAGCCAAGGAGGTTCGATTGGCTAGGGTGATGATCCTGGGTGTTGACGCTTCATAAACAAAGTATGGTCAACTGTTAGTAATTGTGTCCTCCCTCCCCTCCACCTCCGTTCTGGGCTCTGTGGGGCTCATAAAAGCAGTGAGGTCGCCTCATTAGGGAGACACTCACATCCTTTCTTTTTTTTTTTTTTTTTTTTTTTTTTAAATTTTTTTTTCAACGTTTATTTATTTTTGGGACAGAGAGAGACAGAGCATGAACGGGGGAGGGGCAGAGAGAGAGGGAGACACAGAATCGGAAACAGGCTCCAGGCTCCGAGCCATCAGCCCAGAGCCCGACGCGGGGCTCGAACTCACGGAGCGCGAGATCGTGACCTGGCTGAAGTCGGACGCTTAACCGACTGCGCCACCCAGGCGCCCCTACTCACATCCTTTCAATGGTTAGAGCAGACAACAGAATTTGGCTGGTCGGCCCAATGTGTGGTTGAGAATCACACATCAGACCCAAGCCGGCAGGCCATGGCTTGCAATGTTTGGCAATAGTAACTTTGGGTTTCCAGGATTCGCGGTAAGAATCGAGTATCTGCCTTACATGTTGGGATCTCTCCCGGGGCTGGGACACATCCCAGTAGGTGTTGGCATAGGCTCTCAGATTCTCGTGAACCACACTTCCAGGTCCCTGCCTGGACGCTTCTATTGCAGAGTCCCCGTCTTGGCCCCAGGGAACTGGTTCCCAAAGATTTGCCGAGGAGCCCCTTTGGTGTGCCTGCCAGCTCGGTGTGGGGGGGCGGGGGGGGGGACCTGGGGACCTGCGATTTGCAAGATAAATGTTTGAGGTGCAGGTGCTGGGCTGGAGGAGCAGGGTTTCGCCTGCCCGCCCTGGGCAGAGACCTGAAGACTCCTTAGACTTTGTCCTCCCAACTCACCCAGTCCAAGCCCCCCACCCCGCCCCGTCTCAGATGAATCCAACTATTCAGAGTCTCTGCTCCATCAAAGCAGACGGTCTGGGAGTCTGGTCCTGCCGTGAGCCCTGACCAGCACCCGCCCTCCTCTCCCGGTGACCCCCGCAGCCCTCGCTGTATCGTCGAAGACCAAGTCCTCCCCTTTGGGGCCAACGATGGCAGCTCCCACTGCAGTCCCGAGCAGTAGCGGCCCGTCTTTTCCTCCCGGTTCTTTGCCCAAGAAAGACTCTTATCACTATGACTCAGTTGTTGAAAACAAACAACTTGTGAAAAACGGGTGCCTGAGTGGCTCAGTCAGTTAAGTGGCCGACTTCAGCTGAGGTCATGGCCTCACAGTTTGTGAGTTCGAGCCCCGCGCCTGGAGCCTGCTTCAGATTCTATGTCTCTCACTCTCTCTGCCCCTCCCCCGCTTGCACTCTGTCTCTCAAAAATAAATAAATGTTAACAAAAATTCAAAATGTGAAAAACCGAGGACAAGAAATTAGAGTTGAGTTTCACTTTGCTGCTTGGAAGTATTTCACTAATAAGTTCGAATGTAAGCCAAACCCCAGTTCCTTAAGATGACAAATGGGGAAAAGCCACATGAATTGGACTTACTATTAAGGGAGCGTATCGCTAGCAAATCGGACAGCAAGTTACTGGGAATGCTGGCGGTGACAATGAGAGTGTCCCAGTCCGTGGTGGTGACGGATGGCCCACCCTGTACCTCTTGTCACCCTGGGAGCTGCAGCCCTGATGCTTTCCCTGAAGGCTCCAGTCTTTGTAGCCCTCTGGCCTCCAGACCTCTGCTCCTCTCAGCCTGGCCTTTTTCCTCCCTCCCTCCAGCCCTCCCCTCCCCTCCCCTCCCTCCTTCCCATCCTCCCTTTCTTCCCTTTCTTTCTCTCTTCCTCCCTCCGGTTCTCCCTCCCTCCCTTCCTCCCTTCCTCTTACCCTCCCTCCCTTTCTTCCTTCCTCCCTCCCTCCCTTTCTTCCTCCTCCCCTCCCACCTATCCTCCCCTCACCTCCCTCTCTCCTGTTCTCCCTTCCTTCCTCCCTCCCTCCCTTCATCCCTCCTTCCCCCCTCCTTCACTCCCATCCTCCCTTCTTTCCTTTCTCCCTTCCCCATTCTCCCCTCCCCTTCCTTCCTTCCTCCTTCCCTCCCCTCTTCTCCTTTCTTTCCTCCCTCTTTCTCCCTCCCTTCCTTCCTTCCTTCCTTCCTTCCTTCCTTCCTTCCTTCCTTCCTTCCTTCCTTCCCTCCTTCTTTCCTTCCCTCCCTCCCTCTTTGCCTTTTGTCACCAGCCTGCTTTCCTTTCCCTTCCAAACTGCCAGCACTGACTGATTTCCTGAGTTTCCCTGTCTTTAGGTCAGGCACAGTTTCTCTGGTTCCTTATAACCCCCCCCCCCCAAATATGAGTGTTCATCCTATTCAAGATTTCCCTGTAATTCCCAGGAAGAGAAAGATAGAATATGAGGCAGCCAGAAAGAAGAAATGGGGGGGGGGGGAGTGGCGAGTGGGTGTTTAAGGGGTATAGAGTTTCAGTTTGGGGTGATGAACGTGTCCTGTGGATGGATGTGTGATTGTGTGATGGTCGCACTGTGATGTGATGTACTCAGTGTCCCTGAACCGGATGCCCACACATGGTTAATTTTATGTGAGGTATATTTTACCCCAATAAAAACTTTTTTAAAAAATTTTAAGGAGGAATGATCAAGGCCGTGGAGTCTGGTGAGACCCAGCTGGATGCGTGCCCTGTGGCCCCAGGCTTCCTTTCTTACTTGGTTATGGGCAGACCTTTGAGCCCTCTCTGTCTCTGTCTCTGTCTCTATCTCTGTCTCTGTCTCCCTTATTCCTGAGCATGGAGTGCCTGCTCTGTTGCCCTGGCTACAGACTTTAACCCTCTATATGGACTGAATTCTGTGCCCCTCCCTTCATATGTTGAAGCCCTAACCTCCAAGGTGATGATATTTGGAAATAGGGCCTTTGGGAGGAGGTTATTTTTAGATGAAGTCATGAGGGTGGCACCCCCATGATGGGAATAGCATCTTCATAAGAGGAGGAGACCCGAGCACACTCTGTTTCTTCACCATGTGAGGACACAGCAAGGAGGTGGCCATGTACAAGCCAGGAAGATGGCCCTCACCCAGAATGGAACCTCCTGGTACCTCAATCTTGGACTTGGAGCCTCCAGAGCTGTGGGAAATAAATGTCAATTGTTTAAGCTGCCTGGTCTGTGGTGTTTGTGATAATGGCCAAGGATGATGAAGGCACCCTCCGAGCCAATGCGCTTCACCTGCAGGGATGTCTGCAGACCTGGGGCCCCCATTTCTGAACCCCCTGCTTCTCAGAGGGAAGGGTGCCTGAAAGGCTGGCTGGTACTTCTTAGAGAGTATGCCCCCCAAAGTGCCAAGAAAATCACCTCCTTTTTTTTTAATTAAAAATTTTTTTAATTATTTTTTTTAAGGTTTATTCATTTTTGAGAGACAGAAAGAGCGTGAGTGGGGGAGGGGCAGAGAGAGAGGGAGACACAGAACCTAAGGCAGGCTCCAGGCTGTCAGCACAGAGCCCAACATGGGGCTCGAACCCACAAAACGAGATGATGGCCTCAGCCGAAGTCGGATGCTTAACTGACTGAGCCATCCAGGTGCCCTGATAGTCACCTCCTATCTTACTGCTATGGAGGCCCACGGGGGGAATCACAGATAAAACACAGACACACACACAGACATGAGTGCCTTTCTTCTCATAGGAACTTTCCAATGTTGCCTTGGCCCTCAAGCTTAGAGAAGAGAAGGAAGCTAACGTGGCCTGGCATCCATATGTGGATGTCACTCTTTTTGGGGTAATGAAAATGTTCTACATTTGACTGTGGTGATGGTTCTACAACCTTAATTATATATAAATAATATCATATAATATATAAACACATATAAATGTATAAGATATATTATATAAATATATGTAATATATATTATATATTATTATATAACATATTAATATATAAATTGATTATATAACAATTTATATATATATATTTTTAAGTTTTATTTATTCTATTTAGTAATCTCTATACCAATGTGAGGCTAGAACTCAACTCTGATATCAAGAGTTCTGTGCTCCACTGACTGAGCCAGTCAGGTGCCCTAAAGAATTGTACCCTGTAATGGATGAACTGTAAATGGACAGATTGTGTTGTATGGTGTGTAAGTTGTATCTCAATAAATCTGTGTAAATGTAACCAGTAATTCTATGCTAGAGTCAATTAAACTTTTTTTTAATGTTAATTTGTTTTTGAGAGTGAGAGGGAGACGCAGAATCCGAAGCAGGCTCTAGGCTCTGAGCTGTCAGCACAGAGCCCAACACGGGGCTCGAACTCACAAACTGTGAGACCACGACCTGAGCTAAAGTCAGCCACTTTACCGACTGAGCCATCCAGGCTCCCCTATGCTAGAGTCAGTTAAAGGGGAGAGATGAAGGGGGTAATAGGATGGGATCGAGGGAAGCCTGAGTTACAGACATGCTGTATGCAGTGGTTCTTGGTGAGGGGTGGAGAGTAGCTGTACTGAGCCCTAGGGGGCATTTGGAAATGTGGATGTTGGTTGCTTGACTCCTCGACTTGGGAAGTGCAGTTGGCATTGAGGGGGTGAGAGCCAGAGAAGCTAAGCATTCTGCAATGTCTACATTAGTCATGCACACTAAAAATGGTCTCACCTCCTAGCACCCCATTTCCTAACCTCTCCCTCTAACCAAAAATCTCTGCTCAGGGGAGATTTCTTTTCTTTCTTTCTTTTTTAAAAATTTTTTTTCCAGTGTTTGTTTATTTTTTAAGAGACAGAGACAGAGCATGAGCAGGAGAGGGGCAGAGAGGGAGACACAGAATCCAACAGGCTCCAGACTCTGAGCTGTCAGTACAGAGCCTGATGCAGGGCTCAAACTCACCAGCTGTGAGACCATGACCTGAGCGGAAGTTGGATGCTTAACCAACTGAGCCACCCAGGTGCCCCAGCAAATTTCAGTTATACAATACAGTGTTATCAAATATAGTCACCATGTTGACATTAGATTCTCAGACTTTATTTATCTTGTAGCCAAGAGTTTGTACCCCTTTTACTAGCCTTCGCTATTTTCCCCGCTCTGTAACCCCTGGCAACAAGTTTTCTACTTTCTGTTTATATGAGTTTGACTTTTTCTTTTTAATGTTTATTTATTTATTTTGAGAGAGAGAGAGAGAGAGAGAATCCCAAGCAGGCTCTGTGGTGTCAGTGCAGAGCCCGACGCAGGGCTTGAACTCAAGAACTGTGAGATCATGACCTGAGCCGAAAGCAAGAGTAGGACACTTAACTGACTGCGCCACCAGGCTCCTCAACCTTTTTTTTTTTTTTTGGTAGATTCCACATAAAAATGATACCACGCAGTATTTGTCTTTCTCTGGCTTATTTCACTCAGCATAATGCCCTCAAGCACCATGCATGTTATTACAAAAGACAGACTTTCCTTCTTTCTCATGGCTGAATAATCTTGTCATAGATATACACACCACATCTTCTTTATCCATTCATCCATTGATGGACGCTTAGGTTGCTTTCAGATCTTGGCTATTGTAAATAATGCTGCTTTGAGCACAGGAGTGTAGGTATCTCTTCAATATCCTGTTTATATTTCCTTTGGATGTACACCCAGCAGTGGGAGTGCCGGATCATATGGTGGTTCTATTTTAGTCTTTTGAGGAATCTCCATACTGTTTTTCTTAGTAGCTGCACCAATTTACATTCCCGCAAACAGTGCAGGAAGGTTCCCTTTTATCCTCATTCTTGCTAATGCTTATTCTTGTTGTCTCTTGTTTTTTTAAAAAAATTTTTTTATTAAAATTTTTTTAACATTTATTTTTGAGAGACAGAGAGAGACAGAGCATGGGTGGGGGAGAGGCAGAGAGAGAGAGGGAGAGACAGAATCTGAAGCAGGCTCCAGGCTGTCAGCACAGAGCTGGACGCGGGTCTTAAACCCACAAACTGTGAGATCATGACCTGAGCCGAAGTCAGACGCATAACTGACTGAGCCACCCAGCCACCCCATCTCTTGTCCTTTCGATGGCAGCCAATGTGGTAGGTGTGAAGTGATGTCTCACTGTGGTCCTGGTTTGCATTCCCCTGATGATGAGTGATGTTGAGTGCCTTTTCACGTACCTGTTGGCCACTGGTATGTCTTCTTGGCAAAAAATGGCTGTTCAGTTTCTTCTGCCCAGTTTTAAATTGGATTTATTTGTTTTCCCATTGAGTTGTGTGAATTCTTTGTAGCTTTTGGATACTGACGTGTTATCACATGGATGGTTTGCAAAGACCCTTTCCCATTCCATAGGTTGACTTTTCATGTTGTTGATGGTTTCCTTTACTTTGCAGAACACTTTTAGTGTGATGTAGTGTATTTTTGCTTTCCTCGCCTTTGCTTTTGGTATCTTACATCCGCTTTCGATTCTTGCACCAGGTCAAACTAAGCCAAGAGCTGGTCTGTCCTTCGGCACAGAGGTTCTTGTGTCTCTAAGACCTATTGGCTCTGGTTTCTTCCGTGGGGTGTTATCCAGGTTTCATTAGTATTTGTTTAGAGGTTATTTTTAGCTGGCTGGACCAGTTTTGAGGTAAATCTTTTGGGTACTTGCCTGGCATTATTTTTTTAAAACCGATCATGACTATTTTAAACTGAGTATAAGTTCTAAGGCAGAAACATTTCCTTTTTAAGGCGCTGTTTCTCTGGCAGTTATAAAGACTAATCCAAAAGATTAGCAAAAATAGCCGCTTGTTAAATAGCTTGAATCTGGGAAATGCAGGCACTTCTGTTCAATGAACCTTTCTGGGGTAAGAGAAGGAAAGAAGAAAAATCAAGGATTGCTCTGGACATCCATGGATAATGGTCTTTACTGTAACCAAGATTTCTTTAAACAAACAAACAAACAAACAAACAAACAAAAATCTTACCTTTATCAATGATAAACAGCATACACCTGATCCCAAAATGCATCACCAAAAATTTAAGTTAAAGCAGTAGTCTGCTGGGGAGAAAAGCTCTTTCCTTTCCATCCGGTGCTAGTCATGAGCTCAAAGGTAAGCCAGGATGGGTGCCTACAGGTACATCCAGGACTATGGAGGAAGCAGCAGTCTGATGTAATGCGTGCTTTTTTTTTTTTTTTAATTTTAATGTTTTATTTATTTTTGAGAGAGAAAGCACAAGCGGGGAAGGGACAGAGAGAGAAGGCACAGAAGGTCTGAGGCGGGCTCTGCACTGAGAGCAGCATGCCTGATGTGGGGCTCGAACTCATGAACTTCAAGATCAGGACCTGAGCTGAAGTCGGATGCTCACCCAACTGAGCCACCCCAGCACCCCGTGATACAAGGTTGGCAGCTCTCTGTGCTCCACAGGACCACCCCCTCCGTCCAACCCAGCATGCAGACTGGGGTACAAGGCCAACCAAGCTTATGTCACGTGTCGGATTTGTGTGCGACGACGTGGTGGCCGCAAACGCCCAGTGCCAAAGGGCGTCGCCTACGGCAAGCCCGCCCATCATGTCCACCGTGGTGTCAACCAGCTAGAGTCGCAGAGGAGAGAGCTGGACGCCACTGTGGGGGCTCTGGCAGTCTTGAATTCCTGCTGGGTTGGCTAAGATTCCACGTACAAATTCTCCTGAGGTTATTCCCGTTGATCCATTCCATAAAGCTACCGGAAGAAACCCTGATGCCCAGTAGATCACCAAACCAGTGCACAAGCACAGGGAGACCGAGGGCTGACATCCACAGGGCGGAACACGGTCACAAGTCCCAACACACCTTGGTGCTTCTCGCCAGGGACATATAATTACCGTTACCCATGATGTAAGTACTGTTTGTAAAATTCTCACCTAATAAACAACTTTGGACAGTCATGTCTGCTGAAAAGTGTTCTTTAATTTGTCTGTTAAAATGAGTTGTCTGCTGGGGCGCCCGGGGGGCTCAGTCGGTTAAGTGGCCAACTTCGGCTCAGGTCACGATGTCATGGTTTGTGAGTTTGAGCCCCATGTGGGGCCCTCTGCTGTCAGTACAGAGCCCGCTTCGGATCCTCTGTCTCCCTCTGTCTTTACCACTCCCCAGCTAACGCCATCTCTCTCTCTCTCAAAATGCTGTTTGGCACAACAGGTATAAAATAAATTCTGTAAAAGTGGGGTGCAGAAGCCATCCACGCAGATTTGTTGGTGCGTGCATTGAGACCTACAGCTTCCCTGCGGTGATGTAACACTCTGCCCGTTTACTCTCAGATGGCTGTTTTTAGGGGCGTGGTAAGAACAAGCATGTTACACTGGATTTTGCTTGGACATGTGAAGAATATCCCCATCTTTCATCGCAATCATGTGCAGAATAATAAAGCCACCTAGGTAGGGCCCACAGTTTTAGGCCGAATCCTATATTCCGTGTATGTAATGGCTGCTTCTGAGAAAATGCCACCATTTTTAGGAGAATTGAATAAACCTGTTGCAAGAGGATTCTCTTACAAATGAAAATAAATCCTGCTTAACCTAAGCGCAAAAAAAAAAAAAGGGAGGGAGGAAGGAAGGAAGGAGGGAGTCTGCTAAACTCTTTCGGGTCAATCCCGTACATCCCTGGTTTATCTCATTGGGTTTCATTGGTTTCTGCATCTTTGGGAATCAATTGATCCGCAGGTCCTCCTTACAGTTTTAGGGGTCCAGGTCTTAGCCTCCCTCAACCCCAGCAGCCACAGGCCCAGAAGCAGACTTTGTCTTCAAAGGGTTGTAGGTGGGGCGCCTGGGTGGCTCGGTAAGTTGAGCCTCCGACTCTTGATTTCAGCTCAGGTCATGATCCCAGGGTTGTGAGACTGAGCCCCGCGTCGGGCTCTGCACTGAGCCTGGAGCCTGCCTGGGATTCTCTCTCTCTCTCTCTCTCTCTCTCTCTCTCTCTCTCTCCCTCTGCTCCCCTCCCCCACTGTGCTCTCTCTCTCTTTCTCTCTCTCTCTCAAAAAAACAAAAACAGAAAAACCCCACAACAACTAATTTTCAGCCTCATACTTGCTAATTCTAAGTGCACATGTGCCCACTTTGGGGTGCTGGGAAGGATCATTCTTTAGGGGTAAAGTTCAGATCTGGTTATTGGCATGATCACCAGCATTGGTGGTTAAAGAGAAAATATCGTGAGGGGAAGATCCATGGCAAATAGTCAAGGATGAGAATCAGAAGATGTGCAATGGGTACATTCTGTACAGAAATATTTAAAAGATGAAAAGAGTAAGCTTATGTAGTTGGTCAACCAATGACGTCTGAGTGCTTACCGGTGTAAGTGTGTGGGTTCTCACGTGAGGCTGCCTGGGCAGGTGGCCCAGCCCCGTCCCTTCGAAGCTATGGCCACCAGTGGTATTGAAGATCGCGGACAACTTGCAAATGGGCTGAAAGAAGGTCTACTGAGTTTATTTGGACAGTAAGTTTGAGGCATGCTGGGAGACCTGAAAACTATCTAAAATGGCACTTGTGTTCTTTCAAAAAAATCTTTTTTAACGCTTTATTTTTGAGAGAGGGAGAGACAGAGTGCGAGTGGGGGAGGGCAGAGAGAGAGGGAGACGCAGAATCTGAAGCAGGCTCCAGGCTCTGAGCTGTCAGCACAGAGCCCAATGTGGGGCTCGAACCCACAAACCATGAGATCGTGACCTGAGCCGAAGTCGGAGGCTTAACCAACTGAGCCACCCTGGCGCCCCTAAAAAATGAACCATTGTACAGTAAACAATTCAATGGTAATTTAGAACATCCATGATGTCGTGCAAACACCACCTCTCTCTAGTTCTAAAACGTTTTCATCACCCAAAAGGAAACTCGTACGCACTAAGCAGTTGTTCCCCATTCCTTCCTCCCTGCTGGCAGCTGCCACTCTGCATTCTTTTTTATGGATTTACTTATCCTGGATATTTCATGTAAATGGAATCATATAATATGTGACCTTTTGTGACTGGCCTCTTTCATCTAGCGTGTTTTCGAGGTTCATCCACACTGTAGCATGTATCACTACTTTTCTCTTTATTACTGAATGGTATTCCTTTGTATGGACATACCGCAATCTGTTTGTCCATTCAGGTGACGTACATTTGGGCTCTTTCTGGACATGAAATTCAATGAATGCACGTGAATTTCACTGAAGTTCCTAGATCTGGAGTTTGTAAATGAATAGCCTTTGGGGACTTTTATTCTCCTAGGATTCATTTTTATACTTGACTTTTGGAAAATGTTGTTCTCTTCTTCAACATCAGAAACTAAGGTCACTGTTTCTTTAGTCGACTCCCTAGTATTTTATTCCAAGCCATGCAAAATGTTTGTTTTGTTTGCAACTTTCTCCGACTTCAGTTGCATACACTGTATGTATCAGTGCTTCTCAAGCTAGAATGACCATAAGAGTCACTGGAAATATTTAATAGCCATGCAGATGGCCAGGTCCTATCCCCAGATAGCCCAATTTAGAAAGGCTGGGTGGAATCTGCATCTTTTCATGCCCCAAGGTGGTTTATGGACAAGACTTTGTGAAACAGTAATATGTACAACTGTCCTGAGTTAGCCAATAAAAATATAGCAGATTGGATGATGGAACTTTTTTGACATATCATGTTGAAAAATATGTTTGAAATAATTCATTAAAGTCCCAAAGAAGCCATCACCATAAAATATATGTTAAGGGGCGCCTGAGTGGCTCAGTTGGTTGAGCCTCTGACTCTTGATTTCGGCTCAGGTCATGATTCCAGGGTCGTGGGATTGAGCCCCACGCTCAGCACGGAACCTGCTGAAGATTCTTTTTCTCCCCCTGCCCCTCTCTCTGGTTCATGCGCTCCCCCTCTCTCTCTAAAATAAAAAAAATACATATATATGTGTTAAATGAAAATGAAAGAAATATTTTAAAAGTTTTGGTGAAAGTAGGATTTGTTAATATAATGGAATCATTATAGAGGGATGCCTATGTGACTTAGTTGGTTGAACGTCCAACTCTTGATTCAGCTCAGGTCATGATCTCACGGTACATGGGATCGAGCCCGTGGTGGGCTCTCTCAAAATAAATAAGTAAACTTAAAAAAATAATTATAGATTCACAGGGAGTTATAAAAAATTGTATAGGGAGGTCCCCTATACCTTTCATCCTGTTGGGCCCAATGGAAACATCTCATATAACTATAGTACCACATATAGTATTGTATGTAACATATATATTACACATTTACATATTAAGTATTACATTAAATATTTTCGTATTTATATGTAATATATATGTCACATATATGTTACATATATACGTGTACTAATATGTTATCAAGAAATTGGCATTGATATAATGTATAGAGTCAATTCAGATTTCACCAGTTTTACTCATTTGTGTGTGTGTGTGTGTGTGTGTGTGTGTGTGTGTGTGTGTGTAGCTCAGTGCAACTTTATCGCATATGTAGATTCATGCATACCCTGTAACAATTAACACAGAATTGCTTCATCACTGCAAGGGTCTCTTGTGTTATTATTTTTCTAGGCACACCTACCTTTCTCTCTGCCCACAGTCCCTAGCAACCACTAGCCCTAATCTGTTTTCCTAATGTAGCATGTAACTTTTTGAGAGTGACTTTTTTCATTTGGCATAATTTCCTGGAGATTTATCTGAGTTGTTGCATTGTACTAATAGTTGATTCTTTTTATTGATGTATAGGGTTCCATGGTATAGATAAACCGAAGATCGTTTAACCATACACCTGTTCAAGGACATTGTGTAGTTTCCAGTTTGAGCTATTACAGATAGAGCTGCTATGAACACCCATGCACAGGTTTTTAAATTAAAAAAAAATTTTTTTTTCTTTTTTTTAGAGAGAGTGCACGAGCTGGGGAAACGGGCAGAGGGAGAGAGACAGAAAATCTTAAGCAGGCTCCACACTCAGCTCGGAGCCCAATATGGGGCTTGATTCCACGACCCTGGGATCATGACCTGAGCCAAAATCAAGAGTCAGACGCTCAACTGACTGAACCCTCCAGGTGCCCCAGCCATGTACGGGTTGTTATAGGGACACAGATTTCCATTTCTCCGGGATAAATGCCTAGAAGTGCAATTGTTGGGTCACATGGTAAGTGCATATTTAGTTTTTTAAGAAACTACCAGACTGCTTTTCCAGAATGGCCGTGCCATTTTACATTCCCACCAGCAACGCGTGAGTGATCCAGTTTTTCCACATTATTGACAGTATGTGGTATTGTCACTATTTTTAATTTTAGCCAGTGACGTATTTCTCATTATGGTTTTCATTTATATTTCCTTATTAGTTAATGATAGTAAAACACCTTTTCATGTGCTCATTTGCCATCTGTATATCCTTTTGGGTGAAATATCTGTGCATGGCTTTTATCCATTTTTAAATTAGATACTTTTTGATTTGTTTTTATTGTGTTGATTGTTCTTTTACTGTTGAATTTGGAGAGATATTTATGTATTCTAGATATTCCATTAAAAATATCGTGGGGGTGTCTGAGTGGCTCAGGTTAAGCGTCCGACTTCGGCTCAGGTTATGATCTCGTGATTCTTGAGTTCAAACCCCAGGTTGGGCTCTGTGCTGACAGCTCAGAGCCTGGAGCCTGCTTCAGATTCTGTGTCTCCCTCTCTCTCTGCCCCTCCCCCAGCTCTCTCTCTATCTCTCTCTCACTCTCAAAAATAAATAAACATTAAAAATTAAAAAAAAAATCCAGGGATGCCTGGGTGGCTCAGTCGGTTAAGTCCCACTTTGGCTCATGTCGTGATCTTGCAGTTTGTGAGTTCAAGCCCCAGGTCGGGCTCTGTGCTGACAGCTCAGAGCCTGGAGCCTGTTTCAGATTCTGTGTCTCCCTGTCTCTCTGCCTCTCCCTTGCTCACACTCTGTCTCCCTCTGTCAAAAATAAAATAAACATTAAAAAAAAATTTTTTTTTAAATCTTTATCGTTTTTTCTGATTAGAGAGGTAATACATGTTCATTATTTCAAAATTCTGGCACCTCAGACATACAGAATACAGAATATGAAAGTTCTCTGTCACCCGAGCATAGATCTCACTGTATTAACTGATCATCAGAGCGTTTTTTCTTATGCATACGCTATAAAATACTCGCGTAAATATTTTCTGTTTTAACCAAACGGGAGGACATGCGAACTGCTTAAAACTTGCTTGTGCTTCATTTCACGATGGAGGGTGGACACCTTTGCACATCAATTGGTTGAGACCTACTTCACGCTTTCAAGCATCTGCGGAATCGTCTGGTTTTACGCGCAAGGCTCCAGAACTGCCATGAAAGTGTGCCCTTGAGAGGCAGGAAAGTTCCCATTGTATTTTATGTTTCATTTATGTTTGGCATTTATCATCCTGAAGCATATGGGCTTTCAGAATCTAGAAACCAAGGCAGCTGGAATTTTAATGGAGCTCATGCTTCTGACTGAGAAATTAGCAATGTGGACCAAAGGCCCAGTAAGTCTTTACGTATAAAGTTTTCTTAGCCTCTCCCCCAGATTTTTCCTTAGGAGCCTCCTACCCTGGTGTAAATTAAGCTGCAGGGGAAAAAAGACAGGTCCAGGTGTCTCGCTACAACCAGCCCTGGGAACAGAGCTTTTGGGACCTTTGCTTTGCTGTTTTGTGGAAATGCATCTGATGTTTTGCGCAAAAGTTCCTGCCTCTCCTTGCGACCAAATTAAAAGTCAAAGTCTCTATGGGGCGCCTGGGTGGCTCAGTCGGTTGACCTCCGACTTCAGCTCAGGTCATGATCTCACAGCTTGTGAGTTTGAACCCTGCGTCGGGCTCTGTGCTGATGGCTCAGAGCCTGGAGCCTGCTTTGGATTCTGTGTCTCCCTTTCTTGCTCTACCCCTCCCCTGCTCATGCTCTCTCTCTCTCTCTCTCTCTCTCTCTCTCTCTCAGGAATAAATAAAACATTTAAAAATTTTTTAAAAAATTTAAAAATAATAAAAGTCAAAGTCTCAACAGTGTCTCCCAGACCCTTAGGTCAATTGTGCCCTGTTCTTTGCGGACCTCCTTTCCTGCCCCCGCTCACTGACTGCAGTCCCACTGGCCTCCAGACCCTTCTGGCAGCAGAACTATAGGCAGGAACTGTTGCCCTGGGCTCCTTCTCAGAGCTCCTCTCCCACACCCCAGCCCAGCCCACCACCCATTCCTTCCTCTTTGCTCCTAGTCACCCTCTTAAAAAAAAAATTAGGTACTTTATTTATTTATAGCATATTTATCAAGGTAAGTCATACAGTGGTATGATTTCCCAGTTTACACAGGTTTCTTTTCTTTTTTTTAAACGTTTATTTATTTTTGAGACAGAGAGAGACAGAGCATGAATGGGGGAGGGTCAGAGAGAGAGGGAGACACAGAATCCGAAACAGGCTCCAGGCTCCGAGCTGTTAGCACAGAGCCTGACGAGGGGCTCGAACTCACGGACTGTGAGATCATGACCTGAGCTGAAGTCAGACGCTTAACTGATTAAGCCACCCAGGCGCCCCATCTTTTCTTTTCTTTCTTTTTTTTTTAATGTTTATTTATTTATTTTGAGAGGCAGGGGAGGAGTAGAGAGAGAGGAGAGAGAGAGAGTCACAAGCAGGCTCCGTGCTGTCAGCACTAAGCCCCATCCCACGAACCATGAGATCATGACCTGAGCCGAAACCAAGAGTTGGACATACAACCAACTGAGCCCCCACACGTTTCTTTTTTTTAAAAAAAATTTTTTTTTTCAGCGTTTATTTTTATTTTTGGGACAGAGAGAGACAGAGCATGAACGGGGGAGGGGCAGAGAGAGAGGGAGACACAGAATCGGAAACAGGCTCCAGGCTCCGAGCCATCAGCCCAGAGCCTGACGCGGGGCTCGAACTCACGGACCGCGAGATCGTGACCTGGCTGAAGTCGGACGCTTAACCGACTGCGCCACCCAGGCGCCCCGAGCCCCCACACGTTTCTAATAGAAAAATTTGGAGAAGTGTTTCAGCAGTGTGAGACATAGGTCCTGAATATCCAGAATACTCATCTTCCTATGTTCTGGGTAACAGAAGGATCTACACTTAAAAACTTAACTTAATAAAAAAAATCACCTGCAAATATTTTTCTTTGCACAGATGTTGTCCCTTCCCCCAGTTGAAACACAAGCTGTTGAAAATCCTCTTATCAATGGAGAATGAGAGAAGTATGGACAGGGCCCCTGGCTGCTCTCATTAAATAGTCATCTTGCCCACAAGATTCCTTTTTCCATAGCCCTTGTTTTTGTTTTTGCTTTTTCTAAACTGTGGTAAAATATTCCTCACATAAAATTTGCCACTTAAAAATTTTTTTAATGTTTATTTATTTTTGAGAGAGAGAGAGAGAGAGAGAGAGAAACAGAGCGTGAGCAGGGAGGGGCAGAGAGAGGGGGAGACACAGAATCTGAAGCAGCCTCCAGGCTCTGAGCTGTCAGCACAGAGAGTGATGTGGGGCTCGAACTCATGAACTGTGAGATCATGACCTGAGCCGAAGTCAGATGCTTAATCGACTGAGCCACCCAGCACCCCCCTCCATTTTAGCCATTAAAAAACTTTTATTATTAACATTTATTTATTTTGAGAGAGAGAGAGCGCGCGCGCACAAGCAGGGGAAGGGCAGAGAGAAAGAGAGAGAGAGGGAGACACAGAATCTGAAGCAGGCTCCAGGCTCTGAGCTGTCAGCACAGAGCCCGATGTGGGGCTCGAATCCACAAACCATGAGATCATGACCTGAGCTGAAGTAGGATGCTTAACCGACTGAGCCACCCAGGTGCCCCCATTTTAGCCATTTTTAAGTGCACGGTTCAGTAGTGTTATGCATATCTACATATCTACATAGTTGTGCAACCATCCCCACCATCCATCTCCAGAACTTTTCGCCCTGTGAACAACACTGAGACTCTGTCCCCATTAAACGCTCACTCCCCACCCCACTCTTCCAGCTCCGTCACCCACCACCTACTTACTGGCTCTGCGAGTTTGACGACTTCAGGGACCGTGTAGAAGTGGAATCACACAGTATTTGTCTTTCTATGACTGGCTTATTTCTCTCAGCATAGTGTCCTCAAGGTTCATCCATGTTTGTAGCAGGTGCCGGAATTTCCTTAGCTTTTAAGGATGAGTGATATTCTGTTCTGTGGATGGACCACCTTTTGTTTATTCATTGCCTTGTGATGGCCGTGGGTATTACTTCTGCTGTTTGGCTCTTGTGAATAATGCCTTACTGTCTTCCCACATCGTGTAGGATTGTGTTCCATGAAGGCAGGGATGGTTGTCTGTTTTGCTCATTGATGTAGTTCATAGGCTTAAGACAGAGCCTGGTGCATAGTAAGCACTCAATAAATATTCGCTGAATGAATGGATGGCGTCCTCTTTGCCTGTTGCTGTTGTCAGAGGCAAAGCCACTGGGGGCCTGTGTTCAACAGGGTCTCCAGCCTTCGTGCTGTGGGGGATCTGGGCTAAGTTTGGCCAGCACTCCCGGGTGCCTGCCCTCTGCTGGCATTTGGGCCAGGCCTGTTCACACAAAGTCATTTATTCATTGATTGAATAAATATTGCCTCTGTTCCTACTATGTGCTAGGCCCTGGGCTAGACACCGGTCACAGTGGTGAGCAAAATTAGGCCCAGTCTCTGCTTTTCTGGGCTCTACTCTGGGACACACAGAAACATCAGACGGTCACGCAGACTTCTCACTAAGGAGATCCACGGACAGGCGTTTCTCCTCCACTGTCTGCCACCAGAAAGAAGTGGCCCATTTATGTTTCACTGTTGTGTTTTTAAAGTTGTTTGTATGTTCTAGATACAAGTCCTTTGTTGGCTGGGTGATTTGCACATGATTTCTGTGTCTGTGATTTGTCTTTTCAGCCTGTCATTAAGGTCTTTTGCAGAGCAAATATTTTTAATTAGGTCCAATTTATCAATTTCCTCTTATGGATATGCGACGATAGGGGTTTTTCAGTAGTAAAATACACATAATATAAAATTTACCATTGGGGCGCCTGGGTGGCTCAGTCGGTTAAGCGTCCAACTCTTGATTTTGGCTCAGGCTGTGAGTTCAAGCCCCATGTCAGGCTCTGTGCTGACAGCTCAGAGCCTCAAGCCTTCTTTGGATTCTGTGTCTCCCTCTCTCTCTCTACCCGTCCCCCTGCTTGCCCTCTGTCTCTCTGTCTCTCTCTCAAAAATAGACAAACATTAAAATTTTTTTAAAAAAATTTACCATTCGTGGCATTTCGTACATTCACAGTGCTGTGCGCCCATCACTATGCCTAGTTCCAGAACATTTTTTATCACCTGGAAAGGAATCCCTGTACCCATTGCCTCCTCCCCCCGGACCCTGCTTTTTATCTCCATGGATTTGCCAACTCTGGACATGTCAAAGATAAGTGGAATCATACACTATGTGGCCTTTTGTGTCTGGCTTCTTTCGCCTAGCATGAGGTTTTCAGATGACAGACGTTTTGGTCAGCCTCGTGGCTCTGCAGTGAAGGTCTGCATTCCTGTTGGGTCGTCAGGCGGCAGCCTCGTGTTGTCTGCCCCTCATAGTTCAGGCTGCTTCCTCCTCCCCCCACCCCTCCCCGCACACCCTCTTCCAAGCCGCCAGCTCCCATTCTGGCTCTCAGGGCACGTCTGGTCCAGACACGTGGCTCCGTCCTGGCAGCTCCCCAGGGTTCCGACACTAACTTCACCTCAGGCCTCCCGCCACCACCAAAGCCTGCTTCTCCCCTGTCCCCTCCTTATCCTCCAATGCGCTGCCCTCCATGTCTCCTTTCTCTAATCACCCCCCCAGCAATCACTTACAAGCAGAGAATGGTAGAGAAAAATGGGTTTCAGAGACCCCCCCCCCCCCCGGGTCGGGTCTTTCATTCACCGGCCCAAGGCACCTGGGCGAGAACCTCAACCTCTCCAAGGCCTGGTTTCCTCCTCTGTGCGGTGGAGATGATAACACCTATCCCAAGGTCATCGTGAGGAGGAAATGAGGGAGGGGGAGGTGCTTAGCCCAATGCCAGGCACTGGGCACAGAGGGAAATGGCTGATGATTGTGGCAGATTGTATTTGGCACAGATGGCCACAAGGGTATCTCCTGTCCCACGTGCTCTTCTAGACCTTTGTCAGCCCATCAAGAGATGGAGTGTAAGGGCGCCTGGGTGGCTTAGTCAGTGTCAGACGCGGTTCATGAGTTCAAGCCCCGCGTTAGGCTCACTGCTGTCAGCACAGAGCCTGCTACGGGTCCTCCGTCCCCCTCTCTCTGCTCCTCCCCCACTCACATTCTGTCAACAATAAATAGACATTAAAACAAAAAAAGAGAGACACGGACTGTAAACCCATCCCCTTGACCTTGGATGTGGGCCAAGAGGACACTCCATGACTTCCAAGGCTGGGTCATAAAAGGCTAGGCAGCCCTTGCCTTGTTTGCTGGAACACCAGCGCTTGGAGCCCTGTGTGGTCATGCCAGACCTTACATGAGGCCGACACGCTGTGGGGAAGCCCAGACCACATGGGGAGGCTGCACGCAGGTGCTGTCGGGCTGTGGCCCCAGCGTCAGTTCCAGTATGTGAGCAAAGGTACCTCCACGTGATCCTAGCCCCAACCATCAAGTTCCCTGGCCCTTCCCGGTCTTTGACCCCAGACCTCCTGGCACAGGGACGAGCGATCCTTGCTGTGCCCCGTGTTAATTCTTCACCTACAGGATCCACCCACGTAATCAAATGGTTTGGGGCTGGTATGTTACACAGCCTAGTAACTGGAGCAATGGTAATGATGTCTTGCCAGTTCCGTTTCTTTGGTCTGTCCGAATCTGGCCGCTTCTCCCTGTGTATCTCCACCTCTACTGTCTTAGCTTGGGCTCGTATCTTCTACCTGCATCAGATTCCAAACGTGTATTTCTACCTCCTATCTCTACCCTCCAAACCTTCCCTCCCCCACACTAATCTGTCTCAAACACAACCACGGCCCAATCACCTCCCCCAGTCCTTCCCCAAGTCATGGCTCCCAGTCATGTATGATGAAAGTCTCCAGAGATTAATCACAACATTCAGAGACCCATAATTTAGGGAAACGCAAGTCTCTAAGAAGGAGGTATTTTACCTTACTTTATTCCAGCCTGCTCCAACCCTGCCTGGAAAAAAAAAAAAAAAAAAAAGATAAAGAACGTGATAATGCTCAGAGCATTTGATATTTTTGGAAACAGAAAGTAGGTTTTTTTTTTTTTTTTTTAACTTAGGAAACATGTAAGGACTCTGAGTCTACCCAACCATGAAAAATTACCTCAAAACTCTTTCAGGCCCTGAGAATTCCAGGTATAAAGGTAAAAAATGATAGATTCTTGAGCTAGTAATTTAGTTGCCTATAGGAAAATTGAATATAATTTAGTCCTACATGCTTTTCAATCATGCAACTGTTCTTGGGTGGGTCAACACCCCAGGACAATGCCTTGGCCTGGGATGCTTGGTGAGTAAAGCCCGGGGGAGCAGACCCAGGAATTCAGGGTCCTTATTGATCAACTTCTCCCCCATGGGACTTGCCAACCCAGCCTTTCTTCAAAATTCACCCTTTAACTGTCGGCAACAGGGTGCTTGCTTTTTGGTAAATACATCTTTTTTTTTTTTTTTTTTTTTTTTGTAGTGATCTCTGCACCCAGCGTGGGGCTCGAACTCATGACCCTGAGATCAGGAGTTACATGTTCTTTCTACTGAGTCAACCAGGCATCCCTGTCTTATTTTTTTATTTTATTTAGTTATTTATTTAATGTTTATTTATTTTTGAGAGAGAGACAGAGGTGAGTGGGAGACGGGCAGAAAGAGAGGGAGACACAGAATCTGAAGCAGGCTCCAGGCTCTGAGCTGTCAGCACAGAGCCCGACGTGGGGCTCGAACCCACGAACTGTGAGATCATGACCTGAGCTGAAGTCGGATGCTAAACCAGCTGAGCCACCCAGGTGTCCCACTTACTTATTTATTTAAAGTAGGTGCCACACACTCAACCTGGGGCTCGAACTCACAACCCTGAGATCAAGAGTTGCACGCTCTACCGCCTGAGCCAGCCAAGTGTCCCTTGGTGAATCTGTTTTAAAGGCTGTTGCTTTTTGACTGTTTTAATGGATCCTTGGGAAGATGAGTCTCCACTAGTTACTCCCTCGGTTGTAGCTGTTTTTAGACCTTCAGATCGGGAGGACCTTGTTCTTTGTTCCTTACACAGTATGTGGCCAGGATTACTTTGGAAAACGTAGTACCCTTTCACAGGAAGCTGCAGTGAAAAGGCCTTTTCAAAGTGGGAAAATGGAAATAACGTTTAAAAATGTCTTTTGTCTTTGAACCATGAGGTTTTGCTTTGAGTATGGCTCTTTGCCACTGTCGTTTTTTTCTCTTGCTGAAAGCCTAAAATTCTTACGTTGAAAGGCCCTTCCTTCTGTTGTTTTATCACCTTCCTGGTTTTGTCTAATCTCACTCAGATTACAGTCGTATTTCTTGGTCTTTTTAATGTGCGTATTCAAATTTCAAACACAGGGCCTTTGTTTTGTAGTCTTGACTTTTCATGCACTCTGAGACATATTTTGGGACACTTACAAAGAAGAATGTTTTGCTTTAAATACTCTCGTGTTTTGAAACCTACTTTGTCATGTTCAACTTCCAAAATTTTCATGAGTTCTGGTGAGGTATTCTATTTAGAGAGTATTTTGTTTTAATTAAGCCCATCTTAAGAGACATTTGGTTTTTGCCAAGAATGTGCTTTCTCCCTTAAAAAAATCAGTTATATTTATAACATTCATAAACTAAGTTATTAACAAAGGCAAAATTTTAGCTGCACTGTGCCCGTGTCTTCTCAGTTCATAGGAATTAAAGAGAACAAGAATGAGCTGAGCCAAAACATAATGACAAGTCAAGACACTATGAACACACATGGACTTTATTTTCAATAATTTTTTAGTAAATGCTGGGTTTTAAAAATTGTTTTATGGAACGATTCCTCATCTCTGAAAAGAATACAGAGGGTTGGCTGCTATCTTCAGCACTGGGTATGTTTTATTCGTTAATGTGCTCCTGCTCTAACTATGGAGGAAAAAGCTATAGGGGAGACTTCAATTCTGTCTTAATTCAATTAGGCTGCATTTAAAAATTAAAGTTTATTTTTTCCTAGATATTATAACATATGCCCATATAATAGAAAATATAGAAAATACAGAAAAATAGAGACAGGAAAATTAGTTATCTACAGACCTCTTACCAAAGGGCAACCAATATGAGTATTTTGTTGTGTTTTGTTGGTAATATTTTATATACGACTTTTTTCTTCTTACATGGTTAGGATTGTATCATATGTTTTTTTTTTTTTTTTAATTTTTTTTTCAACGTTTATTTATTTTTGGGACAGAGAGAGACAGAGCATGAACGGGGGAGGGGCAGAGAGAGAGGGAGACACAGAATTGGAAACAGGCTCCAGGCTCTGAGCCATCAGCCCAGAGCCTGACGCGGGGCTCGAACTCCCGGACCGCGAGATCGTGACCTGGCTGAAGTCGGACGCTTAACTGACTGCACCACCCAGGCGCCCCTGTTTTTTTTTTTTTTTAAGTTTATTTATTTATTTTGAGATAGGAGAGAGAGAACCAGCACGGAAGGGGCAGAGAGAGAGGCGAACAGAGGATCCAAAGCAGGCTCTGTGCTGACAACAGAGAGCCTGATGCGGGGCTCGAACTCACGAACTATGAGATCTCACAGTTGAACACTCAACTGACTGAGCCACCCAGGTGCCCCTAAACGTTTTTAAGTGTACAGTTTAGTGGCATTAAATATATTCACATTGTTGTGAATATCACCACCATCCATCTCCAGAACTTCCTCATCTTCCCAAACTGAAACCCTGTCCCCAATGAATAACCACCCCCTGGTCCCTGGCAACCACTCTTCTACTTTCTGTCTCTATGAATTTGTTTTCCTGCTTTTCATTATTTTGGGAAGTATAATTGATGTATAACATTATATCAGTTTCAAGTATACATTGTGAAGTGATTGTCACAAATCTGGTTAATATCCCTCACCCTACGTAGTTACAAAATTATTTTTTCTGGTGGCAAGAACTTCTAAGACTCACTCTCTTAGTAACTTTGAAAGTTTATGTATTTATTTTGAGAGAGAGAGAATCCCAAGCAGACTCCACACCGTCAGCACAGCCAGATGTGGGGTTCGATCTCATGAACCATGAGATCGTGACCTGGGCTGAAACCAGAAGTCGGATGCTTAACCGACTGAGCCACCCAGGCACCCCTCTCTTAGTCAGTTTTAAATATGCAATGCAGTAAGTATATTATCTATAGTTGCCATGCCATACTTTATATCCCTATGACTTCCTTCATTTTTAGCTGAAAGTCTGTACCTTTTGACCCCTGCCTCCCTTTGCCACTCCCCCACGTCACCTCTACCAACCACCAGTCCTCTCTCTGTGTCTGTGAGCTCATTTTGTTTTGTTTTGTTTATTTTTGGATTCCACATGTGAGATCATACTGTATTTGTGTTTGTCTGACTTATTTCACTTAGCATAATGCCCTCAAGCTCCATCCATTTTGTGGCAAATGGAAAGAGTTCATTCTTTTTTTACGGCTGAGTAATAGTACTCCATTGTGTGTGTGTATGTATTATACATATATTATTTTCTTTATCCATTTATTCATTGAACAGGGGGGTGCAGATATCTTTCCAAATTAGTGTTTTGGTGGGGGGCCCTGGGTGACTCAGTGGATTGAGCATCCAACTCTTGATTTTGGCTCAGGTCATGATCCTAGGGTCATGGGATCAAGCCCCACATCAGGCTCTGTGCTGACTGTGGAGCCTGCTTGAAATTCTCTCTCTCTCTCTCTCTCTCTCTCTCTCTCTCTCTCCCTCCCTCCCTCCCTCCCTCCCTCCCTCCTTCCCTCCCTCTCTTGCTGTCTCTAAAATAAAATTTAAAAATTAGTGTTTTTGTTTTCTTTGGATAAGTTACTCAGAAGCAGGATTGTTGGATCATATGGTGATTCTATTTTTAATATTTTGAGGAAACTATGTACTGCTTTCCATAGCGGCTGTACCAATTTATGTTCCCACCAACAGTGCATGAGGGTTTCCTCTTCTCCATGTCCTCGCCAACATTTGTTATGGCTTTTTTTAAAAAAAATTTTGTTTTAAAGATTAAAAAATTTGTTTTGAAAATTTTTTACTATTTATTTATTTTTGAGAGAGAGACAGAATGTGAGTGGGAGAGGGTCAGAGAGAGAGAGAGAGAGAGAGAGAGGGAGATGCAGAATCTGAAGCAGGCTCCAGGCTCTGAGCTATTAGCACAGAGCCCCATGTGGGGCTTGAACTCACGAACAGTGAGATCAGACCTGAGCCAAAGTCGGATACTTAACCGACTGAGCCACCCAGGCACCCCCCCAAAAAAATTTTTTTTTAAGTTTATTTATTTTTGAGAGAGAGAGAGAAAGCACAAGGGAGGGGCAGAGAGAGATGGAGAGAGAGAGAATCCCAAGCAGGCTCTGCACCATCAACACGGAGTCCAACATGGCCCTTGAACTCACGAACCTCGAGTTGATGACTTGAGCCTAAATCAAGAGTCGGACGCTTAACCGACTAAGCCACCCAGGTGCCTCTGCTTGCTTGCTTGCTTTCTTGCTTGCTTTCTTTTTTCTTTCTTTCTTTCTTTCTTTCTTTCTTTCTTTCTTTCTTTCTTTCTTTCTTTCTAATATCTCAAAATGTAAAGGTCTAGTTCCCAAACAGTTTTATGCCCCCAGAAGGAAACCCTGTACCCATTAGCGGTCACTCCCTATCCCTCTGGCCCTTCAGCATCTGTAAACCACCAATTTGTGCCTATGTGTGTGGATTTCATACAAATGGAATCCTACAACATGTGACCTTTTGTGTCTGGCTTCTTTCACTCAGTGTCGTATCTTCAAGGCTTATCCATGTGGCATTCATCAGTACTCTATTCCTCTGTATGGCTGAGAAATGTTCCATTATATATATTATCATATATCAATACATATAATATATAATAACATTATATATTAAATATGTTAACATATATATTATATACGTACCACAGTTTGTGTATTCATTAATCCATTGGTAGGCGTTTGGGCGGTTTCCATCTTTTTGCAGTTATGACTAACGCTGTTACGAACATGTGTATACAAGCATTTGTTTCAATACCTGTTTTCAATTATTTTGAGCACACCATATACCTAGGCACAGAACTGCTGGATCATATGGTAATTCGATTTACCTTTAAAAAAAAAAATTATTTGAGAGAGAATGTGCACAGGAAGAGCAGAGAGAGAGAGAGAGAGAGAGAGAGAGAGAGAGAGAGAGAGAGAATCCCAAGCAGGTCTGTACTGTCAGTTTGAACCCACAAACCCATGAGATCATGACCTGAGCCAAAATTAAGAGGTGGGTGCCTAACCGCCTGAGCCACCCAGGCACCCCTCTGTGTTTAGCTTTTTGGGGAACCGTCAAACTGTCTTCCATGATGGTTGCACCCTTTTACATTCCCACCAGCAGGACGTGAGGGTGCCATTTCCCCCACATCTTTACACGGAGACCATATCTTAAAGTTGGGGGGCAGGGGCCGTCTGATCTTTGGTCATGGTGGTTTGTCCATGATTGGTTTTGATAACCTCTAGCACTATTTCCCTCCACAGTTCACAGAATGGAATGTTGGCCAAAGAGCAGCCATTGTGATCTGGTAAGGACCTTCAATTCTGTTAACTTGGAAATTCACACAAGAGCTGGAAGGGGCTTTGGGAGAAATATAGTTCAGACATAACTTCTCTGGTCTCTGCTTGAATGCTGCCTATGATGGGTGCTCACAGCACCAGGGGGTGGACAATCCCACTGTTGGACAATTGTCTCCTTTTCCTGAAAATCCATTTCTTTAGAGGTGGAGGTTCAGAGAAGGCTCCCTGGAGGAGAGGACGTCAGAACTGCGCTTTGGGGGTGTTGAGTTGACCAGGGAAGGAAATGAGGGAGGTATATTCCTGGCAGAAGAAAAGGGAAAGCAATGTTTTCCAAACTGATTGTGTATACCACAGTGGTAGCCTCACCAGGGGCCTTGTTGGACAGGTCTTTTTTTTTTTTTTTTTTTTTTAAGCTTATTTATTTACTTTTGAGAGAGAAAGAGCACAGACAGGGGAGGGGCAGAGAGAGAAAGGGAGACACAGAATCTGAAGCAGGCTCCGGGCTCTGAGCTGTCGGCACGGAGCCCACACTCAGGAACCGTAAGATCATGACCTGAGCCAGAGTCTGACTCTCAACCGACTGAGCCACCCAGTTGGGTGGTCCTTTGATGAATAACCCTGAGAGAGTTTCAGTTGCCCCACACAGCCCTTCCCTGCTTCAACACCCCTCCACCTGTTTCTGTCTCTTGTCTTTTAGATTGGAATGTGCCAAAGTATTTATTTCAAACAGGCTTTTTAAAAAAAAATATTTTGTTTAAGTTTATTTATTTATTTTGAGAGAGAACATGAGCAGAGGAAGGGCAGAGAGAGAGAGAGAATCCCAAGTATGCTCTGTGCTGTCAGTGCAGAGCCTGACATGGGGCTCCATCCCACAAACTGTGAGATCATGACCTGAACTGAAATCAAGAGTCGGCTGCTTAACTGACTGAGCCACCCAGGCGCCCCGACATCTGTCCATCTCTTAAACATCTGGTGGCGTTCCTTGGCTCGCCAGTCTGAGCCCCTTCATTATTCTTTGTCTTGGGTTTTCTAGGAGACACTTTGTTTTTAATCCTGCGGGACAGGCAAATGCAACATCTATAATTAGATGTGTCTATTATTAAATTCCACATCTTACTGACGAATTCTTGCTGAGGTGCCTGGAGTACCAGTGAGGAAGTAAAATGCCCCAGCATTCACAGAAGCTCCAAGCTGCCAGGTGGGGTGGAAACGAACAAATCTTTCAGTGACTGAGCTACAACATGAGTCCTCACCAAGGAGCTTCTCATTGTGTCCCAGTAAGCCACTTGTTGCTTCCAAGGAAGAGCACCTGGGACTTAAATTGATGAATAAGTCAGCTTGTAGTTGTCATGGATGGCTGGGGACAAGGGTGATATGTAAATAAAATGGGTAAAATTTAAACTGCGTTTTAGCGAATAGCATTGTAATTTCTTCCCCTATGAAATCTTCAGTAAGTAGCAAAACAGGCCTTTCTCTTTTTTTATTTTTTATTTATTTTAAAAAAAAATTTTTTTTTTTCAATGTTTATTTATTTTTGGGACAGAGAGAGACAGAGCATGAAGGGGGGAGGGGCAGAGAGAGAGGGAGTCACAGAATCGGAAGCAGGCTCCAGGCTCTGAGCCATCAGCCCAGAGCCTGACGTGGGGCTCGAACTCACGGACCGCGAGATCGTGACCTGGCTGAAGTCGGACGCTTAACCGACTGCGCCACCCAGGCACCCCTCTTTTTTTAATGTTTATTTATTTCGTTTTACTTTTTTTAATTGAAAAAGTTTTTTAACGTGGATTCATTTTTGAGAGGCAGAGAGAGAGCACGAGCAGGGGAGGGGCAGAGAGAGAGGGAGACACAGGCTCCAGCTGTCGGCACAGCGCACGTCGCGGGGCTTGAACCCACGAACCGGGAGATCATGCCCTGAGCCGAAGTCAGAGGCTTAACCAACTCTGCCACCCAGGAGCCCCAAAATGTTTATTTAGGTTTTTTTTTTTTTTTTAAATTTTTTTTTTTCAACGTTTATTTATTTTGGGGACAGAGAGAGACAGAGCATAAACGGGGGAGGGGCAGAGAGAGAGGGAGACACAGAATCGGAAACAGGCTCCAGGCTCTGAGCCATCAGCCCAGAGCCCGACGCGGGGCTCAAACTCATGGACCGCGAGATCGTGACCTGGCTGAAGTCGGACGCTTAACCGACTGCGCCACCCAGGCGCCCCAATGTTTATTTAGTTTTGAGAGAGAGACAGATCGCACGTGAGGGAGAGGCAGAGAGAGGGGGGCAGAGGATCCGAAGCAGGCTTTGTGAGGACAACAGCAAGTCCGACTGAGGCTCAAACTCACAAACCATGAGATCATGACCTGAGCCCCGTGAGATCATGACCAGAGCCCCGTGAGATCATGACCTGAGCCAAAGTTGGATGCTCAACCGACTGAGCCACCCAGGCGTGCCTCAAAACAGGACTCTTTGAAAGCTGGGTCCTTTTTTCCTTCCTATTTATTTTTTCCTCCATCTTTATCTTGTGGGGTGCGAATGACCCAAGGGCTGGGTATTTGTTGTCCAAGTAAGAACCAATTGTGAAAACATCAGAAGATGTGCTCATAGGAGAGGAGTGGCCAGAAGGTAAATAGAAAGCCAGAACTCAGGAAATAGAACTCAGGAAAGCCAGAGTTTGATTTGATTTCATCACCAAGGCTCCTCTGCCTTACAACGCTTCCCTGGCCCTAGGATTGCCCACCAGTAGGCAAGTTCATGCTGTTTCGTCTTCAGAACCAACAAGCAACCGTCAGCATCTGGCGGATGGCTCAGCTGGCAGTTCCCCTTGGCTTCTCCTTGTGGGAGATTCAAGGAAGGGCCGGGCATCAGAAGGACTTTCGGGGAAATCATCTTTCCTCTGTCTTCCTTCCCCTTCCATATTCTGCTTATTAATAATTCACTTTTCCTTTTAATTCTCAGTACTCTGGCTGTTCTTTTGGGCCAGGCCGATGCACACTTCACTTTCTTCTACTTCCTTTTATTCCAATCACAAAATCCCTCCAGGCTGAGGCTCCCTTCTCAGAAACCTAGCAATTAGAAGAGGAAGCCGGTCTCTTACTAACACTTTGTTTGGAGCCCCGTCATAAATAATTAACCTGACGTTACACTCAGAAAACAAATGGATGGGGTTCAGTTGGCGATGTTGTGTGGGAGCTTTCTCTCCTGGGGTTTTACCCCACTCACAAAATCCAGGAAGCGGATACAGGCCTTTCCATTAGCAGGGATGAGCTGTCCGATTTCCAACACTTAGGGAGGAAACCACATGGAGCCATTTTTCTCAGGCACTTAAACTTGAGATTTGTTCATGAATCCGGTGTCTGAGACTCAGGACAGCATTTTCTCCCACCAGCATCTCACGGCCCCAAAGGCTGCAGCCGCCCCCGCACTCGTTTGATTTGACCTCCGGTCAACTCAGTTTCATTCCTGGGGATGACAGTGGAGGGTGCAGGGTGGATTCAGAAGGGGCCATGGTCATCTCCACTCAGATTCAGTCCTTGGCTAAAATGGTCAGGGCGAAGAGGTGGCTGGGATGGGTTCTTCCTTTCCTTTTCTTCCCTCCCTCCCTCCTTCCTTCCTTCCTTCCTTCCTTCCCTCCCTCCCTCCCTCCTTCCTTCCCTCCCTCCCTCCCTCCCTCTTTCTTCCCTTCCTTCCTTCCCTCCCTCCCTCCTTCTTCCTTCCTTCCTTTGCTTCCTTCCTTCCCTCCCTCCCTCCCTTTTTTCCTTCCTTCCTTCCTTCCTTCCTTCCTTCCTTCCTTCCTTCCCTCCTTCCCTCCTTCCCTCCCTCCCTCCCTCCTTTTTCCCTTCCTTCCTTCCTTCCCTCCCTCCCTCCTTCTTCCCTTCCTTCCTTCCCTCCCTCCCTCCTTCTTCCCTTCCTTCCTTCCTTCCTTCCTTCCTTCCTTCCTTCCTTCCTCTCCTTCATGGATCCTCCCTCCCTCCTTCCCTCCCTTTCTTTCAATGGATGTGAAATTCACATAACATAAAATTAACCACTTCGTCACAAAAGGGCAAATACTATGTGCTTCTTCTTATATGAGGTGCCTAGAGTCATCAGATTCACAAAAGACAGAAAGTAGGATGGTGGGAGCCAGGGGTGGGGGGTGGGGGAAGGGATGGAGAGTGAGTGTTCAATGGGGACAGAGTTTCCATTTGGGAAGATGAAAGGGATCTGAAGATGGAGCACAGTGATGGCTGTACAGCAGTGTGAACGTTTAAGATAGTCATTATCATGTTATGTATATTTTACACACACACACACACACACACACACATATATATAAATAATTTTTAATTGACCATTTTAAAGTGTATACTTTAGTGGCATTTAGTCAATTTGCAATGTTGTACAACCATCACTTCTAACTAGTTCCATAACATTTTCATCATGGGAACCTCATACCCACTAAGCAATCAAGCCCTGTTCCCCTACACCCCTCTCCGTAATGCTCAAAACCACCAATGTGCTTCCTGTCTCTATGAATTTACTCTTCTAGATAGTTCATCTAATTGGAATCATGCAATATTGGGTCCTTTATGTCTGGCTTCTTTCACAGAGTATAATGTTTAAGGGGGGGTTGTTGTTAACATCATACAGGTGTCAGTGCTTTAGTCCTTTTTACGCCTGAGTAATATTCCATGGTAGGGATCTGCCACAATTTGTTTATCTACTCATCCACTGATGGCCACTGGAGATGCTTCTGCCTCTGGTTATTGTCATGCTACTGTGAACGTGTGTGTTCAGGGATTTGTCTGGACACCTCTGTTGGGAAAGTTCAGCTGCTTTTTGCTCTTGGTATCTTTCTCTCGTCAAGAAGGCTCACAGCTGGGTCAACCAAGAAATTAAAGACGAAATCAGAAAATACATAGAGGCAGGGGCGCCTGGGTGGCTCAGTCGGTTAAGCATCCGACTTTGGCTCAGGTCATGATATCATGGTTCGTGGGTTCGAGTCCCATCTCAGGCTCTGTGCTGACAGCTCGGAGTCTGTAGCCTGCTTCAGATTCTGTGTCTTCATCTCTCTTTGCCCCTCTCCCACTCATGCTCTGTCTCCCTGTCTCTCAAAAATAGATAAATGTTAAAAAAGTTTTTTAAAGAAAATACATAGAGGCAAATGAAAATCAAAAGACAATGGTCCAAAATCTTTGGGATGCAGCAAAAGCTGTTCTAAGAGAGAAAATTAGAGCAATGCAGGCTTACCTCAAGAAGCAAGAAAAGTCTCAAATAAACAACCTAACCTTATATCAAAAGGAGTTAGAAAAAGAAGAACAAACAAAGCCCAAAGCCAGTAGAAGAAAGGAACGATAAAGATTACAGCAGAAATAAATGAAATAGATTAAAAAAAAAAATAGAACAGATCGATGAAATCCGGGACTGGTTCTTTGAAGGCCTTGCAACTGCCTGTCCTCACCTGTGGCCAGGCTGGTCCTGCTCCTTCCGTGGCCTCTTGCAGCCTGTGGGACAGGCAGCACCTCTTGGAGAACCTGCCAGGTGACATGTCTCAGAGGGTCACAGCATTCAGAGGCCACCCAGCAATTAGGAAGCTGCCTCATCATGCTCCCTGGGGAGGGTGTTCCAGGACGTAGGCGGGCAGTTCTGTCTGTCATTGGTTTTCTAGAAGTGCCACAACGAGAAGTCATAGTCTCTGAGGGATAGGTGCACTGAGAATCCATTTCACTGAGTCACTTTTTGGTAAGCCTGACCTCCAAGTCTCTGGATATCCTGTCTTGCCTCAACTTTAGTGTGAACAGGATGTGTAGGCATGGGAGATGCTGAGATGGGAGAGAGGGCAGGGCATCCGAAACTCTGTCCCATTGTGACTCACCTAACAACCTGCCCACACCACAGGGGTCTCAGGGAACTGTTCCCTGCTGCCTGGACACATCTGATGAGAGCGTGCTTCCAGCAAAGAAGGAGGCATGATGCGCTGTTAGGCTGGGACAGTATTAAAAACAATCAGCCACGGGGCGCCTGGGTGGCTCAGTCGGTTGAAGGTCCGACTTTGGCTCAGGTCATGATCTCACGGTTCATGAGTTTGAGCCCCACATCAGGCCCTGTGCTGACAGCTCGGAGCCTGGAGCCTGCTTCGGATTCTGTGTCTCCCTCTGTCTGTGCCTCCCCCACTCGCACTCTGTCTCTCAAAAATAAATAAACATTAAAATATTTTTAAACAATCAACCATGGAGTTCCTTTGTTGGACATTTCCCAAACCTTTTTAATTTACTCAGGTGAAATTCCCCATCACCTAAAATTAATCATTTTAAAGTGAACAATCCGGTGGCATTTCGCACATTCCCAATGTTGTGCCCCCACCGTCTGTCTCTAGCTCCAGAGCGAATGCATTCCCCCCAAAAGGAATTCTGTACCCATTTAAGCAGCCACTCCCCACCCAGACCCTTGGACCAGCATCAACTGGAAAATTCAATCCTTAGTGTGCAGTCAGGTGCCTCAGTCAACACTGGTACCACGTGGTAGGGGTGAAGAAAGATGTGACAGAAGGTGGAAAAAGAAGAGGTAGGGGAGACAGGTGAGGACATCGGGTCATGTGTGGGGAACAGGCTGGGGACTCCCTGCGTGTGTGCGCTTCCAGGAGTAACTGGAATACGTTCCCTTTTCTTTTGTATTCCTGAGGCTGGATGGTGTCTTGAAAGAACGGGGGCAGCAGGGGTGGGGCCCCTTCCAGCTCCTCCATTCTCTCCTCGTGTGCTCTCTGGCAAGTTAATCTGTGTCTCTGAGACTCAGCTCTCTTGTCTCTAAGGAGGGCTAACAGTATCCACGTGGTCAGGCGGCCGGGAGGGCTCCAGGGCAGGTACGAGGGCACTTGGCACGGAGGTTGCACACAGCAGGTGCTTCAAAGTAGTCTCCATCCTATTGTTGTACTTCTGCAATGGTGGGGCTGCTTGGGAGATGGTTGGTGCTGCCAGAGAGAAAAGGATGCAGAAAGGTAAAGCGGAGGAATTTGCCCCCATCAGGGAGAAGCCAAGGGAATTTGAAAGCCTTTTAAGAAATGAGGACGCCCTTGCCCTGACTCACCTGCTCCGGCAGCGTGTCTCCCTGTGAAGGTCTGGGAGGCCTCATTTCTCGTTTCTTCTCTCCTTTGAACTTGGAAGCAGTGGAGGAGGGTTCGAAAGGCCGTGACTAAGCTCTCCGCCAGCTTCCCCGCAGCTTTCTGCTGAGCAAGCCGGCGCCGCCGAGGAGAGAGCGCCCCGGGCAGTGCATTCTGCAGCGGGACAAGAATGTGATTTTTGTGCTCTGCCTTTCCAGCCCCTCTTTCACACACAGAAAAATGCTGCGTGCATAAGGGCGTGTCCTTCTTTCCTTGGGGGAGAGGACAATTCAATTCCCAAACAGAATCTGGAATCCATTCTCCTTGGGAGGAAGCCACGGGCACTGCCCGAGGATGGGGGGGGGGGGGGTAGGAGACAGCCCTTCTCCAGGCATGGAGACAATACTCCACCTCCTCAAGACCACAGAAAAGAGAATCAGAGGGTACGAGTTTCCTGGGGCTGCAAATTGCCTTGAACTGGGTGGCTTCAAAACAACAGAAATTTATTCTCTTGCAGTTCTGGAACCAGAAGTCTGAGACCAAGGTGTCAGCGGACCAAACGGTGCCTCTCTCCTAGCTTTTGGTGGCTCTCAGAGGTCTTTCCTTTCCCTAGCTGGTGGCTGCCTCATCCCAATCTCTGCCTCTGTGGCCCATGGTCATCTTCCCTGTGTGTGTGTGTGTGTGTGCCCTCTCTGTCTTATAAGGATGCCAGTCCCTGGATTTACGGCCCACCTACTCCAGTATGACCTCATCTTAACGAATTACACCTGCAAAGACTCTACTTCCAAATTTGGTCACATTCTGAGATTCTAGATGGACGTGAATTCGGGGGTGGGGGTGGGGCACTATTCATCTCAGCACACAAACCAAAACTCCAAATGGCAGCAGGGATCCAAGATCCCAAACACACAAACCTGATACATCGAAACACAGATTCTAAGTCAGACCGACTATGTTCCCCTCCCTTTCTTTTAAGCACCACTGCCTTGTGTAGGGATTTTTAAGTTGAAAACTTCCATAGTTCCCTTGTGCCCCTTCCCAGGCAACACTATCCTGCCCTCAGGTAACCATTGTGCAGTTGGGGTCCTCCGGGGAGCATTGTAAGGTGCAGGGGTTCATTGGTGGCAATGTAGCGAGGGACTGTCCATGCTCTCCTTGCTAATTGATAGAAACACAGTTGATTTTTTTTTTTAATTTACATCCAAATTAGTTAACATCTAGTGCAACAATGATTTCAGGGGTAGATTCCTTAATGCCCCTTACCCATTTAGCCCATCCTCCCTCCCACAACCCCTCCAGGAGCCCTCTGTTTGTCCTCCATATTTATGAGTCTCTTCTGTTTTGTCCCCCTCCCTGTTTTTATATTATTTTTGTTTCCCTTCCCTTATGTTCATCTGTTCTTTGTCTTAAAGTCCTCATATGAGTGAAGTCATATGATATTTGTCTTTGACTAATTTTGCTTAGCATAACACCCTCTGGTTCCATCCACGTAGTTGTAAATGGCAAGATTTCATTCTTTTTGATTGCCGAGTAATACTCCATTGTATATATAGACATCTTCTTTATCCATTCCTCAGTCAGTGCACATTTGGGCTCTTTCCATACTTTGGCTATTGTCGATAGTGCTGCCATAAACATCAGGGTGCATATGCCTTCGAAACAGCACACCTGTATCCCGTGGATAAATGCCTAGTAGTGCAATTGCTGGGTCGTAGGGTACTTCTATTTTTAGTTTTTTGAGGAACCTCTATACTGTTTTCTAGATTGGCTGCACCAGCTTGCATTCCCACCAACAATGCAAAAGAGATTCTCTTTCTCCACATCTTCACCAACATCTGTTGTTGCCTGAGTTGTTCATGTTACCCATTCTGACAGGTATGAGGTGGTATCTCATTGTGGTTTTGATTTGTATTTCCCTGATGATGAGTGATGTGGAGCATTTTTTCATGTGTCGGTTGGCCATCTGGGTGTCTTCTTTGGAGAAGTGTCTATTCATGTTGTTTGCCCATTTCTTCAATGGGTTATTTTTTTGGGTGTTGAGTTTGAGAAATTCTTTATAGATTTTGGATACTAACCCTTTATCTGATATGTCATTTGCTAATATCTTCTCCCATTCTGTTGGTTGCCTTTTAGTTTTGCTGATACAAACACAGTTGATTTTTATGTCAATTCTGCAACTTTGCTGGATTTACTTATAAGTTGTTGGAGATTTTTGGAATTTTCTATGTAGACGATCCTGTCATCTGTAAACAGAAACACTTTAATTTTGTTCCTTTTTTCATCTGTAGGCCTTTTATTTCTTTTCTTGCTTTATTGTGTGGGCTAGAATTTCCAGTGCTATGTTGAGTGGCAGCAGTGAGAATGAAATCCTGGCTTTGTTCCCAGTCTTAGGGGAAAAGCATCAGTCTTTCAAAATTAAGTGTGCTGGGAGCTATAGGTTTTTGTAGATTAAAAAAAAAAATCACGTTGAAGAAGTCCCTGTTTATGCCTAGTGCCTGAGTATTTCAAATCATGAGTGGGTATTTAATTTTATCAAATACTTTTTCTGCATCCATCGAAGTGATCATGTGATTTTTCTTCTTAGCCTGTAGATTACATTGATTGATTTGTGACTGTTTGAACTAGCCTTGCATCCCGGGAATAGACCTCACTTGATCCTGGTGTACAATTCGTTTTATTTTTATTTTTAAAGTTTATTTATTTATTTTGAGAGAGAGAGAGAAAGAGGGAGAGAGTGTGTTTGACCAGGGGGTATGGGCAGAGAGAGAAGGAGAAAGAATCCTGAGCAGGCTCTGCATTGTCACCGCAGAGCCCAATGCAGAGCTCAAGCCCACAAACTGTGAGATCATGACCTGAGCCGAAACTAAGAGTCAGACACTTAACCCACTGAGCCACCCAGGCGCCCCTTTATTTTCATTTTTATTACAGTTCTTTTTATATATTACCGAATTATATTTTCAGTGTTTTGGTAAGAATTTTCGTATCTATGTTTGGGAAGGATAGTGTCTGTAATTGTCCCTTTTTTATACTGTCTCTGTCTAGTTTTGGGAACAGGGTGATACTGGCATTATATATTAAATTGGGAAGTGTTCTTCTTGTCTCTTCTGGAAGAAAAGGATTGAAGCTTATCCTTTATTTCTTATTTTTTAAATATTCTATTTTTAAGTAATCTCTACACCCAACATAGACTGTAGAACTCACAACCCCGAGATCAAGAGTTGCATGCTCTACTGACTGAGCCAGCCAGGCGCCCCTGATATTTATCCTTTAAACATTTGGTAGACTTCTCCACTGATACTATCTGGGCCTGGGGATTTCTTTTTTTAGGAGTTTTAAAATTATATATTCAGTTTCCTTAATTGTTATAGCCTCTTTATAATTTTATTTTAGTGGGGCGCCTGAGTGGTTAAGTTAGGTAAGCCTCTGACTTCAGCTCAGGTCACAATCTCCCGGTTCGTGGGTTCGAGCCTCACATCGTGCTCTGTGCTGAAGCTTAGAGCCTGGAGTTTGCTTCGGATTCTGTGTCTCCCTCTCTCTTTGCCTCTCCCCTGTTCGTGCCCTGTGTCTCTCTCTCCTTCCATAATAAATAAACATTAAAAAATTTTTTTTTAATGCTTTTCTAGTTTTATTTTATTTTGGAGAGAGAGAATGAACATGAGTAGGGGAGAGGAGAGGAGAGAGGGAAGGAGGGAAGGAGGGAGGGAGGGAGGGAGAGAGAGAAAGGGAGAGAGAGAGAAAGAGAGAGAGAGAGAGAGAGAAAGAGAGAATCTCAAGCAGTCTCCCTGCTCAGCACTGAACCTATCTTGGGCCCCAGTCTCACCACCCGGGATCATGAACTGAGCCGAAATCAAGAGCCCGATGCTCAACCAACTGAGCCACCCAGGCGCCCCTGTGATAGGCTCTTTAAATTATCCATTTCATTTTGGATGAGTGGTGACATATTTCACTTTTTGAGGAATGGATCCATTTCACCTAAGTTTTCAAATATAAGAGTGGGTAATGTCCATAGTGTACCTTTATCACCCCATTAATTACCCCTTCTTTGGTCAGTCTTGCTAGAAAGGTGTCAATTTTATGTATCTTTTCAAAGAACCAGCTTTAAACTTAATTAATTAATTAATTTTATTGGGTTAGAAATGTAGACCATAAGGTGTTGTTTTCTCTCACTGCTTTCAAGCTTTCTTCCATTTTCTTTACATTCAAAGTTCTCCTATGATGTGTCTTGGCATTGACTTCGGCCCAGGTCATGATCTCGAGGTTCGTGAGTTTGAGCCCTGCACTGGGCTCCCTGCTGTCAGGGCAGAGACTCCTTTGGATCCTCTGTCCTCCTCTCTCTCTGTCTGTCCCCCACTCATTCTCTCTCTCTCTGTCTCTCAAAAATAAATAAAGCGTTAAAAATTATTTTTAATTTTTTTCTTATTTGTTTTTAATTTTTTAATTTTTAACTTTTTTAACATTAAAAAAATATTTTGGAGGTGGGGGATGGGCAGAGAGAGAAAGAGACAGAGGAGCCAGAAGTGGGCTCTGTGCTGACAGCAGAGAGCCTGACGCGGGGCTCAGACTCATGAACTGTGAGATTATGACCTGAGCCCAAGTAAGATGCTTAACCGATGAGCCACCCAGGTGCCCATAAAAAAACACTTTTTTTAGATTCATACTGTTTGAGATTTGCTCAGCTTCTTGACTCTGTAGGTTCACTTCATTCGCCAAACTTGGGAAGTTTTCAGCCATTATTTTTCAAATACTTTTTCTTTTTTTAAACATTTATTTATTTTTGAGGGACAGAGAGAGACAGCACAAGCAGGGAAGGAGCAGAGAGAGAGGGAGACACAGAATCCAAAGCAGGCTCCAGGCTCTGAGCTACCAGCACAGAGCCTGATGCGGGGCTCGAACTCACAGACCGCAAGATCATGACCTGAGCCGAAGTCAGCCATGCAACCAACTGAGCCATCCAGGCACCCCTATTTTTTTTTCTTTTTTCTTTTAATCTCGAATACTTTTCCTACTGTGCCCTCTTTCTCCTCTTTTTCCAGAGCTCTGATGACGCGAATGTCAGTTCAGATCCTTGGGGCTCTGTTCATTTTTTTATAGCCCAATTGCTCTCCGTTCAGGCTGGATAATTTCTGTTGCTCTGTCTTCAAGTTCACTGATTGTTAGCTCTGTCACTTCCATTCTATTGCTGCCCCATCCATTGATTCAAAAACGTTGTTTTTTTTTTTTCCATTCTAAAATTTCCGTTTGGTTCTTCTTTGTACCTTCTCTTCCTTTGTATGTTTTGCTCCCTTTTTGCATCTGTTTCAAGCGTGTTCATAATTGCTCATTGAATATTTTTCTACTGACTGCTTCAAAAATCTTACTCAAGTGACTCTAACATCTCTGTCATCTTGGGATTGGTGTCATATACCAATTGTCTTTTTTCATCCCATTTGGTGTGATGTGGGATTTCCAATTGTATCCTGGACTTTTCGGTATTTTATGCAGTCTTAGATAAATATTCTGTTTACGCCTTCTTCCTCTGACACCTCCAGCAAAGGAAGCGTGGGATTCCTCCTCTTTACTAGCGGGTGGGGGCGGGAATGCAGGTTTCCCCCTTGGTGTCTGTGGACATCCTGGGTTGGGGGAAAGAATATCTGGTTACGGAGGAGTGGAGATGGAGTTTCTGGCTCCCCCAGGCCTCTGCTGACACCACTCTGGCTGGGAAGCCCTGGGCACCTCATGACTGCTCCCCACATGGCCTCCATTGATACTCAGGGGCCAGGTGGCCTTGTCACTGCCGCTGGTCAAAGTCCTGACTCTCTCCTAGGCTTTCTCCGACATCACCCCAGTGGGGGGAAACGGGGCCTTCATTACTGCCTGGCTGGGATGAAGTCCAGGTTTCCTGCTTGGCCTTCTCTGATCCCATTCTGGGAGCAGGCATTGGCTTGGGACACCTCCTTTCGGCTGAGGAGGGTGGAGGTCTGGGCTCCCCACTCAGCCTTTCGCTGACATTGGTCGGGGTGCGGCTGGCTGGAGTACAACCTTATTGTCTAAAAGTTTTCCGCTTTGCTAGGCTGCACTTTTCCTGATCCTTTGGCTAGAGAGGGCAGGCTTTTGTTGGGGCTTTTCTTTCCTTTTTTTTTTTTTTTGTCTGTACCGGTTGGTGTTTCTGGGTTTCTGGCTTCTCCAGTTCAAGTCTGGGATCTCTGAGGCAAAAAGAAAACCCAAAGTGCCTTGGTGGCTCAGTTGGTTAAGCATCTGACTTGGGCTCAGGTCATGAACTTACAGTTTGTGAGTTCGAGCCCTGCATCGGGCTCTGTGCTGAGAGCTCAGAGGCTGGAGCCTGCTTCAGATTCTGTGTCTCCCTCTCTGCCCCTCCCCTGCTCTTGCTCTGTCTCTCAAAAATGAATAAACATTGGGGGGGGAAAAGAAAGAAAGAAAACCCAAGGAACTCACCATCATGTCACTCCTTGGGTCCCAAGGTGCCTAGTCCCTCTCTCCTTGTTTCCTTTCAGGGTCTTCTTGTGTTTGGTTCATATACAATGTCCATGGACTTGTACTGAGTGGGAGGAATAGAGAAAAACACTTCTATCTTTCTGGAATCAGAAGTCTGTCTAAATTACATTATTTTATTTTTTATAAAATTTTTAAAGTTCATTTATTTTTGAGATAGAGACAATGTGAGCAGGGGAGGGGCAGAGAGACAGAGGGAGAGAGAAAGACTCCCAAACAGGCTTCATATTGTCAGCAGTCAGCATGACGCCTGACCCAGGGCTCGAACTCATGAACCATGAGATCATGACCTGAGTGGAAATCAAGAGTTGGACGCTTGAGTTGGACCGATTGAGCCACCCAGGTGCCCCTGAAGAACATTATTTTGTAATTTTTAATGTTTTTACTATTTATTTATTTTTGAGCTGTCAGCACAGAGCCCTGTGTGAGGCTTGAACCCATGAACCATGAGATCATGACCTGAGCCGAAGTCAGTTGCTTAAATGACTGAGCCACCCAGGCGCCCCTAAACTACATTATTTAAAAAAAAGAATTTTTTTAATGTATTTATTTATTTTTAGAGAGAGAGAGAGAGACAAAACACTAGCAGTTCACCCAAGGGCACCGCAGTGATAAACTTTAACAGCATGTATTAAATGCTAAAACTGTATTGATCAAGCAGCAGATCTGTAACGATTAAATTTATATGACTAATCTGTTACTGAGGGAGATGTATTTGAGCGGTGTGTGTGCACACAAGATCCTAACCCTCCCTTCCCCCCCCCCCCCCGAGAAAAAGAGCCTTTGCCCCCTGCCAGGGGGTGGAGTAAAGGTTTCCAAGGCTGTTACAGTCACCCTGGGTGCTGAGGTCTGACATGTCCATCATCAAAAGTCATTGGCTGCTGGCTCCTGTCGAAACCCTGGGGCCTGCTTGGTGGGGGTGCTAAGAAACGGGTTGTTGAACGAATGAAGTGACATCACAGGAAGAGCACGGAGTCCCCAGATTCCTTTACACCACCGCACATACGGGACTGTGGCTGTGAGAACCCAGTTCTTTAGAGGTCCGTTCAGCTATGAGGTGTGGGACAATTCACAAGCGGAGGGCATGGAGTGTATGGCAAGGAACATTCCAGAAGGCAGATGTGAAGGACAAGACAGCAGCTAGAAGGTGGCAGTGACAGTGGGAGCCCTTACTGAGATTCAGCTTTGCCTCCCCATCTCGTTACGCGGATTCTGCCGGTCTTGTGAATGAGTGAGCGAGGAAACTTTATACTTCTTCTTCTTTTTTAATGTCGATTTATTTATTGCTGAGTGAGAGAGAGTGCACGCAAGCATGAGTGGGGGAGGGGCAGAGATAGAGGGAGAGAGAGAATCCCAAGCAGGCTCCGCGCTGCCAGCACAGAGCCCGAAGCAGGGCTCGATCTCACCACTGCAAGATCACAACCAGAGCTGAAATCAAGAGTCGGACGCTTAACTGACTGAGCCACCCAGGCGCCCACTATACTTCTGTTCTTGGTGATGATGAGGATCGACTGACACCTGTTGTGCACCATGCCCTGTATATGGTAGCAGGTAGTTCTAGCTCCCAGAACGTACAGGGCAGAGTTTGTGGTGGTCCCATTTCAGATGCAGAAGGTAGAGCACAGAGATGTGAAGCAACCTGTTCAAGGCCACACAGACAAGACATGGAAGCCCCTGGGCTATCTGACTTTAGAGCCTACATTATCCCGTTAGAAGACATGATGTGCTGTGATGCATCACGGCAGAGATCTAATGACCTTACTGGGTTTTTGTGGGGCTTTTTCACAAAGGCAACAAATGACCAGAACTCAAGGCCTTATACGTCAAAGTGCAGAATTCCATTTGCGTGCACACAGGTAGGCCCTGGGGGTCACATGGCACTCAGTGATGTGTGTTCTGTCACTTAGCTGCTGGCTAGGAGCTCACTTTCTATTTGGAGGATCGTGATCACAGACAGATGTTCTATGTACTTATGTTTGTCATTTTCACCCTTTTTCTTGTCCGTTAGTACACTCTGAACCCCAGGGTGGAGTTTCCTGGTGACTTCAAGCTGCACACTGCAGACTCTGACCAACTTCCAAAGGGGACCTTTTTAAATTAAAAAAAAAGTTATTTTTGTTTTTTGGTAGGTCAGGGACGTACTATAAAAATGAAGAGCTAGATAAAAACAACCCAGTTCTTTATTACTATAGAAGACACCTTGCGTGTAATAATTCTTCATACCGATGTCACCTTGAGTGGGTATAAAGCCTTTCTACCCAAAGACAAATAGCTTGAAGCGGTAGCCAAATTATTTTTTTCAGAGTTTACCGTTAACACAACATTCGAGTGCCTTTTCCAGCAGAGATGCAAGTTACTAATCAGTCTAAAAGGAATTGAGCTGCCCTTGGGAAGTTGAGGCCAGGGAACCTTTGTCAGTTGTGTGGATTCTAGGGGAGAGGACAAGACCAAGGTGGACTGTTTTGAAAATTGGAAAGAGAGGCGGAAGCCATCAAGGACATGATGTCTGGGCTTTTGAAAATTTAATGAGGATGTGTCTTGACACTTAGACCCCGTTGGTTGCCTGGGCAGAGTGGGGAATGCTAATGTGCACAAGGTCATCTCT
Source organism: Puma concolor (assembly GCF_028749965.1). NCBI lineage: Eukaryota > Metazoa > Chordata > Mammalia > Carnivora > Felidae > Puma > Puma concolor. The sequence goes on from NC_141682.1 coordinate 5,344,841, forward strand.
ATTCCAACGAGATGTTTTCTTTCCGAGATGAAATTAGATTTCGGAAAGCATTATTTTCCTTCCGTGACCGTGAGCTGACAGTGAGCTGGCTGCTGTGTGTGCGGCGCTTTCCCTGGACTGGACCAGACCCCTGAGCAGATGTAACGGATTAGCTGAGGTTCCCATCTGCTGACAGTCACTGCCGTCTCTGCTTTTCTGTGCAGGGTCTGAATGCATCGGTAATGCAGGCGGCCTAGGCAGCCTCTTTCTGGCTGAGCAGGAAGACACAGGCCTTGGCAGGGTTTTGGCTCTTGTGACTTGAGTGCTAGGAGAGGACATTTTCTGTCCAGTTTCACAGACTTCCACTTGGAGGATGGAGATTGATGTACAAAGGAGAAGTTCTCTGACCTTTCCGGAATGTGCACATTCTTGATTTCTTAAACTATTTCTGCAATGGTCAGAGGGCTGATAAATGGGTTTCAACATGTTTTCAAGAGGTGTCCTCCTTTGGATGGCCCTGTTCATTCAGCAGCAGTAACAAAAGCTGTTGCTTTCTCCCTTTCTCTGACATGGCCAGGCCCTGCGGTGGATCGTGGAGTCAGAATAAATACAGACTATAGTCTCCGTCTGAAGGAGTTTCAAGGCTGCAAAGCTGATACACAGGAAACAGCGAACACTGTGAGAAAGTCTGGAAATAGGCTAGGACATCAAAATTCAATTTCAGAGTTATTTGTGTAATTATTTGCCTAATGGCTGTAATCCTTCCAGGTCTTAAGTCCCCTGAGGACAGGGACCAAATTGATCTTTTTCATCATCATCTTCCCAGCACCTGGGACAGTGCTTGGACTACAGCAGCTTCCTAAATACTTATTGTCTAACTGAGGGATTGCAACGGGGTTTCAGGTTTAACACTTGTTATCTTGGAGCCCCGTCTGCCGCACAAATTGTTTTTCTTACAAATTCATTTATAAAGCTTTAAACTTCTGATGAAACCACACACATGCTGGACATAAAGCAAATGCCTATCTTAGTGGGTAACTGGGATACTTAATGTTCCTCTATGTGGGGCAACATGAATGTGTGCAGATTAGATAAATGCTATCTTGGTGGGATTTAAGAGATACTGAAGGGGCGCCTGGGTGGCTCAGTCGATTAAGCGTCCGACTTCAGCTCAGGTCACGATCTCGCGGTCCGCGAGTTCGAGCCCCGCGTCGGGCTCTGGGCTAATGGCTCGGAGCCTGGAGCCTGCTTCCGATTCTGTGTCTCCCTCTCTCTGCCCCTCCCCCGTTCATGCTGTGTCTCTCTCTGTCTCAAAAATAAAAAAATAAAACGTTGAAAAAAAAAAATTAAAAAAAAAAAAAAAGAGATACTGAAAAACAGCTTTTTTTTTTTTTTTAACCTAATTTCCCCTTTAGTTAGTAATTTCTTTGAGTAGTGAAGGTTTTGAAGTCTTCTAATTTCTCCCTTCAAGAACAGGAATGAGGGGCTTCTGGGTGGCTCAGTCATTTAAGCATCCAGCTGTTGGTTTCAGCTCAGATCATGATCTCACGGTTTGTGAGTTCGAGCCCCGCGTCGGGCTCTTTGCTGATAGTGCGGAGCCTGCTTGGATTCATTCTCTCTGCCCCTCCCCTGTTCTCTCTCTCTCTCTCTCTCTCAAAAATAAATAAATAAACTAAAAAAAACCAACAACGGAAATGACATCCTAAGCCTTTATTACCCCAACATTTTTGCAGGCTTTGTCAAAATGGAGGCGCTGGCTGAACTGTGGGGATAATGTAACATTCTACTTACAGATAACTGGGCCACGCTTTATTCTGATGGAAGTTGTCTTAGATGGACATCAGAGAGCAATTTTCAGATTCAAACTTTGAGAGAAGCACCTTGGATCACATGTTAAGAACCCTAAAGAATGAGGAATTTGACATTTAAAAGCTGTTATAATTGATAGTATCTTTGAGTAAGCTCCACATATTACATTATCAAGTTCAAAGTGTGCTGTCATTTTTCTCAGTAACCATACTGTTATCTTCAAGATAACCGAGCTGACAGGGACATGATCGGGAAGCCGCGTCTGCAGGCTGGGACTTAAACGTCCATCTCGGGACACCCAGAACTGTGCGCGGTCACTGCAGAAGCACAGGAACGCTGGGTGTCTAATTCCCGAGGTTATTGGGAGATTGCACTCTGGAATCATCCCACAACTTTGAACAAAAAGGTGAAAACTTTCCATTTTGATAAATGACAGCGGAAGGAAACAGGCCATTTGTAAATATAAAATCGTTGCTGGAAAATGATATTAGAGATGAATTATCTCCTCCATTACAGTGTTTCCTTTTCTTTAATGCAATTTGGTTCAAGCGAAATGAACAGAAAGGCTAGGGAGGGCGCACGTTCAATGCTTCAGGGGAGTTACTGGAAGCAAGACGTGGACGGAGAAAGGAGATCCACAGATCTGGGGCAGGCCGAGCTGAAGCCTTCTGCCCAGGAGGCCTGCGCCTAGGACCCTGGCTGTGCCCACGGGAAATTGAATTCAGAGCTCCTTCTGCATCATAAATCCAGGGCAGCTGGCAGCTCTCCAAGGGAGACTGGAGAGACAGTGCGAGAGCATCTGAGGCCAGCCAGCCGGGCCAGCCCCCAGCTGAGGGTGGGACCCAGGTGTGCGGGTTTGGGGTCCAGCCTTACACTCTGCTAATTTTAAAGTGCGCTCGTCGCCAGCAAAGAAACGTCTTCATTATGCATCAGAAAGCCGGTTACTCGGAAATGCCGCGGGGCCCAAGGGGCGAGGCCAGACTTTTGAATGTGTGCGTTTCTAGAGCTTTTTTTTTCTGGAGCGCACGTGCGAGGAGGACCCTCGGCGCCGGGGTCTGTAGAAGTGGCATCCCGCGCCCGGGACCCCACGCGCGTCCCCAGGCCGCGCGAAGGCGGGGGAGGGCGCAGCAGGGGTCGCCACGCCCCGGGCCCCCTCCCCCGCCGCCCAGAGTCGTGTCTCAGCCCAGCCGGGCCCGAGCCGCGCAGTCCGGGAGGGGCCGGGCGCGTTCCCGCGGGCGGAGCCGCGCGGTCCCGGGCCCCGCCCACCGCGCCCGGGGGCGGGGCCTGCGCGTCACGTGACGGCGCGCCGAGCGGAGAGCGCCCCGCCCGGCCGGAGGAGGCCCGGGCCGCGACCCGGCGCGCGCGCTGCTGGAGCCGCCCGGCCGCACGCGCGCTCCGCACCCGCGGCGCCCACCGCCCGCGGCCCCTCGCCCGCGGCTCCGGGCTCGCCGGCAGCGGGAGCGGCCTCAACATGGACGAAGACGGCGGCGGCGGTGAGGGCGGCGGCGGTGAGTGTCGGAGGTGTGGCCGGCCCGGGCTGGCGGCCTGGGGCGGGGGTCGCGGGCGCGCCGGACGGGAGCGGGGCGGCGGGTCCGGGGTCGGGGGTCCGGGCAGCGCCCGTGCCGGCTGGCGACAGGCGAGGCCCGCGGCGCGTCGGCCCGGGGCCCAGCGGAGGGGGGCCGGCGGGGTCGCCTCCGAGCCCGAGCGGGGGTCCGGGGCGAGGCCGGGGTCGCTGGCGGCCGGGGTGGCCCGGGGGCTCGGGCAGGGCGCGGGGGTCGCCCTCTCGGGGCGGGGGACCTTGGGGGCGACCTTCCCCGCCTCTCGTCGCCAAGGGCGTTCACGCCCTCCGGAGCCCGACCGCAGGAGGCTGACCACCCCCCCCCCCCACCCTTCGGTGTCTCTTCTCAGGTGGTGGGAAGCGGGGTATCCCCGAGAAATGGGGAGGGGAAGTTCTGAATTGGGGATCCTCGGGGTCCAAGAGGGGCGGGTGGAGGGACAAGGTTGAAAGCCGTGTGCCCGTGTGCCGGGCTTTAGGTCACAAGTGGTGTGTGGGGAGGCTTCAACGAGGAGTGGGCAGCCGGGGCACAGGCATTTTATGAACTGGGGGACGTTCCGGGTTAAGCCCCCCAAATAAGCCCGGGGCATCCCGCGCTCAGGTGAGAGCAGCAAGAGCCGGGTTGTGTGCCTGACGCCCAGTTAATTTGCAATTGTTGTGGATGACTTAGTGGCGTGCAAATTACTGTCGTGTCATGCTGCGAATCATGCCCGTGAAGCTGCATTTACGCGCGTGTGTGGAGTGGGGTCGTTGGTTTGGAAAGCGGAGGGGTTACCACCCCTGTCTTGCAGGCACACCCGAAGTTGAGGTTCTCAATACTTTGGCTGAAGATCTCCTTGATGCCGACAGACGGGATCCTCAGAACCCCTTGTAATAAGGGAGGGTTTTGAGAAAAAAAAAAAAAATCTTAATTACAGGCTGCAGCCGCCTGTGAGAATCAGCAGTCTCGAGCGCTTTCAGGTTGAAGTGGTTGGTTAATCAAGGTGCCTTCTAAGACTGTAAGGGCTGCCCGAGAGGTTTGTGCCCCAAGAAGCGATGCGACTGTGATCGTGGGAAGCTGGCAGGCTTGGTGGCATTTGTCGAATTCAGTTCTCATAGTTAAAGCTAGGGATAGCACTGTGGCATCGAGTGGGTGTGTTGTTTTTCGAAAGAAAGTGCTGTGGAAAGAAGGAGCCGAGTTGCAGAGCCTCCTACAAGCCAGGCTGTCTGCCTGAAGAGTCTAAGCGATGGATTCTCCCCAGATCCCCTGCCTCCTGCCTGTCACAACTTGGGTAACACAACAGGCATACAGCAGTTTTTCCCTTTTACAGAGTAAACAGGCATCACGTTTAAGCATTTGACATCAGAGTCAAGGTAGGCAGCCGGCTTGGCGATTTTTGTTTGGAAGGCGTTTCCGACTCCTGTGAATAAAGACATGGAGACGGTTTGAAGGTAAAAGCAGATATAAAGATTAGAAAAGGAAGTCAGCGTGGCCCAGCAGTTTACAGATCTTGAGTACTGTAGCAAAGGATGTTATTAAGTATCAAAAGTCTTAAAACTTTCTCTGGGCTACTGATTTCCAGATTGTATTCCCGGGAGAGAGGTTTTCAAAAATGTCATGCTCAAAGATGTGCGTGATACCATTTGTAGTAGTAGAAAATCGGAAATGGCAACGCCCGATAGGAGGAAGGTGAGGTAAATTATGGGAAGTTTATTGATGAAATGTTAGAACCATTAGAAACAAGCAGTTGCTTTATATGTCCTGGTGGAAGCAACGTAATGTAATGTGAATGTAACGTTTTTCTGTTTTCCAAGTTTCTGGAATGATATGCATTACTTTCAAATTCGAATTAAAGAAAAACCTTATAAAAAAAAACCCTGTGCATTGGGAAAAGGGTGTGATTGCTTTTAACGTACCATTTAATTCACTAGAACAATTGTCAATGACCAGTTGTTTATTTGTGTACTAAAATGCCCAGCAGCATGGTAGGTGCCGGAAAATAACTTTTAACCTTTACTGATAAGGTTTATTATCTTCTTTGAATTATAGGAGACACTTAAAAATAAATTTGGCAATCTTAGAATAAATATGTTTTTGGGTAAATGAAAGCCTTAGAGTTTTGAAATAAGAATCATTGTATAGCAATTATGATACACATTTGATGTGCTTGTATTTGACTATTTGGGGAGGTTTTGAAGTTAATATACCTCTTTAAAGTTCTTTACAGTTATTACTGCTATTTAGATAAAAAAAAATTCTTTGCTTTAAAGCTCATGTTAAAAAAAAAAAAAAAGATGTTTAATCGCTACACCCAACGTGGGGCTCAAACTCACCAGTCCGAGATCAAGAGTCGCATGCTCTTCCTACTGAGCCAGCCAGGTGCCCCTAAAATTCACGTTTTTAAAAATAAAGTTCAGCCCTTCGAAAGAGAGTAATTTCAGTTGCCAGTCGTTTGCCAGCCAGTCGTAAAACATAACTTTTGTGTACATATTTTTAGAGTAGAGAACTTTGAACCCTACATGGGGAAGTCAGCTACAACTTGTTTACAAGATAGGGTAAATAATCTGTGCAAATGGCAGTTACACAGGCAGGAGAGATCATTTAAGAGCTTTTTTTTTTTTTTTTTTTTTTTTTTTGCTAATGTGTTTGTAGGGCTAAGAGACTTTAAAAATGATTCTTACTTGGTATTTTTATAACTTGAATTTTTGTCTAGGGTAGTAGTATTTGTTCTTTCCGTGGAAGATAAGGGGACAGGGTGGTGAACTGAATGGTTGGAGGGCAGTTCTAAGGAGGAACACGTTGGGGGGTTGGTTACAAGATTACAAGAACACATTGTTACTTACAGTGTGCCCAGAGTGCAGTTAAGGTATTTTTAATTCCTTCGGGGCTTTATTGCCTTTCGGTTTTTCTAGAACAGTTCTTGAGATTTGCCTCTATTTGGCAGGTGACTGGCTAGTTTGGCTCCTTGCCACCATCTTAACTCAGTTTGGGAATGTGCCTGATTGATGTTCCCGAATGGACCATCTGTGGCAGATGACGTGAAGGACTTTGCTGGTTTTCCCCTCCCCACCCCCAGTCAGTGTAGATGAGGATTATAAGCGTGTGTTTCACGTGAGAAGGTGCTCCGCCTCACTCATAATGAAATAAATACAGATTAAGACCAGGCTGAGAACCCACCTTTCACCTGTCAGCCAAGCAAGGACCCCCCACCTTTGAAACCATCTGTTGGCGGTGGGAGGGTAAATTAGTTACAGAGACAGCCTGGGTCCTGCTGGCTCAGGTCCATTGCTTGCCCTTCCCCTGCGGAGAGAGTCACCCCTGCAGGCAACATTTCCCAGACCTTTGGGTCAGCTGGCTTGCAGCTAGGTGTGGGTGGTGGGAGCCTCTGGTGGGTGGTGGGAGAGATGGATGGCTACAGGAAGGGGGAAACCAGGCTCTCTCCTCCTCACGTTTGGCCTCAGACCGTCTCTGTGGCCGTTGCACGGTCTTCTTTTGCCTCCAGCGCCTGCCCATTTCCCTGAGCTTTGGAAACCCCTCCTCCGTTTGGTCCTCCAACTTAGAGGTGGCATCAGCTTCTTGCTCTTGCGGTCTCTGGTTGTCTTAGCATCTTCCGTGTGACTTCTCAGCTTTTGCATCACGCATGTAACCAACTCCTTGTATGAAACGTCCTCCACTTGAGATCCCTAGAGGGCCTTCTTCTGTTTCTCTGGATGGATCCCAATAGATGCAGCAATGTTGGGCAGCAGCAGCTTTTTAAACAATTGCAAGTGTGCAAATCCTTTGAACAAGCAGTAACAGTTCGAGGAATTTAATCTGCAGGTATATTTGTGCATGTTGGAGATGCCGTAGGTACACGATTATTTGCTGCATTGTTTGTGGTAGTAAAAGATGAGAAATAACCCAGGTTATCCACAGGAGACTCATCGGGTAAATCTCATACCCAGATGGTGAATGAAGTTGTAAGCAGGAACGAGGAACCACTTTATGAATTGATCTGGAAAGATCTCCAAAATGCTAAGCTACAAAAACAAAGTGCAGGAAAGTGTGCTTTGTAGGCTACCATCTTTTCTTTTTTCTTTTCTTTTCTTCTCTTTTCTTTTTTTTGGAAGTGTTTGTGTATGTGCGAAAATTCTCAGAAAGGTTAAATAAGGAACCAAGAATTAGGTTTCCCTGTTGGGGGAGGGCAATGGGAACTGAGCAGGTGGAGAATGAAGGTGCAGTGGAGCCGTCGCTCTGTGCCTTTTTATTTTTTTGAAATTCAAAAAAGTTTATTTCTGCTTCTTCCAAAATTGGAAAGCCATTTCACACAGAAAAATAGTATGCTGGTAAGAAAACATCCTTTTTGAGAGGGTTTTTTTGTTTTGTTTTGTTTTTTTTGAGAGAGCTAGAGTGAAGGCAGGGGAGAGGAAGAGGGAGAGACTCTTAAGCAGAGCTTGATGGAGGGATCAAACCATGACCGTGAGGTCATGACCTGAGCTGAAATGAAAAGTTGGCTGCTTCACCAACTGAGTCACTGAGGTGTCCTGAAGTATTTTTATATACTAAAAAAAAAAAAAAAAAAAAAAAGAAGAAGAAAGAAAGAAAAAAAAATGATTTAAATGTGGAAAGTTATAAAATACGCTATCTGTATTTCCAGTCAAGGCACAGGAAATTACTGGTCTTTTAATGTTTAAGAGGTGACATGATGGGTGTTTTCAGAGTATGCTTAGAGCGTGTTCTTGAACGCTTGTTCAACGGATAGTGATAGCGCCTCTACCAAAATGCCAGGCACTGCTCCTGGCACAAGGTTGAGTAGCAGTGAATAAGGCAGATGAATTTCCTGCGTTCCCAGAGCTTTTGTTTAGATGGGAGACAGACAGGAAAGGTAAACAGACACATAAAATAATCACAAGTTATGCTGGGTGTGTTGAAGGAAATCAGGGGTGGAGGGACTTGGGGGGAGAGGCAGGGGAAGCCTTTGGGAGGAAGAGTGCCAGGGGGCGGGGCTGGAGGAGTGGCTTCAGGGGGTAAGGGATTCACGAAGCCAATGCAAGATTTTAAACAGGGCAGTGATATTTGACTTCTGTTTCAATAATTTTAGCCGATGTTTACATAATGCTCTCGGCTGTTGGGGCTCCGTCCTGTGTGCTTTATTGTATCTTAATGTTGGCGGTAACCCTGTTAGACGCTTAACATTACCCACCATTTACAGATGGAAATGGAAACCAGAGGTGTGGGGAAGCTAACCGACTTGCATTGGATGTCACAGCTATAGTAAGGGGTGGAGCAGAGATTCGAGTCCACGTGTTCCGGCCCCAGAAGCCACATGCCTCACCATTGCACCCCCTGCCCTTTTAAGGAGAGTTTTCCTGGCCACCAAGTGGAGAATGGGTTGGAGGAGGGGAGGGTGTCCGGGAGTAGGAGCTGGGCAGGTGCTCCGGGGAGAGTCGCAGAGGCGTGGGGATTGGGCAGCCGAGGCAGAGGTGAAGGGAAAGAGATAAGATGGATGTCTATAAAGACACAGAAAAGTAGGGGAAACAGTGAAACACTCATGTTCCTGTTACTCAGAGTTAACAGAGTAGCTGTTAATGTTCTGTGACATTGTTCTAGGTCTTTTGTAAGAAAGTAATAGTAATTCCAGCATTGCGGGTAAATCTCCATCCCTGCATGTGGCAACACTGTTCTTTTTGCTTGTTGGTTGGTGCCCTCCTTGGCTTCTCTTGCCTTAGCCTCAGATGTTCTCCCTCTTGTCATCCATGTCCAACAGCGATCCCTTAAGACAGGTCATGTCACCCCCTCTCTGAGTCTGTACTGTCGTCAAGCTAGAACCCTGTCTTGAAAGGCCTTCCTGTGGCCCACAGGGCCTGTCGGTGCAGGGGGCTCGAGCTTTTTCTGTAAGAGGGCCAGGTAGTAAATATTTTTGGCTTTGTATGCCACATACAGTCACAAATTTTTTGCTTTTTTGTTTTTAATGTTTGTTTATTTTTGAGAGAGAGAGAGAGAGGCAGTGCAAGCAGGGGAGGGGCAGAGAGAGGGGAGACACAGAACCCGAAGCAGGATCCAGGCTCTGAGCTGTTAGCACAGGGCTCAAACCCACTAACCGTGAGATCATGACCTGAGCCAAAGTTGGATGTTCAACCCACTGAACCACCCAGGTGCCCGTCTGTCTGTCTTTTCTTTTTTCTTTTCTTTTCTTTTCTTTTCTTTTCTTTTCTTTTCTTTTCTTTTCTTTCTTTCTTTCTTTCTTTCTTTCTTTCTTTCTTTCTTTCTTTCTCTCTCTCTCTCTCTCTCTCTCTCTCTCTCTCTCTCTCTCTCCCTCCCTTCCCTTCCCTTCCCTTCCCTTCCCTTCCCTTCCCTTCCCTTCCCTTTCTTTCTTTAAATAACCCTTTAAAAACATCAAAAAACATTGTTTTCTTGAGGGCTGTCCTTGGCCCCAGCTCTCATCCCTTGCTGTGTCTTTGACATTTCCTACCACGCTTGTTACCACGCTGGTCTCCTTGATCTTCCAGGAACGTACCAGGCACACCCTGCCTCGGTGCCTTTGCACTTGCTGTTTCCATAGTGGTTTTCACTGAGGTATCTGCTTCCTGCTTACTGGCTTCATCCAGGTTTCTTTTTCTTTCTTTGTAAGTTTATTTATTTTGAGAGAGAGAATCCCAAGCAAGTTCCATGCCATCAGCACAGAGCCAGATGCAGGGCTCGAACTCAAGAACAGTGAGATCATGACCTGAGCCAAAATCAGGAGTCAGACGCTCCACCGACTGATCCACCCAGGGCCCCTTCATCCAGGTTTCTGTCCACATGTCTCCCTGCCACAGAGGCCTTCGTTCACCAGCCTGTCTGAAATAACCCCCTGTTGTTACCCTTTCCCGGCTTCTTAACACTTACCACCCTGTACCTATTCCATATTTGTACACTGTTTGCCTCTTCTCTCGTAGGTTCTCAATTCCATGAGAGCAGGAATGTTGTCTGCCTTCACCTGCGACCATACTCCAAGACCTGGAACACAGTACACAGACCTTCAGGGAATATCACCTTTTAAATTATTCTTGGTCCTCCACCCCTCCTCCCTTGTGGATTTTCTAAGGGCAGGTGTGGATTAGCTGTGGGTCCTGTGGTGTGGTTTTCCTACTTTAGCATATAGGTGTATGTCCATAAACAAGGTAAAGATCTCTTCTTGGTTTGTTTAAGAAAATTATAAAAGTGGTATCCTATCGTCCGGATAGGATTTTACATTGTTGTTGTAAACCACACACAGGTGAACTCCTGGGCTTGTCTCCTTTTCCAGACTTGGGAGAGTTTTTCTAGAGCGTAGCTCCAGATTGTGCACACGGGGCATAGGCTTCCTTTTGGTTTCCTTACCTGCTGACAGATCGCTTTCTCACAGGGGGCATTCTCCTCCACTCTGGGCATTTATCAGACTTTTAAACGTTGGCCTGCCTCCTGAGGAAGAAACAGTGCATCGCGTTACCAGTGATGAGATGTTCTTTGGAGAATCGGATGGATGTGCCGACAGTTGGGAGGTCAGAGGTGCAGGAGGCAGAGAGGACTTCCAGATTCTGGCCTGTGTGACAAGGTGGTGCTGCTGCCACCGGAGAAGGGGAGGTCCGGGGAGGCGGGGCTAGGAGAAAGCCATTTGGAGGGTTTTTGTGGTTTTTTTTTGCTTTTTTTGTCAAAAATGACATTACTTTGCCCTGGCTTCGGGAGGATATTTTCACCGGGTGTACAGTTGTAGTTTATCAAGTTAATTTCTTGCAGTGTTTCGACGTGCCACTTCATTGCCTCTGGCTTCCATGGATTCTGCTGAGAAATCAGCTGTATCTGTCTTGTTCTTTTGAAGGTAATCCCTCCCCCATCCCCACTTTGGCTGCTTTTCAGATTCTTCTCTTTGCCTTTCATTTTCAGCTGTTACTGTGATGTGTCCAGATGTGGTTTTCCTTAAAACTATCCTTGTCGGGGCTGGTGGCGGTTCTGCTTTTTGGTGGTGCCGTGACCAGACTTAATTTTACCTTAGATTTGGAGAATTGGTGCTCATTATCTCTCCATTCATTCCTTTGGCTGCATTCCCCATCTCTCCTTCTGGGACTCCACCTTTTCATCATGACCTGTGTGACTGACTCTTTTCTGTGTTCTTGTCCACATTATGGGTCTGTGGTTCACTCCGTGTATATTCTTCTGACCTGTATCCCAAAATACGAATAATCCTTCCCTCATCTCCAGCCCGCACTGAAACCATGTCTTGAGTTCTCAATTTCTTTCGGTGACTGCCTTCTTCAGTTTTCTTGATTCTTTTTTTCAGATTCCCAATTTTCTGCTGAAAATTTTCATCTTGTAAACTAATTTCTCTGTTGTATTAATCACGGTTATTATAAGGTCCCCGTCTGATAATGTCAATATTTGGATAGCTTGTGAGTGTATTCTGTTGTCTGTTCTTCTCTTGGTTTTCAGTCATGTGGTCGTGACTCTAGACATACCTGGTAATTGTAGACCATGTGTGTGAAAGCTTGTAGACTCTGGCAGTTTTCCTCAAGGGAGGCTTCTGGCAGGCAGTTAAGGCAGGGAAATACCACTTTAGAATTGTGAGGATTGCTCTGCTTCTGGTTTGCCCCCCTCCTGGGGTAGCTCTTTGGCGGTCCCCACCCGCCCGAAGGCCTGGGCTGTTGACTGGGCTCCTCTTATCTGGCAGCCCCTGAGCTCTCCCCCACCCCACCCCTAAGACTGCCGGAGGCCATGCCGGCCCACTCACATTCTCCACCACTTGTTTCTGCTTAGCGTTTTGGCCTCTCTGCTTCTACAGTGAATTGGCAAACCTCTCCAGGAGAAAAGTGGCCCGGATTTTGGGCTCCCCTCTCTGCACTTACCTCTGGGATCCTGGCCTCCTGAGTCCTCACTGCATTTGGTAGCTGTCCGATACCTTCACACAGTTGTTTCTTATAATTTGTTCAGCTCTTTCGGTTGTTCTTGGCAGATGCGTTTGTCAGTTACAAACTAGTCAGCCTTTACTGGAAGTGGCGTCTCAGGAGTTCAATTTTGGTGTTTAGAATTGGACTCGGTAGTGAGAAGTCCCAGTGGAGGTGGCTGTGAGAGTCCGCTGCTTGGAGGACCTGACTGGGTGGGAGATGAACCTTGGGAAGACTTCAGCGCCCTTTAGTTAGTGGGACCAGATGAACGAGATCACTCGTGGGAGAGAACTGAGAGAAAGGAGAAAGTCCCAGGACTGGGGACAGCCGAGGAAAGGAGACCTGGAAAGGGTAGCCAGTGGCGTTGGGGGGGGGGGGTCCTTGGGGTCCTTGGGGGTTGTGCGGTGTTGCAGAAGTAGAGGGGGGAGTGGTGTTGTCGGAAGCGAGAGTGGTCAGCCGCATTGAATGCCCCTGAGAGGTACACTTAAATGAGGATGGAGAAGTGTCCCCTGGACTGGGGGACAGGCAGGGGGCAGGCAGAGGAGGGACCGGGAAAGATGTTTGCTTGCTTTAGGAAGAGCCGGTGCCACGCCTGCGAGTGGAGGTTTGCCCCGGGGATGAGTGGCCGGAGGGCTGGGGCTTGGCGAGGGAGAGGGGTGCCCGTGTGTTTTGCCACGAAACTTCTCTTGAGTAAATCATTTTGATGGAGGACCCACAGCAACTCATACCAGGTGAGTTAACATAGCAGGTGGCATGGTCACACTCTTAGAGTAACTTTGGGAGAGACGTATTAGCTCTGAAAGGGATTATTGGCACATCCTTTAGGAAGCAGGTTGATCAACCTCTGAGATGGGACTATTGAAACTTGGGAAGATAGGTTTTATCAAACACTGCGCACGATAGAACTACTCTGCAGTTGTGGGAGAAGAATAAGTCCCTTTGATGAGAGTAGAAGATACGTGACTCTCCTTCCTGATTTTTGAAGTTAATCAAGCTTCTCAGCACTGTGTAGTCAGCTCCCCATTTGACTTGGTACGACAGACATCAGGTTCTGTAGGGTGTTACAGCTTGGTTGCAGACAATTCACGTGTTTATTTGGGATAAATCTATCTTTCAGTGTTTGGTAAATACTAGACCCACCTGGGTCACGTTAGTTGTCCACGAAGATTGGGTGATTTGCTTTCACAGAGCAAATTCACTCTTCCGGCTGACTTCGTTTTTGCCGGTCACGAGGAGCTCTGTTCAAATCGTGGAAAATAAGTTCCGGTCCTAAACTCTCAGCAGGGTTATTTTTAATTACTGTACTCTTCTTTTTGAAAAACTGATTCCTCTAATTAATAAATAAAAGCAGTTTGCTATAAAACTGGACATTTTAATGATGATTGAAAAATATTTCCCAATATCTAGGTAATTAGTGATTTTTTTTTCCCCCAGTTTCATCCAGATGTTTGGCTGTGTGTAGACCCAGCCTTACTGCAGTTTTCTAATTCACTTTCATGGGAACATATAATATTCTCCGTTTATTTTGGACAGCAGAGTTTCCTTTTTCTGTGGACAGATACATATGAAACACATGGTCTTTGAGTGGAGTTTGTGGTCCTCTGAGAATTCTCTGAAGGAGGAAATGGGTTGACCTACTGGTTGCTATGAAGTAAAAACAATCTTGTTTTCATTTTTTCAGTGAACATCTGGGTTGCATTTATTATTTTACATTCTCGAGGTTCTTTAAAACCACAATTTGATAATAGGAGGGTTCATTAAAGCCGTGACTATTTAGCTATTTCTGTAATTGATTTAAGTGTTAGGGTGGATGATGTATTTAGAAAAGAAACAAAAATTGGATATTTCTTTCCTTTCTGTAAAATGTAACTTGCAAGTAACAACCTTTGATTTTAAACCATAAAATAGGGTGTAGGTACTTTGAGGGGCAGGGGAAGGAATGATCACCTGGCTCATTTCTCTGTGGCCCTTTGCTGCTCAGTTGGTGGCTGTGGGTGTCTGATCTGTTACGATATCAATATCAACTCCTAGGGAAGGGGACCTTATGGCCACTAGAGAGTGGAACTTAAAAGCCATAAACCAGGAAAGGAAATCCCTTTTTCCTTCTCATCGACTGGAGGAAGGGAGCGTAAGCAGGTCTGGCCAGTAAGCTGTGAAGGGCAGTTTGCGGGGGGACTTCTCGGAAAGGTTTCTTCTTTCTTGGAAAAATACGGAAGACGGTTCCTTGTCTTTGAATGGACTTTGTTGGCCTGTTGGGTAGTCAGCTTCCATTCATGATGTTCCTGATGTCCATCCACACGCTGAGGGTGACCAGCTGGCTCCTTGAGGATGTGGTTGAGCTGCCGAATGTCCCCCACCCGGAGCCTCCCTGTGTCCACACTTCCTGTCACACGGGACGATAAATGCCCTTCTTGTTTACATGGCTGAGAAGCGTTCTGTAAGGAGTACAGGCATCTTGCCAGACACTGGCTGTGGCAGCAGGCAGGTCAGTTGTCTTATCCACACAGCAAGGACCTCATCCCCATGGAGTGCGAGAGGAAACCTCTTCGCTTCCATAGGTATTCATCAAGCATATGTACTTACCACTTGAAGAACCGAGCTGGGTTACGTTTTCTTTTCGAGATTGATACGTTCTCCTACTTTTAATAAAACAAAATGTATTTTCACATGCTCATGAATCCGTTAATAGTTGCATGTGGCACTTCCTTGTAACATTTATTTTAACGCAAACATTTTTAACCGTGCAGCAATCCAAAGTGGCAGACGTTGTCCATTTAATATTCCGTTAGAAGACAGGACTTCCTTTTAGTTCTTAGCAGAGAGGAAATAAAATGATCAGGAATGTCCTTTTCCAAGTTTCAGTAATTGAATTAAAATTTTTTTGAATTGAGACAGACAAACGAATTCATTTTTGTTTGTGTTAGAGTATGGGAAAATTGGAGGGTTTCAGTGACTTGGAAGCATTTGGCCTGTTCACACGGTGAGGCTGCACTTCCCAAGTGTGGGCAGGACGAGCGGTTGTAGACGTTTCTCAGCCTGTGACCGCGCTTCTGAGAGCACGGCGCATCCTGAGAAGAAAACGGTGCCTTTCACGGCCGGTGCGGAAGGGATCTTCATACTGGATAAGCGTTCTTCTCAAGTGTGGCCTGCTCTTGGGGGTCGCAGAGCGTCTCGTGGGTCCCCAAAGTAACATGTCTCCAAATTTGCTTTTTCATTTGAAACAGTGGCTAAGCTGTACGCTAGTCAGATGGTTACTGTGGCATTTTTTATTTTTACGGAAGAAAGTCAGATGCCTTCTTCCCTCCTTCCTGTGGTCGCCTTGGTCTCCGAGGGCTTTAGCGCTTCCTCTCTGTGGGCCTTCTCGTGGCGAGGAGCGCGGTCCAGTGCGTGTCCCACGCTCGTGCGGCACCCCCGCGCTGCTTCTGCCTCACAGATGCCCAGTCATTTGTCTGGACATGAAGAACATGACTAATTTTTTTTTTTTTTTTTAGTAATCTGGAAAGAACATAAGCTGAGCTATTTCCCCTGGGTTCTGCTGCTTAGACATTTGGCTTCAGGATTGAAGTCTCCTCTGCCTCCCGTGCTGCCTCCACCCTTTTTCCTCTACTGAGGAGGAGCCTGGGGCCTTCTCGCTTTGTCTTCCCATCAGGTATTAAGATCCTGGCCAAGAGCAGACTGTCCTGCATGTCAAGATGATAGCGACTGTCTCTTTCAGGGGTGTTCAAGGCTGCTTTCGCGTTAGCAACTTTATCTCCCTCTTGCGTTTTATCTGTGAAGGTTTGGGGCTGGGTGAGACCCAGTCTCACTCTTGAGGGAGAGGCCAAAGCCGACCGCCCCGGTCCCTCCAGCCACCTGCAGGCATGGTGCAGGCCTGCCCGTAGCCGAGCCCGTGGCTGGCATGTCCTCTTGGGGAGACCATCATCGGAGTTCTCTAATCACATGAGCTTGGCTTCCACGGTTTTATCTGGGAATTTGAGGAACAGATTTGACAGGGGAGTCATTTCCTTAAAAAGTTGTTAATGACAGTCAAGGCTGTTTCAACTTTCACTGGTTCAAGAGATTAATGGCCAAGCCTGGGTGGTAATACTAACCTGAACATCTTCCCCCAATGCTGGAGAAGGGAGTCTGGCTTTTACTATAAACGTTTAATTTTAGAAGGCTGTTGCTGCATGTTTCACTGAAGCTTTTTCTGCTAATGTCCATCCCTCCCTCCCTCCACCCAGAGTACGTTATTCTCCACTTAGTGGAATCTGGAAGCCTGGGACCTTTCTGTGCTGGGCAGCCTCCCTTGTTCTCAGCCTCGCTTCTTTGCGGCTGACTTTGTTGGGGTGAATCATGCAGTCATTGCTCCCCAGATAATCTCCGTCCTGTGGGACTGGAGGGCCCCCTCCCCCTTGTGGTCTAATTAATTAAGGGAATTAACATTGCAGAATTTCTGCCCGTTTGCTATGTCAGCTCAGCCGCTGGAGGATATTTCAGGGCAGAAAATAGCCAGCTGTGTGTGATGTTAATGGTTGGTTCTGAGAATTTGTGTCTCTGCTTTGTGTACACATACAGAAGTTTGTTTAACCAGTAGAACTGATTGTTGTTGACATATTTTTTAAGTAAATACATGCAGCTCCAATACTTCTAGCCTCGAGTCTGTGTGTATAATCTCCTTAAGCTTCAGTCTTCCTTCTTGTATGTGAAACGGACATGAAAAAAACCCAAGTGAAATTCTTTAGTGAAGAATCTGTCAAAAATCCCAAACAGTCAGGCATTTGAAACGTGGTCATCGACATAGGAGGCCCCCTGCCCGCAATTATGTACTCAGCAGAGTGAAAGAGCTGCTGTATTCCGGTTTAGGAATAGCAGATAACCGGCAATGCGATGATTGTATCTTCCCTCACCCAGCTTTGCATTTTGAAAAATTTCAAGTCTACAGAAAAGTTGAATGAATACCCATATAGCTGTCACCTTAATTCACCAGTTGCTAAAATTTTGCTGCATTTGCTTTATCTCTAATACAAATTACAGGGTTTTTTGGGGAGGGGGGCCAGGGAGGGGTGGATCACTTGAAAGTAAGTTACATACATCATAACGATTAATCCCTAAATACTTCGGCATTGATCTCCTGAGGACACTCTCCACACCCCTGCCACACTGCAGAGAATCAACAGTAATTCTGTGATATCCTTACACATACAGTCCAAATTCTGCTTTCCCAAAGTGTTTCATATCTATTTTTCTTACCTATCTAGGCTCTGATCAGGGTTCATACCTTGCATTTACTTATGTCTTCTCAATGTTTTTTTTGGAGAGAGAAAGCGAGTGAGTGACTGTCAACAGGGGAGAGGGGCAGAGGAAAGGGCAAGAGAGAGAATGAATGCCAAGCAGGCTCCAGGCTCAGCATGGTGCCCATTATGGGGCTCGATCCCACAGTCCTGAGATCAAGACGTGAGCCGAAATCAAGGGTCTGATGCTCAACAGACTGAACCATCCAGGCGCCTCACGTTTTCTCAGTCTTTAAAACAATTTTTTTGGGGGGTGATGGTGACTTCTGGAGTGCCTGCAACGGTTTCCTAGTATCATTTGCATCCTATAATCCAGGTTACATGTATAAACAGGAGAGAGAAGTGTTTTGGTTTCTTTAATGTCATTTTTCTCAATACGTTAAAGTCATCTATTTGATTCAAGGTCAAAGTCACATTCATTTTTCTTGTTCTTTGGTAAATGTGGATTAGATTGGTAACCGAAAGGAGTTACTAAGCGGCTCAGATGTCAATGGAATATGTGCGTGGGTGAACTTGGACAAACATACACAGTGGTTTGTTAGACCTGCCCTCATATGGAGGTGATTAAGAATTTTATTTTAATATGTGGCCATGGCTTTATAAAGAAACGAGCTTCAGAATTGGAAAATTTAGTAAGACAAACTTTATTTACATATTACAAAAGAGAAGCTTTTGCTGCCAGGTTCTCGGATGAAGAACAAACCTGAAATCTCTTAGGAATGAGTCCCCCCTCCTCCCCACCCTTCTTCTCCCCCCTTCTCCTGCCCCCTTTTTCTCTTCCCCCTTCTCCCCCTTTCCTATAGGCTTTAAACTTTTTTTTTTTTTAGGCTTTAAACATTTTTAACTTTGGCCGCAGCTGAGACTAATACAGGATCCAGCTGTAACTTTTTTGTTGTTGTTAGTATATCCGGTGATGGTCATAGCGAACTCATTGTATGAAAATTCAGTAAAGGAAAAGGGCAGGGTGGGAAAAAAAGTGACACTCCATAAAAGTATTCAAGAAACAGCGACAGGATCTAGGAGTCTCCCTTTCAGACGGCTGATTCAGATTCCACCCTGAAGTACTCACTTTGTTTGTGGCTAGTTGAGTAGGTGTTTTAGGTTTTCCTTCTTAATCATATTACATGTACAGCCGTGTAACCAGAGAGTATCTGCGAGGCTGAGTCTTGTTTTCAGGGGGAGGCAGAAAGAGTAGCCTCGTGAACCCAGACACCCGACCCCCCTGGCGTGACACAGGGCAGGGGCTCGGTGGTCAGGACACGGTTCCAGCTGGCGCAGGGGTGGCAGCGGTCTGCAGAAGGGAGTGGAACTCGCTCTCCTTAGGTCTGTTGGGCAGCACCTTGACCAGAGAGCAAGTAAGTGTGGAATCAGCAGTTCAGTCAAATTAAATCTCAAATTGGCAGGTCTGCCTCGATGTAATTACTCTAAAAGTTTTGTGTCTTTGATCAGCTCTGTCTTACGAGGACCAAGTACATATCATCACCCTGTCGCTGAAGGTGGATTATATGTTTCAAAATAGCTTTTGTGATAAGTGTAATTATCATAAGACCAGTGATTTTCACATACTTGTGTGTCTCAAGTATTTTGTTTTTCTTTTTTTATTTTTCCTTTTTCTTTTTCCTTTTTTTTTTTTTTTTTTTATGTTAAGGAGGTCAGATTTCTCCGATTTCTTCTAATTGTAGCCAGACATCCTGTTTGGGGGCTATTTGAGACCAGGGCTGCCTGTGAAGAAATTATGCAGTCCTGTGGTAGTTTTCTGAGTTGCTCTTTTTAGATTTGATTTTGTGAACAGGTTTCCTTGAAATGCCATACTCTATTTTTAGATGGTCTCTTTACATCTCTGTGGTTCTGGGCATCCGCAATAAACAGATTTATTATTCAGCACAAAAATGCTGTTCAGTGCCCTAAGGCTGTTGAAACTTTATAGGAAAAAGCAAACCAGTGACAAGTTAGTGGATGTAATAAATGAGGACCACTGAACACATTTAAAAAAAACCTTGTTCTCTTTCTCAGATCACTGCTGTATCTGGGCCGGCGTGAACGATATTTTGAAGAATCCTTTACACTAGGTGGGCTCAGTCTTCTGGGTTCTCACAAATTACTCCTCTCTGCCTCCCACTGAAAGGAACATTTTTGTAACCATTCAACAAACTTCCCACACTGCTCCTGTACCTCTGTCCTGCCTCATTTTTACTCAAACCGTCTTTTCCTTTTTTTTTTTTTTTTTTTTTTTTTAACTTAAGAATAGTCTGGTAGCTTCTTAGATTTATAAATGATTTGGCTTGGGGCGCCTGGGTGGCGCAGTCGGTTAAGCGTCCGACTTCAGCCAGGTCACGATCTCGCGGTCCGTGAGTTCGAGCCCCGCGTCAGGCTCTGGGCTGATGGCTCGGAGCCTGGAGCCTGTTTCCGATTCTGTGTCTCCCTCTCTCTCTGCCCCTCCCCCATTCATGCTCTGTCTCTCTCTGTCCCAAAAATAAATAAACGCTGAAAAAAAAAAATGATTTGGCTTGCTGCTGTGCATGGTATCAGAGGCCCTTATATTCTTGAAGTAATGTTTGATCTAACCAAGGTATTATGGGAGTCAGGGATTACGAACCTTGGGACCTATTTGGTGATAAAGTACTTATTCTTTTGTTAAAAATTGAGCTGTAGTTCACATAACGTAGTAGTCAACCCTTTTAAAGCATGCATTTCAGTGGGATTTCGTATATTCACAAGGTTGTGCAGCCACCACCCCCTGATTTTAGAACATTTTAAAAAAAGATCTTATTTACTTATTTGGGGGAGGGAGGGAGTGGGGCAGAGGGGCAGAAGCAGGAGAATCTTTTTTTTTTTTTTTTTTTTTTGAGAGAGAGAATCTTAAGCAAGCTTCATGACCCTGGGCTCATGACCTGAGCCGAAATCGAGGGGGACACTCAACCAACTGAGCCACCCAACATGGTGCCCCTTTAAAGATTTTATTTTTAAGTAATCTCTACACCCAGCACAGGGCTCGAACTCCCAACTCAATGATCAGGAGTTGCAAGCTCTGCCGACAGAACCAGCCAGGCGCCCTTAGAACATTTTTATCACCTCGGAAGGAAATCCTGTCCCCATTAGCAGGTGTTCTCCCTGCACTGGCCACCAGGAATCCATGTGTCTATGGATGTGCCTGTTCTGAACAACCCAGGTAAATGGAGTCGTATGGTATGTGTCTTTGTGTGTCTGGCTTCTTTCGCTTGGTTGGTTCATCCATGTTGTAGCATGATTCAGGATAAAGAGCCTATACTTTTCTCGTGGCACTGACACTGGGATCCGTTTTCATGTTGGGAGTGGCTGGAGAGAGTGCTCACCTGTCACGTGGTTGAATCTGAGGCTTGAGAGTTGTGTTCAAGGTTTTTAATGTGTATGTGTTTTCTTCCCGCTGGGAAAGTTGAAGTTGATTTTTAGCCTTATTATTTGTAGAAGGTCTGAATTGAATCCTTGTGTCGCAAGCCCCGACTTTATAGTCCTGCACGGTTGCATCGAAAGCAGAACCATGTTGTCTGCAGACAATTTTTACTCTCTAAAGACTGGTCTACGGGTTCAAGAAATCAGATTTCCCAGGCAGCCATCCTGAAATCTGTTAAGAGAAGCCTGAAGGATCTGTTTCTTGGGTTTGGTGAGGCTTTGCCAGGAGGGAGCCCAGTAGTGGATGTAGGAGAACAAGGTCTCCCGAGTCCCCCAGTTCCCCTCCCAGCACACGACAGGACAGGAAGCCATGAGAAATGCCAGCGGACTCTGGGAAGCCACCGTCAATAGAAGAGAGTTAGATGGACTTAGGGCAGAAATGGAAATTGGAAGCCTGTCAGCAAATAAAGCAGAATCAGGGTGTAGAGTCAGCGGGGTGGGCTCTGCTTGGGGGTGCAGCTCAGAGGGTGGGCGAGTGTGGACGCGTGCTATATAGACTTGGGGAGTTCCAAGTCGTTGCTGCCGGCCTGAGTGTTCTCTCCCCCAGTCCTCCTTTCCCTTCTTGTTTGTTTGTTTGTTTGTTTGTTTGTTTGTTTTTTAGAGAGAGCGCACATGAGTGAGTGGGGAGGGGCTGGGGGGGGGGGGGGGAGAAAATCTCAAGCAGGCTCCATGGCCAGCATGGGACCTGATGCGGGGCTCGATGTCACGACCCTGGGATCGTGACCTGAGCCAAAATCAAGAGTTGGATGCTCAACTGACTGAGCCACCCAGACGCCCCATCCCTTGTTTTCAGGCAGGCAGTTGATAGCATTTTAGGTGAATATTTCTTTACGGAGATTGTGTTCTCTGCCTGGGGAGGATTGGGGCTCCCTGGGTGTGTGTCTGCACCCCAAGGAAAGCTTTCTTATGTCCTCTGTCTTACGGAGGTGATTTCCTCAGCCTTTCCTCCTGGAGTGAAGCCTGTCAGTGGACAGGCTTGCTCGTGGGAACCAGCACAAAAGGGCCCTTCCCATTCAGGAAGGGATCTAGTGAGAAAAGGAACCTTCTGCAACACTAGAGGAAGCCACACAACCAGCCACAGCTCCTCTTTAAATATGCGCAGACCACAAGAACCTCCAGGCAAATGGAAAAAAAAAAACCCAAACTCCACAGCATGAGGGAGGAGACTTAGTGCCACATTTTTATAGGAAGAATGGCTGACCACAGAAGAACCAGAATTCTGAAATAGAACCTGAAACGTGATCCCGGGAGACCTGTAGGGGCGATGCGGCCGCCCCAGCCCTCCCCCCTCCAGTCACAGTCCCAACTGCAGGGGACTGAGCAGAAGGAATCTGGGAACACTGAACAGGGTGAATGGGACTGGGGCTGACTCATCACTGACTCCTGAGGGCAGGGTCGAGGGCAGGGTCTCAAGCAGTGTGCGAGGCCGTGCTGTGGGCTCTGCCGACTTGGGGGAGTGGCGGGGGTGGGGAGGGGGGCGGCAGGGAGGCCTGGTGACGTGCAGCGGGCAGAGGAAGTGGGGGGCTGGGTTTGCCCCTCCGCAGCACCAGTGTCTGGGACCAGGGACCCGGGGCGGCCGAGGACACGTGCGGCCTCCATGTGCCCAGATCCCGCAGCGCTCCTCCTGGGCTCCTCCCTGGCTCTGCAGCCATCCTCCCTGGTGCAGTGGGCAGCACTCCATCTGTCTGGAGCAGAAGCCACGCCAGACGGAGAATCTTACACAGAAATGAGATCCCAGAACCAAACCCGGTTGCTTCACAGAGAAGCAGACTTGCAGGCTTGAAGTTCCCAGTGTGAATGGTCAGCCCTCCCCCGACAAGCTTACTTAGAGCTGAACAAACACACCAAACTCAACAGCGTCCTACGGAGAGCCAGTCATTCTGTTCTGGGGGGAAATTGGGCCTAGATATCATTGTTTAATAATAAATTAAAAAAACACACACAGAGCAAACCCCATACAACAATCTGTTGCCAGAATAAAATGGGGTGGGGGTGGGGGCGAGGAATATACTTTCTGAGGCAGAGGAAAGTATGATTTTGAGGAAGGTTAATTGTATAAACTAGGAGTAAATTTCAAGTTGAATCTGCTTTGTGCTGTTTCTAATAAAACTCGGGAAAGACTGACCTAAGTGACTGACAGGTGAGATAAGGCAGCCACCGGAACTGAGAGCTAGCTGGTTGGGAGGCAGGTAAAGCCAAATGCACAAGCTAAGAGAAGAAACTTGTAATGGTACCAAATGCATTCGCAGAACTTTAAAACTCCCGTTAGGATCCACCGAGAGCAGCATTTACAACGTAGAAAGTTAATTGGTGCTGTGATGTAGGTAAGTGTTGTTCCTGAAGAAGCTGCTGAAAACATATCATGGAAACAGTAGTCAGACCATGGGAAAAAGTCCCTTTGAGCCGGAAAAGAATACCAGCTGCATTTGTGTTGAAAAGGCTCATCATTCTGCATTAGATAAAAGGGGGGAAAGGGCAAGTGGTTTGCTGGTGGAATTTTTAAATATCAAGACTGGAGTAACCTACAAACAGAAGGGGCAGAGGGAAGGACCCTTACAAAGAAGGAAAACGCAGGATGGTTTCAGGCTCTCCTGCGACATTGCCAGAAGACCGCGGGCGGATACAAGGTGTAGACTTTGGAGGTTGTGAGCCGGGCTGTAACCAAGGATGAAATAATCACGCTGAGTGTTGTTAATTTGTGAGGGCAACAGAAAGAGGTTCTCTGAAGGCAGAGAGGCCGGATCCAGCAGTTTGCCTTCGGTGGGAGTTTGCCCTGCCTTTGGACTTCAGTGAGCCGTGACGTGTCACCGATAGAACATCGGTGGATTTTTTTGTGAATAAAACTTGTTCAGAGGTGTATTCCAATCCGCTAAAAGATTAATGGGAATAACTCTGGAAGGGAAAAGTTGTGATACAAAATAACTGATGTTGAATTGAAGTCATTTAAATGTAAATGTAAGTCTAAATGATAAATTCGGTCACAGATAAAAATTCAAATGTAAGTAATTCTTGCAAGGGAAAATACGTAGTGGAAAAAAAACCCCAGTTATTCAGTAACAATACTATCAATCATAAATCTGGACAGAATCTGAGAAGTGGGTGGGGGGGTAGTAAAGATTCTACCTTTTCTTCTCACAAAGGGGGGGTATCTTTTTATTTCTGACTTGACAACAAGAGAAATACGGGTAGCAGTGTGGTTTTAAAAATTTAGAGTAGGGTGTAGACATTTCACATCACAAGAGGGAGAAAAACATATAAATTTTGATCATGGGATAAGGTTATGCCGGGTAAAAGTACCATGGTCTGGTTATGCTGTCTTCATTGGCTCTTAAAATTTATTTAGAGGACAGTTACCTCCTTAACCTTAGGCCCACATTTTGGAAAATCTTTAAGAAGCAAATGCCCTTTTTGGGAGGGGTTGGTGGGAGACGGTCCATTTTGCAGAGTTTATTTGTTGAGAAATTTGGGTCCTCTGTGACTCATCCCTGTACTGTTTTTTGGCGTATTTTTACACAGATTCAGGAAGGTCTGTAAGGTGGAAAGGCTTGGGAAGGGTGGTGGTGTGGCAGGAGATAAGGTAAGGGGGGGGGGTGGTCTGGAGTGGAGGCCACCCCCTCCCTCCCTTTTCTCAAAGGCAAACCTTCCAAGGCCCAGGAAGACTGAAGACGGGAAGAGGAGAAAGCCCTGGACTTCCCTGGTGGGGGCATCTTGGTGAGCTGGAGAGGCTGGTGTCCTTGGGGCCTGAAACCCTTACAATTTAGAATGCCCTCTTTAAGGAAAAGATGCAAAATTGGGTGTCAAAATGAAAATTTACTTAGAATGAAAAAGACGTCACAACAGCTTGTAAGTTAAAAAAAACCCACAAACAAGTCAAAACACAGAAAAGTCATACAATCCTTTCTATTCTTGCAAAGACTATATAGTATCCCCCCCCCCCCCCCACCTTGTTTTGGGTTGCCTCCTCTAGCTGATTGAAGATCTCTTCACATGACAGGACAGTAATCTTGGAACATGCTTTACTGTAAAAGCATGGAAAGATAGTTCAGTCTTTCTTCTAGGATGGTTGAATGAAAACATTTGTTTCATGATTGGTAATTTCGGGAAGTTTAAGATGTCAGTCATCAAGGGTGCCTGGGTGGCTCATTCAGTTAAGTGTCCAACTCTCGATCTCAGGTCAGGTCTTGATCTCAGGGTCATGAGTTCAAGCCCTGCTCTGGGCTCCACACTGGGCATGAAGCCTACTTTAAAAAAAAAACAGAAATTCAGTCATCAGTTCTAAGTTTCCATTGTAATACAAGTTTTTTTTGTTTTTTAAATTTTGAAGCTTCCCCCAGTCTTGTTTTTCTGGTTTTGGATTTTACCAGTTTTTCAGGTTCCTGGTCCCACATACCAGGCAATTTTCGGACACCAGCAGGGGTGTCTGGGAATTCAGCTCAGTTCTGACATTGTCCACCAGGAGACAGCATCACATCTCACAGGTTAAGGGCTTGGTCCTACAAGACTGATCCTTCCACATCAGAGGCCATTGGAAAGCCCTAGGCTGTCACCTGAGCTTCTCATCCACCCATTTCAGCCTGGGGGTTCCAAACGTCCCCTTTGTAGGTTGTAGGTTCTCGGTTAATTTGCTAGAGCGGCTCAGAGCTCAGGGGAACAGTTCCCTAGGTTCACTAGCTTATTAAGGGACATGATAAAGGATAGGCATCAACAGCCAGATGAAGAGGTGTGTAGGGCGAGGTCCCAGCGAAGGGGGAGCCTGGGGTATGGAACTTGGGGTGTGGCTC
Source organism: Puma concolor (assembly GCF_028749965.1). Taxonomy (NCBI): domain Eukaryota; kingdom Metazoa; phylum Chordata; class Mammalia; order Carnivora; family Felidae; genus Puma; species Puma concolor. Next base: position 5,370,526 of record NC_141682.1, read on the forward strand.
CGCGGCCCTGATGCCCCGAGTGTGGAAGCTCCCTGAAAAGGACCAAGAAACTGTCCTCTGGGGTTTTTATGGAAGCTCCATTACATGGTCATGATTGATGAATCATTGGCCATTGGCTGATTCAACCTTCACCCGTCTCCCTGCAGGTGACGAAGAATGGGGACCCTAAAGCCCCAGCCCTCTGGTCACACAGTCGGTCCTGCTGGCAACCAGCCTGTGCCCTCGGGTGAGGTCTAAGAGTCACCTTCGTTAACAACAAGATACTTATTTCCCCTTAGGGCTCTGAAGCGTTTTCAGGAACCGTGGATGAAGTGTATCTGAGAAGTCTATTTTAGTCATCAGAGTGGCCATCATGGTTGATTTTTTTGAATGATAAAACAGAGAATTATTCCGAAATCATACACAACAGTGATTGGAATGCATTTAAAAATTGCCTTGAGGTTGTGTTTGTGCTCCATCAGTTAATCATGACTTGTAGATGAGTATGTTCACCCGAAAATGTGTTTCCTGGGGCTGTTTTGTTGCTTAGCTGGCAGTTTTGTGTGTCATTTCATCTGTAAAGTCTGGAACGGCCAGACCTCATCCGGATGAGATGCGTCTGATTTATTGGGCTGACCGAGTATGCAGGTTCAGCACAGGCTTGCTAGTTGAGGGCTGTAGGTTTAAAACCTGTAAGTGTGGGAATTCTCCTAAATGTCTCACAATTAACACGGAAGGGGAACAGAGACAGTCTATTTATTACGTGTTGTATCACCAAGTAGTTTCCTAACAGAGAGTTTCCATTTTGATAAGACTGGGGAGAATCAGATCTTCTCTTTGAAAATTTACCCGTCCGACGAATGGAAAAATTTTCCACAGACAACCTTCTGACTCTGTCATCCGTCACCCTCGTTTCTGGTGCTGGGCCCTGGGAGACATACTCGTATGAAACCACCAGCCTTAACCATGCATTGGTTCATCTTTTTTGCCGCATAAGTAGGTACAGGGGGCCAGAGGGGGGAGTCTTCCCGGAAGTCATTGGTCCATCTGGGCCGGCCGGCTAACCCAGAGGCGGCTGAAGGCCTTGTGGGTCTCTATCCCACGGGAACCCAGGCTGAATGTATCTGCACGGCAGCGTCCTCCTGGATCTGCAGAATGCCCACCCCTGCCAGGGGGAGAGGAGCAGGTGGAGTCAAAAAAGTGGTCTTCACGCAGTCCAGCGTGCTGGAGGTTCAAGTGCACCGAGTGGTGACAAGCAGGCACGCTGCTGGGGCCTGGCCAGGGTGCCAGACGGCCCTCAAGTGCTGGATCCTGAAGCCTGTGCTTCCTTAGCTTGGCCGTCACTGATGGCTAGTAGTGGTCAGACCTCAGAGCCAGACCCGGTTAGGCCAGGTGCTGCCCTCTGGAAGCCGGCTCCTCACCAACAGTAATGCCCGCCCCCCCCCCCCCCCCCCCCCCCCCGCTCCCCTTCACCTCAGCAGCAGCTAGCTTGCTTTCTCCCGTCAGTAGCTGGAAACTCTCCTCTCTAGTTAATTCCTCAGGCCCGGCTTGTGGCTCTTTTGGGGGGAGGAGGAGCATTTTTGGAGCACCTGGAGTCAGCAGTGGGCTAGGCTTGTATCTTTTTACGCCAGCTACCCCGGGAGGGACCTGCCCGCAGGCACAGGGATGGGAAGAGTGGAGCCTGCATGGACTCTGGTCTCACTCACAGGACCCCAGTCGTCTGGTTGGAGGCTGGACTGGTGCCCACGGTTCCGTCTGGAATCCCAGGGCGGGAGGCAGCAGCCTCCGGGAGTTGTAGGGTCGGGAAGGAGTTTGGGAGGAAGCGGGCATGGTGGTGATGTAGCACGACTGAGAATTACTGTCGATGGAAGCTTCTTGCTCAGTTCTTGAGCTCACCCCCTTTGGGCCTCCTTTATTGGAAACGGGAACACGCCTGGGCTGTGGGTGCTTTTGTTCGTGTAGGGAAGTGTCCCTGCTGCATTCCCTCCCTTCCTTTGCAGAAAGGTTGTTTATTGCGCTCGTGTGAACAGACAGGAGCCTATTCTCTTGCCCATCCTGCTTCTTGGAAGTGAGCTTCTTGTCTGTCCCTACAATGTTTGTTTATGCAATTATAATAAGAAACGCAGGGGCGCCTGGCTGCCTCAGTCGGTAGTGTGCGTGAGACTGTCTTGGGGTTGAGTTTGAGTCCCACATTGGAGGTAGAGGTTACTAGAAAAAAAAGTATGTATGTAAATTCTTACTGATGCTTTCTCTTACACTTTGTCTTTTTCATTTAATTTCCTGGTAATCCTTACCTATTGGTACCTAAAGCTCTTACTTTTTTTTTTTTTTTTACCCGCCCCCCCCAACTTGTCCCTGCTAATCATGGCCTCAGTTGTGATTTTTTTTTTCTTTTTCTTTCTTTCCCTTTCTTTCTTTCTTTCTTTCTTTCTTTCTTTCTTTCTTTCTTTCTTTCTTTCTTTCTTTCTTTGTGTTTAGTATAATTTATTGTCAAATTGGCTAACATACAGTGTGTAAAGTGTGCTCTTGGGTTTCGGGGTAGATTCCTGTGGTTCTTTGCTTACATACAACACTCAGTGCTCATCCCAACAAGTCCCCTTCTCAATGCCCATCACCCACTTTCCCCTCTCCCCCACTCCCCCATCAACCCTCAGTTCTCTGTATTTAAGAGTCTCTTATAGTTTGCCTCCCTCTCTCTCTGTTTGTAACTATTTTCCCCTCCCCCTCCCCCATGTTCTTCCATTAAGTTTCTCAAGTTCTGCATATGAGTGAACACATAAGGTATCTGTCCTTCTCTGACTTATTTCGCTCAGCATGATACCTTCCAGTTCCATCCAGGTTGCTGCAAATGGCAGGATTTCGTTTTCTCGTTGCCAAGTAGTATTCCATTGTATCTATAAATCACATCTTCTTTACCCATTCATCAGTTGATGGACATTTAGGCTCTTCCCATAATTTGGCTATTGTTGAAAGTGCTGCCATAAACACTAGGGTACGTGTGTCCCTGTGTATCAGCACTCCTGTATCCTTTGGGTAAATTCCTAGTAGTGCTATTGCTGGGTCGTGGGGTAATTCTGTTTTTAATTTTTTGAGGAACCTCCACACTGTTTTCCAGAGAGGCTGCACCAGTTTGCATTCCCACCAACGGTGCAAGAGGGTTCCCGTTTCTCCACAGCCACGCTAGTATCTGTTGTTTCCTGACTTGTTCCTTTTAGCCGCTCTGACCGGTGTCTTCTCACTTTCTTTAAGCAGCTGCCTGATACTCTGTTGTGTGGATGCGCCACTTTGTTCCGCAGACAGCTTGCTGGTGGGCGCTTGTGTTGTTCTGATCCTCTGATACTATGTTGCAGTGAGTAGCCTTGGGAATATGCCACTTATTTGCAAATGTATCTGAGAGAGGGGTTTTCAGAAGAGGTATTCCTGGGCCACATGAATTTGAATGTTGAAAATGAATTTGAAATGTTGGTAGATGTTTTTTTTATTTTTGCCTCCCACCAGCCACGCTGGAGACTGCTGGACCCCACGCCTCGTTTAGAGCGGATGCTGGCCTTCTTCAGCCCGATGGGTCAGAAGGAGCTTCTCAGGTTCTCATTAGCTTTTCTCATCATCTGGTGGTTTATCTAGTGGGCCCTTGGTCTTTTCAGCTTCTAGAAGGTCAGTTAGAGGAACTAGTTCCCACAGGTTGCAAATGTTATCTCCCGATTTGCCGTTTCTCTTGTGACTTTGCTTCTGACTTTTTGGTTTGCTTGATGTTTTTGTTTCGTCTTGCTGTGAGGAAGAGGTTTTTATGCAAAGGTGTTCATTTCTGTTCTTTGGTGGCGTCTGAACTTGGAGTCCTGCTTAAGAAGGACGTCCCCATTCCAAGATGATAAAGGAGTTTGCCCATGTTATCTGTTTTGTGTTAGAGTTAATCTCCGGAGATTTGGAGTTGATCCTCACGTATGGTTAAGGTATAAATGCAGTTGTATCTTTCTCCCCTAAAGGCTGTATCGTCTCAACACCATTTATTAAAAAGGTGATCTTTATCTTGCTGCCTTTATCATATACTGAGTTTCCATCTGATTTCAGCCTTTACTGGTCTTACTTTCCTGTTCCCTTGGTCTGTCTCTTTTTAGGCCAGTACCTCTCCTGGTTTTCCTTACGCAGCAGATGATATTTTAGTGTCAGGATTAGTCTTATCCCCCACATTTTTCTTCCTTTTCAGAATTTTCCTGGCTGTCCTTTTTTTTTTTTTTTTTTTTAAGATTTTATTTTTAAGGACTCTCTACCCCCAGTGTCGTGGGGGCTCAAACTCCCAACCCTGAGATCAAGATCCCCACACTCTGAGCCAGCCAGGTACCGCTGTTATTTGCTCGTTTTAACTTAGGATCTTTAGAATCTGCTAGTCTACCAACAGAAAATAAAACAGCTGGTGTGTTGAGATTGCATTAAATTTATAGATTACCTTGGGGAGAATGACCTCTGTCATGTTGCATCTTTTTATCCAAGAACATGGTATGCCTTTGGATCAAACCTGTTAATGTTCAAGGGCATGTTCAAGTTTTCCTTCCACTTCCTTAAGTTTTTGTGCACTTACTATTAAATTTATTTATGTATATCTAATGTCTTTCTGCTGTTGCCATTGAAGTACTCTTTTCCGTTTATTATGTAACTAATTATTTGGGGCGCCTGGACTAGCTTATAAAATTGTTTTATTGTTTTTATTTAAAATTTTTTTAAATGTTTATTTATTTTTGAGGGGGAGAGTGTGAGCAGGGGAGGGGCAGAGAGAGAGAGAGAGGGAGACATAGAATCTGAAGCAGGCTCCCAGCTGTCAGCACGGAGCCCGACACGGGGCTTGAACTCATAAAGTGTGAGATCATGACCTGAGCCGAAGTCCGACACCAAACTGACTGAGCCACCCAGGCGCCCCTAATTTATTTTTTTAAACTTCATTATTTGGGGGGGTGCAGAGAGAGGGGGGAGAGAGAATCTCAAACAGGCTCTGCTCAGTGCAGAGCCCAATGTGGGGCTCGAACTCATGATCTCAGGACAGCAGGATCACTACCTGAGTCACTATCAAGAGTCGGACGCTTAACTGACTGAGCCACCTAGGTGCCCTGATTTATTGTTTTTAGGAACAGATTTTTCTTTTTTTAATGTTTATTTATTTTTGAGAGAGAGAGAGAGCGTGCGAGTGTGTGCGCACATGTGGGAGAGGGGAAGAGAGAGAGGGAGACAGAATCCACAGCAGGCTCCAGGCTCTGAGCTGTCAGCACAGAGCCCGATGCAGGGCTTGAACTCACAGACCTGGAGATTATGACCTGAGCCGAAGTTGGACACTTAACTGACTGAGCCATCCAGGCGCCCCAGAAACATAGATATTTCAACTGGTTCTCTTGAGTTTTCCACTGATATGGTCATTTCCTTGGCAAGTGATAATTTTATCTCCTTTCCAGGCTGTATTCTCATGATTTTAGTCTCTCAGTGGCATTAGCCTGTGACTTCTGTTTTTTTTTTTTTTTTTCCAACGTTTATTTATTTTTGGGACAGAGAGAGACAGAGCATGAACGGGGGAGGAGCAGAGAGAGAGGGAGACACAGAATCGGAAACAGGCTCCAGGCTCCCAGCCATCAGCCCAGAGCCTGACGCGGGGCTCGAACCCACGGACCGCGAGATCGTGACCTGGCTGAAGTCGGACGCTTAACCGACTGCGCCACCCAGGCGCCCCTGTTTTTTGTTTTTTAAAGTTTATTTATTTTGAGGGGCCGAGAGGAGCAGAGAGAGAGAAGGCAGAGAGCCATGAGTTCTGTTCTGGAAGTGATCGTTTTGAAATTCTAGTGAGCCCTCCATATGGAGATGTAGGCTTGGAGCTTAGGAGAGAGATAACGGGAAAATCGGGATTTGGAAGCCATTGAGTAAAGATGGTGGTTAAACTGGGAGCATATGTGTTTATCAAAGAAGAAAGGGCAGTGGGGGAGGGGAGCGAGCTTCTCATGTCGCCATGGTTGACGGTGGTTGATGCCAGAGACCACAGAGGAGAGTAGGGAGGAAGGGCTGGTTCCCCTGCCCTCACTTTTGAATAGACCTTACTTTTTAGAGCACTTTTAAGGTCATGCCAAGAGTGGGCCCAAAGTGCAAAGGTTTCCAGTCTACTTGCTGTCCCCACCTGTCCCCTAGTGTGGACACCCCTCACGGCAGTGGTCCCCTTGCTACAAACCGTGAGCCTGCAGTGACGTGTCAGCATCATCCAAAGCCCATCGTCTACATCCAGGGTTCGGTCTTGGTGTCGTACGTTCAGTGGTTTGACCAGATGGATGATGACACGTGTCCATCATTAGAGTGTCCCACAGAATCGTGTCACTAAAGCACTTTCTTCTTAACTGATCTTTGGCTTACTCAGTGTGCTCTTCCCCATGCTTTAGTTCGAATTTCCTTGCTGAGCATGCTATTTTCATTAGTCTTTACGGAACTTTGTCGCGTTGTTAGTAGTCATTTCAGCCCTTCAATTTTCCCCCCTCAGTCCTTTTCTGCTTTTTGAAAGAGAAGAATTTCTTCAGTGGAAATTGTTTGAACAGCCACCTGAAAGGTGGAATGAGGTTTGAACGGGAGCCTGAGGGTTGTTCTTTGGGTTACAGATGAAGCAATTAAGTAGATTTGAAGATTCACAGCGCGGTTTTCATGGACATGAACGTAAAAAGCAATTCATTTAAAAAGGAAGCAACGGAGTCTTCATGGATGAGCGGCCTCTTGTTATTCTGGTGGGAACAGGTTCAGCAGACGTGTTCCTAGGTTTGAATGAGGGGATTTGACAAAGTATAAAGTCTGTATCGGATGTTTCAGATGTATTTTCTTCTGTTAGCATGAGAACCCTGGTGTGTTGGCCCCCAGCCGACTCGGTCCTCACTGCTAACATCTCAGCCAGACCGATGGGCAGGCCCGTGTTCTAGCAACAGAGGACCAACATCAGGAGGGGAGCTAAATCCTCCCTTCTCTCTCAGGTTGGCCACTCTTGCTGTCCCTGGAGGTTGCCTGAGTCTGGAGACTTTGTATAGGAAGAAAGTGAGTTACGTTTGTAAGTGGTCAGGCTCCTGCGTAGAACACAGAAGTGGAACTTCCTAAGTGGCAGGAACTCCTGTGGGAATAAAAACCGTGTTTCCAGTGGAAACCAGAGAACAAGGTCGCCGAGAGGTGGGTGCTGCTTCTGGCTACCAGCCTCGACCAAGGCTGCTTCCGGAGCCTCATTCGTGGGGACATGGCGTGGGCTGTCCTTGGAAGAAGCCCGTTTGGAGTTCACACTGCGCCTGCAGCCCTGCTTGCGGGATCTGGCCCCACCTGTGCCTCCAGCCCCCAGGCAGGCCACCCAGCTCCAGCCTCTGCCCTTGGTGGGGGGGGGGGGGGGGGGGGGGCGGTTGTGGAGGCCGCGCTCCCTGAAGGGAACCGGAGGGTGCTGGCCCTGCAGCTCCTGTGCCACCCGTGGCTCCTCGGATCAGTTTTCTGAGCCGCTTCTCACCCAGTGTTCCTCCGCTTGCACACAAGCCTGCTCTGCGCTGTTGAGCAAAGAAACATGTCGTCGTGTGTCCCCTCCCCCCTCCTCAGAGTAGTCAGAAGCTGGTCCTGGTTTTTCGACTACTGCCCTTGAGACAACTGTTTTGATTAACCTGTCTTTTATATGAAGCTTTGTTTGTGTTAAAGAGAATCTTCTTATTTATTTATTCAAAATTTTTTATTAAAAAGTTTCTTTTAAATGTTAGAGGGAGAGGGGGCAGCCAGTGGGGGAAGGGCGGAGAGAGGGAGAGAGAGAATCCTAAGCTAGCGCAGAGCCTGACGTGGGGCTTGAATTCATGAACCGTGAGATCATGACCTGAGCCGACATCAGGAGTCGGATGCTTAACCGACCGAGCCACCCAGGCGCCCCTAGAGAGTCATCTTTTTTGAACAGTAGTGGAGGAGTTCGGTTTCAGTGTCCTCTTTGGTGCCACGCCCAGTAGACAGTGGTGGTCGTACCACTGTCCGAAGAACAGAGGCTGCAAGTTAATCCGAAGAAATGGTTATGTGCCATTAGTGTAATCTCCAGAATTTCTCAACCCCTGTCTGTGTCGGCGTGGCATAGTTTAAGATTCCAAAGCTTAGGATTCATGCTTAGGAGGTAATCCTAGAGTATTTAGTTGAAAAAAGAAAGTTAAACTGGCCCGCTGGCCTGAAACCGTCCTCCCCACTCCCCCCACCAAAAAGTACCAGGAAGTCAGGTTTGCTGAGGCTCTTAGTCTTGGAGGCATTTTCCCCTGTGGAGGGATACCCTCAGCTGGCTGGGCAGGTCTGGTTTTTAAGCGACAGCAAATCTTGTCTATACAGACATCTCAAAATTGCTTTAAACAGTGGTAGATTTGTACATCCCGACCTTTACTTGTTTTCCTTAATGCGAGGCTTTATTTTTGGTGGTACAGAGGGGTGGAGGGAAAAAAGCAGGAAGCTTCACACCCCATTGGGGCTGGTCTGCCTGATGGCCGTACTGGATTTCCTGAGATGAAGACGCTATGTAAATTAGCCACCAGCTCTTGTGTTACTGTGTTCCTGACACGTGGCGTTTTATTTTTTGTTTCAACATAGTGCCTGTGAAGTGACTACCACGTGTAAGAAAGAGCCCGTGGTGGGTTTCTGAGACCTAGGGAATGACCCACGGTGGCTCTCCAGCAGCGTAGTGGGGAAGGTGGAAATAGCTCGTGAAACGAGGGGCACGGGGGCAAGTGCAAGGCCATTGTCAAGCAGAGAGCAGGTGACGCTGAAGTCCGTAAGAAGACACCGTTCTGACCCGTATCAGGGCACACGTCGTGGGACAAGCGGTGATGGAGCCGTAAAGCGTGAGAGGTTGTCCGCAGGTGGGGAGGGGACACATACGTGGCGGAGAAGCGTGATGTACTCAGGGAGCGAGCATTCGGTGTGGCTGCTGGTTTGGTGGGAGAGCCAGTTGGAAAGCTCACCAAGGATGTGATGAGAGATGCTTGAATGATGCGTCCAAGGCTCTCGGTCTTTTCTGAGTAAGTGGTGAAGAACCATGGATAATGGGGCGACCTTCCTCACCGGCTTGGGCCACATCCCTCGTTTTTCAACAAATCCTGCCAGCCCTCTCATTCCTGATTATTAAGAAGTCCGCTGTCTGTTTCAGGATGACTCTTTGTGAGCTAGGAATTGCCCCGGAGAACTCCAAGGATTCCTGAAATCCCAAGGGTTAGTGGGATTCGGCCACGTGCTGTGAGAACAGAGAGTTACAGCTCCGTTGGTCAGCACTCTCGTTCTCCGTTGTTCTTCCCTAAGCACACCTGCCTGGCAGGCTCCCTGGGTCCCCAGGGGCTTCCAGTCTTCCGTACAAGCTGTGCGGAAAACCAGCCCTTGCCTCGAGCATCCGGACCTCCATATGGAGCCTGAGTCACCTGTGGTGACATCCTCTTGGGGGCTTTTGGCATCCTTGCTTGCCAGCAGACCTGGGTTGGGGACCAAGGTTCCCTTGAACTTCCACCAGGAAAGAATGAGGGTCTGTCTCCCCCTCCTTCCTAGAGACTTCTCGGCCCAGATGCACGTTTGACAAGTGGGTTTTGAGTTATTAGGAAGGCAACCCTCAGCCAGAACCTGGAACATACTTGAGTTTTTTTTGTTTTTGTTTTTTTTCTTCTTCCCCAGGGCCCTGGGTTCCTACAGGCCTGATAGTTGCCTAGCTACCAGAGGGCTGGCTCCCAGAACCCTCCCTGTTACCAGATCTCGGTGGCCTCTAGAACACGTGCGTGCTGCCTCACCAGGTTCCCGCTACACCTGACAAAGGTTGCTGCCTGGGGCTCTGTGCTCAGGGAGGTGACTTTGTCGGCCCTGTGATGGAGAAAGATAACTCTGTAGTATAAAGGCTGGATTACTGATAAGGTTTTGACCTAGGGTAGAAGCCCGGGCTACAGATGTATAGATGGGCACACTGTATTAGAACAAACTTGTTACTGAGGCAGAATTGGTAGGATTTGGTGACCTCTTGGGGATAAGTCAAAGCAAATCTGCAGTGTGTCTAATGCGGTTTATTAGCAAGGCTTGAATCGAGGCATGCAGTTGAACAATGTGTAGGGGATAAGATGATGGGTTAATTTTTGGACCTGTTGATGTATCCATGCATCATCTGGTGAAGGCGTCCGGTGGGCAGTTGGATATACCAGAGGAGTCGACAGCTAGGAGACGAACGAGATGGTCACAGCGTGGGGATAACCAAGAGCAGTGGAGGGTGAGGAAAGTGGATTTCAGGGAGCAGTAATATTTAAGGGAGTTGGGAAGGAGGAGGATTCCTGGGTGAGGTACCAGGAGACTGAGACAGAATGGACTAGGGAAGGGAGAGACCCTGGGACATGGGCCTCGAGTGGCCGGAGATGTAGTGTGGCAGGGAGGTAGGCAGGGGGTCTGGAGGGCCGGACCCCGCAGCTGACGGTTGACATCCGGAAGCAGACCCACCGCTTGGGGGTTTTGGTTGCAAATCACTGCAAGTGAGTAGCTCGTTTAAGTGCATAAGGACATCATTGGAAAGATACAGGGGAAGTCACAGACGTCTGGACCTCTGGAGAGCCAGAGAACTGACTGCAGCCGAAGGAAGCTGGGCAGTTGGAGCCACAGGCCCGGCCAGGCCATGTGCTCAGTGTGGTTTAGGTTGTCCCTCAGCCGCCATCCATATGGCGAGATGGAGGCCTCAGGCCAGGATCCCTATGCCCTTAAACTGTCCTGTGAGCTCCTCCCTCTTGGTTTGATCACGTGGCAGTTTTCCAGTTAGAAGCGGGCTCCACGCTTGGGAGAAAGTGAGACCGTCCTGTTAATTTCTGGTGTTCTTGTACCTGTGACCGGTTCTTTGAGAGTGCAGTAGTGTGCACTCGAGGACCACCTGTGTTTGGCGGCTGTATTTCTTACTGAAATTGATAAAGGGGCGTGCCGATTCGAAACACGGGTGTCGAGAGCATGGTTAACATGAATGAGTGACTACCTGAGGGATGGGTCTGCTCCAGGTATCTGAGCAAGCCTTGTTTTGGGGCTTGCAGAGGCCGTCTGCGTGAAGCTCCTTGGGAGACCACGCTGGGCTCCTCTCCCTGACAGACGCTGTCGGGACGTCGCGTGAGCTGTGAGCAGGTGTCTGACTTCCTGCAGAGCTCTGGGTCTTGGGGTTCATCCTGTTCCCGGCGCCTGGATGCCCCATCTCCCTGACCCCTCCTCCTCAGCCTCAGGGTGTCCACGTGAGTGTTGCCTCCTTATTAATTAGCCTTCCCAAACCCTCAGTCTGAGTTCTCTGTTACTCTCTCTTTCCCCTCGTAGAACTTCTGGGTTGTTTTGTACTAACAACCGTGTGTATACGGAAATGCGGTCTTTCCATTTTACTGGACGGAAGGCTTAAGCTGGGCAGAGCTTTATGGTTTATTCGTTCACCACGCATCGCCCCTGCTGCGGGGCACCGAGCCTGCGACCGAGCAGGTCTTCAGTGTATTTGGTAAATGAAAACACGTCCAGGGTGTGGTTGGTACAGTTGGCAGGGGGGCAGGCGTACAGGACCCCAAGGAGGCGCGGGGCCCCTGCAGGGGAGCGTGGAGACCCTGCCAGGAAGGCTGTGAGGGAAGCAGGTGATGGAGCCGTGACATGGTGGGCGATAACTGTGTAGCCAGAGTCATCGTTTAGTTCTAGATGGGAGTAGACGTGTGGGTTGTTTTTGTTTTTGTTTTTTTAATTTTTTTTACCTGATTGAAAAAGTAAAGGCCTTAACATTTTTTAGAAAATGACAAAGAGAGTTAAAATCACCTATAATTCCACCGGTGTCCCATTTTGGTTTGTGAAACTTGGCTTTTCTGTGAGTGAATATGTACATTTTTCAAAACAAACAGGATTCTGTATGTTCGCGCCCTTTCCGTTTCCACACGTGGGCGCTGAGTGGCCGTGCGGTGCCGCGTGGCACGAGTGTGCACGCCTTGTGGCCACCACACTTCTGCCGTGGAAATTGCACTGTGCGTGAGGAGCCGTCTTTCTGTCGTGACTTCTGTCCTCCCAGACACGCAGCTTTCCTTCACTCCGGTGGCTAATGGAGTAGAGGGGGAATTGGGGTTCCAAGTTCTTATTTTTGACTAGTTCTGTCTCTTTGTGTGTGTGTGTGTGGGGGGGGTCTGTTTGCCTAAGTCATTGGATTCTCTCCATGGATCCAAGGAGACCCCCCAAAAGGTCATTCCTAACCCCCTGGGTACAATGGGCATTTTTAGCTTTCGGTGCCTGAGGCTCCCCTTTAAGAAGGAAAAACTGCTCCTTGTGAGTTTCTAGGTGAAGGATGTTAATAGTAATTACTTGTAATAGCAATAACAGCGGCAACAGCGCTCCCAGTTCCCAGTTGCTAATCCTCTCCTATGTGCCAAATGTTGCACTAGGCGCTTTGCATTTGGAACATTAGCTCATTTGTAACTCTTAAAAGAATCCTTGAGGTACACACCATGAGCCCCTGTGGTTCAGGTGAGAAACTGAGGCTTAACTAGATTAAATAGTTTGTACAAGGCTTACAAGGGTGGAGTTGGGCCCTGGACCTACAGTTGGCTGTTCTGGGGGTCTTCCTTGGCGACACTGTGTTTTATCTTTATTTTGTTTTTTTTTAAGTTTGTTTACTTAGAGAGAGCGCGTGCGCACAGAGAAAGAGGGAGAGAGAATCCCAAGCAGGGTCTGCGCTGTCAGGAAGGAGCCCCATGAGGAGCTTGAACTCACCAACAGTGAGTGTAACCTGAGCCGTTAGCTGACTGAGCCACCCAGCGCCCTCCACCCCCACGGCGACACTGCATTTTAAAAGTAGAAATGTTGTATCATTGTTTGGACCACATAGAAAATTCAGATGTAACTGCTTTTATGTATTTGGCTGCGGATCCTGGCGCACGGGAGAAGCAAGACAGGGTAGTTGGGTGCTCTTCCTGACTTTAATGACTGTATTTCCTTCTTGGGTTTCCCTACACTTTCCTTGGCTAATTCAGGTTTTACCTTCTGTTCCTCTGTTTTACTCTGTTGCTGGACAGCTGTTAAACATCTGTTACTCTGCTCTGACAACGTGTGGTCGATGTGTGCGTAGACAGTAGCCCTCTGTGTCCTGTGTGCGCGCTCCAGGAGCCTTCAGAGTGCAGGGGCTCGCTCGGCACCGTTTTCCTGTCACTGTGTCCTCAGGGCCTCACCGGTTACCAGTGAAGATGTCTCACAAAATTAGGTACTTCTCCCATCGAAGGAATAAAGGGCAAGAAGAAGATACGACAGAGTGGAAGGAGGAAGTCTCCTGTAAAGGAAAGGGTGCATTTTACATTTTCAAAAATAGAGTGTTCTTGGGGGTGAGGGAATCCTTTTGTGGATCTGGATGGTGGTGGGAGGGCACTTCTCAGAGGGAAACAGCCCGGATTTCCAAAAGCTAAATGTTAAAGTTGAGCATGGTTTGGTTGCAGACAAGAAGTTCTCCCGCCTCCTCCACTTGCTTTAAAACCGTTCATTTTTTATTTTTAAGGTCATCGGGTGGGGGTGGGGGTGGGGGGACCTCTTTGCTACCAGCCTAGCTCTTTGAGTGTGGCCTGACCCCTGAATCTTACCCTCCCACATGAACTTGAGAACTTGATTCTTTTCTTACAAAGACTTCTTTCCAACCCCTTCCCTCCCTCCAAAATACCCCATATTGGGAGCCAAGTGTTTTGAACAGAGCCTGGCTAGAGGGCACGTTGAGTATGTTCTTCTGGCCCATGGATATGGAAAAATAGAAGCTTTAAAGCAAATGTATGATAAAAAGGGAAGTGTCCCCCCAAGCCAGGGACACACTCTTTTCCCTCGTGAATGTGCTGTGTGGCCTGCGGTCCTCCACGTGCCTCTTTGCAACTGGAGAGAAGGTGGTCGGCCGTGGTTGAGATCACAGGCAGACGTGGGGGATCCAGAAGACAGTTTCTTGGACCACGCTTTCGGGGGCCTCGTGTCAGCAGAGTTGAACGTTTGAGGAGGGACCCCATGTGAGGGAAAGCTTCATTATTTCACATTCACATTTTCACATTCATTACTAACAAAGTTTGTACACAGGAGAACCTCAGTCAGGATGGACCCGAGCAGGTATCTGTTGGTTGCAGGAATCTCCCCCCCGCCTTCCACGCGTTCGTGATTAGAGAAACGTGCCCAGAGCACAGAGCGGTGCTCTTGAAGCATTCTCTAGAAAGTTAGGTAGAACTTGTGTGCTTGGCGTCACCTGAGGTCCGGCAAGGTTACTAGTTTGCATTCACTCTGGGATTTTCTGCTTGAGAAATTGTATTGAAATTCCGCGGGGTATTTTCAGCGAAGTTCACAGGCTCTTGTTGACTTAGAAGATCTGCGAAGAATTTGACGGCCCATTTGGGTGGAGGAATACAGGTCCGCTAATTATTACAAGCCTGGCTGATGTAAATGCTTCCCTTCGGTTTCCTAAACCAGAGCCCCAACCGAGATTCTCCCTGGGCTTGGAAAACGTGCCAAGCTTCTTGCATCGAACGGGACCCGTGATGGGGGGCATCCTCACTGGTCCCGTCTTGAGTGGGAGTGCTTCCAGGTCTGATGGTTGTCGGCCCTTTCTGCCAGAGATCCTTCAGTGAGGTTCAGAAAGCTTCTTTGCTTAGTTTACTGGATTTTTTTTTTTTTTTTTAAATAAGAAGAGGCTGCTGAATTTTATCAAATGCTATTTTCCCATCTACTCAGATGGTCATGTGTTTTTCATTAGGAGCCTTTCTGTCCTGTTCGACTTTTTATTTTTAAACCATTTGCACATAGTATATCCACTGACTCCAGGTTTGGGACTCCTTTAAGACGCTAACTTTACAGCAGTGTTTCCTCACATGTTTCTCCTTTGCTCTGTTCCTATCTGCTTTGTGTTTTGTAACAATTTCTACTTTTCCAGGCAGTTAGTGATTGGTTTTGTTTTAAAGCCTGTCCTGTCATTCCCTGGGTTTAGGGGAGAGTGAGGGCACACCCATGTGCTAACCAGGCTCAGGGACCCTCCAATGTCCGCTTGCCGTGTGTGGGCAGCTCGTGCTGCGTGGGAACTGACATGTTCTCATAACGTTCGAGACGACCCATTGCCTTTACTTGGAGATCCCGACTGCGAATCAGAGTTTGGAATTGTGTTATAAAGCCTGACAACTCAGCCTGAAATGTCAAGAGAAGACTAGAAGGTTCCTAGAACCTCAGCCATGGAGGAGCTGAAGGAATCTCCGGTGGGCTTTCCAGGCCAGACTGCTGACCCTACCGTCCTTCCTGGACTGCGAGATAAAAACCACATGGATTCCACCCTGCTTTGCCCCAAAATAGCGCTCCCCTGCTTCCCCACCCCCAGTGAACGCACATTCCTCGAGCATCCACCTCTCAGATGTTTGTGAACGGGAAGGAGAAGGCCAGATGTTGTACAGCTGTATCCAGTCTGCTTCAGACGGGGCCTGGTTCACACTTGGAGGCAGGAATGAGGACAGGCCCACGGCGCCCTCTAGGCGAGGTTCTTGGGGAGTGTTGCTTGCGGGTGTGGGCGGAAGGCAGGTGCGGGAAGAGCTCTGGGTCTTGAGCGGGAGACCTGTCCCATTCTTCCAGCTTAAGCAGAAGCCAGGCACAGGTACATCGCCTTTTTTAGATGTAGCCTCTTTGCCTGAGGTTTTCCAGGCTAGTGACACGGCTTGATGTTCTGGGCCACCAGGGATGAACATTTCAAATCTGGTTTTCTTGGTTTAGAGACAAAATTACCGTTTCCTCCCTTTTTTCAAAAAATGCTTATTTATTTTGAGAGAACATGTGTGAGCTGAGGAGGGGCAGACAGAGCCCCACTCAGCCGGAGTCAAGATCAAGGGTCTGGCGCTTAACCGATTGAGCCCCCGAGGTGCCCCTCCTCCCTTTTTGAAGAACTAATAATTTCAGCATAAACTGTCTCCACCTTTAATTTTTTGGCAAGCTTCAGGGTAGCCTTATATGGACAATATTTATCCCATAGCTTGAGCTTTGTACCCAGAGCAATTCCTGTGAACGCTTCGTTGGGTATGTGATAGTACATATGTACACATCTGATTGGACAATATCACATAAATAATCTTGTAATTGAGACTTTATTAACATTAGACCTTTAATTCAATATACGATAGGCTGACCATTGGTTTAGAATTTGGTTTGGGGCCCTCATTGTGTGCTGCATGTGCTAGGTTTTCTACTTCTGTTGGACTGCACAGAAAGTGCCAATGAAAAACAGGCATCTGATGGCAGAGTGGGGAAGCAAGGATCCCAGATGCTAGGGTTCCAAAACAGAAAGACTAACTGAAAACCTTATTTTTCTCTAACAGCTCTATCGAGACACAATTTATATCCCATTAGATTTACCCACTTACTTTTTATTTCTATTAAAAAAAAATTTTTTTTAACGTTTATTTTTGAGACAGATGGAGACAGAGCATGAACGGGGGAGGGTCAGGGAGAGAGGAAGACACAGAATCTGAAACAGGCTCCAGGCTCTGAGCCATCAGCACAGAGCCTGATGCGGGGCTTGAACTCACAAACTGCGAGATCATGACCTGAGCCGAAGTCGGACGCTTAACCGACTGAGCCACCCAGGCGCCCCACTTTTTATTTCTATTTTAAAAAATTTTTAATGTTTATTTTTGAGAAAGAGAGAGAACGCGAGTCAGGGAGAGGGGCAGTGAGAGGGGGAGACACAGAATCCAAAGCAGGCTCCAGGCTCTGAGCTGTCAGCACAGAGCCTGACATGGGACTCAAACCCATAAACTGTGAGATTATGACCTGAGCTGAAGTCGGTCACTCAACCGACTGAGCCACCCACGCGTCCCTAAAATTCACCCATTTAAGGTGTACAGTTCAGTGACTTCTAATAAATTTACCGAGTTGTACAGTCCTCACCTAGTCAATTTTGGGACCTTTCCATCACCCTGAGAAGATCCCTTATAAGTGGTGGCAGTCAGTCTTTGCACTGAGCCCCAACCAACACTACTCTGCTTTCTGCCCCTAGAGATTTGCCTTTTCTGGACATTTAGCTTGTGTGGAATCCTACAGTATGTGGTCTTTTGCATCTGACTTCTTTTACTTATCATCATGTTTTCAAGGTTCGTATATGTGGTAGTAGGTATTAGTAGTTCTCCCCCCCCCCCCCCCAAATAATTTCCACTGTGTGTGTATACCACAACCTGCAAATCCATTCATCCATCGATGGGTATTTGGGTTGTCTCCACCTTTTGTCTATTGCAAATAGTGCTCCTGTGAATGTATTGAATTCCTGTTTTCAGCTCTTCTGGGTACATACCTATTAGAACTCCTGGGTCCTTTGGTAATTTTTTGTTTGACTTTTTGAGAAATTGGTAAACCATTTTCCAGGGTAGCTGAACCATTTTATATTCCTCCTGGCAGTGTATGAAGGTTCCAGTTTCTCCACATCTTTGCCAACACTTATTAGTATCTTTAATTAAAAAAATAGTATAGCCCCCCACCCCACCCCCAATTATTACAGCCAAATCCTGGTTGGTATGAAGCATGGTCTCATTGTGGTTTTGATTTACATTTCCTAATGACTAATGATGCTGAGCATCTTTTCATGTGCTTATTGGGTATTTGCGTATCTTCTTTGGAAAAATGTTTAGGTGCTTTGAATTTTTAAATTGGGTTGTTGGCTGTTGAGTTGTAAGAGTTCTTTATGTGTTTCGGATACTTAGACCCTTATCAGATGCATGATTTGCATTTTCTCTCCTGTAGATTGTCTTTTCACTTTCTTGGTAATGTTAATTGCACAAGTTTTTAATTCTGGGGACACCTCGGTGGCTTAGTTAAGCGTCTGACTCTTGATTTCGGTTCAGCTCATGATTACATGGTGCGTGAGTTTGAGCCCCACGTTGGACTCCATGCTGACAGCACAGAGCCTGCTTGGGATTCTCTCTCCTTTCTCTGCCTCTCCCTCACTCCCTCTCAAAAAAATAAGAAATAAACTTTATTTAAAAAAAAATTTTTTTTTTCAATGTTTATTTATTTTTGGGACAGAGAGAGACAGAGTATGAACGGGGGAGGGGCAGAGAGAGAGGGAGACACAGAATCGGAAACAGGCTCCAGGCTCCGAGCCATCAGCCCAGAGCCTGACGCGGGGCTCGAACTCACGGACCGCGAGATCGTGACCTGGCTGAAGTCGGACGCTTAACCGACTGTGCCACCCAGGCGCCCCAAGAAATAAACTTTAAAAAAAGCTTTTAATTTTGATGAAGTCCAATTTACATATTTATTTCTTTTGTTGCGTGTGCTTTGGGCATGATATCTAGGAGTGCATTGCCAAATTCAGGGTCATGGAGATGTACCCCTATGTTTTTTTTCTAAGAGTTTTATGGTTTTAGCACTTACATTTAGCTCATTAATCCACTTGGAGTTAATTTTTATGGTAGAGGTAGGGGTTCAACTTCATTCTCTTGTATGTAGATGCCCAATTGTCCCAGCACCCTTGGTTGAAGAGGCTATTCTTTTAAATATTTTTTATACATGGTTCTGTTTTTAGGCTCTGTCTTCTGTTCCCCTGACCTTTTAATCTATTTTTGTACCAGTACCACACTCTTGTTGTTATCACCGCTTCAATACGTTTTAGTCTATGCCTCCCGACTCAAGCCTGTTCTTGTATTCATGTCATCTCTATATTTAAGAAGCAGAGTGCAAGTGCAGACTACTCTCTTTTTTTCAAGTTTCAAAGAAATTTTATTTTTATGTAATTAATGTTTTATTTTTAAAATTTACATCCCAGTTAGTTAGCATATGGTGCAACAATGATTTCAGGAGTAGATTCCTTAGCGCCCCTTTCCCATTTAGCCCACACCCCCTCCAGCAACCCTCTGTTTGTTCTCCATATTTAAGAGTCTCTTCTCTTTTTGTCTCCCTCACTGTTTTTATATTATTTTTGCTTCCCTTCCCTTATGTTCATCTGTTTTGTATCTTAAAGTCCTCATATGAGTGAAGTTGTAGGATATTTTCTTTCTCTGACTGATTTCTCTTAACATAATACCCTCTGGTTCCATCCACATAGTTGCATATGGCAGGATTTCATTCTTTTTGATTGCCGAGTAATACTCCATTGTGTGTGTATGTATATATATATATATATATATATATATATATATATATATATATGCGCCACATCTTCTTTATCCATTCATCCATCGATGGACATTGGGGTTCTTTCCATACTTTGGCTGTTGTTGATAGTGCTGCTATAACCATTGGGGTGCATGTGTCTCTTCGAAACAGCAAAAATGTGTCCCTTGAATAAATACCTAGTAGTGCAATTGCTAAATAGTAAAGTAGTTCTATTTTTAATTTTTTGAGGAACCACCATACTGTTCTCCAGAGTGGTTGCACCAGTTTGCATTCCCACCAGCAATGCAAAAGAGATCCTCTCTCTCCGCATCCTCCCCAACGTCTGTTGTTGCCTGAGTTGTTCATGTGAGCCATTCTGACAGATGTGAGGTGGTATCTCCTTGTGGTCTTGATTTGTATTTCCCTGATGTGAGTGATGTTGAGCAGTTTTTCACCTGTCGGTTGGCCATCTGGATGTCTTCTTTGGAGAAGTGTCTTTTCATGTCTTTTGCCCATTTCTTCACTGGATTATTTGTTTTTTGGGTGTTGAGTTTGATAAGTTCTTTATAGATTTTGGATACTAACCCTTTATTGGTTATGTTGTTTGCCAGTATCTTCTCCCATTCCGTCGGTTGCCTTTTAATTTTGCTGATTAGACTACTCTTTCTAATAGTTTATATGAAGAAAAAAGAGATTGAATGGGTTCCTTCAGAGCTGTCACACAGTGCGGATGGGGTGGGAGAGATTTGAATGTGTTTATAGATTGATGGAATAGGAAAAGTTGAAGATCAAAGAGAGAAGGGGGTGTGGCTTGGGGTCAGGGATTTGGAGGACGAGAGGAATGAAAGGCAAGAGCACAGGCTTGTAAGTGGTGAAAGTTGCCCACCTTTACCTGACTCCCTGGAAACTAGGGCTGCAGCGTAGTAAAACTACGTTAAAACGCTTTGGTTTTTGTAAACTAAGTATGGAGGGCTTGGAAATCAGGTTAAAATTTAGGCATTTGAAATTAAGTGAATGTGTGAAAGCTAGTCATTCTTTGTTTGATCTTGCTAAATAGATTAATGTTTGCATTAATTAGCACTGTCTTTTCCCTTTGGGAGTGTGAGTTTTGATTTAAAGTAAATTAGGAAGGATTGAGATTAAATTTTGACCTACCAAACTTAGTTTTGAAATAAAAGCCATGTCTTGGTTCTGTGATAGTTGAGCGTTTTACTGATGACCTTATCTCTACAGAGTTTTTTCTTTGTTTTTTGGTGGGGGGTAGAATGGTGTTTTATGAAGTGCTGGTTTGTGTGGTCAAGATGAGAAGTGATAGAGTGAGCTGCTAATTATACGAAAAGAAGTGGCACTGAACTGGACCCCCCTCCCTCCAACCATTTGAGTCCCCCCTCTCCCCAACCGCCTGGGTCCCCCCCCTCCCTCCAACCACCTGGGTCCCCCACTTCCCCTCCAACCACCTGGGTCCCCCCCCAAACCACCTGAGTCCCCCTCCCCTCCCAACCACCTGGGTCCCCCTCTTCCCCCAACCACCTGGGTCCCTCTCTCCCCCGAACCACCTGGCTCCCCCTCCCCCCAACCACCTGAGTCCCCCTCCCCTCCCAGCCACCTGGGTTCCCCCCTCCCCCCCAACCATCGAAGACTATCACTAGGCTCATCCCACTCACCAAGTGTTTTTGTTCACCTTCTTCTGCTTGTCTGAGTTTGCACGTGTTTGGACTGCAGAAGGATGAGTCTGAAGTGTTAACTGTGGTCATCTCCATGTGCTGGGGTTGTAGCTGCTTTTTCTTTTGCTGCTTCTGGAGGGGCATGTATTTTTGCTTTTTGTGCGATAGAAAAATTCTTTTTTTTTTTTTAATTTTCTTTATTTATTTTTGAGACAGAGACAGAGCATGAGCAGGGAAGGGGCAGAGAGAGAGGGAGACACAGAATCGGAAGCAGGCTCCAGGCTCTGAGACATCAGCACAGAGCCCGATGCGGGGCTTGAACTCACAGACTGTGAGATCATGACCTGAGCCGAAGTCAGACGCTCAACAGACTGAGCCACCCAGGTGCCCCTAGAAAAATTCTTTAAAAAATAAACAGGGTAGAGTTGTGAATCAGTGAGAAACGTGTGTGGAAACTGAAAAGACTATATTTGCATCAAAACTCGCAGGTTTTGATGATGTGACTGCTGTGATCACACACATTAGCTGCTGTTGCAGTTTTGGAGAATAACTTGTGTCTAAGTGTCTATAGCTAACCTCCATACCAGCGAGGAAGTGGAATATCCTTACTTTGGCTTACTTCCAATAGTGAAGGAGAAAATGACTTGCCTATCAGTAAAGGCTGCCAGCAGGTGTTTAGTTTGTGTTAAATTTATTATTTACTGATTCATTGACTGCTAAGAGCAAGCCAGCCAGACTGTTCTGTGGAACTACTTTTTAAAATGTTCTTTTGTCATATCTGTTGTGTTGTCAAATAAAAACCGTTACTGGAGGGGCGCCTGGGTGGCTCAGTCAGTTACGCATCTGACTCTTGGTTTCTGCTCAGGTCGTGATCTCACGGTTCTTGAATTCGAGCCCCACATCGGGCTCTGTGCCCGATGGTTAAAAAAATTAACCATTACTGGACATGTGGAACCTTTCTTTTTTTTTTTTAATTTTTTTTTTTAACGTTTATTTATTTTTGAGACAAAGAGAGACAGAGCATGAATGGGGGAGGGTCAGAGAGAGGGAGACACAGAATCTGAAACAGGCTCCAGGCTCTGAGCGGTCAGCACAGAGCCCGACACGGGGCTCGAACTCCCAGACCGCGAGATCGTGACCTGAGCTGAAGTCAGACGCTTAACCGACTGAGCCACCTAGGCGGCCCTGGAACCTTTCTTTATCATGGTGAAATATATCTGATGAACTGGTTGAGGTTAAGAGTCAGCAGCACGTCATAGAACTACTTGCCTGGGCTGCTGCTCGTCGACAGGCTGAAATGAAATGGTCAGTGAATCCTCTGGGTCAGTGGATGCCATCATGACGGGTGTAGCTGAAGAAAGCAGGGCGCTTGCCGTGTGCAGCACGGAGACCGTGGTTGGGCGCTCTCGCCCTTGTTCCATCTGATGTTCCGTTTTTAGGATGAGGAAGTCCTGATACTCAGTGTAGATGGACCTTGATATTTCTGTCTTCGAAAGTCTGGCTGGTGTTTCATTAGCACCCTGACCGATCCCATCAGAGGCTCTGATGAGCCCTCTGGCAGAAAGGACCACGTTCTCTGTTCTTGAGCCAGCGGCTCTTCTCCCTCCCCTTGTCGCTTTTCTCTGGATGGCTCACAGGGCCTGTGTGACTGGAGACAGAGTGTGCCAGTTCTTTCTGGTCATCAAGGTGGAGAGGACACCTAGTATTTTTCCTTAGGTGGTATAAATGCTGTTGAAAAACTTTAAATTTGAATTACAGATGCACTGAAGTTTGCAGAGATAGTACAGAAAGGTCTCACTTGCTCTCACCCACTTCTTTTCGTTGGTTATGTCTCACGTAACTGTAATCTGGTATCGAAATCAGGACATTGATATTGGGGCAATGTGGGTGTATAGTTGTGTATCAGCTTATCACTCCTGTAGATTCACGTGACCAGTACTGCGATCAAGATACAAAACTCCTCTGTCACCACAAAGATCTCCATCTGTCTCCTGGTACCCCATTTACAGTCACACCTGCTGTCCCTGCTCCCAAACCATCCTTAAGGCGGGGCAATGACTAATCTGTGTCCCATCTCCATAATTTTGTCATTTCAAGAGTCTTACGTAAGTGGAATCATACACTTCCCCGCCCCCGCCCCCCCACCTCAATAGAATGCCCTTGAGACCCATCAAGTTGTTGCATGTATCAGTAGTTCATTCATTTTTATTGCAAAGTAATATTTCAAGGTCTGGATGTGCGACAGTTGATTCACTTACCTGTCTGATGCTTGGGTTGTTTCTGGTTTGGGGATGGAAGTAAAACTGTTGCGAACATTTGCATATAGGTTTTTGCATGGACATAATTTTTAAACTGCTCTGGGATAAATGTCCAGGAGTGATATTCCTGGGTCCTTTAGTAAGTGTATGTGTAGTTTTGTAAGAAACCACCAAACTGTCTCCCGCAGAGCTTTACCATTTTACATCGCGTTTAACAATGTTTGAGAGATCCAGGTTCCCCTCAGATTCTCTGTTGCTTTTTTTTTTTTTTTAATGTTTGTTTATTTAAGAGGGGCAGGGATCCGAAGCAGTCTCCACGCTCACATCATGAGAGCCCGATGTGGGAGCCTGAACTCAAGAACCGCAAGATCATGACCTGAGCCGAAACCAAGAGCCGGATGCTTAACTGAGCCACCCATCCGCCCCTGTGTTGCTCTTTTTTATGTTGGCTGTGGTCTTCACCTGCATTTTCGAATGACTTGTGCTGCGGAACGCCTTGTCCTGTACTCGTTTGCCATCTGTAGACCCTCTTCGATGAGCTGTTTCTTCATAGGCGCTGTCTGTTTTCTAATTGGCTTGTTTGCTCTTTACCGTTGAATTTTCAGAGTCCTTAATACATTCTAGATGGGAGCCCTTTATCAGATGTGTGGCTTATAAATATTTCTCCCAGTGGGTAGCCTGCTTTGTCATTCTCTTAGCAGGGTCTTCTGCAGAGCAAAGGTTTTTTAGTTTCAGTGAGGTTTTTTAGTTTCATTCTTCTACGGTTAATGCTTCTGGTGTCATGTTTAAGAACTCTTTACTAAGATCTAGCTCCTCAAAGGTTTTCTCTTACTTTGTCTTTGAAAAGTTGTATAGTTTTACATTTGACATTTAAATCTATGATCCATTTTGAGTTAATTTATTTTTGTTTATTTTGAGAGAGAGAGAATGAATGAATGAATGAATGAATGAGATCAGGAGAAGGGGGAGAGAAAATCCCAGGCAGGCTCTGCTCTGTGAGTGTGGAGCCTGACTCGGGGCTTGATCCCGTGAACCTGTGAGATCATGACCTGAGCTGAAATCAAGAGTCAGACAGTTAACTGGTTGAGCCACCTAGGTGCCCCTAAGTTAATTAAAAAAAATTTTTTTTTAATTGTTTCTTCCTTTTATGAGAGAGAGAGAGAGAGAGAGGGAGGAAGTGAAGGAGGCAGAGAGAGCATGAGCAGGGGAGGGGCAGAGAGAGAGAAGAAGACACAGAATCTGAAACAGGCTCCAGGCTCTGAACTGTCAGTATAGACCCTGACGTGAGGCTCAAACCCATGAACCATGAGATCATGACCTGAGCCGAAGTCAGATGCTTGACAGACGGAGGCACCCAGGTGCCCCTAAGTTAATTTTTATATAAAGCGTGAAGGTTAGGTCATAGCTCATTATTTTGCCCATGAATATCCATATGTAGTTATTTGAGCCTCATTTGTTGCAAAGCCTGTCATCCTCTGGAGAACTGCTCTTGTACCTTTGTCAAAAAGGAGAGGGCTGTGTGAGAGGCTCTTTGGAGGTCTGAGTGTTTGTCCCATTTAGTCTTTTCCAAAATTGTTCTTAGCTATTCTGATTTGACTTGTCATATAAGTTGTAGAATAGCCTTCACTATATACATATATATTTAGTGTGTGTGTATATATATATATATATATATATATAATCTTAATATACTATATATATATAATCTCAAAAAAATCTTGCTAGGATTGTAATAGGAATTACACTAAACATATGTGTCAATTGGGGAGAAATTGACATCTTTACTGTGGTGAATCTTCCATTACCTGAACACAGTATGTCTCTCCATTTACTTAGATTTTTAATTTCATTCATCAGTGTTTTGTGGCTTTCAGCATACGAGTCCTGTACATGTTTTATTAGATTTACACCCAACTTTGGTTTTTGAGCGATGGGGTAACGTTAAAATTTTGTCTATCACGTGTTCATTGTTAGTACAGAGAAGCACAGTGTTGATCTTATATCTTGCATTTCTGTTGAACTTTCAAGTTTTAGAAGATTTTTAAAAATTTATTTAGAGAGAGAGAGAGAGAGAGAGAGAGAGCAAAAGCACAAGTTGAGGAGGAGTAGAGAGAGAGCGGGGGAGAGAGAGAATCCCAAGCAGCCTCAGCACTGTTAGGGCAGAGCCGGATGTAGGACTCGAACCCAACGAATCCGTGAGATCATGATCTGAGCTTCAGTCCGATATGTAACTGACTTAGCTGCCCAGGCGCCCTAAGTTTTGGAAGATTTTTTGTTAGGTTCCTTGGACTATTATATAACCTGCAAATAGGGATACTTTTATTTCTTCCTTGAGATTTCTGTATAGTGATTTTTACAACCGTATTCGTGAGAAACAGTTTGCTGATAATTTACTTTTTTGTATTATCTTAGTTTCGTTTTGGTGTTAGGGTTAATACTAGCTTCATAAAATGAACTGGGAAGTAAGTGTTCCTTCCTGTTCGCTTTTTTTGAAGAGATTATATAGAATTGGTGTTAATTCTTTAAACCTTTGGAAGAACTCTCCAGTGAAACCACGTGAACTTAGAGATCTGGTTTTTTTTTTGTTTTGTTTTAAATTACAGATTGAATTTCCTTGATTGTTATTGGCACTTCAAATTATCTACTTAATTTGCGATGAGTGGTAATAGTTTCTGGTCTTTGAGAAATTGATGCATTTCATCTTAGTGTAGTTTATAGCGTTTCTTTATCCTGTTGATGTCTGGAGGCACAGTCGTGATGGCCCTGTCTCACTCCTCACGGTGTTAGTTTATATCTTTTCTTAGGGTTGTCAGCTTTATGTATTTACTCATGGAACCCAATTTTGTGTTTCCTTGATATTTCTCCATTGTTTTCTCATTTCAATTTCATTGACTCCTGTTCCTTATTACCTCCTTCCTTCTGCTTGCCTTCAGTTTATTTTGTTCTCTTTTAGTTTTTGAGATGGGAACTTAGATTATTCATTTGGTACTTTTCCTCTTTCCTAATGTCAGTATTTTAGTGCTATACATTTTCCTCTCAGCACTCATTGATGTGAGTGCTTCATTGATGCCCCACAAATGTTCATGTGTTGTATTTTCATTTTCACTCAGTTCAGTGTATTTTTTTTAACTACTATTTTGGGGGGAGCGCAAGCAGGGAAGGGGCAGAAAGATGGGGACAGAGGATCCGAAGCGGGCTCTGCGTTGATAGGCTGACAGCAGTGAGCCCGACGTGGGGCTCGAACTCACAGACCTGAGCCGAAGTTAGACACTCAACCAACTGAGCCACCCAGGTGCCGCATTCAGTGTATTTATTTTTTAATTTCCCCTGGGATTTCCCATTTATTCCATGGATTAACTAAAAGTGTGTTTAGCTTCCTGGGATTGGGAGACTTTCCCGTTATCTGTTACTGATTTCCAATTTGATTCCATTGTCATTAGAGAACCCGCTCTGATTTCCATTCTTTTAAATTTATTGAGGTTTGTTTTGTGCACCAGCATATGATCTGTCTTAGCCCTTGTGTTTAATTTATATTGGATTAGGTCCTGGATATGGAGGAGGGGACGGTATACATCCTACCAAAGATTCACATCTATCCCACATGCAAAATACATTTGTCCTATGCTGACATGCCCTGAAGTCTCCACCCATCACAGCATCAAGTCAGAGTCGAAAATCTCACCTAAATGTCATCAGCTCAACCAGACATGGGTAAGAGTCTGGGTGTGATCCATTTGAGGCAAAATTCCTCTCCATCTGTGGATCTGTAAAGTTAAAACCAGATTATCTGTTCCCCAAATACAATGGCGGGCAGGCACAGGATCGCAGGTATAGATATTCCCATTCCAAAAAGGAGAAAGATGAGAGAAAGAGGGAGCAAAGAACAGGAGAGGAGAAAGAGATAAGAGAGAGAAGAAAGGAAGAAGGAAAGTTACTGGTTCCAAGCGATTTCAAGATTCACCTCGGCAAACTCACTAGATCTCAAGGCCCAGAAGCAACCTGTGGG
The DNA here is from genome assembly GCF_028749965.1 of Puma concolor. NCBI lineage: Eukaryota > Metazoa > Chordata > Mammalia > Carnivora > Felidae > Puma > Puma concolor. Next base: position 5,397,525 of record NC_141682.1, read on the forward strand.
CCTGCGGCTTCCCTCCGTGTCGTGTTGTTTCTCTCGAGGGTAGCGCACGTGAGCACCGAGTAGTTGAATCAGCCTGTTTTCCGTCTGTAGAACTGGGCAAATCTGACCGCTTTCTCTCATTCTCTCTCTTTTTCGTTCCAAGCTGGCAGTTTTTCTGGGGGTGTTAACTTTCTCGAAGACCTGTGGGTCTCCTGGGTATTTCACGCGGCTTTACTCCAGCAGACGCAAGGGTCCTCGGTGGGTCTTTCCTGTGTCATCTCGTCTGTGTTCGCGGCTTCTGCCAAGGTAGTTGAAAGGATCTACGAGGGACAGGCTCACTCTCGCCACAGAGCCTTCTGTGTGAACAAGTAGAGTATTGCGTCCTCTGAGAGCCCCTGAGATACGTTAGCTGGCCACACCCTTGGCTTTGTCTTCAGAGCGCGTTCCCCACATCACCAGGCCCTGGTTCCTTTTTGCCTCACAGTGTTGTCCTCAACGTGTCTCTTCCCCCTTGCGTTTCTCCACAAGCAGCAGGAAGAACCAGGCTGCACCTTCAGCCATTTGCTGGGAAATCACCTCAGTTAAATATCCAAGTTCATTGTGACGAGTTCTGCTTTCCACCGACTCACAGGGTGTCGTTCAGCTTGGTGCCTCCTTTGTCCCTGAGCCCTCGCTGCCGGTGCGGTCACGCCCTCTCTCTACCAGTGGCCTTTGATGGTTGAGGTGCTCCCTGACCACACAGCCCTTGTCTGCTGTGCTCCTCGCTTCCTGAGTCCTCAGTGGCGAGGTCTGCAGCACCCACATTTCTACTCGCCCTTGTTTAAGGCAGTCCAGGCCTTTGCTGTCCTTCAGCTCGAGAGTCCCTTCCACATTTTGGGGTATTTGTCACAGCACTGCCCAACTTCCAGGTACTGGAATCTGCACTTATAACGGACTTGCTGGCTAAACACAACAAATCTTTGCCGTGGTGCACTCCTGGAGGTCAGAAGTCTACAGTCAGGGGCGCCTGGGTGGCTCAGTCGGTTGAGCGTCCGACTGCAGCTCAGGTCATGATCTTGCGGTTGATGGGTTCGAGCCCCGCAACGGGCTCTGTGCTGGCAGCTCGGAGCCTGGAGCCTGCTTCGGATTCTGTGTCTCCCTCTCTCTCTGCCCCTCCCCTGCTCATGCTCTGCCTCTGTTTCTCTCTCTCAAAAATGAATGAACGTTAAAAAAAAAAAAAAAAAAAAAGAAAGTCTGCAGTCACTTTACTGGGCCAGATATAGGTGGCAGCTGGGCTGGGCCCCCTTCGGAAGCTCTAAGGGAGAACCAGTTTTCTTTTCTTTCTTTTTCCCAACGCGGCTCATGCTCTTTTCCTATCTTCCAAGTCAACGTCCTTGAATCTTGCTTCCATGATCCCAATGCCTTCCCTGCATCAAATGTCCCCTGCCTGCCTTAAGGAAGGGCACTTGTGATGGCAGTTGAGTGCCCCTTCTGCACCGATCCAAGCCAGCCTTCTACCTCAGGATCTTAAATTGTATATACAAAGTCCCTTGTGTCATATGAGGTAATATTCACAAGGTTTAGGGATTAGGACCTGGATTTGGGGAGTGGAGGGCATTATTCAGCCCCCTAGAATGTTCTGTGGGTTCTTGAAAGAATGAGTTTTGTACTGTCGCCTGGTAGAGCGTTGTGCAGAGTCAGTTAGGCCTTGTTGGTTGATGATGTTGAATGTTTCTGTGTCCTTGCCCATTTTCTGTCTGGTTGTTGAGGGAAGGGGATTGACATCTGCCACTAAAATTGTTGATTGGTCTATGTCTCCTGTTTAGTTTTGAGAGAGAGGGAGTGGGACACGGGTAGAGGGAGAGAGAGAATCCCAAGCAGGCTCCGCACTGCCAGCGCAGAGCCTGATGCAGGGCTTGAACTCAAGAACTCTGAGATGATGATCTGAGCCGAAATCAAGTGTCAATCGCTTAACCGACTGAGCCACCCAGGTGCCCCTCTCTAGTTCTGATGTTGTTGGAGCCATACATTGTGCAACTGTGCTGTTTGTTGCCTACGCATTTAGGATGGCTTTGTCCTGATGGATTGACCCTTCCATCATGATAGAATGTCCCTGTCTCTGGTGATTTTCTTTGTTGTGAAGTCTCCGATGTCTGAGAGCGATACAGACAATCCCTAACTTTCTACGGTTGGACGTGCTTGTTTGTTACCTTGCCATGGCGTGAAAGTGATATGCATTCAGGAGAAAGCATACTTCAGAATTTTGGATTTTGATCTTTCCCCGGCTAGTGCTTTATAGCATGACGTTCTTTCATGGTGCTGGACAGTGGCAGCCATGCGATACCATAGGTAGAGGACCGAAACACTGACGGCCATTCTGTAGCCATATAACCATCCTGTTTTCCTCTCTCGGTACAGTGTTCAATTATGTTAACGTGAGATATTCAGCACTTTGTTAGAAAACAGGCTTGGTGTTAGATGACTTGACCCATCTGCAGGCCGATGTAAGTGTTCTGAGCACATTTAAGGTGGGCTGGGCTCAGTGATGATCAGAAGGCGTGGTAGGTTGGGTGTATTAAATGTATTTTCGACATACGATTTTTTCAACTTACCATGGGTTTATTGGGACCAAAAATCATCCCAAGTCAAGGGAGATCTGTATAGCCACTCCTGTTTTCTTTTGCTTAATAAGCATGATTTGTCTTTTTCCATTCTTTTTTTTATTTTATTTTTTATGTTTTACTTTATATTTGAGAGAGAGAGCATGCATGAACATGAGCAGGGGAAGGGCAGAGAGACGGAGACAAAATTTGAAGCAGGCTCCAGGCTCTGAGGTGTCAGTACAGAGCTCAACCTGGGACTTGCACTCCCAGTGAGATCATGACCTGAGCCGAATTCAGACGTTAAACCGACTGAGCCACCCAGGCGCTCCCCCCACCCCGCCCCGCCTCCAATTCTTTGACTTTTAACCTACATTTATCATCGTGTTTGAAATGTCTTGTAGCCCCCATGTAGTTTGGTCATTAAAAAAAAAAAAAGCTGCCAATCTGTGTCTTTTAATTGGTCTTTTATGTTGAAGGTGATTATTAATGTATCAGGACATAAGTTGTCATTTCACTTTTTTTTTTTCCTGGTCCTCTCTTTCTTATTTCTCTGAATTTCTTCCTGTTAGTTACTTGAACATTTTTTTAAGAATTCCAGTTTGACATAGGCATATTGTCTTTGAGGGTATCTGTTTGTGTAGTCGTTGTGTGTGTGGTTGCTCAAGGGTGTTTGCATGTATTTATGTTACATATATAAAATACGTAAATAATTAAGTCTCTTTATATAATTAGAGTTTGCTGGGGTCATCATTTCATCATTTCAAATGAAACGGAAACTTTTTTTTTTAAGTTTATTTTCGAGAGAGAGTGGGCACACAAGCAAGGGAGGAACAGAGAGAAGGAGAGATGGAATCCCAAGCAGGCTCTGCACCATCAGCCCAGAGCCCGATGTGGGGCTTGAACTTACAAACCGACATGAAACCAAAAGTGGGAAGCTCAACGGACTGTGCCCCCCGGCTCCCTGAAATAGGGAAACTGGACCTCTCTTTATATCTCTTACCTGTTTCTTGTACATACTCCATCCGACAGTGTTGTAAGTTTTGTCCCAACCATACTCTAGAGAATTTGAGAAGGAAAGTTTATTGTACTTACCCACGTTTTTACTCTTTCTGTAGCTGTGCCTTCTTTTGCCGTCTCCTTTCTGTCTAGGGCCCGGGAGCCATTCTTTGAGGGCAGGACTGCTGGTGACAGATTCTCTCAGCGTTCGTTCACCTTCGATAGTTTTAAGTTCTCCTTCATTCCTGAAGGAGGCCTTCAGCATGCATGGAATCGAGAGCTGATGGTTCCTTTCTTTCTTTACTTGAAAACCCGTTGCAGGACTTCCACCGGCCGTGTGGGCTTTTGATGAGCAATCCGGCCCTTCATCTGCTCCTGTGGGGAGGTGTCCTTGTCTCCGGCCGATTTCAGACTTCTTTCCTCTTTCAGAAGCATTTGTGTAATGTGACTTGGCGTAGATCTCTGGGCCATGCTATTTGGAGTTTGCTCACCTTCTTGAATTTGTAGGTTTGGGGCTTTTTTGTTTTTGGTGTGTTTCTTGGGGGGCAAATTTGGGAAGTTTTCAGTCATTTTGAGAAAGACTTTTTCAGCCTCTTTTTCCTCCTTTGTTTCGGGGAAGTACTTTGTTCTCTTCTCGACTGTCGGAAGCCCCTTTCAAGTGTGAAGCATCTGGTCTTGGCTTGTAAGAGTTCGCCAAGAACTTTCTGGTCATGCACACCTCTCTGGGATTTTCTTTGTTGACTCAGGTGCCCCATATTGGAAGTGGGGTTCTGAAATCCTGTCATGACTCTTTCAAATCTCGAGAAGTAACAGATGTAATTCTCCTCGGAGGAAGAGAGGGTGTCCTATCCCACTTTATTCACATGCAAAATGACTCTAGTTCTGTGTGGGGTGGGTTTTTGTTACAAAATTTGTGTCTGTTTTCTATTTAACTAAAAGAAATTCACTGTTTTGTCCAAAGCTGATCAAAATCGAGATGGGGTGTCCGGGTGGCTCAGTCGGTTAAGCGTCCAAGATCGGCTCAGGTCTCAGGTCATGATCTCACGGTTTGTGAGTTTTGAGTCCTGCGTTGGGCTCTGTGCTGACAGCTCGGAGCCTGGACCCTGCTTCGGATTCTGTGTCTCCCTCTCTCTCTGCCCCTCCCCTTTCTCTCTCTCAAAAATAAATGAATAAACAGTTAAAAAAATTTTTTTAATCAAAATAAAGGGGCACCTGGCTGGCTCACTCGGAAGAGCATGCAACTCTTGATCTCAGGGTTGTGAGTTCGAGCCCCAGGTTGACAGTAGAGATTACTAAAAAAAATAAAAAAATTTAAATCAAGATAAAATACGGTTTTCTCTATAGTAATTGTATGAGTGGGCAGCTCTTGCCTGTAAGGGTGAGGAAGCACAGAGCTTCACAGAGCAAAGGTTAGCAGCAGCCTACAGTTTTTATTGTAAGTGGTAATCTGATACGACTGTGGGAAATCTTGTCAACCTTATGCACACTTGGGGTTACATAATAAGGAAACAATACATCAGGTGTTGCCAGTTCCCATAAGCTCCCCTCCATATAAGGTTTCCCTATCTTCAACATCTTACGTCAGTGTGATACATTTGTTACAATTGATGGACTAATATTGATAATTGTTATTACCTAAAGGCCATGGTTTACAATAGGGCTCTTTGTGCTGTATGGTTCTATGGGTTTTGCCAAATGCGTAATGTGACCTGTATCCACAAGTACATTATCGTACACAATAGGTTCACTGCTCTGAAAATCCCCTGTGCTCACCTATTCATCCCTCCCCTTGTCTCCCTGGACCCCTAGCAACCACTCACCAATCTTTTTACTGCCTCCATAGTTTTGCCTTTTCCAGAACCTCGTATGGTTGGAATCATACAGCCTGTAGCCATTTCAGACTGGCTTCTTTCACTCAGTAATACGCATCCAGTTTCCTGTATGTCTTTTCATGGCTTGATGGTTCCTGTTAGTGCTGAATAATATTGTGTTGTCTGTTTTATTTACCACAATTGGTCTCTTCACCTGCTGAAGGACATCTTGTTTGCTTCCGGGTTTTGGCAATTATGAATAAAGCTGCTGCAAGCATTCATGTGCAGGTTTTCATGTGGGTGTAGGTTTTCAACCCATTTGGGTCAATACCTGAGAGTATGATTGTTGGATTGTATTATAAGCATATGATTAGCTCTGTGCGGAACTGCCAAATGTCTTTGCGCGATTTTTATTTATGTATATTTGGGAAGCTCTTCCCCCTTCACTGCAACTTTTGGCTGTTAAAAAACATTGATTATACAGGGGTGTGGTGCCAGAATGTTTATTTTGCTCTATCATTTAATTATCCAGGATAGAAAGTCTCATTGGTCATTATTTTTTCATGATTGAGGTAAAAAAAAAATGTGTTTCTTTAAATTTTTTATTTTTATTTTTTTTAATTTCCATCCAAGTTAGTTAGCATATAGTGCAACAATGCTTTCAGGAGTAGATTCCTTAGTGACCCTTACCCATTTAGCCCATCCCTCCTCCCACAACCCCTCCAGTAACCCTCAGTTTGTCCTCCATATTTATGAGTCTCTTCTGTTTTGTCCCCCTCCCTGTTTTTATATTATTTTTGTTTCCCTTCCCTTATGTTCTTCTGTTTTGTCTCTTAAAGTCCTCATATGAGTCAAGTCATATGGTATTTGTCTTTCTCTGACTAATTTCACGTAGCATAATACCCTCTGGTTCCATCCACGTAGTTGCAGATGGCAAGATTTCATTCTTTTTGGTTGCCCAGTAATACTCCATTGGGGACATTTGGGCTCTTTGCAGACTTTGGCTATTGTCGATAGTGCTGCTATAACCATTGGGGTGTATGTGCCCTTTTGAAGCAGCATACCTGTGTCCCTTGGATACATATCTAGTAGTGCAGTTGCTGCATAGTAAGGTAGTTCTATTTTTAATTTTTTGAGGAACCTCCATACTGTTCTCCAGAGTGGCTGCACCAGCTTGCATTCCTACCAACAGTGCAAAAGAGATCCCCTTTCCCCGCATCCTTGTCAACATCTCTTGTTGCCTGAGTTGTTAATGTTAGCCATTCTGACACGTGTGAGGTGGTATCTCATTGTGGTTTTGATTTGTATTTCCCTAATGAGTGATGTTGAGCATTTTTTCACGTGTCAATTGGCCATCTGGATGTCTTCTTTGGAGAAGTGTCTATTCATGTCTTTTGCCCACTTCTTCATTGGATTCTTTGTTTTTTGGGTGTTGAGTTTGAGAAGTTCTTTATAGATTTTGGATACTAACCCTTTATCTGCTATGTCATTTGCAAATATCTTCTTCCATTCTGTCGGTTGCCTTTTAGTTTTGCTGATTGTTTCCTTCACTGTGCAGAAGCTTTTTATTTTGATGAGGTCCCAATAGTTCATTTTTGCTTTTGTTTCTCTTGCCTCTGGAGACGTGTTGAGTAAGAAGTTGCTGCGGCCAAGATCAAAGAGGTTTTTGCCTGCTTTCTCCTCGAGGATTTTGATGGCTTCCTGTCTTACATTGAGGTCTTTCATCCATTTTGAGTTTATTTTTGTGTGTGGTGTAAGAAAGTGGCCCAGGTTCATTCTTCATGTCACTGTCCAGTTTCCCCAGCACCACTTGCTGAAGAGACTGTCTTTATTCCATTGGATATTCTTTCCTGCTCTGTCAAAGATTAGTTGGCCGTACATTTGTGGGTCCATTTCTGGGTTCTCTATTCTGAGAAATCAATTCCATTGATCTGAGTGTCTGTTCTTGTGCCAGTACCATACTGTCTTGATGATTACAGCTTTTGTAGAATAGCTTGAAGTCTGGGATTGTGATGCCTCCTGCTTTGGTTTTCTTTTTCAAGATTGCTTTGGCTATTCGGGGTCTTTTCTGGTTCCATACAAATTTTAGGATCGTTTGCTCTAGCTCTGTGAAGAATGCTGGTGTTACTTTGATAGGGATTGCATTGAAATGTAGATTGCTTTGGGCAGTATTGACATTTTAACAGTATTTGTTCTTCCTATCCAGGAGCATGGAATATTTCTCCTTTTTTTTTTTTTTTTTTTTTTGGTCTTCAGTTTCTTTCATTAGCTTCCTATAATTTTCAGCATATAGATTTTTCACCTTTTTGGTTAGATTTATTCCTAGATATTTTACGGCTTTTGGTGCAATTGTAAATGGGATTGATTCCTTGATTTCTCTTTCTGTTGCTTCATTGTTGGTGAACAGGAATACAACTGATTTCTGTGCATTGATTTTATATCCTGCAACTTTGCTGAATTTATGGATCAGTTCTAGCAGTTTTTTGGTGGAATCTTTTGGGTTTTCCATATAGAGTATCATGTCATCTGCGAAGAGTGAAAGTTTGACCTCCTTCTGGCTGATTTGGATGCCTTTTATTTCTTTGTGTTGCCTGATTGCTGAGGCTAAGTACTAATGTTGGATGGCGGTGGTGAGAGTGGACTGCCCTGTCTTGTTCCTGACCTTAGGGTGAAAGCTCTCAGTATTCCCCCATTGAGGATGATATTAGTGTTGGGTCTTTCATATATGGCTTTTATGATCTCAAGGTATGATCTTCTATCCGTAAAAAAGGTGTATCTTTTAAGATCTTTAAATGCTTGGTGGTTTGATTTAAAGTTCAATATTTATTTAGAAATGTCAAGTAATATTCAGGAAGAGAATTCAATTTTGATTAGCTTTTTGACATAGTAATATATATTACCCTATTCATAGGCAAGGAAACTGAGGCACAGAGAGGTTAGGTAAGTTGCCCATGGTGACACAGCTAGTAAGAGGCAGAGACAAGCTTTGAGACACAGGTTGTCTGGCTGCAAAATTCAGGCTCCTGATTACTCAATCATGTTGCCTCTCTACTTAACGTATTGCATTCAGGATCTGAGTTGAGGACTTAACATGTCTATAGCCACCTTTTAGCAGTGGTTCTCAAATTGCAGTGTCAAACAGAATCATTTGGGATGCTTGTTAAAATTCAAAGCCCTAGGGGTGCCTGGGTGGCTCAGTCGGTTAAGTGTCTGACTTTGGCTCAGGTCATGATTTCGTAGTTCTGGAGTTTTAGCACCTCATCGGACTCTGTGCTGACAGCACAGGGCCTGCTTCAGATCCTTTCCTCCCCTCCACCCTGCCCCTCCCCAACTTGCGTGCACGTGTGTGCACACACACACTCTCAAAAATAAACGTGAAAAGAAATTCAGAGCCCTAGGCTTCATACCCAGAGGTTCCGATTTGATAGGCATGTGATAGGAACCCTGTTTCAGACAAGTACCTCCAAGTGATGTTGATGGAGAGGGTGGCAGACCACGTGTGTAAGACATTGCTCTAGGAAATGAGCTGGAGTCCATTACTCAACCATAACCCCTCAGATAAGAATTCCAGAGAGCTGGCCGAGTGGCTCTTCTGTGTAGTTTTGCTGGATGGAGTCAGGGAATAGTCCTTTACCACTGTCTGTAAGCTGCATGCTGCTGCAGAAGCTCTCCCGTGGTTCCTTGGTGGTCACCAAACAGTGACAGTCGTGGGTTGACACGTTGGTCATCCGAGAGGGTTTATATATGAAGGCAGAGGCGGATCTGGGGAGGAGGACAGTACCATGCGAGTGTAAAGACAAAGCAGTTAGCTTAAAAACTTCCCATGATGCTCTAATGCTGACTCTTGCTGATTTTATCTGTTATCTTTGTATTTTGCAAAAATTCTTCCCTTTCTCATCGGGCGAAAGATGTGTGTGCCTAAGGTGGGAGGGGATTTGGGGGCAGAGTAACAGCCACGGCACGTAAGGAAGAAGGGGCAGTGTGTGTACCTCAGGCCAGATTGTCCTCAGGTTGCCCTGGGTGGACCAGCATTGGCTCTGTGAGGGTGTGGCAGGTTCTTAGAAGGCCATTTTAGTGCCTTTTGCAGGACATTCTTCCTCCTCTTTCTTGAGGATGACAGGAGATCACTTATCCGTAAGTAGACTTTCAGGGCAGGTAAATACAGCGCTCACATGTTAGGTGTGCATAGAAGTCAAGCTGTTGCGCGTATCTGCGCGTGCACTCACTCGTGTAACTACCACCCCGATCAAAATCCGCACGAGGCACCCTTCTCCTTCGGCACCCTCCCCTGCTTCCCAGATGAACCGCTCTTCTGATTTCCGTCCCACAGACTCGTGCCCGTTCTTGGCCTGTTCCGGCCGTACCTGGTAAGTGCAGTCCTACCCTCCGCAGCCTTTTGTGCCCGGCGTCTTTCACTCAAGCTTGCGTCGGGTGCTGCATTACTTCCTGTGGCCGAATAACATTCTGTTGTGTGGATGGGCCACACTGTGGTTATCCGTTCATCTCGCGACGGGCACCTGTGTTGTTCCTGGGCTTTGGCCGTTGTGACTGATGCTGCTGTGAGTGTGGGCCTTCCGTCAGCGTGGACCCGTGTCCCGGCTCTCTCGGGAAGTCCCTGGGGGGGGACCGTAGGGCTGGGTGCGGACTTCGGACGAGCTGCCGAAGCGGCCTCGTTGCCCTTCTTAAATGACTTTCTTCTCTGCGTTATTTTCCCCTTTGGGTTTAAACTGTTGTTGTTTTCCTAATCTCTGAAGGTGAATGCTTAGCATATTTTCAACTTAACTTTTTTCTGAAATACGTGTTTTCAGTTACAACTGCTTGTTTACTAGCACGCAGGCATCGGTATTTTCATTATTTTCACCTCAGAATTTTCTCATTTACTTTAAATCTTCTTGGACCAGTGTGTTTGTTTTCTTTTTTTAACATCTGTTTATTTTTGAGAGAGCGTGCGCAAGTGGGGGAGGGACACACACACACACACACACACACACACACACACACAGAATCGGAAGCAGGCTTCAGGCTCCGAGCTGTCAGCACAGAACCGGATGCAGGGCTCAAACCCACAAACTGTGAGATCATGACCTGAGCTGACGTCAGACGCTTAACCGACTGAGCCTCCCGGGCGCCCCCCAGTGCGCTCTTTAGAATGGTGCTTCTCAGTTTCCAAACACATGTTTGTTTTGTTTTGTTTCTAACTTAACTATTTTGTGGTCAGAGAATGTGCTCTTCATGGGACCGATTTTCTTTGCGGTTAGAGGTCCGTGCGGGAAGCCCTAAAGCATGCCGAGGATTTGGAGCACGAAGGGGTAGTGTGTAAGCCAGACAACTGGGCGCCTGCCATAGCCCTGGGCCCTGGCTACGGCCCGGGGCTCTAGAATGCAGTCACCAAAGGAACGCCTTCCTGGCGAGCCCTGGAACCGCTGGGTCCCTGGTACGTCCCGGGGACTGATTCAGGAGGCCGTTGCTCCCGCAGCATCCCCCGTCCCCAGGAAGCTGGAGCCTGAGCGGGAGCCCAGAACCCTCAGCGGCGAGAACCCTCCGCGTTCCTGTCCTTGCTGGCCAGCCGGGTGAGGCGGGAGGAGGAGCTCTTGGGAGATCAGTACAGCCTAATTCATCCTTAGCAACCCACGTGTAAGGGTCCGGGAATGGCATTTTGGGCTTGCTCACCTCTGCTTCATAGCGAGGCCCCCGCAGAGGCCGAGCAAGCCAATTTGTTGTGTTTATCACACCAGTCCTCTGAGATTGATTGACTTTCTTTAAGTGGACCAGTTTGCAGTCACTTTGCGTGAATGTGTATCATACAGCTGTCGAGTGTGGGGATCTGAGTGAATCTCAGTTTCCATCAGTTGTAAGATGTGGCATTATTTTGTGTGCCACTAAAAAGAAAAGAGCTGCTCATTAAACCAGACTTCATGATTTCTTCTCACTTAGAATGTTTCATTTATACCGATTGAGTTTTTAAATTTTGTTTGTTTGTTTATTTATTTATTTTGAGAACAAGAGAGTATGAGTGAGCAGGGGAGGGGCAGAGACGGAGGGAGAGAGAAGAAGCCCCAGCAGGCTCCATACTGTTAGCACGGAGCCCGACCTGGGGCTCGATCCCACAAACCTTGAGATCATGACCTGAGCCGAAATCAAGAGTCAGATGCTTAACTGACTGAGCCACCAGATGCCCCTAAACTTACTTAAACATTGATTTTTATAACTTTTTTTCTGTTGTGCATATATGTAAAAAGTAAAATATGAGCAAAATAAGTTGGTCAGGGTATTCCCAAAACTTCTTCACAGGGTCCCACTCTTCAGAATCACTCTAGGGAGAGAGTATTTGTGTTTTTCTACACAGCCTGTCCTCTGTGCCACCAAAGGCATGGTCACACAGCATTTCTCCAAAGGGTACTGCTTTATCACCTTTGGAACTTTTCAAAAGCTAAGTTTTTATGCTGTGCATTGGTGATTCTACCACAAGGTATCAGTGAAAAGTTTGAAGCAATAACCAAGCAATAACCTGTTATGCCCAGAATTCGTGATTCCCAAAGACCACTAGGGAGCCGAGTCCGATGCAAAAGCAAAGAGCCTTTATTCGAGCTAGCTCGAGCTCAATCCCCTACCTGCACCGACGCAGCAGTGAGATACCAGGGGGAGAGAGCGAGTTTCAAAAGGACAAAGGTGTTTTATTGGGGCCTAGGGGCAGTTGGTGAGGTAATGGCTGTGGCCTCAGCCGATTGGCTGGGGAAGGGTCCTGGGGAAGGGTCCGAGTCCTGTTAGGCAGGTGAGGGGGGGTTACTCAAGGGGAGGAGGTGTGGCCAAGGTGAAGGACACGGAACAGGATGGAGTCGGCCGGCGTAGGCCCGCCCTTTCAAACCCTTCATCAGATGGTTCTTAAGTTGTGTGTCTGTGACAGAAACATCAAGTTCAGTCATGCCTCTAGCAATAATAAGCATTTTCACAGATAAGGCGGTGACCTGTATATGTCACAGTTAATTTCAAAGATGTTAAAATGTGGGGAAAAAATGTGCGTCTTAAAATTGTTGAAGTACATTATGTCCATTAGTGCAAGCTTGTGAATTACGTTAGTCGAATCTGTATCTTTGCTTTTTTTACTTTTGGGAAAAGTGCCATTTTTATATATATATGTCAATTTTTGCTTTATGTATTCTGAGCCTGTGTTGTTAGTGGCATACAAATTCAGTCTTGTTAGTTGTGTAATTAATTGAACAATATGTCATTGTGTAGTGACTTTATCTTTGATTTCCTGTGTTACTTTAGTAGTAGCAACTTACCTTTGGTTTCTCTGGCACGGCATTGTCCCCTTTCACCTTAAGTCATTAGGCATTCTTCTATTTTGTGGGTGCCTCTTGTAGAGAACATTTAGTAGGATTATTTTATTTTATTGAGAGCATGAGCAGGGGAGAAGGGCAGAGGGAGGGAGAGAGAAAGTCTTAAACAGGCTGCATGCTCAGTGCAGAACCCAGTGCTGGGCTTGATCCCATGACTGTGAGATCATGACCTGAGCTGAAATTAAGAGTTGGGTGCCCAACCGACTGAGCTACCTAGGTGCCCCTAGTTGGATTTTCTTTTTTTAAGTCCAGGTTTTTAAACTTGGTCCTTTTTCCATTTATGTTCATTGTAAATCTATCAGTTATTTGTTGCTGCATAACGTAACAAAATATCCCTAAGTAAATATCTTTAAGTGACAATGGTTTATTTTGTGCCACCATTCTGTAAGTTGGCCGACCTGTCTCTAGTCTGGGCCCACACACATGGCGGCATTTCATCTGGCAGGTCAGTGGGGCTGAGCTCCTCTCAGAAGGCCTCACTCCTTGGCAGGGGCCTCGTTGAGGCCTCAGTGGAGCTGGGTGCACCTGCTGGGACGCCTGGGACTCTCCCCATGTGCCACTTTCCACAGATTGCATTCTCGAGGGTGCCGACCTCGGCTTCTCCAGCACAGTGGTCTCAGGGTTCCAAGATAGCAGAGGTACCCGACCTCCTGGGACCTGGGCTCCGGGCCCTACACAGCATTACCTCTTGGTCAGAGGAAGTCCCCCAGTCAGGCCGGATTTGTCCAGGAGGAACTGCCACGTATCATTGATTTGTTCTTCATTCTACCACAGTAACCCCGAATCTATTTGGATTTCTTTTCTACTCCCATGTTTTATGTTTTGTATTCCTTTCTTTTTATTTTATTTTAATTCCAGTATAGTTAACATACAATGTTCTATTAAGTTCTCATATACAATATAGTAATTCAAGTGTTTTGTATTTCTAATGGATTTTATGTGCTTTTCTGGTCTTTTTTGGGTTTTTCTCTTTTTCTCCTGTTGGAGTTTTTCTTCCCCTGTCCCAATTTGGGCATATTAACACTATTCCGATCCCTTTCTTGCTTGGCCTAGAAATGTTAAAGTGCATTTTTAACTTGCCACATCTAAAGTTGATCATGTGTACCCTCATTCTTAGAATGCTGAGAACTTTAGAGCGAATTCTTTTCCCTTTTACGTGCTATTGTTGTGAAGTGTTTTGCTTCTGTCTTGTATTTGCTGAGACATTATGGAGTCCATTTTTCTTTAGGTTTTCTCTGTAGGTTTCCCTCTTGCATTGCCCTTCTCCTGTCTTGAGTCTTTTTTTTGTTTTTTTTTTTTTTTTTTACATTTGTTTATTTTTGAGAAACAGAGTGAGACAGAGCATGAGTGGGGGAGAGGCAGAGAGAGAAGGAGACACAGAATCCGAAGCAGGCTCCAGGCTCTGAGCAAGCGGTCAGTACAGAGACAGAGCTTGATGTGGGGCTTGAACCCACGAACCATGAGTTCATGACCTGAGCCGAAGTCAGACGCTCAACCAACTGTGAGCCACCCAGGCGCCCCTGTCTTGGGTCTTTTGATTGAGGCTCGTTCTTTGACAACTTCCCTTCGTGATGGTGCACTGGTGCAAACTCCTTGAGTTTTTGTCTGTCTGAAAGTGGTATTTCACCAAATCCAAAGAAGGCTGGGCAGGGAATGGGTGTCGTGGGGCAAACGGAGGTGAGCGTGATGGAGGGTGAAGGGAGGTGACCGGGACAGGAGGGTCTGCATAGGTTTGAGCGGTGGACCCAGAGCACTCCCTGTGCAGAAGCTTGGGCTGCTTCGAGCTTCTCGCTTTCTTCCCACAGGGTGGGTTCTCTATGGCCCTGGCAGGAGGGCCACCGCTGCCCCCGACCCGACCAGCACCCAGCATGGCTAACGCGTGCCCCACCCTGTTAGCCATGTGAACCCTGCTGTGTCAGCTCACTGAGAGCAGTTCTTCGTGGTGATGAGACACTGGAGCTTATCTAAGAGCTCACAGCCTTCGTTTTTGTTCTTTGTGTAATCTCCTCACATCGGTAGTAGCGAGGAACTTGTGCTAATTTAACCTGTTCCTTTAGTGTTACAGGGCAGGTATTTGTCTATGTGGGCTAAACCACAACCTGTACAGATTTCCCATTTAATGAATCAGCAGGACCAGATGCCAAGCCCATGCTTTGCCCGTGTTGTACGTGTCCCGTGGAATTGGTCTACCTCTGAGCTGACCAAAACGCTAAGAAACAACAAAGAAACCCAATCCTAACAAAAATGTTGGTGTGGATTAGTAATCAAGGTAAAATTTAAGGGTAAGTGACATTACTTTTGATTAGGACGAGGCAGCCAAAAACGTGCATTTGTGAGTTAGCTGCATGTGATTATTTGAACTCTCCCTGTTATCACAGTTTTGTGCACTGGATAATTTGTTAGCTATCTCACATTTGACATACTGTGACTAAAATGTAGTGACAGTTTCTGGGCACAATTTGTATTTGGGGAACATTATTTTCCCCTGGAAGAAGTTAGAGAGCCACTGATTAACTAAATTGAAGGGGTGTGTGTGTGTGTGTGTGTGTGTGTGTGTGTGTGTGTGTGTGTGTGTGTGTGTGTGTGTGTGTGTAAAGTTGGTAAGGGAGTCATTAGACATAATTTATAAGTTGCATCTAAGTAGATTGGGATCTGTTCGATAACCAGATTGTTAATATCATTTGAAAATTAGAAAATACTTAATTCTGAGATACCATTTGCTTATATTTTATTTTTTAACCTTTTTTTTTGGATGTTTATTTTTGAGAGAAAGAGACAGCATGAGTGGGGGAGGGGCAGAGAGAGAAGGAGACACAGAATCCAAAGCAGGTGCAGGCTCCGAGCTGTTAGCACAGAGCCTGATGTGGGGCTTGAACTCAGGAACCGTGAGATTATGACCTGAGCTGAAGTCAGACGCTTAACTGACTGAGCCATGCAGGCACCCCGATTCTAAAGTTCTTGATACAGTACTGCGTACTCTATTTTGGTGGGTTATTTTAGTAGTATTGATTGATTGAGAGAGTGAGTGTGGGGGGGGGGTGCACTTGAGTGGGGGGTAGGGCAGAGAGAGTGGGGGAAACCATCTCAAGCAGGGTTCACACCCAGCTCCAGGCCTGACCTGGGGCTCCATCCCACGACTGTGAGATTGTGAACTGAGCCAGGATCAAGAATCAGATGCTTAACCGACTGAGCCACCCAAGTGCCCCAGTAGTTTAAAAAAAATTTTTTTTGAAATGTTTATTTACTTTTGAGAGAAAGAGTTGGAGGACACGCAGAGGGGGAGAGAGAGAGACAGACACAGACACAGACACAGAATCTGAAGCAGGCTCCAGGCTCTGTGCTGTCAGCACAGAGTCCTGATGTGGGGCTTGAACTCACAAACCGCAAGATCATGACCTGAGCTGAAGTTGGATGCTCAACTCACTGAGCCCCCCAGTAGTTTTTAAATAGTTGTGGTTTTAATATATTCTGTGCCTTCATCACTCTGCCATCAAATTATATTAAAGCACTTTACATCTAAGATGAGAGCCTTCAATCTCTGTACACTGATTTCTCCTCTCCCAGGCTTTGTGCTGTTTTACGTTTTTGTATGTTATTAACCTGACCCATTTTGTTATTTTCACCTTAAGCAGTCCCAGTAAATCTCTTAAAGAGACTCCCATCTCAAGGGAACAGCGTTGATACACATAGTCACTGTTTTACGGTACTCTGTATTCTTTTGTGGAGATACAGATTTTCATCTGGGATCGTTTTTTTCCCCCTGCCTGAAGGACTTTGACATTTCTTACAGCACAGACCGCATCGTGATGAATTCTTTCAAGTTTCTATGTTTGGAAATGTCTGTCTCTCCTTCTTTTTTGAAAGACACTTTGTACGAAGGGTATAGAGTTGTGTCTGGCGTTTTTAGTAGCCATTTTGGGCAGGAGGCAAGTGTAGCCCCTCTTATCCACCGTGGCTGGAGGCAGAGACCTCGCTTACACTCTGGAATTGGATCCATGCAGTCCTTCCTGCAGCACACAGACCTCACCACCCGTGAGCTGCCGTGCTTCTGCCGATCTCCATCCGTGTAGGTTCGAGCCTGAGAAAGGACCGAACTGAGGCTGCGTCCCCCGAATCTGCTCTTCGTGCTCCCTGGAAAATGTCACCGGGAGCACTTGGCCACCGAAACGGGAATTCCTTGCCTTCTTTCCACAGTGCTTTTCCCTCATGAAAACACTTCCATTTGCTGAAACCGCACCTGCTGCTTTGTGGCTGACTTAGACTCGTTCTCCTGTGGAGCTTGAGGTGATCATAAAATAAGGAGTGCCTCCAGCCTCCGCTGTCATTCTGCAGGTGAAGAACTGAGTCCCGGCTGACCAAGGGCTTTACTCAAGCCTGTCTCCGGAAAATCGGGATTCCATTTGGAAGCTCGTGATAGGAGCATTCAGTCGAAGTGATCTCGCTGACTTTTACCAGTAATTTCCAGTGAGTTTGCTTTTGTATTTTTTTAAAAAAGGCTTTTTTTTTTTTTTTTAAGTTTATTTTGAAAGGTGGGGAGAGAGAATCCCAAGTGGGCTCTGCACGGTCAGCAGAGAGCCCAATGCGGGGCTCGAACTCACGAACCATGAGGTGATGACCCGAGCGAAACCAAGAGTCAGATGCTTAACCTACTGAGCCACCGGGTGCCCCCCAAATTTGCTTTTTTTAATGTTTATTTATTTTTGAGAGAGGCAGAGTGTGGGGAGGGGAGGGGCAGAGAGAGAGGGAGACACAGAATCCGAAGCAGGCTCCAGGCTCCGAGCTGTCAGCACAGAGCCCGATGCGGGGCTCGAACTCAAAAGCCATGACTGAGCCAAAGTTGGACGCTCAACAGACTGAGCCACCCGGGCGCCCCTAAGTTTGCTTTTTTTAAAGACAGGTTTTATTGAGTCTGGAAACAACAATTTTTGCCATATGTCCTTTTATGTGTGCAGGGAGTGTGTGTAACCATATATTACTTTTCCAATTAAATTAAGTACCAGCTTTCTTAGGAGAGAAAAAAAAGAAAAGAAAAACCAACTGCGGGACTTTTCTCTGTCATCTTACCTGATAGTGTCAACGTGACAGAGTGTAGGTGATGTCAGGCAGTGGATCCATACTGTGGAGTGCCTTCCCTGGCTGTGTTGGCTGCGGGAAGAGGGCTTGCCTTCTCTGAATGCGCTTCTCCTATTCTTAGTATGGTGTCTGCATGTGTGAGGGCAGCTGCATGTCAGATTATGGGACTGCAGAGGTGTTCCGGACGCAGAGAGATGCTGAGAAAACTTCCCCTAAACAGCTGGCGCCACAGCTAAATGTTGGTTTTCTCTGTACATTCCGGATGTCGAGGGAAATAATAGGGGCAGTGAGATATATGAATGACAGAACCTGGGCAGAGATCGGTCTAGGGTATTTCATCACCTATTTCTGTTCCTTTTATTTATTCTTTTTAATGCACCGGGGAGCATCTCCTTGTTTCCTGTTCATACTCCAGCCGGATACCCCAATAGATACTTCCATAAGAGATGGTCCTGGCTGTCGAATTCCAGAGACTTTTCTTTTTTACTCTCTATTATCACAGATTTCATACCTTAGAGTATGAAATGGATAATGAATACCCATATGAAATAGGCTTAACAGTTGTGATCATATTGCTCAATTCTTTTTTTTTTTTTTTTTTGGCAGAAGTATTTCAAAGGCAAGCACAGACATCATAGCATTACAGCCCCTAAATGGGACCGTGTGAAGCTCTAAAGAATGAGAACATTATTCTCCACTTTATCCCATCTTATCAATTGTTTCTTTCTCTCAGACCGGCAAATTCTGGTCGGAACTACTGGTAAAGTAAGCGGTCGGTACTTTATTTAACTCCTTGAAGACTTAAAGGGACATGAAAAGATGGGCTCCAGGGAAGGATTGTTAAAGATGTGATGAGAAGCTTTGGGTCCAGCATCAGGTCATTCTGTTTGTATTTGTTACCAAGCTGTCACTCGGCTGTCAGCCTGCCCTGTTCGTCCTCTGGGTCGGAGGGAGGGGCTGGAGGTGGACTTTTCTCAAAGGAAACTGTCAGGGCGCCTGGGCGGCTCAGTCGGTTAAGTGCCTGACTCTTGATTTCAGCTCAGGTCATGATCTCACAGTTTGTGGGTTTGATCCCCGCATCCAGCTCAGTGCTGACAGTGTGGAGCCTGCTTGGGATTCTCTGTCTCTTTCTCTCCCTCTGCCCCTCTCCTTCCCTCACTTTCCTCTCTCAAACATAAAAAAAAAAAAAAAAAAAAAAGAAAATGTCTGTTGATGATTAAATGAGCGCTGTAACCCTTTCAGAGTCTTGTTTTTTTAAAAAACATTTTACTTTTTTTTTTTTTTTGGAGAGAGAGAGCACCAGAGTGTGATGGGGGTCGGGGGAGAGACAGAGTGTGAGTCAGAGAGAATCTCCACACTCTGCGTGGTGCCCGACATGGGGCTTGATCCCACAACCCTGGGATGATGACCCGAGCCAAAATTGGGAGTCATACGCTCAACCACCTGAGCCACCCACACGCCCTCAGATTCTCGTTTTCCTCTCTGTCCAGTGGAAAACTCAGCAGAAGAAAACTGAAAATAAGAAATCTGTTTGTGTTACTTAGGGGATCTGGCCAGTGTTTTTCCTTCTTTGCCTTTGACTGTTTTAATTATTAAGCAGCCTTGAATTCTCTGAGCTGAAGTACGCTTCGTGTAGTCCTATATAAAAAAGGCCTTTCCCTGCCTCATCTAAATTCCCAGAGTCGTCGTAACTAATTTATGGAAATCATGGGGACACTCAAGGGCCAAGAGTTCTGCCTAGCTTTTAAAAAAATGTTTTCATTAAAGGTTTAATAATTAGATTTTTATTTGATACCAAGAAGAATATCTTTTGGCAAAAGAACATTTCTGTGGAGCATGACACCTGCTTTCAAGGTATCCCGTGTGTCCCTGTCTTTCCTCCTAAGAAGAATCTGAATTCCGTGTTTATTATTCCAATGATTGTCTCCATCATTTCGCTGCGTATATACTCGTACACGTAAACCACGGGCGTGATTTTTTTTTTGTTTTTGAAATTTGCAGAAAGCATTCATGTTCATATTATTTTCCTGAGATGATCTGTTTGTGCCTGTTTTTAATTTATTATTTTTTTTTTACTGTGGTTGGGATTCTCTGACCTGCACACACAGTGTATGTACCCAGCCCGACCCTGGATGGACATTTAGGCCGGTTTTCCTTCTCTTTTTTTCTTGTGCAAAGTGTGTTTCTTTGACCTCACGATACGTACCTGCAGTTGCAGTGTCTGAGAATTTATCTAGGACGCATACCTGGGAGGGCAGTTGTGGCCCATCGCTGGGGCACATCTTTGATACGAACCCACAGCACTAGCTGGTTTTCCAAAGTGGCCATGCAGGCTTCTTTTGCTTTCTTTGCTTCTCTCCTTTTCTTTCCCTCTCTCCTTCTTCCCTCCTCCGCCACGCTGCCCTGTTGGGCGGGTCTGACAGGCACGCATGTTTTCCGGGTTTTCTGTTTATCAGTTACGTGGTTCTCCAGGCAGGCAGCGGGGGTGGGGGGAGAGCATCACCCTGCCTCCCCACAGCACCTCTTGCCCCGCAAAGGTATAACCCCTCTTTTTGCCTTTCTTGGTATCTGTTTTGCGCGTCAGAGGCTTACCTCCAGTTGGAGAGCACAGGGCTGAAGGTTATTGAAATAGCCGAGTGTGTCAGGAGGCCTTGTTGACTGACCTCTCTGTGGGGTGCCGTAGGTGTGCTGGTTGCTGGGTGGACACATACCCAGGAGTCCCCCGACATCAGTATCCTTACATCTAAAGCCAGTCGATGCCGTAGAGAAGACTCTTCACTCTAGTCTGGGCTGGTGCAAGGTGGGTAAAGGGTGGCTGCCAGCAGACCGGGAGCCCCACGGGGAGAAGACTGGGTGGGGGAGAGGGTGTCAGCGCCACTGGCATCCCTTGTCTCTGGTGTGGTGCCCTCGTGTGTGTGGTGCCCTGGGTCCCTCGTCCACCTCTGTCTAGAGATGACAGCTCCGTGGAGCTGGAGGACATCAAGGGATCCCATGGCTTTCACACAGCCGCATCCAGTGTTCCTGATGAGCTCACTCTTCTCAGCCCGCCCCCAGACTTACTTGCTGCAGCCAGTTCCCAAGCCCTTGGGGACCTGGCGTCAGTCAGGTGACGCCTTGCTCTCCCTCCCTGTTGGCTGAAGATTCTTCTTCCTCACGTTTGTTAAGCCAGTCGCTGCTGGTCTGGTCTGTCTCCTGGCTTTGAAAACGTGGTCTTTTCCCCATTATCTTTGTCCTCCTGGGTTGTTGAGTTTTAAGAAATTGCCTCACTTTAGTTTCAGTGAGGTTTACTACCCTGTTAGTAGAGGTCCCGCCCTGAGATTTGAATTTGCATTTCCCCAACGGTTAAAAGAGTTGACATCTTTTCACACAGCCATTGATCTGTTCCTTTTCAGTTTTGTGCCTGTTAAAGTCTTTTGCCCATTTTCTCAGCATTGGTTTAAAATTTATCCCCTTCTTTGTACAAGTACTGTATTCTGGATACCAACTCTTTGACAGTCTGTGGCCTAGCTCTTTATGGTATGGAATTTGGGGGAACAAAGCTCCTTAATTTTAATGGTGAATTTATTAATATCTGTGTTTGCATAATTTATGTTTTTCCCTGTCTTGTTTAAGAAATCCTTTCCTACTCTTAGGGTGCCTGGGTGGCTCAGTGGCTAAGCATCTGACTTCTGCTCAGGGTTTGAGGGTTTGAGCCCCGCGTCAGGCTCTGTACTCACAGCTCAGAGCCTGGAGCCTGCTTTGGATTCTGTGTCTCCGTCCCTCTTTGCCCCTCCCACTGGTGCTCTGTCTCTGTCTCTGTCTCTCTCTGAAAAATAAACATTAAAAAAATATTACAAAAAAAATCTTCCGGGGCATCTGGGTGACTCATTCGGTTAAGCGGTCGACTTCAGCTCAGGTCGTGATCTCACAGTTTGTGGGTTCGAGCCCCACATCAGGCTCTCTGCTGACAGCTCAGGGCCTGGAGCCTGCTTCAGATTCTGTGTGTCTGTCTCTCTCTCTCTCTGCTCCTCCCCCGCTCACTCTTTCTGTCTCTCAAAAAAATAAATAAACGTTAAAAACAAAATAGAATCCTTTCCTACTCTGAAACTGTAAATATGCTCTCCCCTGTTGTAAAAACTGTGGTGTTGCCTTTCACAGTTAAGCCTTTTTTCTCCTTGCAGCTGGTTGAGGATCTGTATGATGATAAGTAGGGATTCAGCTTCATTTTGTATACGGGGTAACTGATGGATCGCGTATAGCACCTGTCACTTATCAATGTGTCCGCCCTGTCTTTTGAAGCCGCAGTGTTAGGTTTCTGTCTGTCTGGGGGCACTTTTTTTTTTTTAAGTTTATTTATTTATTTTGAGAGAGAGCACGCACAAGAGAGCGGAGGAGGGGGAGAGAGAGAGAGAGAATATGAATGAATGAATGAATGAATGAATGAATGAATGAATGAATATCTCAGGCAGGCTCCTTGAAGTCAGGCCAGAGCCCTGACTCTGGGCTTGAACTCACAAACTGTGAGATCATGACCTGAGCGCAAGTCAAGAGTGGACGCTTAACAAACTGAGCCACCAGGTGCCCCTGTCTGGGGGTACTTTTCTGGCTATAGTCTTCGGGTACATTGGTCAGCATGTCTACCTCTGCACCATGACTGTATTCTCTTAATCTGTTTGTAGAAGCTCTATGTGCTCTCTTGCTATTTAATCAGATTCTTAACCTTTTGTTTCTTTAAACAAATTAACGAAATAGGAATTAAATGTACAATAGAGGAGTATTAAAAATCAAAAGCTCTTTGAAAAGCTTAATGAGACACCAGTTGCCACACAATTAGAGAAAAGAGACGTAGCAGGAATGGGGGAGGTTAATCATTAAGAAGAAGATATTATGAACAACTCTCTGCCAATAATAATAATTTAAAAACTTCAATTACCCATGTACTGGCCGCCCTCCACCCACTTCTCTCTGCCGTTCTGGAATGTATTTCCTGCCACCCAGCCTTCTCAGAAGGAACCGTTATCAGGAACTTGGTGTCTATCATTCCTGTGTGTGCCTGTTCTGCTGGACATACACGGCATGTCTGCAGGACGTTTATGAAGCACGTGCTCGATTTTCAGCCTCTACAAACAGGCCCGTGTACGCTTTGCAGCTTGCTTTCTCAGCACCGTCTTCTGAAGAGCACCTGTGTTGGTAGACTGAGTTCAGCCATTTTTTATTGTTGCATGGGATTCTTCTTTCTAAATATACCACCATTTTTTCATTATTAGTGGATATTTGGGTGGGTTTTCTATTACAAGCAATGCTGCTGTGAGTCTCTTACATGGGGTGTATATGGTGGGGTTCTCTTGGGGATAGATGCCCACCTACCTGCTTACAGGCCCTGCTGGCTTGTTCACATGCCCGTCTTCAACCTGACGAGGTATTGTCAACTTGTGCTCCAGAGTGGTGGTAGTTTAATTGTTGAATTTGATTTTTTTGTCTTCCAGTGCCTGAAGACCTCTCACTGGAAGAGAGAGAAGAACTTTTAGACATTCGTCGAAGAAAAAAGGAACTTATTGATGACATTGAGGTAAAAAAAAAAAGAAAAAAAAAAAGGCCACAACCAAAAATTCCCCTTAGTTTTTGCTTTTAGGTAAAATGATCACGTAGCTTCATGAAAGTGTAAAATGTGGGTATGTTGTGTGTCTGTATCCTAATATGTGAAGAGACAGGGAAAGAGTTACCCAAGTCAGTCAGGCAGAGGTGGTGATTTCTGGACAGCGTGGACTCGGGAGTGCAAATGCAGACACCACGGAACTGGAGTCAGCAGCAAGCGACACGTGACTCCAGAGTCATAAAAGGGCACTTCTGAACAATGGCAGCAGTCGACAGATTCACCGCTCTTTCAAATTGAATAAGCCCCTATTTCGTTTGCCAACATCCCCGGCATCTAGAACATTCTGTCACATTTTTGGCATGCAGATGTCCTTTGACTGAATGAATCAATGTGCCGCCACTGAGCTGGTGGCAGCAGGGCGACAAGACGCGGGCAGACACCATACTTGCCACGTGTGTGTGCTCGGAGCACAGGGAGAGCGGGCCCTGCAGGAGGAGCAGAGGGGCCAGACCGTAGCCTCAGCGTCTGGGGCCGTGGCAGAAATGATCCGGGAGGCCAGGGCTGCTTCCACTTGGGGCTTCCTCGAGGAAGGTACTCAGACACAGGGCCCTTCTCGGAGAAGCTTCTTAATCTTGGTGACGCCAAAATAAATGTGGCCTCACAGGCCACTTGCTGCAAGAGTAAGCCGGGTCCACATAGCAGCTCCTTCCTAGGAGCCCGTGTCTGAAGTCTGAACTTCCTTGGTGAAGAAAAGAGTGATATTCCAAATAAAAATTTCTCTGTATTTGGAAGATAATCTGTGGAACTGTATCTTGCAAGGTTACCCTTCCTTCTTGTGAAAATCACCGTATCCCAGAATGGGTGCTTTGGTTGAGTAATAAGAATGTATCTTCAGGTTCATGGTCCTATTTGGACATGAATAATGGTAGTGCCTGTGGAACCTTATGTAGCTCTAATGACCTAATTAAAAAAATATTTTTAAGTTTATTTTTAAGAGACAGAGCGAGTGGGGGAGGGGCAGAGAAAGAGAGAGGGAAAAAGGGAATCCCAAGCAGGCTCCGTGCTGTTAGTGTGAATCCTGATGTGGGGCTCACACTCACAAACTGTGAGATCACGAGATTGTGACCTGAGCCAAAATCAAGAGTCGGACACTTAACCGGCTGAACCACCTGGGCACCCCTAATGACCTCATTTTTGAGTTGAGAACATTGAGGCCCAGAGAGGTTAAGAGGGCTGCCAACGGCCTCTCAGCCAGTAAGTGGCAGAGCCACATGGAGGGACAGGGGAGCCTGTCCCCTCTGCTGTTCTTGACGTATCCAAGTGCCACAGGTGATTTCTGCTGTCACCTCCTGGGCTCTGTCCATGGTGCTCTGTGTTGGGCAGAGTGGTGGACACCACCCTGCGACTGGCGGTTAGGGACCTGATACTGGTCTCTGCACGTTTAAGCTGCACCTTCTCCTTCCTCTTTGCAAGAGCTGAGGCGGCCCCGGGGCCGGGGGAGGAGTTGAAGAGCTGTAGGGAGTGAGCTGAGGACTCACCACTTCCCTTTGCTCTTGTGTCTTGCCACACCTGTGATGTCCTCCCCAGTGTCGCTTCTGGATTTTGCACACAGATACTCTAGAATCTGCCTGGGTGACCCCTCCCTGCTTGTCCTTGATGAGCGGAGGGACGATAGTGTGTTTTCTCCAGAGCTGGGGCTGTACCCGCCCAGAGGCTCTCTCTCTGCATGGATAGAAAGTACTGATGTTTCCAGACCTGGGATGTCTGGATAGGGCCTCGGGGCAGCTTATGTCTGAAGGCTAAGATTTCTCTGAGTCTAAGAGGGGAAGGTAAAGACCCCTGCCCTCCAATTTCTTTCTTCTGTTTTCGCAGAGGCTGAAATACGAAATTGCTGAAGTTATGACGGAGATTGACAATCTAACTTCAGTGGAAGAGAGGTAAACAGTTGGTGTCACACTGCCCAGTAGCCAACCTCTTTTCTTGGTTTCCAGCTGCGGTGACCACCGCAGGGGCAGGGCCACAGATACAGCAGGGGCAGAGATTATAGCCTCCAGGGCGGGGCCACAGCCTCCAGGGCAGGGCCACAGCAGGGGCTGTAAAGTTGGGATCCTGAAGTGGGGCAGCCCTTGTGAGGTGGTTGATTGCTCTGCTCTCTTCCCCTCACCCCTTCCTCCTTTCCGCGGAGGAGTTGAGGTCCTTCTCTCCTCTCCCTTCCCGGGGAAGCACAGGCCCTTCCACATTAACCTCCAAAGAAGCAGCCTTTCTGTACAGAAGGGAACTATGCTTTCCTTAAGTTGCTGTTTCTTAGTCATTATTAGCTTTTTCTGAAGAAGTAATCAAATGTAGAAAAGAGCCCGGCAGCCTTGTGTGCCGCTTCTGCGATGGGGGGGGGGGAAGAGATTGGGAGGTGGGGGGTGGGCGGAGGGGGCAGATGGAGGGCTGGGGGCGTCTGGGTGGTTTTCTGCAGCGGAAGTACCAGAGGAGATTGTGTTCCCTTTTGCACTTGGTGCAAACGTCAGCTGATGATTTCTCAACTGTCTCAAATGTGTAGCAAAACTACCCAGAGGAACAAGCAGATAGCTATGGGGAGGAAGAAATTCAACATGGATCCCAAAAAGGTAAGCAGACATTCTGGTTTTCTGGCCTGCAAGAGATTGAGCGATTCATCCATTTTAATGGTTCTCTCCTTCTGGACAAAGGTGGTCATACCCTCATAAAAATACTGGGTGATGTTAAATTTTTATCACGAAGGGGCTGCTAGTGAGTTGGGGGGAAGCAAAAGTGCCCATTGACCTGGTGTCTGGGCCCAAAGACCTTTCTTTGCACGTGAGGCTCAGGGTGAGGACGGGCCTCTTGGGAGTGGCCAGCGTGTGTGGGCCTCACTGGGGCCAGGCTGAGAGGTGGGGGTCTTCCTGCTGACGTACAGCCTGAAGCCCGGGGTGGGGGTGGGGGGGTGCTTGGTCAGCCAGTGGGCAGGGCTGCAGCTGGTGTGTTGGGTCTGGAGAGGGGGGTGGGTGTTCAATCGTTCACCTCAGAGGACTTGATTCCTTCCATTCACCTTCGAGAGAGAAGATGTCTGCCTGAGACTGAGGAACTCTCCTGGTTTAAGCCACTACCTGGTGTTTCCTCAAGTTGGATTTTCTAGGAAAATGCCTGAAGAAGATGAAACCTTCAACACAAAGCTGCTTGTCTCTGAGGGTGAAATGAAATTGTCAGTGGGAATGATTTTGTGAATTTGATAATGACTTGAGGTTTGGAGTTAGAAGCAGTTTTGTTTTTTCCCTTAGGAGTTAGTTGGGTTTACAGAGTTGACTTAATCAGATTTGGTAAGCAGTGGAAACATCTTGAGAGATACATCACTTGTTCTAAGTTATAGCACATGATAGCATGCCAATACGTTCATGGATGAATTCAGGTCCTCTGCACAAAGGACACACAAATACACTTATTATTTTTTTAAGTTTGTTTATTTTGAGAAAACAAGAATCCCAAGCAGCCTCTGCACTGTCAGCGTGGAGCCTGATGAGGCGCTCGAACTCAGGAACCGTGAGATCATGACCTGAGCTGAAATCAAGAGTTGGACCCTTAACTGACAGGCCACCCAGGCGCTCGCAAATACGCTTGTTTATTTAATTAATACATTTATTTAATGTTTATTTATTTTTGAGACAGAGACAGAGCACGAGTGGGGGAGGGTAGAGAAGGGGGGATGGATAGACACAGAATCCTAAGGAGCCTCCAGGCTCCAAGCTGTCAGCACAGAGCCTGACGCGGGGCTCGAACTCATGGACTGCGAGACCATGACCTGAGCTGAAGTCCGACGCTTAACCGACTGAGCCACCCAGACGCCCCAAATATGCTTATTTTTTTAGTGCTGCTGCCACTCTGCAGGAGTTCTGTCAGGTTCTTGCCTGTGTCCTTGTTCTACGTGTACCGGGAATCAGAGTTACAGTAATAAGGGCAGACGTAGATTGAACTTGGCACGTGTCAGGAACTGTCTAGCACAGCACTGAATTAGTATACTTAACCTTATGGGGTAGGTTCCATTTTTAATTCCTGTTTCACAGTTGGGGAAAGTGAGGCACAGAGCCGCTGAGACTTGCCTAGTGTCTTGAGCAAGGAATCCACTTGAGACTCAGGCCCATAACCACTGCACTTAGCTCCTGCAGGACTCTAGGGTTGGTTTGTAGGTAGCCCTGAGCCCAGCTGGGAGGTCCCAGAGCCCTGGTCAGCCGTGTGGATCTGTCCACGTCCACGGAGGGGTGCTCACCTGCTTTGCTTTGGCTGTGGCGAGTTGCTCTACAGGCTTCATTTTGTGTACATACCTCTTCACCTGAAGGATTTTTAAAATATTCATCATGGGTTCTGTCCAACAACTTATTATGTTGCTCAGTAAAGGCAGATGGCAAATTTAGTCTATATGTGGTCTTTTGCGGGGAAAAATTATCAAAGTTCCCTGGTTTGGTAGATGATTATAGCACTTCCCTGAGTCCACTGAGTCGGCTTGGGCCGCCATAACCAAATACCGTAGACTGGTGGCTTACGCGATAGACATTTTCACAGTCTGGATGTTGGAAATCGGATCAGGATGCCAGCGCGGCCAGGTTCTGGTGAGAGCTCTTCTCCTGACTTCAGACGGCCGCCTCCTCACTGTGTCCTCACATGGTGGAGAAAACGCGGGAGAGAGCTCCCTGGTGTCTCTTCTTACAAGGGCACCAGTTCCATCAGGTCGGAGCCCTGCTCAGATGACGTCATCTAACTCTAATTGCCTCCCAGAGGCCCCACTTCGTGACGCCATCACTGGGGGGGGGGGTTGTTAAAGCTTCAAGATTGGAATTTTTGGGACACACACACATTCGGTAAGAGGAGAAGTTGATTCAGTCAAGGAAGCTGGAGACATTCGCCAGCCTCTCTCTTTTATTCGCAGTTTCCTAGAGATGCCTTTAAAAATATAACGTATAAATCTATAACAAGCACGAGTTCACCCAGTGGACTAGAAGTTGAGGGAACCCAGAAAGACAAAAGATGAACAGGAGTCCAAAGTATACTCAGGAAAAATTGCTCTGGGAAGGGAGAGCCGTGTCGGGTTCGGCTCCCTTGGGCGGCAGGGGTGGGTCCTGGGACCATAGAGGGGACGTCCAGACTGTTTGCCCTGGCTGCATTTGCGCCAGGCGGTGACATGTGCCCCCAGGTGGGAGAGCAGGCGTCTCTTCTCGTCTGGCCTCGCCGAGGAGGAGAAACCCCCACTCCCAGAGACCAGTTTCTGAGCAGCCCCCTGGGCCCATCACCCACTCCGGAAACCAATGGCGTTTGGTTTGGCCACCAGAGAACCTTCGGTACAAAGGTGAACGTGCAACCAGGAATCACCAAATGTACAAGCTGCTTGACCTCGTGAGAGAGACGTGAAACTCCAGGAACAGAACCAACATGGAATGTTAAAAGTAGGGCAGTTTTGTGTATTATACATCGCACCAGAGATGATAGCGTGTTGCTTGTCCTCAGTGCAAAAACGGAGTTGTGGAAAAGATCTCCGCCATCTCCGCAAAGCCTGACATGGGGCTCAAACCCCCGAACCATGAGATCGTGACCTGAGCCAAAGTCGGACACTCAGCTGACTGTTGAGTGAAGAATGACACCCTTAGAAACCTGTGGCACGGAGCAGGGATGGGGCCACGGGCAGGCTGGGCCGTGGCGCTACATGGTTCTCTCCGGAGCTCTGGGCAGGTCCGCAAGATTGGGGAGCATGTCGGGCAGCCCCGCTTTCATCGAGCAGAAGTCCCAGGAGGAGAGAACAGAAGCCAGAGTGGAGGATGTATTTCAAAGAAATACTGGAATATTTCTGAACTAGATTAAGATAAAACCCTCAAATTTAAAGGGCTCACTGTAGGCCAAGCAGGATAAAGGTTTAAAAAACTTGTACATAGAAATGTCAAGTAAAATGCCAGGAAACTTGTGGATAAAGAGAAAATCACTGGCTTTCCAGGGACGAAAGACCAGATTAAGAAGAAAGGAATCACAACAGCAACACTGGATAAAAGACAGCAGGGAGGAGGCGGGACTTAAAACCTAGAATTCCGTGTATCAAGACTGTTGCCCATGAGGAGACCAGTGAGGACACTTCAGATACGCAAGGACTCATGAAAGTAACCGCAAGGACCTTCTGGGAGCAGTGCACCTGGAAAAAGCCACGAATCCGAGAGCAGCTGCAGGACCAAGCGGAACAGACGCAGAGAAGCCAGCAAACGTTAAGTCTAAGTGAGAGATTGGCGAAGGAGTATTTTCAAACCAAAGGCCTAGATTATCTCCATACGGTTCACCCTTGAACAGCACGGGTTTGAGTGCAAGGGTCCAGTTAACACCTGGATTTTTGTTTTCAGTACGTACAGTTCAGCCCTGTGAATGTATTTTCTCCCCATGAATTTCTCAGTGACATTTTCTTTTCTCCAGCTAACTACGCTAAGACTGTTGTTATGATATCGTAACCTTGTGATACTATTGTAGGAAAATAGTACATAATGTATATAAGGTATAAAATGGGTTAATTGACTGCTTATGTTATCGGTAAGGTTTCTGGTCAACAGTAGGCTTTTAGTAGTTGGGTTTTCGGGGAGTCCAAAGTTACGGGCCTCCTGGTTCGTTCAGTCAGTTGAGTATCCGACTTCAGCTCAGGTCATGATCTCACGGTTCATGGGTTTGAGCCCCGTGTTGGGCTTTGCACGGACAGTGTGGAGCCTACTTCGGGTTCTCTGTCTCCCTCTCTCTTTGCCCCTCCCCCATGCACATTTTTTCTCTTTCTCAAAAAATAAGCAGTACAATTTTTTTTTAATTTAAAAGTTACTTGCAGGGGCGCCTGGGCGGCTCAGTTAAGCATCCACCTTCGGTTCAGGTCATGATCTCACGGCTCGTGAGTTTGAGCTGTGCGTCGGGCTCTGTGCTGACAGCTCAGAGCCTGGAGCCTGCTTCTGATTCTGTGTCTCCCTCTCTCTCTCTGCCCTTCCCCAGCTCACTCTCTGTCTCTCTCTCTCAAAAATAAATGTTTAAAAAAATCTTTTTAATTTTTTTAAATGTTTATTTAATTTTTTGAGAGAGAGGGAGAGAGACAGATCATGAGCAGGGGAAGGGCAGAGAGAGAGACACACACACACACAGAATCGGAAGCAGGCTCCAGGCTCCGAGCTGTCAGCACAGAGTCCGACACAGGGCTCGAACCCATGAACTGTGAGATCATGACCTGAGCCGAAGTCAGCAGCTTAACCGACTGAGCCACCCAGGTGCCCCTAAAAATCTTTTTTAAAAAAGATTCATGCAGACTTTTGACTCTGTGGAGTGTTGGAGCCCCTAACCCCTGCATTGTTCGAGGGTCAACTGTATATACGTAGCAAGGGAGAAGGGAAGGAGGGAAGTAAACGCTGGCCAAGGTGTTCTAGATGTTCACAGCTGAATATGAGTTTAAAGTAAAATTTTAAGAGGAACCGCCAAAAACAGGGATAGGGTAGGATTTCTGAATTATTCGGAAAATTTGAATACAGAAAACTTGAATTCAACAGAAGGCTGAAAAGACATCACAAATACACAGCATAAGTGAAGGCTCAGGAATGAGTGTATCAAATCCATAAGCCCCAGAAGTTTGATTTGGCCCCGTGACCTCTTACAAGCACCTTCACATTAGGTTAAAAGGAAAACAACAATAAAGTCCAGGCATGTTCTGATTGAGACACACATTGAGAGCAGAAAGTGCCCAGGTTGAAAATAAGGAAATAGGGAGAGATGGGGTAGGTGTAATGGGTTGAATGGTTCCCCCCCCCCCCCCCCGCCTTCAGTAGATTCTACTGTTTGATTTTCTAAATAGTATTTTGAAACATTCATATTATCTAATAATACTAGGACATTTATTAGTATTGGTCTACTGTATTCGGGTCCTGGCTGCTAGAATAAATGGCCACAGACTTGGTGGCTTAAAACAATAGAAATGCGGTGTCTCACAGTCCCAGAGGCCAGAAGTGTGAGGTCCGGGTGTGGGCAGGTCGGTACCTTTCAGAAGCTCTGATGGAGGGTCTGCTCTGTGCCTCCCTCCCAGCCTGTGGCGGCTGCCAGTGGTCCTTGGTGGTCCCCCGGCTCGTGGACCCATCGTTGTAGTCTCAGCGTCCACGTCACATGGATGGTGATGCCTCCCCTGCCTTGTACGAGGACGGCTTCTGTGTCTTCCTCCTCTGCCTCTGGGTCTGGTTTCTCCTGAATAAATGCTCTCTTTGACTCGAGCTTTTGCTCCATTTTCTCTTACTAGTTGCTGGCCTGGGCTTGCCCCCATTGTCTCCATGTTTTCCGGTACCTCTTGCAGAGGGAGCTGGAGCTTGACTTGGGGCTCCTCTGGCGCCTTCTGTACCCTTGAAGTGCAGACAGGATTACCTTGTTCCGAACCTACTTGCTCTTCTCAGATCCCAGTTTTTGAGGCTCCTCCCTGAGGACCTTCCTAGTGCTGGAATTGTAGGGCAGGTCATGAGCAGCTCTGGAGAGCTTATCACCAGGCCCAGCAGCATAGACTGATGGAGTGCCCGGGACCTTGCGACTGCAGAAATTGCTGGGCCTACGAACTCTGGGGGCTGCTGGGAGGCTGAAGAGAGTGCAGGGCTGGACGGATACAGGACCCTCTCAGAGCCATGGCCCCACCAAGGTTGTGAGGCACAGTAGCACGGGCAGAAGGGAGGTGGCCACGGGGAACTGGCTGCAAAACAGCCTGCAGCTTGCGGTTTCAGAACCGCAGGCCACCACCCTGGCCACCGTCACAGCCACAGTGGTCATGAAACACTAGGCCAGGGATGTCGCTCCAGATGCCAGCCAGGCATACCCCAGGGCGCATCTGTTTGTGCCGGTCCCTTGGTCCCAGGATCTTGGGCTCCTTTGGATGCTCTCTGCCCCTGTTCTTGCAGTTTGGGGGGTTGTGGGATCTACCAGTTGCACCCACAGCCAGTCTGTGAGTCCTTGGGGCATGGAGTCCAGAGAGGCAGACCAGGGCAGCTGTGGCCTCTAACCTCTTTGCCAAGGACGTTAGGTCAGACAGTAAACCTCTACCCTGCCGCCCAGAGCTCCCCTCCCATCCACCACGCTGCCGCACCTGCCTCACCGTGGGTGCTGGGTTCAGATGGCACTTGGGGCAATGAGATACCAGCGTCATCACTTTCATCCCATAGCTTGTTTTCTGGGGACCTGGTAGGACAGGTGCACACTTGGGACTGGAATGCTTTGTTACGGTATGTGCATGTCTTCTTGCTCAGGAGACGGTACCCAGGGGGTCTGTGCTCGCTTCAGCTCCCACCAGAAATAGACGAGAGTTAATTTAGGATAGTCAGACACACTGAGTTTTTGGTAAACTTTTTTATTTTCTGAAGAACAGCATATGGTGCGCAAAGTTTGAGTGCACAGCTTGACGAATTCTTACAAATTAAAATTCTCGTGTGACCCAGAGCAAGATGTGGTTGGGGGGCATTAGGAGTGTCTGTCTGTGTCTCCTCTTGGTGAGTGAATTCCACTCTGTCCCCACAGAGCAGTGTTGCTTGTCTTGAACTTGATGTAAATGGCATTAAGGTCCTCTCTGTGTCGTCCTTCTACTCCGTATCACGCCTGTCAGATTGTTCCATGTAGTGCGTTTGTTCTGTCTCACTGCTGTGTAGTGTTCCATCATATGGAATCTACCAGAATAGGTTTCTCTCTCCTCACTGATTGGATGTTGGGTTGTTGCCAGTTTTGGGGAATTCTAAATAAGGCTGCTGTGGACATTCACGTGTTTGAAAAACTAAGACTTCAGATGGACCATGTGGTGGGGCGTCTAGGTGGCCCAGTTGGTTAAGCACCAGACTTCGACTCAGGTCATGATCTTGGCATTTGTGGTTTCGAGCCCCGTGTCTGACTCCGTGCTGACAGCTCAGCATGGACCATGTGGTGTGAGGGAGCCCAGGTCCCAGGCACTGAGAGTTTCATCTGGAAAATCACCTCCGAATCTGTAGCAAAGAGATGAGAGAATTCCCTTAAAGAGCTTTGCCGGCATGGATCTCGAAATCAGCTCAGAAGCTGTGTCCGAGGTAAAATTTCAGTATTATTAGAACTTTTCCAGGATGAGCACCACTAATTCAGTCTTATCAGGACTTCTCCGGGATGAGCAAGGCTAATTTGGGCAGAGCAGCCCCACTGCAGTCTTTCACTTAGACGTCGTCACCTGTGCCCTTTAAGGCCTTCAAGCGGGCATGAATTTTCCGTGGCTTAGACTCGGTGGCCCAGGGATCAGTGAACACATTCAGCCACAGCCGACAGAAAGTCTTGTAAACACAGCTTGCACAGCGCACTGTTTGCTCACACGGCAGAGGTGGCTGCAGTGTGACAAGTGGCTCCCAAGTGTCAGGACCCAGGCCCTGTGTTGGTCCGGGCCTTTCCCTTCGTCCGGTGGCCGTGACGGTTCCGGCCATCACATCTGCATTCGCGGCAGGAAGGAGGAAGGAGGAGCGGTGTCTGCTTGTGAGCCCCTTTTTATCGAGAAGGCACCACCTTCCCCAGGTCCTCCCTGCAGACTGCTTTCTGACCAGATCTGTCAGTTCTAGTTACAAGGTCACAAGGTCACTTCTAGTTACAAGGGAGGCTGGGAAAGTGATTATTTAGTGAGGAAAGGCAAGGAAAAAGGGGAGCTTTGGAGGGCCTGGCTTGGCTGACCACGTACAACGCGTTCCTCTTGTGCACACACGGCAGATTTGTTCTTCCGAGCTTGGGAAATTCAGTGCTGTTACTACCTCTGCCTTTAAAATCTCTAAGAACTTCCTTGTAATGGTTTGTCCAGCAACCTGTTTATTTGCCTTTTAGCCTGTTAAGTTTCCAGGAGGAATGAACTTGCTTTTCTATGGTGGACACGATGTCCTATGGGGTGTGAGTGAGAATCCGAGCGTGCTGTTATTTTTACCTGGCCCAGCCGGTGAGATCATCACTCTAGATGTCTTTCTGTCTTTGCAAAGGAGTCTGGGCGACCCTCCTAACGAGAGCTTCCTTCCTTATGTTCTTCAGGGAATTCAGTTTCTAATAGAGAATGACCTGCTGCAGAGCTCCCCAGAGGACGTGGCCCAGTTCCTGTATAAAGGAGAAGGCCTAAATAAGACCGTGATCGGGGACTATCTGGGTGAGAGGTAAGTTGAAGGAGAAGGAGCAGCCTGACCTGGGTCCGCCCTCCACATCAGGGTCTGTCTCAGTTGCCTGTGGGCCTGGGGGCACACGTGCTGCTCCCCAGGAATGGTTTGCTCAGTCCCATCCCATCCTCTCCTCTGCCCTGAGAGGGGAGAGGGGTGCCTGTTCGGGAGCCAGGTGGGGGTCTGTGCTCTCTGGAACTTCGCTCAGGGAGCCACAGCATAACTGAAGACGGCGCTGCCTCTTCTCCGAACCTCAGAAGGCATCTTCGTCTTCTTTTCGTGTTTGGTCCAGAAATGCACCAGATTTCCTGGTGGTCTTCCTACCCCTGTTCCTTGCGGGTATGAATGGAGGTAGGAAGTTAGTTAATTTTTTAAATGGTGAGCAGCTGGTCAGATCTCCGTTTCCAGCCTTCTCCACTTAAAGGTCTCTTTGATCTGCTTAGCAGAGCAGAGGGCAGAAGTCTAAGGCAGCACAGCCCCCAAATATGCAAAAGCAGGTTCTGGTCAAGGACCAAATGAGCATTTTTAAACAAAAGCCCACTGGTTGCTCAACCAGGGTGGTTTCTGTTTCTAGCTTTTTGAAACGATCAAAGGCGGAAAGCAGAACACTTCCCAACTCATTCTGTGAGGCCACAGTTTAAAAAAACCTACGGGGGCATCTGGCTGGCTCCACTGGTTAAGCATCCGACTTTGGCTCAGGTCATGATCTCATGGTTTGTGGGTTCGAGCCCTGTGTCAGGCTCTGTGCTGACAGCTCAGAGCCTGGAGCCTGCTTTGGATTCTGTGTCTCCCTCTCTCTCTGCCCCTACCTCACTTGTGCTCTGTTTCTCTCTGTCTCTCCTACAGAGGAGTATCTACAACCTAGATAGCAGTGTCTCCTATGACTGTTAGGGCAAAAACCCTCAAGTAAATATTAGTTAATCAAATCCAGCAATATATAAAAATGACCATATATCTGTACTTTCATCCCCATGAATGCAAGGTTAGTGCAGCATACAAAAGTCAAAGTAATATACTGTATCAGTACAATAAAGCGCAAAACCCACATGATCATCCCAGTAGATGCTGGAGAGGCATATGACCGCATTCACTGACCCGTGACAAAAGCATTCAACAAACCAGGAGAAGAAAGGAACTTCCTCGACATGATGTTGGGCACCTGTGACACCCCCAAGTTCACGTCATGCTTTCTCCTTAGAGCAAGAACAAGATAAGGTTGACTGCTCTCACCACTTCTCTTCAACATGGTACTGTCAGTTCTAGTTAGGCAGGAAAAAGAAATTAAAAAGCATCTAGTTTGGAAAGTAAGAAATAAAACTTTGCTTGCAGAGGACATAATCACTGTGTAGAAAATCCTGAGGAATCACTAAAAACACTAGAACTAACAAGTTCAGTACAGCTGCAGGTTACAAGACCAGTATGTCAAATTCAATTGTAGTTGTAAATGGTAGCAATGAACAAATTTGGAAGAGACATTAAGAAAACAGCTCCATTTTGTAATAATATTAAAAAGAATAAAACACTTAGGAATAAATTTAACATAGTACAAAATTTTTACTGTGAACTACGAAACATTGAAAAAAAATGAAAAGGCCTGCATAGATGGAAAGAAAGATATCCCATGTTCATGGATAGGAAGACTTAGTATTGCAAAGAGGACAATACCACCTACATTGATCTATAGATTTAACTCATTCCCTATAAAAACCCAGCTAATTTCTTTGTAGAAGTTGACAAACTCATCCCAAAATTAACGTAGACATTCATGGGAACGAAAGTAGCCACAATCATGAAAAAGAAGAACAAAGTTGCAGAACTCACATTTTTTGACAGACTGAAGCTACAGTAATCAAGATGGGGTGGTACTGGCATAAAGATAGACTTATAGGTCATGGAATAGAATTGAGAACCTAGAAATAAACCCTCACATTTACTGTCTAAAGGATTTTCAGTAAAGATGTCAAGATGGTTCAGCAGGGGAAAGAATGGCTTTTTTTTTTTTAATGTTTGTTTTTAGAGAGGGAGGGAGGGAGGGTGGGAGGGATGGAGAGAGGGGGAGACACAGAATCCAAAGCAGTTTCCAGGCTCTGAGCTGTCAGCACAGAGCCCTACGTGGGGCTCAAACCCACAAACTGCGAGATTATGACCTGAGCCGAAGTTGGGCGCTTAAATGACTGAGCCACCTAGGCATCCTAACAATAGTCTTTTCAACCAATGGTCTGATACAGCTGGATGTCCACGTGCGGAAGAATATTACTGGACCACTCACCGTACGCAAAAATTAAAATGGATCAAAGACCTACACATAAGAAGGAAAACTATAGAACGCTTAGAGGAAAACATAGGGGTAAATTTTTGTGACTTTGGATTAGGCAAGAGTTTCTTAGATGTGACTCCAAAAACATAAACAGCAAAAGAAAAATATAGATAAAATGGATATCATCAAACTTGAGAACTCTTGTGCTTCATAGGACCTCATCAAGAATGTGAAGAGGCAGCCCACAGAATGGGAGAAATTTTTTTATAAATCATGTATAAATCCGATAAAGACTTCTATCCAGAATATATGAAGAAGTCTTAACCACTCAATAATAAAAAGACAATTATAAAATGAGCAAAGTCTCTGAATAGATGTTTCT
Source organism: Puma concolor (assembly GCF_028749965.1). NCBI lineage: Eukaryota > Metazoa > Chordata > Mammalia > Carnivora > Felidae > Puma > Puma concolor. The sequence continues at coordinate 5,434,682 of NC_141682.1, forward strand.
CCCAAGAGGATCCATAAATCGGTTTATGATAAGGTCATAAGGAGAATGGCTAATAAGCACACGATGGGATGGTCAACATCATTAGCTGTCAGGGAGCTGCAGATCAAAACCACAGTGGGATACTACTTGACATCTACTGGGGTGTCTATAATAATTTAAAAGACCGTTAAGATTCTGTGTCTCCCTCTTTCTCTCTGCCACTCCCCTGTTTGTGCTGTGCCCCTCTCTCAAAAATGAACATACGTTAAAAAAAAAAAAATGTTGCCAAGGATGTGGAGAAATCAGTCATACGCTGCCAGTTGGATAAAAAGTGGCTGTGGCACTTCCTGAAAATACTAAAGTCGCCGTGTGACCCGGGTTTATACCCAAGAGAAATAAAAACCTATGTGTGCACAAATGCTTCTGCACAAATGTTCATAGCCACCTAATTCTTGATAGCCAAAGAGTGGAAACCATTCAGATCCATCAACTCAGATATCCCTCAGCTGACGGACGAACACGAGGTGGTATGTCCATACAGTGGGGTATTACGTGGCAGCGAGGAGAAGCAGAGGCCTGATACGTGCCGCAATCTGGACGAACACACTAAGATTGTAAAAGAAGCCAGTCACGAAGACCACGTATTGTGTTCCTCCGTTTATATGGAGCGCTCAGAAGAGGTGAATTCGCGCAGACAAAGAGCAGACCAGTGGTTGCCTGGGGCTGGCAGAGGGCGAGGAGAAGGGGCTGGGGTTTCTTTTTGGGGTGTTAAAAGTATTCAGGAATGGATTGTGGTGATGGTTGCACAGATACACTTGAAACCATCGAATGGTACCCTTGAAATTGGACAGCTGTATGGAGTGGGAATTAGGTTTGAATGGAGCTGCTAAAAAGGACAAAAACAAAGCCAAACCACAAAACCCGATGAGTGACCCAGGGATTGTGGCACCTCCTTGAATCTCAGCTTCCATGAGGGCCTGAGTCTGAGCTCTCCGCCGCTCTCTGGCAGGCATGTGAGATTAACTGCAGAACTTGTGCGAAGTGCAGTCTGGCAATTTCCTGTAGTCTACAAATACTGAGTGCCTGCAGGATTTGAGTTCCAAAAAACGCGAAGTTCTGAGTCCGTGCCAGGCTCTGTTTTAGGCCCATGGGTTGTGTTTAAAAAAAAAAAAAAAAAAAAGCATTCGCCCACTCGGGGAGCTGTAATCTGCCAGAACGACACAGGCATTACGTGATAAGCATAATAAATATGAAAACCGTTTCTGTCCTTTGTTGGAAGGTGATGGGGCGGAGTAGAGGCGCATAAGGGCTTTGGGTGAGCTGAGGTAGGGGTGTTAGTAGCCGGTTGTGATAGGCTGGTCAGGGTCCTGTCATTGACAACATGATGTTTGTGCAAGGGCAGAGAGGGGATGAGGGTGTTCTGCAGGCAAGTGTTGTGTTGGAGGCCAGCAGGACAGGCAGAGGGTCATGGGTGGGAGCGTGCCTTGCCTAGTGTGTTTGGGGCCGTGTGGCTGGAACAGAGGGAGGGGGAGGGTGATAGAGGTTCTCAGGGTGACGATGGCGCCCTCTGTCCATTCCTGGGGGGACAGGGAAGGACATGGTCTGAGTCACAACTCGAGCCGACCACTCTAGAATAGACTGTTGAGTGGTGGGTGAGCAACAGCAGAAGCAGTGGGGCCAGCAGGGAGTGGCTCCCACCAGGCTGGGGGGAGCGGGGTCGGCGGTGGGGTCGGGGTGAGAAGTGCTCAGGTTCCGGGTTTGAGGTCGAGCTGGGTTTGAGATCGAGCTGGCGGGAAGTTCTGGCGGTGGAGCTACCATCAACAGAGACCAGCAGCAGCTGTGGGCGTGGTCATTGGGGCCGGTTGACCCCTTGGGGGCCTGGGGGGGGGGCATCCAGGTGGAAGGTTCAGAGAAGGGGCCCGCAGGAGACAGAAGCCCCAGCGTGGCTGGCTCAGAGGTGGTGTTTAAATCCATGGGGAGTGTGGCTGGAGCTGAAGAGTAGACCCAGGACTGAGCCTCGGGAGCGCCCCTCGAGGGAGGACAAATAGGCAGCTGGAGTAGGGCTTGATTGCCCTCTCTGGTCCCGCCCTCGGGTCTGGAGGCCCCCAGCTCCTTCCCTGGGGGCGTGTGATAACCCGGCTGTCCTCTTGCCAGGAGGCAGTTGGGACAGTGGGTGGGGGTTTGCCTTTAACGCAGACCCCTGTGGCTCTAACCTGGCTGCCTGCTGCCATTCCTGGGGTGCTCCCACCGGGACCATGCCCTTTCTGGCACCCTGGTGCCATCTCATCAGGCCATTGGCTAACCCCTGTGGTGTTGGGCCTGCTCCCTGGGCTTTGTCACTGGTGCTCATGGGCCGTGAGCCCGCTGCTTCCTGGGGCGCTCCATCAGTGCCCCGTGTGCGCAGGACCCCAGGGCCTCAGCAGCTTCCCCCCGGCCGGCCGCTGAGGTCAGGGAAAGGAGGGTAAAGTGCTCTGAGCCTGTGCCGCGCGCAGCCCTGCGGGTGGCTGCCGGGGTTCCCTTTGCTGGTGGCGCTGAGCCACAGCCATTCCTTGTGGTTGACTGATGGCGCACTGGCCTGGCATCCCCGAGGGGAAGGCGGACCCCTGACTTGTGGCTGCGGCCTTGCCGAGGCCACATCGCCCTGTGGCAGCTACAGCGTTTCTCTGCCTGAGGTGTCCTTACTGTCCCTTGTGACCATAACCTGGGGAAGCAGTGTGGAGTGAAATCCCAGTCCCAGCGAAGCACATTGTTGGCCTCTTTCACGTTTATGTAAAAGTTCAGGCCCTTTATTCTCACGCTTAGTTTGGTTTTAAAAGCTCTTCCAAACTGACCCAGCTTCGGACCCGGTACTGGGCCCCCTCAGCCCACCTGTGAAGCATGGACGCTGTCGGAGGCCACTGCTCAGGAAACTCAGGAGACCACGTGCATCTTGCCCTTTGGGCCCTGTGCTGCTGCAGGGCCTGGGCATGGCTGTGGCAGCCGCCTGGGGTGTCCCGACGGCCTCCCTACCCTGGCCGCACTGACTGTGATGTAAACTAATGTCCTGTCGAGTCCCCTCTGCCCGAAGCCTGAGACCAGACGTGCCGTCACGCCGATCCTAACTTTGAGTTACGCGGCATGAAAAACCACAAACATTTGCTGTAGGAAATGTCTTCCTTTTGAAAGGATTGAAATCCTGTGCAGTGGCCTCGGACCACATTTGCTTTCTTTCCCAGGGACGATTTCAACATTAAAGTTCTTCAAGCGTTTGTCGAGCTCCATGAGTTTGCTGATCTGAACCTCGTCCAAGCCTTAAGGTAAGTGCTGGAGCATCGGCTGTTCTCGAGAAGGTGGGGGGCAGCTACAGCCGGAGGCCGGGTGCTCACAGCACAGAGGCCCGCGACAGGCACTCTCGGACCCAGCTGGTGCCTGCCTTGGTGGGACCGCCGGTGTGCACTCTGGCCCCAGCCCCTTTGCTCTTCTGTGCTCTCCCCTGGTATTTGACAGTCATGTGTGCACTTTCTTCCCAGAAAGCTCTGCGGCTCAGTCTCTGTGCCACCTGGGTACAGGCCCGCTTCTTGCTGCATTTGGTCTAAATCAGCAGCCTCGTGGGTGCCTTCCCTGTGCGTGCCCCCCACCCCCCAGGTGTGACAGCAAACCTGTGGATGCTCAGCCATCAGAGGCGGCCCCCTGGTCCCTGTCTTGTCCCGGTAAAGCCAGGTGTCACTGCGTATCAGGCTGAGTGGGGGAGGATGGCCCTCAGACACTCCTGCGTGGCCCTGAGCCACGCTGGCCGCTGCCGTGGAAGTGCCCGGCCATCCCTCTGGTTGTGCCCTTGAGGCACCATCCCGTACACTCCGCTCTTCTGCAGCACCGACAGCATCTGTTTCCTTCTCCGGTGCCCCCCGCTGGGGCTCCGATGGCTGTGCACTGAGCCAGGGCCACACAGGCTCCGTCGGGTCTGGCTCCAGCTGGTCAGTCGCAGGCTTAGAGCCGGGGCTTCCGGGTGGGGTCGCCAGCCGGCCCTGTAGTGAGTGGTGCCGGGCTGCTCCCAGCGCCCCAGGTCCCTCTGCCGGCCGCCCTGCTGTCCTGTGTCCCCGCACCCAGCAGCCTTTACCGTGGAAACGCCATCGTCCCCTCCTGTCCATTTCTCCGCAGGCAGTTCCTGTGGAGCTTCCGACTTCCGGGTGAGGCTCAGAAAATCGACCGCATGATGGAGGCGTTCGCGTCCCGCTACTGCCTGTGCAACCCGGGCGTCTTCCAGTCCACAGGTCGGTGAGGCCCGGGTCCCAGCGCCCCACCAGAGCCCTCTGCCCAGGCCCCGCTGGCCTGGCGGACGGCTGAGCGCCCCTGCGCCCTCTGCCCTCTTTCAGACACCTGCTACGTGCTGTCCTTCGCCATCATCATGCTCAACACCAGCCTCCACAACCACAACGTGCGGGACAAGCCCACAGCCGAGCGCTTCGTCACCATGAACCGCGGCATCAACGAGGGAGGAGACCTCCCAGAGGAGCTGCTGCGGGTGAGCCCCCCCCCCCCCCCGCCCTGGGCCCCCCCGCTTCTGGGCCCCGCACTGACCCTCACTCCACCGAGCCCGGTGCCTGCCACCCTTGGGGACATGGTGCAGATGGGCCCTTTCTCCCCCGCCCGCATCCCTGAGCTCCCCGTGGCCTGTGTTCCTCACAGAACCTGTACGAGAGCATCAAGAACGAGCCGTTTAAGATCCCGGAGGACGACGGCAACGACCTGACGCACACGTTCTTCAACCCCGACCGCGAGGGCTGGCTCCTGAAGCTGGGTGAGTGGCGGCCGGCGGGCGGGACCCGCGCTCGGAGCCCCCAGCCCTCGGCAGCCAAGGCCCCCGACCAAAGGCAGAAACGTTAAAGGCGAAGGCCGATGGGCCAAGTCCGCCCGCGGCGGCCGGCCGCTCGCCCCAGACTCGATGGCTGCCGCTTTGAGCCCCGCCCTGTCCGCACGAGGCCATCCTGTCCGTGTCCACGGCGGAGAATAACGCCCGGGCTGCACGAGCGTCCCAGAAAACTGCTCAGTTAGCATCCAGATACACCCCAGGCAGTTTTCTGCACCAGATGCAGGTGCATTTCCTGCGAGAACCTGCGTGCCTCTCTCTTGGTTTGGTGTGGCTGATTTTTGATGCGTGGTTTAAATGTGCCTTCTTGTTTTCCTTCTGCCTGTGGCTCCCACCTTTCTGTTCTGTGACGGGCTGTCCCTGCTTGTTCTGCGTTAGGAGGTACGTACCCAGTGGCTTCCTGCCCTCCCCTAGCTGCTCACTCCTCTCTCGTTCTCTCTCCCCCGCTGGTCTGTGTGAAGCTTTGATTTGTGGCTGCCATTCATCTGACCCATGTGGCTTTGGACTCGCTGGGGTTAGCGTCATGCAGGGCGCAGTGAATGTGACACCCACAGCCCTGGGGTGGCCGGAATGCCAGCCTTTCTGCGCCCGGGAGCGCATGGGGAATGCCACGTGGGAACGAGCTTGCCCCTCTGTGTCTTTAGGGCCCGAGCGGCCACGAGCCTGCTGGTCATCTCCAATTTCGTGCCTCACCGGGTGCCTCTCATACTAACCAAACAGCGCATGTCTGCACCACCCCTGGACAGGGCCTGGGGATGGTCAAAAGGATTCCTAACCATTGACACAGAAATAGAATAGCGTTGATATTTTCTGGGCAATTTTAGAAATTGGTAGGAGGGTCTTTTTGTTTTATTTTTACACTGGGCGGGGTGGGGTGGGATCTTGGCCTTTCTGTGACACGTCACAACTGTACGTCATCTGGGCACTCTGAGAGCACATTGTAGGATACCAGGCTTGAGAGAAGTCCGGCGATTTTGTGGTTTTAATCAAGGGGAGGGTAAAGAGGCGTGAAGGCCTGTGAAGGCCATGGCTCCGCCGTTCGGATTTGGGGTCTTGCTCTGACTTTTCTCTGGCTGCGCTGAGGTTTGGGAGAGTTCTGGACCTTGGCCTAGAAACCCAGAGCCATAGCCGTGGACCTGAAGGCCTGAGCCCCCTTTGAGATGCATCTGACTCTCTGGTCATATCAGTTCTGGGGCCCCCAGGGGAGGCCAGAGCAGGGACGTGTCCAAAACCCCCGCAGCAGCACCCGGGCCCCTCCCGGCCCTGCGTTTCCAGGGAACGCCCCTCGAAGGGCAGTGACGGCACAAGCCCGCCCGGCAGCTGGTGTGGCCTCAGCACCTGTGGGAGACGGACCTGCTTCTAAAGACAGAACAAAACGACAGGCATAAAGGCACACCAGGGCTTGCACCCCAGCCTGTGTCCTGGCTACTCATCTAATCGGGCCACAGAACCCGCGTCCAGAGCACCCTTAGGGGACAGAGCCAGCTGGGTGGTGAGTGGGTGCCGAGGGGCCCCGGGCAGCGGGCTCCTTCCGCGCTCCACCGCCGTGTGCGCATGCGTGAGAGGGGGTGGTCCCGCAGTCACTAAGCTAGTGGTGCTTGGTCACCCGCCGGCCAGCGGAGAGACTGCCCGGGAGCCCCCTCCCCAGACGCACAGCAAGCCCGCTGCTGCCTCCCCGTCCCGGATGGCCCCTCTGTTGGCAGAGCTGCAGCCAGACAGTGGACTTCGCAGGGGACTGGTGTCCCCGGAGCCGCTGGGGCCTACACACAGTCCCGCCCGTGGGCTGCCTCCTAGCAGTTCTGACGCTGGCCTGGCCACCAGGGACAGTGGCTGGAGTTGGGCTCTGAGGGCCAAGAAAGCAGTCAATCTGGAAGCCGATGCTGAAGATGCGTTGGTTTGGCCAGGGTGCTCTTGCTGCGCTCGGCTCTGGGCCCCCACCCAGCACAGGGCAGACCTAGGCCCGGACCCGGAGGCGCTTGGCCACAGGCCTACAGCACGGGCGTAGGAAATGTGTGCTCCGTGCACCCACGCAAATCGGGACGGAGGTCACCGCCTGACCTCCATTGTTTCCCGTCATAAGCTTAGTCTTAGGGCAGGTGGCACTTTTGAAAGGCCTGGATGTTTTGCGGGAGCGTAGGAACATTGTAGTGTTGCTTACGGATCAGCGAAGTGCCTCATAGTCACCGAGTTCTGAGAACGAGGCGGTTGTGTTGAAAACACAGGAACGCGGATCAGAGCTGAACTGTCACGGTGGAGTGTGTGTTGCAGGGTGTGCGTGTGCGTGTGCCTGGGAACGGCCATGGAACTAGGAGGAGGTTCACGGCGTGGGGAAGCCAGGCTCCTTTCTGCAGGCGTGCGTGGTGTGGTATGTGTCCCTGTCTCCCAAAGCTCAGCCAGAAACACAGAAGCAGAGCCCGTCTGTTCCCTGCAGCCAAATCTCTGAGCCCAGGGGTGTGACGCCAGCCTGCTCTCTGTGCTGCACGGGTACCTGGGATGGGGCTGGGAGGCCTCTTGGCCAGGAGAACTGGACTAGGGATCGGGCTCCCCAAGACGTGCCACTGAACCCCAGGAGCAGCAGGGTAGGAGCCCAGGGGCAAAATGCTGAGAAGCCTTCCTGGCAAAGCCGCTTCTCCTGGGGAGGGCGGGGGGTGGGTCACGGGGTCGCCGGTAGGGCCTCAGGGTGAGCAGAACACATAGGCCGCCACCTAGCGACCCGGTGGCGGGAGCGCAGGGAAGAGGGGGCACCGGACAGATGGACAGCACGGGGAGCCCCTGGGAGGATTCTCCCACGAATGTGTTCGTTGAGGCTCAGTGGACGGCAGGTGCTGGCGAGAGCGTCGGGGCTCAGGCCAGCACGGTGTGACCTGAAGGAAGGGCCTGGGTGCGGCACACGGTCAGATCCTCCTGACAGGGACCCAAGGGGGGGGGGGGGGCGTGGAGCCAGGGGGGTGTGTCTGCCGGGGGTTGGGGGGAGCAGCAGCTGGCCCTTCCTTCCCCGCTTGGCTGCGGCTTCCTCCACTGTGCCCGGCGTGCCCCATGCAGCCAGCCTGCCTGAGGCCGTGGGGAGGAGGTCAGGTGTCTGACTGGTGAGGCAGGGGGTGAGGGACCCCAGAGGGGTCTCCCGAGGGCCTGGCCAGTGGCCCTGACTCTCCCCGCACAGCGGGTGGTGTCTTGCCTGCCGGGGTTTCTGTCCACACCAGGGCCAGGACGCTCTCTTGCCTCAGCCCCAGGAGGACCTGGGAGCTGGCAAGTGTCCTTTCCTGTCCTTCCACGCCCCGCGCCCCCCATCCCGTGATCCCCTTGTCCTGTCTCCATGCCTGTGTCCCTCAGCCCTCTTGGCACTCACCCAGATAGAGGTGGTGAGCTAGACCTTGGCTGTCACCTTGGGGAGTGACCAGGCAGGGAGGGTCACTTCTTGTGCCCCTGGATTGCTTGAGTCTGTTACCACGTGCGTCGTCTTCTCTCAGGTGTTGTTTTTTAAACTTCATGTCAAAAGTAAGGGCTAGAAATTGAAGCCAGTTCGTGCCAAATATTTAAGGGTAAAAAAGGACTTCCTTTTCCATAGTGAAAGGAGAGTAGGTGCAGATAGATGATGTGTGTGTGTGTGTGTGTGTGTGTGTGTGTGTGTACACGTGTGTGCGTGCGCGCGCGCGCTTCACATGCGTCCCATATCTTGTTAAGAGATTAATTCAATCTAATAATTCCCTGGACCGAGGAGTAATTGATGTTGATGGATCCCAGGGCCACCCAGAGCCCTGAGGTAATGGGATTACGTCCTGGACAGGCCCCGGGGAGCCGCACTGACTTCATCTTGTCATTTCCATGTGGGGAAATTAAGCCCATTCATCATGACTAACTTTTCCCGAAAGCAGGTTTGGAATGCACTTGAGTTACCTAGGCGGCCCAGGGGGCCACGGTGGGGGTGCATGCGGGGCCCCCAGCAGCACGCCGCGCCCTCCTGTCGCCAGCCGGCCGAGAGGGGCCTGCAGGGCCCCCGGCCGCACGGCTTGGCCAGGACGTGGCCGAGCGTTGGGCGGAGTGTCGAACAGGTTCACCAGGAAGGAAACTAAAGGCCAGGCCTGGCTCCCGATGGCATTTGTGAAAATGGGTTATTTGTAGGCCTCGGGTCGTGTGCCCGCCCCGGGCCCTGGCTCACGAGCTCCTTCCGCTTTTAGGAGGGCGGGTGAAGACCTGGAAGCGGCGCTGGTTCATCCTGACCGACAACTGCCTCTACTACTTCGAGTACACGACGGTGAGTACCGGGCGGGCCGCCCGCCCTCCGTGCCCCCGGCCCCTGCGCCGCCGCCCCGAGCGAGGCTGGCTGTGCGCTCTTCTCTCGTAGGACAAGGAGCCCAGGGGAATCATCCCCCTGGAAAACCTCAGCATCAGGGAGGTGGAAGACCCGCGCAAACCGGTAAGCGGCCCTGCCCTTGGCGCCTCGGCCCGGCGGCGGCCCCCCTCGCGCGCTGACGGCCCTCTGTCTGTCTCGCCAGAACTGTTTCGAGCTTTACAACCCGAGCCACAAAGGCCAGGTCATCAAGGCCTGCAAAACGGAGGCGGACGGCCGAGTGGTGGAGGGCAACCACGTGGTGTACCGGATCTCCGCCCCGAGCCCCGAGGAGAAGGAGGAGTGGATGAAGTCCATCAGGTGCGCGCCGGCCCCGCTCGAGCCCGAAGGCTCCGCGTCCTCGCGGTGCGCGAGCGCGCACGTCCGTACGCCTGCGCGTGCGTGTGTGGGTGGGCACGCACGTGTGTACGCGTGCTCGCGCGCTTCCGAGGGCAGGGCTCGCCCTGTGCCCGCAGAGACGCGGAGGCTCGAGCTTGCTCTGCCTGGGGGGCTGCGGGTGCCTTCTTCCCACCTGAGGGTTTCCTCCCCCGCCCCCCCTTCCCCCCCAGAGCGAGCATCAGCAGGGATCCTTTCTATGACATGTTGGCCACGAGGAAGAGGAGGATTGCCAATAAGAAATAGATCTTTCCTGGCCCGAACCGGTGAAAACAGAAGCCAAGACTCCACGACGGAAAGTGACTGGGAGCCTCCCCCGACCCCCCCCCCCCCCCCCAGCGCCGCCGGCCCCGCCTCGGTCTCCCGCCTCCTCTCTGGAGACGGCGCGTGCGCAGTGGGAGCGCCGCCCCGAGCCCCCAAGGAGCGTTCTGTGCGTGGCGGCGGATGTCCAGATGCCCTCCTCCCGGTCCCAGCCCGCGGTGGCACCTGCCGGCTCCTTCGAGGGAACCTCGTGCCAGTCGTGCCGCCCTTGGCTCACCCGTGGCAGCATTCGCCGTTCCAGAAGCCGCTGTTTTATATCTGAACAAGAAAGGAAACGCTACCACTTTTTTATTCAGAGTTTTTTCTCAGATATATAGGATTATAGCTTTTATATGCCTTTTTATACTCTGAAATTATAATGAAGGATACTTACTTTCTAACACTAGTATTTTTAGAATGGCAGCTATAAATGTAACTCGTGGACGCAAGTATATACTGTGCACTGAAGAAGTCGTCTATACATGCACCTGCCGCCCTGCGTGGGGGGGCGTGGGCGGCTATGTGGGGTGCTTTCGTGGTGGTCCTCGGGATGGAGGGACGTTTCTGGGCAGGGGCCGGGCTCCAGGGGGCCAGATCCCGGGGGACTCGTCATCAGCTCAGACTCTTGTGGCCCCACAGATACTTTCTAAAAAGGCCAATTGTTACAATGTAAGTGCTGGTTCCGGGTGTGAATCCTGTGGCTGCGGTCACACACAGGGGGTGTGTTGAGCCCCGTGAGACCGCCGCTGTGGGACTTTGGCCCCCCAACCAGCAGTTGCGTGTGGGTCAGTGGAACCGTGCGTGGTTCAGCCTGACGGACCGGTCTTCGCTATTTAAAACCTTTCGGCAAAACAGATACTTCTTTTACTGACCTACTAGTTTGACCAGATCTCTTAGCGTAATGAATAGACGAGTAACCAGAGCAGATCTTACTCCTCGTTTTTAGAGACTTTAATCTCTTGCCATGAGGACGGAAGGGGCGCGCTGTGGGATGAAGGTGCGTGGCACTTAGGGTCTCCTGTAAATAGCGTGAAAGCCCAGATGCACGCTGGTGGTGGAACTTAAGATCCACCATCAGACGGTTGTCAGGCTGCCGATGATCTAACAGGTGCTCGGGACGTCTGCCCGAGGGAGGACGGGGCTCAGAGCCGGCCGGGGGCGCCGCTGGGCGAGGCTGGGGTGCTGGGCGCTGGGGCGGTGCCTCTGCCTCTTCCGGACGGGGCCGGTGACGGATGCTGCCGGGACCCTCTTGGCCACATTCCGGCGGTGGGTCCCCGTGTCTGTGCCCTTTAGAGGTCACGAGCTGTCGTGTGCAAAATGAAAGTCCCAGAAAGCAGACCTCGGACCGGACCGTCGGCACCTATGTGAAGAGTTTAAGTAGAAGTAACTGCTCTGCGGGTTGCCTTGGTGCTGACACTGACTGGCCGTGGGCCCCTGGCCTCGGCACCACTGACCTTGACGTAGCTTTAAGTCACGCTGGATGCAAAGGGGTCTGGGCCCGGGCCTCTCTGACATGCCTCAAACTGATTTTTTGTTTCCTTCCCAAGCTTTTAGGCTGTGTTACCGTCCTGATACCTCAAATTCGAAACTTTACTTTTGGAGAAAGGCGAGTCCGCATTCTTGAAATGCCTGGCTGGTATATATGCAACTCTGGCCTCCAGTCTTCCACGAAAGCCGATGGCGCCCGGAGCACGCGCCCGCCGCCCCCACCGTCGCCGACCAGTGGGGCCGCCCGCCCCTCTCCCGGGCTGCCCAGGGCGCCGAGGGATCAGTGGTTGGCGCGGGGGCGCGCTCCCTCTCTCGGCCCCGGGTAGGCCCCAGGGGATACAGGCTTTCTGTCTTCGGGGTTTGGCCTCTGTAGGGTTGGGAGAAGCGAGCTTTGGGAAACCCCTGTAGGAATTCTCTGGTCGCCGGTGAAGGAGCCTCGCGTGATGGCTCTCTTCCCGGGAACCGTGCAGAGGCCGTGGTGCTTAGAATCTGTCACTTGCGGTCAGTGTTCCGTGAGGTCTCTGATTCCGGGTTTTGCGTGGCAGTATTAACGCGGGGCAAGCCGGCGGTCACCCCGCTACGCCGTCAGGCGGGCCGGTGGCCGCGTCTCTCCTCCCTGCCCCCACGTCCTCCCAGTGCTAGCATTTTAGTCCCAGCTCTGGCCAAAGACAAACTTCCCTCCGGAGACCAGGGGCAGGAGGCGGAGAAGGGGGTGCTCTGGGCCGAAGACCGCGGCTGCCACGGCCCCGCCGGCCTCCGTTTACCCTCACCCAAGCGAGCGTCAGTGGCTTCGGGATCGCGGCACATCCTGGAACAGCCTAACGTGGTACCAAACGGAGTCAAAATAGGAGCTATTTATAGATGAAGCAGCATTCAATGCTTCATATAAAGCAATGCATATTTTTAAAAGTTAAAATGCATAGATCTATAGAGATGTGCTTTGCTGAGAAGTTAGGTCTGTTGTAGACCGGAAACCACATGTTGTGATTTCGCATTATTTTTTCTTAGGCATTTCTATTTACGGTAAATATAGTTAATATGTAAATAATGTACATAGAGATTTCCGGAGTGTTTGTTATTCAGTGTATATACCCCCACAACCTGCATGAAGAAATACCCCGTCATCGATATTTTGTTGTATCATTGGAGGGTGTATGGCCGTCAAATTGCAAATACCGTGTTCACAAAATAAAAAAAGGCGTTCAGACAAGACCGTCTGGGACTTGGTTCTTGAAAATAGATTGTGGGGTCCCGCGGCCTGCTCGCTGCCCCTCCTCCAGGCCCAGGAAGGCGGGGAGGGGAGGGGGCAGCTTGGGCTCCAGACGGTTCTGGAACAGGTGAGAAGGGTCTGCTGAGCAAACGGGGAAAACAGCGGTAAAGAAGAAGACACAAGATGGTGAATTTGCTGCCATTTATATACTATATAAACTTTACATGCTGTGTATTTACAGTGGGGCGAGTGCTTTTTTTAATCTTTAAAAAAACAAAGATCAAACTTTAGACATCTCTGAACAACACAAACTGTATAAACCATACAGATTATTCAGATACAAACTGTATTAAATACAGTTTTCCCCACTCCGTCTCCTGATGCAGGACCAGTGAATTATAAGTGTATCACAGTTTGATAGCATATCCATATTAAAAATAAAATCACAGTATGATTTTGTCTGTAACTAGAAACTTTAAGGGACCAAGCTGACAACTCAGACTCCAATATCATAGTCAAGACAAGAGACACTGTATAAAAAAGTGTTAAGTAATAAAAACATACTGTAGGCTTTACAAATAATGTTTGGATTATACATTCATAATGTAAATACTCATCATAACTGGTAAATCGATTGGAATAGTTCCACAAAGTTCAAAAACAGAACTTGTCTATAAAATACATCTTCAAATCTTGAATACAACTAAAATATGAAGCGAATTAGTTTCTAGTATCAGACATTACAGAAAACAGACTGCTCCCAAGTCTAGTCGAGAGCTCGTGAATCTTTAAATAAGTCTTTAAATTAAATATACACACTGTCAGTTTGTTTGTACTTTTACTAATTCCATGGTTCCCCGGCTGCTCTCGCACCGGAGGTCTGGCTTGAAGGAGCTTTTCCATGGAATGCGAGCAGTCCACCTGAGTCTGATTAAGCAGCATTGAGATGTTCCAGTCCAGGGCGTCACTGTCCGTGGGATTTATGTACACGCTGTTTACAACGGTCAGCAGTTGTAGAAAGGGTTCGTCCGTTTGGAATAAGGGGAATTAAGAAAAGGTAAAAACTAAAAAAAAGTCCTCCATGGTAAAATCTGTACAGTATTTACTAAAGAAGCACCACGCAGATTTGAACAGAGTTATTTCTACATTTATAATTTAAGCTGGGTTGGGGATGGCTTCTGTTGAACACGCTGAATCTGAAAGACAAGAGGCGGCAAGCAGCGGGCGTTAGTACCTCCCGGGGCGGGCGGCGGGCGGCGGGGCGGCTCCCCCGCCACCACCCCAGTCGGGGCCTTCCTTCCCGCACAGTCCGGGCTCCCCGGGGGAGCGCTTCTTCCCGACCACGGGCCCTCTGCCTTCCGGAAGGGCGGAGAAGGAGGCGGGCTGTTCCGGACGGACGCGCGGAGGGAGCCACCTGCTGGGCCCGAGCCCGGCTGCCGCTAATCCTCTCCGGCCTTAAATCCCCTCTCGCTAGAGAAGAGCCTGATTCCTTAATCAGGCTTCGCTCTTTTCCTTAAGACACACGGACTAAGCAGGTTAGTTAACTGCACGTTAATCCTCCGCAGACACTTCAGTGAGATCCGTTTCAAATCCCCCCCGCGGCCTGGGAGCCACACGGGACGACGTCCCCTCTCCGGAGCGAAGGGCACGCTCTCCCGCCGCCCTCGGCTGACGCGGGCCGCCGACCTGCACTACTCTCCCCCCCGGGCCGCCGCGTCACGGTCCGGGAGCGACCCGCCGGACGCCGTCCGAGTCCCGATCGGTCACGAGGCGCCCCGACCTCGTTCAAATAACGCCGAGTCCTTCCGAAATCAGTGTGATTTCTGGGTGCGCGCGCGGACTCGGCGCTCCCGGCCGGGCGCCAGCAGGCGAGCGTGTCCCGCGTGGGGTCCGCCAAGCCCTCGCTCCCGAAGCACGGGGACCGGTGGCCGCGGGTAGGATGGCGATTCCAGGGGGCCGCTCTCCTAGGCCGGCGGGGCAGGCCGGGCGGCGGAAAGGGGCTTCTCCGTCTGTGTGGATTCTGGCGCTTTCCGCTCTCCCTCGTTTTCTTACGACGAGGGGAAGGAGGAGGGAACCGGGTGGCGCCGCCCGGCGAAACGGGGGCCGGACCCGGGGGGACGGGCCGAGGTCTGAGCGCGGCTCCGCGCGGCGCCGGCCTGGGGGAGCCTCCCGCACCTGCTCCCCGCGGCACTGCCTGGTCCCCGAGGCCCCCAACTCCTCCTCTGCGTCCCCGCGGCGCCTCCATGAGCAATTATGAAACGTACAGATAGAAAACCGCTTACCATAACTAGTGAGTTTTTTGTTTTGAGGCCAAGTTTTCAATCACCTAGAAAGCAAAGATCAGGAAAGAGATTTTAATGACGGTTTTGCAGAATGTTTCGTGCCTGCTGCTGTGTGGGCGCAAGTGATTACAATCAGAACCCCTTCCTGACGGCTGGGTGCTCGCTGCCCGAAATCCGTCCCCGCACGGGACGAGGACGAGACGAGCCGGCGCGCGCTGTCGCCAAGCCTTCTACTGGAAACAAGACCTTCCGTGATGGCTGAGATGCACCGAAAGCCGTGCCTGTGGGGACAGGGCCCTCTCCGCCCACACCCATCAGCACTGTCCCCGCAGGAGAGAGCAGATCTCAGGCCAAAGAAACCAGGCAGCGTGTCGTGGGGCCGGAAGACGGGAGTCTGACAGGTCAAGTTACCAGGAACAGGGGACACGTGGCAGGTGGGCCACAGGGTCTGTCATCCTCAGCCAGAAGACAGGGATGTTTGGCATGGAAGGCCAAGCAGGTGGTCCCTGTCCTTGAAGAGGACAGGATGGGACAGGCACGCGGATTCCTCCGTCTGCTCTCCCCGGAAGCGCTGGCCACACACCAGCCTTCGAGTGCCATCGCCCAGGACACAAAGGGCCGCCGCTCAACACAGAGGCGTGTCGCAGCCCCTAGGGACACACGTGTGGCCCCCAAATGCCAACGGCTCAGGCTTACACTCAACCCGTTTTCCCTCCGGAGCCACCAATGTGTGCTGGCGGCCACCGACCGTGGTCCTCACCAGGCACCTGCAGCCCGGGGGGGGGGGGGGGAAGGGGGGTCTGGCAACAGGCAGAACGGCTGGGACGCCGCCCACCACTTCCTCCCAAGTACTAGGCGGTGGTCAGAAGGGACTTGACCCTCACCAGGCCAAGCCCCTTTCCCAAATCACCAAAAGGGTCACGGGACACCGATGTGAAACTCCGTATCACCGATCTGAAACACCTTAAAAAAAGCCCAGGGCAGACAACGGCCCCGCGTCACCGTCTGGCCGGCCACGGCCGCGCTTCTCCGCCCCGAGCCTCCCATGTCCCTCCCGCTGGGACACTGCCTCCCTCACGCTCGGGGCCCATCTGTCCCTCCTTGGTCAACAACCACACCGACCGGGGGCCACTGGAGGGACCGGTCTGCCCTCAAAACACACAACCAAAGGGCCTCTGGGTCACCAAGACGACGCATCAAAGTCCCAAGAGCACACCTCAGGCATCTGGGGCCGTTTGTACAAAAGGCCAGAGGACAACCGTCTTCCCCTTCGGGTGCCTCCAGCCATTTAAAACCCGGAAAGCCTTTCTTAGCTGGCAGGCCACACGGGGACCAGCGGGGACACCTCGCCCGGCCCGTGGGTCACCCGCACAGACCGGATCGAGGGACGGGGGTGGCTTTAAGTGCGGTGTGAGGACAGAGGGCGGAGACAGCGGTGCAAGGCGGTAAGAATCCAGCCCCCACGGCGCCCCGGGCCGGGGGGGGGGGGGGGGGGGGGAGCCGCGCAGCAGGAGCCAGCGCCCCGCAGTCCAGGTGCCCCGAGAGGCCAGGCGGGCCGACAGGGACAGCGGATGTTCCTAATGACCCGAGCCCTCGAACTGAGTTTAAGCTCGCACTCTGAGGTCTAGAGGTTTAAGAAAGAAAATACCGTGAAAACGTTTCTATCAGAAATGGCTTAGAAACAGAAGTTCTGGTCCTTCAGGAGCCACACACACACCCCCAGAGCCACAACCTCCAGCGGCCTCGTCACAGAGGCTCTGCTGAGCCTGGCTCCACGTCACCGAGGTTCTCCATCAGCACTAAGGGACCGGTTCCGGGTCCCCACACCGCGCCACCGAAGCCCGCGCTCTGCCTGGGAGCCAGGGCTGGACCGGGGCGGCGGGGCTCCTACCGAAGGGTCCACCCTTTCGTGCCACGTGAGGGTCTCTTCCCGCGTGTCAGCAAGAAATCGTTTCTATATTCTTAATTCCAAGTATCGCCTCTTACCCTGGCCACACTCAGACAGAGGACACCTGTCATCCCTGCTTCCCATCCTTAAATGTTTTCTCTTCTCACAGAAAAGCCCAACGCCTTCCAGAGGCAGCCCATCAGTGAGGGGGAAAGCGCCGTCCGTTCTCCGGAAACGGTCAACAGTCTCATGGCTGGCGGCCTTGGGGAGGTGTGGCTCTGAGTCTTTAACAAAGTCCTCGGATTTCCTTGAGTGCCTCTTCTTTTTCTTCTTCTTTTTTTTGTGTCTGTGGAGGTCGGCATCAGAGCACGCGACCGAAAGATCGGAATCCTGCTGATGCCTGCAGAGGAAGAAGCCACAACTCAAACCACCACAAAACCAAAACCGCCTCAGACAGGCCCGGTCCTTGGCCTTGCACCCGCCACCGCAGACCCTCGACACACACACACACACACACACACACACACACACACACACACACACACACGCGCCCCGGTGAATCCTACCCGACGCTGTGCCGCGCTGCCCGCAGGGGATTTTCAAGTCCCGGGTGTGAAGTCACCAACCCGGACCCCACCTGCCCTGCCTTCCGCTCTGCCCCGGGGCTGAGGTGGTCGGCCAGGCCACAGGTCCAGAGGAAGGGTTTCGCTAACTTCTCTGAAACCAGTGGCTGAGGGGAAAAAATGCTTTTGCCCGGAGCCTCAGGCACCGAGGAGGGAAGGAGGTCCCCCTCGGGTAAGGGCGGCTGTCTACCTACGGCTCCCGGTGATCCTGCCCCGGGGTCTCCGTCTCGAGAGGCGTCACATCTCTAGTTAAGACGCGTAGCAACACCGCTCACGCTCAGTCATCTCGTCACGGAGAAGTCACTTTCCAGACAATCTCTGACCCGTTTAGCTTTTTAAAAATACAAAAACAAGCTTCCCAACTAGACTGCAAACTGAGACACGGAGCCAGAGGAACGGACCAGACCGAGGCGACAGGTGCTCGTCCCGGACCCGCGCCGTCGGCGGGCCGGCAAACGCCGAGGGACGGTGGCCTCCTCTGCCTGCCCGCCTGGCGGTCCCTGAGTTGGAAGGAAACGTTAACGGGTAGGAAACCGGGAGCTAGGTCTGCCGAGTGAGATCACGAACACCGGTTACGAGGTCAGAGGCTCCCAAGTTCTCACGTACAGACCACCCCGCACACTTACTCCCGCGGACTGAGCGTGGACCAAAACCGGCAGCGTTTTGGAAAAAGGTTTTTAGGCACTTTCCGATCCCGTGAAGTAAGATACGGCTTACAAGCGGGGCAACAGCCCGCAGAGATCTACGGCAGGGGACTCCGAGGCCCGCGGAGGTGGGGACGCGGCGCAGGAAGCGGACACGGGGCGCCGGCGGCCTCTCCCTCACCTGGAATCTCGGTCTCGGTGTTTGTCTTTGGATTTCTTTTTCTTCTTTGATTTTTTGTGCTTCTTCGCTTTCGGCTCTTCTAAAGGCTCCTTCCGTGCGCCTCTCCAGGCTCTTTTTTCTCCGCGACCGTCGCCGTTTTCCAGGCTGTCGTACCTCCGTTTCCGCGACTTGACGTTCTCGCGGTCGTTAAACCGGCCGGCGAGGTCACAGGCGTCGTCTTCGGCTCCAGGCGCGAGCTTCTCGTGGGGGTGCTTCTCGGGGTAGGGGAGGGGCGCGGGGGGCGGGCCTGCGCGGGGGCTGAAGCGGTGCCGACCCTTCCCCTTAGCGGCCGCCTCGCAGCCCTTCCTGCTCCTGTAGCAGTCCCGGTAGGGCCGGCCGGCGGCGGCTGCCTTGTCGTACGGGCGCTCGTGGAAGGGCCTCCACTCCCGCGCCGCGTACAGGGCGAACCTGTCGTGGTAATACCGGCACTTGTCCCAGCGCAGCTTCTCGGGGTAGTACTTCTCCCGGGCCCAGGGGTGCTCGCCCTCCGAGTGGTGGTACCGGCCCCACTCCTGCTCCGAGCCGCCCCGGCTCCGAGGGTGGTGGTGGCCGTACCTGGCCAGGGAGCGCGGCTCGCCGAGGCTGGCCCGCTCGCCGTGGCAGGGGTGGTGCTGGCTCCCGCCGCAGTGCTCCGTCCTGTAGCGGTCCTGCCTGGGCCGCTCCCTCGTGTACGAGCGCCGCTTTCGGTGGTAGCGGTCCTCGGTCTTGCTCCGGCTCTCCCTCGCGCGTTCTCCGCTGGAGGAACGATCTCTTCGGTTGCGATAATGTCCTCGGTCAACTCTTCTGAGGATACTGATTTTTTCCTTAACCGGAGAGCGATCTGGAACTTTCTGTCCCACCTTATTTTCTTCACGTTTTTCACCGTGACTCTGCTCGGGGCCCCCTTCCGAGCGATGCTCTGTACCCGTGTCTACTTGGGGAGAGGGGAGGTCGGCGGCGGCCGCGCCCGCGCCCGCGCCCTTCCAAGGGCCCTCCGTGTCCGTGTCCGCGCGCTGGTCTCCGCTGACGCAGAAGGGCTCGTGCTCGCAGGCGCCCTCGGAACGAGCCGGGGGACTTGGGCTCGAACCCTGCGCCGCCTCCACGGCGGCAGAGGCCCGCGGGCTGTCTGTGCGCGTCCCTGACGCAGCCTGGGCTGGTCTGCTCTGGTCGTCTGTTAAATCCCCGGGGCCGCACGGCTTAGGGAGCGGATCGTCCCCCGCGCCGTTCCCGGTGCTGCCGCAGAGATCGTCGGCACCGGGCGAAAACTCCTCAGGTTTTGCTGCGATGTTTTCAGAGACTTCTTCTTTGGTAGATTGGATGCTGGGGTCCGAGGGTGGCGAGGCCTTCTTTAATTTGCTGCTAAGACTTGTGAGCGTCTCCGGTTTCTCCCGGGAATCAGGAGAGGGGCTGCCAGGCTCGAGCTCTGCGCCGGGACCCTCTGCGGGACCTTCCTCGGTTCCAGGTGAACTGCAGCCCCGGCAAAACAGAGAAATCGACACATCAGTCATTGGCTCCATTGTTCTAGAGCCCACGGGGACAAAAACTTCCAAGACCTTCATTGACTAAATGATCTATGCCTTTAACATACCTGGCTCTACTCGATATGGGGCTTCTCCATTTTGGAAATTTTGGCATTTTCCCTTTGCCTCGTTAAATAAAAATAAAAATCTTCCTATCAGGCTCATCTACTATCCCGCTTCTCAGCTACGGTAACTCTGCAGTTCTAGGCTCCTTCTGTCTTCAGATACACTTCTAATCCCTAGTACCTATGAGGCATCGGGAAAGCAGGACGATGGCTGGAGGCTCGGACTTTCCTCCTGCATCTCTCCTGAGCCTCAGAGCTAGAGTTGCTGCCTCCCAACAGAGCCAACAGCTCCTTGAACTACTTATGAACTGGGAGCCATCAGGGAGGCTTCAGAAAACCTTCCTGTGGTAAACGAACTCTGCCCTCGAATGCTACAGAGCTCCCGAGGCATTGTCAAGGTTAATGCAAGTTGGCAGCAAACAACAAAAACCCTACAGTGGCCCCACTTTTTCGTGGGAAGATACCTGGGAGAGAGAACACAGATGAGATCAGTTCAGGACAAGTTACCTCCAGCGTGTCAGTGAGATTCTTGAGCCCGCGTGTACACACCCACTGGGTTACGATACACGCGTGGCTGTGTTTATACAACCATCTACGGCCATCCTCACACACCTTACATTTGGGGGCAAACTAAGCTAGACTAGGAGAGAAACAACAGGAGAGTCATTACAAAGTCACTGAGGGTTCAGGCTGTCTCCTCTTTAAGGTAAACTGGAGGGACGCCTGGGTGGCTCAGTCGGCTGGGCATCCGACTCGTGTTAGGCTCATGTCTTGATCTCGCGGTCTATGGGTCTGGGCCCCGCGTCGGGCTCTGTGCTGACAGCTCAGAGCCCGAAGCCTGCTTGGGATTCTGTGTCTCCCTCTCTCTCTGCCCCTCCCCTGCTGTGCTCCGTCTCTCTCTCTCTCTCAAAAATAAACATTAAGAAAATAAATTTAAAAATTAAAAAAATATACATACCAATTAAAAAAACAAAACACATAAATGGGGAGATACACTCTCATCTATGAATGCAATTTCAGAATTCTACAAGGAGCATAACAAAATATTTGCAACTTGGTAGAGTCGAGAAGCCCTGCCCTATACCCTCAACGAGTCTTCAGTGTGTTTGTCATTAGAAGGATTAAGTGAGACAGTCAGTGCTAGCTGTCCGATTCAGAAGCGGGCTGTGACATCCCCAAGCCAGAGACACGAGGCTGAGCAGGAGGAAATGTTACCTCGAGGACATCGTTTTCATGGAAAAATTATCAGCCTGATAGATTTTTTTCTTTCCTAAGAGGCACTTAACACATTCTACAGGTTATTCACATCGTTCACGGTAAGGTCCGCGCAGGTTCCCCAAGGCTCACGGGAAGGCTCACGCAGAATTCACAGAGCGCACCCGCCGCGGGGTTTCGTTGCCTCGCTGTTGATCGTCTTACCTTGTCTCTTCGGTGGCGCCTTTCACTTTGCTGCCGAGTTTGAAGGTCTCTAAGATGTTGTCTTCCGGGAGAGGGGGCAGGGGAGCGGCAATCGACTACAACAAAAAACAAAGCTCTCTCAGCTCTAGCAGCCGCCGGGCGCCTCCTGAAATCCAGCCAAGCGAGCGGCTGTACGTGAGAGTCGAGGCAAAGCTCCACCCCCCCCGCCCCCTGCCTGACCCCCAAAATGCTCACCTTTCCGGGAAGACCGTTCGCCTTAGAAAAGGGATTTTCTGAGTGTAGGGCAGGCTGGACTGGGCAGCGGGCACCATCGCAGGGCAGACCGTTCTCTTTCAGGTCGCTGTCTGGACTGTCAGCACCATTTAGAGCAACAGGCTCTCGAAGCTCGAGCGGAGAGGCCTCGTCGTCTTCAGCATCCTGCACGGAAGAGTTCGAGCTCTCGATCGTACCGAGACCGTTCTCCTTGCCCAGGCCCTTTGCCTCCTCGTCAGACTCCTCGGACGACTCGGCACCGTAGGGCACCAGGACACTGGAGCGCAGCTTGGACTTGCCATTCATCACAGGCTTAGAACAGGACTCACTCGGGGTCATCTGCTTCGTGACTTTGCTAGAAACTGCCGTCATAGATGCGCTCGAGGTAGACTGCATTGCAGAACTGGTGACGGTGGAGGAGGGAACCGGCTTGCTCGGGGTGTCCAGAGAAGGGCCGTGAAGGCTGGGCTGAGACTGGCCTTGGCGAACAGGTAACTTGTTGTGAATACTGATCGTGATTTTTTGTTTCTTGGGATGTTCTGGAATCACAGAGGGCCTGTTAACAGACCAGTTCTGAACAGAAGTCGAAGCATTAACAGACCCGGCCCGGCTGACACTGGAATTTCCACTAGGACTTGACATGGAGCTGCTCGGTGCTTCTTTCAATGGTCCGGTCCCATTTAAGTGAGGTGGGTTCTGGAAGAAAGAAGACCTCAGCTGCTGAGAGCCTCAGGGATGGTCACAGACATAGCACCCACTCTGGTGGGGGGCCCTTCCCATCTTGCTCATCTTTTTCTTTTTTGGAATACCAAGTTCCCCACACCGAGAAACACCCCCTCCTCTTGTCCACTCCCGACCACCATGAACTTTCCATGGGTTAATCAACACACTGGGACAACTATTGCTGTCAGAGAGCAACCCCAGACCGGATCCTTTCTGCTCCAATCTGACAGAAACGAACAGGCCCCCTGAAGCACGGAGACGCGTACGTTCACCTCGGTTGTGTTTCTCGGGAGCCCAATGCTGTACAGAGTGCCAGCCTATGGAGAATTACCATTGGCCAAGGGGGCCGGGGAGACGGGTCACACGGGCAGACACGCCAGAGCTGCTTCAGGCACCATGCCCCCCGCCTGCCCTGTCACCTCTGAATCCTACTCACAGGTGTTTTGCTCCAGACCCCACCCGCGCTGCTCTAACCTCGAGGGGCAAACTGGCAGTCACGGGTGAGACCTCGTTCACAGAGCAGTTCTGTTTGGCCTTCGCGAAGTTTTCTTAAAGAAACACTGGAAGGCTTCACGGGAAGGAAAACCAAACACCTTGAACCATCAGTATTAGCCACCTGCCACACGGGGCACGTGCTCTCCAGCTGGCCAGTGTCCTGATGTCACTGTTAAGCAGAGCCCAGTGCGGGAGCCCGTGATCTTCCCCAGCTCCCAGAGGCATCTGATTTGTGACTCTGGCTCCATCCCAAACCCTGTCCGACGTCCATAAAACACAGCGTACAGCTCGACAGTCTGTCGATTCAAAACAAACTACACTCGAACTGAAAGGCCGGTAAAGCCGCAGTCTGGGTGGCGGGGGCGGTTCCACATGCGGGCCGGCTGTCCGCAGTCACCACAGAAGGTGAGCACAAGTCAGGCCTTCCCTCCTATAGACTCGGGCGGCTTGTCACCCAAGCAGATCACGGATTCTCCAAGAGGCCACTGGGGAGTGTGCCCGACCCAGCTGGATGGCGGGCAGAGCCACACTACTGAGGGGCTAGATGGACATACGGAAAGTATTCTTTTTGTGAAAGGGTCACTCTCTTGGAGTCTGGCACTCACCTGCCAAAGATTTAGTCCCCGAAGTGAACGCAAGTCCAAAGTGAGAGCTAAAAGCTCTAGCATTTAAACCTACTTATACCCGGACTTTTTTCCTCATCATTACTTCCACACACTGAAATCTGTATGTTTGAAGTATTTTATAAAACGTGGCTGGAAGAATCTTTTCGGACAAGAAATCCAGTCGTACCAGGACACGGCAACTGCTGCAACGTTAGCAAGAGGCTCTGAATGACGCGAAAGCAAACACAACACAGAGATGATGCTACCTGTGCAACCTTACCTTTATCACATGAGAGGGAAGCTGTGGTCCCATAAACCCTGACGCGGCCTGTTTGTTGCTGACAACCCGCTGGCTGATTACGGGTCGGGGCGAGGACTGGCCGGGGCTGTGAGTGGAATGCGTGAGTTCACCTCCATTTTTCACATCGTGGGACCTGGGGACAGATAGTGACAGCGCTTAGGGTTTCGCAGCGCATCTTCCCAGAAAAGGTTCATCTCTAGCCCCTCATAGGTAGCTGCAATGCAGAGCTTTGCACAGGGTCCCCTCTGGGTCAAGGTGGGCGGCAGGTGCTCACAACAAAGGTAAGTGTGCAAAGGTTTTGTTCTTTTAATTTCAGTTTTAAGCAATCTCCACACCCAACGTGGGACTCGAACTCCCATCAAATGGTATTTTAAATTGTGTATTCTGAAGATGACGCTACCTGAAGGATATTTTTCTTTTCTGTTTACATTTTTTCTAATTATAAATACATGCCATTACAGAAAATCTGCATCCAGAAGTTAGAAAAAAAAAAAAAAATACTGTGCCTCGCCTCACCCATCAGAGACATCTACTATTCAGATTTACTGGAATATTCTCCAAGCTTTAGCCTATAATGATGTTTTCAATACCAGTGTGAAAAATTTCAAATTGCTTTTTTCTCCGTATATATTGAGCTTTCTTGTATCATTTAAAAAAAAAAAAGGGGCGCCTGGGTGGCGCAGTCGGTAAAAGCGTCCGACTTCAGCCAGGTCACGATCTCGCGGTCTGTGAGTTCGAGCCCCGCGTCAGGCTCTGGGCTGATGGCTCAGAGCCTGGAGCCTGTTTCCGATTCTGTGTCTCCCTCTCTCTCTGCCCCTCCCCCATTCATGCTCTGTCTCTCTCTGTCCCAAAAATAAATAAACGTTGAAAAAAAATTAAAAAAAAAAAATAAAAAATAAAAAAAAAAAAATAAAAAATAAAAAAAAAAAAAAAAAAAGGCACTGGGGCATCTGGGTGGCCCAGATTAAGCCTCCGGCTTCGGCTCAGGTCATCATCTCGTGGCTCGTGAGTTCGATCCCCACATCGGGCTCTGAGCTTGACAGCTCAGAGCCTGGAGCCTGCTTGGGTTTCTGTGTCTCCCTCTCTCTCTGCTCCTCCCCTGCCCGTGCTCTCTCAAAAATAAACAAACGTTAAAATTTTTAAAAAAGGCATCATAAAAATCATTTTTAACAGCTGCATAGCAGTCCGACACATGGATACGCTATAATTTATGAGCTCATCCTGCTGACGTCTGAGATTTTAGGATGTTCCCAGCTTTCGGCTACTATGAATGAATGCCACAGAGCAAACGTCAGTCGTTTTCCAAGGCCGTGCATTACCAGACATGGAATTAGTGAGTCAGAGTACGCAGCAGCCACGAAGAGTGAGTGGCGCCCACCCAAGCCCGGCCCAGGAGGGTCACCGGCTGCCTGTGCTCGGTGGTAGAGAGGCGCCCACACCCAGGTCCTCAGAGTCTCCCTTCTGGAGGCCTCCATGCCCGGGCCCGAGCCGTTCGCCGCCAGCAGCAGCAGCCCCCCCTCCGCCATCACCTGCCCTTCCTCTGCGTGTTTCACCGTCCACCTGCCAAGGAGCTGGGAGCTAAATCAAACTCCTAATCTGTACTCAAAACACGACCCTCCTTACTCTGTTGGCACCTCTGAGCTGCTGTTTTAAAAAAACAACCAAATTCTGAATTTAAATATGCTGATGAGATGAAGAGAAACGGCGTAACAGAAAATGCAAAAACGTGTTTTCCTGAGGATACCTGATATAAAAGAGTACGTAAGCTTGTTGACTGAGTACCGATCTAATATCACTGGTGGATACGATGGAGTCGTTCATTTGATACCAGAGGCCATTGCTAGCCTGCAAAAGAGAGCCAATAAAAGAGAGATTAGACAGCATTACAGAGGCAACACCAACCAAGAGAAATGTAAGAAGAATGGGCTTTCATATTCTAACTGTGAAAGTCCCACCTTGCCCCCTAAGAATGCCAGTGCTGCCTTGAGAAACAGTTATTAGCAAAATCTGCACAGCTTACTTTGATGTAGCAGAAGTAGTGGCCAGCATGGCAGTTAAAGCCAGTGTGGACCAGTACTGCATACAGGACATAAATAATCGGTTCCCCGTTTGGTTGAGACATGTACGGTCGGATGTCAAGGTACTCAGGGTATTTCACATCCTAAACAGAAACGGAGAAGGGAGAAAGGAACATCATTTCCGAGGGCACAGATCACTCTGCACAAGCACGTGGAGACCCGCGGAGACCTAACACGCTGAGCTGCGTGTCAGGAGACATGACTGGCCCGGAGCCCGCCTGCGCCCGCACCTATTCAACGTGCTCCCACCGTATTCTTGATTTCCTCTAAACACACAAGGATCTCATCTTAAGTGAATCGTCTGAACCCGTCCGCGAGAGAGGGCAGCGGTACGCTACCTCTGGACTTTGGTCTCACTCTACCGTTTCAGGAAGAGACTGTGGTGTCTCTTGCGTGTTACTCATTGCTGATACTTTCACTCTTCAGAAAGTAGAAAGAAAACAGGCACACTCCGCGTGCTACCATCGAAAACCACAAACAAACAGGAAAACACACTTGGGCGAAAAGGGTGCGACATCCAGCAGGGACGTCCTCTTTGCATTTCAAATGACACCGGCTCTCCCTGTCTGTCCCCACCTTCACTGACGCTGAAGCCCAAACGCACAGCACAGGCACCAGTTTTATCGTCACAGAGTCTAGCCAGCTAAAGCAGACAGAAAGTACACACGCTCATAAACACACAGACCGTCACCAGCACACCGCTTTGACAGTTTTTCGCCCACGACCGAATACTAGAAGAACTTAGAAGATCCGGTCACAGAACTGTTCAGCTAGGTCATTTATAACCCTTAACAGTCACTGACACTTAAGTCCTGAAAGACTCAACATAAGAAGTTATTAATAATATTATCAATATACCTTAGCGATTTTTCCACCAGTAAAATTTGCAAACCGTTTCAGAGAAAGTGTAAGAACATTAGAGGATCTGTGTATAGTAAACCTCTTGGAAGCCGGAACCATCTTTTTACACCTTGAAATGAACAGAAACAAAGGATCAGGAAGACATGTATATACATATATATACATATATATATACACACACACACACATATATATACACGTGTGTATATATATGTGTGTGTGTGTGTATATATATGTGTGTTGTGTACACACACACACACATTTTTGGTATTTTAGTCTTTCCCTGGTTATGTCTTTCAAACATTTCCCACCAAACCCAAGAGAAAGATACTAGCTAAGAAACAGCAGCCTTCTCAACCAACAGCGAAGAAAATACTAAAACTTACAATACAGGGGAGATTGCTCAATTAGCATGAAAGAAAAAAGGAAGCTAGAACAATTTCCGAGAAGCCACATAGAAACTGGTAATTTTAAAATGAGGTTAATACAAACTTCTCTCCGTTCACAACAAACTGAAATTTTCAGGCTGATACAATTCTTTGCAGACAAAGCCCTATCCACAGACAAAAGGAATAAAAGTGAAGATTAGAGTGTCCATGGAGTTTAAACGAAGGAGAAATGCCTACGGTAGTAGGCAACTTCTTTCCTCGCAAAATGAGTACCTCATAATGGTTACCTACACCACCTGACGCTAAAGTGAAAATCTATTAAAACCTATGAAATAGGACTTTCTTAAAATACAGGCTCTCTTGACTTCACGGGCAAACATATTAATGAGTAATCAAAACTAGAGGTTTCTAGCAGATACTACCCCAAATCCTGGGTAAGAACCAGAAAGAGCCTTAACTACCCCGGGTGGGGGGGACTCCCACTCCATCACCACCTCCCCCACCCGCCACGGACGGTTGCCCAGGCCGTGCCTTCCCACGCGGCGGCTGCTGTGTGCTTCCCGCTCCGGGCAAACCTGCCCCAGGAAGGCGGCGCCCGCTGTGTCTCCCAAGGGCAACCCTCTCGAGAGAGTGAGCACTGAGACACCAGGCGTTGTGGCCCTCGAGGAAGAGGGGCCCGGCGCCTTCCGGGCGACAGAAAAGCTAACGAGAGTCCGGCCCCGCCGCGCAGACCACGTACTTGCTGCACTTGTACGAGTTTTCCCCGTCGAGCTGCTCGGGCTTCACGAACTGCTCCAGCGCCTTGTTCACACTCTGAGCAGCCTGGGGAGAGAGGAGAAGCGTCAGCGCCACAGCACCTCTCACTGACACTTGATAGCAAAAAGGAAAAAGAGGGCTCAAAGGTATGAAAGCAGATGGGGGTGTGTTGGGAAAAAGAACATTTCCTGTCATCACGATGTTCACTTTCACACCCGTACACAACCAGCGATCTCCGCTGGCTGAGAAACAAGCAGATTAAAGCGAACCGTCCGTGAGGAGTTGCTCGCTGCAGCATCGTTTAAGTTAGCATGGAACCGGACGCACCAAACACGCACCGGCCAGGAGCCAGGCGGCCGCTCACGGCACGGGCGTCCCCGCGCACATGCAGTGAGGCGGTCACGCGCCCAACTGAGATGTCACGCCGGTCTGGAAGCATGAGTAACATGCTTGCAACAGTTTCTATCGCACCGTTAAGGGCTCATTCCGAGGGACGGGACCGCCTACGAGTCCGCAATGTTTCTCGCTTCTATCGTTAAGCACGGAGTACATTTGTAATCAGAAAAATAAAAAGCTTAACAAAAAATAGGAGCTGAGACAATGCGAGGAGCCAAAGAGTTTCTAAAAAATTACCGTCATCTACATTGGGCTAAACCAGGCATCAGATTCTGGTTTTGTCATGATGCCAAGTGAAAAGTCAAAGGCGAGAAAAAGATTAAGTGTTCTACGTCTGTAAGATACCTACTCCAAATCTGACATAATCTCCTCTGAATCAAGTCTCAGAGTAGTAAGATTTTCAATTTGTATTTCCTAGCACGTGTAGTCTGAGTTATAAATGAACTACAGACAAAGTTACATCAAGTCTGACTGCCTTCTCCTAATCTCACCACCACAATTAGCAAACTTACCTTTATCTCCAATGTTATATCGAGATACGGATCGAACGTATCTGAGACACCTTTGCAATTTAAACACTTAACTGAAACAAAAATAAAATGCAAAGAATAAGCAAAGCGTCATCATTATGGCACGACCAACTACTGAAACGAAAGAACACAAAAATACCACTTCAAAATAAAAAATTAAAGTACTTTTTTTTTTTTTTTTCAGATTGGGCAAACAACTGTAATACCACACACAGTGTGAGTCAGTGTTGAGAATGCAGCCCACACACACTGCTGGTTGGAAAGGGAACGGGTAGAACCTCCTAGAAGGACGACATGGCAGTACCACGATGTAGAACACATACCCTTTCATGCAGAAATTCTAATCCTAAGAATTCATCCTACTTATACACTTTCACATGAACATAAAGGCATTGCACAGGGATATTCACTGACAGTAAGAACAATAACAAAAAGTCTGAAACAACCTCAATGTCCATTGTTACAAGGGGGCTCAAGTGGAATTCTACTTCGGCTGTGAAAGACTGTTACCCACATGTACTGAAATGGACCAAGATTTCTAATGTTAAGAGAAAAATGAGAGAGGTCTATCTAATATACTCCCAGTGTGCTCACGCACAGGAGAGTGCTGGAAGGATGGACTACAAACTGAGACATGGGTTGCCTTTGAGGAAGGGGTTTGGGAGCCTGGGCTGGATTGGGAGGCACACTTTCCATTGCTAACCCTGTCCGCCTGCACTTTTTTAACCACATGCATGTATCACTTTACCAATTTTTTTTTTTTTAATGTTTATTTATTTTTGAGACAGAGACAGAGTGTGAGCAGGGGAGGGGTAGAGAGAGAAGGAGACAAGGGATCTGAAACAGGCTCCAGGCTCTGAGCTGTCGGCACAGAGCCCGACGCGGGGCTCAAACTCAAGACCCCATGAGACCATGACTTGAGCCGAAGTCAGACGCTTAACCAATTGAGCCACCCAGGCGCCCCCACTTTACCAACTTTTAAACAAGACTTTACCTCTAGATCTTAGGTATCCTCCAAATATCTGACAAACGAGTGTGGTAGCCTGGGTGTGTCTGTCTAATCTGAAAAACAAAGTGATAGGAGACAAGAGTTCAACAAAAATTACAGATGCTATGACAAACCTTTAAAAGCATGGACTTCTATAAAAGAACGAGACTTCAAATAAGAAGCCACAAAATAAAAAGACACCAGAATGCGAGGCCGCCAGAGAATAGTCTTGTCTGGACCAGAACGCAGGGAGGGTCTGGGGAGGCAACCCGAAAGAGGTAGGACAGTACTGAGAAGGGACCTGACACTGAGGCAGGCACCTGTGCTGGAAGCAAGCGGCAAGGCTGTGCCGCTGGGCGTGTGGCCCCGCTGGTGAAGGCAGGGGACACGGAGCGTTCTCCTCTGCTCTGGGGTCAGTCATCCGGGCAAGCGGAGCCCAGCCGAGGCAGGGCCAGCAGAACAGGAGATCTACCAGGTGTGCTCAGGCAACAGCAAGTGGGTTGGGATTTGGTATCTAGTTGTATTTGCAATCTTCCTCTTGAGTCTGCATTTAGATTTTAAGGAAGAAACTGCAGAAATTGGTAACTGACCAGACTAAGATGCAGGGAACACACACAAATTTCATAGGCTGGAGATGAGCAGAAAAAATGCTGGGCACAACTAGAAAGGAGAAGTGGTTAGTTTTAGATCTGCAAAGGGATGCTGGTGCTCAGAAATTAAGTAACGGCAAAACCAATATCCAATCCCTGACACCGGTTATTAAATCCAAATTGTTACAGTAAGCATACCTTTAAAATATTTTCACCATTTTATTTTTTTACATGGTACTTTATTTTTTCTTTCAAGTTTATTTTATCTACTTTGAGAGCATGTGTGCACATACGTGGGAGGAGGGGCAGGGGGAGGAGCAGAGTGGAAGAGACAGAATTCCAAGCAGGCTTAGCACTGTCAGCACAGAGCCCGACGTGGGGCTTGAACTCATGAACCGTGAGAGCATGACCTGAGCTGAAAATCAAGAGTCGGACGCTTCACTGAGCCACCCAAGCGCCCCTAACCACTTAAAAATAATGGCAATCATGTGAGGAAGAGGCAGCGCAAGGTCAAAAGTGAAGCAAACACAGAGCTCTGCGCATTCATCATAAAAGGCGAGGCTGAACTCGGTAAGCCAGCGATGTCGAGGGAAGACGTGAGCGATGCTTTGCTGTACTCACTTATTGCTGCCATTCAAGCATGCTTTTTGCATAGCATCAACAGTGTACTGAAGGAATTCATGGGCATCTTCTTGGTTTCCAAAGCGGAAGTGCCTAGCTATACCTGTGAAGTTTAAGTGAAGACAGAGCTTTATCATCACATACAATCCACCTCGGCTGTGCCCCCATCCCCCCAGACGTTCCATCCCGTGACCATCTGTCGGTTAGAAAACGCCTGTAATTACTTTATGAGTTGACTAACACAAACTGCCTGAGAATGGCTAGAACCATGCCCCTGAAGACCATTACGAGTGCATGTGGGCTAGAGCTCCTGAGAGCCCAGAGACTCTAGGTCATCAGCAAGTTAATAAAATTATAGCTGACTAAATTCAACTTTGGCTGTATGGTCTCAAAAATTTGTTCACAATGTTACGTTAGTGCCCACAATCCTACTGAATTTGGTGCTAGGGCTCCCTAAGAGAATTCACGGCAAACATAAATGTCTACACTTCTGTCCCAATAACCCACAGAACACCCCGCATCTCAGTTCCACGGCAGCCCTGCAGCCCTATTTCTAACTGAGCAGCTGCAAGACAGAATGACATAATGAAACACAAGAATATAAACAATGTCACAATAAAGCATCAACCGAGCAAGTTCTATAGATGAATATATAGAAATACAAATTCGCTGGAGTCACAGGAAACTGCCAGTGTTCCGCCAGTTCTGCCTACAAAAATGGCAATCTCATGATCCAACCACATGTCAGGGGGTTATGTGAGCTCGTGAATATGGGTGCAAACAGCAATGACCTTTTCTTAAAGTCTAGGTTTAAAAATATTAATCCTTCTTTATATACACAAAATTAAACAAACAAAATTACCCCTGGCTAAAATTCTGCCGGGATCCGACACTGTTTAAAAAATGTTTGCACTGTCTCCTCTGGCCTGTTAATAAAGCCAAGGGCCAATAGAACACCTCTTAATCTTGAGCAGCTTTTTAGGCAAAAGGATTATAGATTGTCACTGTATAATTATCCACCCCTGTAATTACGCAGCTAGATTCCAGATTAACGGTTAGGGTTTCCTTTTTATTTGCATGCATTTTTTTCTCCTAACTCAGTTAATTAAGATGATGTAAAAGTTTACTGCAAAAACACACAGAAAGTGTGTTAAAAAATTTCACGCACCCTATCAGGATCATTATAATGCAAAAGAAAATTTTAAAGTCATTTAAAAATTAAATAGAAAAAGCAAAATTTATCTACAAATTTGCTCAGTTATGAGTTTAAATGTTGCTTTAAGAGCAGAGTTAACTCAAGTTTGATAATTCCTGACGCTATAGGTTAATATTCACTGAATTGAAACGAATCCAAAAAATATTTAAAGAAACCTATGGGACAATATTATAGTATAACTCAGCATAGAAATCCAAATAGCTAGGGGAAAAAAAAAAAAATCACTGTAAAACTTACCAATGATTTTATTAAAAAAGTGAGTTTTAAAAATTTAAATTTGCTTATACTAAACTGAATACTTTATTACACTGTCATCTTTTAGGGTTTCAAAATGTGTTTCTATACTAAACATTTTACTGAAAATTTGTTATGAATTAAAGATATATCCACGTATGATAAGACGTTTATTTTCTGCAATACACTAGGGGCTCATCTTTTACCAGTTGGGCCATTAAGACCAATTACCTAATAAATACTGAAATAAATTACTAGCGATGATACTTACGCCGCATCTCATTAATGACAAACATCGGCTTAATAACATCCCCAGGATTACTGAGTGCCTGGGTGATATGTGCTTGCATGGTACACATCATACAAAATCCTTCTGCGTGACCTGAAAGATAACAGATGATAATCCTCCAAATTAGCAAAATATGGCTATACAGACACCACGGATTACTTTAAATAAGGGGCACACTCCTGAAATGAATTAATGACAATGGCTACTGTGTGTCACACCTTGAGCTAGCTTCATTCATTCTCACCTAATTCTCCAACAAGCCTAAGTGATCAATATACACTGGCTCAATTTCATAAGAGAAAAACTGAAACTCAGTTAAAACTTTGCCCAATGTCAAATTAAATGGATGACACATGCTGAACTCAAATATTTTCTTCATTTTCAAAGCTTGTGCCCTTAACTTCTCTTTATACTGGGAAAAATAGGTTTTCTCTTATACTACCATTTGTCTCAAACAGTTTAAAAAAAAAAAAAGTGTCCATACAAGAAGTTCAAAGCCTTTCTATAAATATTCTGGTCTTGTTGGACATGTACAGGGGTCTCTGTTACACATTTCTTCCTTTTTACAACTTCTAAAAAACGTGAAAACCATTCTTAGCTCATGACTAACTGGTTCTACTGGTATCCCGTGAGTAGAGCCACAAATGCTGCTAACCATCCTACAAAAAGCCCAGGCCACCCCCCACAACAAAGCATTATCTGGTTCCAAACATCAGTAGTGCTGAGATTGAGAAACTCACCTTAAACTAAATCCTGCTCAGTACCTGCCTCACAAAGAGCCTTGAAAGGTTCAAACTCTTTCCAACTGATACAACTGTGTCCCAGAATAAAGCTCAAAAATATTTATAGGAATCAAAAAGAAAAAAAAAAAACCTTCCACACCCAAAAACATAACATTCTAATTAAAGACTACAAGGCATGAAAAATGCAGGAATGACCAATAGCATGGAGAAAATAAACAGAAACAGACCCAGAAATGGCACAGATAATAAAATCAAGAGAAAGACATTAAAAAATAAATTATATACACATTCATGTGTTCAAGGAGGTAGAAAAAAGCAAAAGCATGTTGGGGGAGCCATGGAAACAGATCCATATGTACTTTACAGGTGAAAGGTAGAATCTCTGAGATGAAAAACACAGATGAGATTAATAACAGATTAGACAGAAGAGAAGAAAACATTAGTGAACTTGAAGACTTAGCAACAGAAATAATCCATAACGAAACACATACACACACAAACTCAGAACAACAAAAACATTAGCATATCAGTGAGCAGTGGGACTCCAAGTTAGTCCCTAAAAATACATATAATTGGAGTATGAAGGAACAGAGTATTTCAGGAAATAATGACTGTCTATAGAGTCATTATATATATAGAGGAGATTTTTAGAATGATGCTACAGTTTTGTTTCCTGAAAAGGTGGTGGTTTGCACGAATCTATACCTGTGTTAAAATTCATTGAACTGTGCACCAAAAAGTTTAACATTACTCTAATGACAAAAATAAAAATTTTTTAAATGACTAGAAGTCATGCAAATTTCAAACAGTACGTCTACAGATCTAAGAGTCTCAGTAAGTCCCAAACAGTAAAAGACACGAGAAAACTACACAAAAACTACTCAGACTGCTTAGGACAGTGATAAAGTCAGCATCATAAAACAGTGAGTAAAACACACAAACAAAACAAAACATGTATACAGAAACAAAGCTAAAACTGACAACAGACTTCTTGTCAGAAACAATACGGAACAGAAAACAGCACAGTAACATCTTTCAGGTATTAGAAGAATAATGTTCTTCTCACACTGTATAGAGCACAGAATTCTAGGCCCCATGAAAACATCTTTCTAACACAAAGATGAGACTTTCACTTCTGGGAAGACAGAGGAGAGGTTCTTCCTCCCATTCCTCTGCGAAATAGAAAAGCCCTGGACGTTGTCTGTAAAACAAATATAAGAAGGCAGTGAAAGAGGAAAAGACAAGCTAGCAACTGTGGAACCCAAAGAATGACATTGTGGCAAGTTCCCTGGGTTTTCTTTGTGCCTCAGATAGTCCAGAGCTAAAGAAGCTAGCAACCTGGAAACACCAACAAATAGAATAAAGCCCCAATGAAAGCCTGCTTTCTGCAGCCAAAAGACCAGCGTGGCAAGACAGAAAACTTTTAGACAGTAATTCTCTACTCTAGCCACACACCACAGAAAAACAATGACTCCCAGACCCCTAGGCCAGCAAAGGCCAAGTAGGCAGCCTAAACTTCCACTTGCCAGGCTGCAATGGGGCACCCACCCCACCCACTTGGGAGTAGTGTTAGAGAAGATGGATTAGGAGCTAGAACTTTCATCCATGTGGGGTGATAACAATCACACCTCATCCCACAGCAAAGATCAGGTGAGGAACCTGGACTTGTATGCCAGCCCCTGGTAGTGAAGACGACTCCCTCCAATTCGCCATTGGGATAGTATCAGAATCAGGACTTTCAACATCACCCAGTGGTACAAAGCTGCTGTGGTGTCAGTGGAGACCAGGTAGAGAGCAGGAACGAGGAGCCCCAAGCTCCCCCTGCCCCCATGCTTCACGGGCAGAAGGCCTGGCCTTCTACCTCAACCTAATACTACTTCCTTTGCCAGAGTGCTATCACAGAAAGCCCGCCGAAGCAATCATTAGATAAGATCCACATAAAACTGGTAACACAAAAGCGTCCAGGTTTCAACTGAAAATCACTCATCATTTCTCAAATGAGTGAAAAAAGACAATAAAGAGATGATGCCCGCACTGAGATGATACAGATGTCAGAATTATCTAGCAAAGGTTTTAAAGAAACCAAGATAAAAATGGCTCAGCTGATAATCACAAACACACTAGGAACAACTGAAAAATACAGAAAGACTCAACAAAGAAATAGGAGATATAAAGAACCAAGTGGAAACTTTAGAAACAAAAAATACAATAATCAAAATAAACTCAGTGAATAAGTTAGAAGAATAGAGATTGCAGAAGAAAAAAATCAGTCAACATGAAGACAGAACAGCAGAAATTACCCACTCCGAAGAATGGAGAGAAAAGAGACTGGTGGGGGCGGGGGTGGGGGGTGGGGCAATGAACAGAGCCTCAGGGACCTGTGGGACTCTAACAAAACATGTAGCACACATGTCATCAGACTCCCAGAGGAGCCCCAGAGGGCTGAAAAAGTATTACACAGAAGGAAGGCTCAAAATTTCCCGAATGTGGTAAAAAATAGAAGTCTATAGATTCAAGAAGCTGAGCAAACCCCAAACAGGAAAAAAAAAACCTATCCCAAAACATATCATAACTAAACTTCTGAAAACTAAAGACAGAATCTTGAAAGCAGTGAAAGAAAACAGTACACTACCTATGAAAGTGTGTGTGTGTGTGTGTGTGTGTGTGTGTGTGTGTGTGTATGAAATAAACAAGAAAAATGACAGACTTCAGATCAAAAATGGTGGAGGCCAGAGGAAGTGGCACTATTTTCAAGGTCTGAATGAAAAGGAGTATCTGCCCAGAACCCTACACACAGTGGAAATACCCTTCAGGAATGAAGGCAAAATCAAGACGTTCTCAGATGAAGCAAAAACTAAGAAAATCTGGGGGCGCCTGGGTGGCTCAGTCGGTTGAGCATCCGACTTCGGTTCGGGTCATGATCTCACAGTCCATGAGTTCAAGCCCCGCGTCGGGCTCTGTGCTGACCGCTAAGAGCCTGGAGCCTGCTTCATATTCTGTGCCTGCCTCTCTCTCTCTGCCCCTCCCCTGCTCACGCTCTGTCTCTCAAAAATAATGTTAAAAAAAAAAATTAAAAAAACAAACTAAGAGAATCTGTCACCAGTACACATACCTTAAAAGAATGACTAAAAGAATTCTCTCAACAAAAAGGGAATGATTTTTTAAAAACAGAAACCCTGGAACATCAAAAAGGAGGAAAGAAATAGTAACAAAAAATAAAGGCAAATATAATAGGCTTTCTTTTTCTCAAGTTTCTAACTTATGTGACGATCAAAAAAATTATAACACTGTCACTGATATGGTTCTAAATGTAAGTGGACGAAATATTTAATTACCTGACAATTAGGGGAGACTAAAGAGAGGTAGAAGTTAAGGTTTCTACACTTACCTTTATTTGGTAAAATGACACCAGTAGACTCTGATAAGTTATGTATATATAATGCAAACCTAGAGTAACCACTAAAAAGACTACATATACTCAAAAATGTTAAAAATAAATCAAAACAAAATTATAAAAAAAATTCACGTAACCCACAGGAAGGCAGGGAGAAGGAAACAAAAACAAAAAACAGAGAGAAAACAAAATGACAGACTTAAGTCCTGATTTGTCAATAAGCTTAAAAATGTAAATGTTCTAAATATACCAATTAAAAAAACCCAGATTAACAAAGTAGATGGGATAACGTGACTCAATCATATGATACCTTCATTTTATATATATATATATGTGTGTGTGTGTGTGTGTATATATATATACACATATATATGTGTATATATATACATACATATATATGTGTGTATATATATACATACATATATACCCACATATATACACACATATGTGTATATATACATACATATATACACACATATGTGTATATATACATACATATATACACACATATGTACATATATATGTGTATATATGTATGTGTATATATATACACATGTATATATACATACGCACCAAAACTTACAGCAATCCTCAATGTGTTTGTACCAAACAACAAAGCTGCAATACACATGAAGCAAACTCTGATAGAACTGAAAACCGACATAGAGAAATCCACAACTAGAGCTGCAAACCTCAACATCCTTCTGTCAATAAATGAACAATGAGAAAATCAGCAAGGATACAGAACTCAGCAATATCATCAGCCAATGGGATATGGACAACTTATAGAACACTCCAGACAACAGCACTATACAAATTCATTTCAAGGGTTCATGGAACATATACCAAGATAGACCATATCCTGGGCCACAAAACAAACCTCAAAAAATTGAAGAGAGCGGAACCTGGGTGGCCCAGTCAGTTGAGTGCTGAACTTAGGTTCAGGTCATGATCTCACGGTTTGTGAGTTTGAGCCCCCCACTGGGATCACTGCTCTCAGTGCAGAGCCTGCTTTGGATGCTGTGTCCCCCTTTCTCTGTCCCTCCCCTGCTTGTGCACACGTGATCGCTTGAGCTCTCCCTCGCTCTCAAAAAAATAAATAAATAAAATAAATAACACATTTAAAAATTTTAAGGGAATTGAAATAATAAAGGATAGGTTTTCTACCACACTGGAATCATAATAGAAATTAGAGAAAGATAACAGGAAAATCAATGAACACCTGGAAACTAAGTAATATGCTTCTATATAATCCATGGATCAAAAAATAAATATCAAGGGAAACTTAAAAATGCACTGAACTAATGAAAAAACAACATATCAAAAATGCAGAGACACAGCTAAAGCATTGCTGAAAGGGCAACGTCTGGGTGTTGCCAATATCAGAAACAAAACCCTGCAGATACAAAAAATTGAATTTGTAATTTAAAAACTCTCAAAAAGTACAGCTCCAGACCAAGATAGCTTCACTGATAAAGGCCACCAAATGTTTAAATACGAACCTACATCAAGTCCACACAATCTCTTCAAAAATCCAGAGGAGTTAATGTATCCCAAATTCATTTTTTATAAAACTAGTATTACCCTGATAATGAACCAAACAAATATGGTACAAAGTTAGAAAACAGACCACCATCTCTCATGAATAGATATGTAAAATTCCTTAATAAAATATTACAAGTAAAATTCAGCAAAACTCAACAACGATTACGCATCAGAGGAGAGAGGGGAAGATGCCTCGGACTAGGAGGACCCGAGGCTCAACTCGTCCCACGAATACAAGATAACTATCAAGTCATCCCAAATACCCTAGAAATTGATCTGAGAACTGGCAGAACAAACTCCACAACTAGAGGCAGAGGAGAGGCCACATGAAGGAGGAGGAAGAGCAGAGCCACAGACTGGGAGAGAAAATGTGGCTCCTGCAGTAGGGAGGGAGCTGCAGTCACTGAAGAGGGCAGGGCAAGAGACATACTGGCACACAGGGCAGTGCAAGGGGAGAAGAATCCCCAGAGCAACTGGCTCGCAAAGCAAAAGGTTCCAAGTTTCCTGAGTTCTTACCACCCAAAGGGTTTAAAGCCTGGAGTTTTAAAGGTCAGAGTAAGTGGCTCTGGTAGAGATCAGAAGACACTGCTGCTGCTCTTGGAGAAAACAGACCTACAGCGTGGAAACAAGATCTGACGAGTGCCTGAGGCACACAGTAGGGAGGTTAGCTGCTCATCACAGAGCATGTCCAAGAAAGAGAGTGTTCACAGAGAGACCCCCTTGGGAACAAAGACACTGGCCACCAGCATTTCCTTCCCTCTGCCCTGCAGTGTAAACAAGGAGCCACCTGTGGGAACCAGGACAGCACCAACACTCACTACCTAACATGCTGACGCTAAGCCCTCCCCGCCCCCCCCCCCCCATGCTCTGGAAGAACCTCCCTTCCCAGTCACACTTGCCACAGTCCCAGTGCAGCAGGTCCCTCCCCCAGAAGACCAAACTAAACCCCTGCTAACCTCCATCCCCCCAGCCAGGAGTTTTTCAAGGCCTCAGTTTTGGGTGGCAGCAGCAACAGGTCTCATTTTACAAGCAGATCAGGGCACACCCAGTTAAAACTCATCACATTCAGGCCAGGGACCAAACACTGCCCACAACAGGCAAAGAGAGCCTCTGCAGACAATCAGCCTGAAAGGTAAAGTGGCCAGAATACAACAGCAGAGCACACGCAGCTCACGGTGGAGACATTCCTGGCAGCGCCAGGCCTTGGGGAACAGGAGATACTACACTGCGGGGCACTATGTGACCTCTCCATAAAGTCATTACCCTCAAAAACCAGGAACCATAGGTCACTTTCCTAACACACAGAAACAAGCACAGGGACTTAGACAAAATGAGAAGACAGAGGAATTTGCCCCAAATGAAAGAACAGGAAGGCCATGGCCAGAGATCTGAGTGGAACAGTTTTAAGAAACACAGCTGACGGAGAATTTAAAGCAATGATCATAAGGATACTAGCTGGACTTGAGAAAAGAGTGGAGGACATCAGTGAGACCATTAACAGAGATAAGGAATAACATAGCAGAGATAAAGGGCTCAATAAATGAAATGAGAAACATGCTTGATGGAATAAACAGCAGGTTGGAAGAAGCAGAAGAACAAATTAATGGCCTAAAAGAGTAATGGAAAGTTATCAAGCTGAACAAAAGAGAGAAAAAAGAATGATGCAAAACAAGAATAGGCTTAGGGAATTCAGTGACTCCATCAAACATAACATTCATATTGGGATCCCAGAAGAAGAGAAAAAAAGAGGCTGAGAATTTATTTGAAGAAATAATAGCTGACAACTTCCTTAATCTGGGGAAGGAAACAGATATCTTGATCCAGGAGGCACAGAGAACCCCCGACAAAATCAACAAAAGTAGATCCACACCAAGACGTATTGTAATGGCAAAATATAATGATAAAAAAAATATTAAAAGCAGCAAGACAAATGAAGGCTGTTACATACAAAGGAAACCCTGTAAGGCTACCAGCGGATTTTTCAGTAGAAACTTTCCAAGCCGGAAAGCAGTGGCATAATATATTTAAAGTGCTGAATGGGAAAAACCTGCAGCCAAAAATACTCTATCTAGCAAGGCTACCATTCAGCATAGGAGAGAGAAAGAGTTTCCCAGACAAACAAAAACTAAAGAAGTTAGTGGCCACTAAAACAGCCCTGCACGAAGTATTAAAGGTGACTCTTTGAGTGGAAAGGAAAGACCAAAAATGACAATATGAAGGTAGGAAGCACAAAAACAGTAAAAATGAATATTTCTGTAAAATATCAGTCAAGAAACTAACAACAGGATGTAAAATATGACACCATATACCTAAAATGTGAGGAAGAAAGGAGTAAAGAATAGGTTCCAACTTAAACAACCATCAAGTTAATATAGACTGCTATATGCAAAAGATGTTATACACAAACCTAATGGTAACCACGAATCAAAAACCAGTAATAAATACACAAAGAAGAAAAAGAAATCCAAATATATCACCAAAGAAAACCAGCAAACCATGAAAGAGAGAAAGACAAGAATGAATCAGAGAAAATCTTCAGAAACAACCACAAAACAAGTAGTAAAATGACAATAAATACAGTTACCAATAATTACTTTGAATATAAGTGAACTAAACACTTCAATCAAAAGACACAGGATGACAGGGTGCCTGGATGGCTCAGTCAGTTAAGTGTCCGACTTCAGCTCAGGTCATGATCTCACCGTTCATGGTTTGAGCTCTGCATCAGGCTCTGTGCTGATAGCTCCGAGCCAGGAGCCTGCTTCGGATTCTGTGTGTGTGTGTGTGTGTGTGTGTGTGTGTGTGTGTGTGTGTTTCTCTCTCTCTCTGCCCTTCCCACACTTGTGCGCACACCTGCTCACGCTAGCTCTCTCTCAAAAATAAACATTACAATAAATAAAAATAAAAATAAACAATAATAATAAAGGGGACAACCCAACAAGAAGACACTACAATTATAAATATTTATGCACCCAACATGAAAGCACCCAAATATATAAAACAGTAAATAATAAACATGAAGGAACTAATTGATAATAATACAATAACAGTAGAGGACTTTAACACCCCACTGACATCAATGGACAGATCATCTAAACAGAACATCCACAAGGAAGCAAAGGCTTCGAACGACACTGGACCAGATGGACCTAACAGGCATATTCAGAACATTCCATCCCAAAACAGCAGAATACACATTCATGTGCACATGGATCATTCTCCAGAATAGATCACACATTAGCCCACAAAACAACCCTCAACAAATTCAAGAAGATTGTAATCATACTATGAATCTTTTCTGACCAAACACTATGAAATTACAAGTCAACCACAAGAAAAAATCTGGAAAGACCACAAATACATGGATTAAAAAACATCATACTAAACAATGAATGGGTCAACCAGGAAATCAAAGACGAAATTTAAAAAGTAGAGGCACATGGGTGGCTCAGTTAAGTGTCTGACTCTTGATTTTGGTTCAGGTCATGATCCCATGTTTTGTGAAATGGAGCCTTGTGTCAGGCTCTGGGATGACAGCATGGAGCCTGTTTGGGATTCCCTTTCCACCTCTCTCTCTCTGTTCCCCTCCTACTTATGCATGTACACACATGCTCTCTCAAAATAAATAAACATTCAAAAAAGGTTTTTTTTTTTAATAAATTAAAAAGTAATGGAAACAAATGAAAATGAAAACATAGTGGTCCAAAACCTTTCAGATGTAGCAAAAGCACTTCTAAGAGGGAAGATTACAACAATACAGGCTTACCTCAAGAAGCAAAAAAAAATCCCAAATAAACAACCTAACCTTGCACCTAAAGGAGCTAGAAAAAGAACAACAAAACAAAAAACCAGCAAAAGGAAGGAAATAATATAGATTAGAACAGAAATAAATGACACACAAACTAAAAAAATAATAGAATGGGTCAGTGAAGCCAAGAGCTGGTTCTTTAAAAAAAAAAAAAAAAAAATCAATAAAATTGATAAACCTCTAGCCAGACTTTACCAAGAAAAAAAGAGAAAGGACTCAAACAAATAAAATCACAAATGAGAGTGGAGAAACAACCAGAACCACAGAAATACAGTTAAGAGAATATTATGAAAAACTATGTGCCAACAAATTGGACAACCTGGAAAAAATGGATAAATTCTTAGAAACATACAAACTATCAAAACTGAAAGAGGAAGAAACAGAAAACTTAGACCAATAACCAGCAAAGAAATTGAATCAGTAATCAAAAAGCTCCCAACAAATCAAAGTTCAGGGCCAAATGGCTTCACAGGCAAATTCTACCAAACATTTAAAGAAGAATACCTATTCTTCTCAAGCTATGCTAAAAAACAAAAAAGGAAGGAAAACTTCCAAACTTATTCCATGAAGCCAACATTACCCTGATACCAAAACCAGATA
The DNA here is from genome assembly GCF_028749965.1 of Puma concolor. Lineage (NCBI taxonomy): Eukaryota > Metazoa > Chordata > Mammalia > Carnivora > Felidae > Puma > Puma concolor. The sequence goes on from NC_141682.1 coordinate 5,477,282, forward strand.
AAGACTCCACTAAAAAGAGAACCACAGGCCAAAAGCCCTCATGAACATGGGTGCAAAAATCCTCAATAAAATACTAACAAACTGAATCCAACAATACATTAAAAAAATCATTCACCATGATCAAGTGGGATTTATTTCTGGGTTGCAAAGGAGGTTCAGTATTTGCAAATTAATGTAATGCATCACATCAATTTAAAAAAACAAAACCATACGATCATTTCAACAGATGCAGGTTAAAGTACGACATCCAATTCATGATAAAACTGTCAACAAAGTAAGTTTGACATAATAAAGGCCATGTATGAAAAACTCACAGCTAGTATCATCCTCAATGGGAAAAAACTGAGAGCTTTCCCTCTATATTCAGCAACAAGACAGGGATGTCAGTCTTGCCATTGTTATCCAACACAGTACTGGAAATCCTAGCCATAGCAATCAGACATGAAACAAAATAAAACGCATCCAAACTGGTAAGAAGTAAAACCTTCAGTACTTGCAGATGACACGATACTCAATATAGAAAACCTGAAAAGACTCCACCAAAAAACTACTAGAACTGACCAATGAATTCAGTGAAGTCATAGATACAAAATCAATGTACAGAAATCTGTAGCATTACTATACACCAATAATGAACCGGCAGAAAGAAAAATTAAGAAGTCTATCCCATTTACAATTGCACCAAAAACAATGATACCTAGGAATGAACCTAACCAAAGAAGAGAAAGAGCTGCACTTTGAAAACTATAAAACACTGATGAAAGAAACAGAAGAGGACACAAAGACATGGAAAGACACTCCATGCACATGGACTGGAAAAATATTGTTAAAATGTCTATGCTACCCATAGCAATCTACACATTTAATGCAATCCCTATCAAATTTTTTTTTTAATGTTTATTTATTTTTGAGACAGAGAGAGACAGAGCATGAACGGGGGAGGGGCAGAGAGAGAGGGAGACACAGAATCGGAAACAGGCTCCAGGCTCTGAGCCATCAGCCCAGAGCCTGACGCGGGGCTCGAACTCACGGACCGCGAGATCGTGACCTGGCTGAAGTCGGACGCTTAACCGACTGCGCCACCCAGGCGCCCCAATGCAATCCCTATCAAAATACCAACAGCAATTTTCAAAGAATTAGGACAAACAATCTTAAAATTTGTATGGAACCACAAAAGACCCCAAATAGCCAAAGCAATCTTGAAAAAGAAAAGCAAAGCTGGAGGCATTACGATTCCAGACTTCAAGTTATATTACAAAGCTGTAGTGGTCAAAACAGTACGGTACCAGCACAAAAACAGATATATGGATCAATAGAACACAACAGAAAATCCAGAAATGGGGGCGCCTGGGTGGCTCGGTGGGTTAAGCGTCCGACTTCGGCTCAGGTCATGATCTCGCGGTCTGTGAGTTCGAGCCCCGCGTCGGGCTCTGTGCTGAAAGCTCAGAGCCTGGAGCCTGTTTCAGATTCTGTGTCTCCCTTTCTCTCTCTGCCCCTCCCCCCATTCATGCTCTGTCTCTCTCTGTCTCAAAAATAAATAAAACATTTAAAAAAATTTTTTTAAATAAAAATAAAAAATTAAAAAAATTAAAAAAAAAAAAAAAGAAAATCCAGAAATGAACCCACAATTACACTGTCAATTAATCTCAGACAAAGCAGAAAAGAATATCCAATTGGAAAAAGTGTCTTCAACAAGTGGTACTGGGAAAACTGTCAGTAACATGCAAAAGAATGAAACTGGGCCACTTTCTTACACCAACACAAAACCAAATTCAAAATGGACTAAAGACCTAAATATGAGACCTGAAACCATAAAAATCCTAGAAGAGAGCACAGTAAGTAACCTCTCTGACATCAGTCATAGCAACAGCTTTCTAGACATGTCTCCTGAGGCAAGGGAAACAAAAGCAAAAAGAAACTATTGGGACTTCATCAAAATAAAAAGCTTCTGCCCAGCGAAGGAAACAATCAACAAAATTAAAAGGCAGCCCATGGAATAGAAGATATTTGCAAATGACATATCCGATTAAGGGATAGAATCCAAAATATATGAAGAACTTGTAAAACTCAACACCCAAAAAACAACTACTCTAATTAAAAGATGGGCAGAAGGTATGAACAGACATTTCTCCAATACAACATCCAGATGGCCAACAGACACGTGAAAAGATGCTCGTGACCACTCATCGTCAGGGAAATGCAAATCAAAACCATAATGAGTTACCACCTCACACCTGTCAGAATGGCTAAAATCAACAACACAAGAAACAACAGTGTTGGCAAGGATGCAGAGAAAAAGGAACCCTTGTGTACTGTCGATGGAATGCAAACTGGTGCATCCACTCTAGGAAAGAGTATGGAGCATCCTCAAAAAGTTAAAAATAGAACTACCCTACAATCCAGCAATTGCACTACTGGGTATTTACCCAAAGAATACAGAAGCACTAATTCATGTGTAATGCATCCCTATGTTCACAACAGCATTATTTACAATAACCAAGATATGGAAGCAGCCCAAGTGTCCACTGATTGATGAGCGGATAAAGAAGATGGAATATATACCCACAATGGAATATTAAGTCAGAAAAGGAATGAATTTTTGTCATTTGACATGACATGAACGTACTTAGAGAGCGTAACGCGAAGCATAAAAAGTCAGTCAGGGGTGCCTGGGTGGCTCAGTTGGTTAAGCGTCCGGACTCCTGATTTCAACTCAGGTCACAATCTTGTGGTTTGTGGGATCAATCCCCGCATCAGGCCCTACTTAGAGCACAGAGCCTGAGTGAGATTCTCTCTCTCTCTCTCTGCCCCTCCCCTGCTTGTGCACATGTGAAATCTCACTCTCTCAAGATAAACACTAAAAGTCAGAGAAAAACAAATACATGATTTCACTCACGTGTAATTTCAGAAACCAAACAAGCAAAGGGAAAAAAAGGGAGAGAGATAAACCAAGAAACACTCTTAACTACAGAGAACAAACTGATGGTTACCAGAGGGGAGGTGAGTAGGGGGATGGGTGAAATAGTTATGATGAGGACTGGGAGATTAAATAAAAACTTTTAAAAATAATAATACTAACTCCAATGACCAAATGGAGTTTATTCCAGGGATATAAAGACAACTGAATACTGAAATTGGAACATCTACCAGTATAATCTACCATATTAACAGGCTAAAGAAGAAATATCACATGATCACATCAATCTGATATAGAAAAAGCATTTGACAAAAATCAACACTTACTCATGATAGAAAGCAGAAAGCAGAAAAACAGAAATAGAACTTCTTTAACTTAATAAAGAGCATATACCATAAAACCTACCGCTAATATCAAACTAACTGCTCTTCTTTCTAATAACAAACAAGGCAAGGATGTCCACTCTCATTCTTACTCAACATAGTGCTGGAATTGTAGCCAGTGAAATAAGACAAGAAAAGGAAATAAAACGCATACCAATCAGTAAGGAATGACTAAAACTGTCCACACTTGCCTATAACAGGACTAATAGAAAAATCCAAGGAGTCTAAAAAAAAAAAAATGCCTAGAACTAATAAGTGAGTTTGGCAAGATCACAGAATAGAAGATTAACATACAAAAATAAAATGTATCTTTATATACCAGCAATTAACATGTGGACACCAAAACTAAAAATATAATGCCACTTACAATCCCTCAAAAAATATTCAGGTGTAGATCTAACAAAATAAGACAAAACATGCTGAAACTACACAACAGGGATGAAAGTAAAGAAGATTTAAATAAATGGAGAAACATACCATATTCACAGATGGAAAATGTCAACCTAAGTAAAGATGTCAACTCTCTCCAAACTGAGATTCAGCTTTAACACAGCTCCTATCAAAATCTCAGCAAGATTTTTTTGTAGGTATAGACACTATTATTCTATAATTTACATGGAAAGACAAAACACCAAGAATAGCTAAAAAAGTTTTGAAAGAGAATAAGTGAGTGGAATCATCCTATCTGATATCAAGACTTATGACATAGCTACTGTATGGAGGGACAGACATATACTTCAAGAGAACAGAATAGGAAACCCAGAAACAGACCCACACAAATACGCCCAAGTGATTTTTTACAAAGATGTGAAAGCAATTCAACAGAGAGAAGACAGCCTTTTCAACAAATGGTGCTGGACTAACAGACATTTATAGACAAACAACTAACTTCACCCAAACCTCACATTATACAAAAATTAACTTAAATGGATTACACACCTAAAGTGTAAAAGTATAAAATTTTTAGAAAAAAAAAAAAACAAAAACAAACCAGGAGACAATCTTTAGGATCAAGAACTAGGCAAATACACTTTTAACTAAACTTAAACTAGGGGCGCCTGGATGGCTAGGTTGGTTAAGCATCCGACTCTTGATTTTGGCTCAGGTCACAGTCTCACCATTCAGGGGTTTGAGCCCTGCATCAGGCTCTCTCTGCCCCTCCTGTGCTCACTCAGTCTCTCTCTCTCTCTCTGCCCCTCCTGTGTGCGCTCTCTCAAAAATAAACTAAAAAACAAACAAAAAACCATAAACTAAACCAAAAGCATAATCCATGAAAGGTAAGATCAGATTTCACTAAAATTAAAAACTTTTGTTCTGTGAAAAACCTTGTTAAGGGGATGAAAAGACAGGCCTCAGACTAGAAGAAACTATTTGGAACCTGTATATCCAAAGCCTGGTTACCTAAACTATAGAAAGAACTCTCAAAACTCAACAGAATAAAAACAAAGACTGCAATAGAGAATAAGCAAATGATAGCAAAGAGATACTTCACCAAAGAGGACATACAGATGGCATATAAACGCATGGAAACAAGTTCAAGACCTTTAGGCATTAGGAAAATACAAATTAAAACCACAAGATACCATTATATACTTATCAGTATGGCTAAAATGAAAAACAGTGACAACACCAAATGCTGGCAAAAACGCAGAGAAACCACTGGAGCGTCTGGGCGGTCCAGTTGGTTTAAGGGTCAGGGTCTTGATTTTGGCTCAGGTCATGATCTCACGGTTCAGGAGATCAAGCTTTGCGCCAGGCTCTGTGCGGACAGCACGAAAACTGCTTGGGATTCTCTCTCTCCCGTTCTCTCTCAAAATAAATAAATTTAGGGGCGCCTGGGTGGCTCAGTCGGTTAAGCGTCCGACTTCGGCTCAGGTCACGATCTCGCGGTCCGTGAGTTCGAGCCCCGCGTCGGGCTCTGTGCTGACAGCTCAGAGCCTGGAGCCTGTTTCACATTCTGTGTCTCCCTCTCTCTCTGACCCTCCCCCGTTCATGCTCTGTCTCTCTCTGTCTCAAAAATAAATAAATGTGAAAAAAAATTTTAAATAAATAAATTTAAATAAACAAACTTGTTTTTTCTTTTAAATGCAGAGAAACTGGAAGTCTCACCCATTGCTGGTAGGATTGTAAAAATGGTCAGCCACTCTGAAAAACTGGCAGTTTCTTATAAAATCAAACACGCGCCTACCATATGAGCGAGTGAGTGCAGTCCTGGGCATTTACTCCAGAGAAACAGACATGTTCACACGCATGTTGTATGCTCTAATGCTTACAGCAGCTCTATTCACAGTATCCCCAAACCGGACATAAGCCAGATGTCCTTTTATGGATGAGTGGTTAAAACAAGCCATGCTATGTCCACACCATAGACTACTACTCAACAATAAAATAAATACAATTTTAAAAACCCACACACAAATTATTAATACAACCTAAATGAATCTTCAGAGAATTATGCTGACTGAAAAGCCAATCCCAAAATGTTATATACTGCATAACTCAATATGTATATATATGACATTCTTGAAATGACAAAATTATAGAAATGAAAAATAGTTTAGTGGCTTCCAGGGGTTAAAGGAGGAGGTCGGGGCACAAGGAAAGTGGGCTTGGCTACAAAAGGGGAATATGACAGATTCTGTAATGATGGAAATGTTCTGTATCCTGACTGTATCGACGTCAATACCCTGGTTGAGATCCTGAAATAATAGTGTTACTACTGGGTAAACTGGGAAAGGTACATGAGATGTCTTTGTGTTATTTCTCACAACTGCATGCGAATCTACACTAAGGTTAGCTTTAAAAAGGCAAAATAATGACATTTCAGACTGAGAACGAAACCAATTACAGCAAAAAGCATAGTTCATCACTAGCAAGCAAAGTTAGGGAAGTCCTTTGGTCCTAAGGAAAAATACCAGATGGGAATCTACATCTACGTAAAGGAACAAAAGCAGTGGATATGGTAACTGAACAGGTAAGCATAGAAGATTTCTAAACAACCCTTAACTATTTAAAGCAAAACCTTTATAATTTATTTAAGGCAAAAATAACACAATATGTTGTCTGATTACAAGGCAGGTAGAACTAAAATGAACGACAACAAGAGCACAAATGCCAGGAGTGGGAAGATGAAAAGCGCATCGTCACAAAGCCCTTACCACACACAAGCGAAACATCAGTTGAAGGTAAACTGTGATCGTTTAAAGATGCACGCCAAACCCTAAAGCAACCACTAAAAGTAGAAAACAAAGTTACAGAAAACATGCCAATAAAAGAGATTAAATATCACATCATAAATAAATATCATAAAATTACTTATTCCGGGGCACCTGGGTGGCTTAGTCAGTTAAGCGTCCGACTTCGGCTCAGGGCATGATCTCGTGGCTCATGAGTTCAAGCCCCGCATCAGGCTCTGTGCTGACAGCTCAGAGCCTGGAGCCTGCTTCAGATGCTGTGTTGCCCTCTCCCTCGGCCCCTCCTCTGTTCCCCCTCTCTCTCTCTCTCTCTCTCAAAAATAAGTAAAACATTAAAAAGAATTTTTTAAAAATCATAAAATTACTCATTCCAAAAGAAGGCAGAAAAAGATGAAAAAGAGGACAAGGAATAAATGGAACTAATAGAAAACAAATGACAAGATGGTAAAATAAACCCACCCGTATTAATAATCTCATTAAATACCAATGGCTTATACCCCAAAACAAAACATGGAGACTGTAAGAAAAAAATTACCTGATAGGTTATTTATACAAGAAATCCACTTTAAGTATAAACACAAGTAGGTTAAATGTAAAAACATGGAAAAAGATATACCATGCAAACATCAATCATAAAAAAACTGGAGAGGCTCTATTTACATCAAAGTAGATTTCAGAACAAAGCATATTATTTGGGATAAAGAGGGTAATTTCATAAATTATAAATAAGTCACTTCACCAAGAGGTCATAATAATCTTAGGTGAGTGACAGAGCTCCAAACAGCTCCATAAGGCAAAATTAATAAAACAGGGAAAAAAACCAAATTCACAAATGTATTTCATTTCAATAGATCTCTCTCAAAATGTGATAGCATGAGTAGAAAAGCAGTGAGGACATAGAAGACAGCTTCAACAACATTATCAAATAACTGACCATAATCAGCATTTATAGAAACAAGACAACACAGACACTACACATCCTTATTAAGTAAATAATAATTATTAAGTGATGTGGGACAGTCACCAAGCTAGACCACGCTCTGGCACATAAAACAAACCTCAAGTTTAAAAAGATTCAAACAATAAAAAGTACACTCTGACCACAACAGAATTAAATCAGCTATCAGTAACAGGACAATTTCTGGAAAATCCTCAAACATTTGGCAACTCAACAACACACCTCTAAATAACCGCAAGGGCAATTAGAAAGTACGTTGACCGGAATAAATGTGAATACGTGAAATACTGAAATGTCTGGGATACAACTAAAGCAGTACTTAAAGGGAAATTTATAGCACTCAAAAGACTGGAAAAGATCTCAAATTAAATGACCTAAGCTTCCCCTTTAAGAAACTAGAATTGAGCGCATTAAATCCAGAGTGGGCAAGAGAAAAGGAATAATAAAAATAGTAATGAACATCAATGATACAGAAAACAAAATAACAATGAAACCAAGAGCTGGTTTTCTGAGAAGATCAGTAATAAGATGACTAAAACTCTAGTCAGATTGATCAGGAAAAAAGGAGGGGAGTCATGCACATCAGGAATAAGAGAAAGAAAATCACTATAGATCCTTAAAAAATTAAAAAAGGATAACAGAACATTATGAACAAGTTTATGCCGACACATTCAACAAGACAAATTCCTTGAGAGACACAAACTAATCAAAGCTCCCTGATGAAAAAAAAAAAGATAACCTGAAGAGGCCTCTATCTATTAAAGACCTTAAATATGTAGTTAAAAACCTACCCGTGAGAAAACTCCAAGGCCCAAACATGTAAGAAATAACCCCAATTCTACACAAATTCTTCTAGGAAACAGAAGAAAATAATCCCAACATATTTCATAATGCCACCGTTACCCTGATGCCAAAGTCAGACAAAAGCATAAGAAACCATAGATTAATATTCATCATGAACACAAAAGTTAAAAAATGTGTAGGGGCGCCTGGGTGGCTCAGTGGGTTAAGCGTCCGACTTCGGCTCAGGTCATGATCTCGTGGTCCGTGAGTTCAAGCCCCAAGTCGGGCTCTGTGCTGATAGCTCAGAGCCTGGAGCCTGTTTCAGATCCTGTGTCTCCCTCTCTCTCTGACCCTCCCCCGTTCATGTTCTGTCTCTCCCTGTCTGAAAAATAAACGTTAAAAAAATTAAAAAAAAAAAAATGTGTAGCAAATCCAATGATACATGGAAATCATAAGACATCATGACCAAGCTGGGCTCATCTCGGGAATGCAAATTTGGCTTAACATTCAAGTACAACATTCAGCCTCAGCATGATCAGACTCTACAGCTAACAGCATACGTAAAAGCCAGAGACTAAAATAAAACGCCTTCCCCCTAAAGTGAAGCAGGAGACATCTACGTCCACCACATCCATTCAACACTGTAAAGGAGGTGCTGGCCAGGGCACCACAGCAAGAAACAGCAAGCAGACCGGACATGCAGAAATAAAATTGTCCTCATTCATAGATCACACGATCGTCTCTACATAAAATCTCAAGAAACCTTTAAAACACACACACACACACACACACACACACACACACACACACACACAGTTACTAGAATTAATAAATTTACCACAGTCGCAAGACCTAAGATCAATATCCAAAAGTCACTGGCATTTTTATATTCTAGGAACAAACAATCAGAAATCGAAATTCAAAAAATATTACCATTTATAACAGCTTCCAAAAATACGCAATACTTAGGGACAAATCTGACAAGGGATGTGCACATTGTACTTGTACACTGAGAACTAAGTGCCACTGCTAAAAACATTAAAGAAAAGCTAAGTAAACGGAGGCATATACCCTGTTCGGGGGCAGAAAACAACGCTGTATAGATGTCAGTTCACCCCAAGTTAATTCACAGATTCAACACAATACCAATCAAAATCCCAGGAAGCTCTTTTGTAGAAATTGACCAACTGAGTCCAAAATACATTTGGAAATGCCAGAGACCAAAAAATGGCTAAAACAACTTTGAAAAAGAACAAAGTTGGAAGACTTACCTGATTTTAAAACTATTAAACATCTTGCAATCCAGACACTGTGGTGGTGTTGAGATAGAACAGTGGATCAGTGTAACAGAACAGAGTCCAGAAATAGATCCGTATGGTCAATTGATTTTTCACAAAGAAGCAAAGACAATTCAGTGAAGACAGAACTATCTCTTGAACAAAGAGTACAGGAACAACTGGATATCCATACTGAAAACCAGGACCTTCAATCCATTCTCCACACCACAAACAGAAATTAACTCAAAATGGATCACTGACCAGTATAAAAGTTCAAACTATCAAATTTGTAAAAGAATACAGAGAAAACCTTTGTGACCACTGGTGAGGCAAAGACTTAATACAACACTTAGGGGCGCCTGGGTGGCGCAGTCGGTTGAGCGTCCGACTTCAGCCAGGTCACGATCTCGCGGTCCGGGAGTTCGAGCCCCGCATCAGGCTCTGGGCTGATGGCTCAGAGCCTGGAGCCTGTTTCCGATTCTGTGTCTCCCTCTGTCTCTGCCCCTCCCCCGTTCACGCTCTGTCTCTCTCTGTCCCAAAAATAAATAAACGTTGAAAAAAAAAAAAAAAATTAAAAAAAAAAAAATACAACACTTAAAACACGACTGATGAAAAGAAAAAGTAGAGATGTGGAATTCTTCAAAGGGCAATGTGAAGAGAACATTCTCCCCCCCCCACTGCAAGACAGTCTGCAAACTACATATCTCATAAAGGACTTGTACACAGAACATATAAAAAGCTCTCAAAACCCAACAACAAGAAAACCACCCAATTTTAAATCAAGCAAAAGCTTCAGCCAAAAAAGTATACAGATGGCAATTAGCTGTATGGAAAGGTGTTCAACATCATTAGTCATTAGGGAAGTGCAAATTAAGATCACGGTAAGGTAGTACTTGCTATGCCTATTAGAGCGGCTGATGTTGGAAAGAATGACCGTGCCAAATATTAGGCGACATACGGGACAAACTTTCATTCACTGCTAGTGGAAATGTAAGATGCCATGATCCCTGTGTGAAACAGACTGGAAGTTTATGTCCAGGTTAAGTACATACATACCATAGGACCAAGCCATTCCACTCCTACATATTTACCCAAGAGAAATGAAAACATCTCTTTCCAAAGACCTGTTTATACACGTTCACCACAGCTTAATTTGTGACAGTCCCAAATAAGAAACAACCCAAACGCCCGTCAACAGGTGGAGAGACAAAATGTGGCACATCCATACGACGAAATACTACTCAACAGTAAATACTGTTGATACATGTGACAACATGGAATAATGTTGAAATGACTGTACTAACTGAAGGAAGCCAGGCAACGTGTGAATACATGCCTCCATAATTCCACTACATGACACTCTAAAAACTACAAACCAATCTATAGTAGACAGAGAGCATATCAGTGGCTGCCTGGGCTGGAGGGGATGCGGGGCAGGAAGGGGTGGAAGGGAGTGATTTCAAAGGAGGGCTGGGAAACCTTAGGGGGTGATGAATACATTCATTATCTTAATTGTGGTGATAGTTTCATGGGAGTATGCAAACGTCAGAATGCATCAAACATATATTTTAAATATGTGCAATTTATATCAATGACACCTCAATAAAGCTAAATAAAGGTAAATGTACCTAAATACATATATAATTACGTATAATAAACAAATGTACCTGAATTACATACGTAATTATGCCTTGATATACCTAAACAAAGGAAAAACAGAAAGAAAGAGAAAACTACCAATAGCATAAAAGACAGGCACCCAATTCTGGACACCCGGAGCTTCTGAATTTTTGTGTTGGTCCTGTCTCTCACTGTCCAGGTGCCAGTGCTGGGTTTTCATCCACACCCTACTTTCATTAAGTGCAAAAGTGATGGGAAAGCTGTCTGTGGGGAACGAATTATGAACTCAGAAGGGAGAAAATGAGGGCAAACAAAACGTTCGTTCTGTAACTTAGAACCCCTTGGCATACCAAATACCTCTGGGCAGTGAGATTCTAGGTGATTTTCCTTTGGTTTATTTAAAATTTTCTGTACTTTCCAAATTCTTTACAAGTGTTATTTTGCTCTTTGGGGGGAAAACAGTTTTAAAAGAACCAGTTTAAATTCTCTATTAATTAAAGAACCATTCGAGGGGCGCCTGGGTGGCGCAGTCGGTTAAGCATCCGGCTTCAGCCAGGTCACGATCTCGCGGTCCGTGAGTTCGAGCCCCGCGTCAGGCTCTGGGCTGATGGCTCAGAGCCTGGAGCCTGTTTCCGATTCTATGTCTCCCTCTCTCTGCCCCTCCCCTGTTCATGCTCTGTCTCTCTCTGTCCCAAAAATAAATAAACGTTGAAAAAAAAAATTAAAAAAAAAAAAAAAAGAACCATTCGAAAAGAAACCAAAGGCGTTCTCACCCTGATAATTAATGAACAGCACCTGAACACACACAAATCTCAGTATTACTGTAGATCAAAGAACAGGGAGGTTTCCCTTAAAAGGGATGAAGGATGTTTACGATATATTTACAAGGTCAAACCTCAAAAACTGGCTATGTCCTAACTTCTGAATTCCACTAGTCAACCACTGAGCTGGTTGTCACCTATTCAAGACAGATTTTAACTGATTTCCTGCCCTTCAGGTTGAAAGCTGAGCTCACATACCAAAGGGAAAGTCCTGTATGGATTTCCAGGAGGCTGGGGGCCGTAACAGGAGGTTCCTCTCCACGAAGGCTTATAAGCCTGTAACTGAATCAAGCCTTACAGTACAGGATGGAAACCGGGAGAGGCAGCATTTCTGAACTCTGCTTGTCCCGAGCTGTCGGTGGCAGACATTTATGTCACATTTTTTAGCAAGTGTAGAAAGCCAGCAGGGGGTTCAGAAATGCCAAATGCTGATAAAATATGTTTCTTTTTAAACAACTTCACAGGTCAAATTAGGTGCAAAACGCTTTTGAAGCAACCTGAGTACAGTTCTTAAGAGTCCTCCTCAATGGTTTCTAAGAGAACCAATTTCCTAGTGATGGTAGAATTCTTGGCTCAAGTCTTCACTTTCCCCGCACAGGAAAAATGGAAGTAGGCTAGCACGCCACAACACCACACAAGTAACATGACCCAGAACACTTACATGTCTTGGAGTGCTCATGTGATAGCATGTAATTGGCAAGAGGCGGCGTGTAAGTCAAACACTGCAATGCTGCATTGGCAAAACAGGTGTTGCCCAAATTCTGGAGCCCGGCTCCAACTCTGTGAGTTTGTTGCCACTTAAGACAAATTTTCTCAGATGGGAAAAGAACTTTTTGTGGAGGAGCAATGCCATCACCTAGGGCTAGAAAAACAAACAAGAAATATTTAAAAACAAAGCTTTACATGCTTCTCAAGCTAAATAAACAGCAACACATCAAACGGAATCTGATCAGGATTAGGTCACTACGAGCTAACCAGAAATACAGGGAAGAAAGGGACGTTTTAAAAGACAGATCTTAGAGGGGCGCCTGGGTGGCTCAATCCGGTAAGCATTCGACTCTTGATGTTGACTCAGGTCATGATTTCTCGGTTCGTGAGATCGAGCCCCATGTGGTGCTTGTGCTGAAAGCACAGAGCCTGCCTGGGACTCACTCTCTCTCACACACACACTCTCTCTCTCTCTCTCTCTCTCTCTCTCTCTCTCTCTCTCCCTCCCTCCCTCCCTCCCTCCCTCCGCCCCTCCTGCACACACACGTGTGCTTTCTCTTTAAGAAATAAACATTTGGGGCGCCTGGGTGGCGCAGTCGGAGATCCGTGAGTTCGAGCCCCGCGTCGGGCTCTGGGCTGATGTCTCAGAGCCTGGAGCCTGTTTCCGATTCTGTGTCTCCCTCTCTCTCTGCCCCTCCCCCGTTCATGCTCTGTCTCTCTCTGTCCCAAAAATAAATAAACGTTGAAGAAAAAAAAAAAAAGAAATAAACATTTAAAAAATAAATAAGCGAAAGATCCTTGAATGTGGGAAATCTAAATAATTTGCTTTCTTCAATAAGTAAATTGCAAGGACAAAATGGGATGTTAAAAAAAAAACTTAAAGACACTTGCCAAATGCAAAGTATAGACCTTGTCCGTTGATTTCAACAAGCCAGCTGTTACAAAAAAAGTATATGGCAATCAGAGAAATTTTAATGTTGACGGGATTTTTAATATAAAGATGGTTTATTTTTTTTTTAATTTAATGTTTATTTATTTTTGAGAGAGAGAGTGCAGAGGGGTAGAAACAGAGGGAGACACACACACACACACACACACACACACACACACACACACACACACACACACACACACACACAGAATCCGAAGGAGCTCCAGGCTCTGAGCTGTCAGCACAGAGCCCCAGGCGGGGCTCGAACCACACGAACCATGAGATCATGACCTGAGCCAAAGTCAGACACTTAACCCACTGAGCCACCCAGGCGCCCTGATGTTTTAATTTTTAGGAAATGATTATTTATGTATAACACTAAAATATGAATAGATAAAATACGAAGTCTTGGGCTCGCTTTATAATGCTGGCGAGGGGAGTAAATGGGGGAGGGTATAACTGGCTATGAATTGATAAATGTCAAAACTGACTGATCACTGCATGAGAGCCCACTATAATTACTTTTACATCTACTTAAAAGTTTGCCACCACTATACATACAAAATGCAAAGTCCACTCTCTGTAACATTTGCTGCGGATGCTTCTACTCAGTACCACCACCACCATCACTGCCCTCTTCACCAGCAATGCGCTTACAGAGTCCTTAGTAGCTGTCAAACAGTCTCGATTCTAAGACCTGGTAGTGACGTCATCCCCATCTGACCAGGAAGGAAACCGGGTCTGAACTTAGGCTGCTGGGCATCACTACTGACATTCACAAGTACGCTGTACGTGGTCTAAAAGGTTTTTGTTTTTCTATTTTCAAGGCTTATAACAAACAGATTACTAATGATAACCACGTTAAAGGAACTTAGGTGAAGCTCAAAAAACAACTTATTTAGGAAAGTTCCCCATCATCCATGCGAAGACTACTTTTTCTGAAGTTGGCCATGTCCTTGGTGCCGCCAGATGCTGAAATGCCTTCATGGAGGATTCTCCATTTTAAAAGAGAAATTAATGAGTGTGAGTGCACACAGGCTTCAGCTCAGTGGGAATGGAAAGCAAAACCAGGAAAAAAGAAAGGAGTCCCCAGAGAGTGGGGGAAGAGCTCCCAAAAGGGCATGGCAGGGTGATGGGAGGTAAGGCCTGAGGAGGAGAAAGGAGCCCCAGCAAGTAACAGGAAGCTGGAGTCAGCGAAAAGAAGTTCTGTGGGAAAGTCTTGCTGGTGAAGGTCTCTAAACTCTATGTGCAACATTCAATTACACTGTTTATTTTGTGACATAAATTTTCCTCCCACCAAACACCTTCAGCAAATCACCTCACAATATCACATTTACGATGAGGGTGCAAAAGGGCATTAAGAGCCACATTATTCTAAGCCAAACGACGATCTGAGCAGGACCGAATCTACTTTCTTTGCATTTCAAAGCTCCAAATTCACAAGTCTCAGAAGGACCCACTAAAGCGTCAATGTCTCATTTAACCCGGTGAGTTTTAACAAATGTAACATTTACATTATCTCCTCTCTTTCAAAGAACTTTCTCACCACAGATGATTTTAACTGGCAAAAAAACCCCACAAACCAAAAAACCAAAACCAAACAAACAAACACCCCATGGTTGGGTAGAGCCATTTGATAAAATGCAACCATTTTAAAAAATGTCTTTGAAATTTTAAAACACAGACATCTACTTAGGGAACTATGGTTAATTGACAAGTTAACCAAAGGCTTGCCCACCCCAAATCTCACCAAGATAAAGTTTATCCTTCAAAAAATAAGTAACAAAAGAAACTACAAATATTTTAATAATTAAACATAATCTGCGCTGTTACGATACCTAGCGAATCAGGAGCAAGCAGCACAGGAAAAGGACGCCTGTCAAATAACGTAACTGCTGGCACTCGGGTGGCAGTCTATCTTGGCAAAAGGAACCCCTCTCTGAAACTACCGACCAACGGACAGCATTTATCCAAGAGCTTCTTGGAGTGTTCCTGTCTCCAAAAAGTAGTACCTTGATCCTTCTGTGGTGACGGCTTGGATTTGTCAGGTACAGATGAACTGGAATAAACTACAGCACCAGGCACTGGTCCTAGAGAAAGCGTGTGGTTTGAGACATCATTTAACGAAGACACGGCCCCCCAGCTAGCAGAACCTGCATCCATGTCTCCAGGTGAGGCCGCCTCTGAGCTGCCAGGCGGATTCTGATAGGCTGGTGGGTCTGAGGCTTCAGAAGCTTTGTCAACTATGGTCATTGTTCAACTCTGCAAAAGACGAAACGCATACAGTTGTTTCATAAAGTGAGAAAAGGAATCTACTTTATTATGAGATCTTAGAAAATTATCCTAGCCACACTTCGTTACTGTCAAACAAGTCACCGTAATATAAAGGCAGAGGTATTTTTTAGGTCTGAAATCACTTCCTTGGGACAGTTAGCACTGTGCTCATCTAAACATGTCAGCATTTTTTAAGTATAAGCCCTTCAATGAAATATTTGATTAGATCTTGTCATTCTATTCCAAGACCTCTAAAAGTCTCACGTTTCTGTTTATAATCAGGTACCTCAATTTCCAATTCTGTATATTTACCAAGAACCTACATATTTTTTCCTTATTGCTTAAAACTAGCATGTGAAATGTGCCAATCCATTTGACTCAATTTTAATTTCATATAGAATTCATCAGGGAAAAATCTCAACTCCATGAAGAGAAAAATCTAGCTTTAATTTTGAGCTTAAAGTCCAAAATGACTTGTTTGAAACACATTTAAAAAAAAAAAAAAAGCAAGTCTCACGGCATCTGGGTGGCTCAGTGAGTTAAGCATCTGACTCTAGATTTTGGCTCAGCTCATGATCTCTCGGTTCGTGAGACTGAGCCCCGCATGGGGTTCTGGGCTGACCGCACAGAGCGTGCTTGGGATTCGGTCTTCCTCTCTCTCTGCCCCTCCCTTGCTCGCTCATTCTCTCTCTCAAAATAAATAAACTTAAAAGAAAAAAAGGAAGTCTCACATTTGAAAATTTTTTCTGAGTAGGCTCATTTATTTGGTGTATGTACACGACTTTTTTTAAGTGAAGCCCATAGCATAAAACATTACTGACATCAAACTTGAACACAAATACTTATTATAAAAGTAATTATGTTTTCTCTCTGGATCTTATTTCTCAATCCTGGGGCTACTACTAATTAAGCATTTTCTTTTTTTTTTTTTTTTTTTTTTTTTTCCAACGTTTATTTATTTTTGGGACAGAGAGAGACAGAGTATGAATGGGGGAGGGGCAGAGAGAGAGGGAGACACAGAATCGGAAACAGGCTCCAGGCTCTGAGCCATCGGCCCAGAGCCCGACGCGGGGCTCGAACTCACGGACCGCGAGATCGTGACCTGGCTGAAGTCGGACGCTTTAACCGACTGCGCCACCCAGGCGCCCCTAATTAAGCATTTTCTATGTGCTGGACACTGTGTTAATCATGAACACACATAACTTAAACTTCATAATGGACCTGACCTGTGAGAGACTGCACAGACTCCACGGGGTCTATAAAACGGAGCGACTCTGACCCAAACTAGTCAGTCCCTAGGACAAGGCACCCGGCCCAACATCCCCGGCTAGGGCTCCCTCCAGCTCTACGGACCTAGTCAACGGAGTACAGGAATGTAAACTGCCCAGGGAAACCCAATCTCGTGTGCCACTCCTCCGTAAGTACCCTTTCTCCCTGGCCTGGCCTGGCGCCCCCCACCCAGCATCTTAACACCCAGACTTGTCGCTGCCTGACCCGGGAACCTCTCCACACACTCCCCACCTTCCATTCTCACCTGCTCTCTCTGGGCTCTCCCTCGCAGTTCTTCCTCTCCTAACTCCCCTCCATCCTTCCACCTCCGGCCGGTTAACACTTCCACTTTTCAGTTTAGAATCCATCTCCTCTGGGACGTCTTCCTTGACGACATCCGTCCCCCAAGGCCGGGTCAGAAGCCCTCCCGCAGGCCCCCACGGCAGCCTGGTGCGGATTCTGCGGTAGCGCTTCCGCCCGGACTTACTCCACGGGGGCTCCACCCGTTGCTCCCCATCATGCTTGCATTTCTATCCCCTGACCTGGAACCCAGAACGTTTTCCCCACATGTGCCCAACAAACGAATGAATCCTGAGGATAGGAAGGAACCAGCGTTTGCATTTAGCACCGGTTTGTGCTCAGTGACTTGCATACACTATCTCATTCACATACTGTATCTCATTTCTACTCTGAAGCAGGAATAGCCTTTAAAACGTGTTTTAAAAAATATTCAATACAGTCAAGTTGAAGGATGATAAACATCCACATGTGTGCCACCTCAACAAATGCTGTGGTGCACAGTCTGCTCACAAGAAGGTTTAAAGAAAAGCCTCAATTCTATTTCAATTCTATTGTAATTTAAAATTACGGCATAATTATAGCCCCCCCCCCCCAAAGCACAACCTTGAGAAATTTTGGGGATCTTATGTAGAAATAAAAAAGTAGACGTTAGATTAGATCTTAATAAAATCAGAAATGAATTGTAAGTCAATCTAAGATACAGGATCTTCATTCAGGAGGAAAGCTTGAGCTGTGTTATCCAAATAAAGTCTACTCCATGGAACACAGTGAAGGCAAGAGTAAGAAAACAAAAGAAGAGGAAGAGGAGGAGCAAAAAGAAGAAAGCCAAAACAGAGTACTGAGGAAAGGTTAATTCAGCCTTATTTACAATAACATTTAATAGCAAAAACCTCGGTTTTCCCAGGATAAACATCCCTTCAGGACAATCATTAACAAATGACCAAATAAAGCCATTTTACTTGCTCTGATTGCCATGGGGGAGGGGGGGGTCTTAAATGAAAATAATTAAGGAAAGCCTACTACTCAATCATCAATAACCATTTACCATTATAATTTGGGGAAAACAAACCCAAACTATCCATTTGTCTTCATTTGTATATTCAGCCAATGATTACTTATTCTAAAACCATCAAGTATCAAACTCAATTATGTCTGCTACAGAGATAACCCTTCTAGAAGCCAAGCAATACTGTATACAACCTAAGACTCATAAGATTCATACGGTTACGTGTTCTTTACTCTCAGTACAGCTTCTAAGAGTCACTGTTATATCAGGACTTTTAAGCAACTACTTCAAAGAAAAGTTAAAACTTCTCTCAGCATCTTGTGATGATATACAAAAAGTTACAAAACCATGTGTGAAATAAACAAGTACACGAATCAAGGTTGGATGTGCCGGGAGGAATGAGACAACAAATCGGCTTTACAAATGTTTCCTTTGCTTTAACTACAATCCTTTATTCAAAAGTTTTTAAATGCTCAGTCCCTTAAATGATATTTCTATCAAATACCAGAATGCATTATTCTTTCTCGTTTTAAAAATAAGCATATGGCTGTTTTAAACCTTGTAGCACTCCACATAAAGGTAACAATATCAATATATGTAAAAAAAAAAAAAAAGAAAGAAGAAACTGATACACTCTGCTTCTTCATAAACAATGTAATCCACGTTCTTGTAACATTTCTACTTAAGAAGAAAACACACAAGCTTTAAAAAAGATAACAGCCTTGATTTCAATTACTTTTCAGTAAATGAAACGACTAGCCTTAAACCCTTACAAACCACTGTGGACTTGATTCAGTGATAAGAAAAGAAAGCGAAACTGACCTTAAATAAAAAACAAATCAGTAAAACTGATTATTCCTATCTCCTATGCACTTCGAATGAGTGATAGTCAAAAGAGTAAAATTATAGGTTCAAAATTTACAACTCAAAAATCCGGAGACTCCACGAAAATGCATGAGAACCTGTAATACTGCTGTTACCTTGAAAAAGAGGTGTTAACGAAACAGTTTCTCGACCAGCTTTACTGTTACCTGAGTGTATCCACTTTAAATAACCAACATGTTTCCCCATTAAACAAGTAAACCCTGAGGCCTCCCTGAACAGAAAAGAGCTATTCAACAAAAGTGATGTCTACTACATTCATTATAACAAGGTGAAAGTCCTAGATTGTAAAACTTCGGTCCCGTCAAATTTTCATCTCAAACATCTGAAACTGATCACCCTCTCCCGCGACCCCCTCCAGGTAACCTGGCTCTTCTTGCCCCGAAAATAAAGAACAGGACCGAGGCGCACACGCTTTTGGGGACGCGCCGCCGGGGCGGCCGGCCCCTCCTCTCCGCCCCCCCCCCCCCGCCTCCCCCGAGGGTGCCCGCTCCGCCCCGGCGGCCGGCGTGGGGAACTCGGACACTCGGTGGCGGAGCCAGGTGGACGGCCCCGCGAGGGGCGACCGGCGTGCCGCGAAGGGGCGCCGGGGTGGGAAAGTTTGTCTGTCTCTGGGGGGTGGGGTGGGGGTGGGGAGGCGAGCCCGGGGCTCCGAGGGCCGCTCGGGGGCGGGAGGTGGCAGCCACGCGGGGGGCGGCGGGCGGGCCGGGGACGCCGGGCTCCGCGGCCGGCGGCCGGCACACGCCCACCGCGGGCGGACTCGTGCGGGCCAGGCCGCCCCGGAGCCGCCCGCCCGGCCCGGCCCACGGGCCGAGGGGGCGGGCTGGGGCCGGGTGGGGGCGGGAGGGCAGTGTCCATAGCAACCAGGGGGGTCTGGCCTCCCCGCGCAGCTCGGCTCTCCCGGCGCCCGACCGCCCCGGCCGCCGCCCCCTCCCCAGCGGCCTGGCCCGGCCGGCACAAGCGGCGCTGCCACCGGCGCCGCGGGGTCCCGGGCGGCCCGCGGCTGCGGAGGGGGCGGCGGGCGAGGGGCCGCGCCAGTCCCCGGCGGGCCGCGCCGGCTCAGGGGCGGCCGGGCCAGCTGCGGCCGAGGCGAGCGGGGCGCTCGGCGGGCCCCACGCCGGCCAGCGGCGGGCGGGAAGGAGGCGGGAGCTTACCTGACCCGGCTCGGCGCTCGCTCCATCCCCCTCGGCCGCCGCCGCCGCCGCCGCCGCACACAGCCCAGCCGCCCGGCGGGGGACAATGACGTGCCTCCATCCGGGCACCGCCGCCGCCGCCTCCGGGTCAGCGCCGCGCCCGCAGCGCCCCGCCGGGCCGCCAGGGGGCGCGCCAGGGCCGCGCCCGCACGCGCCGCCGCCCAGGGGCCGTCGCACAAGAGGCGCGGCGCTCAGCTAACGGGCCGGGCCAGCGCGGGAGGGGCCGTCGTCAAAGCGCCGCGGGCGCAGGCTGGCGCGCGCGTCACTGGAGCGCCGGGGCGCCGCGGAAGGGGCGCGCTGATTGGCCGAGCCAAGCCGCGCGGCGCGGGCCGGGGCGGTCCTTCCCCTCCGAGCCGTCGGCGGGAGCGGATCGAGCGGCGCGCGGCGGCCGCGGGGCCCGAGCCAGGCTCTGGCTGCTCCTGGGCCCGTCCGGCCTAAGCGGGGACGCGGCGGACCTGGGCGCCCCCCAAACGGACGTGGCTCGGGGAGAGCCTCTCGCGCGCGCCGCGCCGCTACCCCTGCGGCACTCGTCCCTCGGCCTAGCGACCCAGCATTTAAGGACGCCGGAGCCAGCCGGGCGCCAGCTCGCAGACTTCATAAACTGCGTGACCGGGAGGGGAGGGTTTGAAACCTGGCTGCGGAAAAGGCCAGGCCCCTGCCCAGCCCGTCTGGACTGCGCCTCATCCAAGCACTGCACACTCCTTGGGGCAACTAGACCAGGTCTTGCTCCCCAGTGCCGGATCCATACTCCCCACCACTTACTGGATGTCTCCACGGCGAGAACTAATTAATTCAGCGCTGCAGCGCGCCTCTCCTTCGCGTCCCCGCTCCTCCCTGATGGTCCTGGGAGGACCTTCTCTGCTTTAAGGACCAGGCACTCCTACACTAACCTGAGTCCTTCCCGTGGCCTAACTAACCCCTTACACCAAGCCCCACCCGCCCCACCTACCCTGGGACTGTGACCCGGACCCTCCCGGAGGCTACCTCCTCGCCACGCCCATTCCCTCAGTCTCCTTTCTGCTCCCCTGCTAGTCTTTACTCTCTTTTCAACCGTTATTTTTCTGTGACTTCCGTGATCATCCTTGATCTTGCAAAAACACAGGTCAGACGTTGCTTCTGCCTCTTCTCGACCCACAGAACAGTCTAAACTCCTTCACCTGACACTGAAGCCCTGGTGGCCTTTCCTCTTGTGTGTGTCCCAGCCCGAAGAGACATCTTCCTACAAACACCCTATTCCTACATCTGCTTCTAGAAGCCCTGCTTGAACCCCCATCAGAATCTTACTGCTCCCCCTACAGACCACACATTTTTATGGTGGCACTTAATTCACTATTGTTATGGAAAGAAATCACTTGTGTGATTACAGTATCACCTGTGTGCTTGGAGCAGAACACTGAAGTCGTTTGAGGACACAAAAAGGGGAAAGGTGAATTCCAAACCTCCAAAATTCAGTGCCCACTTTTGGGATTAACACCGCAACTTCCTGATGAAGAATGGTTATGGAATTGCACCTTCGTGGCCCTTTCAACACTAATAAGAGGTCTGCAAGAGCAGGAGGGCCATAGGCATGGACGCAGTAATTTACTTGCCTTCCCCAAATGACTTTCAGATGATTAAATACAGAAGGAGAAGGAATTAAAGAGCCAGATCCTTAATATTCACCTAAGTCTTGTGGTAGTTCAAACTGCTACCCTTGGAAGTCACAGGAGACGTTTGCCTTCTAATTTCATTTTCCGTTTTGCATTCCATTGACAAGCTGCCCTACAGCCCTCCTCTTAATACAGTACCTGAGCAACTTAGATAGGAAAGGGGGCTTTTTACAACACCACCGCTTAGCGTTCTCTACCAGACAGGCTCTTGTGGGCGGGGTTACTGACCCCTCTCCACCCTCCTCTGTGCCTTGAAAGCAGAGGGCTTTTTCCTCCAAAGAGTTTGAGTCCCGATTATTATAACAGACTGACAACATAAGTGGAGAGGTTGCAAGGGATATTAGGAAGTCCATGAGCTGGTCTGTAACTGAGATAGTAAGCCAAACTGCCCCAGAAACTTGTTTTCTTCCACAAAGTGAGCACTATTTGGAGATTTCACTTTGCCTCAGTGCTGACAAACTGTGTGACCTACAGAGATTACTTAGCCTGTTGCCTTTATCAAAACTGCCTTTATGCTGGAGGCAAACTCACCCCAAATGCCCCACCTCCCAATTCAGATAAAGAACAGAAAGTGTCCCAGTGATACATTAGATTTTGCGAGAACCTCCAGACGCTTAGGGAGCCTATAGCGGGTGCTGTAAATGCCCCACCAGATCCCCTTTATCCCGCTGATGCACCCCTTACCCTCCCAGCTGCTGAGTGTTAGCTGCTAATAAGTCACAGCTGCCCCTTCTCTCACCAGCTGTTCCTGGCTGAAGGGGGAGCTGCCTCATGCGGAAGTTGACTCTGCCTCCCACCACCCCCCCACCCCCCTTGCAGCCTACACCGGTGGCCTACTGACAAAGAGGTCCTGAAAGGCCTTGCCTCAAGTTGTGACCCAACTAGCGGTGCAGCGCAGGTTCCAGAGGTCGAGTCGGATCGGAAAGAAGTTCGTCTTCCACTACAACCCTGCTTGACTCCTTCCCTGCCCTCTTCCTTCCCTTTCCCTCCAGAGCACACCCTTCATATAGTACGTGCATCTGAATTCTGTTTCAAGCCTGGCTTAAGATGGCAGGTACCAGGAAAGGTCCCAGGAAGCAGAGTCTAAGGATAAGATTCCAGGTGACAGGTGAGACACTGGTCGCCATGAAGCTGTATAAAAATCCCACCCAGGGGAAGATGGGATGGGAGGTGGATAGAAGGGCATAGCCTGGCCTATTCAATCTCCCTGGTGTTTGGGAATGTGGGGAAAAAAGTCATTGAAAGAACTGTGAAATTCGATGACTGGTCCTTTAAAGAAGGAGCATGGCAGGTCCTGGGCAGTTAGTCATCAATATAAAGCAAAGCATAAAAGCCAGAGAGATGTTTTAATGCCTTGTCGCAACCATCATCTGCAGTCAGAGGACAGGCAGTCCTGAGGACCAGGCCCAGGGGTCCACTTAGAAGAAGCAGAACTTTAAAGTGATGGACTCGAAGGGGCGCCTGGGTGGCTCAGTTGGTTAAGTGTCCGAATCTTGATTTTGGCTCAGGTCGTGATTTCTCGGTTTCGAAAATTTGAGCCCTGCTTCCGGCTCTGCACGAGCATCATGGGGCCTGCTTGGGTTCTCTCTCTCTGCCCCTTCCCCACTCACACTGTCTCTGTCTCTCTCAAAATAAATAACTGAAACTTTAAAATTAAAAAAAAGAAAGAAGTGATTGACTTCTCAGCCACGGTCGGTCTCCAACACCAAAGTCAGGGCTCAGATAAAGAAGAGGTAGAACACCAAGACTAGGAACGATAAGTTAACCACAATGAACTTCAGATTGCTCTGAACCCTTTGGGCTTTCAGAAGTGGCCCAGCCCAGCCCCCCACCCTAAAGACGAGGCAGAAGCCTCAAATGAGACAAGTACTCTACAATACAGTGCTTTCTTTAGGATCTGCCCACAGGCCCCATGGCCACCAGACCGTCACTAAGGTTAGGTCTCAGTATGGCCCGATTGGATAAATGTTAGGCCTACTTAGGGAGGAGAGGAATGATACATTGAAGTAGCCAGGGCCTGGCTGATATACACCAGCAGGACCGTAAGTAATCCTGTAAATGGATCTCAAGGGGCTCGATCAAGAGGAGGGGAGCGGTAATAAGGGATATAGAGGCACCCTCCCACAATACAGATCTAACACTTTGTCAAGGGCCTCCAGTGGCCAGTACTGATACACTGTATGCATAGTACTTGGCACAAAGAAGTGAGCCACACTACGTCATGACACACCAAGAATTCCATGGAAGATAGTGGAAGAAGGGCTCAATAGGCCGAGGGAAGTGCACATCGGAGAATGGATACTACCAACTGACTATCCTACGAGCTGAAAAGGCCTGGGGGGCACTTTGCTTAACAAGGCCAAGGGGGTGGGGGCACCGTCAGCTTGAAGAAACTCAGTGGTGGCTATCATCTGTAGGCCAGAGGAGGGATAGGATCCTAGAATGACAGAGGCTGAATGGCAGCACTTACCCCTCAGAAACGAGGTGGGCATGAGTGGGCAGCAGGATCAGAGTGGCAGATACGAGCATCTGACTCGCAGGGATCCACGGAGGAGGCTAACAGATCCTGGGGCAAGGTAGATGGGCAGTCAACAAAGACATACTACCTACAATCAAAGGATATATATATGTAAAATCTGGATGTGCAGAAGGCTGAGGTCACCTGACTTTCCCAGTGGAAAGTGAAAATCACCATTTGATAAAAGAGAAGCCAGATCCATAGAAGTGTATACAATAGTGATTCTCCAAATCCTTCACCAAAGAAGGATTTAATTGGGTTTAAAGGATTAATTGGCCATTTAATTGGGTAACCATACACTAGGAGAGAGGAATACCTGGATATTTCTAAGCTGTTGGTTTAGAGAGACAATGAGGACAGATGGGAACCCAAAGCTCCTTTTTTGCTAAGAGAGTAGTAACATGTGGGGACAAGACACACATTGGATCTGTGGGCCCCAGAGGTCATTTCCCAAGTTTCCAAACTTAACATCCAAATGGTCATACTTCCAGGTTGACAGAACCCTCACATTGGTTCCTTGACCTGTAGAGTATGAGCCAGTCTAGCAGAAAAAGCAAGGTGGAAGCCTTCACCCTCTCTTTGCCCTCTCTGGCCAAAAGAATAACTCTTCAGGGAATGGCTGAGAATATTAGTGCTGTACCTTATGGATATAAAGGCTGCAGGGCTGTTGGTCTTTGTCACATGCCCATTTAACTCACCAGTCTGGTCCCTGAAAAAAACTGGATGAGTCAGGGAGGATGACAATCGACCATTGCGAGTGTAACTATCAAGGACTCATCTAGCACCAACTTAATTCCACCACCCAGGCCGCCCTGTCCCTGGGAACTCCACACCCACAATAGAATGGAGTACTTAGAATCTCTCAATCTTTGCCCTACGCCCCTCGGAACAAACAAAACCAGGCCCTTTACCTCTTACGGCTTTTATTCACCATCACTATGAACAAAGAGGAAATAAGATAAACGTGAAAAAAAATGGAGTAGTCATAAAGCACATTCAAAAGAAGTACCTACAGTATTTTGACACAAAAAGAAGAAAAGAAAGAGTGCTCAGATGACACCATCAATAGACTTGTCCCTGCAGCCTGGGCTGAGATACAGTCATCACAGAGTGCTGTTTGGGGACAGACAGACTAGATATAAATTCCGGCTCCAGCTTTTATTTATTAGTTGAGTTCTTTGGTCTTGCTTTGGACTCTCGTGAAATGAAAGGCTTGTTTAACTTATCAAAGCCGACTTTATCCTAATGGATAATTAACACCCCCTCCCCCCAACCCAACATAAGATATTAAAGCCCAAAAGTTTTCAAGAAAAGATACATTTGATTTTCTGAGGACCACAGTCTCCTATGAAGGAAATCTGAGACTATGACTCAACAAATCTTAGACCAGGTTTATTTTGAGGTTAACAGATCCCAAGTCACTCCTTTATGTATTGCCAAAATATTAATTTAGAACCCAGAATAAACCACGCACTGGAGATACTGTATCTACTTTCCAGAGGCCGTTCTGTTTAGAATACAGAGTTATACATAATTAGTTACTCCACATTGTGACAATGCTCTAAATTAAGAAGGTAAAGTTTAGAGGCGTTGGGAATAACCCTCCCAGGAGATGACATTCAGGAAAAATTTTATGAAGGTGGTGACACTGAAAATGGGTCCTTGAGGGTTGAATAGAACTTTTTACAGGCACAAAAGGGATAGGAAAAGGATGCCAGGATTTGAGGAGCAAATACTATTTGGGAGCAAAGTCTGTCCCCTTAGATCTGTTGCCCTTAGGGGCGCCTGGGTGGCTCAGTCAGTTGAGCGTCCCACTTCGGATCAGGTTATGATCTTACAGTTCAGGGGTTTGAGCCCTGCATCGGGCTCTGTGCTGACAGCTCAGAGCCTGGAGCCTGCTTTGGATTCTGTGTCACCCCCTCTCTCTCCCTCTCCCCCACTCTCTCTATCTCTAAATAAATGTAAAAAAAAAAAAATTTAAGAACTCTGTTGACCTTGGAAATGTGCACAAATGAACACTGATAATACAGTTGATAGCAAGGAGAAGGTTCAATGTGTAACTTGATTCAGCAGACTAGGGGTTTCAAAGGAGAAACTGAGTGGTCTAATCAGGTCTAACTGGCTGGTTGAGGCTATAAGGAAAAATCTCACTTCCTAGATTTACAATGGAAATAAACACCTGTCCAATTCATGAACATGAATGCATGTTATCCTAAACAATGATTAAACACAGTCCTGGAAGTTTGCCCCCACCCAAAAAAACCCACAAGATATTTCAATCAGAATGGAGAAAACGTATCTTCATCTGTATACCGTAACTTGAAAAAAAGAGAAAATATGTGAGCCCCCTGAAGAGTTTTCAGAAAAGTGGCTGATTAAAACATGAATATAAAAAAATCAATTGAATGTGAATTTACTTAATGCCATGGAATTGTACACTTGAAAATGGTTACAATGATGAATATTTTTTGTTTATTTATTATTTATTTGGGGGGGGGGAGGAGGGGCAGAGAGAGTGAGAATGAGAATCCCAGGCAGGCTCCACACGCGGCTCCGCGGGCTTAGTGTGACTCATTTCCACAAGCCTGGCTGAAATCAAGAGTCGGATGCTTAACCGACTGAGCCACCCAGGCACCCTGATAAATTTTGTGTACCGTTTTACCACGGTAAAAAAGCCAACCGGAATCTATATACTAGCAATATCTAATTAGAAAAATAACAAACATAATCATGGGGTTAGGGTTAGGCTAAGGCTTTAAAATGCTAAGGAATAGCTAATTCCTTAGCTAAAGCTAAGGCTTTAAAATGCTAAGGAATAAATAATAAACTTGAAAAATGTGCAGGGCCTAAAACTTATGATCAAGGGTCCTAAAGAAATATTTTCTGAATGAAAAGATTTTCTGAGTGTACTTCAGTTTTTAAAGATTGTAAGTACAACATGACTGATCCCAAAGAATTCTTTCCAGAACTCAATAAGCTACCTATAGTATGAAGATCAAAATAAATTTATTTTTAAAATTTTTTAATGTTTATTTATTTTTTTTTCAACGTTTTATTTATTTTTGGGACAGAGAGAGACAGAGCATGAACGGGGGAGGGGCAGAGAGAGAGGGAGACACAGGATCGGAAACAGGCTCCAGGCTCTGAGCCATCAGCCCAGAGCCCGACGTGGGGCTCGAACTCACGGAGCGCGAGATCGTGACCTGGCTGAAGTCGGACGCTCAACCGACTGCGCCACCCAGGCGCCCCAATGTTTATTTATTTTTGAGAGAGAATGTGACTGGGGGACAGGCGTAGTGAGAGGGAGACACAGAATCCAAAGCAGGCTCCAAGCTGTCAGCACAGAGCCCAAAAAGGGGCTCAAACCCACAAACCGTGAGATCATGACCTGAGCTGAAGTCGGATGCTTAACCAACTGAGCCACCCAGGCGCCCCAAGATTAAGACCAATTTACAAATACAATGCAGTTAGTCCTAAAAGGACTCCCGTGGCACTTACTAAGATGTTTCAATATGCATCTGGGCAATCAAGCCATTCATTAATAAACCCCAAACTTAACTGTATATAGCTCCTATCTCTTGAAACAGTTCACACTTGCATTCATGCAGCAAATACCCACCTAGCATCTACTCTGGAAGTCAGGGAGAGAAATGATGTGTTAGTCCCTGCCCTCATGAACTTTAGGGTGTTATATAAAGCAGCTGTCAGCAACAAGTCCCAAAACTGCAGGAAGGAAATGTGGCGGGGGGGGAATAATAGGATTGGGTGGGGGGCAGATCAGTAGGAAAGGAAGTTCAGAGTGGGCTTTCCTGCAGCCCACTGAGACCGAGCCCTGCAGACTGCGTGGCAAAGTGCAAGGTGAAATTAGTGGGGGCAATTCAGAGCAGAGAGACTCAGAGACAGAGATGGGAAGAGCAACTCGAGAGAGGAAAGGCAAGGAAAGGGCGTGGAGCCCGACGCAGGGCTCAATCTCATGACAGTGAGATCATGACCTGAGTCGAAATCAAAAGTCGGACGCTTAACCTACTGAGTCACCCAGGTGCCCCGTGTTTCTTATTTTTCTAATCCTAATTCTAACTCACCCTGGTGAGTATTTGAAGGAAACTTTGTCAGAATTCTCAGAAAAATTTCTCACCATACGGCTGAACTTGGCAAAAGATGCCCCAGGAAGAAGGCCAAAAGTTTCTCTGTTCGGAAGAATGACAATCAATGTCTGACGACAGACTCAAGTCTCCACAGAGTTTACAAAAGACAATACTACTAGTTGTTAACCATTAACCAGAGGTTATTATGTGCCAGACATTACTTCTAAAGATTTACACATGTTGATTTATTCAATCCTTGCAACTACCCCATGAGGTAGGTATTATAAGCATTTCCATTTTATGGGTGAGTTAAGTGAGGCAAAGAGAGGTTAACTAACTGGTTCAAGGTCATACAAGCTAATAAATGGAAGAATCCACACTCTTTTTTTTTATTTTTTTTTTTTAATGTTTATTTATTTTTGAGACAGGGAGAGACAGAGCACGAACAGGGGAGGGTCAGAGAGAGGGAGACACAGAATATGAAGCAGGCTGTGGGCTCTGAGCTGTCAGCACAGAGCCCGACGCGGGGCTAGAACTCACGGACCGCGAGATCATGACCTGAGCCCAAGTCGGCCGCTTAACCAACTGAGCCACCCAGGCGCCCCAGAATCCACATTCTTAAAGCTCCAAGCCGACTCTGTCCTGGAGAACTCTCTGTAATGATGATAAAATCCTGTGCTAACAGAGTGGCCACTGGTCACCTGCAGTCGTGGACTACTTGAAACGTGGCATGGTATGCCTGAGGAGGAACTAGATTCAAATTTTATTTAATTTTAACTAATTTAAAATTTTTAACATGTATTCATTTTTGAGAGACAGAGAGAGACAGAGTGCAAGCGGGGGAGGGGCAGAGAGAGAGGGAGACACAGAATCCCAAGCAGGCTCCGAGCCGTCAGCACAGAGCCTGACATGGGGCTCGAACCTGATCCGGAGTCAGAGGTACCTCTAAGCATTCACCTCTTGAACTTGGCTCAGGTCATGATCTCACGGTTTGTGAGATCGAGCCCCGCGTCAGCTTGGGATTCTCTCCCTCTGTCTCTGCCCCTCCCTGACTCATGTGCACGTGCTCTCTCTCTCTCTCTCTCTCTCTCAAAATCAATAAATAAACATTAAAAAAAACATACTGCAAGAAACAACTTAAGTGAGAGAACGTCTAAGACCATGAAATACATACAGCTCAGATGAAGGGAAGGGAGAAATCTGGTAAGAATTACAAAATGTGGACACCAGGGAGGAGAGGCCCGGCAAATACATGAAATACAAGACAGACCGACCCTGCCTGGGATCATGGATTTTTTTTCTGGTCTTCAACCTACTCTTGTGGGCTCTGAATAAGCAGTCGGGACTAATGCTATCCAATAAAATATAAAGTGAGCCACATATGTATTTCTAAATTTTCTAGTAGTCACATTTAAAAAGGGTGTTTTTTTAAGTGAGATTAATTTTAATAATATATTTGATTTAATCCAAAACACTCCAAATATTATCATCTTAACATGTGGTATGAGCCACATTTCAGGTTGGCAGTGACTGGCCTAGTGGATAGTAAAGGTCTGTAGAATACTAATCATCAGTTTAAAAAAGAAACTATTCTACATCACCTAGTGGGCAGAAGTTCCATAAGGCACATTATCCAGTGATAAAAGCAAGCCGCAGAACTCTCCATATATAAGAAACCCCAAAACTCTTTAAGCACTATATCTCGAGTTTCCATGATATTCAATAACTTAACAGAAACTCCCTAGAGATGGCTCCACTGGAGACTATCATCGTATTTGTAGAGCATACCCAGGAATTTTTACTTCATTGCTTTTTTTTAAAGTGTGGTAAAATACAACGTGAAACCTCTTATTTGGACCATTTTAAAGATTTTTTATTTTGAAGCAATCTCTCTCTACCCAACATGGACCTCAAACTCACAACCCCAAGGTCAAGAGTGGCACACTCCACCGATCAAGCCAGCCACGCGCCCCTCATTTTGACCATTTTAAAGTGTGCAATTTAGTGACATTAGGTGCATTCACAATGTTATGCAACCATCAACACTTACTAGTTCCAGGATTTTTTTTTCACTACCCTAAAGTGGAAACCTCCTGCACATTAAGCAGTCATTCCCTGTTTTCTCCATACGCCAGCCCCTGGCAACCATTATATCTGGCTTCTCTTATATCTTCATCTCTTATATCTGGCTTCTTTCACGTAGCATGTTTTCCAGGTCTGTGCACACTGTGGAATATATCAGTATTTCATTCCCTTTTATGACTGCATCATATTCCATTATACGGACACAACACATTTTATTCATCCGTTCTTCTGTTGATAGACATTTGGGTTCTTTCTGCCTCTTGGGCGTCATGAACAGAGCAGCTATGACCCTTGTGTACAAGTTTTAGTTTGAACACCTTTTTTCAATTCTTTTGGGTGTGTGTGTACCTAGGAGTGGAATCTCTGGGTCATGTGGTCAGATCTGTGTTTAACTTATTGAGGAACCATTACGCCATTTTCCACAGTGACTGCACCAGTTTATATTCCCACCTGCAGCGTTTGAGGGCTCTGATTTCTTTGCATCCTTGCCAACACGTTGTTGTTTTCTTTATGCTTTTCCTAGTGGGCGTGAAGTGGCATCTCGTTGTGGTTTTGTATTTCCCTAATGATGTCGAGCATCTTTTCACAGGCTCATGAGCCATTGCATATCACCTTTGAAGAAATGTCAATTCAAGCCATTTGTCAATTTTTAAATTGGGTGATTTATTTTTATCGTTGACTTGTAAGAGTCCTTTAAGCTGGCTACTAGACTCTTTTCAGACATGATTTGGAAATATTTTCTCTCACTCTGGGGTGATTGCTTTACTTTCTTGATAGTGTCCTTTAATGCACAAAAGTTATAAAATTTGAATGAAATCCAGTTTATTTTTTGTTTGTGCTTTTGGTGTGGATTTTTTTTTATACTCCCTTTATAATATTAAGGGTGTTCCCTTCTATTGTTTGTCTGATGGGTGTTTTTATCATGACACGTGTTAGATTTTGTCAAATGTTTTTTCTATATGATTTAAGAGAATCAGGAGATTGGGATCTTTTCACCTTCCTTTTCTTAATGTGGTATATTGCACTGATTGATTTTTCCGCTTGCTGACCCACCCTTGCATTCCCGAGATAAATCCTACTCAGTCACAAGTTTAATCATTGTAACATACTGCTGGATTCGGTTTGCGAGTTTTCTGTTGAGAATTTTCCCATTTATATTCATAATGGATATTGGTTTGCAGGGTTTTTGTTTTTTGTTTTTTTAAATGTTTATTTAGTTTTGAGAGACAGAGAGAGACAGAACCCAAGCTGGGGAGGGGCAGAGAGAGAGGGAGACACAGAATCCGAAGCAGGCTCCAGGCTCCAGGCTCCGAGCTGTCAGCACAGAGCCCAACGCGGGGCTCAAACCCACAAACCAAGAGATCATGACCCGAGCCGAAGTCAGATGCTTAACCGACTGAGCCACCCAGGCACCCCTGCAGGGTTGTTTTTTTTTTAAGCCTGTTTATTTATTTTAGAGAGACAGAGTGTGAGCAGGGGAGGGGCAGAGAGAGAGAGAGGAGAGAGAGAATCCCAAGCAGACTATGCATGGGGTCAGCACAGAGCCTGATACAGGGCTTGAACTCATGAAACTGTGAGATTATGACCTGAGCTGAAATCAAAAGTTGGATGCTTAACTGACTGAGTCACCCAGGTGCCCCCAGTCTGCGGTTTTCTTGTGATGTTTTTGTCTGGCTTAAGTATCAGGATAATGTTGGCCTTGTAAAATGACACAGAAAGTGTTTTCTCCTTTTCTATTTTTTCGAAGAGTTTGAGAAGTATTGGTGTTAATTCTTCTATAAATATTTTGTAGAATTCGGCGGTGAGGCCATCTTGTCCTGGACTTTCTTTGTTAGAAGGTTTTGTTTTGTTTTAAAATTTTTCAAAGTTTATTTATTTATCTTGAGAAAGAGAGAGCATGAGCTGGGGAGGGGAAGAGAGAGGGAGAGAGAGAATTCCAAGCAAGCTCCACACTGTCAGTGCAGAGCCTGACACAGGGCTCAATCTTACAAACCATGAAATCATGACCTGAGCCGAAATCAAGAGGCAGATGCTTAACCAACTGAGCCACCCAGGTGCCCCATGTTGGAAGGTTTTGGATTATTGATTCAACTTCCTAAATTGTTATATACCACATTAATAGAACCACATGATCTTGTCAATTAATATAGGAAAAGCCTTTGACAAAATCCAATAGTCTTTCATTATAAAAACACTCAACTCAGATTTTCTATTTCTTTTTTGAGGCAGTTTTGGGAGGTTGTATGTTTCTAATAATTTGTCCATTTCATCCATTTATGTATTTCGTTGGTGTATAATTATTCATAGTATTCTCTTAAAACACTTTTCTTTTGTAGGGTCAGTAGTAAGATCCCCATTTTCAATTCTGATTTTATTAATGAATTCTCTTTTTTTCCTTAATCTAACTAAAGGTTTGTCAGTTTTATGAATCTTTTCAAATAACCAAATTTGATTTTATTGATTTTCTCTATCGTTCTAGTCACAATTTCATTTATTTTCACTTCTACCATTATATGTTTCCTTCCTCTCCTAACTTTGGACTTAGTTTGTGCTTCTTTTTCTAGTTCCTTAAAGTATAAGCTATTAATTTGAGATCTATATATATATAGTATATATATATGTATATATATGTATATATATAGTATATATATATATACATATATATATATATATATATATACATATATATATAGTTTGGTTTGTTTTGGTTTTGTTTGTTTTTTTTTTAGGGGTGCCTGGGTGGCTCAGTCGATCGAGTGTCTGACTTTGACTTTGGCTCAGATCATGATCTCCCTCATTCTCTCTCTCTCTCTCTCTCTCTCTCCCCCCTCCCCTGCCCTCTCTCTCAAAAATAAAAAACAAAATAAAATATATATTTTTTAATTGTTAACATATAAATTTTAAAGTTAATTTATTTTGAGAGAAAGGGGGGGAGGAGGGGCAGAGAGGAAGGGAGGGAGAGAATCCCAAGCAGGCTCCACACTGTCAGCACAGAGCCCAATGCAGGGCTCAAACCCATGAACCATGAGATCATGACCTGAGCCGAAATCAAGAGTTGGACGCTTAACCCACTGAACCACTCAGATGCCCCAAGACCTTTCTTTTATTTTTTTTTTATTTATTTTTTATTTTTTTTTAACGTTTTATTTATTTTTGAGACAGAGAGAGACAGAGCATGAACGGGGGAGGGGCAGAGAGAGAGGGAGACACAGAATCGGAAACAGGCTCCAGGCTCCGAGCCATCAGCCCAGAGCCCGACGCGGGGCTCGAACTCACGGACCGCGAGATCGTGACCTGAGCCGAAGTCGGCCGCCCAACCGACTGAGCCACCCAGGCGCCCCCCAAGACCTTTCTTTTAAATATAGACATTATAGCACTGTTTCTTTTTCCATTGCATGTCATAAGTTCTGATTGTTTTTGTTCATCTCCCAGTATTTTCTTATTTATTTTGTGATTCCTTCTATGACCAAATTGTTGTTTAAAAATGTATTGTTTAGGGGTGCCTGGGTGGCTCAGTCGACTGAGCGTCCAACTCTTGAGTTTGGCTCAGGTCATGACTCCAGGGTCAGGGGATGGTGCCCCATGTGAAGCTCCACACTGAGTGTGGAGTCTGCATGGGATTCTCTCTCTTTCTGCCTCAGCCCCTCTCCCCCGGTCACGCACTCTCTTTCTCTCAAAAGAAACAAGAATGTATTGGGGTGCCTGGGTGGCTCAGTTGGTTAAGCGTGCAACTTCGGCTCAGGTCATGATCTCATGGTTTGTGGGTTCGAGCACTGCATCGGGCTCTGTGCTGACAGCTTGGAGCCTGGAGCCTGCTTCAGATTCTGTGTCTCCCTCTCTCTCTGCTCCTCCCCCTCTCATGCTCTGTCTCTTTCTGTCTCAAAAATAAATGTAAACATTAAAAAAAAAAAAGAAACAAGAATGTGTTGTTTATAAATAAAATTTTAAAAATATATATTTTTTAAAAAGGGCACCTGGCTGGTTCAGTAGGAAGAGCATGCAACTCTTTATCTTGCAGTCATAAGTTCGAGCCCCATGTTGGGTGTAGAGATTAGTTTAAAAAAATGATAATAAATGAACTTAAAAATATATTTAAAAGAAATGTATTGTTTAACTTACATATTTTGTGAATGCTCTAGTTTTCCTTCCAGATTTCTTGTTTCATTCTATTGTGGTCAGAGAAGATATTTTGTGTGATTCCAGTTCTGTTAAATTTATTGTGACTTAACATATAGTCTGCCCTGGGGTGCCTGGGTGGCTCAGTTGGTTGAGTGTCCAACTTTTAATTTTAGTTCAGGTTGTAGCCTCACAGTTGTGAGATTGAGCCCCTCGTGCAGGGTTCCGCTCGGTGTGGAGCCTGCTTGAGATTCTCTCTCCCTTTCCCTCTGCCCCTCACTTGCTCGTACTTTCTGAAAACAAAAACAAAAACAAAAACAAAAACAAAAACAAAAAACAAAAAACATACAGTCTGTCCTGGAGAATGCTGACTTATAGTGTTGTTCACTTCCTTTATTTTTCTGCTGATCTTGTTTAGTTACTTTATTCATTATTAAAAGTGAGGTATTTAAGTCTCCAAACTATTATTGTTGAACTGTCTATTTCTCCATTCAATTCTGTCAACTTTTTCTTCATATATTTGGGGGCTCTATGAGGTATGTATATAATTCTCATATCTTCTCAATGAATTCATCCTTTTATCAATATTTAATACCCCTCTTTGTCTCTTGTAACAATTTTGACTTAAAGTCTACTTTACACTATATTAATATAACCACTCCAGCTCTCTTTTGCCTATTATTAGCATAAAATATCTTTTTCATTTTTTGAAAATTTAAAAGGTAGAGGGTGGAGTTTTGTTGTTTGTTGTTGTTTTGTTTAAAAAATTTTTTTAATGTTTTATAATTTATTTTTGAGAGAGAGAGACAGAGCATGAGCAGGGGAGGGGCAGATAGAGAGAGGGAGACACAGGATCTGAAGGAGGCTCCAGGCTCTGACCTGTTAGCACCAAGCCTGACAGAGGGCTTGAACCCCAAACTGTAGGATCATGACCTGAGCCAAAGCTGGACGCTTAATTGACTGACCCACCCAGGCTCCCCTGTTGTTGTTTTTTAAATACCTTCTGCCAATCTCTGCCTTTTAATCGGAGAGCTTAACCCATTACATTTATTTATTTATTTATTTATTTATTTATTTATTTATTTGAAAGAGAGAGAGAGCAAGGGAGGTATAGAGGGAGATAAAGAGAGAATCTCAAGCAAGCTCCACACTGAGGGCATTGACCTGGGATTATGACTTAAGCTGAAATCAAGAGTCGGATCTTCAACTGACTGAGTCACTCATGCACCCCAAACCCATTACATTTAGAGTAAGGAAGAACTTATTTCTGCCATTTTTTATGTGTTTTCTGAATCCCGCATCTTTGTTGTTCTTCAATTTCTCCATTCCTGCCTTCTTTTGTGTTTAACTGATTGTAGTGTTCTGCTTTGATTCCTTTCTCATTTCTTTTTCTCTCTATATATTTGTTTACTTGTGCTCTTAGTGGTTACTTGGAGGACTACAATGAAAATCTTAAACTTATAACACCTTAGTTTGAATTAATACCAGCTTAGTTTTAAAGTACACAACACATTTGTTCTTATATATTGCCATCCCTGACCCTTTACAGGCCTACTGTCACTGATTCCTCTTTATACATAGTTTTCATGTTAACATAGATTTATAAATATTGTTTTATGCATCTGTCTTTTAAATAACATAGGAAAATTGGGGCGCCTGGGTGGCGCAGTCGGTTAAGCGTCCGACTTCAGCCAGGTCACGATCTCGCGCTCCGTGAGTTCGAGCCCCGCGTCAGGCTCTGGGCTGATGGCTCGGAGCCTGGAGCCTGTTTCCGATTCTGTGTCTCCCTCTCTCTCTGCCCCTCCCCCGTTCATGCTCTGTCTCTCTCTGTCCCAAAAATAATAAACGTTAAAAAAAAAATTTTTTTTTAATAAATAAATAAATAACATAGGAAAATGGAGGAGTCACAAACCAAAATAACAATAATAGTGGCTTTTA
This sequence comes from Puma concolor, assembly GCF_028749965.1. Classification (NCBI taxonomy): domain Eukaryota; kingdom Metazoa; phylum Chordata; class Mammalia; order Carnivora; family Felidae; genus Puma; species Puma concolor. Next base: position 5,514,189 of record NC_141682.1, read on the forward strand.
TATTTACCTATGTAGTCATCTTTACTAGTGTTGTTTATTTCTTTGTATAGGCTTCAGGTTACTATCTAGTATCCTTTCATTTTGGTCTGTAGCACTCCCTTTAGCATTTTTTTTTAATGTTTATTTATTTTTGAGAGACAGAGAGACAAAGTGTGAGCAGAGGAGGAGCAGAGGGAGAGGGAGACACAGAATCTGAAGCAGGCTCCATGCTCTGAGCTGTCAGCACAAGGCCCAATGTGAGACTCGAACTCACGAACCATGAGATCTTGACCTGAGTTGAAGTTGGATTGCTTAACCAACTGAGCCACCCAGGTGACTCGGCATTTCTTTTTTTTTAAAGATTTTTAAATTATTTTTAAGTAACCTCTATACCCAACATGGGACTCAAACTTACAACACTGAGATCAAGAGTCACATGCTTCACCAACTGAGTAAGCCAGGCTCCCCTCCTTTAGTATTTCTTGTAGAGAAGGTCTACCAGTAACAAACTCCTTCAGCTTTTGTTTCTTTGGGAATGTCTTAATTTCTCCTTCATTCTTGAAGGATAGTTTTCCTAGGTATAGAATTCTTCGTTGACAGTTTTCTTTTTTCAGTACTTTAAATATGTCACTCCACTGCCTGCCGGCCTCCACGGCTTCTGATGAAACATCTATTGTTAATATTGCTAAAGATCCTTTGTAGGTTACAAGTTGCTTCTCTCCCTGTTTTCAAAATTCTTTTCATCCTTGTTTGATTATCCTATGTCTTGGTGCATACCAATCTGTGTTTATTCTACTTGAGTTCACTGAGTTTCTTAAATATGTAGATTACTGTCATTTTTTCAGATTTGGTAAGTTTTCAATAATTTTTTCTTCAAATATTCTTCCTGCACCTTTGCTCTCTCTTTTCTCCTTCTGGGACTCCCATGATATATATGTTAGCCTGCTTCACAGTGTTCCACAGGGTGTTTCTCTGTTCCTTTTTTGTTCATTGTTGTCTCTTTCTGTTTCTCAGATAGGAACACTTTGCCAGACCAGTTTTCACACTTGCTGATTCTTCCATCTGCTCAAATCTGCTGACCCCTTCTGCAAATTTTTCATTTCAGCTATTGTACTTTTAATCTCTAAAATCCCTATTTTCTTCCACTTTATAATGTCTATCTCTTTATTGATATTCCATATTTATTAAGACATTATCCTCTTGGTTTTCTTCAGCTGTGTGTGTGTGTGTGTGTGTGTGGTAGTTTCCTTTAGCTCTTGGAGCATATTTAAGACAGCTGCTTTAAAGTCTATGTTTTCTCAGGGACAGTTTCTGTTTGTGGTATTTTGATTGTATAATTTAAAAAAATTTAGTTTCCATACCCATTCCTGGCACAGGGTTCCTAAAACTCTTGTAATTTTCTAATTGATAAGAGCAGTAGGACCATCTTTTGTTCTAATGAGGTGACTCTGGATAGGGTCCTGGATAGCTCCTGAAAGGGAGCTGGTCACCTGAAAAACCAGGCCATGATTAGAACCTCGGGACAGGGCTGAAAGTGGAGTTAATGATAGATCATGCCCATATGAGGAAGCCTCCCTAAAATCCCAACAGTATGGGGCTCGGAGAGCTTCCAGGCTGGTGAACACATGTAAGTACCAGGATGGAGATGCACCCTAACTCCATGGGGACAGAAGATCCTCTAGAGTTCACTCTATGCATTTCTTCATCTGGGTGTTCATTTGTGTCCCTTATTATATCATTCAATAAACTGGTAAGTACAAGTGTTTCCCTGAGTTCTATGATCTGCTCTAACAAATAATTGAATCCAAGGTAGGGGGGTCACAAGAACATCTGATTTGTAGCCAAGTTGGACAGAGGTTGTGAATAACCTGGGGACCTGCTATCTCCAGATAGACAGTGTCAGAATGGAGTTAAATTGTGGAACACCCAGGTAGTGTCACGGAATTGCTTGGTGTGAGAATAAACTCAGTACATCTGGTGTCAGAAGTGTTGTCAGTGTGGCCTTTGTATGAGAGTAAAGGAGAAACACAGTAAAGGAGTGATATGGATTTCCCCTATTCACTGTTCATTTTTTTGGTCCTGGGAATGGCCCATACTTTCTTGTATGTTTGCATGCTTCTACTTTTTCATTAAAAATTGGATATGTTGGGTGCCTGAGTGGCTCAGTCGGTTAAGCGTCTGACTTTGGCTCAGGTCATGATCTCATGGTTTGTGAGTTCAAGCCCCATGTTGGGCTCTGGGCTGACAGCTCAGAGCCTGGAGCCCGCTTCAGATTCTGTGTCTCCCTCTGTCTGCCCCTCCGCTGCTTGCACTCTGTCTCTCACATTGTCTCAAAAATAAATAAACATTAAATTTTTTTAAAAAAATTGGATATGTTGAGTATTGTTTTAAAAAAAAGAAAGAAAGAAAAGAAAGAACAAAAGGCTCCCTAGTTCCTTGCAGTTTGGCTCTGTGTTGGGGCATTCCTTCAACAATTAGCCAGGCTGTTTACAACTCTGCCTCAGCCTTCACATCCTGATTATGCAGAGTCTAATGACCAGCCAGCAGTGAAAGCTTATGATCTTCCCAGGTCTTTGCTGAGCATGCATCCTGCCCTGGCCATGCACATGGATTTCTAGGTTGCCCAGTATATGACAGAGTTTTTCAAAGCCCTTTTCCCCAAAGTTTCTCACTTTACAGCTTTTTCTCCCCAGCGTTGTCTATTGTTTATCTCAACAGTTATTTTTTGCCCCTTTGGTGGCTTGTCCATTTGGTTTTCATTCTTTTCCAGTAACATCCTCCATGTAGCCATGGCCATCTTTCCACCCTGAGAGAGTTTTAGTTTTAGATTGGGAAGAACAAAGGCATGTCCCTTGTGTCAGTCCTTCAGGGGACCCACAGGCAAGTCAAAAAAGACCAACAGAATTCCTTCAGATCAAGGTCTCCTGAAATCCTGGACTAGATGCGCACATTGGGAATGCTGGCTGCCTTCAAGACTGTTGCTGTGGTCTTGGATGGGGTAAGGCTAAGTTAGAAGGCCAGAACTGAATCCAAGACTGCTTCAGTGGTCTTTCTCATGGTTAAGCATTTGCTTGGTGACTGTAAACCAGTGACTATCTTCCAGAGTTTTTATAAAGTTGATTCTGACAGTTTTTGCCAGGATTTTCAGTGTTATAGGGAGAGACAGCCCCTGGAGGTCCCTACTTTACCGTTTTTGCTGACATCACTCTTAATAGGTTTTTTTAATGTCAACTTTTTGTTTGGGCATAATATATAAGTGGTGTTACATATGGAAAATATGAGAAACGTGGTCACTGGGGGGTCTTCAGAGAGTTTGAGAAGCACTAATCCCCAGTCTCTTGGTTATTCTAATACTCCATTTCCCCCCACTTTCTTGGGAAAATGGTGAAAAATATATATCAAGGTGACTTTGCATTGTTCTGTCATCCACACAGATGCTGGAATTGAGAGCAATCAATTGAGGAGGAGGATGGACAAAACACAGTTGGAGACTGTGTCCTTCCCATGAACATAAGGAGATGACAAGGGAGTCAGAAGACAAAAGTAGACAAAAAAGCAGTGATGTATAATGGAATGAGCTTTCAAATGAAGGAGGCAAAACACAAAGAACCATATAACATCTCAAATTTAAAATAGTTTATATCTACCAGGAACAAAGCCATAATGTGTGTTATTGCCATAATGATTAAATGTGGTTCTTGTGTTTTGGACCAATGAAGAAACACAAGAATAAAATAAGATATGAGAGAGAGAGAGAGAGAGAGAGAGAGAGAGAATCAATATAATCAATAGAAGCCTGGTCAGAGTATAAAATATTGGCTGATTAAAAAAGATACATATGTAAGCCAACTGTTCTCCATGAATTAATAAGAACAACTTAGAGCATGTTATGAGCAGTGACTCTCATCACAGTAGCTGAAAACAAAATAGCAAATAATAAATAACAAATTGAAATAACTTACAGGATGTAAATGAAGAACATGATCAAACATAACCAAGGGAGACTTGCTAAATGATGGGGTTCTAACTCAATATTGAACTGGTACCATGTGGTTGGATTATAACTGTGATGAGACTGATTGCAAACGGATTCTTCCTCGAACATAATACATTGCTTATAAACTAAATATTGAAGACCTGGTTAAGAAAATGTTTATTTATTTTGAGATACAGCAAGAGCAGGAGAGGGACAGAGAGAAGGGGAGAGAGAGAATCCCAAGCAGGCTCCACACTGTCAGTGCAGAGCCTGATGTGGGGCTCGCACTCACGAACTGTGAGATCGTGACCTGAGCTGAAACCAAGTCAGATACTTAACTGACCGAGGCACTGATGTGCCCCAATATATAATACCCTTTAATTGGGTTACAGGTGTAGTGTAATGAATTACAAGAGGATTCCTTCTGGAAGTTAGTGAGACTGTTGTAAATGCTGTCTAGGCAAGTAACACATTAAATTATGAGTACAGCTATGTACTCTGGCCTTCTCTTCCCTTTCCCTCAACAGCTCATTCTTCCATTCATTCATCAATTTTCCATTTGGGCGTGTCCCTTGAGCATGCAAGAGTGTGTATGATACAGAGAAAAATGAGGAGCCCAGAGATGTATTTGGGGAGGAAGGAAGTGGAATTTGCTTCAAAAAAGTAATATCTACAATAAAGTGTACTAAGGGCTCTTGGGGGTGGGTACAAGCACTAGGGAAGTACAGAGTGGGGGGCGCTAACATAGGGAGATGACAGGAGAGCTGTGAGGGTGGTGCTCTGGGCTGAATTGTGTCCTCCCAAAATGTTGGTGCCCTGACTCCCACTGCCTAAGAATGGGATCTTGTTTGGAGACAGGGTCTTTATAGAAGTAATCGAGTTAAAAAAAAAAATGATGTCCTTGGGGTGCCTGGGTGGCTCAGTCAGTTGAAGGCCCGACTCCATGCTGGGCATAGAGCCTGCTTGAGATTCTCTCTCTATCCCTATCCCTGTGCCCTTCCCCGCCTCTTTCTCTCTCTCAAAAAAAAAAAAAAAAATCTAAAAAAAAAAAAATGAGGTCCTTAAAGAGGGCCTTAATCCAATGACAGTGTCCTTATTAGAAAGGGAAATCTGGACCCAGATGCACACATGCAGGGAGAACACCATGTGAAAGTGAAGGCAGGGATTGGGGTGAGGCTTTTACAGGCCAAGGGAATGCCAGTGATGGCCAGCAGGCCACCAGAAGCCAGGAGAGGGGCATGGACTCAGACCCTCCCTCACAGTCACGGAGGAACCAACCCTGTTCACACTCTAATCTTGGACTTCCAGCATCCAGAACTGGGAGAAGATTCATTTCTGCTGTTTAAGTGTCCCAGGCTGTGGTGATATGTTATGGCAGCCCTAGCAAACTAATAAAGGGAAGGAGGTAGTATGTTATGTACAAATGCAACAGGTCACATTTCATTACAGACCTAAGGAATAAGTAATAGAAAATCAGGAAGCGTCTGGGTGGCTCAGTCAGCTGAGCATCTGACTTTGGCTCAGGTCATGATCTCACTGCTCGTGAGTTTGAGCCCTGCATCGGGCTCTGTGCTGACAGCTCACAGCTCGGAGCCTGGAGCCTGCTTCAGATTCTGTCTCTGTCTCTCTGCCCCTCCCCTGCTCACATTCTGTGTGTGTCTCTCTCTCAAATATAAATAAATATTAAAAGAAAAAGAAAATCAGATGAAGCAGGGGCTGGGGCAGGGGAGTGTTCTGGGCAGAAGGAACCAGATTTGCACTTATTAATCTGTTTTTAAATTTTCTGTATCTTATGATGTCTTGACATTTTAACAAGCTTGCTGGCCAGCAGAGACTGTCCCTCCCAGGCCTTGGCTAGCCAGTTCTTAGAGATAGCAAAGGGCTCCATCAATCAGTATAAACCAACCAATCCCAAGTATGCAGACCCAGCCACCTCCATATCGAATGATCACACAGAAGCCAATATTTCCTTGCACCTAAAATCATCCCAGGGCCAGGTGCCAAGCCAACCCTATAGCCCAAAGCCTGCTGGAATGATTCCAACTAGCTAATCCTAAACCACTTACTCTAAATAGAAAGGAAACCCCAGTAAAAGTTCTGACTCAGGCTCTCCCCCTCACCCCTGTCTTCTGCAACCTGACCACAACCTGGTGCTTCCCCTGTGGCCCTGCATGGTATGTGGTGACCCCCTCTCTGGAACCTGTGAGTAGAAGAGATTTCTTCCTTCCAAGTCTCAGGTTTTGTTTCCTCCTGTGGCTGCATGACTTACACCCAACATTCGTGTTCTTTGGTTTCAAGGACAGGTGCAGGGGTGGGGAGAGAAGCGGGGAGAAGGAAAACATAAGGTCTAACTCACCTTGATGAATGAGGAAGGTACAAAATTAAACACTTGGAGAAGAAATCTTTCTGCCTAGATTCTAATGGCGAAAGGCCAATGAGGAGATGCTACCATCAGGATCAGAATATCTGGCTTGAGGGACATCAGCCAGTGGTGGCAAGAAGGATCAGCCTCCTAGGAGCAAAGACGAAGACATTGTTAGGAACAGTTATTAATACTAGCAAACAGTTGAGAGTTTCCTGTGCCCCAGGCACCTCTTCTATATGATTTGTTAACTCATTTACAACACGACTATGAAGTAGGTATAATTAGCATTTCCATTTTACAGATTAGAAGTTAATTACTTTGCTCATGATCTCACAATTAGTGTCAGGACATATATTCCTCAGCGTTGAACTGTGTGTGCACAGATTTACTGTAAGACTGAAAACGGGGGCTTGCGATGGGGATTTTCTTAGGTGGGCAGGACAGCATATGCAAAGGCTGAAATGAAAGACAGTGAGGGAAGAGAGAGCTCAGAGTGTAGATGATCTTAAAGAGTTGTTGCAGCAAATCCACATCTCTCTCTGGAAAATATCTCAGCTTAGTACAAATAAGGAGGACTACAGAGGTTTTGCTGTTACCAGAGTGGTTTCTCTGATCTCAACGTTGGCCATCAGTGTCTGTGGTGAGATGAAGTCTCCTGGACATAACTGCTTATGGGGTAATAAGGTAATAAATACATTAGAGCTAATAAAAGAATATATGAATAGTATCACTATTGTGATATTATTGTATACCAGGTATATCTTCTATATAATCTATATGAACTACACAGGCTAACTCATTAATTATATTCAAAAACACTTGGAGGGAGGGAGAATTAGATGTCCCTTTTATAGGTACCAAAAAACTAAAAGGAAATGGCTTAAAAACAAATAAAACCATGAAAGCTCCACCAGGCAAATAAAGGGGGTGGAGAGTAGTCAGAAAGGAAGTATCATGGGCAATACATCTCCCATCACTGCTGGGAGATCTGAAAATATTCTTCATCTGTGTCCTAACTCTGTTATAGAAGCTCTGTATGTTAGTGTTTAAAATGCAAGAATAAACAGGTTCTTGAAGTCAAATCATTTACTGAAAAAAGCAAGTTTCAGAACAGTACATACAACATGTGGTAAGAATCCCAAAACTAAAGTCCAAACTATTATATGCTTTCTATGGGAACATGTCTGTGCATGTAAATGAATAGAAAAAGATTTGGGCAAACAGGAAGTAAAAAGCACTTAATTCTCCAAAGGGGGAAGATGGGACAGAATCTAGTCAAATGGAACGTGACTCACACGGAATGTTTTATATATATTTTCCCAGAAGGGTTTACCTATTCCTTGCGTAATGATATTAATAAACATTTTGTTTTGAGAAGGCATGTGTTTGACTCTAGAAAAGCACACCCTTAAGGCATTAGTGAGCATAACAGAGAAAATGCTTTGAGGTAGTTATAAAAGATGATATACAAAAGGGGCGCCTTGGTGGCTGAGTGGGCTGGGCGTCCAACTCTTGAGTTTGGCTCAGGTCATGATCTCGCGGTTTGTGGGGCCCAGCCCCGAGTCCCAAGTCGAGCTCTGTGCTAACAGCACAGAGCCTGCTTCTGTCTCCCCCTCTCTCTGCTCCTCCCCCACTCGGGCACTTGCGTGCACACTCTCTCAGAATAAACATTAAAAAAAAAAAAGGTGATGTACAATAAAAAATTTATTTCTGCACTGTAAAATTTGAGAGGTTCGTTCTAGGATTTCTGGCCAGCAAGTTTGATATGTTTGCTCCGGGAGGAGCTACTTTATACAGCTAGCAGTTATGAGTAGGTACTGAGTAATCTGAAGTTCCTTTTTATTTATTTATTTTTTTTTAATTTTTTTTTTTAACGTTTATTTATTTTTTTGGGACAGAGAGAGACAGAGCATGAACGGGGGAGGGGCAGAGAGAGAGGGAGACACAGAATCAGAAACAGGCTCCAGGCTCTGAGCCATCAGCCCAGAGCCCGACGCGGGGCTCGAACTCCCGGACCGCGAGATCGTGACCTGGCTGAAGTCGGACGCTTAACCGACTGCGCCACCCAGGCGCCCCTGAAGTTCCTTTTTATAAATACGTCCTTACACTTTCATGTTAAGAACTTATTGGAAGGAGTCATTCCAGACACTAAAATGTTTTAAGTGTTCATCTGAGCAATAAAATCGTTCATTTACGCGTTTAATTGCAGGGTTCTCTTTATGAGTTTGCACACAAGTGAGAAAAAATGATGGGTCAGTTAGACAGCAGAATTCTTGCACTATTAGGTGAGGAGAGGAGAGGGATGTTAAGAAGACCTGAGAAAGGTGAGTAGGAAAGAACCAGGTGAAACGGGGGCTGGGCAGGCAGTGTGGAACACAGGTGGAACAGCACAGGTCCGGCTGAGGGTTTGGAGGCCCAGTGGCTAACTCAGCTCAGAAAAATATCCCAGAGTAAGCCCGGATAAAAAAAGACCAACGGAGAGACTACTCCTTGGACTCAGAGTTTCCCTGGTGGGGAGTTTGGTACTGTTAATAACCCTGTTTTACACTCAGGAAAATGAGGTAGGAGGTTAAGTAACTAGGTTAACACATCAGTACAAATCTAGCCTTGCCAGGGATCCCCAAATATTTCCTACTGTAGCCTAATGACTCCCCCAACAGCTCTGAATAAGCTGACTGAGAGACACCACGAAACAAACTGAAAACAATGAAGAATAGACCTACTTCAAGGCAGAGGGTTCTCAAAGAACCAGAGAAAAAAGTGAGTCGCAGAACAATATGTAAAGTTGCACCTTGTGAGGCAATTAAAACACAAACCCTAAATAATATGTATTTTCTGTGGGGTTATGTGTATGTACAAATAAGCATAAAAATATAGAGGCATCTGGGTGGCTCAGTGGGTTAAGCCTTGGATTCTTGGTTTCTGTTCAGGTTGTGATCTCACAGTTCCTTGGATTGACCCTCGAGTTGGGCTCTGTGTTAACTGCACAGAGCTTACTTGGGATTCTCTCTCCCTCTCCCTCTGCCCCTCCCCTGCTGGCGTGCACTCTCTCTCAAAATAAATAAATAAACTTAAAAAATATATGTGTATATATACATATAAATATATTTGTACAGCCTGGGGCGCCTGGCTTGCTCAACTGTGGAGTATGCGGCTCTGGGTTAGGGGTTGTGAGTTAGTGCCCCGTGTTGGGTGTAGAGATTACTTAAACATAAAAAAATCTTGGAATATCTACATACTGGAGTTACATAGACAGTATGTAAGCAAATATATTTATTGGGATTTGTGTGTATATAAATACAATCATATACACGTTTTATATGTATAAAATTATCTATATTTTATGCATTTACATACATGCATATGTATATATGTGTACACACATACACCCACGCATATATGCTTACATTATTACCTGGCGTTTATGTTTTACTGTCTTACAATATGGCATTTTACATACTGATCCCCAACTTGTTTATATATGTGCGTTTGATAATGAAATAAAAATCAGGACGCTCAATTTATAAATTGCTTACTTCAGGGGAGGGGAGAAAAACCGAGACTGGGTGTAATGGCCAGCCGGAACTCTAGACCTTCTCGAGGACCGCCGAGAGGGGCGGCCGGGAGCTCAGGTTGGGAACCCCCGGCCGTGGCAGGAACCCAGAGTCCATGCCCCTTGGGCCTCAACGCGAGACCAGCACACCAGAGCGCCTGCGCGTGGGTTGCGCCTCTGCAGAACGAGCCCATCCTTACCTCCCAGGAGAGGCGAAGGGCGGAGCCTGCGGAAGGGCCCGCCCCCGCCAGCGGCGCGCGGGAGGCCAGGCGGGTCTTCCGCCTTGCGTGGGGCTACTTCCGGATCCGGTGGCGAAAGGCGCGAGGTCCGAGTGCGGCGGCGCTGGGCTGGCGGGCTGGCGGGCTGGCCCTGGGCGGGCGGTGGTAGGAAGTAGCTCCCGGCCCCGGGGGGGAGGGCTGGGACCCCAGGCGTGTTGGCTAGGGGTCAAGTTGGCTCTTCTTGTAGAGGGAACGGCTTGTGGACCAAGAGCAGGGTGTTGGAAGATGTGTGTGCAGCACACCTCAGTTAACCGTTGAAAAGAAGCTGTAACCGTCAGAAAATCTTCTCACCTTAAAGCAGGAGAGTAAAGGATGTCAGAGGCAGACACTCCCAACAGGCTCAGAGTTACTCTGATTTGGAAGATGATACTTAGCGCACGGCAGCTAGAATCCAGTCTCCCAGGAGCCAAGACTAATGGAGCAGACCTAATCAAAGAAAATAACGCTACTGGGTGATAAAGAGTTGGCCGAAAATATGTCAGTGGGTTTAGTTCTCACCGCGATCCCAGAAAGTTAGCTGGTAGCAGAATCTTCTTGACAGAGGAACTGGGGCACAGGTTAAATACTGTGTTTAAAATCACAGCTGGTAGCGGCAGAAGTCCCTGTAAACGTTGAAATGGATACAGATGTTGTTTTTCAAGTTGTCTGTATTATGGACATATTGGAGAGGCCTAATTCCCCTTCAGCTTGGGGGATGGCTCAATTAACCACGGACTATCCAGTTATGGAATACTGTTGTCCTAACGTGGGAAGTTCCCCCAGGACATATTTTGGAATGGAGAACAAAATGCACTTTGCAGAACAATATGTATTTCATCATTGTTTTAGGCAAAACCAGTCCCTCAAAACAGTGCTGCTTTAGTGTGGTAGACATCAATGGTAAGTGAATAGAAGAAAAACTGAATAAGCTATACTAAACTGATACAGTGACCAGGGGAGGGAAGGGGGCAGGGATTTATGGGAGTTATGGTAAAATAGAAGTTTATTCTCTCTCCTGGTTTTTGGACAGGGATGTAGTCAGAAAAACATGTATATGTTCCTTATATAATAATTTTAAAGTGACTAAAAATTACTGTTTTTTTAATTTATTTATTTAGAAAGAGAGAGTGAGGGGAGAGGGGCAGAGGGAGAAAGAGAATCCCAAGCAGGCCCCACGCTCAGCACAGAGCCAGACATGGGGCTCGACCCCATGACCCTAGGACCATGACCTGAGCTGATATCAAGAGTTGGGCGCTCAACCACCACTAAAAATTACGTTTTTTATCCTTTGAGCGCCCAGTCCATTATACATGGCATTTGAATAATTTGGGAGATAAAATGCACCATTAAAGGGTGAAGAATTGGGGGTTATGAGAATATGAATATAAAAATATTCTTGGGGAATCCCCAAAAAGGACATGAAAAGACATTTGAAACAGTGCAGTATTTCATTGTTTAGTCTCAAGGAGCTTACAAAACTTTACACCTGTTCTAGGTCGACATTACATAGCTTATTGGATGGAAACCAAAAGCTGTTAATATCTGCTTTTTCAAATATGCATCCTGATATTTTTAGTTGAAATATATTTTAAAAGTTTATTTATTTGTTTTGAGAGAGAGAGGGTGCCATGAGGCTCTGCACTTTCATCCTGGAGCCCAATGTGGGGCTCGAACTCATGAACTGCAAGATCATGACCTGAGCTAAGTCATTGCTTAACAAGCTAAGCCACCTAGGCACCCTTCAGTTGAAATATTTTATAGCAGAACTTTATAAAATGGGGATTTTTTACTTACAAAGTTATTCATTTTAATATTATGAATGATGTGCTAAAATCTTATACATAACAGTTTCAGAAACCTTTTTTAAAAATTGTTAAAAAGAAAAAACCCATCTCTTGCACATTGCCCTGGGGCTGAGGCCCCCAAACCAAAAGACAAAAGTCCCAGGATTGAAATGGGATTTTCTTTTTTTTTTTTTTTTTTTCAACGTTTATTTATTTTTGGGACAGAGAGAGACAGAGCATGAACGGGGGAGGAGCAGAGAGAGAGGGAGACACAGAATCGGAAACAGGCTCCAGGCTCTGAGCCATCAGCCCAGAGCCCGACGCGGGGCTCGAACTCACGGACCGCGAGATCGTGACCTGGCTGAAGTCGGACGCTTAACCGACTGCGCCACCCAGGTGCCCCGAAATGGGATTTTCAGTGGGAAATGGGATCCACTCTAATTGGCAATAACCACTTGAAGTTGCCATTGAAAATATATCAGTTGACGTGAGGAATGTAAGAACCAATTTTGATTTGAAGATCCCTAGGTTACTCACTTTATTTGGGAAAGTAAAGAAGAAAGTAGAAATAGATGTAGTCACCTGAAAAGTCCCCTTTTCTTTGGGACTTCTGTCAAGTGGTTGGAAAGAACCCACTAAGTTAGAGTTCTAATCCTGATGACTTCACAACCGTTGCTTGGTAGCAAACCAGCTCAACAATTTTTTTAAGATTTTATTTTTAATCTCTATACCCAACATGGGACTCAAACTCACAACCCTAAGATCAAGAGTCACATGTTCTATGACTGAGCCAGTCAGGCACCCCAGATAAACAGAATTTTCAAGAGGTGTTAGTTTAGGGCATTCCTCACCCTGATAAGATGCTAGAAGTCTAGTTTAGCATATGTATTCGTTGTTGCTGTGTAACAAATTATCCCCATGAAAACATACATTTTTCCCCACCATTTCTGAGGGTCAGGAATCTGAGAGCAGTGTAGTTTGGTAGTTCTGGCTCAGTCCTTTTTTGGGTTGCAGACAAGCAGTTGTCCTGGGCAGTAGTCACCTACCATCTCAAGATGGCAACATCCCAAGGCATCTGGCTTGCTCAGGTGGTGGAGCATGCAACTCTTGATCTTGGGGTTGCGAGTTTGAATTCCATGTTGGGTATGGAGATTACTTAAAAATAAAGTCTTTAAGGGGCGCCTGGGTGGCTCAGTCAGTTAAGCATCTGACTCTTGAGTTCAGCTTAGGTCATGATCTCACAGTTCGTGGGTTCGAGCCTTGCATCAGGATCCTGTGGAGCCTGCTTGGGAACCTCTCCCTCTCTCTGTGAGCCTCCCCCTCTTTGGCCCCTCTACCCTCTCAAAATAAATAAGCAAACTTTTTTTAAAAGTCTGGAAAAGGGGCGCCTGGGTGGCTCAGTCGGTTAAGCGGCTGACTTCGGCTCAGGTCACGATCTCGCGATCCATGAGTTCGAGCCCCGCGTCAGGCTCTGTGCTGACAGCTCAGAGCCTGGTGCCCATTTTGGATTCTGTGTCTCCCTCTCTCTCTGCCCCTCCCCTGTTCATGCTCTGTCTCTCTCTGTCTCAAAAATAAATAAACGTTAAAAAAAATAAAAAAAAAAAGTCTGGAAAAAAAAATGGCAGGGGCGCCTGGGTGGATCAGTCGGTTAGGCGTCCAACTTTGGCTCAGGTCATGATCTCAAGTTTGTGGGTTCGAGCTCCGCGTTGGGCTCTGTGCTGTCAGTTCAGAGCCTGGAGCCTGCTTCAGATTCTGTGTCTCCCTCTCTGTCCCTCCCCCACTCACACTGTCTCTGTCTCAAAAAATGAATAAACGTTAAAAAATAAAAAAAAAACAAAACGATGGCAGTATCCCATCTACTGGGGATGAAGAATCTGCTCCAAGTGCACTTCTGTATTGCTGGAAGGCCTCAGTTCCTCATCAGTTGGGCCTCAGTATTATGGCTGGTCACAACATGCCAGCTTGTTTCCCCCGAGTGAGAGATGAAGGAGAGAGAGCAAGATGGAAGCCACAGTGTCTTTTAAACTAATGAAGTTTCATATCATCTATTCTCTGTGTGCTAGTGATCCTACAGACCGACCTTAGTACAATGTGAGAGGGAACTTGAAAAGAGTATGAAGACCAGGCAGCAGAGATCATTGGACGCCATCTTGAAGGGCAACTTCTATGGTGTGGGGCCATTTTCCAAACTCTCACTCCCATTGATAATTACCAGATACCTACAGGGTGCCTAAAGCTATAATAGAAATAAAGGAATTAGAAACAATGTAGAAATTGGGAGAATACAACACTGGTACAATTTCCTTACCATCCGATGAATGAGTCCTCAGGGAAGAAGATAAAACGTATACAGCCACAGTTTTACACAGCATACTAAACTCAGTTACCTTGTATAATATTCTGAAATCTCTCTTTGTTGATCCATCCAGCTGGTTTTAATTACCCACTATATAAATGAGATATTTCTACGTTTTCCATCTTATTACTCCCAAACATGTATGGAAATGCCATTAAATTTTTACTATTGAGGTTTATAGTACCTGTGTTGGGTAACCATAATATATAACATGATGATTAATAAAGGTAGTAGTGGAGGCTTCCTCTGATGATCCTGATCCTCCTCCAATTGAGAGAACTGACTTTGAAGTTCATATGGATATTGATGGGAAAGCTTCATTCACATTAGGGAGCTTGATACTGGGATTGGTAGAGGAGAGACTGGGTTGGCAATTTGTGCACACACCTACATACACAAGTGGACAAATACAGACAGACACACACCTACACTACCCAAAAGAGGAAGTTCTACTCTGGAATGTGAACTGTTTTGTTTCATGGTTTCTGGAATCGTTTTTCTAGTTTGGATTAAATTGAAAGATACACCTGACTCTAGTAGCAAAAAGCACTGATAGTCCATGGCATGACGTGGCAACAGAGATACACACAATATTGCCTTGCATTCTTGTAATCAACTTTGAGAAAACCCATCCTTGCCATGAAGAAGTTTCCATCTCTTTAGAGAGTTTGTCTTTGCTTCACTGTGAGGGAGAAGCCATAATGCACCTGCAGTATAGGTAGAGAAGGTGGATGAAGGGGCCAACTATGCAGCCAATGGCCAACAATTGTTAAGTCACTGA
This sequence comes from Puma concolor, assembly GCF_028749965.1. Lineage (NCBI taxonomy): Eukaryota > Metazoa > Chordata > Mammalia > Carnivora > Felidae > Puma > Puma concolor. Next base: position 5,529,240 of record NC_141682.1, read on the forward strand.
GATTTCTGTCCTCCTTCTTGTGTGACTCCATCACTGCTCTAGAGGCTGTAACCTCAAGAACAATTTCCACCTATGCTCTGGCACTCTCTCATGAATGCTTAAGTCATGGGTCTTACATTTCTGTTCATTCACCAGTGTCATCCCATAGTCTACTGTGAGAGTGGTCCAAGCAGAGACTGGCAAGGAAGGCTGGAGTAACTCTTGAAAGGCCTTGTAAGCCATGCAGAGGAGTCTGAATTTTGTTCTAAATGCATTGGAAGGGCTGACCCATCATAAGACCCAACTGGCCCTCCTGCTTTCATCTTCAGTTAACTACTTTCATTTTGAGAAATATCTTTTGGCCTGGTACTGGGCCTTAGTAGAGACTGAATGCTCAGGTATGGGCCATCACATTACCATGTAACCTAAGCTGCTTTTCATGAAATGGGTGTTACCTGACCTACTAAGCCACCAAGTTGGGTGTGTGCAGAAGCACTCCATCATCAAATGGAAGATCATGCCCAAGTAGGCCCTGAATGTACAGATTCCATGAAGAAATGGCTCGAATGCCCATGGCTTCCACTTTTGCTATAATATCTTCTCTCTGCAAGCCTGCATGTATGGCTTCATGGGGGGAGTTCTCTATGGCCAGAGCTTACACAGAGAGAGGGAAGACTTGGCCTTTGTTTATAGATGGTTCTGCACAATAGGCAAAGTGGACAGCTGCAGCACCTTGAATCTAGTTGAATCATAGTAGCAGTTTTATAATATTCATTTGCATATGTAATATGTTTATTTCCCTATTGATGTAATAAACAAGGGAGTCCAAAAGGAATCCAGCCCCAGAGGAATCTTTTTTTGGGGTGACCAAAAGTGTTCTAAAATCAGATAGCGTTGGGGCATGTGGATGGCTCAGTCCATTGAGAGTCTTACTCTTGATTTCGGCTCAGGCCATGATTTCACAGTTTGTGAGATTGAGCCCCGTGTCTGGCTGTGTGCTGACAGCACAGAGCATTCTTGGGATTCTCCCTCTCCCTCTCTCCCTCTGCCCCTCCCCTGCTGGTGCTCTCTCTCTCTCTCTCTCTCGAAATAAATAAATGAACATTAAAAAAATATCAGATAGTGGTGATGGTGGCCCAACTCTGTGTATCTAAAAACCAGTAATTTGTACATTTGAAAATAATTTTAGAATGAGTTTTATGGTATATAAATTATCTCAATAAAGCTGTCATAAAAACATAGATAGCAATGAAAGATGACGTGGGAAAAAATCCTGGCCCCAGATACAGCAGGTTGTGTGGCCTTAGGTGAGGTATTTATTTGAAAAGCTCTCTTTGCGTCTATGTTTGCAACTATAAAATAGGATAATTACAGCACTTAGCTTGTAAATTTGTAATGAGGATTGAGTGAGTTAATATTTGTGAAAGCACAGAACAGGGTGAAGGAGTGGAATTGACACAGTGCTCAGTAAACATTGCAATTATTATTATTATTTTAATGTTCATTTATTTTTGAGAGGGAGAGAGACAGAGGATGAGTGGGCAAGGAGTAGAGAGAGAGGGAGACACAGAATCTGAAGCAGGCTCCAGGGTCTGAGCTGTCAGCACAGAGCCCTACGCGGGGCTCGAACTCATGAACCATAAGATCATGACCTGAGCCGAAGTTGAATGCTTAACCGACTGAACCACCTAAGCACCCATGCAATTATTATTTTGTTACTACCATCAAAAAACCTCTGCGACCTATGCTGTATTGTTTTCAATGTTCATGAGAAGACATGTAGACATACACATATATACGTATCGTTGGGCACATCTGGAAGTGTCTAAAGAAAACCTCAATGGAGATTAAATTACCGGATCTTGGGTATGCGTCATTTGACTTTACTCAATATCACTAAATAGCTCTTTAGTGATGTATGATAGCTCCTTTTCTCCACATCCCCAACCACACTTGGTATGAAAGACTAATTTTGCAAAAATGACACTTTGAAATGATATTTCATTATTTAATTTGCCTTTACCTGCCTCTGGTGAAAGTTGTGTGTCTTTTTCTATGTTTATTGGCAATTTGGGTTCCTGTCCAGTTAATTGCATATTTAATATTGCATGTTCATATGCTATATCATGTTTCTATTTTTTAATTTATAGGCAGCCCAGATATATTCTGGACACGGAATAAAGGTTGACCCTCATGTTTTAGATATGGACAAATGGGTGGATTGTGTGCTACCTAAATGAATGAAGAGAGGTAGTGGGAAACAAATTTTAGGAGAAATATCAAGAGTTTGCTTTCAGAAATTTGAGATGCTTTCGAGTCGTCCAAGAGAAAAAGTCTGTGCTGCAGAGATACATTTGGGAGTTGTCAGCCCACAGATAGTATGCAAAGTGATAGCAATGCATGTGGTTATCTCCTGAGAGAATGTGGGGTGACGTGACAAGAGCAGAATTATGCTTTTGGAGGGGGAGAGTCCAGAAACTGATACTGAGATGGAGGGCTAGTAAGATAGAGAAAAACTCGAATTTTTCTAGAAAAACTGGATATCATGGAAGATAAGAGAGGAATGTGCTCCTGCCTAACCCCCCATTTTTGTAATGGCTGCATCAGGTTTCATTGCAAGGGTGTACCATAACTGCTCTTCTTCTTGGAATTTGGATTTATTCCAGTGCTTTTCTATTATAAACTACACTTTGATGAACACTCTTATAGATTTATTTTTTTCACCACTCTGATTATTTCCTTTGTATATACTCCTGCATGTAGGTTTAAGAGTATGCCTATTTAAAACTTTTCACTTTAAGTTGAACATGGTCTTCTAGAAATGTTGCTTTCATTTATATTCCTACCTGAATGGGTTTGCTGTTTTCTCCATTCTGGTGGTGGTGGAAAGTTGCAAGAACTCAATATTGCATACCAACTTTTTGATTGGTTGTAAAGTGTGCCATTGTAAGTGACTCAGTCAATTACACTGTCTTCTAGTCTATAACTAGTGTTGTGATTATTAAAGTTTAGCTGGATCATTTTGCTCATTTTTAACCTGTTCCTTAGAATAAATTTCTGAAAGCAGAATTGATGAGTCTAAAGTATTTGTATTTTTAAATTTGTGGATACATGTAGATAAATCAACAGGGCATGGAAAGAGGCATCCCTAATCTTTGGTGGGAGTTATTTGGAGAACCATATCCAAATTGCTTCTATCAGGTTGAATGCATCCTGTATGACTTTGTAGGAAAACTGTGCTCAAATAAAATTCTTTTTTTTTTTTTTAATTTTTTTTTCAATGTTTATTTATTTTTGGGACAGAGAGAGACAGAGCATGAACGGGCGAGGGGCAGAGAGAGAGGGAGACACAGCATCTGAAACAGGCTCCAGGCTCTGAGCCATCAGCCCAGAGCCCGACGCGGGGCTCGAACTCCCGGACCGCGAGATCGTGACCTGGCTGAAGTCGGACGCTTAACCGACTGCGCCACCCAGGCGCCCCTCAAATAAAATTCTTAAGCAATACCCCTTTTACACATTGCACTGGGGTTGAGACTCAAAATCTGGAAGGCGTTTTATTCCAACTGCATAATCTGATCTGAGAGCCAAAAACAAAAATTATTTCCAGCAGCATTGTGTTGGCAACCAAGTCATCAGAGACGTCTCCAGAGGGCAGAGGATTTTTGAAGCTAAAAGCTTCAAATCACAGTCAATGCAGTGTGGCCATGGGATAACTTGGAAAAGACAGCCGCAGGTTTGAAAGTATTTCCGTTGAAAGTTCAGTCTCAAAAGCAGCGAAATTTTTGCTAGGTTGGATTCAGTTTGGCATTTCCCTTTTTTGTTGTTGGTCTAACGGTTGACCAAAATAGGTTCAGTTCTTGTTGAGATAGGTCTTGTAGATGCTTTTGATTTTTTTTTTTTTTTAAACACATGACAAATAGTATTGCATCCGCATTAAGTATGTATTTGGATTAGAATCTGCAGACACAGGATTCTTACACTAGCATCCGAGTCTTGGCGTGAGATGTCAACACCCTGACTTGTGTGCGGGTACTAAGGTCTCCAGGGCGGACGGGAACACAGGTGGAGGACCCCCGGCGTAGCGAGAACCCAGCACCCACAACCTATGGACCTCCGCGCGAGGACCAGCCCATCCTTTCCCCCAGGAAAAGGGGAAGGGCGGAGCCTGAGGTAGGACCCCCCCCCCCCCCCGCACTGGCGGCGCGCGGGAGGCCGGGGCGGGTCTTCCGTCGTGCGAGGGGCTACTTCCGGATCCGGTGGCGGAGGCTGGTGCGGAGTGAGGCGGTGTGGTGCTAGCTGGCTGGCGGGCGGGCTGGGCAGCTGCCCGCGCGCTGCGGGCGATGCTGGGAGGCGGCTCCGGGGCCCGGGAGCGCGAGGCGGAGGGCGACGGGGCGGAGGCTGTTCCTGCGCCGCCTGCCATTGAGTTCCCGGCCGACGGCTCGGACCCCAAGTATGATGGTGAGCGACCCGGAATGCTGCGGCGGCCCTCTTCTTGCACCCATCCACCTTCATTCCCGAGCGGGCAGGGCTGCTGCGAGCAGCCCCGAGCTTCGCCGCAGCCCTGGGGCGAATTCGGCTGGACCCCGGCCCAGCGACGGGGGGCGGCGGGCGGGCGGCATGGGTAAGGTAAACATTTATTGAAACGAGCGTCCCCGACCCACTGGTTTGTTTACGTTTCTGTTCCGTGGTTTCCTCTTTGCGGACTCGAAGTCCTTGGTAAGGCTTCGCTCAGGCTGCTTTCCAGCTTTCGAGCCCTGTGGTTTGGTCAGACGTTGAGAGTGAGCTTTGTGAACGACTAGACGGAGATTTTGCGGACCTTATACGCTTAACAGTTTGGGTTAAGCGTTTTAATTTGTAGTTTCTCACTGATAGGGGAGCTGAAGACTTATAGTGGGGCCGTATGGAAATCACCCTTTTCGGTTTAAAGAAAAACAATGCCTCAAGGTTTTTGGGGGGTGAAGGACCTTTGGTTACTAGGAGATACAGGGTTAAGCCAGGCAAGTTATGTTATAGTGAGAGGTACTTAAAACATTGACTCTAACCACTTCAAAGTATCCACTATTTTATTGAAGGTTCTTAGGGTCTTTAATTACTACCTGTTGTTTTGGCAGTTTTTAAAATTAAATTGTGCTATCAGGAATGAATACATTGATTCAGGGAGGTTTTTAGTTTACGGTAGTTAGGATGATTACAGGGAATACTTGCTCAGTTTAAGCATGAAGCAAGTATTAACATGTTGCAGTGGATTTGAAGGTGCAAGTCAAGTTGAAAAGATTCATTTGTTTCTAAAGTCCTTCGAACTTCACCCAAATACTGTCTATAATTCTTGACCCTAATGGGAGACAAAAGCAGACTGCGGTGGTAATTTTAGTAGGTCCTTGACAGAGTAGTTTTAAGAGAACTATTTTTTAATGAACCGATTTTTTCACATGAAACCTGGTCTACTAAGGCAGCACAATATTAGGTGAAGTGTTATGTCAGAGGAAAAGTCCCAGCTGTAAACATGCAGGTCTGTGTTATCTGTAACATTGTGATAAGGTTTTCTGCAAAGGAGAGATTATTTTTGAAGGGAGTGATCTTAGATAAGCTTTGGAAAACTTCTACTAGGTTACTAACAGTACTGTTGTGTTTACATATTGCCTTTTCTTCCAAAGAGGCCCAGAATATCCAGACATGATTTATCATTTTACGTGAAAAGTAAGGTCTATGGAAAATAGTTTCATTTTTTAGTAGACTTAGAAACAGAACTGTTAACAGAATTTCTTGAAGGTCATCTATATGATGTGAGGTGGTCACTCTGCCAGTTGATGGTAGAGTCAGAAAATTCAGAACCTAGATGTAACTCTATAACCTGTGTTCTTCAGCCATCTGTTATGTGGGGACCGACTTTGATCAGTTACTGCATGCCCCCCCCCCACTCCCCTGCCCCAGCATGCCCTAGAAGGAGAGCAACAGTAAGCCCATTGTCAGACTCACTGGTTTTCTTCTTTCATCTGACACAAGTTTTCCAGAATTTTTGGCTCAGATTAATCCTCCAGTTTCCTCCTTCATTTAATAATGGACCATTTATTAAGATCATACTTGTCTGAGGAGCCTGAAGTAGGTGATCCTTTTTTCTGTTTGTCTACTCACCTCCTACTTGGCAGAATTCTAGAACTCTAATTCACCTAGGAGCTCATACTATTTCTTATTCTTTTTTATAAGAGGACCCGACCTCATCTTTCCTATTACCCACTTAGATCTTCCTCTTCTACTTAACCAGGATTGAAGCGGGAAGCATTCAGTGTCAGCCTTCATTGCCTTTCAGTTTTACTCCTTCCTGCGTCTGAGTATTTGTCCACTGGTCTTTTTTATAGTTGCTATTTTCTTGATTTAGTTAGTTCATTTGACTCCACTGATCAGTCATTTTTTTTTTTTTTTTTTGTTTTGCTTTTTTCTTATTAAAAAGTAGAACTTGGGGCACCTGGGTGGCTCAGTTGGTTGAGCGTCTGACTTCGGCTAGGGTCGTGATCTCGTGGTTCATGAGTTTGAGCCCCGCTTAGGGCTCTGTGCTGACAGCTCAGAGCCTGGATCCTGCTTTGGATTCTGTGTCTACCTCCCTGTCTGCCCCTCCCCCGCTCACGTTCTCTCTCTGTCTCTCAAAAATGAATAAATGTTAAAAAAAAAAGTAGAATTTCATTATTGTAGAAAATAGGAAAGTATGAGTATAGAGAAGCAGAAAACTCTCCTAACCATCATTTCACCATTGTTGACAATTTGGTATATTAAAAAAAATTTTTTTTTCACATTACAGTGTGTTTTAAAATTCTAGAAAAACCTAAAGAAGAAAATTTAAAAACCACAATCTGATCACCCAGAGATTACTGTTTACATTTTGGCAAAGCTAGAGACAATTTATTCGATGACTTACATTTAAAACTATTGTTGGTCGGCACCTGGGTGGCTCAGTTGGTTTATTGTCCGACTCCTGATTTCGGCTCAGGTCATGATCTCAGGGTTCGTGGGATTGAGCCCTGTGTCAGGCTCTGCGCTGAGCACGGAGCCTACCTAAGATTTCTCTCCCTCTGCCCCTCTCTTGTGTGCATGTGCTGTCTCTTTCTCTCTCAAAAAGTATTGTCAAAGATCTCATGAACGGGTTAAAGATTTCTGAGTTTGTCCAAATAAACATTTAGAGAAATAATTCAGAAAAATTTAAGGAAATCAAGGAAAAAGGAGAAAGTCATCTGTACTCTCATCCCAGAGAACTCACTGCTAACAATTTAGTGTGTTCGTTTGCAAATATTAATGAGGGCTACTGTAAGCCAGGTGGATTCCTAGATAGTAAGATCCTAGATACTAAGGATCAAACAGGCAGACTATAAAACAGCGTGTTCACTGTAATTTCATTTCTTGTACAAATTCTATTGATGTATGGTTGAAAACAGAAGGGGCAGAGATTTTGTCTGTTTTGTTCTTTCTGTTGTATATATATATTTATATAGCTATGAAATAAATGCATTTTTATTTTTTTTTTAATTTTTAATGGTTATTTCTGAGACAGAGACAGAGCATGAGTGGGGAGGGGCAGAGAGAGAGGGATATAGAATCCAAAGCGGGCTCCAGGCTCTGAGCTGTCAGCACAGAGCCTGATGTGAGGCTCAAACTCACAAACTGTGAGATCACGACCTGAGCCGAAGTTGGTTGCTCAACCGACTGAGCCACCCAGGCGCCCTGAAATAAATGCATTTTTAAATTATGATCATAGTATGGTAAACCTTTTACATTCTGCTTTTTATCTATTTTTTTTTTTTTTAATGCTTATTTCTTAGAGCAGGGAAAGGGCAGAGAGTGGGAGGGAGAGAATCCCAAGCAGGCTCCTTGCTGTCAGCACGGAGCCTGACTCTGGGTGCGATCTCACCAACCATGAGATCATGACCTGAGCCGAAATCAAGAGTCGGACGCTTAACCAACTGAGCCACCCAGGCGCCCAACAAAAGTCTTTATTGATACCTGATTATTTCCTTAGACTACATGTACAGAAGTAGGATTTGTTGGGTTAAAAAAATAGGTTAAAAAAAAAAGTTTTGATACATTTTGATAAAATGATGACCAGAGAGGTTGTGTTAGTTCCTATGGAGCTATCTTGTCTCACCTTCATTAGTATTAGTGTTTTATAGCTTGCTCCTTTGACTGGATAATGGACTAGTCATGATTATCTTTTTATACACCATCGTTTCCAACAGCTGCATAATATTGTTATATATATATATAACTTACCTAGCAGGTTTTCAGTATTCTAAACAGTGGTATGCTAAACATCTTATACATTGTGCCTTGTTTACTTATTTTCTTGGTAGATATTTCCAAAAACTAGAAGCGTGAGGCCAAATGTTTGCACATTTTGAATTCTGTATTTATTGCTAGAAGTTGCAAGCACTTTTACCCCCTTGTGATTGAAAGTGTTTGCTTTTCTGTATCCATAACAATACCATGCTTTAAGTTTTTTTTAATGTTTGTTTATTTTTGAGAGAGAGAGAGAGAGAGAGAGAGAGCGCGAGCGAGCACAAGTGGGGGAGGGTCAGAGAGAGAGTGAGACACAGAATCTGAAGCAGGCTTCCGGGTCTGAGCTGTCAGCACAGAGCCTGACGCAGGGCTCAAACTCACAAACTGCGAGATCATGACCTGAGCCAAAGTTGGACGTTTAACCGACTGAGCTGCCCAGGCGCCTCTTCAGACTTTAAAAATAGTTACCAATCTGATGGCAAATTCTGGTACCATAGTTATTTTAATATGTATGTCATTAGTTACTAGTTAGCTTAAACCTATTTGAATTTTATCTGTGCTTCATTTTCTTACTAGCTTATAAGAGCTTTATATACATTTATTATCTTTTCTTTTTCTTGTCATGTATAGTACAGATCTGTGTATTGTATCTGAATGTGTTATTCAAGTTTTAACTTTAAGATGTCTTTACATAGAGAAGTTTTTACATGGGCACATTTTTCATTCTTTCCCCGCCCCCATACTTGGTTAAGTTTTCTTTTAAAACGAATAGCACATCTGTGTATGCCACAGGTGTTCTTTTGGTCTCCTTACAAGTCAGAGAGGAGATTGGTGATGAAGCCTGGACTTGGAAACTGACTTCTCGAGGACCTTAATAGATTATAGAGGAGGGTGGAATGGAATATTTGAAATGGGGAGGATTTTTAGCAGGTGTAGGATGTATGGTCTCTTTCTGCAGGGCATTTCCAATTGAATGGGTCCACAGCTCTTGAGGGTTTGAGAGGTCTCATCTTTTCTCTAACGCCCCGTCTTAGAGTTTTCACTCCCATTAACGCCTCCATCCTCCTTTTCCTGGTGTTGTATAGTTGGTCAATCCATTTCTTTCTTGACATTTCTGGGACCTGTTCTTTCCTCCATGTTTTTTCTTTCATTTACTCCTTTACTGGGCTCTTGACTGTTGCACACCCCTTTCCGTCTACATATCGCGTGTTTCCAGAGCAGTTTCCTCAAACATTTTTCCTTCTGACTGCTTTTGGCCTGTTCAGTAACATATTAAATAAAGAGTAAGTGAGAACTTACAACCCTCAACTTCAAGTGCCAACTCGTTCATCTGCTTGGTCTTGTGTAGTGGAAAGAGGATGGGCTTTGGGCCCCTGGGTGGCTCAGTCGGTTGAGCGTCCGACTCTTGGTTTCAGCTCAAGGTCATGATCTCACAGTTGGTGAATTCGAGCTCCGTGTTTGGCTCTGTGCTGAGACCATGGAGCCTGCTTGGGATTCTCTCTCTCTCCCTCTCTCTCTCTCTCTCTCCCTCTCTCTCTCTCTCTCTCTCTCTGCCCCTCACCTTCTCACTCGCTATCTCTCAAAATAAATGAACTTTAAAAAAAAAAAGAAAAGGGAAAGAGGATGGGCTTGGGAGTTATTCTGACCTGTCTGCTTATAAGTTCCTTAACCTCTGAGATCTGTAAAGTGAGAACGGTAACACTTCCCTCCCACTGTTTTGTGAGGATTGAATGAGCTTGTGCACATGAAACACCTGGTGTAGACGTAGTGCGTGCCCCAGGTGGTTTCCGTCCTTTCTCCCTTGCCCTCTTTCTGCTGCCAAACTCCCTTCTTTATGACTAGGCCTCGGCTGTCCTCTCGAAGGACATCTTGAAGCCATCTCGTTCCCTCTCATTTGCTTGAGTGTTGAGTTATTCATCTACCTATTTCTGCCTTTGCACACCTCATTACTACCAAACTCCCCACCTCCCACCCCCCAACCCCCAACCCCCCAATGGCATCCTTCTGCTAGTCTTCCAACTTCCAGAATTCAACTCAAAACTCAGTTCCGGTAAGTCTGTCTTGATTTACCCCACTGGGCATAACTATTGTTTTGTGTTTTATTTCCTTAAATGTAAATAGTTTGTGTTGCATTAATTAGATTCTGCTGTTTTGTCATTATGAGATATGTGTACTGTTAACATTTTTTCCTCTTAATTTTTAGAATCTGATGTCCCAGCAGAACTCCAAGTGTTAAAAGGACCCCTACAACAGCCGACTTTCCCTTTTGCGGTTGCAAACCAACTGTTGCTTGTTTCTTTGCTGGAACACTTGAGCCATGTGCATGAACCAAACCCTCTTCGTTCAAGACAGGTGTTTAAATGTTAGTAAATCTTGCTAAATAAGCCTTGTAGAAATACTATGTTGTTTGATGTTGTGGGTCTGAGAAGCAGCTGGTATATAAACATTTGAAATAGGTATTAATAGTTTCTATTTCTTGAATGTGTTTTATATTCTTCTTTGGGTAATTGCTAATGAATATTGTCATTGAGGAGCCCAAAAGATTAATAACCATATGATCGTGTGTATTTAAACAAATGAAAGATAGTTTTTTTGTTTCTATAACATGTTCCTTCATGTAATTTTTGAAGATCTGTCATGGTTTGGTTGGTGAGCAGGTAAATGAAAATCACAGCTACTCATTCTGAAGTAGTTCTTAACCAGAGCCCTGGAAGAGCTGCATGCCGTGTTGTTGAACAGGAAACTGTTTTCCTCTACGTGCTGGATACTTCTGACACCCAGTGTGTGGGTATTTTCCCGTGCTGACCAGTTCTCTGAAACCAGCTGGGTGTCCTACCATTCAATTCAGTTCTGATACTACTTGGAGTTATTGTCAGTTCCCACAGGTTAAGGGCTCAGTCCCAGACTGCCTTCATTTTGGATGCCAGTTGGCAAGTAGTGGGTCCCCAGTGTCCTCAGGTTACCCGTACTTGTGTCCAACTTGGCTGTAAATTGTTCACTATAAAGGGTCGACCTCTCAGGTTTGATAATTTGCTATAATGGCTCACAGTAGTCGGGGAGACACTTCTGCTTACTGGTTGATTATACAGTAGAGGGTATGATAACAATACAGGTGAACAGCCAGATGAAGAGGCACATAGGATGAGGACCAGTAGGATCCAGCGTATGGGAGCCTCTTTCTCCATGGCGATGGGGTGCATCACTCTGCTGGTAGGTGGATGTGTTCACCCAGAAGCTCCCTGGATCCTGTACCTGAGGGATTTGTATGGAGGCTTCATCATGGTGGCATGATCAATGAACTCAATCTCCTGCTCTTCTCTCCCTGGAGAATGGAGGGGTGGAGCTGAAAGTTCCAAGCTTCTAATCATGGCTTGGTCTTTGTGGTGACCATTCCCCATTTGAAGCTCTCTGGGGGACCCTCAGTCGTCTCATCAGCGTAACAAAGACACTCATCACTCTGGAGATTCCAAGGGTGTTAGAAGCTCTTGTGTCAGGAACTGAGGTTGAAGACCAAATATTAGAACAAAAGATGCTCCTCGCCCCCTCAGCACTTGGGAAATCACAAGAATTTTAGGAGCTGTGTGAATTTTAGGAGATAAGACCAAGCATGTTTCTTATTATACCACAGTGGTTGAAATGTTTATTTTTATTGCTGCCATAGGTTATGTGTGTGAGAAACTTGAACTCCCCCAAAAATTAAAAAAAAAAATAAAAAAAGAAACTTGAGCCCAGAAGTGAGCAGAATTACGGGTTATGATGTTTCTGGTCCAGCTCACTGAGAGCACTGTGGCCTCTTTAATAGCTCCAACCAGCCACAGATTCTGAGGATCTTTTCTACTGAAAAAGTCTAAGTCTTGTTTAGTGTTAGGAATCCTCAGACTTACAGATACCTTTATGCCGTCTTAGAACGGAATGTTCTTAGTTAAAGGCAGATTATTATTTTGATGAGCTCGGTGGGACATGAAAAATGTACGCGTGTACACTTATTTTTTTGAATGAGTGATGGGGAGATGGGTTATACAAAAGCACGTGTTCTGTAGGCTCCGGAACAGTGGTAGCTGGGGATTATTATATTGAGCTCATTGAATAGAAAAGCAGGTTATAACTACCTTTAAGTAGTAATATTCTTCCTAATTAAAGCAAATCTGAATCTTGCTGATTTTAAGATATTTTTGAATTCTCTTTTAGGTGACTGAACTTTTATTTTTATTTATTATTTATTTATATATTTTTTAAATGTTTATTTTTGAGACAGAGAGAGACAGAGCATGAGTGGGGGAGGGGGAGAGAGAGAGAGAGAGAGAGAGAGAGAGAGAGAGAGGGAGACACAGGATCCGAAGCAGGCTCCAGGCTCCGAGCCGTCAGCACAGAGCCTGATGTGGGGCTTGAACTCACAAACCGTGAGATCATGACCTGAGCCGAAGTCGGATGCTTAACTGACTGAGCCACCCAGGCACCCTCACTTCCCCAGGTGACTGAACTTTTAAATAAAATATATTTAAAATGTTTTTGATGTTATTCAGTTAGTTAATAATCTAATGAAATTACCCATATAGAAAGAATATTCTCTATGGGGTGTGTGTGTGTGTGTGTGTTTATGAAAAAATAAAAGCCAAGCACTTCTGTAGAAACTTCTTTTTCTGAGGAGCCTGGTATTGTGACTTCAGACTTGACTTTCCCCCTGGTATTTGGTCTTGATGCACATGTACTCTTTGTGGGTTAGAGAGGGTCCATAATTGAGAACAACTTTTGTTCTAATAACGTTTTCACTTTGCCTCTGTTCGGACCTCATTGCCTGTCAGCAAAAGGAGATGTGATGTGTTTGAATGTCAGAAGACTAGTAAATTTACATTTTTTTCTTGCCTTTTTAAAAACAGCTTAGTACTTTACCAACCATCCAGGCATGGTAAACAAGCAAGTGCTCAGTATCTAATAAGCAAATGTAGATGTGTTCCTGATCGATGAGTGATGGTTGTTCCTTCTCTGTTAGAGGCTCAATATCCAAATTGTAATGTGTATGAAGATAACTTTTTTCTTACAGAGGTTTTGTGGTTTTTTTTTAATAGAGGCTATTAATACTCTTTAGTCTCCTTAAAATTGTCATCTTATTGATGGCCTTTCTAATAATAGTTTTCCATGTTCTTTGTAGTGCTTTGTCAGACCTTTATCAAAATGGGACTGCTGTCTTCTTTTACCTGTAGTGATGAGTTTAGCTCACTGAGACTACATCACAACAGAGCTATTACCCATTTGATGAGGTCCGCCAAAGAGAGAGTTCGTCAGGTAAGCGCTGAAATACACTTCATATATGACAAAAACATTTTAATTTCAAGAGAACTGTGTTGTAAAGCATTATGAAGTCCTGATTATAATACGGGTTTATGAAAACGTTAACCTTAATTTATCCAACAAATATTTATTGAGTGACTACTATGTGTTAGGCTGGGATTCAGGCAGCAAACCAAATAGACAAAAACACCTGCCCTCATGGAGCTTATGTTCTTTTTTTTCTTTTGAGATTATGTTCTGATGAGGGCAGTCAGCAACAGCAACATAAAAATGTATAAAAATAAATAGGGTGCTACATGGTGGTAAGTGTTAAGGAGAAACAAAGCAGTGAAAGGGCTTAGAAAATGTGAGTTATATACAGAGTGGCCAGTTATTTAGGTGAGGAGCCCAAGTTGAGTATGAGCCGTGCACCTGTCTGGGGGAAGAGTGTCCAGGCAGAGAAACAGTGATTCCCGAGGTGGCAGTGTGCTTGGCTCACCGGCAGCCATGTGGCTGGAGTATAGGCAAGGGGAGAGTATGGAAGAGGTAGGGAAGGATGGCAGCGAGATGGACAGATGGGGTAGGATCTTGAGACCGTTTTAACATCTTTGGTTTTTTTTTTACTCCGAGTAAAATGGGAAGCATTACAGGATTTTGAGCCAAGGAGTGACATGATCTGACTTTCGTTTTAATGGACGCCCCCCTGCCCCCCCAGCTGCCGTGTTGAGAATAAATGGAGGGAGCCAAGGGTAGAAGCAGGGAGACAGGTGGTCATACAGGGACAGGAAGTGATGGTGGCTTGGAATGGGTGGTAGCAGTGGAGATGTGAGAGGTGGTCTGTTTCTGCATGTATTTTGAAGGCAAAGCTAGAGTTATTTGCTGATAGAACTCCTTGGTCAGTTCTCATCTTTGGCAGTGGATGGCAAGACTATAGCTTTTCAAGTAGTGATCTTTTGGTGAAGAGAGAAGTGTTTTCAACCGTAAACCCCTAGGTGACATTGAAAACGCCAGAGTGTTTTTCTTTCTTGGAATGTCGTTTGAGCATTTGAGACTGTTAATGTGACATGACTCTCACATGAATTTTGTGAGATTCCTCATTCCATGAACTTTTCAAAATGCTTTTAAAAGCAGTTTTCTAATTTTAGGATCCTCGTGAGGATAATTCTCATATCCAGAAGATCAGGTATGTGTTAAATACTTCTGTGATTGTGCAAAGAGTAAGCTCTCCAAAAGAAATTAAGAACTTATCCTGAATTAATCAGAAATCAGTTTGCGGATTAAAAATAATGTAGTTCGGGTAATTTATGAAAATTAAAATCTTTGTTCTGGGAAAATAGTTGCTGCTCCAAGATTTGTATCACTTCTCATTCCCACTCCCTCTTTTGTCCCCCCTCCACTCCTTTTTCTGTGTGGATTCCATAAGCCCCACCCTTTATTGAGGGCACTGACACCCGGTCTCTGTCAGCAGAACAACATTGAATTTTGGTTGTATGTAGGAAATGCTAGTTTAAAATCCGTAATTGGTCTCATTAAGAAATTTAAATAGGTTTGTTACTGAGCTCAGCTAATCAACTGCTGCTTGTTAGTTATCCTTAGGATTCCTGCTTTAAAACATTGATAATTTCTAATTGGAATGCTAATTACTGGTAACATACTTGATTACTTGATTAATGATCCCTTTCCTGTCTTTATTTTTTCCCCACTCGCCGTCTGTATTACATGTTGATTTGCTTAGCAAATATTTTCTTCCTAGAGAGTGAAAAGTGTCATTTTGGCTCATCTTTTCAAACCATCATAATTTAGTGATAAGTAAGGTTTGGTAGGTTAATAATGCAATGAACGTGAAATATCCTAGATTCTTGAATCTCTCCTGTTTTGATATTGATTGGTTGTTTGTATTTTGCTTTTAGATCAAGGGAAGTAGCCTTCGAAGCACAGACTTCACGTTACCTAAATGAATTTGAAGAGCTTGCTGTCTTAGGAAAAGGTGGATACGGAAGAGTGTACAAGGTTGCTTCCCACATCCTTGTTTTGACCTCCTACTCTGAATAAGTGCATTTTGAGAAGTTGTTCTCGTGATTATTATTTAAAGCGCTCAAAGGAAATTCCTAGAAATCATGTAGGCTTACTCTTCGTTGAGATCTGTCATTTACGGGGAAGTCAGCAGGTTTTAACCTTTTCCTAACCATACTGGTGGTTTAGGCAGATTCTGGAAACTATATTAATTTTCTTGAAAACGTATCATTGAAGAAAGTCGTGGTATTGGTATTGTATTTTGGGCCTTACATAGTTTTTTTTTGCTAACATTCCCATTTTTCAGACCTAGAGTCTCTAGGAGTTGGAGTCTCACTGCAGTTTGGAAGCTTCTAGTCTGGCTGGCTATGGCCGACTTCCCTGAACTCTTTACTATTAAAGAGGAGGCTTGTCTTTCGCTTAATTTTATCTCTTTAGCTAGTTTGGATCCTGAGCTCAGGTTACAATAACTTTCTCTGTTGGAATTTAATGGCACAACGTACTTTCTCTTTCCCTCTACTTTTTAGGTCAGGAATAAATTAGATGGTCAGTATTATGCAATTAAAAAAATCCTGATTAATGGTGCAACTAAAACAGATTGTATGAAGGTATGGTTTTTTAAGTGTATTTGTTTTGAATAGTTGAGTGTTTAAGTCCTTTTGAAAGAGTTATGTGTGTGTGTGTGTTTGGCAAATACTAGATGATATGGGGGCTTTTGGGGGGGAGGGGTTTAAGTTATTTAAATTCCAGTTAACATACAGTGTTATATTAGTACAATATAGTGGTTCCACAGTCCCATGCATCGCCTGGTGCTCATTAGGCTCTGATAGTTATTTTTTATTAAAAAAATTTTTTTAAATTAATACTAGGTGTTGTGGATTGCCGAATTTACTGAGTGGGTTACAGTAAAACAAACATCAAAACTAAATTTTTATTTGACTTAATTTTCTTTTAGGTTTATTTTTTTTATTTTTTTTTAATTTTTTTTTTTTTCAACGTTTATTTATTTTTGGGACAGAGAGAGACAGAGCATGAACGGGGGAGGGGCAGAGAGAGAGGGAGACACAGAATCGGAAACAGGCTCCAGGCTCTGAGCCATCAGCCCAGAGCCCGACGCGGGGCTCGAACTCCCGGACCACGAGATCGTGACCTGGCTAAAGTCGGATGCTTAACCGACTGCGCCACCCAGGCGCCCCTCTTTTAGGTTTATTTTGAGAGAGAGAGAGAGAGGGAGAAAGTGCGAGTGAGGGAAGGGCAGAGAGAGTGGGGGGGAGGAGAGAGAGAGAGAGAGAGAGAGAAGGAGAAAATCCCAAGCAAGCTCTGCACTGTCAGGGCAGAGCCCAGTGCAGGGCTCGATCTTACCAACTGTGAGACCATGACCTGAGCCCAAACTAAGAGTCAGACTCTCAACCGACTGAGCCACCCAGGCGTCCCTGACATAATTTTTTATAGACGCTCCTGACTGACCACATTTCAGGAGCATTGCTGGGGAAATTAATTTTTAAAGTAAATCATTCATATACAGCATAGGTTGTTATGAAAATTTGAGTTCAGTTCAGGTTCTGGTCTTCCCCCCGACATGTTGTATGGTCCTGGGCAAATGACATAGTCCTCTAAGCCACTTGTGTCTCCTGTCCTTGACGTAGTGACTGCAGTGGTTTTATTTACCTTCAGGGACTGGATTTACTCATAGTATATGTGCTGCCGAAGCAAGCACTGGACTTACTGGTAGTAGTAAAATGAGAGAACAAATATAAACGGGCTCGGTAAAGTGTGAAGCACTCGGTACATGTACGTTATTTTGTTGCTGTGACAATTCCATTTGTCTCAATAATATTACGATTATCTTAACGTAGTTTAGATTTCCTGTTCAGATGGATTTCGGTTGTTTTGCTCTGAAACAAGTGGTATTTTGGTACGATGGACAGTTAGTCAGCTGTCCGTGAAAGCCAGATCTAAGTGTGTTTCCTCTGTAGGTACTGCGGGAAGTGAAGGTCCTGGCCGGCCTTCAGCATCCTAGTATAGTGGGCTACCACACTGCTTGGATAGAACATGTTCACGTGGCCCAAACACAAGGTAAGCAGGTACACACGGTGTAGCTGAAGGGTTGGCAAACTTCGGCCCGTGGGCCAGACCTGGCCCACCCCCATTTTTGTGCATCCCCTGAGCGGAGGGTGTTTTCTTACATTTTTAAATAGTTTATTTTTTATTTATTTATTTATTTTTGAGACAGAGAGAGACAGAGCATGAACAGGGGAGGGGCAGAGAGAGAGGGAGACACAGAATCTGAAACAGGCTCCAGGCTCTGAGCTGTCAGCACAGAGCCCGACGCGGGGCTCGAACTCATGGACTGTGAGATCATGACCTGAGCTGAAGTCGGACGCTTAACTGACTGAGCCACCCAGGCGCCCCTTTAAATAGTTTAAAAGCTATCAAAAGACGACTATTTTGTGAAAGTTACCTGAAATTCAGATTTCACATCAATGAGCAAAGTTTGCTAGGTCACCGGCTCATTCATTTGTGTATTGTCTGTGGCTGCTTTTGCACCACAACAGCATAGCCCAGTAGTTGGGACCGAGTCCTTGGAAGACCCACAGAACCTACAGCAGTAACTCTCGGGTCTTCTGCAGGAAGTTTGCTCCCCGCTACCCTTTTTGGGCATAGTTGAATAGCTCTGTTTCTACAATTCCTAAAATGAGCCAGGCATTTGAATACGCTTATTATATTTTGCCAGAAGGTATTGACATTTTTAGACTTGTGGTCCCATTTGCTGTTATTTATTAAAAAACTTTTTTTTTGGGGCGCCTGGGTGGCGCAGTCGGTTAAGCGTCCGACTTCAGCCAGGTCACGATCTCGCGGTCCGTGAGTTCGAGCCCCGCGTCAGGCTCTGGGCTGATGGCTCGGAGACTGGAGCCTGTTTCTGATTCTGTGTCTCCCTCTCTCTCTGCCCCTCCCCCGTTCATGCTCTGTCTCTCTCTGTCCCAAAAATAAATAAAACGTTGAAAAAAAAAAAAAAATTTAAAAAACTTTTTTTTTAAATGTTTATTTGTTTTTGAGAGAGAGAGATAGAGAGAGAGAGAGAGAGAGAGAGGGCAAGCAGGGGAGGGGCAGAGAGAGAGAGGGAGACACAGTATCTCAAGCAGGCTCCAGGGTCTGAGCTGTCAACACGGAGCTCTACATGGGGCTCGAACCCACGAGCTGCGAGATCATGATCTGAGCCGAAGTCGGACACGCAACCGACTGAGCCACCCAGGTGCCCCTCATTTGGTGTTATTTTAGCTCTGCCTTTGACTATGACTTAGAAAACTAGGCTGCTTGAAGATATGTTTTTGTTTTTGTCTGACAGATAGAATTTCTATTCAGTTGCCATCTTTGGAAGTGATCTCCGACGAGGACGACGACAGGTGTGTGCACTGGTGTTTAGTTTGGCCGGTTAAGGTATAACCTGCCCTGGGTTGTGTTTGTCTTTTTCCTCATTTTCATTACAAAATGTTAAATTGTTTCCTCCTCTCAGCCATTTCTTGTCAGTGTTTTCAGTAAATGTTGCTCCTAGAGAGATTTGATGCCATTTGCTTCAGGAGTTTACCAGTCGAGATTCTGAGGGCTCGAGGGGACAGCTGAGTTACTCTTTATCTTTTTTTTACGTCGGTTTTTAGCTTTACTGTTTTTTTTTTCCCTTCCAGAAATCAGTATGTTAAAACTGATGAAAGTAACAGCTCATCCATTATCTTCGCCGAGCTCACCTCAGAGAAAGAGAAGTCCTTAGAAGAATCTGGCATTGAAAATCAGAATAACAGATTGGTGAATTACACCACCAATGCAGTTACAAGAGATGCCAGTGAATTTGAATCATCCGGTTTACTCCAGGGAAATGGTTTGGCCGATTTGCCTTCCAGATCGATCGTCGAACATCAGCTGCCACTTAGGCATCATTCCGACTTAGAAGAGAATTTCGCATCCACTGAGGAATCTTCGGAAAACTTAAGTTTGTTGGGGCAGACGGAGGTAGGTAACTTTCCCAGAACCTACCGATGATTTGATGCTCAGCCATAGCAATTATGTCAAGGACCGTGACTAGCTGTGGCCTCTCCCTGCCCCCGCTGACTGCTCACCTTGCCCTCCCCCGTCTCCCCTCTCGCCCTTCATCTGCTTTGGTCAGCCTCTCCCCTCCACGTTCCCCCGCCTGTGGCCCTTGTGTTAGGTCTTCTCTCCTTTGCTTAGTTAGCTCCTACCACTCCTTTTCTGGTCTTCTCTAGATCTTCTCATTTGTGCCCCCTGGAGCTGGAAACATCATTCACACTTTTTGTGTTGTGTGTTAGCATCATGCTGTACACATATGTTTATGCATAAAGGTTTTCTGTATTTTGGAACGTGACTTTAGGAGAGAGGAGAGGAGAGATCCCCAAGTCCATTTTCACGACACTCATTAGGGTCACACTTACATGTCGGTGAGACTCCTGCATACTCTCCCTGGTGTTGGGAATTTGTGTTTAAAAAAAACAAAATAAATCTTAAACATTAACAGAATCTATATACAGTCCGCATGCTGGGATTACAGAGCTGTATGCCATCTGTATGTATGCAGAATTAATTCTCGTTGTCCAGGACCATGTGGCTCTGTGCATGTGCTTTTCACGAAACACAAAACTTTGAGCAGAGTCCTCCAGATCCAAAGGAGTTGCGTGTGAAGGACTGTTCATCAAAACCATTTCATTTCCCTGTATTACATTTGGGGGATTTTCCTCGGCACCTAAATGGGCTCTAGCAAGCTTAATTTTTGCTCACCTTTTCCTTGAATAAGTTGTTTATGGACCCGGTGAAGCCACCACAGTGCATATACCTTGAGGTATACAGAGAGTAGAATACCACACAGCCCTTCTTTGACATGGTGCTTAGCTTTGGAAACCGTTTGTGTTGCGAGCAGACCACATAGCCTCAGCCCCCGTGCCTCCGTGTCCCATTCAGGAGCTGCTCCCATGCTCCTACCGGGCCTACCCCTGCCCCCTTGGGTTATGACACACCGTTTTCGGTATTCCTTTATTTCCCTGTCTCCTTCACTAGACCCTGGGGCTTCTTGGGTAGACACGTGCTTGTCGTCTCTTTCCTGAGCACTTAGCCCCCGTGCTTGGCCTAGAGTAGGCAGGCGAGTATCTGTTGACTGAATGATAGGAGCAAATCATGCACAGGTGGGAGCCAGCTGTGTCGCCCCCCAGGTGCAGTACCACCTGATGCTGCACATCCAGATGCAGCTGTGCCAGCTCTCGCTGTGGGACTGGATAGTCGAGAGAAACCAGCGGGGCCAGGAGTACGTGGACGAATCTGCATGTGAGTACCGTATATATCTGGAAACATTGGGCTGGGAAATCAAGACATGGGCGGTCTTCCACTGTAGGAACTATCTCCGTGTGCTTTAGGGGAACTACCTCCAGGTGCTTTAGGGGAAAAACATCACCTTTTTAACATAAAGAAACAATGGTGCTTATTTCAACATTTTTTAAGAATGGAGGTCTATAAAAAGAGAGACGTGGTTTGTTGACACCTAAGCAGTAAGACGCTAGAATTCAGGTTAATGCTTTTGGGCAAAAAAGGTCTTTTAGAATTTTTGCAAGGAAATTTAAATATTTGTGTTATTTTTTGGAACATGACACTGTGATACTCTTGCAAAATTACACCCTTAAAGAAATCGTTACAGAAGGGTAGGGGGTGAAAAGTTTGTCTCTCTGAAGATCCAGATCCCCTTCCTTCCTCTGTAGTTAGATATCCTCTAGAAATACTCCGTCAGGTTAGTAATTTCTAAAATTACCATCACACTGGTTCTCAACTTGTGCCGCACATTAGAATCACCTAGGGAGCTTTCAAAAAGGTGTCGTTGATGAGAAAGAATAACTTTAAGGTGGAGTAAGCCGACCAACATGACTTTGGCTGGTGTTCAAGGTCAGCATCTGCAGTGAAAACTCCTATTCATAGTGTGTGCCCTTGAGAAGGGGTGATGAGAGGGGCATTGTGTGTCTGGAGTCTTTCTCCCCAAAACCCATAATGCCATCTAGTTGTAAGAAAACATCAGACAAATCTCTGTCTGAGCATGTTCTACGAAGTGTCTGACCAGTACTTCTCAAAACTGTCGTGGTCGTCATAAATAGGAAAAGTCTAAGGAACTGTCACAGACCCGAGGAGCCTCGTGAGACATGACAACTAAATGTAATATGGTGTCCTGGACGGAGTCCTGGAACAGAGAAGGGACATTCAGTAAGAACTAAGGAAGTCTGAATAGTTTGTGGGCTTGTATCAGTATTTGTGCATTATTGTGACAAATGTACCATACTAATGTAGGTGTTATTAAAGGGAAACTGGGTGTGGGGTAAGTGGGAGCCATACTATCATCTCCATTTCTCTGTAGATCTAACATTGTTTTAACAAGTAAAGTCTGTTTTTTTAAAAAGGCTGTTGTCTGAGACCACACAGTAATTTTTACATAATTGGTATTGGGATAGGGTTTGGCCTTTGGTATTTATTCGAAAATTCTCTTGTCGATTCTAATGTATATTCCGTTACCAAAATTGGGGACACAAGAGACTGGGTTTTAAGTAAAGCCTCAGCTAAATACTGAGTATTAATCATTTGCTGTTCACTCCTGATGACACTGTCACCCTTTATTTGGTCTAAAATACAGGTCATTTAACCCACCCAGAATCTTAGATTAGCTTCCAGTGAAGGCAGAAACATAATGCCTCCCTCAAACATTCGAACTCGACGGCGAACTCGACGTTCGCCGCTTCTTTGGTTTACCGTGTAATCAGAACCTGGCACGCTTTTCTCAGTTCAGTCGTGGCAAGGAATAGGCAGGGTATTTTCAGTGCCCTGTTGGGTTGTATCCGTTGCTGCACAGGCATCGTAGTGCTATACGCAGATGTTTCTACAAGAAGAATGGCTTATTAAAGTCTGTATGGAGTTGTTGATCTTTCAACTTCCGTTTGGAAAATAAGTAACGCGTCCCTCATGATGTATGGGATGTCTCCGATTTACACCATCCAGGACAGTAAGCCACCATCCAGGACAATGAAAACAGGGCAAGACCGTGTATGATGTAGCTAGCTAGAACGATACATATTTTTCTTCTAAAAATACTTTAAAATACAAAGGTTTTACTTTGTAGTACTCCGGCACCGTGTGCGTTCCTTCCTGTCGCGTGTAGTTTTACAGGAGCCATTCCCAACAGTCCAGAAGCAATAGACCCCGGTTTGTATCCTGCCTCTAGCACTCACTGGCCATAAGGCTTGGGTCAAGTCAGGGGGCTGTTCTCTGCCTGTTTCCTCCCCTGTGAAATGTGGATCGGCCCATGTGATCGGGTTTGAGGAGTGAAGCAGTCGGTGTGAAGGGTGCGGTGCTGAGGGAACGGAAAGTGTTCTCCCTGGATCGGGCCCGTGTGCGGCACCGAACCCTCTAGCTGGGGCCCGAGATGGGCACCTCTTACCGACAGACCCAAGGAAGGTAGTTGTTCCAAGGCTGTGAAAGCCCCAAAGCCCTCCTTCATCCCTGCGGACAGGGGGTCGTGGCCTCGGTGTGAGGGGCGCTGGTAGTAGAGGTGCTTGTGAGTGGTACCCTTGTGTACACACCCACGCACACAGTGTTCTGTCTTCTCAAGCACTGGGCTAAGGACTTGAGTTTCCTGAGGTACATGCCAGCTGGTGCAAAAGGGGAGCGTGGGGTAGGTGAGCTGCGTAACGACGTAGGCTCATCCAGGAGAAAGGAGCCTGTCTCGTGTTGTGCTTGAAAGTAAGCAGTCTGTTTAAGGTTTACAGTGGCTGACAACAGAAAAGCTATTAAGTTCTCGTTACGATGTTCACCGAAATAGCTTAGCTGGAAAACTCCAGGATTTTTGTCTTTATCAATTTCTGTTTTAGTCCTACAGAACTTTCCCGCCCTCTAAAGTTAGGTGTTATATCATCATGGTAATAGATGAATTAAATTATTTACTTTTCCCTATACTTCATTTTTCATTTGTTAGTCAATTTTGGAAACTGCAGCATTGCAAACGTCCACGTAATGGAAGCTCACTCCTCAAGCTAGCCTAATGTATCTGTTTTTTTATTCCATTATTTGTAACAGTGTCTCTAATCCACAGTGGGTTTAGGACACCAAATTTATTAGCTGTGAGGGATGTCAGGGGTCGAAGAAGATTTAAACCTAATTTAATCTAGCCACCTGATGCCCGAAGAATGGTTTGCAAGGTAATTATTACAGGGGCTCTTGAGTGAAATTAGTGACACCAATTCTGTTCACTAGGGTGCTGGTTTGTGGTGGTTTCTGAGCCACCTGAGGAGCCCTTCTTGTCTAATTTCTAGCCATTTTGGAATGTTGATTTTGTTGAAAATCTGAACGATGTTAATGTGTTTAATGTATTTAGAACTATGTAACATTGAGATGGTAATGTAATGAGTAAAAAGACAATTAGAGAAATAAAACTTCCTCTTTTACTTGAAGGTCCCTATGTTATGGCCAGTGTTGCAACAAAAATTTTTCAAGAACTGGTGGAAGGTGTGTTTTACATACACAACATGGGAATTGTACACAGAGATCTGAAGGTAAGTGGAGAGGCTGAGTCATTGAAAGCAGCAGTAATTTCGTATCAGGGAGGACGTGGCATTGGTTCTTTGAATTAGATGGAATTATGTATCCTCTTTCATTTATCTAGAGGATTATCATTATTTTTATGTAAATTATCATCCTATAGGTCCCGAACTTTAGATTGAATTTAAAGGCAGTGATCTTTGGGCATTTGAAAATTCTCCCTGGAGGATTAGTACTGGTTTTCCAGGTAGTAAGTGTGCGGAGTACTAATATAATTGAGGACATTAAATGTATTTAATGCGGACAAAAATCCTCATAGGTTATTGCAGCCTTAGAGGTAAAATCTGTTTCTATAATTGTGTATCTTCAAGGGAATTTAATATGGCCAATTTTTTTCTGCTGTTTAAAAAATCTGTGCTTATCCTGATTTTTAATCACAACAGGCTATCAAGAAAGAACACGTTTACCTCTTTGGCAGAAGAGTTTTAAGTGGCTTTTTTTTTTTTTTAATTTTTTTAACGTTTATTTATTTTTGAGACAGAGACAGAGCATGAATGGGGAAGGGTCAGAGAGAGGGAGACACAGAATCTGAAATAGGCTCCAGGCTCCGAGCTGTCAGCCCAGAGCCCGACGCGGGGCTCGAACTCACGGACCGCGAGATCATGACCTGAGCCGAAGTCGGCCGCTTAACCGACTGAGCCACCCAGGCGCCCCTTAAGTGGCTTATTTTTGAACAAAAAGTTGAATTGTGGAAAATGTATTTAAAAGAGTATTTGGGAACAAAAAAGTTAACGTGCAGATCATTTTATTTTTTGAAAAAAGTTTAGGAACCAAATGGTTTGTACATCCGGGATGTGCAAGCTGATGGGTTCAGTGTTGCCCGGGTATGTGTCTTAGCCAGAAACCGCGCGGTGAGTTACTGAAATTCCATGGCCAGTGCCACTTGGGGGTGCTATTTCAGGAGGTAAGCTAAGTCATGAAAGCCATATACAGAATGCCACATCTTCGCGGGGAGAAGTCGCTTCAAGTGCCCTTTGTACTTCTCACCATAAATATTCCTGAGGTTCCTTTTGCAGATGTCCTGTAGGGATAAGGGTCTTTGAGATAGCTTTATGAGGGTTTCCCTTAAGAGGTGGAATTCTGGCAGCATGATTCCCGCAGGTAGAATTCCGTGGTTATTGGTCAGTCTCAAAGGATAAGAGCGATGAAGTAGCCTGGCCAGAAGCTCCGTGTCCCTTATGTTGGAACCGCGCTGAAGGTACATGTAGATGGGAGACTCCCCGTTTCTTGTTAATAGGTTGACATTTGCTTCAAATTCGAGCAAGAGATTGATAATTGCCTCTCTGCCTCCAAAACACGCCTCATGGATAGCCGTTTGACCTTCGTGGTCCCGGGCATTCACTTGGGCTCCGTGAATTAGCAGTAAACGGATGCAGTTCACGCCCGCGGCCAGCGTTCGGCCTGCTTTGCTCGACGCCGTGCACACCGCCAGCTTAAGGGCCGTGTTCCCAGTGGAGGAGATGACGCAGTTAACATCTGCTCCACAGGCAATTAATGTTTCCATCATCTCCTTGTTGAGCATGTCTGCAGCCGTGTGAAGGGGCGTCATGCTGGATTCATTAACAGCATTGATGTGGGCACCATTTTGGGCTAAAATGGAGAGCACTGGATAGGTCCCATAGGTTATGGCCAGGTGGAGGGGAGAGTGTTTGTTGCTGTTGTCTACCCGAGCGTTGACTTGGGCTCCGTGTTCGCACAAAATGCGGAGACATGTTATGGCATCGTTCTGAATGTCTGTCAGGATCCTTCGTATTCTGTTCCCCGGTTTTGTCCACGTGGTAGAAATGATCGGCCAGTGCAGCAGCATCAGGTGAAGTGTGGTAAGGCCTCTTGTGTCCCTAAAATAGTTATTCATCACAGATTATACTGTACCCACAAATGTCTGCGCTATATCCACAAGTATCTACACTGTATCCACGAATATCTATGCTGTATCAACGAATGTCTACGCTATATCCATGAATACCTACATTGTATCTACACGAAGAATTAGTGCTCAAGAAGGGAATGTCTATTTGAAGTAATTCTCCTCAACTAGTTGGAAGAAGCGTTTGGAAATCTGCATGGCCGTTTAGTCCTCGGGGTATCACGGCGTTTTGGGGGGACAGGGTGCTGTGCATCACAGCATTGGAGGGGCCTAGCTTCCTACAGCAGTTTCAGTTTTGTTACCCCTGCTGGGACTGGCCTCTCCGAGGCTGTATGTTAGTTAATCCTGTGCCCCAGCACCTCACACGGTGCTGTGGTTTAGCAGCCACGCGGGAGAGTTCCGTGGGCCTGGGTGTGACCTGGTCTTACCGCAGAGCTGAGCCGAACCGGGCCAGAACCCCCGCCGACGTGGCTCTTCATGGCCCTGCATCTGCTCCCCGCGTGTGGGGAGGTGGAACAGAAGACAGAGTCGAATCTGGAGACCCACAGCCCCCAGTTAGTGAAACCAGTTGGTCTTCACTCCCTGCGCCAACTCAGGTGCAGCCAGGGTTTTACAGCGGCCCCCGTGCGCCCCTCTGCTGAGGTCTCTCCGGGTGGCCTCCAAACTTGCTTTATTTGGCAGAGAAAAGGGAAGGCTTATTATGAATAGCTGACCGATCTGCTGAGATTTGGAAATGACTTTCAGTTCGCGTGTATTTATGTAGCGTAAGGCCCCAGGCTAGGGAGGGATAGGGTAAAACAGTCTCTGCCCTTGCAGGCCTGACAGTCTGGCACGAAAGGTGTTTCAGTAGCTAGGCCAGAATTACCTGTGGGGAGAGTTCTAAGAGTTATGAGGGCCCACGGGGGCGGCCTGTGGTGGAAGGGTCGGAAAGGGTGCACCGAGGGGCCGCTGTGGAGGAGGGGGCGCGTTGGTGATGTCCAGTCGTGGAAGGACAGCGCGAGGGTCTGCAGAGCTGGGCAGGGGTGAGGGGGGAGCCACACAGGTTGGGGGGCTTTTCTGGAGCATAGTGAGGATTTGGGGCTTTACTTTGCTGTAATGTTATGGGGCCAAGAAGATGTTGCTTCACTAGGTAGTATTTATCGGGCACTTAGTGCCTGGCATTGGTCTAGGTGGTGAAGACAGGTTGAGGAGCCACACAAGCTTCTCTTTTGTGAAGCGTACTTTCTAGGGGTGGGTGATAAAAAGATAATCCGTTGTCTGTTTCTGTTTACTTATTTTTCACCCTAGCTTAGGGTGTTAAACTCCTTGAGGGCTGCGACCAGGACTTAACGCATTTTCCACAGCATCATTGCTGAGCGCTTAATTCTCAGGATGCTTTCAGTGGGCTGCCTGGTGTGTATTCCTGCGTTTCGGCCAGTTTTTCAGAGGCTCTCATCTAGTCAGTAAGGAAACGGGCTCATTCGAGACCTAGGATTTTGTAGTCCATGACACCGAAGGATGGGTGAGTCCGGACGTGACCGGGAAGGGTAACCTAAGTCATGCATCTCCTCACTTAGAAGTGATCCCCGTCGAGTTACCTTACTTCGGGGTCAGCGCCATGTTCTAGCAAACAGAGCAAACTTTGCGCCTTGCGGTGTTTGGCAGCCAGATGAATGGGGATGATGGACTGCGTCTGCTTCGGGGGAGAAACCGAAATACGTTACAAGGAGCCCTGTGCAGGGAGAAGTGGCCATTGTGTCAGCCAGCTGTTTTGGAGGAAATACGTGTATTTAGTATCTCAGTTCGGTATTTTTTCTGGTATGTGCATGGAAATTTTCCTTCCTTTTGACTGTTTTAAAGGACCCCAAACCAGTGAGTTTCTCATTATAAAACCTGTGTTTTACATAAATGCAGATTTACCAAGGCAACAGAAATCACTTACTGAAAGCTTTGGAAGTTGATTCTTGTGGGGAGCTCATAGGGGAAAGTTAACGGTAATTGCTACTAAGTCACTTTGTCCTTAAATTAACCTGCAGGGTGATTGACAAGTGCGGTTTTGTGTTTTTTCCTACTTTGCCAGAGTTATAGTCTCAGGAGTAACACCCACATTTCCGGGGTCTCAGAGAGAACGTGGCGTGTGTCCTGTGACTCGCCGAGCTGTTTATGCCGGTTCTTAAAATGCATATGTATGTAATCAGTGGCTTCACAGTGTGACAGCAGGATGAGGGAAGAAGGTGGGGTAAGGGAGAGGGTGACTTTTTGAAAAAATAACTATAAAGGTAATTGTATAAAAATGTAGAAAATGATAAAGCATATGTAAAAAGGGGAAAAGTAATCCCTTCACACAGCTGTCATCACCATATCTGAGAGGATGGCATCAGCATTGTGCCAACTAAACTAGAACTAAACGCGTTCTAGTCCTTTCGCGTGTCCGTGTGTGTGTGTGGTAACTGGTGGGGGGGGGGGGGGACGTCGACTTAGGAGGGCCTGCTCTGGCCATGCGGTGCGCTGGGGGTGACCCGTGGGGCTGCGGGTGTGGTGGGGCCTCGAGGAGCCCGCGCGGATTAGGTGGTGGGCCTTTGGAGCAGCGTGTCTTTTCTCTACAGGTGGCTGAGCAGAAAGTGGGGCCGGGGGGGGGGTACCTGGTTCAGGAGGAGTCGGTAGCTGGAGTCGGAGTTGGCCAGAATGGTCATGGGCTGGTTGACGGGGTGGCTTCTCAGGAGCACCCGGATGGCCGCACAGTCCTGCCTCATGATGGCCTCGTAGAGCCTGATGTGGAGGGCCGCGGCTGGGCCTTCTTCCAGGGGCTTGGCCCCGTCGGCCACCAGCTCCCTGCTGCCTCTCTTGGTTATGTTTCCCATGAGCAAAACTTCAAAGAGTAGGGACTTGGAAGTTCAGGGGACACTTGTGACAGAATTGGTCAATTTTAGTCTCATTATGACCCCTTCAGTTCCATTCTAGAACTGTGAAGTTCTGTGAAGGCTTGTATCTGTGAACAAGGTTCACTTTTCTATCAGGCTCAACTTTTTAAAGCTTTGTTGTTAGGTCATACAGTGGCAGATAGAAACATGGTTTGGGGACTTTTTTCAGTCACAAAAACAGCCAAATTATCGTGTGCATGAGATCATTTCTGTGTTATTCTCCATTCGGCGATAGTTAAAAAAAAAAGAACAAAGCTAAAACAGGAATTTATAGGTGCAAATAAAAAATTAAAATTATTACATTTAAAGTAAGAAAAGCCAACTTTTAACCTAAATACGTTTTTTGTTTTGAGTAGAAGGCCTCTTCCCCTCAGTGTGGGCGCAGGTCTGTGCTGGCACAGGACTAGTTACATTGGGAGAAGTTTTGGGTCTGCACCGGTTGCTTAAATAGAGCTGAATGTGTCCCTTCACAGTCGCAGCCCTGGCTAACAGAAAAGAATCATCCAGGAGCTTTTTACAAATATCAAAATGTTCTCATTAAAAAAAGAAATCTGGGGCGCCTGGGTGGCTCAATTGGTTGAGCGTCCAACTTCGGCTCAGGTCATGATCTTGCGGTCTGTGAGTTCGAGCCCTGCATGGGGCTCTGTGCTGACAGCACAGGGTCTGCTTGGGATTCGTTCTCTCTCTTTCTCTCTCTGCCCCTCCCCTGCTTGCTCTTGCTCTCTCTCTCTCAAAATAAAAAAATAAACTTAAAAAGAAAATCAGTCTTTGGCTTGTTGGAGAAGATGATAGTTTTTAAAAGCTTCTCAGGGAATTCTGACGCTCGGCTGACCAGTTGTGAACAAAGTGTGCTCTGTTAGTGGTTCTCAAACTTGGAATAACGTGGGGACTTCTATTACTATTTTTTTGTTTATTTATCTAGAGAGAGTGTGGGGCAGGGGGAGGGGCAGAGAGAGCGAATCCCAAGCAGGCTCTGTGCTGCCAGCCTGGAGCCCAGTGCAGGGCTCGAACTCATGAACCGTGAGATCATGACCTGAGCTGAAATCAAGAGCTGGACACTTAACCAACTGAGCCACCAAGGCACCCCAACACGGAGAACTTTAAATAATACTGCTGCCTGCGTGCACCCCCAAGAATTCTGATTTTATTGGTCTGTGGAATGGCTTGGATATTGGGATTTTTTTTTAAAGCTCCTTGGTGATTCTAATGTGCACTTGAGTTTTAGAACCACTGCTCTAATTTTTCATTTTTGAGGGGCTCCCTGCTCCTGAGTTGAAAACTCTTAATGTCTATGCATTTTTACAATTTGTTTGAGAACACCAAGGAATTGTTCTGTTTGTTTACAGCCTAGAAATATTTTTCTTCATGGCCCTGATCAGCAAGTAAAAATAGGTGACTTTGGTCTGGCCTGCACGGACATCATACAGAAGAACACAGACTGGATCAATAGAGATGGGAAGAGTAAGTTTATTTTGGTTGTGTTCTTTTCTATCTTTTTTTTTTTTTTTTGGCATTAAGGAAAAAAGAGGCATGATTGAACTTGTGGATATATTTTCACAAATGTTAGAGACATACAGTGCAGGTGGGGGAGGGGCAGAGAGAGGAGGAGACACAGAATCCAAAGCAGGCTCCAAGGCTCCGAGCTGTCAGCACAGAGCCCGACGCGGGGCTCGAGCCCACAAACCACGAGATCATGACCTGAGCCGAAGTCGGACACTTAACCGCCTGAGCCACCCAGGTGCCCCTGTGCTTAAAGAGAATCACAAAGACTTAATATAATAGCAAAAGTAAGATAAAAACAAAAAGCAACCATCGTTCCTTCGGGGGCTACAGTGCCCTGCTCAGAGTCCGTGTTCTTTATTGTAGACAGTGTGAACTCCGCAGTGTTTAAATGTCTGGCTTTTCCAATCGTAGGAATGCCCACGCACACTTCCAGAGTGGGTACCTGTCTGTACGCCTCCCCTGAGCAGTTGGAAGGATCCGAGTATGATGCCAAGGTAGTATTCGCTGCCTTTCTCCCTTTTGTTAGACGGAGTCTGCGGTCATGAGTAGCAGAAGCGCAGATAAATGCGATGGCCGGTCTCGTGCAGAGGAACTGGGGAGATAACTGAGCAGGGTACCTTGTCTGTTACATCAAACTGTCAGAACAGGAAAGCTAGCTTTTCAGCAGAGTCTGACGGCACTGACTTTTAGGCTATTTTACCGCTCATAAATCCGTGGGCGTCATAAATTATTTTTGAAATGAGCCTTCCCTTTAGAAGGTCACTGTTAACCTCGGGATGCTAGAATTCATAGAAGCCTGTTTTAGCCTGCCTTTCTTCTGTTTTCTTAAAAAAATGCTAAATAACGCTACAGGAAACTGTGGTTCTTGATTCCCTTTGAAGTAGAATGAAGATACTGAAGAGTTTTAGTCCGTTTTGTTCCTTGAAGGAATGTCGAAGTAAATCCATTTCTCAGAATAACAGCCTAATAGATTTTCTTTCTTTTGATGAATCATTCAGCTTTTTAGTGACTAGGAATAAACTGTCAGAAAAAACCATGGCGGTTCCTAAAATCCTATCTGGCAAAGGCTTTTCTCTAGAAAAACTCTTTCAGGCAAAGTAACACATTTTCTGCAGCTTGTTGAACTTCCCCAGAATGCTTACCCATGTCTAGAGGCAGAGGGGGCCCCACCGGAGCAGGCCGCAGGGACACTGTGACCCCCTTAGTTGGGACCAGCCCTTGTGGGCTCACACCTCTCGCTCTGGCTGCTCCAAGCCTGGATTTGCAGGGAAGTGATAGTGTGGTAGTGATTGTGGGTGCTGGGGGTTACCCTGCCGCTCGCCTGGCTGTCCATCCTTTGTGCCCGTGGATGCCCCTTTTTGCTGTTTAGAGACAGGGATTGTGACAGTACCAGTCACCTCTCCCTCAGGGCCATTGCTGCAGGTGGCAGACACATGCTGCTGTGAGGGGTGAGTCCGCCCACTAGGTTTTCTTCCTCGTGAGGTCTGTGAACCATCCTTCCTTACAAAGGAAAGGGTACTCTCTCCCTGTGTGTTTCACCACTAAATTCCCTTTCCTCCGCTTTCTCCAGTCAGATATGTATAGCTTGGGTGTGATCCTGCTGGAGCTCTTTCAGCCGTTTGGAACAGAAATGGAGCGAGTGCAAGTTTTAACAGGTTTAAGAACTGGTCAGATACCTGAATCCCTCAGTAAGAGGTGTCCTGTACAAGCCAAGTATATCCAGCTCTTAACTAGAAAGAACGCATCTCAGAGACCGTCTGCTGTTCAGCTGCTGCAAAGCGAACTTTTCCAGAATTCTGCAAACGTATGTATATATGTATTTTCTTCATTCTTTTTTTTTAAAGTAAACTGCCCAACGTGGGACTCAAACTCACAACCCCAAGATGAAGAGTCACGCGCTCCACTGACTGAGCCAGCCAGGTGCCCCTTGTATATGGATTTTTAATACTGGGGAAAATATGAAGCTTAAAATAGAATTTGAATTGTGAATCTGATTTCACGAGGAACAGTTGAGCTTAGAATAAAGTTTGTGGGAGCCAGACATTTAAACTCCTTCCCAGAGTTCCCAGTAACACACTTTTCATAGTCCAAGAAGCGAGGTGACCACTGCCGACCGTCTACCGTAAACATGTAATTGTAGGCTGTGCTTTTTAGCCCCATCTTGCTAAGTCAGAAGGCTTTCTTTTTCTTTCCAACCGTGATGTATAACCTTTTCTAAATGATTATAACACACCTACTAGTAAAAAGGAGCACCTGGCAAAGGGTGAAAGCAGGAATTCGTGGGGGGAGGTGGAGGGACGGTGGCAGAGACCGCCTTAGCCCGTCTGCGATCCTTCCGCATGCAGGTGTGTGTCTGGTTCTCAGTCCTGTGATCGCCCCAGGACACCCCCCTTCCTTTCCTCCTTCCAGACGTGTTACAGAGCCAAGCACCGTCCCTGGTCTGCATGTACCGGAGAAACATCCATTCTGTTTCTCTAGAAACTTTCTGAGGTTTAACGAAAGCTTGATTCAAAGATACATTCGCAGATCCTCTAGCGATTTGCTCCTCCAAGTGTGGGGGAGGGCTGATGAGAATGCACAGGGTCTTGGGCTCCACCCCAGACGTGCCGAGTCAGAATCCGCATTTAACAAGACACCCCGAGTGAGTTGCACACCCTGTGCTGGAGCAGTATTGCATTCACTGCCCTGGTCCTCACGGTGCAGTCTCCAGGCAAGCAGCATAAAATCCTCAGGAACCTGCTAGAATTCTCAGGCCCTCTCTGGTGCCCTGACCTAGTCCGAGAGAAGTCCCGGGGAGGGTGAGGGAGCAGCGGTCTGTGCTTAACACACACCTGAAGTGGCTCTGATGCACGCTAGTCTGGGAACTATTTGTGCCATCTGTTTAGTGGATCTGTTTCCTACTTAAGGCTTACTAATTTTCAAGTAAAACCGTGAATTTCACTGGCTTGAATGATAAACAGGTGGGTGTAGTACTTTGCCGAGTCTTTGAAAATAGCAGATGTGGTTATTAAATTTATCTCCTCCTCCCATTTAAGTCAGATATTAGATGGGGCGCCTGGGTGGCTCAGTCAGTTAAGCGTCTACCTTCAGCTCGGGTCATGATCTCACAGTTCGTGGGTTTGAGCCCCGCATCGGGCTCTGTGCTGACAGCTCAGAGCCTGGAATTCTTTATGATATAGCCTACACATGCCTATAGAGATAAAATTTGTACATACAGGCAGTCATTGCTTTGCGTGGTCATACAGACTGAAAATGACCATGCTGAGCTCAAACCATGCAAATGGATGTTAGTAGTCAATGGGAAGTTACAGTTGTCCCGTGACCTTTAAAAATGTTTCTCAGAGAGGCACCCACATGGCCCAGTCTGTTAAGCATCTGACTTTGGCTCAGGTCATGATCTTGTGGTAAGTTTGAGCCCCGCATCCGGCTCTGTGCTGACAGCTCGGAGCCTGCTTCAGATTCTGTGTCTCCCTCTCTCTCTGTCCCTCCCCTGCTCATGTTCTCTCACTCACTCTTTCTCAAAAATAGTAAAAAATTGTTTTTAAATAAAAATGTTTCTCCAGACATTAAAACTTGTCAGTTTCAGATGTACATGGAAACGAAGCCAGTTGTAAAACTAGTATTTAGTGCACTGTGATTAAGAAAGTGTTCAGGAGTGGCGTGAACAGCGCCTGCTTCCATCTCCTAAGTAGAATTTAGGATACAGAATGAACGTCTTTTCTATGCCTTGGTGCCTTGTGTATTCCTTTTCTTTTTTTTCTTTAACATGTATGTATTTAAAAAAAATTTTTTTAATATTTATTTTTGAGAGAGACAGAGCACGAGGGGGGGGGGCAGGGGCACAGAGAGAGGGAGACACAGATTCCGAAGCAGGCTCTGAGCTGTGAGCTGTGAGCATAGAGCCCGATGCAGGGCTTGAACTCACAGACCGTGAGATCGTGACCTGAGCTGAAGTCGGACACCTAACCGACTGAGCCATCCAGGTGCCCCAGTGTTTTATGTATTTTTGAAAGAGTGCACACACACAAGTGGGGAAGGAGCAGGGGGAGTTGGGGACAGAGTTTCTGAAGTGGGCTCTGTGCTGACAGCAGAGAGCCTGATGCTGGGCTTGAACTCGTGAACCGTGAGATCCTACCCAAGCTGAAGTCGGACGCTTAACCGACTAAGCCACCCAGGTACCCCTAACTGTACACTCCTAAGTTTGGATTGGCTCCCAACATTTTATCCTTTGCACTTCCAGTGTTGTGAAATATCTCCCAAGGGTTTTTCAACATGAATTTTGCTGTTACTTTCTCTGGGACATCTTCATCCTTTTCCTCATTTATGTTAAGTCATCTTCCTGGGCCCTGGGGCTGCGCATCCCATCTGTCTGGTGGCGGCAGGAGCAGCAGCCCCACAGTCAGCTGTTTCTTCTCGAACATCACTTAGGTGTGATATGGTTTCCCCTCCAGCATCATCGCTTCTCATTAGCTTGGGGCACTTCTGTCTTGGTTGGCTGGTTCCGTTTTCAGTTATTCATTTTATTTCAGTTATTTATTTATTTATTAATTTATTTATTTAAAAAGATCTTAATTTTTTTTAATGTTTACCTATTTTTGAGAGAGAGACAGACTGCAAGTGGGGGAAGGGCAGAGAGTCGGGGAGACACAGAATCTAAAGCAGGTTCCAGGCTCAGATCTGTCAGCACAGAGCCTGATGCGGGACCGGACCCCATGAACTGTGAGATGTGAGATGACACAAGCTGAAGTCGGACGCTTAACCAGCTGAGCCACCAGGGGACCCAGTTATTCATTTTTAAAAACTGTCTCATGGGTTTGTCACTGGGGACGAGTAGGCAACACAACCACACACATTGGCAGTACTGACGCAGTGACCAAGCACTGACAGTCAGAGTGATGCTTGGCCCCTGGTCGTACATCGTGGACTGAGGTGCTGACAGTTGCGGTTATGCAACAGTGGGAACCTCCCCCTCGAACACATTGCTGGGTGCCTGGCGCTGCTTCCCTAGCCGCGGTAACTGGAATTCAGGCCCACCGGAAGCATGCGGAGGGAGGAATGCCTGGATGTTTAAAATGGAGGAAGCCGTTTTAATGGAGCTTAAAATGTTCTTCTTACAGGTTAACCTCACTCTACAGATGAAAATAGTAGAGCAAGAAAAAGAAATTGAAGAACTGAAGAAGCAGCTGAGTCTCCTTTCTCAGGACAGAAGGGCTAAGGACGACACGAAGGACGGGAGTGTGCCCGTCTCGCCTTCATCAGGCTCTGTAAATGTGACCTTGGACTTCTAATCCTTCAGTCAACTGGAATGTAAATTTTTAGTCTTTATTAGGGTATGGATGGTATACTTGTATTTAGTGAACCTGTACAAGACTTATTAAAGTTGTAGAAGTTCCCCCAAACTGCTTTTCCTTCAGGCATTCTTCCACAAGCCAGCATTCTGGACTGAAGCCTTCTCTAAACTAAACCTATTTTTTTGCCCTTGTCCTTGTCTATGAGTTCCTGATTTTTAATATCACGGTCTCTGCCGTCTCTGAAAGCAGAGATTTAGACACCGGGCTCAATTTGTTCTCCTTTGAGCTCTGCCTGTCGACCACCAAGCCCTCCTCTGGAACATTCTGCACAGATCTGGGTTTGTGCCCATCCCATCACTGCCCACGCCCAGGCCTGCACGCTCGCCGGACTGGATCACTGCCCGTCTTCCTCCCCCTTCCGTGCCATTGCTGCCAGTTCATTACCAGGAAGACATCTGTGCAGATCACTCCCTGGCTCAGAAGCTCCTGCTGGCTGTCTGCCGCCTCTGAGATACAGCTTCAGCTTCTTAGCATTACAGTGTGCATCATCCAGCCTTTCTGTTCCCTTCACCTTCAGCTCGGCGTCCTTCCAAAACCACGCCCTTCTTGAGCTTTGTGCCTCTTCCCCCAGATGATCTGAATGATCTCACGGTAGCTCTGGGATGTGTGTACCTGTTCTCCCCGCCCTGTTCCCACGGGGCGCGCCTTTGCTCCCACAGGGCCGGCTCCCGGCCAACCTATGTTCCCCAAAGGCAGCCATGGGAGATGTTCACTGCATCTCAGAAACGTCTGCCACGTAGCCTGCAGCCATCCTGGTATATTGCACACAATGTTGCTGAGTTTTAAATAAAGGAAAACCATAAATTGTGATACCTTTATTCATTCTAGACAACTGAGCTAAGCAGACTTTGATTTTAGTACAAGTCCTTTACCCCCAACAGGCAGGAAACAGCACCATTCATGAAGTCAGCCTTTTACAGGTACCGAAATTCACTGAAGGAGCTTGAGGGCAGTGTTGAAGGGGGCCAGGTTCTCACACGCCCTCATCCACTTCTGCACGTTGGCCGGCACTGTCATGCTGCCGCCTCCCGTTTGCTGGAGCACGGACCACAGCACCACATCTGCCACAGTGAGTTCATTCCCAACCAGCCAGGGGCTCTTGCCAAGAGCGGAGTTCATGGAGCGGAACACAGCGGCTTTTTCTTTACTGCTTCCCTCTTTTAGCTGAAAAACCGCTATATCTACCCAGCTATCTATGAGGGTTAAATTCACAGCATTCTGCTTCTGGCCAAACAGAGAGAACAGAAACCGGGCGATGTTCCCTTCTCCTTCGATGGGACACATCGTTTGGACGCTGAACTTCATCTGCGTCTTCGGCACTGAAGGGAGAAAAGCACACCATGTAATGGCCATGAGAGCAGCCCTCAGAAGGAAGTGCCTGAACGATGGGGAAGGGGATTTGCCAGTTGTGAACCGGTGGCAAGGGAAAGGGGTTTCAAGATCACGATTTTAGCCTGTCTCCAAAAAGTGCACTTTTCAAGAGAGTTTAAACCGGATGGGTGGAGAACGTAAACTCTGTTGAAAGAGTAAGCGTTTCTGGTATTTGATTATGATGGTTTTCAAGCTAGAAAGGCCCTCAGACCATCTACTCCAAGCCCTGTGCCTAACAATTTGCAGGATGAGGACTGGTCACCAGGAGTCCCACGTGCCATGCTGGGAGCTCCGTCTACTTTCACGAGGGCTCCTTACGGGTTGCTGAGGCGGCGAGGGGGTTCTGGATGAACCTCGCTCTGGATGAACGAGGGGGTTCTGCTCACTCCACTACCATATAAACGTAACCAGGAGAGGCATACGTCAGAGGGACGGCGAAGAAAGGACAGCCTGCCACCCTTTCCAGGCTATTTGAAAAGATAACGCTGATGTCCCTGTAATACGTCTGGAAATGGGAGGTCAAGGTGGCCAAGACTGCCCTTTCTCTCCTGCTCTAGCTGGTCAGACAGGATCCTCCCTAAAACCGCTGTCAGAGACGCTAACCTTCCTAGAGGAAGGAGGACATCTTTGCCTCAAGGTTCATCTGTGCTCCTTTTCTAGAACTACCTGACATGCTTCCTAGACTTTGAGAGAATTTGACCTGATAGTAAGTCATGGTCCTGGCCCCTTAGGAAAGGCACGGTGCACGGCTCAGTCAAGGGCACATGAGCCCAGCCCAGGGCCGTCTGCTTACCATTCTTCCAAATTAGAGTAAAACCCAGCTGATACTCGTGACGGGGCTGTTTTTTGGTCTGGTCGCCAAAGCACTTGAGGAGGTTTTCTGGCACACTCTTAACTGCAGAGTGCGTGTGAACGGTGGACAGGACCCTGTAGTGGTCACACAGGAGCCTGTGCAGCACGAGCAGGGACAGGGGAGGGGAGGCAGGGTTTGCGTTGATCACGATGTCTTTCAGCGCCCCGTAATCCTGCGGGAGAAACCCAAACATGAGGAACGTTAACAGCAACTCGATTGTATGTAATTGTACCAGGTGCCGTTCTTAGGGCCTGACCAGGGTTATTTAACTGGGTCCTCGACGCCCACGAAGAAGGTCCTGCTCTCACCCCATCTCACAGCTGAGGAAGCTAGTTCTGGGGGGCAGATGACCCGCCAGGCCCACAGCTTGGTAAGAAGTGGAGCGGGGACGGGAGCCGACTGCAGCCCCTTCACCTCTGCGCTGTTGGCCCTCGACACCGTGAAATCAGGAAAACGACACATGAAGAATGACACCACTGGGGCAGCAGGGTGGCTCCGCCGGTTGAGCACGTGGCTCATGATTTTGGCTCAGGTTGTGATCTTGCAGTTGGTGGGACTGAGTCCCACATCAGGCTCTGCGCTGACTGTGTGGAGCCTGCTTGGGATTCCCTCTCTCCCTCTCTCTGCCCCTGCCCTGCCTGTGGGCGTACTCTCAAAATAAATACAGGTAAAAAAAATAATGGCACTACTATTTGTTCCTAAGTTATTGAAGAAAAAAAAAACCCCACACACGCAATTACTCCATTCACTGAATCTTTCCAACACCAGACCACCTAACAGGACAGTTTCTATGTCAATTTGTGTGTGAGTTACGTGTCAATACCAAGTCCCCTGAAAAAGGGCACAGTTCCAAATGTCCTTGGTGATGGCAAGTGGGCAAAGTCTAAAAAACTAGGTGTTAACTGAAGTGCTATGAAGTGCTAAAATGTACTGCTCTTTTAGATGCAGACTTTATGCATTCATTTTAATTTTCTTTTTGAGAGAGAATGGGCACGTGTGCAGGAGGGGCAGAGAGAGGGAGAGGGAATCCCAAGCAGGCTCCACACCCAGTGCCTTGGAGCCCTAAATGGGGCTCGATTTCATGATCGTGAGATCATGAGCTGAGCTGAAATCAAGGGTCAGAAGCTTAAGCAACTGAGCCACCCAGACGCCCCTCCCTCCTTTTTTATTTTAGAGAGAGTGGGCACAAGCAGGGCAGAGGGAGAGAGAGAGATATTCTTAAGCAGGCTCCACACAGCACAGAGCCAAATGCAGGGCTCGATCCCATGACCCTGGGATCATAACCTGAGCCAAACTCAAGCTGCACACTCAACAGACTGAAGCACCTAGGAGGCCCATGTTATAATAAATGAACTCTTACAACACTCTGGAGGCCAAGTTCCTCGGCTTTCTGTACACAGCCTGCCACAATCTGGCCAAGAGTCTTGCCCCTCCTGACCGAAGCCTGTCAGGTCAACCTACGGTGAATACGCTGCAATTCTCTGAACAGCATCACTCGACGCTGTGCCTTCTGAGGTAACAAAATTCATCTTATGCACCATGTGCCCTGGGAAGCCTTCCCAGCACCCTGACACACTGGCACAGCTGTGTGTGATCGCCCACTCATCAACCCGACTGGCTCCCTGAGGAGCCTGGCTGGGTCTCTGGGTGCTCAGTGCAGGCAGACATACCGGATGAGGAAAGAACCCAAGCGCAGAGGTCCTGAGTTACCGGGACGCGCTGCGACCACACCTCCACGTGTTCACGCTTCCCCGAGAGCTCCACGTCCATCACCGATTCCAGAGGACGGGATTAGCAGAGGTTCTTGGGACCCCCCTTTTGTGCCCTCAATAAACACCACTTTGAAATGAGATTCTTTCTCTGCATATCAGACTGTCACCTAAGCTAGCTAAATCCTGCAGACTGATCACTAAAGGCGGTGCGCGCAACTTAATTCTAAGACCGCAAACTGAATGTAACAAAAGACACTTGACATGTGAGACTGTAGCTGGGCAGCCAACGCTCTGAAGTCCAGGCTGCTGTCAGGGTCAGGATGGACTTACGTGAACCAGAGAAATGCTCAGGTGACCTAAGGTCTGTTTCTCCAGGCTCGGAGGCTGTGAATGACACCCACCTCCGGCCTGCGTCACACGTGGCATGGAATGGCGGGAGCTGTGACCGGACTCCTTTCCTTGCCTAAGGGTGTTCCCAGCTCTTCTCCACCAGGTCTGAGAAGTCAAGCAGCTTTAGTGCTTGCTCTGGCTTTGCTCATAGCTCACGAATCTTGTTTTGTGCACAGGCACAATCGTTGAGGGGAGAAAAAAAAGAACATGCTCCTCGTACCCACCTCTGAGAACTGGAAAACCAAAGCTTGAATCACGCGAGCACAACTTTCTGGCACTCACAGCAGCCGAGCGTGCTGATGTTCTTTAGCTCTCCAGGTGAACTTACCTTTCCAAGCACTGAGTTTAAGTCCAACGCGCTGGTCGAGAAAGCAGCGGGCTCGTCAGCTTGGATTATGTTGGTTACGTCCACGTCTGCGTCTGGTGTCTGAATCATCTTCGAGAGGCCGTCAACCGCAGCTTTCAATTCATAGAGACGTTTTAAAATATCATCTTGGCGGGACTCAAGGGCTTGAAGAGATGGGTCGGACTCTTCCTAAACAAACCAACATCAACACGTTCATCTCCTCTAACGTCACAGAAGCATTTACATTTGATCCTTTGTCTTCTGCTGAGTTCCATGAATTCATCAATACCCCCCCACCTCTGAAAAGAATTAAAATGAAGTAGCAGAATCATCTCATTTTCCAATAGGTCCTGCAAATCGATCCACAAATGTTTCAGAACAAATAAAGAATGTGACTGAAAGCCATTCTGAAATTGTAGGACTATTTCAGGTAATTTAAGAACAGAGGAGAATGATGGATGAACATAAATCTTATTTCTTTATTCTCAGTATCAAATTAGTTCAAAATACTTTGCTTCAACAAACAGAAAAAGATGGGGGGGAGGGCAATGAGAATGTAACTGAGAAATTTATACAAATAGGAGAGAAAATGGAGCAGAAGCAGGCTCAACACAAAGTGTCATTGGCTTGGAAAGGTATGTCCATGGAGTCAGATGATCTATTCCCCACATCGTTCTTAAGGCAATGCTGGCACTCTCTTAGAGTCATCCAGAACTTTTTCACACTAACATCCTTTACTCACTGAATCTCTGCATTCTTCTTGCCTGGTATAGTCACTGCTATACAGTGAGTAACCAATAACATTCACTGAGGAATAAGTCTCAAACCTCTACAGGCTTACTTTAAAAAGCACTAACAACCCTCTCAATAAAGTCACATCGTACAACCTATTTCCAGATTCACGAGCTCTCATAACGGATAATCCATTTTGAGCTGAGAGAAGAGTATGTTAAGCAAGAAGAAAATGCTCGTAACTAGAAAGAATAGTCAATACGGCAGTGACCTTGACGTGACTGTAAACGTGCACTCACGATGCACTGTATTTTGTGTGCTGGTAAGCCTGATGTTCTCAGGAACTTTTCTTCCTCGCACAGCCACTCATAACACTGCCCTCGCACAGATCTAGTTCATCACCAGGTGAGGTCCATTTCCTGGAGTTCATCGGCTTCTAAGCTTTCCTCAGCTGTCACTGCCCAAGTTGAAGACACCACTTCTCACCTAGCCTGCTTCCGCTGGTCACCTTGCTCCCATTGGGGTCACCCTTCCAATCCGTCCCTAAGATGGCAGAGAGATTAAAACAAATGTTGATCCAGTCACCCCACCTCCATGTTAACCTCTTAGGCTCTTTGCCTAAAAAACAAAGCCCTTAAGAAATAGTCTGCATTGGAGCACCTGGGTGGGTCAGTGGGTTGAGCGTCCGACTCCAGCTCAGGTCACGGTCTCAGGCTTCATGAGTTCGAGACCTGCATCAGGCTTACTGCCATCAGTGAAGAGCCCACTTTGGAACCTCTGTCCCTCTCTCTCAAAAATAAACATTAAGAAAGAAAGAGACAGAGAGAGAAAGCAAGCCAGCCAGCCAGCCTGTCTGACTTGTCCTCTGGGTACTTCTCACATATCGCTCCCCCTGGAGCTGTGCTCTACCTATGCTGCCCTTCGGGTCCCTAAAACACACCATGTCCCCACCTACCACAGGGCTCTTATTTATTCTGTTCCCTCTATCTGCAACACTCCTCTCTCTTCTCCTAGACCTTAATCTGCACTTTCTCGCCTCCCCTAGCCTGCCACTCTGGTTTAAGCTCCAAAAGCAAAGAAACGTAAGATAATTGGCTTGCGGGTGGAGCAAAGAAGAACAAAGACTTCAGTGTGCCAATTAAATAATTAGGGGCTGACTAGAAAGAAGTCTGAATTCAAGATGTGTGACAGGCACGGCAACTCCTGTGTAACGTCCTTGTGTTCTTCAATGATAGTCCTCGAGTGCTCTCCCAGTTTCTTTTAATCAGCCTTATTGGTGCACTGTGTGTGCACAATCGTGCTCCTTTCTACACACGGCAGCAGGGTGTCCCTGACGAGCCAGGGCAGAGAAGCACCTATTGTGTTCACCGCGCCAGTCAACACACCGAAGACGGTCCGAAGACTGACTGGGAGCCCCACTCAGCTTGATTTCACGCCTCCTGGGGTGAGGAATGAGGAAGTGCTCACAATCTGCTTTACCTATGCCATTTTGCTGGCCTGTGGCTTGTTTTCCCGCTCGGATTAGCCTGTGACTCGGCATGTCGTGTTTATCCGTTTTATTTTATTAAAAAAAATTTTTTTTTTCCAACATTTATTTATTTTTGGGACAGAGAGAGACAGCATGAACGGGGGAGGGGCAGAGAAAGAGGGAGACACAGAATAGGAAACAGGCTCCAGGCTCTGAGCCATCAGCCCAGAGCCTGACGCGGGGCTCGAACTCATGGACCGCGAGATTGTGACCTGGCTGAAGTCGGACGCTTAACCGACTGCGCCACCCAGGCGCCCCTATCCGTTTTATTTTAGATGTATTTTAGAAGCGGTTTATTCTTTGTGTTGCTCCCGTTTACCTTGGAGATGCTTGATTTCTAATTCTCTGTCTACACTGTTGTCCTGAGCTTAAGAAGTGGGGCTGGCTGGCTTCTAAGTTAGAGGTTCACAGTTAAAAGTCCAAGGAAGTTAAGCAGCACACCAAGAAGAAAAAAAAAAAAAAAAAAAAAGACTTGGTCTCAAATGAGACAGTGGCACTCCCAACTCTGGGTCTGGGTTTTGTTTTTAATTCCCTGCAACTGTCCTGTGTCCAGTGACGGGCATTGGATCATGGTGCTATTTCTGTCCTAGCTCCCTAGTGAGACAACTGTGTCACCATTTTCCAGCTAACCTAACCACCCGCCTTCCAATCTAGGCAGAAGGCTATTAAAACAAATTGAAGGATAACTCTCCCCGGGAGAACAAAAGTTACCTGTTCACTCATCTTCAGTCAGAATGGAGGGAAGGTGTCTCCTGTTGGAAACCTAAGAAGTGTATCTGCGGCCCATAAAAAACGAAACAAAAAACACGAAAGGCTTGGGCAGAGGCTTTGGAAAAGAGACCACTAGAATGGCCAGCCCTCAGGAAAAAGCGCTCCACTGGCCCAGAAATCTGGAAAACCCGAACTGAAAGGACACCAGGCTCCCCCGGTCCACCCGCCCGCGCTGGGGAGGGTGCCAGCGCCAGGAGCTCCGGGCCCACCGCCGGGGCGCACACGCCGCTTAGGGAGGCGGTGCACCCGGTGCAGGTGCAGGCGGTCCAGTCCCAGGGCGAGCACGCACACCCTAGGCCTGCTCGCGCGCGACAGCGGCCGCTGCGGACCCGCTGCCCGCGATCCCGAGGCAAGCCTGCGGGAGGCGGCACGACAGCGACGCGGCGGCTTGGGGACGCAGGCTTAGGGCGCAGGGACCGCGGAAGTCGGGCCCTGGGGGCGCTGACAACGTTAACCAGGGTGGCGGGGACACCGGGGTTCGCCTAAGGATTCCTCAAAATTAACATTTACGTGCTCCTCACTTTGCTGTGGCCAAAATTTGGTAACAAAAAACCTTAAGTAACCATAAGCGGGAAAAAGAGATACAAGAGGATTAGAGCTTTTAATAGACAAAAGCAGGTACAGAGAACTGGCGGGAGCGTGAAGCCGGGCCTCCACCACTCCCCACTGCAGCTTGTCGGATCTCAGGGCTCCAGCCGGAGGAGACGCGACCCTCAGCCCCTCACCCCCGACTGACCCGGCCAAGGCGCCTGCGCACTGGGCGGAAGACCCGGGGATGTGACTTCGCGCTTGCGCACTGCAAAAGGGTGGAAAACGTACGCACAGGGCGGGTGGGGGCGGGGAGGGACACGCGCGCTCCTACCTGCACGTGGCCTGAGTCCGGCGCTGGACTGCCGGTTCTGGCGTGCACGTTGGGGAGCCGGTACATGCAGGTGGGAAGCTCTACACGGAGAGATGCGCTGCCCTCGTGATAGGGCTTTACCTGGTACATCGGCATCGTGGGAACCAAAGGACGGAAAGTGGCAGATGAGGGACACGAACGCTGAGAAACCGTCCGAGACGACGACACACTGCGGCCACGTCCTTTCCGATCCGGCTGCGGCCTTTCGGGAAAGCGCAGTCCGTATGGTCTAATTGGCCCGCGCCCTCTTACCTCACGGCCTCGACCTTTTACACAACCAATCAGCAAGAAGGAGGTGTGGGAATCGTCGGCTGCCCCATCCGGAAGGGGCGGGGCACAGTGTCGGAAGCGGCCAATGGGCAGCCGGGAGGCCGAGCCTCCGTGGGAGCGGCGGCGGCGGGAACTGTCCCGAGTCCCGGAGGTGGGTCACATTCTGGATCCATGGAGCTAGCCGAAGGGCCAAGGTGAGAGGTGCTTGCAGTGTCCCCTCGCGGTCGCTCTCCCTGAGGTCCACGGCGTTCCAGATTCCTGGAATGGAATGGAAGGAGGACGCAGCGTTGGGCGAGCCGGCGCGGAGGCCCCGGAGCGAGCCCCCCTACCT
Organism: Puma concolor; assembly: GCF_028749965.1. Classification (NCBI taxonomy): domain Eukaryota; kingdom Metazoa; phylum Chordata; class Mammalia; order Carnivora; family Felidae; genus Puma; species Puma concolor. The sequence goes on from NC_141682.1 coordinate 5,574,216, forward strand.
GCTGCCCTTTGGGCTCGGCGGGAGCATCCGGTCGGCTCCCTGCAGACTCTGCTCTGACGCCGCCACACGTCCATGGACTGGAAGCCGGAGCACGAAGTGCCTGGAGACTGAATTCATTTTTTCTCTGCCTGGTTTCTTTCTTTTCTTTTTTTGAAAATTGAGGTTATTTTGGGGAGGCTTCAAGGCAAATGCTAATTTGCATAGCCGCACCGTTTTTGAAAATGCAGAACTTTTGTATCTCTTCGAGTATGTCATTGCTGGTTAGTAAACTGCATGCAGTTCAGAGCGGCGAATCTTCAGCTAGCACTGTTGAATTCAGTGTCAGCTTCCTGAACCCAGATTCGCGGTCTGTGTTTAAATGTTTCATCCCCAGTCCTTAAAATAAGTATCAGAAGTGGACTTGTTAGCCAAATAAATAAGTTTAAGAGATACTTCTTTCCATTTTATATTGTCATCTGCAGTTTCCACATTTAAGAGAAACCTGAGCGAAATTTTTTTCAAGGTAGAATGAAGAGTAAAGATGTTTGTTCCCTTTATCTTATAAGAGTTTATCGAAGGTCTGCTGTGTGTTAGATGCTGTGGGAGAAGACCCAAAGATTTCTCTCCCATGGAGGCTTCTGGGTTCTGTTACATCCACATTATCAATTAAACTGCTTACAAGAAATTGCTAAATCAACGAACATAAGGAATACGTTCTTGGGATGACAGGAGTTTGCCAGGCAGAGGAGGAAGAGGGGAGCAGTCTAGACCAAAAGATTTGTATGTGTGTCTAAAACAGCTTGTGATATTCAGGAAACAGTTTGCTATTACTAGAATGTAAGGGAGTTGGTGAAGGGAGAGGATTGGAGAGAATGAGAGAAAAGTAGACTGGGGTCCAGTTAGGACGAGATTTTAAACTTAATATAGGAGACAGTGGGACGCTAGTAGATTTTTCAAAAAAATTTTTTCCTAAAGTTTATGTATTTTTTTTAGCAATCTGTATGCCCAAGGTGGGACTTGAACCCAGGACCACAAGATCAGAAGTCCCATGCACCTCCGACTGAGCCAGCCAGGTGCCCCAACAGTAGTAGATTTTTCAGCAGAGAAATTATTTGGCCAGATTAATGATTTTTAAACTGATGGTTTCATGGAAGGTGGATCGGAGTAGGGAGAAAGTGGAAACAGATTGGTTGGGAAACTCTTAAAGCAGGTATAGCAAGAACTTTGGGGGAGTCTTTGCTACGGCAGCAGCCAGCAGCCTGGAATGGGAGTGGAGATTCAAAGGCTTCTTTGGGAGTAGTGATAGAACCAGTACCCAGTTTCTAAGATGGTTTTGATTTTAACATAAACACTGTGTATTGCCCACCATACTTGTGGTTTTTCAAATCGTGTGAGAAATGTTGTTTTCACTTTTCGGAAGAAGATCCCATTGTTGCCAAAGATTATTGACCTGTAGGTTTAAGGGTACATGTGTCTCCTCCGTGTAGATCCTAGTATAATAAATTTCTAAATTTTTTTTTTTCAACGTTTATTTATTTTTGGGACAGAGAGAGACAGAGCATGAACGGGGGAGGAGCAGAGAGAGAGGGAGACACAGAATCGGAAACAGGCTCCAGGCTCTGAGCCATCAGCCCAGAGCCTGATGCGGGGCTCAAACTCACGGACCGCGAGATCGTGACCTGGCTGAAGTCGGACGCTTAACCGACTGCGCCACCCAGGCGCCCCTAAATTTCTAAATACCCATTACATTTGAAGTATCTATTCAGATTTTTTGACAAATGTGTAAGGATCGTAGAACAATGTTTATATTTAAGAATATGCTCAAGGGATATGTTAATATAATAAATGAACGTGTTAGATACATTGACTATTAACAGAGATGAATCATTTCCCGCAGCTAAAGCCAGGATGAAAATACATAAATGCATACTTGCTTTGTTTCTTGTAACTGGTGTCTTTAGTACAGAACTTGCTAAGGCCATCAAGCCTATCGATCGGAGGTCAGTCCATCAGATTTGTTCTGGACAAGTAGTACTGAGTCTAAGTACTGCTGTGAAGGAGTTGGTAGAAAATAGTGTGGATGCCGGTGCCACTAATATTGGTAAGTTTAGAAGAGTTTTAAGCCACAGGAAATAATCAGTTTATACTGTATTATTCAAGAAACATTTGTGATTGTAATAAGACAACCAGATGTTGATATACTGAGAAACTACTATGTTTTAAACTTAAATTTAGCGTCTTTTATGTGCCTAGGTAGGTAGTAATAATAAAAGCAATTAACTTTTATTGTGTTCTTACTAGTGCCACACAGCTGTTTCTAATCTGCTGAATAACTGTATGAGATAGGAATTATTATCACTACTATATTCATTTTATAGAACAGAAAATGAAGGCACGGGAATTTACTTTGAGGTCATAGAGCTAGGAAAATGTGATTCCAGGAAGTCTGATTGCAGAGCCTTTTTTCCGTAATGACTCTTGAAATTATCCTTTTGAAAGAAAGGTAGAAAGGAAGGAAAGAGAGAAAAGAGAAAACTATTTTATCTGGGTTAGTAAATTGCCAAGAAGTCCTTTTAAAGAAAATGAAATACACAAAATGACAGTAGTACATTTAAGTAAGTGTAATTATGACTCTAATTTGTATTACATAAGTTATAAGTAATGTGAGTGTAAAGGCTTTTTTACATGGATCAAATAAATTAATTTGTTAAACTTTTTAGATCTAAGGCTCAAAGACTATGGGGTGGATCTCATTGAAGTTTCAGACAATGGATGTGGGGTAGAAGAAGAAAACTTTGAAGGCTTAAGTAAGTGGAGTTTCTCTAATCCTTTTTTTTTTTTTTTTTTTAGTGTTTTACTTATGTTTTGAGAGAGAGACAGAGTACGAGTGGGGAGGGGCAGAGAGAGAGAGGGAGACACAGAATCAAAGCAAGCTCCTGGCTCCAAGCTGTCAGCACAGAGCCCGACGCGGGGCTCGAACTCATGAGCCGTGAGATCATGACCTGAGCTGGAGTTTGATGCTTAACGGACAGGCACCCAGGTGCCTCTAGTCCTATTTTTAAATATTTGAGCAAAATGTTTCCAAACTTTGAGTAACACTGTCTTAGGAAACACAAAAACAGCTTTTTAAAACCAGTTGCTTTGGTAGGTGTGGTATTTATTCAGGGGTATATCCCTTGAAATATTTTTGGTCTTACTGTGTACCTCTCTTTCAGCTCTGAAACATCACACTTCTAAGATTCAAGACTTTGGTGACCTAACTCAGGTTGAAACTTTTGGCTTTCGGGGGGAAGCTCTGAGTTCACTTTGTGCACTGAGGTGATAACAATATTTTTATCCACTAACTTGACCCCTTACGAAAATCTCTCTGAACCTGAAAACGTGGGGTTAGAATCATTGTTGTTTATACTTCTCCATGCTGAGTGTCTCAACTTCAAACTTCCACATTCTGTTTTATCTTACTGCCAATCTAAGTGGTAATACTTCCGAAATGTAAGCAATGAAATGAAATAGTATTGTAAAAGAATTATTACCCTTGTTAAAGCAGTAACTTCTCAATTTTAAAATGGCACGTAGATAATAAGTTACAGATGTGTTGGTTTTGATTCATTTCAGTGTTTAGGAAAAAATTTAACCGAAATGCTTATCATATATTAACAGAGTCTAGGTTTTTATGAATAATTACTTACGCATTGGAACTATAATATTTTTTGGATCCTTGTTAAAAGTTTTGTTAAATCAGTAGGAATAAAACTGAGAAATAAATCTTTATTTGTTAATATGTAAGCTGTGAGACCTTTTATTTTGCCGTTTAACCATAAAAACAAGTATCAAAGCTTTCATCGAAACAAAGCATTTATAGAACTCTCTGTCTTACTATTAGGCGCCAAGATTTAGATTCTATGATGACCCCTCACCCATGTAAACTTTCTCGATTATCTCAGAGGGATCAGCATTTTTTCAGGAGAGGTTTTAGAGAACAGAAGTGGGAGAATGAGCATGTGATGTCCAGCACCTGTCCGTGTCTGACCGTGTCGCATCTGCTCTCTCTCACAGCGATGTGACTATTTCTACCTGCCACGCATCCGCGAAGGTCGGGACTCGGCTTGTGTTTGATCACAATGGGAAAATCGTCCAGAAAACCCCCCACCCGCGACCCAGAGGGACAACGGTCAGTGTGCAGCAGCTATTTTATACACTCCCTGTGCGCCATAAGGAGTTTCAAAGGAATATTAAAAAGGTACGTTAGGGGCATCTGGGTGGCTCAGTCTCGGTTAAGTGTCTGACTTGGGCTCAGGTCACACTCTCGCGGTTCATGAGTTCGAGCCCCAAGTCAAGCTCTGTGCTGACAGCTTGGAGCCTGGAGCCTGCTTTGGATTCTGTGTCTCCCTCTCTTTCTGCCCCTCCCTTGTTCGCACTCTCTTTCTCTTTCTCTCAAAGATAGATGAACATTAAAAAAAGAAAAATGTACAGTAAATTCAGAACTCCAGCCTCTGAGAGCATTGATACACATGTAGTGAGAGATATACCACAGTAATGTGCACTGAAATTAACTCTTCAGATGATTCTCTTCCCTGACTTTTTTGGGGCGTGCTTAGTTTGTCTTTTCCTGACCAAAGACTGAGCTTGAGGTTGATGTATCCTCTCTTTTTTTCTTGGGGGGAACAAAAAAGTCATTAAATCATATTTATTAGGTGTTCTAACATGGGAATGAATTCTTTAAGAAGTAACCTTTTTCATTCTGTCCGTAGTTTTTAATAAGATGTTTTTCTTGGTTTCCTGAAAAATGAAGTGTTACAACTTTTATGAATTTGAATGGAAATGAAATAAATATATCAGTTGTGCTTAAAAAGCAGTTCTAGGGGCACCTGGGTGGTTCAATGGGTTAGGCGTCCGACTTCGGCTCAGGTCATGATCTCACAGCCCATAAATTCAAGGCCCATAAGTTTGAGCCCCGCGTCGGGCTCTGTGCCGACAGCTCAGAGCCTGGAGCCTACTGCGGATTCTGTGTGTCTGCCTCTCTCTGCCGCTCCCCCACTTGCTTGCTCTCTCGCTCTCTCTTTCAAAAATAAATAAACATCAAAAAGAAAGCAGTTCTAAACTGTGCCTACGTGTATTTATGTGTGTCTGCGTATATACATGTAATCATATAGTTTTGTAAAAGCAAAGCAGTTAGCCGAAATATGCATAGGAAGAAGGCTGGAAGGGAAGACGTGTGATTGTTACCAGTGGTTATTGACGCATGTGTGATCACAGGTGCTTTTTGCTGTCTTCCTTGCACTTTTCTCTTTTGTGTATCTATCTTTTTGTAATCAAAAAGTTATTTAAATGGATGCAGCTAAACACTTTCTTGTACAGCAATTTGCACAAGTTATAGTGCAAATTTTACAAGAATGTATATTTCCTGTGGATAAAACCATTTTTTCATTTTTATTTAAAAATTAAAAATTTGGGGGTGCCTGGGTGGTTCAGTTGTTTAAGCATCTGACTTTGGCTCAGGTCATGATCTCTCAGTTCATGAGTTCGAGCCCCACATCAGGTTCTGTGCTGACAGCTCAGAGCCTGGAGCCTGCTTCGGATTCTGTGTCTCCCTCTCTCTCTGCCCCTCCCCTGCTCGTGCTCTCTTTCTCTCTCAAAAATAAATGAACATTAAAAAAATTTTTAAAAACCAAAAAAAATTAAAAATTTTTTGTATAGAAAAAAATTATTATTCATTTTTTATATCTCATGGTAAAAAAAAATCAGTGCCTCAAAAACTATAGGAATAAAGAACTTCTACTTGCTGGAAAAGACCCTTGTTAATAGTGTGATATATGTGTTTCCAGGCTCCTTTTTAATTTCATGTATTTACAAATCTTGAGAAAAAAAATTCAAGATAAATTAATATAATGAAATGAAACAATACAGAATATAAAGATGTAAGTAATACAGGATTATATGTAGTAGAAAGTTGAGATTGAGGGGCGCCTGGGTGGCTCAGTCGGCTAAGCGCCTGACTTCAGCTCAGGTCACGATCTCGCGGTCCGTGAGTTCGAGCCCCGTGTCGGGCTCTGTGCTGACCGCTCAGAGCCTGGAGCCTGTTTCAGATTCTGTGTCTCCCTCTCTCTCTGCCCCTCCCCTGTTCATGCTCTGTCTCTCTCTGTCTCAAAAATAAATAAACGTTAAAAAAAAAATTAAAAAAAAAAAAAAAAGAAAGTTGAGATTGTGTCTGTCTGCCTCCCAGAGTTTGGTGTATATCCTTTAGACTGATATACAGGTGGAACCTTTATTCCATAGAATGGAGAATAAAATCCGATCTTTGATTTTCTTTTGTAAAGGTTTTTATTTATTTTTTTAATGCATACATTTTATTTTTTTCTTAACAATTAGGATCACATTATACGTTACGGTTCTATAACTTGACCATTTCTATAGTATGTCGTAGGTATCTTCTTTGATCGTGTGTCTTTTTTGGTTGACTCGTTACTTTATTCTCTATCATTCTGCCATTATATGGATATACCATAATTTATTAACTCCTTGTTGATGGTAGCTTAGGTTCTTTTTAATTTTTCACAATTACAGGGGCACCTGGGTGGCTTAGTGAGTTAAACGTCTGACTCTTGGTTTCAGCTCAGGTCATGATCTCACAGTTTGTGAGTTCAAGCCCTGCATTGGGCTCTGCACTGATGGTGTGGAGCCTGATTGGGATTTTCTCTCTCTCTCTCTCTCTCTCTCTCTCTTTCTCTCCCTCTCTTTCTCTCTCTCTCTCTCAAAAAATAAACATAAAAACATTTTTTAATGAGAGAAAAAACAGTTTGACCTAATTGACTCACTGTCTGATGAAATAACTTTTAAATAAACTTTTTTTCACAATTACAGATTGTTTCAGTGAACATTTTTGTAATATATCTTTGATTATTTGTGCCAGTCATTCTACAAGGATAAATTTATAAAGGAAGGATTACCAGGTCCAGTGGAATGCACTTTTTGATTTTTATAGCAGTGGGCGTGGACATCGTGGACACAAGAGAAGTGTGGTTAGGAACCTAAGCCTCTTGAGCTCTCTCTTATACTACGTGTGAGGGTATACGTTGAATACAAAGGTATACATGCATAAAGGTATTCACAGCTCCTTCTGTCAGGAACAGTTTTTCTTCTTTGTGCGCCGATATGAGAACCTTGAGTTGGATGTTTTAACTTGAACCATGTAGTTTTTGTAGGATTAAAGTAACGTCGAGTCTCGTATTTGTGTTTTTTAAACAGGAGTATGCCAGAATGGTCCAAGTCTTACAAGCATACTGTATCATTGCAGCAGGCATCCGTGTAAGTTGCAGCAATCAGGTTGGACAAGGAAAACGCCAGCCTGTGGTTTGCACAAGCGGAAGCTCCAGCATAAAGGAGAATATTGGATCTGTGTTTGGGCAGAAACAGGTAGTGGTGGCCAGTTATTTAAAAAACATTTTATTCCTCTAGTAATTATGGCAGGTTTCTCTTGTCCTTTCCAAAGACGAGAGAAGGAAATCCAATAATTGATTTTTTTTTTTTAGGATTTTTATTTTATTTTATTTTTTATTTTTTTAAAGAGAGAGAGACAGATGGGGGGCGGAGAGCAGAGGTAGAGAGAAAGAGACTCTTAAGCAGGCTGTACACTCAGCACTGAGCCTGACATGGGGTTCGATCCCATGACCATGAGATCGTGACCTGAGCTGAAATCAAGAAGGACGCTTAACTGACTGAACCACCCAGGCACCCCTAAAGATTTTAATTTTTAAGTAAGCTTTATCCCCAACGTGGGACTCGAACTTAAAACCCTGAGATCAAGAGTCGACTGCTCTGTCGACTGAGCCAACCAGGAGCCCCCAATAATTGATTTCTTAATTAGGTACTTACCACAAGAGTTAATGCTGAGAGCTGAAAGATTTTTTTATTTTATTCTTCCAGAGAATAAAACCCTCCTTTTACTCTGCATCTGAAAAAGGGTGTTGTGGGCAATGTATTGATTATGGATAAGTATGCGCTCAAGTGGTCCATCCTTCTGATAAATCAAAATTTCAGTTATGATAGCTGCCAGAATCACCCACCGAGATTCCTTGTGCTCTTACCCTGAGTGGCCTGACCAGGAAAAGCAAACACACAAAACCCTTCCTTTCTGAAATTAGGTTCATCCTAATTTTGTTAGGAATTAACTGTGAGTCTTGTCTCTTTTAGCTGCAAAGCCTCATTCCTTTTGTTCAGCTGCCCCCTAGTGACTCTGTGTGTGAAGAGTACGGGCTGAGCCACGGTGATGCTTTGCAGACTCTGTTTCGGTGAGTAGATTGCTGCTGGGAAAATTACAATCAAACATTTTGTCTGGGTACGTATGTATGTATGTATGTATGTATGTATTTGTTTTGAGAGAAAGATAGCACAAGCAGGGGAGGGGCAGAGAGAGAGAGAGAGGGAATCCCCAGCAGGCTCTGTGCTGTCAGCGCGAAGTCTGAAGCAGGGCTCGAACTCATGAACCCATGAGGATCACGACCTGAGCCGAAATCAAGAGTTAGACACTCAACCAACCGACTGAGCCACCCAGGTGCCCCTGGAGGCTTTTGTTTTTAAAGATCGTGATTTTAAGGTTTATAGTTTTTATATTCGTTGTAAAGTTATAGGCATTATTATTGCAGAGAAAGAGGATTTTTATAAAGGGGTCCGTTACTTAATTCGTTCAATATCCTGGGTCCCTGGTGCACTTGAGGGGATTTCCTATTGAATTCTTTGGTTTCCTATTGATTTCCTATTGAAACCTTTGTAGTAAGGAAACTGCTTAGTGACAAATTAAAATAATTTTTAATTTACGTATATGTTTTGCCTTATGGGGATTTGACAGAGCGGAATAGTGTTTCCTTTCATTCATGCCTTACCCAATATCTTGTCCACTGTCACTACTCTCAGGGTAAGAAAAATTGGCATTGCCCCTACTTGGGATTGGCCTTGTGATGGCCCACGCCTGCTCACTGTCTACGTGCCCCTGGCTCACATGCAGAGATTCATTTCTTTTGTGTGCACACCATTCTTACAGAGTGCAGAGGGCACATACCCCGGGTAGATCACAGGCAGAGGGAGCACTGTAATTTTTTTTATTTTAGAGAGAAAGAGAGAGTGAGTGAGTTGGGGTGAGGGGCTGAGGGAGAGAGCACAGTGCCCCAGCGCAGAGCCTGAGTCGGGGCTCCATCCCACAACCCTGGGATCGTGACTGGAGCCTAAATCAAGAGTTGGGTGCTCAACTGACTGAGCCACCGGGTGCCCTGAGGAATCTCTTTAACAATACCTTAGGAGATAGGAGTTTGCTGATGGAGAACAGATTGTCTTGTCTTGTCTTTTTTTACTTTAAAAATTTTTTTGAAGTTTATTTAGAGAGACCAAGAAAGTGAATGGGGAAGGGGCAGAGAGAGAGAGAGAGAGGGAGACATCAAATCCCAAGCAGGCTCCGCACTCAGTGCAGAGCCCGATGCAGGGCTTGAACCCACTAACCATGAGCTCTTGACCTGAGCTGAAATCAAGAGACGCTTAACCCACCGAGCCACCCAGGCGCCCCAAGGAGAACACGTTCTAAAAGGGCAGGGAGTGCGTGCAGAAATCCTGAATACAAGTAGTTGAGCTCCCTGGGCAGCTGGTGGGGACAGCTTGAAGATTCTAGAATGTGAGTTTTGGGTGAGACTCCTTCCTTGCATAGAGGCCAAGAATTTAATAGGGCAAGTGAGAGAAGAGCTGAAGCAAATCTGTTTTGAACCCACTGCATTTCCTGTGGTGGATTCATTGACCGTAGGAGCTGTAGAACATGCCAGAAGGTCTGTGTCCTTTTTATGATTTATCAGAGTGGAACACGGACACGACACGCATCAACTGAAATGTTAATACTTATCAGTGTGTAACCAGGGGTTATATTTTATTTCATTTTTACTTTATGAATGTGCCCTCTGACATGTTACTGTTTCCATTCTGGAATCCTGTCCTTACCGTGTGAACATTGTACAGCATCTCTGGTTTCATTTCTCACTGTGCTCATGGTGTTGGAAGAAGCTCAACAGACAGACAGTTTTTCTTTATCAATCGGCGGCCTTGTGACCCGGCAAAGGTATTTTTTTTTTTTTATGGTTGTTTTTTTTTTGTTTTTTTTTGAGAGAAACTGAGGGAACACAAACAGGGGAGCGATGGAGGGGGTGGAGAGAGAGAGAATCCCAGCAGGCTCAGCCCTTGTCAGCACAGAGCCTAATGCGAGGCTCAGTCCCGCATCTCTGGGATCATGACCTGAGCCAAAATCAAGAGTCAGACAGACGCTCAACTGACTAAGCCACCCAGGCGCCCCTAGACTGGTCATCTTGATAGGGTTTTAGTGTTTCGGTTTTGATTTTGCGTTTTCAGCAATATTGTACCTCGGTCATAGATTCTGTTTTCTTGTGGCACTTGAAAGTGACTTCTGTCTGTTGGATATGGTTCAGTATTGTGCATGGTGCAGTTTTATAGTTTATCTCCAACACTTGTAACAATTATTACAGAATCACATAAATACATTTCTCTGTACGTTGGAGTGTGTTTAATGAGCATTTAAATTGCACCTGCAGCATGTTGGCACTGAAGTTAAAATAACATAAGAAACAGATAAATAAATAGGCTGCACCTACATCTTTTGACATGTCTTCAAAAGCAGCTTTGGATTGGAAAAAGATTCAGGTTTAAGGATTGATGACTAAAAATATCCCTTTGAGGGGCATGATGAAACTTTTTTGGGCAATGGATAGATATATTGATTATCTTGATTATAATCTTACTGATTTTGATTGTAAACTTGTCAAACTGTATAGTTTATTTTTTAAACATTTTTTTAAGTGTTTATTTATTTTTGAGAGAGAGAGGGAGACAGCGTGTGCATGCAAGTCAGGGAGGGGCAGAGAAAGAGGGAGAGAGAGGATCTGAAGCCAGCTTCATGCTGATAGCAGTGAGCCCGATGCGGGGCTTGAACTCACCAACTCTGAGATCGTGACCTGGGCAGAAGTCGGATGCTTAACCGACTGAGCCACGCAGGCACCCCTCAAACTGTATACTTAAAATACATGTAGTTTATTGCAGGCCCGCTCTACCTCAGTCAATCTTTTAAGATATAGCCGTGTAGTGGCTGATTAGAGCAGCGTGTTGGGGGACACACAGGAATGTTTGTTCTTTTTTAACCTTTGTTTTGTACGTAGGTTTCCAGACTTGTGAACGAGGTCTATCATATGTATAATCGCCATCAGTATCCATTTGTTGTTCTTAACATTTCTGTTGATTCAGGTAAGTTCCACTGAGCTTTCCGTCATGTTGGTGACTTACCCCTAAAAGAAAAAAATGAAATCATAAAGCCATGATATGACCAGAAAGGATTTTTGTGGCAACAGTTAATGGCAGTGTATTTTTTGTTTACAGACTTTTAATTATATTGTATAGACTTTTATTTTTTATACAGGCTTTCTTGCTTTCTGCTTGAGACCAGGTTAATGGTATTATTAGAAAAATAGGACTTTTTCATGGCACATAAGGGAGAAAGCAAACCAAATGTTCCCCCTGATTTTAAAAATAATGCTGTTTTTCTTCTGATTGGGAAAATTCTGCTTTATTGTTATCTAGGATTTTTTCTTAGGTACTTAGAAATATGTGCACACCTTAAAATACGTAATGCTATATATATATCCCTACTCATATCCTTTATAAAAGGGAGAAAATAAGTTTGGGTAAGTTTGTATCAAGCTCTTTATCCTTTGACATAAATGTTTTTTTTTTTTTCCATGTCCTAAAAATTATTCAGAAACATGATTTTAACATCTGTGCTCATTATATTCCAAGGTACAGATGTATCTTAAACTTTTTAAATTCTTAGCCTTAATTTAGCTGTCTTCAGTTTTTAGAAATTTAAATACTATCCTTATATTAAATTGTTACCTATATCATTGGTAATTTCCTTAAGATACATTCCTAGTACTAGAATTAGTGTGTCCATGACTAGGATCGGGCTGTACTCATTTACACATCTAGAGCCGTGTATTGGGTAGTGTCATTTTTAACCAAACTCAGTGGGCGATACTAGAAGGACCTTATTTTGGCGTGCGGTCTTCTATCCTATGTTTTCATGTGTTTATTTGCTCTTTCTTTATTTTTGCAAATTAACTGTTCAGATACTTGCATATTCTATCCGTTTAATAAACGGTTCATCTTTTCCTTGTTTCTCTGAAAGTGCTGATTTTACAGTTTATGAATATTAGTCCGGACACCGCAGTGTTTTTAACAGTACTTTTGGTAAGCGCAAGAGAATAAAATAGATGGGGAAATTTCTGTTAAAGGTGATTTTAAACATAAGTGTCTTTTTTTTTTTTGGCCTTAGAATGTGTTGACGTCAATGTTACTCCCGATAAAAGGCAAATTTTACTGCAAGAGGAGAAGCTTTTGTTGGCAGTTTTAAAAACATCTTTGATAGGAATGTTTGATGGTGATCTCAACAAACTTAATGTCAGTCAGCAGCCGTTGTTGGGTATTGAAGGTAAGAAAATACACAGGTGTATGGACAGCTTCTGAAACTCAGTATCCTTTTTTTTTTTAATTTTTTTAAATTTAAAAAAATTTTTTTAAATTTTTTATTTAATTTTTATTTAGAAGAGAGGATCTCAGGCAGGGTCTGCACTGATAGCATGAAGCCCAGTGTGGGGCTCCATCTCATGAACCGTGAGATCATGACCCGAGCTGAATTCAAGATTCGAACACTCAAACGACTGAGCCACCCAGGCGCCCCCAAAATCTCTGAGAGGATGTGTCACACTAGGCAGTGTAGAGCTGCAGATGTAAGGAAATCAGGTAACAAGAGAAATGGAAGGCGCATTTGGCACATCCAGGGATGTGTTCTTACCAGGACTCAACCGTTTTCCTTTTTTTTTTTTTTAATTTTTTTTTTTTTCAACGTTTATTTATTTTTGGGACAGAGAGAGACAGAGCATGAACGGGGGAGGGGCAGAGAGAGAGGGAGACACAGAATCGGAAACAGGCTCCAGGCTCCGAGCCGTCAGCCCAGAGCCCGACGCGGGGCTCGAACTCATGGACCGCGAGATCGTGACCTGGCTGAAGTCGGACGCTTAACCGACTGCGCCACCCAGGCGCCCCTAAAGCAGGTACCTTTTAAAAAGAAATCATAAAAAGGCTTCATAACTTTTTTTTTTTTAATTTTTTTTTTCAACGTTTTTTATTTATTTTTGGGACAGAGAGAGACAGAGCATGAATGGGGGAGGGGCAGAGAGAGAGGGAGACACAGAATCGGAAACAGGCTCCAGGCTCTGAGCCATCAGCCCAGAGCCCGACTCGGGGCTCGAACTCACGGACCGCAAGATCGTGACCTGGCTGAAGTCGGAGGCTCAACCGACTGCGCCACCCAGGCGCCCCATTTTTTTTTTTTTTTTAATTTTCTTTTTTTTTGAACGTTTATTTATTTTTGGGACAGAGAGAGACAGAGCATGAACGGGGGAGGGGCAGAGAGAGAGGGAGACACAGAATCGGAAACAGACTCCAGGCTCTGAGCCGTCAGCCCAGAGCCCGACGCGGGGCTCGAACTCACGGACCGCGAGATCATGACCTGGCTGAAGTCGGACGCTCAACCGACTGCGCCACCCAGGCGCCCCTCAACCGTTTTCCTTTAATAAACACTCCTGATGGCTGCCAACCTTTTGTTAATTTCCAGAGTTCTGAGAAAAGTCGATTCTGACCATTTTTGCCCATTTTTCTCATTTCTTTATGGAGTGGGGAATTTCTGGGGGCCCTCGCGCTGCCATTTTCCCACCCGTCACCCCGGTGCCTTCTTCGCTGAGTGGCGTATGGGAATGAGCGTCCCCACAAAGCTGATTCAGGATGTGTAGTAGTGATAGGTACAGTCATTATTTTATTGCCTGGCCCTACGCGATCAGATATTTAAGTGGTTTTCTTTTTTTTTTTATCCAAACCAAGAGCAGCTGGGACTTCTGGGAGGGGGCCCAGTGTTGAGCTCCAGCCGCCTTCTTTGGCAGAGGGAAGAGTTGGCCATTACCCCCGCCCCCCATGGCCACATCTCCTTGGGGTGCACACTCTCTTCTGTTGGCCAGCCTGCCCTGATCTCCATGTCTGTATGTGCAGAGATGGTGGGCGCCCATCAGTGCGTCTTCCGAGGGGGGAAGACCAGAGCTGCTGAGGAAGCTGAAACTAGAGTGTGGCAGAAGCCTAAGGTGACAGACGGGTGTGGCTCCCAGTGAGAGGAGAGGTTGTGGGATGACTTTGTGAGCTGAGGGTGCGAGGAGGAGCTGGAAGGGGCTTGGCAAGGGGGTGGGGGAGGGGGTGGGGGTGGGGGGGTTGTTGGCAGGGATCCTGAGCCGCTCTGTCCTAACATTCCTTACACCCCAGGGGCGGGGAGAGGTCGATTTGGAAGAGAGCAAGCAGGCTCTGGTTTTGATAATCAGGGCATAAGGTGGAGGCGAAGCTCCCGAGGGGTGGAGTGGAACAGGAGCGCAGAAATCCGGGCAGTTGAGTGGCAGAGCTTCGCTTTGGACGCGGTGGGCGCCCGTGAGCCCTGGCCGTCCTCGGCGTGGGGTGGCGTGGATGTGGATATGCGTGGGGATGGAGTGGAGGCTGCTCCGCTGTATATAAATCTCTGTGGAGGGGGCCACTCACAGACACGCTTCACCAGACGCTACCCTCTAAGGAGAAACTGCTCAAAATACCTGTGCCTCTCGAAGCCCGGTTGAACCGATGCCCCTTTCGGCCATTGTATTGAAAACAAACAAACACGAGTGTATCAGCCCTGAGGTCAAGAGATGGCAGCCGTAGAACCACCCTGCTACCCCTTCTGCCTGCGCCGACCCCCCGTGGTAACCATCTTGCTCACTTCTGACACCACAGATTCATTTTATCTGCTTTTAGCTTCTGCTTTTTTGCGTCTTGTTTCTTTCTCCATTACCTTGTGGGATCCGTCCATGTCACATGGCAACTCATTCATTCGTTCTCATTGCTGTGTGGCATTCCGTTGTAGTTCTTTTTTTTTTTTAATTTTTTTATTTTTATTTTTGAGACAGAGCGCGAGCGTGAACAGGGGAGGGTCAGAGAAAGAGGGAGACACAGAATCCGAAACAGGCTCCAGGCTCTGAGCCATCAGCCCAGAGCCCGACGCGAGGCTCTAACTCACGGACCGCGAGATCATGACCTGGGCCGAAGTCGGACGCTCAACCGACTGAGCCACCCAGGCGCCCCTCTGTTGTAGTTCTTAATGGCATGATTTCTTTGTGGACGGTTGGGTTGTTATGGCCAGAGCGGCGGCCGCGGACACCCCTGTCTGTGGCTCTGGCGGGTGTGGGTGTGCCAGGAGCGCGATGCCAGGCCACAGGCCTCCACCTGCAGATGCGTCGTGTTTAGATTTAGGAGCTACTCCCAGAAGGTTTCCCAAAGCGACTGTACCGATTTCACTACCACCAGCAGTATTTACACCTTCCTTTTAAGCCTCATCTTTGCGAACTTTTGTCGATTGTTAACTTTTTGCCCATTCTGGTGATCGTACAGTAACATTGAAGTGTGGTTTCAATTTGTATGTCCCTTACGATTAACCATTGTTGTATGTTCTGTTAGCCATCTCTGGATCCCTACTTGTGTAAAACGTATCCTCTTTTTAAAAAAAATTTTTTTTAACGTTTGTTTATTTTTGAGAGAGAGAGAGAACGACAGAGCACGAGTGAGGGAGGGGCAGAGAGAGAGAGGGAGACACAGAATCCAAAGCAGGCTCCAGGCTCTGAGCTGTCAGCACAGAGGCCGACGCGGGGCTCGAACTCATGAACCACGAGATCATGCCCTGAGCCGAAGTCGCCTGCTTAACTGACTGAGCCCCCCAGGTGTCCCCAGCTCTTTCTCCACTTCAGTGCAGCCCCTGATACTCTCCTCTGCTCCTATCTACTCAGGTAACTTAATAAAAAAGCATTCGGCAGAAATGGAGAAGCCCGTGCCAGACAAACAGGATGATCCCGCTTCGTTAAGGACTGGAGGAGAAGCGAAGAGGGCAGTGACCATTTCCAGACTGAGAGAGACCTTTTCTCTTCAGCACACGACAAAGACCACGTCTCAGGGCCCAAACACCACCGAACCGAGACGGATTTCTCCGAGACAGAAGAGACACGTCCAGTGTTCTGGAGCTCCAGACTCCCCGTGTTTCCAGAAGTGCGCCTCGGGCGCAGGCTCGTCCGGCCCTGGCGGGGAGGCGATGCGTTCGCGCGGGGGCCCCTGTGACCGCAGGGACGGAGCGGAGACGGAGCAGGACTCGGGGCACAGCCGCACTTCGGCCGGCCCGCGGGAAGGGCCCGGCACCCCAGCAACGGGCGGTCGGTCCGGTGGTGTCTGTGCAGCAAACTCCCCTGAGGACAGGTTTTCACAGGGAAATGCGGAAGCTTCTGAGAAGTTGCCTGAACTTGACCGTCGCCCTGCAGACACGGAGCGCAGTTCCAATCACGAGGACGGTGGACGTCAACATAGGGTCTCGCCTCCGCCCGTAGATGCGTCCTCCCCAAGCACACGGCGTTTCAAAAAAGACGGCATTCCTTTGAATCCTGACGTCCCCCAAGGGTTGGTGACTGCGCAGAACGCGTCAGCGTCTCAGGTCGACGTGGCTGTTAAAATCAGTAAGAAAGTAGTGCCCCTGGCCTTTTCCATGCGGTCTTTAGCGGCACGAATAAAGCAGTTACGTCACCAAGAAAGGCCACAAGAAGGCGAACAGAATTACAGGAAGTTCAGGGCAAAGATCTGCCCCGGAGAAAACCAAGCCGCCGAAGATGAACTGAGAAAGGAGATAAGGTAACGTTCTTTCATAGGATGAGCTGCTGGGAGGGGACGAGGCTGGTCCTTCCAGGCCCTGGTTTTGCTCCTCTGGCTGTCAGGACGGTCCTCCCTGGGGGCCTTCTCTGCACCACAGACGTGACATCTCCTG
Source organism: Puma concolor (assembly GCF_028749965.1). Lineage (NCBI taxonomy): Eukaryota > Metazoa > Chordata > Mammalia > Carnivora > Felidae > Puma > Puma concolor. The sequence goes on from NC_141682.1 coordinate 5,591,158, forward strand.
ATGTCACACTTTCCCAAGCTTCTGTCTCCCCCTCTCCCAGCCCCCCTTTCTCTCTGCCTTCTCTGTGCTCCTCGAAGATTCTAATTTGGGAGTCTGTTTCCACTCTGTGGATTGCTCATTAGCCCTACCGGTGCATCCTTGGTGATGCTGTTTCCACTCGCTACGTTTTCATTGCCCCTCATATGCATCAAATTAATTTTCTTTAAAGAGCTCTTTCTCGGTGAAACCTTTCAAGAATTGTTTCCTTAGATTTTCTTAGCACATCCTGTCCATTGAGTTCAAATTAATCAGGGCCTCCTCAACCCCGATCTCATTCCTCTTCCCCCAGGTTTCACAGTGACTCCTCCCTGCACTGAATCCATGGAGGTTTTAGTGGACATTACTATTTCCCATGATTCATTAAAAAAATTTTTTTTTAATGTTTATTTATTTTTGAGAGAGAGAGACACAGAGTACGAGCAGGGGAGGGCCAGAGAGGGGGACACAGAATCTGAAGCAGGCTCCAGGCTCCGAGCTGTCAGCACAGAGCCCGACATGGGGCTCAAACCCATGAACAGTGAGATCGTGACCTGAGCTGAAGTTGGACGCTTAACTGACTGAGCCACCTAGGGACCCCTCCCATGATTCATTTTAATGCATATTAGGAAAAATTATAATTTATTATCAAACTTGCGATTTCCAGAAGATTGTGTAGGGTAGGGTTAAGGAAAAAAGAAAGTCAATTTCAAGAAAACTGTTAATACTGATAACAGAAAACACTGGTCACCACCACTTTCTTGACAGTAATCACGTACAACATTGTAACTTCTAAAAACGATGACTTCTCTTGAAATATTTAACTTTGAGGGGCGCCTGGGTGGCGCAGTCGGTTAAGCGTCCGACTTCAGCCAGGTCACGATCTCGCGGTCCGTGAGTTCAAGCCCCGCGTCAGGCTCTGGGCTGATGGCTCAGAGCCTGGAGCCTGTTTCCGATTCTGTGTCTCCCTCTCTCTCTGCCCCTCCCCCATTCATGCTCTGTCTCTCTCTGTCCCAAAAATAAATAAACGTTAAAAAAAAAAAAAAAAAGAAATATTTAACTTTGATTTTTTTAAAAATTTTTTTAATGGTTATTCATTTTTGAGACAGAGACAGAGCATGAGCGGGGAAGGGGCAGAGAGAGGGAGACACAGAATCTGAAACAGGCTCCGGGCTCTGAGCTGTCAGCACAGAGCCTGACACAGGGCTCGAACTCACAGTTTGCGAGATCCTGACCTGAGCCGAAGTCGAGGCTCAACCGACTGAGCCACCCAGGCGCCCCTTAACTTTGATCTTTTTAAAGCATTGTATATGTTTTGTCTCAGTAGATACTGAAATGTGCTGTGTCCTATACACAGAGCACCAGTAATTATGTTGAAATTTTATGGCACTTTTGGTTTGGACTGCACAGGCTTTGCCTGATTTTGATAATCAGTTCTTCAACAGCAAGCGTTACATTAGATAATTCCCTTGATATTCATGGTGCCTAACATTGGGTAAGGTTTTTAGGAAATAGTTCATTTATTTACTTTTTCCAAAAGTTTACTTATTTTGAGAGACAGAGAAAGAGAGCACAAGCAGGGGAGGAGCAGAGAGAGAGAGAGAGAGAGAGTCCCAAGCACTGATGGTGTGGAGCCTGTTGCGGGGCCTGAAGATCATGACCTGAATCGAAAATCACTAGTTGGGTGCTTAACTGACTGAGCCACTCAGGCACCATAGGAAATAGTTCCTTTAAATTGTGTGTGATAAAGGGGGGGGTGAACATCTTTGGGTGGGGTCTGGGGCCTGTGAACGCTCAGGGACACAGTGAAGAGCTGGGCTCCTGGCTTACATGCACGATCATGGAACACGTGCTTGATGGAGAAAGACCTGTAAGGTGCCCAAAAGGCAAAGTAATTATGCTTTCTCTTTGGGTTCTTTTTTTTTTTTTTTTTTTTTTGAGAGAGAGAGAGAGAGAGCACACATGAATGGAGGGTGGGGAGGGGGCAGAAAGAAAGAGATAGAATTGCAAGCAGGCTCCAGGCTCAGCACAGAGTCTGACTCGGGGCTCGATCTCACAGACCGTCAGATCATGACCTGAACTGATATCAGTAGTCGGACGCTCAACTGACTGAGCCCCCCCAGGCATCTGACTCTGGATGCTTTTAGCCTTCTCAGCGAGTGAAATCAACTGTAATTTTTAAAAGCAGTGATTTTAATTCAACAAATATTCATCGATCCCATGTTATGGTAGTTCTCGAATTTGGGGAACACAAAAAAACCGCTTAGGATGCTTGTTCAGAAAGCAGAACCCGTGGTCAGCCTCTGGAGATTCTATTTCAGTAGATGCGGTAGATCGTGGGTGTGGAGCCCAGGAATCTGCATTTTTGCCAGGTACCCCAAGTGCTCCCTTTGAGAAACGCTGATCTACAGTGGGCCTGGCATTGGCATCTGGCCTTCGGTGCACGGCTGCTGAAACGCCTTTTGTTCTGAGCTATCCTGCCGATGATTTTCCTGAGACATGTCCAGAGCGGAAGATGAGGCAGTAATTGAAATACCGTGGTAGCATTTACCAGCTTTTGTGTTTCTATTTTGAGTTATAACCAAAGAGAGCAAGTCGTACAGTTTGGTTTCTTCTTCGTTGTTTGAGCCTGATGCTACTTTTTAAGTTTACGGTGGGAGGTACACCTGCAGAGACAGAATGCTTGTGTCTTCAGGCCGGTACAAGTTCTTCCCACGGGGACTCTATCTGGGGAACCAGAGCCAGGGACTTGGTGTTGGTGCTGCTTACAGGTGTGTTGCGTCTCAGTTGGAATCCACTGTAGGCTCCTTACTTTGCAATCTCTGAGGCTGGACCATGTGAGCATCTCTGCTGGTGCACTTCTAGACTTTGTCAGTAGGGGGAGGTAGAGGGACGCCGCGAGAAAGCACAGGAGCCCGGCCTCTCCTTCCTTCTGGCTGCCCAGGTCTTTTCCTCCTACAAGGCAGCTGCCAGCAGGAGGCCCAGCATTGCTCACTCTGTTTGCTACCCCTGTGTTTCTTAGCTAAGTAGTTAATTACCTTCTACTAGTTTACCATACCTGGTTATGAATTTCCTCTGTTCAAATCGCTGGTGTGGTTTTTGTGTCTTGATTGGACTCTGACACGAAATTACTACCAGGGAATGGTCCCAGGAGACGCATCCTCACAGACAGGGTTTGGGGATTCGTTTGGTCCTGACCTTGGACTTGAGCTCAGTGTGAGCTCCTTGCCAATAGAAAATGGGAGCTTAGTAATCCATGGCACACGGAGGTGTTGCTGTCAGACCATCACCCGCGGTTGACTGTGGCAGAGCTCCAAGCAGAGCAAGTCCCACGGGAGCCCAGGTGGGTGCTGTGGTGTGGAAGGGATCTTCCTCGCTGCTCTGGAGCACTCACAGAAAGAAAGGACCATCTCAGGTCTCAGCTCGAGTCCCGTCTGAACACCACAGGGCTGATCCTCATGAAAACCCATTTTCACAAAATTTGGTTGTGTGGGGTACAGAATGGCAATGTTGTTTTCTCACGTGAAGATCTGTGGCGGTATCTGTCTTGTCTGCACTGACGCACATAGTCCTGAATGGAATTGGATTTTGAAGCCACCCACCAAAGGACCCGTCCGTGAGCTTGGCAGATGTTAGAAGGATTGATACCCAGGATTAGTGAAAAGGCACTTTTACACACTTAACAAATCCAGGGATTTATCGTACAGAAATACCCCTAGAATAGAGTGGATTTCTGTCCATGAACGTTTGCTGCAGCATCGTTTGCGTTACTCAAAATGAAAACATCCGAAAGTCGTTCAGTAGAGGATTTGTCGGACAGGTTATGGTACGTGCTCGCAGTGAGCTCCCGTACGGCCACTAGAAAGAATGAAGGAGATCTACATGAATGGGTCTGAAAAAGCACTGAAGATGCCTTGTTAAGGGAGGGGCGTAGAACGGCCTGAAGAATGATTCCATTTTTGGGTTTTTTTATATTTATTATGAGAGAGAGATAGCAAGCGGGAGAGGGGCAGAGGGAGGGAGACCCAGAATGCCAAAGCGGGCCCCACAATGTCAGCGCAGAGCCCGATGCGGGTCTTGAACTCACGAACCCTGAGATCATGACCTGAGCCTAAATCAAGAGTTGGACGCTTAAGTGACCCAGCCACCCAGGCACGCCCGGTTTTTTTTGTTTTGTTTTTAATATGTAAACAAAGGTCGGGGAACATACACACCAAATGAACAGTAGTTACTGATGCCATCTCTGGGGAGCTGGATGAACGAATGAATAACTAATGTTACCTTTAAAAGCGGGATTATTAGGGACTTTCTCTAGTTTATGTTTCTGTATTGTTCATTTTCCTGTTACAGTCTCTTTTATAATCAGAAAAGTAATCTTTTAAAAATCACAATGTCTCATAACGAACATTTTCCACATGCAGTAAAACGATGTTTGCAGACATGGAGATCATTGGTCAGTTTAACTTGGGATTTATAATCACCAAACTCAATGCAGATATCTTCATAGTGGACCAGCATGCCACGGATGAGAAGTACAACTTTGAGATGCTCCAGCAGCACACGGCCCTCCAGGGTCAAAGGCTTATCGCGTAAGTTCTTTCTGGTGTTCAGAATCTTCCGTGTTCTTGCACCCCTAAAGCTTAAGACCCGAGAGTGTATACGTACGTGTGTGTGTGTGTCTCTTTTTTATCCACAAGCGTCCCTGTGGCCGATTCTTATGCATGTCACATAGCAGTCGTCACTGCCATCTCTTGAGTCCTTACTCTGTGCCAGGCACTGTTGAAACCATTGGCACGCGTTAATTCATTTAGTCTTCCCAAACCTACAAAGTGGCTGCAGTTACCATCAGCACTTCACAGGTGATAAAATGGAGGCTCCCGGACGCAGAGGTTAGGTGACTTTCCCAAGTTCACACAGCTAATGTTCTTTATTTATCAAGCCCTTTACCTCTTCCGGTTGGCCAGAAAATCTGACGAAGGCCAGTTTATAGTACGTAACGTGTCTGTTTATAGCACATAGAACTTAGGTGTGCAGAAGGGTGGCGCTGCCTGTGTGTCTGTCCTCAGCTAGCATAGATCAAGTTCAGTGATTGGTCACGACAGAGCTTGGTATTTGTCTCTCCTTTGCCAATGCCTGTTTTAGGCTGACCGCTTTACAAGGTGGTGGGATGGTGTATCATGTAGACCAGAAGTCTTTTCTTAAGCCAAGTGATAGGAAGAGGTCATGGATTTTCATTTGGGAAGTTCAGCGACATAGAGAAATACACTGAGATCCCAGTAGGAGTAAATCCTGGCACGAACAAACAGTCACTCAGCTTGGGAGGAAGCACCGAGTTTACGAAGTAGTCTCTTTCCTATGGAATGGTTGAATTCACTTACTTTCAGTAGGTATTAATGGTAATGGAAAAGACATTTATTTTTTAGTTTTTTTAACGTTTGTTTATTTTTGAGAGAGAGAGAGAGAGACAGAACGTGAGTGGGGAAGGGCAGAAAGAGAGGGAGACACAGAATCTGAAGCAGGCTCCAGGCTCTGAGCTGCCAGCACAGAGCCCTAGGTGGGGCTCGACCTCATGAACTGTGAATTCATGACCTGAGCTGAAGTTGGACACTTGACTGACTGAGCCACTCAGGTGCCCAGTGTAAAGACATTTAATAAGCTACTTTCTCATACTGGATTCTTCCTGCCTCTTTCACAGAGGTCTTTTATTTTTTAGCCATTTTGCATAAATAGGGTCTCGCTTGTGACATTTCAGGTTGCCCCAGGTAGTCACAGATCACTTGGGGTCCCAGGTGGCCCATGCTCCAAGGATAAAGACCACAGGTCCTTCCTTTCCTACCAGGCCCTGCGTGGTCTGGCCCTCCCTCGGTCCTTCCTCTTGGTTCTCCATGCTTGAGCCACCTGGCCATCTCCTTCTCAGGCCGTTGACAGACCTGATGAATTCCTACCTGGTCATTAAGGAGAATGAAGTAGATCTTTTGTACGTGGCTCTGGGAACATCAGTGGGCCATCCTCGGGCCTTTGCACAGACTTGTCCCTGCCTAGAATGCTTGTCCCTGTGCTCACCCATCCATCCATTGGCTGATAACGGGCGCTCACCCCAGCTCTCAGCTCAGAGGTCCCTTCCTCAGGGACACCGTCCTTGACTCCTATCTCCAGGCCCATCTGACTTGCTCTAGCTCTTACGGCGCTGGGCGCCTCTGCCTCCTGATTGGCAGTGTACTTTGTAATTACAGTTTGTGTGACTGCCTGTTCAGTGTCGTTCTTCCCCACTGGTCTCTTACTCCATGTCCATCCTTTCTCCTGCCCTTATCAGTTCCGACTGCTTAAGCACTCGCTGAACCAGGAGGACCGGTGGACAGATTGCTACGTGGACAGATGGCGCGGTCAATGATGCAGGCTCGGAAGGGGCGGGATAGCAAAACAGATGCTCTGTGTTCTGCTTTCCGATGCCTGTGATGACCCAGCCGAGCTTTTCACACGGTCTGTGTCGCAGGAAGGAAAAATAGCATTTTTATGTTGTATTGTTGTCTTTAAGGAGTGGATTGAGAGAAACATGGGGTCACTGGGATGGGGTGGCAGGCTGAGGAAAAGCCAGCTGCTTTGGTGGTCATTTGAACTTAAAAAAAAAAAAAAAAGAAAATTAACGGGAAATTCTCAGGCAGTTACGTGACAGGAAAGGCACACGGCTGAACAAAGCGTTGTCGCTGACCTGGCTTTTTGAAAGGAATTCAAAGAAGCACTTATTGGCTTTTTTTTTTTTTTTTTTTAATTTTTTTTTTTCAACTTTTTTTTATTTATTTTTGGGACAGAGAGAGACAGAGCATGAACGGGCAAGGGGCAGAGAGAGAGGGAGACACAGAATCAGAAACAGGCTCCAGGCTCTGAGCCATCAGCCCAGAGCCCGACGCGGGGCTCGAACTCACGGACCGCGAGATCGTGACCTGGCTGAAGTCGGACGCTTAACCGACTGTGCCACCCAGGCGCCCCTTATTGGCTTTGTTTCATTTCTGCTTTACGGCTAAATGTTTGACTTCGAGACTGGGTTTGAATCTCTTCTCTGTTTTTTCAGACCCCAGACTCTCCACTTAACTGCTGTCAATGAAGCTATCCTAATAGAAAATCTGGAAATATTCAGAAAGAATGGCTTCGATTTTGTTATCGACGAAGGGGGTGAGTGACGACGATGACGGGATTGTCCTGTCAGAGCCGGGAACGGTCTTTGAGGTGCCCTAGATAAGTATATTTTATCAGAGATGGACACGGTTCCCCCAGAAAGGATTTTGCCTCTGCCCTGTGTTTCAGTGTTTGTTACACACAGGCGTCAAATGAAACGTACTTTTCGAATCGTGGACCCTTCCCCAAATTTTATTCTTCCAGCTCCAGTCACTGAAAGGGCGAAGTTGATTTCCTTGCCAACCAGTAAAAACTGGACCTTCGGACCTCAGGACATCGATGAACTGATCTTCATGCTCAGTGACAGCCCTGGGGTCATGTGTCGGCCTTCCCGTGTCAGACAGATGTTTGCCTCCAGAGCCTGTCGAAAGTCTGTAAGTCAACGACGCTCTTCTTCCAGGGCCCGGAGGGTCTGTTCGGGCCGGTGGTGGCACGAGTTCTACAGGCCAGCTGCTGACCAGGCAGCGCCGTCGACTGTGGCCGCGACTGCCACGGGTCATCGTGTGTAATACGGCCACATCCTACTCTGCCAGTGTGATGTGCGAGCTGGGCGAGTCTGCCTTATCTCTGGCCTCTAACCCGTAATCGCTGTGACGTTTCCCCGCCGCCGCTCAGCCTGTCCTGGAGGTGGTGGCGGTGGTGGGTCATCAGCCTGATGTCAGAGCGAAGCAGGTGCATCTGGATCACCTGACCCCTGGGAGCAGCTGGGATGCCCTTCCTTCATCAGAGGCTCCACCCAGGTGCCGCCCAAGACACAGAGGGGACAAGGCAGATGAGGTCCCCCCCTCTTTGTGGAGTTTAAGGTTTCGTGGGGAGGAAGAGACTTAAGTCAAAGTAGTAACTTCTGATACCAGTAGGCCCAGAAAAGAAGTTAAAACAGTATGGGGACAGGGAGTGGCCTCGGCTCCCGGTCGAGCAGCTGAGATTGGGAGGCAGGGAAGGGCCATGTGAGGAGGACGCATCTGGGCTGACGCCTGGAAGGGGCATGGAGCCCCTCGGGGAAGAGCTCTCCTAGTAGAAGAAACAGCAGGTGCACAGACGGGGCAGGGGGGAGCGTGTGAGCCAAGCCAGAGGCGGCCTGTCCTGGAGGGGGTCCCGGATGTGAGCCGAGCAGCGTCGGGACCCACACGGGGTCTTGCGATCCTGGTGGGAACCGGGGAGCTCGTGCGGAGGGCTGGAAGGGCTGAGGCGCAGGCTGTCGTGGGGGCACCCGAACTTCCAGAACAAGGCGGCGGGGAAGCAGCAGCTTGCTCGCAGTTGGGGGGGGTGGGAGGCATAAAAGCTGATTTGGACGTGTGGTATTTGAGGCCCCATGAGGCTGTAAGTGCAGGGGTCTGGAAAACGGTCAGGTTAATGAATCCGAGCTCGGGGAAATGTCAGTCGGGGAGCAAAGTTCAGGGGCACTGTGCAGCCTGGGGATTGGATGAAGTTCGGGGAGGGGTGAGGGGAGGATCTGACTTCCGGCCACAGGTATTTCTTTGATGAAGACAGTGTTGGTGCCCCCACCCCGGGGTCGGTGAGCAAGAGGCAGGGCAGACTGGCCTGGGCCGGTGGCCAGGCGGTTTAGAGTGTCCTGCCTTAAGGTGCCACACGGACTCGGGGAGCCACAGGCTGCCCTGCCCTCCCCACCCTGGCGGGGCCGCCGCACTGTGGCTCTTCGTCCTCCCGTCAGCACAGCTGCTGACCGTTGTGGGTGATCCTCTGCCGCACCCCGTGGGCCTGTGCCCTGCCAGCCCCTCAGCCCCTTCTGCTCGCTTGGCTCCTGCCACACGGCCACGTGCCACGTCCCCAGCCACACCAGCCTTCCTCCCACCCGAAGCCCTTTGCGCTTGCCCGCCTCGCATGCCGCCTTCACACACCCGCCCAACTCCCTCCAGCCCTGGGCTCTCCCAGGTCCCCCACGGAAGTGGGCTTTCCCGGGCGCCATCCCCCCGCCCTCCCTGGGTGACACCTGTTTCTCTGTTGACTTGTCTGGGGTCTGTCCGCCCCAGTGAGGTGGAGCACCCCACGCACGCTGCCTCTGGGGCTATGCGTGGCACAAGGAAGAAGGAAGGTGACACACGTCTCAGGTTTGTTGTCTCACACCACCTCTCCTGGTTTCTCAGGGGCACTGATTTCCAGTGCTTGCTGGGGGGCCCGCTCACCTGCACGGAGAGTTCAGCTAGAGATGAGCTGAGTGCTGTTTCATCAAGAGGAGGCAGGGACAGGAGCCTGAAGGGAGGGCGAGTGAGACGGGCAGTATCTGGGGAGGGAGGACCCAGGCAGAGGGCATGGCCAGCACCAAGGTCCCAAGGTAGGTGCTTGTGTAGTGCACCTGTGCGAGAGGAAAGGGGCAGGTGCCTTGGCTGCCTGTGGCTCAGTCAGTCGGTTAAGCGTCCCCCTTCGGCTGAGGTCATGATCTCACAGTTTGTGGGTTCGAGCCCCACGTCAGGCTCTGTGCTGACAGCTCAGAGCCTGGATCCTCCTTCAGATTCTGTGTCTCCCTCTCTCTCTGCCCCTCCCCTGCTCGCACTGTCTCTCTCTCTCTCTCTCTCTCTCTCTCTCTCTCTCTCCCTCTCCCTCTCCCTCTCCCTCTCCTCTCAAAAATAAAATAGAAACATTAAAAAAATTAAAAAAGGAAAGGGGGTGCCGGTGTGCTGGAGAGGGGCAGGGAGGGATGCGCTCTAGCAGACGCAGGCACAAGGCCAATGAGGGGCCAAATCCACCGATGCACGTGGGCTTTTACCCAGGTGATCAGCGAGCGCTGGCAATGTGATCTGACAGCTTTTGAAAGGAATCCCTGGCCGCTGAGTGGAGAACAGGTGGAGGGGGAAAGCGGGGAGGTCTTCAGAGGCCCTGTGATTGCCAAGGTGACAGGTCTGGGCGGTGGGAGGGCCGCTGAGACTGGTTGCATCCTGGACAGGTGTGGTCAATGTCTGTAACAGAGGTGTGTTGCCGTAAAGGAGCCACGGAAGGGCTGGATTTCACAAAGCGGAGGGGGCCTGAGATATCAGCGGGTAGGGTTCCTCAGAGGAAGATTTTTCAGGGACCGCTGTTTTGAATAGTCATCGTGTCCATCCTCGTTCCAGAGAAAAATGTTGCTGGAGAGGTGCTCTTGTACCCAAAGCCTTTGTAAAACTTGGAACCGTTGTGTCTCCTACTCAGGTGATGATTGGAACCGCCCTAAACACAAGTGAGATGAAGAAACTGATCACCCACATGGGTGAGATGGACCATCCCTGGAACTGTCCCCACGGAAGGCCGACCATGAGACACATTGCCAACCTGGATTTCATTTCTCAAAAGTGACAACATCTCTCGCTTTCTAGAATTGTACGTTTTATTGCAGATTTTTCCTTTTCCAAAGCAGGGTTTTAACGAGTCAGCTTGTTGCCAAATAAACCTGTTTGAAAAAAAAAGAAAATGACCAGATCCACTAGAAATGATCTTGAAAACCTTGTCAAACCACGCGGAGCAGTGCTTGCACCGGCTTTTGTCCCGCACCAGAATGTGTGTGCGCACGTACAGGCAAGAAGAGCATGTCTTACAGAAACAGGACGAACGCTTCGAAAGCCACCTGGGCCTCTGCTGCTGTGGCCTGAGGTATCTTAGTCAGCAACTTTCAGCCCGTAGTATGATTAAATTCATAATGGCTTTATTTCATATAATTACGGTCCTTTTGGGTTCGGGGTTGTCCACCCGAATGCACATTAAATTAAAAAAAAAAAAAAAAAAACCAAGAGAGATTCTCTGCCCAGCTGGAGGAAAATGGCCAAGTGGGGCCTGGGGTCACTATTTTTAAATGTTCCCCGGCAAACGTTCGTAGGCAAGGGGAAATAAAAGATTGACTTTTCTGTAACTTTAATGCTGTGATGTGGTTTTTTGGGGTGGGAATCGCAAGATGTTCCTGTTACTGGTCCTGAGAGCAGAAGCCCTGTTGTCAGATAACTTTTCGTGGAATCTCGTCCTGCCGGAGACGAAAGCAAGCCCCTGTGGACCCAGACGGCTGTGGGCTGTACAGTGACCAGTGTGGCCTCCCCCCCTACTCAGCTTCTATTTGCAAACTTAGAATTCCTTAGACGTATTGAAATAATCGAGTAATTATTGTCCTAAGTGCCTATGCTGTGGTGCCCTCCTACAGGATCTCATTTAATAGTTGCAGGAACTCTACAAATGGGGGTCTTAGGCAACCCCCCTTCCCTCACCGCTGTGTCCTAATCCGAGAGCCCTCAAATACGTGACCCAAGTGGCCAGAGGGGCTCTGAAGATGTGGTTGAGGGGAGGGTCATGAAGCGGGGCACGATCCTGGATTGGCCGGGTGGGCCCAATCTACCCCGTGACTTAAAAATTGGAGAACCTTTCTCAGCTGATACCGAGGATGTAGGAAGGCCGCGTCGAGAAACTGGAAAAACAAAGAGATTCTCCTCTGGAGCCACCGAAGGAACCAGTCCTGCTGGACTCCTAACTTAAAATCGTAAGATGATAAACTCGTGTTGCTTTAAGCCACTAAGTTTGGAGTAATTTGTTTACGGCAGTGGGAGCCGCCTGGATTCCTGTGTTATGGTGAAGATAAACGCTGCGAGGCCACGCGGCAATTAACAGAGCTGGGAAAACCTGCGTCAGGTGCGTCCAGCTCCAGGTTGCCACCTGGACTTCTGGACCAGAGGGGCCGAGCCTTGTGGCTCAGCGGCTTCTCGGCCGGCGGTCCCTTTAAGGGCGGGGCGGGGCCTGTGGTTGCCTGGAGACCAGCCTCGGTCGGGACGCTCCGCAGTCGCCGCACGATCTCTGCCTCCTCCTGGCTGCGCCCCTCCGGAGACCGGAGCCGGGTGGGCGCCCCGCCGGTGGTCCTGCGTGCGCCGCGGCCGACTTCCCGGTCAGGTCCGGCTCTTCCTCCGCCGGGCGGACGCGGCCCCCAGGACCTGAGCAGGTGCGGTGGGCAGGAGTTGCGGGGAGCCCCAAGCTCAGAGAATGCGCGCCCCTTTTGTGCTGCCTCAGGAAGGAATAAATCGCCAGGGTAAAAGGGCCTCAAGCCAGGGGGACCAGAATATAAACAAAAGTTACTGGGAAACAGGTCTCGAGGAAGGAGATGGGCCTTAGTTGTAGTGAAGATTTCACCCAGAGACCGCAAACCTATCTGTAGCAAAGGCTCACCTGGGCTTCCCTGGGCTAGGGGCTGGAGGGAGTAATGGGGTTTGAAGGGCAAGAAAAGCGGGATCATGTTGGTGAGAGCAAAGCCTAGGGGTGTCGGTGACTGGCAGGTGGGGTGTCCAGAGGATGCCATCCAAGCAGAGGATGTGGGGGTGTCCCCTTGGATCCCTCAGGGTGTGAGGAGGGACCAGACCTTGCCCCGCACCCCAGGACTCATCTGGGTATATTGTTTGTTGCACTGGGATGTTTTCAATGAGGCCAGTTTGGGAGGCCATGAAAACTGTGGCTTTGGGGACCTGCCCGTCAGCTCCGTGACCTTGGGCAAACGTCACACGGCTCCTTTTCTGGCATGGGAGGCACTCAGTCTGGCATATGGAGTGGGCAGCCCAAGATTTCAAGTTCAAACACAGGGAAGTGACACAATAATCACAACATCATTGATAGTGTGCTGTATCCCACACTTCAGAGGTTTTCTGTGCATCATTTCATATAATTCTTACAAATGAGTCAAGGCCCTGTTTTTTCTGTTTGGTATCTGAAGCAGATGGAATTTAACCTGCTTAAGGACACACAGCTGGTGAGGAGCAGTGCAGGAACCTGAACACAGCTCTTGAGCACTTTACCATGCAGATATAGATATAGATATTAGTTTACCTATTTTTTCAGAGAGGGAGAGAATCCCAAGCAGGCTCCCCAACTATCAGCACAGAGCCAGACGTGGGGCTCGAACCCATGAACCACAAGGTCATGACCCAAGCAGAAATCAAGAGTCAGATGCTTAACTGATTAAGCCACCCAATCGCCCCTCCATGCAGACGTATTAAGAGATGGGCTTTCAAAGTAGGCATTGCCAGCATGTAAGACATTAAGGGTTAAGTAGCCATTTTTTAATGTATCGGGTTCCCTTCTTGCTGGAACACTATTTGAAAAGAAATGGTAGGCAGTGTTTCCAGTTTTTAAAATTTTAGGAATGGGGTGCCTGGGTGGCTCAGTCAAACGACCGACTTCGGCTCTGATCATGATCTCGCAGTTCGTGGGTTCCAGCCCTGAGTCGGGCTCTGTGCTGACAGCTCAGAGCCTGGAGCCTGCTTCGGATTCTGTGTCTCCCTGTCTCTCTGCCTCTCCCCTGCTCAGGCTCTGTTTCTCTCTCTCTCTCTCAAATACATAAACATTAAAAATAAAACAAAAAAAATTTAGGAACAACCAATGCGATATTTTTATAAACTGGTGATACTGGATAATCATAATTTTTCAAGCTTTAAAGAGGAGAATGATAATGACATTGGGTTGTAAAGCTAAAATTTTAGCTACGGATGAAACCCGCAAGTATGTAGAGCTACGATTTTTCTTTTTCAGATAAAACCGATCAACACTTTGAAACAAACAGCTCCCAACCGAAGGAATCATTTGATACTTACATATATAAACTTTAGGACTTCTAAAGACAATGGTGAAAGAAAAGAAAAGAGGGGACAAACGGGCGGATAAGTTTTCCCGCTCTCCCTCCACTGATAATCCAGACTTTTCCACACCAGACAGCAACGCTGCTAGACAAGAACTGTCCCCCAGGGCTGCCCCACCATTGGAAACGCATCTCAGTGAATCAGGGCTCAGAAAAGAGTCCAATGACGATGCCCAGCTGAATGAAGACGCCACTCAGTACGAAGAGCCCATTCTCACCAAACTCATAGTTGAAAGGTGAATTTGATGTGTTGCGTCTTCCGTGTTCCCCTTTCTAGTGTTTTCATGCTCTGTTCTCTCTCTCTCTGCAATCTCTTATTGTGGCTTTCCCTGTCACTCTCCTAGGTGACTGTAAAAGTCTGTGTCTTCAGCCCTGGTCTCTCTCCTGGAGTTTTATATTCAAATTTATAACTCCCTCCTGAACATCATCCAACCCGACTTCAAGCCCCCTGTGTCCAAAAGCAAAGACTGCAGGACTTGAAATAAGATCTGGATCGGAGTCCTGGCTCTATGACATCAACCCCATCCTTGAACCTTTCTGAGCCCCAGATTCTTCACTGGGAAAAACACACCCCATAGATGGTTCCTCTGGGTGCTGCCATGCCCCCCCCCCCCCCAGCCCTGGGCTTCTCCATTGGTGCCTATTTCTTTTTCTTTTTTTAAAAATTTTTATGTTTGTTTATTTCTGAGACAGAGACAGAGCATGAGTGGGGGAAGGGCAGAGAGAGGGAGACAGAATCCGAAGCAGGCTCCAGGCTCCGAGTTGTCAGCACAGAGCCCGACGTGGGGCTCGAACTCACAAACCGTGAGATCGTGACCTGAGCTGAAGTCGGTCGCTCAACCGACTGACCCACCCAGGCGCCCCATCCGTTGGTCCCTATTTCTGTACGGGCACCACCATTTCCCTCCCTATTGGGGCTGCCCTCCTCCTGCCCTGCCCTTTTGTATTTCTTTTTCCTCTGTGCTTCTCTCATTAACCCTTTCTCTCTGCTTAGCTTCTTCATTCCCTCTTGACTGGGCTATTGGACTCACTTCCTGAATATTTCCCTGCTTCTAGGCTCTTCCAGGCCTCCTGTATGGATTTGCCCTCCTAATTGTTTACATACATCACTCCCGGGATTAGTTACTTACTTGTCTGTGTAACAAGTCACCCCAGGGCGTGGTAATTAAAACAAATATCTCACATAGTTTATGGGGGTCAAAAATCTGGGAGCAGCCTAGCTGGTTGGTATTGGGTTAGGATCTCTGGAGGTCCAGCCAAGATGTGAGTCTAGACTGCCATCATCTGAAGGCTTGGCCGGCTGCACAGTCGGCTTTCAAAGGGGCTCCCTGGCAGGAGGCCTCAGTTCCTCATCACACAGCAGTATGTCCTTTGGTGTCCCCACCACCTAGCAGCTGGCTTCCTCAGAGAGTAATCCAAGAGAGAGCTAGGGCAGAAGCCGTGTGTCTTTTAGGACCTGCTCTGTCATCACCCTCTGCCCTTTCCTTCTGTCTTTCTTTAAAATTTTTAATGTTTGTTTATTTTTGAGAGAGAGACGGAGCGCAAGCCAGGGAGGGGCAGAGAGAGAGGGAGACACAGAATCAGAAGCAGGCTCCAGGTTCTGAGCCATCAGCATAGAGACTGACATGGGGCTCGAACTCACAGACCTCGAGACCATGACCTGAGCTGAAGTTTAACCAACTGAGCCACCCAGGCGCCCATACCTCTGTCATTTCTGCAATACCCTAGTGGTCTCACAGGTCAGCCCTCTTCAGTGTGAGAGAGGATTCCACAAGGCTGTGACTCCTAGGAGGTGAGAATTGCTCTGGGGCCATTTTGAGGCTGGCTGCCACATTCTTAAAAACTTTTGATTTCTTAACATTGTCTACAGAATAAAACCCCTGAGCCTGATACTCTGACCGCAGCCTGCCTCTCTCCTCTCAAACTCAAGAGCCCAGTTAGACTTTCCCCCACAATCTCATTTTTATCTTTGCTTGCAAAGATGGCTTTGCTTCGTTTCTGAATGGTCAAATTCCAACCTACTCTTCTGGTCCAAATCTTTTCTATGGATTCTTCCCAATAGGAAGTCATTTTGCCCAAAACTTTTTTTATCATGCTTATCACTTTCTATCATGTTTTACTATATACATAGTATGTACTACTTTCTATTACATGCATGTGTAATATGGATGAATTACCATAATTTGTTTCCAAGTTTCAACTTCTCTACCAGGTGGAAAATTCTGTCCTAGCACAGACACGCCCAGAGTATCAAACACCAGACCTTAGGCATAGGGGATGCTCAGTCAAGATTTACGGTTTGAATGGTTATCAGTGGCCATTTTTCTTTTCATTTCTTTTTATTTTTTTCTAAATATTGATTGTTTTGGGGGAGAGCACAAATGGGGGAGGGGCAGAGAGAGGGGGACAGAGGATCCAAAGCGGGCTCCGTGCCGACAGGCAGACAGCAGAGAGCCCGATATGGGGCTCGAACTCACGAACCATGAGATGGTGACCTGAGCCAAAGTCGGACACCTAACCGACTGAGCCACCCAGGCACCCCATCTTTTCATTTCTTAATTGAAACCATCTGTCATCACACAACACTATTGCAATACCACTGGCGGTATTCCCTATGTTGTACCCTTTATTCCCCGGGACTTACTCCACAACTGGAAGCCTACCTCTCCCTCTCCCCCTCGCCCATTTGGCCGATCCCCCCACCCTCTTCTGCTCTGGCATCCACCAGCTCTCTGTATTTATGGGTCTGTTTTTGCATTTTGTTTGTTTTTGAGATTCCACATATAAGTGCAATTGTATATGTGTCTTTCTCTGACTTATTTCATGTATAATCCTCTCTAGCTCCATCCATATTGTTGCAAAAGGCAAGATCTCATTCTCTTTTGTAGCCGAGTAATATTCCAGTGCCTATATATACACCACATCTTCTTTTTCCATTCATCCATGGACGTACACTTGGGCTGCTTCCAAATCTTGGCTGTTATACACGATGCCACCATACACAGGGGTGCATTTATGTTTTTGAATTCGTGTTTTCATTTTCTTTGGGCAAATACCCGGTGGGGGGATTACTGGATCATATGGTTTTTTTATTTTCAATTTTTTGAGGTACCTTCATATGGTTTTCCAGAGTGGCTGTACCAATTTACATTCCCACCAACAGTGCATGAGCGTTCCTTTCTCTCCACGTCCTCGCCAACACTTATTTCTTGCCTTTTTAAGTCTAGCCCTTCTAACAGGTGTGAGGTCATATCTCATTATGGTTTTGATTTGCATTTCCCTCATGGCGAGTGATGTTGAGCATCTGTTCACGCGTCTGTTGGCTTCCTGTGTATCTTCTTTGGAAAAAATGTGTATTCGGGTCCCCTGCCCATTTTTTAATTGGATCATTTGTATCTTGGTGTTGAGTTGTATAAGTCTTTTATATATTTTATGCATTAACCCCTTAGTGGACATATCCTTTGCAAATATCTTCTCCTATTCAAGAGGTTGCCTTGTTTTGTCGGTGGTTTCCTTTGCTATGCAAAACCTTTCACGTGGATGTAGTCCCAATAATTTCTTTCTGCTTCTGTTTTCCTTGCTGAGGAATCATATCTAGAAAAATGTTGTTACAGCTGATGTCAGAGAAATTACTGCCTATGTTTTATTCTAGGAGTTTTATGCTTTCTGGTCTCACAGTTAGATCTTTAATCCATTAAAAAAATTTTTTTTAATGTTTGTTTACTTTTGAGAGAGAGAGAGACACAGAGTGTGAGCGGGGGAGGGGTAGAGAGAAAGGGAGACACAGAAACCCAAGCAGGCTCCAGGCTCTGAGCTGTCAGCACGGACCCTGACGTGGGGCTTGAACTCACGATCCTCAAGATGATGACCTGAGCTGAAGTCGGATGCTTAAATGACTGAGCCACCCGGGTGCCCCAGATTTGCAATCCATTTTGAGTCTTGTTTTGTACATGGTATGAGAAAGTGGTCTCAATTCACTCTTTGGCATGTATCTGTCCAGTCTTCCCACCACCATCTACTGAGAGGCTGTCTTTCCCCCTTTGTGTATTCTTGCCTCCTTTGTTGTAGATTAACTGACCATGGAAGTGTGGCTTTAATGGACTGTCTGTTCTGTTCCATAGATCTATATGTCTGTTCTTCTCCCAGCACCATACTCTTTCGATAACTACAGCTTTGTAGTAGATCTTGAAATCTGGGATTGTGATGCCTCCAGCTTTATTTCTGTTCTTCAAGATGGCTATTCAGGGCCTTTTGTGGTTCCATACAAATCTTAGTGTTATTTGTTCTAGTCCTGTGAAAAATGCTGTTGGCATTCTGATAGGGATTTCATTGAATCTGTAGATTGCTTTGGGTAGGATGGACATCTTAACGACATTAATTCTTAATCCACGAGCATGGAATATCGTTTCATTCGTGTTGCCTTCAGTTTCTTTCATCTGTGTTTTATAGTTTTCAGAGTGTAGGTCAGGTCTTTCACCACCTGGGTTAAATTTGTTCCTAGGTATTGTTTTTGATGCAATCGTAAATGGAATTGTTTTCTTAATTTCTCTCTTATTTTATTAGTGTATTAGTGTATTCCATATATTTCTGTATTCCATGTATTCTGTATTCCTTGTATTTCTGTATTCTATTAATGTATAGAAGTGCAACCGAGGGGCGCCTGGATGGTTCAGTTGGTTAAGTGTCTGATTTTTGGTTTTGGCTCAGGTCGTGATCCCAGGGTCATAGGATTGAGCTCTCTGCACTGAGCATGGAGCCTGGCTTCGGATTCTCTCTCCCTCTCTCTCTGCCCCTCCCCTGCTCGCATTCTCTCTCTCTCTCTCTCTCTCTCTCTCTCTCTCTCAAAATAAACAAACTTAAAAAGATTTTTAAAAATTATCATCATAAAAGACACATAGCGTAGAACTTCCTATTTTCACCATTTTAAATGTACAATTCAGGGGCACTAAGTACCCTCATCCTGTTGTACAACCATCACCACTATCAATTTCCAGAACTTTTTCATCATCCCAGACCGAAACTGCCCAGAACAAACCCTCACCTTCCATCTCTGCCCCTTTTCACTATTTCCTCCTGGCTGTTGGCTCTGCCTACAATCTCTTCTCCACACAGTGGCCATCCAGATGCTCTTTTTATGACATAAATCTGACCGTGGCCAGCTCCCCTCTTAGAACCTTCTCCTGATTCCTCCTAGAGGAACCCCACCCCCCACCCCAGCGTCTGTCTCCTCTCCTCTTCTCTTTCTCTCTCCTTCCTGTTCTCCAGCTGGGCTGCCCTCCTTTCTGTTGGCTGAACTTGAGCTGTTGGCTCCTTCCTGCCACAGGGCCTTTGCACTTGCTGCATCCTCTTCCCAGAGTTCTTCTTAAGGCTGTTTGTTTTATGACCTGCACATCTCACTACAACTTCTGTGTCCTTCAAGAGGCCCTGACCGCCTGTGCACAGCAGCTGCCTCCTCCTTATTCTCAGCATCACTCCCCAATCATGTCTGTCATAAAAGTTGAACATGATCTGGAATCCTCTTGTTTGTTTGTTTCCTCTTTGCTGCCTGTCTCTCCGCAGTCAGCTAGGGTCACCCGAGGGCAGGAACTTTCCAGTCTTGTTCACAGTGGCCCTCGGGGAACATATGTTGAATGAACAAATGTGAAATATTGTTTGTACTTCTTCATTGATGTTAATTATGACTTTAACCCACCATCGCTTGTGGTTGTTCACACCACTCATTACCTTGAGCTTTATTTCTTTGCAGCTATGAAGGGGGAAAAGTCCATGGACTGTATGAGGGAGAAGGCTTTGCGGTCTTTCAAGGAGGCTGTACCTACCACGTGAGTTACACGTCTCGGGGACGGGCAGGGAGGGGAGGACGGTGAGAACATTGCGGGAGAGTCTGAGATTCGTATCTCCAGAAAAGTCTGTTGAGTCTTCAAAAGAAATTGGAAGTACTTACTGCTGATTTGACTTTGAACCCCGTTACCTCTTTTAAGGTAAAACCATGGATCCACACCTCAGAAGTCATCATTTTAGATTGTTTTCTTTTCCTGATTTTTTTTTTTTAATTTTTTTTTCAACGTTTTTTATTTATTTTTGGGACAGAGAGAGACAGAGCATGAACGGGGAAGGGGCAGAGAGAGAGGGAGACACAGAATGGAAAGCAGGCTCCAGGCTCTGAGCCATCAGCCCAGAGCCCGACGCGGGGCTCGAACTCACGGACCGCGAGATCGTGACCTGGCTGAAGTCGGACGCTCAACCGACTGCGCCACCCAGGCGCCCCTTTTCCTGATTTTTAATAAATGTTTATGTTAGAGAGAGAGACAGAGCATGAGCAGGGGAGGGGCAGAGAGAGAGGGAGACACAGAATCCGAAGCAGGCTCCAGGCTCTGAGCTGTCAGCACAGAGCCCAATGTGGGGCTCGAACTCGTGAACCACGAGATCATGACCTCAGCCGAAGTCGGATGCTTAACCGACGGCGCCCCCTTTTCTTGATTTTCATTTATTGTCCAAACAACCTGAAGGCGACTGGAGCAAATATCAAAGAGTCAAATCCCAGTGTTGTCACCCCTTTGCCATTAAATGCTTTGGACACGCCGCATCCCTTTAATTCCTTGAATGGATGTATCAGCATTTATAGGGCCTACTGATTTCGCAGATAACATCTTGAAACTTTTTTCACTTATGAATAATTTGCTGCCTTGCTGCATGCTTTTCGTAACTTAAATATTTTGCGGCAAAATATACATAAAACCTACCATTGTAACCATTTTTGAGTGTACAGTCAGGGGCATTAAGCACAGGACCCTCCCCAGCCTCCACCTCCAGAAACCTTCATCCTCCCAAACCGAGACTCTGGCCCCAGTTAAACACCAGCCACCCCCGTGTCTTCCTCCGTAATATTTAAAATACTGCATAGCTCTCTGATTTACTGTTCATGACTACACCATAATTATTAGATCACTTTTGAAGTGTTTTCATTTTTTTCCCCATCATTAGCAATGGCACAGTAGATCATTCAGATTATCAAAGAAACGTGTGCTTTTTTGAAACAATATAATTTACCAGGGCGCCTGGGTGGCTCAGTTGGTTAAGCATCGGACTTCAGCTCAGGTCATGATCTCGCCATCCATGAGTTCAAGCCCCGCATCGGGTTCTGTGCTGACAGCTCGGAGCCTGGAGCCTGCTTCGGGTTCTGTGTCCCCCTCTCTCTGACCCTCCCCCGTTCATGCTCTTTCTCTGTCTCAAAAATAAAGAAAAATTTCATTTAAAAAATAAATAATAAATAAAAATTAAAAATATAATTTATTGTCAAATTGGCTTCCATACAACACCCAGTGCTCATCCCAACAGGTGCCCTCCTCCATGCCCATCACTCACTTTCCCCTCTCCCCCCCACTCCCCCATCAGCCCTCAGTTCTCTGTATTTAAGAGCCTCTTAGGGTTTGCCTCTCTCCCTCTCTGTAACTATTTTTCCCCTCCCCCCCTCCCATGTTCTTCCATTAAGTTTCTCAAGTTCCGCATATGAGTGAACACATAAGGTATCTGTCCTTCTCTGACTTATTTTTGCTCAGCATGATACCTTCCAGTTCCATCCAGGTTGCTGCAAATGGCATGATTTCGTTCTTTCTCGTTGCCAAGTAGTATTCCATTGTATCTATAAACCACATCTTCCTTATCCATTCGTCAGTCGATGGACATTTAGGCTCTTTCCATAATTTGGCTGTTGTTGAAAGTGCTGCTATATAAACATTGGGGTAGAAACGTGTGTTTTCAATAAGAACAAATTTTTGTGGTTGGGGTCAGAAAGCAGGGGTTTCAGTCCCCTGATTTTTTTTTCCCCCCACTAAACATACAACATGTTCTTATTCCTGCGTCATGTAAACTCCTAAAAACGCCATTAGCGTGGGTGAATAATAGTCATGAATGTGGCCGTCCCGTCTGGCCTCGGCCAGTTTTGGAATCAGCTGTTGCGTTCATGCTGATCAGTCTCCTTTCACCAGTCGGGGCGCTAAGTGCACTGCTGTGTGAATAGGACCGAGTGTGGAGGCTGCTTGAGATCCTCTCTCTCCCCCCACCCCCTGCCTGCCTCTCTCCCCTGCCTGGTGCTCAGTCTAAAATAAAAAAAAATTAAAAAATCAACCAGCGACACCCAGTTCTCGATTACACAAGATCGACCTCTCCCAGGCTGCTGAGGACACAGTATCGGCTCCTATTACCCCAGAGGGTCTTGTCTCCGGTGGCCTTCGGTCCACAGTGACCCGGTAGCTCCAGCCTGGCCCAGTGGCCTTGCCTTAACTGTTGATGTGGGGGCAAATACCCCTCCATTTCTGAGATCTCCTCCCCACCACTGCCTGCTGCTTGCTGGGTAAACTTTCCGTATTTTCCTCAGACTCAAATTATTTTGATTAAAAATAATCATCTGTTGGGGCGCCTGGGTGGCTCAGTCAGTTAAGCATCTGACTTTGGCTCAGGTCATGATCTCCCGGTTCATGAGTTCAAGCCCTGAGTCAGGCTCTGTGCTGACAGCTTGGAGCCTGGAGGCTGCTTCGGATTCTGTGTCTCCCTCTCTCTCTGCCCCTCTCCCACTTGTGCTCTGTCTCTGTCTGTCTCTCTCTCTCAAAAGTGAATAAATGTTAAAAAAAAATTTGTTTTAAATAATCATCATTCGGCTCTCCTTTAAATTGCGAGAGCGGCAGACCCAGCAGAATGACTCTACTGTGGCCCCAGGCCCCGAGTCAGACCGTGGGTATGTCACATGTTTAGATCACAATCCCCTAAAGATAGACAATAAAGCCAAACATTTCATGGAACATTTGCCCTTACCATGTAGACACAGCATGATCTTTTCTAGTGTAGTTTGTTAATTAAAGCACCAGTTGTTGCGACCGTAATTGATTCCATAATACAAACAACAGCCGGCCTGCGGCTGGAAAGCCCCTGGTTGCCCCGTGGTTTTCCTCAATGCCAGCCAGTCTCCTGTGAGCCCAGGCTAACCTGGACGCCTAACAAAATGTGTCTTCTTGCTAGTGAGTTAGGGCCGTGGTTCCTGAGTGCGGTCCTGGGGACCAGCAGCATTACCTGGGTATTTTTTTTTTTTCAAAATGCTCATTCTTGGGCAACAGCCCAGACCTGCTGATGAATTAGAATCTTCAGGGTGGGCCCAGCAATCCCCAGATGATTTCTGAAGCATTCAAGAGTCAGAACCACTGAATTAGGGCACTGTTACATATTCCTCCTTCGCCCACTGACTCTAACAAGGTGATTCTAAGGAACAACTAGGAGTACTCTTTTTTTTTCTGGGTTTATTATATACTTATTTTGAGAGACACAGAGAGAGTATGCACAAGCTGGGGAGGGGCAGAGAGAGAGAATCCCAAGCAGGTTCCGTGCTATCAGCACAGAGCCAGACGTGGGACTCGATCCCACAATCCGTGAGATCATGACCTGAGCTGAGATCTAGAGTCAGACGCTTAATGACTGAGCCCCCCAGGTGGCCCAAACTGGGAGTACTTTTCAGCCTCGTTTTCCCTGATTACATTTAGGCATTCAGGCGTGCAAAGTTTTCGGTGACTAGTTCCTATGTGTTAACAACAGACACTCAATATAAGTGGACCCTCCTGACAACTGTATATTGTCTACATAGAGGAATATTCAGGGGGCACGGGCGCACCTATACGGATAAGTCCCAGTAAGTGGAAAACAGACGAGCGTGAAATTTACAAATGGGGTACTTTCTAACATCCAGATAACGGTTTTAACCAGGTCTACCTAGTTTAAATAATTTTTAAAAAATCCTTAAACTTTGAAATGCAAAACCAAAAGCATATGAATTCTTTTAGACTGTGGAATTTTTACCTAGCTTAATTAGGAGAGGAAGACACAGACCGAGCTTAAAACTCACGTTTAAGTGTCACACAGGACTGCTTGGTGTAGGTTTTGGGGAATTTGGATAAGCGTATTCATGCAGATGGAAGTGGGATGGGGCGCCTGGGTGGCTCAGTCGGTTAAACGTCCGACTTCGGCTCAGGCTGTGATCTCACGGTTCATGAGTTTGAGCCCCACATCAGGCTCTGTGCTGACAGCTCGGAGCCTGGAGCCTGATTCGGATTCTGTGTCTCCCTCTCTTAGTGACCCTCCCCCCTCAAAAATGAATAAACAGTTTAAAAAATTAAAAAAAAAAGAAAGTGGGATAAGGCTCCATTCTGAGAACTAAAACCAGCTGTTACGTAGAATCAATGGTCCTAATGGTTTGTTGTTGTTCTGTTTTAAAGGGTATGTTTTCAGAAGGACTTATGCACGGACAAGGGACTTATGTTTGGGCTGATGGACTGAAATATGAGGTAAAGTATGTCCTGTGTTATAGTTTTACACTGTAAATAACACAATGTAACGGTCAGCTTCCCACAATCAATCCTACTACTGTCACAAGAGTAATTCAGCTCACGGGTCTAAAAAAGTCCACAGAACCCAGGCGCCTGGGCGACTCAGTAGCTTAAGCATCTGACTCTTGATTTCAGCTCAGGTCACGATCTCGCGGTTCGTGAGATTGAGCCCTGAGTTGGGCTCTGCGCTGACAGCTCAGAGCCTCCTTGAGATTCTGTCTCTCCCTCTCTCTCTGCCCCTCCCCTACTCTCTCTCTCTCAAAATAAAAAAATAAACTTAAAAAAAAGACCCCAGAACCAAAGAATACAGGTGAAAAGTAACTTGTTAACTGCACGGGACCCTCTGGCAGTCAGTACTGCGTTCATCCTTACACTCTAGATGTCTCCTGGGCAGGCACAGCACCCGTGCATTTATTTGGCCTGTCTTACTCTTCACAAACACAAGTAGAGTTTATTGTACACTCTCTTCTGTCCCTTTAGTTTTTGGAGATCACACCATAGCCGTTCGTCCAGATCCACCTAGTGTTACTGGCTGCTTTTATTCTATGATGTGGGTTTCACTTAACCCATCTTGCCGGTTTAAAGGGACTATGTATTTTTTAAATCGATTGCTAGAAGGCTGTTCTCAAACTCGCAATTGCAGGGTTGCTAGTGATGGGGTTTATAAGTGGTAGTGGCGACCTTTAAAACCTATGCACATGTGCTCATATTCAAATGGCAGCCAGGTGAGGGAAGCAGAGACAAGTGCCGGCCAGGTGGGCAGTTCACTGGGCCTGAGAGCAGGAGACAAGCCACAGAGGTGGAGGGGCCCCTGAAGATCTGGTGGTTTGGGGCCAGCCTTTCCAGGGACATTCTTCCCCTGCAACACCCTGGCTTCTAGCCTGTGGCCCTTGGTTTATGGTCTCTGGAAGTTCGAAGGCGGGACTCCTAGGAGGCACAGACCCTCCCACGCCAGCCTAGACAGGAGGGTTTATGGGTGGGATTTGGGCTGTCACAGAAGTATCTTCAGGGAGGTCAGCTGGCCTCATGGGATCAGGCCAGGCTGCCCTGTCCTCTTTTCTCCCTTGGCTGGCCGCCTCCAGCCAGGTCTCCTTCCTGAGAGAGAATCCAGTGGCTCAGGGCTGTGGTGCATGGAACTGCGCGCTGCCCACTCAGCTGACGTCCTGGCCCCAAGCAAAGCGGATTCTCTGGAAGTCACCCACAGGGCGGGCGGTTGGCTGGTGTGTCTACAGAATATTTTGATGGACCACAGGCAGAAAGAAGGGTTTCCGTGAGTTGATCACTAAGCCGGGCTAATCACCAGAGTCCCCTGGAGAGAACACAGGATCCCAGGGCGTTGGGCCTCCTTCGAGGTGGGTTCCAAGACTCTAAAGTTCCCGAGGCCGGGATCGCAAACCACCACTGTTCCACGTCACCTGTTTGCTTCTTGGAGGCTTCTCTGCACTCAGCTATTTTATCCTGCTGGTGCTTCTGCCCAGGAGAGGGGAGGTGAGGGAGGATGGAGTGTGTAGAGAAGGAGGGAGGAGGGTGGAGGCTGGGGGAGGGGGGCGGATACTCCACTGTTTCCGTGGAGGAGAGACAGGAATAGTATCCAGTAGTCAAGGAGGCATCTCAGTCTGCCCATAGGAGAGGGGTCTCTCTACTGCCTTCTTTCTCTCACTCTCAGGGTCGTTTTGCCCTAGGGGGAGTTTGTGAAGAACATGCCCATGAAGCATGGCGTGTACACGTGGCCGGATGGCAGCACCTATGAAGGAGAAGTGCTACACGGCATGAGGCACGGATTTGGTATGTTCGTATGTGGCACGCACCCCGTGTCCTACATCGGCCAATGGTGTCACGGCAAGAGACACGGGAAGGTGGGTGAGGCGGCCACTTGACTCCCGTCCATAGATAGGATGAACAAATAGAGGTGTGGGAGGTAGGGGGCTGTCCTACAACTATGGTCCCTTCTTGTTTATTGACGTGAAATCCACATCACACGAAACTCACCATTTCACAGTCTGCAATTCAGCGGCATTCAGTGCATTCTCAGTGCTGTGAGACTACCACCTCTGTCTAGTCCCAGAACATTTTCATCGACCCTCCAAAGTACAGCCCTGTACCCACCAGGCAGTTATTTCCCACCCGGACCCCCCGGTGGCCACCATTCTGCTTCCTGTCTCTATGGGTTTACCTACTCTGGATGTTTCATGTGAATGGAACCCTATGTTATGTGGCCTTTTGGATCTGGCTTTTTTTATTCAGCATCACGTTTTTGAGACCCATCCATGTTGTAGGTACTTAATTCTTTTTTGTGGCTAATAGTCCACCATATGGATGGACCACATTTTGTTTATCTGTTCATCCATTGATGGGCACTTGGGCTCTTTCCATCTTTTGGCTTCTGTGAATAGCACCACTATGAACGCATGTGTAAGGATTATTTGGGTCCTTGTCTTCAGTTCTCTGGCGTATAAACCTAGGAGTGGAATATGGTAACTCAATGTTTAACGCTTTGAGGAACCTCCCAACTGTTTTCCACAGCATCTGGCCCAATTTACAGTCTCACCACTACCACAGGTGATACTTTTAAGCAAGGTTGCTGTTTCTGGCACTATTTGCTTTTGTATCGGATGATAAAATACCGCAGCAGTGTTTTCATAAAATGTTATAAGAAAAGAAACAGTCTACCATTATAATCATCATTCGACTCGAATATAGACAATTCTGTCCATTGGCTTCCCTTCCTTTCCCTTCCCTTGTTCAGCTCTTA
The DNA here is from genome assembly GCF_028749965.1 of Puma concolor. Taxonomy (NCBI): domain Eukaryota; kingdom Metazoa; phylum Chordata; class Mammalia; order Carnivora; family Felidae; genus Puma; species Puma concolor. The sequence continues at coordinate 5,618,057 of NC_141682.1, forward strand.
GTGGATCAATTCAGACTGGGGGTGGTGGCAGCTTCTAGACAACGGCCCCTGGATGGCTGCATGAAGGAACAAGCCAGCTTGGTAGTGGAGAAGAAGATAGAAAAATCACACACACACACACACACACACAAAGAAATAAACCACCGAATAAAGAAGCAACCTGAGGCCATTCAGTAAAGGTCCTCATACATGCATGGTGACTAGTACTATTCCTCAGAGGAGTCACTGAAGAAAGGTTACACCACGTTCACTTAAACTTGGAGGCAGTCTTGGGGTGCCTGGGTGGCTCAGCTGGTTAAGCGTCTGACTTTGGCTCAGGTCACGATCTCATGGTTCGTGAGTTTGAGCCCCGCGTTGGGCTCTCTGCTGACGGATCAAAGCCTGGAGCCTGTTTTGGATTCTGTGTCTCCCTCTCTCTCTGCCCCTCCCCTGCTCCTGCTCTGTCTCTCTCTGTCTCTCAAAAATAAATAAATGTTAGGGGCGCCTGGGTGGCGCAGTCGGTTGAGCGTCCGACTTCAGCCAGGTCATGATCTCGCGGTCCGTGAGTTCGAGCCCGGCGTCGGGCTCTGGGCTGATGGCTCAGAGCCTGGAGCCTGTTTCGATTCTGTGTCTCCCTCTCTCTCTGCCCCTCCCCCGTTCATGCTCTGTCTCTCTCTGTCCCAAAAATAAACAAACGTTGAAAAAAAAAATTTAGAAAAAAAAATAAATAAATGTTAAACTCGGAGGAAGTCAAATAAGGTGACAAATGGGTAAAACGAAAGTGGTTTAGGGACATAAAAGGGACTGGCCTTCAGTTACACAGAAGGTGCTACTACTCGGTTTAGGTAACAACACAACGGGATTATTCAGGTACTTACTTGACTCACAGTTATCGAATATAATATATATAATATAATGATTAGCCCTAATATGATGCCTCACTATTAAGGAGTCATTGATTGGTGGCATCTCTTTCTTACTTGGTGGATACTTCTCCATTTTCTCGATTACAAGACAGAAACATATCATGGATTAAATGTCTTGCCTTCATAGGACATTGACTTCCACATAGTTTGGACTCCTTTAATTTATCTTTGCCTTTAATAAACGTTTGCTGTATGCCTTGCTTTGTTAAAATGATATTATTTGTTTTAGGGCTCTATTTATTACAACCAAGAAGGTACCTCTTGGTACGAGGGGGACTGGGTATACAACATCAAAAACGGCTGGGGGATAAGGTGGTAGGTATTACCACGGCCGCTCTCGGGGTGTGGGGGGGAAAGGGTGTGGGGGCCCAAATGATTTTCACTTAGGTGCTTAAAGATAAGGTGCAGAGGGGCACCTGGGTGGCTCAGTTGATTAAGCGTCCGACTCTTGATTTTGGCTCAGGTCATGATCTCAAGGTTCGTGGGTTCGAGCCTCGTATTGGACTCCATGCCGACAGCACAGAGCCTGCTTGGGATTCTCTCTCCCTCTCTCTTCCCCTCCCTGCTTGTTCTCTCTCTTCTCTTTCTCAAAATAAATAAACTTTGAAAAAAAAAAGATAAGGTGCAGAAATTTTGGAGAACACATTTTCTTTTTTTTTTAATTTTTTTTTTCAACGTTTATTTATTTTTGGGGACAGAGAGAGACAGAGCATGAACGGGGGAGGGGCAGAGAGAGAGGGAGACACAGAATCGGAAACAGGCTCCAGGCTCTGAGCCATCAGCCCAGAGCCCGACGCGGGGCTCAAACTCACGGACCGCGAGATCGTGACCTGAGCTGAAGTCGGACGCTTAACCGACTGCGCCACCCAGGCGCCCCGAGAACACATTTTCTATATAAGGGCGGAATATTTCAATTCACCCCAATGGAATCTCCATAGTGATGAAAATATTCTACAGAGAATTTAAAGGAACGTTATATTAAATGAGATCTAATGATACAACCGTACTTTATCACACGTAGAAACTTTGTTCTCTCGTTCATGGATATCTCGTATGTTTTCAGAAGACTCTTGACATGTTTGCTTGATTTTAGATCGAGCTGATGGAGTCATATATGTTAAGGATTGAAATATTTGGGGGTGGGGGCGCCTGGGTGGCGCAGTCGGTTAAGCGTCCGACTTCAGCCAGGTCACGATCTCGCGCTCCGTGAGTTCGAGCCCCGCGTCGGGCTCTGGGCTGATGGCTCGGAGCCTGGAGCCTGTTTCGGATTCTGTGTCTCCCTCTCTCTCTGCCCCTCCCCCGTTCATGCTCTGTCTCTCTCTGTCCCAAAAAATAAATAAAAAACGTTGAAAAAAAAATTTTAATAAAAAAGAAATATTTGGGGGTGAGGGGTGCATGGGTGGCTCAGTCAGTTAAGCATCTGACTTCATCTCAGGTCATGATCTCATGGTTCGTGGGTTCAAGCCCCACATTAGGCTCTGTGCTGACAGCTCAGAGCCAGGAGCCTGCTTTGGATTCTCTCTCTCTCTCTCTCTCTCTCTCTCTCTCTCTCTCTCTGCCTCTGCCCCTCTCCTATTTGCACTCTGTTTCTCTGTCTCTCAAAAATAAATGTTAAACATTTTTTAACAAAAAGGGAGCAAAAATGTTAACTAATCATACTACTATATGGAGTTGTTTTTAAAAGATTTAAAATCCCTGCTCTTATCCTCCTTATCACCTTAATTAAATGATCAGAGGATTTAATAAAGTGGGTTGTCTTATCCCTAAGATGATGATTTTTACCGCCTGTCCATTTGAGGAGACTGTATGGGCACAAGGGTTGGATTTCTTCAAAGGTGTTTAGAGAAAAAGTTTAAAGGACAGTCTTCTTAGGGGCGCCTGGGTGACTCAGTTGGTTTAGCTTCAGACGTCGGCTCAGGTCATGATCTCGAGGTTCATGAATTTGAGCCCGACGTCGGGCCCTGTGCTGACAGCTCGGAGCCTGGAGCCTGCCTCGGATTCTGTGTCTCCCTCTCTCTCTGCCCCTCCCCTGCTCGCGCTCTGTCTCTTTCTGTTTCAGAAAAATAGGTAAACATTTTAAGAAATGTAAAAGAAAGTCTTCCTAAAGATAAGTGTTGTACATAAAATAACCGATTGTTTTTCATTTTTCTCGGTCCCAGTTACAAGTCTGGAAACATATATGAAGGGCAGTGGCAGGACAACATGAGTCACGGGGAAGGCAGGATGAGGTGGCTGACGACCAACGAAGAGTACACGGGGCAGTGGGAGAAGGGCGTCCAGGTACGGCGCCCGTGGGTGTGACCCGCATGCACCCAGACGGGGACGCTGCTGATGCCCTGCACACGCGTCACTTGGTATAGCATCCGGTCACCTGAAACTTCAGCACTGCTAAATTTAGAAACCCAAAGTGTGATTTGCTGGTCCAGACCATCTTTTTTTAGTGCCATTTCATTTTTTAGGTTTCTCTAAAGGTCTTACACACGGGTGAGCAACAAAATGGTTTTTTTTTTTTTTTAATATTTATTTTGAGAGGGAAAGAGTGTGTGAGTCGCGGGGGGGAGCAGAGAAAGAGAGGCAGAGAGAGAACCCCAAGCAGCCTCCACATGGTCAGTGCAATTTGTGGGCTCGGCCCCACAAGCCATGAGATCATGACCTGAGCCAAAACCAAGAGTCAGACCCTGCACCTACTGATCCACCTAGGCGCCCCCAAGCAAGCAGATCTCAATTCCCATGGCTCGTGTGTAGACCAAGACTATTATCTATGCCTTAGGAGCTGTGTATTTCCCACACAGAAAAGAAAGGCTTCATACAGTTAGTTTTATATGGTTTATACAAGCTTGGGTTTTCTGATAATATCTGCATATTAATATGGTAATTAGGGGCCTTGCTGAACTCACATAATAGTTCTGGTCAGTATTTTGTAGGTTCTTTGGGATTTTTTAATATAGACAATCCCGGGGGCGCCTGGGTGGCGCAGTCGGTTAAGCGTCCGACTTCAGCCAGGTCACGATCTCGCGGTCCGTGAGTTCGAGCCCCGCGTCGGGCTCTGGGCTGATGGCTCAGAGCCTGGAGCCTGTTTCCGATTCTGTGTCTCCCTCTCTCTCTGCCCCTCGCCCATTCATGCTCTGTCTCTCTCTGTCCCAAAAATAAAATAAAATAAAAAAAAACAAAAAACAAAAACAAAAAAAAATGTTGAAAAATATAGACAGTCCCGAGCACGGGTGCAGGGGCAGACAGCCTCGCATTGGGCCTGAGCCTAGTGGGAAAGCATTCAGTCTTTCATCATGGGCGATGTTTGCTGTGGGTTTTTCAGGGATGCTCTTTATCAGGAAGAGCCATCATTTATTAGGAGGAAGTGCTCTAATTCTTCATTTGCTTACAGTTTTTATCATGAATGGATGTGAAGTTTGTCCAGTGCTTTTCTGCCTCCAGTGGGAGGATCTGTGTGGTTTTTCTTCTCTAGTCTGTTGATCATGTTGAATTACATTGATTTATTTTCTTAAAAAAATTATTTTACTATTAAACTAAAATTAAGTTTTTAATTTTAATTCCAGTTAACGTACAGTATTGTATTAGTTTCAGGTGTGCAATTTAGTGATTCAACAGTTGTATACATCACCCTGTGCTCATCATGACAAGTGCCTTCATCCCAGCACCTGTTTCTTCCACCCTCCTGCCCACCTCCCCTCTGGCAACCATCACTTTGTTCTCTGTAGTTAAGAATCTGTTTCCTGCCTCGACTCTCTCTGGCTCTCTCTCCGTTTTTTTTTCCCTTTTCTTGTTTTGCTTCTTAACTTTGCTTGTATTTGTCTTTCTCTGATTCATTTTGTTTAGCATTAGCGTCTCTAGCTCCATCCATGTCATTGCAAATGGCCACATAATCTTTTCGATGGCTGAGTAATATTCCATCATGCGTGTGTGTGTGTGTGTGTGTGTGTGTGTGTGTGCATGTACCACATCTTCTTTACCCATTCATCAGTCAGTGGACACAGCTCCTTCCATATCTGGGCTGTTGAAAATAATGCTGCTATAGGGGCGCCTGGGTGGCGCAGTCGGTTAAGTGTCCGACTTCAGCCAGGTCACGATCTCGCGGTCCGTGAGTTCGAGCCCCACGTCGGGCTCTGGGCAGATGGCTCAGAGCCTGGAGCCTGTTTCCGAATCTGTGTCTCCCTCTCTCTCTGCCCCTCGCCCATTCATGCTCTGTCTCTCTCTGTCCCAAAAATAAATAAACGTTGAAAAAAAAAGTTTAAAAAAAAAAAAAGAAAAGAATGCCGCTATAAACATGGGGGTGCATGTATCTCTCAATTAGTGTTTTTCTATTCTTTGGGTAAATAGTAGTGTGATTGCTGGATTCTAAGATAGTTCTATTTTCAGTGTTTTGAGGAACCTCCATACTGTTCTCCACAGTGCCTGCACCAGTTTGCATTCCCACCAACAGTGCAAGAGGGTTCCCTTTTCTCCACATCCTCACCAACACCTGTTGTTTCTTGTGGTGTCGATTTTAGCCATTCTGACAGGTGTGAGGTGATACCTCATCATACTTTTGATTTGCATTTCCCTGACGATGAGTGGTCACGAGTATCTTTTCACGTGTCTCTTGGCCATCTGTATATCTTCTTTGGAGAAATGTCTGTTCGTGTCTTTTGCCCATTTTTTAATTGGATTGTTTTTTGGGTGTTGAGATTTCTGAGTTCTGTATATATTTTGGATTCTAGCCCTTTATTGGATATGTTATTTGCAGACATCTTCTCCCATTCTGTTGGTTGCGTTTTGGTTTTGTTGATTGTTTCCTTCACTGTGCAGAAGCTTTTTGTCTTGATGAGGTCCCAATAGTTTATTTTTGCTTTTGTTTCTCTTGCTTCAGGAGACAGATCTAGAAAAAAACTGCTACAGCCGATGTCAGAGAAATTGCTGCATATGCTCTTTTCTAGGATTTTTATGGTTTCAGGTCTCACGTTTAGGTCCTTAGTCCATTTTGAATTTTTTTTCTCTATATAGTGTAAGAAAGCAGTCCAGTTTCATTCTTTCGTATGTGCCTCTCCAGTTTTCCCATTAGCATATGTTGAAAAGACAGTCTTTTCTTTAAAAATAGTTATTTTTTTAAGTTTATTTTTTGAGACAGCACAAGTGGGGAAGGGGGGAGAGAGAGAGAAAGAGAGAATGAGAGAGAGAATGAGAGTATGTCAAGCAGGCTCCATGCTGCCAGGGCAGAGCCCAATATGGGACTCAGACTCAGGAAACTGTGAGATCATGACCTGAGCTGAAACCGAGTCGGGTGCTTAACCAACTGAGCCACCCAGGTGCCCCTGTGTTGTTGTTGTTGTTGTTGTTGTTGTTGTTGTTGTTGTTGTTGTTTAGTTTTTTTATTTCTTTTGAGAGAGACAGAATGTGAGCAGGAGAGGGGCAGAAAGACAGGGAGACATCCAAGCAGGCTCTGTGCACGGTTGGCACAGAGCCCGATGCAGAGCTCAAACTCACGAAACTGTGAGATCATACCTGAGCCGAAATCAAGAGTTGGACACTCAACTGACTGAGCCACCCAGGTGCCCTGAGACTGTCTTTTTCCCATTGGATACTCTTTCCTGTTTTGTCGAAGATTAATTGCCCATATAATTGTGGTTTTATTTCTGGATTTTCTATTCTGTTCTATTGATTTATGTGTCTATTTTTGTGCTGATACCATACTGTTTTAATTACTACAGCTTTATAATAGAACTTGAAGTCCAGAATCATGATGCCTCCAGTTTTGCTTTTCTTTTTCAAGATTGCTTTGGCTATTTGGGATCTTTTGTGTTTCCATACAGATTTTAGGATTGTTTTTTTTTTAATTCTGTGAGAAAAGCTGATGATACTTTGATAGAATTTGTGTTAAATCTGTGGATTGCTGTGGGTAGTATAGACATTTTAGCAGTATTTGTTCTTCTAATCCATGAGTATGGAGTGTCTTTTCATTTCTTTGTGTCTTCTTCAGTTTCTTTCATCAGTGTTTTATAGTTTTCAGAGTATAGGTCTTTCACCTTTTTGATTAGTTTCATTCCTAGGTATCTTATTATTTTTGGGTGCAATTGTAAATGGGTTTTCTTAGTTTCTGTTTCTGCTGTTTCCTTATTGATCTATAGAAATCCAACAGATTTCTGTATGTTGCTTTTGTATCCTGTAACCTTACTGGATTCGTTGTTCAGTTCTAGTAGTATTTTGGTGAAGTCTTACAGGTTTTCTATACTGAATATCATGTCATCTGCAAATAGTGAAAGTTTGGCTGCTTCTTTGCTGATTCGGGTGCCTTTTATTTCTTTTTGTTGTCTGATTGCTGTGAGTAGGACTTCTAGTACTATGTTGAATAACAATGGTGAGAATGGATATTTTTTGTCTTGCTCCTGATCATATTGGAAAAGCTCTCAGTTTTTCCCCATTGAGGATGGTATTAGCTGTGGGTTTTTCATATGTGGCCTTTATTACATTGGGGTATGTTCTAAATCTCCTTTGTTGAGGGTGTTTATCATTGAATGGATGTTATACTTTGTCAAATGCCTTTTCTGCCTCTATTGAAATGATCATGTGGTTCTTGTCCTTTCTCCTATCGATGTGATGTGTCACATTGATTGATTAGTGAATATTGAACCACCCTCATAACCCAGGAATAAATTCACCACTTGATTGTGGTGAATGATTTTTTTTAATGTATTGTTGGATTTGGTTTGCTAGTATTTTATTAAGAATTTTTGCATCCATGTTCCTCAGGGATACTGGCCTGTGGTTCTCTCTTTTTTTTTAACATTTATTTTTTATTTTAGAGGGGGAGGGGATGGACAGAGGGGGAGAGAGAGAGAAAGAGAGACAGAGAGAGAACATGAATATGAATGAATGAATCTTAAGCAGGTTCCATGCTAAGAATGGAGCCCAGTACGGAGCTCAATCCCACTACCCTGGGATCATGACCTGAGCCGAAATCAGGAGCCAGATGCAACTGACTGAGCCACCCAGGCACCCCTCTGGTTCTCTTTGTTAGTGGATGTTTTATCTGGTTTTGGTATTAGGGTAATACTGGCCTCATAGAATTAATTTGGAAGTTTTCCTTTTCTATGTTTTGGAATAGCTTGAGAAGAATAGGCATTAACTCTTCTTTAAATGTTTGGTAGAATCTGGTCCTGGACTTCTGTTTGTTGGGAGGTTTTTTTTGTGTTTTTTTTTTACTGAGTCAATTTCTTTGCTGGTTATTGGTCTATTCAAATGTTCTATTTCCTCCTATTTTGGTTTTGATAGTTTATATGTTTCTAGGAATGTATCCATTTCTTCCAGGTTGTTCTACTTCGTTAGCCTATAGTTTTTCATAACATTCTCTTAGGATTGTTCATATTTTTGAGGTGTTGGTTGTTATTTCTCCTCTCTCATTTGTGATTTTATTTGTTCGAGGCTTTTCTCTTTTTTTCTTGATAATTCTGGCTGGAAGTTTATCAATTTTGTTGATTGTTTTTCAAAGAACTAGCTCCTGGTTTCATTGATCTGTTCTATTATTATTTTTAGTTTCTATATCATTTATTTTTGCTCTAACCTTTATCATTTCCTTCCTTCTGCTGATTTTAAGTTTTGTCTGTTTTTCTTTTTCTAGCTCCTTTAGGTGCAAATTTAGGTTGTTTATTTGAGATTTTTCTGGCTTCTTGAGGTAGGCCTATATTGCTGTATACTTTCTTCTTAGGTCTGCTTTTGCTGCATCCCAAAGGTTTTGAGCCATCGTGTTTTCATTTTCATTTATTTCCATGTACTTTTTAATTTCTTCTTTGAGTTACTGGTTAACCCATTCATGCTTCAGTAGGATGTTCTTTAACTTCCATGTATTTGTGGTCTTTCCAATTTTTTTTCTTGGGGTTGACTTCTAGTTTCATAACATTGTGGTCATATGCATGGTATGATTTCAATCTTCTTGAATTTGTTGAGGTTTGTTTTGTGGGCTAATACATGATCCATTCTGGAGAATGTTCCATGTGCACTCAAATGAGTATTCTACTGTTTTACAATGGAATGTTCTGAATGTATCTGTTAAGTCCATCTGGTTCAGCATGTCATTCAAAGCCATTATTTCCTTGTTGATTCTGTTTAGATGATCTGTCCATTGATGTCAGTGGGGTGTTAAAGTCCCCTGCTATTATTGTATTATTATCAATTAGTTCCTTTATGTTTGTTATTAACTGTTTTATGTATTTGGGTGCTTTCATGTTGGGTGCATAAATATTTACAATTGTTAGATCTTGTTGGATTGTCCTCTTTATGATGATACAGTATCCTCCTTTGTCTTTTGCTACAGTCTTTGTTTTATTTTTATTTTTTTAAGTGTTTGTATTTTTGAGAGAGAGAGAGCAGGGAAGGGGCAGAGAGAGAGGGAGACACAGAATCCAAAGAAAGCTCCAGGTCCTAAGCTGTCAGCACAGAGCCTGATGTGGGGCTCAGACTCACAAGCTGTGAGATCATGACCTGAGCAGAAGTCAGATGCTTAACCGACTAAGCCACCCAGGTGCTCCCACAGCCTTTTTTTTAAAGTCTATTTTATCTGATGTAAATATTGTTACTCTGGCTTTCTTTTGCCATCAATTTGCGTGATAGATGTTTCTCCATCCCATCACTTTCAATACATTGATTGATTTTCAGATGTTGAATGAACCTTGTATTCCAGTGATATCAACCTGACGTGACCATGATTATATTATCCTTTTTATATGTTGCTAGATTCAATGTCCTAATACTTTGTTGAAAATTTTTGTGTCTATGATCATGAGAGATTTTGATCTTTAGTATTCTTTCCATTTAATATCTTTGCCAGATTTTAGTAACCAGGGTAATGTTGCCACATAAAATGAGTTGGAAAGTGTTCTCTTTAATTTCCTGAGTTTGTAGAATTGGTATTCTCTCTTCTGGAGCCATTTACCTGAAGATGCCAGTGAAGATTTCTGGGACTGGAGCTATCTTTGTGACAAGATTAACAATAAGTTAACTGTATATTAACTATAAAATAACACTTAAAAAATAGATAATGCACTATTCAGGTTATCTGTTTCTTCTTGAGTAAATTTTGGAAGTTTGTGTTATTGAAGGAATTTGTCCATTTCATAGAAATTTATTAGCATATGGCTGTGCATAACGTTCTCTTGTTATTCTTTTAATCCATATTATAGGAGATCTATAGTGATGTTCCCTGTTTCTTCTGGCATCAGTACTTTGTGTTTTCTCTTTTTTCTTCAGTCCTGGCTAGAGATGTAGCCATGTCATGAAAATTCTGTAAGAGCCAGTTTTCGTGCTATTTATTTTCTCTTGATGGTTTTGAGTTTTTAATTTGATACCTGCTCTTTGTTATTATTTTCCTTCTACGTGCTTCAGGTTTACTATGCTCTTCTCCTTCAGTTGTACTATGGAAGTTTTATTGATTTGAGACATTTCTTCTTTTCTAATACAAACATTTAATACTAAAATTTTTTCTCCTAACACTGCTTTATCTGTATTCCATTAATTCTGATATGCTTTTAACTTTTGTTCAGTTCAAATATTTTCTAATTTCCCTATGACTTCCTCTTTTGAATATAAATTATTTTGATGTATATTGCTTAATTTCCAAATGTTTGGAGACTTTTTCCAGATTTCTTTCTGTTGTTGATTTTTTGTTTAATTCTATTGTGATCAGAGAACATACTTTGTGTTCTTTACACACTTATTACATTTCTTTTAAATATGTTGTGGTTTATTTTATGGCCCAGAATATGGTCTTTTTCAGTGAATGTTATGTGCATTTCTGCTTTTGTTGAATGGAGTATTCTGTGGATGCCAATTAGATCAAGTTGGTTGGTAGTGTTGTTCTTTATCACATTTCTTCTATAGCACATTACTCTCTTCTGTCTACTTTTTCTACCCATTTCTCAGAGGAGAGTGTTGAAGTGTCCAAATGTAATTGTAGATTTGTCTATTTCTTCCAAATCTATCAATTTTTGTTTTATATATTTTAAGGCTCTGTTGTTACGTGTAGGATTGTTATGTCTTCTTGGTGAGTTGACCCTTTTTATCATGTTGTAATGTCCCTCTTTAGCCCTGATAATTTCTATTCCTCTGAAGTCTTTTCTGATAGGAATAAAGCTACCCCAGGTTTCTTTTTAGTTTTTAGTTTTTAATTGTGGTAAAACACACATAACACAAAATTTACCATCTTAACCATTCTTAAGTGTCCAATTCAGGGGCATTAAGCACATTCACACTGTTGTGAATCACCTCCATCCATCTCCAGAACTCTTCATCTTCCCAAACTGAGACTCTGTCCCCATTAAACACTCACTCCCCATAACCCCTTCCCCCACCCCGCCACTGGCTTATATCACTTAGCATAATGTCTTCAACAGACACAATGGGATGAATGAATAAACAAATGGATGATGATATAAACATACAATGGAATATAATTTAGTCTTTAAAAGGCAGGACATTCTATGAGGTGCCTGGGTGGTTCAGTTGGTTAAGTGTCCGACTTCGGCTCAGGTCATGATCTTGCGGTTCGCGGGTTCAAGCCCTAAGTCGGGCTCTGTGCTGACAGCTCGGAGCCTGGAGCCTGCTTCGGATTATGTGTCTCCTTCTCTCTCTGCCCCTCCCCTGCTCGCACTCTGTCTCTCAAAAAGAAATAAATGTAAATTAAAAATTTTTTTAAAAGAAGGACATTCTGACACATACTATAAGATGGATGAAACTTGAAGACATTATGCTAAGTGAAATAAGCCAGTTGCAAAAGGACAAATACTATATAATTCCACTTATATGAGGTACCTAAAGGAGTCAGATTCAAAGGGACCAAAAATAGATGGTGGGTGACAGAGGCAGGGGGCTCTTTGTCCCTTCAAACGAGTTATTGTTATGATCTATTATCTGAATTTTAAATGGATTCAGGTAAAAAGAGAAAATATTTTGAGCATTCCTCATGGAAATTTGCTTTCTTTTCAGAATGGCTTTGGAACACATTCATGGTTTCTAAAGAGAATCCCCAACTCCCAGTACCCTTTGAGAAATGAATACATAGGAGAGTTTGTAAATGGATATCGTCATGGCCATGGAAAATTTTACTATGCCAGCGGAGCCATGTATGAGGGACAATGGGTCTCCAATAAAAAACACGGCATGGTGAGTGCAGATGTGTGAAGAGTACATTTTAAAGAGTTTGTAAAGCAACTAAATTACAGTACATGGAGTGTCATTCTCTGGTAAAGTGCATCATCCATTTTTGCAGAGGATAACCTACTGTCTTATTAAGATAACTATACAAATTTTAGAATAATTTCCAACATATCATCAATATCTAAAAGTGTATTTAGAAGTTGTTTAGTTTATGTTATGTACATGTGTGTGTGTGAGGGTGGTTTTGGTCACAAGTAATGGAATACCTAGCTTAATAATCTGTAAGCGTTAAGGAATAAGTGGATTTGGGGACACCTGGGGGGCTCAGTTGGTTAAGCGTCCGAGTCTTGGTTTCGGCTCAGGTCATGATCTCACGGTTCGTGGCATTGAGCCCTACCTCGGGCTCTGCGCTGATGGTGTGGAGCCTGCTTGGGATTCTCTCTCTCCCTCTCCCCCTCCCCCATGCGCATGCGCGCTCTCTCTCTCTCTTTCAAAATAAATATATTTTTTTAAAAAAGGAGTGGGTTGCAAGGTTGCTTTGCTCCAGCAACTCAGCGATGTTGAGGGTGTTCTTCCTCTCCCCAGGAGATGTCTCCTGCCATGCTGTCAGCTTCACTCTTATGCTGCCCCTCCCTCATGACCATAAGTTGCTGTGGCTCCAGGCTTCATGTCCACATACACACTAAGTAGAAGGAGAGAAGAAACTCTTTCCCAGGAAGCTTTCCACAGATGTCTTTATTTGGCTGAGCTGACTTGGGTCATGTGCTTACCTCTCAATCAGACTGACTATTGGCCTGGGTTGGACAGATCCCAAGAGAGCCCCTCTTTGGTGATAGACACTCTGCTGGTCACTAGCATGGTTTGATAAGATACCTTCTGTGACCTAGGGGTAATTGGAGAGAGCTCTTGGGACAGATGGGAAAGGAAGAGAAGGAAGAGAGAGGACTTACAGTGATGTGAGACTCTAGGAGCCTGATTCTACGTGGGCTAAGTACATATTAAAAAAAAATTTTTTTAATACTTATTTATTTTTGAAAGAGAGAGAGACAGAGTGTGAGAGGGGAAGGGGCAGAGAGAAAGGGAGACACAGAATCCAAAGCAGGCTCCAGGCTCTGAGCTGTCAACACAGAGCCTGACGCGGGGCTCGAACCCACAAACCACGAGATCATGACCTGAGCCGAAGTCAGAAGCTGACTGGGCCACCCAGGTACCCTGGGCTAAGGGCATATCTTAAAAACAAACAAAAAAACTTCAAACCTTTGAAAAAGATACAGATACACATTACCAGTGGTTTTCCTGAACTGTCAATCTCTCTGTCTACAGGGCCGATTAACGTTCAAGAATGGGCGTGTGTATGATGGCCTATTTTCCAACGACCACATAGTGGAGTTTCCAAATCTTGAAGTTGAGTTCTTAAGTCACCTGGATGGGTCCTCAGAATCTTCCTTCAGGAGCTGGTGCCAGGGACCCTCCATCAGTGCTGGTAGGGGTGTTCTCCTGTCAGCTGCACACAAATTAACCTGTATTATCTACGGAATCCACTCATCGAAATACACCCACTACTTTAGAAAACAAGTTTCGGGGCGCCTGGGTGGCTCAGTCGGTTGAGCGTCCGACTTCGGCTCAGGTCAGGATCTCACGGTCCGTGAGTTTGAGCCCCATGTCGGGCTCTGTGCCGACAGCTCAGAGCCTGGAGCCTGCTTCGGATTCTGTGTCTCCCTCTCTCTCTGACCCTCCCCCTTTCATGCTGTCTCTCCCTGTCTCAAAAATAAATAAACGTTAAAAAAAATTTTTTAGGTATTTTTTTTACATTTATTTATTTTTGAGAGACAGAGAGAGACAGAGTGTGAGCAGGGGAGAGACAGAGAGAGGAGACACAGAATCCCAAGCAGGCACCAGGCTCTGAGTTGTCAGCACAGAGCCTAACACGGGGCTCAAACCCATGAACCATGAGATCATGACCTGAACTGAAGTCAGATGCTCAACCGACTGAGCCACCCAGACACCCCAAAACTGTTTTCTTAATAGGTTTTTTGAATACTCTTGTATCCTACTTTGATGGAAAATCTTTTTTTTTTAAATTTTTTTTTAATATTCGAGAGAGCAGATGTGTGAGTAGGGGAGAGGGGCAGAAGGAGAGAGAATATTAAGCAGGCTCCACGCTCAGTGTGAACCCTGACACAGGGCTCGATCCCATGACCCTGAGATCATGACCCGAGCCGAAGTCAAGAGTCAGATGCTCAATTGACTGACGCACCCAGGTGCCCAGGTGGAAAATCATTTTGACATAACATTGAAAAATTTTTTGGGGGGCGCCTGGGTGGCTCAGTCGGTTGAGCGTCCGACTTCGCTCAGGTCACGATCTCACGGTCTGTGAGTTCGAGCCCCGCATCGGGCTCTATGCTGACAGCTCGGAACCTGGAGCCTGCTTCGGATTCTGTGTCTCCCTCTCTCTCTGGCCCTCCCCCCATTCATGCTCTGTCTCTCTCTGTCTCAAAAATAAATAAATGTTAAAAAAAAAAAAGAAAAAATTGTTTTTAACTTCCAAAATAATTTTTTTTTCCAAAAGCATTTATTTTTTTTTTTAATTTTTTTTTTCAACGTTTATTTATTTTTGGGACAGAGAGAGACAGAGCATGAACGGGCGAGGGGCAGAGAGAGAGGGAGACACAGAATCGGAAACAGGCTCCAGGCTCTGAGCCATCAGCCCAGAGCCTGACGCGGGGCTCAAACTCACGGACCGCGAGATCGTGACCTGGCTGAAGTCGGACGCTTAACCGACTGCGCCACCCAGGCGCCCCTCCAAAAGCATTTAAATTTACTAGTTGAAATAACATTGAAAACTTTTAACCTTGCTTTTCACAATTATCCCCTCTGTCTGCCTTTATTTGCTAGAAATTATCAGAAAGCTTGATGGCAGTGAAAGTAATTCTGTGTTAGGGTCGAGCATTGAGCTGAACCTAAGTTTTTTGCTGAATATGTACCCCAAGGAACACCAAGCAGAGGAAAAGAAGCAGGTAAAAGCCTTTTGTATTGTTATGCATTTACGTTTTAGGCTTAAATATTAATAGTCTCCAGAGTCTTGGAAACATACAGCTGACGGTGGATCTCCTGTGTCGAGTGTCTTTTACAGGCCTGATAGATGCTTCGTGTACCGTCCCATTTAATTTGCACGGCAGACTTAGTGAACAGGCTTTGTGAGAAAACAGAAGGCCAGATAGAGGGACTCAGTGAGTAAACTACTGCCTCAGAGCCCACAAGGCTAAAGTTAGCCCTCACCCCCAGCTTGGTCTGAAGGCCAAGGCTGTGGCCACCCCACTCCACAGGACATGAATTCTGCTGTGCGTCATTATGGGCTGCTGGGATTCAAAAGAACTCGAAACCCTTAGAAATCATTACAACTCTAGAAATCCACAGAGCCAGAGAAAATTCTGTGTTCCCAGACCTCATTTGATTAACATCTGGAAAATCACATCCACCAAATGACACGTTAGCATCGTGATTCCTGCTTTGGCTGGGGCTTGGTATGGGTCTTCCGTGAAACCATGGATGAAGATGTTTGCAACACGCGCACCACTGGTGCCTCAAAATTGCAAGGCATCCTTGCCCCTTTGCCCTGCCTCGTTCTGGCCTCCTCTGGTCCCGGTTCTGTGGGTCTCAAAGTGGTGACTGTCCACTCCCATCCTCCTTTCTTCTCCCGGCCAGCGTCGTAATTCGGTCTCCTGGTATTACTCGCTTCATCTGCTGTCAGACTGTCATTAAAAACAAGAACTTCTGTGACTTTCTCGAGTTACAAAAATGGTACACCACACCTGTAGAAAATTTAGAAAATGCAGATAAGAAAAGGTAAAACAGAATCTTCACCCAGACAAATGTGGTGACCACCTTTCCAGTTTTGTTCTGAGCAAACGTAACTAGAATTGGGAGAATTCTGCTCCTATAATGTCTGCTCATGTGTATTTAATAATAGCCATTCAGTGTTCTCCTACAATATCATTTTTAGATGAATAAACATCCATTGATACACCCAAAAAGGAGAGATTTTCTTTTTTTTTTTTTTTTGTTTTATGTACATATCATTCACTTTCCACTTTGGAGTTCTTTCCATGTCAACACAGGTAGGTCTTTTAAAAAGTACAGATTTGGGGTTGCCTGGGTGGCTTAGTCACTTAAGCTCCCGACTTCGACTCAGGTCATGATCTCACAATCTGTGAGTTCAAGCCCCACATCGGGCTCTGTGCTGACAGCTCAGAGCCTGGAGCCTGCTTTGGATTCTGTATCTCCCTCTCTCTCTCTGCCCCTCCCTTGCTCATACTCTGTCTCTGTCTCTCTCTCAAAAATAAGTAAACACTAAGTGAAAAAAATATGGATTTAAAGTCTATCTTACCTCATAATTACAAAAGAAGTATCAGATCTAGAAAGTGAAAAAATTCTGTAACTCAGTTCTTAGAAATGCCTCCAAAAGTGTTTTCTTATAGTTTTTTTGTTTTTTTTTATTTTTAGAGAGTGTGAGCGGGGGAGAGGGGTTGGAGGGAGAGGGAGGGAGAGAATCTTAGACTCCCCGCCCAGCGTAGATTGCCAATGGGGCTTGAACCCAAAGCCACAAGATCATGACCTGAGCCAAAACCAAGACTTGGATGCTTAACTGACTGAGCCACCCGGTCTCTCCTGATAACAGCACATTTTTTAATGTTATACAGAAATTGCATTTTATTGACCTGGGGATGAGCAGGGAAAATACAACATTTGCTGAGCCCTTATAGTGGTCAACGGTAAATGCTATTACTTCACTTGTATTATCTCATTTAATTTATAAAGCAGGTGTTGTCTCTCTTTTGTTCTTATTAGGTAAGATTAAGACGTGCATGGCTTTCTCTTTGTAGGTGGAATATGCTGTCTTAAGAAATATTACAGAATTAAGAAGAATCTATAGCTTCTACAGCAGCCTAGGATGTGATCGCTCTCTGGATAACACCTTTCTGATGACAAAGCTTCACTTCTGGAGGTTTCTAAAAGATTGCAAATTTCATCACCATAATATAACTCTTGCTGATATGGACAGGATATTAAGCGGTGAGTGTCCCGGTCCTTCAGGTCTTTTGGGTTAAAGATTGGCGTGACATGTCTCCATGAAACCAGTCAGGAAATGTGGAGGGAGTGACGAAGGCAAATCCCGGGAGAGACGTTCCAGAAATCAACATACCGTCTTCTCAAGGTGCTTAAAATGTACCTGAGACACTCTCGTGAAATAATGGCAACAGTAAAAGACCATCTACATCAGGGCCTGTGAGCCAAGGTCAGCCCCCTGCCTGTTCTTATAAATAAAGTTTTATTGGAACACAGCCATGTCCATTTCCTCATGCATTGTCTGTGGCTGTTTTTGTCCTGTCATGTCAGAACTGAGGGGTTGTGGCCCACAAAGCCTAAAGATATTTACTGTGTGTCTCTTGGCAGAAAAGTTTGCCTGCCTCTGATCTATAGTTTAAAACAACCCAGTAAATTGTGAGGTCCGAAGCAGAGAGGATTAGGGAGGGCCAGTAGCCGAGAAAACACTTGAGGTGGGCTTGGGCTTGATTTCAAATTAGAAAGTTCATGGCAATAGATTTAACAACTTTGAAGGTTCTATTCCTTTCAGCCGGATTCTGGGAAGCAGGCCTTGTCAACCTCAAATTATCTACTGGGAAAACAAAATGTCAGGACTGATACTTACTTACTTGAAACGTAAGTGTCGGACACAGATTTTGAGTCCATTTAGAGTCAGAGTCGCCATTAGAATCAAACGTGGCTCAGACCACGCCGAACTCCGAAAGACACTGGGACAAAGTCTCTTGCAACTTTCCTGATAAGTGACTAGGTCTTTCGTGCGGTACTTAAGTTTTAGGTGGGTGCGTTTACGCTGTTCATAGTATTCACTACGAGAAAAGGTACTCTGTCACACTCACTTCTTTGACTTGTATACCAGGAGCAAATAAAATAGAAGGTTTTAGAAAATACGAGGCGTCAAGAATGCAGTCTTGACATTTGCAACCAACGCAGATGGACCTTGAGGGTGTTATGCTAAGTGAAATAAGACAGAGACAAATAGCATAGGATCTCGCTTGTATGTCAAATCTAAATAAACAAAGAAGGGGCACCTGGGTGGCCCAGTGGTTTAAGCATCCACCTCTTGATTCCGGGTCAGGTCATGACCTCATGGTTCGTGGGACTGAGTTCCTCGTGGGGCTCTGTGCAGACAGCTCAGATCTGGCTTGGGATTCTCCCTCTCCCTCTCTCTCTCTCTCTGCTCCTCTTCCACTTGAAGCTCTCTCAAAGTAAATAATGAAATATTAAAAATAATTAAATAAAAATTACAGAACAAAGAAACAAGCTCACAGATACAGAGAACAGAGTAGTGGTTGCCAGAGGGGAGGGATCAAAGAGATGGGTGAAGGGGGTCAAAAGGTATAAACTTCCAGCTACAAAATAAGTAAGTCATGGGGATGCAACGTGCGGCATGGTGACTATAGTTAAAAATAACGGTTATTTAAAAGTTGCTAAGAAGGTCAATCTTAAAAGTCCTCACTGCCAGAATAAAGGAGAAATTTTTGTAACTACGTAGGCAAAGGGTGTCAACCAGTCTTACTGTGGCGGTCATGTTGCAGCACCTAGTGAATGGCGTCGTGCACGGGAAACTAATGCAACGTTATACGTCAGTTCTACCTCGATTAAAAACAAAGTACTAGGCATCCTTTCCAATTTCCTTTATTGTAGCCAATAATGACATTCCGGTTGAAGAAATTCATTCTCCATTTACAACAATACTTTTGAGAACATTTCTGAATTACCTCCTGCAATTGGCTTACCACATCCATCACAAAGAATTCCAGTAAGTACCACTTCTGAAGCTCGGAGAGGGCAGGCAGACCTAATCAGTCCTGAGCTACAGTGGTGCCCACTTTTCTTTGACGTGCGTGACTACTTTTACATACTCCCAAAGGGAAGGGCCAGAAACAAGAGCGTTTCACAAATATTAACCACAAAACCATCGGATGCCAGATTACACTTCTGAAGCCCCTTCCGAGGTGAGTCGTGTTTCAATGTTGAACTTGCTCTCAGGGTTTTGATCGGAAATATTCAACACTAGTCCTTCCTCAGGCCCGAATTTCCCCATCTTCTCAGATGGGGAATAATAAATTGATTCATCCCCTGTCAGAGAAAATTGATCCCCTGTCTTTTTTTATTTGGAAATAAGTTTTCCAGGAGTGTTGCCATGTTAGTACTTGAGTTCCTACACACCCTGCACTCAGCTCCCCTTAACAATGACATTGTACACGACCATGATGCACCTGTGGAAGTTAAGAAATTAACGTTGGTATAATACCATTAACTAAGTCATGGACACTATTAGGGTTTCCTGGGTTTTCCCAATAATGTCCCTTTTCTGATCCACGTTCTTTGCGTTTAGTTGTCTCCTATCTCCTTAGTCCCTACAACCTGTGATAATTTCTCAGACTTTGTCTTTTATGGCCTTGACGCTTTGGAAAACTCTTGGTCAGTTATCTTGTAAAATGTCCCTTGATTTTGGTCTGCTGATACATTTTTCATCATTGCACTGAGGCTTGGGTTTGGGGCAAGAATGGCGCGGAGGTGAAATGCCCTTGGCAGCCCATCACATCAGGGGGATGTGGTGTTGATCTGTCTTGGTACTGGTGACGTTAGTCCCGATCACTCAGTGAAGGTGGCGGGAGGCACGACGCTCTACCATAAACCTACTGTGTCTCCCCTTCTGTACCTTCGTGGTTCGAAGCAAATGACTAAATCCACCCCACACTCAGGGAGAGAGGAATTAGGTTCTACCTGCTGGACAGAGAGGTGACTAGATCTTTCTCGTCAGAAACAGAAGCCCATCACTCTTTCTGTGTTTTACCAAACTGATGACTGAGAACATTCACCCAAATGCCGGCCGCGTAAAAGGTAAATACAAAACCAGCAGCATTATATTGACTGTCGCTTCTTTTTCCAAAATGTAGCTTTGTAATCCTTTTTTGACAGTTTATCGTTGCATTATGTTTTTAGGCAATTTATTCAGTGGGCAACAGCGGACGCTCTATTCCATCAGCCACATCAACAAGAGCTGGGAGATTTACACGGTTTACTGCAGACCGCACGCGGCTCCTCCCCACGAGCCGTCCATGAAGGTGCGACACTTCCTCTGGATGTTGAAAGTAAGCGCTCGTGACCGAGACTGGTTTCGCATATATATATTTTTTTTAATTTTTTTTAACGTTTTTATTTATTTTTGAGACAGAGACAGACAGAGCATGAACAGGGGAGGGGCAGAGAGAGAGGGAGACACAGAGTCTGAAACAGGCTCCAGGCTCTGAGCTGTCAGCACGGAGCCCGACGCGGGGCTCGAACTCATGGACTGTGAGATCATGACCTGAGCCGAAGTCGACCGCTCCACTGACTGAGCCACGCAGGCGCCCCAAGACTGGTTTCATATTAACAGGCATTTGGGTTTTCATTAAAGAAAGGCAATGTGTTCTAACAACGACACACACATCGTGAGATCCAGGATGGGTTTCCATAACCAACAAATGTTTACTGGGCCTCTTTGGGCAGAAGCGAGTAATTCCGGGGTCTGGGAACACTGGCCCCACGTGCTTCCTTCCCAGTGAGGGAAGGGCCCAGGCGACAGGGCCACAGTGTGTTTGCTAACGCAGACCTTGCCGTGTAAGAGAAGACGGGGTGGGGAGGGACGCCAGTGTCATTGACAAAAATTATTATTCATCAGAAAGTAACTTAAAGAAGTTATTAGTTTAAATTTTTTTTTTCCAACGTTTATTTATTTTTGGGACAGAGAGAGACAGAGCATGAACGGGGGAGGGGCAGAGAGAGAGGGAGACACAGAATTGGAAACAGGCTCCAGGCTCTGAGCCATCAGCCCAGAGCCCGACGCGGGGCTCGAACTCACAGACCGTGAGATCGTGACCTGGCTGAAGTCGGACGCTTAACCGACTGCGCCACCCAGGCGCCCCAAAGAAGTTATTAGTTTAAAAGTTAGCGAGAACACCTAGTTTAACAGTATTCTCATGCCAACTTTTGGTAATTTTTGTCTGAATTCACGCCTGTGGGAAGTTAAACGATAAAACGGGAAGGGTCGAATACTAACAGGGAATAGGGAAAAGTCTAACAGTGTCGTATGTATACGAAAACCTGACAGCAGCCTGGTGTCTAACACAGGAAAACAGCTTTTGGGAATAGGTGAGCTTTGGGGGGTATCGTACCAGCTGTTCGTTCACTCCCCCCTTTCGTCATGGCCCCTTACTGAAGACATGAGGTCAGCTGTCCCTCTGGATTGGTCACACATCCGCTTCGGGCTGGCTGCATCCTATCAGAGTTGATTACCCTGTTCTACTTTTCCCCGTATTTCCACTAAAGCAGGACAGTTAGAGGCTTGTATGGATTCGGGTTTTTTTCTTGCCCGGACAAAAGCCACAGGTGGTTCTGTGTACTTCCTATCGCCTTGCCTCAGGAATGTTCCCTTTTAGCGATGTTCAGACAGACCAGTGGTGTCAGCACGATCCTTCCATTAAAACCTAGGAGCCTTGGGGCGCCTGGGTGGCTCAGTCTGTTAAGCGTCCGACTTCAGCCTAGGTCATGATCTCGTGGTTCATGAGTTCAAGCCCCGCGTGGGGCCCTGTGCTGACAGCTCAGAACCTGGAGCCTGCTTTTGAGTGTGTGTCTCCCTCACACTCTGTTTCTCTCTCTCAAAGATAAATAAACATTAAAAAAAAAAAAAAAAAAAAAAAAAAAAAAAGAACGTGGAACCTGGTTTGCATGGTGCTTAGGACGGAGTGGAGGGAGGGCCAGCATGGAGCCAGGCCTTATGAGGTGCACGTTCTCCTAATCCTGAAAAGCAGCACTGACCTTAGTGAAAATGGTGTTTTCTGGGCTGAATGCTCTCTGGTTCAGTATCTCAGAAAGCAAACCTGTTTTCAGCTTTGACGCGGATAGGGTCTTCACCTAGACTTTCAGCGAGACTTCGTGTGTTCAGCCCTACCTGGAGTGTTACTTCCAGAGGGGTCTCCGTCCTGAGTGCCCACGGCATCCGGGGTTCCTCGGTCCCCCGTCCAGCATTTCCCCACCTGTGTAGCTGGGTTGATATCTCATGTCCGGATCATCATACCCTCCATCCTGTGTTTATGCTTTTTTTTTTTTTTTTTAAGTTTATTTATTTATTTTGAGAGAGACAGAGACAGTGCAAGTCGGGGAGGGGCAGAGAGAAAGGGAGAGAGAGAATCCCGAGCAGGCTCTGCGCTGTCAGCGCTGGGTTTGATCCCTCAAACAGTGAGGTCATGACCTCAGCCAAGATCAAGAGTCGAACACTTAACCAACTGTGCTACCTGGGCACCCCTGTGTTTATGCTTCTAAAAACACTTTCCTTGCAGAGGGATTAGGGTAGGTCTAGAGAGGTAAATATCAATGTTAATCTAGAATGCTTTTCAAAAGGGTCGGTTTCAAAGATACTCATTTCTAGAACACCTCCTTAAAATGTTATATGGATATAAATTGACATTAAAAATATGTAACTATCAGGTGCCTGGGTGGCTCAGTCAGTTTAAGGGTCTGACTTCGGCTCAGGTCATGATCTCACGGTCTGTGTGTTCGAGCCCCGCGTCAGGCTCTGTGCCGACAGCTCAGAGCCTGGAGCCTGCTTCAGATTCCGTGTCTCCCTCTCTCTGTCCCTTCCCCGTTCATGCTCTGTCTCTCTCTCTCTGTCTCTCAATAATAAATAAACGTTAAAAAAAATTTTTTTTAATATGTAACTATCTGTAATTACAGGCAATTATAGTTGAATTGGTTGTTTCTTTTACAGGACTTTAAAATGATAAATAAAGAATTGACACCAGCCAAATTTGTGGAGGTCATCGCAGAGGATAATCCTTTCATGCATGATGGCATTGACAGCAACTTTGAACTTGAGGTTTGTCAAGAGGTGTCACAAATAGAGCAGATACAATCCAAGAACCAAGATTAGACTGAAAGGCATTCTGACCCCAATACGTAAATATGTGTAGGGCTCTACACATGTGTATATATACATACATGTATGTATATTCATGTGTATCTATGTAGCTATATCTCCTTGATTATATTAGAAAACTAGAGTTAATATAAAAAAGAATATTTCAGATATCAGGAAGTGAAATCAAAAGAATATAAAACTATAGTTGATCCTTGAACAGCACCAGAGTTGGGGATGCTGACACCCCCACGCAGTCAGAAATTCAGGGATAACTTCAGACTCCCCCAGAACTTAACCTGCCTGCCGTGGACTGGAAGCCTTACCGATCACATACACAGGCGATTAATACATATTTTGTATTATACACTGTATTCTTACAATAAAGTAAGCCAGAGAAAAGAAAACGCTAAGAAAATCATCAAGGAAGAGAGAATACATTTTACACCGCTGTCCTGTATGTGTCGGAAAAGATGTATGTGTAAGCGGTCCCACGGGGTTCAAACCTGTGTCGTTCAAGGGTCAGCTGTACGATGCTATTTCTTGGAGAATTTAGCGATTTAATACACGTGTATGTTTCTCTGGCGGGCCATGTGTCTCCTCCAGTGAATTAGGTGTATCTTTGGTTTTCAGCGCTCCTTGCCGAGGGGCAAGTCTCCCTCCCCAGGCTCGGTCTTTGCTTCTGCAAACGGAAGTGGGGCAACTAGTTGATGTGTTTTCGGTATACGCCATACCTCCCGCCAGGAGTGTCTACTCCGTGCATTTGTGTCTCGTGGACACGTCCTAAAGGTGGGGTCCGTGTGGGTCCCTCCACTCGGCTGTAACCATTTGTGTTCAGGTCACCAGGGTCCCCATGATGGCCCGCCTAGGGGTCCTGCCCAGTACACCAGTCCATGGCCCTGCCATGGCCCCCGCAACGCCGTCTCTCCCACCTCCAACACGTTCTTCCCTCCATGTCCCACGTCTTCCCCTTCCCTCACCGCCGGCTCCTTTCCAGCTTCTTCGCAGGTTCCTCCTCTTCTGCCACACTCAAGACCGAGTGCCCTGGACTCAGTCCGGGGTCCTCTCATCTCATGATCTTAAGTGCCACCTTTCTGAAGACAAGGCCACCGTTGCTGTCTCCAACCCAAACCACGCTCCCTAGCCCCAGACGGCCTGGGTCGGAGTGGCCCCTCACGGTCCCCACAGCCCAGAATGTCCCACACCCCAAACGTGTGACCTCCGTCTTCCACCAGCGTACCTCAGCCTCCCGTGAGTGGGGCGCTGATGGCCTCAGCCCTTCCGTTGTCAGGGCATTGCCACAACGACTCCTTCCTCTCCTACCCCACATTCACATCTTTAGGAGATCCACCTGAAGAATGGATCCAGAATGTGGCACCTTCCGCGCTGGCTGAGCCACCGACGGTCCCCTGGAAAGCTGCAGTGGCTCCTAACTCATCTTTTGCGTTTGTCTCTTACCTTCCTACCTCCCGGGGCAGCAATCAGGTCACGTCCCTCCTCTGCTCACACCCCCAGGCTTCCCATCTGACGCGGAGTAAAGGCCCTCAAGACGCTGATGGCGCCAACTTTCCGAGTCCTTGTCTGACCGCTGAGTCCCAGCTGCCTCTGTGCTGTCCCCTGAACACACCTGTCAGGCTCCTACCTCAGAACGTTTGAACTTGCTAACCCCCACCCCACCGTTTCGGGGGGGCTTGAATCACAGGAAAGTACTGCC
The DNA here is from genome assembly GCF_028749965.1 of Puma concolor. NCBI lineage: Eukaryota > Metazoa > Chordata > Mammalia > Carnivora > Felidae > Puma > Puma concolor. The sequence goes on from NC_141682.1 coordinate 5,642,820, forward strand.
TGCAGCTCTGAAAGCGAGTCGTCAGAAATAAGGTAGAGCTGGTTCCATCTGGGGCTGTGGGAAAGGCCTCTCCCCTTGGCTCGTAGACGGCCATCTTCTCCCCGTGTCTCTTCACGTTGTCTTCCCGCTATGGGTCTGTCTCGGTGTCCAAATCTCCCTCTTATAAGGACAGTGGCCATGCTGGATTGGGTCCCCCACCCTCACGACCTCATTTTAACTTGATCTGTAAAGACATCATCACCAGGGATGCTTAGGTGGCTTAGTCGGTTGAGTGTCCAACTTCGGCTCAGGTTTTGATCTCATGGCTTGTGGGTTTGAGCCCCGCGTCAGGCTCTGTGCTGACGGCTCAGAGCCTGGAGCCTGCTTCGGATTCTGTGTCTCCCTCTCTCTCTGCCCCTCCCCTGCTTGCACTCTGTCTCTCTCAAAAATAAACATAAAATTTTTTTTGATAAAAATAAAAATTTTAAAAAGGCATTATTACCAAGTAAGGTCACATTCTGAGGTTTTGGGGGTTAGGACTCCCCACTCTTTTTTTGGGAGACACAGTTCAGCCCAAAAGAGTCTTCCTTCTTGCCTCCCCCGCCCCATTCCTTGAAATTCATGTCCTCTTATGTATAAAATACACTCACCACATCCCAGCATCTCCAGAGGGCTTTGTCATTCCAGCATCAATGCTGTGTGAACCTCTCACCTGCCTCTGTGTTACTTCTACCTTGTGATGCTTGTGAGTTGCCTTTGGATCTTATCCAACCTATGAGAATAACTTCATCTTGAACAAAACCTTTAGGCTGTTTTCTACAAACTGACAAGCAAACACATAAGCCGGGACCCACAGAGTTGGCTAGGATTGCAAATCTAAGGCAAGATTTTATCTGTCTGATGTTTTACGGAACAGCCAGGTGGCATGGTGTTGTCTTCAGAGTTTGCTCTCTGCTGGGAAAGATGTGGAGTAGCATGAGCAGAACAGCTAATAAGAACGCAGACCCCTTCTTGTAGGTCCTGCTTCCAAGGTGGATGTTTGGTGTCACCTCAAGACCCTGGTGACAGTAGGTGCCTGGGTAGGGCAAGGACCTGCTGGCCTGTGCTTTTGCTTAACAGTTACAGGGGCGCCTGGGTGGCCCAGTCAGTTAAGCGTCCGACTTTGGCTCAAGTCGTGAACTTGCAGTTCGTGAGTTCGAGCCCCGCGTCAGGCTCTGTGCTGACGGCTCGGAGCCCGGAGCCTGCTTTGGATTCTGTGTGTGTGTCTCTCTCTGCCCCTCCCCTACTTGTGACCACTCTCTGAAAAATAAGTAAACAACAGTAAAAAAAATAAAAAGATAACAGCTACAAATCCCAGCCACTAATGATTCAGCACTTGAGACAGGCCCTTCACGCCGATTATCTCCTCCCATCCTTGCGACAAAGCATATGGTATCGACCCCGTCTTCTAGGTGAAGAGACTGAAGCTGAGTGAGGTTCAGCAACTCAGCAAAATGGTAGAGCCTCTGCAAATAGGGGTTGACATGTTGGTAGGACACCTGGGGAATTTGGCAGGTGGTGAGCAGGGGCAAGGTAGGGAGGGTCACAGGAAGAGTCAAATTAGGGCACAAGAGACTAAAAGTGTCCATCCAGCCCTTGAACTAAGCAGATGTCTCATTTACCAGCTTGACCCATCCTCGGGCAAGTGTCAGCACACTCTTGGCCTAGGGGGCACTGCTGCTGAGCCTGGCGCCTCTGTTCAAATGAGCGGACCTGTTCCGGGTCAGACTCAAAGGGCCCTGGGTTCAGGACCAGCAGACATGACCGGTGGACGATCAGAGTCCAAGCAAGCCGTCCCCGCAGGCAGGTGCTGCCCAGGTGGGGGCAGGCCCGGGTGTCAGGTGCACACACAGCAGGGGTGGGTGTGGCTGCCAAGTGGGTTACACCTGCCCTTGTCACTTTGGTTCCCAGATGCCACTTCCCTCAATTTTTGTTCAACAAAAAGGAACCCTTTTGAAAATGACTGTCCTCGGGGCACCAGGGCGGCTTAGTCAGCTGAGCATCCAACTGTGGCTCAGGTGATGACCTCACAGTTGATGGGTTCAAGCCCCACGTCAGGCTCTATGCTGACAGCTCGGAGCCTGGAGCCTGCTTGGTATTCTGTGTCTCCCTCTCTCCTTGTCCCTCCCTCACTTATGCTCTGTCTCTGTCTCTCAAAAATGAATAAATGTTAAAAAATAAAGAAAACGTCCTCGATTAGTGAATATAAAATAAAATGTTTCTAATAGAAAAGTGACTTAACAAATCTACCAATAGAACACACAGTCTTTTACTTTTAAATTTAAATTTAATTTATTTTTGAATGAGACAGAGCACGAGCAGGGGAGGGACAGAGTGAGAGGGAGACACAGAATCCGAAGCAGGATCCAGGCTCTGAGCTGTCAGCACAGAGCCCGATGCGGGGCTCGAACTCACGAACCGTGGGATCATGACCTGAGCCAAAGTTGGGTGCTTAACTGACTGAGCCACCCAGGCGTCCCATGCATAGCCTTTTAAATATCATAGTTTTTATTTCCATTCGGTGTGCACCCATGACACTTGAGCACTGAATGAAGTGGCTTTCTCTGGAGACAGAAGCCAACAGCCAGATGGATCACTGGTCCACCTCAGGGTGGGTCAGAATGAGTGAGCCCCTTTGTATGTTCTTATATTTCAGCTGGTCTTCCTGGAGTTCTTTGAAGCTCTCTTAAGCTTTGCACTCATCTCTGTTACTGACCAAATGATTAAATCCTACTTGAATTTTCTGAATGATGACTTGCCTGGAAACAAACATGGAAGCCCCTGTCAGGTAATAATAGTTTAGAATCTACAGTGCGAGGAATGGTTTCATTCCGGAATGGCTAAAGTGCCATCAAAACTATCTTGGGCTTTTGTAACCCTTCAGGAAATAACGTTAAGACTGAAGAGAAGACTTAAGACCCCGTTTCACATTTTGAAAGAATGTGTATTGCCTTTTTCTTTAAGTTAGGGAAAAACGTGTTCCCTGGTCGTGATCCAGGGGCGTAGGCTCCTAGCCACATTAGTGGAGATGTCCTACAAGAAGGTCAGCGTGGCCAATAAAACACTGGGCAGACCAGGAGGCTTAGAACGCCTGAGGTATTTTGTTACGAAGTGTGTTGTTATGCAGTCTGGCATTTACAAGAGTGGAGAGCCTGTCCCAGAGTGAAGTCACTAAGAAATATCTCCTGAGTGTGCACGAGATACCAGGTGGGTCCCTGAGGATGGGGCCAGCTCACACGTCAGGCCTGCTGGACACGAGACTCAACCGCAAGACCTCAGCGGATCAGGGCAGCTCCAGCAACCTACCGAAGGGTCCAGCTGCTGGGGCAGATTGACACAGACTGGTTTTGGGTGGGGGTGTCAGGCCAAGTAGGCTTAGAGGGATTCTGATTTTCGAGCCGTTCATTTGGACCCACAGGGAGAATCTTGGGGGCCAGTGGAACCTCACAGCCGGGTAACTCTTCAGAGCCACACGTACAAGATCATCGTTTGTCATGTAAAGGGTGACTTCTCAGAAATCCCCTGATGTATCTCGGACTCCTCGTGTGCTAAGAGCTTGCTTCATGTTCCACTCCACCTCACAGTCCATCCCACCAAGTAGATATTCCTCCTCCGGCTTGAGGATATGACTGATGGCATCTCCAGGTCATCTGGGAGCCTTGTCATGGGCCACAGTCTGAGTCTGGGGCTCTGCTCTGAGGGAAACAAACATCCACCTTAGTTTCGTCCATGATTTCATGGATGGCATCACTCGCACTCCAGTAAACGAGTGCGAACACTGGTCTAGGGATTGTCCTCAGAAACTATCTGATCACGTTCACTTCTGGTCTTCAGTAAGTCATTCCAAATGTCCAACAAGCTAAATCCTATTATGTCCGCACGATGGAGTATGACTCGGTGATGAAATAACTCATGATAGAGGATACAACAAGGATGAATCAAAATTATGCTGGGTGAAAGAAGCCAAACCAAAAAAAAGGTACATCCTGTTGTGATTCAAATTACATAAAATTCTAGAAAGTGCAAAGTAATCCGTAGGGACAGCAGATCGGTGACGATGAGGGAAGGGGGGTTGGATTCCTAAGGGGCACAGGACACTTGTGGGTGATGGGATATGTTCACTGTGTTGGCTGAGGGGAGCGTTTCACAGGTGGTAGACATGTCAAAAATCATCAAGTAGTACACTGTGGGTGTCGCTGACCTGTAAACTATACTTTGTTAAAATCGCGTGCGTGTCTCCACGGCAACCAAAAATCCTCTTACGTGTTTGTCCTTGCTCAGAACATCCAGCACAGGAGTTCAAGTGTAGGAACAAGCCAGGAATCTGATCTGCAGGACAGCAGCACCACGTCCTCTTCAAGCAAGCTAGGACCCATGCTTGACCTCAGCAAAATGAAATCAGAGGTTTGTTGTTGTTGTCTTAGTTTTCTTTTAAGTGTTTATTTTTGACAGAGAGAGAGAGCGAAAAGGGGAGGAGCAGAGAGACAGGGAGACACAGAATCTGAAGCAGGCTCCAAACTCTGAGCTGTCAGCACAGAGCCCAATGTGGGGCTGGAACCCACGAACTGTGGGATCATGACCTGAGCCAAAGTCGGACGCTTAACCGACTGAGCCACCCAGGCGCCCCCAGAGGTTCATATTTACAACCAACCTCATAACAACGGTTACCTGCTTGCAGTATCCGTAAGCTTCGTGTGCCTCCTGTGTGACGAGCACTCTCTGTACACTGGTGATCTGCCGGGAAGCGAGAGCCTGAACTCTCGTAGACTTGCCATTCCAGCGAGTGGAGGGAGACAAGTGAGTGGTAGTTATGGCCAAGGCTCCTGGGGTATTTACCAGGTGTGCTCACTTCCCAGTCTGAGCTCAATTAATACTCCCAACCCCCGTCGGGTACTCTTACTATCTCTGGGAGGGAGCCCCGGTGCTGGAAGGTTAGGTAACCTGCCCGCAGCCACGGAACCAGTAGGGAGTGCAGCCGGGAGTCTTTATGCAGGCAGTCCGCCTCCAGAATGCGCACCCAGGACCACAGTGCTACACTTCCTCACATGAGGCGTGAGCGATGTGGTGGAGATTGAGTGACACGGAGAGGTGGTGACGGGTCTTCTGATGAAGCGACATTTGAGCATCCAACGAGGAAGTGAGGAAGCAAAGCGTGTGATCATCGGGAGGAAGACTGGTCTGGGCGAGGCCCCAAGGTGGAAGCATATTTGGGTTTTTGAAAGGAAAGCGTAGCAGTCAGTGCAGCTGCACGGGAGGGGTCCGGGCACGTGAGCTCAGCGAGGCAGCAGGCTGGACCAGGAGGGCACTGGCCGTGGTGAGGACCCAGCTTTCATTCTGAGCGGGACGGGAGGGCCCCAGGGCACAGGATCAGTAGGCCCGCCGGGGCTTCACTGTTGACGAACCAGTAAGGAAGCTCTTGGAATTATGTGCAGGCCTGTGGAAGGCTGTGAAGTCTGAGAGGGAGAGATGACGAAAGAATGATTCAAAGCTTTTTGGCCCAAAGGACTGGAAGATGTGGTTGCCATTTGCCGTGAAGGACAAGGCTGGGGCGGGGGACAGGAATTTGGGGGCAAAATTAGGGCGCTGGTTTTGGACATGTTGGCTTAAGGTGCCGGAGCAGACGTCCAAGTGGTACAGATGGAGACACAAGTCCAGAGTTCAAGGGCCAGATCTATGTGGAGGCAGACATGTGGGTGTGAACAGCATATATATATATATATATATATATATATATATATATATATATGGTAACTAACACCGTCAATATCTGAACATAGGTACAGTTAACGGTACATAGTAAACCCCTTCCCAACAGACCCAGGGAAGACTTTGAAGTCTGGTTTCTTAGGAAGAACTTTTTAATGGATACAATAAATCTGTTATTCATTTCCTTAATTGTATAAGTAGCAATGTTTTATGCAGGTTAAAATTAGAAATAGCCTATTAAGTTTGTTTATTTTGAGAGAGACAGAGACAGCGTGAGTAGGGGAGGGGCAGAGAGAGGAGAGAGAGAATCCCAAGCAGGTTCTGTACCATCAGTGCACAGCCCAATATGGGGCTCAAACTCACGAAACCGTGAGATCGTGACCTGAGCCGCAACTGAGAGTTGGACGCTTAACCGACTGAGCCACCCGAGTGCCCCAGAAATAGTTTTGTTAGTTTAAAAAGAATGGCTTTGTTAATAACTTTCTAATTACTTATAATGCAGAAAATTAGTTTGGGTCCACAATGATGCAGAAATCATATTTTGCTTTATGATTTTTTGTTTTTATGTAAAAGCCCAGGATCAGGAAGTCTCTGAGTGATGAAAGAATTTCCAAATTGAATTTTAAATCTCCAGGAAAAGGCCTAACCTTTTCTTTACCTCAAAATGGTGAGTAGTTTCATTATTGAACTCTAATGTTTGCAAACTGTCACTCGTAAATGATATAAAGTTGATAAAAACATACAAGCGTCTTTTTAGAATGTAATTAGGCTGCCAGGGCCACTTCCAATCCTGACACCCGCTTAACCAAGTTTACTTTCAAGGCCTGATCTTGCTGAGTTTTTTCTGTTTGCCTTTATATTTTTTTCCTGTGTGACTGAGATGTGATTTACGACGCTGCCAAAATTTCAGGTATACGGTGTAACGATTTGACATACGTATATCGGGAAATGATCGCCAAAGTACGTTTTGTTAACATCCGTCACCTCGTGTGGATAACTGATAAAAAGAAAAAAAATTTGTTTTTCCTTGTGATGAGAATTCTTGGGATCTACTCTCTTAACAGTTTTCTTCTGTATCATATGGCAGGGCTGACTATAGTTGTCATGATGTATATCACGTCTTAGTACTTACCTTTCAACCGGAAGTTGACTGCCTTTTGACCACCTTCATCCAATCCTCCTTACCCCCATCCCCAGCCTCTGGTAGCCACAAGTCTGGTCTCTTTTTCGATGAGTTTCTTGTTTTGTTTTTAATTCTACGGGTAAGTAGGAGCATACAGCATTTGTCTTTCTCTCTGGCTGGCTTATTTCACTGAGCATAATGCCCTCAAGGCCCATCCAGGTTGTTACAAATGGCGGGGTTTCCTCCTTTTTAACGAATGAATAAAATTCCACTGTGTCTATTACCACAGCTTCTTTATCCGTTTTTCCACTGGACACTTCGGTTGTTCCCATGTCTTGGCTATTGCAAATGAGGCCGCAGTGAGCGTGGGGGCGCAGACATCTCTTCCACATAGTGTCTTCCTTTGGCTATATTCCCAGGAGCGGAATTGTGGGGTTATGTGGTACTTCTGTTTTGAATTTTATGAGGAACCTCCGTATGGTTTTCCCCAGTGATTGTACCAATTTACATTCCCTCCAACAGTGTACAAGGGTTCCGCTCTCTACCCGTCCTTGCCAGCATGTGTTACCTCTGGTCTCTTCGATGCTAGCCATTCTAACAGGTATGAGGTGACTTCTCACTGTGGTTTTGACTTGCATTTCCCTGATGATGAGTAATGTTGGGCATTTTTTCATGTACCTGTTGGCCACTCCTACATCTTCTTTGGAAATATGTCTATTCAGATGCTTCGTCTATTTTTTTTTTTCTGTTGAGTTGTAGGAGTTCTTTATATATTTTGGACTCGAAGCCCTTATCAGATATATGGTTTGCAAGTATTTTTTTTTCCTATTGCATAGGTTGCCTTTTCATTTTGTGCATTAGCTGAATTTGATGTCATCCTAGTGGTCTATTTCTCATTATGTTGCCTGTACTTTAGGCATCATATCCAAGAAGTCCTTGCCAAGACCCATGTCAAGGAACTTTTTCCCCTGTGTTTTCTTCTGGCAGTTTTATGGTTTCTAATATTATATTTAAATTTTTAAATAATTTTAAAAAATTTAGTTTATGGGGTGCCTGGATGGCTCAGTCGGTTGGGCGTCCGACTTCAGCTCAGGTCATGATCTCGCGGTCCATGTGTTCGAGCCCCGCATCGGGCTCTGGGCTGACAGCTCAGAGCCTGGAACCTGTTTCGGATTCTGTGTCTCCCTCTTTCTCTGACCCTCCCCTGCTCATGCTCTGTCTCTCTCTGTCTCAGAAATAAATAAACGTTAAAAAGAAATTAAAAATTTAGTTTCATTCTTTGTATGTAAATGTCCAATTTTCCCAGCACCACTTATTGAAGAGACTATCTTCTCTTCATTGAACATTCTTGGCTTCCTTGTCAAGTACTGACTCTACATACTGGTTTATTTCTGGGCTCTTGATTCTCTTCCATTGGTCTATGTGTCTGTTTATATGCCAGTACCATACTATTACGATTACTATACTGTATAGCATAGCTTCAGATCAGGAAGTATGATGCCTCCTGCTTAGTTTCCCTTTCTTGGGATTGCTTTGGCATCTCTTGTGGTTCCAAATACATTTTAGAGCTAATCATGGTCCGTGGGTTTGAGCCCCATGTCGGGCTCTCTGCTGACAGCTTGGAGCCTGAAGCCTGCTTCGGATTCCGTCTCCCTGTCTCTCTCTGCTCTCCCCCACTCATGCTCTGTCTCTCAAAATAATAAACATTAAAAAATTTAAATTTTAGAGCTATTTTTTTCTACTGCTGTTAAAAATGCCTTTGGAATCTTGGTAGGGATTGCATTGAATCTATAGATGACTTTTGGTAGTATTGACATCTTAACAGTATTAATTTTTCCAATCCATGAATGTGGGATACATTTCCATTTATCTTTGTCTTCAGTTTCCTTCACCAGTCTCAAAGTACTCAGAGGTCTTTCACCTCTCGGTTAAATTTATTCCTAAGTATTTTATTGTTTTTTATGGTATTGTAAATGGGATCATTTTCTTTCTTTTCCTGACAATTCATTGTTAGTGTATAGCAACCCTATTGATTTTTGTATGTTAATTTTATATCCTGCTACTTTACTGGATTCATTGATGAGACCTATCAGTTTTTTGGTAGAGTATTTAGGATTTTCTATGTATAAAATCATATCATCTGTAAATAGAGACAATTTTACCTCTTCCTTTTGTATCATGATACTTCAAAATTCTTTTTCTTGCCTAATTGCTCTGGCTAGTACCTTTCAGTATTATGTTGAATAAAAATGGTGAGAGTGGGCATCCTGATCTTAGAGGAAAAGTTTTCAATCTTTGACCCTTGATTATGACATTAACTGATGGCTTGTAATATATGTTGAGGTTCATTCCTTCTGTATCTAATTGTTCAGAGTTTTTATCATGGGGGTGCATGGGTGGCTCAGTTAAGCGTCTGACTTCAGCTCAGGTCACAATCTCATGGTTCATGAGTTCAAAACCTGCGTTGGGCTCTGTGTTCACAGCTCAGAGCCTGGAGCCTGCTTCGGATTCCGTGTCTCCCCCTCTCTGTCCCTCCCCGCTTGTACTCTGTCTCTCTGCCTCTCTCTCAAAAGTAAATAAACATTGAGTTTTTATCATGAATGGATGTAGAATTTTGTCAAATGCTCTTTCTGTGTTTACTGAGATGGTCAGATAATTTTTTTTCTTTCATTCTATCAATGTGATGTATCACATTTTCATGTTTTTTTCATATGTTTTTCATATGTTGAACCATCCTTGCATCCCAGGGATAAATCCTAGCTGGCCACGGTGAATGATGCTTTTAATGCGCTGAATTCAGTGTGACAGTATTTTATTGAATATTTTTGTGCTTATATTCATCAGGGATACGGACCTGTAATTTTCTGGTAGTGTCGTTTTCTGGCTTCAGCATCAGTTTAAGGCTGACTGTAAAATAAGCTTGGGGATGTTCCCTCCTCTTCAGTTTTTGGGAAGAGTTTGAGAAGGATTGGCATTAATTGTTTTTCAAATATTTGGCAAAGTTCAACAGTGAAGCTATCTGGTCCTGGGCTTTTCTTTGCTGGGAGATTTTTGGTTACTAATCAACCTTACTGGTAATTGGTCTGTTCAGATTTTCTATTTCTTCTTGAATTTGGTGTTGGTAGGTTGTATGTGCCTGAGAATTTCTCAATTTCTTCTAGTTTGTCCAATTTGTTGGTGTATAATTATTCATAGTAGCCTCTTATGATCCTTATATTTCTGTGGTATTAGTTGTAATGTTTGTTTTCATTTATAATTTTGTTGATTTGGTTCCTCTTTTTTCCTTGGTTAGTCTAGCTAAAGATTTGTCAATTTTATTTTTTCAAAGAACCAACTCTTAGTTCAGTTAGTTTATTTGAATTCTTTCTTGTTTTTTAATGTAGGTGTTTATTGCTATGAACTTCTTTCTTAGAATTCCTTTTGCCACATCCTTTAAGTTTTGGTATATTGTGTTTCTATTTTCAACTATCTCAAGATACTTTAAAATTTCCCCTTTGATTTTTTGATCCATTGGTTGTTCAGGAGAGTGTTAATTTCCATGTGTTTGTGAATTTTCTAGTATTTCTCCTGTTACTGATTCCTAGTTTCATATCACTGTGATCAGAGAAGATACTTGGTATGATTTTAATCTTCTTGAATTTGCTAGGACTTGTTTTGTGGCCTAACATATGGTCTGTGCTAGAAAATGTTCCATGTGTGCTTAAGAAGAATGTTTATTCTGCTGCTGTCAGAATGTTCTATAAATATCTGTTAGGTCCAATATGGTCTATAGTGTTGATCAAATTTGCTGTCTACTTATTGATTATCTGTTTGGATCATCTATCCACTGTTGAGAGTGGGGTATTAAAGTCTCCAACTATTTTTGTATTGCATATTTCTTCTTTTTGCTCTGTTAGTTTTTGTTTTATTTAGGTGCTCTGAAGTTGGGAGTGTAAATACAATTATTATGTCTTCTTGATGGATTGACAGCTTTATCATTATATAATGACCTTCCCTGTCCCTTGTTACCATTTTTATTTTAATTTTTTACAGTTTATTTTTTTATTTTGAGAGAGAGAGGGAGAGAGACAGTGCAAGCGGGGGAAGGGCAAAGAAAGGGAGACGGTCAATCTCAAGCAGGCTCCGCACTGTCTGCGCAGAGCCTGACTTGGAGCTCAAACTCACCAACCATGAGATCATGACCTGAGCTGAAATCAGGAGTTGGACACTTAACCAACTGAACTATCCAGGCACTCATCTTGTTACCACTTTTATATTTGAGTCTGTGTTACCTGTCTTTTTGGTGGTGGTGTTACCATTTGCTTGAACTGTCTTTTCTACGCCTTCACTCTCAGTCTGTGTGTGTGTCTTTTTTTTAAAAAAAATTTTTTTAACGTTTTATTTATTTTTGAGACAGAGACAGAGCATGAATGGGGGAGGGGCAGAGAGAGAGGGAGACCCAGAATCGGAAACAGGCTCCAGGCTCTGAGCCATCAGCCCAGAGCCCGATGCGGGGCTCGAACTCACAGACCACGAGATCGTGACCTGAGCTGAAGTCGGACGCTTAACCAACTGAGCCACCCAGGCGCCCCATGTGTGTGTGTCTTTAAGGGTAAAGTGAGTTCCTACAGGCAACTTATCGTTGGATTGTGTCTTTTTATCCATTTAGCTATTTTGTGCTTTTGATTGGAGAATTTAATCTATTTACCCTTAATTATTGATAGGTAAGGACGTACTGCTCTTTTGCTAATTGTTTTCTGATTGTTTCAAAGAACTGCTGTTCCTTGTTTTTTATCCTGCTGTGCCTTTTTCTTGTGTTTATGTCTTTGGTATCAGTACACTCTTAAAAAAATTTTTTTTAATGTTCTTTTTTTTTTGAGAGACAGAGTGCGAGCAGGGGAGGGGCAGAAAGAGAGGGAGACACAGAATCCAAAGCAGGCTCCAGGATCCGAGCTGTCAGCACAGAGCCTGATGTGGGGCTCGAACTCATGAACCACGAGCTCATGACCTGACCCGAATTCAGATGCTTAAACAACTGGCCACCCAGGCGCCTCCCAGTATGCTCTTTTTAAAATCACATTCTTCTGTGTTATTACTATAGATTTTCCCCTTGTGGTTACCATAAGGCTCACATAAAATGTCTTTAAATTATAACACCCTATTTTAAACTGATCACTTCATTAGAGTTCCTAAACTTTACACTTTTACTTCTTCTCCCCCTCACATTTTAAGTTACTGATGTGACCTACCATTTACATATTTTTAATATTGTGTAACTAATAACATGTTATTGTAATTATGGTTATTTTTATTATGTTTTTAAACTTTTGAACTAGAGTTTCAGTGAATTATGCACCATCATTACCATATTACAGAATCGAAGTGTTCACCATTAGCAGTGGGTTTAACACCACCTTCTTGTTTTTATGATGTAAATTAGTGTCATTGAATTTCCACTCAAAGCACTCTCCTTAGCATTTTTTAAAAAAGTTTACATCCAAATTAGCATCTAGTGCAACAATGATTTCAGGAGTAGATTCCTTAGTGCCCCTTCCCCATTTAGCCCATCTCCCCTCCAGTAACCCTCAGATTGTTCTCCATATTTATGAGTCTCTTCTGTTTTGTCCCCCTCCCTGTTTTTGTATTATTTTTGTTGCCCTTCCCTTAGGTTCATCTGTTTTGTCTCTTAAAGTCCTCATATGAGTGAAGTCATATGATTTTTGTCTTTCTCTGATTGACTAATTTCACTTAGCATAATACCCTCCAGTTCTATCCACATAGTGGCAAATGGCAAGATTTCATTCTTTTTGACTGCCGAGTAATATTCCATTGTACATGTATACCAAATCTTCTTTATCCATTCAACCATCGATGGACATTTGGGCTCTTTCCATACTTTGGTTATTGTCAATAGTGCTGCTATAAACATTGGGGTTTATGTGCCCCTTTGAATCAGCATTTTCATATCCTTTGGACAAATACCTGGTAGTGCACTTGCTGGGTCATAGGGTAGTTCTATTTTTAGTGTTTTGAGGAACCTCCATGCTGTTTTCCAGAGTGGCTGCATCAGCTTGCGTTCCCATCATTAGCGTTTCCTATAAGGCAGGCTTAGTGGTGATGAACTCCCTCAGCTTTTGTTTGCCCAGAAAAGTCTGTCCCTCTCCTTCATTTCTGAAGGACAACTCTGCCGGGTAGAATTCTTGGCTGACCATTTTTTGTTTCCGTATTTGAATAGTTCATTCCATTTCCTCGTGACCTGAAAAGTTTCTGTTGAAAAATCAGCCACTTGTCATACAGGGGATCCCTTATCTCTAACTTCACACTTGCTCTCAAAATTCTTTGACTTTTGATGATTATAGTATACATCAGTGTAGCCCCATGGGGGCTAAACCTATTTGGGGTCTTTGGTCCTTTTCTCTCCTTAGGTTTGGGAAGTTGCCAGCCATTATTTATTGCTTTAAATCTACTTTCTACCCCTTTCTCTTCTCTTCCTGGAATCCCCATAATGGGAATACTGTTTCTTTTGTGACCCATAAGTCCCATCATCTTTCTTCACCTTTTTTTCTGTTTGTTCTTCTAACTTCAAATGCCCTGTCTTCTGGGTCACTGATTTTTCTGCATGATCAAGTCTGCTTTCAAAGCCTACTATTAAAAAAATAGTAATAGGGACACTTTAGTGGCTTGGTCAGTTGAGTGTCCAACTTCGACTCAGGTCACGATTTCACAGTTCATGGGTTCGAGCCTCACATGAGACTTGCTGCTGTCAGCGTGGAGCCCGCTTCAGATCCTCTGTCTCCCTCTCTCTCTGCCCCTCCTCTGCTCACACTCTCTCTCAAAAATAAACATTAAGAAATAGTAATAAAAAATAAAGCTCACTAATGAATTCTTCAGTTGTAGTTTTCAGCTCTAGGATTTCTGGTTTTGTGTTTTTTGATGGCTTCTTTGTTGGACTTGTTTTGTTCTTTCACTGTTTTCTCAATTTTGTGTAGTTGTGCATTCTTTGTAGTTCACTGAACTTCGTCAAGAGGATCGTTCTGAATGCTTCAACAGTTCGTGGATCTCCATCTCTTTAGGGTCAGCTATCAGAGCTTTATTAGATCTAATTAGCTCTACCACCCTTTGGTGGTGTCTTATTTACCCGATTTTTCATGATCCTTGATTCCTTACTTTGGTATCTGCGCATTTGAACAAGTGGTTTCCTCTTTCAGACCCTACAGGTTCGCGTTAGCAGACAGTGGCTCCCCCATCAGCTCGGTTTGGGCTTCGGGATGTGTCTGCTGGTACTTTCCGGGCAGGTGGGCTTGTTATCGGGTCTGTTTTCTTAAAAAAAAATTTTTTTTTAACGTTTATTTATTTTTGAGACAGAGAGAGACAGAGCATGAATGGGGGAGGGTCAGAGAGAGGGAGACACAGAATCGGAAGCAGGCTCCAGGCTCTGAGCCATCAGCACAGAGCCCGAGGCGGGGCTCGAACTCACGGACCGCGAGATCGTGACCTGGCTGAAGTCGGACGCTTAACCGACTGCGCCACCCAGGCGCCCCTCGGGTCTGTTTTCTGGTGAGGCCAGTGCCCGAGCTCTGAGGTAGGCCGGAGGGAGGGTGAGTGAGAACTGACTGAGAACAGTTTTGGGCAGGACTGGTGGCGTGGTTCCCTGGCCAAGTGAGGCTATAGGATAGGCTTTCCGGTTGTCTGGGTGTTCTGGTCAGGCTTACCAGCTGGTTGGGATTGGGGAGTATACTCAGCTGTAGGCGGAACTATGAATTAGCTTCCCTACCCTGGCGGGGAAGCAGGACGGGGCCCAGGGTCTGCATGGCTTGTTTGGGTACCTGAATCAGGCAAGCACGTACAGTGAATTCCCTGGCCAGGCAGGTTACTCGTTTTTCTCTGTAGACACGGAAAGTCCTAGGCTGTGCTCTCTGTTCAATTGCAGATCTGCTGGGTGGGCTAAAGACTGCTTCCTCCCACCCCCACTCCACATTGCTGGACACAGTGTTATCAATTAGTTTCCTCGGTTGAGTGGAGAGGGAAAACTGCCCCAAGGCGGGCAAGGCTATTCTCTCGTGATCTTGGCTCAAGCCAACCCATGCTCCCATGTTCCCTGGATTAGCTCTGCAGACTCCCTGCCCTGCTCAGAGTCTGCTCAAGTGTGGCTGGGCTACGCGGCTTTCCAGGTGTTCTGGCCAGGCTTTCTGGCTGCGCAGGGCTGGGAGCTTTACTCAGGCCCTGGGTGGGGCTGTGATCAGCTCCTCTGCTCGGGCAGAGCGGTGGAACCCTCCGTACGTGGCTCTGCCTGCCGTACTTTCTGCTTGAGTGTTGCTGGCCTGTGCCAGCGGGAAGGCAGGTGTCCTTGCCTTCCTGGTCAGATGGGGGCGGTTGCTGTAAGGGAGGCTCTGACTCCGCTCCCCTGCCTGGGCCGGGGGCCGACCAAGCTCCAGGGCTGGCGCAGCTCTTCATTTGAGAACATGATCAGGCTGACCTGTACCCCACGGAGTTTCCCCGTCAGACTTCACCGTCGACTTGGTTCTGTAGGGGGGCAAAGACGCTGTCTGGGGACGACCACTCGGGTGTTGTGGGTAGGGACTGTCTGCCAAGATCTCAGTGCTGTTCCAAGCCCCTCATCCTTCTGTCACAATCAAGTCCTCCCGCCGCCCCCCCCCCCCCCGCCCTGATTCCCTAGCAATTCCATGGGGTGAGACTGGAGCAGGGGTCCCCAGGAAATGACCCACAGTGTTGGGGGAGTTGGATGCCTACCCTGGACTCCCTTTTCCCACTGGAGGAAGCACAGACTCAGGGGAGGCCTCTCAGTTTGACGCTGTGCCAGCCTCCAGGGCGGGGGCTGGGGGTGGAGTGTGGTCGGCATGTAGCCATCCCTCTTACCCTTCCAGGGCTGTTTTGCTCTTTGTGGTGCAGGGGTGCTTCAGCTTCACCCCTGTATTTGAGGGTTCTCTCGGCGGAGTCTTGTCCATGAATAGTTGGTGGTTCTTCTTTTGGAAGGGGAGTGAAGTCGGGGAATGACCTATGTCACCATCTGGGTGACGTCACTTCTCTTGGAGTTGACTTTTATTTATTTTTAAATGTTTATTTATTTGAGAGAGAGAGAGCGAGCGGAGGAGGGGCAGAGAGAGAGGGAGACACAGAATCCGAAGCAGCTCCAGGCTCTGAGCTGTCAGCACAGAGCCCGATGGGGGCTCGAACTCGAGAACAGTGAGATCATGACCTGAGCCGCCCAGGCAGCCCTGGAGTGGCCTTTTAAAAGCAGGATCTTACCAAGTTGCATCAGTCTGCCAGGACGGTGGTTCCTCCACATGGGCCCTGCACGTCCACATCTCGAGCCTGATGCTGCTGACTACATCCTTCTACGGTTGAGTTCTCTCGCGCGAGTCTCCTGCACTTTTTCTTAAACTGAAGTATAATTACCACAGTATTAGCTTCAGGTGTACAATATGATTCAATAATTGTATATACATTACTCTGCTCATGAGGATGAGTGTACCCTTGAACCCACTTTTTAAACTTTCACCCATCTGCCCACTTGCCTTTCCAGCAACGACCAATTCTTTGTATTCGAGTTTGTCTCTTTTTTCCTTACTCATTTGTTTTGTTTCTTAAATTCCACATGTGAGTAAAATCAAATTGTATTTGTCTGACTTTGCTTAACAGTCTACCCTCACAGTCATCCACGTTGTTGTAAATGGCAAGATCTCATTTTTTTTTACAGCCGAGTAATATTCCACTGCATGTATATATGTGTATAAATATGTGTATATACATACATACTTTTGTATAAACATTTATACGAACACAGCTTTACGCATTCACCTATGGATGGACTTTTGGGTTGCTTTCCTACGTTGGCTATTGTAAATACTGCTGCGATAAACATAGTGCGTATGTTTTTTCAAAGTAGTGTTTTCATTTTCTTTGGATACATACCCAGTAGCGGAACTCCTGGATCATATGGTAATTTCAATGTTTTGAGAGACCTCCATCCTATTCTCCAGAGTGGCTGCACCAGTTGGCATTCCCACCACCAGGGTACGAGGGCTCCTTTTCCTCCACATCCCTGCCAACACTTGTTTGTGTTTTTGACTTTAGCCATTCTGACAAGTGTAGGTGATATCTCCCTGTGGTTTGATTTCCATTTCGGATGATCAGTGATGTTCACCTTTTCTTTCTTTTTTTTTATTTAAAAATTTTTTAATGTTTATTTTTGAGAGAGAGAGACAGAGCGTGAGTTGGGGAGGAGGAGAGCGAGAGAGAGACAGAATCCAAAGCAGGGTCCAGGCTCTGAGCTGTCGGCACAGAGCCCGACGCGGGGCTCGAACCCACTAACTGTGAGATCATGACCTGAGCCGAAGTCGGACACTTAACCGACTGACCCACCTAGGCTCCCCTCTTCATTTGTCTGTTGGCCATCTATATAATGTCTTTGGAAAAATGTGTATGCAGGTCCTCTGCCTGTTTCTCAATAGGATTATTTGTTTCTGGTGTTGTTTATATATTTTGGATATTAGTCCCTTATCAGATATATCATTTCCAAACATCTCCCATTTTGTAGATTGCTTTTTTGTCTTGGTGGTGGTTTCCTTCACAGTGCAAAGGCTTTTTATTTTGGCATAGTCTCAATAGCCTATTTTTGCTTCTGTTTCTCTTGCCTGAGGAGACACATCTAGAAAAATGCTGCTAGAGCTGATGTCAGAGAAAATACTGCACATGTTTTCTTCTAGGAGTTTTCTGGTTAAGTCTTTAATCCGTTTTATTTTTGTGTATAGTGTGAGATGGTTTTTAAAGATGCTCAAGTTAAAAACAATGAAACTCTGAATTGGTGCCTCATATTCCTTATGTATTTTTTACATTAAAAGAATTAAATCCAAGTTAACATAGTGTAATAATAATTTCAGGAATAGAATTTAGTGATTCATCAATTACATATACCACCCAGTGCTCAGCCCAACAAGTGTCCTCCTTAATGCCCCTCACCCCTTTAGCCCTTTCCCCCACCCAACACCTCACCAGCAACCCTCAGTTTGTTTTCTGTATTTAATAAGAGTCTTTTATGGTTTGTCTCCCTGTTTTTATATTAATTTTGCTTCCCTTCCCTTATGTTCATCTGTTTTTTATCTTAAATTCCACACGAGTGAAATCGTATATTTGTCTTTCTCTAATTTTGCTTAGCATAATACCCTCTAGTTCCATCCATGTGGTTGTAGATGGCAAGATGTCATTCTTTACGATCGCCGAGTAACATTCCATTGTACATAGATACCAAATCTTCTTTATCCGTCCGTTAGTCGATGGACAGTTGGGTTCTTTCCATACTTTGGCTATTGTCAATAGCGCTGCTATAAACATTGGGGTATATGTGCCTCTTTGAATCAGCATTTTCGTATCCTTTTGGGCAAATACCTGGGCAAATTGCTGGGTCATAGGGTAGTTCTATTTTTAGTTTTTTAAGGAACATCCATACTGTTTTCCAGAGTGGCTGCACCAGTTTGCATTCCCACCAGCAGTGCAAAAGAGATCCTCTTTCTCCACATCCTCACCAACATCTGTTGTTGCCTGAGTTGTTAATTTTAGTCATTCTGACAGGTGTGGGGTGGTATTTTGCTTTTTTTTAATGTTTATTTATTTTGAGAGAGAGACAGACAGAGTGTGAGCAGGGGAGAGGCAGAGAGACAGAATCAGAAACAGGCTCCAGGCTCTGAGCTGTCAGCACAGAGCTGGATGCCAGGCTTGAACTCACGGACCCCGATATCATAACCTGAGCTGAAGATGGATGCTTAACCGACTGAGACACCCAGGCATCCCTCTCATTGTGGTTTTGATTTGTATTTCCCTGATGATGAGTGATGTTGAGCATCTTTTCATGTGTCTGTTTGCCATCTGGATGTCCTCTTTGGAAAAGTGTCTGTTCATGTCTTTTGCCCATTTCTTCACTGGATTTTTTTTTTGGGGGGTGGGGGTGTTGAGTTTGATATACTCTTTATAGATTTTGGATACTAACCCTTTATCTGATATGTCATTTGCAAATATCTTCTTCCATTTTGTTGGTTGCCTTTTACTTTTGCTGAGTGTTTCCTCTGCTGTGCAGAAGGTTTTTATCTTGATGAGGTCCCAATGGATCATTTTTGCTTTTGTTTCCCTTGCCTCTGGAGACCCATCAAGTAAGAAGTTGCTGCATTTGAGGTCAAAGAGGTTGTTGCCCATTTTATTTTGATGGCTTCCTGTCTTATGTTTAGGTCTTTTGTCCTTTTGATTTTTAGGTATGGTGCTGTCCAATTTTCCCAACCATTTGCTTGAAGAGAGTGGTCTTTTTTCCACTGGATATTCTTCCCTGCTTTGTCAAAGATTAGTTGGCCATTCCTCCTAATGTTCTCTCTTTTCCTGGTAAAATACTTCTAGCATTCTATCTGCTGCCTCCTCTTCTCCAACTCCCAAGTGATTACTTGGCCCTGTTAACACTGGCTTCCAACTTAACCTCTCTCCTTTTGCTGGGGTAGTCCAATGCTACTGTACTCTTCCTATTAAAGAAGGGCCAAGTGTGTGTAGTTAAAAAAAAAAAAAAAAGTAAAGTATCATACAACCCCTTCAACATTAAAAGCAAAATCAAAGTGGGGCGCCTCAGTTGGTTGAGCATCTGGATTTTGGCTCAGGTCATGAACCCAGGGTTGTGGACTGAGCCCAATGTTGGGTTCTGTGCTGAACGTGGAGCCTGCTTAAGATTCTCTTTTCTCTAACATGAAAAAGAAGCAAAACCACAATGACAACAAAAAGCCCAACTAAATGTGAGGTCCCTTATTCAAAATAATTCTCAGAGAAAAATGAAATTACATTTCTGAAAATAATTAGAAAATTGAAATAATGTAAACATTCCCTAAGAGACATGGTCAAACTATAACCCAAGAAAATGTATAGTATTAATATGTTTTCACTATTAAGAAAACCTGAACATTCAGCCCAAAAGGGTAGAAGGGAGGAGCAGTAAGATACAGGAGAGCATCAGGGGGCGCCTGGGTGGCTCAGCTGGTTGAGTGTCCAACTTCCGCTCAGGTCACCATCTCAAATTTCTTGGGTTCGAGCCTCATATTGGGCTGCGTGCTGATGGCTCAGAGCCTGGAGCCTGTTTCGGATTCTGTTGTCTCCTCTCTCTGCTCCTCCCCCACTCATGCTCTCTTTCCTTCAAAAATAAATAAAAATACTAAAATTTTTTTAATAAATTTGAAAATTTTGAATTATTTTCTAGGTTATTAATAACAAAAATAGACTCAGGATAATACAGAAAACCTGAATGATCATGGGGGAAAAAACTGTCCAAAAATTACTCTCCTAAATTGAATTTTATGATCAAAAAATTAAAGTACCAATATAAGAATTATTCTTATATTCTTATTTTTAAAACTCCAAAGCATAAAAAACCCTTTCAATTCACTTAACAAAATCTGTATAACCCAAGACCTGAAAATTTAGTAAAAAAAAATGAAAGTAACAGATTCCTGTTTATCCCTTGGGAAAGAGTTGGGGGAGGTGCGCATGAACCCAGCGGAGCGGGAAGGTCAGGGACTTGGTTATAATCTCTGAATTCCCAGAGCCTAAATGGTGCCATGTTGATGAAACCTAGACATTACTAATTCAAAAGTTCCTTTTAATCCACAGGCTCTTTCTTCTGCGTGATCCACTCTGTGGGTGATGCTCTACTGTGCTTCCATTTCATGCAGCCCCACGATTTGTTTGGTTGTGATTTTCCATGCCCTTTTCATAAACTGCTTTTGTTTGTATGCTGTCTTCCTGATTTCACTGCACCGTCTTTCCGTGTGAGCTTGTAGCTCCCAGAGTGTCCTTCCAATGGCTATTGTAAACGTTCAGGTCAGTCTGGGGCTGGTTACTGGAAGACCGTGATCCCGTGATGGTGTCACATTTCTTAGATAGTTCGTGTTCCTTGAAGCCTTGTGTTTCTGTCTTTGCATCTCAGGAATCAGTCACCCCTAGTGTCTACTAAGAGTATTTTCCACCAGCCTTGCTAGGGGTTGAGGCTTTGTCAGACCACCTAAGGACACACCTGCTCCACCTTCCTTGGTCGCTCTTGTGGCAGAATTCATAAGGCCACCTGTGTTCTCGTGATCCTGCAATGTACCAGGCCGAGTGCTGGCAGCCTCCCTTTTGCTTTTCCAAAGCCGGTGCTAACAAGCAGGTTTGGGGTCTTTCCCTGGCCCACGTTCTGTGAGTGCTCCCCAGCTCACTGTCACTACTGGCATGTGGTGGCGTGTGTGGAGTGTGGGAGGTGGCCCCAATGA
Source organism: Puma concolor (assembly GCF_028749965.1). Classification (NCBI taxonomy): domain Eukaryota; kingdom Metazoa; phylum Chordata; class Mammalia; order Carnivora; family Felidae; genus Puma; species Puma concolor. Next base: position 5,663,937 of record NC_141682.1, read on the forward strand.
CCTTGCTTTCTTCGCGCATTTGTTCTTGGATGTTCCACATGAACGGCAGCATCTGGCTTCTTTCACTTACAGTTATTTTGGGATTCATTCACGTTGTAACGTTTATTTTGTTCCTTTGTATAGCTGAGTAGCGTCTCATTGTCTGAATAAACCACATTTTATCTGTTCATCAGTTGACAGTTGGGCTAACGTGAAGAGTGAAAAGGACAGGCTCGGAGGACATATTTTCACTTTTCTTGGATAGCTAGCTAGCAGTGGAATTGTGTCATATGCTAAGTATATACTTAACGTTTAAAATAAATTGGGACGCCTGGGTGGCTCTGTCGGTTGCACGTCCAACTCTTGATTTCTGCTCAGGTCATAATGTCACTGTTGTGGGATAGAGCCCTGCCTCAGGCTCTGTGCTGGCGGCTTGGGACTCCCTCCCGCTCTATCCCTCCCCTGCTTGCTGTCTCTTAAAATAAATACACATTTAAAATAAATAGCCAGGCTGTTTTCCTAAATTGGCTGTGCCGTTCTCTATGCCACCAGTGATCTAGGAGGACCTTTCTCTATGTCCCCTCCAACACTTAGTGGTGTCTTTAAATTTTTTCACTGAATTGTGTCACTGAGGCCAAAGATAGGAGCTATTTTTGTCACCTGGATACAAGTCATTGTTTCATCTGGTAGGTTTTGCACTTGATCTTAGCCAAAAGGCCGAGAAGCGATCATCTGGTAGGTTTTGCAGGTATTTTCTCCCAGTGTGTGGCCTCTTATTCCATAATTATTTGCCTGTGGAAAAGCCACAGCCTATCACTGAGCGCTTACTTGTCCCAACGCGTCTGTGAGGAGGGTACCCCACGGTTCCGTTATTGCAGATGAGGGAGCTTGGGCACAACTAGTAAGGGGCAGAGCCGAGCCTGACTCTGACTGGTCTGGTCTCGTCCGTGCTCTGAACTGCTGTGCTCTGCTGCTGAAGCCAGAGGCCGTGCAAGCCCCTTGACGTGGTGCCCAGAGTCTGGACCCGGCTCAACAATCACAGTGAGTCGCTCTTCATCAGTTACCTCCACGCCCAGCACTCCCCCACGCCTTGGCACGCCACGGGTTACGCGGATGTTCGAGAACCTAGGAACTCACTGGGGAAGCGCAGATGAAGGCTTCCCTTGGTCTTTGTAAGACCTGGCTGTGGTATAAAGTCTCTTCCTGTCAGTGTCCCACTCTGTGCCCTCCACGTGGCTCTTGGGACGGGAGAGTGAATTGCTGACAGGCCCTACCTTTCCGTCATACCTGTCCCCACCTGCCTCACCCCTGCCCGCCCTCACACAGCACAGAAACCCAAGCTATAGACACAGTCTAAAAATACTTGCTGTCTTGAGAGATCCTGGAGTTTCCTGATATTGTAAAACTACCCAAAGCCTGATCTTTCCAGAATCAACTATGAAACACATTCCAAAGTAGACATCTGTTGGCCCCACTGGATGGGAAGCAACTCCTACGAAGTCAGTCATTTTACCCACGTTCTTATTCAATTCGGAGTTAAAAATCCTTTATTTTCTCAGTGAAAAGTGCCTTTAAAGACAATGGATGCAAAAACAGAGGGTTTTTTTTTTTCCCCTGTGAAACATGGGAAATGCAAATTTTCCATAGTTTTAATTAAAAAAATTTTTTTCCCATAGTTTTAATTTTAGAAAACCAAAATACACCATTTACAGAAAAATACCAGGAGACTCAAAATGTCGACGATCAAAGCTCTGGTCTACCGCCCCCCGCCTTGTTTCAGGTTGTCAGTAAAAATTTTATGGTTCCCTCCCAAGGTTGTGGGGAGCACAGCATCACCCCATCGTCCGGGCCATGAGGACACTTAGCCCTTGTAGGAAGTGGAAGACCTGGAATTGTATTCGTGCTGATTTTTTTCTATTTTTGTTTTTTGAGTTTTTTTGGTTTTGTTTTTTTGTTTTTTTGAGAAAGTGAGCACGAGTTGGGGAAGGGCAGAGGGAGAGAGAGAGTCCCAAGCGGACTCCACTCAGTGCAGAGCCTGACTCGGAGCTCGATCCCACAACCGTGAGACCATAACCTGAGCGCAAACCAAGAGTGGGCCGCTTAACCGCCTGAGCCACCCAAGTGCCCTTCGTGCTGATTTCAGTTAAACTTTCTTCCAGAGAGAAAAGAGAAATCTAAGGACGAACAAAAGGAAAAACTCACCGTCTGGATCACGAGTATGTATATCTTTTTTGTGAACATGCTTTTCCAAGCACACAAACATGTAGAAGCCCTCAAGGAGAAAGTCAGCAAAGACCGGCTACAGGACGCGGCCACGGCCCATCGGCGGAGGCTGGAAAACGAAGAGCTGGAAGCCAGGTGACCTACCAGAGCCCTTCAGCCCCCCTCCTGCAGGAGCCTCCCTTGCCTTGCCTTCCTTTCCCGTCTTTACACGTGCGTGGCTTCCTGAGGGAGGCAGCTCTTCCCCTGGCACCGAGAACATGGGACGGCAGGGAAGGGTCCTGCTTGTGGCCATTGGCTCACTTGGGGGGTGAGGATGCCTGGGCCCCAAGGCTCCAACGCAGCCCAGAGGCCCACGGGGCTAGGCTGCCGGGTTCAGATCCCAACCCTACCCCTTGACACATAGGTGGCCCCGGGCAGGGCCCGTCACCATGCCTCAGTTTCCCCATCTGTAAGTGGACACGAACCCCCATAGGGCTGTGGTGAGGATTTAGTGAGCCCATGCTGTAAGGTGTCAAGAACAGTGCCTGGCACATGGTGAGCAACCCCTACCTGTTGTTTGGCTACCTTTCTAGAACCAAGGTCGAGAACCGTACAGTCATGTCTGTCCAGGGTGCTGAAGCCTGCTCTTTGCAAAGCATGCCTTGAGCCTGTTGCTAAAGAAAGCATTAAACTATACTTCAGGGCAAAGACCCCGAGATTTTTAAAGGCCACTTACTAGCGGCTAAGTTGCTACAGAGGAAAGGGGTTCAGAAGTCTGTTCGGCTATGTGAAAATGTCATTCCGGACTGTCTGGGTATGGCATCACTTTCTATTTCAGGCAAAGTGATGAGAGTTTGCAGTTTTGCTTGCAAAAACTGTTGAAATCTAGGTGTGGCCTACTTTACACCAAATATAGCATAAAACAGGTTTTGAGATTGCAAAATAAAAAATAAGGCTACCTTCCTGGGTTTGCTTCTTGCCCTAGGCTGAATAGCTTGAGAGAGGAAGAGACCAAAAAACAAGACTCTGAGGTGGACATCACTGTGATCAAGGAGCCGGTTGACGCCCCGTCCTCCAGTTTCACATCGAGCCCCCCTAAAGAGGACACCGTGGTGTCCCAATCCAGCAAGCCCATCACAAGCAAGAAGAAGAGAAAGTAACAGTTACTGGGTTTGTAAACGAACCCCAAGAACGAGATGTAAAAGCTTAGAACCAAAGCTCTGTAACACGTTTCCTAATAAAATCGTGTTGTACCTTGTTTTAGTGTTTTTGAAATAACTGCCTGGGCCCACTGCAATTCAGGTTTCTTACACAGTTAAATCACGGACATGCCTGAAAACAGAGCTGAATGAAAATACACACATGGGTATTAAATGAGCATGCGTTCAATGTATTTTTTTTTAATCCAAGTACAGTATCGGTGATGAAATTTAGAATCTGATAAAACTTATCGGGAGACAGGTGGTAGTGTACAAATTTAAACATTTCTTCAGGCCCCCTGCCTAGCCCGGCCCCACCCCCCCCTTTGCCCCTGTAAGTGACCCACGTGCAAGTCCTACCTGTCCTCACGTGCGGCCTCTTCTCCGGCCCCGTGCCTTCCCCAGCACTGCAGACCCGCAGGGACGAAACACCAAGGCAGAAAAGCTGACGAACAGGTGTGCTCAGCACTAAGTGAAACTTTACGTCTCAGACACTGTTATACTAATGATTTGTGTTAAATATAAGAGTGACCACCCGAAGCATAAAAATACACTCTACGGCTTCCAAACTAGCAGAGGGAAGGAAACAATCGTTCAACATGAAACTGGGGAAATGGGAAAACAACAAAGAGGCTGGGAACCGAAATCGCCAGAGATGGTGGGACAGTGCTAACATACCTCCCCAGTGTGAGCAGGTTCCCTTCCCAATCCCCAAGCCCCCATATCATTAGCTGGGTTCAAAATAGAAACTCATTTCGGGGCACTTGGGTGGCTCAGTTGATTAAGCATTCGACTTCGGCTCAGGTCATGATCCCACAGCTCATGAGTTCAAGCCCCACATCAGGCCTGCTTCGGATTCTGTCTCTCTCTGCCCCTCCCCTGCTCATGCTCTCTTGTAAATAAACATTTAAACAAAAACAAAAAACCAAAATAGAAACTCATTTCAATGTTATTCTTTATAAGAAAACCCTCTTGGAGCACCTGGGTCCTTGGTTAAGCATCCCAACTCCATCTTGGCTCACGGTTCATGGGTTCGAGCTGTGCATCGGGCTCCATGTTGACGGTGCGGAGCCTGCTTGGGATTCTGTCTCTCCCTCTCTGCCCCTCCCCTGTTCTCTCTCAAAATGAACAAATAACAAAGGATAAAAATAGAGATGGAAAAAGATGGACCAGGAAAATCTAATCAAAATGACTGGAATCATGAGCAATATTAACAGAATTTAAAGGAAACATCTGAATAGGGATAAAACTAGAAATAATGATAAAAGGACCAACAACGAAAAGATGCATGATTCCTCAGCATCTTACATACTAGCCTTGCAAAAGCTAAAGGATTACAGAGAAGAAACAGATCAAAAAGAGTTATTTAGGGGGGATATAGATATTTTTAGCAAGCAAACTAAAAAGTTTGAACACACAAGAATGCAACAGAGGATAAACACGGACTATGTTTTATGGTCAAAAGTACAACTTTGAAGGATGTATTTCCAGATGATGATGTAATTATGCTGCAATTACTAAGTCAGCAATGAACACTCAACACAGGAAGCCTGTCGCTGGAAACAAATAAAACACAACCTCAAGCAGCTCATGGGTTAAGAATGATTTGTGATTTCATAACCGAAACCGTACATTACGTAAGACACGAGAGCGACAAGAGTACTCCAGCTGGACGAGAAGTCATCCGCCCTCTGCCCTGACAGCGGGCTCATGCGGGCTGCCTGAGGGCCAACAGTGAGGAGCCCTGCCTGGAGCTGGGGTGGTACCAGTTTGCCCAGACCGCTTCTGCCCAAACTGGGATGTCGAGACGGCCAACAGTAGGTTAACTTAGGTAAAATCCAGGGGTGTCTGGGTGGTTTAGTCAGTTAAGCGTCCGACTTTGGTTCAGGTCATGATCTCACAGTTCATGAGTTCAAGCCCTGCATCAGGCTCTCTGCCTGACAGCTCAGAGCCTGGAGTATTTTAAAAATTAATTAAAAAACCCTTGGCTCAGAGCTTGGCATAGTGCAGGGCAAGAAATAGGATCTCTGGGGGCGCCTGGCTGGCTCAGTTGGTTAAGCTTCCGACTTCAGCTCAGTCATGATCTCACAGTTTGTGAGTTCGAGCCCCGCGTCGGGCTCTGTGCTGACAGCTTGGAGCCTGGAGCCTGCTTCGGATTCTGTGTCTTCCCTCCCTCTCTGCCCCTCCCCGGCTGGCGCTCTGTCGCTAAGATAAATAAACATTAAAAAAAAAATTTTTTTTAATTAAATCCAGCCAGACTACATCTCAGCTGTGAAGACACAGGCAGTTGTGACCCCTCAGGGTTCTACAGGACACATGCAGAACGCTTTATGTTTAGACCATGGCTGGGGCACTTTCGTGAAGTTCTATTATACATGGTCTAAAAATCACATCAGTACTCAAGAGAAAAACCAAAGTCTAGCAATTACTTTGGGCAAATGCCTCAGAGTTCGCCCCTGCAGGTCTAGTGACCGTGCGGGGGGTGGGGGGGGGAGAGGGGCGAATTCTGGGAGCTCTAGCAGCTCTAGAAAATCCCCAAGGATGAGCCACAGCCAGCGCCCACTGGGCGGAGTGGTCTACAAACAAACAGCAGGCGCGAGACTCCAAGCAAAACCAGAATTTTAAAAACCTTAACAATTTATTAGTCTTATTTCCCAGTAAAATATTCACATAATGTCAAAAGAATGGAATGATGGGAGATGTAGCCGACTACCTTTAATTATTTCCACATAAATATGTAAAATCTAAAAACCCCAGGGGATCATCAGACTGAGTAGAAATTTGATTCTTCAAAGCAAGTATTGCTTTACTATTGTCATTAATTCAGTCAGTAATATGACCGAGAACCTGCAGTGGTAAACAGAATGCCTGCGGAGTTGTTTTTTTAAAAGATGTCCCGGCGAGCCGTTATCCGTCAATCCAGGAAGAATATGTTATTGAACTGCGTCGCACAAAGTTTCTTCACCTCTTCTGCAAAAGACAGAAACAGGGAGTGAGAAACAGAGGTTTTCACTGGAAAGGTTCTATGACACAGACTGGTCCCTTAAACTCTTCTGGAATACAGCTGCCAGCAAATGGCCGCATTTGCAGACCTTCAGTCTCAGGCCTGGGCAAGAAACGTTCATGAGTCAAGACAATGGGGAGAAAAAGCCTACTGTCCCTGGGACCTCAGTGCCGTGTCACAGCCACAGGCCACTCCTCCAGGCCCGGGAAGTGCACGCCCAGCCCCGCAAGCGCCTGAGACACCCACAGGCTGGGGGCTGCAGCCCAAGTCTAAAATGTTGGGTGCCATGCCCCAGAAACCCTAGCTGCCACCCGGGCCATAGTTCAAGTGCTCCGCGGAGGCGGTGCCATCGTGACGCCACTCAATTCCCACTGCACCCGGGGCCGCGTTTCCTGCGGTTTCTAATGTGCACAAGTCTCACTAGAGGCACCGATGGGAGAGACGAACCGTGTCCCAGCAGACATGTGCGGAGAATGAAACCTCAAACCTCACTGTTGTCCGTGCGGCGCTCTCCCAAACGTCCCACTCCTTGCTCCAGGCCGTATGCGGTGCAGCAAGGGAGCGGAGGCCGTGAAGGGGACACGCTCCCCCCTCCGCCAGCACAAAGAGCTGTGAGGATCAGCCAAGGCCGGTGCTGGAACAATGCGCGCACGGGGGCCTGGAAGCTGCCAGTGAAACGGCCCGCCCTGCCACGGGGTGGGTCTTCGTCACCGGGGATCAGAGTGGACATCTGTATACACACTGTATGAAGCCACAGGATTTTTTTTTTCTTTTAGCATTACAGAAAATCATTTCCTTTGGCCGGTGCCAAGTTTCCGAAACACAGGGACATTTTCCACAGGAAACGTGAAAACTTTTTCAAGGAACTTTTTCAAGGAACTGTGCTTCTGGAGAACACAGGATGGACCAAAGGACGGTTTCCTTTGACATCAACAGCCGTGTCTCCTCTCTAGCGGGTTTCCGACCACAGTGAAAGGACAGACAGCGGCGAAGTTCTGCACCACGCCCAGCTTCTATTTACCATTTACTTCGATCAGGTTTGCATTTTTTTGATTCAGGATAACATACAGCTCCCGCTGGTCAGACTTCTTCCCGACCACCCAGTAGTCGCTCATTGCTTTTACGATTATCTCCTCGTCTTCATCCACTCTGCAAGACAAGGGTTCCAACAGGCAACAGTGTGTTAGCTGTTTAGCTGCAGCGTGAGCGACACACACTCTCACGAGAAACCGGAAACTAGGGGCGCCTGGGTGGCTTAGTTCACGGAGCGTCGACTCTTGATTTTGGATCAGGTCATGATCTCACGGTATGGTTTGTGAGACCGAGCCCCGCATCAGGCTCTGTGCTCTCGGCTGATTCTCTCTCTCAAACAAAAAACTAAAGCAAAAACCTTTGAAGAAAAACAAAAGAAACCAGAAACTAGCCATCTGAAAAGTCTGGGGAGTCCCGTTCAAGTGGCCAGTGACCCGGGGGCCTCCTCTACTCTGTTCGCAAGTGGGGCCCTCTGCAGCGGCTCTGGGCCGCTCGGCTTTGATGAGGATTCCTTCAGCGCCTCTTCTCCCGTTAGAAAGAGGACACCTCGGGGCACCTGAGTGGCTCAGTCGGTTAAGCGTCTGACTTAGGCTCAGGTCATGATCTCACGGTCCGTGAGTTTGAGCTCCGCGCCGGGCTCTGTGCTGACAGCTCAGAGCCTGGAGCCTGCTTCAGATTCTGTGTCTCCCTCTCTCTCTGACCCTCCCCCGTTCATGCTCTGTCTCTGTCTCAAAAATAAATAAACGTTAAAAAAAAAAAAAATTAAAAAAAAAAAAAAGGGGGACACCTAATCTGAGAAGTCCGAATTCGAGAAGTTGTTTGAATTACCTGGTAAAGTCACTGTTGATGTCACCCAGAATCTTCATCAAATCCGGATGCACGGATGTGAGTGACACACTAGGGGTTTTCCTCATGTGAATTGTACTTTTCTCTGCTAAATTCATATGGTTGAAGTAGATAAACTTAAACTGGGGCTCTTTCTCAGACCTGTGAAAACATGTCATCAAAATGGTAACGTTCTCAAAGAATAATTCTCTAAACGATACAACCACATTGTTAAAACCTTAAATCCATGTAGCTACGTAAGGCCTTATATTTTCGACGTCTGGGCCTTCAAATCAAGAATCTCGGTGAAGACGTAACAGGCTCTTTGTTCCCTAGTAACTTATTTGAGATCCGTGAGGTATTCAATAGGATGGAATTTTCCAGAAAGCTGAAGCTTAGCTTTTGAAAAACCAGTACTATAACCACTTTGCAATAACAGTGCTTTGGAAATGGCAATCACTTGATTATTTGCTGCATTTTGAATTTTTGGAAATAAATGCAAACTCAATACAGGCCATCTGTCTTCTAGCAGAGGGCTGAGCAAACAGATTAGTGGCCCTGGGACCAAATGTGGCCTTTTTTTTTTTAAATCAAGTTTTATTGCAACGTGGCCATCCCCGTATGTTCGGGTATTGTCTATGGCCACTTTCTGCAACATATACAGCCGAAAGAATCTGAAATATGTATTATTTGGCCCTGTGCAGAAGTTGTTTGCTGACCTGTTTTAGGAGAGTGACAGCTCATTTATCTCCGTCCTGGGGGATGAACGTGCCGTGCCCCCTGTGTTTAATCTGCCACAGAACTGAAGTTGGCTAGTCTGAGTCACAAAGCTCTCATCACCCTAAATGGAGACCATTCTAAGGCGTTTGAGGCGCTTCTGCTGAACAGTGATGAAAATTTTCATTGGAATACATCTTATTATTTGGAATGGCTGGACAATGCTACTCCGCCGCCTCCCGGGTCAGAGGCCGGACCCCTCGGGGAACCACTCCGATGGCCAGGCCACAGCTCCCGGGGCCTCCCGCCCTCCCTCTCACTGCACCCTTACTTAAGTGACGCTCGGGGGTCTGGGGACAGCCTGAGCAGCCCTGCCACTGGAGGGGGCTCAGAAGCCTTCTCTGCTTACTTCAGGGTTAGCAGCCATGTTCTGGTGGGCTGAGGGTGCCGGAAATCCGACCTCCGGAAAAGTGGGTTACTACTGTAATACTTTACATCTAGGCAAAGAAAGAATGTGGATGGCTTAGTTTCCAGGAAAATGAAAAGAGAATTCTTACAAAACCAGAATATGTTTTCAGTAGGCCCCTAAAACTAAGAACAGCAAGTATAACCCCAAGAAAAACTGGAAAGATGAAACATTTAAGACGCTTGGCCAGAGCTGTGAATTCAGTTGTCTGAGTAGACAAACTTCCACCCAACCCTGATCGGGCCTGCAGTTCCGGTCTTCTAACCCCAAAACCCTCTCTGTGGCCTCCCTCTTACCCTCATTCAGAATGTGTAAAATGCCTTCTTAGAAGATCTAAATTATTTCTTTGGTACCCCTCATGGAGATTTACATTAGCAAATGTTCAGTGGTTAAGACAGGGGCCAATGTGGCCTCTTTCCACCGCCTTCCACGAGGAGAACACAGAGAAACAGAAAAACTGCTACTTGCCCTTTCACTATTAACTTGCACCGCTGAAGAAGGAGAGGCCCACTCACAGTGAAAACAGGACAATGTCCACCCTACAGGCTTCTTAGCTACATCCAAAGCACCATGTGACCAACGGTGAGCTGGTTTGGAAGGAGCAGCCACGGTCACCTGGTATCTTTTCCCAAGAGCTACCACGGACGCCCCTTAAACACCCAAAGCATGTTTCCCCCTAAACACAGAAACACAAATTTCTTGCCGCCTTAAAAAAGAACACGCTGCATACGGTTAATGACATCAATGTAAAACACACTGAACCCGGGGAAATACTACAGAATTCTTGCTGACGGTTTGTTAGGAGGTTAGGCTGACAAGACGGGAGCACAGTAATGACAGCCTCAAAGAACACGGGAAGGTGGGGCCTGTCTTAAGTGGTTGTATTCTACGCTGAGTGTCCGCTAATTTTTTTAAAAAAGATTTTCTGTTTTCTGTCTGCCCTCTGCCCCTTTCTTCTACTACTGGTAGAAAACCCAAGTAGCTGTGATTGGCAGGGTCACAGGGACATTTCCCATGAGTAAACGGCGTCAGTTTTAGGAGACGTTTAAGGACCAGGTACGTGAACACCTAGCCAAACCTCAGAGGCGTGCCAGGGAAGGTCACTGCAGGCTCTGAACGAAGGGAGGAGGTCAGCAGATGTCCAGCAGGTGTTTGACCACTTGTAGCGTTTCCCTGGGGACGTCAACAGCTGGCTGGGGCCCCGAGACCATCTGGTGGCTTGACCTGTTCTGGGCCTCGTTCCAGGCGGCTAAGGTTTGCCAGACGCACGGTTTCTAAGTGAGGATGGCCATTCCACACTTAACAAACCAAACAAAAAGGGAAGATTCCGAATTGACTGATATGGATATTGTAAGAAGGAAAACTGGTCTTCATGTGGGAGTTACATGTTACAGCTATTGCTCCTCTGCGTGTCCAGGGGGATTAGGAAGGGAGGCACAGCTGAGCCCTTGGACTATGCCCGTGAACCACGCCCTGGAAGGAAGGCTTCCCTGCCTGCGCTCCCCCGGCACCGCCTCTGCACGCCCGCCAGGCCAACCCACTGCCCTCGCCTTCTTCCTGCCTGGCATCCCATCCTGGGTCTCATCGTTACCAACACTCAGTCCACGGTTGCACTCCTCACTTCTTGTAGAAAGCCTAACGTCTTCACCTCCGGAACAACTGGGTTGAGTTCCCCCCAAAAATTCATTCAAAAAGACTGATGAAAAGGATTATAATAATTGCCCACAGCTATGAGGGCAGCCTTTTTAAAGTAGGCTTTGCGCTCAGTGCAGAGCCCAACGTGGGGCTTGAAATCACGACCCTGAGATCAAGAGTTGGAAGCTTACCTGACTGCACCATCCAGGTGCCCCAAGGGTCTCCTTTCCTAATACCTCTGTACTTCGCCCTCCTCACACCTTTTCAAATTCAGTATCACAACTAGCCAGTGAAGAGACATATGCAAAATAGAAACGAACATCTCAGACTCAGCAAAGTCTCAATTTGGGGGAAAACTTCTTAAGTTAGAGCGCTGCCTCTAGTCCTTAAAAATTCCAGGTGAAATGGATGAAAGACCTAAATGTGAGACAGAAAACCATCAAAACCCTAGAGGAGAAAACAGGCGACAACCTCTCTGACCTCAGCCGCAGCAATTTTTTGCTTGACACGTCTCCAAAGGCAAGGGGGTTAAAAGCAAAAATGAACTACTGGGACTTCATCAAGATAAAAAGCTTCTGCAATGCAAAGGGAACAATCAACAAAACTAAAAGGCAACTAACGGAACGGGAAAAAATATTTGCAAATGACATTTGGAACAAAGGGCTAGTATCCAAAATCTATCAAGAGCCCACCAAACTCCACACCCGAAAAACAAATAATCCAGTGAAGAAATGGGCAGAAAACATGAATAGACACTTCTCTAAAGAAGACATCCGGATGGCCAACAGGCACATGAAAAGATGCTCAACGTCACTCCTCATCAGGGAAATACAAATCAAAACCACACTGAGATACCACCTCACGCCAGTCAGAGTGGCTAAAATGAACAAATCAGGGGACTATAGATGCTGGCGAGGATGTGGAGAAACGGGGACCCTCTTGCACTGCTGGTGGGAATGCAAACTGGTGCAGCCACTCTGGAGAATAGTGTGGAGGTTCCTCAAAAAAATAAAAATAGATCTACCCTATGACCCAGCAAGAGCGCTACTGGGAATTTACCCAAGGGACACAGGAGTGCTGATGCACAGGGGCACATGTACCCCCAATGTTTACAGCAGCACTTTCAACAACAGCCAAATTATGGAAAGAGCCTAAATGTAAATGTCCCTTGACTGATGAATAGATGAGTAAGATGTGGTTTATATATATTGTGCATGTTTATATATACAGTGGAATACTACTTGGCAATGAGAAAGCATGAAATCCTGCCATTTGTAGCAACGTGGATGGAACTGGAAGGTATTATGCTGAGTGAAATTAAGTCCATCAGAGAAAGACAGATACCGTATGTTTTCACTCACACGTGGATCCTGAGAAACTTAACAGAAGACCATGGGGGATGGGAATGGGGAAAAATAGTTATAAACAGAGAGGGAAGAAGACAAACCATCAAAGACTCTTAAATACAGAAAACAAACTGAGGGTAGACAGCAGGGAGGGGGGAATGGGTGATGGGCACTGGCGAGGGCACTTGCTGGGATGAGCACTGGGTGCTGTATGGGAAGCGATGAACCACGGGAATGTACTCCCAAAACCAAGAGCACACTGTACACGCTGTATGTTAGCCAATTTCATAATAAACTATATTTTAAAAAAAATTCCAGGTGAATTAGATGGAGACACAGAAGATAAAACCATAAAAGCCCCTGAGATAAAAATGGCACATTCTTAGGCTACTGGGGTGGAAAATCACAAGCATGACAGTGAAAACAGAAACCTAGAGGGAACGACTAATAAAAAGGACTACGTATAAACCCCAAACATATTATAACAAACAGTAAAACCAAAGTTAGAAAAACACGTATGATATGACCGAAGGGTATTACGTTAAGAGCACTGACGTAGAAGGAAGGATACGAAGCACTTCAGTGGGAAGAGCCAATGGACCCAGACTGGCAATTTCTGGAAGAGACAGAACCACCAACCTCGGCGTCACCTATCAGGCATCAAGACATGACACGGAGAACTAGGGCTGCAGTCCCTGTGGGAGGGGACTCACACTGTCACTATGCATTCCCTGTGCCCCAGACCTCCACTCCAGGGACAGGTCCTAAGAGGATGGGTAGATGTCTGCACCAGACTGTTTAATGCAGAACCATGTTAATGCTAACAGCCAGAGGCAGACTGCCCGTCGACTGGAACAGCGACTACACAGACAGAACACAAACAAACTATCCAAGTAAGTACCGTGAAGCCACGGAGCAGAATAGGCAGATCCGTATTTGTTGGTTTAAAATGATGTTCATGCCACATCGTTTTTACAAGCTACAGATCTACAGCATGATCTATTTTTAAAAACCCATCAGTAAAGGGGCATCTGGGTGGCTCAGTCAGTTGAGCGTCCAACTCTTGGTTTTGGCTCAGGTCATGATCTCGTGGTTTGTGGGATCGAGCCCCCCTTTGGGCTCTGTGCTGACAGCATGGAGCCTGCTTGGGATTCTCTCTCTCAAAATAAATAAACAAACATTTTTAAAAAACCCATCAGTGAAGAACACTATATATACCACTGTTTACGTATGTGTATGTACAAGTCTAAAAAGATACAATATTTACACTTTTGAATTTAAAAATACGGCCACGGGGCGCCTGGGTGGCTCAGTCGGTTGAGCGTCCGACTTCAGCTTACGTCATGATCTCACAGTCCGTGAGTTCGAGACCCGCGTCGGGCTCTGTGCTGACAGCTCGGAGCCTGGAGCCTGCTTCAGATTCTGCGTCTCCCTCTCCCTCTGCCCCTCCCCTGCTCACGCTCTGTCTCTGTCTCTCAATAATAAATAAATGTTAATAAATAAATAAATAAATAAATAAATAAATAAATAAATAAAATAAAAATAAGGACATAAATTACTCTCAAAAAAAGAAAAGGTTTAAAATAATTGAACTCTAAGTCCTTGAGTAGAAAAAAGTTGAGGCATCATACATAAGAAACCAAAGACCAAACAAACCCACTTCATGCCATTCTGTAAAGGGGTGACCTCAATTTCACAAGGAACATTAAAAGCCGTAGCTTATGTGTAGGGATTCGACATTAAATATTACACCCTGAGCTGGCCCTACGGGTGCTGTCCAGTGGGGGTGGGGCTGAGACAACAGGCGGGCACAGAGGCCCTGGCGCTGACCCGTCCTGCCAAGCGCAGCAGCCCCCCACCTCTCAGCAACTGTCTGGAGGGGCCGACGTGGGGGTCTCTTGCCTCCCTCAGGCCTCCCTCCCATTTCTCTGGGACGTGTCTCCCAGGTCCTGGGACTGGCATGTAAAACGGTTTGATCTGGGTCAGGAGGATTTCCAGGAGAAAAGCACAGTATCTTTTGTACTCAAAAGCATTTCCCTCTAGTCAGCTGATACTTATGGTTTGGCAAGTGAGAGCAGCTTACATATAAAATATCAGATGCATCCTTAAGGTCAACTTAAAAAAAAAAATTTTTTTTTTTACGCTTATTTTTGAGAGAGAGAGAGGGAGAGCACAAGCAGGGGAGGCGAAGAGAGAGGGAGACAGAGGATCTGAAGCGGGTTCTGCGCTGACAGCAGAGAGCCCAATGCGGGGCTCAAATTTAGGAACCCGGGAGTCGAGAGATCACAACCTGAGCCGAAGTCGGACGCTTAGCCGACTGAGCCACCCAGGTGCCCCAAAATCAACTTTCGAAGTCAAAAACAATACGCCTCTGAGTCCCTGTGCTTCGGCACACCCTTAAATTGTATGCTTTACCATCAAGTCTTCCAGGCGCCCCACCTTTCAGGGACTGCTGAGGCTACACAGTGGTTCTGGTAACTGTCAGAAACCGTCCTCCGTGACAGACGGAGCTGTGCCAAACCATACACGGCAAAGTGTTAACCGTGGAATCTACGTGGGCGCTGTGTGTTCACGGAGTCATTTTTCCACCTTCCTACATCTGGGAATTTTCCTAATAAAATATCAGAGAGAAAACTGTTTCTAATGAAAATAGATAAGTAGATAATATCCAAGGCCCTGTCCTTTCTTGAAACTGTATCAATTTGGGGAAAAAAATCTTCCTTCCTTTAGCCCTTAAAAATTCCAGGTGAATTAAAGATCGAAACACAGAAGATAAAACCATGAAAGTTCTGGAGATAAAAGTGGCAGTTTTTTGGGGTTTTTTAGTTTATGTTTTAAGAGAGAGCAACAGAGGGCAGAGAGAGAGAGAGGGAGAGGGGGGGGGGGAGAGAGGGAGAGAGGGAGAGGGGGAGAGAGAGAGAGAGAGAGAGAGAGAGAGAGAGAGAGAGAGAATGAATCCCAAGCAGGCTCCACACTGTCAGCACACAGCCCCCACGTGGGACTCAAATTCATCAACCATGAGATCATGACTTGAGCCGAAATCAAAAGTTGGACTCTTAACCAACTGAGCCACCCAGGTGCCCCCCACAAATGGCATGTTTTTACAGTACTGGGGTGGAAAGCCTCAGATATGACACTCAAGATAGAAATCTAATGGAAATGACTAATAAAATGAACTACATATAAATCTCCAATTGTATATTATAAAACCCAGCAAAACCAAAGTTAAAGAAGGGAAAAATGGGTGTGATTTCCGTACAACCCTGAGGGCAGTGGGACAGAAGGTGCCTGACAGCAGGACCACCTCCCACGTCTGTCACCGAGTTACTGCACATACGGCACGTGGGAAGCACAGGCAGACGTGCCCAGCAGTGTCCCCGGGTCTTGGGGAAGCAGGGAGCTTCACTTTGCCTCGCTCCACTCAACAGTTCGTCCTCGCACGGTACCAAACACATCTGACTCCTGCTTCCTTCAGAAAAGACCATCTGGCAGTTTCGTGGTGACAACCTTAGACGACGAAGCAGCACTGAAAGATGGAGCGGGCAGGTGCGCTCACTTCTCGGCTTTATCTTTTCTCACGCCCAGTAAGCTGCGGCCGGGAACAATCCACACACAGACACGCAGCCCACGCACACCTCCACCTGCACCCTGCCTGGGACCTCTCCACAGGCTGGTGCTTACGTAAGACCACACCCAGCAGGAGATCACCGTAAACACAGGTTATACGTAAATTCACATGTTAGTAACTTCTCAAAATACGGACACCCATATGAAGAGGGCTTTTATTTCTCAAAGTACTTCCCCTGTGCTCACTTCATCTTTCCAGCAATCTGACCTTACACTAAGAGAGGAGGAGGAGGTTCAAGGACTCTCCAGTGTTCTCAGAACCAACGGGAGTTTAATGTGAGTCTCCCGATACTCGAGCGAGGGCCCTGCAAGGCACGAGACTCAGGCCCAGCGCCCTAAGGGCCCACATCACACCTACCTTCACCCCACACATTTCTGCACAAGAGGCAAAGTGCCTTCTGTCCCCAAGAGGCAGAACCCTGCTGGTTACCACTGCCAGTGTGAATTTCACAACTGGGCTGGTCAAGGGGGATGTGAGGGGTCCTCACGAGGTCCAGCCCACAGGCACAGCCAACACACCGAACCCCGTAGTTTATGCCACAGTCAGGGGAGAGTTGAGGGAACGTGTCCACAGAAGACTCGCCCCACCCCCCATCGTGGAGGAGAAAAACTCAGGAACAGTTCTCCAGGGAGCTTTTCAGACAGGAGTGAACCACACATTTTTTCTCTGGATTCAGAAAAAACACCATTGATAATACCATCCATATTCTTATATAAAAACTACCCTTATTCTTCCCAAACCAGTTAAGTGCTAGAAAGTAAACACGAAGCAAAGTACAAACCCAGACATTCTTTTGTTGATGTTAAACTGCTCACAAATGTCAGATGCCAGCACTGTGAGCTGGGGCCCAACAATGCTGTCCAGTCTTCGGCAAAAATCCAACGTGGGCTGTACAGAGGCTAACGAGTAATTTAAAAAATAGTGTTATAATTCTTTGCGTTGAAAAGGTCAATATTCATCTAACTGTCTTAATTATAGTATTCCAATGAATACGTTTCTGATCTGGAAAATCAAACAATTAAATGACTGGATTCCCCCCCCCCCCCCACCAAACAAGAGAAAAAGAACAGTCAAAATCAGTTATATTTAAGGAGAGAAAGAGTCAAAGACTTGTCTCACTGTGAGTATCGATTTAAGCACACCCTGTGGGGCTGGCTGTAAATGGGTGGCCTACCCCAAGTAGGCCTAAGAAGGTCAAATAAACACGACGTGGCTCTCACAGGCCAGGTGCCGTCTGGTGCTTTACCAACATTACCTCATTGAATCCCCAAAGCCCCCTTTGCAAAAGGTCCTCTTGTGACATTTCACAGGCAGGGAGGCACAGAAAGGTGCCCAGGGCCAGCTGTTAGGAAGCAGGGAGGCTAGGATGTTAAATATATGAATGAGAGCTCATCACCACGGCAGACATCACAGAGGTGAGCCATGCTCACAAGGGCCTCTGTGACGGCATGGTTATTGTTTAGGAAGAGGACACGGCAAATTGTAAAGAGAAAAGGCTTATCTACTCAGGCTCAAGTCAGATACAGGTGGGTACCTACCATCGATCATAAAGCACACGGCTGCACTCATGGCCTGGGAAGAGAAAACAAGCCAAAGATTACAAAATGGCACCAAAAAGGTCTCTGATAACCAAACGCAGTGGCCCTGCCTGAATTTGTAATTATATCACCTTTTTTCTTTTTTTTTGGTCAACTGGAGAGATGTGGACACGGAGTGCCTATCGGGGACGCTAAGGAAGTGTCGTTGATTCTGTCAGCTGTGCTGGTGGTTATGTGAAAACAGACGCCTTTATTAGAGCCAACTGAAGCCTTTATGAGTGAAATGACATGCTCTAACATGCTCTAGCAAAAAACACACAGAGGAAACAGATGAGAGATTAGCATGCCATTCATTCAATTAAGCTGTGTGATGGGCGCCTGGGGATTCATTATTCCAGTGTCTCTCTATTTTTGCGCATGTTTGAGAATTTTCACCAACAGTTAAAAAACCCCTAGCAAATGAATGTCTCCTTGTCTCCCTTCTGATCACAGCAAACGTTACAGTTACGACGTTGGCTGCAGGAGCCAGACCAGGAATCAACCCAAAATGTTTCCATTTCTCAGTATACAGTGTATACACAGTACACAGAACCTACGGCTTCATGGGAAAAAGCCACAGAGATTCTCCGGAGGCCCGCTCCTCTAAGCAGCCACTTCTGACCGTTTTAAATACCAAGGCTCTACCACTGTGACCTTCAGATGCCACACTGATTCCCTACTCGTACCATGACACAAGTGACCCTTCATCAGCCTTCCTCTTCTTCCCTGTCGTTCGGAGCCACTCCAGTTTGTCCACTGGCCACCTTATGGTCCCAAATGGCCCATTTCTCACACCACAGCTCCAGGCATGAGCTCCTAGATTGCCATTTACCATTTTAAAAGTTCATTTGGGGCGGAGGGTGAGCATGAGCCGAGAAGGGGCAGACAGAGAGGGAGAATCCCAAGCAGGATTCATGTTGCCAGCACAGAGCCTGACACGGGACTCAATCTCATGAACCATTAGATCATGACCTGAGCTGAAGTCTGATGCTTAACCGACTGAGCCACCCAGGCGCCTGGATTGCTGCTTTTTAAACGAGGACACTTAACCTTCCCCCTTCTCTGCACCCCTCTCCACATCCACTTCCCCACCTCCAGCAGCTGTGACTTTATTTTCACACACTCACACTTGAGAACGTCTGCGCTACTTTGTAACTGAATCACAATTATCACCTGCCTATAAACAGGCTGCAAAACTGGGGGCTCACAGGCGAGTTCCATCCAACGGGTGTTTCTTTCTGGGTAATTCTGACTTCGATACAAACTAGTTTTCTACCAAAATTCCACCATCCAGCCTCTCCTGAAATATCAGCCAACCGGGGACCACTAGCTGTGCATTTCCAAGGTGCTACCTAGCGGACGTGAGTGGCCGCTGGCCTCCCTGCGACACGTACGACTCTGTTTCACAGAACCCTCCATCCTGAAGCCCCGTTCGCTTCAGGGCTAATGGGACCCATCTGCAGGGTTCCTGCGGGGATGCGCATGTGTGACCCCTCATGGGCTGACTTTTTAAAAGTGCCTTTCAAGACTCCGTTTAAAAACCTGAACTTTGACTACACAGAAAAGCACAGAGAATGGCACGATGAACCCAACAGACCATCACTTTCCCAACAACTGTCAGCTGACGGACTGTCCTGCCCACCCTCCCCGCCTGCCACATGTTCATCTCAGACACCACATCAGTTACTCCAGACACAGACCAGTAGGTATCTACAGAGGACCAGGACTCGGGAGCACATTCAAAATGGCAGCATGAGGAGGTCCACACTCTCTCTTCAAACACCATAATTGGAGGAAATTATAAAAAACAGTAATTTAAATTTCCAGAGGGAAAGTGTTCTAAGGGCAAACGGCAAATGGAGGTCTGTTTCTTCAAGAAAATCTACTGAGTCCGAGTATTAACTTCAGAACTGTCAACACATATACTAAAAAGAAGAAAGATCTCAAATCAAGAACTTCAACCTCCATCCTCAGATTTTGGAAAAAAGAAGAGCAAAGTAAACCTAAAGCAAGCAGAAGAAGAGAATGAAGATTAGAGCAGAAATAAATGAAATAGAGAATAGAAAAATAATAGGGAAAATACCAAAAGTTGGTTCTCTGAAAAGATGAGCAAAACTGAAAAACCTTCAGCTAGATCAGCTAGACCAAGTGAAAAGGTGTAAACCACTAAACAAGCAATTGAAGAGGGGACATCACTACTGACTTATAGGGGAAAATAAGATTTTTAAGGCTTTAAAACTATGAAACATTCTATGTGAACCAACTGAAAAACAAGCAACATGAACAGATTCCTAGTAGGACATAAGCAACTGAAACAGACTCAAGAAGAAAGACAATAAAACCTGTAACAAGTACAGAGGCTAATAATTTTAAAACTTCCAACAAAGAAAAGCCCAGATGTAGATGGTCTACCGTGACCAAATACTCAAAGAACCAACAGTAGTTTTTCACAAAGTCTTCCAAAAAACAGGAGAGGAGGAAACACTTCCCAGCTTATCCGGAGGCCAATTCTACCCTGATAGCAAGCAAAGCCAGACGACGATTCAAAAGGAAAGAAAAACCACAGGCCAGGGGCGCCTGGGTGGCGCAGTCGGTTCAGCGTCCGACTTCAGCCGGGTCACGATCTCGCGGTCCGTGGGTTCGAGCCCCGCGTCAGGCTCTGGGCTGATGGCTCAGAGCCTGGAGCCTGTTTCCGATTCTGTGTCTCCCTCTCTCTCTGCCCCTCCCCCGTTCATGCTCTGTCTCTCTCTGTCCCAAAAATAAATAAACGTTGAAAAAAAAATAAAATAGATATTTAGAAAAACCACAGGCCAACATCCCTTCGGGCCCTGAGCCCACCCGGCATCAGTGGACCTCTGGAGGCCAGTGACTCTGGCGGTCAGCTGAATATGCGTGGCCAACGCCCATTAAACACTCTGGACATCGAGGCCCATCAAGCTTCCCTGGATGACAATTCTGCACACACATCACACGTCACCGCTGGCAGTTAACAGGCCCTGCGCTGTCTGCACGGTTCCACCGCGAGAGGACAACTGGAAGCTTGTGCCCAGTGCCTCCTGGATCCTGCCCCGTGTGCCTCTTCCCCGGGCTGTCCTTCACCCATACTCCTTTGCTGTCATTAACTTTAACTGGGAGTGCACCGGCCACTCCAGGTCCTGTGAGTGCCTCTAGCGAACTCCTGGCCTGACGGTGGTCCTGGGGGCTCCTGAGCCAGCAGTGTGTGTCCCAAGTGAGGGTGGTCCTGGGGACCCCTGCACTGTGCGGTTAGAAACGACTGAACCGAATACATTAAAGAGGCAAACTATATGGTATGTGAACTACAACTTGATAAAGCTGTTTTGAGGAAAAGAGAACACCGTGAAGGAACTGTGACGTCCTCTCACCACATTTAAAATTCTATCTATTGATTTTACTCTAAAAATGGAAATCCAATAAGAGACTGTACCAGGGTATTTCTTCCATTAGGGTTCAAAGTCATTATCCCGAGTCACTCAGAGGAGAACGATTTTAAGTGTGACAGAGAGGCGGGCCCTTCCCTACCCCCGTATGCCACACTTCAGTTCGGTTCATTTTCAGACACATCTGTTTGTCTGTCTTCCCTGGAATTCTCTCCTTCTGGGCCCCTCCTTATGACACCCAACACTTAATCAAATCTCTTAGTCCTGCTAGGTCACGAACTCAACACCTTTTTGTTCTGGAGCCCCTGTACCCAGGACAGAGCCCCCTTTCCTCTGACTGAAGGAAGGACACATGGGGTAACCTTCCTGAAACTTTGCATGTTTAAGAACATCCTTCTTCGATGTCATTCATGATGGATAGTTTGGCTCAGCAAAGAATTCTACACTGAAAACCATTTTCTCTCAGAACTTCTCAAATGACCTGATTTTCCTTCTGGAAGCTTCTATGATCTTTATACTTCTGAAACTGCCCATTGTATGGGTAGAAATATGTCTTTTTGGTTCACCGTGCAAGACATTCAGTGGGCCTTTTCGGTCCAGCAAATGTGTACCTCTTAAGCAAGAGGTGTCTCCATAATCACTCTGCTGCTCTCCTCTCCTCCACATTGTGAATCACATGTTGAAATCCTCCTCTCCCATTGTTCTTCCGTATTTTCATCTCATATCCTTTCATCTCATGCTCCAGGCAAGACAATTCATCTTTAACCCTTACAATGAAGTTCTGTCAAAAATTATAATTTTGGGGGACAGGGGCTGAAAAGGTTGTTGTTTAATGGGTACAGAATTTGTGTTGAAGGAAAGTTCCGGAAACGGTGATGATGGCTGCACAACAGCGTGAATGTAGTGACGTCACTGAGCTGTACACTTAAAGATGGTTAAAACGGCGGAGTACCTGGGTAGCCGAGTCGGTTAAGCGTCCGACTACCGATTTCGGCTGAGGTCATGATCTCACAAGTTTGAGACCAAGCCCCACATCAGGCTCCGTGCTAAGCATGGAGACTGCCTGGCATTCTCTCTCTCTCCCTCTCTCTCTTTCTCTCTGCCCCTCCCCGGCTCACACTTTCTCTCTCAAAATAGACATTAAAAGGAAGAGGGTTAAAATGGCAAATTTCATGCCACGTCCATCTTGCTCCAGTCAATACGCTTAGGAACTGTATTTTCAGTTAAGCCTAGTTCATGCTCACCCGGACTCTTTTGTGTCTTCCTGGTTCTATTTTATAGATACACTTCTCTAATCTCTGGACGCAAACTTTTTCAAGTTCTCTCTGTTCCCAGAGTCATTTTTGTTTCTCTCAGGACCTACAGTTTTGTTTTTCCAAACATGCTGAAGGATGAGGGAGTGTGTGGCCAAGCAGGGAGGGGGGCTTTGCTCTGGGGACAGGACGAGGGCAGCAGTCACACGGGTGCCTGGGGACGCCACATGCTCCCAGGTGCTCACACCCACACCGGCCACTCTAGGGCTCCCTGGATCGTTCTTCTTTAAAAGGACCCTCGACTTTCACACGGGGATAGGTGTCAGCTGCCTGTGTGCAAGCACAGGAAAAGGGGTGGCTGGCCGATTTATATACATTTCACCTACTCCCCTTCTTTCCAAGCTCACGTCCCCCTCCCGACTCCTCAGGTGTCCCCCCCCCAAGCCGGGAGCTTCTCTGGGCTTCTGGGGGGCGGGTAGGCTCCTGCCCGAGCGCACTCCCTCCACTCATGTCCTCGGCCAGACTTCCTCCACCAGCATCACACTTACACCCCCTTTCTGCCTTCCAGGGAGAGACAGCCCCCTCGTGCTCTGATGTGCACTCCTCCCTGCGCTCTTACAACATCATTTCTAGGCCTTTACAAGTTGAAACATAATTGTACTCTCAGGTGGGGAAGAAGATAAACATACATGCTTAGCTTTCTTTCTTGAACCAAAACCACCTTTAAAAAAATCCAGCTTCTGGGGCACCTGGGTGGCTCAGTCGGTTAAGCGTCCGACTTCGGCTCAGGTCACAATCTCGCGGTCCGTGAGTTCGAGCCCCGCGTCGGGCTCTGGGCTGATGGCTCAGAGCCTGGAGCCTGTTTCCGATTCTGTGTCTCCCTCTCTCTCTGCCCCTCCCCCGTTCATGCTCTGTCTCTCTCTGTCCCAAAAGTAAATAAACGTTGAAAAAAAAAATTAAAAAAAAATTAAAAAATAAAATGACAGCAATAGGGGCGTCTGGGTGGCTCAGTCGGTTAAGCATCCGACTTCGGCTCAGGTCACAATCTCGTGGTCCGTGAGTTCGAGCCCCGCGTCGGGCTCTGTGCTGACAGCTCAGAGCCTGGAGCCTGTTTCGGATTCTGTGTCTGTCTCCCTCTCTCTGCAACCCTCCCCCGTTCACGCTCTGTCTCTCTCTGTCTCAAAAATAAATAAAACTTTAAAAAAATCCAGCTTCTAACAATGGGGCACCTGGGTGGCTCAGCTAGTTAAGCTTCCGACTCTTGATTTCAGCTCAGGTCATGATCTTGCGGTTCATCGGTTCGAGCCCTGCGTCGTGCTCTGCGCTGACAGGACAGAGCGAGCCTGCTGGGGAATTCTCTTTCTCCCCCTCTCTCCTTAGCCCTCCCCCGCTCTCTTGCATGCGCTCGCTCTCTTTCTCTCGCTCTCTCTCATAACAAAGAAATGAACTTAAAAAAAACAAAAAAACAACCTAACAAGATGATACCCTGAAACAAACGGACACTAAGGTTATAGAATCAGCAAGTCCTCGGCTTTCAAATCCGCAAAAGCAGAATTCACTGAGGCGTAGCCAGGCCCACACCAGAAGGCACCGGACTACGAGGTAACACAACCTTCGGTGGCCTCTGGTTTGTGAGTGCCCGGGGCTTCAAACCCTGGTGAGTCAGAACAGTATTTGAATACAGATACAGTATCTGTCACTCTTTCGCTAATAACAAAAGTACTGAAAAGGAGCTGAAAATCAGCCCACTGTTCCAGAGGAGCACTCACTGTGAGTCATACGGTGATTAGAACTCTCAACTTTCGTTCCGAAAAACAACGAAGAGGTATGTACGTGCACACACTTGTGTACACATGCAAGAAGGATTTACTTTTCGCGTTAATCTGCGACACTGGAGGGAAAAACAGTTGTTACCTTATAAACAATTAAATGCAGGGCTTCATACGTGTCGTCCGTATTTACAAAAATCTTGGGGAATCTGCATTTTGCTTCTGGATCATTAAGGTTCAAGGGTCCAGTAAGAAATCTGCAAAGTAAGCACGGAAATGACTCCATTCAATTAGGCAAAGTACAAACAGGAATATATTCCTACTTAATATATATTCATTTTGGGGGGAAGACACCAAATCAGAATACGATAAAGTTTTAATTCACTGGAGACATCAATTTCCTTTGCTGATTATTGCCAATAAACAGCACAAAGGTAATTCAGTGTTGATGATTTTATCTTTACCAAAAGAGATCATAAAATCTAATACTGTTTTTCAGAGAACACAAGTTTTACCTTCCATAATGTTGAAGATTTCCTGGCATCTCTGCCCTTATTGGAGAATCTCTTCCCGCCAACTGTAAACAGATACAATGTTTAGAAATGACTTCTTAGATATTCCTACTTTTAAAGCTTTGAAAACAGCACTCGTATCTACTAGTTGGCTCCAGACCATTTTTCTGTATCATTCTCTCCTCTTATCCCACCAAAAAGAGACAGGAAGGATTACAGAGGGAAAGAAGGCACTGATATGAAACAGAACCATCATAACTTGATCATAACCTCAACTCCATACACTGACTTAGTTCCTTTTATGCCAATAACCAGAATCTCCCACGGGGTTAACAGATGCTAGGTGATGACCACCTCATAGGATCCCTAGAGAGAACACACTCTTCCTATCTCCTGGTCGTGGAAACTCAAGTTAGTACAAGTTCACCAACGCACACAGGTCCTACATGGCAGAGCCAGGCATTGACCGCAAGCCTCTGTGACATCAAAGCCCCTGCCTCGGCCAGGACGTCACGCCCCCTCGTGGATCTGGATGTGGAGCATGGAGCACACTCCTGACATTCTTTCTCTGAAGATGTACTGCTTTCAACACACATAGGAAAAGGAAAAAAATTCCAAGTCGTGTTAGCTAAAACCTGTTACTCTAAAAAGTTTTGACATTCTTTCAGTCTATATAAAGTTTTAGCATAGAGGTCCCCTCCCCAAAGATTGAAAAACATTCTAAATGCAACAGTAAAAACATAGCTCCAACTCTCCCACGTGCGGTGGTCATGAGACAAGACCTCATGCATCCACACTCACGTTGCCACGTAGTATATTGTGGCTTCCTATTTTGTAAGCCTGGCTCCTTGGACTTATCATCAAGCACCAAACAGAGTTCCCTGTTGCAGCAGTGGCACGGTCACACGTGGAAAAGCCTCCCGACGGTGTGCATGTAAGCAGGTAATTTAGCATCAGGCAGACCCTGAGATCAAGTCCTGGCCCTGCCACTTCCTAGCTAGTGACCCCGGGCACATCACCGAAGCCCCCTCAGCCGGAGTATCCGACGTGTAAGATGGGCCTCAGGACGACAGGAGATCGTTCACGTTTGCTGGTCGCTCGGTTCAGTGTCTGGTATGTGGTACGTTCTCAAGAAACACGAGTCACTGCACTCAAACCGCCTGGAAAGGGACTAAGTACAGGACTAGGTCCTTCTCGGAACCTTCCTTTCAATTTCTTCTTCTTTTCCTTTTTTTCTTAAGTAAGCTTCACAACACGGGGCTAGAACTCACGACTCTGAGATCGAGACCTGAGCGGATATTGAGTGGGACGCTGAACCGACTGAGCCCCCCAGGGGCCTATCAATTTCCTACCAAAGTCATTTTCTTCCTGTTGTTTAACTCACAGTCTTAAACAGAGGGAGGGCGAGGAGAGGGCAAGCACACATCTGCACCTGAGCCAAAATGGTTTCTGGGCTTCAAGTATTTTTCATCTTCAACCCGAGGAGAGCTGCAGAAGGGCACTCTGGGGAGAAGGCTGCAGCATTACTTACTGGTCTCTGCATAAAACTGGGAAGTACGGCACCACAGTGGAGAAGCCAGGCAGGCAACAGAACATCCACTCAATGACACCTCACGTTTGTAATGACAAGGCTACAGGATTAACCTTTGTTCTGTCAAAGATCCTGGGCGTTTTCAAGTTCCCAGAACCCTACCTAAAATCCCAGCTTTTGCTCTGCTCGATGAATTGTTCCTCTTAAGAACAGACCTTTCTATTGCATTTGAACCTAACAAAACCAAGAGGTGGCATATGTGGTTTTCTGGGCTAACGAAAACACAACCAAATACTTATCATACCAGCAACGTGAAATACAGATCAGAACTGCCCCACCCACCACCGCGTTACTCCGCCCTCCTCCCCAGCCCCCCAGCCCGGGCGCACAGGTGTGCAGGGGTGTGTGCATGTATACATACAGGATACACACACATAGAGACGGGGGTGGGTTGGGGGGGCGGGGGAGAGAGACTAGTACCCGGCCATACCTCAGGTTCAATATGCCTTGGAAATAGAGATGTGGTGAGGTATTTGTATAAAATTCTCATGTCATCTTGCTCTAACCCACTCCTGAAACATCAGAAAAGCACGGTGTTAAAAGCCTGGAACTGGTCTTCCGTCGTCCTATGGCTCTGATTGTAACAGAGCGCCTCTTTTCCTCGTTTCCATTTTATCAAGATGCCGCCGTCTCTTTGTCAAGTTCCAGAAGGGAATGGACTCAACTAGTCTGGCCCCGGCAGTGATCCTGACCTGGCGAAGGCTACTATTGCGCCATCTTGTACTCTACGTGCCATTTTTTTTTTTTTTTTAATTTTTTTTTTCAACGTTTATTTATTTTTGGGACAGAGAGAGACAGAGCATGAACGGGCGAGGGGCAGAGAGAGAGGGAGACACAGAATCGGAAACAGGCTCCAGGCTCTGAGCCATCAGCCCAGAGCCCGACGCGGGGCTCGAACTCACGGACCGCGAGATCGTGACCTGGCTGAAGTCGGACGCTTAACCGACTGCGCCACCCAGGCACCCCTCTACGTGCCATTTTAACAAAAAGCCACCAGTCTGATTTGATGGGACTTGATTCTCTCCTTGAATCCCATGGAGGATTCTTCAGGGAGCATGAACGACCACAACGCTCCACTCTGGGCCGCCGATTTCCCTCCGCTTTCTAGACTGTGCGGAAATGCATATGCCATCGCCCAGCCTCCCGGCAAATACTGGCATGCTGTAGACGGGGGATGTGCTCCCGCCGGGTCTCAGAAACATACGAGGATTTTAATTCTATGATTTCCGTGTAGGCAGAAAGGAGCAAGAGAAAGAAACTTTCAGGCAGCTCTCATCTGACATGAGGCGAGAATAAGCATGCGGAAACGGGTGCGGAGACACTAGCAGGCATCAGACCCTGTCTGAAATCATGTGTCTAGGTAGGGGTATAAACAGACGATGAGGAGTCTGTCTGGGGTTTTTTCTCTTCAAGAGAACAGAAAAAAAAAAAAAAAAAAAAATCCTGCGCTAAGATCCAACTCTATATAAATCAAGCCTCTACAGCACATTCCAGAGGCTTGCTCTGCTTTTCCCAGAAAGACCATCTGTTAGAAAAATCTGGCTTGTCCTGGCAAATACATGCTGTTCCCTTACTGAGACTGTTCCGAGGCTGTCTCACCTTTTCCTCTTCCTATGCCACCCTCTTCTTTCCAGGTTCAATTTTCACAAGGTCTGGTCCACAGCTGAAAGTGTAAGGGGGCTCTGGCCCCTTAAGCAGGTTTGTTCTGTTTTCCACCAAGCAGAACCTTTAAGGTTTGTCCTAGGACAACCCTAACTCTCCAACTCTCACGCAGCCAAACGAGGCAGACCAAATTTCCAAATCAAACGTGTGAAGTCACCTACTCTTTCGTTTTGCAGAAAAACAAAAAAAACTCAGGTAAGGAGAGAGAAAGAGAAAAAGGAAAACAAAACAGATTCTGGATGTTACTATCCTTTCAAGACAGGAGTCAGAAGTGCTGGTGGGGCAGGGTCGTCGACGGTCAAGTAGAAGAGATCATCACGTGAAGTACTACGTTCTGGGCCATTTCTAGCACTGCCAGTAACAGCAGCTACTGGGCCCATCTGACCACTGAACACTTGAAATGTGGCTGGTTGCGGTAAGTGCTAAAATACATGCTAGAGTTTTAAGATTTAGCACCAAAAAAAAAAAAAAAAAAAAGTCATTAATAATTTATGTTTTTACAAGTTGAAATAAATAACCTTAGAAATACTGGGCTAAAATATTAATTTCACCAGTCTTTTTTTTTTTTTTTTTCAACATAGCTACTGGGAAACTTAAAATAATACACGTGGCTTGACCCCTATTCATTCTGGATGGTGCTATTCTAGACCACAGGGCACAAAGTAGAAAAAACCCTGTAAGAAGAAATGGAAGAAAACACTACTTAACTGCTTCCTATGTGTGCCACGTTAGGGCTTGGTTTTTATCACTTAAGACTCAATGCTAGGCACTAAATACTTTGGTGGTGGTTTTCTGGATTGAAAACTTAAAAAGAAAAATACTAAGTTGCAGCCAGCTGTCCCAAGCACAAAACCCGAAGCAGACAATTCCTGCTTTGCCTGCACTAAGGCCTGTCCTAGTGGTAGGATCTCCGTTAGCAACCCTCTCTCCAGTGTTTGCCACCCAGCCCTTCTTCTGCTCCCCTAAGAAATAAAACGCAACGTACAAATACAGATACAAAAATAAATGAAGTAATAATGCATTATAATTATAGAGGATGTTACTACTGGGGAACAGTTTTTAGGAAAAAAAATAACAGTTAAAAAAAATCAAAAAGTTCCTTCCTTAACACAAATAAGCAAACAGATAATACATAAAGCAAAAAATTCCTGCACTGGCAGGTCCAAATGATTCAGGATTCTATCAATGGCTCACATCAAACAGGAAACAGACCGCTCATGTTCAGACATAAAGGTGTTCCTTCAAAGTCTCTCAAATATAGTTATTTAATATGAATAATTAAAAAAAATTAAAGTCTGTTTGAGAGAGAGACAAAGAGAACATGAGTGGGAGAAGATCAAAGAGAGAGAGGGAGAGAGAGAATCCCAAGCAGGCTCAATGCTGTCAGCAATGAGCCCAACACAGGGCTTGATCTCACGAACCGTGAGATCATGACCTGAGCCAAAATCAAGAGGTGGACACTTAACCAACTGAGCCACTCAGGCATCCCATTATAATTTTTTTTCTTAAAAAAAAACAAACAAAACAAACAAAAAAACACAAACTTTTCTTCAGCTTAAATGTCAACTGATCCACTTGTGTGCAATGCAAAATCCTTTCCATCAGGATCAGTTTAGTCTACGATACGGACTACATTACTGTCGTGTATTAAATGTAAAATAATCTAGTCCAGATTATGCTCAACTTTGATTAACTTAAGTATCTAAAGCAGTTATTCATAAAAGCATTAACCTCGGGAAACTAAATCCGTTCACTAAAAAGAAAATACTCTCAAAAAATAGGCCAAGGGGGGGTGCCTGGGTGGCTCAGTTGGTCAGACGACCGACTTCAGCTAGGGTCATGATCTTGCAGTTTTTGAATTAGAGCCCCATGTCAGGCTCTGTGCTGACAGCTCAGAGCCTGGAGCCTAATTCAGATTCTGTGTCTCCCCCTCTTTCTACCCCTCCCCTGCTCACACTCTGGGTCTCTCTGTCTCTCAATAATAAATACACATTAAAAAAATCTTGGGGCGCCTGAGTGGCGCAGTCGGTTAAGCGTCCGACTTCAGCCAGGTCACGATCTCGCGGTCCGTGAGTTCGAGCCCCGCGTCGGGCTCTGGGCTGATGGCTCAGAGCCTGGAGCCTGTTTCCGATTCTGTGTCTCCCTCTCTCTCTCTGCCCCTCCCCTGTTCATGCTCTGTCTCTCTCTGTCCCAAAAATAAATAAACGTTGAAAAAAAAAAATCTTTTTTAATAAAAAAAAAACCAGGCCAAGAAAAAGCAAAATAAAACAAAACAGGCCAAGAACTCTGGACAAGAAAGCCGAATGACTTCCTACCAAAGAGCAGTAATGTCGAATGCTATCATGGCCCCTGTAAAACCAAATCCATCCATGAAATGCAACACAGTTCAAACAGAAGAGATTTTCTACTAACCATTTGCTTTGAGCTCACAACCAACATTTACTGAGCACATACAGTGTACCAGGTTCTGGCCATGTCCTGGAACAGACAGATATTTCTACTCTCAATCAGTTAATTTCAAAACAATACAGTAAGTAGCAAACCAAAACCATCAATACATTAAAAAAATCATATGCCGCGATCAAATGGGATTTATTCTCAGAATGCAAGGGTGGTTCGATGTTCACGAAACAATCAATGTGACGCAGCACATCAATAAGAGAAAGGATAAAACCCATATAATCATTTCAATAGATGCAAAAAAAAATTTCGACAAAGTACAATATCCATTCATGACAAAAACCCTCTGCAAAGTAGGCCTAGAAGGAATATACCTCAACATAATAAAGGCCATATATGAAAAACTCACAGCAAACACCACAGTTAAAAGGGGAAACATTGAGGGCTTTTCCCCAAAGATCAGGACCAAGACAAGGATGCCTATCCTCACCACTTTTACTCAACATCGAACTAGAAGTCCTAGCCACAGTAATCAGACAACAGAAAAAATAAAAAGGCATCCAAATTGGTAAGGAGGAAGTAAACCTGTCACGATTTGCAAATGACACGATACTCTGTATAAAAACCTCTAAAGACTCCACCAAAAAACTGCTAGAACCGACAAATAAATTCAGTACACTTGCATACAAAATCAATGCACACAAATCTGTCGCATTTCCATACACTAGTAACGAAGCAGAAGGTGAAATTAAGAAAACAATCCTATTTACACTGCACTAAAAATAATAAAATATTTAGGAATAAACTTAACCAAAGAGGTGAAAGACCTATACTATGAAAACTATAAAACACTGATGAAAGAAATTCAAGACAACACAAATAGACATTTTGAAGAATATCGTTAAAAGGTCTACACTACCTTAAAGCAATTTACACACTGAATGCAACCTCTGTGAAAATACCAACAGTATTTTTCACAGAACTGTAACAATCCTAAAATCTGTATGGAATCACAGAAAACCTTGAATAGCCAAAGCAATCTTGAAAAAAGTAATTCCGGATTTCCAATTACATTATAAAGCAGTAATTAAGACAGTATAGTACTGGCATAAAAAGAGACAAATGGTGCTGGGAGAAGTGGACAGCAACATGCAGAAGGTTGAAACTAGACCACTTTCTCACACCATTCACAAAAATGAACTTAAAATAGATAAAGGACCTGAATGTGAGACAGGAAACCATCAAAACCCTAGAGGAGAAAGCAGGAAAAAACCTCTCTGACCTCAGCCGCAGCAATTTCTTACTTGACACATCTCCAAAGGCAAGGGAATTAAAAGCAAAAACGAAATATTGGGACCTCATCAAGATAAAAAGCTTCTGCAAAGGAAACAATCAACAAAACTAAAAGGGAACCAATGGAATGGGAAAATATATTTGCAAATGACATATCGGACAAAGGACTAGTATCCAAAATCTGTAAAGAACTCACCAAACTTCTCACCCGAAAAACAAATAATCCAGTGAAGAAATGGGCAGAAAACGTGAATAGACACTTCTCTAAAGAAGACATCCGGATGGCCAACAGGCACATGAAAAGATGCTCAACGTCGCTCCTCATAAGGGAAATACAAATCAAAACCACACTGAGATACCACCTCACGCCAGTCAGAGTGGCCAAAATGAACAAATCAGGAGACTATAGATGCTGGCGAGGAAGTGGAGAAACGGGAACCCTCTTGCACTGCTGGTGGGAATGCAAACTGGTTCAGCTGCTCTGGAAGACAGTGTGGAGGTTCCTCAAAAAATTAAAAATAGATCTACCCTATGACCCAGCAGTAGCACTGCTAGGAATTTACCCAAGGGATACAGGAGTGCTAATGCACAGGGGCACTGGTACTCCAATGTTTATAGCAGCACTTTCAACAATAGCCAAATTATGGAAAGAGCCTAAATGTCCATCAACTAAGGAATGGATAAAGAAATTGTGGTTTATGTATACAATGGACTACTATGTGGCAGTGAGAAAGAATGAAATGTGGCCTTTTGTAGCAACGTGGATGGAACTGGAGAGTGTGATGCTAAGTGAAATAAGCCATACAGAGAAAGACAGATACCATATGGTTTCACTCGTATGTGGATCCTGAGAAACTTAGCAGAAGACCATAGGGGAGGGGAAGGAAAACAAAAGTTAGAGAGGGAGAGAACCAAACCATAGGACACTCTTAAAAACTGAGAATAAACTGAGGGTTGATCGGCGGTGGGAGGGCGGGGAGGGTGGGTGATGGGCATTGAGGAGGGCACCTGTTGGGATGAGCACTGGGTGTTGTATGGAAACCAATTTGACAATAAATTTCATATTAAAAAAAAAAAACAGACATACAGATCAATGGAATAGAACAGAAAACTCCAAAATACACCCACAATTATGCAGTCAATTAATCTTTGACAAAGGAGGAATGAATATCCAACGGGGCAAAGTCTCTTCAACAAATGGGTATTGGAAAAACTGGACAGTGACATGCAGAAGAATG
The DNA here is from genome assembly GCF_028749965.1 of Puma concolor. Taxonomy (NCBI): domain Eukaryota; kingdom Metazoa; phylum Chordata; class Mammalia; order Carnivora; family Felidae; genus Puma; species Puma concolor. Next base: position 5,696,663 of record NC_141682.1, read on the forward strand.
AAACCGGACCACATTCTCACACCATACACAAAAATAAACTCAAAATGGATTAAAGACCTAAATGTGAGACCTGAAACCATAAAAACCCTTGAGGGGAGCACAGGCAGTAACGTCTCTGACATCGGCTGTACCAACATTTTCTCTCCCGAGGCAAGAGAAATAAAAAAATAAACCATCTGGGACTCATCAAAATAAAGTTTCTGCACAGCAAAGGAAACAATCGACAAAACTGAAAGGCAAACTGGAATGGTAGAAGATACTTGCAAATCCAATAAAGGGTTAATATCCAAAATAAATAAAGAACTGATACAACTCAACACCCAAAGAACAAATAACCCAATCAAAAAATGGGCAGAAGACACGGATAGACATTTCACCAAAGACATCCAGATGGCCATCAGACACCTGAAAAGATGCTCATCATCACTCATCATGAGGGAAATGCGCACCAAAACTACAATGGGAGATCACCTCATTCCTGTCAGAATGGCTAAATTCGACATTCGACAACCCAAGACACAACAGCTATTGGTGAGGATGTGGAGAAAGGGGAACTTTCTTCCACTGTTGGCTGGAATGCAAACTGGTACAGCCACTGTGGAAAATATTATCAAGATTCCTCCGAGTGGAAACCAGCATGGAGGTTCCTCAAAATATTGAAAATAGAACCGCCCTATGATCCAGCAACTACACTACTGGGTATTTGCCCAAAATATACAAAAACGCTAATTCAAAGGGATACATGCACCCCTATGTTTATGGCAGCATTATTTTCAACAGTCAGACTACAGAGGCAACCCAAGTGCCCATAAACAGATAAATGGATCAAGAAGATGTGGTGTACCCTTCTTAAGATGAACACAGGGTGTTATACGTAAGCGATGAATCATGGAAATATACCCTCAAAACCGAGAGCACACCGTACATGCTGTATGTTAGCCAATTTGACAATAAGTGACATTAAAAAAAAAGATATGGTGTATATATACAATGAAACATTATTCAGCCATGAAAAAATGAGATACTCCCATCTGCAACAATATCAAGAGCAGTGCTAAGTGAAATAAGTCAGAGAAAGACAAATACCATAGGACTTCACTCATATGTGGAGTTTAAGAAACTAATGAGCAAAAGATAAAAAAGAGAGAGAGAGAGAGAGAGAGAAACAAACCAAAAAACAGACTCTCAACTATAGAGAACAAACTGATGGTTCCCAAAGGGGAGGCAGGTGGGGGTAGGCAGGAATAGGGGTGTAGGGATTAAATAGTATACTTATGATGAAAAAAACAAAACATTAAACACAGCAACACCACCACTGGGCTCCACTTGACAAAACAAACCATTCAAAACTAAAAAACATATGTATATCTACGGTAAGCAATAAGAGCAAATACATATTCTGCTCACGAAATACGAAATACTTCATAGGTATTTTCATACACTAGCTTTGTGATTAACAGCCGCTTCTCAAAATGTGCTGTTTTCCTTGAAGCTCCTTCTTGTGGTGACTGTCTGGGACCAGCTCTGTCTGCCCTGCCAGCATATTAGCGTGGGACCACAAAGCAGCTCTGTATGACCACCAGAGCTGGGCACTGCTTAACCCCAGGGGGTGTCGGGACATCCTTCACAAAGACAAAGATACCAAGAGGATCCCAGGAGCTGGGTAACATTTAGCCCTGTGAGCTTAGGTTTCTGGAACGCAGCCAGGCTTGCTCGTCAGGCTGGCCCCACAGCCTCTCAACAGGAGCTACTGACCTTGAAGGGATCCTCTTGCTCTAGGCCTGAACCCTTTCTCACCTCCCGAGCTCATACCCATGTCAGGCCTTCTGCTGTGCCTGGCGACTGGAATCTGAGCTGCCCTTCCTCTGCCAAGGGCACCAAGGCTACGGACTGCTGTTCAATTCCAGCTTGTCCCTCAATCTCGTCACCGTGGCCGCGTGCACCCTTCCCAGCATCTCCCTGTTAATTTCTGCCTTTGGAAAGCTACTCCCTCTCCAGACCTGACGCCCTCCAACCCCAGGTAAGTAACTCCCCTTCACCTTCTCACGGCAGCATTAAGAATTTCATTTCACTACTACAGCATGCATATCATAAAAAGCACCTAGAACAGGGCCAGCTAATACAGCATCAGGTTCCCTGCTAAATAATTTGTTAAACAAAAAAGAAGAGGCCTTTTGTTGTTTTTCATAGGAGAAAACAAACTCTACATCAAAACTCATCAATGTGTTTAATAAACAATGTGTTTAACTTCTTCCAGTCAATTTCTCTCCCTAAAATGAGGCTACAAGACCTTGGCAGGGAGAGGACGGGTTTCGGGGAACCGTGGAAAGTTTCAGGGAACCGTTACTGCCCTGTTAGCTGAACTCGGGTTTAGCGCTCAAACGTGGCCGCAGCCCTAACTGAAGAAAGGGGGGTATTAGTACAAGCAAACATGAAAACTGAATGCGTGCGAGCACCCGAAGAGCTCCCGAACCCCAGCAGCCCATCTCAGACACAGATGAACAGCCGGCTCCACACCCCCTGCAGGTCTATGCAGTCGCATGCACGTTGGCGTGGCTTTGCTGGAGCTGTCTTGCCGCAGTTGAAAGCATTAGTTACAGTTTATCTTTTCTTCTCCAGGATTAACATTCTCAAAGAAATTATGTTTTTGTTCTCACTACAGGTTGCACAGTTTGTTGCTAGTGGGTAACTTCCTGGTTTTATAACACATTTAACTTCTCGGGGATTTTTTTTTTCATCTAGCTTCTTTAAAACAAAGTCTGAAAAGTATGCTTTCCGCATTTACTATACGGTTTCTTTAAAGACGTTTTTGGAAGAACGCCAAAATAAAAACGGGCTTCTTAAACTCAGCTCGGCAGAAACGTTTTCTCCACCTTGCATGGCGCCAGTTTTAAGCTCCCCTGCTTGGTCGTTTTAACCCAAATCACCCTACTTTTGGTTTAAGTCATCACTGCTTTATTTTGACAGGATCTATAAAGACGCTTCCCACCTTGCCCTTGCCCCCTTGCTATCTGTTCCAGTCCAATAGCCTGCTATCAACCCAGTCACTGCGGTTTTTATGATCCTCAAAGATTTTCTTCTTTTACAGGCCAAGCCTCAGGAGCATACATACCAGATCAGCTGATCGTTATAGAGGAAGGCGGTGTATTTGACTATACTCAGGCTTTCCTCCATTCTATTAATAAAGGATTGGATTTTCAAATAAGTCATTTTATCCAAGGGGAAGAAGCTGATTCCACCAAAAATGTCGAGGAGATCACATGACTGCAAATGCAACGTTTGCAAGTACTGTAGGAAAAAAAAAAGGCGTCAAACTTAGAGTACACGGAATAGAGCACTGACAGTTCAGGGTAATTAGTCAATTTATGATACGATTACATACTACTGCGCCGAGAAGACCAGTAAGGGGGTGAGCCACAGCTAACTAGATGTGCAGTCAGTACCAATTTCACGACATTAAGCTCAAACATAACTAGTTAATGTTTGTTCAGGATTGTGTCTTGTCTCTTTGAAGCGCTAACTCCTTACGCTAGCGCTCCTCAAGTTATATCAACCTTATTAGGGATGTCAACAGTGACGTCGCGGACAGACACTGCCACCTCCTACCAAAATAACGTTGAAAGGACAGGTAGTCAGTTGTTGATGGACAGGAGGGTAAAGAAGGCAAGAACAGGAATCAGGAGGCAGCAGGAGGGTAAATAATTATGGTCAGTAAAGTGAAGAAACAGGGGTGCCTGGGTGGCTCAGTCGATTAAGCAGCTGACTTCGGCTTAGGTCATGATCTTATGGTCCGGGAGTTCAAGCCCGGCGTCGGGCTGTGTCCTGGCAGCTCAGAGCCTGGAGCCTGCTTCAGACTCTGTGTCTCCCTCTCTCTGCCCCTCCCCTGCTCACACGCGCGCGCTCTCTCTCTCTAAAATAAACAAATGTAAAAAAAGAAAAAAAAAAAAACAGATCAAAGATAATTTAGGGAAAAAAACTGAGAATTATTCCACTAAAATAAACTGATTTTTACCAGAGGTAGAGTATATAAAATGTAACTTACCGTAAAACAGAGTGGCAACTAGGGACACTCATTCATCATTTGGGAGGGAAAAAATCACATTAAAAACCACTATTGGGGGGGGCGCCTGGGTGGCTCAGTTGGTTAAGCATCTGGCTCTTGTTTTTGGCTCAGGTCACGATCTCACGGTTCATGCGTTCAAGCCCCACACGGCACTCTGTGCTGACAGTGCAGAGCCTGCTTGGGTTTCGCTTTCTCCCTCTCTGTCCCTCCCCGCCTCATGCTCTCTCTGAAAATTAATAAACTTAAAAAAAAAAAAAAAACCACTAATGGGATAAAGTCTGTGTCATAGCCAAAAATTTTACCTTGAGTCAACACAGATTACTACTCACTAAACAGAGTATTGTTTCATCAATCCATAAGAATGTACAACTCAGGCAAAGAGTTTAAATTCTGCTAATTAACCAATCACCATGCAGTAAGCCCACACTGGCCAACCCAGGCAGAGCAAGGATGAAGTCACAGGGTGTCTCCAGGATGCTGTGGGGGTGCACACAAATGGCAGGATGCTCTGATCCCGCACAGAGCTGACAGAGAGATTCAAGAGTGCACATCTAAAAAGTTTCCTCACTGGTCTGGTTTTGCCACTAAAGATCTTAGGCTCTCTGCCACTTTCAAGTCCTAAGTTTTTTTTGTCAATGAGTAATGAACTTATGTATGTGTATTTCTAAGGGTCTGTTTGAAGACTACTAAGATTATAAATAAAATTCCAAGTACTTACCCGATGGAAGAATTTCTCTAATCTTTCTTTTAGGAGCTTGACACCTCCATCTTCCATGGCCCTCAGAAAAGTACCATTAAAAAGCTAATGATGTAAAAGATTTTTTAAAAAGTCAATTTCTTATGCCCTTCAATTTCCCAAGATAACAAATTCTTCTTTTCCTTTTACGTTGACTAATTCGGCTTATTTAATCCCCCCCCCCCCATCCCGTTCTTTTTAAAAGGGGAAAACATGTACAGGAGAAAGCCTGAGTTATAAAATAAATCACAAAAAATCAACACACTATTAAGTGATATCATTTCCATGTTATCACCTAATCATTTAGGACATTTTTTTTTTTAACCTCAACTCATACTTAAGTTTCATTTATATAAATTCTATCACCAGAATGTCTCTTCCCTCAAGAACATGGAGTTTCTTGTTTACCAATGGGGACACATTGCTAGTACAAGGCTGGGAACAAAGAAAGACGGACTACTCAATGAATAAGTATATACATAAACCTCAACCCTGTTTCAAAGGCCCCATTGTTTCCTCCCCTAAAACAGATACATAGGCACCAGGCAGTCATCTAAAGAATTAAGATTTTTAAACAATCCCTGGAAACAGGTAACTGGCTAGACTCCATTCAGAAAGAGCATCATGCTTACCTTGTACATGCTGTAGCACTGTTGTAGTACTGAACTATAAACCTTGTCCTGCAAACAAAGACATAGATGTCAATTTTAGGGGAAAAAAAGTCCGCTGTATAACAAATGTACAAAGACTCTTGGCAAAGCAATATAATGCTTACAGACTCAGTCCCACAACAGTTGTGTGCTGAAAATAAAAGGTATTTGAATTCAGTTATGAAGCAGTAATTTTAGGAGGGCCTTGAACATATGACTAGGAGGCACTGGTGAGACGGGATGTACATTTTTATAAAATTGTGCTAACGTAAGCGATAAACATAAAGCTTCACTATGCGTATCCTGAGAAGCTTCCATAAAAGTGACCCGGCTTAAATCTGACCAAGTCACTCAATATATTCAGTAACAAACTTTCAAAAAATAAGAAATAAAAAAGGACACGTTACCAGCAACTCCTCCTCTTGATATTCAACAATTGGTTTCCCATCTTTACTTTGCTTTTCAATGATAGGATTCCGAACAACCTATGCAATTTTGATAAAACGAAGTTACACAATGAACCAATCATATACATTTTTAATCTTCCCTTAAGTTAAAAAATTTGAGCAGGTCACAACACCAGAAACACACCTTCCGAAAACAGCCCCAAGAACAAATACACTGAATAGAAGTCTGACCTTAAAACGGCAACCCACCCTACTGTAATCCTACTTTGCAGCAGCAGCTAGAGGACTTTCCTCAAGTCCTAAGAGCAAAGCAAAGATCACCCATAACTTCACCGCACAAATTCAAAGAGATCAAAGAGATATACTGTGTATGTAAATACCATGACCATCCAGAAATTTTCTTCGGGCTCATTGAAGAACTGTCTGTTCTTCTGCGTATGTAAAGATTTTGCAGGTTTTGATGGACTAAAGGTCCTAAAAAGAGTAATAAAAAAAGGATAATTGGGCACAGTTCTCCAAGTCGTAGAAGTTGTAAGAACTCGCTAAGCTCTGCAAAAGCACTTTAAAAGGTATTACCTGGTAAACTGTACAATAGCTTCACATAATCCGACGTTTCTAATTTTTTCATTCTTTTCTACTTCGTTTGGGTAATAAAACAAAATTTTATTTTCCTCCTAAAGTATGAAGAGACAGAATCGCCACATTAGTATCAGCATTTTTTCCCATCTCAGCTGTTGAAAAAGCGGTTCAAAGTCAACGTCTGACGTCACACGTGCTAACAAAAAACCAAAACAAAAACCCTTTTCAGTGAATCCAGAATTATCTTTTCCTCACTATGTAAATAACGCTCATGAGCCTGGAAGGCAATTGTGATAATCAGTAAGTCACATGTCATCTGAAGGAGCACTCAGGCAATTATTCTGAAAACTCGATCTTACGGTTTCTTGCCTCCTGCTCATTTGTAAACCAACGATTGTAAGAAATGAGCGTGTGCGCACGTGCGCAGACGTACGCCTCCAGGCGAGTCAAACTCAGCAGGTTCACGGGCACTGAGACTGACAGCCTTTAAAGCTACCGTGATTTTGCTGCCAGCGGAACCGGACATCCTTGGAGGAAGTCACCATCCCCACCTGTAAAATAAACAAAACCCACCCCTGGAATTTAAGTATCAATTCGGAAAAGAACTTTCCAAGGGCCCTCCAAGCCTGCGTTATTTTCGGGTTTACAAGTCCACCACTCTCGATCCACGCTTCGGGGGGGGGGGGGTAACAAAAACATTAGCTCAATTTTAGTCACCCAGGAATGATGCAAAAAACAGAGCCTCAACCCGTGTGGAGTGACGAGCTTGCTGAAGCTTCATTCGACACACGGGCTTAGATCCAGGACTCGGAAGAGACCCTGCCGGCGTGGTCCGGTCCCCGTTTACTCCCCGGCTCGGGCGTACACTTGGCACAAAAGCAGCCTCAATAAAAGCCGCTCCAGGAGCGCGGTGACAGGTGCCGGCCGGGGTCGCCTCCCGGGCGCGCCCCTCGGCTCCCGGGGCCGCCGCCGGCCTGCCGCCCCCGCCCTCGGGCCCTCCTCCGGCCGCCGGCTGACACCGACGCGCGGTCCGGCTCCGCGTACCTCGCCCTCACGCGGCCCGAAGCGCGGGTTGTAGATGAAGAAGCTCAGCAGCGCCGGCGGGAACTGCTTCTCCTGGGCCGCCCCGGCCCCGGCCCCGGCCGCCGCTGCCGCCATCCCGGCCCGGCCCCCCAGCCTCGGGAGCCTCCCTCTGCCCGCCCAGCGACAGCCGCCCCGAGGAGACCGCACTTCCGCCTCGCTCGCGGCCGCCCCGGAAGTGGTCGCCGCCGGCCCGGAAAAAGAACCCGCCGCCCAACGGCCCCTTCTGGCGAGCGCCCGCGAGGGTTGGTTCCCCCTTGTTTGCTGGGCAGGTGTTTCTCTCTTTTTGAGTTAAGATGAAGGCGAAACTGCGCCCAGATGTCTGCCCTGGCGGAAGGCGAGGGCCGCGTAGTTGAAGAAAAAATAGAACCGGCATAGTTTTCTAGAAGTAGGTGAAGGCGCAAAGGAAGCTTCTGCGGTGAAAGAAACACGTGTAGGGGCGGACGGGCATTCAGCTGGGGCGACTGGCCCACTTCCATCATCTACAGGGTCCGTCCTGGCATTTCTGGGTTTTCTTAATCTCCGTTTGAGAGACCGCAGGTGACCGCTGGGTCAAACCAACCCGACGGGGTTTGCGCTCACCCCAATTCCCCAGGCGCAGGCTTGGAAGATTGCGAGCCTGGAAGATTCCCCAGGCTCAGGCTTGGAAGATGTGAAGGCGCCGGGCTCCGCGAGGCGTAGTGTGTGCGGTCCAAGCAGGACCAGAACGCGGCCTTCTCCGCGGAGTGCCTGATCCCGGACCTTGGCCAACAGGGCATCGCCCTGCCTTAGCTTTGAGGACTCCCCTGCTTTTGAGCTCTGCACTGGGACATGATTGGAACAGCTCGTTACTTCTAGCTTCTGGCATGTGGAGTTCAAACCCGCGCAGCGGACCGCTTTGCAAGTTCAAGACCTTGCTTTAAGGTCGTTTCATTTGTCACAGATGAAGTTTAGAAACGGGACCTCTTATTCAGTCTGGAAGAATAGATCTTCATGTTTAGGAGCGAGATGCATCGGAATTTGGACGTGAGATAGATCTGGGTACTTAATCCTAGCCCCGTCGCTCGCAGGGTGTGAAACCTTGGACCGATCACCTAGCCTTTCTCCAGGCTCTAGTTCGTATTTGTAAAATGTCTAACGGGGCGCCTGGGTGGCACAGTCCGTTGAGCACCGGGACTCTTGATTTCGCTCAGGTCATGATCCCAGGGTCCGGGGATGGAGCCCCGTGTGGGGCTCGCTGCTGAGTGTGGAGACTGCTTAAGATGCGCCCTCTCTCACTCTCTCTGCCCCTCCCTTGCTCGCTCACGCTTTTTAAAAAATAATTACAAAATAAAATGACTGATAGTAAATGCTTAACTGATAGGAATTTTGCTTTGAGAAGTCAGTGCGACTATGGATTTGCCAATAGTACTCAGCACTTCATCATTATTCAACAAAATGGTTATCATTACTTGATCTTGAAAGACTTTCCCAACTAGCTTACTCCAGTGGATGAAATTCTCCATTAGATAATAGTGTTTTGGTACTAAAGCAATAATTTATGAGTATTTGATAGTAGAACCCCCTTCCTCCCTCCTTTTGTCCCCCCAAGTCTCTGGGGACTTCTAATACATAAACTAGATGCAGGGCTTCCATGGTTGAATGAGAGCCCCAGGGGTATGACTGAGGCCTAAAAGCACCTTTTTTTCTACTTGCTTCCCATCATTCCCATCTCCCTTAGAGACCCTAAAGCACCTGCCTAGGTCCCTGCGACTTGAGGAATACCTTGAATACTCCAGGTGAAAGAAGTCCCTCCTTTGTCTCTGAGTACATACTTCTGGGAAAAGTAGTAGAAGGAGCCCAGGGCTGGGGCGCCTGGGTGGCGCAGTCGGTTAAGCGGCCGACTTCAGCCAGGTCGCGATCTCGCGGTCCGTGAGTTCGAGCCCCGCGTCGGGCTCTGGGCTGGTGGCTCGGAGCCTGGAGCCTGTTTCCGATTCTGTGTCTCCCTCTCTCTCTCTGCCCCTCCCCCGTTCATGCTCTGTCTCTCTCTGTCCCAAAAATAAATAAAAAAAAACGTTGAAAAAAAAAATTAAAAAAAAAAAAAAGAAAGAGCCCAGGGCTTAAGTTGGAAGCCCTGAATTTTAGTTCTGGGTTTCGCCGTTTCCCAGCTGAATGACCTTTGACTCCTCACTTCTTTAATCTCCGTTTCCTCCTTGGCAAAATAAGGTCGGTACCTGCCTCACAGGGTTACTGCAGAATAACACTGGACGATACAAACGAGAGCACCTTGTAAAGTACAAAGACTGTATAAATGTGGCACGAGGGCACTTAACAGTGTTAGTCAAGCTTTCTTCCCAGCACACTTCTACTTCCTTGTATGCTTTGCCTCCTCTGCACGCATTCAACTCATTGAAATCATTGCCACGGGAAAGAAAGGATACAAAACCAAAAGGAAACCAACAAAACTCCAGAAATCAAAGTGCTTTCTCAGTTTCAAAAGGCAAGGGAGCAAAACAGCGTAGACCTTGGCAGCCCCCTCTCTCACTGTCGGGAGGGCAGACCTGGGTGCCAGGGGGGTGGAATGGGGAGGATGCACACCTAGGTATGTTTGGAGACCGCAGAGTGGAGAGGGTGTGTCCTTGCTTCCTTGTGAAGCGAGGAGGTAGCAAGCCTTGGAGTTTCCCTCTGCGTCAAGCATGGTGCTGCGGCTGTACCATATCCTCATGAGCGTCCAGGCAGTAGGCTGTACTTGGCGCAGGACGTACCCAAATACTAATATACAGAATCCAGAGAAAGCCAGACCCGAGAGGCCTTAAGGTCAGGACCAAGTGGAAGTAGCTGTGGCCTTGAGGGGTAGGTCAAGTGGATCTAGAGGGGTAGGTCAAGGCCACAAGACTAGAGAGGAACGAGGAGGACTTAGTGGTCGAAGGGAGAGAAGGAGGCCAAACTGCCTGACTTAATTCTGGGTTATTCTATCACCTGCACGATGGGGAGTCCAAACTAAGTTCAGTTACAGAAATAGAAGATTACATCTTTTGGGGGCACCTGGGTGGCTCAGTCAGTTAAGCATCCGACTTCGGCTCAGGTCATGATCTCATAGTTTGTGAGTTCAAGCCCCACATCGGGCTCTGTGCTGACAGCTTTGAGCCTGGAGCCTGCTTTGGATTCTGTGTCTCCCTCTCTCTGCCCCTCCCCAGCTCATTCATTCTCTCTCTCTCTCTCTCAAATAAACATTAAAAAGATTAGACCTTTTGCACAAATAATTGGGGAACTCACAGAGAGGAACCCACATAGAGGCCCCTGAACGTCTCTCCTCCCACAACACTGAATATACAGCTACACAGAGCAATTCCTTCTGAGAGAAGAAACCCAGTAACCAGCCGAGTGACTCCCACACACCAGTCGAAAGAGGAAATATCCAAGTCAAAATGGGTAGGAAAGGCTGAGACACACTCTCGCCAGCTACATCCCCCACCCCGGCACAGTTCGGACAGAACCCTCAACTCCTAGCCTCTTCCTGGGTTTGGACTGCACATTTAGCACCCCAACTTTTAAGACTCCCATCTGCAGCCCTACCCCCAAAACATCTAACTTTGAAAGCCCATGCTGTTACTAGACCAACAGGACTATAAGAAACAAAGAAGCAGATCTTAATGAGCCCGGAAGCACTCACCAAGACTATCCCCCCAAAGCTCAGTGCAGGGGGAGCAGGCAAAATGCCTATCAGTCTTTCCCTGGAAGGGATTTGGCTGTTACTTTGCAAGCTGCTGCCTGAGGGTCTGGCTTCTAATTTAGCACACATTTAGGGGCTGGCTGCAATCCTTCCTGGAGCCCAAAATAGCTGGTTGGTAACACACCGGATTTCTCCCTCTGGTTCACTTCGAGAATAAAACCACGTCTCCCGGTATCTCTCTGGAAGGAGCTTATCCACACATATGGTGCCCCAACATTTACAGGCACTCCCCAAGAGATAGGCCCCCAAATTACCTGGTTCTGATAGCCAACAGACACATGAGCCCCACAGCACCATAGCAAACATAGGCCAAGGGCGCCCTCCAGTGGCTATACTCCTGGGCTCGGCTCAGAGAGAGAGCTGGTTCCTCTGGATGAATTCCACTGCCCGTCTTTGAGTTCACTCATCCCCCCTCCAGAGGATCAAGAAGGAAAGATCGGACATAAAACACAAGTTAAAGCAAATATCTCCAACAAACATTTATAGACCATGCCACCCAAGAGCAGAATTCTCATTCTTCGCAAGCCCACACATTTTCTAACATGATAGATCACGTTAGAGCACAAAACAAGTTTTCTTTTTAATGTTTATTTTGAGAGAGAGAGAGACAGAGAGGCACACACAGAGGAGAGACAAAGAGAGGGAGACCCAGAATCCGAAGCAGGCCACATGCTGTCAGCACAGAGCCCAAGTCGGGGCTCAACCTCACAAACCTCGGGATCATGACCTGACCCAAAATCAAGACTCAGATGCTTAACCAACTGAGCCACCCAGGCGCCCCAGAGCACAAAACAAATCTTAACAAAATTAAAAAGGTTAAAATCCTATCAAGCATCTTCTCTGACCACAAAGGACATTGAAAGGAGAAATCAGCTACAAGAAGACTGGAAAATTCCCAAATAGGTGATTAAACAACATGCTCCTGAGGAACCACTGGGTCAAAGGAGAAATAAAAATGGAAATAAAGGGACGCCTGGGTGGCTCAGTCAGTTAAGCATCCAACTTCGGCTCAGGTCATGATCTCACAGTTCATGGGTTTGAGCCCCGTGTCGGGCTCTGTGCTGGCAGCTCAGAGCCTGGAGCCTGCTTTGGATTCTGTCTCCTTCTCTCTCTGCCCCTCCCCACTCATGCTCTGTCTCTCAAAAATAAATGAAAAAAAAAAAAGAAAAAGAAATGGAAAAGTTGCTAGAAACGTATAACCTAAGACTAAATGATGAAGAAATAGCAAATCTGAACAGACCAATTAGAGAATTTAAACTGTATTCCAAAGTTTTTTTCAAACGATTTTAAAAAGCTGTAGTAATCAAAACAGTCTAGTATTGGCATGAAACACACATGGATCAAATGGAACAGAACAGAGAGCCCAGACATAAACCCATATATGGTCAATTAATTTGCAGCAAAGGAGCCAGGAATATACGATGGGGATAGTACAGTCTCTCCAGTAAACAGTGATGGGGAAGCAGGACAGCCCCACACAAAAGAATTAAACTAGATCTATTTAATATCAGACACAAAAATCAACTCAAAATGGGTTAAAACTTGAATGCAGGGGCGCCTAGGTGGCTCAGTCGGTTGAGCGTCCGACTTCGGCTCAGGTCATGATCTCGCGGTATGTGAGTTCGAGCCCCATGTCGGGCTCTGTGCTGACTGCTCAGAGCCTGGAGCCTGTTTCAGATTCTGTGTCCCCCTCTCTCTCTGACCCTCCCCCATTCATGCTCTGTCTCTCTCTGTCTCAAAAATAAATAAACGTTAAAAAAAATTAAAAAAAATAAAACTTGAATGCAAAATTAAAGACTTAACTTGGATGTAAAGACTGGAACAGTAAAACTCCTAGAAGAAAAAGAGGTTAAGCGCCTTGACATTGGTCTCAGCAATGATTTTTTAGATTTGACACCGAAAGCAAAAGCAACCAGAGCAAAAGCAAACAAGTGGAGAAAATACCTGCAAACCACATATCTGATAAGGGTGAATCTGAAAAATATCAAGGAACTCATGCAACTCAATACAAAAAGACTCAAACAACCCAATTGAAAAATGGGCCAAGACGTGTCCAAATAGACATTTGTCCAAATAGACATTTGTCCAAAGAAAAAGGTCAAAGGTACGTGAAAACATGCACGACATCAGTAATCAATCATCAGGCAAATGCAAATCCAAACCGCAAAGAGATGTCACCTCACACCTGTTAGGTCAGTTTTTCTTTTCTTTTCTTTTTTTTTTTTTTTTAATGTTTATTTATTTTTGACAGAGAGAGAGAGAGAGACAGAGACAGAGACCATGAGCAGGGGAGGGGCAGAGAGAGAGGGAGACACAGAATCTGAAACAGGCTCCAGGCTCTGAGCTGTCAGCGCAGAGCCCCACGCGGGGCTCAGACTCACGGACAGTGAGATCATGACCTGAGCTGAAGTCGGACGCTCACCTGACTGAGCCACCCAGGCACCCCAAGGTCGGTTTTTCTAAAGGACAAAAAATTTTTAAAAAGCTGTCCAGAACACGGAGAAAAGGGAACCCTTGTACACTGATGATGGGAACGTAAATTGGTGCAGCCACTATGGAAAACAGTTTGGAGGGTACTGGGAAAAATTAAAAATAGAACTACCATATGAACCAGCGATCCCACTTCTGGGAACATATCCAGGGAAAATGAAATCCTTATCTAGAGATCTCTACACTCCGTCTTCATTGTGACATTATTCTCAATAGCCAAGGTAGAGAAACAACCCAACGGAAGAATGAATAGACAAAATGTGGCACAGGTGCATACGATAGAACATTATTCCACCGTGAGAAAGAAAGGAAATCCTGTGGTTTAGGACAACATGGACGAACCAGAAGGACATGATGCTAAGTGAAATAAACCAAACACTGCATGCCATCGTTTACATATGGAATCTTAGAAAACAAACAAAACCTCATAGAAAGGGAGTAGAACGGTGGTAGCCAGGGATTAGGGAGCGAGGGACACGGGGAGAGGCTGCTAAAGGGTCCAGACTTTGAGCTGAAGTATCCAGAAGATCCGTCCTGCCTCTGTAATAGCTCTCTCGGCAAAACCAACGCAGAACGCTCTTTTTGGGTTTCCCCTTTCTTTGTCAAAGCGAAAGCGACTTTGGCTTTCTTTCACTTAGTGAAACCACGTACTAATGCAGGTCTTATTGTAAAAGGGAGGCGGCGTAACGTGAACTTTTGAGGAGCAGGAACTACCTGTATAGGCCTGTCTCTTCTACAGGTGCTAGCGAGAGCCGGTTAAACAGTCTCTGTAAGGCGACTGCCTCCGTGGACGCTGAAGTTTGGAGTCTGCAGCCAGGAAGCTGGGTAGGGAGAATGGTGGAGAGCGAGGACAAGCTGGCCCCCGAGAGAACAGACTGGAACTTGCATCAGTCTCTCCCTGCCTCCGGCTGGGATGCCCGCAGGGACTCCTCCAGGAAAAGCTGGTAAAGTTTGTCACAGCAGGAAAGACACACCCGGAGCTGGGAGCTAAAGGAAGACCCCACACCACGGAGAGGGGCCAGCGGATAAATGACCACCCGTGCTGACTTCTGGAGCCTAAATACCATGGCTGCCTCTTCGCTTGAAAAAGCGAGGGAGGGGGGAGGCTCACAGGCGGATCATGCTGTCGCGTATTCCCATCTTCATGTTTGAAATGTTTCACAATTTAAAAATAATTTAAGGATGTGAATCCATTTATTTACCTTCATTGTAGCACTCCTAGGGATTCAGCATCTGCTCCTTACCGGGAAAAGCGGACTCTTTTTTTTTTTTTAATTTTTTTTTCAACATTTATTTATTTTTGGGACAGAGAGAGACAGAGCATGAACGGGGAAGGGGCAGAGAGAGAGGGAGACACAGAATCGGAAACAGGCTCCAGGCTCTGAGCCGTCAGCCCAGAGCCCGACGCGGGGCTCGAACTCACGGACCGCGAGATCGTGACCTGGCTTAACCGACTGCGCCACCCAGGGGCCCCAAGCGGACTCTTTTTGAAGCCAGTTTAAACCTCATGTAAGAAGAGCAATCCTCCCAGTGACTAAGTTCACAGGCCAGGTGGAAACGAGCCTGGCGATTCCAATTTCATCGGTTGTCTTAAGTGTTTGCAAAGTAACACTATGCCTTCGCATTAGCGGGAGAGACGTAAGATAGGTTTTTGCTTGAAAATGGATTCCCGAGTGCTCATTACACAAAAGCAAACTGCAGCATCACACAGAACGAACTCTGTGCTTTGCAAACCTGAACAAACAGACGATGCCTTCACATCCTTGCTGTTTTCCTATGCTTTGTTTCTGAGCTGGGGATAACTTTGGTGAAAACCTGTGTACTTAAAAATGAATATATTTTGTAATGTCCAGATGCTGCAGCAAAACACCCAATAATGTTTGAAGTGTTTTGGCAATTCTTATCGTTAGCCTCAACAATTAAGCACTCTCAGGGGACTGGCTTTCAGATCATGTTCCATCAAATGATAAACTACGCCACCAAAGTGTAAGTCAAAATTACAGTTAAAAGTAGTCCAAATTAGGGGCACCTGGGCAGCTCAGTCAGTTGGGTGACTGACTTCGGCCATCTGGAGGTTCGTGAGTTCAAGCCCCGCATCAGGCTCTGTGCTGACAGCTTGGAGCCTGGAGCCTGGAGACTGCTTCGGATTCTGTCTCCCTCTCTCTCTGCCCCTCCCCCATTCGTGCTCTGTCTCTGTCTCTCAAAAATGAGTAAACATTAAAAAAAAAATAGTCCAAATTAAAACCACTTTCGCAGCCCTATTTTAGAAGCAATTAGGAAAAACGGTCTTCTGTAACCTGTCATGCACTCATTTCAAAGTCGAAATACGTCATCCTACTACTCTCTTGAGGTAGGTTGGTGGTCATCTGCAAATTAGTTAAAAATCGAGAAAGCAAGCACAAAAATAAAGTTTTTTACGTACTTGTCAATTTCTTTTCTGGATTGTTACAATTTTAGGATTTTTTTTCCACTTTCGATTCGACTCCGGGTATGCTATATTTAAAATCTTTCCTCAGTATGTAAAAATACAAATGAGTCCAAAGGAATGAGTAGAAATTTCAGGAACAGAATAGTATGCAGGGCTTTCATTCATTCGCGTGTGGGGTACATCTCTGGCGTGAAAGTTTTTTAAAATCAAAATTTGTTACTTTGGCTCAGTGACAAAAATTGGGTGAATTCTACATCTGTTTTTCATTTCTCTAGTTACTATGCTCCGTTTCTTAAAAGGCTTCAGTCTTATCGCATTGTTGCATAATCCTTCCAGCTGGAGATAACCAGTGTTAACATTTCGCTATGTACCGTTTCTCTCTTCTTTGGTGAGGTGCATATTAAATATGACTCATTTTAAAATGAATTGCTTTGGGGGTGCCTGGTGGCTCAGTCAGTTGGGCATCTGACTTCGGCTCGGGTCATGATCTCACAGTTTGTGGGTTCGAGCCCCGCATCAGGCTCCGTGCTGACAGCTCAGAGCCTGGAGCCTGCTTCCGATTCTGTGTCTCTCTGTTTCCCTCTCTCTCTGCCCCTCCCCCGCTCTCTCTCGCTCTCTCTCTCTCTCTCTCTCTCTCAAAAATAAATAAAAATTAAAAAAAATTTTAACTCAGAAAATAAAAATCACTAATTAACAAATACATTCAAATGCCCAGAGTTGTTACCTGAATTCAGAGATGGAGTTCCTCCCAACAATGTAATTAATCAAAATCCAAACAACATAATTAAAAATTGATACGAGTAAAGACCAGATTGTTTTATTTAAGCGTACCACCCAACGCTTTTTGGTTGTTAAATACAGAGAGATGGCTCCTCATGATTGCTACTTACTATCTATTTGATGGCGACTCTGAAATTAAGCTCCTAAAACTGAGTTGGAACAAGGGAAGAGCAATGTATCTGCATTGGGCAAAGCATAATTGAACTTGTCACTTTGAAACAGTTGAATGAATAAAATTCATGAATAACCAACCATAATTCTATCTGTGGAAAATGTGTGGCAATTTTCCTTCCGTAGACATCCGTCTTCTGAGGGTCTTCCCCATGACCCAGTGCACAGTGGCCCCTGGGTGCTCCATATAGCCCCTCCAGTCATTATCCCTAGACAGACGCCCTCCTGAGGGAGAGAAAAGAAATAAGAGAAACCCAGGATCTTCACCTAGATTAGGGAGATGTTGCCTTCACAGCTCCAGCGGGTGATGGATTGCTTAGTCAGCTAATAGCTCATAACCTTTATTTTAAAGCATCATCATGTACCTGGCTTCTCGGAGGCGCATGGTGGCCAGAGCCTCCTGGAAGAGTGTCGCAGGCTCACTCTGAGGTATTTAGAGTTGTAGCTGGGATAGAGAACCATTAGCTGGGAAAGGTTAATGGAGCCAAGTGAAATAAAAGAAGGGGTCGCATGGAGAAGAAGGCACCATGTGGATCGTTTGAAGAATCAAAGCTCCGCGGTTTATCAGTATTGGTCGAAAAGGCCCTCTTGATGTCTCTCTTTTGAGCGATTCCCCGATGCACCTGGGAGACATTTGCACACACGGAGGGGAAGCTGGGAAGCTGAGGTGGGGAGAGCCTCACCCGCCAGATTCCTGCCAGGAAGGCTGGGGCGTGAAGAGGGAACAGGAGTGCCATTTAAGGGCTTTGTCCCTCAAGATACCACCTCTAATATTCCTTGATTGTTCTTCCAATTGATGCACTTTGAAATCTCTGATGTTCCCTTTAGCCTCAGTCTAACGCAGCGCTATAGAAATCACGTGCTTGTGCCGGTTGAATTTTTTTCCGAATGCATATGCAAATAAATACGTAGTTATGAAACTACAAATGTTGACCCCTGGCCCCCTCAAGTCACCTAGAGGCCCCCTCGTATACACCTCACACTTTGAAAAGCTGCCCTAACGCGGCCCTTGAGAAAACGGATTCAAAACTCGCTAAGCTGCGTGGTGTGATGGAAGCAATCCAGGAGAGCCCAGGGCCTTATGAGCTTGGGGGGTGCAGTGAAAAGTGGGAGCCTTTCAGCAGGCTCCCAGGAAAACGCCTCAGCTCCCCCGTCTTGAAGTCCTCAGCTCCCAGGGTCAGCCAGGAAAGTAGTGACTGCGAAAGACAAGGAGCAGGTGGCAGGGGGCTGGGTCAGAGTGGGCGGGTCTCAGATACCTTGCTTTTCTAAGAACAGACAAAGGCAGGCTTGAAAACGGGTCTGCTTGTGCCCGCCGGCTCAGCAAGTCTCCTTGGCTTTGGGGCCACTGCAGTCGCACAATGGTTTTCTGTCCTGTCCCATTTGCTTTTAAGGCTGTCTTATGGTGATCTAACACCAGCAGCAGAAAACACATAAGCAAGAGTGATTTTACGCTCTTTATAAATCTCTTCGTATTAATTTCAGACTCTGATAACTCCCTGACCCAAATCCTGCCCTGACAGTGCCATTTGTGACCCCCCCCCCCCGGCCACCCAACCTATTTTCTCTGATGGCTGGTCCACTCCATTGTGACTTGCTGAGGGCTTGATGGGACCAGAAATCTTTCTAAAAGCCTCGGTCCCCAGATTGTTTTCATCCCCCTACCTTGCTGAGAAAAAACAAAAAAATAAAACAAAACAAAACAAAAACAAACAAAAAAACCCACCACACACACACACACACACACACCCACACATCAGCAGATGATGAGAAACGTATCTTTATTGGGTGAATTTTAAAGGCATCGTCTGCCAAGGGCCTTACAGGAGTCATCAGGGCGTACTGACCACCGAAAATTCACGAGTGACTGCCTTGTTACCTCGCTAAAACAGGGGGCAAATTGGAGAAGCACATCCGGGGGAATGAATACATAAATTAGGGGCAGGTAGTGGGTTTCCCATTTCTAGGGGCTTTGGAGGCCTTCTGGCTGATTGTCTCTATCTCCACAGCCTGCGGCTTTTAAGAATGCACCATTTCCTGGAATTCTAGAACAGAAGAGGGTGAGAAAACGTCAGTGGAGATGGCTTGGTATTTTACAGACAGGCCGTGTGGCCAGTGAGAGCTCAGAAGAGGAGGTTGTCAGATGGTGGGCTTGGCACCCCACTCAAGGGCACAAAAGGAGGGGGAAAAACGTGTCACTGACTGCAGGTGCGGGAGGTCTAGAGCGTCCCATCTTCCTGCATAATCTAACAAACATCTTTAGCTCTGTAGCAGAGCCCCTTGTATGAGAACTTGTCAGCCCAGGGGCACCTGGGTGGCTCAGCCGATTAAACATCCGACTCTTGATTTTGGCTCAGGTGATGATCTCACGGTTTCACGGGTTCGAGTCCCACATCCCGCTCTGAGATGACAGTGTGGAGCCTGCTTGAGATTCTCCCTCTCTCTCTGCCCCTCCCCTGCTTGTGCTGGCTTTGTCTCTCTCAAAATAAATAAGTGAACTTAAAAAAAAAAAAAAAAAAGAATTTGTCAGCCCAGCCATTTCTCTCTGACGACGCATGGATTTGGTATAATGGCCTGTCGCAATCTAGGGCCGTTCAACTTTCTGTCTGGCTACTTTAAGATAGAGAAGGAGGGTTTTCTTCCTTTTCTTCCTCCTTTCTGCAGACGTAGGAAGCAATTCATAGAGTGGGCCTTTGAACTCCCTTTTCTCCGTTTTCTCTGTTGAACCCGAACCTTACCCTCAAGAGCTTAGGTTACTAAAAGAAAGACGACAATGATGATGGTAACAATAATGATGAGTCGCTGCTACTGGTTGGAGTCGAAAACCGGAGATTTGCTTTATAGTTCTTGGTACGCTTCGCCTATTTGGAATTTTTCCGTGGTTACATTTAAATAAATCCATCTTCTTTTACCTAAACTCTTGTGCTGAACTATCTATAGAAGCTACATTAACTCCTGCATAGTAAGTTATAGTGGTATCATTTGGACAGGTTTTTAAAATGAGAATCCAAAGTAGCAGTTTTTAATTTCCAATTAGTACCGCCATAAAGACCAGGCATAAATTCTCCCGAGTTGGCATGCACAATGTAGCTAAGAAGCGTGTAAGCAACATGACTGAATCGGATTAAAATAATCCTCCAGCCATGTAGTTATACTAAACTCTGAATATAGGGCTCTGCACACAGAAGACCCTGTACATGACGTTTGATCTATTCTCTAATATTGTCCACTTGGGCTACTGTCCAAGAAAATGTGTTTGTTTAACCCTCTGAAAGCTAAGAGGCTTTCCTGTGCAAGTCAATAGACATTTTGGGGGCGCCTGGGTGGCTCAGTCGGTTAAGCGTCTGACGTCAGCTCAGGTCATGATCTCGCGGTTGGTGAGTCTGAGCCCCGCGTCAGGCTCTGTGCTGACAGCTCGGAGCCTGGAGCCTGTTTCGGATTCTGTGTCTCCCCCTCTGCCCCTCCCGTGTTCATGCTCTTTCTCTGTCTCTTAGTAATGACTAAACATTAAAACTAAATAAACATTAAAAAAATAGACATTTTGACATGAGACACACTTGAGAATGTCAATCCTTCCCTTATTCAGAGGGGCTCAAATCCCAGCAGTGGCAATTCCTTATATTATTTCCAATTTGCATTGGGCATCTTGCAAATCATTAGCCAGGCAATAGCTAGTCCCCTGGTCAAGTGAAGGCTATTTATTGGGTCATAGACAGTGAGTGACTCACAGGACCAGCTTCTACGATACATCCCCAGGCATCACGCTAGTCTCTACATATATCATTTGTATCCTCACATTAGGCCCATTTTACAGATGACAAGACTGAAGTGCAGCAAGGTTAAGAAAGAGAGATTTTAACTAACCACATCTGCCCGATCCCATGGCCCAACCCCCCGGGTTGCTTCAGGAGCTAAGTTCTTTTGTGCCGTGTACAGGTGTGAACGTACCGTCAGCCCCGATTTTCCCGTCACCGTCATTATCCGCAGCCGCCATCAAGGACTTGGTTTCTGACTCTGTCAGCTCTCTAGCGCTGCTCTCAAACTTCTGGAGGAAAAACCTGCAGGGCAATAAAGATTATGGAACTTTTCTGAAAGACCACACACGTCTGTGCTAACCCTCTCTTTTCCTCTTGAAGCCAATCATCCGTTCCCAGCAACTGCGATATTCAAAAGTCTCTGCAAGCCAAACTCGCCTTCCTTGTAGAAACTAACAGTGGGCATTTTGTTTTTAAAAGTTTTTCTTTCTTCTTCTTCTTCTTTCCAGGGGCGCCTGGGGGGCTCAGTCGGTTAAGCATCTGACTCTTGATTTCGGCTCAGGTCACAGTTTCATGGGTTCATGAGTTCGAGCCCCTCGTTGGGTTGTGTGTTGACTGTATGGAGCTCGCTTGGGGTTCTCTCTCCCTCCCTCTTTCTCTGCCCCTCCCCTGCACACACACACACACACACACACACACACACACACACCACTCTCTCTCTCTCTCTCTCTCTCTCTCTCTTTAGGACAAAACTTACTTAAGCTCTTCTTCATCCAGATACCCACTCTGGTCATTGTCTATGAACCGAAAAACATCCTTCACCTGACTGGCCGACATCTTGGAGAGGCCCGATGTCTGGAAGAATTTTTGGGGTTCAAAAGTATCTGGGTCTGAAGAACAGAGAGAGGGTTATTCTCAGGCTCAGCGGATCACCTTCTGTATCGGGGCCAAGGTGCTGAAAACATAGGTCATCAAAAACCCTCCTCGGGCCACCATTGAGCTACAAGGACGCTCTGCTCTCCACTTTTACCAAAAGACAAAGCCTATGTTAACTGACTAGAATTGAAATAAAGACTTGGAACAAACAAACAAATAGATAAAAAAACAAAGACAAAGAGGGGGCTATGACTGGTGCAAGATTTCGAGGCAGCCAAGACTGGGCAGCTTGGTGATGGCATCTCCTGTGTCCCTCCCCACCTTACCTCCCTCCACTTGCTTTTACCCATCTCTTGTCCCTCTCCTCTGGGCCGCCCCCCCCCTCCCTTTCTACAGGCTGTGTGGCCAAGAGTCACTGGTCTAACTGGTGGGGCGAAACGCAGTCACTGGGTTCCAACAGGCATCCACAGGCTTCTTCTTCTTCTTTTTTTTTTTTTTTTTCACTTTTAGTACATTCCTTTGGCCTTACGGAAATGTAACCGTATGCTCAGCTCTCGTATCTCTATAATTTTAGTTCTTTGGTTGAGGACCGTTTTATTCTCCGATCCCACGAATTTTCAAATGTTCACATTTTTAATTTCCGTGGTTTCGCTGGAGGCGTGACTACGTGGGAAATACGCACCCCTGCCTCACTGTCCTTTTTACCTTGGCACTCCTGCAGGGCTGCGGCAATGTCGTCAGCACTAAGGACGTCTGTGATGTTCATTTTCCACCTGTTCACACAGAACACATGAGACGTGGTAAATGGCAAGCGGGAGCACGCACGTCCAGGAGCACGACCCCTTCCCAGGCCCCTGAAACTGTCTTTGTGGGGAAGGTTTAAAACGTGATAAGCGTGCCGTGGTGTTAAGTGATGGGACAGAACACCCCCGTAAAAACCAGAAGCGGGAAGGATCCCAGCCCCCTTTGTCTCCGTGCCTTCTCCTGAATGTTCTTCAAAGACAAAATTTTAAACAATACAACTTAAAGAACGACTCGATACCGTTTTCTTGTAAAAACTGTATTTGCACAGTCAACCATTCATGTAGCCGTCTACAAAACGTTCAGAAGTAAATCACGTTACAAGGGCAGTGGCAGTGTCCTAGACCAGCCTGAAAATACAGTGCTACCAATTCCTCTCACAGCTTGGCCTCCTTGGAGACCTTTGGTGGAAAAGGTGCCATCTATCCCGAAGGATGCGAATCAGAGTCACGAAACAGCCAACTGCCAGAGGTCAAAATCCTTCCAGGAGTCAAGCCCACGGGGAAAGAGACATCCGAGCACAGCCTGCACCAGCCTAATAGGAACGCATTAGGAAAGAAAAGTCTGGGGTCTCGAAGGTCCACCAGCTACTTACCGTTTTAGACTTTCCCCCAAGAAGAATCAGGGAAAAGAGTCGAAGGAGCAAAAAACAGATGTGCTTTTGCTGCCTTACTGACCTATCTTATATAGGATCGAAAAAGTGATAGTAAGAACCTCTTAGATTTCCTTTTCAAGGATCAAGTAGACGTAGCTCAAATGTCTTGCCTTACTAATTAAACCTCTTTTTTTTTTTCTATTTATATCACAAGGGAATGTGGGTGGGAACAGCCAATATTGAAGAACAAACCTCAACAAACCTTAACTAGGGTTTCAGTTCTGCAAACGAACCCCACTGGCGGTGTGGAGAAGACGCCAGAAGCCTGGCAAAGAGGACACGGTGGCTGAAACGAGGTGAACGCAAACGGAGGCGCTCTGTAAACTGGAAAGGGCTCCCCGGGTGACAGTGGCTGCCGTTTGAGGCAGGTCTGCTCTTAACCTCTGAGGCTGTGGACGTGCGAGGCTGACTTCGGTCCAGGGTTGACCCCAAGTCAGGGTCAGATGGACACAAGTCAGGGTCAGATGGACACAAGTCAGGGTCAGATGGACACAGTAGACTCGTCCATCACAGCAAATGGCACTGGATGGACGACTTTCCAAAAAAGTCTTGACTCTGATATTTCCCATCTCTCTCCTACATTGCACACACTAAAAAGGCAAAATGGAGGAAAGCACCCAACCATTCCCAAACCCCAGATCTAAAATTGCAGGAAAAACATGAGGCCGGCATTTGAGACCTCCCTCAAGGTTTTTTTGCTTTTGGTTTTTTTTTTTTTTTAATGTTTATTTTATTTTTGAGAGAGAGGGACAGAGCATGAGCAGGGGAGGGACAGAGAGAGAAAGGGAGACACAGAATCTGAAGCAGGCTCCAGGCTCTGAGCTGTCAGCACAGAGCCTGACGTGGGGCTCGAACTCACGAACCGTGAGATCGTGGCCTGAGCCAAAGTCGGACACTCAACCGACTGAGCCACCCAGGCGCCCCTGCTTTTTGTTTTTTGTTTGGTTTTTTTTTTTTGTTTGTTTTTAGCATTTAGCAAATATTTGTTGAATCCCTATGTAGCCAGCACTGTGTTAGACTCTTTTCTTTAATCGTGGTAAAAAATACGTAATATAATATTTGCCCTTTGAGCTGTTTTTAAGGATACGTACGGTAGAGTAGTGTTAACTATATGCTCACAGTTGTACAAGAGATCTCTAGAACTTTTTCCTCCTGTAAAACTGACCTCTATGCCCATTGAACAAGAAGTCCCCCTTCCCCCTCCCAACACCCTGGCGACCACCGTTCTCCTTCCTGTCTCTGGGAGTTAGACTACTTTAGACACCTCTTGTAAGTGGGATCTTGCCTCATTTGTCTTTTTGTGACTGGCTTATTTCCTTAGCATAATATCCTCAAGTTTCATCCGTGGGTTCATCCCTGTAGTGACATATGCCAGGATTTCCTTATGTTTTAAGGCTGAATTCAAATTAAAAAAAAATTTTTTTTAACATTTATTCATTTTGGAGAACGGAGAGAGACAGAGTGCGAGCGGTGGGGGGGGGGGGGGTGGGCAGAGAGAGAGGGAGACACAGAATCCGAAGCAGGCTCCAGGCTCCGAGCTGTCAGCACAGAGCCCGAGGTGGGGCTCGAACTCACAAACTGTGAGATCATGACCTGAGCCGAAGTTGGGTTGGGCACTCAACCGACTGAGCCACTCAGGCGCCCCTGAATTCAAATTTTTTTTTAAGTAAAAATTTTTATTTTAGAGTACATGAGTGGGGGAGAGGGGCAGAGGGAGGGAGAGAATCTCAAGCAGACTCCACGCTCAGCCAGGAGCCTGACGTGGGGCTTGATCCCACGGGCCTGGGATCATGACTTGAGCTGAAATCAAGAGTCAAGATGCTCAACTGACTGAGCCACCCAGGCACCCCTGAATTCAAGTTTTTTTAAAGTCAAAAACCAATCCCATGTTGCAATCAGAAATAGTCAGTGGCTTCGAAGAAGACAATTCAGGATCGTTAGACTCTTCCCTGGGAAATACCGTCAGGATAGTCACCTTTAGTTTGTCCCCAAATATACCCCCCTACGTACTCCCAGCATTGCTGGTGTCGTCAATGAGAACTTTCTCTCAGGAACACCCACAGCATTTCTTAAATTACCAAACATCAAGTCGGCACTATTTCTGTCTTGCCCGCATGATATGCCCCAATGCCTGGTACAGTCCCTGACCTAGTTAGGTGCTCAGTAATTATTTGATGAATGGATAAATGAAATCGGAGAAAAGAGCTTGAAAACAGGATTACCAGCCAGCATCAACTTGCCCAGCCCTAAGAAAGCAGTTTCTGAAAATCAGTCTCAAGAATGTAGGTTGCTGACATTAAGTTGCCATAGAAACTCGCTGAGTCGTTTCTTTCCGTGGAAGGGCTTACAATTGTCCATACAGATAAAAAAACATTTTTAAAAATCTTCCCATTTAAATGAAAATAGCATACAGGTTAAACCAAGACACTTTAGATTTTCATGCTACTTTTCTGATAGGGAGTAAAGATAAGAAAGACCCAGTAAACATATCCTCTGAATCAACGAGGCAGCCATGATTATATGTGAATTCCAGTGTGTGCAATCTGGGGGTCAAAACGTTGGTTCATGCAAAAGAACAAATATTGTATGGCTCCCTTTTTTTTTTTTTTTAATTTTTTTTTTCAACGTTTATTTATTTTTGGGACAGAGAGAGACAGAGCATGAACGGGGGAGGGGCAGAGAGAGAGGGAGACACAGAATCGGAAACAGGCTCCAGGCTCTGAGCCATCAGCCCAGAGCCCGACGTGGGGCTCGAACTCACGGACCGCGAGATCGTGACCTGGTTGAAGTCGGACGCTTAACCGACTGCGCCACCCAGGCGCCCCTATGGCTCCCTTTTTATGAAGTCCCTCGAGTCATTAAATACACAGGGACAGAAAGAATGGTGGGTACCAGAGAGTGAGGGACAGGGGAGAGGGGGTAGATGTTTAATGGGGGCAGAGTTTTGGGGCACCTGGGTGGCTCAGTTGGTTGAGTGTCTGACTCTTGGTTTTAGCTCAGGTCATGATCATGCAGTTCGTCAGGTTGAAGGTCTGTGTTTGCTCAACTCTGTATCCCCAGTGTGGATGCAAGTGAAGACCAACCAAATGAGAACAGGCAAAGGCTATTAATCCAGAGCCTCCCCGAGCAAGGGAGTGAGCCCTTGAATTCAGCAGAGACTCAAAGGCACGCAGAGGAGCGGGAAAGCTTTATGGCGGAAAAAAGAGAGGGTTCACATATGTCCTGAGAGGAGGCTGTTGGCCTGGGAAAGCTGACCATCCTATGTGACGGTGTGAGGGGACATACTTGGCTTCCTCTGGTCGGTCCTAAGTTGGAAGCAAAAATTAAAACGAAGGAAGCTGGGGGCGCCCGGGTAGCTCAGTCGGTTAAGTGTTTGACTCTTGGTTTCAGCCCAGGTCACAATCCCATGGTTCATGAGTTGGTTCATGAGTTGGTTCATGAGTTCAAGCCCCGTGTCGGGCTCTGCACTGACAGCGTGGAGCCTGCTTTGGAGTCTGGCTCCCTGTCTCTCTCTGCCTCTCCCCCCCTCAAAATAAATTAAAAAAAAATAAATAAAAATAATACAACCTACTCTATAGGATTAATGACAGGGAATACAGGTGAAGCACTTGACATTGGGCAAGGCACAGAGTTAGCCAACAATAAATGGTGGCCATTGTTGCTGTTATTTGCTTTACAGCCTTTTCAAAACAAAGATATTCTGGGTAAAGCTCATCTAAGGTGCTAGAAGGGACAGTAGTTACCCTTGAGGGGAGGGCAGGGACTGGGGGTGAGGAGGTTCTGCTGTGTTGATATTGTTTTATTTATTTATTGTTAAGTTTATTGATTTGATTTATTTTGAGAGAGAGAGTGGGGGGGAGGGCAGAGAGAGAGAGAGAGAGAGAGAATCCCAAGCAGGCTCTACGCTGCCAGTGCAGAGCCCAATGCAGGGACCGAACTCACGAACCACGAGATCATGACCTGAGCCAAAGTCCGATGCTTATCCGACCGAGCCCCCCAGGTGCCCTGGTGCTGGTTACATTTTTATGAAAATTTAGTATTTTCTGTGTGGGTGTTTTACTTCCACAGAAAGTTGACTTAAAACAAATTTTTTTAATGTTTATTTTATATTTTTTGAGAGAGACAGAGAGACAGAGAGAGGGAGGGAGGGGCAGAGAGAGAGAGGGAGGCACAGATCCGAAGCAGGTTCCAGGCTCTGAGCTGTCAGCACAGACTCCGACGTGGGGCTCAAACTCATGAACCGTGAGATCATGACTTGAGCCAAAGTTGGACGCTTAATTGATTGAGTCACCAGGTGCCCCAAAAGTTGACTTTTAATAAATGGTTGAGCATGGAAGAGTGGAGGGTCCTGCTCTGTGATCTTGGCCCTTAAGTGTGGCGGGTGAAGGCTGTGGGACCAGGCATTGGCCAGCTGTGACCTCTCTCTGTCCTTTGGGCTGATTGATCACAGGGCTTTCGGGACATCAGTGAGTGAGGCCCAGACACTCAGCTGTGGTGCCTCCTGTGTCCACAGCAGGGCTGAGAAAGAGAAGCTTAACAGGAACCATTAGGTGACTGTGCCCTGTGACTGAGGGAAATGACCTCACAACTCAGAAAGAGAAGCCATTCAGGCCCTAAGGGGCTCAGACTCTGCCACCCCAAAATATGCCGCTTGAACTATTTTGAGCCGAAGGCAGTTGACGAACAATGAACACAAGAGGAGGTCTCTGATCTCTGCTTATCTGTCTAAAAGTAGGGCATAAATTTCCCGAGAGGAAAGTTCCTTCCCTGTACCAGGAATGGAGAGCAACCCATCTCTGGGGATGGAGAGTTGATGCCCGGAGAAGTCTGCATAAACAGACCTTTCTAAAATACCCCTTCTCTTCCATTAGTCCCCCATGTATCTCCTAGTCACTTCCCCATGGTTTATCACTCCCAGGAGCCCGAATCCCCTTTCCTTGGTTTAGCCACTTCTCCAAAATTTATCGCTCCAAAATATATAAGCTCCTAGGTCTAGTTGTCCTTTTGAGTTTCGCTTCTTTGCTGCGAACACCATGTAAGTAAAATCATACTGTGCCTTTTTTTTTTTCCTGTTAATCTGTCTTTCGTTGGTTTAATTAGCATGTCCCAGTACCAGAACATAAGAGATTAGAGGGAAAGTTACTTCCTCCCCTATAGCCCCATCACAGAGAGGCCTCCCTGTCTACCCATCAGTCTCATCACCTTGTGTTTTTTCTCCAGAGCATTTACCATGATCTAGTTTCTTTTGCTTGCTCAGTGTCCATCTCCTCTCCAAAAACAGAAGCTCCTGGAAGGTAGGGACTGGGTGTGTCCTGTTTACTCTCAATCCCCAGGGCTTGCCATTGACTCGCATCAAAGACTCCAGCAGTGGAGACTAGAGGGCCTGGGTTCCCCTGAGGGACAATGACAGTCATAAGGTGGACCTGGTGGGAGTCTCAAGTCTTACTTAAATAATGGACGGTTAAAACCACCCATCATGCTTTGTTGTTCCCCACCTATCCCAAAAGAGTCTCAAATGTCTTACAAGACTGCAGCAAATTATTTGAAAACACGAAGAGCTGAGATGTCAGGGATGAAAAAGCTAGGATCACGGGAAAGCAACTTCTGGCTGGCAAGATAAGAACCCCCCCTCCCCCAAATCTGAATTTTAATACCTCGCTGATGCATCTGTACAGTGATATGGGGAGACATCTAGTTGCTGGAGTTTATTTACAAGTGAGATGTTTCTCTGGTGAAGGCTTTCCTTTACCCACCCAAAGAGACTTGGAAAACATTTATTAAATAGGTTTTCACCCAGGAGCTTAGAATAAGCTCCTTAGTGAGAAGATACTGCTATTTGCTAACAAAAAACCTCACAACGTCTTAGGGGTGAATGGAAAGGACAGCTTGCAGGTTTCACAACAAAATGAGTAACAAGGTATGGTAGTTTCTCAGAGGACACAGTCTGGGCCTGTAAGGATTGACCTCCACTGGGTTTAGAGTTTTTATGAAACCTTGGGTAGGATGCATCCCTGTGACCTCCTGTGGGTGTGGCCACGAAACGAGGTTTGTAACCAACACCAGCTCCATAATCTGTGGGACCCGGTAGAAAAATTAAATGCAAGGCTCCTTGTTCACAAATTAAGAATTTCAATATGGCAGCAGCAGAGCATTAAATCAAGCGTGGGGCCCTTCCCGGGGAGCCTGGAGGGCTCAATCGGTTAAGCGTCTGACTTCCGCTCAGGTCATGATCTCACAGTTCGTGGGTTCCAGCCCCACGTCGGGGCTGCTGGTATGGAGCCTGCTTGGGATTTTCGCTCTCTTCTCTCTCTCTGCCCCTCCCCCACTTGCGCTTTCTCTCTACCTCTCAAAATAAATAAACTTAAAAAAAATAAAAAGAAAGCGAGCATAAGGTCCTTCCAAGTGCAGATCGCACCCACAGAGCTGACCCTGCTCATGACTTACGTTTGTTCAACATTGCCTGATTTGCCAATATCATGTCACGTCATTAGTCGTCCCAACAACTCTGTGAAATATTACTATCCCCAGCAGGAGAAGGGGAGGTTAAGAGACACTCCGGGTCAATTAGCTACTTAAGTGGCAGGGCCTGGACTCATCCTTAGAATTTTCCTTGGTGTCAGCTGAAAAATTCCCAAGACAGCCAGGCTTCTGGGTTTCCACAACCGCTTCTTCCCCCTAGAAAGAAAAGGGTTTAGGTTTGCTTTCAAGCCCACTAGACAAAGAATGACAGCTTCTCTGGCATAGGTGAATCATCACCCCAATCCATTCCCTTACCTCCCCCTGCCCTGGGAGAGGGTCACGATAGGTGGTCCTGAAGCATCATTGCAAGTTGGGGAGCTGGCAGCTGTTTGGGAAGTTGAGCATATATATATATATATATATATATATATATATATATATATATAATGACCTCAACAACTTGCTTTTTCACTTAATGCACTGTAAACATTTCCCCCTGTCAATGAGTATAAATCTATATACCCTGATTTGTAGTGGCTGTGTATAACTCTCCTGCACGGGGCGGGGGGCTCTGATGTCATCAACCCCAATTATTGGACCTCTAGGTTTTTTCATATTTTTACTATTATAAGAAGTGCACGGGGCACCTGATTGGCTCGGTTGGCGAAGCATCCGACTTCAGCTCAAGTTGTGATCTCACGGTTTGTGAGTTTGAGTCCCACATCGGGCTCTGCCCTCACAGCGCAGAGCCTGCTTGGGATTCTCTCTCTCCCTCTCTCTCTGTCTCTACCTGTGCACTCTCTTCCTCTCTCAAAAAACAAAGTAACCATTAAAAAAAAAAAGAAGTGCACGGATGAACATCCCCATAGCAAAATCTGTGAGTCCGTCCTTTTTTTTTTCTTTAGGGTGCATTCCCCGAAGTATCTTGTAATACTCATTTGTTTAGCCAGTATCTGTTGGATGCCTTCTACACGCCAGACATTGTGTCAGATGCTGGCTTTTAAACAATGAGAAATTGAGTAATTGCCCAGTTAATTTCATCTAACGTCCCGTGCAGTGGTTGGTGCGGTTGGCAGAATTTCTATGGACGTCCCTCAAAAGTCCATACCCCAGTGCCTGGACCTGCAAAATATAATCATGCTGATCACTAATGAATGAATACTTACAAAATGAGGAATTATTTGCAAGACTTTGTTGGCCACGTTAAGAAGTTGGCATTCAGAGGGGCGCCTGGGTGGCGCAGTCGGTTAAGCGTCCGACTTCAGCCAGGTCACGATCTCGCATTCCGTGAGTTCGAGCCTCGCGTCGGGCTCTGGGCTGACGGCTCGGAGCCTGGAGCCTGTTTCCGATTCTGTGTCTCCCTCTCTCTCTGCCCCTCCCCCGTTCATGCTCTGTCTCTCTCTGTCCCAAAAAATAAATAAAAAACGTTGAAAAAATTTAAAAAAGAAGTTGGCGTTCAGAGCAAAAGGGATCCACTGAAAGATCCTATGGAGGGAGCGACTGAATCAGATTTGTATTTTCAAACAGTGCCTCTGGCTGCTGCGTGGAGAAGGATTGGCAGGGGCCAGAGCGGTACTGGGGACGAGTGAGAAGATGACCGTTGTCGTCCAGGGGAGAGAGGAAAGCTTGGAGCAGGGGCGGGCGTGGAACTGAAGAGGAATGAGATTTGAGAGGTGTTAGGGGGTTAAGCAGCCTGAGTTTGGTCGTGGCCGAGGGCAGGGAGGGACACAGGCGTCAGCGATGGCTCCGGGCGTGCTGGTGTTACCCCGCACAGAGGCAGGGCGCCCAGGGAGGCAGCTTGGTCTGTGGGAGTTTGGCCAGGTTGAAGGGAAACATCCATGTGGAGGCATCTAGTTCGATGTGTGCCCCTGGAGCTCAGAGGAGAGGTATAGGCAGAAAGTGCACAGTTTTGAGTCCTTTTTTTTTTTTTAATGTTTATTTATTTATTTATTTATTTTTTAATTTGTTTTTCAACATTTATTTATTTTTGGGACAGAGAGAGACAGAGCATGAACGGGGGAGGGGCAGAGAGAGAGGGAGACACAGAATCGGAAACAGGCTCCAGGCTCTGAGCCATCAGCCCAGAGCCTGACGCGGGGCTCGAACTCACGAACCGCGAGATCGTGACCTGGCTGAAGTCGGACGCTCAACCGACTGCGCCACCCAGGCGCCCCAATGTTTATTTATTTTTGAGAGAGAGACAGAAACAGAGACAGAGACAGCGTGCGAGCAGGGGAAGGGCAGAGAAAGGGAAACAGAATCCGAAGCAGGCTCCAGGCTCTGAGCTGTCAGCACAGAACCCAAGGCGGGGCTTGAACCTACAAATCGTCAGATCAGACCTGGGCCGAAGTCAGCCGCTCACCCGACTGAGCCACCCAGGCGCCCCCACTAATAGCTATTTAATTAGTTAGCCAATCAGTTAACTGATAACATTCTTAGTAGCAGGCACATAATAGGAACTCCCTAAAAATGTATCAAGTAAAGGAACAAGCTGACGGTCTAAGAGCTTGGGTGACTACCCCAAGGTCAGACAGCTGGGAAAGTCAGGGGAGGGTGGGCTCCCAAGCCTTCTGATTGTCTGTCTATTCAAGGCCACGCCTAGATAAGAACATGTAAGGGACTCTTGAGGCTTAGAATGGTCTCCTCAATTTGAACCTGACTCTGACCTCCGAGGTCTCTACCACCTTTGGATGACAATGCCCCCTCTTTGAAGTGTCTTATAGGCTCGTTTTCCTGGAGACGTGATTCCCCGGGACGATGTCCGGCCAATCCAAGGAAGCTCCCCAGAGCATCACAGGGAAAAAGAGACTGATAAGAAGAGTGTGTTCCCTGGAGGAAGAGTCGCGGCCCCTCTCTCATTATGTCGGGTTTAGTTGCGATTTCTTTTTAATTAACTCACTTGGTCTCCATTAAACATTACCTCCAGCCCAACAGTAAGTTGACACGGAGATGCTCACATTTCTTGTTCATGAAAAAATCAGCCTTCTAAAGCATTTTGTTTCTTTTCTCCTCTAACATTTCATACGTGCCCGAGAAGTTTGGGGCTCTCCTAATATTGTTTTGCTCTTGGTCAACAATCGATAAGATAAAATAAAAATTGACCAAATAAACCACAGAGTTGGCCAGATGGCAAAAACATCAAGGACAGATTTTTGGTGAAATGCGCTCAGGAAGTTCTTGGTGAGAAGTCCTCAGGTGTGGGAGCCATGGGGCTGGTCCCACCTGCTCTCATGGGCAGCTTAAGCAGGGCTCGAACTCACAAACCCTGAGATCATGGCCTGAGCCAAGATCAAGAGTCAGATGCTCAACTGACTGAGCCACCCAGGCGCCCCGTGGCTGGTCTTTTCACCTTTGGGACACACTCCTTGGCACGTAGTGGCATCTTGTTGTGGTTTGAATCTGCATCTCTCTAGTAACTAGTGACCTTACCCATCTTTTCATGTGCTTGCGCTGTGGACTGAGTGTTTGTCTCTCTCCTCAAATTCAAATGTTGAAACTGAATCCCCACGGTATTTGGAGGTGGGGCCTTCAAGAGGCCATTGATGAGATCGTGAGGGTGGGGCCCCCATGACTGGGGTAACGCCCCTATAAAAGAGACCCCAGAGCGCTCCCCTGCCCCCTTCTGCCTTGCAGGGGTGCAGAGAGCAGGCACTGGCTGCGGTCCGGGAAGAGGGCTCTCCACAGGCACGAGGTCTGCCCGCGTCTTGATCTGGGACTTCTGGCCTCCACAACCGGGAGAAAGGAGTTTCTGTTGTTTAAGCCCCCCGGTCTGTGGCATTCTGTTATAGCAACCCGAATAAGACAGCTTATCTGCCGTCCATATGGAGAATTACTTTTAAAGATAAGATCAAGGGGCGCCTGGGTGGTTAAGCAGCCA
Organism: Puma concolor; assembly: GCF_028749965.1. Taxonomy (NCBI): domain Eukaryota; kingdom Metazoa; phylum Chordata; class Mammalia; order Carnivora; family Felidae; genus Puma; species Puma concolor. The sequence goes on from NC_141682.1 coordinate 5,730,158, forward strand.
ACTTGGGCTCAGGTCATGATCTCACGGTTCATGGGTTCGAGCTCCGCGTCGGGCTCTGTGCTGACAGCTCGGAGCCTGGCGCCTGCTTCGGATTCTGGGTCTCCCTCTCTCTCTGCCCCTCCCTCCCTCCCTCTCAAAAAGAAATAAACATTAAAAAAAAATTTCAAGATAAGATCACTAACAGCATGTTTGGGTGAAAATTCGGTGATGGAGGAGAGGGAGGGGGCGGTAAATGAAGAGATGTCCATGACTGGGTGGGAGGGGACGGGGTCCGGTATGCACCTGGAGAGCCACCTGGTTCATCTTAAAGGTGAGGCAGGAAGGCAGGTGTGTCTGGGGGGGGGGGGCAGGTGCCGGGGGAGGGCAGTAAAGCTCTCTTCTGATGGCTTCTATTTACTCAGGTAGGGAGAGAGCAAGCCATCTGCTGAGAATGAAGATGTGTTGAGGTTTGAGGAAGGAAAGACTGACCTGGGTATGTGTCGGAGAGAGAGGGCGGGAGAGAGAGACAGGGAGAGAGGGAGAGACAGGGAGAACGAGAGACAAAGAGCATCATGTCCCAGCAGGAACTCTCACTTGCAGGAAACACTGAAGACTTCAAGGACCTGCAGAATGTGACAGGCTCTGTCTGTAGTTTAATACCAACTGGATCTGACCCGGGATTCACATTAACCAAATGTGGTGTCATCGTGACCCAGTCACCTGATCTAGTCACCTAGAGCCTCTTTGTAAGTGCTGAAGGTGTTTTTTGGCCAGCATCAGCACAACTGAGCAGTATGATGGGCAAATGTCTGAATTATTCATGTTTTTGACCTATTCTAACGAGAACTTTGTCCAAAAGGCTAAATTATTAAGCACCCGGGTGCGATCTTGCAGTATGCTGTCTAGAAAACTGGGACACAGTGAATTTTCTTGCTGGTTTTGCTTCTTAAGGGAGTTGAGACTTTACTAACCATTCACGGTTGCTGCCCAAATAAAGACGGTGATGCCGACAGAAGAAAATTAAATTCAGGGAACCAAACATACTCAGCAGTGCCGTGGAAGTCCAATGAGAACAATTGAACACTTGGACAACACATACCCTACGCATTTAGAGAAAGTGAGTTCAGTTATAAGTGGAAATAAATAGGTAATGGCAATACTGAAATCTTTAGTTCTTTTACTCAGTTTGGGAAAATGAAACTAATACACACATGTAGATGTGAGGCAAATACGCTAATCTTTTAATAATGGTCGAGCTGTCTGGTTTTTTGCGCTCCATTTAGATAAAGATTTTAAAGCAATCCCATAACTACAGGGCGGTTTAAGGGCTGTTCCTGAATATTATATGGATTTGTGCAAAATTTCAGGGCTGCAATTTTCCATACAGATAACACTGAGGTTTCGTGATTTGTATTCAGGGACTTCTAAGGATATTGGGTATTATTAGAAGGACATTATATGCATGCTGACGGGTGAAATGACATATTCTGTCTTGGATTTGCTTTACTGCCAGCAAAAAAAAAGGGGGGGAGGGGCAGTGGGAATAGGACACTACTAGAAAAATAATTATGGGTGACAGGTGCACAGCAGTTAGATTATTCTCTCTACTTTCGCGCATGTTTGGCCATTTGCAGAATAAAGTTTAAAAACATTCCATAAGACTCTCTTCTAAACCGACGTTAGGAATAAGCAGGTTACACTTTCTGAACTGAAATTAAACGTCCATGAGTTTCCCATTTCTGTGACTTCATGTTCCGGTAGTTCCTGACAGACCAAAACCAAGATGAAGGTCTCGAAGAGATGTTTATACACCTATGTTCATAGCAGATGTTTGCACACCATGTGGACAAAAGTTAAACACGGAGGCAGCCCAAGCGTCCATCAACCAATGAACGGATAAGCAAAATGTGGTCTATTTATACAATGCAATATTATTCAGCCTTAAAAAGGAAGGAAATTCAGGGCGCCTGGGGGGCTCAGTCGACTGGGCATCCGACTTCGGCTCAGGTCACCATCTCACAGCTTGTGAGTCCGAGCCCCGCGTCGGGCTCTGTGCCGACAGCTCGGAGCCTGGAGCCTGCTTCGGATTCCGTGTCTCCCTCTCTCTCGGCCCCTCCCCCGCTCGCGCTCTGTCTCTCTCTCCTTCAAAAAAATAAATAAACATTAAAAAAAGAAAGAAAGAGGGGCGCCTGGGTGGCGCAGTCGGTTAAGCGTCCGACTTCAGCCAGGTCACGATCTCGCGGTCCGTGAGTTCGAGCCCCGCGTCAGGCTCTGGGCTGATGCTCAGAGCCTGGAGCCTGTTTCCCATTCTGTGTCTCCCTCTCTCTCTGCCCCTCCCCCGTTCATGCTCTGTCTCTCTCTATCCCAAAAATAAATAAACGTTGAAAAAAAAATTTTTAAAAAAAATAAAATAAAAAAAGAAAGAAAGAAAGAAAATCTGCAGTATGCTACAGCTCTGACGAAGTTTGAGGACATCATGCAAAGTGAAATAAGCCAGGCACCGAAAGACAAACATTGTATGATTCTACCTATAAGAGGTACTTAGAATAGTCAAAATCATAAAGACAGACGGTGGAACAGAACGGTCGTTGCCAGACTGGGAGCTAGTGTTGAACGGGGACAGAGTATCAGATTTATGAGACGAATGACTTATGGGGCCGGATGGCCGTGGCAGCTGCACTCCGTGGGAATGTACTTATTGTACACTTAGCAATGGTTACGAAGGTAAATTTTGTGGCTTTGTGTATTCTAACACAATCAAAAAGAAGTAAAACCCACGATGAAGATTAAATCAAACTCCCCTACTCGATGGGCAGAATGAGTCTTCAAACTATTTGGCATTCATTCTTTTAAATTTATCTGAGGAGCGCCAACTGCATACAACACGCTTTTTTTTTCCTCAGCGGTGGGGATGCAGGGGCAGACAACACAGACGAGGAGCCTCCCTTCCCAGAGCTCAGTGGCTGGCTGGGGAGACAGACTTTCAACCATCAAATAGGTGCATAAACATGACAAGTGACAGCAAACTAGAGAAGATGCCTTTTGATGGAAAGAACGGTGGGGGTTTGTGGAGCATATGGCATTGAACCTGAGATCTGAAAAACGTGTAGGGGGCTAGCCAGGCAAGGTTGTTGGAGCGTGGCAGACTTTGTGGGGGGCGGGGGGGGTGGAGTGGTCCACACAGAAAGGACAGGTGTGTGAAGACCACAAAACGCACCTTATCCTAAAATCACTGGGGGTTCTGAGTTTGCTGTGGCTCTTTAGAAAAGTTGTAAATGCTTATTTATTATCGAGAGAGAAAGAGATGGAGTGTGAGTGGGGGAGGGAGACACAGAATCCAAGGCAGGCTCCAGGCTGTCAGCACAGAGCCTGACGGGGGGCTTGAACTCACAAACTGTGAGATCATGACCTGAGCCATAGTCAGACGCCTAACCCACTGAGCCACCCAGGCGCCCTGGCTGGAAGTGTTTTAAAAGTCACTCCAAAACTTAGTAGCTTCAAACTCCAACCACTTTCCTTGCTAACAGTTCTGTGGGTCAGCAATTCGGTCGGGCCTCAGCTGGGATGGTCCATCGATCCTGTGTGGTGTGAGCTGGGCGTACTCACCTCTGGGGCCTCAGCCAGGACTCCTGGGGCAGGTCGATGACGGGGCCTCTCTCCCAAAATGGCCTGTCGTTCTTAAAGAGGATGAACTGGTATTCTTTGTGGTGTGGTCGTTTCCAGATTCCAGCATGCGACTCTTGATCGTAGGGTTGTGAGTTCGAGCCCCCTGTGGGGTGTAGAGATTACTTAAATAAATTAGAAAAGGTGGGGAGGGGGGCGCCTGGGTGGACCAGTCGGTTAGGCATCTGACTTTGGCTCGGGTCACAGTTCATGAGTTCGAGCCCCACATGGGCTCTGTGCTGACAGCTCAGAGCCCAGAGCTTGCTTCAGATTCTGTGTCTCCCTCTCTCTCTGACTCTCCTCTGCTTGCACTCTGTCTCTCTCTCTCTCTCTCTCAAAAATGAATAAATGTTTAAAAAAAAAATTAGAAGCAAAAGCCTTCAAAAAAGAAGGTTTACAGATGTTTTAACCTTTAACACTATTTTTACACCCAGTACTCGATTTCATTTTTACACAAAATTTTACAAAGAGTCAACCATAACATCCATGCGTACGTGAAGTGTGCAGGTCCCGTGTACAACTTACTGAAAGAATCGCAAAGTGATCACATCTCTGTGACCGGCCAACCCCTCTCCTGGCCACTTCTCTCTTTTCTCCTCCCAAAGATAATCGCTGTCCTGCTGTCTAACATCATAGCTGAGTTTTCGGACTTCATGTGAATGGGATATATTGGATGGATGGTTTCATCTCGCTGACACGTGTCAACACAGGGCACACTGATTCTCCAGGGCCAGCAGCCTCACCAGCCCCTTCTTCAGACTCTGTCTCCTGGACCACCTACCTGTCTAGCTCATCACATACCTGTCAGACACCCTGGTCACTGAAGTTGGAAGCACAAGATGACAAAAGGTGGGTGGGGGCTGTTTTATGGCCGTGGGGTAAGATGGGTGTTCGCCCAGGGTGTACCCCAAGCAGCAAATTCCTTGTCAGTCTGGAGGTTTGCCAGGCGGGAGCTTGAAGGGGTGGGGGGCACTGGTATCCTAGGGACATGCCCGGGAGTGTTAGAAACCAAGTCTCTCAGGGCAGGGAAAGGGGGAGGGGGAACGGGTGAGGAGGGTAGGGGGCTGACGGTACGGATGGTGCGGGAAGTTTGCAGTTCTCACAGGTCAAGGCTGAGGCCTGGTCCAGAGTGGGGCTCAGAGAACCTGCCTAGTGGGGACAGTGGAAGCTCAGATTTGGAAATTTCCCTTGGGGGACTTCAGTCTGTCTCCTTGGCCAGAATAAACCCTAACCGTGAGTACGACAGCTCTCGGTGAGTCCTGTGAACCCTTCTAGAGAATGATCTAGAAGCTGAGGGTGGTTTCGGGGAGCCACTCAGACTCGTAATTGGTGTCCAAAGTGAGGGTGGTCCCGGGGACCTTTCCCTGTGACTTTGTAGTGGGCCAAGCTCCTGGCGCTCCATCTTTGTGGGTGCTGTTGATGGGGTTTGGGGGTGATGGTGGGGTTCGTGGGGTCTGGAGCCGACAGCCAAGAAAGAATTCTTGAAGACATCTTTGGTGCAAAAAAGGGATTTTATGAAAGCACGGGAACAGGACCCGTGGGCAGAAAGAGCTGCGCCGGGGCTGTGCAGAGTGACTGGTTATATCCTGTGGGGGTGGAGGAGATACAGTCAAGAGGAAGTTTCTTAAAGGGGTTTCCATATGCTAGAGAGGGTTTACAGATCACAGGAGGGCTAGTAGTGTCCAGCTAAGGTTGTTTTTCCCTCCAGCAAAGCATTAGCATTAAGACAGTAGGGAGTTTCTGATTTGTAAACTGATGGAGACTGTCAGTTTAACCATTTGTTTTCCGTCCTTTCCTTTGTTCTGGGGCAGCCAGGAGTGCCTGAGGCGCATCACATATGTCCCACCTGGGGGGAGGGGGTCGTGCTAGCTTGTGCTTGGCCCTCAGCTTGCCTTATGTTCCCTCGACGCTGGGTCATGCGTTGTGGGTGTCGCCCAGCAGGGTGTGGGGCTGGGAGCATTGTCACTGCCGCGAGGTCCTTAGGCCGGGGCCTGGTGACCACCTGGCCGCTCTGGACACACGCTCTGCTGACCACAAGCAATGACTGGTCCCTGCTGCTGCTGTCCGTGAGTCTTGTGGATGGGATTTGGGGGGTCCCCATCCTGCTGTTCTCCATCTCACCCACACCGGCCTCTCCCAAGGACACGGATTCGGTGGTGCCCATAGAGAAAGCTCCGGACATTCCAAGCCTCGGCCGCTCTGTGGGGGAAGAAGCCTCGCTCTTCACATGGGGCTGCTCAGCTTCCAGACAGTTCCGCTGGCTCAGCATCCCCCCACTCTCCTCCCCGTGGTCTCTTCTTTTTACTGACTTCTCTCACCACACTCTATTTCCAGTGGATAGATCTGGACTGAAACCCCAATCTGGGGCTAAATGTCATAGTTTTGGGAGCCAAGTCCATGCTAAAAAGAGGCTCCTAAGGATAGGATATAGGATTCCAAATACCAAATTCACGTGATTTTGTAAAAAATACCACATTACTCTTTCCTCCATACGATGCCCTTTTGTCCATAACATCTGACAACATAGACAAGTCAACATAAGGTCATCAAGAACATCAATCTGTTAAAAAATATATATATGGAAATCCATATTTCTAGGTCTATGGACGTTCTGCATGTTCTTTCTACCCCCCTCCCACCTCGTTTGAAACTTAATTCCACAAAAAGAGTAAGGTATTTTCTCTCCTTATTCATCGTAATATCCGCCGAACAAATGTTCAAATGTCTCAGAATCATTGAGAAAAGGAAAAAAAACCCACGCAAGTGTGAATAACTGAGATTCAGCACGTGTGCACAGAAAGCAGTCATTTCGGATCTGAGGGGAGACAGGATGCCACGTGTGCTGTGTATCTCACCGAGCCTCAGTGCAAACAGTGATCTGTTATGTGCATGTATCTGCCACCTGTGAGTTGTAAAAGATTTATTTATGAAATGTTACATCTGGTTCTAAGTATTAATAACCCCTTGAGGCCGATGGTGGTAATTAACCACGTGGGTAGTATACAAACATGTGTTTCTAAAAACTGAAGCTTTGCAAAGCTCCCCCTGGGTCTCAAAGAAGCCTCCATGATGCACACGGGAGTGCAGAAAGGGCTGGAAGAGAGAGGGTGCCGTGAAGGGTTCCTTAAGGACTTGGTTTGGACCAAGGCTGTTAAGAACCTCCTTCATGGTGGGGGGCGGGGCCTGGGTGGCTCAGTCAGTTAAACATCTGACATCGGCTCAGGTCATGATCTTGCGGTTCGTGAGTTCGAGCCCCACATCAGGCTCTATGCTGACCGCCTGGAGTCGGCTTCAGCTTCTGTGTCTCCCTCTCTCTCTGCCTCTCTGCCCCTCCCCCATTCTCTCTCTCAAAAATAAATAGACATTAAAAAAATAATTACAGATAATCATTAAACCATCCTGCACACTAGAAAACTGATCTGAGGATTAACACAACAATCTGCGCAACTTGAACCACAGAACTCAGCAAGTATGCGGTGCAGAGAGGTGAACTGGGGGAGAGAGAAGGCACGGAGGGGAGGGAGCTGTTTTTTGCTTGTGGAGAGAGGACAGGGACGGGGGTTGGATAGAATACGGGAAAAGCAACCCCCCCACACACACAAAAGCAGCTGGAGAGAAGGTGGAAAAGTGGAAACAACTGCAGGGACTGAAGAAAAAAGGGAGAAAGGAGAGGGTTTAAATTCCATTAAGACTCTATAAACAGGGGGAGTGCAGAGTCTGAAACTCCACAGCTCAATACCCGGCGGTGCTCTGGTGAGAAGGGTGAATCCTCAGGAGCAGAGTGGGGACCAGGGGTCTTTAGGCCACATGGGGAGAGGTGGTTCCCCTGCTGGGAGGAAATCGGGTAAAGGCTGTGCAGCCACCCCACAGGCAAACCTCACAGCAGACCCCGGAGATCAACCACATTCGCTGGTGCTGGAACAAGGTCATCGGGGTTGAAGCCTGGTGCCAGATGCGTGTTGTGATTTTCCATAGTCCCCGAAACACTGCCGCTACACGATCACGTGAACTTTCTCTGGGGCGGGCTGGCACCTGGCCGCAGTCTTTGGGTTTCGGTCCTACAGATGTTCCTGGGTGTGGCCAGCACTGGCCATTGCTCGGTGAGACCCTCTTTCAGAGGGGCAGAGCGGGTCAAAGCCGCAGTCCCTCAGAAGTGAGGGGTCAGGAAACACAGCCGCATCTGAGATAAAACTCAGGAGGGAGGTGCCACCTGGCAACCTGATGGCTTGGTCACGGACAGTGTAAAAGCGGGGAGTGGATGGAAGCCAGAGAGAAAGGACGGCTGCACGATTGCTGATGGGGGAGAACAGAGTTCTGATACTACAGACTGGGTAGCTGGGTGACGCCATTTTCACCACTCCCACGCATGCGCATACGCACCCACAAGCACCACAACAATCCACCCCAGCAAGCCAAGCAGCTCCATCTAGTGGAGAATGGAGCTGTTACACTAAGCCCCGCCCAACTGGGCCAACCTCACTCTTCAGGAACACAAGTCTCTCCACCTGCTTAGTTTACAGACTATAAAGTGCTTCAGAGTTTGACTTCTAGGAGAAAACGATATAATTTCAATCGTATTTCAGTCTGTTCATTGGTCCATCTATTCAATTTTCTTTTTTTTTCTTTTTCATTTCTTTTCTTTTTTTTGAATACAGAAAGAGAAAAAAATTTATTTTCAATTTTTATTAAAAATATTTTTATTTAATTTTTTTCTACTATACTTGTTATGTTTTTGTAAATTAAAAAAATTGTTTAATGTTTATTTATTTTTGAGAGAGAGAGACAGAGTGTGAGTGGGGAAGGAGCAGAGAGAAAGGAAGACACAGAATCCAAAGCAGGGTCCAGGCTCTGAACTGTCAGCACAGAGCCCTATGTGGGGCTCGAACCCATGAACCATGGGATCATGACCTGAGCTGAAGTCGGACACTTAACCAACTGAGCCACCCAGGTGCCCCACATTTTTGTGAATTTTTAAAATTATATTTTACTTCCATCATCTCATTTTATTCTATTTCATTGTATTAATTTTTTCAAATTTTCAAATGTTTTCCTTCCCTCCCCCCTTTTTCTCTAATCTATCAAGCTCCTTTCAACATCCAGACCAAAACACACCTAGGATCTAGCATCATTTATTTGATGTGTGTGTGTGTGTGTGTGTGTGTGTGTGTGTGTGTGTGGTGTTTTTAATTTTTTAATTTTAATTCTTTTGACCTTATTAATTCCTTTTCTTCCTTCAAAATGACAAAACGAAGGAATTCACCCCAAAAGAAAGAGCAGGAAGAAACGACAGCCAGAGACTTAATCAACACAGATACAAGCAAGATGTCTGAACCAGAATTTAGAATCACAATAATAAGAATACTAGCTGGGGTCAAAGATAGATTAGAATCCCTTTCTGCGGAGATAAAAGAAGTAAAAGCTAGTCAGGATGAAATAAAAAATGCTATAGCTGAGCTGCAATCTCGAATGCATGCCATGGCAGCAAGGATGGATGAGACAGATCGGTGAATCAGTGATATAGAGAACAAACTTATGGAAAATAATGAAGCAGGAAAAAAGAGGGAGACTAAGGCAAAAAAAGGAACAACATCAGAATCATAGGGGTCCCAGAAGATGAAGAGAAAGAAAAAAGGGTAGAAGGGTTATATGAGTAAATCATAGTGGAAAACTCCTAACCTGGGGAAAGTCACAGACATCAAAATCCAGGAAGCACAGAGGACTCCCATTAGATTCAACAAAAACCGACCATCAACAAGGCATATCATAGTCAAATTCACAAAATACTCAGGCAAGGAAAGAATCATGAAAGCAGCAAGGGAAAAAAGGTCCTTAACCTACAAGGGAAGACAGATCAGGTTTGCAGCAGACTTATCCACAGAAACTTGGTAGGCCAGAAGGGAGTGGTAGGATATATTCGATGTGCTGAATCAGAAAAATATGCAGCCAAGAATTCTTTAGCAAGCAAGGCTGTCATTCAAAATAAAAGGAGAGATTAAAAGTTTCCCAGACAAACCAAAATTAAAGGAGTTCGTGACCACTAAACCAGCCTGCAAGAAATTTTAAGGGGGACTCTCTGAGGAGAGAAAAGATGAGGAAAAAAAAAAAAAAGACCAAAAGCAACAAAGACAAGAAAGGACCAGAGAACACCACCAGAAACTCCAACTCTACAAGAAACATAATGGCAATAAATTCATATCTTTCAGTATTCACTCTAAACATCAATGGACTAAATGCTCCAATCAAAAGACATAGGGTAACAGAATGGATAAGAAAACAAGATCCATCTATATGCTGTTTACAAGAGACCCACTTTAAAACTAAATACACCTTCAGATTGAGAGTAAGGGGATGGAGAACCATCCATCATGCTAATGGTCGACAAAAGAAAGCCAGAGTTGCCATACTTACATCAGACAATTTAGGCTTTAAAATACAGGCTGTAACAAGAGATAAAGAAGACCATTATATCATAATTAAGGGGTCTATCCACCAAGAAGACCTAAAAATTGTAAACTTTCATGCTCCAAATGTGAAAGCACCCAAATATATAAATCAATTCATCACAAATATAAAGAAACTCATTGATAATAGTACCATAATAGTAGGGGACTTCAACACCTCACTTACAGCAATGGACATCTAAACAGAAAATCAACAAGGAAACAATGGCTTTGAATGACACACTGGACTGGATGGACTTAACAGGTATATTCAGAACATTTCATCCTAAAGGAGCAGAATATACATTCTTCTCTGGTGCACATGGAATTTTCTCCCGAATAGATCACATACTGGGACACAAATCAGCCCTCGACAAGTACAAAAAGATCAAGATCATACCATGCATATTCTCAGACCACAACGCTATGAAACTTGAAATCAACCACAAGAAAAAAAAAATTAGGAAAGGTAACGAATACTTGGAGACTAAAGAACACCCTACTAAAGAATGAATTGGTTAACCAAGAAGTTAAAAAGGAAATTAAAAAGTACATGGAAGCCAATGAAAATGATAACACCACAGTCTAAAACCTCTGGGACGCAGCAAAGGCAGTCATAAGAGGAAAGTATAGAGCAAGCCAGGCCTTCCTGAAGAAGGAAGAAAGGTCTCAGATACACAACCTAACCTTACACCTTAAAGAGCTGGAAAAAGAACAGCAAATAAAACCCCAAACGAGCAGAAGACAGGAAATAATAAAGATTAGAGCAGAAATCAATGCTATCAAAACAAAAACAAAAACAAAAACAAAAACAAAAAACAAACAAAACCAAAAAACCCCCCCAAAACCAAAAAAAAAAAAAACAAAACAAAAAAAAAACCCAGTAGAACACATCAATGAAACCAGAAGCTGGTTTCAAAACTGATAAACAAAATTGATAAACCACTAGCCAGTTTGATCAAAAAGAAAAAGGAAAGGACCCAAATAAATAAAATCAAGAATGAAGGAGGAGAGATCACAACCAACACAGCAGAAATAAAAACAATAATAAGAGAATATTATGAGCAATTATATGCCAATAAAATGGGCAATCTGGAAGAAATGGACAAATTTCTAGAAACATATAAACTACCAAAACTGAAACAGGAAGAAATAGAAAATTTGAACAGACCCATAACCAGTAAGGAAATCAAATTAGTAATCAAAAATCTCCCAAAAAACAAGACTCCAGGGCCAGATGGCTTTCTAGGGGAATTCTACCAAACATTTAAGGAAGAGTTAACATCTATTCTCTTGAAGATGTTCCAAAAAATAGAAATGGAAGGAAAACTTCCAAATTTTTTTCTATGAAGCCAGCATTACCTTCATTCCAAAACCAGACAAAGACCCCACTAAAATGGAGAACTATAGACCAATTTCCCTGATGAACATGGATGCAAAAATCCTCAACAAGATATTACCCAACCAGATCCAAAAATACATTTAAAAAAATTATTCACCACAACCAAGTGGGATTTATACCTGGGATGCAGGGCTGGTTCAATATCTGCAAAACTATCAGTGTGATTCATCACATCAATAAAAGAAAAGACAAGAACCACATGATCCTCTCAATAGATGCAGAGAAAACATTTGACAAAATACAGCATCCTTTCTTGATAAACAGCATCAAGAAAGTAGGGATAGAAGGATCATACCTCGAGATCATAAAAGCCATATCTTTTGGGGAAAGACCCACCACTAATATCATCTTCAATGGGGAAAAACTGAGAGCTTTCCCCTAAAGTCAGGAACAAGACAGAGATGTCCACTCTTGCCACTGTTATTCAACATACTATTGGAAGTCTTAGCCTCAGCAATCAGACAACACAAAGAAATAAAACGCATCCAAATTGGCCAGGAGGCAGTCAAGCTTTCACTCTTTGCAGATGACATGATACTCTATATGGAAAACCCAAAAGATTTCACCAAAAAACTGCTAGAACTGATCCATGAATTCAGCAAAGTTGCAGGGTATAAAATCAATGCACAGAAATTGGTTGCATTCCTATACACCAACAATGAAGCAACAGAAAGAGAAATCAAGGAATCAATCCCATTTACAATTGCACCAAAAACCATAAAATACCTAGGAATAAATCCAATCAAACAGGTGAAAAAGCTATACACAGAAAACTATAGAAAGCTTACGAAAAAAATTGAAGAAGACACACAAAAAAATGGAAAAATATTCCATAATCCTGGATAGAAAGAACAAATATTGTTAAAATGTCAATACTGCGCAAAGAAATCTACATATTCAATGCAATACCTATCAAAATAACACCACCATTCTTCACAGAACTAGAACAAACAATCCTAAAATTTGTATGGAACCAGAAAAGACTCTGAATAGACAAAGCAATCTTGAAAAAGAAAACCAAAGCAGGAGGCATCACAATCTCGGACTTCACACTGTATTACAAAGCTGTAATCATCAAGACAGTATGACACTGGCACAAAAACAGACACTCAGTTCAATGGAACAGAATAGAGAATCCAGAAATGGACCCACAAACGTATGGCCAACTAATCTTTGACAAAGCAGGAAAGAATATCCAATGGAATAAAGACAGTCTCTTTAGCAAGTGGTGCTGGGAAAACTGGACAGTGACATGCAGAAAAATGAACCTGGACCACTTTCTTACACCAGACACAAAAATCAACTCAAAATGGATGAAAGACCTAAACATAAGACAGGAAGCCATCAAAATCCTCGAGGAGAAAGCAGGCAAAAACCTCTTTGACCTTGGCTGCAGCAACTTCTTACTCAATATGTCTCTGCAGGCAAGGGAAACAAAAGCAAAAAATGAACTATTGGAATCTCATCAAAATACAAACTTCTGAATAGCAAAGGAAACAATCAGCAAAACTAACAGGCAACCAATGGAATGGGAGAAAACATTTGCAAACGACATATCAGATAAAGGGTTAGTATCCAAAATCTACAAAGAACGTATCAAACTCAACACCCAAAAAACAAATAATCCAGTGAAGAAATGGGCAAAAGACATGAATAGACACTTGTCCAAAGAAGACATCCCGGTGGCCGACCGACACATGAAAAAATGTTGAACATCACTCATCATCAGGGAAATACAACTCAAAACCACAGTGAGATATCACCTCATACCTGTCAGAATGGCTAACAATAACAACTCAGGCAACAACAGATGTTGGTGAGGATGCGGAAAAAGAGGATTTCTTTGGCACTGCTGGTGGGAATGCAAACTGGTGCAGCCACTCCGGAAAACAGTATGGAGGCTCCTCAAAAAATTAAAAATATAGAACTACCCTACGAGCCAGCAATTACACTACTAGGCATCTATCTAAGGGATACAGGTGTGCTGTTTCAAAAGGGCACATGCACCCCAATGTTTATAGCAGCACTATCGACAATAGCCAAAGGATGGAAAGAGCCCAAATGTCCATCGATGGATGACTGGATAAAGAAGATGTGGTCTATATATACAATGGAGTATTACTCGGCAATCAAAAAGAATGAAATCTTGCCATTTGCAACTACGTGGATGGAACTGGAGGGTATTATGCTAAGTGAAATTAGTCAGAGAAAGACAAAAATCATATAACTTCACTCATATGAGGACTTTAAGAGACAAAACAAAGGAACATAAGGGAAGGGAAACAAAAATAATATAAAACCAGGGAGGCGGACAGAACAGAAGAGACTCTTAAATATGGAGAACAAACTGAGGGTTCCTGGAGGGGTTGTGGGAGGGGGGATGGGCTAAATGGGGAAGGGGCTTTAAGGAATCTACTCCTGAGATCATTGTTGCAACATATGCTAACTAACTTGGATGTAAATTTAAAAAATAAATCAAATAAAAAAATAATTTAAAAAAGAGTACAATAAGATGTTATTTCTGGGGGGGATGAGGGTTGACATCGCTGCCCAAGGGCCACTACAGTCCCCTTTGATTAACAATTATTGTTCTAACGTCTGTAACTTCAACCCAGAGAATATTTTCCCCTCACCCTGTAGGTGGGCCCTGTGGCCACCCTGTTGAGAGCAGAGCAGTGGTGAATCTGGTCACCACAGTAGTGGCTGGAAAAATCCCCCATGGAGAGCGTGGAAGTTAGTGCCCCCAAGCAACAGAACCCCAGAGGAGCGGGCGTTGACTTGCCAAAAGCCGCCCACACTGGTTGGTTGGGGCTCCATGAAAAAGCGGATTGTATTAGGACATTGGTGAGTCTTGAATGCCCGGAAAGGTGACAAGGACATGGCTGGGAAAACAGGAATAGGAGAACGTCTTCCGTCTAGGATTCGCTTGAAAAGACAGATGCTCTATGTAAATGAGAGGTTCGCTGCCCTCTTGTTCACACGCGGGGCACAGTGATTCTGAAGGGCAGAGCGAGTAAATCCGAGAGAAATTCTACCTGGAGCTGAACTCTGGGGGAATAGAGATTACGTTACATCCAGTTCTGTGTTATCCTCCTCCTTAGGTCCGTTTTAGGCCTCTGTTTTCCGGTTTCCTTTTCCACTTCCGGTTTATGTTATCTTCCTGTACTGTGCAAGACATCGCGGATCCATTGCTGAATACGGTTGAGCCATTACCATGTAAGCAATGAAGCGACTCCTTTTTTTAAAAAATTTTTTTTTCAACGTTTTTATTTATTTTTGGGACAGAGAGAGACAGAGCATGAACGGGGGAGGGACAGAGAGAGAGGGAGACACAGAATCGGAAATAGGCTCCAGGCTCCGAGCCATCAGCCCAGAGCCTGACGCGGGGCTCGAACTCACGGACCGTGAGATCGTGACCTGGCTGAAGCCGGACGCTTAACCGACTGCGCCACCCAGGCGCCCCATGAAGCGACTCCTTAACAACTGCTCGGAGGCAGAGCTGGTACTACACCGACTCTCTGTCCATTCCCAGGCCACTGAATATACCCATTCTATAGATGAGCCCACTGAGGCCCAGAGAAGCAGTCACTATCCTCCAGCTACGGTAATAACCGCTACCTTTAATCGGCTGTTTCTCTTGCTAACCGGCACTGTTCTGAGCGCTTCAGCTGCATGAACTTTTGCAACCCTCCATAAAAGGAGGTGCCGTTGGGGCGCCCGGGTGGCTCGGTCAGTTGGGTGTCTGACTTTAGCTCAGGTCATGACCTCACGGTTCATGACTTGGAGCCCCACGTCGGGCTGTGCACGGATAGTGTGGAGCCCACTTGGGATTCTTTTTCTCTCTCCCTCTCTCCCTGCTCCTCCCCTGCACGCGCTCTCTCTTTCTAGCCCTCAAAATAAATAAATAAACTTACAAAAAAATTAGAAAGGCAATTTTAAAAAAGGAGGTGCTGGTATTGTCCCTCTCTTTGCAATGAGGAAACCAAGGTAGGTCACTCAGCAGGAGGGAGCAGAGCTGGGATTGGAGTCTAAACAGTGTGGCTTCAACGTGCCAACTCAAGCCTTTCGAGCGACAGCACAGAGTAGGGGGCAATGAACGTCAACGGAACAGACGGAAGGAACGGCACGCTCCCGCCTGCCAGACCTTTTCACTCAATGTCCCTCTGTGGTCTCTACCTTTCTCCTGTCGTCTTTATTTGGGTACCCCCCAAGGTGGACCCTGAGACAAGGACGGGGTGCAAGTGGTTTAGCCGGGAGCTGCCCCCAGGAATCCCAGCGAGGGAGTGACAGAGGGAGGAAGGCCAGCAAAGGTCAGAACCCAGAGGCAGGCGGGCCTCCGGGTGGGTGTGAAGGATGGGGAAAACATGTGACCGGCTCCCGTTTTTGGCTCCAGCAGCGGGAACGAGACAGAAATTGGCATTTCGATTAGTCCTTACTGTTTTGCAAAATAAAGGTAGCTAGCTGCCCTTTGCACGTGGTTCTCAATCCACCGGCGTGGGGGGCCTTCGCAATCAGGTTGAGAAGGAGCATGTGAAGGCCAGAATAGGCAAGACTGGAGTGGAAGCAGGCAAGACGGAGGAGGTGTTTTCATAGACTCCGCAGAGAGTTCTCGCGTGAAGCTGTAAGTTAGGGGGCTGGAGTTGAGAGGAGCTGTGAAGAGTGGATTCTCTTCAGTCATGAATGCATCGGGGACCAGGGCCGGGTCCCTGCTGCCTGGGGAACTGCTCAGTGATCGTCTCCCCGTCTCCCTGCTCAGAGGAGCCGTGGAACCCCAGGCACACGTGGCTGGAAGGGCCCTCCGCTCTCAGGGGAGGGGGAGGACGAGAAGGTGGTAGCAGGGAGAAGCTGTTTCATTGGTGGGACTCTGGTCACAAGCCAGGGCGGAGGCTTCTGAGCCTGAGCTTCCCTGAGCCTGAGCCTGGGATCACGGGAGAGTAGGATCTCTGCTCGGGGGAGAGGGCTGCCTGAAGCCGGCGGCCGGCCACCCAGGCTTGCCTAGAACATGACCTTTGACTGGGACCTGTATTCACTACGTTCTTATTTTACGTTTTTTCCTGATGCTTTGACGTCCTGGGGGCCTTGCTAATACGGGAAGCACTGCCTTTCCAGAGACGATGATCCCCAGGGATGGTAAACAACGGGTCTGCAGTAACATTTTTCACAGGCAAACCAGCCGATCCAGAGCCCCCGCCCCCACGCCTACTCTATGGGGCTCTGGGCCACGAGCCCCCTGCCCTAATCCCCCAGGGCCAGGTGCCCACCAACTAGAGACAGCCCCTATGGCCCAGAGCCCGCTGGAATTATTCAAACCGGCTGATCCAGGCTCCCTCTGCCATACCTGTTCCTTCTCAAAAACCACAGTAAAGGCTCTTGTCCATATCTTCCCCTCTCCTTCTGCCTCCCGACCTCGGGGCCTCCCCATGTGACTGGGCTTGGCAGGCTGTGGCCTGGTGGGGGACACCCCCTCCTCCTGGGAACTGCGAGGGATGAACTCTCTCCACAACAGCAATCCTCTCCCAGTCGGTTGGCCTCCCCACACCCGAATGATAAAACCTACATTTTCTTGGGGCGCCTGGGTGGCGCAGTCGGTTAAGCGTCCGACTTCAGCCAGGTCACGATCTCGCGGTCCGTGAGTTCGAGCCCCGCGTCGGCCTCTGGGCTGATGGCTCAGAGCCTGGAGCCTGTTTCCGATTCTGTGTCTCTCTCTCTCTCTGCCCCTCCCCCGTTCATGCTCTGTCTCTCTCTGTCCCAAAAATAAATAAACGTTGAAAAAAAAAAACCTACATTTTCTTTATTTTTAAATGTTTGCTTGTTTATTTTTGAGAGAGAAGAGAAGTGGGGGAGGGGCAGAGAGACAGGGAGACACAATCCGAAGCAGGCTCCAGGCTGCAAGCTGTCAGCACAGAGCCCGACACGGGGCTCGAACCCACAAACCCTGAGATCGTGACCCAAGCCGAAGTTGGACGCTTAACCGACTGAGCCACCCAGGGGCCCCTAAAACCTACCTTTTAAAAGACAGCCTGGCAACAAAAGCCTTTCCCTTTATGTAGGTCGTGGGACAAGGAAGGTTGAGGGAGGGAGAAAGAAGACAGAGGCTGGGCATGTGATACTTGCTCAGTAAAGTAAGAGAAAACAAACAATTTTGGCTGAAAAGCCAGTCACTCAGAAGAGAGGGAGGTAGGGTGACACAGAAGGTCCAGAGGCCAGGGTCAAGAAAGGAAGCGTGACACTGTGAAAGTCCTGGTCAGCGTGTGTCCACTGACCCAGCAAGTGAGACTGAGGCACGGTGATGGAGGTTTGAGAGAGGTAAGTGGGTAGAGGGAGGGCCGGTTCTCTCCTGAAGGAGACGCCCCCTTCCTCCCCTGTGGGGCCGAGGGCAGGGACAGAGGCCCAGGAGAGAGAGGTGATCCTAATTTTTTTTTCCTTTTTAAAATTTGTGACAAATGCATATAATATGAAATTGACCACCTTCATGATTTTTAAGCGAACGGCTCAGGGGCATGGAACACATATCTCACAGTGGTGCAGCCATCACCACCGTCCGGCTCCAGAACTTTCCATCTTCCCAAACTGAGACCGTGTCCCTGTTAAACACTGACCCCCATTGCCCTCCACCAGCCCTGCAACCACTTTCTACTCTCTGTCTCTATGAATTTAACAACTCTAGGTACCTCATATAAACGCAATCATACAGAATTTCTTTTTGTAACTGGCTTATCCAGCAGAATGTCCTCAAGGCTCACCCACGTGGTAGCAGGTATTCAGAATTTTTTTTAAGTTTATTTATTTATTTTGAGAGAGAGAGAGAGAGAGAGAGAGAGAGGGAGAGGGAGAGAGAGCAGAGAGAGAGGGGGACAGAGGATCCGAAGCACGCTCTGGGCCAACAGCAGAGTGCCCTATGTGGTGCTTGAACTCACGAATCGTAAGATCATGACCTGAGCCCTAGTCGGGCGCTTAACTGACAGAGCCACCCAGGCCCTCCCAGATTCCTTCTTTTTTAAGGCTGGATCATATTGCATCGTATGGATGGACCACGTTTTGTTTATCCACTCATCCATTGATGACTGTTTCCACCTTTCGGCTACGGTGAATAATGGTCTATAAACACGGGTGTACAAGTATGTTTGAGTTTTGCTTTTAATTCTTTTGGGTGTGTAGCCAGAGGTGGAATGGTTGGATCTGCTTTGGTTTTTCAAGTAGGTCAGTGGTGCACCCAAGACCAGGCTGCCTCAGCTCTAATCCTGGCCGAGAAGTTACTTTACTTGGGGCGCCTGGGTGGCTCAGTCTAAGCGTCTGACTCTTGATTTCAGCTCAGGTCATGATCTCATGGTTCGTCGGATGGAACCCCTCATCGGGCTCTGCGCTGACAGCGTGGAGCCTGCTCGGGATTCTCTCTCTGCCTCCCCTCCCCCATTTGTGTGCTCTTGCCCTCTCTCTCAAAATAAATAAACTTAAAAAAAATGTTACTTTACCTCTTAGTACAAAGGTTTCCTCAACTTTGAAAAGGGATGATGATAGGGGTGCATGGGTTACTCGGTTGGCTAAGTGTCCAACTTCAGCTCAGGTCATGATCTCGCAGTCTGTGAGTTCGAGCCCCACGTCAGGCTCTGTGCTGACAGCTCAGAGCCTGGAGCCTGCTTCAGATTCTGTGACTCCCTCTCTGCCCCTCCCCTGCTTGCACTGTCTCTCTCTCTCTCTCTCTCTCTCTCTCTCTGTCAAAAATAAATAAACATTAAAAAATTGTTTTAAAGAAAAGGGATAATGATAATAATGGCAGTGATCGTGGGGTTGTCGTGAGAGATATCTAGAATCACACGTTTTGCACGTTGGCTGGGACCTGGTACCTACCCAGCTTTCCATCATTTTTGCTGTTTGTAGATTTCAGAGACAGGGGGCGCATTCTTTGGCACGTCCACCAGGGGTCGCCACTGCCCACGGTACCGAGTCCCTGGCTGGACCATGCTGGCCTCCGCCCCTGCCCTCCAGCAGCCGCCTCTGTTTTGCCCCTCTCCGCCCGCAGCTCTCTCCTGTCACCCAGTCCCTCAACTCTACAGTTCCGTTTGTCTTCCTAACATAGAAACAAGAAGTTCCCAAATTACCCAGGCCGGATCACTGTGCTCCACCCCTCAGGGGGAAGTTCCTTCTGCAGGAATTTCACATCATTATGTTGGCATATTTATCAGGCCCAAACGATCTGCTGCTGGCAGGTAATTACCATGTCCTGCTTAAGGAGGGTCAGCTCAGGTCATGTGTGGGAAAGCACCGCATAAACATTGGGGACAGCTGTAGTGGGTTTCGGGGCCTGGGGCCCCGAGGAGTCCTCCCTGTCAGAACACCTTTCTGGAATAATTGCAGTTTCTGAGCAGGAATGGAACATTTCAGTGTTCATGGGCCTCAGCAGATGTGGCCTGGGGGAGAGGCCAGTGGGCACCGTGGCTAACTGTACGAGGGCAGCCGCTCCTGAAGCTCAGCTCAAGGTCTCTTGTTGGTCCTTAACATGGGCTCAGTGTAGGCAGATATTCTGATTTTTCAAGAGCATCGGAAAATGCAGATCTTTTTTTCACACGAAATCTCCAAAATTCTCAGTATTGGCAGTTAGTAACAATCTTTTTTTTTTTTTTTTCCAAAGTCAGCGTGAGCCAATCAAAACACTCTGCAAGACAATCTTGGTCTGTGGGAGCCATTTTGCAGTCTCTGATGGAGTCTTGTTGAAGATCGTGGTCAGTAAATGCCATGTGACGTCCACCGGGGGGACCAGATTTTAAGCTGTCTAGGTGCTCTTTGGTGCTCACTGGTCAGGGATGAACCAGGACTCCTGGCTTCTCCTATGCAGAGGTGGAAAGGGGTGCCCTTTGGCTGTCTGCCCCAGGACCCAAGGCTAACCAGTGACCTAGAGATGTGAGAAGCCCCGTTCGGTACCGTTCCCCTGAGCTGTCCAGCTTCACTCCTCCTGAGAGACCCTTGATAACCCACTTAGAGCATCTGCACTGGGCTCTTACAGACAAAGAGCATCATACTCCTCTCTCTGCCACCTCGATGGCATTTCTGGGTACACACAAAGAGGGAGCTCCCCAAGGTCCCCAAGAAATATCTACTGCTAATTGCACATGAATGGTCCAACCCTTCCGGGAAAGGTCAACCCCATGATGCCCATGGACAGTGCAAAAGGTCCTGAATGGAGGGATGGATTGCCTTGCAGCCCCAATGATGGGAGCCAGAGGCGAGGGCTGGGAGGAGAGAATAGCCCTGGGGGTTCGCTTGGAAAGTCCTGATGCTCAGCTCTTCACACCCACTCAGCCAGTGTGATCGCGGCTGCGAGATGGAAATAGATGTGCTTGGCAGAGGGCCTCTTAAGGTGCTGAAATGGAATTTCACATGCCGGGCTGATATCTGTATGCAACAAGAAACCAGAAACTCTGCTCCCTGCATCCCCCATCCCCGCCTCGTGTATCCGGGGGACCAGACTTCTTGTGAAGGTTCCAGATCGTTCTTGTTTTTGACCCTCATCAGGCAACTGGATGGAGCTCCACAGGAGGTGACCTATCTCGCTCATTTGAGAAGCATTAAAGGGTGAGATGCTGAATGTAGTACTTCCAGACGCCTTGCCCCAGGCTTACCCTTTATGGATTGCAACAAAGTCCGATTTTAACAAAGATGATACAGCTGAAGGCAAAATAATTCTGGTTCTCTCTCTCCGTAGCTTCCCAAAGAACTGGCCACACACACACACACAGTTGCTTGGTTTATCACAGCAACATTTTCCATGTTCAGAAATTTGATGCATAATCAAGAGAAAGCTCTTCCCCTTGCCCCTGCTGAGAGGGGAAGCTAAGCACAGAGTTCGAGGCATAGCCTCCTCGTGGGAAGTGGCCTGTGTCTCCTGGGAAGGGAGAAACACGCCGAGTTTTCACTGAGGTCTCTTTCTGCTGAAGCGAGGCTCGGATCTGAGCGGAGCAGTTCCGGAGGGGAGCTGAAGTCATGACCTTCACTCTCTCCTCCTCATCAGCCAAAACTCCGGTCTCGTTTCTCCTCTTCTTTTTTCCAAGTTAGCAAGAGGCTCTCTTCTCGCTTCCCTCCCCCCTGCAGTGGCCCTAGCTGTGAGAGTTCCCAAAGAATCACAATCACAGCTGGACTTCTTGGGTCGTACATGGGCGGGACCCAGTATGTGCCTTAGGTGGGCACCATGCGATAGACCCTCTGCCGTGATGGGCGCGTTCTGTATCCGTGGGGCCCAGCACAGTAGCCACCAGCCACACGTGGCTACTAAGCTCATGAAATGTGGCCAGTGCAACTGAAATTTATTTTTAATATCTCTACCTTTAAATAGCAATATGGGGCTAGTGGCTATCCTACTGGAGGGCACAACTTCAGATCTTCGCCACAAGCTTAGAAGTGCTGGTGTTATTCACCCATTTTACAGGTAAAGAAACCAAGTCTCTGAGGGATTAAGTAACTTGTCCGGAATCACAGAACTAGCTGTATCCACAGTTGTAAACCTTCGCGTTTGGGGCAATATTATTTGGGACGATTCGTCCTCAGCTCTCCCCTTCCCCCTGTGGTCCTGGTCTGGGTGTGTAAATGAAAGTGTGTCTATGCATGCCTACATTTGTATAGTCCTTCTTTTCTCTCCCCTTCCTTTCTTTAAACATTTTTTAATGTTTATTTTTGAGAGAGAGAGAGTGTGTGTGAGAAGGGGAGGGGCAGAGAGACAGGGAGACACAGAATCCCAAGCAGGCTCCAGGCTCTGAGCTGTCAGCACAGAGCCCGGATGCGGGGCTCGAACGCACGCACTGTGAGATCATGACCTGAGCCGAAGTCAGGTGCTTAACTGAGCCACCCAGGTGCCCCTCTCTCCCCTTTCTTTAAAAAATATGTTTCTAATTACTGAGGAGACTGGTGGGGGGAATTCTGGGAAAACATAAAAAGAAAAATAATTATAATTCCTTCAACTAGATAAAACCACTATAGACAATTGCATCACAAAGAGTAAAACACCTAGGAGTAAATTCAACCAAAGAGATGAAGGACCTACAGAGTGAAAACGTAAGACGCTGATGGAAGAAATTAAGGAAGACACAAATGACTGAGACGGTGCTCATGGAGTGGAAGAATTAATTAATTTGCTAATATATGTTTCATTAATTTTGCTAATATGTCTAATTAATATTGCTAATATACATTTAATTCATTTTGCTAATATGTTTCATTATTTTGTGAATATATGTTTCATTAATATTGCTAATATATGTTTCATTAATTTTGCTAATATGTTTAATTAATATTGCTAAATATGTTTAATTCATTTTGCTAATATATGTTTCATTAATATCGCTACTATATGGTTCATTAATATTGCTAATATATGTTTAATTAATTTTGCTAATATATGTTTAATTAATATTGCCAGTATATGGTTAATTAATATTGCTAATATATGTTTCATTAATTTTGCTAATATGTTTAATTAATTTTGCTAATATGTTTAATTCATTCTGCTAATATATGTTTAATTCATTTTGCTAATATATGTTTAAAAACATATTCATAAACACAGATTCGGCGCAATCCCGCTCAAAATTCCCATGGCGTTTTTCCCAGAAATACAACAAACAATCCTAAAATGGCTATGGAATCACAAAAGACCCTAAACAGCCAAAGCAATCTTGAGAAAGAAGGCATCACACTCCCTGATTTCAAACTATACCACAAAGCTATATAATCAAAACAGTATGGCACTGACATAAAAACAGATACATGGATCAACGGAACAGAGTAGAGAGCCCAGAAATAAAGACACACACATATGGTCAATCAATTTATGACAAAGGACCCAAGAATATGCACTGGGAAAAGGACAGTCTCT
Organism: Puma concolor; assembly: GCF_028749965.1. Classification (NCBI taxonomy): domain Eukaryota; kingdom Metazoa; phylum Chordata; class Mammalia; order Carnivora; family Felidae; genus Puma; species Puma concolor. The sequence continues at coordinate 5,753,505 of NC_141682.1, forward strand.
TCAATAAATGGTGTTGGGAAAGCTGAACAGTTACCAGCAAAAGAACAAAACTGGACCCCTATCTTATGCCACACACAAAAATTAACTCAGAATAATTAAAGACTCAAATGCAAACACCTGAAGTGATAAAACTCCTGGAAGAAAACATAGATGGCAAGCCCCTGGACATCAGTCTCGGCAACGATTTTTTGGACCCATGACACCCAAAGCAATGGCAACAAAAGCAAAAATGGGGGCGCCTGGGGGGCTCAGTCAGCTGAACTTCTGACTCTTGATTTCGGCTCAGGTCATGATCTCACAGTTCGTGAGTTCAAGCCCTGAGTCGGGCTCTGCACCGACAATGCAGAGCCTGCTTGGAATTCTCTCTCCCTCTCCCTCTCTCTCTCTGCCCCTTCCCTGTTTGTGCTCTATCTCTTTCAAAATAAAGAGATACTTTTTTAAAAAAATTTTAAAAAATGAGCAGAGGATCTGAATACACATTTTTCCAAAGAAGATATCCAGATGGCCAACAGGTACATGAAAAGATCACTCTCACTCAACATCACTCACCACTGGAAATGCAAATCAAAACCACAGTGAGATATCACCTCACACCTGTTAGGATGGCTGTCATCAAAAAGACAAGAAATAACAAGTGTTGGTGAGGATGTGGAGAAAAGTGAACCCTCGTGCACTGCTGGGAACGTCAATTGGTGCAGCCACTCTGGAAAACTGTGTGAAGTTTTCTCAAAAAAATAAAAAAAAATTAGGACTACCCTATGATCCTGCGATTCCAGCTCTAGGGATTTATCCAAAGCAACTGAAAACACTAACTCGAAAAGAGATCTGTACCCCCATGTTCACTGTTGATCATTCGCAACAGCCAAGACATGGAAACAAGCTAAGTGTCCATCAACAGATGGATGGATAAAGAAGAGGTGGTGTATATACACAATAGGGTATCATTCAGCCATTCAAAAAGAATGAAATCGTGCCATTTGTGGCAACATGGATGGAGCCCGAGGTCATCATCCCTAGGGAAATAGGTCAGACAGAGATACATACTGTATGATCTCAGTTATACGTGGAATCTAAGAAAGACAAAAACCTAGCTCAGAGGTACAGAGAACAGACTGCTGATTGCCAAAGGGCAGGGGACGGGGGCAGGAAGGACAGTGACAGGAGCAACAACCTTCCAGTTATAAAATTTTATAACAAGCTTTCGGTTATAAAATGACTTTTGTAGTCTATAAAGCTTATAACAAACTTCTAGTTATAAAACAAGTAAGTCATGGGGGTATAATGCATAGCGTGGCAACTACAGTTAACAATACTGTATTGCGCATTGGGAAGTTTCTAAGGGAGCAGGTCTTAAAAGTTCTCATTGCAAACAACACTAACAACAAAGAAAACCCACCATAAATGTTCACCTGTTCGTTCTCTGTGTTTTTCTGTATACACATGCATGCTGACGGACCAAAAAATATAGGAATATGTATATATAGATTTTTAATTTTTTTAATGTTTATTTTTGAGAGAGAGAGAGAGAGAGAGACAGAGTATGCACGGGGGAGGGGCAGAGAGAGAGGGAGACACAGAATGTGAAGCAGGCTCCAGGCCCTGAGCTGTCAGCACAGAGATCGATGGGGGGGCTCAAACTCATGAACTGCGAAATCATGACCCAAGCCGAAGTCGACGCTTGACCAACTGAGCCACCCAAGTGCCCCAGTATGCACACACACACACTTTTTTTTTTTTTTAATTGAAGAGTCTTACCCCATTTGCCAAGTAGGTTTTGGAAAGTGTATACGAACTTATACCCCAGCAGCAGTGTGCAAGACTGTTTTCCTGCCTTAGACCTTCATTAGATATTATCATTGTTTCTTTTGTTAAATGAATAGACAAAGCGTGGCATCTTATTGTTTGTATGCATCATCCTGTGTGTGTGTATTCATTATCTACGTATACATTTTTATAACTTTCTTTATGTCTTAGTATTTTTCATCTTGATTTGTGTGATATCCTGTTATATTAAGGTTATATCATGTTTTTTTTTAAGAAAAACTATTTTGGGGGGATATGTGGGTGGCTCAGTTGGTTAAGTTTAGGACTCTTGGTTTTGGCTCAGGTCACGACCTCACAGTTTCATGAGTTCAAGCCCCACGTTGGGCTCTGCACTGGCAGCACAGAGCCTGCTTGGGATTCTCTCTCCTTCTCTCGTTGCCCCTCCCCCACTTGTGCTGTCTCTGTCTCTCTCAAAATAAAATTAAAAAATTTAAAAAATTAATTTTTTTCTTTTCTTTTTTTTCTCTTTAGAGAGAGAATGTGTGCACAAGTTGTGGGGAGGGACAGAAGCAAAGAGAGAATCTTAAGCAGTCGCCACACTCAGCATGGAGCCTGACGTGGGGCTGAAATGAAGAGCCAGACGCTTAACTGACTGAGCCCCCCAGCTCCGCAAAGGTCATGTAGTTTTTGTGGGTCATGCTTGTGGCAAGTGCTTCCCCAACTCATTGGCCTTTTCATTTTTTATCATTTTTTTTTTTTACTAGTGCTTCATTATCAACTGCTATTTTCTATCATGGCTAATTCCATTGGTTTCAAGCTCAAAATCTTTCCTCTTCCATAGATGAGCTGGCCGTCCTGTATGTCTGATGCTCCGGCAGGACAAATCGGGCACACCTCTATTTCCCAGCCTCAGTTTGCAGAACCCGAGATGCATGAAGCCATTTGATTTGGGGTAAAGCCTAAGGAGGGTGAAGGGGTTCTGTGCAGGGGGACTAAGGAGCCAGAGGAGGGAGGAGAGAACGTGGGGGAAGGGAATTGCAGGGAAGATCTGGTTGTGGGTACAGACAGAGGGAGGAGAGAGGTCCAGGAGTAGAATGAGGCTATTTGGGAGCCCAGGTGACTGCCACCACATGGGCAGGGAAAGGACTTTTATCCTCTTCATTCATGCAGGCATGCATGCATGCATCCACCCATGCACCCAACCATGCATCGTGCATCTCCATGCACCCATCTATGCATCCAACCATGCATGCGTCCACCCATGCATCCACGCATCCATCCATCCATCCGTCCATCCACCCATCTGTCTGTCCATCCGTGCATCCACCCATTCATCCATCCATGCATCCATGCATCCATCCATGCATCCATGCATCCATCCATCCATCCATGCATCCATCAATGCATGCATTCCTGCTTTCAGTGATGGGGCAAAGGCCACACGTGGTACACTGGGATGGGCCCAGAGCTCAGGCTGAGCCAGGTCTAAATGGATCATCCTCACACCTGCATGCACAGGACAGGCGAGTCCCCGCAGAGACAGAGAGACAGCAGGTGAGGTCCCAAAACACAGGCAGAAAGCACCAGACCTCCCCAGACACACTGCAAGAACAACTGTGACAGAGGACAACTTGGTGTCATTTTCAAACAGAGTAGACAAAATATACTGTGAGAAGTAAAAAGAATTCATAACTTCCTAACTTCAGTTCAAGCTCCTATCTAGGGGTCAAGCCTCAACGGACATTCTTTTTTTAACCAGCAAATGGGTTTTAGTTAATGGCCTACATGGTGTTAGATTACAAAGTATTTTTTAAACCTTTTGAACTCACTCCCACCTCACTTCACCTAAAAATCAGGATTTCCAGTTGTTGAAAATTAGGCACTCAACGACGCCGAGCCGGCCTCTGCCCTCCTGGAACAGAGGTGGCTGGAACAGAGTGGCAGGTGCCCTCTGACGTCTCTTCTTGCCTCAGGACCCATCAAGTGGCTCCCCGCTCCCCCAGACTCATGACGCGAAATTTCCCTTTATTGGATGATAAGCGGGGTCAGGATCCTGACTCTACTGCATACCCTGCTCATGTCCAGTTTTATTTTTGCCTTAATCATTTTTCTATTGAGGTAAAATATAGATCACATGAAGTTTACCATTTTAACCGGTTCTAAGGCTCCAGTTCTGTGGCCTTCACAGCGGTACATTCACCTTGGGCAGCTAGTCCCCACCGCCCATCTCCCGAGCTTTCTCATCTCACCTCCGCAACCCATTAAACACGGGCCCCCTCCCCCACTCCCTCCCCCAGGCCCCGGGAACCTCTTTTCTACCTTGTCCCTACGCATTGCACTGCTCCAGGGACCTCATACAAGTAGAGTCACATGGTATACATACTTCCGTGTCTGGCTTATTTCCCTCAGCATAATGTCTTCAAGGTCCATCCAGGGTAATCTCACTTTTTAACTGTCTTGTTTTGTAGTGAAATTCTCCTTTTCTAGCATTAATGCCAAGTCCCTGATGCTTTTTTTTTTTTTTTTTTTGCTGCCTTCTTGTCCCAGCATTGCAATCCAGGCAGATCAAACCCTCCACTGGACCCCACGGACAAAGACACCCATCCAGTCACAGGCAGCCGGGCAGCTGCGACAGTCCATGCAGAAAAAAACAAAAAAAAACAAAAAAAACCCCATGCATTTGTAGGCTGCTTTTTGCTTTATTTTTTTAACCTCCTAGTGGAGATGTCACTTGTGACCTGCCACACTCTCCCCAGCTCTGTCCCTGTCGGGACCCGTGGCCGTGTCACCGCAAATGCCAACTTAGTAACCGGTCCCAATGGCTCAGCTCACAGCGTCCGGTCGCTTGATTCATGCACAGTGAGAACAGAAAGGAGTGGACAGCTGTGCCCAGGCGCACGAGGAGACGCAGGGATAATGCGGAGGTTGTCCTTGGGTTGGAAGCCAGCTAAGCCTCTCAGGGATCTTAGAGTTCTGGCAAGAGAAGCAGGTACATCAAAGATGCCTCAGGGAGGAAGTCATCAGTGTGAAGCCAGGCAAGACCCGAGATTAGATCTGGTGACTAATGTGCCCAGGAGAAAGGAGCAACCGGGCTTGCATGCCTGAGCTCAGATGGGGACCCAGAGCCCCAGCTGGCAGCTCCCTAGACCCGCCTCCGTGAGAGGGTTTCCTCCCAGCAGAGCACTTCTGGGGGATTCCCAGGCAAAGACTCCGGCAGCTGGAGTGTCTTTGCGTGGCGTTAAAATCACAGAGCTCAGAACAGGGTGGGATGGGGTTCTTTAGTTCAGAAGGCGCTCCCTTGTGAGTGAGGCCATGGGAGCAGATCCGGGCTGCTTGTCTCTGGGCCCTGAGCCACCTGCAGCGTGACGGGGGGCCAGAGCTCCGGGTGCCGGGACCAGGCGACAGGGGCTGGAAGGGAGCAGGGGCTGTTGGTGATTTATATAATTTGATGTCCTATTTGAGTCCCTGGATTACAGGCTCAGAATTGCCACTTGAGTGTTCTCTCCCGGGAAGTCTGTCCCTGAAAATCCCACTAAGACAAACATTTGTCAGCCTCCAGGACACGAAGGGCAGGCGGGGAAGGGGGGTGTGCGGGAGCCTGCGTGCGATGCCTACCCGCTCATTGTGTCATTTCTCCACCTGTGCCCAAAGTCCCAAGTTCTATTACATGAGGACACAGTGTTTGTCTAGAGCAGTAACACAACTGTAATATTCTCCAGGTTCCTCCCAGCCGGGATGCAGCCATGTCTCCCCCCCCCACAGGTGCATGGTCAGCTCCAATCTGGGGTGATAAACGGATATTCTGGTTGACGGAGGGAGAAAAGCATCACAAATTTCATCTTTCAGAGTGTCGGGCTCACAGCTCTGTATCTCAGCCCGAGCTGCACACGCAGAATCTTTCTGATAAAAACGTGATGTGGGTTGCATGGTAGAATCCTCAAGACAGGCTTCTGAGAGAGGCACGACCATGACGCCCATCTTACACACGGGTACCTCGAGTCCGGCTTGGAGACCCGGTTGTAAAAGGCAGAACGAGGACAGGAACCCCCAGTTTCAGAGCTCAAGTTCCAAGCTCAGTTCTTCGACAGCTTGGCTCGTACGTTGGTGACACGTTGCTATGTCTCCACATATCTGCGCCTATGGCATTTCTCTGTTGTCAATTCCCTGCCCCCATCCTGTTCGTGTTGTCTCTGTCCGTCCTCTGCCCGTCTGCCTCTGTGCCCCACACAAAAGGCAGAAGCTGCTGGAAGGAAGGGCAGGTCTCTCCAGGGTCAGGAGGAGCACGTGAATGCCAGCGGGGGGGTGGCTCATGGCCTTGATAGCCGCCCTCACTCTCAGAAAGCACTTGGAAAAGCACTTGACATTGTTTTTTTTTGTTTTTTGTTTTTTTTTTTCAACGTTTATTTATTTTTGGGACAGAGAGAGACAGAGCATGAACGGGGGAGGGGCAGAGAGAGAGGGAGACACAGAATCGGAAACAGGCTCCAGGCTCTGAGCCATCAGCCCAGAGCCCGACGCGGGGCTCGAACTCACGGACCGCGAGATCGTGACCTGGCTGAAGTCGGACGCTTAACCGACCGCGCCACCCAGGCGCCCCGCACTTGACATTGTTAATTGGTTATATTGATTGCCAAGTTATTCATTCGCATGAGGGAGGGGGTACTGCTAACTCTGTTTTACCCACAAGAAAACCAAAGCTCTGAGTGTTAGGTGCACTGGTCACACAGCTGTCAAGTCAGGGAGCTGGGGTCAGGGACGCAGCAGCCAGATCCCAGTCCCTGTTCCTCCCCTAAACCATGATCTCCCGCCTCCCACATCCCCTCTCATGGGCTAGTCCTCACAGCGATTCAGCGAGGTAGATGTCATTCACCCCATCTATGGATGAGCCCACTGAGTCCTGCAGGGCTGGGGGAGGAGCAGGGAGTGGGTGGAACCCAGAGCCACTTCTTCCAACGGGAGGCAGTCCTTGGAATTTCAGAGCGTCCTGGAGATCTCAAGAATTCTCACCATTTCTACCCGATCACGCTTATTCAGTTCCCATCCTATTCTGCAACTATCATTTCCTTCGCTGCTGGTTTTTAATGGAGAGGCATATATTTGATGAATTATTTTTTTTCCAGCATATACTCCCCAGATCAAGATGTGGAACACTTCCATCGCCACAGAAACTTCCCTGGGGCCCCTTTTCGGTCTCTTACACAATTACTTTTAGCAGTTGCGACACCCAGCCTCTATTCTAATGGTACTTTACAATTGATAGATTTTCATTGACTAAAAGTTTAGATTCTGAAGTCATGGCTTTTCAAACAGAGTATTTGCGGAGCCGTAAGATTCTGTGAGTACATTCTCAGGGGTCCCGACCGAGACTCTTCTTTTGAGGGGAGCCTGGGTGGCTCAGTTGGTGGAGCGTCTGACTTCCTTAGGCTCAGGGCATGAGCTCAGGGTTCATGAGTTCAAACCCTGCATCCGGCTGGCTGCTGTCAGCACGGAGCCTGCTTCGGATCCCTGTCCACCCCACCCCCCCTTCTCTGCACTTCCCCTGATCATGCTCTGTCTTTCAAAAAGAAACATTAAAAAAAAACAAGAAGCAGAACACTCTCCCTTTAAAATGGTTCAAAGTGTACCAGGGTTGGAGAACCGGGAGACCTGGATCCTCTCTGCCAACATACACAGCCACTAGCCCACCGCAGGGTTTCTGCACCTCGGCACCGCTGACATTTCGGGAAAGATCATTCTTTATTGTGGAGGCCGTCCTGTGCCTTGTAGGATGTTTAACTCTGCCTCCGCCCGCTAGACGCCCATAGCACCCCATCCCCCAAGTTGTGACAACAACTAATGTCTCTAGACAGGACATCACCCCTGGTTGAGAAGCACAGTCCTGCTTAGACAGGCTTAGCTCTGGAGAAACTAAAGATCTTGTAATAAATCAGACTGAGGGTTCCATAATGATAAATAACAACAACAACAACAATAATAATAATAAGGGAGGAGGAGGCTGGGTTTGGTGGGGCAGGTGGAGGAGAGGGTCCCAGGAGGAGAGGGTCCCAGCCTGCTCACTGAAAACTCCCACCCTAGACAGGCAGACTGCAAAAAAGCCCTCCAGGAACAGCCTATAGGCACAAGGCGCCTTTTGGGAGCCAGGAGAGAGGCCCAGAGGTGCTGAGGGAGGCTTGGAAAATCAGGTCACCTGACCCTGGGCACCGTCCTCAAATCTCTGCATGAGCCACAGCTCCAGGGACCTTTAACCCTGGGTTTATCCTTTCTCCTCCCCGCCTCCCCCCACAACTAAAATATTGGAGAATTCTTACTTACCCTCTTCTTCAACGAGGCCATTCCTGTCCTGGTCTGGGCTTGCAAACGCTTTCCTGGTAACATTTTTCTGGATAAACCCACCTGGGAGGAGAAGGCTTTGTGGTTGAAACTGCCAGGTTCTGAGAGACACAGAGACCCCCTAAAGGGTTTTTTTTTTTTTTTCTCTTGTTTTTCACTGGCGATGTAGCCCAACCTAAATCAGTGCCTGGGGCCCTGATCCGCCTTCTGCCTGAAAGTTGCTTATAGATGAGTTACAGGTGTGTGTGCCCGAGGCTTGTGTTTACCAGGTGCAATTTACTTGACATTAACCATTTTATTTTTTTTAATTTTTTTTAACGTTTATTTATTTTTGAGACAGAGAGAGACAGAGCATGAACAGGGGAGGGGCAGAGAGAGAGGGAGACACAGAATGTGAAACAGGCTCCAGGCTCTGAGCTGTCAGCACAGAGCCCGACGCGGGGCTTGAACTCACGGACCGTGATATCATGACCTGAGCCGAAGTCCGACGCTTAACCGACCAAGCCACCCAGGCGCCCCGACATTAACCATTTTAAAGTGAACAATTCAGCGGCATCAGGCGCTCGCAATGTTGTACAACCACCACCCACTGCCTCTATCTAGTTCCAAAACGTGTTCGTCACCCCAGAATGAACCCCCATACCGTTGCTCCCCAAGACATTGCTCCCGATAACCTCCCCCTGTTTGTCCTGTCAACCGCCAGGTCTCACAGCTCAGAGCCTGGAGCCTGCTTCAGATTCTGTGTCTCCATCTCTCTCTCTCTCTCTCTCTCTCTCTCTCTCTCTCTCTCTGTGCCTCCCCCCGCTTGTGCTCTGCCTCTCTCTCTCTCTCAAAAACAAACATTAAAAAATTAAAAAAACAAAGGGGCACCTGGGTGGCTCAGTCAGTTAGGCGGCCAACTTCGGCTCAGGTCATGATCTCGTGGTCCGTGAGTTCGAGCCCCGCATCAGGCTCTGGGCTGACAGCTCAGAGCCTGGAGCCTGCTTCATATTCTGTGTCTCCCTCTCTCTGCCCCTCCCCTGTTCATGCTCTGTCTCTCCCTGTCTCAAAAATAAATAAATGTTAAAAAAAAATTAAAAAAAAATTAAAAAAACACACAGGGGTTTGAGTATCTGTTGTCAATTCTTTCGGTTATATACCTAGAAGTGGAGTTGCTGAGTCATAGGGTAATTCTATGTTTATCTTTTTGAGGAGCTGCCATACTGTTTTCCACAGTGGTAGGGCCATGTTTCGTTTCCACCAGCAACGCATGAGGGTTCCTATTTCCATATCCTTGCCAACACCTGCTTGTTTGTTTGTTTTTTAAGTTATGGCCATCCTAGTGGTGTCTGAAGGGATTTGGGGTTTTATTTATTTATTTATTTTTTAGCTTTAAGTAAACTCTATGCCCAATGTGGGGCTCGAACTCACAACCCCGAGATCAGGAGTCTCTACTGACTGACCCAGCCAAACACCCCCGGGTTTGAGGTTTTTATGGGATATATACGGAATATTTTAATTAAGGAAATCAACTAGCCTCTTCTAGAGAATTCAAAGCATCTGTGGTTAGAGGTGGTTATCACAAAGAGACTTAGAACTATTTTTTTAATGTTTATTTATTTTAGAGAGAGAGAGACAGAGAGAGAGAGAGAGCATGCGCAAGTGGGGGAGGGGCAGAGAGAGATGGAGACACAGAATCCAAAGCAGGCTCCAGGCTCCAGGCTCTGAGCCATCAGCACAGAGCCCGATGCAGGGCTCGAACCCACGAACCGCAAGATCATGACCCGAGCTTAAGTTGGATGCTTAACTGACTGCACCACCCAGGCGCCCCTCAAATAGACTTTTTAAATTTATATGCTACCTCCAGGCACGATGGGATGTTAGTGGCAGCTTGAAGGAAGCAATACTTCGGATTTACAGACCTGGCCACAGATAGCAAAGGAATGCCCTCATTTCCGCCCACCGATTATAAGTTATTTCTAATTCACAAAGAGGCCTCAGTTAAAGATGTCAACATTAATAACAATAATGTCTAGAATTTATTGAGTGCTTGACCACACGTCAGATACTGGGCATCTATTGTATGAAACGGCTTCCATTTTTTATCTTCGTATTATAAATGAACTGCCTCAAGGTAAATGGCTATTAAATGGGCATTAAATGGCCATTTGGTATCCTGAAGTTGGTAAGTGGCCAAGCAGAAGCTGAATCTGGGAAGTCTGAGCCCAGGGACTGTGCACTTAACCCGTGACCTTGTGCTGTCTCTTGAGGCATTCTGTTCCCTTACATCCCGATGCTACAGGAAGAGCCGTGGTATCCATGGCGGCCTCAGTTTCCTTATGTGAAAGCAAGAGGATGGGACTGAGTGGTCCTCTCTGATACCCCAGGACTCTCCCCATCTGGGGAAGAGATCAGAGCCCATCACCTCTGCAGCTGGAAAGAAGAACGTTGATGACTTTTGGGGAGACAGAGTCGGTCGTCACCGTGGCTGGGCTAAGAAGTAACACGCCAGAGTAAGTCTCTTTCCTGGAGTGCCCACTCTCCCTCTGCTAACACTTGAAACCAAAACCAAGCCTGAGAGGTTGGGATCTGTCCTCAGAAACAGGCACAGGAACGGGGGAGAAGGAGGTCCCCTGTTCTGGGCCTGTCTCTGTGCTGGCCCATCCACACACATGGTCTGGGGACCGGAAATGCACTCTTGGTCACCATCCCAGGGGCTGATTGCTCTGGGGGCCCTGCAGACTCTGAAGCCAGCCCGGCCCCAAGCCTGGAATCCGTAACTTCTGGCTGGCAACTGCACGCTCTGTCTAATCAGGAAAAGTGGATCCCTGGACCTTACTGCCTCCACGCTGAGCTCATGCTTTGGTTTAGGTGTTAGGTTTGCAGTCACGGAGGATGGCAAAGAAAAGCCTTTTTGCCTTGTCATTGGGACTCTTTTCAAAGAAAGCCAGAAATAGCCATGCTGGGAAGGGGTTCTGTCCGGGAATGGCAGGGTCCCCCCCCCCCCCCGCCAGGAGGAAGGTCTCAGTGTGGTCTTTTTGAGGAACTCAAAAGGACCTATCTAATTAGCACGTCAGAGAACTTACAAATCCCTCTGTACTTGGCTGGGGTAAGCTTTCTCTTTACCGTGAACAAGCACATACTCCAGAGAGGCAGAAAGATGTTGGCAGAAACCAATAAAAATAGGTGACTTGTCCGGGGGGTGGGGGGTGCCTGGGTGGCTCAGTGGGTTAAGCATCTGACTTTGGCTCAGGTCATGATCTCACCACTTGTGAGTTTGATTCTGTGTCTTCCTCTCTCTCTGCCCCTCCCCCTTGCATACTCTGTCTCTCTGTCTCTGTCTCTGTCTCTGTCTCTGTCTCTCAAAAACAAATACTAAAACATTAAAAAAAAATTAAAATAGGTGACTGGGGTGCCCCACCCCCTCTGGAACTACTTCAGACAAGTCTTACGTGCAATGTCTCAAATTTTCATGTGGAGAAAGCATTATGTGTATTATTTGGGTAATTAAATTTTAATTTTTAAAAAGCCACTCTGTTGGAAACCACCACGGTTTTTCTCCTGCAGTGCTTGGAAACACCCCGATCTTTGTGTTATTCTGTTCTCAAATTCAGGTCTTCCTCCCCTGTTTGGTTTTCTCCATGAACATGATGCCTTTGAAATTCTCTTAGGTGTTGGTTTACTTTTGGGGGAGGTCTGTCTCTCCACTTATCAGAATGCAACCATAATAGCATCCTGTAGACATTACTCTACACCAGGCATCATTTTAAGAGCTTTGTATGTAAATTAAACCATTAAATATCACAACAGACCCTCCCCCCGCCAGGAAGGAATATTCCATTAACATCCCCCATCTTACAAGGGGGGCGTGGGTGGCTCTGTCAGTTAAGCCTCCGACTCTGGCTCAGGTCATGATCTTGTGGTCCATGGGCTCGAGCCCCATATCCGGCTTTGTGCTGACAGCTCAGAACCTGGAGCCTGCTTTGGATTCTCTCTCTCTCTCTCTCTCTCTCTCTCTCTCTCTCTCGGAAATAAATACATATTAAAAGAAATATATCCCCATCTTACAGATGAGGACACTCTGCCCCACACAGGTGAGATGATCTGCCTGATGTCACGGGGCCAGGGTTTAAACTCAGTCACAGACTCTAGAGTCTGGCTCTTCACCACCAGCCATGATGTCACAGAAACCGGCGTGCTGGGCTTAAAGACACATCTCGGAACTTAGTGATCTTTCAGGGCGGACTTGATGATGGCCCGGGGAGCACGTGGTGCTGAGGAGAGAAGAGAGGCAGTTTGACCTGTGTGCAGGGTGTGTGCAGGTGCTCTGCTATCTGCTTATCCCTAGGGTCTGTCCAAAAGGGGTTTGTGAGCCCTCCAGGAAAGGGCTGCTCCCAGGGGCTCCTGGGTACTCCTGGCCCCCAGGGGGTCCAGGAAGCAGGGTGTTGCCTCCTGTGGATTTCTCATTTTTTAAATGACTTTTTTTAATGTCTGTTTATTTGTGAGAGAGTGAGCATGTAAGCAGGGGATAGGCAGAGAGAGGGGGACAGAAGATCTGTGCCGACAGCACACAGCCCGATGTGGGGCTCGAGCTCACGAGCAGCGAGATCATGACCTGAGCCGAAGTGGACACTTAACCGCCTGAGCCACCCAGGCGCCCCTGGATTTCCCACTTTTATCCACCCTAAACTGAGTCCATATAGCACGGACCCCAGCCCTGGCATCCACGTGGGCCAGTGTCAGATGGACCCTCCCAATGGCCACCTCTTGCTGTTTTTGTCTTGAGACAATGCATATGACATTTGCACACGAAACAAGATAAATGGCTGAATCTGGGGAAGGTGCTTGGCCGGATCGAATTTCCTGCGATTTAAGCAGAACGTTTCTTTCAGCTTCTCAAGCCCAGGGCCAAGGACAAAGACAAGTGCTGGGCTGTGCCCTAGGACGCAGGGTGAGCCAAGCTGACGAGCGGGAGGCAGAAGGGAGGGAAGAGCTAGTGAAATGTGCTAACCTGTCCCTGCTGGGTGCAGACAGTGCCGCTGACAAGGCCCACCTGGCCAGCGTCTGGGGCAGAAAGCAATCCTGCCCCGCGCAGCTCGTTTTGTTTTGGAGCAAAGGGACAGGAACACTGTTGACTCAGATGTTTGACCCAGGAAAAGAGGATGGGACTCCTCTGTTTTTTCCCTCCTTCTCAGAGAAAGGGTTCCTGTCTCCTGAGAAATCGGGGTCGCTGCTCCTGTCTGCCCCTGGAGCCACTCCCTGACTTTTGGGTTGGGAGATTTCCAGATTTCCTCCACATTTATGAAGGGAATCTTGTGCTTAATTTTTTTTTTTTTTTTTTTTTTTTTTTTTAGTTTGATAGCTTTTTGGCTTTCTTTTCTTTTCTTTTTTTTTTTTAATTTTTTTTAACGTTTATTTATTTTTGAGACAGAGAGAGACAGAGCATGAACGGGGGAGGGTCAGAGAGAGGGAGACACAGAATCGGAAACAGGCTCCAGGCTCTGAGCTGTCAGCACAGAGCCCGACGCGGGGCTCGAACTCACGGACCGCGAGATCATGGCCTGAGCTGAAGTCGGCCGCTTAACCGACTGAGCCACCCAGGCGTCCCTTTGGCTTTGTTTTCAATTTAAATTTTTTTTAAATTTTTATATTGCCTTAAAACACACAGACTATAAAATGTACCATCTTAACCATTTTTTTTTACATTTATTTATGTATTTTGAGAGAGAGAGAGAGAGAGAAAGTGTGAGAGGGGGAGGGACAGAGAGAGAGACAGAGAGAGAATCTCAAGCAGGCTCTGTGCTATTAGCACAGAGCCCGACTCAGGCCTCGTTCTCACAAACCTTGACATCACGACCTGAGCCAAACTCAAAAGTCACCACTCAACCGAGGAGCCACCCAGGTGTCCCTTAATCATTTTTAAGAGCACAGTTCAGGGGCTCTCTCTCTCTCTCTCTCTTTCCCTTTCCCTCTGCCCCTCTCCCCAGCTCATGCACGTGCTCTCTCTGTAAAATAAAATTAAGGGGCACCTGGGTGGCTCAGTCAGTTAAGCGTCCGACTCTTGATTTCAGCTCAGGTCATGATCTTGCAGTTTATGAGATCGAGCCCCACATGGGGCTCTGTGCTGACAGTGCGGAGCCTGCTTGGGATTCTCTCTCTCACTCTCCCCGCGCCCCCCCCCACCCCATCCCCCATGCCACCAATGAATAAATAAACTTAAAAATAAAAGAGCACAGTTCAGGGGTATTGACCACACTCACACGGCTGTGCAGCCATCACCACTGTCCATCCCCATAACTCTTGGAAACCTGAAAAGCACCTGTTAAAATATAACTCCCCAGTCTTCCCTCCCCTGAGCCCGTACCAACCACCATCCATTCTTCTGTCCATCTTTAGGATTCTGACTTCTCCAGGTACCTCATATAGGTGAAATAATACAACATTTGTCTTTTTGTGACTGCCCTTTTCACTTAGCATAATGCCCCCAAGGTCCCTCCTGCTGGAGCAGGTGCCAGGATGTCCTTCCCCTTTCAGGCTGAATAATAGCCCGTTGTATGGATAGGCCACACTCTGCTTATGGGTTAATTGGTGGATGGATGCTTGCCTTGCTTCCAGGCTATAGCCCTCGTGAATAGTGTTGCTATGAACACAGGTGCACAAATATGCCCCCGGGGCCCCTGCTTTCAATTTTTTTCAGTATATTCCTAGAAGTAGAGTTCCTGGATCATATGTGGCCATTCTATTTTCAATTTTTTGAGGAACCATCATACTGTTTTCCACAACGGCTGCACCATTCCACATTCCCATGAACAGTGTACTAGAATTCTAATTTTTCCCCATCCTCGCCAACAGTTGTCATTTTCTGGTGTGTGTGTGTGTGTGTGTGTGTGTGTGTGTGTGTGTGTGTGTGTTTGATTTAGTAGCCTTCCTAGTGGGTTGGACATAGTATCTCATTGTGGGTTTTTTGTTTATTATTTTTGAGAGACACAGAGCGCAAGTGGGGGGGGGGGAAGGGCAGAGAGAAAGGGAGACACAGAATCCGAAGCAGGCTCCAGGCTCTGAGCTGTCAGCACAGAGCCCGAGGCGGGGCTCGAACTCACAAACTATGAGATCATGACCTGAGCCGAAGTTGGACACTTAACCGACTGAGCCACCCAGGCACCCCCTCATTGTGGTTTTGATTTGCATTTCCCTATGATTAGTGACATTGAGCATCCGTCATTTGTGTGTCTTCTTTGGAGTAGTGTCTGTTCATGTCCCTTGTCCATTTTTAATCGGATCGTTTGGGGGTTTGGCCCTTGTGGTTACTGAGGTATAGGAGTTCTTTATGTATTCTGGATACTAACCCCTTATCAGATGAACGGTTTGCAAATATTTCCCCCCATTCCGTGGGTCGTCTTTTCACTCTGGCACACAGAAGTTTTAGTTTTGTGGTGGTCCGATGTATCTGTTTTTCCCTTCGTTGTCTGTGGTCGTGCTTGATTTGTACAAAAACGGTTTTCTCAGAAACCACCGTGGTTATTCTCCTGCAGTGCTTTGCAAAGTTCTGCCACCTGTGTCACTGTGTTTTCCTAGGAAGGTCTTTCTTCCGAGTGATTCCCACGGGTCTGCCTTCTGTCCATCCTGGGAGACAGAGTTGGTGGCCTGCACCAAAGGGACCGGTCCATATACACAAGCTTCCCCACTAAGGTGGCGGTTCGCCTGCAACCCCCCCCCCCCCCACCCAGTGGCCCACATGGATCCTGAAATCTCCCAATTAATCACTGTTCTGAGTTAGGACCCCTTGGGGAAAGGCAGACTGTTCCTAGGACCACGGACGGCTCTTGGACCCCCGTCAGGCACGAAGTCCTGGGAGGTGGGCTTCCCATGAATGCTGGGCATGATCTCAGCACTAAGACCAACCCCGGACAGACGTTCAGCTCCCCCAATATCGCCCCAACCAGAGGCAGAGAAAGCTCCAGAAAAGGCCTCTTGATCCTTCTCTGCTGGCTCTCGCTTCTGCCTTCTGGGCTCACGGTTCTCCACATGCACATTCCCTCAGGGGGCCTTGAAAACGGCTCATTCTGGCCATTCTTTTCCATTCTGGCACTTAATCATTTACTGCCATAGACAGAATCTATTTTGAACTGCCTTTTTTTGTCTGCTTGCTTCATATATGTGGGTCTCCTGTGGGCTCCACGGCAGAGATGCTTCATCCCCTGGCTCATTCTCAGAAACACAGCCAGCCACGTGGGGAGAACTGCTCTCAGGCACAGATGGCACCCGCAGTGGAGACGACAGCACTCTGGTTCCCTTCCACCTGCACCGTGGGACCAAGGCCAGCTTCCCGGCCCGCCTTCCAAATCAGAAAGAGCTGACCACAAAGTTCCTTTCAAAGCCACTTGCCTGCAGCCCTGGACCTTGAAAACACATCCCACAGTTGTTTTCTGTTCCCTGGGCTGGGATTTTGGTGGCTTGTAGACTGGCGTCTCTTCAAATTCGGATTCTTATACACTACCACTCAGTGATGCTGGTCTCTGGCCAGCTGATTTGGGGGTGGGGGTGGGAGTAGGGGCTTCCGGAGCAAAAGCCGTGTGCTCTCTCTGGGTCGGGTCCTGAACTGCTGTGCGGGGGGGGGGGGGGGGGGGGGGGCAGGGGGGCAGGATCTGGGGAGCTGGACTGTCATCCAGACTCAAGGGTATTTGCTGTATGGCCATCCACGAGGGCCCGCTGCACTTCGGGGGACCCTGGGGTCTTGTCACTCCCCTACACTCTGCAATAACTATTTTAAACTCCGCCTCTGATTCCTGTTCCCTCCCACTCAGCCAGGGACCTTGCCTCCCACTTCACAGAGGTGGTAAAACCTTCAACCAGAAACGCCCAGTGCCCCTCCCCCAAACACACAGACTGCCTTCACCTGCCCCGCCCTCCGCTATATCTGCTCTGCTGAGTCTGCACCCCACCCAGGACTGCTCCCCACCCAGCCTTCTCCCCACCACTTTCCCTGTGTCCACAAGATCCTCCCCAAAACAAAACCCATAAAGCCCTCCCTGGGCCCCTCACCCCTTCTAGCTAACACCAGCTTTCTGTCTTCCTTTTGCAGCCAAACTCCCCAAAAGATCTAAACTTACTTCCTCCCAGGGGCGCCTGGGTGGCTTAGTCGGTTAAGCCTCCGACTTCGGCTCAGGTCATGATCTCACGGCTCGTGAGTTCGAGCCCCGTGTCGGGCTCTGTGCTGCCAGCTAGGAGCCTGGAGCGTGTTTTGGATTCTGGGTCTCTCTACCCCTCCTCCACTCATGCCATGTGTCTCTGTCTCTTTCTCAAAATAAATAAACAAACATTAAACTTACTCCCTCCTATCTTCCACTCTCTGAAGAGTCCCACTTTCTCAGCATCACTAGAGTCGGGGGCATCTCAGTCCCTTCTCACCTGTCCTCTTGGCCAGAGAGACGCCAGAAGGTTCTCTTTGCCCAGCTGGCAAAGTCGCCCCCGCCTCATTAGAGCTACTCTTCTGCATCTCCTTTGGAGGCTCTCTTCCTGCACCGGGCTGGGCACCGTCTTCGATATCCTCGCACACCCCACCCCTGCCCCATGACACCGGTTACGGTCAATTCCCATGACTCGTGGTCCTTATGTTCGATACAGAAACTGCACACTGAATTAGCAGATACCAAACCCCTGCTCTCAGGGAAAATACAAGGTGAGCTTCCTTCCAGCCTCGGATCACATTTTCACCAACCGATCAATACATAACCTCATTGTGTGTGGGTTTCTGTTTAAAGACACCGTGTTTCATGTCTGTTGTTGGCTCATTAACAGTGAACTTGGGACCGACCGCACTGTATCTCCTGCCTGAATGAAGATTATCTAACCAACACACGTATTTTCTCCATACTGTGCCCCACAGGTTTCTTGCACTTGGGAACACCTTGGCACTGTATGCGTGGGGCCATCTGAAAGAGCCTAGTCACCAACAAAAAAGCACAGATATGCAAAAAACGGTGGCATGACACAGACCTTGAGAGGGACCTTATGAACAGTGCCAGCTGCAGCGAAAAGACAGAGCCCCCTTGTTCCATCTGTCCGAATGAGGACATCGGGAGACTTCAATTTTTCACCCTCTTGGGACGTCTGTGAACGACTGCAAGACGCTGTGAGGGTTGGGGGCGGGGAGGGGGTGACAGATCAAAGTAGCAAGCAGGCAAACTCACAAGTAGGGACTCCCTGAATCACGAGCACGGACTAGACACCCAGAAGCTGATAGTCACGGGCTGAGCGTCTTCCTTCTCGGACCTGGCTGTGCCCTGCACAGCTGGTGTGGCACATCTCGATGGAATTACACATTTAACTGTCCAAATTGTCCCCTTGAGCTTGTCCCCCTTAAACTGGGTCTGGTTCCAGTTCTGTCCCCTCCTTAGGAATGGAGCCACCATCCAGCCTGTCACCAAGAGTCATGGCCGACGCCTCCCCCTCCCCCCCAACACCTCAGAGTCCATCCATCCTAGGCCTTGGTGAGTTTATATCCCTCCTCTCCACCACCACTGCCCAGCCAGGTGAACTGACCTGGTTCAAGTGTGGATTAACCGACCTGGTTAAGTGTCTGACTCTTGGTTTCAGCTCAGGTCATGATCTCACAGTTCGTGAGACTGAGTCCCACGTCGGGCTCTGTGCTGACGGTGTGGAGCCTGCTTGGGATTCTCTCTCTCTCCCTCTCTCTCTCTCTGCCCCTCCCCTGCTCTCTTGTGTGTGTGTGATCTCTTTCTCTCTCTCAAAATAAATAAATAAACTTAAAAATAAATAAATAAAATATTTTTTAAAACCTCTGTTTTTTTTCATATGGAAGTTTATAGTTTCTTTTTTCTAAATTTTTTTTATTGTTTATTTTTTTTGAGAGAGAGCGAGAGTGAGCCAGCAAGCAGGGGAGGGGCAGAGAATGAGGGAGACACAGAATCTGAAGCAGGCTCCAGGCTCTGAGTGCTCAGGACAGAGTCCAACTCGGGGCTCGAACTCACAGACCACAAGATCATGACCTGACCTGTAGTCGGCCGCCCATCAACTGAGCCTCCCAGGTGCCCCATGGAAGTTTGTAGTTTCACACAAACACACCTATTTTTACTTTACATGTATCTATAATATATGTGTGTGTGTGTGTGTGCTGTCTTCTCTTCTAAGGACACCAGCACTGGATTAGAGCCCACCCTGCTCCAATATGACCTCATCTTAAACTTACATGTTAATTACATCTGCAAAGACCCTACTTCCAAATGTCACACGAACAGGTACGGAGGGTGGGCGCTAGGACATTAGCATATCTTTTGGGGGGATACGGTTCAACCCCCAACCCAATAAAAAGCATCCATCTCCATTAAGAGGTTCCCCATTGGGGTGCCTGGGAGGCTCAGTCGGTTGAGCGTCCGACTCTTGATTTCCGCTCAGGTCGTGATCTCACGGGTCATGAGTTCAAGCCCTGCATTGAGCTCTGTGCTGACAGTGCGGAGCCTGCTTGGGATTCCCTCTCTCTCCCTCTGTCGGTTCCTCTGTGCTTGTGGTTTTTTTCTCTCTCTCTCTCTCTCTCTCTCTCAAAATAAATAAATAAATAAACTCATAAAAAAAGTTTTCAGAGAGAGGTTCACGTTTTACTCTGCGCCCCTTGTCTTGGGTGCTGTTTGTGAGCCACGCCCTGAATAAAGCAGAGTGTGGTATCTGTCCATCCTTAGTCTGTTCATGGACAGCAGCCTAGTTTGGGGGTGTGATGTGTGGCTTCTGCATCCGTTTGACCATCCCCAGTGGACTCAGAGCTGGATCACCTGGCTGAAAGACCCCACTCTTTCGCTCTTCCCAGAGACCCCCTGGCTGTTTCCAGCCACCCTCAAGACGCCCTCTCTGATTCTGAGGACTGATTAGGCTCAGCTAATCAAAGTGCCAAGCCACCTTTGACAAGGGATTTATTTTTTAATTTATTTTTACTTAACAAATACACATGCAGAGTGTTTTGTGTGACTCAAATGCTAGTCTGAGAGTTTTAAAAATGTTAATTCGTTACATGTCTATTTTTATCTCAATAAAAAATAAATGACATTTCAAAAAGAGATGTCAGCTCATTGAATCCTTCAGCCTCATGAAGTGGGAACTGCTGTTATCTAGCTTTTTCAGATGGGGAAAGTGGGGCACAGAGAAGTCAAGGAACTGGCCCATAGACACACAGCGAGGGAGCGATGGAGCTGGATTGGAACCCAGCCAGTTGGGCTCCACAGTTGGCACTCTTTGTCCCCACCTTATGAGGTGACTGAGGCTTCATCATCTCTACCCCTTCTCTCTCAGCCCAGGTCTAATCGACCTGCTCATCCTGCTGGCTCCGCCTTCAAGGAAAATTCTTTTTTTTTTTTTTTTTTAAAGTAGGCTCCATGCCCAAGGTGGGGCTTGAACTCACAACCCAGAGACCAAGAGTCGTGTGCTCTACCAACTAAGCCAGCCGGGCACAAGCCCCACCTTCACAACTCATCCTGCACCTGACCCTTCTCACTCTCCCCCATCCCTGCACCCCATTGCGGGTCTCTGTCCCCTCCCTCCTGGAGGACAGCAATCACTTTTTTCATTTTTAAAGTTTATTTATTTATTTTGAGAGAGAGAGAGAGAGAGAGAGAGAGAGAGAGAGAATCCCACACAGGCTCTGCACTGACAGCACAGAGCCCGACGCAGGGCTCGAACTCGTGAACTGTGAGATCGTGACCTGAGGGGAAACCCAGAGGCGCACGCTTAACCGCTTACCCGACTGAGCCGCCAGGCAGCAGTCACGTCCTTACCGGTCTCCCTGCTTCCACCCCTCCCCTGCCTCTGTCTTCCCCAGGCTCTGTCACACAGCAGCTCACATGGCAGCCAGATGTCCTTTTAAAAATGGAAGTCTTGGAATAACGTTCTGATTCATGCCACACTGTGGGAGAGCCTCGGAAACATTCTGCCAAGTGAGAGAAGGCAGACACAGAAAGAGAAACAGTGTATGATTTCCCTTCCCTGTGCAATCTCGAGAGTAGATGAATTTGCAGACGGCGGTAGAATAGGGGCTCCCAGGGGCCGTGTTGGGCACAGCAGTAGGGGAGTTGTTGCTGAATGGGTGCAGGGTTTCTGTTCGGGGGGATGAAAAGCTTTGGGACATGGATAGTGGTGACGGGTGTACGATATCAAGAATGCAACAAATGTCCCTGATCGGTGTGCACATGAATATGATTAACGGGGCAGATTTTATGTCGTGTCTGTTTTGCCACACTTGTGAAAATTAATAATGTACTAAGGGCGCCGGGGTGGCTCAGTCAGTTAGTTAAGCGTCTGACTTCGGCTCAGGTCCTGATCTCGCGTCTTGAGTTTGAGCCCCGCGTCGGGCTCTGCCCTGACAGCTCGGAGCCCGGAGCCTGCTTCGGATTCTGTGTCTCCCTCTCTCTCTGCCCCTCCCCCACTCGCGCTCTGTTTCTCAAAAATGAATAAAAGTTAAAAAAAATTTTGAAAATTAATAATGTACCAAATAAATAGCATGCCAACACCTTTAAAATTATACATTTTAAATAAGTGAATTGCATGGTCATGAATTATACCTCAGTAAAGCTGTTTTTTTGCATAAATGGGTTACCTTATCTGGGATCAGTGCCCTCCTGGGATGAAATCCTAGACTTGACCAGGCCCTTGGTGATCTGCTGCCCCCAGTGCCCTTCTCAATGTCTCCCCATTCTTCACTTGCTCCTCAAATCACTTGGGCCACTTAGCTGTTCCTCTAGGGTACCAAGGACACCTCTACCCCAGGGCCTTTGCACGTGCTCTACCCCCTGCATGGAACTCTTCCCTCAAGTATCTGCACTGTCCACTCCTACTTCCTTCATCTCCCTCCCCAAATGTCATTTAAGGCACCTTCCTTAACCAGTAAAATAGCAGACACACAACCCCGTCACTATCTGCTTTTTATCTTGCTTTATTTTCTTCTCAGCACATTTCACCATCTGAATATTAAAAACGTTTTAAAAAAAAACCCCAAATCCTCTGTCTCCTCCAACTGGGAGCTTAATGCTGTGAGAGGAGGGAGTTTGTTTTAGCTCTCAGCCCCTCAAAGAATGCCTGGTCCCCATAGGTGCTTAAGTAAGATTTGTTGAGACAATAAAGAGCTGCAAAGCATTTCAGCTTGTGGGTGCTACATAATGTCTTTTGCTATTATCAACAATGTTGCGACAAATACCCTTGTATCCAGGTCTTGGGTACTCGGTAGAGTTCTCCCGTGGGACAAATTTCTCACCAATGGAACTGATGCCTCGAAGGCATGTGCATGTTTTGGCTTCCTAGATGTTGCCAGATTGCCTTCCGAAGGGGGCATCAGCCATCCCATGGCTGACCACCCCGCTGAGACAGAGAAACTGGAGGGATTTCACGGAGGACTGCCTTTTTTCCTCCTTTCCCTGCTTCGGATTCTCCCGTGATGGGCACCCACACGTGTATGTGTGGTACAGACAATGTGTCTTCCTTGTAAAGGTCAAGGAGTTAATGATTTCTTTGGAGTTTTCCAGCACAATGTATAACATCTGAGGAGTGACTGGGCAAGGTCCTCATGTACCTTTTCCCAGAGCACTGACTCACCAAGACTCCTGACTCCAGGGCATAAGTGGCTTATAGAGGACACCTCAACACTCATTTTTGTTTTGACCAGTTCCTGGATGCCTGAGAAGACACACACACTGGACCACAGTCCTCAATAAAAACCCCAGACCCCAAGCAAAGGCAAGACTCTGTCTCTTTTCCTTTCTGAGTCTTCCAGATGCTCTGTCTATTTCTGCGTTCTCTCTACGCCTTCCATAAACTCTGCTCTCACTCTCTCTCTGCTTATGTTTGAGTTCTATCCTGCACGAAGCCAACAACACCCTATTGGCTGGTCCCGCAGGACCCCCACTGGCCACCCTCCATCACCACCAACCACTGTAGACTTTCCTACGGCCTAAGTAATGATGTGCCATCTTTTATCTTTGCTAACCTGAGAGGTGGGAAGTATTTTTTTTTTTCCTTCTAGTTTTAACCTGTATTTCTCACTCTGAGTGAGGTTGATCACTCTGAGTTGCTTTGCTCTTGCTTCCAGGAACAAGGTCTAAGCCCTTGGAATGTCCTGTCTTAGAAGAGTGTGTTTCTTTACCTGGGGGCCTCAGACCACGCCAGAAAGTGTAACAATGTGATTTAGACTTGGCCACACAGTGTCAGTTCAGCCTCTGGAGGGGCTGGAGACTGCCCGTCAACCACCTGGGGAGTCTATCACGTCCGTGTGTTGGAGCCCCAATAAAGTCCCTGGACACCAAAGCCTGGAGGGGCTTCTTTGGTGGGCAGTACTCCGTGTATGTTGCCACATGTCGTTGCTGGGAGATGTTAGCACTCTCCTTGACTCCACTGGGAGGGGACAGCTGGAATTAATTCTCTTGGACCTTGCCCCAGGAGCCTCTGCCCTTGGCTGACCTTAATATGTATCCTTTTGCTGCCATAAACCATAATCATGAGTGTCATGGCTTTGCTGAGTTCTCTGAGTCATTCTGGCAAATCATTGAACTTGAGGTTAGTCTCAAGGTGCCCCAAACTTGAACTTATCCTTGCAAAAGTTTGGTGGCCCATATAGGCACCTGTGTCTGTTGCCCTCTGCCTGCCTTTTGGGGCCTTCTACTGGTTCCAGTCCTGTGTCAACCATAGCAATTTGAGCTCCTGCTCTGTCTCATGGGGTTCTTGGAGACCCTCTGGGGTGTGGCCAGGGAGCACCTTCCCAAGCTGGTTTGAGACTTAAAATCTCGATGCACTGAAGTGCTCAGCTGGCCAGGCCACTCCTTAAAGCTGTGGATGACTGAAAACGGGCCACACGTCCAAAAGGAGAACGGCAAAATCAATTATGGTACATCTACCAGATGGGATGTTACGCAGCTCTTAAAAATAACAACCACGAGGACCGCAGCAATATATTTAAAAAAAAGTGCCCACAACGCTTAAAACAAGCAGAATCCAAAGCTCTATCTGTGCCGACCGGAACCTATAAACATGCGCCTGCAGGTGAACAGAAACCGGAGGGAACGTAGAACGGAGCAGAGGGTGGTGTGGATGATTTCCCCCTTGTTTTGTCCTTTGGTGGTGGTGGTGCAATTGATCGGATGGAGAGAGAGAATGAGTTCAGAGCCCCCCAAGGAGGGAGAGGCTGTGGACCTCACGCCTCTGCCCTGAAGGGCTGCCAGGGAGGGGGCTTGGTGGCTTCTGCAACACTCTGCACTCGGCAGGGGGGCGGGTGGGGAGGGCGGGGCACCTTGCAGGGAGCAGGTTATGCCGATGTGCTTCCTGGTCCACCCAAGTTCACGGCTGCCATCTGGACCTGTGTTTCCCTCAGCGTGATACATGTCCCACCTAATTTCAATACAAGTGGTGTGTGTGTGTGTGTGTGTGTGTGTGTGTGTGTGTGTGATGGTGATTTTCTACCATGGTAAAATACACCCAGCATAAAATTTCCCATTTTCGCCATTTATTAAGAGTACAGTTCAGTGGCATTAAGTATGTTCACATTGTCAGGCAACCATCACCACTGTCCATCCAGCAGAACCTTTCCATCTTCCCAAACTCTGTCCCCACCAAACAACCCTCCAACCCCTTTCCTCCAGGCCCTGGCACTCGCCATCCTACTTTCTGTCTCTGTGGATCTGACTCCTCTGGGAACCTCATCTAAGGGGAATCATACAATATTTGCCCTTCTCAAAAATTTTTTTACTGTTTATTTTCGAGGGGGAGGGGAGGAGCAGAGAGGGCGGGAGACCCAGAATCCAAGCAGGCTCCGGGCTCTGAGCTTCAAAGGGCAGGCCTACGCCGGCCAACTCCCTCTTGTTCTGTGTCCTTCACCTTGACCACGCCTCCTCCCCTTGAGTAACCACCTCCCCCCCCACCTGCCTAACAGGACTCAGACCCTTCCCCCAGCCAATTGGCTGAGGCCACAGCCATTACCTCACCAACTGCCCCTAGGCCCCAATAAAACCTTTGTCCTTTTGAAACTCGCTCTCTCTCCCTGCTATCTCACCCCTGCGTCGGTGCAGGTAGGGGATTGACCTTGAGCTAGCTCGAATAAAGGCTCTTTTGCTTTTACGTCGGACTCGGCTCCCTGGCGGTCTTTGGGGATCACGAATTCTGGGCGTAACAAGCTGTCAGCACAGAGCCCGACGCGGGGCTCGAACCTGTGAACTGTGAGATCATGGCCTGAGCCGAAGTCGGTCGCTTAACCGACTGAGCCACCCAGGCGCCCCAAATTGCCCTTTTGTAACTGACTTATGGCACTCGGCACACCGCCCTCAAGGTACATCCGTGCTGTAACGTGTCAGAATTTTCCTCCTTTTTAAGGCAGAATAACATTCCACTGTGTGGGTATACTGCATTTTGGGTATGCGATCATTTGTGATGGATGTTTGAATTGTTTCCACCTTTTGGCTCTTGTAAATAATGCTGCTGGGAACATGGGTATACAAATATCTGTTTCAGTCCCTGCTTTCGACTCTTTTGGGTACCTACCCAGAGTGGAATCGCCAAGACAAGTGGGTTTGGTTTTTTATATACCTAGTTAGGTATTCACTTAATGCGTTGATTCGGTTACACAATAGAGGTCTGTGAGCAACGACCACATGCCCGATAGTACTTCTAAGCCCTGGGGATACAGATCAGTGAACAAAACCAAAAACCTGCCCTCACGGAATGTACATTCTAAAGAGGAGAGACAGACAATAGACAAACGAGCATAAGTAAAATACACAGAATGTGAGAACGTGATAAGAACGAACAGAAATGAGAACAAGAAAGGCAGGGTGGACGTTTGGGAAATGTTGCTAAAAAATACTAAAATACAGGGGCGCCTGGGTGGCTCCGTCCGTTGAGCATCCGGCTTTGGCTCAGGTCATGATATTGCAGTTCACAAGTTTGCGTCCCACATCGGGCTCTGTGCTGACAGCTCAGAGCCAGGAACCTGCTTCGGATTCTGTGTCTCCCTCTCTCTCTGCTCCTTCCCCTGCTCGTACTCTGTCTCTGTCTCTCTCTCTCAAAAATAAACATTAAAAAAAAAACTAAAATACAAAGCTTTTTTCTTCCTTCCATGGTCTCTCTCTTGACCATAGAGACCATGGTGTTTTTCATTTGCTACTTCACTTGATCTTAGCCAAAAGGCCGAGAAGCGATTTTCATTTGCTACTTAACATCTTTCTAAGTAAAACTCAAAAATCTACCTCCAGCTCACGGATGAGTAAGGATTGAAAGGAAAAGGACTTGAGGTTGCCTGATCTTTCTCTTTCCTTCGATGCCATCATTTGCAAGACAGGTGGGTGGCTAACATGGGAAGTCACACAGGAAGGAACAGGTGATAGGGTTCCTTGGTGGTTCATGATTCTTAAACCACCATTGCCCACCTTCTGCATGTGAAGCAAGCTCCGATGTGAATAGAAAGCGTGGCCTCTCTAGACTGTCAGGATCCCCACTTATTTTTTTTTTTTCAACGTTTATTTATTTTTGGGACAGAGAGAGACAGAGCATGAATGGGGGAGGGGCAGAGAGGGAGGGAGACACAGAATCGGAAACAGGCTCCAGGCTCTGAGCCATCAGCCCAGAGCCCGATGCGGGGCTCGAACGCACAGACCGCGAGATCGTGACCTGGCTGAAGTCGGACGCTTAACCGACTGCGCCACCCAGGCGCCCCTGGATCCCCACTTATTAAGTATTTTGTGTCACATGCTTATCATGCCCTAGCTTTGGATCCCAAGGAACTGCCCTGCACTGTGGGTCTGTTGGAGCACCAGCTCTTAAGCAAACTGGTGTCAAACAACCACAAGCGCACTTGTTTCTGGAACCTCTTTTGTTCACGGGCATGCTTCAAAGCCCCATGAAACCTCACTCAACAAACACAAGTTCAAAGATAAAATTATAAAGAGTTTCAAAATGGGGGCACCTGGGTGGCTCAGTTGGCTGAGCGTCCAACTTCGGCTCAGGTCGTGATCTCGTGGTTCGGGAGTTTGAGCCCCACATCAGGCTCAAAGCTGTCAGCACAGAGCCCATTCAGATCCTCTGTTCCACCCCACTCCCGCCTCTCTGCCCCTCCCCCACTCGCATGCACACGGGTTCTCTCTCGAAAATAAATAAAACATTAAAAAAAAACAACAAGGAGTTTCAAAATGGTGAGAACGGAGTATTAAACCAAACATGGGACTCCTCTGAGCGTGGGGCCAACTGCACAGGCTGTTGTTGGTTCACAACCCTCCTGGGAGCTCCCCTGGTGTGATGTGAAGTCAGCCCCTATACTTGGAAGCAGAGAGAGACCAAAGGAAGAGGCAGGCTACTCCAAGGAGGTAGGGGGCAGTTGCTTTTTGTTTTATTTTCTTTTATTAAGTTTTATTTATTTTTGAGAGACAGAGACAGAGCATAAGCAAGGGAGGAACAGAGAGAGGGAGACACAGAATCCGAAGAAGGCTCCAGGCTCGGAGCTGTCAGCACAGAACCCGATGCGAGGCTCAAACCCACGAACTGTGAGATCACGACCTGAGCCAAAGTCAGAGGCTTAACCGACTGAGCCACCCAGGCGCCCCTAGGTGACAGTTTTAATAAGCAAAGGGAACCCACGTACGAGGTTGTCTTGGGTAGCACGTGTCCCTAGGCTGCCTGACAAGTCTTAGAGGTTTATAAAGAAGCCTTAACTGTGTTCAGTCGTGTATACCGTGCAGGTGTTCTCAACCCCACATCACTGTCTCAAGACTATGACCTCAGAGCAGCTTCTGAGAACAGGAAAGGCAAGTGGAACCCACATTCCAAGGACAGGGCAGGGGGTGAGGGGCCTCTGAGTACCCTGGTCCAGCCCATGGGTCACTCAGCAGGCAAATTTTTTTTCAATGACATTCCTTGACAGTCACTCACCCACGAAGCCACCCCTGGTCTGTAGACTTGGCCTGGAGTAGGCAGCTTCAGAATGCAGCGAGGAAGGAGACGGTTTGGGAGGGAGAGGACACACAGGTGACAAGGGCTGTGGTCAAGGGCATTTATTCTGATGGCACTATGAACACTTACAGAAAACCGATAGCCCCCGGGGTGGGAGCCGATCCTGCTCCCCCACTGGTGTGCACACAAGGAGAAATTGCAAAACATAAAAAAATGCCCATTGGGGATTCGGTTCAGAGATCAGCCACCATTACAGCAAAGAACCACCTCTCGCTGCCCAGAAGGGCAGGCAAGAATACATTGGGCTGAAAAAGTGAAAGGGTGACATCGCTCAGTGCAGGCGAAGATGTGGGGAAACAGGGACTCGCCCCCTACTGGGGGCTGTAGAAACTGCCTCATTCGCTTGAACAATTGGCAATCCCTGGGGACTGGAGGTTGCTCACACCACATACCCCAGAACTTGTGTTTCTAGACACATTCCAGAGAGAATCTCTCACGTGGGGAACCAGAAGCAAGGTGCAAAGGTGTTCATTGCAGCACTGAGCGTAATAGCAAAAAATTAGTAGCAGTATAAATGACCATAGTTCTTTTTTTTTTTTAATCTAAGCTAGTTACCATGTATTGTAGTCTTGGTTTCAGGAGCAGAACCCAGTGATCTGTCACTTACATATAACACCCAGTGCTCATCCCAACAAGTGCCCTCCTTAACGCCCATCGCCCATTTAGCCCATCCCCCACGCACCGCCCCTCCATCGACCCTCAGTTTTTTCTCTTTGTTTAAGGGTCTCATATGGTTTGCCTCCCTCTCTGTTTTTATCTTATTTTCCCCTCCCTTTCCCTGTGTTCATCTGTTTCGTTTCTTAAATTCTGCATATGAGTGAAATCATATAATATGTCTCTTCCTCTGACTTAGTTCACTTGGCAAAATACCCTCTAGGTCCATCCACGTTGTTGCAAATGGCAAGATTTCATTCTTTTTGATCGGAGTAATACTCCATTGTGTGTATATACCACATCTTTATCCATTCATCAAGCGGTGGACGTTCGGGCTCTTTCAATACTTTGTACGGAGTACTGCTCCCTCGTAGATAATACTGCCGTAAGCATTGGGGTGCATGTGCCCCTTTGAATCAGCATTTTTGTATCCTTTGGATAAATACCTAGTAGTGCAATTACCAGGTCGGAGGGTAGTTCCATTTTTAATCCTTTGAGGAACCTCCATCCTGTTTTCCAGAGTAGCTGCACCAGTCTGCATTCCCACCAGCAGCGCAGAAGGGTTCCCTCTTCTCCGCATCCTCACCAACGTGGTGTTGCCTGAGTTGTTCCTGTTAGCCATTCGGACAGGTTCGAGGTGGTATCTCATTGTGAAATGACTATACTTTTTAACAACCAAAACGGAATATTAAAATAAAGGACTTTAAGGGGCGCCTGGGTGGCTCAGTCGGTTAAGCCTCCGTCTTCAGCTCAGGTCACGATCTCACGGTCCGTGAGTTCGAGCCCCGCGTCCGGCTCTGGGCTGATGGCTCAGAGCCTGGAGCCTGCTTCCGATTCTGTGTCTCCCTCTCTCTCTGCCCCTCCCCCATTCATGCTCTGTCTCTCTCTGTCTCAAAAATAAATAAATGTTAAAAAAAATTTAAAATAAAGGACTTTAAAACGAACACCTATCAAGAATAAATCTCAACAGGATGTCAGGTTAAAAAAAAGCAATTTGTAAGCTGTGGACAGTGTGAAAGTGTACATCTGAAGACACAACATGCAATACTCTATTGTTCACGGCTGCTTAACCAAGACAGTAAAGGTATGAAAGCACGGACGGGAAGGACACAGGCCAACCTCAGGGCTGAGAGGTTGCTTCAAGAGAGAGAATGAAATCCACCAGGATGCGAAGGGGATTTCTTAAAATAAGAATTGGAAACCTGCAGAGCAACAATGTTAACATATATTAATTCTGGGTGTGTGTAGCGGGGGGACGCACGAGTGTTTAGTTTCGTCCCTATAGTCAGTCTTCCGGAAATTTGAGCCACTCCATAATTAAAAAAAAAAAAAAAAAAAAAAAAAAAAAGAGCAGTGTTGAAAGTTTCTCTTTTTGTTTCTCACCCTTCCGCCGTCTCCACCTTTTAAACCGAGGCCTGGGGTGGCGTGGGGTGACAGGAATGGGGGCTATGCGGTGAGGAATGAAAACTGGCCCGGTGGGGGGCAGGCAGGTGAGGCTCACCGTCTCCTTCGCAGATCCACTTTGGCTCCGCCCCCGCCCAGCGGTATCCAAGGCAACCAGGGTCAAAGCTCGCTCGGACCAGGTGTCAAGCCAGGCTCCGGGACGCCACCTGGTGGTCTTTCTGGTGACCCAAGAGTGGGTCAGGGGACCGCCTTGAGAGGCGCTCCTTAAAAATAAAGACCAGCGTTGTCCTGTCGCACCGGGTCCTTAGGGCAGTGGCGATTCATCCCAGAAAATGCTTTCATTAAAGTTCGGCTGCAGCCATTGGCTACGCGGGGTTTTGGGGGTGTCTCCAGGAGTCCCTCAACGCTCCCGCCATTCGCAGGTGTGTGTCTTCATGGGGACCCCCCCAGACCTCGCGGTTAAAAAGCCTCTTGGAGACCCCAAGAGAGAAGGCTTTAAAACATGCCAGTGTGGACTTCCAGAGAGCATAAACCCATTCTTCTCTATTTTTTTTTTTTTAATTTGCTTTACTCTAAAAGTAACATACATTTGTAGAAAGCTTGGAAAATCATCTCACCACCCACACATAACCAGAACTAACATTCGGGCTTTATCCTTCTAGTATCCCTCTGCTCCATTCATTTTTGAGGGGTTGGTTTCTTACAAAATTGGAACTTCACAGGCTCAGAGGGATTTTCCACCAGGAAAGGTAGACCTGGGTTATAAGCCCAGCTCCCCTGCTTAACTGTCCCCTCAGGCAAACGGATGAACTTCTCTATGTCTCAGTCTTCCGACCTGCAAAATGGGAATATTAACTGCATCTCATAGGGCCACTTGGAAATTTTCGATGATGTAATGCGAATAAAACATCTAGCACCGTGCCGAATACATAGTAAGGATTCGCACCTTGGCCATCGCTAAAATTATAGCAGCACTCAGCGTGATATAATTAAAAGATTCTGCAGCCCACTTTCCCCACTTACACACAGCATACGCATTTTCCTCACGTGGAGGAAAAACCTAGTTTTTTCCTTGCTGTGTGGAGAAGCGTCCCTGCTTCTCTACTATGTTATGTCTTTTACCTGTGGGTCTCCTCTCCTGCTCGCAGAAAACGCCGCGTTGCTGACACTTCTGGTCACCAGATGTGTAGAGGTTTATCCCCATGCCAAGCAACTCCCCATGACACCAGGTGGGCGTCCTGCAATTTAACTCAATCCCAACACTACCTACCTGGAGATGGTGTCAGATCCCGCAAGGTTAAGGGCTCCACCCTTAAGTCTGCAAGACGGCCCCCGTCCCCACTTCAGATGCCTGTGTCAAATCCAGATTGCCTGTGGCCTGTGCTTCTGACCAACTGCTCCGGATCGGAGATCCCAGCGTCCCCCCCCTCCTTGAGTTCAATTAATTTGCGAGAGTGGCTCACAGAACTCGGGGGAACACTTACTTACATTTACCAGTTTGTTAAAGGATATGGATATTATTATATTATTAAAGGCGAGGTCTGGGAGCTTCTGTCCGTGTGGAGTTGGGTATGTCATTCTCCCCGGGGCCTCGAAGCTCCCCGAGCCCATACCGTTGGGATTTCGTGGAGGCTTCCTCATGCAAGCATGATCAATTATTAACTCCATTTCTGGTTCCTCTCCTCTCTCCGGAGAAGCGGAGGGGGAGGGGCTGAAAAGTCCAAGCTTCTCATCATGACTTGGTTTTTCTGGTGACCAGCCCACCCAGAGTCACCTCGTTAGAGCAGAAAAGTACTCCAGTGCTCTCATCAGTTAGGAATTTGCAAGGGGGTTAGGAGCCCTGGGTCGGGGACATGGTCAAAGACAAATATTAGACCAGAGATGCTCCCGGGGTTCTCAATAAAGTAGAGGTTCAGTGCCAGAAACTGGGGGGCTGAGACCAGTATATACTTTCTATTCTCTCACTCTGTGTGTGTGTGTGTGTGTGTGTGTGTGTGTGTGTGCGTGTGCGTGTATCTCCTTAAATATTATCTAAGAATGGGGTCCTTAATGATCACATGATGTTTCAACATGCAAATGTATCCAATAACTTATTTTTGTTTCCAATAACTTATTTAACCAACTCTCCACCTTTGGATTCAAAACGTTCCCCCCCCCCCTTTTTTTTTTCTTTTTATAAGCAGTGCTCTAGAGAAGATTCCTCATTAGCTGCTTCCCCCATTGATGATTCATTGAGGCCTTCCCCTCTCCAGGATCAAATAAACATTTTCCTAAGTGTGTTCAGTTCCATTACGGCTCCAGATTTTTAATTGAGTTCTTTAATCCATCTGGAATGTATTTCGATGCCGTGAAGTGAGAGCTAAGAAGTCTCGTTCTCTCCTTCACAATAACCTCACGCACTGTCCCGGCATCATCGACCACTCCTCCATCCAATCACTCTTCACTGGTTCGTTGAACCACCCTTATTAGAGTCTAAACTCATCTCCGTGCTCGCTGGCTGCTGGGCCCATTGTTTTGCCTCCTACTGCAGGTGTGGCTATTGGCCACAGGCATCGTTTTGTTGAGTCCCAGGGGAGCTCAACCTTTTGGCACAGGGCACGACTTTCAGACAGGAGGAGCCAAGGCTCCAGCTCTTCCCCAGCCTGTGTTGACTGTCTTTGCTATCTTTCCTGCACCACGGACAATCTTCTATTGCTGTTTAGCGTCAAGCCCAAAACTCGCCTCCTGTATGGTCCGCCATTTCCCTCCATGGTCGTATCTATACTTGGAAATCTCTCAGCACTTATGTATTTGTATTCAGCCTCCTCATGGGCGGCAGGTTGTGTTTTCCAATGATGGCCTCACCAGTACATTTATCCATCCTACGTACTCTTGTTAAAAAAAATCGACTGACTTGCCTCTCCCTGAGAAGTGGAGTCTGTGTGCCTTCCCGTGAGTCTGGACCTTCTGGTTGCCCCATCCAATGGACCACAACCAGAGTGATGCCAAGTGATCTCTGGGATGAGGTCATAAAAAGGATATGGCTTCTTCCTGACTCTCTCTCTCTTTCTCTCTCTCAGTCCTTACCTTTGGAATCCAGCCACCATCTTTTGAGAAAGCCTAAGCCACAAGGAGAGGCCACGTGTAGGTGCTCTGGCCAGTATCAACTGTCAGACATGTGAATGAATGACATGATTCTGGCCTCAGCCTTCTAGCCTTCCAGAATTCCAGCTGAGGACGCAGACATTAAGAAGCAAAGATAACGGGGTACGGGGAGGACAGGAAATTGTTGTTGATGAGGGCAAAGTTTCTGTTTGGGATGATGAAAAAGTTCTGGACTTTGAGAGTGGTGATGACCGTACAACATCATGCATGTGTTCGAATGGCACACTTAAAATGATAAATTTTACATTCTGTGTATTTTACCACAATAAAAAAAATATATTAAAGGGAAAAAAAAAACCCGGAAAACAAAGATGAGTCATCCCCACTTTCCCTCTTGAAATTCCTGAGCCACAGAAATCAACCCCAAAACTAAGTTTTGAGGTAATTTTTGTTATGTAGCAATAGCTAACTAATACAGACATGATCTCCTACCTTGCAGAAAAAGAATACGCCCCTTTTCAGGAATAAATGATAAGCTTTCAGGGCAAAGTCTCTCCCCACAGCACCTAAAACACTGCTAAGGACACAGTAGGTGCTCAGAAAACGTTTGTAGACTTGAATGTTCTAAGTTACAGATGCGATCTTCGATCCTTTCACAGTGCTTAAAGTTACAACATCAATCAGAGACCTTACAAAACTCACCCTGCTGTCAAGAAGGTCTGAACTAACGATTACTGGGCACCCCTGCGCCAGGCACATCATCTCCATTACGGTTAAGTCCCCGGGTTCTGGAGTCGGGCAAACCCGGGTTCAAATCGTACCACCATACTTACCAGACGTGTGGTCTGGGGCAAGTTACTTGATCATGTGGGACCTCCGTTTCCTGGAACCGCAACACGGGTTTCGCAGAACCACTTTCGGAGAGATGTGTGAGGACTAAGCAGCGTAAATGCGCATAGATCACGAGCAAACGTGAGGTGCACATTCAGTGCTCGAGAAATGTTAGCTGTATCTCATTTGCTCTTCATATCAGCTCTGCAATGCGAGTGCAGACTTATGTCTGTTTTACTGATGGGGAAGGAAACTTTGGAAGCGTGGGCCACCTGCTAACACGAGTGGCCAGGGGTTAGAGCCTGGAAAGCATCGGCTTGCTCTGGCTGCCACAACCCCCACAGAAGTTAATTTTCTCACAGTTCCGGGGGTTAGAAGTCAGAGACCAAGGTGACAGCAGGTTTGGTTCCTTCTAGGCCTTTCTCCTCAGCCTGTAGATGTGGTCTTCTCCCTGTGTCCTCACGTGGTCATCCCTCTGTGCGTGTCTGTTCCCTAATCCCCTCTTCCTAGAAGGACGCGAATCATAATGGATTGGGACCCGCACGTACAACCTTCTTTAACTTAGTCACCTGTTTAAAGACCCTAACTACAAAACAGCTCCATTCTCAGGGAGTGAGGTTTGGGACTTCTGCATGTGAATTTCGGGGGGGCGGGGCACCTGGTTCAGCCCATCGCGGCCCCCTTCCTGTCGTTCCTGAAGCATGTGGAGGTGAAGGTCTGTGCTGGGACCTTGGTCTCGGCCTGTCCCGGGTCTAGGGCTGCGTGTCCGGACCAGAAGGAAACACCCAATCGGTGAGGTACGTTCAGGGAGAACAGCCTGTTCCGCGTGAGGCCAGGCTGTCAGACTCCGCCGCTGCCCTCCAGGCCTTGGCAAGACTAGAAAGTGCCAGTAAAACCGCATGGAGCGATGATTGTTCAGACAGGTCCAGGCCGGCAGGGCTCACCTCCTCACAAAGACCCGGGAGAGGGGAACAAAATATCTGTTGCCTAAGTGGAGAGGAACAAACCTTCAATTAACGACTCCCTGGGGGTTGTGGGGTGAGAGGAGGTGGGGAGGCGGCTAGACAGTAAAAAATTTCCATCTGTAGTGGCTGTGAAAATCTGCCGGGATGGCTTCGCAGAGGAGACAGACAAGAAGTACAAATTAACAAGCAAGATGGTTTCGCATGATGGCAGCGGCCGTGAAGAAAGTGAAGCCGTGTGATGTGACAAGGGGGGGCAGGAGGTGACCCCTTGTACAAAGAGGATGGTTGGGGGGCACCGCCTCTTTGAGGAAGTGGCATTCGAGCTGCAGCCTGAAAGACGAGGGTTATGGAAAGATCTAGAACCGGGTTTCTGGTCCTCAGCACTGTGGACATTTTGGCCAGGATAATTCATTGCTGCAGGGGGCCGTCTTGTGCCCTGGGGGGGCGGAGAGGGGGGGTGAGGTGGCAAGCAGCCTCCTTGGCTTCTACTCCCTGGACGCCAGTGAGCGTCTCCTCAGCCGCCCTCCCCCAGCGTGAAAACTAAAAATGGCTCCGGACAGCCCCAAATGCTCCCCCCCCAGGGCGAAGTCACCCCTGGTCCAGGGGAAGGGCGTTCCGGGAAGAAGGCACAGTAAACATGAGGCTGCTGAGGTGAGAACAAGCTCGGGCAGGTTTTCTGGGAACAGAAGTTTCCAGAAATGAAAGTTTTCAAGGAAGTGACGGTTCGTGGGTGGAGCCCAGTGAGGGAGGAGAGTGGGGAGGTAGGTAGAGGCCGGGCGACTGGGCGCCTGATGGCCTGACGCTGTGGGAAGGGGGAGGAACTCAATCTGACCTGAAACTTCTCTCCAGCTGCGAGGGGCACACATGGGGGCGAGATGGTAAGCGTGTAGTTTCCTGGGGCTGCTCTGACAAACAGCAGGAATAAATTCTCCTATTCTGGGGGCCAGGAGTCCAAACTCAAGGTGTCGGCAGGGCCGTGGGTTTGAAGGCTCTAGGTGAAGATCCTCCCTTGCACCTTCCAGCTTCTGACGGCCCCAGACGTTCCTTGGCGTTCCTTTCTGTCTTCGAATGCCTCTTCCCTGTGTCTCTCTGCGCCCGCTCCTCTTCTTATGAGGTCACCAGTCATTGGAAGTAGGGCCCCCCTCAACCCAGGATGATTTCAGCAGGAGATCCTTAACCAAGGACATTTGCAAAGACCCTGTTTCCAAAGAAGGTCCCAGTCTGAGGTTCTGGGTGGATGTGAACCTCAGACTGGGGTTCGGGGGACACTATTGAGCCCACCCCAGCAAGCAAGCAGGAGGCAGGGTGGCTCCAGGCAAGGACTGGTGGGGCCTGGGCCATGAGGCTCCAACGAGATGGAGTGTCGGGTGGCTCACACAGCAGGCATCCCCACCTTGACCTGCCGGGCCCGTGTTTGGCACAGGGGTCCCAGGGCTTGCCCCCACCTCCCCGCATCTCCTCATTGCAGGGAGGAGTCGGCCCTGACAGGGTCAGCATCGAGGCTTCCCTGGAACCACTGCTACCCTTCCCCCCTTTCTGGCCTCTGGCGCTGGGTTTGGGGTTCCCCTCCACTCCTGCAGGGTGCCGGGGCCTCCTGCGCTCAGAAGCTTCTGAGAAAGCACAATTTAGTCCCGGGCTCCTGCCTTCCTCCTAAAGCTCTCACGTGAACATTTTTCTTCAAGAACAGAGATTAGGAGCCTTTATCTCTGGGCCAAGGGCAAAACAGAAGAATGTCCCTGGGTTTCCTAGGCACACGGCCCTCATCGTCCACGCAGGGCTGGGCTTGTTTATCAGGTTTCAGTCAATGGAGATTTTTGTTCTCTCCCCGGTCCTATTGGAGGATATGGGACATCGCTGGCCCCTAAGCCCCGCCCCCCCCCCACCGTGGTCTGGGTGTGCCCCTTCCCCCACACCCCGGGAGTGGGGCCTGAGGCTCCAGGAAGGAAGGTTCCGCCAGCAGGAAGCCTAGCTCCCACCCTCTCAAGGGTGGCAATTAGGGCTCTCGGTGGGTGGGGGCCACGCGGGCAGGCAGGGGTGAAGATGTGGAAATGATCCCAAGCGGTC
Organism: Puma concolor; assembly: GCF_028749965.1. Classification (NCBI taxonomy): domain Eukaryota; kingdom Metazoa; phylum Chordata; class Mammalia; order Carnivora; family Felidae; genus Puma; species Puma concolor. Next base: position 5,790,563 of record NC_141682.1, read on the forward strand.
AGGGTAGGGGTGGAGAAAGGCGTGGGCAGGGACAGGAGGAGGGCAACCTGGAATGGACGCGTTTGGGGAAAATCAAAGCACATTCAGTGGTGTTGGGTCACCTCCGTTTACTTTCAAAACATTGCCATCACCCTGAGGAAGACCCCATACCCTTTAAGCAATTGCGCCACCCAATGCCCGCCCTCACCCCTGTCGCCTTCCACCAGCCCCTGGCAAGCACCAGACGGCCCCTGTGTTTTGAGGGATGTGCCTTCCTCTTCTGTCTCTCTCTGGCTCGACATGAAAACTAAAAAAGTAAGAAAGAATAATCCCATGGGTGCCTGGATGACTCAGTCCGTGGAGAGTGAGACATGATCTCAGGGTCATGGGTTCGAGCCCCATGTTGGGAGTGGAGCCTTCTAAGAAAGAAAGAAAGAAAGGAAGGAAGGAAGGAAGGAAGGAAGGAAGGAAGGAAGGAAGAAAGAAAGAAAGAAAGAAAGAAAAAGGAAGGAAGGAAGGAAGGAAGGAAGGAAGGAAGGAAGGAAGAAAAGAAAAGAAAAGAAAAGAAAAGAAAAGAAAAGAAAAGAAAAGAAAAGAAAAGAAAAAAAGAAATGGGGCGCCTGGGTGGCTCAGTAGGTTGAGCGTCTGACTCTTGGTTTCAGCTCAGGTCATGATCTCAGGGTTCGTGAGTTCAAGCCCCAAGTTGGGCTCTGTGAGGACAGTACAGAGCCTGCTTGGGATTCTCTCTTTCCCTCTCTCTCTGCCCTTCCCTGGCTCATGGTCACTTGCTCTCTCTCTCTCTCTCTCACACACACACACACACACACACACACACACTAAATAAATAAACTTAGAAAGAAAGGAAGAGAGGAAGATCTCAGCCCTCTGGCCATTAATCCTGGGCCATGGTGGGCCCAACATACAGGACACAGGTTAGATTACTTTTAATACTCCTCTATAAGACCACATTGTTTTCAGGAGTAACTGCAAAAATGATTATTGCCTAGATTTGTTCTTCAGTTTTAAAACAATCAAAATTTTAGGAAAGAAGAATACATTTTTATTGGTAAAGATATTGTTCAAATTCACTAGAATATTTCACATAGGAATTAGAAGTTACATTTAATCCAGGTGCCTAGGTGGCTCACTCAGTTGAGTTGGTTGACTTTGGCTCAGGTCATGATCTCAGTCGTGAGTTCAAGTCCCACATCAGGTTTTATGCTGATAGCTCAGAGCCTGGAGCCTGCTTCTGATTCTGTGTCTCTCTCTCTCTCTCTCTGCCCCTCCCCGTCTCGTGTTCTCTGTCTCTCTGTCTCTCAAAAATAAAAATAAACGTTAAAAAAAAATTTTTTTTTAAGTTACACTGAATCAAAACATCACACCTGTTGTTTTTGCTTTGTTTCATGCTTTTAAATCTTTTTTTTTTTAATTTTTTTTTCAACGTTTATTTATTTTTGGGACAGAGAGAGACAGAGCATGAATGGGGGAGGGTCAGAGAGAGAGGGAGACACAGAATCGGAAACAGGCTCCAGGCTCTGAGCCATCAGCCCAGAGCCTGACGCGGGGCTCGAACTCACGGACCGCGAGATCGTGACCTGGCTGAAGTCGGGCGCTTAACCGACTGCACCACCCAGGCGCCCCTCACGCTTTTAAATCTTAAACCCAGATGAAAATTCCCTGAGGGTCGTGCGAAAGGACAGAGCCCAAGAAATTCACTTTCAGAGTCTTGTCTTCGCAGTCACTATCTCTGGAAGATGTGGTTGTCTCACAGGAGTGAGAGACATAAATCGCACCCAAAGTCAGTTCCAGTAACACCGACCCGGGAACGAAGTGGGTCCACGCATGACGGGGCCTGGGCGCCTGACTGCAAGGTCTCTAAATTAACTGTCATGCTGAATGCGATGCTTCTTAAAGCTTGAGGAATAAAAAGGTGCACGTTTGAATTTAAATTTACATATATATTATTAAAACCCAACACTGACTGCAGCTAGTGTCTAAAACTTAAACCCAGTAATTTCTTTTCCAGAGGAGTATTTTACCACTAGTGTTTAGAATTGCTGACACTAAATGATAATAAAAGGCATGCAAATTTCGGGCTGAGTTTACGATTTTAAATGCTCAGCAGAAAATGCACCTCCTTGTTGCCTGTGCTTGGGGTGGTCTGCTCCCCCTGCCCTGCCCTTGGTGTGCCATTGGCTGGGGGCTTTGGGGGGAAAGACTCCGGAGGCAGCCTCCCCAGCCCCTCACCAGACATGGGGAGGAAGCCACAGACCGGGTGTTTGTTGGTGGTCTTTACGTATATTGAGGGGAGCCTACACTCTGCAAGGGAGACGAAAGAGATAGAAAGAAATGCCAAGGGGCACCTGGGTGGCTCAGTAGGTTAAGCGCCCGACTTCGGCTCAGGTCGTGATATCGTGGTTCATGGGCTCGAGCCCCACATCCGGCTCTCTGCTGTCACAGAGCCTGCTTCAAATCCTCTGTCTCCCCCCCCACCTCTCTCTGCCCCTCCACGGCTCACCCTCTCTCTCTTAATAAATAAACTTGAAAAAATTAAGGAAAAAACACCAAAAAGCATTAAAATTAAATAAATAAACATTTTAAAAAAAAGGGAAGAAAGAAATGCCAAGCCCCTGAATCAAACCAACACTGAAGCAGGTGTGAATCACCCCTGAATATAAATGCAGACCAACAATGGCCAGACCATACGTTAAAATAGAACCCTGACCCACGGCATGGGCAGCCTTCCCTGCCCACCCCTTCCCCGCCCTTTCCAACTCAGGACCAATGGGAGAAGCCAGGAATGCTCCCCAACCCATCGCACAGGATGCCCCCTGACTCCCTCGGGATGGTAAGCTGGGAATGAAGAGCCTCCGTTCATGGTCACTCACACGGTCCTCAAGTGGTCACAGGCGCCCCGTTAGCTGCTGGAGCAGGCCCCAGTGTGTTTTATGTTACTTAACGTCCTCACCGAAGGCACTCCCCTCAGCCTCCCCCACGACAAAGGAGGGATGATTATGTCCACTCCACCTGCCGGTGCCTGGCATACCAGATGATTTCTTTTTTTATTTATTAAGTTTATTTCTTTATTTTTGAGGGAGAGGGAGCAGGAGCACGAGCGGGGCAGGGGCAGAGAGAGAGAAGCCCGAGCAGGCCCAGCACAGAGCCAGATGCGTGGCTCGCACTCGCAAGCCATGAGATCGTGACCCTGAGCTGAAATCCGGAGCCGGATGCTTAACCGACTGAACCACCCAGGCGCCCCTAAGATGATTTCTGCCGGAAGGAGATGAAAACCCGGACTCAGGCTGGGTTCAACCGTGAGGAAATTTGTTATCTCACGTCGCCAGGCCTCTGGAGGGACGGCCTGTCCAGAGTGTCGCCTGGGCCTCAGGAGGCCTCCCTGAGTGGTTTCAAGATATCTGTGCTATTCCGTGTCACATCCAGACACGTGAACTTCCACAGAGAGTCTATTTTTCCTTCTGAAGATCCCTTGGGAGCAGACACCTCATTGAACAGGATTATACCACACGGCCACACTTGAGCCCCACGAAGGCTGAGGCACCGAAATTATTATGACTGGCAGGTGCCGATCAGGATCCGCCCATGGAGTTGTGAGCGGCGTGAGGCTCCCCTCGCCCCTTCCCCTGGCCTTCCAGAATCAGATAAATATCTGAATAAAAAGTGAGATCTGGGGCGCCTGGTTAGCTCAGTTGGTTAAGCGTCCAACTCTTGATTTCGGCGCAGGTCACGATTTCATGATTCATGAATTCGAGCCCTGCATCAGGCTCTATGTTGGCTGTGGGGAACCTGTTTGGGATTCTCTCTATCCCCCTCTCTCTCTCTCCCTCCCTCTCTCTCTCTGCCCCTCTCCTGCTTGCTCTCTTTCTAAAATAAATAAACCAAAAAAAAAAAAAAAAAAAAAAGTAGGATCTGCCAGGAAGGAGGAGGAGGGTGGGGAAGGACGTTGAGGACTGTCACACCTGGGCAGTATCCCCCCCGGACATTTTATTTCAGATCCTCAATGAAAAGAAGGTACTGCACCCCAGCCTTCCTTGGGCTGCTCCCCACGCGGGCCTGGTCTCTTCCCATTTATCACAGGCAAGAGCCTCACCCAGCTCCTCACTGGCCTGCCTTCCCTTTGGAAAGGAGAGTCACTGGGAATGTGGGATGCAAAACCGGGCATGGAGGGGGGGGTCCCAAGACCATTTTCACTTCCGGCACCAACTGCAAAGTTCAGAGGTCCCCAAGACCACCCTCAGGCTTGGTAGTTTCCCAGGACTCACAGAACTCACTGAGAGCCTGTCGAACTCAAGATTATTCTTATTTTATTTTACACTTTATTTCATTACAGTGAAGGATACCCATTGCAAGAGATTCTGAGGGCAGAGGGCTCCACATGTGGGTCTTCCTGCTGTCCCTCCTCCCCCCCCCAAGGGAAGTGCGGGAGATACTAACATCTCCCAATAAGAAACATGTGATGATGTGAGTGGAGTATCTCCGACCGGGAAAGCCCTTGCCCCAGTCTTGCCGTCCAGAGTTTTTACTGGGGCTCCGTCACATAGACATGGTTGACTCCCCATATGGCTGACCTCAGCTACCAGCCTCCCCAGAGGTCAAACTGTGTGGCTCCAGGCCTCCACCATAAATCACATAGTTCGCTGTCTGGCATTGCACAAGGTCCCCAGGTAAACAGAGGCTCTTATCAGCCAGGACATACCGGGACTTAGAGATAACCTCCCGGGAGCTGAAGGCAAAGGCCAGATCTTCCTTTGGGTCACATCTGTTCTTTGCTAAGCACAGATAATTTAGCCAAGAGCTGTCTTTGAAGGCTCTGAAATCACTACTGCCTTTCAGCCGAGAAGGGGCAAGAGAAGGCAGGTCCCAAAAGCCCAAATTGAGTCCCCCAGAACGTCTGGGGGAGTGGCGGGGGCCACATTCATGGTCCCCTTATCACCCTTCCTTGAGCTAGGCCATCAGTGACTTTCTGGGCCTCTTGATTAGGGGACCTTCCCAGAGATGAATGTTTAGTGGTCAATTAAGAACTGTGGGGGGAAGGGGGCTCTCCCCTCCAGGTCCAAGCGCCTTACAGAACGGCGAGTGCGGGACTGACTGGCGCCCCTCCCCCCTCCCCCCCCCACCCCCGGTTAATTGTGGGTTTTGTCTCCAAGGGGTGGATGTTCATGTTTTGCTGTAATTAGGTGAAAATTCTACTGCAATCACGTCAGTAATTGCTGTGTTCACACCAAGAGGCAGGGTTGAGCGGCCAGCCCCGGGGACGCGAGCCCTTGTCCCTGCCAGCTTCTCCTTGGATGGCAGCCACCGTCTCCTCGTGTGTCAGGGGCTCAGTGGGCATATCCGAGGCTCTGACCACGCCGGGTGTTTAAACACGGGCACCGGGAATCCCAGCAAGTATGGCTCTCAGCATTTCTTGAGCACCAGCTGTGTGAACACAGTTCACACAATATCGCATTAATCCTTACGGTGATCCAAAGACCGAGGGCCCATCTGTTTATAGATGAGGAAGCTGAGGCTCTCAGAAGTTAAGTGACAGACCCAGCATCGCAAAGCCAGATGGTGGCAGAACTGGGTTTGCACTGAACGAAGTTAGGGGCAGTTGAAACTCCCCAAATCTCAGGTTTTCATCACCAACATGTCTTTGAAGTTGTAGATGCACAGTGATGTCCTCACCGAAACTTGGAGATAGAAAAGCGGGCGCCCAAGCGACAGGAGGGTTCTGCAGGCCGGGCAAAGGATTTTCCCGAAAACCTGTGAGCCATCCATGCGCCACACGCTCCGGCTCAAAACTGTGTGCTTTAAGTCCTGATAGAAAATACGAGGTGTGGTGAGGCCAGCAGATCCGGAGACGAGCGCCATCGCAAAATTAACGTGTCACTCACATGCGTGCCATGCGGGGCCACGTGAGGAAGCACCAGCGTAGGTCAGGAGGCGGAGGTAACAGGGAGAAAACACCCGTAAGAGCTTTTATTGTGTTTTTGGGTGGGAAGGAATGGCCAAGGCAGGAGAAGCAGGGTGAACAGGCCACGTAGGGTTGGGACTGGCTAGTTGGAATAATCCCAGTGGGCTCTGGGGCAGACAGGCTGGCCCTAGCTGGCTGGTCCCTGGCCCTGGGGGATCAGGGCAGGGGGGTAATGGCCCAGAGTGGGAGAAGGGGAGTGGAGTGTGGGCTCTAGAGGGTAGGTCTGCATATGAAAGGTACATTCCAGTGGTTTACTACTTCTAGGATTTGGCTAATCCTGGGAGGGGCAGTCTCTCTAGGGTCAACAGGCCCCAGACAGGAAAGCACCAGAACAGAAAATAAAAGACGTGGATGACACACTGTGCAAGAGCTTTGATCACAAGGAAACTCTGGACCAAGAGAGATGAGCAGGATTTCACGAGGCTGAGGAGAGCAGGAAAGGATTTTTAAGCAGAGGAACGGGCGTGAGCAAAGGTAAGGGGGCAGGAAGGTGTGGGTGCATGTGCCGTGGTGCTCTGGAAAGGTCTGGAAGGTCAGATGGTCCCGGGCTCCACCTCTTCTTTCTCATGCCAACCCTTCTACATCCTATCAGTTTCCACATCACAGAGGGGGTACTGTACCCACGGTGCTTCTCACACCTGCGCCTTCCCATCGCCTCTACTGCTCAGCCAAGCCCAGGCCACGTCAGCTCTTCCTTGGTGGTGGGGGGGGGGGGGGACGACAGCCTCCTAGCCCATCTCCCCACCTCCTCTTATTCGCCTTCCTGCCATCTTCATGAGACGTCAATCAGACCATATTATTTCTACGTTCAGAACCTCTGGTGGAACTGAATATTTGAAGATGTTAAGGAATTGTTGACTGTTTTTGGTAATGGTGGTATTGCTGATTAAAAAAAATAAAATGGGGCACCTGGGTGGCTCAGTTGGTTGAGGGTCTGACTTTTTATTTATTTTTTTTATTTTTTATTTATTTTTGAGAGAGAGCAAGAAAGAGAGCGCAAGCAGGGGAGGGGCAGAGAGAGAGGGAGACCCAGAATCCGAAGCAGGTTCCAGGCTCTGAGCTGTCAGCACAGAGCCCGACACGGGGCTCGAACTCCCAGACTGTGAGCTCACGACCCGAGCTGAAGTCAAACACTCAACTGACTCAGCCACCCAGGCGCCCCGAGGGTCTGACTCTTGATTTTGGCTCAGGTCATGATCTCATGGTTGTGGGATTGAGCCCCACGTTGGGCTCTGCACTGACCGTGTGGAGCCTACTTGGGATTCTGTCTTTCCCTCTCCCTCTCCCTTTCTCCCCCTCTGCTCTCCTCCCACCCCACACGTGCATGCCCTCTTTCTCTCTCTCTTAAAATAAATAAACTTAAACATAAATAAAAAATTAAAAGGGTTCCTTTATCTTTTGGAGATGCAGAATGAAATATTTGCAAATGAAAAAGTAGGATGTCTGGAATTTGCTCCGTAATAATATAGGAGGAGAAAGGAACAGGTGGAGGTGAGACCAGACTGGCCTTGAGTTGAAGGTTTGCTAAAGCTGGTGACGGGTACGGGGACTGTCCTTATACTCTGCTGTCCATGTTTCAAACAAATGTCCCGAGCGCAAAGTTCAGTGAAAAAGTCTCTTCACGCGTCCCCAACAGGGACTAGACAGAGTCCAAACCCTCGACCTGGCTTTCCTAACCTCATGACCTGGCCCCAGCTCTCCTCTCTGCTCCCCAGTTGCCCTCTCTAGGTACTAACGAGTGCCCTGAGCTCACCCCACACCAGCCCCTAACACTTGCCTCCTGTGCTTGCTCTGTCCTCAAAACACACCCCAAATTAAACTCATCTTTTTTTAAATGTTTATTTATTTTTGAGAGAGACAGAGAGATAGTGTTTGGCTGAGGGAGGGGCAGAGAGCGAGAGGGAGACAGGATTGAAGTGGGCTTTGCGCTGACAGCGGAGAGCCTGGTGCGGGACTCGAACTACTGAACCGCGTGAGATCATGACCAGAGCCAAAGTCAGACGCTTAGCCAGGTGAGCCACCCAGGAGCCCCTAAACTCGTCTTTTTTTTGCCTGCTACCCCTAGGCTAGCTTGGTACCTCGTAAATAACCTAAATTGTATTGTATTTCGAACACCTGCCTCCTTATCTCTCCTATTCATTCGTTCATTCATCCAATCTGTCAATCAACATTTGTTGGCCATTTACAGTGGGCATTTAATCCAGCCACCGGGAACGTGGCAGGCATTGTGCCTGTTTGACCCAGAAGGTACGGGTGTTGGGTTGTTTTTTTGTTTTGTTTTGTTTTGTTTTTGTTTTTGTTTTTACTTTTTCTTAGCCAGATTTTTATTGCAATCAATGTCGTGGATTAACTTAAAGACTCCACAGTCTTCCAGAACCAGACTGCTGGGATGTGTCCTTGCTGGGCGAATTACTTACTTTCTCTGTGCTTCTGTTTCCTTGTCTGAAAAATCAAGGTTGGAATAGTACCTACCTTGTTGGGTTGATGTGAAAAATTGAATGAGTTAATACATGGGGCTCCTGGATGGCTCAGTCAGTTAAGCGTCCAACTCTTGATTTCGGCTCAGGTCATGATCTCACGGTTCGTGGGATCGAGCCCCATGTCAGGCTCTGTGCTGGCAGCGTGGAGCCTGCTTGGGATTCTCTGTCTCCCTTTTCTCTCTGCTTCTCTCTCTCTCTCTCTCTTTCTCTCAAAATAAGTAAATAAACTTAAAAAAAAAAAAAAAAGGAGTTAATATATGTAGACCAGAGGCCAGGGCCATGGTTAAAGCATCTGTACAGCACAAGCCAGAATCTCAGAGGTCACCTGTGTGTGTCCTCTGTCCCACATCCAAACATGTTCTCTGGGTTGTACCTGGTTGAAATGTATCCTATCATTTCTCCTCATCCCCACCTGAGGTGGTGAGGCCTCAGTCCATCACTTTGTGCCTGAGTGTCCACAACGCTCTCTCCATCCAGATAGCTCTCCCAGATAGTGATTTCATTTCCTTCGGGTAAATACCCAGAAGCAGAATTGCTAGATCATCTGGAAATCCCGTTTTTTATTTTCCGAGGAGCCTCCATATCGTTTTCCACGGTGGCTACACCAGCTTACGTCCTCCTGAAAGTGCGCAGGGGTTCCCTTTCACCAGGTGCCCGTTGGCCGATGAATGGATAATGAGATGTAGTGTATCCGCACGATGGAATATTACTCAAGCTTAAAGAGGAAGGAAATTCCGACACCTGCTACAGCATGGACGAAACTGGAGGTCACCGTGCTGAGCGAAATAGGATGGTGGTTGCTGGGCATTGGGGGAGGAGGGAATTGGGAGTTAGCATCTCGTGGGCACAGACTTTCAGTTTGGGAAGATGAAAAAGGCCTGGTGATAGATGGTGGTGATGGCTGCACAACAGTATGAATGTACTTGATGTACTTCAAAATTATTAAAATGGCGACTTAAAAAAATATGTACTTTTGAGAGAGAGCGTGCGCAAGTGGGGGAGGGGCAGAGAGAGAGAAGGAGACACGGAATCCCGAGTAGACTCCACTCCTCCAGTGCAGAGCCCGACACAGGGCTCAAACCCATGAACCGTGACAGCATGACCTGAACTGAAATCATGAGTCGCCACTTGACTGACTGAGCCACTCAGGTGCCAGAAAATGGCGGCCTTTATGTTATGTGTATTTTACCACAATTGCAGAGAAATTACTTCCTCAGCCACACTAGCCACGTTTCAAAGGCCCAACATGTGGCCGATGGCTACCATATTGGATCACGAAGATATAGAACATTTCCATCATCTCAGAACATCCTGTTGGCCAGTGTGACGCCAGGATGTAGTTGAGGAGGAGCTGGGTGCCATGGACCTCAGTGGTTCCTCCTCGCTGATATCATCACCGGGGACGAGGCATGAAGCCAAAAGGGGTGAGCGGGAAGCCTTCCCATGGGGCCTAGTGCCAAGGGAGTGGTGCATTCTGGGTTTTCCTACGCTCCTCCTGGATGATTTGAGAGTGAGCTGGACTCGATCACACATGCAGAGCCCGAAGCCCTGTCTGTGCTCACCTCTTAGCAGACAAAAGAGACCTGTGATTCCATCCACCTTTAGAGAGGCTGAAGCAAGTACATCCCCCTCTGTATGACTCCAACGCTATTCTCCCTCGTTTTGGAGTCTTTCTCATTATGTATACTGGGGTTCCTTGAGGACAGAGGGCTGCATCTCATCTATTTTTCTACATGCTGTTAGCACTTATTACAATGCCTGGCACGGGGTAGCCGTTTGATAAATTTTATTTTTAATTTAAAAAAAATTGCTCTATGCCAGGGTTCCTCCCACAAGAGTTGAGATGGCTTACAAAAGGAAAATATTCAACAAAGTAATCACAGCCTAGATAGGAAGAAGGAACCAGGGCCAGTTAAATGAAAAAAGGAGGGACAACCAGGGACAGAAGAAGTCAAAAGGCAAGTCAAAGGCTGACAGAGTTGCTTTAACCTCCTATTTGCTTCAGAGCTTCCTAGTGGGCAAAGCGAAAAGGAAGATAAGATCTGTTGTGTCCTTTTTACTGTCAGGGAAGGAAACACGTCTGTGGCAGACATCTCCCCTTTGTCACTTCAGATCCACCCTGAACCCTTCTCCACACCGTTCTTTGTCCCAGGAAGAGCTGCAGGGACTATACTAACAGGTTCCGGTGGCCTCCAGCTTCTTGTTGGGTTTAACCCATGCAAAGCTCTGGCACGAGGTAAGAGGAAGCCTGGAGATTAAGGTTGGGTTATTCATCTCCCCCGCCACCCCAGGGCCTCATCCCTTCAAGGTCAAATTGCCTTGGGCTGGCTATTCCCTCAACTGAAGATCATCCTTCTGTACCTCGCTTTCTCCTCTTCTGGGTTCTGGTAACCCGCTCCTTCCCCACTCCTTCCGGCCGGGGGGGGGGGGGGGGGGGGGCGGGGGGGGGTTGATAACAACATGGCTGTGGTTAGCCACACCTTTGGAAATAGCTCCATTGTAAATAAGCCCTCCTAAAATGATGATATTTTGAGTGTGCCATCTGGATCCTGATGGGACCCCCACTGAAACCAATATCCATTTCTCATGGGAAGCAAGCTCTTGCTGCCCTAAATTTGAAAATGAATGTCTCGTGTGGAGTGCATTATAGGGATAGGGACTAAGGGGTGGTGAACAACATTCCCACAGCAAAGGCAAACGCAGAAAAGAGTTTCAACGAATTGTTTCCTTTACGAGAGCCAAGAACATCTCATTCATTCATGCAGCAAATGATTATTCAACTCCTACTATGTGCCCAGGGCCGTTCCAGGTGCTGGGAATCACGCTAGCGAACAAAATGTAACCCGGGGAGGACAGCTCCCTGAGAGGCTGAGCTGCCGTGTCCCAGTATGTGCACTTTAGAACGTGGTTCTCAAACTTCAGCATCCGATCCCCCTGGGGAGGCTGCTTTAGACACAGATACCGGGCTCCACCCCCGGTTTCTGTTTCACGAAGTCCAGGCTGGGGCCTAAACATGTGCATTTCTTTCTTTTTTTTTTTTTTTTAATGTTTATTTAGTTTTGAGAGACAGATAGAGACAGAGACAGAGCGCGAGTGGGGGAGGGGCAGAGAGAGAGGGAGATACAGAATCCGAAGCAGGCTCCAGGCTCTGAGCTGTCAACACGGAGCCCAACGCAGGGCTTGAACCCGCTGACCACAAGATCATGACCTGAGCTGAAGTCGGACGCTTAACCGACTGAGCCACCCAGGCACCCCTAAAAATGTGCATTTCTTTTTTTTTTTTTTTTAATTTTTTTTTTCAACGTTTATTTATTTTTGGGATAGAGAGAGACAGAGCATGAACGGGGGAGGGGCAGAGAGAGAGGGAGACACAGAATCGGAAACAGGCCCCAGGCTCTGAGCCATCAGCCCAGAGCCTGACGCGGGGCTCGAACTCACGGACCGCGAGATCATGACCTGGCTGAAGTCGGACGCTTAACCGACTGCGCCACCCAGGCGCCCCTAAAAATGTGCATTTCTAACACATTCCCTGGTGGTGCTGTTGCTTCTTCTGGTCTGGGGATCCCACTGACTTCTGATGCCTAAACCCCAAGAGTGGTCCACAGAAGCCCTCTTGAAATGAGCATATCCTGTAAGCCCTCTGTCAGTGATGAATCTCCTCCTTCACTTTTGTATCCCATCTGGGGCCATGTTCTCTAGTCAGGGTTCTGGATGCTAAAAATCCCCACTCTTAGTTATAAGAATCCAGGAGATGTACCCCCTCTCACCTTTTTTTTGAAGTTTATCTATTTTGAGGGGGAGACAGACAGACAGCCGGGGAGAGGGGCAGAGAGAGAGAGAGAGAGAGAGAGAGAGAGAGAATCCAAAGCAGGCTCTGCATCATAAGTGCAGAACCCAATGTGGGGCTTGATCCCCCAAACAGTGAGATCGAGACCTGAGCCAAGATCAAGACAGTCGCTCAACCAACTGAGCCACTCAGGCACCCCCAGGAGATGTCCCTTTTTGAAAACAAAGGCACTGATTCCAGGACTCTGGGTAGCATAGGAGTGTTGAGGGATAAAATCTAAACTGAGCACCCTCTTCTGTGTTCCCTCACTACGGCAGGGACTGGCTTCCCCACTAAATGAAAGCTCCAATTCTTAGCTGGCTACATGGCCAGCTAGAAAAAAAGCCTACATTTCCCAGGCTCCCATGCGCCCAGGCATGGCAATGTGTCTACATTCAGAGCAATGAGTTTTTCTTCCTAATTGAGATATAATTCACATAGCATAAAATTCACCCTTTTAAAGGGAATTCAGCGATTTTTCAATATAATTCACCAAGTCGTGCAACCATCGCCACCATAGAATTCCAGAAGGGCACATGAGTTTTAAGCTTCCAGGAACTTTCCTTAAAAGATAGCTCTTGTAAACTCTTTGCCCCTTCTTCTTCGTCCTGTCTTCCATTTTGCAACCTGGAGTGCGGATGTGCTGGCTGGCGTTCCAGCTGCTGTCTTGGACCATGAGGATGGGGCCACACGCTAGGGATGACAGCGTGGGAAGCTGGAGGGAACCAGGACACCTGAGACCTTTGTGTTGCCAAGACTGTTCACCCAGACTTTTAAATGAGAAAGGAATAAACTTGTGACTTGTTTAAGGGCTCTCTTATTTGGGGAGAGGGGGCGGGGTGGGGGGGGGTGGTCACCAATACTCACAGCTGAACCTAATTCTAACTGATAACCAGTAATCTGATGAATCAATCTGGGTTCTTAGTCACAACCCCAGGAACTAACTCTAATTGGTTTGGGCAGAAAAGGGACGCATTAAAGATAATGGCTAACTCACAGCCTCCCCGGGAAGGCTGGAGAACCCGGATTGGAGCCTACACGGGCAGGAACAAGGCCCAAGCACACCGCAGGACAGGTTTAATGGAGACACCACCGCTAGAAACAAATCGCAATCCCTCTGATTCCCTCTGTCTAGGCGTTATATGCAGTTTTGGCCACCCTCCTTCAGGGTGGATATGCCTGGTATTCGCTTCCATTTCTAGCCTGTGGCTAGGCACCCATGCATTCCTGATTGGCATCAGGCACCCCTGATTGGTGGAGCACAGTCACACGGCAGGGCCCTAGCTTCAAAGGAGGCTGGGAGAATGATCATCAGCCTCCCACAGCCATGCCGGCCAGCCAGAAGGAATGATAAATGGCCACTACAACCACCTCTGGCATCCCCCACAGCTGTTGCCAAAGCAGCGTCTCAGGTGGCTGTTTAATGAACAGAGCCTCGGGCTTACGTCCGTGGGAAGGAGATCGCTGATGGGCAATGGCTTATCTCCAGGACTTACTCAACCACGCCTTTTAATGCTTTATATTGCCTGTTGCTTTGGGTGTGGTGAGTCTGTGTGTTGCCTCTTGAAATTCCCTGTTTGTCCTGAAAAGAAGCATATGCATCCGCATATGAGCTTGTCATGAGGAGCAGGCAGTTCCTGACCCAGCAGAAAATTCCGCCTGCAACTCCTACTCCAGAGTTGTGGGTTTCCTCCTTTTTCTTTATCCCCAAGAGGACAAGGGCCCAAGCTTCACGACCAGGACGGAGGGACTGTGTCACTGCAAGACTGGATTCGATCCAGGGGCGCCTGGGTGGCTCAGGCGGTGAAGTGTCCAACTCTTGGTTTTGGCTCAGGTCAGGCTCTTGAAGTTCATGAGTTTGAGCCCCACATCAGGCTCTATGCAGAGAGTGAGGAGCCTGCTTGGGTTTCTCTCTTTCCTTCTCCTCTCATGCTCCCTCTCTCTCTCTCTCTCAAAATAAATAAATAAACTTATAAAAAAAATTCTAGGGGCACCTGGGTGGCTCAGCCAGTTAAGTGTCCAGCTTCAGCTCAGGTCATGATCTCTTGGTCCGTGAGTATGAGCCCTGCATCGGGCTCTGTGCTGACGGCTCAGAGCCTGGAGCCTGCTTCTGATTCTACGTCTCCCTCTCTCTCCGCCCCTCCCGCACGCTCTCTCTCTCTCTCTCTCTCTCTCTCTCAAAAATAAATAAACATTAAAGAAAATTTTTTTTAAAGTCTAAAAAAACTGGTTTGGACTCAGTGCCGATTCTTCATCCACAAAGAGAAGCTTTGGGCTCCATGCTTCTCAAGACCCGACCAGCTCAAACCTATATTCTCGGGTTTAGTGCTGCTGCCTTTTCCAAACTTCCTGGGGCCCCTCCAGGAGGCAGGTGTTGCTGACACCTAGAATCAGGAGCCAGAGGACTTTTATAATTGGCCTTATTTCTATTTCTATTAAAAAGCAGGCTCGCTCAGCAATTCCACCTCTGGATATACACCCACGAGGACTGAGAGCAGGGGTGTGGGCAAGTAATGTAAGCCCATGCTCCTAGCAGCCTTATTCTCAACAGCCAGAGGGTAGAAACAACCCAGGGGTCCATCAACGAATGAATGGAGAAACAAGATGTAATCTATCCGTACCTTGGAATACTATCCAGCCTTAAAAAGGAAAGAAATTCTGACACCTGCTCTCATATGAACCAGCCTCGAGGACATCATGCTAGATGAAAGAAGCCACTCACGAAATGACAAATGTTATATGATTCCACTTATGTTATGGCACCTAGAATAGTCGAATTCAGACAGAAAGTGAAATGGTGGCTGCGGGGGGCTGGGGGGAGATTCAGTTTGGGGAGGCGAAAAGTTTCCAGAGACGTTCGGTGGTGATGGTTGCACAGCAGTGTGAAGGTACTTAATGCCTCCGAGCTGTAACTTACGAATAGTTAAAGTGATACATTTTATGTTATGTATATTTGGCCATAATAATAATAATTTGAAAACGCCTGCTTGCTCAGAGCCCAGGGTCTTCAAAGATTCCCTTGGCTGGATCTTATTAGCAGGACTAAAGCGAAGTTACCCATTGCCAAAACATCCCATGAACTCACTCGGTTCACTGATAATTGTAATTAATACAGAGAAAAGCAGCGACCAGCCAGCTCTTCCCCATTCTTATGTAAAGGAGCCAGCACCTATTTATATAAGATGTGCTGTCGTCTGGAGACGTGGACCCTCTGACTTGTGGAAAGGTGCAGATTCCACTTAGATATTCCCAAATCGCATTCCCAAATCGTCTTGTCCCCAAACAAGCCAGCTGCTGGCTCCAGCTCCCTTCTGAACACAGACACATCCACCCAGATTTGAATAAAGACGCGACAAATAGAATATCCTCTCCATGGGTCTGTACCTTGCTCAGAAACAATGCAGAGTGGCAAATCGAAAAGCTATCCACCATCCCAACAGCAACAATCTTTCAAGTAAAATTTAAAGAAATACATGGAATGTAGCCAAACATCCCCACCAAAAATAAAACACTCCACTTCCCTCAGCCGATTCAATTATCTCGCTAAAAAAGGGCTTTTTTTAACACCTCCCAGCAGGCAGCAGATTCGGAGTTGGTGGGGATAACAGTGCATAATCAAGCACCCAGAGTCCAAGGTGTAAAATAAAACACGGACTGGCTTGGCCAGGAGCAGCGGCGCCCTAGCACCATGAATATAAATGTTTAGAAATGGATATTATCGTTTTCGTGCCATCTGGAATATTTTCCACGATGTAAAGCATATTAAAAAAAAAAATTCCTCATGATTCTCTAATTGTGGTGACAATGCGGGTGCTATGCTGGTGACTTAGTCTCTGTCCTTGACATGATATTGCTCTGAGTTGAGTCTGTGCCATCCACCAGCTTAAAAACAAAAATAAACACGCAAAGGTAAAACAAAACAAAACAAACAAAAAAACAAAACCTTTCCCCTTTCCCAACAAGATAATTCAGGCTCATTATAGAACAGTGAGAAAATACCCTCTCCACGCCCCACCAAAAAAAAAAAAAAGAAAGAAAGAAAAAGAAAAGAAACATCCACAGTCCTACCGTTTAGAGATAACCGCCTTAGTATTCCAATGTTTTGGTGATTTCCTTCTAGTTCTTATGAATATGTATGAACACAAATTTGAATATGCATATGAATATGAGATCATGCTGCCTCCTTTTCCTTAACATGGCAACATGGCATTTTCCCTTGTCAACATGGTCACTCCCAGGTCTGGTCACGTTTGTCTCGTCCCCTTTCCTGCCTTTTAAGGCCTTTTGGTCTCTCTTCTGGCTGGAGATCTCTCCTGCCCTATGCCTCCCTTTCCCATCCAGCCTTCCTGCGATGTAATTTTCCATAGTCAGCCCTCTCTATTGGAGTGTCTGTGCTCCGGGCCTGTCCAGGGCCATCAGGGCCTTCTGGCCACCCAGCAGCCAGCCCCGCTGGACCCCCGGGTCCCTGGCCAGGCCTCCTGCCAGCCAGGACAGCCTCTACAGACACGGCCACTGGCCACCCACCGGCTCTCTCACCGAGCCTCCATGTAAACAGCTCAGGAGGCCCCATGTCGTTTCCCTGAAATGCTTCTTTGAAGTATAAAGAAGTTTACCATGGGATTTCCCCAGAGCAGTCATGAGCTTACATGGTTTATATTCCTCAGCCATTTCAAAAAGAAGAAAGTCCCAGATGGTTTGTTCTCAAAGGAGTCGGGTGTGGCCGGGTAAGACCCAAGAAATCTCAGCACAAGCAGAGGAGGACAGAGGATGGTTTTAGGGGTGGCCAGGGATGTCCCACACACCTGTGCCTCGTACCTCCCAGGGGCAAGAAAGCCCCCATTCTCCAGCTAAAGAGCTAGTTGAGGTGTTTCACCTTCTCAAGACCGAGGACAGACCTGGTGTGGGTCCCTACAGCTTAGGCCCCCTTGGCTCTCCTTCCTTCCTTGGGGTCTCCACCAGCCCGCCTGAGCTGGGATGAACCTTACCTGTGCTCAGGCAGCGTTTCAGGCGAAGAGGTGAGCAGATGGGACAGGGCCAGTGTCCCCCAACAGGAAACAGGAACGAGGAGGGAGACTATGGCTGTGGGCCCAAGTCCCTGGCGGGAGGTTAACTTCCCTGGGAGCCCTGCTGCTGATCAAATACTGTCCCACACGTTAGCATCCTCGGGGAGAACACATCTGTAAAATGGGCACAGCGCCCGTCCCAGAGGGTTACTCTAGTGAATACTGAAAAACAAAAACCCCACACACCGGAAGAGCCTGCATATCACTCGGGACACAGCATCCTGAGCAGAGCCTGGAATTGTGTGTGGCTTGTCCCCGAAAGTCCAAAAGAGGGACACACGCATGCCATCCTAAAAGAGCCGTGGTTCATGATTGAAACCGGCTATACAAGGAGCAGTGGAAAGGCTTGTTTCTAATAAAACCCTGCAATTAAAACAATAGCCGTACGTCCCTCTGCTATTAAATAATAAATCCATCGAGCATTAGAGAAAGAACCACGCGTTCCGGCGGATCTTGTTGGCAGGAACCACCCTGACCGGCTTCGAGCACAAACAGGTGAGGTGAAGGGAGGGGCAGGAAGTCACCTGGGCAGGAGCCGCGGGAAGGATCAGACACCAACCACAAACGGCAGCCTAAGGGTTACCCAGGTGACTTTGATCTCAGGTTCTGGGCGGCTGCTGGAGGAGTCAATCCCTGACTGGTCGTCTCTGGGGTCACATGAAGTGTTTACTTGGAGGCAGACAGGAAAAAAAAAAAAAGGGAAATTCCTCCTTCTGGCTGTCCCTTGCTGGGACACACCCCGGGGAACCTCAAATGGGATAGGGTGGCATTGCAAGAGGGGGAGACGTGGCCGCAGGAGCCTCCCCTAGGATTCCCTCTGACTCAAAGTTCCCAGGCCCTGCTTCCTGAACTCCCTTTGTGGCCCAGCGC
Source organism: Puma concolor (assembly GCF_028749965.1). NCBI lineage: Eukaryota > Metazoa > Chordata > Mammalia > Carnivora > Felidae > Puma > Puma concolor. Next base: position 5,808,755 of record NC_141682.1, read on the forward strand.
CTACGCACAGTCAGAGGGTGGCGTTGCACGGGCTGATGGGTGCGGGCAAGCCCGCCTGGGTCCCCCTGTCAGCACTGCCTTGGTGAAACTCCCCACCACACGGGCTGGCCTGGTGGGAGCTGGCGCAGGAAGCCGCGGTTCGTAGGCTTGGGGCAAGGGCCCCATGACTGGCGGGGAAGCTGAGCGAGGCAGGGCTTTCCACGGCGGTCTTGGCTCTCCTTGTCCTAGAACACCACCTTCCCAAGAGCCCGAAGCTCACCTCGTTTATTCCTGTGCCTGGAAGACGACCGGACACATCACAGTCACCGCTTGGATTTGTGAAAATCCCCGTGGAGTGATCAGTGAGGAGCGGATGTGAACAGAACACGTGCCCTGCCCTGAAGAGGCCCCAGGGTGCACACACACCACCCATTACTACACTGGGCGGGGTGCTCTGCCGTAGCGAGGGGCTACTGGAGGCGACGGGAGGGGGCCGGGGAGGAATCAGGAGAGGATGGATGGAGGGGGTTGCAGAAAGCAGCAAGAAGGAAGGGCCTTCTGGATAAAGGGAACAGCAGGTGTAAAGGCTCCGAGGTGACAGGTTTGGTGTGAGGGAGGGGAGGCCTAGGGAGGCTGTGGGATGGCTCCTGGCCCAGGGCATCGGAAGGCCTGAAGGACAAAAGCCCGCGGGATGCCTTTAAGGAGAGGAGTGACCCTTAGACCTTTATCCAGGAAGATGGCACTGTGCAAGGTGGACGGCGGTCGGGGACCGGGGGAGGGAGAGTGGCAGTGACCCCAAGGGAAGCTGGGGAAGTCCCGCGTTACGTCTCTGGAGAGCAGCCCAGGGACCCAGCTGGGCAGTGGTGGTCAGACGGGGACAGAGTGCACATGGGAGAGACAGAAGGAGTCAACCATAGGCTCTGTGTCTGGCTGGGGGAGGGGAGGAAAGCTAATCCTGCGTCAGATTTTCCTGAAAAAGCCGCCAGCAGGAGTGAATGTTGCCACCTGGGCCCTGCCTCTGGCTGGCCCACCCGGCAGACTGAGAGGGGCCTCGGGGGACAGGCTTGGGTTCTGGCACGCCACGGACCCACAGCCACTCAACAGTGGCTTATGGAGATCCCACCAGTGCCTCCTAGTGGCAGGGATACGGGGACTTCCGTTCTGGTGGAGGGTGACGGGCGATACACCGATGAACATGTATACGTGAAAGAGAGAGTGAAAAGTGCTCCATGGAATAATGACCTTGAGTAGGGGTCACACAGTGACAAGGTTGGGTGGCCAGGGAGGCGCCTCTGAGGATATCTGGGAGCCAGAAAGCAGGGATGGGGGGTGCATTCCAGGCAGAAGCCACAGCCCAAAGCAGGGGGCGCTGAGGAGGGAGCCGCCCTGTGTTTCAGGAATGTCCAGAGCCTAAATCAGGTAAAAGACACACACACAGAAGGAGTGAACTGAGTGTCCCAAGAAAGCATGACTGTGCGTGTGCGTGCGTGCGTGTGTGTGTGTGTGTGTGCCCTGTGGTCAGAAATGGGGGAAGAAATGGGAGGAATCAGGGCCTGACCCTGCCATTTTCCCACGGCATTCCCATACCCCTCATGGTCTACACCAGAGTCTTCCCTTCCCTCCTCAAAATCTATCTCCCCGTCCACCAGATAGTGACAACTTCCCCTCTGACACACCGGAGATCAAACATTAAAACCCATGGTCCTCCCTCCGTCTGGAGCTCTATCTCCCTCCTCCCTTAATAAACTACCTTCTGTTCATCCTTGGGATTGCCGCTCAAGTATCACCTCCTCGCAGAAGCCCTCCTCGATTCCCAGGACTGGATCAGGCTGCTTTGCATACCTAGTCTTCACCACCTCTCACTCTGACCACAGTGCGCTGACAATTAATCGTCTGATCAGCTACGTGATTTCTGTCCCCGACAGAGTGCGAGCGCCAAGAGCACAAGGACTGTGTTTGTCTGGTCCACGACGGTATCTCCAGGGCCCCAAACAGTGACTGATACTCATTTGATGCTCCGTGGATACCTGAGGGTTTGGTTCAGGAGCAGCGCTCAAAGAGCTGGCTGCACCCATAAGGAGGAGAGGCCCAGGGCCTTTGCAGGAGCTGGAAGTGGCTTCGAGGATCTTCTGATCCTCGTGGAGCCTGCATGGGGCCGAGAAGTGAGTGGAGGGCAGTGAACAGCCACAGAAGAGCTGGGTCTGGGCTCCGGACTTGGGCTCAGGACATAAGCAGCCACCAAAGGGGGCCGTGCGATGTTAAGTCACCAGGCCCCACCTTGGGAAATGTGGGCCAGGGGGGATGAAGTTGCTGGCACCACCAAGGACCCGGAAGGATGCCAGGGCCATGTCTGGCCCCTAAGCCTTCCTGCCAGCAAGATTCACATCGTGGGACTTTCTCATTTCTCCACACGGTAAGGCATTCGCTGCTGGGCAGCCTAACGTGTTCATCCCAGGAGGAGGTTCTGTCTTTCCCTTTGGACAAATGTATTCTATTAAGCAACTTCCTGCTTTCAGGGAGTATAGAATACCCACACCTGGTGTTCACAGAAGGCCTTCAATGTATGCTTTTGGCATTATTCATTTTGATTTTGAGACTTAGCGAGGACTCTGGAGCCAGGCTGCCTGGGTTTGGATCCTACCTCGGCCACATGACCTTGGCCGAAGTACCTGACCTCTGTGTATTTCAGGTTCCTCATCGGTAAAACGGGAACAATAGTTTATGTCAGTCACAGAAAGCCACATATTGTATGATTCCATTTATTTTTATTTATTTTTTTTTCCAATGTTTATTTATTTTTGGGACAGACAGAGACAGAGCATGAACGGGGGAGGGGCAGAGAGAGAGGGAGACACAGAATCGGAAACAGGCTCCAGGCTCCGAGCCATCAGCCCAGAGCCCGACGCGGGGCTCGAACTCCCGGACCGCGAGATCGTGACCTGGCTGAAGTCGGACGCTTAACCGACTGCGCCACCCAGGCGCCCCTGTATGATTCCATTTAAAAAAGTTGATTTATTTTGAGAGAGAGTGAGCGCACACGGCAGAGGGGCAGAGAGAGACAGAAGAAGAGAGAAAATCCCAAGCAGGCTCCGTGCAGAGCCTGATGTGGAGCTTGATCCCATGAGCCGTGAGATCACGACCCGAGCAGAAACCAAGAGTTGGATGCTTAACCGACAGAGCCACCCAGGCGCCCCTGGGTGATTCCATTCAAAGGAAAGATCCAGATTATGTAAATCCATAGCGACAAAAAGGAGATTAGTGGTTACCAGGGGCTGGAGGAGGGGAGAAATGGGAAGTGACTGCTAATGGGTACAGAGTTCAGGGATGGTAAAATATTCTAAAATTTGATAAAGTTTAAAGAGTTATTACTTATAAAGTGTTTAGAGCAGTGCCTGACACATAGAGAATGATTTTTTTTTAAATTTAACTCACCGTTAAAGAAAACTCACTTCTGAACAAAGGCATAAATACTGATGAGCTTGGAAAAATGTTTGTAATATGATTTTAAAGTGGTATCATGTTCCTGAATCTCCCTGTCAGTTGTGTGCTTTTTATAAATGTCGCCACGATCTAGTGGATGGCATTGTTATCTCGTATTACAAATTTAAAAAAAAAAAAATTTTTTTTTCAACGTTTATTTATTTTTTTTGGGACAGAGAGAGACAGAGCATGAACGGGGGAGGGGCAGAGAGAGAGGGAGACACAGAATCGGAAACAGGCTCCAGGCTCCGAGCCATCAGCCCAGAGCCTGACGTGGGGCTCGAACTCACGGACCGCGAGATCGTGACCTGGCTGAAGTCGGACGCTTAACCGACTGCGCCACCCAGGCGCCCCTCGTATTACAAATTTTGTATATGAAAAGGGTTAATTTGTTAGACTTAAACTATAGCATATATTTGAGCTCTTCCTCAGCATTTCTTATTTCGATCGATCGATCGATTGATCCATTCATTTTTACAATATTGGGTGCAGCTCCTAAAATGGGAGGTGGCTTGGGACGCTGAAAGGGAAACACAGGTGTGAGCTGTCTTTGACTCATCCAACTTTGGACAGAGGATCTAGAAGGCAATGCAAGGTGAGGACTTCACACAGTCAGGGATGAGGTATGCGGGCTGTGTTGAAGGCAGAGAACTAGGGAGAGCCCCACTTATAATCTGCATGGTCTCCTTATTTGCCTAAGGCTGGATGAAAGCAGGTCAATCACGTAAAGGATTCAAGCCAGCAAGGGGGTAATCATAAAGACGCTGTAGAGAGGACCCTATGGCAAGACCATTAGCATGCGTGACAAGTGGCCCTCCAGGAGGAAAACAGCCCTGATTAGTATCATTTGCCCATTTCCGTGGTGTAAATACTTACGCCATGGTTTATTTCAAGCCACAGACGTGATACCCTTGAAATTGGAGTTGGGAAGAAGTGTTCAACGCTGCACTGCCATATAGTGTTTCCCTTCTACAGCTACAACATATGGAACCAAGCTCAAAGCATAGACAACAGTAAAAGGTAGCAAAATCACGAGAATTGACTGTGGCCATTCCCCATTTCTTCCTGCCACTCCCTGGCCCTAGGCAATCACGAACCTACTTTCTGTTTCTATGGATTTGCTTATTCTGGATATTTGATAAAAATGGGAATATACAATAGATGATCTTTTATGACTGGCTTCTTTCACTTAGCACTAGGTTTTCAAGGTTCATCCACATTGTAGCTATATCAGTACCTCACTCCTTTATTGCTGAATAATATTCCATTACAAGGATACACCGTATTCTGTTAATCCACCCGTCAGTTGATGGGCATTTGGGTTGTTTCCACCGTTTAGCTGTTGTGAATAGTGCTGCTGTGAACATTGATTAATGAGGATGTTTGTGGACACGTGTCTTCAATTATATTAGATCTCTATCCAGGAGTGTAATTACTGGATCATATGGTAACTCCATGTTTAACATTTTGAGGAACTGTCAGAGTATTTTCCAGAGCAGCTGCACCATTTTATATTCCCATCAGCGATGCAGGGTTTTCCAATTTCTATACATTCTCACCAACACTTAGGGTTATCCGTCTTTTTGATTAGAGCCATCTAATGAGTGAAGTGGTGTTAATTTGCATTTCCCTGATGCCAAATGATTTTGAGCATCTTCCCATTTGTTTATTGTACATCCTGTATATCTTGGGAGCAATGTCTATTCATATCCTTTGCCTGCTTTTTTTTTTTTTAAATGTTTATTTCTTTTTGAGAGAGAGAGAGAGAGACAGAGCGTGAGCAGGCGAGGGGCAGACAGAGAGGGAGACACAGAATGCGAAGCAGGTTCCAGGCTCTGAGCTGTCAGTACAGAGCCCAATGCAAGGTTTGAACCCACAAGCAGCGAGATCATGACCTGAGCCAAAGTCAGTTGCTCAACAAACTGAGCCACCCAGGCACCCTGCCTTTACCCACTTCTGACTGGATTTATTTCTCCTCTTATCATTGAATTGTAAGGGTTCTTTATATATTCCAAAGACAAGTACTTTATCAGATACATGCTTCACAGATATTTTCTCCTATTCTATGAGTTCTCTTTTCACTTTCTCAATGGTGTTCTTTGAAGCACAAAAGTTTTTAATTTTGATGAAGCCCAGCTTATCATTTTGGTGTTACTGTTACTTGTGCTTTTGGTGTCCGTGGGTACAAAACCATCGCCAAGATCATGAGGATATATGCCTATATTTTCTTCTGAGAGTTTTATAGTTTTGCCTCTTAGAAGCAGGTCTTCTATTTGCTTCGAGCTAATTTCTGTATATGGCACGAGGAAGGGGCTCATACTAATGCTTTCCACGTGGAATGTTTCAGCACTGCCTGGTGAGAAACCAGTATTCCCCACTGAGTTGTATTGGCGCCCTTCCTGAGTAGCAATCGACTACAAACATTTAGGTTTACTTACGGACTCTCAGTTCTATTATTTGCTCTGTATGTCTGTTCTTATGCCAACATCACATTACTTTGATTACTCGACCTTTGTAATCAGGAAGGATGAGTCCTCCAACTTTGCTGTTTTTTTCAAGATTGTTTTAACTATTCTGGGTCCCTTGAATTTCAATATGAATATTAGGATAAGCTTTTCAATTTCTGCAAAGAAGCCAGCTGGAATTGGATGGGGATTGCACTGAATCTGTAGGTCAACTGGGGAGTGTTGCCTTCTTAACAAATATTTTTTTAAAGATTTTATTTTTTATTTTGAGAGAGAGAGAGGAAGAGAGCATGAGTGGAGGAGAGGGGCAGAGGGAGAGAAAGAATCCCAAGCAGGCTCCATACTCAGCATGGAGACTGATGCAGGGCTCGATCCCACAACCCTGGGATCATGGCCTGAGCTGAAATCAAGAGTCGAACACCCAACAGGCTCTACCACCCAGGTGTCCCGCCTTCTTAACAATATTAAATCTGGGGCACCTGGGTGGTACAGTCATTTAAGCGTGCAACTCTTTAAATTTTTTTAATGCTTTTTAACATTTTTATTCACTTTTTGAGAGACACAGAGAGACAGAGCACAAGCGGAGGAGGGGCAGAGAGAAGGAGACAGAATCCAAAGCAGGCTCCAGGCTCTGAGCTATCAGCACAGAGCCGGATGCGGGGCTGGAACTCAGGAGCTGTGAGATCATGACCTGAGCTGAGGTCGGCCATTTAACCGACTGAGCCGCCCAGGCGTCCCTAAGTGTGTGACTTTTGATTTCGAATCAGGTCATGATCTCACGGTTGGTGGGTTTGAGCCCACATTGGGCTCCATGCTGAGTGTGGAGCCTGCTTGGGATTCTGTCTCCGTCTCTCTCTGCCCCTTCCCTGTTCACGCTCTGTCTCTCTCAAAATAAAGAAATAAACATTAAAAAAAATTAAATCTTCTGATCCATGAACATGGAATATCTTCTATTTAGTCAGGTCTTCTTTAACGTCTTTCAATCAACTTTTAATTACTTAGACACGGCTTCCTTTAGTTCCTTGAACATATTTGTGACAGCTGATTTATTTCAAAATTAATTTTAATAGGTTTTTCTTGTTTTATATGTTTTGTCTGTCAAGCCCACCTTTTCAGCCTCCTCATGGGAAGTTTTTACTTACTGCTTTTTCATCTTGGGTATGGAGCATACTTTCCTGTCCCCTTCTGTGTCTTGCCATTGTTCCTTTCTCTCTTTCTTTCTTTTTAACTGGACCTTTAAAATCACGTAATATGGCGACTCTGGAAACCCGTTTTTCCTAATACCTCCCTTCCCCAGAATTTGTTTTGTTGTCGCTGTTTGTTTTTGTTTCAACAACTGCTGCTGCCACCATCTGTTTGTTTCGTGACTTTCCTGGACTGATTCTGTAGTCTGTATTTTTTGTGTGTGGCCACTGAAGTCTCTGTTCAGCTAGCTTCACGGTCAGCTAATGATTACCTGAAGATTTCCTTAGATGCCCTGAACGAATATGTCTCCTCAATTATGCTAAGAGTCTCTGTGTGTGTATCAAGCCATGACTTCAATGCTCTCCAGCTTGAAATTCCACCCCAGCCTCCACTTCCTGCTTGCACAGAGCCTCAAGATCAGCCAGGGAGAGATTCAGGCCTTCTCATGTCTTTCCTGGGCGTGTGCACAGCCTTTGCATATGCACATAACTTTCTAGATTTCCAGGAATATATCAGAGCTTTTAGAAGCCCCCAGTGATACCTCGTTCTCTAAATTTTCAAGTTTTTGATCAGCCAACAGGTATCATCGGCTCAGGAAGCTCGATGCTCAACAGTTACTATTGATTATTTTCAACAAACTGGGGAAAGGGGTGTTTGCACTAAGGGAGTCCTGAGTCATAGCAAATAAAGACCATTCTTGAGAATGGTGTCTTTCTAGGGAGCTGTCTGATGGGTCCAACACTGTCAGTTCTCTGGAGATGCAGTTTTGGGGGGACCTTCACACCTGTTCCCTCCTGCAGCTTTTAGGCTGCTCGTTTTCACAGCTACTCTGGTTGTGAGGCCACTGGTTTTTAAGGCTCCCATGGAGGTTGGGGGGCAGGTAGAGAAGAGTAGGAATACAGCAAGTGAAAATGCCACAAAGCTCAAAGTTTTTACTGAGATTCGGCTGTTTTTCTTTAATAACTACTCCTTGTGCCGTTGCAAGCCTTTGGCTAATTTCTAGAGTCCTGCAGAAGTCAATTTTGACCATTTTTGTCAGTGTTCTCATTGCTTTTCATTCTGGAATGCTTCTCCTCATCACCTTTGTTTTATTTATTTATTTTGTGAGAGAGATAACGTGCGTGCATGCACCTGAGTGAGGGGCAGAGAGAGAGAGAGAGAGAGAGAGGGAGAGAATCCCAAGCAGGCTCTGTGCTGTCAGCACGGAGCCCAATGCAGGGCTCGATCCCCTGAACCGTGAGATCATGACCTGAGCCAAAATTGAGAGTAGGATGCTTAACCAACCGAGCCATCCAGGTGCCACTATAATTTAATTTGTAACAATGGCTGTGTCTAACAACTGGCATGCAAAATTCCTGAAGGGTTCACAATACCACTGGCAGAACCCTCATGGATGCACCCATGCGATCCAGCTCAGCCCTGCAAACACTTAGGATATCTGCTGGATGCCAGACCCTCAGGGATGCATGCTCATTTAGTACTAAACTAACTCCGTATCTCTCAGCACCTAGCCCTCAGTCACTGCTGGCAGGACAACAATGCCAGTAGGGTTGTCCAATTGATGTCTTGGCATGGAAGAAAAACTGGAAAAGGCTGAGCACAGGTGAGAACAGCTATAGGAACACACCCCAAGATATTGCTTCTAAGCTTTAGGGATCTAATCCCAAATTGCGCCTAAGGCTGTTTTCTGATTGCCAGGTGAAACGAAACAAAGCAAACCGGTCGGTGTTCAATTGTTTTATAAGTTCTCGACCGAATCTTCAAGAGAAGCACTGGGCAGAGGTATGAGTGGTGAGGTGGGTGGTAAAGGTTTCCATTAGACACTCTCTGAGGAATGTGTACCTTAACTCCTGCTCTGTGAAGTGAGAAAAAGAAGTTTTTAAAAAATTTCGGGGCTTGGGGTGCCTGGGTGGCTCAGTCGGTTAAGCATCGGACTTCGGCTCAGGTCACGATCTCGCAGTTCGTGAATTCGAGTCCCACGTCTGAGCTGTCAGCACAGAGCTGGGAGCCTGCTTTGGATTCTGTGTCTCCCTCTCTCTCTGCCCCTCCTCTGCTCGTGCTCTCGCTTGCTCTCTTTCAAAGAATAAATAAACATTAAAAATTTTTTTTTAAGATTTGGGGGGCTTGCTCAAATAATAATGAAACCCGCTTTGGGATTGTGGTCTGACATGTTGCTGTTGGGGTGCACTTTAATTAAAGATTGACAACCACAAGTTTATGAGGCAGGGCCTCGCTTGGGCCAGCCCTGCTGCAGATAAGCATGGTGACTCCCCTCCATACAGAGCATGAGCATTCCCTGGCTTCCTCAAACTCAAAGTCTGGAGCTTCCTGAGGGAAGTAGAAAGACCACAGAGTGATTGCATCCCTTTCCCAGACAGAGATCTGTCTGCCTCCCCTTTCCCAAACAGAGATCAGCAGACAGGCAGGGACGCTTAACTCAGTATTTCACATTCCAGCTCTGTGTTTACTTAGGTGTTTATTGGCTTGCTTTAATCATTGAACAAATATTCCCTGGGGCATCGCCTGTAGGTCCAATGCTGGGCTAGCACCGCAAGAGCTGACATTTAGGATGGACATTTGAGGAGTTTGGAGAACTGGGCTCCCCTGCTCCATCTGATAAGATTCAAATAAGTCCCTCTCATGCACAAACTGGTGCGAGTGCCAGAAAGGCCTGGCCTTTTCCCAACCTTCAGGTCTCTCACTACTATGTTACTTCTGCCTGGAAGGTGCTTTCTCTACCCTTTCTGCAGGACTATGGTCTCTCCTCCCCTGTTGTCTGGACCTTGTCTCTTGGTGGGAAGAGGCCGGCACCTGGGAGTGCCCAGCACCAGGACAGGGCGCCGTTCCATAGGACACAACTACTCAGCGCCAGGCCCTGTGCCAGCCCCCGGGGGGACTCCCATTGACACAAGCGCAGTGCCTGTCCTCAGGGAGCTTACAGTCACAGGAACAATAAAATATGGCAGCTGGGATAGCAGTCTGTCCAGGGCCAGGGCGAGGCACTAGGAGATGCTAGTCATTTCTCCCGGGGCTGGGAGGGGTTTTCTTAGATGACGTCATCCTTTAGGTGACTCTTGACAGATGACAGAGAGTGTGCCAGGTGGCCAAGAGAGGACAGGAAGGGCACTCTTGGTGAAGGGAACATCTTGAGCTCAGGAGCTGAGTCAGTGAGTGTGAGGGGAGAGCCATCCTATTCTTGTTGGACTGAAATAAAAGCCCAAGTATTCTTGATGGCTGCTAAGATGTATAGGTCAACCTAAGGAGAGAAGAGCCTAAAACGGCTATGCCAAGTAAAAAAGGCAGAAGACAAAACAGGCCTAGTTTTGCTCGTTTTAAAATACTGAAAAAAAATGAGATGGATTCTGAATGCTTTTTATTGTCTTCTTTATACTTCCCTGTATTTTAAAATTTAAAATAATTGTCGGCCTTACCTGCTGCCCACGCACTCCTCGGTCTGCAGGGGGCGCACCGGCGGCCACCCTCCCTCTTTCAGGGTGGTGGGCGGGGCCTCTGGGGCCGGTGTGGAACGGACGATTGGCTGGCTGGGCTGTTTGTCACGGCATCCCGCCCCCACCCTACGTCACATGACGCAGCCCATCATGGCGGCAGGAGCGCGGCTGCCCTGGCCCGCGGCTCCGCAGGGCTGCTGCCGTTGCTGCTGTTGAGAGGCGGCGGCGGCGGCGGCGGCACAGACGGGCGGGCGGGAAGGATGGTGTTTCTGTGGCCGGGGCGGCGGGTGCGGACTAGGAGCCGGGCTGAGGTTTGGCCGAAGCGACGTGTGCTCAGGAGCAGCTGGCGCGGGTGCCGCTGAGGCAGGCAGGACCGACTGACGGACGGACCGACGGAAGGAGACCCGAGAGCCGGCCCTGGGGGCCGTGCAGTGGGCGAGATGCCGGGGCCGCCGGCGTTGCTGCTACTGCCGCTGCTCCTGGCCGCCGGCAGTGCCGGGGCCGCGCCACTTCCGCAAACAGGTGCAGGTGAGCGGGCCCGCTGCGGGGACGCGGCTGCGGGAACCCAGGCTGCGGGGCCGCTGCGACGGCGGTGGCAGGGGAGGAGGCGGCGGGCCCCGTCCGGCGACGCCGAGGAATCGGAGGGCCTGCCAGGGCGGGAGGCCCGGGGAAGCAAGCGATTAGGGAGGTTTCTGCCGCAGGGGCGTGGGGTGGGGGAGCGGGCAGCCTCTCCAGGGCCGAAGCGGGGGCGAGGCGATGCGGTTGGGCCCGGGGAGGGCGGCGAGCCGGGCGGCAGCGATCGACCCCTCCCGGCGTAGGCTGCGGTACCTGCTCTGAACCTGTTGCCCGGAGGTCCTCAGCCTACATCCCTATCTGGCAGTTCTGCTTCCCTTTCAGATGTCACCTGCCTTCTGTGCGTTTCTCACATCTTATATTAAGAACCGTTTCTTAGCCCTAATTGTACTTGAATGCAAATGACTTAACGAACTGTGCGGAGTTTCATTCGCTCCCTGCAACTTGTTCTGAAGTTGTAAATTGATTTTAGACGCTGTGCTTTTTTTCGGATTGAATCTCAAGGAATGAAAAGGAAACAACTCTGTAAATATTTCTATTTTAGGAAGCCAGTGATTAGAGTAGCAGTCTTTGAGTAACTATTGACAGAATGGCCCAAGGGTGATTGAAGTTTCTATTTTAGCTACGTCAGTGTGTGGTTTTCTTTTCTTTTTCTTTTTTTCCTCCCCATTTTCTCGACATCCTCTTCAGTTGTGGTTTATTTTCCCAGATAAAACTTTACCCGAGGAAAGCATCCCAAGTTGAGTCATTTTTTTTTTTTACAGAAAAAAAAAATCTGGGTTAAGATCTAGTGCTTGTCTTTGAAGTAAGGAGAGACTGAAATTTCATAGATTCATGAAATTTTGGAATTGAAAGAGTCCTTAAAGAAAATTTAGCCTGATATCTTTGTTTCTCAGTTGAAGATACTGAGGCCCTGGGGGGGGGGGGAGGGGGTCAAATGACCTACCCAAGGTGACACAGCTAAATTGTAGGCGGAGCCACATCTAAAACCCATGTCTGAGATTTCCCTAGTTGTGTGATTTTTCCACTTCCCCACCTTAGGTCTTGTGTTTCGGAATACTCTTGAGGTTAAGAGTTATTTTAATACGATGTTAACTGGGTACACGATGTGGAAGTTCCCTTCCCCAGTAAAGACAAACACATCCACTATGCAAGTTATAAATAATGTTTCCAGAGCTACACCAAGTTCTGTCATTGAGTGCCCTTTAGTTGGGTATTAACTGTTATCATTGTACCACGTAAAGTATCGCGAAATTTTTGCCACTGCCTTAGATCAAATATTTGTTAGGTGAATTCTGTTTTCTGATCTGATAGACAAGAAAAGTGAGTGTTATGAGAAGTGTATGCAGCCCAGGTATGAGTCACAGAAAGTGACAAAGTTGTAAAAGACAATACAGAAGAACGTGGATGGTGATATTGAAACTGATGGTGAAATTGAAAATTAGCACCAGAGTAGGATAGTGTGTAAAGAGTATTTATGTGAAAGGGATTCAAGAAGTTTCCAGATGACTTTGCACTTAAATTTTTATATATTTTGAAAAACAGACTCTATGTGGGAACCTATGGGAATGTGTCTCCTTATAAACCTCTTCTTAAAAAGAAAATTTTTTTTAACGTTTATTTATTGAGAGAGAAAGACAGAGCATAAGCATGGGAGGGGCAAAGAGAGAGGGAGACACAGAATCCGAAGCAAGCTCCGGGCTCCGAGCTGTCAGCACAGAGCCCGATGCAGGACTCAAACCCACAAACCACCAGATCATGACCTGAGCTGAAGTCGATGCTTAACCAACTGAGCCACCCAGGTGCCCCTCCTTATAAACCTCTTAACATGATTTTTGCTCCGTTCTTTCACTTTCACCTCCATTTTTACGGAGGTACAGATCAGAATATTGGAGGTTTTGGGGGGAGCATTGTAAAACAAGACAATCAGGAAAAGTCATCCACAAATAGAAATACCAAATTTTGGCATGAATAAAGCATAAAGAAATACGTGGTGACTTACAGCAGCTTTTGCAGATTTTCCCTTCGTATTCTGTTGCTCAGAAGGAATACAATTAGACATGTGGCATATGAGTGACAGGTCCCTGGGGTTAAATTCTGTGGAAGAGGTGCTCAGTCACACATAGATTTGTGGGTTTGTGTTTCCATCCAAAAGAGATTATTAATCCTGGTAATGGAGACGGATTCTTGATGAAGATGTGTGTGACCAAGAAGAATAAAGAAACCTTTGAGCTGATCCTGATAAGTGAGCTCACTGGTTAAGAGAGAGGAGCCCGTCTTGAACATGTATGTGAGCTAAAAGAGCAGTTAAATGTTGGAAGCGTTGTAACCCTCAGGCCTCTGATTCTGTGGGGACTGCGCTCCACACAGAAGTAGGGCTGGCCATTTCCAAATTCAGGATACATGCCTCGCATGTAGTCTTTTGCCTCCTCGGCTTTGTTCTTTCCACTTAAATTCCAAACTGCTTGATAGTGCCTTGGAGAAAGCGTGGCTTATCAAAAATAGGTTGGAAAAAATACTTGAATGTTTTCCTTTGCCAGCCCATTTGCATGGGGGGAAAGAGATGAGGCAGTTAACTAAAATTCAGCCAAAATTCATCCAAAATTCATTTCTAGGTTTCGGAAGTTGAAAAGGGTATTTACCCATTCAGTCATAATTAAGCTTTGTAAATACGTGGATTGCCTTTGCCTATCAGGCAAGAAGCCTCTTTCTTTCTTTTTTTAAATATATTTAAAAAATTTTTTTAATTATTTTTTTTTTATTTTTGAGAGGCAGAGAGAGAGAGAGAGAGAGAGAGAGACAGAGCACAAGTGGGGGAGGGGCAGAGAGAGAGGGAGACACAGAATCTGAAGCAGGCTCCAGGGTCTGAGCTGTTCACACAGAGCCCAACGCGGGGCCCGAACTCACGAACCGTGTGATCATGACCTGAGCCGAAGTTGGACACTCAGCCGACTGAGCCACCCAGGCACCCCTCTTTCTTTCTTTCTTTCTTTCTTTCTTTCTTTCTTTCTTTCTTTCTCTCTCTCTCTCTCTCTCTCTCTCTCTCTTTCTTTCTTTCTTTCTTTCTTTCAGTTGGTTGATATACAGTGTTATATTAGTTTCAGGTGTACAAGAAAAGCATTTAATGCTTGATCTTTATTTTGGGCCTGTCTTTATTGCTCTGGGAGTCGCTCCTGCCCTCTTTGGGAGCCTTTTCCTGAGAATGTGTATTTCTGCAAGGGCCCTTGCTGGCTGTGTAGACGGAGATCGTGTCCGTCCTCACTGGAAAGCTTACATAAAGGGAGAAAGTCCACTGTTTTCACACACCGTTAAACGACCAGACTAAGGTTTCAGTTGAGAAATTCTTTTCTCCATTCCTAGTGACGAGGTCATTCTTGTCTTAGAAAACACTTATGTACCTTTTGTGAGATTCTCAGTCACATCATAGAAAGAGATAGTATATTTGTATGCATTCCCCTAAGTCCCCTGTTTGTTATTAATACCAGGATAGTGGTTAGACCGGGAAGCCCACTTCTGTTGTCCTGTGGCATATTAGGTCACAGAGTACAGAGGAAGCTGTTAGCAGTTCCAGATAAAGGAGCTCACGCAAGTCTGTGAAGCCAGTGGGACTCAGCTACTTATTAAACAGCAGCTAGTGAAACCGGGGCTCTCATTTTAGATTAAACAAACAGCCTTGGATCTTGAGAAAGATTCTGCAGTAAAGGAAGTGCTTTCTAAAGTAAATTCTAAGTGTGAGTTTTTGTGTTTATTTCAATGGCATCTGAGAAATAAAAATTATTTTCAACAGGCTTTTCGTGCTGATTATCTCAGGATTTATGGCTGTGAGGCTCAAGATTTCATTTAGGTTGGGAGTGTTGGTATTTGCTCTCAGTTGGTGGTATTTTTGGGGTAACTAAGTATGTTCATTTGCACAGTAATAGGAAGTCTGTCCAACAGTTTTGTAGCTGATGAGCATTGAAGTTATCAAATCTCTACAGTTTTGCTGATATCAACGTGCTGACTGTTCATGCAATTGTCTTGAAATTTAGAGAGTCCTTGGGTCTGCTGTGTCAGATAACAGCTGTACATGTAATAAAAAAGATTTGTAACATAAATGAAATGTAAGGGGTGGCCAGGGTTCTGAAGCAAACAAGTGAGTCCTCAAAAAAGTCCTTATAGATGGACGTATAAAAAGAATCCAACCTTTCAGTCCTGTTGAGAGTGTAAGTCGTGAACCAGTCACAGGAGGAGCGGGTGTTACGGACAGAACTTGGACTTTGGGAGGTAGTCTGGGTGGGAGGCCTTCCTTTGCCGCTTCAATAGCATTGAGACCTTGGGCCAGTTACTTGACCTCTCCAAGCTTCTCAAAACTCAACTCAAAAAAAAAATGATGAAGGGCACCTGGGTGCCTCGGTTGAGCGTCCGACTCTTGATTTTGGCTCCGGTCATGATTGATCCCAGAGTCATGGGATTGAGCCCTGCATCAGGCTTTGCACTGAGTGTGGAGCCTGCTTGAGATTTTTTTCTCTCTCTTTCCATTTCCCTCTGCCCCTTTCACCAACTCACGCGTGCGCGCTCTCTGTAAAATAAAATTAAGGGGTGCCTGGGTGGCTCAGTTGGTTAAGCGCCTGACTCCTGATTTCGGCTCAGGTCATGGCCTCATGGTTTGTGAGATTGAGCCCTGCGTTGGGCTCTGTGCTGACAGTGCGGAGGCTGCTTGGGATTCTCTCTCTCTCTCTCTCTCTCTCTCTCTCTCTCTCATTCTCTCTCTCTCTCTCTCATTCTCTCTCTCTCACTCTCTCTCTCTCTCCCCCCCCCCAAATAAATAAATAAACATTTTTTAAAAATTAAAAAATAAAGGGATGATGATATTTACCTAACGGGTTTGGGGAGGGTGAGGTCGCATCATGCTGGTGCGCCATGTCGGCCACGTTAGGTGTCTTCATTGCTTCAGATTTCCCTGTAAAATTGGTGGGTTACTGTGGCATCAGCTAATGGTGAGTGGTATGGTTCCAAGAAGGAACTCAAAGTGGTAGCTGCTTATGGCATGCCCAGAATTTACTGAATTTAAAAACCTTTGTTACTTAAAATAATTTGCTGTGTGATGGGTGAGGAAGAGATCCTTTACAGAGAAGTCTGACTTATTTAAGATGATCTGGATTAGCCCACTTTTATGTAATAAACCCGTTTTTAAATGTCAAGATAATTAAAGCTCTTGCACGTGAACAGTTTCTGGTTTTAATGTACTTAAAGGAACTGCAGGCAGTGGAGGTTGAGTTGATCCCAAACAAAATGTATACTCCCACAAAGCGTCCCTGAAGACAGCCCGTTAAGCTGGGCTGTGGTGGAACCACCACAGGGCTGAGACCTTCCCTTAGACAATGTCATTTGGAGAGATGACTGTGACTTGCTTCCTCTCTGTCTTTTAAAATCATGTATTTTTGTAGCCTTTTTTTTTTTTAAGTTTATTTATTTCAAGAGAGAGAGAAGACGGAGAGAGAGAGAGAGAGAGAGAGAGAGAATCCCAAGCAGGCTCTGCACAGTCAGCATGATTCGAGGCTTGAACTCACAAACCGGGAGATCACGACCTGAGCTGAAGTCAGGTGCTTACCTGACTGAGCCATCTGGGCACCCTGTATTTTTGTAGCCTTCTAGCTGTGTTTTACTCTTCTTAAAAAAGTTTATTTTATTTTTTTAAAGTTTATTAAAGGAATCCGCACCTAACGTGGGGCTCAAGCCCATGACCCTGAGACCCAGAGCTTCACACTCCCTCAACTGAGCCAGCCAAGGTGCCCCTTAAAAGGTTTATTTATTACTCAGGGACGAGGAAGGAAAGATTAGAGGAAAAGTTGTACAGACACTCCTGGTCTAAAACAGATTGCTACATCTAGGGTCTTTTTTAGATTAGATTCTCAACTTTTCTGTAAATCTTCATATGAAGACGCTGTAAGAGAAAGCTGAGGAAATATGGTAAAATCAGCGTGTCACAGCAAAATATTGGAGTGAAGTATTTTTAAATTGTTAACAAGTGACTAATTTGGAACCATGCCTCGGCATTACAGTTATTTGCCACAAAGAACAGGCCTATCAGAAAAATAACCTCAGTATTTTTTTAAAAAGGTGTTTTTTCCCCCAATGGTTAGTATAAGGCAGAGATTCCAAATTTCATTTGACTTTATTGTGATTCAAATGGGAGAAATTAGAATTGTTAACACCAAATGCGCCAGGTGCCCAAAACCACAACGTGGGGAGTGCCTCACCTCTCAAGGTCTCCCTGGGCTCATCCTCATCCAGACCAGTGCTCTGCAGTCACCCCCCCCCCCCCCCCCGACGGCAAAGAGTGACTTTGTACACTTCCACCCTCCTGGGGCTTGGGGCATGGTGGTGACACCTTTTGTTTTTGACAATTTGGCGGATTTTGCATTTCACTGTGTAGTATGTTTGTGGAAAAGGCTTAAATTACCATCGATTTCAGGTGTGCTGAAACCCTGTGCTGTGGTGTGGCTAGGGTAGCCCCTGGCCTGCAGCATCTGACCCCAGTTTGGGAAGCGTCGGTCAGGAAAGGTCATGCGCCTGGCGGGGCATCGGCGGTCCCTGCCTGTCCTCACGCTCTGGCTTTCATGGCACTTTAAGAGCTAAGTTAGTCTGCTTTCGTTTGCAGGTTATTCTGTGCGAATTCCTCTCTCCCAGCTCACCATATATATTCTGTCTGCGGTAGGCTGGCTCTTCCTAGCACCTCTGTGTGCTGCCGTCTTTTTCTTTCAGTTCTTTTCACCTCTTGGCAGCCCCAGTGCCCTACCAAGACCTCGCCCAGACCCCAGAGCTTTCTTCCACCAGTGACCTCCCACTAGAAGCGTTTACTTGTGGGACATGATGTTCCATGGGGTGCGGGACGGAAACTTTGGAGCTTCAGCCTTTAGTTTTCGTTTCATCCTTTAAAAATGTTGACTTACGTGACTTTTAAAGGTACAGAGTATATTGGTACACTAACACGTTTTATGGTTTGTGAATCAATGCCCATGAAGTGGAAGGAATGTGAAGAAACTTCACCAACGGGCTCTGTGATCGGAAAAGGTTTGGGTTGCCTGTCCCAGTCTCCCATTTGCATTTAGCAGCTGCCACCTGTTTCTTCAAGTCCCGTCTCTTTACCAGGACTGCAAGGACTGTGTCCTGCATCCTCGGTGTTTCTAGTATCTGCACGATCACAGGCCGTGGACGCTCAAAGGTTGTGTGTGAGGTTGGTGAAGACGGTGCTGGGGAACGAAGCTTGCAGACCAGTACTCCAGAGAGTGTGGGAGCCAGAAGGAGAACATGTCAGCCTAGAGCCTCTCACGCTCCCGCAAACTTTGCTTTTCATCCGGCCACAGCCCACAGCCCGTTGCCTGGAACAAGGCCATTTATAGTGGCCTTATTTTTTTTTTTTTTTAATTTTTTTTTAACGTTTATTTATTTTTTTGGGACAGAGAGAGACAGAGCATGAACGGGGGAGGGGCAGAGAGAGAGGGAGACACAGAATCAGAAACAGGCTCCAGGCTCTGAGCCATCAGCCCAGAGCCCGACGCGGGGCTCGAACTCACGGAGCGCGAGATCGTGACCTGGCTGAAGTCGGACGCTTAACCGACTGCGCCACCCAGGCGCCCCTAGTGGCCTTATTTTTAATAATAAACCTTATCTTTTAGAACAATTTTATTTTTTTAGTATATTTTAAGACTTTTTTTATTTATTTTTGAGAGAGCGCAAGTGGGGGAGGCACAGAGAGAGAGGGAGAAAGGGTCCCAGGGGGCTCTGTGCTGACAGCAGCAAGCCTGATGTGGGGCTCGAACTCCCGAGCCACGGGATAGTGATCTCAGCCGAAGTTGGATGCTCAACACACTGAGCCACCCAGGCGCCCCTAGAACAATTTTAGTTTTACAGAAAAGTTGCAAAGATAGTACAAAGAGTTCCTGCATAGGCAGGGTTTTCCCTCTTGGTAACGTCTTACATCAGTGTGGTACACTTGTCACAGCTAAGGAGCCACTACTAATAATTCATTAGTATCAACTGAAGTCCATACTTTGCTCATGTTTCTGTAGCGTTTCCCTGATGCCCCTTTTCGGTTCGGGATACCACATTCCATTTAATGTCCTGTCTCCTCGGGCTTCTTTGGTATGTTCCGCTGTTTCAGTGATCTTGACAGTTCTTGAGGAGTTTGATGTTTTTCTCGTTGGTTAGACTGGGGTCAGCTGTTTTTGGGAGGAAGACCACAGAGATAAAGTGCCGTTCTAATCACGTCCTGTCAAGGGTACATGCTTTCAGCATGACCGGTCACTTCACCACCTGACTGTGATCACCTGTTGTCAACTTTCTCCACTTTGAAGTTCCTTTTTCTTCCAGTCTCCACATGAGCAGGGGAGGGGCGGGGGCGGGGGGAGAGAGAATCCCAAATAGGCTCTGCGCTGTCAGTATAGAGCCTGATGTGGGGCTCAGTCTCATGAACCTCGAGATCACAGCCCGAGCCAAAATCAAGAGTTGGACACTCAACCCGCCGAGCCAATCACTTATTTGATGGAAATCTGTTGGCTTGGGTGACTAGTGAGACTCAAGGAAGGAAGAACAATTTAAATTTTAAAAATTAATGTCAACACCCGAATTCTGAAGAGACTTCTGCTCCTGACCACAGCACATGAATATTGTTCTGAAGAAGCTTCCTGTGAAAAGTAGGTATGCGATAACCACAAAGGAATTTAAACACTGCAGGGCAGAACACAGTCACAGCTCTAAATGGCTTTTTTTTTTTTTTTAATTTCAGTCCCTCTCTGGAAGTCAGTATAAATAATAGCCTCTTTACATTTTATAAATATCTTGTATAAATAATGAGTAAAAACTGCGAGCTGGAAGCCTGACAGTCAGATGCCAGTGTTGTGAGCCGAGAGCCTCGTGGTGTAAACATGCCAGCCCTGGACTGCCCAGGGTTCTTCCCGCCCGAGCTCAGATTAGCAAGGAAATGAAGCGAGAGCAGGCGTAACGCAGGGACATTCCTGATTCCCCAGGTGAGACGTGCACACGGCAGTGTGAGCGCCCCGGATTCATGACCTATTCAGTAACTCACAGGGCTGTTTCTTTCCAGGATAATGTCATGTCATTAACGTCTTGCTTTCAAAAAGTTTATTTTTCTAAGCTGGCTTATTTTAGAATAGCCTGGGATTTGTAGCCTATTTCATATCTTCCCACAAGTACTTTTTTTTAAGCCCGTTGATATATTTTTGTATATTTGCTGTGGATGTATTGGCATGTACAGAATAGTCTTATGATGAGCTAAAGAAAGTACGCTGTTTAATCTCTGAAACTGCTACATTGTAATGATTGTATAATGGGTGCAGTTTGATTAAGAACATCCTAGGCTCACATACTAGTGCAGATAATTCAGGACTTGTTTTTGGCAACACGTGTATGCCTTGGATGGGAGAAAAGAATTTAGTTACAGACATCTACCATAGTGATTTTTTTTTTTAAGTTTATTTATTTTGAGAGAGAGCAGGGTAGGGGCAGAGGGAGAGAGAGAATCCCAAGCAGGCTCCACACTCAGCCTGGAGCCCAACGTGGGGCTCGATCTCATGAACTGTGAGATAGTGACCTGAGCTGAAATCAAGAGCCGGATGCTTAACCGACTGAGCCGCCCAGGCACCCCCGCCATAGTGATTTTTGGGAGGGAAGCTGCTGTTATCCCATAGTGAAAACACTATTATTTAATTTTTTAAAGGCTCATGGTTTTTTTTCCTTCTTGAGGCCCATGTTTAAAGTCCATCCCGAAAACGGCCTTTTCTCTTGCTTGCTCTAGTGCATGGGAGACTTGGGTTTGACATGATAACATTGCAACCTTTAATTATAGGAAGTAAATCTCTAAGGCATCTTGGACTTAGAAGGTAGAGGAGGATGAGTTGTGCAATCATTTTGCACATTTACAATTGCTACTTTAACCAGTGAGCAATTGTAAAATTTTGTAGTTTCAGCTTTTTATTGCAAAACCAGTCTTGTGGCCTATTGGTTGCCTCTCAGATAAGCCACTAAGTTTGAAGTATTTTTCATGTTGCAGTTTCTTCCCCAAATCCCCGGTAAATTCAGCCTGTGTTCCTTTCACAAGGAAAAAAAAATGCCTCTTCCTGGTTCCACCTGGCAGTGTGCCTATATAGGATGGTTCTGTGTCAGCAGCAACGGTTACTTTCCAAGGATGCAGCCTGCCCGTCACAGCGCAGAACCCCACTTGACTCTGACTTCAGACTATTATTAAAACGCAACACCAGGACACTGATTGCTAGTGAGACACTGAAAAACAACAAACTTAACCAAAATAGTCCCCCAGGACTGCTGCATCAGAAGCCTGCTGCCTGGGTACGGTCCCGAAACCTGTAATTGAACTTCATTTTCTTTAAGAAAAGTACAGTTAACTTTAATAAAAGATCTGATTTCCAGTATTAACCATACAGGCACTTGGTAGACTCATACAATTTTAGAATGATCAATCCTCGTACAGAGAATTTTAAAGCTGACCGGCCACTTTACAGGTGAAGGCGCTGAGGCTCAGGGCCATTCCGTGTGGTGAGTTCAGTCCCAGCAGCCACTCAGTGGCAGACCTAATCCTGATGAGGGACCCTACCCGCCAGACCACCCTGTTCACCAAGTGCTCTACTTTGTACCCTTGGAACACTGCTTTGTGTGGTGTGCATGCAGAGACTATTTCCGATCGTTTCTCCTCTGGATATCCATTTCTGTTCGCTGTCTGAAAATGCGGAGATGAAACTTAATAACCATAGTTGTTGTATAGAAGATCCTTGAACTACTGAAGATAATTCCTTATTGAAAATTAGGAAACTCAAGTTCTGACTTGTATATAATGAGGCTCAGTATCCACATTCGTGTTTAACTTTTTAAAAAACAATTTGTAAGAATAACAATTTAGTTTCCACCTATGAAATGAAGTTGTACTGTTTAATTAAAGGTGATAAAAATATTTTTGGCTTAAAAATATTTTTGTTTTAAAAAATTTTTTTAACGTTTATTTATTTTTGAGACAGAGAATGAATGGGGAGGGTCAGAGAGAGTGGGAGACACAGAATCCAAACCAGGCTCCAGGCTCTGAGCTGTCAGAACAGACCCCGATGTGGGGCTCGAACTCATGGACCACGAGATCATGACCTGAGCCGAAGTCGGACGCTTAACCGACTGAGCCACCCAGGTGCCCCTAAGTTTATTTAAATTCATTCTCCCTCTGTCCCTCTCCCCCACTTGTGGTCTCTAAATACATACATACATACATACAGAAGGGAAGAGAGAAAGTAAGAGAAAGAAAGACACATTGCCTAAGTAAGAATACAATTCAATCATATTAGCAAGAATTTCACTGAGACCATAGGAAGCTAGAAAGTTTCTGAGACCATAGACTCTATATCAAAGTCCTATAGGAAAACTTAAAGAAAAAGGTAGACGTGTTTTTCTAGGGTGTTTAGGGTTCTCTCCCGTCCGTGGATCCTATCGTGCAGAAATTGTATTGGCTGAGTGCTGCGAATCCAGTACTGCCATTGACTACCTGTGCATTTCTACAGATTTCAGAGGGAAGGCCTATGGAAAGACACAATGTTCTTTCCCCTGGATATTAGTGGTACGCTGAAGTGACCACTTATGGGGGAAGAAGCCCTGGGAAGCTGGCCTTGAGTTTCTACTTGTGGAACCAGATGCTGCCTGTTCCTGAGCTGCCTTCCTGGACTGCAGAAAGATCCTGATTCAGTGCTGTTACAGACATCTGAGCACTGTGGATTGCTCCACGACCGAACTGTGCCATCAACTTAGTTAAGATTGTAGTTCATAAAATATCATCCCTCCCATTTTTTCCCTGGGGATAGGAGCACTGTAGTCTGACAGAGTTCTGTAAACCTGACATTGCTTTGGCCGGGCTGTTACCATGTTAGATTAGCTCTTCTGTGGTAGTCTCCATCCTAGTTAGTGTTTTTAAATTTTTTTTTTTCAACGTTTTTATTTATTTTTGGGACAGAGAGAGACAGAGCATGAACGGGGGAGGGGCAGAGAGAGAGGGAGACACAGAATCGGAAACAGGCTCCAGGCTCCGAGCCGTCAGCCCAGAGCCCGACGCAGGGCTCGAACTCACGGACCGCGAGATCGTGACCTGGCTGAAGTCGGACGCTTAACCGACTGCGCCACCCAGGCGCCCCATTGTGTTTTTAAAATTGGAATGGAATTGGGGCACCTGGGTGGCTCAGTCAGTTGGGCGACCGACTTCGGCTCAGGTCACGATCTCGCGGTCCATGAGTTCGAGCCCCGTGTCGGGCTCTGTGCTGACAGCTCAGAGCCTGGGGCCTGTTTCAGATTCTGTGTCTCCCTCTCTCTCTGACCTTCCCCCATTCATGCTCTGTCTCTCTCTGTCTCTAAAATGAATAAACATTAAAAAAAAAATTAAAAAAAAATTGGAATGGAATAAATCTTTGATAACCGTCTGATGGAATAGGCAAAGAGAAACAGCAATGTCACATAAAATGATCATGTTCACAGGTATTCAGTCAGCACTCAAATTATGTAACCTTTCTGCAAGTGCGAGAGAACGGTTGGGTTGGCTGACCTTGAAAATCATCTTCGAACAAAAAGAACACTTCACTGTGATTAGGACACAGCACGATATGTTTTTCTAGGCTGTTGATATTCTGGCTTCGGGGTCTTTGTGGAATTTCTGATTCATCAACTAGATCAATGCACTCTTTACTGTTCTGTGTGGTTGAGTGTATTTAGCGCTATGGTTTGTTTTCTCCTAATATTAGATTACATTAGGGAGGTTCTAGATTATTTAATGTTATTATAAATAGATGTAGTGTTATACCAGGAGGCAAGGAAAACATTTAGTGACTCAAGATTCTGTGCAAGGAAACCTTTATGATAGATGGGTTTGTCATTTTGAGGCGTTAAGTAGAAATACGTGATCTGCGGTGATCGTCTGAATTTTTTCCCCCAAGTGGTATGATGATGGTTCATTTTCCTAGGTCTCCAGGATGTGAAGCTACTTGTCAGAATACTGGACAAGGTCCAATTATTGGTCCTACCCTTACAGAAAAAAGGAAAAAAAAAAAAAAAGCCAAAACTATGTGTTTAGAAGTGGACTTTGTGTCAGGACCAGTCTGGAAGGTGGCTGGTCCTTAGCTTCCCTGAGTTGTACTGAGGTCCCTTTGTCTAGTCAGCCCAGTGGCCAGCGGTTTTCATTGTTAAGTAGCCGCTAAAATCTCTCGTGAATTTCCAGAGGCCAGAGGGTAGAGGAAAGAGAAAACAGCACAGTGACATACACATGCGGCGCTTGCTTCCCCGGTCCTGGGACCCAGGGAGGAAGGCAGCATGTGCCTCCCAAGATGGGTCCCCTGCCATTGGGGATGCTATTCCTAAATTAGTAAACGTACAGCGTTATGGGCCACGTTGAGTCCTGGTTCAAACCCAGCCCACCTCCAGTCCCTCGGAAGGTGATGGTGTTTGGAGGTCAAGTCTTTAAAGAAGTGAATAGGTTAAAACGAGGCCATTAGCTCCTTAGTTGCTAATCCAGGACAACTGGTGTCCTCATAAGAGGAGGAAATTTGAACACAGGCAGAGGTACCAAGGGTGCACAAACAGAAAGACCACGTGAAGGCACAGAGAAGGCAGCTGTCATCTGCAGGCCAAGGAGAAAGGCCTCAAAAGAGACCAACCCTGCCACATCTTGATCTTGGACTTGCAGCCTCCAGAACCGTGAGACCGTGGATTTCTGTTGTTTAAATCGCCGGGGGTGCGGTGGCTTGTAATGGTGGCCTGGGCACATGAATACACAGTGTTGAGACTAAAGCAAATTTTTTTTTTTTAATTTTTTAAAAATGTTTTTATTTATTTTTGAAGGAGAGAGAGAGAGAGAGAGAGAGAGACAGAGCATGAGCGGGGAAGGGGCAGAGAGAGAGGGAGACACAGAATCCAAAGCAGTCTCCAGGCTCCGAGCTGTCAGCACAGAGCCCAACTCGAGGCTCAAACTCACGGACCGTGAGATCGTGACCTGAGCCGAAGTCGGACGCTCAACCGACTGAGCCACCCAGGCACCCCAAAAGCAAATTTAGTGTCCTATCTTAGAAGGCATCTGTCAGGATTCCTTTTTTTTTTTTTTTTTTTCTTTTCCTCCTTCTCTCACCAGTTTGGGAGTGGAGCCCTGCTCATGTGCTGGGCTCCCCACCTCCCCCACCCCCCCACCGCCAGGCCAGCACCTCCCCGGGGGCTCCTGTGGAGGGAGGAGAGGGCACCTTTCAATTCCTGTCTTGCTGGCAGAGTGACTCTGCTCGGACAGCTTCCAGCAAAATGAACTGTGTGGAGGGCACAGGTGTGAATAAATACTCATTATCACAGGAGAATGTAAGTAGGGGGAAATCCACTTTTTGAGAAAACTTACTCCTTAAAGAAAATAGTTATACTCCTAAACATGAGTTGCAAAACGGGTAAATAAAGCATGTGGGAGTTCTCTGTGACCTGGGCAGTAAGTGGTAAACTATTAATAGTGGGAAGGGTCAGAACCACCCCAACACGGTGTCGGTGTCAGTTGGAGTGTGACTAGTAATGGGAGGAAAATCTTTGCCAGATAAGAGCATAAAATTGTCGGAGGAATGCTGCTTTCATAATCTTCCTTGTTTGACCCTGAAAGCATGTTTCTTCTGGTAACCAGTAGACGAATTGTGGATTTCTCTCTCCGTCTTCCCTCCTTTTCTCCGGCCCCTCAGTTGCCATCTTTCTGACTCCCACCCCCTCCCCCTTCTGACTGAGTGCCAGGCTCTCTGTCCTGGGCCCTGGAGTCCTTGCTGGAGTGTCCAGTCCTGGTCACTGACCCCGTTTAGCTTGCGGTCTCGCGGGGAGGACGTTTGGGCATTTAAAATACACAGTGTGATAAACCCTGCGGTGGACCGAACAGCGTGCTGGGGGCTCCAGAGGCGGGCATTCTAACCCGTGGGGCCTTGGGGCGGTTTCCAAGTTGAGATCTGAGTGGTGACGATGAACCAGTGGAGGGAGGCTGTCCGTGCTGTCAGTGCGGGAGCTTCCTGGTCCGGGAGAATGTGAATTTGCAGACTCCAAAGGGGCAGAGGGCCTGCCTGGAAGGACTGGGAGAGGCTCATGGCAGATGAAACAAGGTGCAGGGAGGGAGTTAGAGGTGATGAGAGCCCAGTGTGGAGGGCAGGTGGTCGCCGACCATGAGTGGTATTGGGGCCTGTTAAGGAGTTTGGACGGCAGGCTACAGAAAACTGGGAAAACCCAGTACAAAATTCAAGAATGTAAAGGGACATAAGGGCGCCTCCTCGTCCCCCAGCCACCCGGTTTCCTTCCCTGTTGGTGACCACTGTTCCCCAGGGGTAGCATTGTGTACACGCTGTTCTGAGCTGTTGGTTTTTGTTTTTTTCTTGTTTTCATTCAAACGTGCATCATAGAATTGGTTTTGAATTGTATTCCCCCCTCCCCACCCCGACTCAAATTCATATGTTGACATCCTAACCCCCGTTACCTCAGTGTGACCCTATTTGGGGATCGGGCTTTTACAGAGGTAATCGAGTTAAAATTAGGTTATTAGGCCCTAATCCCACATGACCGCGTCTTTATAAAGAAGGGAAATTTGGACACGGGGACGGATCCAGAGGGAAGACCATGGGAGGAGATGCAGGGGGAAGACGGCCGTCTCCCAGAAGGCAGGAGAGTGGCCTGAGCGCATCCTTCCACACAGCCCACAGGAGGGACCAGACCTGCTGGCACCTTGATGTTGCACTTGTAGCCTCCAGGATTGGTTAAGCCCCCTAGTTTGTGATACTTTGTTACAGCAGCTCTAGCAAGCTGATACACAGGAGTACAGATTGCAAGCTGTTGTATCTAGGGGCGTTGTATCTAGTTCGCCCCTCTGCGTAAACTTCGTATTTCAGTGGATGTGAAGAAATTGCTTAATAAATGGAAGACTTCAGACATACAGATCTGTGCAAGACTAGACAGACATTGCCATACTGACTTCCCCAGGGCTTTCACTCAGGCTCCTGGCTGTCTTTTCCATGCTACCCCCATCGCTTTCACTCCCCTCGTACTGTTCCTGTTTGGAAGCAAGTTCCGGACATCTTTAACCAGGTCACTATCTGTAAAAGGTAAGGACTCCTTTTAAAAACATAATCACATTATTATTATCACTCCTAGGAGAAATGAGTCATACTTCCTTAATATGGTCAATTACCAGTGTTCACATTTCCAGTTGTCTCGAGTGTCATGATTTTTTTGAGCGTGAATCATGATTCAGATGTCACCCATACAGTGCAGTTGGTTGCTACGTCTTTTCAAATCTCTTTCGGTCTCTTCACCGTCTCTCTCAACACAGTTCTTTCTCTTTAGCGTTTCTTGTACCCTTGCTTCGCTGATTAAATTCTGGTGGTGGTATTGTGTGTATGTTCCATGATTCTCTTTATTTCCTATAAATTGGTATTTAGGTCTAGAGGGTTGGTCGGATATAGGCTGGTATTTTCCTATCAGAAGGCGCATAATATCTGGTTGTTGTCTCTCTTTGCATTTAGCTATTGGTCTAAAATGTCACATTCATGAAATACTCTTTTTTTTTTTTCTTTAACAACTATTTAAAAATGTAAACACCATTCTTACATAGCCTCAGAATGGGGAGTGGTGGCCAAAGGAACCAGTCCTGGGATTAGAGGGTTTGAATTTACCTCTGGATAAGCAAACTAGTAAATAACGAGGAAATTTCTCTGTAAAAGTGTGTCAGCTAGTGCCTGAAGAAGGAATAACAAAATTAAAATATCAGCATTTTCAGTCCCTAATGGATTTGCACGTATCATCACTTGTTTTTATCTGTGGACCTTAAACATTTTTTTATTTAATCCAAAAATGGAGTCACAAGTAACTCTTCCATTAATTACATGTGTGTTCAAGTTCTGATCGAGGTTCTGGGCAGGGATTTATAATAGTTGAATTAATAATCAGGTAATCCTCCTGACTTACCTCGTAGCCATTGCCGAGAAATTGCATTCTCCAAATTACCTGTCTATAAAACAGATAATGTGTACCTACTTCTTAGAGCTTCTCAGGTTTTCTGCTTTATTAAATCAAGGACCAGATATCTATTAAAATGGTCCAAAAACTGTACAAGGATAACTCACAGAACGTGCTTTAGAGATGCCAATTATTTTTTTAATCAGTGTCTTGAGGAAGCATACTACTCCAAACCTCTAATTATCCTTGTTCTCGGTTTGTGATTGGGAAAGCAGCCTAGCCTAAAAGTGGGGAGACACTCCTGTGGTTATCGATTTGCTGTAGTAGGATATCGGTTTGCTTTATGCATTTCTGAACGCTGCAGGCCTGGACTATTGAAGGAAAGCCATCTTTCTTCGTAGTTTCCTAATACAGCAGTTGCAATCAGGAACCTTCCGGGGCTCAGTTTGTAGTTTGAACCGCTGGGGCTCGGGGATTTTAGTCGTAGTTCCCCACAACCAGAATTTACTTCCTCTCTGTGGTTTGTGCAAACCCACCTCACCTTCCAGCCTGTCACAGGTTGGTTTGATTTCTTCATTTTATGGAAGTGTTTCCTTCGTTGGTATGTAGAGGTTTTTTTTGTTTTGTTTTGTTTTTAGCACAATTCTTTGGACTAATTAAAAATTCAGTAAATAAAGTACTTTTTAAAAGTGGTACAGCTGCAAACATTTCCTCTTGAGCAGTAATTTGTAGAGGCCTTTCCGTGGCTCTGGTGGACACTGCAGTTGAATAGACCTCACGTAAATGGAAGAAATCTGAGTACTGGGGAGCAGACACCCCTGCAGTGTCTTAGCAGAAATAAGTACGTTATCATTATTGAGGTAGGGCAAAACTCGTAACTAGCTATTTTTAGCAGGAGTCTGGCTTTTCATGCCTACCTGGTGACTCACAGAAGACAGTTTTGTGAATCAGATAATTGAGCTGGCCTTCAGGCAGTTGTGATCACATTGTACAATAAATAGATGGTATGTGATCATAAAAAATTGTGGGTGAAAAAAGAGGAAAAAACTAATATCCACTTGGGGAGTTTGGAGGAGAGTCCCAGAAGTATGAACTTTTAATCAGCAACGATGGACTTTGGTTCACAGTACTTAGGTTAGGCTGTTTTCAAGAATTAAAAGTCAGCCTCCTTGAGGCAAAACAATGTGGTAGCCAGGGAAGCAAGGGGGACTTATTCTCAGCACCCCTGAACCCAGAGTCTGGCCCTGCCGCTTTCCCACTGAGTGTTTTGGCCTTGTCATTGTCCTCGTGTACGATGTGGAGCTGATGGAATTCCCTCAGAGATGTTGTGACGATTGAGTGGAATTGTGTTATATGTCATCAAATCTCAGATAACGTTGGGTTATGACACACCCTTATTTTTATGCCATTAAGAAACAAGAAATGCCGGTGTACACCAGCTTGCTTTCCTGTGCAAGATGCCCCATGTTAAGATGTGGTTGGACAAAAACTGCATCTTAAAAAAAAAATCAATAAGATGCAGTGTATATGAAAGTGCTTTGCTGTATAAGTCTCAGGAGTCATATTTAATCGTTATTATATGAGTCAGGGGAGTGCAACAAGGTTGTAAGAAGAATAAATACCAGTGGGAAGCCGAGGCCCGGCGGGATGAGAGAGCAGGTAGCTGCCAGGAGAGAGAGAGAGGAAGTCCCCTCCTTCCAGGTCGCCGTTCACAGAGAGCTGGCTCTCGGGGTCTGCCCCGCACTTAGCTGTCCACACGCACACAGGTGTCTGCTTAGGGAGTTCTTGCCCTTTGTGACACTGGACTTCGAGAGGAATCTCCAATTTACTTTCCGTGTCTGAAGTGTGGATTTTCCTCTTTTAGATTTTTATTGGTTTAGAACTTGCAGATCCTTAGCAATCTTTGGTTAACTGTGATTTTTAAGTGCAGACTTGAGCAAGGCTTCAGCCAGCCTGAGCCCCACGTGGAACAATGTGGGCTTCAGCCTTGTCCCTTCACAGAGGGACCTCTTGTTATTGGCAAGGCATTGGGTTCTGTTTGCAGTTGATTTCAGACTCCTCTGCTCTTCGCAGAGGTCATTTTTATATTCAAGAATGTGTTTTGCTCACATAGGAGTTTGGGTTAGTTTTTGTTTTCTTCAGGTGCTCCAGGTTCACTTCAGGAAAATGGTGACATTGTTCCTTAACTTGTGTCCCTGCTTTCCCCTCGGTGCACTGGGACATTGAACTTACGTGTTGTATGTCAGTTATAGCTCCACAAAGTGGGCAGAGCGGGGGTAGTTTATTTCTTATTCAAACACCACTGGGCAAAAGAAGAGCTTCAGAATAGCTCTGGTTGAATAGGATGTTTTCCAGATAATTCTTGGCCGAAAGTAAAGTTGCATTTTGTTTTGTTTTGAAAAACACTCCTTTAAAGATGTAAAAGTCATTCTACGCTGGAATTCTCCCCACCCCCCCCACCCCCCATGCAAAAAACAGGCCCCAGGCTGTAGTTTGCAGACCTCTGCTCTAGTAGAAAGCTCTTATTATGACCAAGGCTCCTTGGAGAAGTGGCTGATTCTAAAGCTGGAGAGTAGGGAAAATAGAAGAAAAGCCTGGAGCTTTCCATGAGGAGGTGTTGGAGAAAAGATGGGGCATGTCAAAAGACCCAGTAGTCAACTTGAAAAAGCTGCCAGGGGCCAAAGCTGCAATGTTTCAAGCTATGAAATAATGTTAATGATGGATTATAACCCAAAGAATAGAAAATAAATATCTGTGAGTCCGTAACTAAATAAAGGACCAGACAAATAATTAAGGGAGCAGAGACCCATCTTCCTTATGGAAGAATCCCACGTAGTAAATGTAGAAGGAATGAGGGCCATAGACGATCACCCATTAGAACATTGTAATGGTGATTGCTGCAGGTTAAGACGCAATGGCAAATGTGAAAATGAGTGTGTAAAACTTCAGGGAGACACAGGATGTTTGCACAGCCTCAAAGTGTCTCCAAATATTAATTACCTTGGTAGTGGTGACATATGTCTGTAGGTTCTATAGTGTTCCTCCCTTCAAGGAGCACAGCTTAAATCCTCTTCTCTGTGAGTGTGCCGTGGACTTTGTGACCCGCTTTTAAGGAATATGTAAAGGGGGAAAGTGGTAACTTCTCAGTGGTGACACCTGGCAGAAGCCACGTGGGCCAAGTGGCTTGATGAGGGTTCATGTCACTGGGAGCAAGTTGTGCCGGTGCTGTGTGCTCGTGACGTGATGTGACGAGAAGGGCGGTGTGCCCTGTGATATTCTAGATTCTTCCCACGTATCCGTGACCTCAGTCTAGTCGGTCAGGCAGAAGGGATCAGGCCACCCGGCCTGAGGAACGTTGTACAAAATGCTGACCGACGCTCTTCCCTGGTGTCCAGGCTATGACACCCGGGGGAAGACTGAGGAACGACGGAGGGGGTGAGATGAGTAAGCACAGCCCTGGGAGCCTGGGCTGGAGCCTGGAAAAAAAGAGGAAACGGCAGAAGCTGTGAAACCTGGATGAAGCTGAAAGTTCAGTTAGTAGTATGGCCCCGGGTTACCGGCTTCGCTTTGGTGACTGCTGTGGGGCACAAGGTGTTGATGTCCGAGGAAGCTGGGTGAAGGGTGTGTGGTGGGGCTCAGAGGGTCTCTGCAGCTCTTCCGTAAATCTAAGGTTATTTCCATATTCAGTTTTTTTTTTTTTTTTTTAAAACCCTGACTCCTGGGGCGCCTGGGTGGCGCAGTCGGTTAAGCGTCCGACTTCAGCCAGGTCACGATCTCGCGGTCCGTGAGTTCGAGCCCCGCGTCAGGCTCTGGGCTGATGGCTCGGAGCCTGGAGCCTGTTTCCGATTCTGTGTCTCCCTCTCTCTCTGCCCCTCCCCCGTTCATGCTCTGTCTCTCTCTGTCCCAAAAAAAATAAATAAACATTGAAAAAAAATTAAAAAAAAAAAAAAAAAAAAAACCCTGACTCCTTATCCTGGATTGATCATCCCCCTTATCTTGAGCATCTAGGCATTATTTTATTAACTCTTGGTCCCATTTATATTGGGTGGAAAATATGTAAAGTAAAGTTGATTTGCAAAGTAAAGTTGCAAAGTAAAGTTTGCAAAGTAAAGTTGATCTTGGAATGTCCGTCTTGTTAATATTAGTTATTTCTCTTTCCAGGGGAGGCACCTGCTGCAGAAGTTTCCTCCTCTTTTGTGATCCTGTCTGTGTGCAGTTTAATGATATTAATAGTGTTAATTGCAAACTGTGTATCCTGCTGTAAGGACCCGGAAATAGACTTCAAGGTGAGCACAGATGGTGGGGACATTTAAAAATCATCTGCTGATACCTTGATCATTGGAGTCCCTTGGGAGCAGGGGCTGGCCAATTTTTTCTGTAAGGGCTGTATAGTAAATATATCCTGCCATTGTAAATAGTAAATACTGTGGACCATACAGCCTCTGTCAAGGCTCCTCAGCTCTCAGCTCTGCCATTGTAGTGCTACATTGATACACATATGAAAGGTGAAACCAAACGGTTGTGGCTGTGTGCCAGTAAAACTTTATTTACAAAAATAAGTGGTTTGGATTTGGTCCAGCAGCTGTAGTTTGCTGACCCTGCTTTAGAGCATCATTGACAATAACCACTTGCCTGTTTAATTTTCGCTAGGTGAGGAATAAAGTATGATTGAATTCACTAGCTATAAAGCCTATAAGGAAGAGCAGGCTGATTTTTTTTTTCCCCCTGAACTTTAGCATGCTGGTGAGTTTGTGGTGGTTAAGATTATTGAGGCCAAAGGACGCCCCAGTGTGTTTTGTGTATGAGAAACCGCATCTTTCATTTTACCTGAACCCTCGAGTTCTTTGAGGGGAAGAAAGAAGAATCCTACCATAGAAATTCTGGTGGGGGGGGGGGTGGTGTGTGTGTGGCGGGGGGTGGGGAGACACTATAGAAGGGCTGGTGTTGTAGCTGCAGATGGGTGGAATCTGCCAGAAACCAGCTGGGATATCCCGCTCTGGAACTTACCACGTGCCTGCTGGTGTACATTAGGGCCTGGGGAATACTTGATAAAGAGGAAGACTTGAGAAACAAAAGGAATGCATGAGAGAAAATGATCTTTCTGTGGAGCCCTGCTGGTTGTCCTGGAGCTGTCCCCAGGGGCCCTGAGGGCCACTGGTTCAAATTGGGGGCGGGGGGGGGGGGGCTGTCTTCTAGCTAAAACCTTCCTGCTAGTGGACACATCAGCCTTATTTCTAGAGCCTCACCCCTGTTTCTGTGTTTTCTTTACCTTGAGTCTGGTGGCAGCCCCGAGAGAGGAGGAGACGTGTTATCCTTTTGGTTTGATGCTAACATTACACACCAGGAAGGCTGCAGGAAAAGACTAGCACGGGCCATTTTTCTTAGAAGATTCTACCCCAAACGTGTGGGCTTCAGTAATCCCCAGCTTTAGCCCCCAGGTCCTGGAATCACTATAGACACCTCCGTGGGAACTTACCGACTACCACATGGTTGGGGGCGGAGGTGCACAGTGGTGGGCAGAGAACCTGTCCCTTGACCATCATTCTTGCCGAGGGACTGTGTACAGACGCCTTGTCTTTTGGGGACAAAGATAAAGTCTGATCAGTGTTGCTGAAACTAAAATCCAGTCACTCTCACGTGTCACAATGCCTCATTCTTGCCTTAGATTTTTCTGACCCAACTGGGTCTCAGTATTGACCCAGGGAGTTCATTATGGTGTAGATTCTGCGAAGCAGTGTTTTTATCTGCTTCCCCAGGTGGTTCTGGTACAGGCGGCCCTGGGCCACAGTGTGTACAGGATCCTCTCCAGCTGTGTAAGCCACGACTGAAGACAAGTGTCCACGCCTTTAGATTTAGAACTGCAGCGTTAGAGACCTTCGACCCTTGGAAGTCACGCTACAGACCAGGAGGCTACTGCCTGATAAAGGAAGCGACTTCCTGAGTGCATCTGGGCAGCTGCTGGCATAACTAGAAAAGCGACCCAGTCTTCTCACCAGCCTCATTTTTATTATTACGCTGTTTTACCTCTCTGTGTCTCTAGAATCATCGGCTGCCTAATGGTCTATCATGCTGCTGCCAGACTTTTGAGTGGCATTGTTTTTAAGTAGATGCGATGGATAAAAAGTCTTTTTTAACGAGAGAAGCTTTAGGAATGTCCAGAGGGGAAATTGAGCAAAGCTCTTCCATTGAGAGGTGCCTCAGAGATTGAAGTTTCAGCACCTCGCTGGTCCTACGCCCTCCCGTTAAAAACAGCGGTAACGTCCTAATGCATTTGACAGCATAGGTGACATATGTGAGAATAGTGTCCTCCCACACGCGTGTGAGATCATACATGTCCCATCAGACAGATCGACCCTTATAACTTCCCGGGGCTTAGTGGGGGTAGCAAGGGGAGGTGGCAGAAAAGGAAAAGGAAAAGAAGGATATTCTCTAGAGGAAAGGACAACGGTCTTGTTCGCAGATTATTCTCAGCTTCTGTTGCAGTGCTTGGTGGGGTGATATTCATTAATTATCTGAGGGAATGACCTTGATTGTCATCTGTATGAACGTGGAATTAACATGGACACCAGGGTGGACTGGGCTCACTGGAATGATAACAGCAAGAGTCAGGACAGCTCTCTGCTGACTGAGTCACTGAAAAGATTTTCACACCTGTATGGGCGTAGCCTCGGTTTTAAAGTTGCCATCTTCAGAAAACCAGATGTTCTTAGTGTGTCGAAGGTACTTATGTGCTACACAGTGTCATACTGACCGTCGTTCACGTCCTGATGGTTTTTCTACACAACTTAGTAATTTTCCCATCGTTACTCTTTGCAGAGAAACAGGACTTCCTCAAAAATACCGTTTTTGGGTCTTTAACTGTCCCTATTTTGATTGAAATCATAGCAGAATACAATTCTAATGCAATTAGAAATGAGCATGTAGTTTTATAATAAAACGAATCTGTTTTGATTCCGTGTGCAAAGGGATCTGTGAAAATGAATAATAAAGAAAAAAGAATAGCCTAAGCTCTGGTAACTTAAAAGCAAAATTTCAGACCAGAAGAGTGTTTCCACTTGAAGTTCCGTGGTCATTTTAGACAATTTTGCATTTAACTTCAAGCTTTCAGTTGAAAAAGTTTAATACAAAGTATGTATAACTTATTAAACCTTATTTATTCTGCCGTTTGGTGTTGGAGAGCACAATTACATATGCTTTTTACTCAAGTAGGTGCAAATTGGGGGAAAAAAACCCAAGGCGGCATGTTTCAAATGAGTGAGTGAGTCAATGTTCTCATGTCCGATGTTAGCATATGTATTCTTAATATTTGTTCTCACGTTGGTTTATATAAGATATAACATTGATCGTCTCTTATTTTAGGAATTTGAAGATAATTTTGATGATGAGATAGATTTCACACCACCAGCAGAAGACACTCCGTCTGTCCAGTCCCCAGCAGAAGTTTTCACACTTTCAGTACCAAATATCTCCCTACCAGCTCCGTCGCGGCTCCAGCCTTCCGTAGGTAAGGCCTTGCATCCGGCGTCATGTTTTCCAAATACTTGGGTTGCCTGTCTCGTCTGCTTGCTTCTTTCTTTTTCTGCTCTCTGGGGAAGCCGAATTGTATGTAGTGGTCGGGCCCACTGCATGCCTGCGCAAGCTGAGTCCTTTCCTTCTGGACCCTAGATCTGGTGTAGGAATAAACTGGTCGCCTCCGATCATTGAAGTGGAACTCTCCCACGGAGCTCCTGGCCTTCCCTTGGGTCGAGAGGCTTCTCTCCTAGTTCTTGACGCAGCTTGCCTTGCTGAGTAGAATGCTGCCGTCTTTCCGGGGATGTCCTGTGTTTGGGGAGGAGGGGTTTATTTGGATATGCTAATTGGATTGATTTTTCATCCTAAGATAGAGGTTTGGTTAGAGATCGATTGACTTCTTGTTGTAGAACAGAAATACTAGCAATTCAAGAGTCAGGGATTTCTGAGACCACTTGGGAGAGGCTCTTCTCTCTGTGAAGGGCCATTCCTGCCCCTCGTGGTGCTGCGCCCAGTGGTGTGGGCGTGGGGCCGTACGCACCCCGCAGTGGATTGTGCTGCTGGAGGCATGCGTGACTGAAGGGAAAAGTCAGGTGAGACATGACACAGCTGGTGCATTTCATATGAAACATTTGTAAAGTTGGTAAATTTTAGTATTGGTGGTTTTTGCAACACTCAAAGGCTAACACGTAGTATCTACCTTCAATTTTTGTAAATAATAATACACTTGCTTTGACCAAAATAGTGAAATTTAAAAGTAAAATAGTAAAATTTAAAAGGATTGGGATATCCTGGGGATAACCTAAGTAACCTAAGTGCACGTATCCGTAAATGGAAAGATCTTCTCCTATCTTTGCTTACTCGATAATAGGCTTTCCTTTACACTTAAGGGAAGCCCTGAGAGAATTCTCTAGGGCCTTTACCATCCTGGAGTCTTAACACCCATGAATCGATTTCAAGTAATAGAATCTTAACTCAGATCAGTGTACGTAGAAAGGGGATTCTTCGGACACTTGGAACCAGGCGATGGGGAAGGGTAGGGGTGAGGCTGACCGTGGAGACAACTGGCACTGGGAACTTGGACGCCATCGCGCTTCTCGTCCATCTTTCATTTCTCTCCTCTGTGTGTGTCGGCTTAGATCCCGCACACCGGCTTCTTTTGCCAGCTCGGAGCGTGGCTGCTGCCACTGCCGGGTTCGTGTCCTTGTAGCTTTACTACCAGAAGAAAGGAGCTTCCCTCTCCTCGGAAGACCCTCCGGAGAGGCATCCCGGTTGGCTTCCCCCAAGTCTGATGATGTTGACCCCTCACTGTGGGCAAGAAGGCGCAGCAGAGAAGAGCCTCACGACTTCCGTCTGAGGCATAGTGGGGATGGACCAGAGCCCTGTAGCGAACACAGCGGAAATGGTAGTGACCCGTACAGCCATCCCCATTATGTTCATATGCCTTTCTAGTTTCTGAAGCCCTCTATTCTAAATTCCTTCTTTCTTTTTTTTTTTTTTTAAGTTTATTTATTTTGAGAGAGGGAGAGAGACTGTGCAAATGGGGGAGGGGCAGAGAGAGACAGAGACCTAGAATCTCAAGCAGGCTCCACACTGTCAGCAGGAGCCTGATGTGGGGCTCGAACTCATGAACCGCGAGATCATGACCTGAGCCTAAATTAAGAGTTGACTGTTTTAATTGACTGAGTCGCCCAGGCTCCCCTAAATTCCTTCTTAATAGGAAAAAATTACTTTCGATTTCTCTGTGTAGAGACTATTCTGCGTAGAATAGTCACAGAATATTTTTATGATCTTGGGATGTAAGAGGCCTAGCCAAGCTTGGCACTAAATGCAGAAACCATAAAGGAAAATATTGACAAATTTGATTCATAAAATGGAATATTCTGTATGGTAAAAGACACCATAAACAAATTTGACAAAGTAGCCAGAATATTTGTAAGCTACAAAAAATGTCTAAAAAAACCCTGTTATATATTAATATATATTAAGATTACAAACAAATGTATAAGACGACGACTAACAGTTCAATAGGCAAAAATAAGTCAAGGATGTAAAAGAAGAAGTTCATGAAAAGAAATTTAAGTGGCCAATAAAAAAGGAACTTCACTATTAATTAAAGAAATACAAACTTAAAGTAGGATGATAACAGATTGGGGCGCCTACGTGGCTCAGTTGGTTAAGCGTCCGACTCTGGCTCAGGTCATGATCTCCCATTTCGTGGGTTCCAGCCCGGCGTCAGGAGGCTCTGTGCCAACAGCTTGGAGCCTGGAGCCTGCTTCGGATTCTGTGTCTCCCTGCCTTTCTGCCCCTCCCCTGCTCCTGTTCGTGTGTTCTCGCTCTCTCTCTCTCTCTCTCTCTGTCTCAAATAAATAAACATTAAAAAAAAAAAAAAGATAACAGTTCAACAAAGAGAAGAAAGGACACTGGGTGGTGACAGGGAGGGATATGTGTGGGAAACAGGCACTTGGACACTCACTGTTAGCTGGACTGTAAATTGATAGAAACGTTCTTTCCGTAGGGTAGTCTGACAGTATGTATCCAAGTGTAGAATGTGTTTACACTTGATCCCGCAGTTCCACTCTTAGTAGCTTTTTGAGGTCAGTAGGCAAGTAAGTATCTGCAAAGGAGTTTATCGCAGCATTGTTTGGCAGTGTAAGAGTGGAAACATTAAATGTTGGTATGGAACTCATTAAATGATGGTAACTCCATACGATGGAGTATTATGTAGTCCTATAAAAGGATGAAAGGTACTGGTGATGTATTAAGTGAAAAAAGTACACTGCATATTCAAAAGCAAGTCTATTAGAAACTCTACCCTTTTTCCTTTTAAAATTTATTTTATTTTTTGAATAGATAATATAGTGATACATTTGGTTCAAAAACCAAAATGTAAAAAGGTATATATAGTGAAAAGCCTCTAATCTTTGAACCTGACCTCAGCTTCTACCCCCAGCGTCTGTACATAACCATTCTTCTTGGTTTCTTATACCTCTTTCCGGACTTTCTTGATGTAAATATTCCCATTTACCTGCTGCCCTTCCCCCCCCCCCACACACACTTTTTTTTTTTTTTACTCATAGGTGGCATCATAAAATATGCTTCTTGCTTTTTTTTTCCACTTAGATAAACCTTAGAGATATTTCCATTTGCATAAAAAGAACTTATTTATTCCTGCTTACAAGTTTATACTATTGAGGGGTGCCTGGGAGGCTCAGTCCGTTAAGTCCCTGACTTCGGTTCAGGTCATTGATCTCACGGTTTGTGAGTTCGAGCCCCGCAACAGGTTCTTTGCTGTCAGCACAGAGCCCCCTTTGGATTCTCTCTCCTCCTTTCTCTCTGCCCTTCCCCTGCTCGTTCTCTCTCTCTCAAAATAAATAAACTTAAAAAAAAGTCTGTACTATTGAAATTGTATGGACCAAGCACAGTTTATTTAACCAGTCTCCTAGTGATGGATATTTCGGTTGTTTCTAATCTTACGCCATTAAAAACAAAGGTTTCACCTATGTTGGTCTGCACACTGATGTTAGGCTAGTGTATTTGTAGAATAAATTTTCAAAAGTGGCCGAAGAGTGCATGTGTTTGTAATTTTGAGGGCTGTTGCCAGCTCCCCCTCCACAAGGAGTTGTGCTCATTTATGTTCCTGCTTGTGGGTTTCACTTGGTCTGTGCTGTTGCTGAAGCTCAGGTGGTATCAGTTCAAGTTAGATTGTTGTAAATTTAGGGTGAGAACTGTAATCTCCATGGTAACCACTAAGAAAATAACTAGTAAATATGGAAACAGAAAATGAAAAAGTCAAAATGTATACCAAAAATTAAATATACACAAAAAAGAATTTTTTGATGTTTCCTGATTTTAATATAGCCAAATTTAACAGCCTTTTAAGCTGGAAATTTTGCAGTCTCTTTTTTTAACTTCTAAATTTTTTTTTTTTTTTTTTTTTTTGAGTTAGAGCTTTTTATGTCTTAAGAAATCTTTTTTCATGCTGTGGTCAAAACGATAACTTAACTACTTTTTTTTCTACAATGTTTTAAGGTTTTGCTTTGACAGTTAATTTTTTTTTTTTTTTTTTTTTTTAACGTTTATTTATTATTTTTGGGACAGAGAGAGACAGAGCATGAACGGGAGAGGGGCAGAGAGAGAGGGAGACACAGAATCGGAAACAGGCTCCAGGCTCTGAGCCATCAGCCCAGAGCCTGACGCGGGGCTCGAACTCACGGCCCGCGAGATCGTGACCTGGCTGAAGTCGGACGCTTAACCGACTGCGCCACCCAGGTGCCCCTCTTTGACAGTTAATTTAAATCCATAGCCCATCCTGAATTGATTTTTGGGTATGGTGTTAGGGAATCCATGAGGTGGTTTGTTTGTTTATTTGTTTGTTTGTTTGTTTTTACAGATTACTGTGTTTTTCTCAGCTTCATTCCCTGAGCGGCTCTCCCGTTCCTCCCTGCTTTTTTAGTTCCATATGTGTATGGGTCTATTGTGGGCTTTCTGTTCTATTTCACTAATGTGTCAACTCCTTGTTCTAGTACCACACTGTTGTAATGATAATAGCTTCATAATAAATGATGTGATTTGCACATTTTGCTCCCTGTAGGTTTTTCACTCTTTCAATAGTGTCCTTTGATACACAGAAGGTTTTAATTTTGATGAAGTCCAGTTGATCTTTTTTTTTCTTTTGTTGCTTGTGCTTTTAGTGTCATCCTTAAGAAATCTTTGTCAGACTCAAGATCATGAAGATTCACACCAGTGTTATCTTCTATGCCTTCTATAGTTTTAGCTTTGGAATTTGCATTAATATTTGCATATGGTGTGAGGTGAGTGAGGGTCCAGGTTCATTCTTTTACAGGCAGACAGCCAGTTGCCCCAGCAGTAATTTTTGAAGAGACTTTTCTTCCCCCATTGAACTGTCTTGGGACCTTGTTGAAAGTCAGTTTATCACATTTGTGTGGGTTTATCTGGGGACTCTCGATTAATTCCCTCGGTCTATGGTCTCGTCTAGCCTTACGCCGGTACCACACTATTTTGATTATTGTAGCTTTGTGGTAAGTTTTGGAATGGAGAAGTTTGTGAGTCTTCCAACTTTATTTTTGTTTCTCGGGATTGTTTTGGCTATTCAGAGTCCCTTGCAATCCCATATGAATTTTAGGATCAGTTTTTCCATTTCTGCAAAATAGACCGTTGGGATTTGTATGTGCATGTGTGTACCATTTCGATTCCCCTCTCATTCCCTTTTGTTTATATTTTGTAGATATTTTCTTGGGGATTACAGTCATCTTAAATGTATAACAATTGTATTTCATCTGATACCAACTTGACTTCGTTACCATATAAAAACTCTGCAACGCAGTCCCGTCATTTTATGTTACCACAAATTACATCTGCATACATTGTGTGTCCGCTAACATAGATTTATAATTTTTTATGTGTTCATCTTTTAAATCATGTAGGAAATACAAAGAGGATACATACACGAAAAATACAATAATGCTGGCTTTTATATTTACCAGTGATATTTATTTGTTCTTATGTCTTCCAGTTACACTTTAGCGTCTTCTTGTTTTAGCCTGAAGGACTCCCTTTAACCTTCTTGTTAGGTATAGTGGCAGCAGTCTCCCTAAACTTGTGTTTATCTGGAGATGTCTCAATTTCTCCTTCATTTTGAAAGACCACTTTTCCAGGTGTAGAACTCTTGGTTAATGGTTATTCTCCTTTGGCTCTTTATATGCGTCATCCCGCTGCCTTCTGGCCTCCATGGTTTCTGATGAGAAATCAGTTGTTAATCGTGTTGAAGATCATTTGTATGTGATGAGTTGGTCCCTTTTGCTGCTTTCAAGGTTCTCCATCTTTGCATTTCACAGTTTGATTATGATGCATCTCAGTGTGGGTTTCCTTGAGTTTGTCTTAGTTGGACTTTGTTGAACTTGTTGGATGTGTAGATTCATGCCTTTTATCAGATTGGGACATTTTTAACCACCGCATCTTCAAATATCCTTTCTGACCCCTTTCCCCTCTTTTCCTGGGACTCTCGTTATGTGTGTGGATTGGTCCACTTGGTGGTGTCCCATAAGTCCCTTAGCCTTTGTTCATCGATATCTTTTTTCATTCTTTTTTCTTTCCACCTCTCAGCCTGGATAGTTTTATTTGAACTCTCTCTAAGTTCACTGATTCTTCTGTCTGCTAACATCTGTCGTGGAACCCCTCTAGTGAATTTTTTTGTTTCAGTTATTACACTTTTCAGCTCCAGATTTATATTTGGCTCCTTTTACTAATTTGTATCTCTGTTGATCTTCACTTACCAGAACATCGTTCTCCTGGTTTCCTTTAGTTCTTTGTCCATGATTTCCTTTAGCTCTTTGAGCATGTTTAAGACAATTGATTTAAAGTCTTGTCTAGTAAGGCCGCCATCTGGTTTCTCAGGGGCACTTTCTTTTACATTTCCTTTGTACATGTGGGTGGGCTATACTTTGTTTCTTTGCATGTTTTGTACTTCTCTTGTTGAAAATTGGACATGTTGAATGATATGAATGTGCACAGAAGAAGAAAGAAAAGAAAGGAAAAAAGTATTCTGTGGGTCTTTGCCGATTAGCTCTGCGTTGGGACACTCCTTACCCAGGCCACTTATAGCTCTGCTGGAGTCCTCACCTCCTGCCTTTGCGGGGCAGAGAGCCTAGCCAGAGGTGAAAGTTATATTCTTGTCAAGTCTTTTGTGGGCGTGCCCTTCCCTGAACGTGAAGGTGGCTCTCAAGCTTTCTTCATATGTTGCAATAGCTTTTCAAAGACCTCCCCCCCACCCCCCCGCCGCAAATCTCACTCCCCAGCTTTTCTGCTAAAGCTTTCAGTGTGTCTGTTGTTTGCCTCAGTTGTTACTTATTTATTTATTTTTTTGCCCCAGGTGGAAGTGTCTTGTCCATTTGGCTTTCACTGTTTTTGAGGAACACTCCATCCTGATAGAGTTCTGAGTTTGTGAAACCAAGGGAAGCCGCTTGAGGCAGTCCTTGAGGGAAACCTCTGGTGAAAAGAAACACAGTGCCTGGGGAATGATAAGGTCCACTGTGCTCTCACTGGAACATGTGTTGTCATTAAGACCGCTGTTGGGTGGGGTTCTGATAAATTAAAAGACCCAAAGAAATTCTACCCTGTTTCAGTGGCCTTTCTCCTGGTTTGATTTGGCTGCTATAAATCTTTGTCTTCCAGAATTCTGATAAAGTTGACATTTATGTTTTTTTTTTTTCTTCTATTTAATTTTTTAATTTACATCCAAGTTAGCATATAGCTTAATAGTGATTTCAGGAGTAGATTCCTTAGTGCCCCTTCCCCATTTAGCCCATCCCCCCTCCCACAACGCCTCCGGTTTGTTCTCCATATTTGAGTCTCTTCTGTTTTGTTCCCCTCCCTGTTTTTATATTATTTTTGTTTCCCTTCCCTTATGTTCATCCGTTTTGTCTCTTAAAGTCCTCATATGAGTGAAGTCATATGATTTTTGTCTTTCTCTGACTGATTTCACTTAGCATAACACCCTCTAGTTCCATGCACGGACACTGATGGTTTTTGACAAGATACTCACTTCTACCCTGGAACTAAGGACTAAGTAAAAGCCAGTGGAATGGTGATCAGTAGTTAGAGTCGAGTAGGTTAGATCAGAAAACACAGTGTCTGGGTGTGTGGGTGGCTCCATCAGTTAAGCATCCACTCTTGATTGCAGCTGGGGTCACGATCTTGTGGTTCGTCAGTTCAAGCCCCACGTTGGGCTCTGCACTGACAGTGTGGAGCCTGCTTGGGATTCTCCCTCTCTCTGCCCCTTCTCTGCTCACGTGGATGTTCTCTCTCCCTCTTTCAAACAAACAAAAAAACAGTGCAAAGCATTTAAGAATCAGTA
Source organism: Puma concolor (assembly GCF_028749965.1). Classification (NCBI taxonomy): domain Eukaryota; kingdom Metazoa; phylum Chordata; class Mammalia; order Carnivora; family Felidae; genus Puma; species Puma concolor. The sequence goes on from NC_141682.1 coordinate 5,852,257, forward strand.
GGAAACTCATTCAAAAAGATATTGTCAGTCTTAAAACTTGAAACCATTTTGGCAGTATTGGTTTGAAAGTGATGGTATATATATATGTATATATATGTGTATATATGTGTATATATGTATGTATGAATTTATATCTACCTTTATTTTCTACCTTTGTGCTGACATGCTGTAACTTTATGTTCATGTTTATACTTTAGATTTTGTATCTAATATTTATTGTATGTCAGTTAAATGTCCATATTTAGTTTTTATGTTCTTCTTCCTACAGAAGGTTTGAAGTCCCAAGTTGCCCGCCACAGTCTGAACTATATACAGGAAATTGGAAATGGCTGGTTTGGAAAGGTAAGATGTTCACATTTACTTTTTTTCCTTCCTAGTACTAGTGTTTAGATTTTGAAGCTAATTAAGAATTGTTGTGTGTGACATTCCACATTCTCTTTGGATGCTGTGGTACGGATTGATTCTCCTCATTATGCCTGAACCCCCCCCCCCCCCCCAGAAAGGGGTTTCGGCGTTTCCAGGTGGATACGTTTTTCCAAGAAGGCCTTTTATTTATATAGCAGATGCTTTTCTAATTGTTGGTGCAAGAACAGTAAGCAGGGAAAAGAGACTGGAATTTTGGAAGCCTTTTATCCTCCTCAAGTTAAATTACTCTTTATTTATTATTTATTTTTATATTTTTATTATTCTTTTCATTCTTCTCCCCTTCTCCCTCCGTCCCTCCCTTGTGATACTGAAACCACTCTAGAATTCTTGATGCATCGTAGTATTGTAATGAAAACCACGACAAAGAACTGTTCTCTCTTGGGGCGCCTGGGTGGCGCAGTCGGTTAAGCGTCCGACTTCAGCCAGGTCACGATCTCGCGGTCCGTGAGTTCGAGCCCCGCGTCGGGCTCTGGGCTGATGGCTCAGAGCCTGGAGCCTGTTTCCGATTCTGTGTCTCCCTCTCTCTCTGCCCCTCCCCCGTTCATGCTCTGTCTCTCTCTGTCCCAAAAATAAATAAACGTTGAAAAAAAAAATTAAAAAAAAAAAAAAAAAAAAAAAAAAGAACTGTTCTCTCTTTCTCCTGGCCTGTCAAGGGACGAATGGTAACAGTGCTTTGTTGATCCTTTTACCACGGGCTGTTCAGAAGGAATCATTTTATTACAACAGCTAGTTCCGTGATGTAGCTAGCAGTCATTCTGGGTAAAAGGTTCCTAACTGAGCAGCGATTGCATCGTAAGCAGGGTGGTCAAGACAAGGTGTATGTGCTCAGTGGTCAGCCGTGTTACGCACCCTGCTCTCCATTCAGAGTCGTTTGTCAGTCCTGTATCTTTGATGTCATGCAGCCTTTATTAGTCACTGAATCTTCTAAGCCATATAGCAAAACCTATTACATATCACATTGTTCTCAATGTGGAGGGTATAGCGTGGGGGACGATGGGTGAAGTCCTGACCTGCGTGGAGTCTACGAATGTAGCAGCAAACGAGAGAACACTGCCCCGACAAAGGCTAAATCTCTAGCTGCGGAGAGAGTGTGTGTGTGGGAAGATCAGACAGTAAACATTCAGGGGGAGGAGACGGGCCCAGAGGGGTGTGGGGGAGCCAGGTGACGGGAGACAGCATATGCATCCAGAGACTTTTACTCAGAGTGAAGTGGGAGAGGACTCGGGCGTCTGAGACCCGAGGGATGCAGTCTGGCTTCCCTTCACAAGGACCAGGCGGGCAATTATGTTGTGGAAGGCCAAGGGGAAAGCGGGGAGATTGCTTAGAAGGCTACTGCAGTCATACGGGCGAGGTGCAGGCAGGCTGGGATGATAGCACGGAGTGGTGACAAGTGGTGCGAGTCGAGATGAAGTTTGCGATAAGAGCGTGCGGGACTGGGGTCGGGTCAGATGTGGAGTCCGGAAGAGGGGGGTCAAGGATGGCTGCTGTGGCCCGGTTGGTGGGAAGCAGAGAATTACTGTCAAGCGAAACGGAAAGATTAAGGAGAAGCAGGCGTGGAGGAGGAGAAGGTCGGGAGTTCGCTTTTGGGTAGGTTAGGTGTGCGATGGCTCGTGGGCATCCAGATGGAGAGAGGAGTAGGCAGTTGGAAATACACACCTAGAGTTCAAGGGAGAGGGTCCAGGCCAAAGATAGACATTTGGGAGAACTCAGTGTATAGCCGGAAGTCAAAGGTAAGAGGCCAGATGGAATCACCGAGACCCCGAACGTGGAGGGGAAGGGGAGGCAGGGGGACTGAGCCCCGAGGGTCTGGTTGGGAGGGGTCAGCGCAGTCAGGGAGAGCTGGTGACGGAGACTGAGGTAACTGGCCACTGAGGAGGAGGGGGCGCAGGATAGCGGGGTGTTCTAAGGGTCGGCGAAGAAGGAGACCCAAGAAGGTAAATGGTAGTGACTGCTGCTGGCAGACTAAGAGAAGGCTGGGAAAAGTGGGACTCGGCCACGTGAGGTCCGTGGTATTGTCAAAAGAGGCTGTTCGGGGGTCACGTCCTCACATGTAGGCGCAAGGGAGAAAGTGGAGACGGCTCGTGGAGACGACCCCGTTGAGGAGTTTTACCGTAAAGGGAGCAGAGACGTGGAGTACGAGCCGTTTGGGGCCGTCCCAGGGCCAAGGGAAGGTTGTTTTGGTTTGCTTTGCTTTTTATAGGCTGTTTTTATATAGCTATTTTAGCCACTTTATGCAGTAGGGGAGGAAGTGATAGTGCAGGAGAGGGCAAGGGGGGATGCTGTCAGAGTTCTCTTGAAACGGGAATAAGAGCAGCGTGTGGGTACAGGTGCTGGTATAAAATGGGGAAGTCCACTTCTGGTTACTTTATTCAATGAACAGAGGCCAGTTTGAAAGGGAGGAGTCAAAAGACACGTTGGGGGTTTGAACAGGTGGAGAGGGTGTGAAAGAGTCCTCCCGGGAAATCCATCCGGTAGGGAACGCAGCGGGAGGATGGGAATGCTGAGGACCCTCACAGATTTGAAACGAGGCCGGTCGCCGTGGTCGTGTGTGCGCGTGTTTTGTCTACATTCGGTGTTACTGTAGGCAGGTAGTTGAGTGTTAGCGGCACCGGGGTTTGGCTGAGCTCCTAGGCCTCAGCAAGAGTGGTGAGAAGGGGGTGGTGGTAGTGGAGGATCATGGGCCCTAAGCTGCCAGGGAGGGGAGGGGGCCCTGGGGTAGGGCAGGTGGTAGAGGGCTGCTGTCGTGAATGGATCTGGAGGCCAGGTTGTGCACTTCTTGGGTTAGACGGTTGAAGTGAGCTGGAAATCAGAGGACTGGTAGAGAAGGAGAAGTTAAAATTCAAGGTTAGGGGGGCATCTGGGTGGCTTAGTCAATTGTGTCTGCCTTCAGCTCAGGTCATGATCTCACGGGTCATGAGTTCAAGCCCCATGTTGGGCTCTGTGCTTACAGCATGGAGCCTGCTTTGGATCCTATGTCCCTCTCCCTCTCTGCCCCTCCCTCACTTGTGTTCGTTCTCTCGCTGTCTCTCTCTCTTTCTCTTTCTCTTTCTCTTTCTCTGTCTCTCTCTCTTTCCCAAAAATAAAAACATTTAAAATTCAGGGTTTGGGACATGATCCAATTATTAGCTAGGTCTAGACCTGTGGGAGTTTTTTGCCAAGATTGGGTCATAGAAAAGAGTATTGGAAGTGAGGTAGAAAACCTAAGAGGTCAAGATGTTGACTGAATTGTCCCTGCTGACATTGAAGACCAAGGATGATGGCAGCGGTGGTAGAGAGAGTGAGATTATCCTGATCTTTTCTGGAATTGATATCTGATCAGTGTTAGGCTTATGGTAGATGTGCAGGCTAGTTATTTGAAACCAGGAATATGACAAGGTTATCAGAATTTCTTGTCTGTTTCTTTTTCTGCCCTTACATTCTTTAATAAACACAATACATGCTGTTCACTTATTCTCAATTTCCAGGGCATTAAAGTTAATCTACTCGATAAAATATTAAAAACTATTTCAAAAAGAAGGCTTTTAGTTTTGGCCATTCTTGAATTAAATGAAAACTTTCACTTCATCGTCATTTTCATCTTAAATATTGTATTTTTGGAACACCTCTGTATTGCCCAGTGTTGTATTTGGTATTTTGCTCGTCTTGTGCTCGTTTGCTCGTTTTCATTCATTTTGTATTCTGTTGCTTTCGGTGGCATATTTTTTCCTTGTGTTTTAACTGAGGTTTCGGTATAAGATAAAGGTCTGGAATAATTGCGATGCCGTAGATTTTTAAAGTCACAATGCTGTGATGATATGTTTGTACGCTGCTGTTTGTTCCTTTACTTTCTCTTACGTGAAGGAGACGAAATAACAAAACCCAGGTGAAGTGTTTTGAGAAACATTTGAGTTCTGTTTGAACTGAACTTGTAAATAACTCTTCTGTGATGTCACCGGTAATATTTGTGAAAGTATAGTACGTTTTTAAAATAAATAGAAAAGAAACACGGATACATAGATGAATGCTGTCCATATCCAGTAAGCAGTTTAAAACAAGGAAAACATTTTCATTTCACAAGCTTTTTCTGAGGTAGTATTTTCATAATAGAGGACCTTCTGATTGTTCCTTAATTTATTTTCCTGGATTCCATTTCCTGATGAATGAGACCTGCTTCTTTCCCATTTCGATGGAAGTGAGATGAAAACCTGTTCTTTGTTTTAGGTCCTCCTTGGAGAGATTTACACAGGCACTAGTGTAGCGAGAGTAATAGTGAAGGAGTTAAAAGCGAGCGCGAGCCCAAAGGAACAAGATACTTTTTTGAAAAATGGCGAGCCTTACTAGTAAGTACCTTAAGATGTGTTTTGTAAACATAGTCCGGGGTCTGTTGAGGACCAGGTGTTTAAAATGACTTTGCAGTGTATCGTATTTAAATTGTGATGAATGTTAAAATTTAGATTACTGTCTGAACAGGTGTACTCGTGTGCTCCCTGATGAATGACACGTGACTTTTCTTTTCCCCAGTGTTCTTCAGCATCCAAATATTCTTCAGTGTGTTGGACAATGTGTAGAAGCAATTCCCTATCTCCTGGTGTTTGAGTTCTGTGACCTGGTAAGTTTTTAGTGGAAATGCAAGGTTAAGCGTTCAAAACGTGACACCCAAGTGTTTTTGACAGATAGAAATTCCGGATGAGGGACTGCTTTCACTTCTGTCCCCCGTTTTAAAAACTTTACAATGTGCTAAGTCATTACCTTTTGAAAACAGTCCTGACGGACACTTACGTCAGTGTTGTTTTTACACTCCATCCCTATGCTGAGCTGTTCACATGCATTTCATCTAATCATATTTGTCCACACTTTCTATATGATTAAGGCTCACGGAGATTGAGAAAATGTTATTCTTCAAGGATATGCCGGAGCCAGAGTTTGGATCTCCAGCATCCCCTTCCCGAGAGCTTGAGGTCTTGACCTCAGCTAGGCAGTTTGAAACACTTTTCCCCGGTGAGGTAATCGTCGTACCTGTAGAGTACCCGTGACCTGTCATGCTTTTAAAATAGTGAATGTACGTGCCGTTTAGATTTTTAAATAGATGATTTTTTTAACCCAAAATTAATAGCCTCACTTCTTCGCATGACAGTATTACTGAGATTTATAAGTTGGAAAAACTGTGTGTGTGCAGTTTGTGCATAAAAGCTGCACAAACACGGTTTTTATGAATACTAATTTTTATGTGAAAAGTTCCTGTAAACATGTTTTTTTAAAAAACTGGGTTTTGATTGATTTCTTTGCATCGTCTCAGTTTTCAGAACGTGAAAACGTTAAGATCGTGCACGGAAAGGTGGGAGTTCAGACAGTATTTTCAGCCGGCAAAATCAAAACGGGCAGTGACCATTGTGGACTTTTGTTCTAATTCCAAAGTGTGATGTGAATATGCCTCTTGTTGGCAGTGGTAGTTAATTACAAAGAAAAATTAATAAACTCGATATATTAGCTTTCATTGGATTATATCAGAGTAGCCCCCAATCTCAGCGACTGCTGAGAGCAGAGTGGTTCTCACTGATCTTGTACGTCAGCTCTGTTCCAGGCTGTGTTCAGCTTCGCTCTAGGATCAGTGTGTTTTATATTCTCTGTAGGTGCTGGGAGGGGGAGGATGTATATTCTGGTACATTCTGTGCAAGTGTATCTGTATAGGTCTTCTGGGTCAAGCATCTGAGGTGGTTCAAATCTCCTGCATCCTTCTGATTTGGGAGGGCATTGATAGAGGAGTCTGAGTCTGTTTTCTATCAGTTATTAAGAGGCATAGTAGAATCTGCTCTGATTACAGATTTTCCTTATAATTCTAGTTGTATTTGCTTTGAATGTTGTGTCAAGGATACAAATTTTTTTTTTTTTTTTAATTTTTTTTTTTTCGACGTTTATTTTTTTTTGGGACAGAGAGAGACAGAGCATGAACGGGGGAGGGGCAGAGAGAGAGGGAGACACAGAATCGGAAACAGGCTCCAGGCTCTGAGCCATCAGCCCAGAGCCTGACGCGGGGCTCGAACTCACGGACCGCGAGATCGTGACCTGGCTGAAGTCGGACGCTTAACCGACTGCGCCACCCAGGCGCCCAAGGATACAAATTTAGAATTGATGCAATGTCTTGTAATTTTAAGCTTTCATTATTATGAAGGGACTCTTCATAAGATTAAAAGCATTACTGAGGATTAAGTCTGTGCTTTACTGATATTAATATAGTTATCCCAGCCTTTTTTGGTTAGAATTTGCCTGGTGTGTCTAAGTCCTTTGGTTTACATCACCTGAAAATAGCTTGTCGTTAAAATTTTGTTAATCTGTCAGTCTTGATCACTTACCATGGAACATGTGGTCTGTTTATGTTTATTGCATTTATGAGATAGTTGGAATTTTTATGTACCTATTTTGTATTATTTTTCCTACCTACTTGTTTCAATTTTTCTGTTTTGCTTTTCTGCTAGCCTTCTTCTGGATTCTTGGTGGGTTTTTTTTGGGGGGGTGGGGGTGGTGGTTGGTTCAGTTTTTCGCACCTACTAGTTTGGATTTTAGATACTGTTCTTAGTTTTTGGTACGATGACACTGGAAGTTACAATATGCGTATGTAATTTGATTAAGTCTAAAATTAATATTTTAACCCTCCCCCAAAGAAGCTGGGACCTCCTAGAGCTTTCCCTCCACGTGAGGAAAACTGAAATCCCATTTGCTTTTTTGTCCCAAGCCCACATTTTCTCCGAACATCAAGGGTGCTTCTTTGTTGAACACCTGCTATTGGAAGACGAATTCCCACATGGATCCATGGATCCGGAGGGAGAGTTCGGTCACTGTCCTCTAGGCCTCCTTGGTAGTGAGAGCAGACATGTGACCGTGGTTATTTAGCCCGATAAACCTTTGAATGGAGGCATGAGAACTAAGAAGACGACGTACTCGATGACATTCCTGATTATTTTATTGCATTTACGTTTTGTTTTATCTCATCGTTATCAGTCATAATGTTTATGACCCTCGGTGATTACAACATGAGAACTGCTCCTTTTAGTCTGGCTCAGGCTAACTGATGTGACAGGTGATTCTTGTGCGGACAGCGTTTGAGAAGCGCTATGGTCTAGTGTCTCTGTGTGAGGAGACAAGTCTGCAGTCAGAGTTGTAGTTTTCTGAGACACTCTGTGGTGGCTCTTTTGGGTCCCTAAGCTCTTGATATTTTTTCTAAATAACAATCAAAACACTCTTCCTGATCAAACAACAAATATGTGGCAGGGAGCATATCTACTTGAAATACCACAATTCTCGTAATTATAAAACTATCTCAGGGCGCCTGGGTGGCTCAGTCGATTAAGTGTCTGTCCCTTGGTTTTTGGCTCAGGTCATGATCTTGCGGATTGTGGGTTCGAGCCCCCCGTCAGGCTCTGTGCTGACAGTGTGGAGCCTGCTTGGGGTTTTCTCTTTCTCCCTCTCTGCCCCGTCTATTCCTGGAAGTTTTATTAGACATTATTGTTTTTCCTGGAATGGTAAAAGCTTCTGGATGCTCACCTTTTGTTGTCTTCTAAATGGTTCAGGCGATGGGTTTAGTTTTAGTGCTATTCTAATTCATTTTTTCACAAAGCTGCTTGTTCTTTTTGGGAGTAGTAGTTTAACCTACTTTATAAAGAAACTGAAACATTACAAAGCACACAAACAGCTCCTTTACAATTACTATAAAAAAGTCAGAATTGACAAGATTCGAGAGTATTCTTTGTATCTTTGTCATTATACATTTTTTAAAATGTTTATTTTTGAGAGAGAGAGAGAGAGAGCGTGAGCGAGCATGAGCAGGGGAGGGAAAGAGAGAGAGAGGAGACACAGAATCTGAAGCAGGCTCCAGGCTCCAAACTGTCAGCACAGAGCCTGACGCGGGGCTCAAACCCATGAACTGTGAGATCATGGCCTGAGCCAAAGTCGGACGCTGAATCGACTGAGCCACCCAGGTGCCCCTTATGTAAATATAATAAATACATGCTTTTTGTTAACATTCTTTTTATATGGTTTTTACCCAGGACATTTAGGTCTCACATTTCAATGCATATTCTCCAAGTACTTATTAGACTGAGTATGCAGAGAATATTAACTTACCTAAAGTTGTACTGGTTTCCGTATTTTGGGATGAGGATTATGCATATAGCCCTCCACAATTAACAAATAAAACTTTTTTTTTTTTTTAATTTTGTACACCCATTCAACAAATACGACTCCTTGAAACATTTTATGTGAACCTCCTAAGTCGTCATGGGAGAATGTTCACTCCTGTAGCTAGATGTTTGGAAAGAGCTCCTCACCCCCACCAACAGCTTTCATTGGTGGTGCAGAGCTAATAGCTATTTTTAATTTAAGTGCACTGCCCAGCGGTACATTGATCAACAGCAAAACCTTAAAAGCAATCATTGTTTCTCAAAAAATTACAAGAGTTACCATACAACCCAGCAGTTTCACTTGGAGGGACATATATCCAAAATCATGGAAAGAAAGCAGCATCTCAGAGAGATGTTCACACGCCCCTGTTTATAGCGGCATGATTCGCAGTAGCCAAAAGGTAGAAGCAGTTCAAGAGTCCATTGGTGGATGAGTAAGTAAACAAAATCGAGTCTATACCGTGGAGTATTACTGAGTCTTAAAAAGGAAGGAAATGCTGGGGCGCCTGGGTGGCGCAGTCGGTTAAGCGTCCGACTTCAGCCAGGTCACGATCTCGCGGTCCGTGAGTTCGAGCCCCGCGTCAGGCTCTGGGCTGATGGCTCAGAGCCTGGAGCCTGTTTCTGGTTCTGTGTCTCCCTCTCTCTCTGCCCCTCCCCCGTTCATGCTCTGTCTCTCTCTGTCCCAAAAATAAATAAACGTTGGAAAAAAAAAATTAAAAAAAAAAATAAAATAAAAAAAAAAGGAAGGAAATGCTAACACCTCCAACATGGATGAACCTTGAGGGCATGATCAGTGAGATAAGCCAAACCACTGGAAGAGGATCCTGCGTGGCTCCACCTACGAAGCATCTACAGCAGTCAGACTCACAGGGACCGAGAGTGGGATGGTGGTTGCCGGGGACTGAGTTGGGAGAGATGGGGAGTGTGCTTAATGGGGACACAGTCTCAGGTTGGGAAGATGAAGACTTCTGGAGAAGGACGGTGGTGACGGTGGCACCGCAGCGTGAATGCTCTTAATGCCCCTGAACTGTGCACTTACCAGTGGTTAAGATGGTAGTGTTACGTTACCGGTTTTTACCACACACGTGCAAATCGATGACTCCTTCTGTTATTTCAGGTGCCATCCCAGCTGGTCCCTGTGCTAGCAGGATGCTAGGAAGTGCTCCGAGTGCCCAGTCTCCTGTCCCGGTAGAGGCTGTTGACCCAGGGAACCCTCCACCTTGCCTAGCAGCGAGGGTCACGTTTGTGTCATTGGGCAGTTTCGGGCTCATCACCTCTGGGCCCTGCTAAGCTTCAGAGGGAGCGGGGTCACCAGCTCTGAAGTCCGCTTGCCCAGGCTCAGTGTGTGCAGTGGCTCCGTGGCAGGAATGGTCAGGTAGCATCATCCCGGTGAACCAGAGAAGGCACCCACCTGCGGGGATGTCCCACCGACACACCAAAGCCTCGCTTCAGTACTGAGCCCTGCTCCCGGCCTGGATGCCCCACAGCCCTCCCAGAAATAGGCCATCCAGAGCAGAGGGGCGTCACCTGAAGCAAAACCGCCCACTGGCAAGGATCCAGAGGACAGAGGGTAATAGCTTGGGCTTGGTCATAAGCAGCTGCGGCCACAGTGAAAGGAGCCACTATCTTCACGTGTTCTTAGTAGGTCAAGAGCTATTGAATGAACATTGGCCTTTCAGTCGTCATCGGGCGGTGATCATACGCAACGATAACATCTTTTAAATAGAAAGGAGAGGATATTTTTGCACTTAAGTCATTCTGGTGATGTGGAATTACCGGTCTGTTGTTGAAAAAGCACTTTATCTTAGACTTTTTATGAAAGAAAACAAAGAGAGAGCGAGTCTGGTAGCTGGACTGTAGCCACCAGTTTGGAACGCTCATGGTGCCGTGCTCAGGGAAGGAGCGATGATTGCGGGCTGCCGTCTCCGGCTTTCTGCCATGGAAGGTGCACACCGCTCGCTCGTGAGTGTCCAGGCAAGGAGATTGCTTTTGGGTAGGGACCGCTCATTGAACAGAAGCATACCAGGCACCAGCTGGGTACGAGGAGCTGTGCCCGGCGCCCTGGGGAACACAGGCGGGTCACCCGGGTCCCTGTGTTTCCTACCTGGAGAGCCAGGCTGGCCCGCCTTCAGATGCTCATCCTGCCACTCGTGTGTCACTCTGGAAAGTTACCTGACCTCTTTAAGTCCCAGTTTAGGCCTCTGTAAAATGGGGATAATGCCACCTACCCTGTAGACTACCCTGACCATTAATAAGCTGGTAAAGTAAGTTTTGGAGCACATGGTAAGTACTCAAGACATAGGAGCTATTTCTATTCATATTTAGTTACTTAAATTGATCGCAGTTAGTGACTGAGTAAAGGTCTGAGTAGTGTGTATTGAAGTATGGCAGTTCTGGGCACCTGGCTGGCTCAGTCGGGAGAGCATGCAACTCCTGATCTCAGGGCCATGAGTTCAAACCCCACATTGGGTGTAGAGGTTACTTTTACAAAAAAAAAAGGGGGGGAGGGAGAGAAATATAGCTTTTCTAACTGGGATCATTGGAGAAGGCTAACTTTGGAGAAGGAGTTTGCTCAGCACGCAAGAGCAGTTGGATAGACCTCCTAGCGGGAACAGCCCCTCAGCCAGTGTCCCCCTGGGGAGCCGGGGGGGGCGGGAGGGGGACACGCACGTCCTGGTGAGAGAGGCAGGCCGACGTCTGCTGGAAAAGATGAGCTGAAAGGGTGAAAAGCAGAGACAGGCCACTCTGGAGCCCAGACCGAGGGCCGAGGTGGCAGAGAGAGGAGTGCAGGTTACACGTTGCTCTGTCTTAATCTTTCTGAAGATTCATCCGTTTCTTTGACTCTTGTCACCTGACTCCGAAGCAAGAGACAGTATTTTCTTTGCGAGGGAGCGTTCTTTTTGGCATTCTGATCGCCGATAAAGCAGAGGACGAGTTTCTGAAAGGAATTAGCAGTAGCCACATGACAATGGGAAAGAAGTCCGTTTGGGGTTCTCGATGTGCTGCATGTTCCTCTGTGGGGCTTGCTTTAGTCCTCCTCTTGTCAGGAGTCAGGGCCGCTTAGAGTCATGGGCTCTTAGAGCCGAAGGAACCTTGGCCATGCCCACCAAGAGGCCTAAGGAAGGGATAGCTCTAGCCGGTCTGTGCCAGACCTTGTGCTGGGGACGGGGTATCCGTTACTCACTTTGTGGGTGTTGAGAGCCCTTGTGAGGTGGGGTGGCAGGAGCTCCATTTTACAGATACGGAAACTGAGGCTGAGGGAGATGAAGGTGCTCATTGAAGCGCCAAACCCAGGCTTCAGCACCAGGCTTTCTGTTTGTTCTTCTTTATTTGTCTGGTTAATTGGCTTGCCTCAGGTCACATGATTACCAGTGGCAAAGTAGGGATTTTAATTTATGGCTTAACGTTATTCTGTGTGTTTCTATACCACGTGGTTTAAAGGTTGTACATGTTTTTTCCACCAGAGGGGAACCTGCACTTGAGAACTGTCCTTTCGTACAGAAGATGCCTAGTTAATGGGCTTAGTCTAATGTCTTAGTTACAAATGTGTTCGTCAAGTAAGCCCATGCACGGGGAGCCTTCTAGGTGCCGGGCAGACAAAGATGAATGACATGTCCCTGCCCCCACAGAGCTCATGAAGAAGAGAGGGTGTGGGGTAACAGTGGAACAGAGGCGCGTGTGACAGGGTCCCTGGCCAGAGGCAGCAGAGAGGACGACGATGCAGCGTGATCAGGCTTGACAGCGAGGGTGTCCCCGGGCCCTGCTGGTGGCCTCTCCCTTCCTCACGCCTGGCTGCCGCCCTGGGCTTTGGGGAAAGTAGGCCTTGCCCGGGACTTGGCGATGGGTTGGACGTCTAGAGACAGAGCGGACTCGAGGACGAGGCCTTCGGTTTTGGTCTCACCCACCGGGAGGATGGCGATGCCATTTCCCGAGACGGAGCAGGTTGTTCGAGGTCTGCATCAGACCAGCTTGACTCGAGGTGCCTCGGAAGGCATCCAGGAGAGGGCGTCAAGTCAGCAGTTGGGAAGATGAGTCTGGGGCTCGGGAGGAAAGCCTCAGGAGGGCTTTGAGCCTGAGAAGTGCATTAGAGATGATTTTTAAAGCCTTGGGGTGGGTAGAGTCGCCCGAGAATGAGTGTCCGCAGCGGCAGGATGGATGGAGCCCTGGGCTGTGCCAACACTTGCTGATGAGTGAGGGGAGGAGGGGCCAGCACAGGGGCCTGGAAAAGGCATGCCAGTGAGCTAGGAGGAGACCGGGAGGAGGGGGGAGGGATGGCTCTACCCTGGCAGTGCTGGTGAGGGGCTGGGGGGGGGGGGGGCGGGCAGCAGCGGGGAGGCGTGGGGACGTGGGGACGGGGTCATGAGGGAGTGGGATCCCGGGAGGTGGGCCAGCCGGTGCAGACCAGGCTTCAGAGTGCACGTGCGAAGGGGGAAGGGGAGAAGGGGAGAAGAGGGAATGGGACGGCCGGGGCAGGAGGAGTGTGGAGGCAGAGGGAGGCTTGTTTGGTTCCTGGTTGGACTGACCTGAGGGGTGTCTGAGCGTGTGAGCACAGGGGTGAGTAATCCGTAACAACGGTACTTGGTGCGTCAGGGGATGGACGCTGGCAGGTGAGGGCTCGGGGCCGAGGAAGCAGCCTCCGGCGGGCGGGGACACAGCCGGACGGGTACTGGGGCGTTGGCTTCGTGTGGACATTTCCTTCCGTCAGCGGGGGCCGAGTATGTGGCTGTTGATGCCGGTCTTGCACCCTTTCATTCCAGTTTTGTTTAAAAATCATAAATTCTCCCCCAGAGTCCTCCTGTTAAAAGTATAAGAGACTGTAATTTTCCACTCCTAGAACTCCTCGCTGGTTGCGTTTTCACATTGTGATGAAATGAATTCATCGTTCCCGGTGCCCTGAAGAAAGCTGCGTACGCCCTCCTGGTGGCCCGGGCTGGAATTTAAGAGGACACTAGTGCGCCTCTGTCTGAAGGTCTGCGGGCCGCTCGGTGTGGTGCGTGAAGTCCTTCCCGGCCCCGGCTCCGCGCAGTCCTGAGTGCGGCGCTTTGCTGCCACCTAGTGTCACACGTCCTTCTTTTCCAGGCTTTCTGGGAGGGCTTGGGGGAGGATCTGAGAAATTTTTAAGACTTGGATAAAGGGAACGATTTTTTTTAAATTTTTTTTTTTTCAACATTTATTTATTTTTGGGACAGAGAGAGACAGAGCATGAACGGGGGAGGGGCAGAGAGAGAGGGAGACACAGAATCGGAAACAGGCTCCAGGCTCTGAGCCATCAGCCCAGAGCCTGACGCGGGGCTCGAACTCACGGACCGCGAGATCATGACCTGGCTGAAGTCGGACGCTCAACCGACTGCGCCACCCAGGCGCCCCAAAGGGAACGATTTTAATTCAGAATATATTGCTGTTCTTGGTGGGTTTTTCTTTAAATAAGGGACCAAAGTAATAATCCCTGTCTGCTCACCAAGTACCACGCAAACGTAAATAAAGTAAACCTGGCGTCTCAATACGGTTTTGTCTGTTTTGGATAGAATGAATCCAGTTTTGGTATTTATTTAATAGAAACATTTTTACCGTAATTAAAGATTTTACGCTGATTTTTCTTCTCAATGGTGGCACCAGGAGAGCCGACGGTCTTTCTAGAACATAGAACCAACCCTGGGTCCTGCACAAGCCACCGCGAGTCCCATCGGGCTCCTCCGTAATCATTGGTGTCAGCTCCTCACCCAGCTTAGAGGTGTGTTTGCCAGCGTTTTGCTAACTGCTGACTTTGTCCCCCGGGGTGGGGGTTGGGGTCAGGAGAGGCCAAGCTGGAAACATTAGGGGCGGTAACATTCTTAAGCAAAATCCCCGTGTGCTTGTTATGCATCTTCTGGTGAGATTTGGGGAGTGAATTACTGTGGAGAGAAGACACCTTGAGCACAGTGGATGGTGATGAATATCCAGCTGCCGCTTGAACAACATGGGTTTGAGCCGGGCAGGTCCCACACGTAGAGTTTTCCCGACAAATACAGGCCAGTGCTGTAAATACATTTTCTCTTCCTTATCATTTTCTCCACACTTTCTTTTTTCTGGCCTACTTTATTATAAGAATATAGTCTATAATATATGCCACATAAAAATATGTGTTAAGCAACTCTTTGTTATCAGTAAGGCTTCTGGTCAACCACAGGTTGCTAGTGGTTGAGTTTTTGGAGAGTCTGAAGTTCTGTGTGGATTTTCCACCGCTCGGGGGTCAGTGCCCCAACCCCGTCATTGTTCAGGGCTGAACTGCACTTTAGATAACCTTGAAAAATAACTCCACCCACTCTGCCATTCTCCCTTCATGGCCAGAGTCACTTGTGAAGTGTTCACTGTTTGCCAGCAGCTTCTGTTTGTTTTGAGAATTGGCCAGATACAGCACAGCATAATGCTACTTTTGTGTGAGGGTGATTTTTTCTTAGATGGATATTGCAGGAAAGGGGTTGGACAAATGGATTTAAGTTGCCATTTCACTGGTAATGTAAATAAAAAGCTGTTCATTTTCATATTTAGTTTCCATGTGGGCCACCTTATGAAAATCTCATTAGCCTGTAGGCCTGGAGCTTTTTGCTGGTCTTAGTCTGGATTAATGTATTTGTCATGAGACTCCATCTTTATTCCCACCCACTCCAACACCGGGTAGAGCCTAGCCTGGGGGAAGGTGGGGTGGGGGTGGGAAGGGGCATGTATTTTTATTTTTGAGAGAGAGCATGCACAAATGGAGGAGGGACAGAGAGAGAGGGAGACAGAATCCGAAGCAGGCTCCATGCTGTCAGTGCAACGCCCGACGCGGGCCTCGAACCCACAAATCACGAGATCTTGACCTCAGCCGAAGTCGAATCCTTAACCGATCTAGTCTCCCAGGCTCTCTGGGACATGTGTTATTCAAAGGCAAGAAGGGTCTCTTTCTCTCCTTGGAGCGGCTTGTGATTCCAGCATCACGTCTGGGAGGAAATAAGAGGTAGGACATACGGGTCCTGAGGGCACGAAACTGCTTCCCTGGCAGAGCAGTCCCGTTAAGTTTGGGGGGATCCGACAAATGCATGTGGCTGACACGAAGTTATTGTACATTCGTTCTTATAAAGTAAATTGATTTGATCTGCAACCCTAAGTGGGTTTTCTTGACAGGTTGGTAAAACTAAACAGTAGAGCTACGGCCCCACCGTTTATTGGCTGTGGCCTCGTTGAGATTTCTTAACCTCCTTGAGCCTCAGTTCCACAGCCAGGAAATGTTTCAAATTGCAGGAATTATTCGAGGCAGCAGGTGTAGACACTCCCAGCACGGTGCTTGGCACACTGCTCAGAAGTTCCGGTGGCAGTAATTATTAATTTCAACATTATCATTCACATAAAAACCACTGAGACTGGGAACGAAAGCCTTTAGATGTTGCAGCGGGCCTAGAATTTACATTGCGGCGTGCAGTTAAAGGTAGGCAAACGTTTGTCATGGAATATTGTGTTCTAAGGTTTGATTCTGGGTAGAATCGGATAAATTTGCTCTTTCCTGACAGTTGCAAGAAATGCATTCTGTTCTTTAGTTGGTTACCTTCCTCAGGAGTCGTTACTTGACCCAGGTATAATGACAATCGAAAGCTATTGGCTTGCTTTCTAAATTTTGTTAACTGTTTATATAAAGCTTTAGTTGGGAATTAAGTCCGATCAATAAATATTTCCTCGTGGTGATAAGGAGAATGTGGAAGATTTTATTTCCTTAAACGTGTATTCCCCAAAACATACAGTCCTAAATTTAAGTCCTGAAAGAGGGATGCCTGCCTGGGGGCTCAGTCTGTTAAGTGTCTGACTTTGGTTCAGGTCATGATCTGGCAGTTTGTGAGTTCGAGCCCCACGTCGGGCTCTGTGCTGACACCTCAGAGCCTGGAGCCTGTTTCAGATTCTCTGTGCGTCTCTCTTTCTGCCCCTCCCTTGGTCATACTCTTGTCTCTCTCTGTCTGTCTCTCTCAAACATTAAAAAATTTTTTTTAATAATAAAGTCCTGAAAAAGAGGCAGAGTAACACGGGGCAGTCCGGCAGGGATACCCGGAGGGCCTGGCGTTGCGGTGGATGTGCCTCAGGAGGCGTCCGGTGCGAGTTTGTTCATTTTCCTGTCTGCGTGGCCAGATTCTGAGTAGGCTTAGTAACTTTATGCATTTTTCTGGAGGGCCCGGAATGTTCTTTCTCCGAGCGGTCTCGGGGCCACACCGGGCCCTGGGGGAGCTGGCAGAGACTCGGCCAGCACTCAGAATGCTTTCCCCCCCTCCCCTGGCCGGTCTTCTTTCGTTCTCTCCCTCTCCGTCGCTCTCGAGTGCTCTGGCAGTAGCCTTCGTGACCTATTGTCTGGCCGTGTGTGCCCTAGAATCCTTACAGGCAGTGCACATAGCACCATTTATTCTACTCTCCATATCATCTCAGTTACCTGGAAATTTCTGTACCTCTGCACTTAGTTTAGATTGTGCATCACTGAGAAATTATCTAAGTTTTACTGTTTGGTTTTACGTGTGTTCATCTAAACTGATAGTTTATTTAAAGATAAACTAACGTTTGGTTAGAACGATCCTAAAAGATGATAGTGTTTTCTATACTTATAAAGTATTTGGGTGGAATTACTCTTTGTAACTTGGAACTTGCTCTTTAGTAAGGTCCAATCTTAGTGAGTTCTAATAAATAATAGTGGACACGGGCAGAGGCACGTGTGTGGTCGCCAGCGTGTTCGCCTCGTCCCCTCTGGAAACTGACCTGCGCTGCCTTTTGCAGGGTGACCTAAAAGCTTACCTGCGCAACGAGCAAGAGCACGTGAGGGGGGACTCGCAGACCATGCTGCTGCAGCGGATGGCCTGCGAGATCGCGGCGGGCCTGGCCGCCATGCACAAGCTGCACTTCCTGCACAGGTGGGTCCGTCCGTCGGCGCCCCACTCACCGCCCGGGCTGCGCCGTCCGTGTGACGGTTCTGGAGAGTACTTGGAGGGTGTGTAAGCAGAAGCTGTCCGGGACGCCCCGGGTCAGAGCGAGGGTAGAGCTGGGCTTCGGTCAGACCGGAACCGGGAAACAGGATGTCTGCATACAGCCTGAGGTCCGGAGACCATTTCCAGAATTTCAGAGAATGTAAAAAATTGCACATGGCTCAGCCGGGGGCAGACGGCGTCCGTCTCCCCGCTGACGTCTCTCTGTGCTCCCCTGTCACGTCAGCTTCGGGCTGTGGTCCTGATTGTGCGATTTCAGGGTGGGTCCCGCTGCCCATCCCTGGGAGGGGAGGGGAGGGTCTGCTAGGCCAGCATCGTCTGTTTGTAGAGGGTCACAACAGGGGTGCCAGTGCTCTGAGAGGCCTGCCCTCCCACCTCAGCCCCCCACCCTCGGGCTGGGTTATAGGTGGTCGGGGTGTGCGTGAGCAGCAGTCAGTATAACGTATCTGTGCCGAAACCTTCCTGGTCCCACTTGAATAGCCACAGCTCTTTGGAGCACATTGTGTTTGGCTCAGACCATTGATGTAATTTTTGTAATTAATGTTTTGTAAAAAAGGGCTTTGAGTCCTATCGGAGATGATGGTTCTGTGAACCCAAAAGGAGATTGCTGCTTATTCTTCTCTAGCCTTCTGAGCTCTGATTTACGTTTAAAATATGTTTGGGGGCACCTGAGTGGCCCAGTTGGTTGAGTGTCCAGCTCTTTTTGTTTTTTTAACTTTTTTTAAAAAATGTTTACTTATTTTTGAAAGAGAGACAGAGCACAACAGGGGAGGGGCAGAAAGAAAGACACAGAATCCGAAGCAGGCTCCAGGCTCTGAGCTGTCAGCACAGAGCCCCATGTGGGGCTCGAGCTCATGAACGGTGAGATCATGACCTGCGCCGAAGTTGGTCGCGTAGCCGACTGAGCCACCCAGGCACCCCTGGTGTCCGACTCTTGATTGCGGCTCAGGTCATGATCTCGAGGTTCGTGAGTTCAAGCCCCACATTGGGCTCCACGCTGATCGTGTGGAGCCTGCTTGGGATTCTCTGTCCCTCTCTCTTTCTCTCTCTGCCTTTCCCTGGCTCTCTTTCAAAATAAATAAACTTTGAATATATAAATAAAAAATAAAAATATGTTTGAAATTATTTCTCAGGTCTCCAGGGAAACCAGCTTCTCTTTAGTTTTTTTTTTTTTTTTTTTACATTTTATTTATTTTTGAGAGAGAGAGAGAGAGACAGAGCACAAATGGGGGAGAGGCAGAGAGAGAGAGAGGGAGACATAGAATCCGAAGCAGGCTCCAGTCTCTGAGCTGTCAGCACAGAGCCTGATGTGGGGCTTGAACTCACAAACCGTGAGATCATGACCTGAGCCGACGTCGGATGCTTAACCAACTGAGCCACCCAGGCGCCGCTCTTCAGTTGACTTTAATTAGATAATTTAACACTTAACAATCCAAAGCCCTGAAAAGGCACACCTGTGTGTTTTGACTTTAAGGGCTATGAAGTATTCTATTTTTTAAGAGGTAGGTTTCATAGGAATATATTTATAGTATGATGCCATTTTTTTTTAAATAAGAAAACACCTGCTTGTATGTTTAGAGCTGTGTATGCATGCGTGCGTGAGAACAGACATGGAAAAGTACCCTGTCACATTCTCAACATTATTCAGGGTAGGAAAGAAAGAAAATTATTAACATTTTTCTCATACATCTATATCTTATTTGGCATGCATAGTGAGTGCATCATTCTGATAAAGGGCTTTATAAAAGACCCCAGAGATTATGGGTTTCTTCAAGCCCAAGGCAGAATCCCTTATACAAAACTTCGAAATGTAAATGGTCTATTTGCTTCATGACAGAGAAATCTTATATTTTGTATCTTTAATATCTTATAGCAGGTTAATACCCAGCATATTTGTATTGTTAATCTTTTGTAAGTCACAGCAGATTAATCCCTAAAAGCTGGTTTAGGAATTTTTAGATCTTGGAAGATGGAGCGTTTGGAGAGAGTATCATGTCAGAGTCAGCAGCACAAAGGTCTCAGAGGCAGCTAGAAATGGCATTAAAGTCCAAGTACGTTCCTACTGCTGTATATTAAAAATTGGCAAAGACCTCAAAAAATTGGCAACCCATGAGTTGAGGTTTTATTTTTTTTAATGTTTATTTATTTTGAGAGACAGAACATGCACACGTATGAGAAGGGGAAGGCAAAGAGAAGGAGAGAGAATCCCAAACAGGCTCCACACTCTGCATGGAGCTCAACTTGGGCCTCGTCTCACAACCGTGAGCTCGTGAGCTCGTGACCTCGTGACCTGAGCTGAAATCCAGAGTTGGATGCTTAACCCACTGGGCCACCCAGGTGCCCCTTCCTGTGATACCCTATAGGTTGAAGTCCTACTTGATTTAGGCTTTTGTGAACTTCAGCA
Organism: Puma concolor; assembly: GCF_028749965.1. NCBI lineage: Eukaryota > Metazoa > Chordata > Mammalia > Carnivora > Felidae > Puma > Puma concolor. Next base: position 5,872,212 of record NC_141682.1, read on the forward strand.
CAAATACAGGTGACGAATTAAATCACATTTATGTTTGGATGTCATCCAGGCACAAAAACTCAAGGTGAAGAATATTTAAATTGTTAGCACCCCTCCCCCCCCCTCAAGTAGCCATATTTTAATTAATTTATTATTATTATGTTTTTGGTGGTAGCAAACTGTATAGCATATTTTTAAATTGGAATTCAGAATATTCATTGGCTGACTTAAAGTCAGGTTTCTGTGCTGGTTGAAAATAGAATAGCCCACATGTCCAACTAAAAGCCGTCAGCTATGTTTGGAAACTGATCTAGTAAAGCACCCGCAATTAAATTTTATTTTTGCTTATTGTTTAAGAGGAGACTTATGCCTGGGTCTTAGGTAGCCTCCATCTCCGAAGCTTACATGTGACATCCGTGAAGGCCATGTCAACAGCAGAAGCTGCCAGCGGGTTACGTTCCACACCATTCCGCCACTCTGGCCGAGAGCCTGGGACTTCCCGTCCCCTGCCCGTCAGGCTTCCTGAGCCGCTCCAGTGAGATGCCACAGGTCACCACCATGAGCTAAGTGCACAGAGGTTCTAGTGAGTAGCCTGGGCCTCATGGTGCCTCAGGTAGCTGAGGGATGGAGTACCTGGATCGTTCGTGAGCCTCCTTAGGATTTTCCTGATTTATTTATATTTTTTGAAGTTTATTTATTTATTTATTTTGAGAGAGAGAGAGAGAGAGAGAGCGAGAATCTCAAACAGGGATAGTGCTGATAGGGCAATGGGGTTCAAACTCCCGAGTGTGAGATCACGACCTGAGCCGAAACCAAGAGTCGGACGCTTAACTGACTGAGCCCCCCAGACACCCCAGGATTTTCCCTGTTTTAAAGTTAAGGTTATCTTCTGCTGAGAAACACTGAGGTTCTCCGGCTCTCAGAGTGTGGGTATCCAGGGTTGCAGGAGCATGATAGATAAACACTAGGGTTAGGTTCTGTTTTACATTAGTTTTTCTTAAATTGTACTGTAGGTGTTCACACTGGTAAAGATTAGAAAGTCTGGTTACTAATCGGCTTGTGCTGCACAGCTGGCATGAGCAGATCTTTCAGCTGGTGTGTTATTAGGAGATTTCATTAATTTGTGTGCATGTAAATCTTCAAATTTTATCTTTTCAAATTCCTTCTAATGTTTCGTGTTCTAAAGATTAGTCTTTAAGGAAAAGAAATTTGTGTGGCAATAAATATGATTGCTGTAATTCTTTTGATTATTTTATTTTACTTTTGAAGATCTAATTGGCTTTATTAAATTATTCATGAACTGGGCAGCCCCCATTCAGCAAGTCAAGGGGGGGCTCTCCCTAATTGATAATCTTGTATCAAAGCCACCTGTAGCCTCTGGCCCTTAGTGGTGTTAAATGAAAAGAAGACACGATTGTACTGTCACTTTGCTTTTATGATGCAAATCTAAGGATTTTCCTTATACAGGCTGTGGAATCTGGCTTGAGCTAGAGTCTGCAGGCACTTGACCAGTATATGCGACATGAAAGAATGAGGGCCCCAGGCACAGGGTCTCACCTCTTCTAGCCTCGTGTTCTTCACTCATAAGATCCTGGTCATAGAGCAGAGCTGGGGTTCAAAACCAGAGCTGGGGGCTCCGAGGCCCACACTCTGAGCCAGTAAACTACCGTAAGCACTCACTAGGCACCCTTTTTTACTGGTGGCATGATACTGTATATCGAGAAACAGCAAGATACTAGTTTCTTTAAAAAACAAAATCAATGAGAATTTACTGTAGCTTGCTTATAGATATACTAAAGTATACCTGGAAGTGAGGCCAGAAGACCCATCGCATTTTTACCAGCGCCACAAAATTATTTGTTATAATTCATTATAAATTACTTGGGAATAATTTATGCGAGAAAGACACAGGACTGCGTGGAGACAGCTATGCAGTCTTACTGAAGGACGTAAAATACGCGAACAGATGGAGAGATGTGCCCCGTTTTATGGTGGGAAGGCAGGCAGCACAAAGATGTCCGTTAACTCAAAATTGAGAAGTAAGCTTCACAAACAATTCCAGTAAGAATCCTCACACGATTTTGGAGGGGGAGTGAAATTATCTTCAGCTTTATATGGAAAAATAAATGTCTAGAAGAGCCAGTGAAGTATGAAAAAGAGGTGAATTGGGGCAGCAAGGGAGGCTTGCTTTACGAGGCATCAGAACTCAAAGTCAGCCACTGAGCTAGAGATCAGGACGGTTTCGATGGAGAAACAGGTAAGTGGCCAGTGGCCAGTATGAGGAGCAAGTTCATGTATGGCAAAGTGATGTTCCTGTCACTGGGGAAAAGGTGGCTATGCCCTATCCGATGTGGGCATAGTTCGTTACCCATCGGTGAAAGTACTGGACCTCTGCACCACCCTGTATATAAAAATAAAGACGTTAAGAAATAAAGGTGATTCCGGCAAAACTCCAGAAGGCTGTGTGTATGTGTTACCGAGGGATGAGCAAGACCTCCTGTCTGGGAAGGTCTTCCTTTCCTGAGGTAGGAAGCCCGGGAGTTGTAAAATAAAGGGTAGATACTACATCAGAGGCTGACTGTTCTCTGCAAATGAAATATTTTGTGTGGCAACAGACACCGTGACAAAGTCCGTGGACGACACACCTGCGAAGATGTAGCTGCCAACGCAAGGAGCGGCCCCGGGGGGCAAATGGTCACGATACACAGCGGGCCTCAGAATTGGCGAGAGAACATCGACCCCTAGAAAGACGGGCAGAGACAGGGCCGGGCCAGCGGACGGGAGGATGATCACATTCAGTAGCTAGGGACACGCAGGTCAAAGTCACAGAACCTCAGAACTAAAGGAGCCCCTGCGTCTGTTGCTGGTAGGGATGTGGGGGAGTTTCCTGAATTTCGTGTAAATCATTACAAATTTTGAAGAGCTTTCAGGGCGGGAGCTGTATAATTAGAAATCCACGTTCCCTTTACCCCCCTGCTAGACTCACTTCCCTAGGACATGGAAGCCCTGGAACTTAAGGACATGGATGAGAACGATCTGTTACTGCACCGTGTCGTCTGAAGGGGCAGCAAAACAAAACAAAACAAAAAAACCACAACAAAGCAAGGTTCATTGTGGGGAGCGAGAACCCATCTCAGTCCATCCGGCACTGTGGAAGTACCACACGGCTACCGGAGGGACACCTGCTGTGCTGGTGACTCCGAGGGCTTTCCGCATTGTGTGATGTTGTTGAGTAAAAAATGAAAAAAAGCGAGGATGTAGAGAGGTGGGCGTAATGTCGCATAGAGCAAATGCCTTCTTGTGTGTATACTATGTGTATGGGAAAAGTAGAAAAAGATTATAGCTACCAGTCTGTCGAAACATGTTACCTGGAGGGTGGAGCTGGGGGAGGAACATTTTTTAACGTTTATTTATTTTTAAGAGCGCGGGAGAGGGGCAGAGAGAGAGGGAGACACAGAATCTGAAGCAGGCTCCAGGCTCTGAGCTGTCAGCACAGAGCCTGATGCGGGGCTCGAACTCACAAACGGTGAGATCAGACCTGAGCCGAAGTTGGACGTTTAACCGACCAAGCCACCCAAGCGCCCCCCCCCCCAAAAAATTTTTTTAATTAAAAAAAGAAAATTAAGAAACTGTGGTTCAGGAAGCCTTAGAAAAAGCCTAGTATTCCAATAACCCAGTTAATGCAAAATGCAGGTATGCTGTGCAGAGAGGATTAGGGAGGACAGAGCTGAAGGTGGGGGCCGGCCACGCCAGGGAAGGGATGCGCACCGCAGGAGGAGCATGTGTGAGAAGCAGAGGGAAGGTGAAAGTGGGTGTCTTCGAGGGAAGGGCCGCTTTGCCTTGGGACCCTAGGTGTCAGTTTAAAATCATCGGTGCTAAGTAATGTATTGAATGTTCCATTTTTTTCTAGATGGTCCTGGGCCTTTTGGGAAAGTCAGTGTTCTGGGACCCGTGGTGTAGTGCTGTGTTCTTAAGCCCGCTGGTTTGTCACTTGCTAAAACGTGCACACCTGAAACACGCCGGCCTTCTCTGACCCTGATCTGATGTGGCCTTTTAGCCCCGGCTTGGATTCTGGGAGTTGTGTGATGGGGAGTACCGGCCCCACCGCAGGCCTACTGCGTTTTCACTCACCTTCTTCGTGATCCCGACGCACGCCGAGTGTGACGCGGTTGTGTCCGGAGGGCAGTTCGTTGGCAGCTTGGCCCCGCCCTGGTTTGGATGTCTTCAGGACGGGCCCAGGGGACTGCCTTATGTCAGAGTCCCCTCCTGCTTAAGGACTTTGAGGGGCGTCACCAGGGTGTTGAGGGCAGTCGCTGCACGCTGACCGTCTTGCTGGCTCTGGGGAGTGTCCTCTGTCAGCCCCTCGTTCTCTTCCAGGGCACCGCAGCTCAGGAGGTGGCCGCAGACAAGACTCAGAGGGGCCCTCGCGTGCTCTCCCCGCCTACCCCTCCTCTCCTTACACCTTGCCCTACAGTTCAGCCTCCCCGGCAGCCTCTGCTTCCGCCGTCCAAGGAGGCTGTTGCTCTCTGGGCTCTGGATCTGTGCCGTGGTTTGGGAAGGACCCTCAACGGAAAGCTGGAGCGCATGTGGAGCTCACCTCTGGTATTTGGTTTCTCTTCAGGGTCGGAGCCCTGGGCTGTCCGCTGTGCGGGACCTGAAAACAGCTTCCTTATGTATTTTGTGCAGTCTGGTCATTGTTTCCGGTGAGGAGATGAGCCATAACCAGGGGTGGAGACCCCTAGCAGCCTGACCATCCACCTCAGTGTCAGCTGTGGCCCAGCCCTGGGGAGAGCGGAGAACTGAAGGCTTGGTATGATCCCCGGGCCTCAAAGCCCAGGCCGTCGGTGGTGGACGGCATCCTGGCCAAACCTTTTCCTCAGGGCCCACCCAGCGTTTCACGGTGCAGGTGTTCTGTGTACACGCAGAGCCTGGCGGGTGCCTGGCATGCAGCGGGCGCTCACTAAATGCAGCGTGGTTCAGCTAGCAAGGACTTACCTAGTAAACAGGAGCAAAAGCGGTCAAGACCGTGTCCTGGGTGCCGTTTCAGAACCCGTTTGCTTTCGTCTTGTGCTCGCACCTTTCTGAGCCACATCCTGCAGTTTCTTCAGAACCACGGAATGATTATTTTAACACTTTCACGGCTGCCAGAGGCAGAGCGCTGCGAGCAAAGCAGGGGTTTGGGGCTCAAGTTGTTAATTCAGCGCTCGTCAGAAGATACGCGCCGACCTTTAATCCTTCCGACCCTGTCTCTTCTGTGAAGGGATAATCGTTTTCCTGAAGTGCTTTGTCAAGATGACTTAAGATAATGTACGTCACGCCCTAGAAGAATATTCAGTGCGAAGTTTCAGTAACTTTGCTTCCCGTCTGTTACTCTTTTTGTCAGGAGTTGGGCCGTCTCAGGAGAGTGTAGGTAACATAAATAGAGCCATTTTGAAAATGGCTCCGGCCCCGCTGAGCTGTTTCCAGTCGAGCAGTCCTTCTGGAGATGGGTTAACACTAGCTCTGGTGTGAGCTGAGAGCAAGCAGTGATGCTTCCTGGTGAACCCCGGGTGGGGAACTCCTCAGATCTGTGGGTTCCCGCCTCCCGTGTCGGCCTGCTGCACTCACACAGCGGAGGCGACGGCCGTGGGGACCGAGCCAGACGGAGCCTGTCGGGGCGAGATCGTCTGGCACCCTCACCACCAGACCTGTTTTTCAACTTGAAGGAGAATATGCTGCGTATGTTTGTATTCCCCGACCCAAAGCAGCCATTGACGTCAAGAATTACCTGTGCCGTTAAGTTACGCCTTTGTGTTTTTCTGGTCTTTTGCTTTGCGTACTGTTGGGCTTCAGAGAAGGTTTGTAGCAATTTTGCGTCAAATTAGAGACCTTTCGTATGTAGCTTTATTTTACCCCTGCGAAAGCTTGTGAGTGTGCGTCCCTGTTTGTTCCTGCGGAAACCGAGGCTCTGATGTGTTAAGTGACCTGCCCCGGGTCGCCTTTGTCTGCCGTTTTTCCCCCTGGGCCGTGTATGGCTCTGGGTCTGTGTGGGGTGGAGGCAGGGGGCAGGTGTGCAAGCCCCCCCAGCCGCACCCCCGTTTTTGGCCTCATCGCTTCGGTTTCCAGGCGACCAGGAGCGTTTCCCTCAGAACACCGGCCGGGTCGTATTCGAGTGTTAGGATGCCTTTTACAGTGAGAGCCGTGGCCTTTCGCTTCTGTAACTTTTCGTCTTTTCCGTAGCCCTCGCGTCCGACGTGTGTCAGGACCTGCACTGAGCGGGCGTGAGGAGCGGGGAAGCGGAGCGGCCCAGGAGCCGCTCAGGCGGACGGCCCGGATGGACGGCCCGCGGGGAAGGCGCCGAGGCCTCTGCAGGTGCCCCCGCCAGCGTCAGGCGGCACGCGTGGGGCCCCGGTGGAATGAGGCTTTTAACTCCCGCCCAAGGAGGGGGACGTGGGGAAGGTTAAGAAGGATCTGTCAACGGAGACTGCGGAAATGCCTGTCAGGGGTGCTCGACACCGAACCTCTGCTGGCGGAACCCGCGGCCCTGTCCTGTTGCGGCTGCCGGTCCCGCGCACGGTGCTACCTGCCTGGAAGTGTGTCCGCTTCCCTGCTCTCAAATGGTGTATTGATTCTTCCTCCCTCCTGCCTCCTTCGTTCCAAACAAGGAGACTAATTTTCTTAAGATTGGAAGTTTTGGGGCACCTGGGTGGCTCAGTCGGTTGGATGCCCAGCTTCAGCTCAGGTCGTGATCTCTTGATCTTTGTGAGTTCAAGCCCCGTGTCAGGTTCTCTGCTGTCAGCTCATAGCCCACTTCAGACCCTCAGTCTCCCTCTCTCTGTGCCTCTCTCTCTCTCTCTCTCTCTCTCTCTCTCTCTCTCTCTCAAAAACAAATGAACATTGAAAAACAAGATGGGAAGTTTCTTGGAGCACCTGGTTAGCCCAGTCGGTTAAATGTCCACCTTTTGATTTTGGCTCAGGTCATGATCTCACAGTTCATGGATCGAGCCCTGCGTCAGACTCTGTGCTGACAACACGGAGCCCACTTGGGATTCTCTATCTCCTCTCTCTCTCTGTCCCTCACCCACGCCTCTCACTCTCGAGAGACCTGCACGCGCTCTCTCACCTTCAAAATAAATAAATACTAAAAAAAAAAAAAAAAAAAGATTGGGAGTTTCTCTGTTGCTCCCAGACACCACAGGCCCGAAAGCTTCTGAATGGACACTGAAAATTACCACTAGCAAACATAGCGTAGAGAAGAGTTGAACATAACCCGTTGGAGGTCTCAGTCCGCACCTGTTCATTGAGGACCAGCCGTACGCACGAAACAGCCCTCTGCTTGCTGGCCTGACGTGTTGTCGCTGGCAGTTACTGGTGGGGACGGCCTCTCGCTGGCTCTGCCACCCTAGTGGAGTTCCTTTGCTCCTAGGCCTGCTTCCTCATCTGTAAATAAGGAGCATGATAGCATCTGCCTCAAAGGTTCATCGTGAAGAGTATATGTGTTAATACGTGGCTGGAGCTCAGAGAAGTGCCCGTGTAGAGTGAGTGCTTTGCAAATAACAGCCACTGATGTGTGCCTGAATCAGTGCTGCCGTCACCAGCCTCATTAGCGTCCTGTTCCCCACGTGGAAGCTTTGAAGAGTAAAATCTTTGAAGATAAGAATGGAATCACTATAGGATTGTCTTCTACGATCAGAGGAAGACAGATATGTGGAGTTTTGGACCACAGAAAGCCAGTTTTTGATAACTGTATGATTTGAAACTAAATTCAGTATGCTTTTCTGTCTTGACTTAGTGGACTTTTTAATTCCTATGCCGAATGATGATTAAAAAGATAAAAAAGATTAAAAGATGATAAAGGGCTTATACCAAAATCCGAAGTGTTGACTCTGTTGTCTGTATGGAAAGTTCCTTCCGAAAAAGCAGTTTTTACTTTTCACTGGGTATGTTTTTGAGAATTAACATGTTCTTAAATAAACGATACAAACGAACTATTTTAAGCAAGTCCTGAAAATGTGTTCTTTACCTACCTGTGGAGAGGTGAGGTTTGCAAGAAGTAATTTGGAAAGGGCCTCCTTAGAATGCTCACATGTCTTTGAGAAAAAAAAGTTAAAAAGCAAACATTTTTAATAATGTAGATTAACTTTAGGTGCTTGAGGCTGTAACTTTATTCATCTATACTCCTAATAAACAGACTACCACTAGACTGTTACTCAAGTAATACAAGTTACTGTAAAAAACTATTCAGACAATTTAGTATTTTAGAATTCTTGGTCACTCTTAAAACATTGGGAAATGAGCCATTGATCTGGTATTGACACAGCACAAGCTAAAGACGTGGTCAGCGTTTAACCTTAGCAGTTGTTTGTAAAACCATCTGATCGTCACCAGGGACTTAAGTAACAAAGAACGTGACATATAATCCCTTTCCCGTTAAAAAAGAATCTAAAACGTTATGGAGCCAGGGAGCCCAGCACACCACTCTGCTTTGTAGCAAATCTGAGGTCACATTGTGCTGTTTGCGGGTTCCCGTTGTCCTCATGCTCACATCCCTCTTTCTGTTTTCAGTGATTTAGCCCTGCGGAATTGTTTCCTTACCTCGGATCTAAATGTGAAAGTGGGAGATTATGGGATAGGACTCAGCAGGTACAAGGTAAGCCAAGGTTTAAAGATTCTCTCCTGAAGCTGATTTGATTTCATAGTCCCGAGGTGGTCATATCACAAATGCCACCCTGTTCGTCAGAGGAGGGTAAGATCTTGGCTACGTTGCCTTTCTGGAGAGCGGTTTGTTCATTTTAACAGTAGTGTTGGCTTCTGACGAGCAGTTTGTCGAGATGAGTGGCTCTGTGCTGAGGTTTTGTGACCGCTTTCCAAAGGCTTTGGGTAAAAAGACTTTTACACTGTGTAATTGATGTAATTTGATGGTGCATAATAAATTTTAGCATGAACCAATGGGCAATAATTCATGACCACCTGTATCAAAAAATAATACTGTGCATGTCATATCAATATTTCTCCAGTAGAGTTTTGGCCCAAATTGAGTAAGCTTAGAGGTTTAGATTTTTAAACACTGCCATAACTGTATCCCCAAAGAAGATAAGAGGTAGTTGAGGTTTTCACTTGTTTTTGTGTAGCCCAACTGCATGAGGTAGTGTGACGTGGGGCAAAGAATGTGACTGTCCTGGCTCCACGCCAGCAGCAGTGACACGAGGGTCGTGTCTGTTCTGTCTTACGGGGTTCTTGTGAGGACCCCGGGGTCATATTTTCATAGTATTTTGTAACTGAAGTACATTATGCAAATATAAGTTGGTTATTTGTCTACACGGTACCTCTAGTGTCTTGAGCCCTTGCTGTCTACCAGGCACCATGAAGTAATTGCGGGCATTATCTCATTTAATCCTCACCATAAAGGGAGGTGGGAATTGTATGATCCCCATTTAACAGATAAAGAAAAAGGCTTATTAGCATATTTGTTGGCTGCCCAGGGTCAGCCAGCAGGTGAACGGTTGAGCCTGGACTTACAACCCAGTCTGTGTCATTCTCAAGTCTGTGCTTTTATTCAGTAAGGTAGGCACTGCTGTCGTACTTGGGGCATAAGACCCAGCATGTTTTAAAAGATGTTTTGCTCAGAGTCTGTGTTCTGTGCATCCGACGTGGCATACCTTCCTTTTCCAGGAAGGAAGGTTCATGGCTGGGCGAGCGTTCATGGCTCAGAAAGCAGCTCATGGAGCCCAGGAGGCTTCAGAGAAAAACCTCACCCACCTCCTGCCCAGAAAATCTCTCTTGACGCCCACTTCTTTGTCTGATGTGTCTTTTGGGTTGAGTATTTGTTTTCTGAGAATGACCTGGTATTAAATCATTGACTTCGCTAAAAAACATAATAGAATTAAAAATTCTGTATGTTTTCTAATAAAACAGGAGGATTATATTGAAACAGATGATAAAAAAATTTTCCCTCTGCGATGGACTGCTCCAGAACTAGTAACCAGCTTTCAAGACAGACTACTAACTGCAGATCAAACGAAATATAGTAATATCTGGTACGTACTGATTTGCCATTCTGTTCGACTTTTGTGTAGCCAAGACTTAACTTCTTTCTCCTTGAGTGCTTAAGGAGAAATAGTTGAATAAGATGTAGGAACGTAGGAGTGCCCGATGGTGTGAAAAAGACAGTTTATTGACATCCTAGCAATTATCACAACTGTGATATCATTAACTTTTCTCTTACCCGTTCAACAGTAATAAGGTCCATAAATGTAGGAACCGGGTCTGTTTTCTGTGTCGACTGTAGGGCCTACAGTATGATAGACGTTTTAAATATTGACTGCAGTGAACGAAAAAACAGAAGTTTGGACCATTATGTAATACTGTGATTTGTAGGAGATCAGTTTAATGGAAGGTGAAAAAGAAATGCGTTTACGTCCTTGACTAACAATTTCTGTTACAGCTTTCTTAATTTGTGTACACATTTTTTTGTACTATTATCCTGCCTTTTCTATTTTCTTTTCCTCTTCCTGCCTTCATCTGGATTGATTTTTTTTTTTTACTTCTTTTTCCTGTTAGTTTGGGAGCTGTATACTCTAGTCCTGTACTTTTATTAAAAGTTACCCTAGAAGTTATAACGTGTATTCCACTTACTGTAGTCTAATATATCAGTTCATGTCTTGGCCCTCTCTCTCTGAACATTGCAAGGCCCTCAGGATACTTTAACAGACTTTAACTTGGTTTGACTATACACCTCCCCCCCACACGCGTGTATGCACACGCACACACACAATACGTAATTGCTGGGGTTTTTTTTTTTTCTTTTACCCTCACAAGACATTGTTCTTCTTCTTATTTTTTTGTTTTTTTGGTTTTTGGATTTTGGGTTTTTGTTTTGTTTTGTTTTGTTTTTTAGCGGTTTTTTGTTTAGGTTGATCCACGTAATCAAATCCCTTTGCTCTAAGTTCTCTTTTCTTTTCTTTTTTTCTTTTAAATCTCAGACATTCCATCTGGGATCATTCGCCCTTTGTCTGAAGTACGTCCTTCAGAATTTCCCGTAGTGAGGGCCTGCTTGCTGGTAACAGACCCTCGGGTTTTTGTGCGTCTGAACATACCTTTATTTTGTCCTCGTTTTTGAAATATATTTTTACTTGATGACAGTTACTTTCTCTCAGCATATTGAAGAGATCATTCTACTGTCTTCTGGCTTCCATTGTTGCTATTGAGAAGTCAGCTGTAAGTCTCCCTAAGCCCTTTGAAGGTAATGTGATTTCTGCTGTCTGGCTGCTGTTAAACTCTTCTCACTGTCTTCTGTTTTTGTAGTTTCACTCTGATGTGTATGGGTGTGGATTTCTTATGTTTTTCTGCTTGGGATTTATTTGGCTTTTTCAAATCTGTAGTTTGATGGTGTTCTCAGCCCTTACCCTTCAAGTACTGCCTCTGCTCCATTTCTGTCCTTTGGGAAATCTAATTAGACGTGTGTTTTTTGCCTTCCTGCTCGGCCTTCTGTCTCTTAATCTCTTCCTTTTTACACTCTGTCTCTCTGACTCTCTGTGCCACACTCTAGATAATTTTCGAGACCTGTGCTCCAGCCACTAATTCTGTCTCTCTTTAAAACTCTCTCTTCAAGTGTGTCTGTTCTTCTGTTAAGTCTGTCTACTAAGTTCTTTGGTTCAGCTATTGACTTTTCAGTTGGAGGAAGTCGACTGGATTTTTTAAAACCTGTCCCAGTGTTCTTAACAGTTGGGTTGTGATCTGTGTCAGGTGATTCCAGTATCTGAAGTCTTTGTGGATTTGATCTTGCTGGTTCTTGATGCTGCCTCGTTTCCTTGGGGTGAGGATCTCGGAAACCGAGAATCGAGGAGCATTCCTCCCGAGAGGATCTACACTTACTTATGTGTGTCGGATACCGGGGTTGTCCTGCCGTGTAAGGGGACTGTGGTGTAAGGGGACTGTGCTTTACATATTCAGCTTGAGGGTTTTTTTGACCACTCAGGCGATGTGAATTTGGGCTGCAGATCCAATCAAGGGGCAGCTCTGTGGTTACAGCTTGTTAGGGGCCAACCCCCCCTTACACACACACACACACACACACACACACAGTCTCTCTCTCTCTCTCTCTCTCTCTCTCTCTCTCTCTCTCTCACACACACACACACACACACACACACACACACACACACACGCAAACACTTACTCAGAGCCCCTCAGTGCCAAGTCAGCTTGCCTTTCAGGCTCCTGGAGGGGGTGGGGGCAGGCTTATTTTATATATTTATTTATTTAAAAAAAATTTTTTTTTAACGTTTATTTATTTTTGAGACCGAGAGAGACAGAGCATGAATGGGGGAGGGTCAGAGAGAGGGAGACACAGAATCTGAAACAGGCTCCAGGCTCTGAGCTGTCAGCACAGAGCCTGATGCGGGGCTCGAACTCACGGACCGCGAGATCATGACCTGAGCCGAAGTCGGCCGCTTAACCAACTGAGCCACCGAGGCACCCCAAGCTTATTTTTATGGTGAGGAGGTCTCTCTGTGATTCCCCTTACTTTGGACAGGCCCAGGGCTTTGGCCTGTTCACCACCCCCACCATCCCCCATTGAGCTTTGTGTAAACCAAGACCCCAAAAGCCCAAGTTATGTGATTCAGCAAATGCACCAGCTCAAAGGTGGTTCTATTGTTTTTGAAATGTTTGTTTATTTTTGAGAGAGACAGAGACAGAGCACGAGCAAGGGAGGAACAGAGAGAGAGGGAGACACAGAATCCGAAGCAGGCTCCAGGCTCTGAGCTGTCAGCACCGAGTCCAATGCAGGGCCCAAACTCACGAACCATGAGATCATGACCTGAGCCGAAGTCAGACACTTAACAGACTGAGCCACCCAAGTGCCCCTCTATTTTTTTTTCAAGTTTATTTATTTTTTTGGTGGGGGGAGGGACAGCGAGAGGGGGAGAGAATACCAAGTGCTGACAGCTTGGAGCCTGGCGTGTGGGGCTCAATCCCACAAACCATGAGATCATGACCTGAGCCAGAATCAAGGGTCAGGCACTCAACTGACTGATCCACCCAGCGGCCCCTCAGAGGTGGTTTTAGTATTCTCCTTAGCTCTTCAAGTTCTAGGGTTTTTCCTGGTAATTCCATGCTATCTTCTCTCATCTGTGATGCCTTTAAAAAGATAATTTTAATGTTTTGTCCAAATTTTTACTATTCCTAGCAGGGTGTTTAACCTGAGAGCTTAGCCTGTGCTCCTGGACACAGAGCCCACCCCTGGTTTCTGACACCGTGACAAGTCTAGCGGTAGGGCGGGCAGCATTGCCGATGTCAGCCTGCGGCAGGGGCCGCGCTGCCCTGTGCCAGGGGGGACGGGAGGAACCTCTCTCAGAGTTTTGCTGGAAGGGTGGGTAAGACCCCCAGGACATTTTTCTGCCCAGAAGGAGGAGGCCAGTGGTACTCGAGGAGGCAAGGGCCAGTTCAAGGTAAAGAATTCCACAGCTAGGGGTGAGGGGCCGTGACTGACGGCGGCTGTCCTGCAGGAGACTGCACAGCGTAGCACAGAGAGCCCCGGCGCAGGGACGGACCTTGATGAGGGGACACGGCTCTTCTCTGTGGCCTGTGTGAGGAGATGAGAAAGGGAGACCGGAGATGTTAGGGGTGGGGGGTGGGGAGTCGAGAAAGCCCATGCTTCATGCTTCCTGAACAACAGGGTCAGCCAGGGGCCGGCGAGGGCTTTGGTTTGGGAACGGGCCTTCTCGAGAGAGGGAGTTTTAGAGCAGGCATTTGGAGAGTTGCGACGGGTAGGGTCATGTGCCCAAGCTCACACCGGCTGGGGCAGCGAATTTCTTATTTTCCTCACTTAAATTGTAGACTCCCTAAAGTCATCGATAGCGTCTTAAACTTGTTTTGTATCCAGAACGACCCTCTGCCTCTGGCAGGTCTGTGCCGGCGAGAAGGTGTGTTTTCCTTCTTGAATTGAGTTGGGAGATTTGGGTCTATTTTGTTTCCTCTGACAGAAGTGATCTCTCAACTTAGATTCTGAATGTGCTTTCTTTCACTGATTTGTGAAGTTAACGTAAATTAACTCATAAGTTACATTGTACTGTACAGTATCAGATAATAAACGTATTTATTTAATGCGGTTTATTATTCAAACAAACACCTGGAGGCCTCGATCCCAGGTCATGTAAACCATCCACACCCAAACCTGGATGGATGTCAGAATCACTAGGGAACTTTTTTTTTTTTTTTAAGTTTATTTTTTTATTTTGAGAGAAAGAGAAATCGTGAGTGGGGGAAAGGACAGAGAGAGAGGGAGAGAGAGAGAAAGAGAGAGGATCCCAAGCAGGCTCTGCACTGTCAGCGCCGAGCCCGATGTGGGGCTCGAACTGACGAACCACGAGATCGTGACCTGAGCCGAAGTCAGACGCTTAACTGCTTAACCGACAGAGCCACCCAGGCGCCCCTTTAAATGCAGTTTCCTAGGCCACACCTACATTATCACGTGAGAGTCCTTGGGGTGGGGGGTTCCCAGATGACACAGATAGTCAGCCAGGCTTGGGAGCCATTGCAGTGGCCAGGGGATGCCACCTGCGACCCAGGTGGAGACGCAGAGACTGCTTAGAGGAGGTGGAGAGTAAGTGTCCCTCTGGCTGAGCCGCAGAGGCTGTGTCCGTGGCGACAGAGGACTTGGTGTGAGGGAGGGGGATGGGTCCCAGGAGGGGGCATTCCCTTCTGCCTGGGGTAACAGCCGTGGGCCTGGAGGCATGGAGAGGCTCCGGCAGGCGGCCTCTTCTGGCCCACGGGTAGCTGGCAGCATGACGGGAAGAAGCCCCTCCGAAACAGCAGCCAAACCCAACTGTTTACAACTGTCGCGAGCGGGATTTCTTTGTCTGCCTCAGGATGTTCCTCTTGTATCTCACCGTTCTACTGAACTCTTACATCGTTCTAGTATATGTGCTGCCGAAGCGAGCACTCTTACATCGTTCTAAAGATGTGCCAAAAAATTTCTTGAGTTTCAAAGTGGACAGTTACACTAGCTGTTATCTATAATTATGCCCGTTCCTTGTTTAAGTTTTCCTTTCTGCGTTGGCCAAAGCTTCTAGAGTACTCTGTAGCAAATGTGAGGAGGCATACTTGACCTCATTGTATTAAAGGTGCCTTTTTTTAAAAATCACGTTAAAGAGCTATCTTTAATAACCTTTTCAGTACACACTTTATTCTTAAAGTCACTAATAAAAATGTGGGTGTTAAAAATTCGACATCTAAAGGGAGGAGGAAATGACTGTTTCCTTTTTTCCACAGGTCCCTAGGTGTGACACTTTGGGAACTCTTTGATAATGCTGCTCAGCCTTATTCCAACCTCTCCAACTTAGATGTTCTCAATCAGGTCATTCGAGAGAGAGACACAAAACTCCCTAAGCCCCAGCTGGAGCAGCCTTATTCTGACAGATGGTGGGTAACTCTACTTTACTTTTTTGTTGTCTTCAGAAGATAAGGAAACCCTCTGTCTGTGGGTGTTAGTTGTATACTCCCCATTTTGATTGATTGATTGATTATCTTAGAGGGGGTGGGGAGCACCAGTGGAGGAAGGGGCACAGGGGAGGGGAGGGACAGAGAATATGAATCTTAAGCAGGCTCTCATCGAGGAGCCTGACACAGGGCCGGATCCCATGACCTTGGGATCATGACCTGAGCCAAAAGAAAGAGTCGGACTCTCAACCTACCGACCCACCCAGGCGCCCCAGTATATTTATTCCCTGTTTTTAAACCATAAATGTTGTGAAAAGCCAAGATTTGTGTATCATTCACAACTGATTTTAATTTTGTTTTTTTTAATGATTTATTTATTTTTGAGAGAGACAGAGACAGAATGTGAGTGGGTTAGGGGCAGAGAGAGAGGGAGGCACGGAATCCGAAGCAGGCTCCAGGCTCCGAGCTGTCAGCACAGAGCCCGACGTGGGGCTTGAACTCACGAGCTGTGAGATCATGACCTGAGCCAAAGTCGGACGCTCAACCGACTGAGCCACCCAGGTGCCCCACAACTGATTTTAGAATTAACATATATTTTAAAAATGTAATGTTAGTTTTGGAAAAAGTGTACAACAGGCAGGAGTTTATGTATTCTGTGCAATAAGAAAAAATGTGAAGTCTGAACCAATTAGAAAAGTCAACATTAGGGAGTTTCCTATTGTGGAATTGTTTTAAAATGAAGCTATTTGTGGGCGCCTGGGTGGCTCAGTCAGTTGGTTGAGCATCCAACTTCAGCTCAGGTCATGATCTCACACGTGAGTTTGAGCTCCACGTCAGGCTCTGTGCTGCCAGCTCAGAGCCTGGAGCCTGGTTTGGATTCTGTGTCTCCCTCTCTCTCTGCCTCTCCCCCGTTCATGCTCTGTCCCTCTCAAAAATAAATATACTTAAAAAAAAAAATTACGTTATTTTTGTAAGTGATACCTAATATGTGAGAAAAGAGCATAGGAAGGGTAATATTTAAATTGGCGGCAGAAGCTAATTTGCATAGTGCATATTGACATTTGCAAAACAAATTTACTTCTTACGAGTCTTCAGACCAGTTCTTACTCCGTTTCCATTCAGGATCACGTTCACCTCTTTCTAAGCCTCTGTCTACACCACTGCCTGCCCAGTAGGCACTGCCCGTGAAGCGAGGCAACCCCATGCACTGAGGCAGTGCTCAGCTCCCACACCGCTCTGAACTGTCTCACCTGGAATAACTTGACACATACTGCCTACAGTCAACACTTTGAAGTTGCCTTTGTCTTCCCTTTTGTTCGTGGCTATGTCGTGGGAGGTTGGCTCTATTCAGCCAACCCTTCGAAGACCCAGCTCCCCCTTGCTCTCTTCTTTGGACTTCATTTTCTACTGTTTCCCTCCGCTTTCAGCCCCTTTTATGATCTAAGGAGACCATGTGCTACGTAAGATTGTAGTGTTACTTTTCAGTGGGGGGAGGAGTTAGAGATTAGTCACTACCGCATTTGTCTCTGAGAATTCTTACAAAATAAAACGAGTCAATCTAAACAACGTAAGACAAGTGCATTCTTTACTACGTAGACCACCTGTGGCGATTTTTTAAAGAGGAGATCATGTTAAAACTGTTTCTAAATTCAGGGGATAAGTCACTGGGTAGACACCAGAAGGAAAATGACAAACACTGATACTGGGACGTGTCCCGGGAACACACAAAATTAGTAGGCCCAACGCTTATGTTTCTTCATTTCCTCTTGTGCCACAGTGTATTTCACCGTGAACCGAGATCCTTCACGTGGCTGACAGTGATTATAGCATAGAAACTTTTGAGGTGCGAGTTGGCTTGGGAGTCCTCGTGAAGTCCTTTCTTGTTTTAAAGCAGTTTTACCATCATTCCATTAATCACCTCTGAATCGTTGCCCAGGTATGAAGTTTTGCAGTTCTGCTGGCTGTCCCCGGACAAGAGACCAGCGGCCGAGGACGTGCACAGGTTGCTCACCTACCTGCGGATGCAAAGCCAAAGGGACTCAGAAGTCGACTTTGAGCAGCAGTGGAATGCTCTTAAACCGAATACAAACAGCAGAGACACTTCAAGTAATGCGGCATTCCCAATCCTCGACCACTTCGCCAGGGACCGGCTGGGTCGTGAGGTGGAGGAAGTCCTCACCGTGACCGAGACCAGCCAGGGCCTGAGCTTTGAGTATGTCTGGGAGGCAGCCAAGCACGACCACTTTGACGAGCGCGGTCGGGGCCCCCCGGACGAAGCCTTGTCCTACACGAGCATCTTCTTTCCAGTTGAAGTTTTTGAGAGTTCACTTTCAGACCCCGGGCCGGGGAAACAAGATGACAGTGGCCAGGATGTGCCCCGTGGGGCCCCCGGAGTGGTCCCTGTGTTTGATGCCCACAACCTTTCTGTTGGAAGCGACTATTACATCCAGTTGGAAGAAAAAGGCGGCAGCAACTTGGAGCTTGATTACCCACCCGCACTGCTCACAACTGAAATGGATAACCCGGAAAGGATACACGAGGAGGCGCCCCAACTCCTGACACTCCGGAACCTTGAATTAGAGGAGTCCAGTACAGATGAGGATTTCTTCCAAAGCGGCGCAGACCCCAAAGATTCCAACGTACCCGAGGACGTGCAGGTCCCCAGGGGCCCTGAAAGCCCTTTCAACAGTATATTTAGTGATCTTGACAAATCAGAGGATCTGCCCAGTCACCAAAAGATATTTGACTTGATGGAACTAAATGGAGTTCAAACCGACTTGAAGCCGACCGCTTTCGGTTCAAGTCCGGACAACTCCAGAGAGTCCGTTGTAACGTGCCACTCTGAGAAAGATAAGCCCCGTAAGCTTTTTGACGGCGAGCCTCTTTGCTTATCAGAAACCCTCATGCACCAAGATAATTTTGATCCACTGAACGTTCAAGAGCTGTCAGCAAACTTTTTGTTTCTTCAAGAGAAAAACCTACTAAAAGACTCACTGTCTGACAAAGAACATCTAAATGATCTTCAAACAGAACTTAAAAACGCTGGCTTCACCGAAACGATATTAGAAACTCCACATAGGAACTCTTTAGGTACTGAAGTGAAGTTTGCCGAGAACAAACCAGGCTTTCCTTTGCTGCAGGAAAGCCTCAGCGCCAAGGGTCAGGATGCAGGTGTCGTGTTCAAGGACAGCACTTTGAACACCTCGTTACAGTCTTCCCCAGAAGCGCGGGTACCTCCTACCTCGCTGGAGACAGAAGGAACATCTCCCCGCTTACTTCCAGATACGTCCCCGAAGCAGGGAGAACCCACATGCTCGGATGCCCGTAGCCACGAAGACGGTCTCTGCCAAGAAACGAATCCGGACCCTGTGACCATCACGGTAGAAACTCCCGCAGCGGCTGCCAGAGCACACGGTGTTGGTGACCAGTCCTGGGACCTGACCCGCCAAAGCGAAGAGGCCTTGACACTGACCAAAAGTGACCCGGTTCTTACTGATGACATTTTTGCCAATGAGGTGAGTATAGGAAGCAGTGTTCCAGAATTGAGACAGAACTTCCCAAATCAGCCGCTCTCAGAAGACCGACATGCTGACCGTGCGCTGGAGAAAAGCTCGGAAGGTGCGGACGCTCTGAGTGAGCTGCATTGTAAAGCGGCTGCCAAGGAGGGGGGCCTGGTGTCCGCCCTGTCCTCAGACTCGACCAGTCAAGACAGCCTCCTAGAAGACAGCTTGTCAACACCCATTCCGACTTCGGAACAGTCCGTGGAGACCCCGGACTCTCTGGATTCGGTGGATGTCCGTGACGTTTTATTGGGATCCTTAGGCTCTCACACTCCTCAGAAACTCGTGCCCCCCGATAAGCCTGCAGACAGTGGCTACGAGACGGAGAACCTGGAGTCCCCTGAATGGACCCTGCACCCCGCCCCCGACGGCGCCTCGGCCGCGGAGGCGGCCACGGCGGGCGACGGCAGCCGTGGCACCCTGCCCCCCAACCCGGTCATCGTCATCTCAGACGCAGCCGACGGCCACAGGGGTACGGAAGTGGCCTCGCAGACTTTCGCGCCTGGCTCTCAGAGCTCGTACCGAGACTCCGCCTACTTCTCAGATAATGACTCTGAGCCTGACAAGAAGTCCGAGGGCGTCCCGGGACCCTTGGCCTCGGCCTTGGTGGTGGTAACGGACCAGCCGCTGCCTGAGCCGGTCGTGCCGGAGCAGAGTCCTGGCGCCAAGGACAGTTGCCTGGAAACCAGCCACGGCCAGCCAGACCGAAGCTGTCTCCCCGCTTTGCACAGTTCCGGTCACCCGGTGTCCAGAGACACTTCGGAACCGGCACCACCTGACGTTTCCAAACAGACGCCGCCTCCCGAAGACGAGGCCGGCAGTCCCTTGAGTTTGGGGAACTCCGAGCTGAGCAGCAGCGATGACTTCGAGGCACCAGAGGAGCGCGCCTGCACGCTCGCTTCCACCGGAACCAACACCAACGAGCTCCTTGCCTTTGCGAGTTCCACCCTGTGCCCCAGCAGCGCGGCGGACGTGACGGCGGAGAAGTCGTCGTGCGGCCACTCCGAGGGCCCCAAGCTGAAGGAGCCGGACGTCGAAGGGAAGTACCTGGGGAAACTTGGAGTGTCGGGCATGTTGGACCTCTCCGAGGACGGCATGGATGCCGACGAGGAGGATGAAAACAGCGACGACTCGGACGAAGACCTGCGGGCGTTTCACCTGCACAGCCTGAGCTCCGAGTCGGAGGACGAGACCGAGCACCCGGTGCCCGTGATCCTCAGCAACGAGGACGGGAGGCATCTGCGCAGCCTGTTGAAACCTGCGGCCTCTGTCGCCATCGACCAGCTGCCGGACGACTGGAAGAAAGAAAAGAAGGCGGTGACGTTTTTTGATGATGTCACAGTCTATCTGTTTGACCAGGTATCTGTTAACCTCCACACGTTGTCGTCTCGGGAAATTCCAGAACATGTTAGGAAATCGAGTGCGCTTTGTTTTCCTGATGGCCGCTTTGAGGCCGCAGAGTGTGTTAGGATTCCCCAAAGATGGGAATTGGGGGTTGGTTACGGTTCCCAAGAATATGCAGAGGTGTAGGTGGGACGGGGAAGTCCTGTCGAGTTAAGGGAAGGAGACCCGGATGCCCTTTCTGGGTCTGCCGGCAGAGGCCTGCTGAAGTTGGCTGCGCTTTACACACCGCATTTCCGTAACCCAGCAGTTGGCAGTGGTGGTCAGCACGCAGGTGCAAGCCGGAACAGTCTGTGGCTCACAGGTAGCCCCGGAGTTGCCGGCCACCGGCGGTCCCTATGGATCGGGACCAGGGAGCGGCAGCGGCCGAATCCGTGGCCCTCCAGGCCTCCCGTGCCTGCTGGGCCCTGCTCCACGAGCTCAGACTTCAGCCTCTTTTAAAATGGAGGGTGGAAGGTTTTCTTGTATCTGTCACTGATTTCTAGTCTGATTCTGTTATGGTCAGAGAGCGTGTCTGATATGGTTTCAGTTCCTTTAAACTTAAAAAGGTTTGTTTCGGAGCCAGGCGACGGTCTGTCTTGGTGAACGTTCCACGTGTACTTGAAAGAACGTGCCTGAATGTCCGTTGGATCTGGATGGTGGGCGGTGTTCAGTTCTTCTGCACTGGTGCTGAGGTACTGATTTTTCTGCGTGCTGGTAGTTCCGTCCGTGGCCGGATAGAAGAGAGAGAGGTGTTGAAGTCTCCGACTGCAATTCTGGATTTGTCTCTCTCGGTTTGTTAGTCTGTGCTTCCTCTGTTTTGCAGCTCTGTTGTTAGCCGCATGCACGTTTAAGACCATTAGATCTTGTTGTTGAGATGATCTTTTACCGTGACAGAATGTCCTTTTTTATTCCCTTGTCTGATATTCATGTAACCGCTCCAGCTTTCTTTTGATCGGCATTTGCATGAGATCTCTTTCTTCAACCTTCTCCTTTCAGTCTACGTGTATCATTATGTTTGACGTTAGTTTCTTGTGAGTAGCAAATCAGTTTTTAAATCTCTTCTGAAAAATCCTGTCTTCTAATTGATGGTTTTAGGCCACTTACATTTAATAAAATTAGTCTTGTTTGGATTTTGGCATACCATTTTCTTCGTTTCTGTTTGTTTTTACTTGGTCGTTCTTCCCATCTTTGTGGTAATTTAGGCCTTTTTTAATATTACCTTTTAATTTATCATTGCATTTTTTTTTACTACGTATCTTAGGTTTTGTCATGGTTTGGGGGATTAAAATATACATACTTGTCACGATCTACTTAGAGTCAGTACTGTACCGTTTCCAGTGGAAAGCAGAAAACTTACTACTGCTGTCTGGTATATTATTCCACGCACTTACTCTGAAAGCCCCGTCAGATGGTGCTCTGCCTGATCAGTGTTTCCAGCAATCAAACACATTTTAAGAAACTCAGGAGGGGCGCCTGGGTGGCTTGGTCGGTTAAGCGTCCGACTTCAGCTCAGGTCATGATCTCACGGTCCGTGAGTTCGAGCCCCGTGTCGGGCTCTGTGCTGACAGCTCAGAGCCTGCAGCCTGCTTAGGATTCTGTGTCTCCCTCTCTCTCTCTGCCCCTCCCCTGTTCATGCTCTGTCTCTTTCTGTCTCAAAAATAAATAAATGTTAAAAAAAATTTAAAAAAAAACAACAACTCAGGAGGTGACAAATTGGGTTCTGTTTATCCATGCGGGCTCTACTGTTCCTCTCTTTTCATTTTTGATGTTCCACGATCCTTCTGGTATCATTTCCCTTCCGTTTGAAGAAGTTTGGCTTTTTTTTTTTTTTTTTTAATCAAATCTACTGACAACAAATTACCTTAGTTTCCCTCACTCCTTAAAGATATTTTCTCTGAATCCGCACTTCAGAGTTGACAGCTCTCTTCTCTCAGTATTATTATGTCTGTTTGCTGTCAGGACTTTTTTCTTTGCAAAATTTACTTTTCCTCTTAGCAGTTTGATCGTGAGTGTGGATTTCTTTGCGTTTACCCCGTTTCAAATTTGCTGAGCATCTTGAATCTGTCGTTTTATGTCTTTCACCAAATTCAAGAAGTTTTCAGCCATTATGTCCCCAAATGCTTTCTTTCGCCGCACTCCGGGTCCCCTCCTCTGGTGCTCCGGGATCAGACTTTTGTGTGTCTGTGGCCCGTTGGCTTTTTCTCCCGTGTCTGTTTTCATCATTGTTCAGACTGAATCATTTCTGTTGATCTCCTTCAAATTCAGTCATTCTTTGTCATCTTGTTACTGAGTCCATCCAGTAGATTTTTTTAAGTTCTAGCTACTGTATTTTTCTGTTTTGAAATTTGCACTTCGTTATTATTTTTATCATCTCTTCTTTTGCCAAGACTATTCTGGGTTGGCATTCATTTCAAGAACGTTTGCTCTTGCTCGTAGGAACATTTTCACAATAGTCTTTAAGGTAATCCCAGCATCTGTGTCATCATGGCATTGGCAGCCGTGAACTGAGGTTTTCCTGATTCTTTGTATGCAGAGTGATTTTTTGACCGATTCTTTAGTGTGTTTATGATTCTGTCCTTGTTTAGATTCTAAGGAGAATGCTGATATTTTTGTCCTAGAAGGCATTGACCCACTGGGGTTCAGGTCTCAAGTTCCAGCCACCCTTCTGTGGGCTGGGGGTCCCCGTTTAAAGCTTTTGCTATACTGTTCAAACCTGTCCTGTGCACGTTCCCCCCACTGGCCAGGGTGGGTCTTGGCCAGTGGTCTGGCCTGCTGTTCAGTTCTCAAAGCTTTGGTGCTGTTGACATTCAGGTCTACCACACGCGGCTCGGAGGTAAGGCAGGTTCTCACAGACTTGATAGGGTTGCTTTTCTGAGCTCCTCCCTGTCCGTGGTGTCCCTGGTACTTTCCGATGTCTTGAACCCCACTTTTCGGTTGCTGCAGCTGAACATCTGGGGCTTTCGTTAGTGCACGACACTGCACACTGGATGCGGCCGTGTGGACAGAGGGGAAGACGAGCAGCAGGGCTTCTGTCTCAGGATCCCAGCTCCCCCAGGGGGAGAGTGAGTCACCCCCCCTCAGAATTCTAGGTGCCTGCCACCCCAGGATTGCTTGGGGCTGGGGAGCAAGAGATGGAGGGGGGCCATCTGGAAGCCCCCTGCCCAGCGTCAGAAGACCTCCCTCCTGCTTCAGAACCAGAACCAAGGGGCTTTTGGAGCTCTCTGTGTCCGCTCCGGTACGCGCCGTTGAAGAGTTCTTCCCCGGCCTGCCTGCCACTGCTTGCTTTCCGGAGGCCTCCGGCAGCCGCTTCACGCTTGCCGCCCGGGTCCCGGAGCTGCTTCGGTGGGTGAACCGGGGCTGTGTTCCGTCGCACCTTCCCCGGGCCCGAGCCCACCCTGTTTGAGGAGGAGCGTTTCGCGGCTGATCAGGGAGGCTCCCGCGAGCCGGCCTCTGCTGACGGGAATTTCTCTTTGGCTTTCAGGAGACCCCGACCAAAGAGCTGGGGCACTGCGGAGGAGATGCCCACGACCCCGAGTTGAGCGGCCGCGGCCCGGCACCGCCTTCGGGTTCTCCCTACCTGAGCAGGTGCATAAATTCCGAAAGCTCGACCGATGAAGAAGGTATTTCCCTTCGTTCGTGGGTTTAAAAAGAAACTAAAAGGTAGTGGGCTGTGAGTGAGGGAGGCTTTTGTGGAGGGTGACGTCACGTACTGCTGTAAAGGACATTGTCAGGACCCCGGGGAGCAGCTCTGCCCCCTGTCGGGCCGAGTCGGTGTTGCTTGGTCTACAGGCACTCTTGTGTGCCTGCCCTCGGCCCTCTGCTCTTTCTAACAGAATCAGAGAAGGAAAACTGGGGTGTATTTTTTTCCCTTTTAGGTGGAGGCTTTGAATGGGATGATGACTTCTCCCCGGACCCTTTTATGGCGAAGACAACAAGTAACCTTCTCAGTTCCAAGCCTTCCCTTCAGACGTCCAAGTACTTCTCGCCGCCTCCGCCGCCCCGGAGCGCAGAGCAGAGCTGGCCTCACACGCCGCCATATTCCCGGTTCTCCATCTCGCCTGCCAACATCGCCAGCTTTTCTCTCACTCACCTTACTGACTCGGACATGGAGCAAGGAGGTGAGAGGAGGGGTGTGTGTCCAGCAGGGCTGGGCGGGCGTCGGCCTGCGAGACCTTCCCCGCGGGACTTGAATGCTTGCTAATTTGGGGCTTTCCTGGTGTTTGCAGAGTAGATTAAAAAAAAAAAAAAATCCCTCAGAAAGCTCTCACAGTTTGAGAGCGTGCTCTCGGGGCTACAGCCCCCACCCGCAGGCCTCTGTCACTCCACAAGCTGAGTGCCACTGGAGGTGTCCCCTCGCTGCCCCGGTTGGGCCGGGTGGCCCAGGGTGACGGCCTGGCTGCAGGTCCCCAAACTTGCCCAGGGTGTCTGCCACCTTCTTTTCTTCTCTTTTCCCCTTTTGGCCACAACCCCGCCTTCCCGCCTCCTTCCCCAGAGGGAAGCCATTCTTCAGAAAGCTTACTCTGTTCAGAACACTTGGCCCAGGATTTTGGGATTGAGCCCAGATGTGCTCTGGTTCTCCCCCGGGAGTATTGACTTTACCATTAAGCCTCGGTCTTGTGCGATAGCAGGGGCCTGGGTGGGAGGTCATGGGCAGGGCCCATTTGCAGTGGTGTTATCTGGACATACGGATCCTTTTTTCCCCATAACTAGATTGGGAGATGAATGTCAACAGGTGCATTTTTTTAGATTTGAAGTTCGAAGTTCGGATAACAGCCACGAACCATGAAGAGCTTGTGTTCGTGTTTGGGCTCTGTTTAATTGTGCCGGTTAGATCACGCCCATTCCCTAGCGATCTGTCAGAGATCAGAGCGATTTTCTCCCACCCTGAGCGTTGACACCGAGCTGCGTGTGAGCGGAGCAGGTGTGTGTGCGAGAGTGTGCGAGGGTCTGGCAGGTGCCGCTGTCACAGGAAGAAAACACACGGCTGGACAGGTGGTGGGTGGCCGCGCTCCCGGCTTCAGTTCCTGTTTCTGTAGCACAGGTCAGATGCCGTCCGGACTGTTTGCATCCAGGACGATCACGGCATAAACCCACCTTTGCTCGTTCTCTCCTAAACAGGAAGCAGCGAAGATGGAGAAAAGGATTAGGTGGATCCCGAGGTGCTCTCGGGTCCCAGGCTGCTCCCCCCGCCGGGCAGCATTCCTGCGCCGCAGCCCAGCAGTGACCTCCCCTCGACGGCGTCCGGCCAGGAGAGAGACTGGGGAGGCCCAGAGGGAGCCGCACTGGCCCCGTGCCCACGGCGGGAAGCCTGGCCAGGGGGGGGCCCTGCGGCCGCTCTCACCCACCAGAAGCGCTCGCGCCCCGGTCATCCTTGGGGAGCGCCGACCCTGCTCCGGTGTGTGGGAACTGTAGGTTCTGGGCTGTTTCCGGTTTCCCGGCGGGGGAGGGGGGGGCGGTGGGTGTTCTCCACGTCCACACCTGCACACCCCTTCTGTGCACGGGGGCCCGGAGGAGCACGATGGGAACGGGCACCAGTGAGCCATATTTATTATTTTTAAAGAAATCACTAATTGCTTTCTGTAATTGCACTGTGGATAAATGTTCTAAGAGTACCTGATATTGTACAGAATCTTAAATTATTCAAGGAAAATAAGGCAGGTCAAGCTGGTGCTATCCACTAGTTTGATTTTTTTCTCTGTTTTATAGTTTGTTTGCTCTGCATGGTACTTGTAAAGCTTAAATATTTTGAGTGTTCTGCTGTCTAGAATTGTTGGAATTGTACATATGGTACTTTTTTGTAAATGATAAATGATTCCGAATGTTAGTGTTTTTTTGTTCTTATAGGAAATATTTTTGATGAGTCCAAAAAGACTGCTTTGTTTTGTTGACCGAATGAAACACACGTTTGTCTCTTTCTATAACGCAGGTTCCTTGTAGCAAGTGAGGCTTCCCTGAGGAGGTGAGGGGTTTGCAGCCCTCCTCGTGGTTCTCCCACCGCCCACCACCCCTGGCTCCCCAGTTTTGTAAACCCTTTCGGTAACACTCGACAGGCGGTTCACCCCAGGGCTCAGCTGCGGGTTAAGGGCTGGGTCTCCTGCCCCCTTCCCTGGGGAGCCGAGTGCCCGCCCCCCGTGTGCGCTCTGCTGTGGCCCCTGCGCCTCTCCTCAAAGCCGGTTCTTCTCCTTATTGTGTGGAACCGCGGGCTGCTGCCGTGGCTTCCGTGTCCTCGTAGACGGTCCAGAGCTCTGAGCAAGAGCTGTCCCTGCAGGGCTCTCGTTGCCGAGGACAGTTTGAGTTCATTGCATTTGTACACGTCAGGTGGTGAGCTTCTAAGTAACCCATAGAGTTGGGTTTCCCCTCAAGAACCACCCCGCTTAGGGCCAGGCTCGGCCGGTCTCTGTCACCAAGGAGGTAACGCTACATCCTGCAGCCGGGAGGAGGGACGAGGGACAGTGGCGGAGCCCGCGCAGCCAGCCCGTCCTCCCGGTTGGGACCCTGGGCGGCCCCGGATGGCCATCACACCCAGGCGTGGCCCTGGGACTCCTCTGCACTGACCCTTCCCTTCCACGTTAAGCACCTCGTTCTCGCCCTCGCCTGGGAAGGGACCGAGTGTATCCAGCGCAGCCCCCCAGCGTTGGCAGGAATCGGGTGTTCGGGATAAAAAGCTGGCCTCACTCTGCGGTCCGTGAGTCCCGCTTTGACACCAGGAAGTTTCCAGGGGCTAGAGGGCCACGTGCTGAGGGAGGCTTGGCGTGCTCGCCACGAAACCGTGTGTATCGGGGGTCTGACTTCGGGGCTGTGGTCCCCACACGCTGGCCCGTCACCCCGAATGTTTTCCGGTGCTGATTCGCTTGCCTGACTCCAGCGTGACACAGGTCCACTGGGCTGTGTGACAGAAGTCCCAGCAGCTCTGGTCCCGGCGTGAGATGCAGTTGTGGGTACTGGCTGGAGTTTACGAAGTAAATTATGACCTTATCAATTCTGGCTCACTCCACTAACTTTGCATACCTAGCAATAACTTTCCCGAGCAAGAACTCAGAATGGAGAGAGAGCCCCCTTTACCCTCCAGGCGGTGTGAGCAGGGAGTGCGGCCAGGAGAGCTGGGCCTGTGATACGCAGACGGGAAACCATCACAGGGCATTAGAAGGTGATTTTGCCAAATTGTCATAACTCTGAATTTCTTGCTATGGAGACTTCCTGAGATTCCTGAGTTTTTACATCTAACTACCAGTCTTTGTGGAGAGAGAAATGAGAGGTGATGATTATACAAGTTTTTTCAAACTCTAAGAAGTTCAGATTTAATGACCGAAATCAAGCAGATCCATAGAATATATAGTCTTCTTATACAATCAGCCCGGGATAAATTTATAGATATTTGGGGGCTGTATCTTTTTCACTATGATTAAGGAGATTTTAACAACCTAATTCCCGTTTTAATTTAGGTCTATATTGCTGTCATGATTAATTGCCAAAAGAAAGCATTTTATACACTGAGTTGGGGGGGTGGGTCTGAGTAGTAAATCTTACTGTGGTGGTTGGTGCATGGCGGGGAAGATTTTATATTTATAATACACATGTGAGTTAACATGTTCTTTTGAAATCTCAAGCAATACACAGGAAACTAATGATGTAGATTAAAAATTTCAGCCCATCTTTGAAGCATCAGCATGTGCTTTGTTGTTCAATTCCCGTTTTTGTTTCTGTTTTTGTTTTTTTGTGTTTTTAACTATGTTGGTTACCAGTAGTGGGTTTTCAGACCAAACTGGTCCTGAGAAGTTATGCAATGAAATAAATCAGTGGAATCCTCTAGATAATATGTTTGAGGTTTATAATGCCTGGTCCACAATGGCATTTCCTGGCCTCTTTTGGAGTCTATCAGGTTTTGGTTAGTGTTACTCTGGTGGAGTTTACATATTTCAAATCCCAGAATAAAAAGAATCTCACCTTCATTTCCTTCCTAGCTAAATGTTCATTTGTGTTAATCCAATGATCCCATTATAAGCCACAAAAAGAAATGTAAAAAAAAAAAAGCGCTCCCCAAATCCTTCTGGAACTTGGACTGTGTGTGTGGGTAAGAAGCCATTTCTCTTCACCGTGAAGGAGCTCCCCGAAGCTGAATTGAAAACAGCATCCGTTCTATTTTTAAACGTACAGGTGATTGTTTCTATAGAAATGGGTTTTATCTTAGAAAAGTCTTCGTATGTCTTGCTGCCGTAAAAACACCTTTCAGAACCTCTCCCTTGTAGTAGTTTTTCTGTAGGGTACTTGGAGGGCTAGTGACTTAACTGCATGTCCGTCCAGAGGGCCCAGGGCCCGAGGCCCGAGGGAGGCAGCCCCCGGCTTTGCCCTACCCAGCCCTCCATCATCTGAAAACTCCGGGAGTGAACCCAAGTGTCGGGCTCCGAATGTTGGGCTCCAGTGACGGGGGCTTCAGAATAGTAGCCTTATGAGAAGGAGCCTTAAAATAAGATTGGGCAACGCAGTTACTTCACATTTCAGTCTCCTGCACAACATTCCTAATAGTAACGGGGTTGGCTCAAGTGTTGGCTGTTAATAAAGAAACTTCTCTCCGGTACCTAAGTTCTGAAACGTGTGGACAGTATTGAATTACCAACAACCTGTTACCGGAACGGCTTGAAAACATGGAGTTGCTCAGGCTCACGCAGGCGCACGCAGACCTTCCTGAGGGGCCGGTGTGTGTATCCACTCTTGAATTCCGGCCGCAGATGAGGACCCCCTTGGGGCAGTCCACCCACGTGGCTTCCCTGTCGGGCTTTAACACAGTTGTAAGAGGTTCACGGCAATATAACCGCTAATGAACTTTCAGTTTAAATTGTGTACATTTTTAAATTGTAAGATTTTTACTGTATATTGATGCATAGTGTGATTCAATAAATTGCTTGTAATTTAAAAACTATTTAATATTCAAAATAAATATAGTTATATATTTATAAACTCTGTTGCTGCGTTTGTTTCGTGTTTTTATCCGCTCTGCAAGGCCCAGGGTGTGTGACCAGGCACCGCCCGCCCTGCCGCAGGCCCTGGGAAACACAGTGCCCCGGTCTCTAGAGATAGTGTGCCCTTTTGCGTGAGAACATGAAGATTCGTGTGCTCACTGGAAAACTGAACTTTGATGCAGTGACTGTGCTGCCTCAAGGTGTATCTGTAATTCCAAGCCTTTGTCCTTCTTGATGAATTTCAGAAGCCTTTTAATTTGAGATACAGCCTCTAATGAGCTGTAAAAGTCAAGAGGCTAATCAGTTCAACGCCAGCCTTTCTATGTCCCGTGGTGGACCTCGGCCTCCTCCATCACCCCGTCCTCGCTCCGCCCCCCTCGCCAGCTGCCCAGAGCCGAGGGACAGCCTCCTACCAAGCAGGCCTGGCCCCAACCCCAGTCACACCAACTCCCTTGAGACCCCCAGGGAGTAGATGGAGACCTACGAGCATCCCTCTGGGCACCTCCGACAAGTGCGAGATGGGCGCCCACCGACCCCTAACCCCCGAACCTGCTGGTCACAAGGGGTCGGAACCCAGGCCCAGACGCCGTCTCCCTGCACTCCAGGTGCGCCTCATCAGCCCAGAAGAACACCTGAAGCCAGAGGCTGATTTTAACACCTTTTAGTGCTTCTGTAAAAGGGGAGGAAACTGAGGCAGGCAGGCAGGCGTTTTAGTAGAGCAGGTGGGTGGAAGCCGGGTTTAAGCCCAAGCTGACCACCTCTCGCCCCCTGGAGACCTCGTAAAACCGATGACCGACCAACCAGGGTATTTCCCCGTGACCTGCAAGCAGCTGTGGGGCCGGAGCAGGTCCTCCGCGGGGCAGGGCTCCGCCCACCCCCGGCCCCGGAACCTGCGCCTTGCGGGCCTGAGCCCTGCGGAGTGGTGGGGGAGCTCACGAAGCCCCCGGGTGCTGCAGGGGCCGCTGAAACACGGGCCACTACCTGTCTGAGAAATCAGTATTATTGCATAACGGCTTTTCCGCCAGTTCTTCTGGCTTTGGCTTCTGTTCTGAGCCTTCGCCCCAAGGCCAGGTGCGGCGGCCAGGCGCCGTCCCGAAAATTCCCCTCAGCGCCGGCGTGCCCGCAGAGGCCTCAGTCTCCCCCTCCGCCGAATGGGCTCTGGGCCCGGGCTCCCAGCTGCTGCCGGGAGGCTGCAGCGGCTGGGGGAGTGGGGGCGGCGTCCGGCCCCCGCCCCCCAGCCCGCAGGTGCGCCGACGCCCCCTGCCGCCGGCAGAGACCCGCGCACCCCGGCCCCGCCCCGGCCCCGCCCCGCGGGCTCATTTACATGCGGCCGCGGCCCCGCCCGGGGCGGCTAAAGCGACGTGTCCTTGTCCCCCGTGGGCAGCCCTAGCGCGTGCAGCCGCGGATCTCCAGGTAACTAGGGGTGGGGGATCCCGGCGGGACTGAGGGGAGAGGACCCAGGGGCGGGACCGGGTGGGGGTGGGGACGGGAATCCTGGGTTGGGGGGGCGGGCATCCACGCCGTGGGACTGGGGGCTGTGGCAGGCTCTGACCACTGTCGACCTCTGACCGCAGACAGCTGCCTCATGTCCACAGCGGTTCTGGCCCCAGTGTCTTCCCTGCATGTGTGACATCCGGCGGTCAGTGTGGTGGCTGGTGTGGGTGCCTGTCCATGAGGGCAGGCGCAACAGCCACAGGCAGACGACCAGCTAGAGTCCTGCCACATCTCCTGATCCACCTGCTCTGAGAAAAGTGTTAAAGGCCACCCAAACTCTGGAGGCATTCAGGGGGCAGTGAGGCTCCGGGGGCCAGAGAAAGGTCCAGGGAATCAGTGCATGTGGAGTTGGGGGGGCGGGGGCGGGACACCAGATAAAGTCTGAGGGGTCACCATGAGGTCAAACGGGAATGGGGGAGGGGTTGGCTCAGGGCTCCATGGGTGAATGGGAAGAACCCTGGGGTCACGGTGCCCCAAGTGGTCAGCTGCCATTGGGCAGTGAGGGGGCCGCCCAGGACGGCTGCCCTGAGTGTCCACTGGGCGTCCTAAGCACCCACCAGCCTGCCGTGTGACCACAGGGTGGCCTGTGTTCTGGATTCCAGCTCCAAGGGCCTGCCTTAGAACCGCCACCCCCTGGGACAAGCAGCCTGGAGCCATGAAGACCAAGAACCGGCCCCCCAGGCGCCGGGTGCCAGCGCAGGACCCAGAGGCCGCCGCAGGGGAACGGACCCCTGACGGGCCCCAGCAGGGTTCGGGGCTGGAGCTGGCCAAGGGTCTGCGGAGCAGGACGGTGCGGGCACAGGGGGCGCGGGCCGAGGGTGGGCGCAGGCGGCCGGGGGCCTCGGGGCCTGGTGGCCGGCGGGAGAACAGCGTCCAGCGGCGGCTGGAGAGCAATGAGCGAGAGCGGCAGCGTATGCACAAGCTGAACAACGCCTTCCAGGCGCTGCGAGAGGTCATCCCGCACGTTCGAGCCGACAAGAAGCTCTCCAAGATCGAGACGCTCACTCTGGCCAAGAACTACATCAAGTCGCTGACCTCCACCATCCTGACCATGTCCAGCGGCCGCCTCCCGGGCCTGGACGGCCCGGGCCCCAAGCTCTACCAGCATTATCAGCAGCAGGCGGCGGCTGGGGGTGCACTGGGCGCCACCGAGCCCCAGCCCGAAGGCCACTTGCAGAGGTACTCCACGCAGATCCACAGCTTCCGGGAGGGCTCCTAGCGCCTGGCCTGGGGTCCGCGGCCTGGCCCGGCCCTGCTGCCTCTGTGCCGAGAGCCCCAGATTGGTGGGGACACCCCACGTGGACGTGGCCCCAGCGGCTCCATTTTCCCCGAACGCTCAGCTGCCTCCCTGGGGCATGGCCTGGTCCCCAGGGGGACAAGACCAGTTGAGTGGCCTGCTTGAGGCCCTGGCTCTGGGCAGCAGGAGGCCCGAACCTTGACCTAAGTCCCAGGACCTGCTTTTTAATTGACCAGGCTGCAGTTGACAGGCCTTTGTAACTAAATTCTCTCCAGTCCCAACTCCTTCCTGAGACAAAGGGGGGGGGGGAGGGAGGGAGATTCCAGGAAAAGGTCCATGTGGGTAAGTTTCCACAGTTCCTGCTGAGGCCCCAGGCCCAGGAACAGTCCTCCTCCAACCTGCAATGTGGCCTCTTCGTTCAGGGTAAACTGAGGCACAGAGCAAGCAAAGGCCACGGACACAGAGTGTGGCTAAGCCGAGATGATTGAAGCATGTAGTTCAGCGTGTGTCAGATAGAGACTCTCAAAACCCCACAAATCCTAATCCGATTACCTCAAATTAATTCTAAAGGGACGTTGGCAGGAAGAAGGGCTGGGATCTTTTCCTTCCTCCTCCTGGGTGGGGCTCCTGACTGTGGAGGGTCAGGCCCCAGGGGCTGCAGCCCAGCTCTCAAGGGCTTACAGACAGATCTGGGAGAACGGCCCGGCTCTCCCTCCCTTGGCGTTTGCTGCTTGTGGTTGCATTTGTCACTGCTGTGGTTGTGTCACTGGCAGAGGGCGGTTGACAAAACTGCAGGGTGTTCTCGGGTCCTGGCTGGAGTTGGGGGCCTGCAGGGCTTTCTGGGGGAGGGATCCTGGGGTGGCAGGAGCTCCCCTCCCCCGCCTAGTGCTGCTCCTTAAAGGCGGGCCTGGGCAGTTTGGCAGGTTCCCCCCCCCCCCCCCCCCGCACTCCCCACAGTCCCGGGCCAAGCTTCCTTCTGTGACACTTCTGGCCCCGACAGGCTTTGGCGTCTCTCCTCCCTCATCCCTGTGCCCATGGCCAATATGGGGAGGGGACGAGCAACCTTGGCTGCCACGGGCAGGAACCCCAGTGACAAAGGCTGTGGTGAGGGTAGAGCTGGCCTGGCATAGGAGGCCAGACCTCGCAGCCAGAGCTGTCCCAGAGGCCCTCAGGGGGCCGAGCCGCCTGGGGGCAGGGCCACCTCACCCCTCCTCCCCACCTCACCCCAGCCCTGGGGGTCCTGGCCCCAGCTGCTTAATCCCCTCCCTGGCTTGGTGTCAGCATCAAGGACAGCAGGCAGCAGCCCTCAGAACAACCGTTTGGGGCTTTGGTCCTGACTTTCCAGATCAGGCCCCATGCCAGGCCCCCTGGGAGGCCTGGTCCAATGCCAGCCCCACCACCCCAGCCATCCCGCAGCACCATCAGGTGAGGACCCCCGGTACTCCTGGCCTGCCCCTCAGAGGTGGCTGCTCTGGAAGGTCAGTGGTCAGGACACCCCACCGACTGGAGCCGAGGTTGAGGACCACTTCGAGATCGGGACGGACGGGCCCCACACTCCCTGTGGGTGGTCTGCAAACCTTGTGGTTCTTATTCCAGCAGAGCCGAGGCCAGAGCAGGGGCTCCATGCACCCCTGAACTTGCTGAATGAACCAACAGACTGAGCCGAAAGCACAGGGAGGGGTGCCCCGTGGACACTCCGTCCGGGGGACTATGCCCGATGACCAAGGGTGCTGGAGGGGCTCTGTGTGGGTCACCCCCTAGCAGATGACAGCCTTCAGGGCTCCATCTGTCCCAAACTGGCACCTGCATCCCCTCTGCTTCCCAGAGGGTGACCTGGGCCCAGATGTCTAGTCCTTCTTCCCCTGTGGCCACGTCACAAAGGACCCTTAAAGGTTCCAGTTGCATTTTGGGGTGTTAAATATGGCGGGCAGGTGGAGGAAGGTTCTGGTGATAGGCTAGTGAGGCCTGCTGCTGAGTCTGCTCCCTTGACCTTGTCTGGGACCCCCAAGCCCGGTAAGACCCTTCTGCCCGGGGAGGGCGCCCAAAGCCAGCAACCCACTGGCCCCGAGCCCTGCCAGCTGGCCTGCACCCAGGCCTCGCATCCGCCTGCAGAACAGACCTGCATGAGCTCTGGAGGCTGAGATCCCCGCAGACTGGAGCTGAGAAACCAGAACTGTGACTTCTCTGTGTGGGAAACCCTGCCTGGAACTGAGTGGCCGGTGCCCCCGCTGTGATTGTGGTGAAAATGTTCCTTAAATGACCCAAATTTGCTTTGATTTCTCCTAATGGTCCCCTTCAAAGTACTAATGAAACCAATGCTGTGTCCTAAAACAAAAAACAAAAGAAAGATTCCACCCCGGAGACTGCTAACTTTTGCCCCAGGCCGGATGGGGGAGAGGGGACTGCATTTTGATCACAACGTAGCAATAAAAAAATAGCATGTGTTTACACTCTGGTGTGAGTTTTTATTGAATAAAGAGCATCCAAGGAATCAGGATGGTTCGGTGGGGCGAGCAGGTAGACAGTGGGCATTCAGCAGGACGCGGTTGCCCTGGGGCAAGGGCAAGGTGAAAGCGGCTGCAGACAGCGGAGGGCAGGTCGGCAGATCGCTGCTTGCTGCTGTAGAAGAAATCCACCAGGCCCATCCGCAGACAACCAGATGGTGACGTGTAAACAGACAGGACCACGTCCCCCAGCCCACGCTCACACCTCCTGGTCCCACATGCAGAATTCACCGCAACGCAGAGACCATCAGCTCCCTCCAGGGCCCCCGCGGGGGAGGGGACCTCAGCCGAGACCTCCTCCAAGTCAGCCTTTGGGTGACAACGCCCTGCGTGGCCAAATGGGATCCGATGCACAGCTGGCCCCTCCTGATGGAATCCCAGGGAAGGCTGGCATCGGTTCTGTTCCCAAACCAGCAGAGGTGGGCTTGGGCTTCTAACGGCCTCCAGGCAAAGTGTCCGGTTGCAGGAGGCAAATTTGAGGCTTTGCCAGTGGGGTCATAATTGAATAAAAAGCAGCAGAAAAGCTGGTTTTCATTCAAGGAGCTTTCCTACTGGCCTGGCCGGGAAGACTCTTGCCCTGGGGTGTCGGGTTCGCGGCTGCGGCCTGCACACCCCATGTCCCTGCGGCCCCTACACAGTGTGATCAGACACAAAGGGGGCTGCCCCCAAAGCCAGCGGGGGAAAGGCTGGCTGAGGGCAGATGCCCACAGTTCTCTGCACGTGGACAGCTTCCCCCGTGCACGCCAAGGCGCCTGTGCCCACCCGGGAAAAAGATGCCCCTCCCCAGCCTTCACTCGCAAGCTGTCAACTCTTGCTGAACTTTTGAACTTAAACCGTGAGTCCGGCTTTGAGAAAAGATGACAGAATGGGGCAAAGTAGCCGCAAGACCCATAAGCCATTTTCTTGGGGTGAGGGGCAGTGCCCCTGTGCGGTCTGGGGACACCCAGGGCCTCACGGGTTCAGCTTCCCTGGAAGGCTCCAGGCTCTAGGTTCCCTTTCTGGAAAGACAGGAGGCAGAGGGGGAGAGGGACAGGCCGGAGAGGCAGGGATGAAGGGGCCCCCACCCCACTCCATGGCCCTCCTTGCAGACAGGGACACCGAGGGAGCGTCCATAAGGCTTCACATTCCTGGGCTGGTTCAGCCAGCGCCTCCGAGGTGGCTGTGACCTCGGGCCAGCTTCCCTCAAGGATCCACATCCAAGAACGGCTCAGACGGGAAGGCTCACTTATCATCCTTGATCCTTCACACCTGCACGAAGCCTCCTTCCAGGTGAGAGGAGACAACCTCAGCAGCGGACCAGGCCGGGGGCCTCCTGCGGGACGCCGGCCACCCCCGAGGGTGCGCCGGGGAGGCCCCGCTCCCCACTGCATTCGGCAGCTCTCTCCTGGGACCTGCCCCTGAGGGCTCTGGTGGCATTGGCCCGGACGGAGATGTGATCCCAGCCCCCCTGGAAGGAGAGAGCCTCGTCACCCGCGCTGCCGGGGGCCCAGGGGAGAGCCCAGGAGATCAAGGACCCCGGAGGGGCTGTGTCCGGGGCCTCCCACCAGCCCCGGCGCCAGGTTCCAGCGCACACGGTGTGACCACGCAGCCCCAGGCCAACCTTGCTCACCCCAATGCCGTAGTCCCAGCCTTGCCCCTTGGGCTCTCGAGGCTGTACCCCTGTGCGATGACATACGGTCCCCCGGCTCAGGCTATGGCTCCCCTGGACCTTGTTGGCGATAACCCAGACCTGGAACGCAGACCCGTTGAAGCCCGGCCCCCAGCTCCAGTGGGACTGTGGGGATGGCAACAGGGAGAGCAGAGCAAGGACCCGGAGCACCCCAAACCTGCCCTGGGCCTCGCCACCCCCACCCCAGGCACCCAGACCTGGTCCAGGGGCCCCACGGACACTTGGCGCACGTTGTTGGACACATGCTCCCAGCTGGAACCCTGCGGGTAGCTGGGCGTCACCCCCTGGCGATACCACAGGTTTCCTGGGGAGAGAAAGGCCCAGAACGTTGGAATGGGGCCGGAGACGGAGGGGGCCGGACCACACTTCCGGGGGCTCCTGCGTCCCCAGAGAGAAAGCAGCTCAGGCCGGAGCCGGCTCTGCCCTCTCCACGCTGCCCTCCACCTGAGCCGCATGATCGTCCCGCTGTGCCGGGCTGGCACCATCGCGCTCTCTCTACGCATGAGAAACTGAGGACAAGGAATTCTTTAAACAAATACAGAGAACAGGGCCTGGGCACAAAGCCCTGGTTCCAGTCCTGACTCTGCCCTCTCTTCACCTTGCTTTGCGACAACAGCCATGGAGCAGAAAAAGGAACTGGTGAGATTCCTGTCCGAGGTGGCACAGGTAGGTGACCTCCGCCGGCCCCGAGCTGCCCGCGGGACTCCCGCGTGGCAGGCCCGAGTGGTACCCTCTAGGAGACGCTCCCAGCAGCCACGCGGCATTGCCTGGCCTCAGCCCCACGCCCTCTGCTAAGGCCCAGGCAGCCCTGACCAGCCTGCGTGGCTCGCGAGACGGACTCATTGGGAGGCTGATCTCAGGCTGATGGCCCCTCGTGGTGGCTTAGCGAGGTCTTATGTCAGGGACCCGGGGCTGGTGAGGGTCTCATCCCACTGCAGTAGCTCAGGGAACCCCTAATCTCCCCTGGTGGTCACTGAGGATCAGAAACAACTTGCCGTTTTCATCCAAGGCATACACTGACGTCTGCCCCACGGACACCTGCTTCAGTCTCTGCTTGGGGGGGGACGGGATGTGGTACCAGCAGTCACCTGCAGCGAGCGCGAGGTCGGACTCAGGATGTAGTTGGGAGACTCCGATCCTGCCCACGAGCTCATAGACCGTGTGACCCCACCCCCTGTGGCTCACAGGGTCAAGGCAGGTGTGGCTGGCCTCCGTCCCCAGGCCAGCCAGGTCACACACGTGTGACGGGTCTGGCGTGAGCTGAGGGCCAATAGAGCGAGCGCCCCAGCATCCCACTCCACCCAGGGCCCTCGGAGCCTGTGGCGGCTTCCAGACCATGGGGTCCAAGGGGCCCATCTCAGAGTAGGGACACCAAGGAGCCCAGCCTGGCATGTGGTGGCCAGCCTGTCCCGGGGCCACCACGCACAACCACCACACAGGCCCCCTGTCCTCGTGTGGATGGCAGCAACGTGCAGGTTGCCACCCCTCTGTAGGACCGCCTCGGGGCCAGCTTCCTCCATGCCAGACACTGTCTAGACAGCCAGCCAAGAGCAAGCCAGCCTGGCCTGCGCTCCCAGAGGGTCCCCTGAGTAGTTCCCTGTGCAGGGGGATGCAGGGCTGTCCTGAAGGGCAGGATGCGTGAAGAGCCCACAACCAGCAATGGCCGGGGAAGGGGGCTGAGGCTGGTGAAGGGCAGCTGTGAGGGACTGTCCCACCCCCTGGGCGAGAGTCCCCATCTGTCCTGGGAGGAGGGGGCATGGCCTCTGGTGACAGTCCTGGCTTGGCCTCCGCACCTGGTCCCCAGGCAGCACTCAGTTGAACTGAACGTTAGGGGACCCATCTTTCTTCCCCCGGAATCGCAAGCACATGCGGCCTCACCCCGACCAAACCCTGGCCGCCTCTCGTCCTCACGCACAACCGGTGGGGATCATTCTAGGGGGACAGCACTCACCGGCCGGCTGGGCAGGGGACACGGAGCCCCGGTAGAAGGCGGAGCCATCCCTGGCCACGGCCCACACCTGGTGGCAGGCCCCGATGGAGACAGAAGTGAAAGGCTGGTCAGTGCCCACATGCAGCCAGGAGGAGCCCTGGAGATGGGAGCCAGAGGGGACACTGAGGGCTGCCAGGGCCTAACCTCTGCCCCTCCCCCTGCCCAAGGTCCCAGGTGAACTGGCAGCTCCTCAGGCCAACCTCAGCCTCAGCTCCCACTGCCCAGGGAACCTAGTGACCCCTAGGGCCACATCCTGGGGCCGCCGGTCCCCGGGACTGTCCTGGGCAGGCCCCTGGAGGCCTGAGCCCAGCCGGACTCTGGTCCAGAGTTCTATTTTGCGAAGAATCCGCCAGAACCCCCAGAAGGGCCCAAGGGCTGGCAGGTGAGGCAGGGTGCTCACCGCGGGGTTGAGCTCAGACACACCCAGACGACACAGCACATCCCCCTTGTCACTGATGGCCCAGAGGGCGATGCTGTGCCCACTTCTGTTGGTGCTTGGGCTCTCCGGGATGATGGACACATCCGCAAGGGCAAGAGGGCCCACCTCCAGCCAAGGCCCACTGGTCACCAGCTTGCACTTTCTGCAGTGGGAGACGTCAGAGCCCCGGGTCTGATGCTGCAGGAAGCTCCCCTTCTGCCCACCCGGCCTCTGGGGCCCCTGAGGGGAGGGCCGCGACCACCCCCAGGGCCCACATGGGCACCCCTTTCCGCTGGGCAGGAATGAGGGGCCTGGAGAGGCCCCGCCCCACCCTGCCCTGCCCCCAGCCAGGCCTCCCATCCCCGACCTGCCTGTCCTGCTGGGAGCAGAATCTGCCAGTGACATTTCTCTTGTTTGTTCTTGAAAACAAACTCTTCAGAAACCAGAGAGCAGTTGGGAGCCCAAGGGCATTTCCTGGGCTGACATTTACTTTGATTCTGTTTCCCTCCCACCCTCTCTCTCCCTGGCGGCGGCTTTTCTTCCAAGGGGACTACTGAGGGGGGGGCCTGTAGGCGGGGACGAGGCCACGCCTCCCAGTTACCACTTTACCTAGCCCAGCACCTTCTCCTCACAAAATCCTTCATGGTTTTGTACCCGTGGTACGAGCTGCAAGAGGAAGAAGCCCAAATCAAGACCACGTCGTGCAAGTTTCCAGAAAGTGACAATACCGCACACACACACACGTTCTTTTTCCGCCCGTTAAAGGGCGGAGCCTGTGAGCCACGGCGTGAGCTCAACAGGCAGCAGGTATCACAGGACACGAGGCTGATCCGTCAGACGCCTCCAGCTCGGCTGGGGTCTCTGGGGTTCAGGTCTCCCTGGGGTCAAGGTCCACGGGCCAGGATGTGGCACCTGCCGGACCAGGGGGCTCTGAGTCCTCACCACTGGGCCCACCAGAGCCCTTCTGGGGAACAGACGAGCTGAGGCCAAGAGGAGGGTCAGTCCAGGAGGCTCAGATGTGGCTGGAGGGGATGCCTGCGGGTTCGCCTGCCCCTGATGCCTGCCTGGTCGGCCCCGAGCCTGGTCCCGCTCAGAAGCCCTGGCTTGGGCTCCCACTGCTCCACCTTCCACTTGGATGTGACTTGTGCACCGCAAAGGGCCTGCCGCCCACCAGTGCCATGTACCCACCGGCCACCAGGCACCCCCCTCCCCACGCCCCCGCTTTGCAGACTTGTCATCCACATCTCCCTTTGCCTCTCAGGACCGCACTGGCCTCACTCCACCCTTTGTTCAAGCCGCCCCTTCACCCGATACCTTCCTCCTGCCACCCCCACCCATCACCGGGTCCCTGGCTGGCCCTCCCGGAACGGACGAGCTGGGGGCTTAGGGAGCCAGGACGGCCCTCTCTGAGTCTATCTGCAGAACCAAGTGACCGGCCCCAAACCCTGCTGGCAGCTGAGGGGGGCATCCAGGGGTCTGCTCCTCGGCCACGCCCTGGGGCTTGTGGGGGGGCCGGAGTGACCCAGGACAGCAGGGCAGGGATGCCGCGTGGCAGAGAGACGCTTACGCAGGGAAGTCACTGGCATACTGCCAGCCCTCCTGGTCGGTGCCCCCAGGAACGCTGAAGTCCACAGCCCAGTCAGAAACCTGAGGGGAGAGGCGGGTCAGCACAGGCGGCCCCTGGCCCCGGCCCCGGCCCCGGCCCCGGCCCGGAGCTCACCCAGCTCCACTGCAGGGACGGGGGCTTCGTGCTGGCCTTGGTGCGTTCCTGCAGCCCCGAGGCGTCGCTCCACATGTACCGGTCAGTGGGCAGACCCCTGTGTGGACAACAGGCGTGGTGGGGTCACATGAAGAGGAGAGAACGGCCAGCACCAGCTGGTGGCAGACAAGATGGGAGCTCCTGGGACATCTGCGTCGGAAGGGGTGAGGGGCAAAAACAGGGCTGCCCCAGGGCAGGATCTGCCCGAGGGCTGCGGTGCACTGTGGTCTGGGAGCCCACGTCTTCCCCCAAGAGATGTCACAGCCCCAGTACCTGTGAGCGAGAGGTGATCAAGTTGGCATGAGGTCACTAGGGTGGGCCCTAAACCAATATGACAGTGTCCTTACTGAGTTCAAACTTCCCGAATTGGGAAGGCGATGTGAACACAGCAGGGACATTACCACAAACCAAGGGATGCCCATGGCTCCAGGCTGGGAGGCTGGGAGCAGATCTTCCCTTGAGGCCCCCGGGATTAAGTGGCCCTGCCCGCACCTTGATTCCAGACCGCCCCCGCCAGCCTCCAGAACTGGGGGAGAGTCAACGTCCACTGTTTAAACTGCCCAGCGTGTCGTGCTTGGTGACGGCAGCTGAGCCGACCCAGACAGAGTGACAAGGGCACACGGTGGTGTCAGGCAGCTGGCCGTGAGGCTCAGGGGGCGGGAGCCATGGCCCTCAGTGCGCATGGTGCCGCCCCGTCCCGCTTCCTAAGGACCGAGGAGGAAGGGGGGACGCTACCCACAGCCCATGCGGAGGTTTCCAGGACGTATTTGGGCCACAGGTATCAACTGCCTTAGAAAAAGCTCACGCCCCGGTTTGCTGGGGTGGACAGAGAAACTCCCAAGTATTTACACACAAGGAAATCCCTCGAGCCGTTTGTACAACACCGTGAGGTCACGCACGATCTACCTGTCCGAGGCTGGGCGGAGGGTAGATGAGCTGGGTCGCCCTTGGGTATTGATCGGTGGGGCCATCACCGTCTTTACGTTCCCGCCGAGACTGTGGCTGAGGCTTACCTGCTGGAGTAGCCGGTGACGGGGTTCCAGCGCTGGTTCTCGTAGATGTAGACGCATTTCACGTCTGACTGTGTGTAGATGTTGCTGGTGCTGCTGGCCAGGCCTGGGGGGAGAGGAGGCTGACGGATGGGGACTCAGGCTTCCGTCAGAAGCACTGAAAGGGGCAGAGGAAGGACGGGGAGGGCCAGCAGAGAGGGGCTCACCGGGCTGCGGAGCGGATGTCCCAGGGGCTGGCCTGGGTTTCTCTCCCCATGATTTTTCTGGGCTGTACACCCTCCAGGAGAACAACGTGAGGCGCACTCAACCTCCCGCCCATGCCACCTTCTAGCTCTGGTCTTGGTCCCCCCCTTCTCTCCCTGTCTTCCCACTTAACCAGGCACCAGGCAGGTGGGGGGCCCCACCAGCTCCTTCTTTACTAAGACTCACATAATGTCTGCGAACCCCAATTTCCTCATTTGTAAAAATGGGGACAAACGTTAATTTCTGCCTCACAAATCAGGGTGCTGTTAAGCCTGGGAATGTGAAACTCCTGTGGTCTCAGTGGACCACAGCTGCTTCTACGGGACTGGCCACCCCTCACTGCAGGGCATGCGGGCTGTGGCATGGAATTTTCCACCTGAGGGTTTGCTTCCCGCCTCGTCTCCCAGAACCAGACACAAGGCCCTTGCTTCCCAGAACTGGGGTGGGGGCGGGCAATAGGAGTTCAGCAAGCTCTCATGCCCTAAGGCACGACCCACCCATTCAGGGGCTAGAATTCTGAGACCCAGGCCCCAGGGCTGCCCCCAGTGTACCCTGAGGCCTCGTCTGTGAAATGAGGGGTGAAGGTAGCTGCCTTTCTAGAACCTTCAAGGACCCCGGCTCAACTGTGGGTGCAGGACCGAGGCAAGGTCTGGTCTTCAGCTCTCACACCTCATGGGTTGGCCACGGGACCATCCTTTGTGGAAGCTGGTGGCCGTGGTGAAGGTCACCCGTCAGCCAGCTGCCAGCGGAGAGTCAACACCGGGACAGTGGCTCCGGTGTGGGGTGGGGAAGCCAGATAGGCGGGGAGGGGACGGGCCGGGAAGGCCCGGGGAGCTGGCCACCCTCACCTTGGAAGCAGCTGCCGCCGCCCGTGTAGACCCAGGCCGTGTGGTCGTAGCCGATGCCCCACACCACACCCTGGCCGTTGGCTTCCACCACCCGTAGGTGACCTCCCATCTGACGCCAGAACCTGGGAGCGAGGGGAGAGGGCAGGGAGAAGCGTG
Organism: Puma concolor; assembly: GCF_028749965.1. Taxonomy (NCBI): domain Eukaryota; kingdom Metazoa; phylum Chordata; class Mammalia; order Carnivora; family Felidae; genus Puma; species Puma concolor. The sequence continues at coordinate 5,914,839 of NC_141682.1, forward strand.
TCCCGGTGGCCTTGGCAGCCTCCTCCCCCTGCAGCCGTTTGCTCGGTTGCCTGCCTCGAATATCCCGTTTTTATTCATCTTCAATCCCCAAGTGGTGGACTTCCTGAGGGACGATGGCACCTGCCTGGTTTCTATTCGGTAGTGATCAGAGGTAACTCAGCCCCAGAGTCAGCAGGGCGGGGACCAAGCCAGCAGCCCTCACGTGACAGGCCCCCTGGGGGCCTGGGACGGACATCTCATGGCAGAAAGCAGGGTCATCTCATCAGGATGAGCCACGACACAGGCCAGCACACTGAGGTGACAGTGCAGCCTCCCGGGTGGGCAAAGTACAGGCTGCTACCTGGGTCACCTTCCTGTGGGTCCATGTCCTGCTACTGTCACTGGAGGCAGTGTGACTTGTTCCTCCGGGTGCAACACACAGGGCCTCTAAGAACGGAGGACCAAAGGTGGACAGACTCGTCCACTCTCCCCTCTCGAGCAGGGCCTCCTGGCCTCACCTACATTGGGCTCGGGGCCACCTAGAGAGGGCCCTAGGTCAGTGCGGGGAGCTAGGTACCCCCTGCTTCCCCACCTCAAATTCCGGGTGCCCCAGAACGGTGCCACCACCGCCCCCCCCCCCCCCCCCCCCCCGTGGACGACCTGGTTCCGTCTCCTGGTTTTGAATGCCACCTACAGAGCCACCTCGCTCCCGGCCCCCAACACCTGCCTGAGCCCTGCCAAGTTTCCAGTCCCCCTCAGGGTCCTCGAACAGGCCCAGGAAGACTCGAGACCTGGGAGCCAGACTGCGGTTCCCGCCCCGGTGGGCGGTGGGCGGTGGGAGGCGAGGCCAGGGCGCGGCTGACTGACTCACATCTGGTCGCAGGGCAGCACGTGCTCGGGGGCCTCCAGGTTCAGGCTGGGCTCGCTCACGAAGATGTCCCCCTTGCAGGTGATGGACCAGATGGCCTGTGGGGAGGGGCGGCCGTGGACCCTCCGGCTCTCACAGCAGGACAGGTTAAGCAGGGCAAGCTGGTGTGGGGAGACGGTGGGTCACTGTCGGGAGGGGGGCGGCCGGCAGGCCGAGGCCAGGCTTCCCCGAGACCGCTGCCCACTGAGCCCGGACCATCGTCCGTGTAACCACTCACCCAGTCGTTCATGTCCTGCTCGGTGGCGGCGGCCAGACGCACAGGCCACCTCTGCCGGGTCCTCTCGGGGGTGTAAAGGGCGAAGGAGTGCTTGGTCTCATTGAGCACGGGGACCAGCACGGTCACCTCATTGAGGAACACATGGATGTACTGTTCACAGAGGGTGGAGGGCAGGGCTGTCACCAGGGCACAGTGGCCCCGTGGGGCTGGGGGCACAGCGGACCTTCGGGCGGAGCCCCTGCCGCGGCGGACGGACCGGGGTGGTCTGGGTCACGGGTCACCCCTGATTCCACAGAGCCGGTCCCAGAGGCCCCCGGGGCCTGTGGGGTTTTAGCGGTGGGCTCTGGGACCAAGCAAGTTCTGCACGGAGGCCTAGTTCACGAGCAACCACATTAGTTACATTCTCCGTGTTCACAGGACCACCCTCGGCCCTGGCTGACTGGGTTCAAACCCCAGTCCTCGGAGGGCTGAGCGGCTCCACCTCTGAGGCTGATTTCTCCTCTGAAATGCCAGGGGCTGCTGGCGGCTCAGTGAGGCTGCAGCAGGGGGGGGCCTCCACGCCTGCCCCCCACTGCCGGGGCTGCTGTCACCACGGGCTGGACACGCCCCCCCCCCCGAGCACCTGGGGGGCCTGGGTCCCGGTCCCCGGTGTGCCCTTCTCACGGGACCCCCCACGCACCTTCTTCTCCTCGTGGACCACATAGTAGATGAAAAGGATGCTGTCCCGAGCCCCGTCGAGCCCCGTGAACTGCTCCAGGGCCACGCGGACGTCCACCCACTTGTGAGGCTTCCAGTCACACCACCACTGCAGGGCCCCCGTCTTCACCCACACCGACTGCGACACGGGCCCCCAGCGCACGGGACAGAGTCACAAGCGGGCCCCGCGTGCACCCAGCTCCCCAACCTCCCGCAGTGACGGAGATGGTGCTCTCGTACACCCGACAGGTGCCGAGCCCACAAGCCAGGGTCGTCTATGCACAACCTCCTCGTTCTCAAACAGCCTGTGGCGGGGGGGGGGGGGGGGGCAGTGGCAGCGGGCACTGTTACCCCACGCTCTAGACGGGGAAGCTGAGGCTCGGGAAGGTGCTGTGCCTGACCCAGTGTCACAAAGCTTGTCGACTGCCCACCTGCTCACCTGCTCCACCGCCTGCTCGTAGTGCCGGAAGTTCTCCAGCTCCCGCTTGGTCCTTTCCGTGAGCTGCTGGAAGATCTGCTTCCGCCAGGCGGCGGTCTGGGCCGGCGTGATGGACAGGGACAGCGTCTGCATCGAGGGGGACAGGCCTGCAGGCCAGCGGAGCCTCAGAGCCAGGGCTTCTGTTTTTGTTTTTAACCAGCCTTTTCTGGCTGGAGAGCTATGAGCTCTGTAAAATGCCCCACAAGGGCATGTGGGGGGGCTCGGTCGCTTGGGCGTCCCACCCTTGATTTCGGCTCAGGTCATGATCCCAGGGTTGTGGGACCAAGCCCCGCCTGTAAAAGGCCACCACTGCCAGGGCAGGGAGAGGGGAAGGGGCGCCCCGCCCTGCTGGTCTCCGAAAGCTGCTGACAGGCTGGCTGGACCAGAGGGGGCGTCCAGGCAGGACATCGGGTCGGCTCCCACAGCACGGAGCACCCTCTGGGGCGCTCGGCCCCCGGACACCTGTGCTCACCCGACTGGACGGTGAACCACTTGAGCACGGTGTGGGCCTCCACGGCGCAGTCTCCTCCTGACACCCAGGCCCAGAGGGGGTGGTCATCAGCCCCGTAGGGCTCCTCCAAGCCCAGCGGGAGGAGCCCCAGCGAGGAGAGGCCAGTGGTCTCTGGAAAGCCAGCAGCCGAGCGGCTGGGTGCTCTCCTGGGCTCCTTCAGGTCAATATTGGTCCAGGGCAGTTCGGCCAGGGTGGAGGCCGGGCCAGGGCAAGGCTCAAGCCCCGGGGTCTGAATGGCAGGGCCAGCGACCTCCTCCTCGTTGGGCTCTGTGGTCCTGCCGGTGCCTGAGCCTGGGGCCAAGCTGTCCCTGGGCTTCCCGGGACTGTCTCCAGACTCTGCAGGGCCAGGCCGGTCTGGACCTGGTCTCTCGGCTTCTGAGGAGGCGTCCGTGTCGCTCGGTGCACAGGACTCACCACTGCCCCTCACCTCGTCGCCGAAGAAGCAGCCGGCACTGGGAACAAAAAGGGCAGACCCGTGACCCCTTCGAGGGAGGAACACGCGCTGCCGTGGGCAGGCCTGGCTCGTTCGCCGTGACCCCGGGCGAGCCACAGCCACGCCACCACGCGCCACACACGAACAGCTACCTCCCACGGAACTGGAGCAGCCAGGTCACATCCCAGGTCGATCAAATCATTGGCAGTCCTATTATTTTCTCACTGTGGCAAAGGACCTGTGACGGAATACTGACCGTCTCAAATGATGCGGCATGCAATCCACGTGCAATGTCGTGCGACCACTACTACCTAGTGCCAGAACTCTGTCGTCACCCCCACACGGAAGGCCCGTACCCATTAAGGAGCCACACTCCATACTCCTCTTTCCCTGCCCAAACCTCCAGGTTTAGGTAGAAACGGTATCCTACAACACGCGATCTTTTGCGACTGGCCTCTCTCGCTTAGCACGATGATGTCACCGCTCACCCGTGTCGCGGCACAAATCAGTACCACATCCCTTTTACTGCTGAAAAATATCCTGCTGTAGGGATAGGCCACATCTTATTCCTTTATTCGTGGATGGACTTTGGAGTTGTTTTCACCTTTCTGCTGTCGCGAAGAACGCTTCTATAAACATTCACATCCAAATTTTTGTTTGAACCGTTTCCAGTTCTTCTGGGTGTATGTCGAGGAGGGCGAGTGCTGGGCCACACGGGAATTCTAGCTTTAACTTCTTGAGCAACTGCCAGACTATTTTCCAAAGCAGCCACACCATTGTCTCCACATCTTGTCAACACCTGTTACCCCTTTCTTTTTTGACTGTAGCCCTCCTGGTGGGTGGGAAGGGGCATCTCACTTTGGGTTCTGATTTGCATTTCCCTGGTGACAAATGACGCCGGGCATCTTTTTCTGTGTGCTTTGGAGAAACACCTATTCGAGTCCCTTGCCCTTTTTAAACTGAGTTGTCTTGTTGTTAGTTCTAAGAGTTCTTTATATATTCTAGATGCTAGGTTCTTGTCAAATGTATGATTTGCAAATATTTCCTCCCACTCTGTGGATGGTCTCTTCCCTTTCCTGGTAGTATCCTTTGATGCACAAAGGGTTTTCATTTTGATGAAATTCTGGTTGATCTATTTTTTTTTTTTTTCCTTTGGGTTCTGTGGTTTCTGGTCACGTTAAAGAAGCCATTGCCAGACCCTAGGTTGGGCGTCTGTAGTTTTGAAAGCTTCTCAGCTGATTCCAATATTTAAGAGCTACCAGCTGAGAGCCTAAACCCTCAGGTAAATGAGGAAGGCGCAGCCCGGCCGGTCCCCCGGCCCTCTCAGCAGAGTGAGGACGGCCATGCTGGGGGAGCAAAGGGGTGTGGACCAGGGTCTGGGCAGGGCCCACGCTGCAGACAGGAATGTGGCCAGCTGTGGAGCACTGTAGCAAGGGTTCCCGTGCCATAGGACCAGGCAGGTAAGCACTGCGGGCAATCGTGTTACGGAGCCAAGGCGTCCCCAGCTGAGCTGCTAAGTCATCTGCCGGCACTGAACGCCAGAGGCCAGAGCTGGGACTCATCCCCTCTCTACCCCCGTGGCCCTCAAAACTGTAGCAGCGGCAAGCCTGGGACCTTGTGTCTACCGCAAAATCTACTGAAACAGAAGCCCGGGGGCTGGGGCCTGGCCATCTGGGTGGGAACAAGGCCTCCAGGCATTTCTGGTGCCCGCCCAAGTTTGAGAGCCCTGCTGTAGACTGGAGAGAGCCCCAGTCTTCTTCCCTGTGGTCCTCTGACGGAGGGGTCTTTGCCTGCACCCCACGAAGAAGTCGTTTCTGTCCGAGACCTTGAGACTTTGGAACCAGTGGATCAGCCCTGTTCAGGGCCGACCCCTGGCTCCAACATGGACAACCTCACCCACCTGCCACCTCCCGCAAGCCTGCTCCCATGCGCCACCCTCGGGCTGAGCAGGGGCACTGGGAGCAGGAAGGGAGAGACCTCACAGGCCATGGCTCTTGTGGGCCGAACCTGGTTCTTCCCTGCCTGGGACAAGGCCCAGCACCCCACTGAGAGGCCACCGACGGCCCTTCCCGACCCAACCTCTCCACGCCCTGCTGCCCTTGGGATCACCTGAGGAGACTTGATGAGCTACCAGAGTGTGACCGGTCACACTCTCGGCTGGCGACGATGGCCTTCCATGTTTTCCCACTGAGCTCGCTCTGGGTGACACCCTGACGGAAGTATATGGCCCGGTCCTCACAGCCAATGCCCCACACCTGGCAGAGAGAGGGACTGCTGGGTGGGAGGCCAGCACAGACCCTTTCTGGGGTGTGAGGGGAGGGCAAGGAGTAGGGGACAGCACCCCAAGGCTGGAGGACATGTCTGCAAATGCAGGCAGGAGCCCCCGGCCTTATGCGCGGTCGGGTGCGCATGTGCACATGAGTGTTAGGGCCCGGAGGACGATGGAGTGGATGTGGGGTGTGTGCACAAGTCAGACACAGGGAGCAGAGGCCAGAGAGGACCGGGGAGGGCACGGCACCAAGCTCAGGAGAAGCAGGGACCCTGTCCTGGCTCCCCAACCTCAGGCAGACCCTGGGCTTTCGGGCAACAGAGTCCAGGTGAGGTGCTGATGCCACTGGGTGCTGTGCCGGCACACAGCGTCCACCCAGGCCCCCGGCTTCTGAGTAGCCCCTGGTGGGAGGACAGCTGTTCCCCAAGTGCGCCCAGAGAAGGGTCTGGGTCTTTTTAAAGATGCAAAATAGGAGCGCCTGGGTGACTCAGTGGGTCAAGTGTCTGACTCCTGACTTCCGCTCACGTCACGATCTCATGGTTTCGTGAATTCGAACCCTGCGTCAGGCTCCGTGTGGACAGTGTGGAACCTGCGTGGAATTCTCTCTCTCTGCCCCTCCCCCGCTCGGGCTGTCTCTCTCAAAATAAATAAACTGAAAAAAAATTAAAGATGCAAAACAACCTCCTTGACTCTGACCTCCTTTTCAATGAGAAAGGAAGCTGGGCAGGCATCCTCCTGCTCTCCACCGGCAGGCCCGAAGGAGGGCGTGCCGAGCGGCTGGGGGGCCCGGGGAGCAGCCCGTTTTGGGCCCTGGCCTGCAGGGGTGCCTACGGGAGTGTCTACGGGGCTGCATCCGCCCAGGGTGGTCCCAGTGGCCTTGCTGGGAGGGCTGCGGTGTCTCCAGGCTGGCCTCCGTCCTCAGCCCCCACGTGCACTAGCTGGAGCCCGTCTGGCCCCTGGCCGCTGTGTGCCCAGCTGACTGGGGTGGGGGGGGGGAGGACAGCGAGGGGGCCCAGGGGAGGCCAGCACCCCTGCCCTGGGAAGAGCTTCTAGGGCGGTGCGTTGGGACACAGGGAGTCTGAAAAGCAGCCAAGCCTCCTTCTCTACCAGGAAACACACTCTGCGGGGACGTTTAGGAGATGCCGCACCCATCAACTCGGGAAGATCACTTTCACTCTTCACTTACTGAGTGGATTTTGCCCAAATACTTCTCGGCAAAACCCCTCAAGTCTCCAGGATGTGCTCCCCACGACTGCTCTGCGGAGGGACCAGGGATGAACAGGGGCTCTGGGACCCTGGGCAGAGCTAGCCCCCCCGGGTGCCCCTGCAGGCGGGAAGCCTCAGGAGGTGCTGGCACCCCTCCCCCCACCCGTGCAGGCATCACGAGCAGGCCTGGCTGGAAGGGGCGGCAGGAAGCATCAGGAGCCCCTGCTCCGAGACAGACCCCTGCTGTGTACGAACTGCTGACCCTGGCCGTTGGGACCCACAGCTCAGCGTCACACGCACACCTGGTCATTCAGCCCCACGTTCACCATCGTCATTTCTCCGACCATCTCGATCCAGCTGGTGCCACAGGGGTTGTGCGAGTTGATGCCTCTGCGGAACCACACCTGGGAAGGTCAGAACCAAACACACCCCCTTGGAGGGCCGCTGAACGAGATTAATTTTTAAAGGTTCTGGAAGGACCAATGAGTAATTTGGTCCTCTGGTCTCTGGCTCATGGCCACAAATGAGCACAGCACATCACTGAGAGAGATGTCATCTGTGTCCCTCTTCCCCATACCTCCCGCTGCACCTCCTTCTGAGCGTGGCACTGTCCCACAGGGCTGAGGGTCACCTGCCCCCAGCCACACCTGTCCTAGCGGCTTCCTGTCTATTCTCTGGCAGAGGGCATTGCCCCTCCGGGAGACAAGGCTGCCTGAATCTTTCAAGAACCTTCTCTCTACCAGCTCAGCACCTCTTGGCACCAGGCAGAAGCAGCAGGTGCCCGCTGTTTCACTGTGCACAGAGCTGGGGGGTGGGACTTCTCCTGGGCGGCATCTGGTGGGGGGTGGCACGCACCACATCTCGAATGCAGACACTGACCCGTGAGCCTGACTAGAGACATCTCACCCCCATGGACCGCGGTGTAATCCTCATGCCCGACCCTTGGAAAATACCATTTTGTCTGGTCAAGTTTGCCCCTATGTAATGAACCACACAATTCCTGAGGTGGGATGGGGGGAGGTGACCGGTTAAATGAGAAACCCTAAAATCGCTTTTATAAAAAATTCTAGGATGTCTAAAACGTCTCCTTGACCCAAAGAAAGTGCACAAATATTTGTCTGAAGACTGAGCAAATTGCGGATATAAATAAAATTTCCTGCTCATTGAATTCATTGTTCTCAGAGTGGCTTAGTAAGTTGCGGTCTCTGGGAAGTGGATGCTTTGGGTGATCTGTACTTTCTCAGGCTGGGGGATGGCCTGAGGCTCAGGGACCTTCTGCATGGACACAGACTCAGATATGTGGGGGTTCTGCCCCCTTGGACAATGCTACCGATGCCTGGGAGGTGGGGTCGGAAACACCACAGAAGCAACCTGAAATCTCATTTCACTGGACTTGTCTCTGATGACATAAAAACGAGCACTGGATGGGATCAAAAGGATTCAAATGGCAGAGGGTTCCAGAAAGTTGGCACTGGACTATGTTGAAACGTTACAGCGTACTGAATGATAAATACAGCTGTTCTGCAGCCGGTATGGGGGCATGGGTGTATCGTGGAGCTCACCACGGCCTTCAACCCCAGAAAACGCACGCTGCTTGGCTGGATTTGTTCTAAAGGGTTTAGACCACACTAGCAAGAGTAACCACACAGCCCTCAACATTAGGTGAGCCCTCGATTCGATTCCCATATGGGCCAGTGATGCCTTTAAAAATAAAGGAAGAAAGAAAATAAAGAAATTAAACAGAGCCCTCGGCCCCAGCCCCCAGCAACCCTGTCTTACTTTCCGGTCCTTGGTGATGGCCCAGACCACGCTGACTCCCACGGAGACGTGCATGATCCCATTTTCAGATGTGGGAGGCTCCACTATGGACCAGGAACTTCCTACCCGGCCCCAGAAGAAAGAGCAGGCGGCCCTCATCAGCAAGAGCGGTGGGGAGAAGAGTGGGCATCCCCCTGCCTCTCCCTGTATGGGGCGTAGGGCTGCCCACCTTTGGGATTGTTCCTGTTGATTCCTTCCCGGACCAAGGCCTGCCCCTCCCAGAGCGTGACCCACAGGAGGTCGTGGGGCCCACAGCTGATCTGTACCGCCTCCCCTGGGGTGTCCATGAGGGACCACGATGAGCCTTCAGGGTTGGGGTGGCTGACATCCTCTCTGTACCACACCTGGGTGGCGGAGAAACCCACGGCAGGGTCAGGCGGGGCCCCGCCAGGGCTCCGGGTCAGGCTAACAGCCCAAGCCTGACTATGCTTGCACGAGTATGTGCGCAGGCCAGGCGTGGAGTCTCTGGGAGCCAGGGGGCCCTGACTGTCCAGACTCGCTCTCCCTGGCCCCACTGCCATCGGAATTCTCATGCCAGATTAGATGGCCCCCGACCGCTGCTAAAAAAAATGCCACCCGGGGTTTCGGCCATCCTGGCTTTGGAACATCTGCTTTCAAGAACCCCTTCCCCATTCACCTAGGGTCCCAGGGAGACCTCTGGCCCCATCCAGCCCCAGGGGTCTTGTGCCCCCTAGTGGCGATGCACTCTCAGTACACTGAATCTGGGGGGGGGGGGGCGGTCCCTGGTGGTGAACCGGGAAAACTCCTAAATCCCTTTCATAGGAATGTGTAAAATATCCACTTCTTTTTTCCTTTAACCTGGAGACAACGGGTGTAACAAAATATTTAAGACTGAGCCACCTGTTCATATTGTCCAAACTGTTTGGCTCTCTTCATCTGGAAGGGGCTTCACGGTGCCAAGTGGTCCAGGAGGGTGGGGACCCCTCCCAGGCTGTCTCCACACTGGGGACCACGGCCTCCCAGCCCTTACGCCTCTCCCTCACAGCCCACCCCTGGGCAGCCTCCATTCTGCTACCTGCTGGTTTGGGGGCCCCTCAGTCTCTCTAGCTTCTCCTGGAGCCCAGGGTCCTAGTCAGACCTTTATGGCCCTCAGGAGTGCAGCAGGGCTGTGGCTGACAGCCAGCACGGAGCGACCACAAGCGCTGCTCTCACGCCCCTGTTCTCTCTTCTCTCTGCATCCAGGTGCTCATGGACCCTCAACGGGGGCTCTGTCCCAGCCAGCTCCCCACCACCTTTCAGCATGGCTCAGAAAACAAACAACTGTGGGTTGAGCTATGCCCAGGCCAAACAAGAGTCCAGAGGTAAGTAAGCCTGATAAAAACCTACTGTGATTATTCCAAGGCCAACCAGAAAATCGTGGTGAACTTGTGGTAAAGGGTACAGACTGGACAAAGTCTGTTCTAAAACCACAGCTAAAGTGCTGAGTCACCTGCATGAAGGACCACCTATGTCACTACTGCCAGCGGGAGCTGGCCTTACTCCTTGGTTCATAAACTTCCTGAGAGAAGAATCTCCTCTTCTCTCTAAATATCCAGCCACCCAGCCTCTGACCTCCCCACCTACCCGTCTACCTACTCACCCATCTATCCACCCACCCACGCACCCACCTACCCATCATCCATCCACCTACCCACTCAGCCATCCATACAGCCATCTACTCTCCACACACCCATTTATCCACCTGTCCATTCACCTCTCCACATAACCACCTGACCCCCATTCACGATACTATTGGAGACTGCTGTGCGGGAAGCACCCGAAGGGAGTTGGCAGGGAACTCAGAATCTGAGGAGACAACACTGAGGACATCTGAGCTCAGGGTGGGCACTGATCAATGCTCTGGGGGCACAGAGAAGGGATGGGCCAGGGCCAGGCACGGGGTGGGAGGTCAGAAGCTTTGAGGAGGAGGAGGAGGACCCAAGTGGGTCCACAGAACCACAGGATTCACAGGAGGGGTTACTGTGGGGACCCTACTAACATGGCTCCTCGCCTGCTCAGGGAGGTCCCAACTGTAGGGACAGGCGGCGAGGAGCGGAGAAGGGCTCAGGGGCAGCCCCCGCCCCTAGCTTCCACCTTTGGCCCGGAAGGCCAGTTTGTCTCCTGCCTGCTCCTTCCGGTGGCTGGCCTCCCCCAGCCACCTCCCATCCTAGGACACAGGGGGACACGGGCCTTACCTTTCCCTGCAGAGACACGGCCCATACGGACAGGCGGCCCACAGGCTCGTCTGTGATTTCCCACCCCCCCACAGAGAGGTCATTGAAGGGGTCGGGCAGTTGCTCGGGGTCATCCTTCGAAGGGATCTGAAACGAGCAGGCATGTGGCAGAGGCGGTCACGACCCGTGGGCACCCGGGCCAGGAGATGGCAGTGTTCCCCTCCTGGTGGACACCCGAGTGCTGGGCCCCCCTCCAACACTCCCCGCTACCTTCCCCCAGCACGCTGCCCTCTGTTCTCCAGCTCAGCCCGCCCACAACTGCCTGACTCCACAGAGAAGCCAGCAAGCCAGCATCAGGACAGCGAGCTCCCGGCCCTGGGTCCCCTCTGCCCAGGCCTCCCTCTGTCGGCCACTAGGCCTGGGGCTGCTACCCCCGAGGGCCCACTGCTGCTCCAGTGTGGAAGGCAGACGTACAGGCAAGGTCTCGGCTCTGTGCTTTGCAGTGACCTGACTGCCGTGACCCTGTACCCCCACCTAGAGGGGGGCCGATCGCAGAACCTGGCCCTGGGTGTGAGCCGTTACCCTGTTCTCTGGGCGGCTGCTCCCAAGGCAAGGGGATGGCAGGCTGGACTAGCGGCCCCACCTCAAAGCAGGATCCCTCCAGAAAGGTCTGGCGAGGGCCCAAGGCCCTCCTCTCATTCAAGGCCACATAGGACCCCAATCCAGGCCTCACATCCCTGAACTGGGAGATTTCTGGGGTCACGGGAACAACCCAAGAGCCAGAGTGGCTCCTGTGGGGGGTGGGGGAGGAAGAAGGGCACAGACTGTGCCTCCGTCTGGGGCAGGAGAGCCTGGGGACCAGGGTCAGGTCAAGTTCTGTGCTGTCCCAGGCCACAGTCTAGTCCGGCTTCCTCTGTGGCCAACTCCCAGCCAAGAGCGCACTCAGCACCACAGTGTTCTTGGGACAGGAGGTGAGTCAAAGGCCAGGTCCCGGGGTGGCATGGTACGCCCTGCCCAGAGAGGGGTGGGCGGGGATGAGGGTCCCTCGGGACCCTCCCAACCGTGGGACTGCTGTCCAACCCTGCCCCCCGCCCCGGCCACACTCAGGCATCGACCTTGGCCCAGGCGTCCCGGGACTCGTATCTCCTGTACCGGATCCACCTGCGCCGCCGCACACAAGAATTCCACTTCTTGTCTCTCGTGTAGGTGGCGGGGAAGTCGATGGCGTACGTCCACCCCTGAAATACCAAGCAGGGGGTGGCTCTGTCAGGCTCCTGGGGAAGGAAGGAAACAGCTGGGGATGGGGTTGGGGGGAGCGGGGTAGAAGAGAGGGAGGGGGACAGTGGTAGGGCCCCGAGTGCCCAGCCCCTCGTATCCCGAGCAGGAACATGCAGGGCACCAGCTGAGGGTGGACGCTGGGGCACCGGGGACAGCACCGGGGGGCACGGGGTCCTTCCCCACAGGGGAGCCGCGGCAGGAATGGAATTCACCTACCCCTTTCTCGGTGGGTTCCCCTCCAAAATTCTCGTCCACGTACCAGTCCGACTCCCACACCCAGTGCGGCGAGGGCAGCGCCACCCCGTCCAGCGGCCGGTGCTGGAGCCCACTCACGTCACTCCACTGCCAGCGGTCGCTGGGCAGGAGCTTCTCACAGAAGCCGCCCACGGGGTTCCAGCGCTGAGGGCCGGGAAGCAGACACAAGGCCTTAGGCCTGCTGCCGGCCTGGGGTGGCGGGGACCTCTCCGTGACGAGCAGGACCCTGCCGGTAGGGCCCCCCTGCAGAGATCTCCAGGATGGGAAGTGAGCAGGGGGTCTGCCTCGAGCTCAGGGATCAGAGCCTCCCACGGCTCATCACCAAGCGCCAGCACGTCAGCAGCTCCCCAAAGGGCAAACAACCTGCCGTGGGACACAGGGCCCCGAGGGGCAGCCGGTAGGGGTCATGGCCCTGTCCCAGGCTCCAGGAAACTACCCGGAGCCCACCTTGTGCAGACCTGGCCAGCCTGCCTTGATAAGGACAGAACAGGGGGTCTGGCCCCGAAGGCCCTGGATGCTGGACAACTCAGATGTTAAGCAGAATGAAGGAAACGAATGTGGGGCTTGGCCACGAGCGTGGGGCAGGGCGATCTCCTTCCCGGCAGACCAACCAACTGAGCCGCCCAAACCCACGCGACTCCACCTGGTTCTCATAGGCCTCCTCCCGGCGGCGGATGGGGACGTCGCTGGCGCACACGTACACGTAGACCTGGTTGTCACAGGCGATGCCCCAGCAGCACTGCGTGGCCGCGCTGACGCGCTTGAACTCCAGCTGGCTGTCCTTGCAGGGCTCCCAGTACTGCCCAGCCGTGGAGAGTGTGTGCACCTTCCCGAAGAGATCCACCGCCCACAGCGCCGAGTTGGGCATGGCAGCGGGTAACCGAGGGAGAACGGGTGGCAGGAGGCCAAGGTCAGTGTGGGCAGCCAGTCCTGGCTTCCAGTCTAGGGCCCTTCTTCTTTTTTTTTTTTTTTTTTAATGTTTATTTATTTAGAGAGAGAAAGAGGGAGAGAGAGAATCTTGAGCAGGCTCCGTGCTGTCAGCACAGAGCCCAACACAGGGCTCGAACTCACGAACTGTGAGAGCATGACCTGAGCTGAAATCAAGAGCCTGAAGCTTTAACCAACTGAGCCACCCAGGTGCCCCCAGGACCCGTATTTGTTCTTTGTTCTTTCTTTCCCTCTAATTATGGGGATTATTTTCTTTTTTTTTTTTTTTTTTAATTTTTTTTTTCAACGTTTTATTTATTTTTGGGACAGAGAGAGACAGAGCATGAACGGGGGAGGGGCAGAGAGAGAGGGAGACACAGAATCGGAAACAGGCTCCAGGCTCCGAGCCATCAGCCCGACGCGGGGCTCGAACTCACGGACCGCGAGATCGTGACCTGGCTGAAGTCGGACGCTTAACCGACTGCGCCACCCAGGCGCCCTTATGGGGATTATTTTCAAACATACAGAAAATATACAGAGGAAAAAAAATGTAACATTCAAGTTATCTATTTCCCCAAATTTAACGAGTATTATCATTTGATCATATTTCCTCCACACCTTTCTTGTCTCTAAAAGAATAAGTGAAGGGGCGCCTGGGTTGCCCAGTCGGTTAAGTGTCGGACTTCGGCTCAGGTCATAATCTCACGGCTTGTGGGTTCGAGCCCCGCATCGGGCTCTGTGCTGACAGCTCAGAGCCTGGAGCCTGCTTCGGATTCTGTGTCTCCCTCTCTCTCTGCCCCTCCCTGCTTGTGCTCTCTTTCTCTCAAAAATAAATACACGTTTAATAATAATAATAAAAAAGAATAAGTGAAAAGTTACAGATTTAGTTCAGTCTTACGCCCATGGCTGCCTCCCCAGGAAGCCTCTGCCCCACGGTGGGCAGGTCCCCTCGTTTATGTGGGTCCCACAGTGACAATCCTATGTGGGGGTGGTGAAAGCATCCCCACAGCCACAGTCCTACGGGAGGCCTACGGCTGTGTGATGGGGATGTGAGGGTCCTGTCTACGACCCCCTGTGTGACCACCCTCTCCTGACCGAGCCCTCTCCATCTGCCATCCTCCACTCCTGCCGCCTTTTTCTGTCCTCTTTCTGCTCCGTAGGCGGTGGGCAAGGTGACTGGTAAGCACTGTGGCCACCCCCACGCCTCCAGGGCGGACCGTGCTGGTGCTCCTGGGGCCTGACTCCCCGAGCCTGGCTTCCGGTGACTCCCGGAGCCTGGCTTCCGGTAGGGAAAGCCTCCGACCAGGGCAGGGCCACAAGGTCTGGGATGACTGCAGGCCTGGGGAGTGGCAGCGGGAAGCTCGGCCTGACACCACCCCAAGGCCAGGAAGGAGGCAAGAGCTACTAGGAGACAGCATCCCACCCTCACGGGAGGCTGCTAGGCCAGGCTGTTCCGCTCCTGTCAGCACAACAGAGGCTGTGGGCGCTTCAGACAGCACAACTCGATGACACAGATGCAAAGCGTCTGAGAACAAGAGCATCTGCTACAGGCAAATAGGCTCTTTTGGAACAAAGCGTGTCTTACGAACACCAAGAAGAAAGTGCGGGCTGAGAAGGAAGAAGCCAAGGGATGAGGAAGAAGGGAAGCAGAAGGAACAAGAGGGGCGCCCGGGTGGCTCAGTCGGTTAAGCATCCTACTTGGGCTCAGATCATGATCCTGTGGTTTGAGAGTTCAAGCCCCGCGTCGGGTTGTGTGCTGACAGCTTGGAGCCTGGAGCCTGCTTCGGATTCTGGGTCTCCCTCTTTCTCTCTCTGCCCCTCCCCAGCTCTCTCTCAAAAATAAATAAATATTAAAAAAATAAAAAAATAAAAAAGAGGGAACAGGAGCCAAGCTTTATGAAACATCCCAGAATCCCGACCTTTCTGCCCTGGCACCAAGGCTCAGCCAAACGTATGGGCAGTCATGACACCAGCCTTCTGGAGCCATTTGAAAACTGGTATCTGTGTCCAGGTGGAAGAGCTGCAAGGCACCCCCTCTTGATCCCTGCCTGGCCCAGCCCGAGGGTCCACTACCTGCCTCTGGCATCTACGCTGTGACTAAAAGTGCAGCACAGAGCCACACCCTGGACCCCGACTGTTGGAATCTGGGTCCTGGCTCCATCACTTTCTGGCACCACCCAGAGTCGACTAACCTCTCCATGCCTCAGTTTCTTAATCTTGTAAAAGGCGGAAGGGAACACCGACCTACTTACAAAGTTGTTGTGAGATTTACGTGAAATCATACAGGTGTAGAGCCTGTAATAGATCATGCTCAGTACTCAGCCAGAACTCAATGGGCATTATTGGCATTGTTTTACTACTTGGCATTTGTGACCACAAACTCCGACTTATCTCCTATCTCATAGAAAACCGACAAAATCAAAGCCCTTTCTCTTCAACCTGAGCCTTTAGTCTCTTCATTTCCTTAGCACTTAACAGCGATCTGCACATAGTGGCTGTTCAACCAAAGTTTACGGATTATCACGGCCACCTACATCCGCTAGATTGCCATCTTCCTAGGCTAGGATGGAAATACTGCTTCAGGTAAGCCGAATGCCATCGATTACTTAAGGTTTAAAGTAAGGTCATAATAGGTGGCAAGGTTGGTGATAAAACTAAAGACCAGGAGTAGAAAAGATGGTGGGTGGAGGGGTGCTTACTGTCTAACGCGTTAAACTTGGCTGTGTGTCTGAATATCCTCATCATAAATTGTTGGGGGGAAAAGTAAGAATTTTGGAGGTGAAGGGAATTTGGTTCTTATGATGTCAGTTTAATATATAGCCACTCTTCAAAGCTATCTCTCAGCTGACAGTCCACATTATAAGAAACCAGTGAAGTCAGGCTACCTGTGGGTTGAGCTCAAAGAATAGTGACTTTGACTTGTATTTGATACACTTCCCTTCAGAGAAATGACTAAGCAGTAATTTCCACACAGACATAATTGAACCTTCCGGGCAGCTAACAAAAAACTCTGCTGCAGAGAAAGGACAGGAATGGGGGTTATGTTTGTAGACTCCCTTCAGAGTGGACACCCAGGCACCATCATTTTCCAGCCAAAGATGACAGCGGTGAATATCCTTGGCCAGCCTCACCCCCTTTCTGCTCTTGCCAGGATGCTACCCCAACTCCTCATATACCACTTCCTGGCTGTGAGGTAACCATGTAACCAATCCAGGGACACTGGGTCACTGGGTCAGAGGACTCTTGGAAGGAAAAGCAGGTTTGAGCATTAAGTCTCTTGATTCTGGGATCCTGGGACTCCTTTGTTTTGTAGGGGTAGAGAGAACACTATCCAAGAAAGCAAACTTCAGATTCACCAAGAACTTTTGCACAATGAATTCCAGTTGGACCTTCAGTCATTCCACTAAGAAGACCTGCTCACCACCCTCAGAGCCACCTGCCTTTCTGAACAGGTTTATTAATAGATCCCTTCCGAGGCCAAAAGGTCCCCAAGGGAAGGTGGGGGTGGGGGGAGTAGAAGGAGGGACACAAGGGACCAAGAGAGCTCTTGAAGCATCTATGTCCCTGACTCTGCCTTAGGACTCCTTCCTGAAAGGTTTCCTGTTGGTTATTCTATTACATCCTGTCACTCCCACCCTCTGTACAAACACAGGGAGTCTGGCTACTGAGGTTGCTTACTGCCAGCCACTTGCAGGGGCTGTTGGAAAGCGACAACAGGGTCCAAAGACGCGGGAGAAAATAGCAGGACATGCACGGTAGTGGAGTCCTTCCTGAAGCAGGGTCCACCGGTCGCACTGGCCAGGAGATGCCCTGAGCCTGCAGTTTCGGGATGAACCCCACCCCATTCCACTACCACCACCAACCCCGCCCCCCGGCCCCCCGCGATGATCGCGGGCAGGTCAGCCTTGGTTTCATTCGGCTGTATGCACTTAGGCGACAGGTGGGCCCCCTGTCCAGCCACCAGTAGCAGAGTCGGAGCACCCGGCCCTCACCATCTGCCCTTGCTAATCCCACGACAAGCTGATTTGCTCCTACCGCTGCCTACAGGAGGGACAGACGGTCTCTTTGCAGCTCGACCCCCTAAACCCGCAGGCTCCAGGAATCACTCCAGCGCAGAGACTGGGGTGGAAGCGTCAGCGGGTGTTCCGGAGGACGGCGACGGCGCCCGGCACGGTGTGCAGGAAGGCGCACCTGCACAACCTCTCCCACCCTTCGGGTGTCAGGGGCAAACGCAGCCGCGGGGGAGGAAGCGCCGCTGCCCTCCGCCGCCTCAACCTGTCCGGAGAGGCCGGGGTGCCCATCCCACCGGCTCGACCCGCCGCCGCACTCACCTGGGCTGGCGCCCGGCGGGCGGGGTGGCGGCGATCACTCCTCCGCTGCCGGGCTAGCGGGCCGGCCCTCCCCCGGCTGCCGGGAGAGCGGGCGGGCAGGAAGCGGCAGTCAGGCCCGCGCCCATTGGCCGGCCTCGCCGTGACGCAAGGCCGGGCGCACGCGATTGGCTGCGGCGCACCGCATCACAGGCCCGCCTGGGGGTCGCGCGCCCACCCACTTCCGGGGTCGCGGTGGAGTAGGTGAGGCGGCTGTCCGGTGCGACGAGGTTTCTGCGCGCTCCTGGGAGCGAACCGCGCAGACCCGCAGACCTCAGTCGCCCCCAGGACCCCCACCCCCACCGCCGCTCCCCGAGACCCCCGGCGCTCCCCAGGACCCGGTCCCTCGCTCTTTAGGACCCAGCCCGTCGTACCTCAGGCTCCCGCCCGCCGCCCCTGAGG
The DNA here is from genome assembly GCF_028749965.1 of Puma concolor. Taxonomy (NCBI): domain Eukaryota; kingdom Metazoa; phylum Chordata; class Mammalia; order Carnivora; family Felidae; genus Puma; species Puma concolor. Next base: position 5,932,777 of record NC_141682.1, read on the forward strand.
ACCTGCCTGCAGCCCCCCAGGACCCGGCCCGTCGCTCTTTAGGACCCGGCCGGTGGTACCTCAGACTCCGGCCCGCCTTCCCCAGGACCTGCCCGCCAGCCGCGCGTTCTCAGGACGTCAGGCGAGGAGGGGGCGGTCAGGAGGGGCCCTGGGGCGGGGGGTGGCACTGTGGTGACCCGAGGCGGCCGGAGAGCCGCGTGCCCGCCTGGGCCTGGGTCGTGGAGACCGGTGTCTAGGTGAAACGTCCCCTTGAGCACGCAGACCTGCTCAGGAGAAGTCCGCCAAACATACGATTTTGTGAGTCCGTGGTGTGGTAGCGGTAACAGGCCACTGCTTTGTTCAGACTCTGCTGTGGCCAGTGACAGAAAAGCCGGCTGCAGGTGTAGCCAACCTAGTAGCGGCTCCGATGTGAGCGCTGGCCGGGCGCCGGGCGCCGGTGGAGGCGGTGCGCAGGGCCCTCCTCTGGGCCGCTCAGCAGCCGGGAGGTATCCCTGCCGTTAGGACAGAGGTGAAAAACAAAACAAAAACAAAAAAGGAGCCGTGACTGATGAAAGGCCAAGCACAGCGCGACATACAGGCTGAAACCACATCCCTTGGACCTAGTTTCCCTCCCCTCTGATTCCTGCTCCTTTCGGAGGATGCACACCAGCTTTCTTCCTGCCGGTGATGGCTGGGGAAGCCCCACGGCCGCCAGCTCTAAAGGCGGAAAAGCCTTTGATTCATGCTGGATGGTTGTGTGGTCTGGCGTGTAACCTTCACCCTTGCTTAGTCTGGAGATGGGGGTTATTATGAACCGTATGCTTTGGTCCCCGTAAAATTCAGACCTTAAAGCCCTCATCCCCGGTGGGATGGTATTTGGGGATGAGGCCTTCGGGGGTGAAGAAGATAGCGCCGTTAGAAGAAGAGACACAGAAGAGTTCAGGCCCCTTCCCCTTGTGAGGACACCGTGAGAGGGTGGCACTGCAGGCCGGGAAGCAGGTTGTCACCAGACGCGAGATCTGCTGCTGCCTTGGTCGTGGACTTGCAGCTCCCAGAACTATGAGAAAGAAACGTTTGTTGTTTAAGCCCCCCACCTCCCCCCTGCCCAGTCTGTGGGATCTGTGCGATGGCAGCCGCAGCAGGAGCCTCGGTGAGACACGAGGTACGGCTGGGGGTTCCAGAGAGGAAAATTAGGGTCCTGTTAGCAGGAGGATGCGTGGCTGCTAGGCAGCTGAAACAGTAGTCTGGGTGTAGGGAGACTTGTGCTCTCTTCTGTCTGACCTTTTGGAGCCATTTCTCCTATCTGGCCTCAGTTTCCACATTGAGAGGCATTGCGCACTCTATGGGCCTTACAGAGCTCCTGTGCCATGACAGGGTCCAGTACCAGTTTTCCTGAGTTCAGGATCTGACACAGTGGACCTTCTGGGGACCCATATTGGCCCCTTCCCCCTCCAGCCCTTTCAGTCCTTTGCGGAGCTGTCTTCCCTTATGGCAGGAGACCGACTGCTAATCCTCGTTCCCGCATCTTCTCGATTTAACCTTCGTTTCCTGTGACTTCTCTATCCTGACCTTGCCCCTTCTCTCCCGTATCCTGGCTCCATCACTTTACCGTAGGAGTCACTGGACCTCTGAGCCTGTGTCCTTATCTGTAAAATGGGAATAACAGCACCTGTCTGTTTGGGTTGGAGGGAGGATGAAGTGAGAAGGTGCACGTAAAGGGCTTACGGTGGGGCCCGGCACCCAGCGGGCACTCACATGTTATTATTGTCGAAGTCTCTGCGTGTTTGGGTCTGAGGCACTTGGCCATTTGCATCATGTCTCGTGTCTTAGAGTTCCAGAAACACTTTACAAACAACACTGGGCTCGGCAGCATCCCAGATGATTGATGGAGGGCTCCTTTCAGGATGAGGACATGACTGTGTCTATCTCTGATATTTGGGACACCGTGATATGTTTGAGGGAGGGACTTTCTTACTCGTATTGGAATTTCCAGGGCTTAGTGATTGCCTAACACATAGTAGGTATTCAATTTTTATTAAAGGAATGAATATCCCTCCCCCAGTTACCCAGATAACATGTAAGTCATGCACTGAAAAATGTTGGAAGAGCCTGAGCAAAAAGGGCACAGATTAGCTAGAACGGGCCCGCACATGCCGTTCCTCAATCCATTTCGCCCCCCACCTGCACCAACAACGAATGTGGCTGCCTTGGCCCTTTCTTAACACGGCTTCCAGGAAGCTCCCTATGTGTTGAATGGGGGTGGTTAGGTTGTTCCTAGGATCCTTCTGATGCCATATCCTTTTGCGAACTACTGTTTGATTTTTCCTTTCTCTGTGGAAACTCATTTGCTTGGAGTAAGCTCTTAATCACAAGGGGTTCATGGTGCTTTAACTTTAATTCTGCTTATTGCCATCCCTCCTTTTGTAGAGCCAAGGAGTCAAATGTCCGGCACTGACCCCGGTATTCATAAGGCGGGACCCTGGGCAGCCTTCTCCCTGCTCAGCCAGCAGGACCCACACTGTACACAGCGCTTTCTTTGTATCTGCTAATTAAGTTAATTTCAACACTTTCGCTTTTCCTTGTGATCCTTACGATGCTAGAGGAAGCAGTTAAACATGTGGTGTTTCGTCCCGCTCTGACAGAGGAAAACTTGCAGAAACCATCTGTAGAAAAGGGCATGTCCTGATTCACATGTTTAAATGTAGGCAACCGTGCCTTAAAGTGAGGAAGTCATGTTTTTGTTTCTAAGAGGAAACCCACAGCACCTCTAAAATCTAAAACACAAGCAAACAAACAGTGAGCTCACCCTGGAAGCCAGTGTTAGTCACTGTCTCAGCTGTCTAATCTCCGCCTGGTTATATAGACTCAGGCAGACATGGCCGAGTCAAGCGTTCATTTGACAGCCGTCTTCGGAGTGCTTACTATGTGTTAGGTTAGTGCCAGCACTCTTGGGGATCCAAATTCGCCAAGAAACCTTTTCCCCCAGAGCTGAAAAGGTCCAGTGGGGGAGAGGGAACTACGTTAGAAGGCAGGAAGGACTATAAGCCATAGGGGTGTATTTGAATTGTGTATATAAAGGCAGTTAATTAAAGATAAGGTCAGTGGTAAAGTACAAGGGTTAGGAGTAGACAAAGAAAACTCGGGTTCATTTGCTTAAGATTAACTATGCTCCAGGAAGCAAAATAAGGCTTGGGCTCACACCTTTAAGACCAATAGGCATACGGGTCTCTGTTTTATCTCGTGGGCCAGAAGCTTCTCACGTAGGACTTACTTTGTACTTCCTTTATGCATCATTCTGCGCTGGACCATGTGATGGCTACTGGTTGACAGTTGTTTGAAGAACTTTTTTTTTTTTTTAATTTTTATTTTTAAGTAATCTCTACACCCAACTTGGGGCTCAAACTCACAACCCCAAGGTCTCGAGCTGCGTGCTGCACCATCTGAGCCAGCTGGGTGCCCCAGGAACTTCTGATGGCAGTAAACTCACACAGAATGTTCAAAACCAAACCATAATCTGTGTTACACTTGTACATAAAAGAAACCTACTGTATTTTTGAGTCCAGAAATATGTGTCAAATAAGCCACTTGTGCCTAAAATGCCTTTCATTGTGTTTTACAATCATCTACACAAATGGGGTTTATTATTAACCTTCCCTGGAGTGATGTTTCCTGTCTCAAACCCATCAGCTCTCTTTCCAGCACAGAAGTGGAGCTCTGCTGACTGCTGCCACAGGTGGGATCTGCTCTGGGTGGGGACTGACGACGCACCTCCCGGCCTCAGCTCCGCCCAGCTTTCCCAGGAGGGCAGTGCCCAAGGTTGGGGGCCACCCAGCCACCAGGTGTGAAAGCCAGACCCAGACCTGCTCTTCTGAGGCATTCTCATGTGCTTCTCTGTACCTCTCCAAGGGCCAGTAGTCCCTACTGGCTAGAAGTAGAATTATCTGCTGCTAACTGACTCCGAGAAGAAAAGCTTAAGAAAATTTTCAGACACTTAAAAAAAATTTTTTTTTAAATGTTTATTTATTTTCTGAGAGAGCAGGAGACACAGAATCCAAAGCAGGTTCCATGCTCCGAGCTGTCAGCACAGAGCCCAACATGGGGCTCAAACCCATGAATGGTGAGATCATGACCTGAGCCGAACTCAGATGCTTAATTGACTGTGCTACCCAGGTGCCCCCAGACATATTTTGAGAGTAAGGGGGATGCTCACTGGAGGAGATGCTAGGACAGGAGTCATAAACCTAGACATACGGCCACTCTAATTACAGATCTAATGTGAAAAACAGAACTTATTGAAGATCATACAAGAAAATATTAATGATCTTGATCTAAGGAAGGATTTCTACAAAAAAGATATAAAAAGCACCAACTGTAAAGGAAAATATTGATACATTCAACTACTCTCAAGTCAAGAACTTCCCTTTATCAAGACACCGTTAAAGGGGTCAAAAAGCATGTCCCAGAGCAGAAGGTATTTGCAAATGTGTAACCAACAGAGGGCTAGGATCCAGAATGTAGAAAGAACTCCTGCCAACCAGCAAGAAAAAGACAAACGTCTAAATTGGGAAAAGGTAAGGGACCTGAAAAGGCACTTAAAAGAGGAAATACAAACGGCTAATAAGCTTAGGAAAAAGTACTGAGCAGGGGAATACAAATTGAACCCACAAGGAGACGCCTACCACATAGGCCAGGTGGAAGTATAGGCTGGTGCCGTCACTGGGGAGGTCGGTCTGACATTGTCTAGCAAACCTGAAGATAGGGATGCCCTGTGGTCAGTAGTGCCTTTGCTAATACCCACACCAGCAGCACATACGAGAACGTTCTCAGCAGCACCGTTTCTCACGGCCCGCGGTATCCATCAGCAGTAGGACAGATAAATGAATGTGACATAGTCCTACAGTGGAATATCACTGGTAACAAAGAATGAATGAAGTACAGCCAGATGCAACAACGTGGATGAGTCTTGAACATATGGTGAATAAAAAAAAGCCAGACTCAGACCCAGAGGAGTACATACGATCTCTTTTATATGTGAAGTTCAGAAATCGGCAAGAATTTAATTATAATGTTTGAGGATATATGTTTATGGTAAAAATACAAAGATAAGCGGTTACCGTAACGTTACCATAAAAACCAGGATGTGGATGCCTTTGGAGCACCACAGGGACCTGCTGAGGCTTTCGGAATCCTGCCAGTGTTTCAGTTCTTGACCTGGGCCGTGGTTACACAAGTTTTGCTTTATGATAATGCACAACACATATGCCTCAGTCTTCTCTGTTATATTTTACAATATAAAGAGGTTTTTTTAAAAGGACGCACGGTAAAAGCAACTGTGCTAGCTTTATATGAATGAGATAACTTACCAGTGACAGCATCACGCGGGATGTTTTTAAATGTCATAGTTTGAACGGTCCAGAAAAAAAGACAAGATGATGTGCCCTGGAAATCTGTCCGAGAGCTCAAAGTGAGCCCTGGCATGATGGTGACACTGTGGTGATAGCAGCATGAAAAGAAGTTTGAGTCACCTCCAGAAAAGTAAGAGTAAAAAACATTTTAAAAAATATTTCTTACGTGCATCCGGGATTTGAAACGTGTACATAAAATCAAGTTAAGGGGTGCCTGGGTGGCTCAGTCTGTTAAGCGTCCAACTCTTGATTTCAGCTCAGGTTATGATCTCACTGTGGGATCAAGCCCCAAGTCAGGCTCCATGCTGGGATTCTCTCTTGTCCTCTCTCTCTGCCCCTCCCTGGCTTGTGCTCTTGGTCTCAAAGTAAATATCGACTTAAAAAAAAAAAAAAAGAAAAACAGCTTAATAAATGTTGTAAATTGACATCCATTTCATTTTTCTTCTCAAAAAGTTGAGCCCAAGTCAGCCACATCTTTTTTTTTTAATAGTTTATTTATTTATTTATTTAGAAGGGGGGAGGAGCAGAGAGAGACAGGGAGAGAGAGAATCCCAAGCAGGCTCTGCACTGTCAGTGCACAGCCCAACCCAGGGCTTGATTCCACGAACCGTGAGACCATGCCCTGAGTCAAGATCAAGAGTCAGGACACTTAACCGACTGAGCCATCCAGGCGCCCCCAGCTGCACCTTTTGTGGGAGCTTCCCTGGGGGAAAGAGCACAGTCTGTGTTGGGACAGTCCCGGTAGCTGTTACCGGCCCCATCGGACAGAGCGTGAAGGCATGGAGATCAAGTAATTTGCCAGCGTTCACGCAGCTAGTTCTCAGCATTCTTGGGCTGCAGAGAAAAAGTGGAAGGGAGTCTGCTGCAGTGGGTATCCTGTGCAACAGCAGGCTGGGAAGACAGGTTCAGCGAACAGCAGGAACAAGGCCCCCGAGAGCCCAGATCACCGTGCACGTCTTGCCGCAGCGACAGCCTGACAAGGGTGGGGACGTCGATACTGTTGGCCGTTGCCCCAGCGCCACCCGCCTCCATTGAGCTCTGGATCCTGGATGCTGGTGCCGCTGCCGCCACAGGTGGAATGCATTCCAGTCCGTCTGTCCTTTTTGTCACTCACACAGACCCAAAGTCCCAGGCTCAAGCATTCAGTTAGCCAGCACCAAAAAGTCCTTTGTCTGTGTCTTAGGGAGTTGGCTTTTGAGGGAGCAAGGATCACACCTTTTAGTGTCCCTATTGATTTCCAGATCTTCCAGGCAACAGAAGGGAATTCACACACTCAGCAGTCAAAAATTGTCACTTTTAGAGGCAATCAGTAGCAGGGCTCAGCCTGGTGCCCAGGACTACATGAATTTCCACTGTCCCTTCTGTGTTGCTTTGGACCCAGGGGTTGAGACAGGTGGAAAACACCACTCACCAGCAGCAGTGTCCTCACCCCCTTGTGCAGCTGCTGGCATCGGATCCCAGGTGAACAGAAGGCTCTCCCGGCTGTGCTGGAGTGGGGGCTGCAGGTGGGAACCTGCCGAGGTCACCCACACGAGTCAGTTCCAACAGCATCTTCAGTGACTTTCAAGCCTGTTTACCGGCTTGGACAATGTGGGTACAGGTACAAAAAGAAACACTCCAGGGGCCCCTGGGTGTCTCATTCAGTTAAGCATCTGACTTTGGCTCAGGTCATGATCTCACACTTCGTGGGTTTGAGCCCCACATCGGGCTCTGTGCTGACAGCTCGGAGCCTGGAGCCTGCTTCAGATTCTGTGTCTCCGTCTCTCTCTGCCCCTCCCCTGCTCATGCTCTCTCTCTAAGAAATAAATAAACATTTAAAACTTTTTTTAAAAAAGAAATACTCTAGGCTCCTGCTCTAAAGAACCTGTAGTCTAATCTTGTAAAACATCAGCTGTATGTTACTGCTGCCTTTAATGTAAGATCCTTAATACAGAATTCCTGAATTCCTCTCTCTGGTCCCCTATTGTATTTTCAAGTATATGTTTTAAGGGTGAAGTGATCTATGATCTCTTCCCAGTTTATATTTTGCAGTTATTGTCACTCTTTATTCCTAAAAGATGAAGATCGTCAGTTAAACGAAGCTTTAGAGTGTGAACTTTGGGTTGTTTGACAAGCTCCTTCGCTGCCTGGCATAGTTCTTCAGGCATTGTAAGTGCTCAGTACATGCTGGAGAGTGGTTGGGGGTGGGGCAGGTAGTGGAAGTGATTTGGAGAAATGAGAGAGAACGAGAATGAATTTGATTTAGGTATGGAGGGGCCTCCATAAGGCACCTGGTATGTCTCCTGAAATGAAATCAAGAACAATTTTATAAAGGGAGATTTCTCCAGAAACCACGAAGGACCAGGGAAGAGACCGGAGCAGGGCAGGATCCCGGACCAGGGCCTCTGGACAGCCAAAAAGGAAGGCAAGCTGGCCCTGAAACCATGCGTGACGTCTCAGCCCGGGTGGAAAGGAGTGAGGTGGACAGTTGTGTGCCTGAGACAGGCCGCTGTAAGGGCCCAGAGCTCTGTCTTTCCGTGACCAAGCATGACCCTGGGGCCTGGGGAGGTCACACTGCCCAGAGCCAGTGGGGATTCACCCCTCAGGCACTTGGCCCCAGGGCCTGTGTTCTTCATCCCTGCTCTCTACTGCCTCTCAGCAGTTTTCGGACTTCTCTCCTGGGGAGGCATCTTAGAGTCCTGGGGAAAGGAGTGAGGACGTGAGTCCATCGCACGGTGGGAACGTCAAGTGCAACAACTCAGGACCAGCAGGGAGGCAGGGTGGCCGGAGCCCAGGGAGACGGGAGGCTGAGTAACAGTGAGCTGGGGGAGCCTAGGAGGAGAGGGCCTTTGGGGTTATGGCGCGGCCAGGCGCTTGCGATGAAACACCTCTGGAAGGTTACCATGAGGCGAGGGTTGTAAGTGCAGCAGACCGGTGATAGATTCTGTCTCACGTCCACTGCTTTCATTAAGTAGGTGTGGCAGACAGACCCCAGAGTGGCCGTCTGACCTCTGCCCCCTCTAGAGTCCCCCGTTCCCCCCCCCCCACCACCTTGAATGTGGGCTGGCCTGTGACTCTTCTGGCTAGTAGAATACCTTGTAGATGTGGGGATTGGCAGATGGGATTAAAGTCCCAAGTCAGTTGATTTTGAGTGAATTGGAAAGGAGATTATCCTGAGTGAGCTTGGGTTAATTAGATAAAAGCCTTTTTAAGAGGGACTTGGTCTTTTCTGAGGCTAGAAACTCTCTCCTGCTGCCCTTGCAGATGCAAACAGCCATGTTGTGAGTGACCTCTGGGGAGGGCCGCGTGCCAGCGGACCTCAGGCAGCCTTTAGGGTCTGAGGGCGGCCAACAGCCAGCAAGAAGCCGGGTCTCTCAGGGGCGCCTGGGTGGCTCAGCAGGTTAAGCATCCGACTTCAGCTCAGGTATGATCTCAGGGTTCGTGAGTTCAAGTCCCGGGTTGGGCTCTGTGCTGACAGTTCAGAGCCTGGAGCCTGCTTTGGATTCTGTGTGTCTCTGCCCCTCCCCTTCTCGTGTCTTGTCTCTCTCTCGCTCAAAAGTAAATGAACATTAAAAAATAAAGAAGAAGTTGGGGTCCTCAGTCACCAGCTGCAAGGAAATGAATCTAGCTAACAGTTTGAGTGGGCCGGGCAATGAATTCTTCCCCTCAGCTTTGAGGGGAGGATACAGCCTGGTGACACCTTGGTTGCGGGCTTGTGAGACCCTGAGCGGAAGACCCGGCTGAGCCCGTCCCGAGCTCCTGACCAGGACACCGTGAGATGATAAGTGTGTGTTGTTTTCAGCGGCTAAATCTGTGGTGCTTTGTCGTGTAGCATAGCACACGAGTACAGTAGGAGATTCTTAACATTACATATATGTGTGTGTTGTTTTCCCCCTGATTGTAAAGCAACCCTTGCTACTCGTTTCTGTCAGTGTAAGTAGAAACAGGTAAATGCTGGGGACCGAGGAACAAAGCCCCAGAAAAAGCAGGAAACATTGGTGCTGGTGACTATTCACGAGAAAGGGCAGGTGCGTGCCCCAGAGCTCGCTCACAAAAGCCGGCAGTGAGCAGGCTTCGCAGAGTGCTCGTGGGGAGGTAATCCATCACCCGAGTGCCCTGAAGACATCACGTGAGGATTTGATCCTTCGTTTCTGGACAGTAAAATTTCTAGGGGCCTTGCTAATTTTTTTTTTTTTTAATTTTTTTTTTTTTTCAAAGTTTATTTATTTTTGGGACAGAGGGAGACAGAGCATGAACGGGGGAGGGGCAGAGAGAGAGGGAGACACAGAATCGGAAACAGGCTCCAGGTTCTGAGCCATCAGCCCAGAGCCTGACGCGGGGCTCGAACTCACGGAGCGTGAGATCGTGACCTGGCTGAAGTCGGACTCTTAACCGACTGCGCCACCCAGGCGCCCCGGGCCTTGCTAATTTTAATACGATGCAAATAAGGCAAACGTAAATTGTTAATAATGCTAACAGATGAAGTCACTATTTTGTAGTGACAGGATTAGCTTAATGAATCATAAAAAGCCAAAGGTGGGTTTTGGAATACCACCCAGCAAGACTTTAAGAATGCATTGTTTTGGGGCGCGTGGGCGGCTCAGTCAGTTGAGTGTCTGACTCTTGATTTTGGCTCAGGTCATGATCTCGCAGTTCATTGGTTCGAGCCCCACATCGGGCTCTGTGCTGGCTGCTGATAACCTGCTTGGGATTCTCTCCCTCTCCCTCTCCCTCTCCCTCTCCCTCTCCTTCTCCTTCTCCCTCTCCCTCTCCTACTCACACTCTCTCTAAAAATAAATTTAAAAAAAAGTGGGGGGGGGGGACACCTGGGTGGCTTAGTCAGTTGAGCATCTGACTCTTAATTTTTGATTTTGGCTCAGGTCATGATCCCAAGGGTCATGGGATCAAGCCTCGCATTGGGCTTTGCTCTGAGCATAAGATTCTCTCTAAAAAAATAATAATTAAAAATAAAATAAAAATGCATTGTTTTAGGGGAGACATAAGGTTACAAAGGACTAAAACCCATGTGAAGGGTGTGGGTTATCTGAATCTGGCTAACACAACAAATGACATTTCTATAAAGCAACTTTAGCTGATGGCCTAGTTCCAGCCCTCGACAAGAATCCATCTGTAACCAAAATGCCTTAACTCAGCTGGTTTGAGATGGAATTGTTTTTCTCTGGGGCCTTTAACCCTGGTAAGATATCAAAATAAATATAGCTGTAACCCTAGAATGATATTTTTTTTTAAAAATAAAGGAAATCATGAAGATGATATTGATGATTTTTTATTTGTTTTGAAATTGAAATTCAAATATAAATTTGAAGTTTATTATTTATTGATTTTTTAAAGGTTTATTTTTTATTTATTTTGAAAGAGAGCACGCGCGTGCAAGTAGGGGAGGGGCAGAGAGAGAGAGAGAGAGAGAGAGAGAGAGAATCCCAAGCAGGCTCTACGCTGCCAGCCTAGAGCCCGATGTGGGGCTCGAACTCCTGAACCATGAGATCATGACCTGAGTGGAGATAAGAGACGCTTAACCAACCGAGCCATCCAGGCACCCTTGTAATTGCTTTTTAGATATAGAAAAAAAGAGAAAGATTTGTAAAATTTCATTCATAAGAGCTTAAAATTGAGCATTAAAAGTACAGGGGGTGTGGGTGTCGTCTCGTGCCAGGCGCTCTGGGACAGGAACCTCGTCAACAAGGGAAGGGATCTAGGTTCCGGAATCTGAGTGTGGAGCCTGGCCTTCCAACACACAGGGACGTTTATTCTCTTGTAGTAAGAGGATGGAGATCAATCACAGGCATCTCCGTGGAGATGCAAAGATCTCCAAGTGAAAAAAGCAAATTGCACAACAAAACATTGAGTGTCCACGAGAGGGAAAAGTCAACCCTAGTGAATCACATATGCGTGTAACTAGTGGGAAGGGAAGGGATGATGAGATTCGCCCTAAGCCCTCCATGTGATGCCTGTGGGGGCAGAGGGACTGTCCTTTTCTTCACCTGATGTCAGTGCTTGATGTGCAGATGCCCATGCAGGGTCCCGGGTAGCACCTGGTGCTCAGGGCCAGTGGCCACATTCTGCTGCTGGACGCTCCCCCGGTGCCGCACGCCGCCTCAGTCACCTCTCACAAAAACCTGATGAAGTCGTTATTACCCCATTTTACAGGTGAGGAAGCTGAGTCATAGGTGGGCTCCTAGTTAGTAGGTCAAGGAAATGGAGGCCTAGAATCCGGACCGCTTGACTGCCCGGAGCCTGTGTGCTCAATCAGAAAACCGCAGGAGAGCGCCCTGCCTCCCTGATTCTCTAGCTGGGGAGGACGACCCATAGGAAACAATACCAGTCAGCTCAGGTTCCCAGGAAAACATGCCAAATGGGTGAAGTGGGGGCTCGGAGTAGGGAGGAAAGACCCCATGTGGGGAGTGCTTCCCACAGGGCCATGAGGTCTCGGACGATACACCGAAGAGCTGGGGTTTTATGCTGCAGGTGGTGGGGAGCCATTGAAGGTTTTAAGTAAGGGGAGCTATTACATGCTGCTGAGCACAGTGGCTCCCAAGGGTGATTCTTCTGTGCTTGGTATGAGGGGTGCAGAGGCAGTAGAGGCCGGGACACCCTAGGGAGGCTTCCAGGTGACAGAGGCCAGGACCAGTAACCATGAGCTGGACAAGAAGGTTGTGTAGCCTTTGTGTGTGTGTGTAGACAGAGAGTGAGCAGGGGAGGGGCAGAGAGAGAAGGAAAGAGAGAGGGAGAGAGAGAATCCATGCAGGCTCCACACTGCACTCTGTCTGTACAGAGCCTGATGTGGGGCTCGAGCTCACCAACCGTGATATCATGACCTGAGCCAAAATCAAGAATCGGATGCTTAACCGACCAGGCCACCCAGATGCCCCAGGTTATGTAGCCTTTAAAAGAAAGACCTCACAATTACATCTCAGGCTGGGGGTTTTTGTTTTTATAAAAAGGACAGGCTGTAGGTCCTTGTTCGTATACATAGGCGTACAGGAAGGGGACGTGTCTGTTCCGCAGGCGGCTTCTCTGACACCAGAGAAGACCAAAGGTTGCATTATAGAACGTGCCAAAGGCCAAAAATTATTCTACAATATCCAGTTTTGCTCACTCTAGTGATGTGAACTTCAGATTAGAGCTCAGATTGGAAAAAGGATTCTTTAGGCGATGTGGTATGTGGCCAGCAGCGAGGAGCTGGTCCGCATGTCACACGCCTATTATGACCTCTGACCCGCAGTGGCCAGCTGAAGTGCTGATAGCACGGGCGGGACGTGCCCTGGGCGGAGTGGACCCTGTCTGCTCCTCCCACCAGCCCTTGCTTTTCTGGATCCCGACACCGGCTTTTGCACAGCCCCCGGGCACCCCCTTTCACTTAGGTCTACACTGGATCCCCAGAAGGAATTTGACCAAGGAAAGTCAGGAAAATAACCCACAGGAAGGAAGCAATGACGGTCTCATGTGAAGGGCGCTCAGTTCCTGGAATTTAAAGGGGGCCACTCTTGCCAGATGGATATGGCTACAATCCTTGCTCCACCTGTCCCTACTGACACTTTGCAGGACACAGGACAAAACCAGACCCTGGCCGTTTGTCTTTGGCGTCTGTCACATTTGGTCCTTACCTGGCCAGCCCTACAGTTCCTACCTCTCCTAAGTCATGGATTTGATCAAAGATGCCCTTGGCAGTGGTATTAGATGGGCTTCGTCCTACCTCCCAGAGGCAAAATCTGGTGGGTGGCACCTCCAGCCTCTCCCTAATGGCGGGACTCCATTCTCAGAACCTGAGAATCTTGGAACAGGGCAGGATTGTGAGACTGCATTCTGTCCCCCACGCGGTTCCTCCCGGGCTTCCCTGCCCCACGATGGCTCCTCCCCCGTGGCCTTCTCCATGACTGCTTCATGTCAGCCACTGCCTGTCTTCTGCTGGAGCACAAGGGGGCTGTCTCCGGCCCCGTCCTCAGGTTCCCTCCCCACGCCCAGGGGCAGCTCGCTGAAGCTAGCCATGACCACGGTGCAAGCGGCAGGTAGGGGCCACTGGACAGGGCGGGCTGGCCAGAGGAGAGGGTGGAGGGGCTGGAGGAGGAGAGGGGATGAGGATGGGCGGGTCTTTGCAGCAGAGGTGGCCCCTCTCCTTGGGGACCCCCGCCCGCTCAGCCCTCCCAGGCCTCCTGGTTTCACAGAGCTCCTTACCGACACAATGTCAAAGCCTTGGTCCCTTCTGCTTTCCTCTGTGACCTGCAGGAGAAGCAAGCTCTGGGTGTCACTGGCAAAACAGAATAAGGACAGAGAAGGGAGGCCAGAACCCTCGGAGGCCCTGCAGGGGGCTGTAAAACTCACCGGCTGGGGCAGCTTATGGAGGTCCCCCCGACCTAACAAGGTGGCCTGTCATCTCCACTTGGAAATGGCCATTTGCTTCCCCCCAGCCAAAGAAGATACCCAGTTGTCATAAATTCAGTGCTCTGGTAAATGGTAACAAGCTTACCTTGGTTTCTCTTTACTATCGCAAATTAAACAGTGACAGATGTCAAAGGGAAATCCCTTCTGTAAATCTGAATAATTGTGATTGACCTCTGGGAGAGGGTAGAAGAGTCTGGGAGGTACACTGTTTTCCCTGAATGATGCCCTGTAATCACACTGCGTGAGATCCCAAAAGGCATGAATCTTCTTCATGGACGTCTTCCCTGTGTTCTGGGCACTCTTGACTTTTTAAAACCAGGAATGTCTTTCTGGAATGATCCAGACCTATTCCTAGCCTGAAGGGGGACGCACTTCATGGCCTATGGGCCAGAGTGCAGATCCGGAGGCAGGGGGATCTGGTTTGAATCATTACTGGGCACATGATCTTGACAAGTGACCTTAAGGTCAACAGTTAATGGAGCACCTACTGTTCCAGGCACTGGAGATACAGGGATAAGACACTATCCTGGGGTGGGGGGGGGTGGGGTTCTGTGGGCCCGACTTAGTGGAGAGATTGGCTCTTTCCTTATATGTAAACTGAGAGTAATAAAATCTGAGGATCGTGGCCCTGACGTGGGTAACATGAATCACAACCTAGCACCCGGCACAGAACAACGTGACAAAGGTTGGGTTTCTCCCTGTGAGTCCTGTTGAGAAATGGGGATTCTATCATTGTGGAAGGTGATGAGGTAAACGTGGCCCCCACAGAGGAGCCATTGTAGTAGTTCTGGAAGAATGCTTGAAGTCTTAGTCTAAGAAAGCCTGGCTTACGAAGGCTAAGTGACCAGTTTAGGCTTGAGAGCTGTTCTCTGTGTGGAAATCTGGGTGGGCACTAGCTGTTCCAGCCTCAGCCCACTTCCTCGTGTGCCGCCCTCAACATCCAAACTTGGCTGCCGTTTTCTTGGGACTTTCCCCTACCCCCAACCAAGAAGACCTGGGCGGGGCTTAGTCAGTTAACCATCCGACTTCACCTGAGGTCATGATCTTGTGGTTTGTGGGTTCGAGCCCCGCATCAGGCTCTGTGCTGACAGCTCGGAGCCTGGAGCCTGCTTCCGATTCTGTGTCTCCCTCTCTCTCTGCCTCTCCCCCACTTATGCTCTGTCTCTGTCTCTCTCTCAAAAATAAATAAACATAAAAAAAAAAACCGTTTGTAAAAGCACTCTGAACATGGTGGCGATAAAAGGCGTTAAATCAGTTTTGCATGTGGTCACCACAGATGGGTCTGACTTCCGAGTTTTCTCCTGTTACTGGTCTAGCCCATCAGTTATAGCCATTAATACTGAACTGCTTTTCAGGGGTATTGAGAACAGCTACTTGGAAATTTATTTAGCTAGAGACCTGCTCTCCAGAATTTGCTCTTTGTTCTTATGAGAATTGCTAGAAAATGTTGACCCAAAGACATTTCCTGTTTCAGTGTATGAATGTGTTCTCTCAGGTCCGCCTATGGAGCGAGGGCCACCTCTTAGAGAAGGAAGGGTGTAGTATGGATTTAAATCTATGGATACATGTCACTTGTGATGAGATTTACTGTGTGACCCAGCAAGAAATTGTCATCTGTGTTGCATAGAATCACGTGCTTAATTTATAAAATATTTAGAAATATTTGCCTACCAGAATTGTAAGGCTTATCACAGGCTTACCAGAAAACTTAAAACTCAGTGTTTATCTAAGATAAACATTTAGCAAATATTTGGTGAGAGCCTTCTCTGAGCCAGGCACTTGTAATTGGTTACAGCCTTGGGTTTTGAAATGATATTTGCTGCTGCTGCTTTTTTTTTTTTTTTTTTATACCACAATCCCAGCCATGTGAGATGCTAGTTTCCTGAATGTGCAAGACACTCACGTGATGGGTTATCAGCACTTTTCAAAGTCTGCGAAAAAGGGCATGATCCTTGTTTTGGTTTCCTCTGGGTACAGCTGGGGAGAGTCCTCGGTGACTATCAAGGTCTGGAGGACGGCGGCACCTCCCCGGCCCGACCGGGTCCCCTGCAGAGCGCTCCTGGTTAAGACGTGTACACATAGCAGTTAAGTGAGCAGTTACTTTTATGGAAATGGCAATACTAAAGAATTTTTTTCGACGTACACACATGGACGTGCCGGATTTCAGCCATCTGTAAGATGGGCACAGAGGAAGTGACGTTCCAAGTCTTCTTGCACAGGAACGTATTCGTGTTAACATCAGCGGCCGCTGGCTTTTCTTGTGCACTTTGCACGAGAGCTGTGCACAGTGATCGTTAGTGGCCTGAGTGCTGATGTGGGCTTGGCGACCTTGGAAAAGTTATGGGACCTCTCTGTGCCTTGGTTTTCTCATCAAGCAGTTGGGGGCTGTCCAAGTCTACTTCATGGGATGGCCCCGAGGATGAACTGAGATATCAACTGTGTTGTAGGTGTTTAAAAATTCAACCAAGTGGGGCTCCTGGGTGGCTCAGTCAGTTAAGCATCCGACTCTTCACTTCGGCTCAGGTCATGATCTCACGGTGGTGGGATCAAGCCCCACATTGGGCTGTGCCGTGGACGTGGAGCCTGCTAGGGATTCTCCCTCCCTCTCTGTGTTTCTCTGCCCCTCCCCCATGTGCTTATACACACTCTCTCTCTCTCTCTCAGAAAAAAAAAAAAAACAAAAACCTGAGTATATGTAAAGATCAATTTGACTTTATTTTGTGACTTGTGAGTCGGGCAGCATCCCATCCGGCACATAGAAGGGAGCTCGGGAGGGGCACCCAGGTGGCTCAGTTGGTTAAGCGACCAACCTCGGCTCAGGTCATGATCTCACAGTTCGTGAGTTTGAGCCCCGCATCCAGCTCACTGCTGTTGGCACAGAGCCCACTTCAGATCCTCTGTCCCCCTTTCTCTCTGCCCCTCTTTTTCCCTCTCAAAAATAAAATAAAGCATTAAAGAAATAGGGCCCCCGGGTGGCTCAGTCGATTAAGTGTCCGACTTCAGCTCAGGTCATGATCTCATGGCTCGTGGGTTCGAGCCCCACGTCAGGCTCTGTGCTGACAGCTCGGAGCCCAGAGCCTGCTTCGGGTTCTGTGTCTCCCTCTCTCTCTGCCCGTCCCTTGCTCGTGCTAAACATTACAATTTTTAAAAAACATTAAAAAATAAAAAAGGAGCTCGGGAGAACCTGCACAAAATGGGAGACTTTTACAGGCAGAGGGGGAAAGGCAGGGAGGGAGTGGGTTACCTCCCCTTTGGGGGATAGAAGGATTCTGCCACGTGGATCACCTCACTGCTGCCGACCAGGATGTTCCAGATTGACTGGTTTAAAACCACTCCTGCCAAGGGTTGAAACTGCAGTTTGGCTAGGTAGTTAAGTCTTGGTTTGCTGACATGGGGCTGAGCACAAGTGACTCCGTTTGGGGCCTTTTTACCGGGTTTTTGTCACATAGTTTATTCCTGGTCTCCCTTTGAAGTCAGCATCTCTGACCTCGGTCAGCTCTTCCACTGCCTTGCGGTCAGACCCTGATTCCGTAGCCTGGCCGCACACCCATTCTCCTCAGTGACTTCCCTACTTTCTCTTCTCTCCTGGAACCCCAACACCCCTCCCCTATCCTCGGTCTCACTGCTGCCCTTGCTTCCTGTGTCATACGAAAACAGAAGCAGGCAGAAGACAGCACCCGCCTTCGTCCACCTGCACGGGCACCCGCGCGCTCTACCTTCTCCCGTTCCTGTGGGTGACTCTGGGATCCCAGCAGGGGCTGCGCCGCCATCTACCGGGCACTGGACCCCAGCTCCTTCCGCCGCCCCCCCTCTTTCTCCCACATCCTCCCTCTTCCTACTTTACACACATGCTGTTACTTTCCTTCCGCCCAGAACACAAGCAAACACACCAAGCTGGTCCTTCTGGTCCCACAGCTAACTCTGACCCCCGTCCGGGCTCTGCTCACCTCCCGGACGTGCCCACTCCAAACACCGCTGGGCCACCTTGCCCATCTCACCCCCGTGGCCTTGACCCTGCTCATTTCCCCCCTGTGGCACTCCCCATTTTCTAACACTGCCCCCACCCCATTGGAGTGTAGCCCACAAGGCAGGATGCTGCCAGTTGTGTGGCATCCTGGGCAGGGTGTGTGCTCCATGAATACTTGAGGAGTGGGTGATCGGCCGTCAGCCACTACGATCGTCTCAGATCTTTATCACAAGGCTAATGCTTTACAGTTACTTTCCTGCCTCGCCTTTCTTTGGTTTGGTGTTTCTTCGGGATTTGCGTGCACAAGTCAGCCTGTGCGAGCCTGCAGACGGCTTTGTCTGATTCACATCCGTGTTCGGGCGATACTGTCGCCTGAGCCAGAAACCTGAGCATCACGAGTGTTCCACAACCATCCAGGAGGTGACCAAAGCTCAATGGGCTCTTGACCTCTCTCACACCTTTCCTGGTCCCTAGGGCCAAGTCAGCGCTGGCATTCTAGACGGGACTTCTGCCCTCGTACTCTTGGGGCACCCAGGGCTCTTGGGCCCCTCTAACCCTCTCACTGCACTGCCATTGTGAGTTTACTGGCTGGCTCCCTACCAGACTGCTCCTCCTGTGTGTCCCTGGCCTGTCATCTTTGCCCCTCCCCCCACCCCCAGGCCTTTTGTGGCCTGTGGGATAACAGGTCACACTCAACTTGCTCAAGAATTAAGGAGCAGGACCTGTTTTGTGTCTGTGAGCAATGTTTACCAGAGTAATGTTGGGAAATCCCAAGCCACATCCTCTCATTCACGAATATGGATTTCCAAGCTGGGGGTGGGGGGGGGGAGGAGGAATCAATTATTGGAGGAAAAGGGAGCCAGAGGCTAAGGATTTTGTGGAGTTTGATTAGCAAACAAAGGCACGTGAGGAAGGGAGAATTAACCGGGGAAATTGAAGGGACATCTGCCAGGGACATCTGCCGATTTACTTGCAGTCCAATGAGAAATGACCTCACCAGCTACCTGCTACTACATTGGCACTGTTGGGTATTGGGGAAGGACGGGGGACCCCATATGGGTGTGCACAGCTGACAGAGTGTTAGCAGGCTTGACCTAAGCCCACGTTTCACTGGTCGATGAGGTTGGGGATGCACCCCTGTTTTTCCCTGGTGGGGGCTCTTGTCCTGTGGAGCCGTTTCTCCCACAGGCCAGGACCTCTGCTGGCCCCAGAGCCCTGGCCCCTCTGCAGTCTCTTTTCTTGACCTGGCCCTCCCTGGATGCTAGCCAGACCCATCCCTCGTTCCGCCCCACAGGATGCTGGGATGATGGTGACCGGTTCAGGAGATAAAAGGTGGGGATGGGCTTTGAGGAGTCACACTTGTGACAGAGAAGATGGTCTCTTCGGAGAAATTCAAAATAGGCCGGGGTCTCGGCAGTCCTTTGTCCTCGCGCTGGATCAAACTGCAGGTCACGTAAAAGAGGCTGGGAAACACCAAATGCTACAGAAGGCCCTGGAAAGGCCTAGAGGAGCTACAAATTCAGATCTTTATTTTTAAAGTTTTTTACAAACCCATTAAGCATTAGCAGGTGACGGGGAAAATGCTTCTTTGAGGGAACCCAACCGAGTGGTTGGTCTTTGCGCCAAGTTTAGGCCACTCCCCTTGTCTGAGCCTCTGTCCCCGGCCCGGGCCCGTAAACCAGGGCTAATAAGTACCTCTCGGGTTGCTGTGCCGATGAGTGAAACCGAGGAACAACCGGAACAGTGCTTGTCACGTAGGAGGTGCTCAATAGCTAGGGTTTTGTCCCCAAATGGGGAGTTATTTGTAATCAGTGGCTGCAACTCCTAGAAATGATCTAATTTGTCAAGACGAAAATCGAGGGAATGAGCATCAGCCGAGCGCGAGCAGCCAACGCTGAGATGCGCGCCCTGCTTCTTCCCGCAGGGGTTTGTACTTCCATGACCCCGGCAGCGGCCCTGATTGAGATCCGGGGTCACTCGGAACGCGGAGCCCCTCCCCCCCGCTCCTTTGCCCAGGATAGATAACAGCCGGGGGACTCGCCCATCCTGGACCCTCCTCCAGGCCGCCCCGGGTCCCTGCCCTTCCCCGTGGTGAGTGGGCTCGGGCCATCGGATCTCCCGCCTACCACGGGGGTCTCCGCTAGGAGATGGGTGGGGCCGACCCCGGCTCTGGAAGGGGCGGGGTCCGCGGGCCATAAAAGTCGCGACCCAAGTGCGGCACCTCCCCCCAGCCCCCTGTGCGGGAGGCAGTCTCCTCGCGGTGGGAGGTCTGGGGGCCGCGGAAGCGGCGCAGGGCAGAGCGCTGGGTCAAGGCGGCAGGCGGCCTAGCGGGGGGCCCGGGGCGGGCGCGGCCCCTTTAAGACGCCGCGTCGGCCCCGCCCCGCGCCGCACCCCCCGCCGGGAGCTGCGCCACGTGACCCGGGTCTTGTGACTGGCCGGGGGGGAGGCGCGGAGGGGAAGCCCGCGGCGCCCGCCTCCGAGAGGGGCCCAGCCCCGCAGCCACCGCCGCTGCCGCCGCCGCCCGCGAGGAGCGGGTCCCGCCGGCGGGTCCCGGCGTCCGCGCGAGTCCGAGCCGGCGCGGGAGCCGGAGTCCGAGCGGGAGTCCGGGCGGGAGCCGGGCCGGGCGCGGTGGGCGCCGCCCGCCATGGACCACAAGCCCCTGCTGCAGGAGCGGCCGCCCGCCTACAACCTGGAGGCCGGCCAGGGCGACTTCGCGTGCGGCCCGCACGGCTACGGCGCCATCCCCGCCGCGCCCCCGCCGCCGCCCTACCCCTACCTCGTCACAGGTGCGCCCGGCGGGCGGGGGCGGGGGGGGGGGGCCGGTAGCAAACTTTGGGCTCCGTGCTGTGGCGACCTTTAACCCCGAAGCCAACTTTTCTCCGGACGCGGCGGCGGCGGGGGGGTGCGGCCCGGCCGTGCTCGGCGGGGTGGGGGGGGGGTCCCCCCGGGAACGCGAGCCGGTGGGGACGGGGGCGGCGGGTGAGGCTCCCGCAGCGGGATCCCGCCGTGCGGCCCTCTGCCTACCCGGGGGCGGAGGGGGGGGGGATTCGCGAGCACCAGGCCGGCCCTTCTCGGGACGCGCCACGGCCGTCTTGCCAATTAACTTCGTTAACCAGGTGCCGTCTGCAAGTTAGCACCCGGTCAAGCCCGTCGCGGGCTCTCGGCGAAGGCGGCTGTCGTCTTGATTTTGGAAAGGATAAGTGGGGGGAGGCCGGGGGGAAAGGTAGGAGTAGTCCTCACGCTTCCCAGATTTCCTCCCTGCCGCCTTCTCACGTGCCTTCCTGCCCACAGGGATACCCACCCACCACCCCAGGGTCTACAACATCCACAGTCGAAATGTCACCAGGTACCCTGCCAATTCCATCGTTGTCGTTGGAGGCTGCCCGGTCTGCAGGTATGTCACCGGCCGGGGGCTGTCCCCTCCCCGCCCCCCATCCCGAGAACACACACCCAGAATCTCAGAGAGGTGGACTCGTTCGAAAGTGGGCTAGTCTTGTCTCGGGACAAGCTACTGACCTGTGGTGTGGGGGAGAGAGGGTTCTTTTTGTCCTTAGATCTAAACACGTCGCACGGGTCTTAGGGGAGGGGTTCACTTTCCTGAGGAGAGTGCTTTTGGGGCCACTGAGTCCCAAATGAGTGGGATGTAGAAATGTTAATGTCTCATGTCCCTGGTTCTAGGACGTGTAAGTTTGCTTTGCAGTTGATTCTGGAAGGTGGTGAAAGGTTTCATTTTGCTGGGAAGGGGCAGCTAGGAAAGCCCCAGTGGCCAGTGTGTTCAAGGAGCGGGGGGTCCAGGAGGCCAGGGGAGCACCCTCCTTGAGGGCTGCTTCATCCCCTGCAGGGGGGTCAGCTGGAGGAGGACAGAAACACCGGGCTTCTTTGGGGGCAGGAGCGATTTTTCCGTATTCTCAAACCAGAGCCTCTGGAATTTGGCAGGTGTCTGTAGGAGTCAGACTCGGGTAAGACTTGGTCCTTGCCCTTGGTTGATGCGAGAGAGTCCAGGTCAGCCCCTTGAGTGGGAGGAGGAAGTTGGAAGTCTCAGAGATGGAATTGAGAAACACTGGTTTACACTTAGGCTTCGTGTCACAGGTGTATCTGGAAGGCTCAGGGTGGAGTCAAGGGGAAGTTAAAGGTTTCAGAGTCACAGGGGTAACGAGTGGGGGGTGAGTGCCGTCCAGGAGGGGGGGCATTGCAGAGATGAGGGGAGGAGGGGGACTCCCAGAGCCAACTGAGTACTTAGCAAAGAGGGCTGTGGGCAGGGGGCCCTGGGGCCGTGGGCTGGCCACGTGCCTCGTATGTAAACTCAGAACAGGCATCTCTCTTTGTTTTCTGGGTTTTTTCAAGTTTATTTATTTACTTGGAGACAAAGGTTGAACATGTGAGCCAGGGAGGCGGGGAGAGAGATTCCCGAGCGGGCTCTGCACCATCAGCTCGGAGTCAGTGCTGGGCTGACCTGGGGCTCAGACTCCCGAAGCACGAGATCACGACCCGAGCCAAAACCAGGAATCCAACACTTAACTGGCCGAGCCACCCAGGCGCCCCTCGGAACAGGCCCCTCTTTGATACGCCTTTGGAGGACACGGAGGGGGCGGGTGGAGGGCAAATGACCCGCACCCTCCTGACCGCCCTTCTCTTCTTGGGCACCTGGGGGCGTCACAGCTGTTGGGGTTTAAGGGCCCAAGGGCGGGAAGAAGGCCTGTGGCCTGGGCGCTGGCAGCATGCTGCTGGGCTGAGCAGGGATCGGGACTTGGTCCCCGGTGTCCCGGGGGGTTGCTTGTAGAGGTGGGTGAGGGGAAACCCGCTGTATTTGGCTTTGAGGAGGTCCCGGGTGCTCAGAGCCCTGGCTGCTTGCACAGTGCTGTCCCCACTTGGGCCAGCTGGAGGATTCCAAAGGCCTATTTCTGGGTGGGAGAATTGAGTGATCTCCCAAGTTTAGGGAGTGGTGTCAGGCCAGCAGACTAGAGGGGGGTCGGGGGAGGGGGTCTGTCTGGAGCAGAGCGGTCTGGGATTTCCTGGCCTCCACGCTACGTCCGAGTGTTCTGTCCCAGTGCCCAGCCTGCTGGAGGAACTGGGTTCAGATCCTGGCCCTGTTTTCCCTTCTGGGAAACGGGAGCGTCTTGGGATGCTCTCTGAAGCCCCCTTCCTGGCCCTCGTGCCTGTGCACAGACCAGCAGCAAGGCCCACGTGGCTGCTGCCAGATGGGGAGGACTTTCCCTGGGGTGGGAGCTCTGTCATTTTGGGGGCCAGTGGCTTCTGCTGCCTCGGGTCCCAGAGCCCCAGTCCTGCAGAATCCCGATCAAGGTCAGGCTGCCTGAAGGCTGAGGTGCGGGACTCCTGTGTCGGAGACAGGCTTCTTTCTTTCTGTGTGGGGATCCCCGTCCTTCCTCCTCTGGGCGGAAGGCAGTGAGGAGTGGGTGCTCTGAGAAGAGCAAGTCCGGGAACTGTGTTGGGACCACACACGGACTCCCTCTTGGCACATTCCTCTGTGGCCCAAGAAGGATGGATGCCAGAGCTAAGGGCCCCTCCAGCACTTACTTGGGTTCTTCGTGCAAGAGCATCCCTGCCCCCCTGCCTGCCTCCTGCCGGCACCCTCCTGTCTGGGGAGCGGTCCTTTCTGTGCCTCTGCAGCGCGGGGGGGGGGGGGGGGGGGGGGGGGGGTGGGGGGGTGGTGGGGGAAGGGAGGTGGGCAGCGGGAAGGAGGGAGAGTCTCGGCGCTTCCTAGGGAGGCTCTCCTGTGGTTTGGGGAGTGGGTGCGTGGCCTTGAGGCCGCTCCTCTCTGGGCAGGATGGAGAGGTGGCCCCTGGGCACGGTGTCTAGAGTTGGGAGACAGGACACTGTCTTGTGACTGTACTTTCTCCCTTTCCGTGCAGCCCGCCAGGCTCTGTCCCCTTCCCTCCCTGGTAGCTTGGCAGCGATTTGCCCAAGTCACACGTCTGTGATTTCTTCTGAGGGAGGCTTGGCGCGAGAGGCCTGTGTCCCTTGTCACTTGGCCATCATCTTAAGCAGCCTGACTCTGTCTTCCCTTTTTAGTCGGCTGCAAGAGAGCTTTTCGTGTGAGCCCAGAGGATGAGAGTGCTCCTTCTTGCCCTGCCCGCCGGGACTGGGTGCCGTCTTGCTCAGCCGGGCCCCCGGGCTCTCCAAAGCTGGGCCTCCCCCGGGGGGGGGTGTGGGCTGTGCCTGGATCCTGATCCCAGGGAGGTGGCACCGAGAGTCCGGGATACCAGGCCCGGCTGGGTGCACCAGGGGCTGTGCTGGGGTCGCCCGTGGAGAAGGCGCTCTGAGCAGCACGGGTCAAGGCCAGAGCGCGCGTAAAGCAGCAGACGCAGGGCCTGGCCTGCTCTGGGTTCCCCACTGACACGGGCTGGGCGTCCTCGGGTATTTAGTTTCGGGGATAACCAGAGAGGGGGTAGGAGATCTGGGAATGAGTGGGGCCTTGGAAGCCGAGAGAGGCTCCACGAACAGATCAGGGTCAGATGTCGCCTGAAGCCAGCGGTAAGGTGCACGTGGCCTGGGGTGGTCAGCGTGGAGGGGACTGGTGACCCTGGTAGAGCCGGTGGGGGCACAGGCAGGCAGTGAGGGTATGACACGGGACGTGGGGGGACGTGGTGGAGTGTGTGGAGGGGTCCTGAGAGGAAGGGATCTGTGGGCACCGTCTCATCGGTTCTCGGTCCCGGAGGAGGGGGAGTAGCTCCCAGGTGAGCCGGGACTCGGCGGGCCGTGCAGCCCGTGGGAGCACTCGAGGGAGCGTGGGGCCGCCTCCCGTCTGCGGGCCGAGGACCGAGCCGGGGTGGCCCGCGGCACCTCCAGAGGCCGTGGTCGTGGAAGACCCCCTTCGCCCCGCCCCGTGATCTGCTCGGGGAGGCGTGAGGCCGTTCAGAGCTGCCAGCAGCCTGTTTGCAGGGGAGGCCCTGGGACCGCAGAAGGCCGGACAGATGCGCCAGGCGGGAGGGTATGACCCGGGTGGCCGCGTGCCGGGGCATCTGCTCCCCACCCCGAGAAGTCCACCGCTCCCTTTCCCCACAGAGGCTAGTCCTTCAGGTGAGGGCTGGTATGGGCACTGCCCCGGGCTGCGTTCTGCCTCAACGAGTGAGTAGTTGGGGACGAACCGGGGGCGGCTGAACCGGGAGGGCGGCTGGAGCTCGTGGTACCAGGTCCCCCGGTGGCGGGGAGGGGACTGGGAAGCCCTGGGCGAGGCTGCTGTGAGGAAAGCGGGAGGTGGGGAAATCCGGCACCCAGCCTCGGGACCTCCTGGGACGTGTGGGCTCGGGCCTCCCATGCTGCCGTCCCTCGTGAAGCAGGACCCCTGTGCAGGCAGGGCCTCTGTCGTCCTGCCCATCCAGCGCGTCACCCAGGCCCTCTCTGGATAGATGGCGGGCGGCCCCTCTCTCCATAGGATGAGTCAGACATCCAATAAGCATTTTCAGCATTTGTCAAGTTCCTTATTTCCCCAGCTTCCCTGACCCCCCCCCCCCCCAACCCGCCCCTGCCGGCCACCCAACCACACACACCCACACCCACATACAACCACACAATCTGTTGCTCAAGAATGGGGGCGGGGCCTTCCATCCTCAGCGAGAGCAACCTGCTCAGTTTGGATTCTGAGCCACTTTGAAAGAGTTGAAACTTTGTCTTGAACTGATTGGGGCCTTTCCGGGGGGGTTTAGGGAGAAGAGTGTGGGAAGCTGGCAGAGGCCGGCAGGAGATGGCCAGGACATGGCATCCCATCCCTCCTGTGGTGGCCACATGGGGACCGTAACTGAGGACAGGTCTGCTCTGTAACCTGGAGTGTCGCTGCATCAAGAGTGGCCCAGAGATCAGATTATGTTTCTCAGTTCAGAAGATTCTGGATTTTTAAAAAAAGTTTTTTTAATTTATCTTAGAGACAGAGTGTGAGCAGGGGAGGGACAGAGAGAGAGAGAGAGAGACACAGAATCTGAAGTAGGCTCCTGGCTCTGAGCTGTCAGCACAGAGCCCAATGTGGGGCTTGAACTCACCAACCAGGAGATCATGACCTGAGCCGAAGTTGGAGTCTTAACCAACTGAGCCACCCAGGCGCCCAGAAGAGTCTGGATTTTTGAAAACTAAATTATGTCAGCATTGTTTTTGAGGTCTGGGGCATTATTCTTGGTCAAAACATTAATATTTTTGTAGCAAGATGTGAATATTCATGTTAAGTGAATGCATTATGACCATCAATGGCCACATCAGTTCAGGTCACCTGTGGCTGCCAGGTGAGTTTCCTGTAAGCCTATGAAAAAAGTTTTCTCAGAGCTTTCTATTGTTTGGAATTGTGGGTAAGACTCTTTCCAGTGGGAAGTGTGGTGCCCGAGAGCTGGAGGCTCCTGCTGGCCGTCCCTTTGTCCCTCAGACTTCAAAGCCAGGTTGGGTTCTGGTCATTGTCTTGTGGGAGGTGGTCTGGTCGCAGACTTGCTGGCAGGGATGGCCCCTAAGGTGAATGGTGCGAGCTGGGCTGTGCTCTGGTGACAGTGAGTGACAGGTCTGGACGGAAAGCACCGCAGGCTGGTGTTACTCGTGTCTGGGAAACGGAGGTGGGCCGGGTCAGCCCGTGTTACCCTCACTTTGCCCTTTAGGTTCCCAGAGCAGCTGCCGGGGGCTGAGCAGGGGGCCGGTCCCCCGGGCTCCAGGGCAGCGAGGGCCTGGGCGAGAGTGACCAGCCTTCCCCAGGTGCGCTTGGTGGTGGGCGGGCCCTGGAGCATCCGGGAAAAGCAGCCCCCAGGATGGGCGGTTCACGTCGGCGGGCCTGCCAGGCAGCGTGGGTAGCTCCTGGCCCCCGCACCGCCGGGGAGACTGCACCCAGCTGGGGCGGAGCAGGGTGGGGGGGGGGGGGCTCCTGTAGCCAGGGGTGCGGGCTGCCCACACGCACCCACTTGAGGGCACTGAGGACAGGACAGGCCTTGGCCCCAGCCTCCCGCTGGACACCTGTCAGCCTCTGAGCAGACACCACGGATTCTAGGCTGTGCCTCTTGACAGGTTGGATCCTGACACGAGATGACATGGAGTGTCCAGCTTGGGTGGGTGCTCAGCCTGGTAGTCCCGGTCCTCGGGCCTCACTGGCCCCTGGAGGGGACGCTGGGCAAGGCACCCTCTGCTCCTCCAGAGGGCAGTCTTCTCTGCAAGGTTCTGTGCCGGTGCAGGTGACCCAGCTGTGAGGCCCCGCTCGCCCCTGCCCCCCGCTGTTTCCTTGGACATTCTGACCGAACGTGTGAACTAGTGTGGTTCCCGGGACTTCAGCTGTAGGTGGAACCTTGCTAGAGGCCAGGAGGAAGGACAGTGGCACCTGGGTGGTACCATAATTCCCAGCTGGTACAGGGCCGCCCGGCTGCTTCCAGCTGCTCTGTTAGTGGCTTGATTAGCATCAGTAGTTGCAGGAGTTGTGGGCGGGGATTGTGGACAGAGCAGGTGTGCTCCCTGCCCGGGGCAGCCTGTCCAGTCTCCCTGTGTGTGGGGACACAGCTGGTGGCCCACAGCCTCACTCACCCCTGACTTTGGCAGCATGGCCTTAGGTGCTTTTTCCGGTGGGGCAGGTGTAAGGTGGGTCCCGCGCAGCTGTGTCCGGACTCCCACGGGCAGGGGCAGCCATGGGAGGGCCCGAGAGCAGTGTAGCGACCCGACCGCCTTTGCAGTCCTTAGAAAGGCGACTCCTGAGCGGCTCAGTCAGTTAAGCAAGTCTGACTCTTGATTTCGGCTCAGGTCATGACCTCCAGGTTCGTGGGTTCGAGCTCCGTGCCAGGTTCTTGTGCTGACAGTGCAGAGCTTGCTTGGGATCCTCTCTCCCCCCTCTCTGCTGGTGCGTGCTCTCAAGGAAAGGTAACTCTGCTGAGAGAAATTCAGGCCTACTGATTAACTTTCTCGCAGATCTGGCCTTGCCTGTGTCCACTCTAACCGTTCGGCACACACATCGGTTTGGGAAATGCCGGCTGAAACAACAGTTCAACAAATGGCTTTACGACAGGACTTCTCAGAGCCATTCCTAAACTACTGTGCGCTGTGATACCAGGATGGGGAGAGAGTTTCCCCAAATTGACCAGAGAACCATCCCCCCCCCCTTTTCTGCAGTTTATCAGGGGAACTAGTGTGTTAGGACCAGCACCTGGGGAAGCGCTTCTGACCCTACTGTCTGTCCATTGTGGAAGTTTCAGGCAACCCTCTCCTGAGTGGGTAGGAAGAGAAGTGGGCATTGAGTTTGATTTTTTTCTTTAAGCAGTGGAAAACCAGGCCTCTTAGTCTGGTTTCTCACAATTCCCCCGCCTGCTCCGTAGGGCTGGGCGCAGTGTGGCCCTCAGAAGGAGCAGCATTAGCAGCTTTGGCATTTTGAGTGGAGGAAGCCTTCTGTTGGGTGCTTCTATTAAGCTGAACCTTCCTCTGCACACACAAGGTGGCAAAAGGAGAAGCAGCTGTTTCCAGAACATTCTGGAAGGACACAAGAGATCCTTAGCAGTGTTTGAAGACAGGCTGAGGCACGGAGGGGAGACCTGGCTTTAGGGAGACCAAGGCAGCTGGGGTGAACCCGGGGCAGGGGGCACCGGAGTGGGGGCCTCCCCAGGAAGGAGTGGGTCAGGTCTTCCTGCTCACTACCCAGCTCCTGTCCCCCCGTGGAGCCCCTCCTTTATTCCTTCTCAGTACTCAGCCCTGGGCACTTTGGCACATTTGTTCCCGTGAAATCTGGTGAAGGGCCCTGTTCACTAAAAGCCCTCGGTTTGCATCGCGGTAGACAGGGCTAGAGGCGTCTCCGGCCGCCTGGGAGAGTTTGTTTCCACCGGCTTTTCCTCGGTCTCCGGAATGTGATGGGTTTCTCATTAGGGCTGAGCTGGCTATTGCGGCTCTCATTTTAATTTCAGCTGTGTCCAGAACTTTCCAGAAGTAGCCTAAGGAGCAGAGGCAGAGCTGAGCACACAGCTCTTGCTTCCCACCTTTGGGAGCGAGCCTTTGAAAAGGACCCTGGAATGTGAGTGGTGACTTCAGATCACTGAACCTGTGCTCGCGTGGCTCATGATTGGGGTGATAGCCCGGAGGCGCCTTGTGGTAATTGTGTGTTGTGCACATTGAAGGTAAACTTGACTTTTTGAAGAAACAGATTAAATTCTCAAGATACGTGCTGCCTTTTTTTCTTTTATTTTTAAGTGATTTTATTTATTTTTGAGAGAGCACAAGCAGGGGAGGGGCAGAGAGAGAGGGAGACACAGAATCTGAAGCAGGCTCCAGGCTCTGAGCTATCAGCACAGAGCCCGAAGCGGAGCTCGAACCACGAGATCATGACCTGAGCCAAGTCAGACACCTAACTGAGCACACAGGCACCCTGTTAAGTGCTGCCTTCTTCCAGACGTTGTGAATATGGCTGATTTTAATTGTTCACTAAAATCTATTGTACCCATCCCCCAAGTCTGAATTCTAAACTTCATAAGTTTTTGGAATTTCCCTCTAAGGAATAGAAGAATAAAACTTTTCAACATTGGGGAGAAAAACTCTAAAATGATACGGTTTTCTTGGGTCTTGTTTTCAGAGATACAAGAATTTTTATAGAAACTAGCATTTGCTTCTTGTTCTTCCTTTTGTGACGGAGGAGAAAACACGGCAGGTTATGTGGCAACTGAACGTTCTTGTCTTTGTAAGTGGTAATTCCTGTAGGTAACGTAGCGGCTGAGAGCGGCAGCTAGCCTTCCCCTGGGTAAATGGGCACGTGTAAGAAGCCGGGGGTTTGTTGCTGGAGGGGTGAAGGCTGTTTCTGTGGACCTGGTCACCGTGAGGCACCCGGGGCCCTGGGTCCTCGCGGCCTCAGTCCCTTCTTGTGCTGGGGTGTGGGGTGGGTACAGAACTGGGTCCAGCCTCGGGCTCTGCCGGGGACCCTAACGCGCGTGCCCCCCCCCCCCCATTCTCTCTGCAGAGTCGGGGTTCTGGAGGACTCCTTCACCTTCCTGGGCATCTTCTTGGCCATCATCTTGTTCCCGTTTGGGTTCATCTGCTGTTTTGCCTTGAGGAAGCGAAGATGCCCCAACTGTGGAGCAAACTTCACTTAAAGGGAACAACACACCTGGCTTTCCTACATCCAGCTGTCTTTTTCTAATGTAAATGTCGTGTACAGTAGCTTTATTTGATTAAGCTTCCAGGACTGTTTTGTAAAGTGAGGCGGGATAGACGGCGTGCGCGTGAGCTGTGGTTTCGTGGGGCGCAGGGGTCACGGCGTGGGGACGCAGCAGCACTGCTTTGGGGTGAATGACAACTCAATAAAGCACTGCTTCTATTTTTTGCAGTCTTCAATTTGAGAAAGGTGAGAAATACTGTTTTAAATAAATGAGATTCATACCATTGTTGACCTGGTTCTGCCTGGTGTGCACACTGCCACTTGTATAAATAAACTTGTGTGGACGTTGGAAATTGTTACCAGACTAGAATAACATACCCAGCGCCTGGCTTCAACACTGTCCATCGTGGCCGATCTTGAGCTAGTCCTCTGTAGGCATTCGCAGCTCCAGAGAATGTGCTTTTCGAAGTTTTATTATTATAAAGAAACATAATACCTTGACATTAGTCCATGCCCGGGGCCTGAGGCAAGCCCGCCTGCCCTCCGTGAGGCAGGTGGGTGCCCGCTGCAGCCCATTCCCTGGAGGTGCAGAACGGGTCCCCGCAGACCGCACCTAATAATCTGTAATGAAGCCAAAGGATCCCAGAGAGCGGAGCTCTGGAGACCAGGCCCCCCCCCCCCCCCCACCCCCCTGTTGAAAATACCGGGCTTCCGTGAACCCTCCTCTTAGAGGAGCGGTGGACCACTTAACTAAAGTGGACCGTGTTTTCTTTCCTGGCTGGAGCGTCTTTCCTCAAGACAGGTGTACTGCCCGCCAACCACTCAGCCCCTGGAGAGCCCTCACACGGGTCTGACTCTTCAGCTCCTGGGGACCTCGTCTGGTTTGCCAACCCGGCCAGGACAGGAGCAAGAACGAGAAGTGGCATGCACACACACTAGTTTACCTGCGTTTGCCCAGGACTAGTTTCAAGTGTCTAGAAAAACGCTGATAGTTACGGCGAGACCAAAGGGGCTGTGATCAAAAAACAGGGCCCTCTTCACCCACACACAGCGAATGGCCTGGGTGTGAGTCCTGATTCTGCACTCCTCCCAAACAGGGCCCGATCCCTGGCAGCCAGAGATCAACTCGGCCACTCGCTCCGAGGTCCCTTGGCACGGGACACCCGGGTTCTGAGGGCACAGGGCAGGTCTCGGGTGAAATGCAGAACTTCCCATCCCGGCCGCTGAGACTCGGGCATATGGCTTTGTACGCGCTGTTTCGGGGCGTGCGTAGGTGTGTCCGTACCCGACTCAGAAATGGAGAAACTTGGACCCCAAGGGGTTTCAGAGTACACCAGCGATGGAGGCAGCTTTGGTCAGCCGGCTTAGCGAGAACGCCCTGGGTCTGCACACGCAGGGTCCTTACACGCGTGAGTGACGCCCATCACCTGCAGCACAGCCTGGTGTGTTTTCATTGGGGAATCCAGTCGGTGACTCCCAGCTACCAAAGTCTGTAGCTCTGGGGTTATGCAAGTACTAAACGTGGCCGTGACAGGGACAGGCAAAACACCTCCGTGCTCTGTAGCTATGTCTAAATCGAGGGGAACTCGGGGATTTCTCCATCTTAGGTAGCTCTACATTTGATTAAACAAAAATTAAGAATTTTTAAGTTAAAAAATTAAATTTTATAGACTATTCATAATTTATATTGCTTAAAATTATGATTTGCATGCTAAGATGCAACTTTACACAACCTTTCCTTTAGATAATGTTATAACGCTAGATAAGAGCACATGCTTTTTAAAATAAAACTGTGCTCATTTCATGCAGAGAGCTGGTCACGAAAGCAGACTATCCCTCATTCTATTAAAAAATAATCACAGAATATTAAAACAAATGATACAGTAAGGATTGGAACCAAATTTATGGTCTTCTGACAGAATGGGAAGAAAATATTTTCACTGATTTGAGTGGGTCACTAGACTATTATTAAAGACAAATGTATCAACCCAACTATGTTAAATTGAGAAAATGCGTCGATTTGCTCAAGTGGAATACATTTAAAATCAGGCACCCTTTGGTGAAGCTTTGCAACAGTTAAGCGCACACCAAACAACAAATCATTTTGCAAGTGAGAACTTAACGTCGGAGGGACTGGAGGTCCCGGCCTGCTCTTCATCGAATGATCGGTGCAGAGCGATCGTTTGTCACCGTCGGCCGGAGTTTCACCGTCGCGAAGGGGTTTTCTCCGCTGCAGGGGGAGAGGAAAAACCACATCTGCAGACACACTACAGGATGGGAATTGGGTTTTAGAGGAGCTGTGAACTACCGTCCTTGCTCTGTGAAGTTAGAAGGCTTCTGTATAAAACTCTGGACATTTTCTAGACACAGACGTTTCACGGTGGCAGTCCTTTCTGTGCACTCATGCCCACCCGTCACAGAACTCTCTAAGGCTGTAGATGCTGTAATGGGAGAGCCCACCTTTCTGTGGCCCTGTGTGGGAGGGGTTACGTGAGAGAGCCATAAGGACAAGGTCTGGATCAAGGTGCCAAATGCAACATGGCCGGGAGGCATCCCTTGGGGACCCAGGCAGAGGCTGGGCAGGCTTCCTGTGCTGTGAGAACAAGGCGGCCGCCTTCTCCTTGGACGCCATAGGCCTAAGGCGCCTCGGCCAGGACACCTCCCCGACCCCCTGCCCCGGGCTGTGCACCTACCAAGACCCCCAGGAACACAGTTCAACATACCTGAGAAAAGGAGGCTTTGCTGTCCCATTTGCGTCGTTCTGTGAGGAAGATAAAGATGAAGTTTATGGAAGGGTCATGAAACCGGGACATTTTCGATAAAACCTTAAAGCTAAAGATATCTAAAGTGCAAGGAGCAATTTATGGCTGATGCGTGTAAGCCCACCTGAGGCCATCTCAAGGTCTAAAGTCACCTAAGGGATAAGGGCAAGAACAGAAAACCGAAGACAGTGAGAGGCCCTCACAAGTGCTGGCATGTCTCAGGCCTTGGAAGACCATGGTCCTTAAGCTGCCCAGCCGTAGTGCCTACAACTGGTGTTTTGGGAGCCCAGTCCTGAATGAGGGAAGCCATGACAAACAGGAAGCAAAAATAAAACCTTGTTGGGTTTTGGTGCCCACAGATGTGCCAAGGGCTAGCCAGAGATCTGGTGGGAAGTTCCAGAAGATGAGACGACAGAGGGACAACACTGCCCTTGCCTTCAGGAACTACCAGAGCCTGGGGACTTGGGGGGTCTCCCAGTGTGGCCAGGGACCAGGGGTGTGTGTGCCTTCTGTCCTTCGTTTTATAAAGCTAGAAGGCTTTCAGAATTTGCTTTAAATCTGCTCTGGCTGTTGAAAAAAATCACTGGCCTGAGCTTGTGGGGCTAATTCTCAGATGGCTGCCCAGGAGAGGGCAGTGTAATGCCATCTGAGCCACAGGCCACCAGACCAGACCAGACTCCTGGAAGCTCCCAGGATTCCCAGTGGCCTCAGGGCATATGGGCCTCTGAACACTGAAGGACAGATAGCTCTTCTCACTTCTGGTTGCCAGCCTAGGGTCAAAGGCCATAGTTGGAGGCCAAAGCCCAGGTCAGGGCTCTTTCTGCATGGCTCCTCTTGGGTTGTGGACACAGATTCTCAAAGTACGAGAGAGGCTGTGGGCACTGGGGCTACTTCAGACCTGTGCCTACTGTCTCTGTGCCTCTGAAGACCTCTGAGCGTGCTTTGAACCTCGAGACCAGCAGGTAAGTAAGGTCATTCTGATGGGGAGCCCCAAGCACCTGAAGGTAACCCCAGTCAGCCTTGTGCCCCAATTCAGTGTCTACCTTTTCTTTTGTAATTTATTTGAGAGAGAGACAGGAGAGTGAGTGGGGGGAGAGGGACAGAGGGGAAAGAAAATCCCAAGCAGACTCCAAACCCTGAGCCCCAACACAGGGCTCCATCCCACAGCCCTGGGACCGTGACCTGAGCCAAAATCAAGAGTCGGATGCTCAACTGACTGAGCCCCCCAGGCGCCCCTGTGTCTACTTTTCCTCACAGATGCACACAGCGGCTGCCCTGCTCAGCATGTCCTAATAGGGTTTTAAATGGCTGCAAAATGATTTCTTCCTACTAGGCGTGCTGAGCTTCCCCAGCAGGCCTCAGAGCAAGTCATTTGTGGGGTAGCGCTCTCGTTCCGTGACGGTTACAGGCTAATTTATGACTTACTGAAAAAGCACCAGGATGCCTGCCCTGCAATGGCACGTGTGCTCAGTCCGCTGGCAATGGCATGTTGCCTAGAGCAGACAGCCCGTGCGCAGAGGCACGAGCTCACGCAGCAGAGAGGCCTCCAGTGTCCTCCCTCCTGGCCTGGAAAGCACACTTCCTGCAAAGCCAGGTGTGGCTTCTGCCTGTCTTGCACTTGGCCGCAGAGGCACACTCGGCCCTCTTGCTCCTTGATACTGTCTGGAAACCACCTTCCTGCGGCCTTTCCCGGGAGCACGCTCTGTCCCTGCCGTGTGCGTCCTCAAGTCTGAGGAAAGCTCCGTGCGCTCTGAACTGGAAACCAGAAACAAAACCCTCCCTGGAGTACCTGCCAGCCAGACTCAGCCTCAGAGGGAAAACTTTGGGGCCTGTTCCCAGGAGGGCCTCCTGAGTCCCAACTGAACTTTAAAATTTATTTAAATAATCTCTACACCCAACGTGGGGCTTGAACTCACAACCGTGAGATAAAGTGTCACATGCTCTACCGATGAGCCAGCCGGGCGCCCCTGACCCAACTGAACTTTAAAACGAGTTTAGCCACATGTTCACAGGCTGTGCCATTTGAGTACTCGGTCCAGACATTTGAGAGAAACAAAAATGGCTGCAGAGATGCAGCACAGTCGACCCTAAAGTGACAAGTGACGACTCCGCTGTGAGGAAGGAAGGTGAGAGTAATCTGGGACAGCCCAAAGCTATTTAGTGCCGGGCAAACCCGGGTCCTGGTGTGGTACGTACCCCACACACACCCTGGCCAACCTACACGCGTGCACGTGGGCACCAAAACCCCACCGGGATACTCAGAGCAGCCCTGATGGGCCAGCCTCAACATCTATCAACAGGAGAAGGGACAACAGCCTTCTATCCAGTGGATCCACGCAGTGATGGAGCGCCACAGGACAGCCCGCTGTGTGGTTCGGTTCCTCTGAGGGCCAGACCAGATGCGCTGTCACGGGGTCCAAAGTTGGGGCCGTCTGGACTGAGAAGGGGCAGCGCCGTGTGTGTGTGGGGGGGGGGGGGGGAGTGGGCTTCTGGGGGGCTGATAATCTAGGTCTTGCTCTGGTGGTTATATGTAGCTGCTTTGTGAAAAGTCCTGCACTTTCCTGTATATGGCATTCTTGAATGTCTGCTTTTAGAAAAACAGGACATTTTCAGAAAGGTTTCTCCTCTCTTTAACATACTTCCACTAAGCCCACTCCTGTGTTCCCTTTCCTGCCAGTGAAGGGCACCCCCAGGCCGTGTGGCACTGCCCTCATTCAATCTGTTAGGCAGGCTCATGTTGTGCTCAGAAGCGTCTGCGGAACCGTCCCTCCAAGCTGACCACACGACCCCGTCCCTTGCGCTGGCCAGTGCCCCAAGCCCGTCTGTCCATCCTGCCTGCTGCCTCCAAAAGCTCCAACTGAACCTGTCCCTCCACAGCCTCCCTGAGGCTGAGTCACGGGGTTCGGGTCTTCTGGTCTCTGCGTTCCCCAATCTGTCTTTCCCTCTTCCGAACAGCAAAGTCTCTAGAGGCCTTTCTTGGTCCTGCGTCCCTGGACCGGACTGGTCTTGATACGCCTCCTGCTGCCCCAGGGCCCCTCTGCACAGGCTGCAGGTCGTGAGCCACATTCTCCACACGCACGGTGCAGGGCACACAGCACATGCTAGAGCAGGTCTGTGGAGCTGAGCTCCCCAGGGTCCTGCAGCCCCCCGGCAGAAAAACTCCTTCTACAATGTGGGCCTTGCTCTGAGTCAGCAGTACGTATCCCGCACTTTTCTACAGGCTTCACAAAGGCCGGCACCTATGGCCTCAGAGGCACAGCCGGTTGCATGTTCTGCGTCCCCTTCTGGCAAGCAGCATGGTGCTGGTCTGGAGTGTACTCAACACGACAGGAGGTGATCAAGTGACAAAACCAGGCACCACGAGGGGCTAGGCATGTCATTATGAGCGCGGAAAAGGTTATCTGTGAGACAGTAAGGGCAGTGAAGGCCTTGGGCCTGGTCAGCAAGATAACCCATAACCAGCTTATTTTGACCCAGTAGGAACAGGCAGAGTAGGGCAGATCTTGTGATTCCCCCAGAAAACAACACCCAAGTCCACCTTGAGTGGGCACTTGCTGCCACGTGGTGTCCATCCATCTTCCCCTTCCCACTAGCCAGGCTTCTGCTTGGGTGTCCACCACATGCCCACGTACCTGAAGGCAACTACTTGGTCCCGGCTTATGGGCGGTCCAGGTCAGCATAAGACCACCCCACACAGTCGTCCTCCTGGTGGCAGGCAGACACTCAGATGAGACAGGGACTTCTGTGGCCCAGTGAGAATGCTGAGGGGGGTGACCTCTGCTCTCTGCCCACTGGTGATACGGAGCCCATGTCCCCAGAAGACAGGGTGACTGATGAGAGAGCCCTGAGGGAGGCCTTGCTATACCAACCCTCTCTGGGCTGCTGTTTCCATCAGATAGTTCCTTCCTCTCTGAAGCTGCTGGAAGTCAGCTCTTACCTGCAACACGGGCAGCCCTGATGCTGGTTTTAATTTTTGATGTCTGTTTATTTTTGAGAGAGATACAGCGCATGAGCAGAGGAGGGGTAGAGAGAGAGGGAGACACAGAATCTGAAGCAGGCTCCAGGCTCTGAGCTGGCAGCAGAGAGTCAGACGCGGGGCTCAAACTCCTGAGCCATGAGATCATGACCTGAGCCGAAGTCGCACAGTCAAATGACTGAGCCACCCAGGCGTCCCATCCTGATGCTTGTTTTAGATGTTAACAGCTAATGCCAATCCTCAACGTGGGCTAGACTGATCTCACGAATCACAACCTCTGAACTAGTTCAACCCCTTTATTCCTAAAATGGGGACACTGAAGGCCAGACAGGGAAGAGTCAACTACCC
This sequence comes from Puma concolor, assembly GCF_028749965.1. Classification (NCBI taxonomy): domain Eukaryota; kingdom Metazoa; phylum Chordata; class Mammalia; order Carnivora; family Felidae; genus Puma; species Puma concolor. The sequence goes on from NC_141682.1 coordinate 5,969,633, forward strand.
TGGGGAACCAAGGTGTCCCCTGTGGAGAGGAGAAGCAAAAAAAACAAAAAACAAAACAAACCAAAAAGGCCACACTCCGGGCCCTCCCTCAGACACACTTGTGGCTTGCACAGGGCAGTGAATGCTGAGTTTGAGAAGCAAATGTATGTGGAGGAGAACTTAGTTTTCAACAGCTCTTTCAAGCCTGGTTCTCTGATTATTTAACAGCCCTGTGCAACAACAGAACGTGGCCATCAGACCCTCCAGCTTCAGTCCCAAGGACCACTCCCCCAAGCCCTCCAGGGAGAAGTCGGTGTCTCAGAACATCACAGGGTAGCTACAGAACTGTGGGGCTGGTGGGCCCAGGAACATTGTATGGTAGGCAGCTCCCAGGATTGGGTGTTTAGTATACTTAATTAAGCCTAAGAATCCTGGTGTTTTAAGACTACATGTAACTGACAATAACAGTTGTACATAAAAATTAAGTATAAAAGTATTAAGATGCTTTGCCAGCTGCCATGGATCCCAGCATCTGGCTGAGACAGAACATACCTTTCCCCAACATCATCAGCTGGTTTAAAAATTTTAGTTTAGGAAAAATAAATTATCAGCCTGGCTGGGCATAAAAACTTTTGAGATACAAAATCCCAGGACTGCGTACCAGGCAGGCCTGAGTCATGCTACATGCTTCTCCGCCATCATGTTTCTAGATCAGGCTTTTATTTTTTTTTTTTAATTTTTTTTTTTTCAACGTTTATTTATTTTTGGGACAGAGAGAGACAGAGCATGAACGGGGGAGGGGCAGAGAGAGAGGGAGACACAGAATCGGAAACAGGCTCCAGGCTCCGAGCCATCAGCCCAGAGCCTGACGCGGGGCTCGAACTCACGCACCGCGAGATCGTGACCTGGTTGAAGTCGGACGCTTAACCGACTGCGCCACCCAGGCGCCCCTAGATCAGGCTTTTAAATGGAACACTGTTCTATTTTTGTATGATCTATACCTGATTGTCCAAAACGGTAGCCACTGCCTGCATGACCCAGTCCTGGGACATTTCTGTCCAATCCTCTGTTATGAGTCACTGATCAGCCCTGCCCATGCCCTGACACTGGAGGATTAGATCCTGTGCCTCCTGCTGCTCTGGCAAGAGGCTACCGAGCCGAGGCGGCCGGTTCCAATGCCAGGAGCTTCCAGGGCTCCTGAGATCACTTCTGGGGAGCAGAACCAGTTCTCGTGTGCCTCCCTGCAGCAGGCCCGCAGGTTTCAGTTATGTTCACGGAACTCCTGATCTGACTTGCCAGTGACGAAACGCAGTCGCTCGGCTAACAGAACGGGGTCAGCAGAGGAGCACGTGAGGGTGTCCGTCGTTGGAGGTGTGGGGTTTTTTCTTTGGCAGTTTGCATAGGATCTTGAAATAGGACTTCAAAACGTCAGTGACAGAAATGAAATATCAATCATTTAATCTCACTGTGCGACTGGGAAGCACTGTGTACGTATTTTGGGGTCATTACTCTCTGGTCTTACAGATAAGGAAAACTGAGTTTCCTGAAGAGGGTGATGGGGGAGAGCGCCCCTGAAGTCGTGGCCGGCAGTGTCTTGTTCAGGGAGGCCCTCTGACTTTGTGGGCGTTGCTGATTTTTAAAAACCAGTTAAGGGGCGCCTGGGTGGTTCAGTCGGTTAAGCGTCCGACTTCAGCTCAGGTCACGATCTTGCGTTTCTTGAGTTCGAGCCCTGCGTCGGGCTCTGGGCTGATGGCTCAGAGCCTGGAGCTTACTTCTGATTCTGTGTCTCCCTCTCTCTCTGCCCCTCCCCTATTCATGCTCTGTCTCTGTCCCAAAAATAAATAAACATTAAAAAAAAAAAATTTTAAAACCAGTTAGTATTTTCTTGTGACCTTTATGAACTGGTGTTCTCCATTACCCTCCAGACCATAAAACCGAAGCAGCTATCATCATTACCTGCCAGTACCTCGGGAAGAGCGTAGAGGGGACAGTGGGACCTGTCGGAACCATTTCTCAATCTGAAGGACTCCGAGTCCTTCGCTCTGTGTCTCCCCCTCTCCTCCATCTCCCAAGGCCCCACAGTCCACCCCACGGTCTGGGAGCTTAGAGAGCTGGGCTGGCAGCCTTCCTGTAGCACACCAGCCCAGGCAGCAGCACGGGGCTCGTCTGGCACTCATAAATGCCTGGTCCGAGAAAGTGTTCTGATCCTACTGTGTGCGGGTGCTGGGGAGAGAGGGTAAAATATCTAGTCAGGGTGCCTGGGTGGTTCAGCCAATTGAGCATCTGAGTCTCGATTTCGGCTCAGGCCATGATCTCACAGTCTGTGAGTTCAAGCCCCTCATAGGGCTCTGCACTAACAGGGCAGAATCTGGTTGGGATTCTCTCTCCACCCTTCTCTCTCTGCCCCTCCCCTGCTCATGCTCTCTCTCAAAACAAAAAACAAAACAAAAAAAAAAACAACCAAAAAATTGAAAACACAGATTTGCCTATATTTTTCTCAAGGAGATCTACTGAAGTGCTAACAGCAGTCATCCTGGAGGTGAAGTTACAGATAGTTTCTAACAGAACAAAAGTTCTTTGCTTATTTTTATAAGTAGCAAATTGTGTTACTTTAAAAAGAGGTATTTTGGGGGCACCTGGGTCAGTTAAGCATCCAACTCCTGATTTTGGCTCTGGTCATGATCTCACAGTCATGGGATTGCATCCCCCATCGGGCTCCATGCTGAACATGAGCCTGCTTAAGATTCTCCCTCCCTCTCCCCTGTGTGTACTCAAAATAAATAAATAATAAAGAAGTATTTTAAATGAGGTATAATGATTAGATATTTTAACTTGGACTTTGCTCTTTAACTTAGGTCCACAGCTGTGATGGCCCAGTAGAGTTACAGGAAATCTCATTTCAGCAAGTGTTTATCTAGCAAATGGCAGCATTTGGGGAAAAAAAAAAAAAATAAGTATACACACACATATATATATATATAGTTTTCTTTTATGTATAATATAGTTGAAATAGTTTTCATTTATGTATAATAGATATTATACATATATATTGTATACAATACATATATGTATGTGTATATACGTGTATATATATGTACAGTATATATGTGCATTATATATACATATATATATTGTATATATAATGTAATATGTGAATATATACATATATATTAATATATATATAATACATAAATGAAAACTATTTCAATAGGGATAAATGTTACTAATTCGAGAGCATCCTTATTTCTGTCTCAAGAGTGGGGTAATTTATCAATTTGATTATTTGTAGTAGAATCTGAGACAAAATTTTCACCATAAAGCCATATCTATGTTAAATATAGTAGAGCATGAAATATATATACACAGATGAAAACATTTTTATCAAAAGTGAGAAGAAGGGTCTCTCAAATTGTACTTTGTCCTTTTCTTTTCTTTTCTTTTTTTTTTTTTTTAAAGAAAGAGAGCTGAAATGCATGAGGAGCAGAGAGAGAATCCCACACAGGCTCTGTGCTGACAGCACAGAGCCTGAAGTGGGGCTTGAGTTCACCTGTGTACTCTGTACTTTAAAAATCCATAAGTAACTTTGTCTTTAAGGAATAAAAATACATAATACCCTGATTATTTTACATTATTCAGAATGTTTTTCTAGTAGTTCACATGTATAAATTATAGGTAAGAATGTTTTTTTTTTTTTTTTTTTTAATGTTGGCATTTCAAAGATCTGGAACTGAGAATTACATAAATTATCAAAAAAACTCCTGGGGTCCTGGGTGGCTCAGTTAGTTGAACGTCTGGACTTAGGCTCAGGTCATGATCCTGTGGTTTGTGAGTTCAAGCCTCATGTCGAGCCCTGTGCTGATAGCTCGGAGCCTGGAGCCTGCTTCGGATTGTTTTTCCCTCTCTCTGCCTCTCCCCTGCTCATGCTCTCTCTCAAAAATAAACATTAGAAAAAAAAAAAAGCTCCAACATACATTAACATGAGCAAACCAGAACTGCTTCCAAAGTGAAGACAGGACGATGGTTTCTCCAAGCAGGCCACAGTGGTCACTAGCTCCGTCAGTTCTTACCTCTTAAATAACTTGTCATCCCTTCCCATCTCCACTGAACGCGACTCCCACCGCCCTCATTCCCTGGACAACTGCACCGCCTCCTGCCCGTCACCAGGCCCCAGCGCACACCCTGAGGGCCATCAGCAGATGCCTGCCGTGCAGGAGGACACAGGAAGGACGACGCATGGCCCAGACATCCTGGCTCGGTGTGCTTTTCTCCCAGCCTGTCCCTCCCACCGCCTGTCTGGCTGTGACCCCGGACCACACGTAGCCACCACGGTTCCCACAATGCACATCTGGAAGGCTTTGTTTGGTCAGAGCTCTTCCTTTAGAACTTGGTTCAAATGCTTGCGACCAAGAAGCCACCCCTGGTGCTTGCCAGGAGCCCGAGCCCTCCCTCCCCTCCCCCCCACCCCACGTCACATCTTTGCCCCCCACACTTTCACATTGCTCCACTGATCACTGGACTCCACTCCTAGGCTGCTCTTCTTCCTGTTTGTTTCCCAAAGGCTAGCACAGGGCCTGGACCATGCATGGTAAGTTTGTCAATCAATGCTCAATGGATGAATTCCAACGTGAAGGCCTCACCGTGGTCCACAGATCCCTTCTACACTGTACGTCTTCACACACCATTTAACTGTCTTTAAAAAGTATGGTTGGTCACAGTTGTCTGATGCCACGGAAACATTAGTTACCAAAGTTATGCGACCTCACTACAGGTACTGACTCCTTTGCCTGTTGGAAGTACTAAACATGCCTTTTTTATGGAATGTTTCAGTTATTAATTGGGGCATGTGGGTGACTCAGTCGGTTAAACACCTGACTTTGGCTCAGGTCATGAACTCAGGTTTGTGAGTTCGAGTCCCACATTGGGTGAGTTCGAACCCTGCTGCCAGTGAGCACTGTTTCTCTCTCTCTCTGCCCCTCGTGGGATTCTCTCTCTCTCCCTCCCTCACTTGCTCCCTCTCCCTCTCTCTCTCTCAAAAAAAAAAAAAAAGTTCATCAGCATTCATTATTCTGACACTTGCAAAGTGAATGATAACTAAAAGCACCACTGGAACCCATACAAAGAAAGCATTTTCGTTAAGATATTTGGGGCTTCTAAATGTTATATGAGGGACAGCTGGGTGGCTCAGTGGGTTAAATCTGACTCTTGATTTCAACTAGGTCGTGATCTCGCAGTTAGTGGGATTGAGCCCTGCAGCCCTGCTTGGGATTCTCTCTCTGCCCCTTTCCCCGCTCTCTTTCTAATATAAAAGCATTTAAAAAAAAATTTTTTTTTTCAACGTTTTTTATTTATTTTTGGGACAGAGAGAGACAGAGCATGAACGGGGGAGGGGCAGAGAGAGAGGGAGACACAGAATCGGAAACAGGCTCCAGGCTCCGAGCCATCAGCCCAGAGCCCGACGCGGGGCTCGAACTCACGGACCGCGAGATCGTGACCTGGCTGAAGTCGGACGCTTAACCGACTGCGCCACCCAGGCGCCCCTAAAAGCATTTTTAAAAAATGTTACATGAAACCAAACATTAATGGCTGCTAAGATGAAACACTAGAAAAATGTCTTCTGGCTTGCAAGACAGAAATAGGGGGCCTGACTGTAGTATCAGGGTGATGCTGGCCTCAGAATGAATTAGGAAGTGTTTCCTCCTGTTCAATTTTTGGGAAAATGTTTGAGAAGGATGGTATTAGCTATTCTTTATTATGTTGGGCAGGAGAAAACAGGATTTTTCATTGTATCCAATTCAGCGTAATAACAACTGCATCAGTACTTTAGTCATAAAGCTTTACTGACACGGTAACAATACTGAAAGTTTTCTAAAACCAAGACTGTGTTGGCTAAAATGTCAGTGTTTTCGCTTATAATTTCAGTGTTAACTATGATTTTGGGGCAAGGTTCTTTATCTTAAAAGACATTACGTAGCCTTAAAGTAATGGAGCAAGGCGGTTATTATCAAAGCTGCTGATACCACAAAAGGAGAGATAACTAGACCTGTGTCCCCCTGGATGGACTAGCCACCACCACCACCGATGAAACGCTCTAACAAAACAGGCAAAGAAACAAAACAATAATACCGAATCTGATCAAGGCCGAGAATACAGGAGAAAGGGGAATGCAGTAAAGGGCACCACGGGATTGCATTCAGCAAAATTGAGCCTGGGGACACCCTCCAGGACAATAATCTGGTTCTTCCAGGTAAATTACAAGGAAAAAGATATGAAGAGACTCGTAGGTACAAACACTCATCATGAGGCTTGGTGACCAATTAGTGTATGCAGCTGGTCTGGATCCAGATTCAAACTATACTGTAAAATTTTTAATAAGACAATCACAACTTTGATGATTGAGGAAGGATGATTGATGACATTGAGGAATTACTGTCAATTTTTAAAGATATGATAATTGGTATTGTGGTTGTGTAAAAATGAAAGGTATTCTATTTAAAGATAAAATTTTTAGGGGCGCCTGGGTGGCTCAGTCGGCTGAGCGTCCGGCTTCGGCTCAGGTCATGATCTCGCGGTTCGTGAGTTCGACCCCACGTCGGGCTCTGTACTGGCAGCTCGGAGCCTAGAGCCTGCTTCGGATTCTGTGTCTCCCTCTCTCTCTGCCCCCCACCCTCCCCGCTCATGCTCACTCGCGCGCGCGTGCTGTCTGTCAAAAATAAACATTAAAAAAATTAGAAAATAAATAAAATGTATTATATTTAAGGCATTTATACGTGAAATGACACGAAGTCTGGGATTAACACTGAAATGACGGAGTGGCTGGGGGCAAGGTGAAAAAGACTGGTAAATGACCTGGTAATTGTGAAAGCTGGGGGTGAGAGGATCAGGTCATTAGATATCTGGCTCTTTCCACTTTTGTATATGTTTGAATTTTTCCCTAAGAAAAAGCTGAACATCAAAAACAGGAGAAGGCAATACAGACAGGTCACACCAGGACAGCATACCTTGGTATTCCTGGATCCTGAGTTTTGTGACATGCACTTGTAAGGTTTCTTTCCCCCGGTAAAAGGAATTGTATGGTTTTCAAAATGCCTTAAAGTCATTTCCAAACGCTGTGAATATTGCTTTAAAATGTACGAGGGCCTTTAATAAAACAGCATTTGATATCTTTGTCCTTCCAAGCGATTTCTTTTCCACGACAACAGAATGGAAAAGCTCCATTTCCAAAAGCTGTGTGTCATTCTTCTGAAAATAATTTTTGAGTTAGGTGTTCGGAGTAACTTGGAATGATAAAGGTGCAAACGATTACCATACAGTATGCTTCTCTGAGAGGAGCCAGACACAGACATTTTTGAATGAAATTGCAAAACCTTGCACTTCCTGGATCAGAACACGCCACTGCAGCTTATGAGGAAGTAGGCATGTTTCAAAACACCCGAAGGCTCGCACACTGAAACACGGGGCACGTTTGTTAAGAGTGCCCATCCCATGTAATCCAGAGACTGCGCCCAGGCACCATTCACAGCTGAACAGAGGCCGCCAGGGGTGCTGACGGCTGGGGCAGGGCTGTGGCTGGGGCAGGGCTGCTTCACACACCCCGTGAGAAGCAGGGAGATGCCTCAGCGTGCACTACTGAAAGGACCACACAATAACTGGAAGATAAAAATCACAGTAGCCCAGAATCACTGCACCCAAGTGCCCGTGGACCACCCACAGTGCCCGGGGTCGTTTCCAGGTGGAAGCCGGCAGCCCCCAGGAGTCCAGCCCACACTCTGGCCCTCACCTCCCCGGCTCCTTCCCACTGCAACCATGCAGCCTCACGGAGGTCCGGACGCCACCTGCCCCCTCCTTTCCCACCTTCAGGTACCGTCTGTCCGTGGCCATGCCTGGATTCCATGGTCTGGAACACCACAGCCCCACCCCTGCAAACACCTGGAACTCTCTGCTCCTCCTCCAGCCCCACCACCTGGTAACCCTCCAACACTTAATTACTTCTTGCCTGAGCTGCGCAGCGGCATGTTGCTGGACAAACGACCGTACCTCCTGGCTTTGTCTGAGATCATGACCCCAAACTGTAAACAGGCATCAGTGTACTGCGACTACCTTTCTGGAGCGCAGGCACCTTCTCACTCCTCAAAATGCCTGTGTCACAGAGTCTCTTTCTTGAGACTTGCTCGCTCTGCCCCCATCGGCTAATGATCTCACTTCCCTGGCCGACAGAGTGGATGTCCTCAGTTGGGCACTCCCTGCGTGTCCCTTTTCCTGGCCCCGCCACCGAATCTGCCAGGTGTGCTCTTCTGGCCTTTCAGGCCACTGTCCTTTTCTCTATCCTGCCCCTCCTTTGTGATATAGTCTGTCCTGAGACAAAACTGACAACACGCACCCCTTTCTCGATTCTCTGCCATCCTGGAATCATGGCCTCGTTCTCTGAGCGTACCAAGTACGTGCCCTCCTCTGCTCCTGTGTCTGGGAATCTCTCCCCTTGAACCCTGCATGATGGGCTCCTCGCCATTCAGGTCTCAGCTTCGACATTGCCTCCTTGGGGGTGCGGATACGGTCATGTGCTGCCCAGATCCCACTCAGGACCCAGAGACTGGTACTGGGCTGCAGGGGGTGCTGCCCTCGGTCATCCAGGCTCTTCAGGAAATCGCCCTGGCTAAAGCCCTCGCGCCCTAGATGTTCTCGCAGTCCTGCTTCTCCCCTGCCCGATGCCGCGCCCTCTCTCACAGGGGCGCACCCTCGGGATCCCTCATAAGTGCCTGCACGCAAACCTGGGACATCCATCTGAGCTGTCACCCCTTCCCCTCTATCCCTTCACCTTGCTGTGATTGTCTGCATGGCCTCCATCACCGCCCACTTCCTCTCAGTAGAATGTAGTTTCCAGCAGAGCCAGGAATTGGTGTCGCTCATCTCTGTACCTCGAGAGCCCACACCAGGGACCAGGGCTCGGCAGACACAGCTGCCCAAGGAATGAGGGGGCTCTGGGCACCCATGGCCCCTCCGGCCTTTCTTATAGGGTTGTTTAGGATTCTAGAGAACGTACATGAAGCAGTGTTTCCCCAGCACATGATGCACACTAAACACCTTCTGAAGGCACTGAGATATAGTTACCATTCTTAACCTGAAGTCTCCCTTCAGGGAACAGTATGAAAATTGAAGGAAATGCAGAAAAAGGTGAAGTGACTGGCAGACTGGAGCCAGGACCAAAGGTGAGGAGAAAGTAAAACCTGATACCATCTGATAAACTGCATTTACAGATAAAATACAAACAGAAGAGGGACCGAGTTTAGGAAGCTGAGCAGCAGTGTGACAGAGAAGGGAACCCAGAAGAGACGGACACACGGCCTGCTCCCAGCCCGCCCCACGGTCGCAACCTTCGTCCCTATGGGAACGACAGCCCACACCCCCCACCGCCATTCAGGAGTTGGGTCACAGCGGGTCACGATGAAGTTCCACTCACAGGAGAGGTGCTTTCTGGTTTGGACACCGGTGCTTTAAAGGTAGAAATACTTTTGGAAATGTCTGCTCTCTTATCTGCAGCCGCTTCCAGGGACAGACATTGCAAGTAATCTGGCGGGGGGATGACCACGCTGCTTTTCTCGGATAAGTTCACGGTGCTGATGCTTCTCACTGGCGCTGGGCTAACAACCAACAGGCAGAGAATGTGCATTACATAAGATCCCACCATCTGAACCCCGAACATCCTGAACATCCTATGGCCAGAACTGCAACAGATTAACAACCACACAGGGTGTGGGGAGGAGAGGACACATAATAGACCTCTATGTAAAAAGTACCGTCATGTTTTCACTGGTTTATAAATGTGCACTCAAAAGAAAACTAGCTTAATTCAGGGCTGGCTCTTGATTAATTTAAGGAGATCAGTAAGAAAAGGAAGACTAAAAAGTGTTGAGCACTTCAGATTAAAACAAAACAAAAAGAACCTCAGCATTTTGACATTGTAAACACGATACCTAGTTTCATTCCTTGGCCCAGGGGTGTTGAGCTACACGGCCAGGGATGAGGATACAGAGACGACACTGACCAGGACTTGGGGGCATCAACTGTGGTGCTCAAAGGTGCGCCGGGACAGCTAGATGGGATGCAGGGCTTCCCTGAGGCGGGAACCACTGAGGATGTGCCAGTTTAGGGTAAAGATGCGGGTAGTCTGGAGGGGTCACTTCTGAGGACCCCACGGGGCAGCCGACTACAACTGTGCAACACACACGCAAGTTTCACAGCCAGGTGTGGGAAAGACCTTCCTGGGTTTTAGCCTTGGCTCCACCTTTCTGTGCCTCGGTTTCCTCAATTTTAAAGCGGCGACCTACCTCATAAGGCTGTTCTGAGAATTAAATGAGCTAGTCAGTGTAAGGCATGTTGGCGCTTCCTAAGTGGCAATGACCATGACGGTCGCCTTGGATTTAGTAACCAGTTGGGGAGGGGGGCGGTGTGGTGGGTGGTTCCAGAGGGCTGACGGGGTGAGGAGCAGAGTCTGGGGGCATGCCCTCACAGCAGAAGCCACAAGGGAAACAGCCGCGGGTAACAATCCCCCTTTCGTACTCTCCTACACCATCGGAGGTTTCCCTGTGGGGCTGGCTCCATATGCAGACGGAATTCTGATATGGCTGAGAACATGTGGTCAAAGGTGAGTTTGTGGTCACTGGGAAATGGGAGCCACAGTCAGGTCCTACCTTGGTGTGGGCACACTCATGGCCTCCTTTGCATCTTCTTCCAGCAACTTCGTGTAAGATGCCGGGAACCAACCCCTCCTACAGGTGAGTGTGAGAAAAAAACCTCATCGTGGGGTCAGCAGTAGACAAGTGGACAATAAACACACGACGGGGGGACTTGGGGCAGCTCCAGAGCAGACCAATTCCTTTTCACCATGTCACATGATGTGTATTTTATACACAGCATTTATTATTTTTTTTTAATTTTTTTTTTTCAACATTTATTTATTTTTGGGACAGAGAGAGACAGAGCATGAATGGGGGAGGGGCAGACAGAGAGGGAGACACAGAATCGGAAACAGGCTCCAGGCTCTGAGCCATCAGCCCAGAGCCCGACGCGGGGCTCGAACCCACGGACCGCGAGATCGTGACCTGGCTGAGGTCGGACGCTTAACCGACTGCGCCACCCAGGCGCCCCTACACAGCATTTATTTTATTTGGATTCTCTTTTTGGCTTTTTTTCCACATTTATTTAATAGGTAAATAATCTACACAGAAACCAACTTAACCACCTTACAGTAAAGCCTATGCACCTACTTGTTGAAATGAGGACACTAGCCTTTAAACTATTTGTGGGCTAAATCTTAACAAAATCTATCTAATGTGCATATTATCCTTGAGAAATCCAAAGTCACATTAAAAAAAAGGAAGAGAAAGAGTATTTAAAGTACTTTCTGAGGTGACTTCATATGATCTATTCAAGAATCAAACTCATCTGCAGATGCACAGACATACAGAAAATGGCCCGGAACAGAGTATAACTCCGATGAACTAAACTAGAACCGTAACTAAACTAGGAACTTAACTTTGGTAAAAATACTACAGTGACCACAAGGACTCTGCTGCTCAACGGAGATATAGCAGTTCCCTGAAGCAGCGGGCAGTCCTGACTCCCGCGCGGGCAGCATCTACCCCAAGACTTACGCTTTCGTGGTGTCGTGCTCCCCATAAAGCCAGCCGTCTTTCTCCTCGGGGACGAGCAGCGTGAGGACATCTCCCTGGGCGAAGCTGAGCAAGCTCTGGTTCGCGCCTGCGGTGTGTGGGAAGATGGTTTTCACCTTCTGCTTCTTCATCATGTTCAGTCCGGTTGCGACAGAAACCGATCGCTGTAAACTGGGATCATCTGAAGAATCTGTTAAAACTGAGCATGGCAGCGACTGCTTTTCAAAGAGCGATAACACGGCAAGTTCACAAGAGCAAACCCCGGAAAGCCACCCACTCCTGTCTGCCAGCGATCCTTCCACTTCAGCTCCACACGCCATATCTCCGAGCCCTAGTCTTCGCCTGGACCCACGGACGGATGGGCGGGGAACAGCGAGGAGCGGAAGCAGAACTGCTGCCTGAGGCCCCTCACCAAGGACGACCCTTGAGGCTAAACGCTCTTCCCCACGTAGAGAGGACACACAGAGGCCAAGCCTCACCCGTGCTCTGAGGTAATCAGAGGCCAGCTGATGCATCACCAGAGGGTCTGATGCCTTCCTCGCCCTCCTCTCCCAACATGAATCCCAAGGCAGGGCGGGATCTAACTCAAACCCCACTGCCCACGCTCTGGGCTGCAAGGAACAAGAGGAGACTGGAAATGCAGCTGTTCTCGCCGTGCTCACTTACTGAACCCTCCCTAATCAGTGCCGTCCACGCTTTTGATGCTTCGAAGCTTCTGAGGGAAGGACTAGTTATCATCCACGGTGACTCAATGGGATCACAGCTAGCACGTGGCCTAGCTGGGCACCAGATGTGGGTGGCCTGACCCCACAGCCCAGACTTTGTACATTTCTGTCTCCCTTGGAGCGTGGGCTGATACTTCCCACTTCAAAGAAACAAAATAGCCATTCTGAAAATCTCCTCTCCCGTTTCACCCAGGACAGGTCTCTAGCCCATGGCTTGAAGGCCATGACTTTCATGAGTGAGCCTGTGAGACACCTATCACAGAGAGAGAGGGGCCTCTGGTGTCAAAAACTCTGCACAGAGCAGAGCCTAACCAAAGCTGCCTGAAATGTCTGCAAACAGTAACTGGTCCTGATTTATTGAAACAGCATCAACAGAAATTTAAGCAGTGAGAACTTAAGTGTTCAGAAAGCATGAAGTTCTCTGTTAGAGATGATGAAAAACGCTGATTATAATTCAAACCAAGCCTACTGGTAAGATTAATAACCATAATTTTGTCATGGGAACTTTAATAATTTGTTTTATTGAAGAAAGAAATTTTATTACAATTGCCACTTAATATGGCACTCAGTGTGGAGGCTCTTGTTATATTTTAAAATGTAATACCTTTATTTAAAAAAAAATTTTTTTTTAATGTTAGTTTTTGAGAGAGACAGAGAGAGGCAGAGCACGAGCGGGGGAGGGACAGGGTGAGAGAGGGAGACACAGAATCCGAAGCAGGCTCCAGGCTCTGAGTTGTCAGCACAGAGCCTGATGTGGAGCTCAAACCCACAAACCGCGAGATCAAGACATGAGCCGAACATGAGTCAGATGCCCAACCAACTGAGCCACCCAGGTGCCCCTAAAATGTAACACTTTTCAATAGCACAATTACTCTATATAAACATGAATCAGTACATGGAATTAGTATGTGTTAAAGTGTCAATTATAAAATGTCTTATGGTTTTATAATAAACCCGTACCTTTATTTATTTTGAAGTGTAAGTTCCAATAAGGCAATGCTGAATTCTACTTCATGGTAACATTTATCCAAAATATTAAAAAAAATTTTAAAAAGTATTTAAAAAGGGGCACCTGGGTGGCTCAGTCAGTTGAGCGTCCGACTTCGGCTCAGGTTATGATCTCACAGTTTGTGAGTTCGAGCCGCGCGTCAGGCTCTGTGCAGACAGCTCAGGGCCTAGAGCCTGCTTCAGATCCTGTCTCCCCCTCTCTCTCTGCCCCTTCCCCGCTCATGCTCTGTCTCTCAAAAATGAATAAATGTTAAAAAAAAAAAAAAAAAAGGTATTTAAAAAGAAATCAAAATAAATATCTTACCTGTTGAATTCTTTATCCTTTCTGAATTCTGTGCAACTGCTGTTGGGTTATTAAACATATCAATCAAAGGACTGGTATACGCTCTGGCTGAAGGAGCTGGGGGCACCTTTGGTGAATATTTAGAAAGGGTGTCATAATCTTTCCCAACCTGTGAAAAATTCCTTATTAGTTTAATATTAGTGTAACACAGCAATGGACTTACAGAGATTTCCAGGGCTGTTGGAACATGTTTTAAATTCCACTTTCTTCCCCAAATTCTCTTAGTTGGGTGGTAATGCCCTATTCTGAATTATTTCAAGATTATCACATTCTTTTCTTCATTTTGTCTTTTTTTTTAAGGCAATTACTCCCCATTTCCCACATCCCCTGGCAACCACTAATCTACTTTCTGTCTCTATGGATTTTAGGGTCCTCTCTAGGTCTATAGGATTTGTCTTCTTGGCTACAGAATTCTACACTTAAAATAATTTTTCCAAAGAATTTTGAGTGCATTGCTCCTTTAATTTCTAACATCTTGTTTTGGTAACAAGAAATCTGGTACCATTAGTGTTCTCTTTTCTTTGTGAGTAATTTATTTTCCCCCCTCCAGGAAATTCTTAGAATTTTCTCTTTGCCTCTTTCTGCAACTTGACCACGATCTATTGAGGTTTGGTTTTTTCCTCTTGTCCAGGCTCACTCACTCAGTGTTAAAGAGCAGGCAGGGTCTACTGCAGTAACTTCTGCAGGGACCATAGTCAGGGCAGCAGAGGGGGAGAAGTGGCTGGCCTTGAATATACCTGGAAGGTGGAAACAACAGGGCATGCCTGTGGGTTGGCTGTGACTGGGGAGGGGGAGGGGGAGAGAGAGGGAAGGCGGAGTCCACATTTGTGCCTGAGCTACTGAAAGGATGGAGCTGCCATTTCCTGGATGGAAAAGACTGGAGAAGCATGTTTAGAGTGAGAAAATCAATCGTGTGGTTTTGGACAAGCTGAATTTGAGATCCCCATTAGACATCTGGTGATTCTAAGAAGGCAACTGGGTATCTCCAACCTGTCTAACATTAACTTTACATCCTCTGTTTTTGTTTGGCATTTTGGGAGAGCTCTTTGGCTTAATTTTCTAAGCAGTTCCATTCTGCTAACAAGCCCGTCTACTGGTGTGGGGTTTTCTTGTTTGTTTTTTTTGTGGAGGGAGGAAGGGGAGGGAGAAATTTAAAAACCTATTTTAGAAGAATTTCAAGCAAGTACAAAAGTAGGAAGAAGAGCACAATAAATCTTGATGTACCCAACACCCAGCTTCAACAGTTACAAATTCATGGCCACTATTGTTTCATATACGCCACACCCATCTTCCCCCATGCCTGGATTATGCTGAAGCAAATCCCAGACATTTCAATTATAAATAATAATCCAATTTTTACTTTCCAAAATCTCTAGTTGATTTTTCCCTGGGGATGTAATATCTTTTCATCTCTTTCTTAAGATTTCTCCTCCACTGTTTCCTCTGTTGCCTCCAATATTGGCCATTCTGGTTTTTGTTTCTTTTGGTGTATCTTTTTATGGCATTGGTTTTCCTTACTTGCTCAGTGATTCCTGGTTATCTGTCCATCTTGGTATCTTACGGCATTCTCTATTCTTTTCACTCTTTATGGTAGTATGGATTTTGCCTGTTCTCCTTATCACAGGCTACCTACAGTGGGGTAGAGGACAGGGAAGATACTTCTAGGAGCATGCGTGACCTCTGAGTGAAAACATGGTGCTTTGGCCAGTAGACCAAAGTCCCTGTTGCCTACTGTTCATTCAGCGCAAGTGGGACATTCAGCGCAAGTGAGACAGTGGGGAAGAAACCGACCAACATAGAGGATGCGAATCATACAGGAATGTAATGTCCTGGGTTCTCCACCGCTTCTTGCAAACCATTGACTCTGAGCTTACTGCTCCGCCCTCTGCGGCAGTCTTGCCCTGCACATGCTCAGAGCTAAGGTTTCCTTCTCTTTTGATTCTCCACACACTGATCTTGCCTTTCTTTTAGACTCCTTCAGGGTTGTTGGCCCACTGACAGCAGCTTCTCTTATTCCCCATGCAGTTATGGATCTATTCTGTAGGCTGCTGACTGGTCTTTAGCATCTCTGCTATCATTTCAGAGGTTAGGGTGGACTCATGTATCCAAACTACTCACTGGAAACAAATCTCCACACGTCTGCACAAAGTACTAAAACCCGGGTTCAAAGAACAGCAAACTACAATGCTTGACTGCATTACCTTGAATACTGGGGTGGCCATATTTTTTTTTCCAGTACCAGATTATGTTGTGATGAATGGCACCAGAGTTTTGCTAATTATTCTCTAAGACACCTACACTTCCTTCACTACGAATAAACGTACAAATTTTGAATCATTACAATTAAAAACAGTAACAATAACATTTCCAAAACAAAGATAACAGTGGTATCCACAGCACTACATGCTGCTAACCATTGCACAGCCGGTGTCAAATCTGAAGGCAAGGGGATAGAAGTGAGAAAAGGCAGGCCCTAGAATAAAGGAAGACCTGTGATTCCCACTAACAAAAGCCTTGGTCCTCCGTGCAAATTTGGCCCAAATCGTATTAGTAAATGTGAAATCTTGGGGAGAAAACCAGTTCCTACCATGTTGCTTCTCTCGATCATTGGTGAAGGCTGAGGTGTTCCAGACACTGGGGTAGAGACTGGGGTCTTAATTTCTTCTATCATATTCATGATTTTCTCAGGTACTTTGGTAGCATCCCCACAGGTCTCCTGCCACCTAGGCAGTTTGGAATTGAGTAATTCTGCAGACTATAAATCCAAAAGAAACACAACTAAACACAAACATGTATTGCTCAAAGAGCTGAGAAAAGTTACATCAACTATCAGTGATAATGTTTTACTGACTTACTACCACAAGTCTGAGACATTGTGTTAAATCCAGTGAACATTTAACCATCTCTGAGCATCTGCCCTGGGTTACTGGCTGAGAAAGATTAGGCTCCTTTTCTACAGGAGCTTCTCCATTCCCACAGCATGAATGCAGAGTTTAAGACTACTACAAGAATTGTAAATGATGAAGAACAAGCTCAAACACCAAAAGGGAGGCTTGAGCAATCTTATTAAGCCCTACTGTTTCCCCAGTGGCCTCAGAAATGCCAATCAGTGCTTTCTTCCTATTACTCCTGAGAGAGGGCAAAGCCCTCACCCCAACCCTTCTATGCCCTCAGACTGTAACCCTGACACACCAACTGCTTGGGCCTGCTTTATCCAAGGAGCCCCTGAAAGGACTGGGACACGGAAGCCAGGAAAAGGGAAGGCACAAGAGCAGTTTTCAGAAAGGTGATGTGACTTCCAATAGAGAAAAGAAGTAGACTTAGTTTATGCTACAAAGCATAGCTGGGATCCAAAGTTAACCGTAAGAAAGAGTCTGCCACCAACTAGAGCTCTCTGGAAACAGGCCAGGTTGCCTTGTGTCACAGTGAGTATCCCTTCAGTGGCAAGGCTTTGCTGTAGGAAGAGAGCTTCACGGTCACTTGGCCTATTGACCCTGGCCCAGCAGGGCACCCTCACCATGGAAAATGACTCTGCCAAAACTAGTACAGATGCACTGTTGACAAAAGTGATCATCTAATACTGCAATTCTTTCTTGTAACAATGTTAGATCTTAGGAATTTAGATTTGGTAGATGAATAGTCCTTAAAGTTGCAAACACTTTATAAAATATGTAACATTTGCCTGATGCATACAGATAGGGCCAAGTTGTTTCCCCCGAAAAAGAGGACGTTGCCTTATATGCAAGTGCTTACAAAGCTTCTACCATGGAGCAATCTCTAAATTACATTACAAATAACAATGAATATTTGACTTCACTCAATGCTAGTTTTGGATGCTTACACAGGCCCAATAAAATTTATAATTTAAAAAGAAGGGAAAGGGAAATAACACATATTTTGTAATGCTTTCTGGGGGCATAACCTCAAAACTATGTGTGCTGGAAGCAGGGCCGTAAAGCCAGTCATTCAGTTGATGAGATCACGAGGAAACACCTTGAGGAGGATAAAAAAAGTAACCACAACAACTGTCTCGATGCTGGGACAGAACTTCCAGGGACACTTCTGTACATGGACTCCCAAGGTGAATATCTCAAACCACCCAGGTGGGCTGGACTTGGGGCCCACTGGGACCCATCCCACGGCTCTGGTGAGGACACTGATGCTGAGGATGCATCAGAGAGAGTCTGAGGAAAGCAGACTCATAGGTGAGAAAAGAAAAAGTGCTGTTTCTCAATTATTAAGCATTTTATGAAATATTTTAAATATGGATATATTACTTAAATATTATAATCAACATTTGACCATTTCATCCACGTTTCTGAAAGTTTACATATTCAAGTTGGCCAAAACTATTTCTTTGGAGTCTTCTCATTGGCAAAATAGGTCCATCACTTTACACTGAGGCACATATGGACGGTAAGTAATTTCTAGGACATTTGAATATGAAATTATTAATAATGCAACACAACTTGCCACCTGAACCCACCTGTAAATGATAATAATGTAAGTGATTTGCAAAGCTACAGTGTTTGTCAACCAGAAAGCAGAAGCGCCTTTTCTCTTCAAGCAGGGCTTCTCTGCACCCATCTGCAATAAATTTCTGGATGTCGCTCTGGCGAGAAGTAACGGTTTCTACATACTAGGAAAATAAATAATAATTATACAAATATGACATGAGGGATCAGAGCTGCACAGCCAGACGTTTATCTTCCACCATCTTTACACTTGGTTTATTTTGATAATGGAATAAATACTAAATGCAGATAAACATTAGATAAAATAACAAAGTTGTAGCCTGATCTGAGCAGGTATTATCATTCTCATTAAGATCCCTGACTCATGTGCAGAAGAACGTTGCCAAAAGCCTTCCACTCTGTGCTGGGCAATTTACACAAAATATTACTTTATGTTTCAGGGACAGGATTGTGTTCTGTTGGAAAATCAACGGCTTTAGAACCAGAAACTTCGAATTCAAACCACAGTTCTAAGTATCAACCATGTGACTTAGCCTAAGCCTCATTTTCTTCATCTGTAAAATGGGGATAGTAATGCTAACCACCCTGAATCGGGAAAGAATGCCCATGTTCTTAGGAGGCTACTAGTTATCCTCGACTCTGGAAAACTGTGGCCTTAAGCTCAATACCAACTCTAAAATGCTCATAAGCTTCAACAGCAGCAGAGCAGTGAGCAGATGAAAGTATACGCTGAGTGAGGTAAGTAAGCTTCCCTGTAAACTGCACAAATCATCAACAACAAAATAAAGAAAAAAGTGCTGAAAAGTTCACCTCAATTTCTTTGTGTTCATATTTGAGCGCATTTCGTCCTCCTTGACTTTTCCTTCTGATCTTCTTCAACTCTGCTTGAGATTTCTCCAAAGAATCTAATTTATTCCTGTGTTCTGTTTGGTATCTTTTAAGAGTTGCCTGTAAGTGAAATGTTGTGCTTGTTTTAGTGTAGCACCATACAAACTGTTGGGCAGTTACTGCTGCCAATATTTCCACTGGACGTGGCCCTGCACACCCGTTGCCTCCCTTCCACTTCAACGTGTGACTTTGTCCTCAAGTTCCCCATTCACAGAAAGGGCCACTGACCACAAGGGCAGCTCCTATAGGATAACAATGTCTCTTCTTTCTTGTTTTCTCCAATGTTTTAGAACACTGAGTGGTAAGTACTTCGGGGAATAAAAAACAATTTAATGTTCCTGACTGTTTTATGATTTACAGTTTTAAGAAACAAAATTAACAATTGCAATCACAACCAATTATTTTGGGTGCTGTGTAGCGAAGTGTTTGGGGAGCCTAATAGAACTAGGTCAGAATTCTGGCATCATCCTTCATTTCCTGTGTGATCTCAGTAATTATTTAATTTCTCTAAAACTCATGTTCTCCCTTTAATCTGTACAGTGAGGATAAGAAGAGTATCTACATAAAGAGTTTCTATAGGGATAAACATCAGATAATGTATGGAAAATGCTTGCCATTACATCTACCTCAGCAGCTTTTGGAGGTCCCTCCAGAGTGCACACAGGGGCAGCAGGGCTATTTCAGGTAACCTACACTGCTTACTGCCACATGGGGTCTTGGTGAGAAAGGGGCTTTGGGTGGCAAAGTAGCTACTCTACAGCAGGTAAGGGAGGGGGAAAGAGCCCTGTGTGTGGAGGGTCAGGCAGACGGAGAAAACTGCTGGAATCATCAATACCGGGTGACAGGCAAGGGACACCATGCAGGAGCAGTCTGTGATGACTGGGAGAACACCAAGCACATCTCACGTCCTCAAGTGCTGGTTTGTGAAAGCAACAGCTGTACTAATACAGATGCAGATGCCATCCCCATGTGTGTGTACTTTGAAAACAATGCTTTCTAGAAGCAGGATTCCTTGCAATATTTTCCTCTATGCTTTTTAATAAAGATCCCAGGTGTTAATGCAAATGGAGCCCTGGAAGGCACCTTGTCTATTTCATGCATCTGTGTATATACTCAATACTAACCTCTATCCGTATTTGCTGCTGCTGGATAGACAGTGAGAGAAAGTTCTCCTAGGGCTTAGAGACCAGGCAAGCATAGCCTCCTGGGAAAGCCAGGCCCCCGTGCCCCACACCTACCTCCACCCACGGAGGTGGAGCAAAACTGTGTACTCACATTCATGTATTTTACATCAAGTTCTGTCTTCTTCTCCAGCTCATGTATAATCTCTTTATGGAATTTTTTGAACTTTTAACAAAAGAAAATGAAAAATTCACATCAGCTTTGAGTCTTTAAGCAAAACAAATTTTTAATGTAAAATAAATATATTTTATAAGTATCAAAAGTTTACATACGTTTTCATCAAGACTCTCATTGAGTTTCTTGTGGGTACTTGAAATCTCTATGAGAACTTGGCCTGTGAATAAAACCAGATGTTGGGGGGAGGGGGGAGAGTCACTGGGTAGATTTTGTAAAGATATTAAAGTAAGTAAAGTAATGGAATGAAGCACAGTCTATCACTGCCCTCAATGCCTGGAAGCATCAGGCCCTGTGGCCTGTCAGAAACACTGACTTCACACCCATGGCAGGGTGGGTTCCAGAGGGACACAGCCCCTCGCAAACTCACTCCACAACATTGTTCACCCAAAGAATGCCAACTTTTGTCTTCAAATTCACATCATGCTTTCTATATTTATTCCCTCCCTAAGCGGAATCTTATTTATCTGATTTAATTTTTAAATTCACTTACAAAAGATTATCATGGTCATTATAGTAACTACCTATAGGAACAAATGACTTATTTTTATCTAATCCCCAGAGTAATCTGATTATCTGTCAGGCATAAAAGATAAAGGTTATTTTTTCTCTCATTCTTGTGTCCTTTCGGAAAATATTAATGCCATGGGAAAATGCAGCAGGGACAGTGCTCTGCCTCGTATCTCCCGGGACTACACCAAGTCTCTGACACAAGTACAGTCATAGGACAGAAGAGAATGTTCCAGGACTAAGGAGCCTTACTCCAAAGGCAGCAGGATGATCTTTTGATTTGCAAAGCACATCTCTGGCAGTTTGAGGCAGTGTGATAGACATGTTGACCGTGAGGTACCTACTGGGACATACGTGTTCAGGAAGCGGTTGAATTTCTTCAACTCTGATAAAGGTGAACAAGAGCCTCTCTCTCCCTGCTCATTTATCTATAGGAACCAAATGGGTCTGATACCTAAGACCTGGCAGATATGGAATCATCTGGAATAACCACCAGACCATATTAAATAAAAACAAAATGTGCTGGGTAGGTCCCCTACAGTTCAGTGGATATAGATAGAAAGGAATTCCTTGGGTGAACTGAAAGGCTGTAGATGAAGGAGAATTTAAATTAAGACTGTGGTGGATATGGGAAAAGAGAAAGAATACCAACTAGACTATGACTTCAGCTGTCACCTTTACACAAATGACACTACAGTGCCCTGTTGTCGAAACAGTTTAAGACATCTGACTCTCAAACAGTCTAGGTTTCCCCCAATTCAACCCTTTTCTGGGGGCACCTGGGTGGCTCATTCAGTGGAGCATCTGATTCTTGATACTGGCTCAGGTCATGATCTCATGGTTCATGACATTGAGCCCAGCATCCAGCTTTGCACTGACAGCATGGAACCTGCTTGGGATTCTCTATCTCTGCCCCTCCCCCAATTGTGCACGCTTTCATGCACATTTATTTATTTATTCTCTAAATAAATAATCATTAAAAAAATTTAAGAAAAAAAAAAGAAAAAGAAATTCAATCCCTTCCTGAACATGTTTGTCCACCTGGATGTCCCAGGAGGTACGTCATGGTCAACATGTCTAAAAGTGAGTTCACCCCATATTCTCTAGCCCCAGCTCTTGGCTGCCAGCTAGCCAGTCACAAGGGGTCGACAATTCACCCATGTGTCACACTCAATGACAAAGATGCAGTCCCTTGTGCATGTGGTGTCATCACTTGGGCCAACCTCTAGGGTGAAATCATGCCCCTTACTCATCTTGCTTCCTTGGGCAACAAATGTGCTGGCCCTTCCCTGCCGTGGAGAGAAGATAAGTGGAAATAACATGTGAAATCTATGTGCACTCAATCATCTGTCCCAGGCCAAGTGGGGAAGAGTCACCGTAATCTGCCACCCAGCAACACATTCAAACCCACCAGTTGGACTAGGAGTGTCCCCCTGCCCATCATTTCTCTTTACTCCCAGCTTGTTCTCTTCTGGATCTTCTTCCTCACAGGTGCCAGAGATCCCTCAAAACCAGATGTAACATGTCATTCCCCTGGCCCCCACCCATGGTATCCCAGATAAACCACCTCCTCAGCATGAAGGCCACTGTGGACAATGCTGCTTAAGATAACCATGGCAGGTGGTGGGGACAGAGAATTTCCTGTAAGGACAGAACCTTACAAAGTTACAGATAGGTAACTCGTAAGCCCCTAAGCAGCCTGTGATTCTAGGAACCTCTAACAGAACAGCCTGCTGGATGAACCAAAGGGAGGGGGCAGACACACAGCCAGCCGCATCCCCACCACACCAAGTTATCAAGATACCTCCTCTCCATCCTTAATGACATTGACTTCATTTCTCCCATAATTACGTTCTCCTAAAGTTCAACATGAAATAATTCAGAGTTACCACAAAGGAAGCCTTCACATGCCCAAGAATATAATTATATTAAATGTCATTTTATCATTTAGTGATTTCAGACACTGAAATAGTCTGAGTTACTTTCACATTCATTTTAAAATCATAAATAACTCTTGGCTACAGATGAAAAACAGTAACAAAAAAAAAAAACCCTACTTCAATTATTTGAAAATTAAGCACTCTATTCTTGGCAAGTCAGATCTACTTTTTTAAAAAAGTCTAAAAATAATTGTGCTTAAATCACTCAGTGTGATTCAAGCTAGAATCAAAGCACTCACAATTTTTTTTTCATATGGTCATGAACTTTATCTCTACAACCGTATATAATGTGGATCTCTGAGAAGCATGTTGCCAAAACAAAAGCTTGTGCTAGTGTGGCACTCTTGTGAAAGCCAGCACTGCTGAACCTGGTGCTTGGTCTTGAGGTGCCTCCCACCTCGTGGTTTTCTCCCTGTAGGCAGCTGGGTGGAAAGGCTCACTGAAACAGCCCATTCACTCTGTGGCCAGGAGCAGAACACCCGACCTTATCCTGGTTATTCCTGTCCCTTACAGTTCGTGGAATTTAAATGCTGACTTTATAGCAGCAGCCACGGAGTCCTCGGTCAAAGAAGGATTAGAAAACATCTTTACTGTGATTATGAGAGCTGCCAAAAGTGTATCTTGAAACAGAAAATGAAAAGTCTTTATGTTCAATCTACAGAAGTTTATTCTTAAATATAGCAAGTGTTCCTTTATGTCTGAAACGTTGCATTGCACACGTTTATTTACTCTTAGCCCTGTAACCTAATTTTTCATAAATTATATTTGAGAAGAAAAAAATTGTTTTGAAAAGGAGGGTGGAGCAGAGCCCAGATTCTAATGGAGCAGAACTAAACACACACCCAAACAGGAACCAATGTGCTGGTCCCAGAAATCACAGACCATATGTACTGATCAACCATTTCCTTTTTCCCTTTTAGGTTCTGAGTACACATTCTGGGAAGAAACACCCAAGTACAGTAATATGACTCAGTCTGAGTAAATTATATTCTTAAATAGCATTACTAAAGGATTCACATATATACATATTTCAAAATCATGAATTTGACATAACTAAAAGTTGATGTCCACTATCAGTTTTAGGAACTTTGAATAAACATGTCCAATAATTTGGACAATACTATATAAAGATACGAATTTAAACTGAATGGATTTAAAAAGTTAAATAACTAAAATTAAAGAGTATTACTTGTATGAACACATAAAAGTTTTCATTTGAAATACAGATTAGTTGTTGGACTGTTAATATATTTTCAACTAGATAACCCATTTTTTTAAAGTTTGAGAGCAAAAGACAGCGTGAGTCGGGGGAGGGGCAGAGAGAGAAGGAGAGAATCCCAAGCAGGCTCTGTGCTATCAGTGCAGAGCCTGATGTGGGGCTTGATCTCATGAACTGTGAGGTAATGACCTGAGAGGAAATCAACAGCAGCTCAACTCACTGAGCCACCAGGCACCCTGACAACTAGATAATTCTTCATCAAATTCACAGTATAAATTTAGAGAAACCAGATGGAGACTATTAACAGACATGAGTAGCACAGAACAGGTGCTCAATGTGTAGGCACACAGACTTTTTCATTTATAATTGATCATGGATAATCAGAACACAGTATTTCCAGAAAGCACAGAGCAATGATGGAGTGAGTGAGTCACACACGATTTCCTCCCTGTTACTTCAAGTGGAATCAAACAATAAAATGAGACAGTAGAAGCAAACCTACTGTGGACCTAAAGTTACACTCCATGAATTATGGTAAACCTGACCAAAAACGTCACTGGAAAAAGGATATACTTTTTCTAACAATTTTTAAAATATCAAACGTGATGAGAAAATATAATGGAAGTAAAAGCAAACTACACACAGATGGCTATGTTAAATACACAAGTATGTATCCCACAGATTAGAGTCACCAGCACAGAATTAGTACAGAGGCAGATTAGTAACCATGAACACGTGACTCAACTTGAAAGCTTTACCAGCATCTAAGAATAGCCCTCAGGGCTGCCCACCCACAGTCCCTGGATGCAACTGGAGGTGCTCTTTTCTGGTGAGTGTCAATACTGTATCAGTAAACAATGTGCATGTAGGGATAAAGCCAAATAAGTGATAGGGTAAGCATTTCATCCAACACTCCTCCAGAAATCTAGCTTCTGACCTGGCCAACTATAGTACCACAGTTCTAATTAATGTCTTCATGGAGACCGTAATTATTCTACCACTGATCACGACTTAGTCCATCCTATGAAAACAAATTGGACAAACAGAAATCGTACATTAGAAGTATATAGTGTTCCAAAGTTCTTTCATAGTCTGAGAGAAAAGTAAACTGCCAGGCAGCATCTGACTTTGTTAAGAAGAGATGCCACTAGGGTAGCCACTAAAAGAATAAAGTGCGTATAACGACCAAGCAAACAGAGAGGGGAAAAAACAATCAGCCAAAAAGAGGACAAGAGAAGAAATGAACATAGGACAGACAGCAGAAAGTAATTACACTTAATGTAAATAGACTATATAATCCAATTAGAAGACAAAGACTGTTAGGATTAAACAAAACAAAACACCCAATTATATTTTCCTTAAAAGAGATACACTTTAGATATAGGGATACAGAGAGTAAAAGGATGGAATAAGATATATAGCAAACACTAAACAAAAGAAAGCTGATGTAGATACATTAAAACCAAACAAGATGTAGTAAGTGGTCAAAGAGGGTGAGAAGCATTATTAGAATTAGACATAAAACAATGATTTCATAATGGGAAAAGGTTCATATGGAAGATGGAAAATTTTTTTATTCATAGGCAGCTATTAACATGGTCTCAACATATTTAAACTAAAACTGGATTATAAGAAGAAATAGATAAATCAATAATAATTGTAGGAGACTTCAATATGCTTCTCTTGGTAAATGGGTAGAATGAGTAGGCAAATATAGCAGTACAAATGTAGATAACCTGAATAAGATGATAAATACAGGTGATCTAGTGAACATATATAGAAGACTATATCTGATAACTTCATTTTTAAAGCAAAGAGTATATTAAAAAGAGATCAAAAGAAAACCTCACTCTATTTCAAAGGGCTGAAATCACAATGAGTATGCCCTTTAACCACATCAAAATTAAACCAGAAACCATTAAAAGAAAGGTAACCAGAAAATGTCCCTATACTGGAAATGAAGAAACAGACTTCTAAATAACCTACAGATCAAAGAAGAAACCACAATGGAAATTAAAATTATTTTGAAATAAAATGATAAATATAGGATATAAGAACATGTAAGATGCAACTAAAAATTGTGGTTAGAGGAAATTTATAGCCTTCAAATGCATATGTTAGAGGAGTGTGAAAAACACTAAACACTCATTTCAAGAATTTAGCGGAATATAATCCAATAAAAATAAATTAACTACGGATAAACATAACAACCCAGATATATTTCAGAAATATATTAAATGAAAGAAGCCAGACTAAAAAAGCTATATACTGTATGATTCTATTTATAAAACATTCTGGAAAAGGCAAAACCGACAGTATGTGATAAACAAATCTGCTTACTCTGTGATCCAGCAATTCTACTCCTAGATATATTCCCAAGAGAAATGAGTGCATTTGTTTACCAACAGAAGCACAAGAATGTCCATAGCAGCTTTATTCACATATCCAAGGCCAGAAACAACTCAAACATCTATCAACACTGGAATGGATAAATTATAGAATGGATAAACTCACACAATGGAGAAGGAAGACCCGAAATCTGTATATAGATTCCTCTCAAATCCTTGGCTAACACCTAAACTGCACATGCACAGGGTGAGACTCTAAGAAAAACCAGCAGTTAGAAGGATGTAGAGTTTGGCAGAGATTCTCAGTAGGACACACATTGAGTTGTCGGGGGAATACAAAGTTGGGAATTCAAGTCCCACCAAGTGAGAAAGGCTTCATAAATACCACAGGCTGCCCAGTGACATCAAGAAGGGACATACCTTAGGAATAAACACTGTCACAGGACAAGGGCAAAACCAAAATAGATCCACCAGAAAAAAATCTACCAGTAAGCCTCCACGAGTCAAGGTGATCTACTAGTAATGTAACTGTCTACTGGAATAAAACTTCATAATCTTAAGAGGAAGATAACAAAATAGAGTCTCTACAACATTTTTTTAGTTTAGTGATTTATTTTGAGAGACAGAAAGCAAGCTCACTAGTGGGGTAAGGGCAGAGAGAGAGGGAGAGAGAATTGCAAGCAGGCTCTGTGCTGTCAGTGCAGGCTCAAACGAGGCTCAAACCCATGAACCATGAGATTGTGACCTAAGCTGAGATCAAGAGTAGGACGCTTAACCGAATGAGCCACTCAGGTGCCCTGAGTCTCTATAACATTTTATCACAATGTTCAGGACAGGAAAAAAAATTGGTAGGGTGAATGACAAACTTACAAACTCTGAAATCATTTTAGTAGGATCACTTTCTTTTGGTATTCCAAAATGTATAATTATAATACTTCAGTTTATGTATAACTTCACTATTATAAATAAACTTATAATATATTATAAATCGATAAAAAATTTTTTTCCTTTTGTGACTGGTTTACTTAGTACAATGTCCTCAAGGTTCATCTATGCTATAGGATATGTCAGAATTTCCTTTCTCTCTCTCTTTTTTAATGTTTATTTATTTTGAGAGACAGAGCATGAATGGGGGAGGGGCAGAGAGCGAGGGAGACACAGAATCCGAAGCAGGCTCCAGGCTCCAAGCTGTCCAAACAGAGCCCAAAGCAGGGGCTCCAACCCATTAACCATGAGATCGTGACCCAAGCTGAAGTTAGATGGTAAACCAACTGAGCCACTCAGGTGTCCCAGAATTTCCTTTCTTTTTAAGGCTGAATAATATTCCACTGTATGGATATTCCTCATTTTATTTATCTATTCATCATGAGGAAAAAATGTTGACAGTCACTTTGGTTCTTTCTACCTCTTGGCTATTGTGAGTAATGCTGCATAAACATGGGTGTGCAGATATCTCTTCAAGACTCACTTTATAAAAAGTTTATTTTTAAAATAAATTTGTTTTTTTAATCTTATTTTTTATTTTAGACAGAGAACGTAAGCAGGGGAGAGGGGCAGGGGAAGAAAGAGGGAATGGAGCCTGACATGGGGCTTGATCCCACGATCCTGGGATCATGACCTAATCTGAAATCAAGAGTCAGACGCTCACCAGGTGAGCCACCCAGGTACCCCTAAATTTATTTTTTTAATTCAAGTATAATAAACATACAGTGTTCTACTAGTTTAAACTGATAGAAATGTTTAATAATTCCAGAACTGTTTTATTTATTTTTTTAAATATTTATTTATTTTTGGGACAGTGCAAGCAGCAGAGGGGCAGAGAGAGGGGGACAGAGGATCCAAAGCAGGCTCTGTGCTGACAGGCTGACCGCAGTAAGCCTGATGTGGGGCTTGAACTCACAAACCACATGATCATGACCTGGGCTGAAGCTGGACACTCAACTGACTGAGCCACCCAGGTGCCCCAATAATTCCAGAACTATTTTAGGTGTATCACAGAATTGAGAAAATGTACAAATATGATGATGTTATTGGGAGCCAATATTTGCACATATTTCCAAAATACGTAATGTAAGTGCATATGCTTATTTTTATATGTCCATGTGTATATATGCATATATGTATGCATATACCCAGGTCTAGTTTGTATGTATCTATGTACACAGTACACACTGTATACATGTATATATTTCCTAGATCTGTTTGCTGAAAGGATCAAGATGACACTTCAACAGAGCAATAAGCACACCTAGTATTCAAATCTTAGCTTCTAGTATCATCCCCACTAAAAGCAAGGAGCATTCCTCAGAAAAAAATACCTGTTGATTCCACAATTGAGAAGGGACAGGGACAAGATGAGCCTCAAACGTACTTTTATGCAAGAAAATAAGGAAGTATACAAGAAAGAATGAATGAATGAGTGAATGAATTAGAATCAGCCTGAAGGAGCTCCTATTGGCCCAATATAGGACGGTTTGAGCACCAAAGTAATTAAGGACAGTAAGAGGATATATATAAATAATTGAAAAAACCTTGGAACCCATGAGCCCACAGCAATAAGTAGATAAATAAAAAAAGAAAGAGGAGAGAAAGGAGGGCTTCTGTTAAAAGTAAAATGCAACAAGTACAGTAAACACTCGTTCAGGCAAAATTAATAGATGCTGAATCTAGAGAACAAATGTTGATGAGGAATAAGAGATCTGCATAGTCTGGGTGCGCCTGGCTGCTTCAGTTGGTGGAGAATGTGACTCTTGATCTTGGTGTAATGAGGTCGAGCCCCATGCTGGGTGTAGAGATTACTTAAAAATAGAAAAATCTTCTAAAAAGTTTTTTAAAAAGATGTACCTGCTCTGGTCATCAATCCAGTGCTGGTTGATAAAGAAGTGTGTTGACATGAGAAAGAATACCTACCAATGCTCTGCTTATTTCATAGTAAGTCTCTGGCAATCTCAATCTTAGAAAATAGTAGAAATGGCCAAAGATCTGAAGGAGAAAGTTCTCTGAGCCAAACAGAAGTTGTAGCTACAAACCCAAACATTCTTTCCCTCTTGGAGAGGAGTGGAGTCCCTTTAGACGCAGAGCAGAACAAATGAACTTTTATATATAGACTTAGAATAGGTTTCCGAAAACACATCGTTCTTCCATAATGAAAGGCCAGCAGCTACTGCTGGTCTCTCAGCGACAGAACACAAGATGTCTAAGAAGAGCTCCTAAAGATGAAAGGCTGGCTGAGGAGGCTGGAAAAGAGTGGGGTACTGTGAAAGCTAAAAGACTGGGAGCATTTTCAGAAAGTGGGGTGCTCTGCATTGTAATCACCCACAGTGAACTCAAGGGGCACAAACATCGGGCAAAGGTTAAAGCATCTGCAGAAAGATGCAATGGTGCCAGACAGGCCTCTGGTAAGTTCTTTAACCTCTCTCCAGGTCATCTCATGCAGCCTCAGTACTGTCAGCTGTATGGTGGTAACCAGAATATCTACTTCACAGGCTTAGGAGAGTACAGTGCTTTCCTGAGCTCTGAAAGGAAACACTGGCTGGTAAGGTGTGCATCCAGACAGGAGTAGCAAATTAGTTAAATAATGCATGAAACACAATAACAGAATGGGCCCACATGCTTTTCAACACGCTTTCTTTCTGAGTACTGGTTTTCTGAAAATAAAGCCCACATACTAGGTTGTCAACTTATACCTAGTTACCACATTTGTTTAAATATTTC
Organism: Puma concolor; assembly: GCF_028749965.1. NCBI lineage: Eukaryota > Metazoa > Chordata > Mammalia > Carnivora > Felidae > Puma > Puma concolor. Next base: position 5,999,804 of record NC_141682.1, read on the forward strand.
TTGTTCCTTACATGTACACATCTGTGTATTCTTTAATATACTTTAGTATGCTTAAAATGTTTCAGAATAATTCCTAAAATTGACTAAAATAGACAAATGGACACCCACCTCTCCTAAACTCAGCTCAGTGCTCCTCTCATGTTTCTTTCCCCCTTTCTAGGGTCCCCAAAGGAAAAACTGTCCATCTCCTGTTGAAGGTATTCTTGAGAAAATGGCTAAGAAAGAATTCTTGAGATGTCTTTGGTGCAAAAACATGATTTTATTAAAACACAGGGACAGAACCCGTGGGCAGAAAGAGCCACCCCAGGGGCGCCTGGGTGGCGCAGTCGGTTAAGCGTCCGACTTCAGCCAGGTCACGATCTCGCGGTCCGTGAGTTCGAGCCCCGCGTCGGGCTCTGGGCTGATGGCTCAGAGCCTGGAGCCTGTTTCCGATTCTGTGTCTCCCTCTCTCTCTGCCCCTCACCCGTTCATGCTCTGTCTCTCTCTGTCCCAAAAATAAATAAAAAACGTTGAAAAAAAAAAATTTAAAAAAAAAAAAAAAAAAAAAAAAAAAAAAAAAAGAAAGAGCCACCCTGGGGTTGCGAGGAGTGACTGATTATAACTTCTAAGTTAGTGGGGGTTAGGGATAGCGTAGCCTCTAAGGAATTTGAAAGCAAGGATTTCAGGACCTTGAGGGGCTAGCTGCTGTTAAGATAAGCTTACTTTTAGTCTTTAATAAAACAAAAACATTAAGGAAGTAAGGCAGCCATGAGTTGCTTGAGGAAGGTCATGGTCTGCATGTTACAAGTGTTTATGAGTGGGCTGCAAGCTCTGAGGAGATTTAAGCTACATTTCTCTTGCCTTTGTTTCCCTTACCACTATTATCAAAAAGGAATACACACAGTACTCTTTCCTCCACCTCAGAGCCTTTCCCTTTACTAAACAGAATACTTAGCACTTCAGTTTTAAGTGTTGACAATTCTTCTATACTTATACTGTACCAGGAATGATCCATTGGAGAACAGACACATCTGACCACTGCTGGTTAGAAACCAACCACCAAGGGCACTTCTGGTTTCTGCTCTGGTTTCTGTGAAGAACTTGGAAGTCATCACTCTCTTACTCACATCAAGAAGCTAAATAAACTGAAAAACAACAGTGCTTCTTAGATTCAGTAGAGAATTAAGTTCACAGGTAAAGATCTGCCCTGAAAACCAGAGACAGGCTAATGTGGAGAATCCTGGTTTACTGGGAGCAGAAACCAATGCTGGAGCCAGTACTGCTAGAAACTCTTCAACTGTAACTGATGGTTGCTGGAGGCTCAGCACGAACCAGCTTGAGTTAAAAATTCCAGGGGCGCCTGGGTGGCTCAGTCGGTTAAGCGCCCGACTTCAGCTCAGGTCATGATCTCGCGGTCTGTGAGTTCAAGCCCCGCGTCGGGCTCTGTGCTGACAGCTCAGAGCCTGGAGCCTGTTTCGGATTCTGTGTCTCCCTCTCTCTCTCTCTGACCCTCCCCCATTCATGCTCTGTCTCTCTCTGTCTCAAAAATGAATAAATGTTAAAAAAAAAAAATTAAAAAAAAAATTCCAGAGGGCTCAGTCTTAGGGGAGGAGTCTAGCACTTTCATGAGTATTACCTCTAGGAGCCCCCACCAGGTTCCTACCCTGAAGACTGGAGAAAATGCCCATGGGGCTTACAGGCAGGTGGAGGGGGAAAATAACCGTTCTGAAATCAGCCCAGCATTGTTCTGTTCTTGCTTTGTTCTGTGTATGGAAGGTGAGGCCTCAAAAGAAACTGTTTTACTAAAGCCTTATGCCAGGTTTTTTGACCCAGTAAAAATCAAATACACCCCACAAAACAAAAAATGGAGATTTAAACCTAGAATTATAGAATTATCCCCCTCCCTAATACTTCACTACTATAGCATCCATCAACAGGGTTTACATCTGAGACTTCATTTAGAAGGATTTTGGGAGGAAACTGAAAGACAACAGTGGGATGGGACAAAGCAAGGACATCAGAGGAAAACTGAAGTTCGAAGCTCTTCCCAGAGAAAATCACAGAGGACAGAAACTTGGTGCTACATAAAGAAATGAAAATGAGTAAAGGAAACCTCATTTCAAATGGAGTCAGAAAGCCCCCAAGGGGGTAGTTCTTGCCCATAACCACTTGTGCCATTTGCAGACCTCAGCAGGGAAAAGGCAGCATGTCTGAATTTCCCAACAGGAAGAAGCCTACTACCCGCAGGAGGAGGAAAGAAGATTTTCTCTGGCCCAGCAACAATTCAGCCAATGAGAAGTCACCATAAACCTGAACTCTCGCCCTCCTCCAATGAGCTTTCATTCCAAATAGCCCCTCCCACTTTGTCCTTTCCTCTGTAAAAGCAAGCCCTCTCCTGTGTTTTCTGGACTTGCCTATAGTTTGTCATAGTCTGCGTACCCCCTATTGCAATTCCCAAATAAACTCATTTTGCTGGTCAACTAGTTGGCTATTTTACTTTTAAGGTTGACAGAAATGAAGAGCATTAAAGAAGGAATGAATGAAAGTAATTAAACCTTGTATTTCTTATTCTTAATTGATACACTAGATAACTTTATTTGAAGTAATAGCAACAAAATATGGAGTGGGTATGACTCATGGATAAGTCAGATGAATAACAGCAGTGCTACAGAGGTTAGGAGGGAGGAACTGGTAACACTCTGCATAAAGACCCTGTGCTGCCTGGGAAGTGATACACTGGTGTTTGAAAGTGGACCTAGATTGCCTGTATACTACCCAACCTTAGGACAACCACTACCAAAAAAAAAAAAAAAAAAAAAAAAAAGGTTTAAGTATAATCAGTATGCTGAGAGGAGATAAAATAGAATATAAAATGCTCAATTAAAACCAGAAAGTGCAGGAAATGGGGAAGATTGTTTTAAGATAATGAACAAGTGCAAAGAATACAAAACAAGTACAGTGATGTTAATCTAATGACATCACTAATCATTTTAAATATAAGTGGTTTAAATGTACCAATTAAAAGAGAGACTGACAGAGTAGACTTCTTCATGTACACGTGCCCACTAAGAGAAAGCTGAAATACATGGGGAAGAACTGACAGAGCTGCAAGGAGAAACAGATGAATCCACTATAATAGTCACTGTGGACTTCAATACTCTCAGTAACTGATAACAGGATGATTGAAGTGAACAGCATCATCAATAAACTGAATCTAAATGACAGAGTAAACTTCACCTGGCAACAGCAGAATACACATTCTTTTTAAGCTCACACAAAACCTTCACCAGGACAGACCACATTCTGCACCATAAAACATACCTCAACAAATTTAAAAGAATGGAAGTCATACAAAAAATGCCCTCAGACCACGGTGGGATTAAACTAGAAACAAGTAACAGAAATCTAGCTGAAAAAAATCCCAAAATACTTGGAAATGAAACAACATACTTCTCAATAACACAGGGGTCAAAGAAGAAAACAAGAGAACTTTTTAAATATTTGAACAAAATGAAAACACAACATATCAAAATTTGTGCAATGCAAGCAAAAGCAGTACTTCAAGGGAAATTTATAGCACTCAATGCATGTATTAGAAAAGAAGATATAAAGTCAATACTCGAAGCTTCCAACTTAAGAAGCCAGAGAAAGAAGAACAATTTAAACTAAGGCAAGTGGAAGAAAAGAACTAATAAAAATTAAAGCATAAATGAGAATAGGATAACTATAATAAAGAAAAGTCAATGAAACCAAAAGCTAGCTCTTTAAAATGCTGATACACCTCTAGCTAGGCTAAACAAGGGAAAAAGAGAGAAGACACAAATTATAGGAATAACTTGCTTTATTGTGCTTCGCAGATACTGCATTTTTTATAAACTGGAAGGTTTGTAACAACCCCACATCAAGTATGTCTATTGGCACCATCTCCCAATAGCATTTGCTCACTTTGTCACTCTGTCACATTTTGGCAATTCTCACAATATTTCAAACTTTCTCATTGCTGAATTTGTTACTATGATCTGTGATCAATGATCTTTGATACTACTATTAGAATAGTTTTGGGGTGCTTTTAATCTCACTCATTTAAGATGGCAGACTTAATAAATGTTATGTTCTTGCTGCTTCACTGACCAACAGCTCCCCTCCCTCACTTCCTCTTCTCTGGCCTCCCTATTCCCTGAGATACAACAATATTTAAATTAGGTTAATTAATAACCCTATAATGGCCTTTAAGTGTTCAAGTGAAAAAAAGATTATTACACCTCTCACTTTATTTTTTTATTTGAAAGAGTGTGTGTGTGAGCGAAGGGGAGGGGCGGGGGGGAGAGAGAGAGGGCTGGAGGCAGGGAGAATCTTAAAGGCAGGATGAGCGTGGAGCACGACGCAGGGCTCGATCCCATGACTCTGGGATCATAACCTGAGCCAAAATCAAGAGTTGGATGCTTAACTGAGCCACCAAAGTGCCCCACACCTATCACTTTAAATCAAAAGCTAGAAGTGACTGGGATTAGGGCTTAAGAGTCTGTCTCTGCCCCTCCCCCCACTCTTTTTCTAAAAACAAAAACAAAAAACCCAAATTTAAAAAAAAACCACTCCACAGCTATCAGAATGACTAAAATCCAGAAAACTGACAACGCCAAATATTGAGAATGTGCAAAAATGGTATAGTTTGGCAGTTTCTTACAAAGGTAAACAGTCATACTATTCAATCCAGTAATTGTGCTCCTAGGTGTTCACCCAAATGACTTAAAATCTTTTGTCCACAGAAAAACCTGTACATGAATGTTAACAGCAGCCTTTTCATACTGCCAAGACTTGGAAGCAACCAAGATGAATGGATAGACTGTTGTGGTACATGTACACAACTGAGTATATTACTCAGGGATAAAAAAGAAAGAAACTATTAAGCCACGAAGAGACATGGAGAGCAAGCTTAAATGCATATTGCTTAGTGAAAGAAGCCAGTCTCAAAAGGCTACATACTACAAAATTCCAACTAAATGACATTCTGGAAAGGGCAAAACTATGGAGACAATAAAAAGATCAGTGGTTGCCAAGGAGGGTGGGGGAGTGGATACTGTAACGGTAGACGTATGTCATTAAACATTTGTCAAAACTCATGTTAACACAAAAAGTGAACCTTGTGGCACCTGGATGGCTGAGTCAGTTGAGTGTCTGACTTCGGCTCAGGTCATGAGCTCGCGGTTCATGAGTTTGAGCCCAGTGTTCGGCTCTGTGCTGACAGCTTGGAGCCTGGAGCCTGCTTTGGATTCTGTGTCTCCCTCTATCTCCGCCCCTCCCCCACTCATGTGTTGTCTCTCTCTCTCTCTCTCTCTCTCAAAAACAAACATAAAAAAAAAGTGAACCTTAATGTAAATTATAGACTTTAGTTGAAAGCAATGTATCTATACTGGTTCATCACTGAGTGGGAGAGAGAGGAGTATGTGGGAAGTCTGGGTAAGATCTGCTCAATTTTCTGTAAACCTAAAACTTCTTTAAAAAAACAAATTTATTAAAAACAAAATAACACAAAACAACAGCCGTCTGGAACCAGCAGCGATTAGGAAGCACTGCCCTTTTCCGAGGAAAACACATGCAGTGTCTGAATGCTTCTAGAAGTTACTCATGGACAAGAACTTGCATTCTGATTCTCAGTTACCTGTGTGATACCAGTGCCTGCCCAGCACATAACAGTCCTTAAAAGTCTAGTCAATAAGTAAGTGTACTGAACAAATGAATTAGAGGGTAATTGCAGTGAGAAAGAACATAAAGTAGTATAGTAGGGCAGAGAAAGGAAAATTTGGCAAAAGTTTGACCCATCATATCGTGGTATCTGTAGTATTTTCCTACTGTGTAGTATCTGTGTATTATGGTATACACCATATTATGTGTATTATGGTATATATGTGTATTACGGTAGTATCTGTGTATTATTCCTATACACATAGGTATCACAGAAAGTCCTACAGGAAGAATGCTTTCTGTTAAACCTGAATGCATGATCCCTAACTTGCCTTCTCTCTCTCTCTCTCTCTTTCTCTCTCTCTCTTAATCTACTCAACAACTGGATCTAGATGGAGAGGATTCTATTGTGGCAGTACAGACGCTGGCTGCATTTGGAGTGTGAGCACCCAGCATCCATATGTAGGATCCTAAGCCCCGGAAGAACAAGCTCTCTCAGCCAGGGCTGGCACCCACACAGACCAGTTTCCATCCGCAGAGCCTCCAGGAGCAAATTGCTGGCATCTTTTGCTTCCTATCACCAAGGTTTAGTAACCCTGAGGTTTGGTCTCAGAGAATCCTGAGCCACAAACAACATATTAAAAAAAGAAAGAAAAGAAAAAAAAAAAAAAAACCAAAAATGAAGGGACATTTTTGTTTACAAAATTTTCATTCTGCCAGACAAAAAGCTATAATACCAGACTGTGTTGGGTTCGATTCTGGACACTTGGCAATCCCGGCTGCGAGGATTAAGTGTGCTAACAAGGGAAAGGTTCCAAGAGCAAGATGCACACTAAACACCCAATGCTAGACTCCCTTCTAGCTCCTGATTTCTGGTAAAAAGTGGGAATGGAAGGGAAAGATAATACAGAAAGGAGGAAGTTGGTATAAACCACTTATTTGGGATGTTTGGCAATAAAAGAAGTAAGAAGGTAGCTAGAGAAAGGAACAATAAATTTTTTTCTTTTTTAAGAAAGGCAATGACAAAAAGTGTGAAGGAAGAATAAATGAAAACCAATAAACTCCATATATGAATTAATTCTTAACTTATATATAAAAATGCTTTAAAAGGAAAATATTAGTTATCTTTGCATAGAGACTTAAATCTCCATGGGAATTATCATTAGAAAACATCCTGGATATTTAAACTCAAGTCTTTTCAGTGAAGCAGAGAACAAATGCACGCCCAATATCAGAAACCAATTCTTTCATCACCTAAGGTAATACCTAGTAGAGACATCTTCTCTGAAAATTAAACCAAATATTATGTAAATGTAGGGGAAGATTCGGGAATTAGGTGCCGGTTCTGTCATTAGGATTGATAAACTGATTCGGGAAGCAAATTAAATGTTTATTTCCTACTTCATTTTTGATCAGCAATTACACTAATTTAGTCCACCTGCTGTACACAAGCACTGTCAAGTCAAAGCACAGGATTTGCAATGAAGGAAAAATATTCCCTGAGGTGTATTTTAATGTACTACTCTTATTTTAGCTAAAAGGATGACATTAGGGAACCTGGGTGGCTCAGTTGGTTAAGCATCTGACTTCGGCTCAGGTCATGATTGCACAGTTTGTGAGCTCGAGCCCTGCTTCTCTCCCCTCCTCACCTCTCTGCCCCTCTTGGGAGTCTCTCTCTCTCTCTGCCCTCGTTCACTTGTGCCCTCTCTCTCTCTCTCTCTCTCAAAAAAAAAAAAAAAAAGGACATTAACTTATTCAAGCTTATTATATATCACCCAGGAATAATTTATCAACTTTGCACCCATATGCAGATTACAAGCAATTGTTTTCTTTACATGTCAATGTAAAAAAACAGCATCAAAAGATTAAAAGTTTTCTACAAGCTATTAGTAAGTTAACATTAATTATTCATCTTCGTTTTTTCATTGATTAGTAGATTAAGGCTAAAATACAACCATTTTGATACTAACAAAAATGAAATCAGGTGTATTATCAATAATGAATGAAACTGAAAACTAGTTATTCCTTATGGTGTCACTGATTATAGGATTTTCAAGGCTAAAAAATGCTACATCTTAAGTTTTAAAAGTTCTTTAAAAATTTGAAACAGGACCCCAACACATGAAGACAAGGACAATATGTAGGTAAAGAAGGCACTAAGGTGCTATTTCAGTTCAGTATTACTGAGTAAAACCATCTTAAAAATTTTAAGTGAAGAATTTTTGGTGCACCTGTGTGGCTCAGTCGGTTAAGCGTCTGACTCTTGATCTCGGCACAGGTCATAATCTCACGGTTCATGAGTTTGAGCTCGCATCGGGCTCTGTGTTGGCAGTGTGGATGGAGACTGGATTCTCTCTCTCCCTCTCTCTCTGCCCCTCCCCTGATCGCATGCTCTCCCTCTCTCTCTCTCTCTCTCAAAATAAATAAATACACTTCAAAAAATTTAAGTGAAGAAGAAGTAAGGGTTTTCATTGGTTTAAGCAACCAATTGTAATTGAACAAGTTTAAAAACTGTATAAGACAGGCTACTGCTCCCAACTTTCAGATGGAAAGCGATTTATTCTTTTGATCTAAAACCACACACCCCAAGATGTTAGACATTGGGTAGTCTTAATATGATGAGAATTTAAGGGAGTTCACACAAAATACAGACTCTCTTTATTAGACTGCTTACTCCACAAGAACAACTGAAACACAGAGAAGAGGGTAACTCTGCTTTTGCAGTTCTGATGTTGTTCTCACCTTCTCTACCTGAGAGGACAAGATAGCACACCGGCACACACTGTAAGATCCTCAAAGGTAACAGCAGCTCACACATATTGACTGAGTTCTTCCCTTGTGCCCAGAGTTGTGCTCACTGCTGTACAGAGGTGACCTTTTCTAGTTAGTCCTCACAACCCAGAAGGGAGTACTGCTGTTACCCACACTGTTCAGAGGAGGAAACCACGGCTTTAAGAGGTTCAAGGGTTTTCCCACATTTACACAAGAACTAAAAGGTGGGAGAGCTGGAATGTGAACTCATGTCTGATCTTAAGCCTGTGCTCTCAACTACTCTGCATCCTCTCTCAGATATGCAATGAGAAACCATGTAGAAGACGAATTACATTTTCTCTACTTGGTACCCAAGGACAGGATGATGCCCAGTGTGTGTCAATTACAGGGAAAGGAATGTCTACTCAACATCAGCCAGAACACTTTAATTATTAGTGTTGTCTGAAAATGGAACAGGCTACCTCTGGGGGGCTGGGCAGCATCACTTGGGTAAGGGCTGGCCTGGTTGCTTAAAGCCATTTCAGTTCATAGTGTTTGGGTCATGCAGGAAGTAAAACCAAAGTGGTGGGGCTGACTCCCCAAGGCACCCCATGAAAATCAGCTACCCCCAACTACCAAGATCCAAACACACGTGCGTACGTATACACACATGACCTACCTCCCAAACGGAGTGGTCAGTGGTATCTGCTCCATGCACCTGAACTTTGGAAACAAACTAAAAAATGTTTTAGGAAGGGAACTAGGGAGACATACAAACAGGATTATCCATTACATATATCATCCGTAAGATGGACATGTAAATAAAGAGCCCCTCACAGGACCTGGTGAGAATCAAAGGAGAAGACAGAAATGAAGCACCTGGCATGCTGTGATCCTCAGTAATTGTTGGTTTCCTACTGAGGGAAGCCACAGGGCATGGAGTGTTAAGCATCAATGTGGTTGGGCAAGCGAAACAGGGCCCGACTTGTTCACAGGGATATGGAACTACACGTTCACACAGTGAACTCCAGACTCACATTTCCAGTTGCCGCCTTGACATTTCCACTTGCCTACTAGGCATCCCAAACCCAACACATCTAAAAGCAAACCCTGACCACCACCACCCCCGCCCCCGCCTCACCATACCCCCTTGTCCACACTTGTCATCCGGTGCACAGCAAACCCCACTCTACCTTCAATCCCAGTTCAAGCCACCATTCTTTCTCACCTGGGCTGGCACAACAGCCTCCCAACCGGTCTCCCTGTTTCCACCCTCCTATACTCTATTCTTTGCACAGAAGCCAGTAAGAAGCTTTTAAAATGTTAAGTCAAACCAAGTCACACCTGAGCTCAAAACATGCAGAGGATCCCAACCCCCACCACAGATTAAAAGGCAACATTCTTATGAACACCCACCCCTATGTGACCCGGCCCCACCCTCGCACATGCTGTACCTGTAGCCTCATCCCTTCCCACTCTCCCATCCTTCACTGAGTCTCAACCAGACTGGCTTCCACACTGTGACCAAGTTCACAAGGCCTCAGGAATTTTGTACTCGCTGGACTCCACTGGAATGGTCTCTCCAGACAGCTGCCTGTGGCGCTCCCTCCCAACTGCATGTCCCTGACCACTCTCCCTAAAATGGCCCCTTTCCATCCTTTTCTTCCATCACTCGGCACCTCGCCTTGTTACTATCTGGCATATTAGGCATGTTCGTTTACCACCCACTAGAAAGTAAGTTCCTAGAGAGCAGGGACTTCTATGTATTCTCCCCAGGGACTGCAGCAAAGCTACCAGATAGTAAATGCTCATTTATACTGTGATTTAAACGAGGGGAGAAAAACTACTATAATCCCTCGATTACTGAATATTTGGTTTTATGCGCTTTCTTTTAAAAAAAAAATTTTTTTTAGTGTTTTTATTTATTTTTGAGACAGAGACAGAGCATGAGCAGGGGAGGGGCAGAGAGAGAGGAAGACACAGAATCTGAAGCAGGCTCCAGGCTCTGAGCTGTCATCACAGAGCCCGACGCGGGGCTCGTATTGATGGGACTGTGAGATCATGACCTGAGCTGAAGTCGGATGCTTAACCAACTGAGCCACCCAGGAGCCCCTGTGCTTTCTTTTTTTAATGTGCTTTTCAACATACCATGCGATGACTCCCCTCCTTCCCCCCGCCGGTTAAGGGGCAACTTTTCACAAGAGAAAAGAAACAAACCCTGTACTCATCCTTATACGGCAATTCTCCCCCTCGGAGTCCCTACACATGGACTCTGCCTTGGTACCAACAGAAGAAAATGTAAAGTGAAATGTAGGCAGCCATCAAAAACAATGAATAAACCGATTACTTATTAACACAAAGAAATAGAAGTGGAGTGCTAAATTTAAAAAAGCAGCGCACAAAGTAGTTTGTATAGCCGCAGATTTAATTATGTAAAAACAAACATTTTAAAATAATAAAGGTAGAAAATGTGTTTATTAGGTTCATTCTTCAGTAGGTATTACATTTTTTAAAAACTTGAAGTATATTTAAATGCTCATTATAAAATGAAAGTATAATTCTAAACGTCTTAGAGGACTCATAAGTTATTTAAAATATTAACATGAAATGGGAAGTTGGGCAGGACTGAGAAAATAAAAGTGAGGTAAGATTAAAATACTTAATCACACACCCGCACGCACATGGGAAAGAGACCTTAGTATGTCACAAATTCTGTTAGAAAAATAGAAGCTGCTGACTATCAGCCATGGCTCTGAGTTATAAATACCTGAGTCACCTATATATCAGCTTCACCTCACTCAAGAGTCACAGGGGGGAGACTTATTCTGGACTCTTAAGAGTCCAGTTCTGAGTTGTAAAGGGCTTGCCATTCAATTTGCTCTTTAGTCATCTTGCAGTTTTTATTTTATCTTTGAACCCATGCTCCTAAAGTATTAGTCAGCATTTAATAACTCAAAATCCTTTAGCCTTACTAATACTAATTTTTATTTCAATTTGAAATGACACAAACACAATCTGTAGGCCAGCACTCAAAATAACAAGGCTGCAACTTCAACTTGTACCCATTACACCCATGATCCTATTAGTCCTAAATTCCAGGCAAACTGAAATATATCCCACCCCCAACTGTTCCCCCAACCAGAAACCACCACCCTTTCTACCTCCAATGGTGACCATCATGATATTCAGCATTCCCCGACACTCAGTTTCCCTCCACTTACCCCACTCGGGTATAATCATCTCTTCCCATGAAATCCTGTAGCCTTTGTATGTCTTACTCTCGCACTCACTCCTGTATTAAAGGTACGTATGTATATATTTTCTTAATGTCCCTCACTATGTTGTAGATATCTTAAAGGTAGGGCCAAGTTTATGAATGTTGTAAATGATAGCCATGGTTTCAAGAGAGCCTCGAGAAACCTGATTCACATTAGACTGAAAGAAGCCCAGTACCCTTATGAGATACTCATTTGGTTGACCAACAAACATCTCTAAGCTCATCCTAGAGCATATCTACTTCTCACATACTTGCCTCACCAGTCTTCCCCTCCAGCTGACTCTGCTAAATGACGGTTAGGACACCTCCCCCACCTCTGAGTCCTTCTAGACACATTGTTGTGAGCACATCTTCACAGCTCCTTTGCAGGTTTTATAGGACATGTCCCAAGGCCATTTCCTGTATTGAATCAAATTCTGGTTTCCTGTTTCTTCTTTCCACTAGGTTTAACAATGAACAGGGGATCCAAATCCTTCTGTCATGTGCCCAGTCTTCCAGATTTCAAAGACTACTTTCGTAATTTGTTCCCTATGTAGAAATCCAACTTCCATGGGGTCCTCCTTAAGGAATACAAAATCACAAATTCAGACCTAAGTACAGGGTTTTAAAAGCTGTGCTGCAACTGAGAGGACCTAAGGCTGATGCTCCCTGAGTCTGGGGGAAGCACTCCACTCTCCATGCAATCAACACAGCCCCAGCTCTACTCCTAATTAGTTGTGTGAAGGCTGACAAGTTACTTAAACTAAGCTTCCGTTTACTTGTCCATAAAATGGGAAGAACATCCCCAACTCAGAGGACTGTTGTGAGAACCGCATGAGCCTCCTGATTTCTGAACTCTTGTTAGCGCCAGCAAAATTCATTTACTGTGCTATTCATACTGAGTCGGGGCCAAATAAAACTCTTCACAAGTTACTGCAGCGTTAGGAGGTAGCACGTGTGAGACGTGCTGCACAGCACAGAGCAAACTGTCTAAAATATTTCTGACCAACTGGGGTCCTAATTCAGATTTTCAGATTTCTGCTGAAAAGTTGAGAATAAAGTCGTACGTGATTAGATGGTCATGATAGTGCTGCTGGGCTGCCTGCACTTTCTATGGGACTGGGAAACGTGTGCAACTAGCCTCCTGAATTAATACAATGTCTAGTATGTTGTTTATAGTAGGGATTTATTAGGATGCCCTGTGCTGGGAACTTCTCAGATCAGCACACTTACCTTTTTTGGTTTTGGAGGGTACAATACACATAACACAAATTTATCAGTGGCAATGTTTAGAATATTTATAATGCTGTACAACCATCACCACTATCCAGCTGAAAAACATTTGACCCCTCAAAAAGGAGACCCTGCACTCATCAGCAGTCATTCCTCATCCATCTCTCCCCCAGTCCCTAGCAACCACCCATCTGCCTTCTCTTACGGATTCACTGACTGGAAATTTCATATAAATGAAACCATGTACTCATATGTGGCCTTATCTGGCTTCTTTCACTTAGCGTGTGTTCAGGGTTCACCCATGTTGTAGCACATATCAGTATTTCATTCCTTTTAATGACTAAGTGATATCCCATTATAAAGACATACTACATTTTGTTTATCCATTCCTAGGTGCTGGACATTTGGGCTGTTTCCACCTTTGGGCTATTGTGAAAAGCACTGCTAAGATTTCATGTGGGCATGGAAAGAGCTAAGGAATGGAACTGCTGGCTCACACCATAACTCTTAAAATTCTGAGGCAGGTTCTTTTCCAACACTGGTGCTTCCTTTTACATTCCCATCAGCAATGTACAGAGGTTGCGATTTCTCTACAGCTCTACCAACACTTGTTATTGTCAAAGTTTTTTTTAATGTTTATTTGGGGGGGGGGAGGGGCAGAGATAGAGGGAGACATAGAATCCAAAGCAGGCTCCAGGCTGTGAGCTCTCAGCACAGAGCCCGACGCAGGGCTCAAACTCACAGACCATGAGATCATGACCTGAGCTGAAGTCAGACGCTTAACTGCTTAACTGACTGAGCCACCCAGCACCCCTGTCTTTTAAATTATAGCTAGTCTGTTGGTTATGAAGTGCTCATTGTGGTTATGACCTGCATTTCCCTAATAGCTAATGATATCCAGTAACTTTTCATGTGCTTGTTCGCATCCTTACTTTTAATAAGTTTGTTAAGTCATTTGGAACGCAAAAGAGTACCTAAGGAAGAACATTTACTCCCAAGTGGCTGAAGATCAAAAACTGTCAGAACCCCACTTGTACTAACAAGGAGTCTACCCAGTCATCCACCATGGCTGTTGTTTTCCACCACGGCATCACAGTGTGCTTGGAAAGTCAAGTCCAGCTCATATCATGATTCGAACTACACCTATCTTTGACATATCCCTCGCCCTTTTACTTACCTATCCTCCTTCCTCAGCCTGTCATAGAGGCCACACCCTTTTGCTGTTGCTAGAGCCACTTTTTCTTGGCATGCTTCAAAGTCCCTTCCCCTCCTATATTTGTACATTAGAACTTAGTGAGTTTGTTTCTGACACATAACTTTGGGCCTAGCACGGTGTCATGAACATAGTAAGATAGCTCTTCCAGCATTTTTAAGAGAATGTGAATAGGCCCTATCAACAATGATGGTGGTGGTGAAGCAAAGCCCTCTGGGTCTCCTGAGCCACTGCCCCTTACCGTGACCTGTGCAGTTGCTATGGCCCCTGACCAGCTCTCCTCTGGCTATAGCTGAGAGTGTAAGAATGAGGACTCCCACACTCTCTCCATCCTGAGTTGATGGCACACACAGTATCCTTTAAGAAGAAGACCAATTTGACTAATTGTGAAAATTTGGTTTAAACAAGATAATTTTCTCTTCACATACTTCAAAAATGTAACAGATCGGGCAAATATAATGAAGTTATGAAAAACAGGCAATGATGTTTCAGATGTATATTCAGGATGTGCCCACCATGCAATCAGAAAGCACTAAATGTTCAACTGACTAATCTTGGTTTGACGATTCAGCTTTTACATCTCCAGTTTTTACTAATTATAGTGCTTCGTTTGCACACAGTTATATCAAAGCTAAGAAAAAGAATGCTTTTCTTACAACAATTTCTTTTTTTTTTTTTAATTTTTTTTTTTTTCAACGTTTATTTATTTTTGGGACAGAGAGAGACAGAGCATGAACGGGGGAGGGGCAGAGAGAGAGGGAGACACAGAATCGGAAACAGGCTCCAGGCTCTGAGCCATCAGCCCAGAGCCCGACGCGGGGCTCGAACTCACGGACCGCGAGATCGTGACCTGGCTGAAGTCGGACGCTTAACCGACTGCGCCACCCAGGCGCCCCCTTACAACAATTTCTATAAGCTAGTACAATTTACAATACAGAACCTCCTCTTAAAGTTTAGGAATTTATACATATGCCAATATTCCTCTGATATGGGGACTTAAATGGCAGGTGCAGGGGCGCCTGGGTGGCTCAGTTAGTTAAGCGTCCAACTTCGCCTCAGGTCATGATCTCGCAGTTCATGAGTTTGAGCTCCTTGTCAGGCTCTGTGCTGACAGCTCAGAGCCTGGAGCCTGCTTCAGATTCTGTGTCTCCCTCCCTCTGCCCCTCCTTTGCTTGTGCTCTAAGAATAAATAAACATTAAAAAAAACTTAAAAAAAGTTAAATAGCAGGTGCATATGTAGACTTTATAAATTATTCATTTATAAATTATAAGCCTATCTTTCTCTACAGTTACTATAGCTTAGATCTTTCTTGCTCCCAAAAGGACAAGGACGTGTTGAGTGAATGTTTTCTACTTGAAAATTGAATGGACAAGAGTCACTTGCAAAGTTCAAAGGCATTTGTTACATGTACAATTCCAGGACAATCTTTTTTCAAATCCCAAACTGAAAATAAACAATAAAAATTAATAAAGGTCATGTTATAAATACTTGTAAGCACAAAACAGAAAATCTTCATAATATCCAATGAAAACACAAAATGCAGGGTCGCCTGGGTGGCTCAGGTGGTTAAGTGTTCGACTCTTGGTTTCATGTCCAGTCATCTCCTCACAGATGGTGGGTTCGAGTCCCACATCGGGCTCTGCACTGATGCTGCAGAGCCTGCTTGGGATTCTCTTTCTCTCCCTCTCTGTCTGCCCCTCCCCCATTCACACTGTCTCTCTCTCAAAATAAATAAACTTAAAAAAAAAATACAAAATGCAGACTCATGAATCAGTTCAATCAGTTTCAGACTATGTGATGGTTCACTATTTAACACAACCTTTTATCTGCCCAAACTATAACGAGCAGGATAACCTCGAGTGCCTTAAGATACAGCAAGTCAGAAAAAACACATCTTTGGGACACCTGGGTGGCTCAGTTGATTAAGCATCTGATTTCATTCAGCTCAGATCATGATCTCAAGGTCAGTGAGTTCGAGCCCCATGTCAGGTTCCATGCTGACAGAGCCTGGAGCCTGCCTCCGATTCTCATTCTCTCTCTCTCTCTCTCTCTCTCTCTCTCTCCTCCTCCTCCTCCTCCTCCTCCCCCACTCATACTCTCTTCTCTCTCAAAAATAAACATTAAAAAAATTTTAAAAAAAGATATTTCAGATACTTTTTTTTTTTATTTTTAAGACCTAAGACTGATTTTGAGTGCCAATACAAAATTATAATATTTTAAAAAATTGCATGACCTAAAAAAAAATAAATTGTATGACCTATCATACAATAGAATACCTATATTCTATCAATAACAAAAGAACACCTGTGATTTTGTAGGTTCCTTAGTGATGAGGAGATAAAATCTTCTGTTTTGTACCTAATTTAAGAAACTGGGCCAAACAAATTAATAAATGATTCAAAACGTAATAGCTGACTAAACAAGAACAAGATACAGCCTAGATTTATGTAATGGTGAGCTATAAGGACCTCAAAGCAAAACTGTAAACTCTCCAAAGAAAGTCTCCTGTTATTTCTTGAGAAATAAATGAGAACAAACTTTATTTTTCCATGCTTTAAAAATGAAATGACTGATTCATACTTTCTTTTAAATATTTTGCTAAAACATTTTCTTCTGACCATTTCTGTTTTCCTTTTCTACTTTTTCAGTATTTTCTACGTTTTTAAAAATAAACATTGTTTGATTTAGGGACAAAACTGGAAGTTTTATACATATTTCAATTTCCTCTCTTAAATGAGTACTGTTCTGGGTTGAAGT
This sequence comes from Puma concolor, assembly GCF_028749965.1. Taxonomy (NCBI): domain Eukaryota; kingdom Metazoa; phylum Chordata; class Mammalia; order Carnivora; family Felidae; genus Puma; species Puma concolor. The sequence continues at coordinate 6,016,676 of NC_141682.1, forward strand.
GTGTACCTAAGATAAAGATTTATGTGTGCACTACAAATACTACAAACACACACTCTGACAATGAATTCTTCAAGTGACTTATTATTTAACAATTAAACACAATGGATTAAAATATATTTACCTGCCAATCATGACTACAGAGCTCTTCAGCTCCTTTATTCGTTCCTCCCAACAAGGCAAAGCGGTTGTGCTCTTGAGCACATACTACTGTGGCTGTTAATGTATGTTAAACCCAAGCACTTAGCAGGTGGTAAGGAACTGCCTTCCAAGAAAAAAGGGTATCAAATTGCTCACACAGTCACTCAGTCTTCACACGTAAACAACTGTGTGATATTAAAGTTCTTCCACCTTCAGGGTAAGGTTCCTGGGAGGGGCCAGGTTGTAAATAGTTTAGGCCTCTTGTGGGCCAAACTTCTCTGCTGCAACCACTCAACTCTGCCATAGTAGCCTGAAAGTAGCCACAGACAATACATGAACAAGTGGGCCTGGCCAGGTTCCAATAAAATTATATTTACAAATAGGTGCTGGCTAGCCCTCTGGCTCTGGTTTGCTCACCCCTGCAGTTAAGGTACAACTAATAAAAGGTGATACTTTAGCAAAATGAATTTGAAAGAGGCTTGAAAATATATGCTAATTCTTTTTGTTACCTTCAAGTGGTTTAGAGCATTTATCATAAAAATGACTAAAATTTGGTATTTCCCTTGAATGATTAATATTTTACTTCTGGGGCACCTGGGTGGCTCAGTGGGTTAAGCAACCGATTTCAGCTCAGTTCATGATCTCCCTGTTCGTGGGTTCAAGGCTTGCTTTGGGCTCCCTGCTGACAGGTCAGAGCCTGGAGCCTGCTTTTGATTCAGTGTCTCCCTCACGCTCTCTGCCTCTCCCCCATTCATACTCTGTCTCTCTAAAAAAATAAAACATTAAAAAAAGTTTTTAAATATTTTACTTTCAATTACAGTTGAAAAAAAACAATGACACATTTTCTGAGTATTCTCTACAAGAGGAGAAGAGACTATATTCATAAAGAGCCTTTCATTTTCAAGAGAAAATGAGCAGGATAGGACTTTTTCAGGAGAAGGATGTGTATCCAGCAAATTTATAGAAAATTAAAAATTGCCATTATTTCTCAAGTTTCAGATAGCTACAATAACTTACAAATTTTGGAAATTTACATTAAAATATTTTCCATAAAATCTGATTCCCTTTGCCCTGCAAAACTTACACTATACCTTTGTTCATATGGATTTTTTTTTTTAATGCTTATTTTTGAAGAGAGAAAGCAAGAGCACACACTAGCGGGGGAGGGGCAGAGAGAGAGGGAGACACAGAATCTGAAGCAGGCTCCAGGCTGAGCTGTCAGCACAGAACCCGACACGGGGCTCAAACCCATGAACTGTGAGATCGTGACCTGAACCAAAGCCGGATGCCCAACTGACTGAGCCACCCAGGCGCCCCTGTTCATACGGATTAAACAGAAAATAAAAGGGCATTTCTAGTGCTTTGCGAATTCTAAATATTTTACAAGAATTTTATCAAATGTCAGGGCACCTGGGTGGCTCAGTCGCTTAAGAGTCTGACTCTTGTTTTTGGCTCAGGTCATCATCTCACAGTTTCATGAGTTTGAGCCCGTGTTGGGCTCTGTGCTGTCTGTGGAGACTGCTTGGAATTCTCCCTCTCTCTTTGCCCCTTCCACATTCACACCCTATCTCTCTCAAAATAAACAAATTTTAAAAAAGAGTTTTATCAAATGGTAAGTCATATTACATCAGTTATTTTTATTTTCTAAGAAGCAAACTATATTTTTTGAATACCTTTTAATCAGAGAAGTTCCACCATTGCTAGGCATTTCTCCTTTTCATTTTCAGTGACTTTCAGTGGCAACAAAACTTTTACATCCTCCATAGGTGTTACCCCAACATAAGAACAGTAAGATAATAATAAAACCCTTATTAGAGAGAATCCTTCATGAATGAGAATCCAGAGAAACAATAATAGCAGCAGTAGAACCAGACCTTCAGGAACTCGAAATAATGGAATTACTGCATAGATAATAAAAGAAATCAAAACATAAAAACAAAACCCAAATTAAAAGTTAGTTTCCAGGGTGCCTGAGTGGCTCAGTCAGTTAAGCATACAGCTCTTGATTTCAGCTCAGGTCATGATCTCATGATTGGTAAGTACTGCAATGACCTCGAGGAATCTGCTTGGGATTCTCTCTCTCTCTCTCTCTCTCTCTCTCTCTCTCTCTCTCTCTCTGCTCCCTCCTTGCTTGCACATGCGTGAACGTGCATGCTCTCTCTCTCTCAAATAAACTTAAAAAAAATTAATTTGCAAAATCAATAATAAAAAGACAACCCAATTAAAAATGGGCAAAGGATCTGAATAGATACATTTCCCAAGAAGATATGCAATAGCCAATAAGAATGTGAAAAGATGCTCAACATTATAAGTCACTAGGGAAATGTAAATCAAAACCCAAGTGAGATATTACTTCACACTCACTAGGACGGCTATCATCAAAAAGACAGTAAGTGTTGACAGGGATGTAGAGAAATCAGAACTCTCACACACTGCTTATGGGAATGTAAAATGGTGCATTAATTTTGAAAAGCAGCTTGGCACCTCTTCAAGAAAAGTTAAATTTAGAGTTATCATAATATGCGCCAGGAATTGCACTAAGTGTACACCAATGAGAAAGAAAAAGATAATACATACACACAAAATTTGTACACAAATGTTCATAGTAGCATTATTTCTAATAGTTTAAGGTAGAAACAACCCAACTGTCCATCAACTGATAAATGGATAAACAAAACATTGTATATCTATATAATATCATCCATCCATAAATAGAAAGTATTCAAACATGCTACAATGTGAATCTTGAAATTATACTAAGTGAAAGAAAGTAGTCTCAAAAGATGACATATGGTAGGATTCCATTTATATGAAACTGTTCGATATAACCAAATCTGTAGAGATAAAATATATTAATCATTTCATATGGCTGGAGTTGAGGGTAAATGGGAAGTTGACTGCTAATGGTACAGGATTTCTTTTTGGGGTGATGAAAATATTCTAAAGTTAACTATGGTGATAATTTAAAACTTTGTGACTATACTAAAATCCACTGAACTGTGCACACTATAAATGGATGGAGTGTATTCTATGTTAATTATATCTCAATAAAGCAGTTATAAAAAATATGACAAAAGTTAATTTGCAGATTTCAAAAAAAATGAAATAGAAGTTAATACTGATGAAAAATAGTCACTGAAACTGAAAACTCAATGGAACCAATTAGAAAATAAAAAGTTTAAAGCCGTTTAAAAGAGCAAAACACACCATAAATATCTAATAATGCATATATAAAAATGTGTGCAAGACTTCTACAATTAAAAACAAAAAAGTGACAGAAATTAAAGAAGCCCAAAGTAAATTTTTAAAAACTGCCATATTCGTGGATTAGAAATTCAGTATTGCTAAGATGTCAATCCTTCCTAAATCTATCTACAGAGTCAATCTGTAGTCCAAATTCCAGGAGATTGTTTTTTCATGGAACTTGACAAGCTGATTCTAAAATACATGTAAATGCAAAAGTCCAACAACAGCCAAGATGCCCTTGAGTAAGAGCGTCGATTTGTTCTATCTGAGGTCTACTTCTAGCTATCAGGATGCATTCTAAAGTCACAGAGATGAAGACAGTGTGGCATTCGGGCAGCAAAGTGCAGGAGACGTGTTGCCTCCTTGTTTCCCTGGTGATAAACCCATGTGACATGTTACAAAAATGGGTAATTTAAAGTGGAAGTGCAGCAAAGAAATGAAAAACAGTAACAACAAAGTAAACGGAGTTCGAGAAGTAGCTGCCTATGGGCATGTGGACAGCGTGGCCCTTGGAGAGACCCTGGATGTGCAGCCACAAGAACTGGGTGAAGCCTGAACTTACAACATAACTGAGCAAAGTGACTGTGACGAAAAATAAAATGAAGAGGTTTCAGAGAAAGCAATGCCAGCAGAAAACTGCACGTTAAAAGAACTCTAGAGGGTATCTGGTCACATTGAAGTCACAAAGGATAAAATATTGGAAGTTGATGCAGGGTTAGGAAGGAGCAGGACAATCCATAAAAGCTTAGAGAAGATGTCTACTCTGTATCTTGAGTTACAGGGGAAGGAGACAAGTGCCATTGAGACCACCCAAGTTTTTTACAATAAAAATGCTTCCATTGTCAGTGTTTCTAATACTTTAATGTGTACAACATAAATACTAGTTTAACTCTTTTTTCCACTTCCCTATACATTTGTAACTGGGAATAAGAGAATTTTGAGGATTTTGACAATTTTGTTTTCTTTTTTTTCCCCTTTTTTTTAGAGAGAAAGAGCGGGAGACCACGTGCACAAGCAAAGGAGAGGGGCAGAGGGAGAGAGAGAACTTAAACAGGAACCTTGTTCAGCATGAAGCCCAACACAGGGCTTGATCCCAACAACCCTGGAATCATGACCTGAGCTAAAATCAAGAGTCAGACACTCAACTGAGTCACTCAGGTGCTCCTTGACAAACGTTTTTCAAGGTCATGGCACAATCATATTTTCCCTGCTGATGATTAAGATGGCTTTCAATAGTTTTAACTTGCATGGTCATTTTTGTGGTCCTGCACTGCTGTGCAAAATGGGGACACCTGTATGTAAAATTAATGAATTAAATGTATCAGTTCAGAAATTAGAAAAAGAATAACAGGGGTGCCTGGGTGGCTCAGTCGGTTGGGCATCCGACTTCGGCTCAGGTCACGATCTCACGGTCCATGAGTTTGAGCCCTGCGTCAGGCTCTGTGCTGGCAGCTCGGAGCCTGGAGCCTGCTTCAGATTCTATGTCTCCCTCTCTCTCTGCCCCTGCTCTGCTCATACTCTGTCTCTCAAAAAGTGAATAAATGTTAAAATATATATATATTTAAAAAAAAAAGAAAAGAAAAAGAATAACAGAGTCATCCTAAAGACAGCATAAAGAAGAAAAGAAAAAGCAGAAATTCATAAAATAGAAAACAAAGATACAATGGAGAGAACTGAAAAACTGGTTCATGAATAATCAGGAATAATCAAGGAAATGCATATTCTTACAAACTTACATTACCTATTCTACAGGATAATGTCAATGAAAAAAAACCTGTACTCTTCTTGAGTTTTCAAATATGTGTGAATATATGAAGTGGCAACAGAGAAGCATCTTTCTGGTCTTTGAAACTACAGAATCTAGGAGGTACATTATCTCATTTCATCTTCCGACTACTCAAGAGATGTTGCCATCATCCCCTGTAGGCATGCCAACCTGCTCATAGTCATGAAGTGTTGCCCAAAGTAACACGAATTGATAGCAGCAAGGTAACAATATAAACTTTACTGAGCATCTCTTAGGTGTTGGGTAATAAGCTACCTGCCAGGGTCTCAAGGGAAGATACAATCTGGCCTGGCTTCCACATCCTAGGTAACTGGATCTTTCCTGTGCTTCGGCTGGGGTGGGAGGAAGCTCTATGACCCACGAAGCACCGATGCCACCTACCATGCACCCTAGGGATCACCAACTCTACAACCCCTGTTCTGTCTTGCCTGGCTGCAGAGCACATAGCTAGGGACACAGGACCCAATGTGGCTGCCCATGGAGGTTCTCTCTCACCTCCACGCAGAAATGACCACCAAGTTTACCCTTTAGAGCCTATCAGTCACATCAAGGAAACACTGGGTTACTGGGTTTTCAAGCAGGAAAAACTCATCCATGAGGCTCCTGAGGATGAGATGAGGCAATGTAAGAATAAGAAGCAAGTGGCACACAGCAGGCACTTAACTGAGATCTGAGTTTCTATACAAAGCACAGCAGTACAAGCGCAAGTCAAGCAACACTTGTGAGAAGAGCCATATATAATATATTGTATAACACCTATCACTCACACACACACACACACACACACACACACACACACACACACACACACACACAAACACACAGAGTTAACTGCTCTGTAATTTCCATCCTTCCTAATCCCATAATGTAATACCTGGCATTTATGGTCAGCACCCCAGTGAAACCACCATTTCCAAGGGGGCCGGTGGCCTCTAATCAGCTCACTGCCAGCACCTCCACAGTCTTTGGCTATTCTGACACTCTGATTTCTGCAGGTTGAAAAGGTCCCCATCATGGGGTTCCCATTTCCTTTCTTTTCAGTGTCCCCTTCTTGGCTGGCTCTTTCCAGTCCCCTCTGCCTTAGTGAGGCAGAGTGTAAGCAGAGCAGAGGTGAAGAACTCAGATTCTAAAGTTGGACCATCTGTTATCCACTGTGATCTAGGGCACACCTTTCACTTCTAGGTCTTACCTAAAAGTGGAAGTGCCTATACCCAACTCATAGGACTGTGTAGAGAATGAGATGAAATAACACCCGTCAGGGGCTGCACCTTGTGTCTGGCAGGGCCAGTCCTTGATGTTCGCTGTGAGGCATGCTATAGAAGAGCATACTCACAGGAAGAAAAGACTAGGAAAGAGTATAGTGGTGACAAAGCGGGTGTATTAGAGTGGTAAAATTACAGGTGATTTTTTTTTCTCTAGTCACCCAGTTTTCAAAAATAAAGTGTGAGGTCATGCAGAAAATTGAACAGAGAGAAAAGGAAGGAGAGAGAAGCAGAGGCAGAGAAAATGCACCAAAGAGTTCATGATTACAAGACACTGTAAAGACTAAAAAGAAAAAGGGCAGAAAAACAGAAACTACCCCCATATCCTTAACCTTCCTCTGTGCTTGGAGTCCCACTTCCCAAATAGGAATAGAAGGCTGTGGGAAGGAAGACTGTGGTTTTCAGGAGAAAAAGCAAGTATCCAGGAAAAACAATCATAAAGTTTGAAGCATATACATGATAGTGAAACATCCCACGTGGGAGAAAGACATTATCCGAACCAGAGACACTCACAGAATGCAGAAGCACTACGCAGTCTGAGGCACAGAGAAAGTGAGGACATTTGTGTAAGTCTTTTCCTTTCACTGAAAGTTGTTGAAACAAGACCTTTGATACCAGAACTGCCAGACATGGTGGTATCATCAGGTGTCCCCCCGACAGCTCTGTCCTCTCCTCCTCAGAGGTATTCCTTAGCTAATGGTGCTGGGGAAAGCTCTCTGGCTGCAGAGTCATGGGACATGAGAGGGTGTGTGTGCTGGGGCTCCCAGGGAAAGATTTCCTCCTTTGTAAAGGGCACAGCTTAGAAGAAATTCTTCTTCCTGCTTTTGGATACAACGGGAGGAAGGAGGACGTGATGTGTAAGACTAGCGACGGCAGCCATCTTGGTACCATGAGGAGTTGAACTTGAGGGTAAGTAGAAAGAAAAGGAACCTGAGTTCTCAGTAATGATTACTTAAACAGGAACCTGCTACTCCTGGCCTTTTTATGTGGGATAATAAACATCCTTAATGTTTACACCACTATTAACTGGTTATTTGGTACTTTTAGGCAAAAGCATCTTAAAATTATTCATATAGCATTTGGTGAGCTGATGTGCTCAGAGGGATATCTAAATGGAAAAAACCCATAGACAGAAATCAGGAATGGCAATGCTACAGCTTGGTCTTAATAGGTGCCAATCCAAATGATAAAAAGTTAAAAAGCTAATCAACTTTCTCCTCCAGCTTTTAGCTCCTTTTTTCTCCCCCTAAAGTGAGACAAGAGACTGAAATGTTCAGTTCTGCCACTCTAATACTCATAATGCATTTGGCCAAGTTTTCCAAGCAGACTCCTCACAGCAAATTTCTATGAATTAGGTAAATATTTTACTGAAAGGATATTTTCTTCACCCACCTCCCAAAGTACAAAAGCATCAGAATAGAACAGAAATTTCATGTAAAAAAATTATGTGTATACACACACACACACACAATGAGAAAGACTGTATATTCTATAGCAACATTAATAAATATTTTAATTCAGGAACACTCAGGTGGCTCAGTCAGTTAAGCTTCCAACTTCAGCTCAGGTCATGATCTTGTGGTGAGTTCAAGTCCCACATTGGGCTCTCTGCTGTCAGCACAGAGCCTGCTTCGGATCCTGTTTCCCTCCCTCTCTGTCCCTCCCCAGCTCATACGCACACACATGTGGGTGCAAACTCTCTCAAAAATAAACATTAAAAAATATTTTTTAACTCAACATTAAACTGAAACCTACTCTTGCAATCTCAGTTTTAGAAATGGTAAGAATTCAAAGCACCTGGGTGGCTGTCAGTTGAGCATCTGACTCTTGATTCTGGCTCAGGTCATGATCCCAGGGTTGTGGGATCAAACCCCGTGTCAAGTGTCACGCTGAGCACAAAGCCTGCTTAAGATTCTCTCTCTCACACTCCTTCTGCCCCTCTCCTCCACTCAAAAAAAATTTTTTTAGGGTCACCTGGGTGGCTCACTCGGTTAAGCGTCCGACTTCGGCTCAGGTCATGATCTCAGTTTGTGGGTTAGAGCCCCGCGTCGGGCTCTGTGCTGACAGCTAGGAGCCTGAAGCCTGCTTCTGATTCTGTGTCTCCCTCTTTCTCTCTCTGCCCCTCCCCTGCTCATGCTCTGTCTCTGTCTCTTAAAAATAAATAAATGTAAAAAAAATACCTTTTTAAAATTTTTAAATGTTAAAAAAATAGTAATAATTTTTCAGCATCCCATTCATTTCTTTCCCAAGCAAAATTTTTATTTTTATTTATTTATTTATTTAAAAAAAAATTTTTTTTTTCAACGTTTATTTATTTTTGGGATAGAGAGAGACAGAGCATGAACGGGGGAGGGGCAGAGAGAGAGGGAGACACAGAATCGGAAACAGGCTCCAGGCTCTGAGCCATCAGCCCAGAGCCCGACGCGGGGCTCGAACTCACGGACCGCGAGATCGTGACCTGGCTGAAGTCGGACGCTTAACCGACTGCGCCACCCAGGCGCCCCCCCAAGCAAAATTTTTAAACTGAAAATTTTATTTATTTATTATTTTTATTTTTTAAATGTTTATTTATTTATTTATTTTTGAGAGAGAGCACATGTGCATGTGAGCGGAGGAGGGGCAGAGAGAGAGAGAGAGAGAGAGAGAGAGAGAGAGAGAGGGAGGGAGGGAGGGAGAGGGGGAGGGGGAGGGGGAGGGAGGGAGGATCTGAAGCGGGCTCTGTGCTGACAGCAGCGAGTCCCATGTGGGGCTTGAACTCACAAACCGTGAGATCATGACCTGAGCTGAATTTGATGCTCAACTGACTGAGCCACCCAGGTACCCCTATTTATTTACTTATTTTTAAATGTTTATTTCTTTTTGACAGCGAGTGAACAGGGGAGGGGCAGAGAGAGGGAGACCGAGGATCCCGAAGTGGGCTTTGCACTGACAGCAGAGAGTCCAATGTGGGGCTCGAACTCACGAGCCATGAGGTCATGACCTGCGCTGAAGTCGGATGCTTAACTGACTGAGCTACCCAGGTGTCCCTAAATTGAAAGATTTTAAACTATAGGATTTGGAGGTGGAGGGAGAGGGAAGATCAGGGGAAAGGGGGAAAGGAATGAAAATTCTGAAATGATTCATGATCTTCACATATGAAACACCCCTTCAGTTTTATCAGATGGAATTTATAAATGTTTCGTAATAAAGTTATGAATACCAACACCAAAAGTCAGCAATAAGACAAGCCTTCTTGAAAAATGAGGAAAATATAATCCACTTTTGGTCTCTTTTTTCTGTGAACTGTTCATTACTCTTTCAAACAGAGAATTTAAACAGATATAGGGCAATATTTTAGTCTAAACTTTAACAAAATGAAAAACTAAGCAAATCACAAGAAGTCAGTATTAGGCCTCCAAAAGCAACTCTTGCTAGGGTAGTACTTTACCATGAAATTGCTGTAGATGAGCAGAAAATTACTAACTATATGAGATGGTGAATATAAGCAAAAAGACAACTTGAGACAAAAATAAAACACAGAAGTTATTTCCATTCCCTCTGAATCAAATACATATCCACATGAAAGAAAATTTCACCACTGCAACATATTTTCCTTATTGAAACTGAAGAAGGTTTCAGCCTGTGTTTGCAACAACAGGGTTGCTGTGGAAATAGCTGATTCAACATTATGAACTCGCAGCTGAATAAAGTAAGGTGTGGAACAGAAATCTTATTTAAACAGTGGCAAGAACCATAAAACATTAAAAAGGCAAACTGAATGACGGTGAATCAGCACCATATAGTTTAATGTAAGGGTCACACATTTTCCCTTTGGGCCTGACACAAATAGGATGTGTCTTTTTAATTTAGTCCTATTTTTGGAACCCTCTAATCATCACCATCATCCCTCAAATGTCCTAAGTTTTACTATCTGCTTCTGACTGCACAACGCACTGTGTATTTTATGAAACTGACTCTGTTGAAGACAGAGTTTCTGTAGTTCCTACCTTACCAGAACACGCACAAGTTATGCCACCAACAAAGCACACGTCAGGGCTTTGAAAAATTTCTGCCTGTAACTGATTCTATTAAATAGAGCAGCACGAACTTCATCATCACACGACATCACTTCAGGCTTAGGTTTCAAGACTCTTTACAAACTCTTCAAGAACGGAAGTTGTCAGAGAATGTTACTGGGTGCCCAGATCCACTTCACACCCTGTAACCCAGCCCACACCCCCAGCACTGTTATCACACCTGGAATTTGTTCTTCCGCTTTTATGGGTCAGGTAAGAGTTCTCCAAGCCATCTTGAAAACCCTTAAGACACTTTATATAGAAATGATGTGAATTATTTTAACCCTAAAATATATGTTCTACATGCAGCCCCCGCCTCCGCCTCCCCTTTCCATAGAAACACACTTTTAAATACACACACTTTACCAATATTTTCCTCTGCTTTTCTGAACCTTTCAAATCATAACAAGCATTTTGAAACCAGAAATCTTATCCTTTGTAAAAAAAAAGAATCAACAAATTTTAAAAATAATGGTTATGTGTGGGGCTATTAAGAAAAGGAAAAACAGCGACTGTTCCACCCTTAGGAGAGGACGCAGTGAACGGACTCTGTAAACAGAAACCCAGATTCCCTCTGCAGCTGGCACTGCTGAGGGTGTGGCTGCCCTCCGAGTGTGCACAGGAGATCAATTCATACCAGCAAAACCGGAAAAATCACAACTGAGAGCAACTGTGGAAGCAGCGAGAGCCAAGAGCAGGACGTGAAGGAGTCTGCTTTCTGCTAGGTGAGTCACAGGAAACTTTCCTGCCAGAGTGGGGAGGCCCGCCGTGCCCATCTCCTTCAGTTAAGAATGTAGGTCAAAGCTCCCTGGGTTTCATGCTCCAGGGATCCGAGGGGAAGGGCTAGGGCCCAAGTTTAGAGGCAGAAGCCCAGTTCCTAGGGAGCAGGGAGGTCAGCCACTGGCCTTGGCCTGCCTTCTAACTAAGCCTCCACTTTCAGCAGACTACAGCGAACTCCATCATTCCAGAAGTGAACAACACACGGGAGTACTGGGGTAGCCCTTCTTACTATTCTGGATTTGGGCCACCTTGTGTATTCTTACGAGGGCTCACAGGATGAAAGGCTCACAGGATGAACCAGCTCAACTTGTGTTTGTATATAATGACAGTCAGCTCACCCAGCTCTGTTGACACAGGGGACCCGGTGGCAATCTCACCAATCTTGGCCACTCCATCGTAGTAGGCTTTTCCCGCAAGGATCATAGCTAGACAGGGAAGGTGACACACAAAAATCATCACTTACACAAGGAAAAGAGGAAGTGCATGGAGGTTTGCTTCCAAATATCCCTCAGTCCCTTCTGGGTGCAGAAAGGTTTGGGCTGTGCCAAGGGTGGCTCTCGGAGGGCAGGGCTTGTGCCTGATAGCTGTGACGTCCCTCCACTGCACTTTCGGAGGCCCCCGCCAAATGGAAAGCTCCACAGGATCCTCACCTTGGACCAGCCCTGGCATAGCTGAATCCAGAAAAGGCCCTGCCTTCTGATGCCAGTTCCAGAGGGGATATGTTTCCAACATCAAATTAGGGCTGGAAACATATCCGCTCCAGCAAGAGAGCTTTTCTCAGCTGGTTATTCTACAGCTACACAGGTCTGCAACATTATTAGTTGAAAGAACTTGCATAGGGTGGCCCAGGAACCTGGCCTTTCAATGGCACTTTTACTTTTCTATTGAAAAACTTATTCTGAGCCACAAACAATAAAATAATTGTTGTTAGGGGGGAAAGGTATGAAATTTAAAATACATTATTTTAATCACTCCAAAAACACAACAGAATTCTCTGAAAAATAATTGAATGTTCTATCATCTCCCCACTACCTTTTTGGCAGAAACAAGGAAAACTTCTATTGCTATATCAATTGGATTCTATTTCTCTTAAAAATAGCATTTCTCTTTTCAAATTGATTCTGAAGACTAAATTATAAGGTGTAGAAATCTGTTTTTGATTTTTCTTTTTCCTTCCTTTCTTTTTCTTTAGGAAAGGGAGTCAGGGGCAAGACAGACCTGGGTCTGCATTCTGCCTTTACTTCTAATGACACGACCTCCCTGGGCAAGGTCACTATCCTTTCTGAAACAAAGGAGGGTCATCTATAAAATGCCCTAAGAGCACAAGCATGGAAGCTGCTAATATGGATTCCTTCCTTCACTTTCCAACAAGCTAGGTTTGGTAAGACTGATAGTGTACAACAAGCAAGCTTTTTAGCAACACCTAGCCTATTTAGTGTGGTTTTGAAGAAAATAATTTATTTTGCTTTACTCAAAGACTAACTCTGAAGAATACAAAATTTTAGAACTAAAAGAGCCCTTAGGAATCTCTAAGATTCCTTTCCTTTTTACTGCGAAGAAAACCAGAGGCCATACCAAGTGCTTTGCCCCAATTTATAATGGGTATTGTTTTACAACAGTGGATTGAAAAAGATATCTCAAGCATTAAAAAGTAGGGGGGAGAAGGTAGGGGGTGCCACAGAACAAATTATGTACAAGTCTAGCTGAGGATATTACTGGCCAAAAAAGTAGCATTTTCATGGCAAATTCATCTATTTCTTGTAGAGTTGAAAAAAAATGTAAAAGTTACAGCTTTTACTAATATGTATACAAGTTTAAGAAATGTAACGCTCTATTATACAGTTATTTCATAAGACTGAGGATAACCTTAAAGTATAATAGTAAAAAAGAACAATAACAAGTAGCATTTATATGGACTTTCCAAGCCTTACTTAAGTTTACCTATCCAAGAATATTAAGACATGGGTCAGTGATGTTATCACCCTGTTTCATGAAGGAGAGTGGAGTGAAGATATGCTGGGACGTGCCCAAGGTCAATGGCAAATCAGAGGCAGTGCACATAACTCCAACTAAGGTAGTTTACTTCCTCAGTTCTAAATCACCGTGCTTTTCACGACTCTTTGGTCTCAGCTAGAACTGAGAAAGAGAGGACTCTACCTAAAAACAAGGTTTGTAGCCAATAAACTGGCAAGTTAATAGGTGCAACTTTTAATAAGAAGATTTTAAGTTGTACGATACTGATAAGCTGAAAAGCAGATCAGTGGGAGAATGGCATATATGCACAATGCATAAAAAAAATTTTCGGTTTGCATCCACACGTGAAATTGAAATTTTTTGTTAACTGTTGACTTATGTTTAAAACTATTTAACCTCAGAATGGTAAAATATTCTTGCTTTAATAATAAAGTTGAATTAACTTTAAAAACTATATAATTTATCCAGAACTTAATAAAGAATACTATTCTCATAATTTTGCCATCCCCCCTTTGTGAATACATTAGGAGATTTTCTATCACTTGTTTTAAGGAACGAAGCATATTTGTCCTATTTTAGTGGTTGACCAACTACTTCATCAATCTAATCTACAAACTGCTACCAGATAATTTTCCCTTAAAGTATGATTTCATTAGGTTACAGGAGTGCTCAAGAACCTTCATGGCCTCGACTGCCCATAGTGTAAGCCCACACTCCAGAGTTCATGACAGATTTTACAGAAATCGCCTTGGATAAACCACACCTCCCAGAATTCCCAACTTTTGTAGTCCCCTATACATTGATTGGGGGCTTGGTCATGTGACTTGCTTTGGCCAATGGGGTACCAGCAAGCATAACTCCCACAGGGATTTGCACTCTTGGAAGTCTGCTATGCCAGAAAGAGGGAGCCCAGCCCCCAGCTGACTGCAATTGTAGGACTGAGCCCCAGGGGTCCAGAGAACTGCACTGCCTTTACAGGACCTTAAGAAATAATAAACTATTGCTGCCTTAAGCCACCAAGTTTAGGGAGACTTTGTTATGTGGCTATAGATAACTGATGCTGCATTCACATGCATTAACAATCTGACCCCATTCCACCTTGTGTTTTACTATTCCCCAACAGCTTCTCACTCATGCCAGTCTGGGCCTCAGATTTTGGCTTGGATGCTGTCTTTTCTGCCTGAAACCTAACATGTGTCAGCTTGCACCGCTCCTACAAGGCCTCCCGCCTGCTCTGTTCCCCACCAACTTCACTGCTCAAATTCCTGTGACACTGCTCTTTCCATGCTCTTTGTTAGCTGTGAATGTTGTCCTGACTTATGACCTAAGTGGTGACTGCACATCTGGCATCCTCAACTATACTACAAATTCTTACCGAGGACTTTACAAATTTATCTCAATTTCTCGATGGCTTCAGTAAAAAACAGATGGCCTGCAGAAATTCTGGAAATACTTTAAAAGTGCAAAATAGTCCCTTTGGGGAGAAGCCTTATTTAGCAAGAGACTAAGCTGCTGGCAGCTCCCTGAGTCACCTTGTAAAACTGCCTCGGAGAGGCACCAAGTGCTAGAAAGAAAAAAAACCATCGCAGGTCATTGTGACTTCCTTCACAGGGGCATCTAAAGAGCAATGACTTTGTGGCCTTGTGACTAAGCAGTCATGGAGGGAGAGTCAGCTGTGCAAGAATTCTAAAACCAGTCTCCTGCTCTTTGATAAGGGAGGTGAGGGGTCACCTACAGAGGTCGCTGACACTTCTCTGGGGGTGAGGGATGGTTTCCCAACAGTGAAAATGTCTGGCAAACAGCACAGAGATCCAGAAGAAAGTAAATAAGTAGTTTACTTTCCCATGATTATGACAATTGGGCACCTGTCATCCAAACTCTAGCTACCATACCCCCTCTTCCTGGGGCATGCTTATGCTAAGGGTATATGAGGTCACAGATTTATTTTCAAAACCTCAAGAGGGAGCAGCCAAAGGTGTGACATGGTGAAAGAAGGAAATGAGAAATACATAAAAGACCCAGAACTTGATCTGAACCATTGGAAACTAAGTTTTCTACTTATGTTACATGGTGGTTTTAGTGAATTAAGGTAGAGGGTGAAAATGGTGTCTGAATATTTTTGGGGTGACACTTGTTACATAGGGAGAATTATTGTGACTGTGTTAAAATCTAGTGATTATCAGCATCTCAAGTTTTTAAGGTGATCACTGATAACATTCACCTCTTAGTAGGGAAATGCATGTGTAGATGCAGGTCAGCTTCCTCCAATGAAACCTCTTGAAACTAGCAAACAACTCCAGTTCACAAAGAGAGACAAAAGCCAACGCCTGAATTCATTTTAAAGGAAGCACTCTTTTGGAAATGAAAATTTTAACTTCAACCTTTAACTCAGATGTTTTTCCGTTCAGGCTAAAACTTTTCTCATATCACTATCAGAAGTTATACACCCAAAGGCAAGAAAGTGTTCTACATAAATAAAAAGAGAGTAATTCTTCTGCTGCAAGACACTAACAAATATTTTAAGCACACATTTAATATATGTTATTAGTTCACGACGAATTTGGTTTGCAAAGTGGAAAACATGTTTATGGCAATGATGTAAAAGATTGAGTCCGGTCAAAAACCATGATCTGGTAATTGAAATACATCACTTAGAATAGCCAATGATTCAATTTATTCATTTCAAATACACTAATATCCTATCATTGCAAACTTCCATAGAATTAACCTAAGTATTGTTTTTAACTTCAAGATATTTCAAAAATTCACTATTAACCACATAAAAATAATTAAGTAAAATATTTACTGAATGGTTTTTATATGTGCACTATATTTATAAATTTAGAAAACACACTTACCATTAACAGCTTTTTCATAATTTTTTCCTAGGTTTATTAAATTTCGTAGCCCAGGATTGAACTGTTCCATAACATTCTGACAAACAAACAAACAAACAAATTAATAAGATAAGCAAACAGTAGATCAAATAATCTTTAGACTTTGTCACTACATAGCCATGGATGCCTGTGTATGCTCGACAGTACGTCTACAAAGCCATGAATGTTTACTTTAAAATAATGAAGAGCACATACTTCTTTACTGATGGAACAGGGCACTCGTACTGGCAAGACACATGTGATCCTGGCAGTTTCCCAGTTGCCCAAGGGCTGCCTAGAACCTAATATAAATGGAGCAAGTAGCCGACATGCATACCTCCAAAGCATACCCCACAGGAGTTACAGGCCCAGAAGCTGATGCTCCCAGTGGGGTTTAAGTAGGTTAATGGTTGTCACGCTAATGTTAAAAACAGGTGTGCATGATTGGAACCTTATAACTATATAAGCAATGTTTTGGTTATCAATTGAACAGACATGTCTTTCTTTTTTTTTTTTTTAATTAACGTTTATTTATTTTTGAGAGACAGAGACAGAGCACGAATATGGGAGGGGCACAGAGAGGGAGACACAGAATCCGAAGCAGGCTCCAGGCTGAGCTGTCAGCCTGTGTTGAACCCACGAACTATGAGATCATGACATGAGCCAAAGCTGGATGCTTAACTGAGTCACCCAGGTGCCCCTGAACAGACATTTCTAAGAGATCTTGTTTTTACTATGCTTAATAACCAGGAGAGGGTATGAGGGTGGGTGTTGCTGATGGCCCTAGGACACAGGCCAGTCTGCGACCTTCTGTCCAGGTGGTCACTGGCATTTTTTTTCCTAGTGATTAGTTTATTCATTAAGTTCTTATGGAGTAACCACCGAGTGGTAGGTAGGTCCTGTGCACACAATAGTAGATGGAAAGACATGGTTTCCCTCTCATAGATTTCATGATGCCATATCTCTGCAAATGTCATTGTTTTCATTTTTATTTATTTATTTTTTTAAATTTTTTTTTTCAACGTTTATTTATTTTTGGGACAGAGAGAGACAGAGCGTGAACAGGGGAGGGGCAGAGAGAGAGAGGGAGACACAGAATCGGAAACAGGCTCCAGGCTCCGAGCCATCAGCCCAGAGCCCGACGCGGGGCTCGAACCCACGGACCGCGAGATCGTGACCTGGCTGAAGTCGGACGCTCAACCGACTGCGCCACCCAGGCGCCCCATCATTTTTAAAAGTGTTATTCTTATATCACTAGAAAGTCACAAACATAGAGACAAATGCTAAGTATAAGAGACAATTATTTGGAATGTTGACCTAAACTTAGATTATCCTAAATCTGAAGTACAGACAAAAGATCATTCCTATGGGTTTCTGACTTCTTGACTAAGAATACACGGTGACTGAATGTATTTGTTCGATCTACAAATAATGAGCTTCACAGCATTAGTCACTCCGGGTGGACCACTCAAGTCTCCTTACCTCCTCTCCCCAAATGTGAACCCTATTTGTACAAGACCAGGCAATAAAAAGAATGAAAAACATACAACATTCAAATGGCAGATACTTGATGCACATGCTCTTCAGGATAAAAGGTTCTCCTTTATAAACCAGTACAGAGAGAACATAATAACTTTTATTTTATCAAACAATGATAAAGGCTTATCATGAAAAACAACCCTTGGTTCAACCTTTCCCTAAACTTCAACTTACTCCTAAGAGCACTTTCAACTACGTTGTTATTCTTATATTCATTGCCATAGTTTTGGATAATATTCTTCATTTCTCAATTTTGGACAATAATGACTGGCTTTCTACTACCCTAGATAAGGGCTCAGCTCTCCATATCACTCCACTTTCCCTACCCCAATCCTTCCTATATAATTAAATGGCAATTTGCTGGTAAGTTGAGAGGGTTTATTATGACTTTGTAAATATCGGTAACTACAATGCAAGGAATGTACTAGGGATTATGTTCCTTTCTTGGTACAGTCTTTGTTTCTCCTGGGATTAACAATCATCTCATCACCCTCCACACACACCACCCCTCCCCGGCTTAGTTTTCCATGAATCTACCTTAAATTTTTCCACATGCTCCATCCCATCTAGCAGAAGTCTATCAATATTATTTTTCAAATGCACAAAGTTGTCAGCTAATCTTCCATTCCATTTTTCCCCTGAACTTCCTCCAAGGACTCCGTCCTCTTGCTCAGTCTGGCCTGACTGTCCCTGCCACGCTGCTACCCTTGCATGTCCTTTTCTAATCCCCTGTGTTAGAGCTCTCATTAACTGGACTCCACACCTTCCTCTTTCATTATTCCCATTTGCTGAAGATCATTCTCCAAGAACAACCTAAGGAATGATGCATGATAGATAAATTTGAGTCACCATGTGTCTGACATTATCTTTACCTTGACATTTGATTGATATTTTGCTGGCTAGAGTATGACAAAGCAAAAGTGATTTTCCTTTAGAATGTTAAAGACACTGCTCCACAATTTTTAACATCTAGTTTTGCTACTGAGAAGTCAGCCGTCATTTCTTCTTCCTTTGCATAGGACATAGTTGGGGGTGCTTATTTCTGGAAGACTTCTCTTTATCCCTGTGTACTACATAATGGTCTTAGTATGGGTACTTATTAATTTTACTGGGCATTCAACAGACCCTATCCATATAGAAAGTTATGCCCATTAGGTCTGAAAAATGTTCCTGTTTTGTTTTTTGTCTCTCCCTACTTTCTGGAATTCTGATAAGGATTTTACACACCCTGAATTTATTATCTAATCATTTTACCTTTTTTCTTTGATTTTCCACTTTTTGTTCCCCCATCTCTGACAGATATCAACTTCACATTCCAAGTCTTCTATTATGTTTTTTAAAACTTTTGATATATTTTAAATTTGGGCTCTGCAGGTTTGTTTTTTTTTTTTAATTATCCCTTTTTAAAAGTATCCAGTTCTTGTTTTGTGAATGATGTATCTCTAATCGGAATAAATCATAATTTTTTTGTTATTTTCTTCCAGTTCCCCATATTATCTCCTAATTATTTCTTTTCATTGTTTGGCATCCATCTGTCTTTTGTGTTGGAGGCTTTCCTCAGACATCTGGCAATCCCTGATAGCCTGTTCATATTTAGAAATTTTTTTTTAAATTTTTTTTAATGTTTATTTATTTTTGAGACAGAGAAAGACAGAGCATGAATGGGGGAGGGTCAGAGAGAGAGGGAGACACAGAATCCAAAGCAGGCTCCAGGCTCTGAGCCGTCAGCACAGAGCCCAATGTGGGGCTTGAACTCACGGACTGTGAGATCATGACCTGAGCTGAAGTCGGATGCTTAACCGACTGAGCCACCCAGGCGCCCCTAGCCTGTTCATATTTAAGAGTAAAGTCCTAAAATGCTGGCTGGAAGCTTTTGGGTGTGGGTGTGTACACTAGGGTTGTTGTTGACTAGTAGGCTTCATTCAGAGTAACTGGACAAGTCAGCTATAGACAAACTGGCCATGTGACAGTAACCAGGGTCCACTGAGTCTCTCTAGACAAGTTTCTTATTTCCTATCAGGGGTAAGGGAAGAGGCAATGGCCAGGTGGCTGGCTTTCCCCACCCATCAGGAAGGTGACTGGGTTGGGAATTTCACAGTTTACTGAGTTGATTTTTACTGAATTCCTGCTCTCTAAGGTTTATTCCCTCCACCTTCTGCTGTTATTTCCAGGTCGAGACCTCCTCTGATTCAGTATGCCCTGAGATTAAATCTCGAGTCTGCCAGGCAGAGAGAGCTTCTAGTAGTAGTGGTGGTTCAGGTAGGAAAGAAAAACTGTCAGTTTAACCACCTTGTGTAACTCCTTTTCTGGCCCTGGGTGTCCCCTCCATCCCCACCTTCTGTGGGCCTGCTCTCCAGCCTCTCAGGTTCTTTGAGGTGAATGGCTCAGCTCTCATCAGTACTCCCACTGCAGAGTCTTTAAGTTTTCTTAAGGCAGCTACCACTTCTCCAAATTTTTCTAGGCTGTTCATCAACTGCTCTTTTTTCAGTCCTTTCTACCATGAATTTATGGCTTCCACCCACCCTCCTTTCCTCTCCTCTTTTTCTTTTCCTTCCTTTGCTATCATTTCAATGTATTCTCTCTTTTTTTTTTTTTTAATGTTTATTTATTTTTGAGAGAGACCGAGACAGAATGCGAGTGGGTTAGGAGCAGAGAGAGAAGGAGACACAGAATCCGAAGCAGGCTCCAGACTCTGAGCTGTCAGCACAGAGCCCGACGCGGGGCTCGAACTCATGAGCTGTGAGATCATGACCTGAGCCAAAGTTGGATGCTCAACCGACTGAGCCACCCAGGCGCCCCATCATTTCCATGTATTCTTAGAAGAAAAACCTCAGGGTCAATCTGCTGTACTTAACTGGAAGTCCACTCATCCTGTGTTATTGAAGCCAGTCATCTGTTTGAGCCTCATTTACAACCAGCAGCCATAAAGCCCCAAAGCCAAAGATGACTCCCATACCAGTCTCTCTGAAAGATCTAAGTCTCAATACTGGAATACAGGGACCTAAAGCCATAGCTGCTATTTCTACCCTCTTTTCTCAATTCCCTTGTTTTGTTTTTAGGCTTATTTTGAAATTGTTCAAGATTCACAAGAAGCTATAAAAACTGTACTGAGAGTTCTCACATATGCTTTTCCACTGACGGTAACTTATATAACCATGGTACATTATCAAAACCAGGAAACTGATATTGGTACAACGCTTAACTAAACCGCAGACTTCATTTGTATTTACCAGTTTTTTTTGTAAGCTTCTTTTGTTTTTGTTTTTTTAAATGTTTTTATTATTTATTTATTTTGAGAGCGAGAAGTCCATGAGCAGGGGCAGGGCAGAGAGAGGGGGAGAAAATCCCAAGCAGGCTCCGCACTGCCAGCACACAGCCCGATGTGCAGCCTGATCTCATGAACCATGAGAACATGACCTGAGCGGAAATCAAGAGTAGGATGCTTAACCGGCTGAGTCCCCCAGGCACCCCTGTATTTACCAGTTTTTATATCACTCATTTTGAGGGGGGAAAGTGCATTGTGTCTATGAAATCTTAACACAAGTATAGACTTATGTGACCATCACCACAGATACAGTACAGAACTGTTCCACTAACACAGTGATCTCTCTCATGCTACCCCTTTACAGTCACACCCTCTCCACCAATCTCAATCACTCTAATTTTGTCATTGTGAAGATATTATATAAATGGAATCATACAGTATGTGACCTCTGAGACTGGCTTTTTCACTCAGCACAATGTCCTTAGGAACCATCCAAGTTGTTGGGTGTATTAATAGTTTATTCCTTTTTTTGGCTAGTAGTATTCCACAGTACAGATGTATCATAGTTTATTTATACATTTACCCGTTGAACATTTTGGTTGTTTATAGTGTTTGGCAATTGCAAATAAACCTGATATGGACAATCACATACCGATTTCTGTGTAAACGTAAGTGTTCATATCTCCAGGATAAATACCTAGGAGTTCAATTGCTGCGTCATATGGTAGGTATATGTTTAACTTTATAAGAAACTGCCAAACTATTTTCCAGAGTGCCTGTACCATTTTACATTCCCATCAGCAATGTATGAGATTTTGGTACTTTTTAAAATCTAATAACTTTATTGGAAAATAACTGCTTTTTAATAAAAGGATAAAACTACTTTTCAATATCTCTTTCAAAATTCTTATAATAATCTTAAGAGACTAAGTCTGGACAAAAAGAATGTAAGTTCTAATAAAAAGATAAAACTTGGGGTACCTGGGTGGCTCAGTCAGTTAAGTGTCCAACTTCAGCTCAGGTCATGATCTCTTGGCCTGTGAATTCAAGCCCCTCCATCGGGCTCTGTGCTGACAGCTCAGAGCCTGAAGCCTGCTTTGGGTTGTGTCTCTCTCTGCCCCTCCCTCACTCATGCTCTGTCTCTCTCTCTCTCAAAAATAAACATTAAAAAAAAAAAATTAAAGATAAAACTTTAAAAACATCATTTAAAATTCTTATAATAAACTCATGAGGCTGAGTTTGGATGGGTAAGAATATAAGGAAACAGATACAGAGCTAACTCTGTCTACTAGAATACAGTCATTAAAAAGAAGCCCAGGTCTGTGTTTTTTCTTAAGATTATTCTTAGTTCAGGGGCGCCTGGGTGGCGCAGTCGGTTAAGCGTCCGACTTCAGCCAGGTCACGATCTCGCGGTCCGTGAGTTCGAGCCCCGCGTCGGGCTCTGGGCTGATGGCTCAGAGCCTGGAGCCTGTTTCCGATTCTGTGTCTCCCTCTCTCTCTGCCCCTCCCCCGTTCATGCTCTGTCTCTCTCTGTCCCAAAAATAAATAAACGTTGAAAAAAAAATTTAAAAAAAAAGATTATTCTTAGTTCAGCTAAGCCAAATAAGGGGAACATATAATTTGATTTCTTGATATAATTCCTGAAATGTTTACATATAACTCCTATCTTAAAATATCAAAAACAATGAATTAATGAGAACTTCCAAAATTAACACCTAGCATAAACCAACCATCCAAATGATTCTACTGGGGAAAAAAGTTAACTCATAAGACTTAGGACTACAATAAGCTTCAGAGAAAACAATACAAGAGTTTTTAGGCTCGAAAGTTTAACATACACTTCAATTTCTTATTATTTAAGTTCAGCTACAGAAATTTTCCCCCCGGAAACTTTGGCCCCCTTGAACAGTGGAAAATCCATTTCTACCCTGGCTCTTGGCCATTAATCTAGTTATTTTAGCTGAAGTACATGTATTTTTAAACTCAGGAACAAAAAAGCAGTGCTGCCTTTGTACTCCACAATCTGTAAAGTTTTATAAGTAGCAGTGGATATCTTTGTGAACTGGATGGGTCCCACACTTTTTTGAGAGGGCAGTCGTTGGGTCAAAGGTCATATGGTGTGTTAAGGTTTATTAAGACCTGAATTGTTTACATGGCCTAAGATTTAGAGAAAATCACCAGCAGTAATGAACAAATCCATTTTAAGTTTGGCACTAAAAATAAAAGGTTTAAATACCAAGTATAAAAACAAAACAAAAAAAAACCGTCCAAGAAACACTATTTTGTTACAATCAATAACAAAAGCTCAGTTACTGCCTGGCAAGGAGGATAATTTGCCAAACCAGTTTCCACCAGAATGAGTTTCATTTCCATTCAGAGAGCAATATGGATAGTCTAAGCTAAAATAACTGGCAATATCACTGTTCTACTTGGGCTGAGTCTCAGGAAGAGGAGTTGGTTCTAGCACAAAAGTTCAATAAGCAGCATTGGAGAATTAATGGTTAGCTGTTCCAAATAAAATGCTGAGGAATAAACCACACACTTTCCACCAGATTTCTAGCTGGCCCATTTATCTCATGCATTTCCTCTGCCTACTGTGGAGCTACAGATCATAATTTTAAAATGAATTATATAATCTTATGAAGGTTTTAACTTCCTCACCATTTAGATTTTTCCTTCATTAAAAAAAAAAACAAAAACAATTACCTTTACCAACATGGAACTAAAGACAATGAAGCATACATTAATTCAATTTTGACTAGCCAGATAAACTGAGCTGACTTTAAATTTCTAAGAATTAGTTTACGTTTCTTTTTCCAATTCTCTACATGACCAAGGACAAATTATTTGATATTTCAGTGCTTTATTTTTCTCAGTTGAAAACTGTGGGTAATATTTACACTGGAATAAGCTTTTAAAAGTGATTTAAGAATCTCTAGGTAAATAGGGAGTTTTATAATGTTCTTCAGGTAACATATTTACCCTTGAAAGTTTCAATGCCATTTTATATAATCTCATACAAATTAATCCAGTAATGTCACAAATGCTTAAACTAATTAAGGCACATTCTCATTTCATGTGACAAGATTATCTGTTAATAAGGATTAACTGTTTGAGAATACTTCTAGATAGACATCATTTGTAGAAAATTTTACTTATCCCTTCCTTGTGTTGTTGGAAGCCACCATTCCTGGCCTAACATCAGTATTTGATTATGTCCCTTGCCTTTAGGGAAGATATTAGTGAGTAAATTTGGCAAAAAAGCAGCTGCTTGTAGACTAACAGATGGTCAGAAGAGTCATGTTTTCATATCCATCTTCAATGGGGAGCACAAGCCAAGTAAAGGAAAATAAGACAACGGAGATATTCTGTTTGAAGTATTAAGTTACAGCAAAAATAGTCAAGATTCAAATATGTAAAACACAGAAATGCTTCCTATCAAACACGAATAGTGTTTTTGTTCCCCTTCAGTCTGTATTATCTATCTATGCTACTAGCTTCTAACTTGCATTATCTATCGATTTGTATTATCTATAATTTGTAACATGCACTCCAGTAGCAATGGGCCCGGTTAACGCTGGATGAGAAAAAACTGAAAAAAAAAATTGGGGAAATCACATCACCACCTCGCCAAGGCTCAATCTCCTCTTCTTCTTTTTTTTAACGTTTATTTATTTTTGAGACAGAGAGAGACAGAGCATGAACGGGGGAAGGTCAGAGAGAGAGGGAGACACAGAATCTGAAACAGGTTCCAGGCTCTGAGCTGTCAGCACACAGCCCGACACGGGGCTCGAACCCACGAACTGCAAGATCATGACCTGAGCTGAAGTCGGATGCCCAACCGACTGAGCTACCCAGGCGCCCCTCAATCTTCTCTTCTATAAAATGGAAATAATGATAATTTGGACTTCATGAGGAGTATGAAGATTCAACGAGATATTAAGCAGTATTTATGCAACACTTATATGCTCTTCCAAGCACCTGGTACTTAGTGCACACTGAATCAATTGTAATAATTAATATTGCAAGACAAAAGCTCTAAAATATTAGTCAACTCTTCAAGTGGATGAACATTCCCATTTCCACAGATGTCTCCAGATACCTGAGTTCCTCTCTGTAATATGAAAATAAATGATACTGGCTATTCTACCTTGAAGGGTCACATCAGGATGAGAGAGACCATGAATATAAAATACTCTAGAAAAGTGTGGGATACAAAGGAAATCGAAGGTGTTGTTATTTCTTCTATTCAGTTGAGAATATTTTATTCTTTTTTTCCTAGGTGAGATAAATTTGGCATTTATGGAGTGCTACTATATTTCAGGCTCTGTGCCCATGTTTTACATGGGCTGTTTCATTAGATCCTAACAACATGATTATTATTATCATTTTATGGATGACACACCAAAGCTTTGAGATGCTAAATTTAAAAACCTTGCTGAAGGGGTGCCTGCGTGACTCAGTCAGTTAAACGTCCATTCTTGATTTCAGCTTGGGTCATGTCATATTTCACGGTTTGGGTTCATGGGATCGAGCCCCGTGTTGGGCCTGCTTGGGATTCTCTCTCACTCAAAATAAATAAATAAATATTTAAAACTAAATAAATAAAATAAAAACTTTGCTGAAGATCGCAAAGGTCAGGCCCAGGCAGCCTCCCTGCTACCCTTTGCGCTCACCCCTCAGGTCTCAATACAATTCCTTGAAGTGAATTGTGCAATCGTATAAGCTGAAAATGGTTGTATAACAGAGCATTATTTTAGTGTGAGAAATTATGGGAGACTACAATGTTTTCTTTTTCTTTTTAGAGGATTTCTTGTGATATTACTCCTGATTTTTTATTAATAAAATATTTTAATAGCAGAAGAATTAAACCAATATTGACCAACTCTACCCGGGCAAACAAATATTTGACCTTCTTTTCTTTCCCTTAAGAAAAAAAAAAAAGTAAAGAAAAAGACTCCTCAACTACCTATAGTCCTCACAAGAATAATGGTTGATACTATCATACTGATTTTCTTTAGTGTAAAGGAATTAAAATATTACAAAACCACAGGATGTTTTTAACCACCCCAGCCAAATCTTGTATCTCTTTACTTTCTTCTCCCCAGAGGGAACCATCAATTAAGAATGCTGTTAGTTTTCTAACTCATATTTTATACTTTTACATATACATATATTTAGTCCTGACTGATACATAATTTTGTTTTGTACATTTTGATAAAATAAATGGTATCATAATACATTTCACTCTTACTTTTTTTTTTTTTTTAATTCAATGTTATGTTCCTGAGACCTGCCCACCTGGTTACATATTGACTGAGTTTATTCTACTACTTTAAGTCTGCATGGTATCCCATTGTGATTGTTAGTTTTAGGTGTCTGCATAACAGTCAGTAAATTAGGTACTAATTTAGGTGTTGCTGTGAAGGAATTCTATGGATATGGTTAACATCTACAACCAGTTTAAGTACAATCCTCAATAATCAGGGTAGGCTTCCTTTAATCACTCGAAAAGCCTTCAAGAATAAAACTAAGGTCTTCCTGAGGAAGACGATATTCTGCTTGCCTACACTACAGATTTCAGACTTCCCAGCCCTCACAATCAAGTAAGCCAATTTATTTCCTCTACTGAGTAGCATTTAGATGGGCTTATGAGTTTTGGCTAATATGAAGTATGTGGCAAGGGACTGTACATGTCTCCTTGTACACACAGGTAAGAAATTACCTAGAAACAGAATTGCTGAGGCATAGAGTAGGTGACAGATTTCTCAATTTTGTTATATACCACAATATACTTTAGAGAAAGCGGCTGTAGCAATGCGTGGTCCCACAACCACTGTATGAAAGTACTATCTTACCACACACTCACCAACACTTAGTGTTGCCACAGTTTTTTCCTACCTGATGAGTGAAAAACAGTAACTTTAAATTTTTTTTTAATGTTTATTTATTTTTGAAAGAGAGAAACAAAGTGTGAGCAGGGGAGAGGCAGAGAGAGAGAGAGACAGAGAGAGAGAGAGAGAGAGAGACAGACAGACAGACGGACAGACAGAATCCAAAGCAGGCTCCAAGTTCTGAGCTGTAAGCACAGAGCGCAACGTGGGGCTCAAACTCACGAACCGTGAGATCATGATGTGAGCTGAAGTCAGAAACTCAACCAACTGAGCCACCCAGGTGCCCTGTAAACAGTACCTTTTTAAAAAGAACTTTAGGGGCGCCTGGGTGGCGCAGTCGGTTAAGCGTCCGACTTCAGCCAGGTCACGATCTAGCGGTCCGCGAGTTCGAGCCCCGCGTCGGGCTCTGGCCTGATGGCTCGGAGCCTGGAGCCTGTTTCCGATTCTGTGTCTCCCTCTCTCTCTGCCCCTCCCCCGTTCATGCTCTGTCTCTCTCTGTCCCAAAAATAAATAAACGTTGAAAAAAAAAAAATTAAAAAAAAATAAAAATAAAAAATAAAAAAAAAAAAGAACTTTAACTGCCTCCCCTGTCAGCAATAAAAAAGTACCCATAACTCGAACTATCCGAGCAGGAGAGGAGAAACAATGAAAGGTAGTTAACTAGTATATTGCAATGGTTTCATCCTCAACTCTCAGGTCTACATAGATTTAAGGTCATCAGAGAGTTTATCCATTTAACAGCAGGGTAGGGCACCAAAAGCCTGGATACTTCATATAATTAAGCAGGTTTGGCTCTGGCCACCCCCTTCCCTGCCCCCAATCACTGTGCTCCAGGCACAACGACCTCCAGGCTGTTATCTGAACACACCAAACCCATTCCCACCATAGCTATTTTGTACTTGCTCTCCTGCCTGAAGGCTCTCTTCCTAGATACATGTCTACCAGTTCTCAGCGCCAACCCTCTCAGAGACACTCTCCTCCACTTGCCTCCCACCATGTCTGGTAGCACCTCTATTTTCCTTCTCTCTCTGGCTCCGTTCCTTGCTTCTCTTCCTTCAAAAGGCTGTTCACTAACTCACATGATATTACCAATCTATTTACTGTTTCCTTAGTAGGAAATGCATGTAAATTAAGGCCAAGGGAGATCTGTAGCATCAAGAACAGTGCCTGGACCATCTAATGTCCAAAATGTACTCATCAACAGCAGTTTTTGATTGTTGTTGTTGTTGTTGTTATATAAGAGATGTATGTGCTCATGGATGAATCAGCTACACAATATGCCCTCAGTTCATCTGAACATACTGCAACAGACACAATGACCCAGTGGGCCAAATAGTTGTGAAAATCAGGTGTGAGGTAATACACTGCCTGCACCTTCATTAGCTCAAAGTAACAGCTCCAACTGAAGGTCACAAAAGCTGTAAGGCTCTGCCCTACACTTACTAAGTCATAGCAGGCTTACAAAATCTGAAAATGCCAGGGCTTCCCTTGTGAATTCTGACTTCCCAAACTTATGTTTCTCCAAGTTGATTTTTAAATTACTTTTTAAGTATTAAGCAGTAATGTGGCCCTTAAAAAAGTACCTTGCAAGAAATACCCCAAATGTCCAACTGGTGAACAGATAAACAAACATGGTACATCCACAAATGGAATATTATTAAGCCATAAAAAGAAATAAAGCACCAAAACACACTATAACATGTAGCGACATCATGCTAAGTGGAAAAAACCAAGTCACAAAAGACCATATATTATAGGACTCGGTTTATGTGAAATATCTAGTAAGACAAATCTATAGAGACAAAAAACATATTAGAGGTTGTCTGGGGCTGGGGATGAGAAGGAGGAATGATGGCAATGGTCACAAACGACCTTCTGGGGGTGATGAATAAAATGTTTAAAATTGGATTGTGGCGATGGTTGCAAATTCTATAAATTTACTAAATTCACCAAAAAAAAATCACTGAATTCTACATTTACAATGAGTGAATTTTATACTTTAAAAATAACACTTAGATTAAGTTGTTTGTTTTCTTTTTTTAAAGGAAGAGTAATAACAAAAACATAATGTTCCAGGCTATTAAGGGCTCATGCTTTAAATCCTTAATGCTACGGAATGCCACAAAGCTATGTGTCCACTCACTCCTTGGTTGTTTCTAACTAGCCTGTCCACAGAGAGCCAGATGTACTGAGGTGCAGGCCATCCACTTTGTGAACACTGGTCCAGAACCACCCAGAAAAGTGCTACTGGCCTCTAAGCACTTATACCCATGTAGCTGTCAGCAGCAACTTCCCTTCCTAGAGTGAAAATCAATTAGACCCATTACTAGAAAAAGATAACCCAGCTATTTTGAGATAAATCTCCTGCTGGATTAGCAGCTATCTTTCCAGCTATGATTGGGGAAGGAGTTTCGCAAATGTTTCTCCAGGCAAAAAAAAGTCTTTTCTGTGTCCTCCTGTAAGGGTAGTTTCATAGGAAATCTTTAGCACACAGAGAAAATTCCCTATGAAAGTTCTGCTAGGATTTAAACGTTGCTTTGCCTTCACTCTTCCTTTCCTTTCTTCATCCATAATCCAGACTTTGGTTTATAAGTATTTCTGTAAAAGCAGTCCTTCAGAGTGCAAAGGGCATGCTAGAAATGAAGCCATGAAACCCCCAAGGTTACAAGGCTCCATCCCTTGCAACATGACCTGAACAAGAAAAGCTAATGGGCCAGTGATAAGCAAAGCACCAGGCCATCTCTTTGGGCTTATCTTCTCCCGGAAGAATATTCTCTGACTGTTCTGAGAGCACCTATTAGAGCTCCTTAAGACCCAACCAACCAAGAGATGAGAACCGGTGTGATCATCCAGAAAATTATGTATTGTTCCCTCTTAAGATACACTACTAGAAGCAATCACATCTCCATGACCTTTCAGTTCATTGTTTAAAGAAACAGATTTCTCTGACAAACACCACTTTCTCTATTCACTACTCATTTAGACAGCAAGAATTGTTCTGAAGCAAAAGCACAGTTAAGCAAAACAAAAAGATCCTACACTGGTGGGAGAAAGTAAGAAGTGTGTTCTATAACTGTTCAAACTTTTTGATGAGTTTATCAAGCCTATCATGAAAAGTAAGTCCCAGAGCTATCCCACCCAGTAATTGCGTATAAGAATTTAGGTATTCAACTGTTTTGTTTACATGTGGAGGGCAATTTGAGTTCATAACCATCCTTGATAAAACAACTTTAAGAAAAAGTAATGTCCTGAATCCTTTCAACACTACAAAGTTTCATTCTATTTTAAATACTAAACAAAAGTTTTACATTTACCTAGAATTATTTGAAACCACCTTTCCTTATAGTTTAAGTGCAGATGATTATCCTGGGTCCAAGGTCCAACCGGTGCTATAACTGCATATAGTTTTGGATTTCTTGGCAGTGCCAAGAAAGTTTCCAGGAATGAAAGCACACATTCCTAGCCTTGGCAATGAGCAACCTATCAGACACTGTAACAATGTCTGGCCCACACTGGCTTCAGTTGACAGGGGACCTGGGGACCATGCCCGAGAATCCAAGCAACTTTTGGACCTTACACGTGCGAGAGAGTAGTACCTGGGAGACTGAAGTGAATGAAATCAGGATCCATTTTTGCTTGGTTCACAGAGGTCCATGTTCTTGTTTCAAAGAATGGAAACACAATCCTCCCTATAGCCACAGTACCAAGATGACTATTACATAACTCTCAATCGGAATCTGAAAATGGGCCTCTCTTCTGGTACTTTCCTATGGTGGGGGGCAGGAAGGGTATCATGGCAAGTACAAGATAACATGTACTTAGGCTTCGTTCCACTAACTCTTTAAAGTCCTTCTCGTGTTTGGGTCTTTGAAACAACTATACATGTGTTGAATCTTTATTATATACTTACAATGAACTCAGTCCTATGCTGGACACACAGATGTGTCCAACACATGTGTTGCCCTTGAAAACACATGATCTAATAGGGAGACCGATTAGGTATCAAAAAAACACCAAGGCAATTCAGATTGACATGTGAAAATAAGAAATGCAGACATCTTTAATATTATTTGAATATCACTTAGAAATATACAACTTTATCACAGATAAACGGTATATAATAAGGAAACAGTAATGATTAACTTACTGGGTTTAAAATAGCTGTCAACAGATATATACTTTGAAGGCTAGAGAGCACACTAGACTGTTTGGTTAAGTGTTCTTACCTGCCTACTTATTGTTTTTGAAAAGGTGTATCATGGAGTAAAAATCAAGCAATGAATTTACAGGAAAGAATTTCTCATGGGCTGAGTCACATTTGTTTAGAAAGTCTTAAGTACTCAATAGGTTACAGGAACTTTACTAGATCAAAGTAAATTGCTGATTTCATACAGCAAGTGACATTCTCTTTTTAGTTTGCCAGTTCTTTCTAAATGCTACTCTTACATTGTATCTGGAATAATTCTAGTTGAATTTCCCTCACCCAGACCCTGTGAGATGGATCATTCTGTTTTGCATTAAAACTGCAGCCCTTGCAATCTGAGAAATATTGTTCAAAAACCTAAAATAATTTAAAAACAGTTCAAGTTTGGGGCACCTGAGTGGCTCAGTTAAGCATCTGACTCTTGATTCGGTTCAGGTCATGATCTCACAGTTCAGGAGATGGAGCCCCGACAGAGCCTACTTGGGATTCTCTCTCTTCCTCTCTCTCTGCCCCTCTTCTTGTGTATGCGCGTGCGCACACACACACACACACACACTCTCTCTCTCTCTCTCTCAAAATAAATATTTAAAAAACAAATAGTTCAGGGGCGACTGGGTGGCTCAGTCTGTTGAGCGTCTGACTTAGTCTCAGGTCATGATCTCATGGTTCATGGGTTCGATCCCCGCATCAGCTTAGAGCCTGCAGCCTGTTTTGGATTCTGTGTCTCCCTCTCTCTCTCCCACTCTCTCTCTGCCCCTCCCCTGCTTGTGGTCTCTCTCTCTCTCAAAAATAAAATGTTAAAAAAAAATTAAAAAACAAATAGTTCAAATTCATTACATGTAGTTCTCAGATAACAGTGAGGGGAATCAAAACTTCTAATTTTTTCATTTTGTTTCTCATCTACTTCTCTCTTAAACCCAACTTTCCAAGACTTCTTAAAACTTGCCTTAAAAACTCCTCTTGATGGGGCACCTGGGTGGCTCAGTCGGTTAAGCATCCGACTTTGGCTCAGGTCATGGTTTCACGGTTCGTGAGTTCGAGCCCCACATCAGGCTCTGTGCTGACAGATCAGAGCCTGGAGCCTGCTTCGGATTCTGTGTCTCCTTCTCTCTCTGCCCCTCTTCCGTTTGTACTCTCTCTCTCTCAAAAATAAATAAACGTTAAAAAAAAAATTAAAAAAAACCCTCCTCTTGAACTTAATCCACACATGCGTTTATTTTTTTCCTTTCTTCCAATACCAAAACAAAACAAAGTCAAAAGAATTGAACTGGTAGAGGCAGGACCTTGCTGGGAGAGAGGGTGGGGAAGGAACAAGGAAACAGAATTGATGATACTGGGCAAACCAAGGTAGAGATGAAATGCTGAAGAGACTAAAACCTTGGCGCTGTTCACCTGTCATAAGCTATAAACTCTAGAAAAGCACAGACTTTTTATCTTCATTGTGGGTCCTAGTGGTAACCACAGTGCTTGGCACAACTGTGGTGCCTAAGAAAACAGGTGAAGAGTGAATGTAGGTAATAAGCTTGGCACATACATAACAGATGCTCAAAACATTGTAGCTATTAATACCAGGGCTATCTCAGTCCCACTGGCCCCCAAAGTGAGGATTTTAGCTACAACTGCATGATAAGCATAGGTCTTCAGTATTTATTCAAAAATTGTTTTGAGTTCTTACCATGCACCAGCACAATAGGAGATTAAAAAATTAAACAAAACAAAACCCTCAAGAAGTATATAGCTCACTGACAGAAAAATTTGTACCAATAATTTCAACACTATTCTTTTATCAAATATTTACTCAGCTCTGCCTATGTGTCAGTCACTCTACTAGATACTGGAGATAAGTAGTAAACAAAATAGATGAAAATCAATGCTCTTATAGTGATACTACTCCAGTAAATATATGCTACTGCTACTAACAACACTGTTCTAAAAGCTTTCTGTATTACAATGTTCAGTCTGCACAATAACCACATGAGGTAGGTACTATTATCATCCTTATTTACAGATGAGAAAACTGAAGCATGAGGTCAAATGGAGTAACATGACATTAAGTACATATAAAAATCTGGGATAAGGCGAATGGGTGCGTTAGCTGAATATCAAGCTGTCTTCTCAAAGAGTGAAACAATTGGACTGCATGTCCGAATAGAACAATGTCTTGCATGTTTAAAGTGTGTTTAGGGGAGCCTGGGAGGCTCAGTCCCTTAAGCATCTGACTTCGGCTCAGGTCATGATACTTGAGATTTGTGGGTTTGAGCCCCCATCGGACTCTGTGCTGACAGCTCAGAGCCTGGAGCCTGCTTGGGATTCTGTGTCTCCCTCTCTCTGCACTCTCCCTGGCTCATGGTCTGTCTCTGTCTCTGTCTCTCTCAGAAATAAACATTAAAAAAATTTTTTTAAGTGTCTTTACACATTTAGAAATATATTCTACTGTCAGACACAGTTGGTGTCCTGTACCTTAAGCTTCTTCAAATATAAGATGAAGCCCATGATAAAATATACCATTTGGTCAATTAAATCCATTAATATTAAAGAAAACATAGACAGATACAGATAGATAGATATACAGGAGTGCCTGGCTGGCTTAGTCAGTAAAACATGCAAGATATATACATACATACAGCACAGTGCTTAAATAAAAGGAATTATCATTGTGATTTTCCTGATTTTCTTTTCTCTGTAGTCAGAAACAGACTGTTCTACTAGCTTAGGTCTCAGACATGTGTACCTGGTAAGAATATGAAGGTGAGCAGGGTTGTGTCCTGCACACCTCTTGCCTCCTGCACACAGGCAGGGGCTTCCCTCCTAACTCAGGATGGAGCTGTTCCATCTTCAAGTCCAAAGAGACACACTTTCGGTGACTAGTAGTCAGACTTGTCATCTGAGATCTGACCACCAACTCCAACCTTTTTCATGTTTGTTATTCTAACAATGTGTTTCTAATCATCTGAACTTTTATCCCTACTTACTTTTGACAGGTTATTACCACTTTTGCACCTTTTCTCGTCCTTATTACAGCTTTCATACCTTTCAAGGCTACAGCTGCACCTTGAAAGGGATCAGCTGCTTGCAACATCAGACATAAGATGCTTACAGATAGTTGTAAGAACTGGAATTTGGGGTTCTCAGTTTTGCTGAATTCTTTTTCTGTTGCCCTCATGTCTCAGGTTAGTAAACATTAAAAATATACTCCCATAAGTAGTAATTAAAAGAAAAACGATGAGACTTTAAACTAGGTTTACCTATGAAAGGCTAATTTCCAAAACAGAGGTAGAAAATGGCACATTTTAGCTTAGTTTTCAAAAACTTTTCACCCATGAAAATGGTATGTCAATTTCTGTTTTAAGCTTAAAATTATAAAAGTAATCTACTCATGTAAAGAAAATATAAACACTCTAGAAGGTAGAGTGTAAGTGATAAGTAAAAATCTCCCTCCCCCTGCCCTAGAGTTTAACCTCAACTATACTTGGGTATTTTTGGTGAAGAAATTGCTATGGCTTAAGGACTTTTTAATCTCTAATCCCCATATAAATAAAAAGTGTAAGCAACAAATCTGAGGGTATCTTCACCCACAGGCTGTTCTACTTAAAGCATATGTAGCTTTACAAGGCTGTGAGCAATCAGATCTCTGAGGGGTGCTCATTTGTTTTGCTCCCTGGATTGGGAACACGTTCTGGTAATATTTTTAATTTACTTTTGAAAGAGGAACCAGCAACTTTTTATCTCATTTACACAAGTCTCACCTTTATCCACAAAGATTTGAGGCAGCTCCTAAAACCAGAACCCAGTCCCTAAAATAATAAACCTGAAAAACAGACTCAAGTTTTGGAAAACATAAATAGAAATATAAAATCAAGGCTGAGGAAAATAAGAACAAAAGTACACAGGCTTGAAGAGCCACAGAGATGTAATTATTCTGTACACATCTATAAGTACAAAGTTAATTGGGGAAATTATACCCAATAGTGGAAGACATGAAATCTCAGGTCTCGTCCTGGCCAATGTCCATAAGCTACTATACATTATAGCTATACTGGTCTTACTAAAAGCAAAAAGCAAAAACCCTGTATAGGTTATAAAAAAGGAAGTGACTTCAAAAGACCTACTTAATTGGTTAGGGTTAAGGAAGGTGCATTCTCAAACAATCAGATTAAGCACAACTTGGGGCATGTGCTTCTGGAGGGCATTTTGCAATGTGTAGCAAATATGCTTTAAAATGTACCTAACCTTTGACCCACAACTCCCTTCTGGGCATTCAGCTTAAGGAAAACATCACAGATTTGTGCAAAGCTTTACCTACAATGATACTTGCTACAGTGCTTTAACAGCAAAGTGCTGGCAACAATCTTATGTCCAGTAAAAGGGGACTGGATCGATAAATTGTTGAAGAATGGAGTACTGTGGAGTCATCAAACTGGTGAGGCATAGAATACTGACACCAAGATGGACTGGAAAATATTGAAAAGAGTGACAGTGAGAGTCGACAATGTTATCTCTGCGTTGTGGGATCCCAGGTGACTTTTACTTCCAGTGTGAATCCTCACAGAAATCTTGGAAATTTTCTAGTATCTGAAAAATACAGCTTTAAGAAGCCTCTGAAATTAAAGCCAACACATACACATAAATAAATAAAATATGAATGTGGGAAATGCTGAGAAGTATGATTTGGGGGACTTGTTCTCACGCATGAACAAACCAGGTGGGGGAAAAAGACTCAAATTAAAAGTGTCATTTCCTTTAGAAAGTCCTAGTCTTCAAACCTCCTACTGTAACTCACTGAAATTCTTTTTTAAAAACTAGTCTAGGGACGCCTGGGTGGCTCAGTCAGGTGAGCATTTGACTCTTAATTTCAACTCAGGTCACGATCCCAGGGTCGTGGGATGGAGACCCACATGGGGCTCTGAGCTGAGCATGGAGCTTGCTTAAGATTCTCTTTCCCTCCCTCTGCCCCTCTCCCCTACTTGCATGCTCTCTAAAATAAAAAAATAAAAAGTAAAAACTAGTCTATTGCACCTATAATAGTAAAGTAGGTACATTTTCAAGAAAAGTTACACAAAAACAAAAGTTACTCTCATTAACACTCATAATAACAGGGCACCTGGATGGCTCAGTCAGCTAAGCATCTGACTTTGGCTCAGGTCATGATCTCATGGTTCCTAGGTTCGGGCCCTGCGTCAGGCACTGTGATGACAGCCTGGAGCCTGCTTTGGATTCTGTGTCTCCCTCTCCCTCTCTGCAACCCCCCCCCCCCCCCGCCCCCCGCTCATGCTCTGTTTCTCTCTCAAAAATAAATAGAAAACATTAAAAATTAAAAGAAAAACCCTCAAATTAGCATGAAAATTCAATTAATCATAACTCTGCACCCCCTCTTCCAGCATTCGGAAAGTTTGTTAAAACATGGCTCACCTATGCCCTCAAAACCCCTTATGAAATAAAACTTTTTGATGTGCGCAACTATGATAGTTTTATAGCCTAATAAATTTATGTTTTACTCTACTCAATACCACAGTTGTATGGCCCTCTCTCAGATCCACATTCCCTAGGTCCTCAGTTCTACTTTCTGACATTAAAAATCTCCTAGGGAGTCAGGCTTCTGCTTCAGCTGCAGACATCCAACCCGCAAACTTGGAGCAAATGGTTTTGTTTTGAATTTTAACATTTTATTTGCATACACCCATCAGGGTGGCCAAAATTAAAGGCAAAGAAAATATCAACTGTTGCCAAGGATGAGCTACTGGAACTCTGGTACAACCACTTCGGAAAACTGCTTGGTGGTTTCTACCAATGCTAAATATTCAAATACTTTATAACTCAGCAATTCTACTCCCATGTATATATCCAAGAGAAATGAGGGCCTATGGCCATTAGACATGTATTAGAATGTTCATAGCAGCACTATTCATAATACCCTGGAGTAGTTGGAAAACAATCCAAACACCCCTCAGGAGAATAGATAAATCTTGATACATTCACACAGTGCAATACTACACAGTAAAAAGAATGAACTAATTACAATTACTCCGCCATGGGCATATCTTACAAACACACTGGGTGAAAGAAGACAAAATGGGCTAAACTAATCAGTGCTGTTAGAAGTTAAGGAAGTTATCTTGGAGGGAGCACAGAGGGAAGGGGGCGTGAAAGGGCCTTCAAGGGGGGCTGGGCATGGTCTGCATCTTGATCTGGGTGCTAGTTATACTCATGTGTTCACTTCGTGATGGTTTTATGAGCTATTTACACCAAAGCACACCTTTCAACACATGTATTACAGTTCAACAAAAAGTTTAGGAAATAAAAAATATACCTGCAAATGTCAACAGATAAGTTAAATCAATGTTTATACAACTTTTACAATAATTTTTGCTTTTAAATTACAGAATAAATAGCCATGTGGACTGGTGATAAAACCAAAAATCCAATTTGTTGACATTCCATGCACATTAGGTTTCCCCTGCAGGCCTGCCTGTGGCTCATTACAACAGAAGTGCCAAGCAAGAATTAATGCCCAATACTGGCATAATGTCACAAATTTTAATTCAAAAGCAACCTGAAACTTGTGAATGGCGTCCCCTGGCCAAGGGTCCCAGCCTTCCAAGCTTCATAATAAAGGACACTGCTCTGTCTACATAGCAATAATGTTAATATAGTTCTAAAACCTCCTTCCAATCAGGAAAAATGTTATGACAAAAAAAGACAACCATGGTTTGGCTTTGTATTTTCACTTCACTGGACAAAAAGCTACAATAACAGGCTGTTCAGTTTAATACTGACACCTGGCAACGCTTTCGGCTGCTACCTGGCACCTGATTCTTACTGCCTACTTTTATAGTCATCATGGAGCCAAGAGCAAGCTGTCTGGGCTCCTGCAAATCCCATTTTATCTTCAGCATACCTGAAGAAAGCATTACAGGAACAGATGAAGATATCAAATAGTGTATACAGATAACTACAGCAATAAACACATGAGCTAGACCCATACACCACAGGCCACTCTGGAAGCCAACCAGGTAGGGACTTTCACTTACACGTCCCAATTAAACCCAAGTCCAGAAAATAAAAAACCATTAAACAGACAAAACCTAGTATACACACCTGATAAAAGAACCTCATTTTCTTATTGAACAAATTTTTATTCAAAACAGAGATGATGAGCGGCACCTGGGTGGCTCAGTCAATTAAGCGTCTGACTTGGGCTCAGGGCATGATCTCAAGGTTTGTGGGTTCGAGCCCCACATCGGGCTTTGTGCTGCCAGCTCAGAGCCTGGAGCCTGCTTTGGATTCTGTGTCTCCCTTTCTCTCTGCCCCTCCCCAACTCACGTTCTGTCTCTGTCTCTCAAAAATAAATAAAAAAATTTTTTTTTAAAAACAAAGATGATGAACAAAATGGCAGAAAACTTTGGTGACATCTTAGGTCACCAAATTATGAAAAGGCATTTGATTTGTGCATTTGTTGGCCACTAGAAACTAAACCACTATACCCAAAGGAGAGGAATGGAGGCTGGCTGGGTAAATGGCATGTGGATGCTGGTCACCCCTAGACTGTCAGCCTCAGTTTCTTAACAGTAAACAAAATCCATATCCACCTCGAAGGCTGATGTATACTTAAATGAAACAAATGCTTTATGGAAAGTGTCAAGGGGGGTAGGGGGCCTAGTATAGGTGTTTACTAAGTAAATCAAATAAATGTTCACATAATCAACAAACCCTCATGCCTACTACATGACAAGAAGTGTTCAGAATATAACAAAGCCAAGCGCTTTCCTTTGGGAGCTCACATTTTAGTTAGAGGGGGATGAGAGATAAACGAATAAAATAAATATGTTGTGTAGAATATCCTAAGGTAGTAAGCACTTCATGGGAAAGGTAAAGTTAGGTGGGATTGGGAGATGGATGGTGTTGTCTACAATTTTAAAGAGTGGTTTGAGCAGGCCTCTCTGAACCGGGACATTTAAACAAAGACTTATGTGTCCCTTCCCTCCCACCCTCTTTTTAAGTAACACTTCCCCCCCTTCACTGCTGCTTAGCAAGATTAATGCAGGTATGACACCCCTGGATGACATCACACCCACCCCTCCTCAACTTCCTACCGCTTTAACAGTTCTAACTTCTAGGAAGGTTGTGGTTACTATTAATTAAAGGTTTTTTTTGAAATGTATTTTCTTCCTGGTACCACTAAAGCATGTACTCATCAGAAAATCACACAAAATCACAAGCAAGCACTGAGGGCAAATTATGGGCATACTATGTGGAGAAGGGGAGGGATCTTTGGGAACTCTAATTAGCAACAGTAACCTTGCTTGACATTTTGGGGCTTATTATCATACCATTTGTTTGTGAAGTTGTAAAACACACACCCTCCTGGGATTCAGCATAGGTCTGGAATAATCTTTTGTCTAAGTATACATTTTAGAAAACCCAGTAAATATGTAAGTAAATACTGAAAGATACTTAATACCGCATACAGAGAGTCACACTACTTTATAATCCCCCACTTTCTCTAAAGATTTTATTCCTTTATTCCAAAGCTGGAGAAATTTGAGTATTTAAAAAAAAAAAATCTAAAATCCATACTAGCTGCAAGCCATTAAATCTCATTTGCAGGTGGCTTTTGTAACTGCACCTGGTTAGGTTATGTTTCCATTAGTTAAACACTGTAGATTGTTAGGTAACGTAAAGGAAATCTCTTAAAAAAACAAAAAAACAAA
This sequence comes from Puma concolor, assembly GCF_028749965.1. Classification (NCBI taxonomy): domain Eukaryota; kingdom Metazoa; phylum Chordata; class Mammalia; order Carnivora; family Felidae; genus Puma; species Puma concolor. Next base: position 6,056,403 of record NC_141682.1, read on the forward strand.
AAAAAAACTAGAATCATCAACACTGCCAGATTTTTACCATATTAAGCTTAAATTGTTTTCAGTTTTGGTCATCAGGGGTGGCGTGGGGAAGAACTCAATGAGGAGGTGGGGCAGGATTGCAGGCTTTCAACCAGACCTGCAAATGTAAAATTTCACTATGCATTTCCACCATAGCCCAAGCATGAGCCAGCAGCATTCCCCTCCTAGACTATATATAAACTTGCTGTCTGGAGCTGTAAATTCTTTTACCACCATTCAACATAAAAAACACGACACCAAAACATTAACGGAAAAATGGGTATTAAAGTCAATCAACAGGGGCACCTGGGTGGCTCAGTCAGTTGGGCATCCAGCTTCAGTTCAGGGCACGATCTCACGGTTGGTGGGTTCGAGCCCCTCATCGGGCTCGGTGCTGGCAGCTCCAAGCCTGGAGCCTGCTTCAGATTCTGTGTCTCCCTCTCTCTCTGCCCCTCCCCAACTCGCACTCTGTCTCTGTCTCTTGAAAATAAATAAATGTTAAAAAAAAAATTTTTTTTTAAGAAAGTCAATCAACAAACATTTGTGAGCTTTCAACGTGTTTTAAGACACTTGGGAATGGAAAGCCATAAGTAACTGGTCTCTGATGTTCAGGGTATTACAACTTTTCAAAGTATGAGAATGATTTACACTGCCTCATGTCTACAAATATGTAGCACCCAAACAATGAAATCCAAACTTCTTGCATCCTGCCCCAGTTCTCTGGGGTTGGCATTTGTGACACTACAACTCACTTGAGCACAGCCCCTCCACTGAGTCGTTGCTAAAAGTGAAAGGAAAAAGTGGGAGAAAAAACAGAGTTACTTCGGAGCATCTGATTGCCTGTCTCAAATTGATCTCTCATCCCAGATTGGAAAGATCTATGTGCCTGTCTTCCTGGAGGCAGGAAGATAGGAACTTGGGTGCTCACGGTGTTTTCGTGCCCCAGTGGACACTCAGACTGCCTGATATCTGCAATGATCCGCATTCCTCAATTGCGCTGGGTTTTTCCTTAACTGACGCTCGCAGGAGTGGCTCCAATCCCGCGGGTCTTAGAGTAAGAATGTTTTATTTACACACCGTCAACACCCCACACTGCCAGCCCCACCACCTTCAGGATCACTTAAATATTAACAATCTCAATACAAATGTAAAACGTTAACATTCAAGTTTCTGCGATTTCTAAAAATTGCCTTGTGTCAAGGAAACAGTTACTACTGAGACCAAAAATGCTGTGTCCACTGCGTCTAGCATAACTTTCTAGAAAATATAATTCACGTTACCTATTTGTGTATTCAGAAGAAGGGAATCAATTATTTTGAACTCAAAAGACAGATGACGACTATATTTTCACTCTTCTTTATTCCTTTCCTATAAAAGTCAATGAACTCCTCTGATTTCAAGAATTCACTCAGACCTTTCAACCCTAGAGACTAAATTTTAGGGCTAAAAAAAAAAAAAAAAAAGTCTATAAAAGTGACCAAAAGGTGGGCCTTAAAAATGGCTACAAATGAATTTAGAGAACTTGAATTTTGAATTAAAACAGAAGTTGTTTGGTAGTCTATTAATAGCCGATGATTAAGCACGTATCTTATTTCAACTGGAATTCTTTTACAAGCACTTAAACGTACTAAACTGGCCGCTAATCCCAAATCTGTGTCTGCTTCTGGGAAAAAAAACGCTTTCATAATAAAGACAAGTTAAGAGCGTGACCGTCAACGCATTCCTTCAGGTAAGGTCCATTTTCATTAGAACCTCGGGGGCGGCCGGGGGGAGGGGTCCTGGGACCCCGGTCGCCTCCCGGGACAATCGCCCAGCGGAATGCGGCGCCGCGCGAGGCAGGGTCCCCGAGCCCGCGGCGCCCCCCGGACGCACCTGGCGCGGCCCGAGCACAGCGCGCCGCTCGCCCACCTCCTCGCAGGCAGGAAAGTGGCGCTGCTCCCGGGCCCCCGAGAGCCCGGGCGCAGCGGCCCCCCAGGGGCGGGACACTCTCCCCTCACCCCCACGTCTGGCTGTGAAACGTGTGGCTAGCAGGGCGTCACAGCGCCGGGAGGGGGAGGGTGTTCCCGCGTCAAGTCCCCTCCTCGCCCCGACCTTTCCCCGGGCGACGACCGCGAGCCGCCGCGGGGCCTCCCCGCTTCCCCGGCCTCGAGCTCCCAGCCCGTGCCTTCCCGGGCCCCGGGCCTCCCGCCCTCGAACGGCGAGGCCCCGGGACCGTCCTGGACCCGCTTACCCGGTAGGTGTTCTCCGTGAGCCGGTTCACCTCCTCCGGCCCCCGCGACATGGCTGCAGCCGCCCGGCGGGGCGACGCGGGACGACGCGGCGGGGCCTCGTGGCCGCCCGACCCTGGGCGGCGGGAGCGCCGGTGCTGCTGAGGGGCCCTCGAAGGTCGGCCGCTGCCACAGCCGTCGGTCCCGCAGTGCCGGCGCGCTCCTCCGCCGCCAAAATGTCAAAAGTTGTAGCGCCGCCGCCGCCGCCGCCGCCCGTGAAGAACTGAGGAGACGCGGCCTGACGCGGCGGGGCGAGGCGAGGCGAGCGGGCCGGGTGGCCCCACCTGAGGCGGGAGGGGTGGGCGGGGCCGGAGTGGGCGGGGCGGCTCCACCTGAGGCGGACGAGTGGAAGGACGGGGAGGAGGCGGGCCGAGCCGGGGGGGCGGGGCAGCGTGGCCTGGGTGGGCGGGGCGGAGGCGAGCTGGGCCGAGAGGGCGGGGCGGCCCCACCTGAAGCGCCGGAGGAGGGGCGGCCACCCTTTGCCTCGTTGCTGCCCGCGAAGAGCTCCCGACTCGCGGCCGCCCGGATCCCGCGAGGCATCGGTACCTCGCGATGCTGTTCTACTTGGACAGAGCCCGCAGGGGGGACGGTGAGGCCCCAAGACCCACGCTTTCCGCGGGCGCCCCTCCGTGCTGTCTCTTGGGTGCTGCGGGAAGGGGGACCCACGTCCCCCAGTTGTATTGATTTCGCTGCTTGACCCCCTTCCTGCGCACCCCTCTCGCTGACCCTAAAGACCTGAGGGATCCCAAGGCAGGGGCTCTCATAGATGGAGGAAGGAGGCTGCCACCTGCAGTTTTGGAAGCTCCTGTTGGATTAGAAACTTAAGGAATGCCAAGATATGGTCGCAGAAACGGCAGTACATTTTTAAACTTTACATCAAGAACGACCTTTAATGTTACATAGCCGTGCTATTCAGGAGATCGTTACTGGATTTAGAGAGCCACGGTGAGCTGAGGTGTTGTGGAGGTAACTCTTCCTTTCAACACTTACAGTGAGCAGGTTTGTGGCTCCTGATGCTCCCTGTCCTCCACCCCAGCTCCAGTCCAGACCCTGAGGATCCAGAACAGTCTTCTTCAGACAGGAGCCACGGCTTAATATCTGAGACATCCTCCCAACAAGGAGGTCTTATTCTGGTTTTCAAAAGCTTCCATTTGGGTGCAATTGCATCTTTTATGAGCTGTTAGGATATGAGGCTTCTAAACCGCTCTTGTGATAAAGTTCAATTGGAAATGTACACAAAGAAGGCACTGTGTGTCCCAGATGAGAACACCAAGAGAATGAAATGTGGCTGGACTTAGAACAGAGACAACCACTTGGACTCTGGGACAATGTTACCGGGTTTTACAAGTTATAAAACATCATGCTTGGGAACCAAAAGATTATGTGTTCTCAGGTGTTGGGGGAAATAACACATCAGCCCTAGGTTTCAGGCAGTGGAAGTGACTGCCTCCTTCCTTAAGAGATCTCTAGCATTTGGTTCATAAGATTTGCCAATTGGGTTTCATTTGCCATATTGAGGTGAACTCATGACCTTATAATTACCATCGTTATGTATTTGGCTCCTCATGTATGTCTGCTGGTTTTCATTTAAACTTGAAAATCCCTGACTTAACTTTGCAGGTCTCCTTTTGTCTTAGAACTAACCTCTGTGCTTTCTGATGAATGGGGTCATTTCACTCTCTGCTGCAGGGCAGTCAGTCAACCGAGGAGCTGGAAAAGAGAGCAGAGGCTTAACCTTTAACACCCCACAGCTCAGCAGTGTAGCTCAGAGTCAGAAAAGACAGAGATTAACAAACCACCTTAAAACTGGCAAGCATCTCAGATGGCCTGATTTGATTGCCAAGGTTGATATTTGATCAAAGGACCAGGTTCATGACTGTATGCAAATCTACAAACAGATATTCTGTTATATTTAACTCTCCTTTATGGAAATAATTTCCTGGTTGGGACCATCCTGCTCCTTTAGAAGTCTTCTTGGTCTGTACAGACATTAAGAATAGTGCCATTCAGCTCTCAGCTTAGTAGTTGGCATATAGATGCCTGGTAGTTGTTTGTTGAACAAGAGTATGAGTATTGATTATCTGCTCCATGCCAGGCGCTCTGCTGGGAGGGGTGGGTGCAGGAACGCAAAATGAACTGCCCTTGACTGAAGCCCTTAATGCATACGCAAGAAGTAGAATTCAAGGAGGACCCTAATGGAAGGTGTAGTCGAGGTACAGTCAAAGGTGCTGTCGGTGTGAAAAGGTGGGAGACCTCTCAAAAGGCCAGTTGTATTAGGCTCTTCAAGTGCGTTTGTTGGTTTCATGCAAACTTGAAACTGAACTTGAAGTTGTACTAAGACTTCCTGACGCTCTGGGCAAGGAAAGTGAAACCCATAGAAAGGAATGACTCAGGAGAAGGTGAGGAGAAGCCACTTGGCCCAACAGTTTTCCATCTGCTGGGAAAGCCCTGCAGCGGCCCTCCCCGAACCCAGAACACGAGTGGCCTGAAGAAGGGTGGGCCCTGCACAGGTCCCGAGGGGCAGGCACCCAAGGTTTCCTCTTTTAACTTTTGCTTGAGTTTAAACAAGTAAAAATCCTGTTTATGTTAACAAAGTTTGTAAGAGGCAATCGCAGATGCCAGCATCACTAAGACTTTGAAAGCCACACTCCTAACAGGCTCTTGTTTTGAGGTTTTACCTTCTTCAGAACTTACTGACAAGGGGCTCTCAGCCTTGCCGGATGCTCCAGGATGCACATGAGAATTCCACTCTGCTTTGCGACACAAGAGGTCTCTGTCGATATGATAGTAGTTTGGGGCAAATTCCCATATGAAATGCCAAGAGGGAGAATGGGGCTTTAAGTATTCCCATTCTGAAAAGGCAATGTGAGTTGGAGACTCGTTGGCTGTTCTGTAACTTTCTCCCTGTCCAAGGTGCGTTGCCTTCTCCAGGGCACCAAGTTCACTTCTGCTATGGAGTTTCTCACAAGCTGTTCCTTCAGCCCAGAATGTGCTTCCCCCACTCACACAGCATTTTCCCATAATTTGGATTTTAGCCTAGATGCAGCCTCAGAGGGGCCTTCCTTAACCCCTCCACCTGCAGACGTTATTTTAGACCCTATCATGGCATGTTCTTTTCTTTAAAAAAATTTTTTTTTAAAATGTTTGTTTATTTTTGACAGAGAGAGAGAGAGAGAGACAGAGCATGAGCAGGGGAGGGGCAGAGAGAGAGGGAGACACAGAATCCGAAGCAGGCTCCAGGCTCCGAGCTGTCAGCACAGAGCCCAATGTGGGGCTTGAACTCACAAACCACGAGATCATGACCTGAGCCCAAGTCGGATGCTCAACCGACTGAGCCACCCAGGCACCCCTTGGCATGTTCTTTTCTAATAGTGCTTATCGCTTGCTATGGTAGGTTGGAGAATGACTCCCCAAGGCTGTCCAAGTCCAAGCTTTGGAAACTGTGAATGTTAACTCACATGGCAACGAGACTCTGCAAATGAGATCAAAGATTTTGAGAGGAGGGGATTATCTGGGATTATCTGGATGGACTGGATGTAGTCACAAAGGTCCATATAAGAGGGACATGGGAGAAGTCAGGGGAAGAGGAGAGGTGATACAGAGGCAGAGCCTGTCATGATGCATTTTGAAGACCAAGGAAGGGGCCACAAGCCAAGGAATAACAAGGAGGTCACTAGGAGCTGGCAAGGCAAGTATACAGACCCTGCCATCGGAGCCTCCAGAAGGAACTACCTCTGCAGACACCTTGATCTCAGCCCTGTGAAACTCATCTCACACTTCTGCCCCAGAACTGTAAAAGAATAAATGCATGTTGTTTTGAGCCACTAAATGCGTAGTAATTTGTTGGAAACTAATACACTAGCTAAACTTCTCCTTGTTCATTTCTCTATTGATTGTCTCTTTCCACTCCATTCTCCCATTAGAATGCAAATATCACGAGGGCAGGGCTGACTCCTGTCTGGTTCTCTGCAGGTGGCTCAGTGCCTGGCACACAGTAGGTGCTCAAGAACTGTTCTAAGAAAATACATTTATGAGGTAGTCAAGAGGCTCTTTATTTCACAAAAAGCAACTATGTCAGGGGTTTGCTTTTCCAGCTTTCAAAAAACGATAAAATAGACTGCAAAACAGATGATGGGTCTGAAGTCCTTGGTGAGAATATACAGATATTAGATTCAATTCACCAAATACCAAAAGGTAACAAAGCATTGGCATAAACAAATTTTGAGAAAAATTCCTGAACTTTTTGCAATGTGCAGTGCATGGCAGACATCCAGTCACTGTTGTATGGACAATCTGAGAATGTTAGCACTCAAGAAAAGTTAAATACTCATTCTATTTATGAAAACACTAGGGACACCTGGGTGGCTTCGTTGGTTAAGCCTCCGACTTTGGTTCAGGTCATAATTTCTCAGTTTGTGTGTTTGACCCCTGTGTCAGGCTCTGTGCTGACAGCTCAGAGCCTGGTGCCTGCTTCGGATTCTGTGTCTCCTTCTCTCTCTGCCCCTCCCCTGCGCACACTCTGTCTCTCAAAAATAAATAAACGTTAAAAAAAAAAACACTAAATAATGGCTCTAAAGTATAGTGGCTTATTAACCTTTCATGTAAGTCCTTCTAAGAATAAGAGTTAAATGCAAAATACATTAATATATTTTAAATGCTATATGACCATGAAGCTTTCAATGATTCCATAAAATACATGTGAAAGCCAATTTTGTCACTTCAATGGCATTTGAACCACTTCTGCTTTTCAACTTTGCTCAATTTTTTCAACTTTGTTCAAATTTAAGAAAGCTCAAATCTTAATCCATCTTCTCTACTGTTCCTGAATTACTAACAAGTACCGTGAAAATGTTGTTTTGTAGTATTGACATGCTATTCAGAACCGACATTTTAATAGTTTGTTGTTTGTATCTTATGCCAACGAACACTTAATTTTTTAATGAAATCAGAGCTGGAGTTTTGAAAGGGCTCTCTCTACTGACTGATAGTTTACCTGGGTATAGAAATCAGACTTCTCTTTGATATTTTGCACGTCTTTATCTTACTGTGTTGCATTTTGGATAATTTTTCCAGAATCATCCTCTGCATCACTCATTCTTTCTTTGGCTGTGTCAAATTCCTGTGTAATTAATCTGCCCATTGAGTTTTAAATTTCAATATTTTTTTATTTCTATAATTCTACTTGGTTCTCTTTCACCTATCACTTTCTGTTAAAAAAAAACAGCTTTATTGGGCTATAATTCACATACCATACAATGTATCTATTTAAAATGTACAATTTAATGGTCTTTAGGTTATTCGTGAAGTTGGGCATTCAATTTTAGAACATTTTCATCACCCCAAAAGCAATCCTGTAATGATTAGCTGTTAGTCTTCATCTTCCTTCAACCCTGTCTCCTAGTCCTATACAACCACTAGAGCCACTTTCTGTCTCTGTAGATTTGTCTACTCTGAACATTTCATACAAATGGGATCATAGAATGTGTGGTCTTTTGTGATTGGTTTCTTTCATTTAGTATAGTGCTTTCAAGATTCATCCATGTTGTAGTATGTATCAGGACTGAGTTCCTTTTAGTTGCTGGATAATATTCCAATATTTCATCATATACCACTTTTGCTTATCCATTCATCCATCAGTGGACATCTGGATTATTTCTACTTTTTGGGTTTTGTGACGAATACTGCTGTGAACATTTGTATGTAAGTTTCTATGTTTCTTAGGTACACATCTGAGAGTGCGTTTGCAGGGTCCTTCCATGCTGAACAGTTTTGAGAACTGCCAAATGGTTTTTCAAAGTGGCTGCATCATTTTACACTTCCACCAGCAATGTATGAGGGTTCCAATTTCCCCACATCTTTGTCAACATTTGTTGTCCATTTTTCTTAGGCTCTCCTCCTGGGTGTAAATTGCTATCTTGTGGTTTTGATTTGCATTCTCTAATGGCTAATGATGTTGAGTATCTTTTCATGCACTTAATTGCATATCATCTTTGGAGACTGTCTATTCAGATCTTTGACCCATTTTCAAATTGTGTTATTTTATCTTCTGATTATTGAGTTGCCAGTGTTCTTCATGTATTCTGGATGTGAGTCTCTTACATACGACTTACAAATATTTTCTCCCATTCTGTAGGTTGTCCTTTCACCTCCGTGATGGTGTCCTTTGAAGCACACACATACAAATTTTTTAACGTTTATTTATTTTGAGAGAGAGAGAGGTGCATGTGTGCACATAAGCGGGGTGGCAGGGGCAGAGAGAGAGGAAAGAGAGAATCCTGTGCTTACAGTGCAGAACCCAGCGTGGGGCTCAATTGCACAAACTGTGAGACCATGTCCTGAACTAAATCTGCACCATGTCCAGATGCTTAACCAACTGAGCCACCCAGGCACCCCTGAAAAATTTAATTTTAAATCCAATTTATCTAAATTTTTTTCTGTTGTTGCTTGTGATTTTGGTGTCATATAAGAAACCATTGCCTAACGCAAGGTCATCCTATGTGTTCATCTAAGAGTTCTATAGTTTTACATTTAGATCTACATTTCAAGTTAACTTTTGGATATAGTGTAAGAAAGGGGCTCAACCTCATCCTTTAGCTTGTGGATATCCAGTTGTCCCAGCATCATTTGTTCAAAAGATCATTCTTTACCTCATTGAGTCGTCTTGGTGCCCTTGTCAAAAATTAATTGGCCATAAATGTAAGGGTTTATCTCTGGACTTTCCATTCTATTCAGTTGATCTATACGCCTATCCTACCACAACAATGCTATACTGTCTTGATTCCTGTAGCTCTGCATTAAGTCTTGAAATTGGAAACTGTGAGTCCTCCAACTTTGTCTTCTTCAGATTGTTTTTGGCTACTCTGAGTGCCTTGTATTTCATATCAATTTTAGTATTTGCCTGTTAATTTATGCAGGAAAAGGATCTGGGATTTTGATATGGTCTTATTGGATCTGTAGATCAATTTGGGAAGTATTACTACCTTAACAATGTTAAGTCTTCTGATCCATGAATATAGAATGTCCGCCCATTTATCTAGGTCTTTTATTTCTTCAAACAGTGATTTGTGCTTTACAAAGTACAAGTTTTACACTTCTTTTGTTAAATTTATTCCTAAGTATTTTTGATGCTAATGTAAATTGAACGGTTTTCTTATTTTCATTTTCAGATTGCTCGTTGAGAATGTACAGAAATATAATTGATTTTTATGTATTTATCTGGTAACCTTGTTATCAGATTGAGGAAATTCCCTTCTATTCCTAGTTTGTCAAGTGTATTGTAATGAAAGTGTTAATTTTTTTCCCAATGCTTTTTCTGTGTCTTGTGAGATGATCATGGGTTTTTTGGTCCTTTGTTCTGTCGATTCGGTGTATTACAATGATTGAACTTTTGTATTTTGTATCACCCTTGCATTCCTGGGATACATTCCCCTTAGTCATGGTGTATAATCCTTTTTATTATTGCTGGATTCAGTTTGCTAGTATTTTATTGATGAGTCTTACATTTGTATCATAAGGGACATTGATGTGTTGTTTTCTTGTGATGTCTTTGACTGATTTTGATATTAGGGCAATACTGATCCTATAGAAGGAATTGGGAAATGTTCCCTCATCTTCTGTTCTTTGGAAGGGTTTATGAAGAATTGGTATTTATTTTTCCTTGAATGTTTGGTAGCATTCACCAGGGAAGCCACCTAGATCTGAACTTTGCTTTGTGGGCAGTTCTAAAACCATGAATCTAATCTCTTTTTATAGGGTCTTTCTGTTTCTTTTTCAGATGTTATTTCCTTATGGTTTCTATTCCTTCTTCTCTGTAATCACTTGCAATATTATTTTATAGTTTCTCCCAGATAGTTCTGTGTCATTTCTGTTTGTTTGTTTTACTTTGTCTGGTTTGGTTATTTATTGTTTCGTTTAGCCATGGTTGTGTTTGCTGTGCATGCTCTCTCATGGCGAATCACAACTTTCTTTATCCGTTTTGGGAATTTGTTGTTGTTGTTTTCGTCCAAGGTTTATTGACGATATCGCAGCACAGCAGAAGGAGTCACGTGGTGTCCTGGAGTTCATGCCAACTGTAGGCTGTGTGACCTGCAGGCTGGACAGACTGCCAAAGTCCAAGAGCTTCAACATTTCCTCAGTGTCAGGATCTACTTCATTGATCTCCTGATCCAGGACTGAGACCTCAGGAACATAATGATCTCTCCTTTCTCTCTCTTCCTTCTGCAACTTAATGGAGATCCCACTTACCGGGCCTCTCTGAATCTGCTTCATCTGTTGAGTGACATCAACTGCTATCTCACTATAGAGATTCTTGCTGGCAATAGCGGTGGTCTCCTTGCACACGCACTTATTGGCGTGGGAGTCATTGCCTAGGCATGTGTAGTACTTCTCAGTGATGACCCGGGCCACCTTCTTCACGGTGTTGGTGCGAACGTGGCCCACGTTGGTGGATCTGGTAATTATTATGAGGTCATCTTGCGTGGTGATCCACTTTGTCTGGAAAAACCCCACGTGGCCTGGGTTATAAAGTGTTCCTCCAGGAAAGCTTTGCATTTGTTCCTGCCAGGCCCTCCAAGAAGATTACCAAGGGAGGGTATAAAATTCAGACTCTGCCCCTGCCCCGTGTCATAGGTTTGGTGGGTTAATTTCTCTTAGGATACTATTTTCTTCTACTAAACCCCCCAATGAAGCCAAATTCCTCTGTCCTCTCCCTGGGCCGGAAAGTACCTTCTAGCACCTCTCTTACTGGCATGCAGTCTTCTGAGGATCCCATCTGTGTGAATGGGTCTTACTGTCTACTCGCCGTCTTGTACAGGTCCCAAGTCCCTATACAGGTAGAACTTCTATAATATTGGAAACATCGGACCATTTGGGCCAGTTTTCAGCTCTAACACTCCCCTCCACACCCATAAGGGCTGCTATATCATCTGTCCTGGGCGCTTGGTTTTCTTCCCTTTGTGTTTTTGGCATCTGTTGTTGCCTTCTCCCCGCCCCTCGCCCGACCCCCCAAAACTCGGCTGCGTGTTAAAATATTTTTGTTACATTTTATATGTCATTTCAAGTATTTGTAACTGGAGGAATTCTGGGTTGTACAGTCTGCCAGAAGCCTGAAAGGGCCTTTGTAGTCTCCCTTTGAGGCTGCTTCTGGGGTGATAAGCACTGGGCTAGGAGGCCAAGGATCACATTCCCTTTATCAGTATGTAGGACCGGGCAAGGCATTTTCCACTTCTTGGTCTGTTTTTTCACGTCCCGATTAGGGTGGTTGGTCCTCAGATTACTCTCAGTTCTAAAATTCTCTGATTTTTTTTTCTTTTTTTTAAAGTCCTGTCCACAGCACTTATTCTGAAGTCTTATTCTCCAGGTGCAGATTGGCCTCTGTGAGGAGAGGCTATTTGCCCGAAGCCAAGATAACCCGAACATTCTTTACTTTTCCCAGGGCGGAAAGGAAGAGACACTCGTCTGTTGTCCCAAAAACCCCTCAGTGCCTTGGCTTCGCGGGGAAATGTTTGCCTTTGTGCAAGTGGATCGGCCTGGCCTCTCTTCATTTGCCTTGTCTTTTATTTTTCCAAGGAAAAAATATCAGCAGAGAAAGTTCCAGACTTTCTCTTCCCATGCAGCCTTGTTTTCTGTATTTAGCAAATGCCAAACATCGACCATGTCTGCAAATTTCCTCTCGGTAAGACTTAAATTCTTGCACAGCGTGCCCAACATTTTATCTCGATAGACAAGCGCAGTAAGGTCTGGAACAATTTTACCTTTAGTTGGGGCTTTTTCTTGGAGGAAAGACTTGGGAAAAGATACTCTGAAGTGCTTTGACAGGGATCTGTTGAACCAGATAGACAATTCTCCTGTCCTTTCCCCTGTTGCTGCGGCCATAGTAACGAAGCCAGAAGGCAAACAGGATTGTCAAGCAATTCCCCAAAATGAACAGCAGGGGGTGCTGAGGGGGTGGAACAGAAGGGAATATCTTTCCAGCTAGGACAGTTTGTCTTTGGACGCTTTCTTTCAGGGAGAGCAAAGGCTTGTCTCGGATGAACTTTTTGTCTGCATCTCCATCTGATTACACACCCATGTTTGTGTCCACGTGCCTTCCAGCTGCCACCTCACCACTCGGGCCCCTTCAACCCCGGGCCCTGGGCATTTCTAGTGAATTTGTTTCCAGAACAGCTCAGACCGTCTGTAACCTTTCTCTTGGTCCATCAGTGTCCCACCACTCTGACTCTGAGTTTTCATGGATCCAAGAGAGCAATAAATGATGAAGGAATGCAACCGTTTCGCTAAAAGGGGAAGTATTAGCCCCGAGGATCTTGAAATTCAGCATAAAATGAAAATTTCCATTAGGCAAATGCGTGCAATTATAAATAATTAAGCAAAAACCTTGACTAGTCATTACGTGTTTCTTTAAAAATGTCCCTAACATTGACATTGACCAAGAAGCAAAAGAAGGCTTAAGAATCAATGGGAACTTTGCTGAGTCCAAAAGGCAGATTTTGCCACTTAAGCCAGTTTGTAATGTCCCATTAGTATCTGATCGCTATAAAACTTTAAGCATGCGTTTGGCTATGATGTCAGGCAGTACTCTGGGCCCAGAAGTAGCAGTCACAAATCCATGGTGGAAAGAGCTTCACTATTTTAATGCTCTCAAAGGATGCACTCACCCAATTAAAATCATACATCCCATGCATTATCTGTTGTATTTAGAGATATTTAAAGGCTGCAGTTACTGTAGCCTTGGTAAAACAACAAGCAGGCGTATGACATCAGATACTCCACCCCCTTTTTCTGTTATAGGGTGTATTGAGCAAGAAGCTTGAATTTCTGGTCTCTCTTGCAATGGGGAGTGACAAAATAGACAACGTTCTGGCCAAAGAGACAAAGGAAATGAACAAAGGTCTACTGAGAAGGTAAAAGGCAAAATAGTTGGGGCTTGGGCAATTGTTTGCTTGACCCCTTAATAACTTCCTAGAAAGCAGATGTGATGTTCATGCAAGCCATCTTGTGAGCTCCAAGCAACGAATGAGACTGGGTGTCAACAAATTGAGCTTGGTGTGTGGAAAGAGAGAGAAGGGGTCCCTGACAGCATGTGAGCCCTGAGTTTTCTGTTCTTTACAGCTGAAAGCATCCCTAAGTGACATATTGTAATTAAAATGTGGGAAAATTAGGGGTACGTGAGTGGCTCGGTCAGTTAAGCATCCGACTTGGGCTCGGGTCATGATCTCGCGGTTCATGAGTTTGAGCCCCGCGTCGGACTCTGCTGGCAGCGTGGAGCCTGGAGCCGGCTTCAGATTCTGCGTCTCCCTCTCTCTCTGCCCCTCCCCTGCCCCTGCTGACACTCTGTCTTTCCTTCTCTCTCAAAAATAAATAAATGCTAAAAACAATTTTAAAAAATAATATAAAAGTTGGGAAAATTTGTGATTGTGTTGAAGTCAACATATGCAAACATAACGAATCTTCACACGAAAAATCCAAAAGATGAGAAAGCGCTTCTTGAAACTTTTGATACATTTAAATGTCTTCATTTGGAGGATGACCATATTTTAGAAATAAAGCCGAAAGATCTGGGGACTGCCAAATAAGAATATGATTATGGAGACCAAAGCAGGAAATATTAAAATCGGGACTCTCCTGGAAAATCCTAGAAAATTGTCTGTGAATTTACATCCTTAAGCCACTTTTTAAAAGTACTTTTACTTTAATCAAAGAACGTGATTTTACGCCCACTTTCCAAGAAATACATTTCTGAATCATTTTACAAAGTTGGCAAATAAAAGCCTTCTAGAGATAAATCATCCACTTTGCTTTTAAGGCAGTCATTGCTCCCACAAAGCAACGACAATGACAATATCCTCGGAGGCCACAAAAAGAAAAGTATTCGTGTGTTTTTATTAGTTAAAAAGGTGATCCATCTCTTGGCCTATGATTGAGTTCATAACTCTTGGAAGATTCCCTCTGTATCGGTGGCTTTCTTCCAAACACAGAAGGAGATGGGATTTTGGTGCAAAGTATCATTCAAAGATCCTTGGGTTGTAAAACATTTGGTTCTTTGATATTAAGCAGACAAGATATCTGGGGGTCTGCATTTCCTTTTATTCTGCTTGATCTGGCTGTTGGGCTATTGAGTAGACTCTTGAAGGCAGACGCCATGCTCCTTCCCCCGGGTAGAAATGGCAGCTGGGAAAGAGGAGCAGAATTCATGCCTTGTAGCGTAAGGCTGTAGTAAGCCTGACCTCAGGGTAGGCCTGGGCTCCTGGGCCTGTCCCCGTTGCGACTTGGCGGCCAGGGTCTCCCGCTGCTATTGGAATGTGATAGGGGGTAACAACAGTGTGCCCAACATGGCGGGAAGGTTAGTTTCTAGTCTCAGTGATAACGGATACTGTGTGGCTTGGAGCAAGTCACGTCACGTTCTTGGACCTGTGTGTCCTAATCAATAGGAATGGGGGCAGACAGTATTCCAGGGGACCCTGAGGGCGGTGAGGGCCATGCTTTCCCTTACGGCGCTTCTCCAGAGATGCAGCGACCTCGCCAGGCTCCCCACCGAATACACAGGAGGGAGAATCAGTTGCGTAGACCAGGAAGTCACCGGTGCTAGGGCTGCTGGCCAGGAGGAGGCCCGGCTGGAGCTGTCTTAGTGGAGGCAGAGGGAAGGACACGCGTCCCTATTCTGAGGCTGCGGCTTGCCCACCCAGTCCCCTTCACAGCTGCCTTTGATCTCCAGATCATTCCCTTTCACTGTCAACAGAATGCGGCTCACCCTGGGATGGGCCGGCCTACTCTTTCACCTCCCACCTCAGGCTCCAGAGCCTGGTTGCAAAGTCACATGGAATTTCCACACCCCTCGAGGGCTGTACAACTACCTTGCGGGCGTATTTCAAGTTTTATTATTACTATTACTTTTTGAAGAGTGAACACTTTCTGATTTGTCACTTGTTTTGCTGGCCCACCCAGCCAACCAAATCACTGATCTTTAGCAGTAGTGATGGTAGAGAAGGCGACCAGATAACCAGGCTGAGCCAGAGCCTGGGGTCCAGCGGCCTACCATAACCAACAGTTGCCTGACCCTCGGGCACCTGGGTGGTTCGGTTCATTAAGAGTCTGACCTGGGGCCCCCCTGTGGCTCCCAAGCCACCATTTGGAGAAAATGACTTTGGAAGAAGTGGGGCAGGCTGCTGGCATTTGGGCCCACACTCAAATCTCAGGTCTCAGTGACCTGATTCTTTCCAACCCGGTTTGGCCCAGCTTTCCATGCCATGCCCCTCTCCCCTCTCTGCCTTTTGAAAACATTGTTCCTGGCCTGATTTTGCAATGAGATACTGGGAGCTTTACACACGTGGCATTGACAGAAGCTGCCACAGGGAAATGGGATGCCCCTTCGCTGACATTCCTTGTGTCAGACGCTCTGATTCATCTGCAGGGTTTCATCCAGCTTAGTCCTCCAGTGACTGGGTCCCTCCTGGAGCCAGATTCTTGCCTAGTTGGGTGTGTCAAGGTATGACTCACCTTAACCAGCAGCTCACCCTTGAGTCACATGGATCAGGACACCCGGACGGATGTGACATCATCAGTAAACACAGACAGATAAGGAGGCGGCTCTGTTTGCCTTGGAGAGAAATGCTACCACCCTGGCTGCGCCTCTGCGGAGTGGGTGAAGGACACCAAGTCCATGAGTGTTAACTCTGTGCAATGACTTATCTGTGGAGACACCGAGAATCTCAGGGCAGGGAAAGTCCTCAGGGGTCATCCTGTCACTTTGCTACAGTAAAGTGTTACCCTGTTGTTATTTCAAAGTCTAACCGGATAATCTTCTCATATTCTGCTCTCCAGTCCATGCATGGTCTCAGCTAAAAGATGGTGGGCCCCTTGAAGGCAGGGTCAGCCCCTAGTTCTGTGCCTCCCTCCATCACTCAAGAGAGATCTTTTGTCTCTTTTTTTTTTTTATAGAGAGAGGGGGGGCAGGGGAGAGGAAGAGGCAGAGAGAGAGGGAGACAGAGGATCTTAAGCAGGCTCCACGTGGAGCCCAATATGGTGGGGCTCGATGATGTGCGGCTCGATCCCACAACCCTGAGATCATGACCTGAGCTGAATTCAAGAGTTGGACGCTTAACCAACTGAGCCTCCCAGTCACCCCATGAAGAAAGAATTTGAATCAGTCTCCTTCCCCATCTAAATGAAGAGTCCCCTTTGGGGCTGAAATTTGCCATTTTCTCCAGGGTCATACAATTTTTTTTTAATTAAAAAAAATTTTTTTAATGTTTATTTATTTTGAGGGAGAGAGAGAGAGTACAAGCAAGGGAAGGGCAGGGAGAGAAGGAGACACAGAATCTGAAGCAGGCTCCAGGCTCTGAGCTGTCAGCACAGAGTCTGACGTGGGGCTCGAACGCACGAACTGTGAGATCATGACCTGAGTCGAAGTCAGACTCTTAACCAACTGAGCCATCCAGGTGCCCAAGGGTCATGCATTTGTTGGTTATGGTATGCTGCGGGACCCAGGCTCTGGCTCAGCCTGGTCACCTGGCTGGTGCAGCAGGCAGGGGCCTTTTGACCCTCCGGGGCTCTCCTAAGACCAGGCTGATGAGGCACAGGATCTGTAACATGCCCTGGGAGCACTACCGAAGCCTGAGATGGGTAGAAAGATCGGGAAAACCGATCCTGTTTATATTTGAGCATTTGCTATTTTGTTCATCATAGATCCTTTTTGCATTAGATTTTCTAAAACATTGCAGGAAGATAACTTGATTACTGAATCGTTTGGCATTCCCTTAAGTTTTGTGCTGAGTCAATTTCCTCCCTCACTTCTCTTGCCCAGTCCTGTCCCTGTGAACCAGAGAGATACGGGTGGACAGAAAGATTGTCCCAGGAAGCCTACCCCTATAGTTCCCCTCTGCTCTGCAGGGAAGGCAAAAGGCCTGTCTTGCTCTACGGTTTGCACAGACTTGGAGCCCCTTAAACCTTCCCAGCCAGCTGCTGCCTGGGACCCAGGAGGGCCAGAGGTGTGCCAGCTGTCTGGACTGCCCGCTGTGCCCACTAGATGGCGCGCTGGCTGTGCAGGTGAGCGAGGCACACCCTTCCTTGGCCAGCTCAGCTCTCCTAAGTGAGTGCTTGCCAGTGTAGAGAGCACCTGCCAGGTTGATCCCCACTGCAAGCCCAATGTATAGGTGAGGATCCTGAGGAAGCGAGGTGAAGTGACTCACCTGCTAGCCTTTAGTCCCTAATTAATACCAGCTGTGGGTTCTGGCCTTCAACCTGACCTGCCCAAACTTCCCTTCTTCCTGAATCAGTTGTTCTTGATCTGTTTTAGAGGTATCTTTTGACAACCTGGTGCAAGCTATAGGGACCCTCCTTGGAAAAAGTTTGAAAGTAATTTCATAGTCTTCTAGAACACCACAGAAATAGATTAAGAACCTCTTTTCTAGGGGCGCCAGGGTGGCCCCGTCAGTTAAGCGCTTGACTCGATTTCGGTTCAGGTCATGATCTCACGGTTTGGGAGTTTGAGCCCCTCTTCGGGCTCTGCACTGACAGCACCGAGCCTGCTTGGGATTCTCTCTCCCCCTCTGTCTGCCCCTCTTCCCCACATGCTCTTTCTCTCAAAATAAACAAAGACACTTTAAAAAGAGGCAACTGGGTACCACAGGTGAGTATTATTGGTGGCTCATGTGTGGCGGTGACAGCAGAGGTGGTGAGAAGATGGTCAGATTCTGGATGTACTTTGAAGGTGGAACCATGAGATTTCCTGACGGATCAGATGAGGGATGGGAGGGATTCAAGGCTTTTGGCATCCTCAAATAGGAGGATGGAATTGCCATCAATGAAGAGTGGGAGGTTGTAGATGCAGCCAGTTTTGGGGGGAAGAGTTGGAGTTTTGGTCATGTTAAATTTAAAATGTCCATTAGGGGCTCCTGGGTGACTCAGATGATTAAGAATACGACTCTCGATTTCAGCTCAGGTCATGATCTCACAGTCATGAGACCAAGCCCCGTGTCAGTCTCTGTGCTATGTGTGGAGCCTGCTTGGGATTCTTTCTCTCTCTCTCTCTCTCTCTCTCTCTCTCTCTCTCTCTCTCTCCCACCCCCTCTCTGTCTCTCTTAAAAGAAACAAACATTAACAAAAATGATAAAATGTCCATTAGACTCCAAGCGAAGATGTATGGGAGGCACTGAATATATAAGCCAGGAGCTAGGAGAGTATAAATTTGAGAAGAGTTGATGTATCAACAGTTTAATGTCTCAAAACACTTTGGTTGGTTATAAAGAGAGACTTAAATTTTTTTTTAAATGTTTATTTATCTTTGAGAGACAGAAAGAGAGGGAGATACAGAATCTGAAGCAGGCTCCAGGCTCTGTGCTGTCAGCACAGAGCCTGATGCGGGGCTTGAACCCATGAACTGTGAGATCATGACCTGAGCCGAAGTCGGACACTTAACCGACTGAGCCACACAGATGTCCCAAAGAGAGATTTTTAAGTGTAGCGTTATATACACACAGGGCTGATTCTAAGGACTTTAGATGAGAATTATGGAAAACGATGTGGCTAGCTTACCTTTGATGGTGTCAGAGGAGTTTTGTTCTCTTTGCTCTAGGAACGTCAAGGGCGTGATCCATTATATCATGCAATGCTCCCTCCATCCTAATCAGTTTCACCTTGGGTGCCCAGCTGGCTCAGACAGAGGAGGGTGTGACTCTTGATCTTGGGGTTGTGAGTTTGAGCCCCATGCTAGGTGTCGAGATTCCTGTTTTTAAGGAATAAATAAAATAAATAAAACTTAAAAAAAAGTTCTCATCAAAATAAAAGAATTGTACTGTGTGGCGATGGATGTTACTGATGAATCTCATCTTTTGCTAAATCCTGGGAAAAGCTCTGCTTTCCCTGAGGAAATGAACATGCTTCCTTTACCCCAAAAATGAAAATGATGAAAAGGTTGTGCAGCGTCTTTTTTCTCTTTAGCTGCCAGGGAGCTCAGAGTCAAATTAGAAACTCAACTATAGTCCATTAACCACTTGGGTCTGGAGGACCTGCATATTTGTGTTTTTACTTTCCCCCACATTGACTTCCTACTTTTAATTTTTTTAAAACATTTATTCATTTTTGAGAGACGGAGAGAGACAGAGCATGAGTGGGGGAGGGACAGAGAGAGGGAAACAGAATCTGAAGCAGGCTCCAGGCTCTGAGCTGTCAGCACAGAGCTGATGCGGGGCTTGAACCCACAGACCATGAGATCATGCCCTGAGCTAAAGTCGGGCGCCCAACTGACTGAGCCACCCAGGCACCCCTTGACTTCCTACTTTTAATGTCCAGTCTTAGTTTAAAAATTTTTATTTTATCGGGGCGCCTGGGTGGCGCAGTCGGTTAAGCGTCCGACTTCAGCCAGGTCACGATCTCGCGGTCCGTGAGTTCGAGCCCCGCGTTGGGCTCTGGGCTGATGGCTCAGAGCCTGGAGCCTGTCTCCGATTCTGTGTCTCCCTCTCTCTCTGCCCCTCCCCCGTTCATGCTCTGTCTCTCTCTGTCCCAAAAATAAATAAACGTTGAAAAAAAAAAATTAAAAAAAAAAAATTTTTATTTTATCATATGTGTTCTTTCTAGGGTTGTCTCACATCTATATGGAATGAGAGGGAGTGTAAAATAAGGAAATAAACACAATTGAATAAGGTTACTTTTTAATAACAATGCAACTCATTTAGAAGTAAAAGATATTGAATTTTGTCTCTAAGGTAATTTTCTATATGCAGAATTGTATATTTCAGCTGGCTTTCATTATAACATTGAAAATGTGTTCCTTAAGGAAAAAGAATGCTCGTCCCAGAATGTTATAAAAATCACTTTAAAATTACAGCAAATAGATAAATTCACATATTTAAAGAAAATAAGCAAGTTATTATAAGATATTAAGACCAATATGCAAAATAAGTCACAAAGTACAAATGCAAAAAAAACCCTGGAGTTGTTTTTATGTTTCTTTTCAATAATTTAAAGGTTGCAGGAAAAGGATGTGAGTTTTCCTCACAGGACACACTGTTCCTTGAAACTCCATAGCCCCTGTTTTCTGGAATCTGCTGAAGCAGAGATTCTCAAACCTCATATGCTTTCATATGCTTTCAAATACCTACAAACATCTGACGTTTTAGTCTGTCTGTATTGCTTCAAATCAATTCCTTTTCTAAATTTAAATTTATTCAAAGAGGAAACAGTTTAATATGTCAAAGGCGTAAATTCAGGGGTTCCCTACTTTCTTTAGGCACGTTAAAATCAATTCATAAACGTGAAAATTAAAAATTATATGGTGTGGGGGCACCTGGGTGGCTCGGTTAAGCGTCCGACTTCAGCTCAGGTCATGACGTCGCAGTTCATGGGTTCGAGCCCCGCGTCGGGCTCCGTGCTGACAGCTCAGATCCTGGAGCCTGCTTCGGATTCTGTGTCTCCCTCTCTCTCTGCCCATTGCCTGCTTGTGCTCTGTCTCTCTCTCTCAAAAATAAACATTAAAAAAATTAAAACAAAATTATATGGCGTGTTGCCTTAAAAGCACCTCCTAAAAGTGTGTGGGGGTTCTGTCCTGGAGGGTAGCTTCGTCCAGGCTGCCCTCAGACTTTGGAAGTAGTAGTGGGTCTTAAAAATGACCAGATAAACTCAGCTGGAGGGAAGAGGGGCCCTGGCATCAGCTGAGGCACTCATAAAAATGATTCAACCAGGAGAGAGGAGGACTTCTCCCCATTAAAGAGAAAATGATGTGAAATGGGGGCACTTTTGCTGAAACACACAAAAATAAGTCCTTAGAGTGACTGCTGAATACAGACCTTGGGGAAGATCTTAAGAAAGCCAGCTTGGTTAAGCATCTGACTTCGGTTCAGGTCACGATCTCATGGTTTGTGAGTTCAAGCACCGCATCAGCCTCTCTGGTCTCAGGACAGAGCCCACTCTGGATCCTCTGTCTCCCCCTCTCCCACTCACGTGCAAGGCCTCTCAAAAAATAAACATTAAAAAAAAGAAACAAAGCCAGCTTGGGATGAGGACACCCCCCCCCCCCCCCCGTAATGCGGCCACCATCAGTATTTCATGCCCTGCCCCCAGCTCTTAGTTGTCATGACACTCACCCATTTTGGCCAGCTGTAGAAATGACACCCTCGGTTTCCAATAATATATCTTACACCTGGCTTTCAGAACAGTGGTTCTTAAGTGTGGTCCCTGGGCCAGCAGCATCATTGTTACCTGGGAACTTGTTAGAAATCAGATTCTTGGGCCCCACCCCAGTCCGATGGAATCTACCCAGCCCTCCAGGGATTCTGACGGATGCTGAAGTTTGAGAACCACTAGTGGCCCCTGTTTGCACAGTAAACAGAGGGCTATCAGCAAGGAGACCTGAATTCTAGTCTGCATCTATAGCCAATTAACTGTGACCTAACACCCCCCCCCCAAAAAAAAATCAGTTTGAGCCTCAGTTTTCTCATTTGTAACGCAGGGAAGATGTTCCTAGCCCTGCTGGCCCATTAGTATCACCTGGGCCACTTTGGAAATTTCGGTGCTACTGTGCCAAGGAGTCTGTACCTTATAATTCTATTTATAGTAGGTTCTAGAACAGGCAAACACTAATCTGTGATGGGAGCAATCAGAACATGCCTGGGATAGAGGAGTGGTAGGTTCATGGGGAAGAGGCAGGAGGGACCTTTCTGGGGTGATGCTACTGTTCTGTCCTGATGGGAATATGGGTTACAGAGGTGTATGTATTTGTCAAAGTCTGTTGAATGGTACCCTTGAGGTTGTGATTTTATGGATATTTTGCCTCAAAGCGTGTGTGTGTGTGTGGGGGGAAACAGACTGGAAACAAGTATTGGTGTCTACTTAATAACATTTGTGCTGAAGTATTTACGGGTGAAATGTACTGACCTCACAACCCATTGTGAAATGCATCAAAAAATAAGACAGCTTGTTGGATGGACAGAGGAACGGAGGGTCAGTAAAATTCTTCTGATCTTCCATTAAGTTTGAAAATACATATTTGTGGGGCGCCTGGGTGGCGCAGTCGGTTAAGCGTCCGACTTCAGCCAGGTCACGATCTCGCGGTCCGTGAGTTCGAGCCCCGCGTCGGGCTCTGGGCGGATGGCTCAGAGCCTGGAGCCTGTTTCCGATTCTGTGTCTCCCTCTCTCTCTGCCCCTCCCCCGTTCATGCTCTGTCTCTCTCTGTCCCAAAAATAAATAAACGTTGAAAAAAAAATTAAAAAAAAAAGTTGGAGGGAAATTCCGATGCTGGTGCCCCACACTCACGTCTATTCAATCAAGAGCGTTCCTAAATGAAAACTCCTACCATCGGAGGGCGATACATTTTCTTTCTCAAGGGTAACAGGTTTTTTAAAATTTTTTAAATGTTTTATTTATTTGAGAGAGAGAGAGAGAGAGAGAGAGAGAGAGACAGAAAGAGAGTGTGCAAGCTGGGGAGGGGCACAGAGAGAGGGAGACACAGAATCGGAAACGGGCTCCAGGCTCTGAGCTGTCAGCACAGAGCCCGACGCGGGGCTCGAACTCACGAACCCTGAGATCATGACCTGAGCCGAAGTCAGACGCCCAACTGACTGAGGCACCCAGGCGCCCCTCAAGGGTAACAGGTTTTAAGCCACTCGTGTACAGATAATACACCGGGCAGAAGAGACACAGTCGGAGATTGGGGGATTCTTGGGTTTTATTCCGGACAGTGAATTTATTGGGCTGGAATCTTCCCACAGGTAACAAATGGGAAAGGAATGGATTGTGCACCTGGGCCTCGTTGTTAGCACTGCCCCACTCCCTCAGCTGCAGGCACTTGGGGACCCGTTGCCTCGGGGTCTCCAGCTGCAAGTTTGGGGATGCTCTCTGCAGAACTTCTTGCCTCAGCCACCAGGGGGAGCTGTCACCCCAGCAGTTGCCTGAAGCTCCGGCAATATTCAAACCCAGGGCTTGGCGTGATTATGTGTGTGGGGTGTGGGTGGAGGGTCCTGGAGGGCTAGTCCCATCATGCTTTGCTTCCCCTGTTAATTCGGCCACCTGCAAGGGACCAAGCCCCGCGGCGCCGCAGACCCTCCTTCCAGACCTGTGGCTTCTCTAATCTGACTCAAGGCATGTTCTCATCTCTGTCCCGCTCACCTTTCCCGGCTAGACTGATGTCGCCATGTGCAGCCAGCAGACTCCCCGAGCCTCGGGCCTCGACCTCTTCTGGGAAGGTTCTCCTCGCTCTTACCAGGTTCACTGTTTCCCCTGCTGCCCTCCACGGGAGGGGGTGGAGGGGTGGGAGGTGGGGTAGGCTTTCTTCTCTGACGCTCCACAAGCCCCCAAATCTAAGGTTGGGGTCAGCCTCCTCCATGCTTGCGAAGGTCGCTTCTAAGACGTGTCTCTTCCCTTCTTGTTCTAGACCCAGCCGTATCACCTGCCGCCCTTCCCGGTGGCTGCCGTCCGCTGGCCGTGTGGTCACCGAAGACCTCCGCTCCTGCTGTTTCCTCCCTGCTCCACCTGCTCTCTTCCCGACGGCCCTACAGATGGCCATACTCTTCCGTGGCTTCTCTCTACCTCCACTTGCTCACCTCCAGCGATCTCCGCCAACACGCTGCGATCAGGGACCCTGCCCCCTTGTGGGAGGAAGGCTTCGAGCAACCTCACCGTCCCGGCACCTGCCCAGGCAGCTCCTCCGGCCGTCCAGGGCTCGCGTCACAGTCTCCCTGAAACACTGCCGTCCTCACTCTTGCTCCTGTGTGATCACCGCCCTCGCCCTCGGCTGTCTTCTGCTCTTGCACCTGCACCTGCACCTGCCCCCCTCCCCAAGCCAGCATCCCCCAGGGGGCTGGGGGAGGGGGAGGAAGCACTCGATCAGTGAGACTCCTTCCATTGTAAATTCATGCTCACGGACCTAGGGGTGCTCCCGGCAGCCCACTCTCTCCCACTCTCTGCACAGACGACTTCATACCTCCTCTCCTCTTCTCCCGGAGCCGCCCTCGCTCCCGCCCTCCCTCCCTTCTGCTCTGTGGAGCCACATCTGACTTCATCGAGAAATTCCAAGCCAGCAGAGTGAGCTCCCTACCTGCCCCCGCCTGCACCTCTCTGCATTCCTGCTGTCGAGGTGGAAGAATCGTGCCTTCTCCCTTCTGGCTGTGAAGCTAGCTGCCCCCCCCTCCCCAGCTTGGGTTCCCATCCCTTCTAGCTTGTCGCTCTTACAGGCACCCCCATTTTCTCAACAACAGGAGGCTTCCACTGGAGGGTGAGCTGGCTCATTAGTTAGGGACCCAATGTCACTCAGCTTTCCCTAAAGAGAAATGTTTTGAATTGTCACCTGGCTAAGGATGGTGTGGGACTTGGCGGGGGAAAGGTCTACTCTTGGTACACAGTCTCTCAGGTGATCCCTGGTCTACCATCGGTCCGTGTACGTCCTCTTCGAGGCGGCTTCCCGGAATTACTGAGTTCTGACACAGAACAGCATCTCGAAACCCTCCCAGCCATGTCCTCACCCAACCATCAGCCTGGGTCGATCATTCCCACCACTGGCAGGTGAAAAAGGGACACCTCTGCGTCCGTGGAGGATGTACCTGAGATGGCACACCCAGGGCACCTGGCACACAGAAGATGCTCGCTGTGCCAGGACAGTTCGCGCCGGTCCCTAAGAGAGTGCGTCCCAGGATGCTCCTCGCACTGGCATTTGCGCACAAGGAGGGAGATGCCCCAGATGCAAGGTGGTCAGAAACACACCTCAGGGTGTTGTGCAGCACTCAGGGGTGATGGGTTGGACGTACACACAGCAGTATCTCCAAGCCTCGTGTCGCCTAAAAACAGGAAGGACCAGAAGGTCCATCACCATGGGCAACAACACAGGTGTTTCTGCATGCCCGTGAATAAAAGTGCATATGTGGAACCCACCAGGAGGTTGTCCGTGGAAGGGGTGAGGTGGGGCTCACAGACAGACAGAAGTGGGGTCTTGCGTGGGGCTGTGCTGATGGGGGTCGGGAGCCTGGACTGAGACATGTGATGATGCCCTCCGTCGTGAGCCGGTTCACCTGCCCCTGCCCTTCCGGTCTAACTCAGCAAGGTGACCTCCCTGCACCTTCCGCTCTGGCATGCCCCTGCATAGACCCACTGCAGGTGCAGCCTACAGGCCGGGCTTTCCTGGGTCTCACGGCGTCTAGGAAACAAGGTTCTGTTGGTAAAATCAAAGAGGCCACTCTGTACTGGGACCATACCTGAGAAAGAAAAAGTGAGAAAGAAAAAGCCTCCAGCACGCTGGGGACTACGTGGGAACAGAGTGTGGGTATGGGACCATACCCTTGAGTCCCCCGGGGTCTGGCTGGTCCCGTCTTGGGGAGCCATGTAGGCTTGTGTGGAACAGCGAGGGTGAGGACACCTTAAGGAGAAGGGTATTGGCCCACCTGCCCGTGACATGGGGGCCATGAAGGCTGGTTTCCTGGAGTCCCAGAGGTAGTGAGTCGGAACTTTCCGGAGACCGGGGATGTCCTTATTCCTCTCGTTTGCAGTTTTGTGGTCTCAGGCCAACGGGCTTCCCAGGAATGGTATGGCTGGTTCCAAGCTACCAGCGTGGTGTCGCTGAGCAAGGAGCTGGGATTAGACACTCATAGGCGGCTCTTGGAAGTCCTGTGGGGCCACCCTCCACTGTCTGTGACCTGCTGGAGATGGCAGGAGGGCACAGAGCCCCTGTGGGGGAGCGAGGGGAAGGCTCCACCTGTCAGGAGTTGAGGACCTCTCCGTTTCGGGGCGGAGTGACTCTCATTTAAGCTAGGCCTGAGGAAAATGTTAATGAGAAAGCTGTCATCCTGGGGCCTCATGAGGAAAATTGAGGTTTTTTGTACTTTCATGCAGCGATCCACCAGGACGGGACATTCTCATTAGAATGCAGGTGATTCAGGACAGACTCGGGTTTGCAGGTGAGAACTCTTGTGTCCAGAACCATGGGCCACGTGTCAGACCTTTTCACGGAGTAAATCAGAAACCTGGGACGGCATTGTCATTTTTACACCAACGAAGCTCAAGTGGTTCCCTCTGTAGAAACTTCCAGTTAAAAAAGAGGGCAAACATCTGATCTCCAAGTAGGAATTCCCTGTTTCTTGCAGTTGAATTAATTGCTTCTCACCTTGTAATGTTTACAGAATAGTGATGGCACGTTGAGGGGAAAGGGGAACAAAATCTCTTGAAAAGGAGGAGTTTTCAGGCACAAAAAGGAAACTATATTAGTCAGGTTCTCCAGAGAACCAGAGCAGGTAGGCGATATCTGTATCTATATCCCTATCCCTATCTATATATCTGTATATCTATCTATACCTATACCTATACCTATACCTATACCTATATCTATATCTATATCTGTATCTATAATCTTACCTGTGATCCAGTCAGGTTGATACATAACGTTAACCATCACAGAAACCATGTCTGCTAAGTGAGACAAGATGTGATTTGGCCTTCAAAGGAGCAGACACGGATGATAAGTGACTGCCATATGCTGAGGCTGGATAAAAAGCCCTGACTAGCTGCCTAGGAGGACTCCTGGATGTGCACTTAGTGGGTCCTTCTAGAACCTTCTAGGAACTGTTTCTCTCAACTTACGGTCTAGCACGCCTTTGTGCTGAAAAAGCACACTTCGAGCCTTGCCAGGATTCCATGGGATCCTAATAGAATTGGAAAGCAGAAATGGTTGGTTTCCTTTCAAGTGAAATTTTAAAATGTTCCCATGATTCATTTGCAAAGAGATTCATTTAATAATAACTTCCAGCCACCGACAATATCATTGTTGTTTTTTTTTTTTCTTCAAAAAATCTTTCTAATGGGCTAACCGTCAGCTGCCAGCCTTGTGTTGGCTAACACAGAATACTCAGCTCAGACAGAGCAGGGCGTCATCTGTAGCTTTTTTGGGTTCTTCATCCCATAGGAGGCCAGGCGTTGCCCAGACTGACTCCATGGAAGAATGTGCTTCTGGGGCCCAGGCTAACCTGCCCCACCCCTGCTCCTTCCTAGGTCATCCTGTCTGGGCCGCTTTGGCAAAGACGGCCAGTGTGGGCTGCAACACTGCTCTCTTCCAGACTTCAGAGTTGGGTTGGTGCTATGGACTGAATGTCCGTGCCCCCACCTCTTGCTCAAATTCATCTGTTGAAATCCTAACCCCTGAGGTGATGCCGTGAGGAGGAGAGGCCTTTGGGAGGTGGTTAGGTCATGAGGGTGGAGTCCTCATGAACGGCATTAGTGCCTTTAGAGAAAAGACCCCAAAGAGCTTGCTCGAGGACACAGCGAGAAGGCATCATGGGGTCTGAGAACCAGAGAGCAGGCTGGCACCGTGATCTTGGATCGCCCCAGCCTCTAGAATGGTGAGAAATGAGTTTCTGTTGTTTATAAGCCCCCCTGAGACTGCCCAGCCAATCTCTGTTTCCTAGCAGTGCCCCACCCCTTAGACTTTGGTAGGACCACGTGTGACAGGTTGTAATTTCCAAACAATGATGTCAACGCTATTTCTGGTCTCCTCCGTTCTTTGCTGCTCTTTCATCAAGAAGTGGAATCTTTGTTTCTCCCCTTGAACTGGGGGAAGGTCTTTGTGACAGCCTCACCCAGCAGAGGAAGTAGAGACAATGTCATATGACTTCCAAGGCTGGCACACAGAAGGTGACGCAGCTTCTGCCTGGCTCTCTCTTGCGACAGGTGTTATTTGCAGCCCTGGGCCGCCTGGCATGAGTTGGGCTGTCCAGGCGCTGTCGTGCTGGAGAGATGGCATGGAGATAAAGGCTCACGTGGCCCCGTGGCGTCTTCCCAGCTCTGCACCAGACACGAAGGGGCACAAGCCTTCTCGACGACCCACTTCCTGCCCCCGCCCCGCGACTGCACCCCCAGCAAGACCCTGAGCAAAACCACCCAGCTGATCCCAGATTACCCCGCATTTTCGAGCAAAAAAATGATCCGTTGTCTCTTAAGCCGCTGTTTTGGTGTGATTTGTCCCACAAAATAATCATAATACCTTGTGAAGGGGAGTGAGATGGGTCATTTCCAGATCCAGGTAGTTAAGAGGTAGGGAGACCATATGTCTCAGTTTGTGCAGACTCCATTACACCTGTTGTCTTGGCCTAATTCTTTTTTTTTTTTTTCTTAACATTTATTTTTGGGAGAGCACAAGTGGGGGAGGGACAGAGAGGGGGGACAGAGGATCCGAAGCGGGCTCTGCCCTGACAGGCTGACAGCAGCAAGCCCGATGTGAGGCTTGTGAACTTTCAAACCTCGAGATCATGACCTGAGTTGAGATCGGACGCTCAATTGACTGAGCCACCCAGGTGCCCCGTGGCCTAATTCTTAATAACACCCCTTTTCACTCCCAAAGTGTCTGGATTTGGGAGATATGCTATATGGTCACCCTATTCAGAACCAGATGTACTTTGGGTTGGTTTGGGTTGGGTTGGGTTGGTGCAGACAAGAATGGTGACCTCGGGGGAGCCACAGATGGAAGTCCTCTGGGCCACAGAATCACCACATAGAGGAGCACCACCCATGACCCCAGACCCCCATTCTGGACTCTACGCAAACAAGACATGAACTGCCAAGGGGAGTCATTGTTTTTGAGCCATGATACAGCTTGTTCATTATGGCAGTTAACGTTACCCTGAAATTTCTTGAGCAAAAATTAGAAATCTCCATCCTGGTTTACAAAGCAAGAGTAAAGGTATCAGTGTCGGGAACCTGTGCCCATTTGCTTTAGACCCACAGACCCCTAAATGGCCAGCGTTATGAAATTTCTACGAACAAATAAATCTTTTTTTTTTTTTTAACCACATATCATGAATATGGACAATGTTTCCACCAGCTTCCTTCCCGATTCTCGGTTCTCGCTTTAAAAGATCAGATGTACTTTGTGACAGTGGGTTCTTACATTTTAAAGAGGAAACTCCTCTGCGTTCAAGACTGTGGGCTTCGGGAGTCAGATGGGCTTAGTATGAATTAGTGTGGGGATGTTTATTAGCTGTGCCGCCCAGGAAAACATCACTGAACCTCTCTGCACCCCAGGTTCCTTACCTGTAAAATGACAATGACAACATTGACTTTCCTCTTCTTTCTCCTCTTCCTTCTTTTTCCCTCTGATAAAATTTTGACAGTTAATCCATGAGTATATCTGAAATAAGAGGTCCCAAAGTGCATGCATTAATGGTAAGCCTGTGTGGGTGGCTTTCGGTTTTCACCTTGAACTTGGCCTGTCTCTCATGCAGAAAAGCAGTGCTGTGGAGGGATGATGGGGTCAGGACTCATAACCTGGTGTCTGCTCCACCCCGTATCCCTTCATCCACCTCTGACGTCACCTGCAGCCTGATGGATGGCTCGTGAGCTCAGTCCATGCGCAGGGACAGCCCTGCCATGTGCCGGGGCTACCCCTAGGGACAACATTCACCCAGCTGGACGCCGGAGCCAGTGTGTGGATGCCCGGTACCTGGTCTTGGAGAGATGAATGTGAGTCATCATCTCCATGGCTGCTCAGGTGTCCTGGGAGGACTGAGCGCTGGTGGCCTTTAGTGGTGACCCGAGTAATCACCAGTGATTAGCTTTTCCTTCTTCCCTGCCTTGTCAGTATCCGAGGGCTGCCCTAACAAAGAGCCATAAACTGGGTGGCTTCAAACAACGGAAGTGTATTGTCTTACAGTTTGGGAGCTAGAAGTCCGTGATCAACGTGTCGGCCGGGCTGTGCTCCCTCAGAAGCCTCCCTTCCTCCTTCGCCTGCAGCTCCCGGTGCTGGCTGACCGTCCTTGGCTTTGGCTGCATCTCTCCAACCTCTGCCTATGTTGTCACAGAGCCTTCTCCCTGTGCGTCTCTGTCTTCACATGGCTGTGTTCTTACAAGGACCCTAGTTATTGTAGCGAGCAGCCCACCCTCCTCCGGGGTGACCTCATCTTAACGAATCACACCTGCAATCGCCCTATTTCCAAATAAGGCCACATTTCGAGCTACTGGGGGTTAGGACTTTTAAATTCTTTGTGGAGCCCACGATTCCAGCCAGGATACCTGTTCCATTCTCTTTGCTCCCTCAGCCCTCTTTCCCCGAGAAATACCAGCACTTGGTCCTTGTTACAGGCTCTGCTTTTGGGGGAGCCCAGACTGAGGCACTGGGGGCTGGCCTCAAGCTTTGCGGTTCCCCAGCCGTGAGGCCTGATGGACTGTGTCGGGGGATGTGTCGGCTCATCCGGAAATGCAGCAACGCCCTCATCTGGCCTTGTCAGCCTCCCCCTCCCTGACATGGTCCCTGAATAAGAAAATGTCTCTTGACTTGGGTTCCAAATCCCAGTGATCTGGGCTGGATCCCGTGGAGCTCCCTCTTTCCTAAGGTCCAGGGGTTTGGGACAAAGGCCAATTGTTCAAAACCATTAGCACCGGAGGATGGGGTCAGAGAAGTAGAGAGCAAGACAGAGCATATCAGCCCCCAGTGCCTGGGACCCATCTGGCCCGGGTGGGGGGCCTGGCTGCCTCTTGAGAGAAAAGCAGAGAGAGGGTGGCCAGCCCAGCATGGGAGGGGGCCAGGCCTGAGTCCTGTCACTCCCCAGTTCTTCAGGATGGGAGGTCAAAGGAGAGAGGAGACATTAGAAACGTGCGAGCCCTCTGGTGACAGTGACGTTGCACAATGGGTCCAGACAGGCCTGGAATCTGACCGACGCTTCGCCCCTTCCTCCTGGAGGATCTGGGGTACATTAGGAAGGCTTTGTGAACGAGTTTCACCCTAGAATACTGAAGAGAAGGCCAGGCGAGATGATATTTGCGAAGCCGCTTGATGAATAGTTAAGCGTAACGTACAGGACAGATACAATTTTAAAGGAGATGGAGAGAGCCCTAATTATAACTCCAGGGAAGTTTCATGAATCAGAACTCTCTTTCCTGGATGCTGATTGCTCGGAGGGTGGAGGGTGCTAATTATGTGATGTGGGAAATACCTTCTTTCACATCCAGAACAAGCTGGGAGATATTTTTCTAGGAAGTTTTCCTGTGGACCAGGCAGATGGAATCATCTATCTGAAAATGCTTCCCATTAGGTCACCAGAGCTGCGTCGGGCACCTCGGGAGGGAGGCCTGCTGGCGGCTGGAGACCTCACCTTCCGTGGTAGCCAGCAGCCAACAGGAGACAGAAGCTCCCAAGACTTAAAACAAAACAAAACAAAAAACAACAACCCCCCCCCCCACCAAAAAAAACCCAAGCTGCAGCCATAAACTGTGTTTACAGCATTCTAGGGACTGAGGGCATCACTGAGGAAGGGAGGTTGCCAGAGTTATTCTTTTCTTTCTTCTTTTTTTTTTTTACCTGAAAATAAAAGATCACCACCGACCTATGAATCATAAACCGGCAGTGACCGCGAGGCTCGCAGCCGGAAGGATTGCTGAGGGCCGTGGAGGCGCCGGCCGGGGGGGCCCCCGGGAGCAGTTTCTCTTCCTGGAAGGGACTCCGGCTTGGCTGCCGTGAAAGCTTTATTTTCTTCCCTCCGGCTTCCTTGCTCGCTCGGTTCCAACCTTGCCCCCCTATCATTTTCTTCCCAGGCAGAGCGCACATTCCCGTTTCTGATAATGCTCCCTTCTTATGGCTCTCTCTCCTTTTTAAAAAATTTATTTCTTGATCCACCCACTTTATTTCTGCTTCCTGGGATTGTTTACCAATGGAACGAATGCTGATATGATGTGAAACATGCCAGAAAGTGCCAGTGCACCGAGTGAAAGGCCCCTCCCTCCTCCTCCTGGCAGCACCCTTCTCCTCCCCCCACCCCAGAGCCGTGGCTGGAGAAAGGTGGGCTAAGGCCCAGGCCACAGAAGCCCCGTGGGTGCCTGGTGCCGGCCTGTTCCGGGACTTGCTGGGCTTGCTGGGCAGGAGGCAAAATACAGAGATCAGGTTTCCTGGGAGCACCGAGGTGCCTGGCATGGGGACCACTGTTAACACTAGATCCCTTCCCTCAGGAGCTCAGGCCAAGGTGGGGAGGGAGGTGGCTGAGAGAGGGACTTGGGGGCAGAGGGGCGCCGGACACCCCGGGAGGCAGCCCATACTTGGGGGGCTTGGAGTTGTTCTAGAACGTTCCACAATGCTACTCGTTTTTTCCTCACTTGTCCCCCGAGGCTTGGAAGGAACAGTGGGGCCGCTCGGTAGTTGAGACACAGGTATGGGAGAAATTTCCTGGGCCCTTTTCCTTCCCACCCGATAGGTTACCTGCAAAGGGCTCGTGGCCACTCTTGAAGGGAGATTCACTCATCCCCTAGACGTTTCCTGAAGTCTTCTGTATGTCAAGCAGGATGTTTAAGCCCACAGAGGCTGGGACAGACTATCTGGGTTCCAATCCTGCCTCCATCACTTACGAGCTGTAGGACTTAAAAAAAATTTTTTTTAAAATGTTTTTATTCACTTTTTGAGAGACAGAGCATGAGCGAGGGAGGGGCAGAGAGAGAGGGAGACACAGAACCCAAGCAGGCTCCAGGCTCTGAGCTGTCAGCACAGAGCCTGACGCAGGGCTCGAACTCATGGACCACGAGATCATGACCTGAGCCGAAGTCGGATGCTTAACCGACTGAGCCACCCAGGCGCCCGCCTCCTACGTTTGTTCAATAAAAATAAGCTGTTCTGGGTGCTGGGCATGCAGAGATGCTCCTGACCCCATGGAGGCTTCACGTGGAGGGTGGAGACAAAGCATAAACATGTGAACAAATAAATAAGAGAATTGCAGGGTCATGAGGAAAAGTAAGCCCGCAACAGGATGGAGAGCAAGTGGCAGGTGTGTGTGGGGGACTGTGTTCTTTTAACCAAGGACACTAAGGAAGGTCTTCCAGAGGAGGGGTACCTGCATGGAGATCTGAATAATGACAAGGATCAGCCAGGGAAAAAGCAAAGCAGTGGATTCCAGACAGTGGGGACGGCACGTGCAAAGGGCCGGTGTGTTGGATGAAGAGAAAGGCGTGGCTGAAGCCGGGGGTGGGGGGACACGGGAGAAGCAGTGTGCACATGAGGATGGCGAGAGGCAGGCCCAGGTCCCGGGGGGTCTAGCAGGCCGACGTCTTTTCTAATTGCAATAAGAGACTATAGTCATCGTCCAGGCCTGCAGCAACAGATTACCACAAACTTGATGACTTAAAACAGAAATGCATTCTCTCTCAGAGGTCTGGAGGCCAGGACTCTGAAATCAACGGGGGCGCCTGGGGGGCTCAGTCGGCCGAGTGTCTGACTCTTGATTTCAGCTCAGGTCATCGTGTCACGGTTTGTGAGTTCAAGCCCCGTGCTGGCCGCTGCACTGACAGTGCAGAGTCTACTGGGAATTCTCCCTTTTCCTCTCTCTCTGTGCCTCCCCCGCTCACACACGCGCTCTTACTCTCTCAAAATAAATAAACTTAAAAAAAAAAAAAGATGTTGGTAGAGCCGAGGTCCCTCCAAAGTTCTAGAGGAGGATCCTTCCTTGCCTCTTTGAGGTTCTGATGGCTCCAGCTCTTCCTTGGCTGTGGTCGTTCCTCTTCAGTCTCTGTCTTCACATGGTCCCCTCTCTGTGTCTCTGTGTTCTCTTCTTAGGACACCAGCCATCGGATGTAGAGCCCACCGGAAATGCAACTCTCTTGAGATCCTTAATGATATCTGCAGAGACAGTGCCTCTGGATAAGGTCGCATTCACAGGTACCGGGGGTTAGGACTTGGACATATCTTTTTGTGGGGGAGGTGGGGGGAGCAATTCAACTCGCTGCAGAGGCTGCTGGTAGTTTAAGCAACCTCAGGCAAGGCCACAGTTGGATCAAGAGAGCAACGAGACCTCTCTAAAATCATGTCTGAACATAGACAACCTGTGGATACGGTCCAAACCACCAGATGAACCAGACATCCCCCGTCCTGGCTAATGTGACTCTTTTTTTTTTAAATAATTTTTTTTAACATGTATTTATTTTTGAGAGAGACACAGTGTGAGTAGGGGAAGGGCAGAGAGAGAGAGAGGGAGACAGAATCAGACGCAGGCTCCAGGCTTTCAGCTGTCAGCACAGAGCCCGATGTGGGGCTCGAACCCACGAGCCGCAAGATCATGACCTGAGCTGAAGTCAGACGCTTAACCGACTGAGCCACCCAGGCGTGCCCCCTCTTTTTTTTTTAAATCAACATCAGCTCTAGCTTTGCTCCATCTCTGTCATCTTCCAGAAAAGAATAATTAAGATGCCCAGTCACAGCATTACCCCTGACACCTGAGAGCATCCAATCCAGAGCAAACTTTGCTTTCTTGAGCCCCCACCCCCACACCAAATCTAAACCTCCATCCTGTAGTAGGTCCTAACTGAGATGGCCTAGGGTTCCTGGTAGTGTGTGCTCACCCTGTTGCATCAAATTAACAGACCCGTTGGGGCGCTTGGGTGGCGCAGTCGGTTAAGCGTCCGACTTCAGCCAGGTCATGATCTCGCGGTCCATGAGTTCGAGCCCCGCATCGGGCTCTGGGCTGATGGCTCAGAGCCTGGAGCCTGTTTCCGATTCTGTGTCTCCCTCTCTCTCTGCTCCTCCCCCGTTCATGCTCTGTCTCTGTCTGTCCCAAAAATAAATAAACGTTGAAAAAAAAAAAAATTAAAAAAAAAAAAAAAAATTAACAGACCCGATTTTGTTTCATCCACAGTGTGCTCCCGGTGGCCACAGCTTGAAGGACAGCATGGGCTTCACGGCCGTGGGAACTGCGTGGTCCACAGGGCTCTGCACTGAGAGGGGCCTCGCACTTGGTTTAATACTGTGTGGCCACCATATTGAAATCCTTAATAATTTTTGAACGAAGGGCTCCTGGTGTTCATTCTTCACTGGCTCTTGCAAGCTCTGTAGCTGGTTCTGCTGAAGAGCATTGACAGTGGCTAATGGCAGGGTCCTTGTGGAGTGACGAGTGGGTGGATTCGGGACTTTTTGGCCCATACACGTAGGACTGGCTGCTAGTTTGGATTTGAGTTGGGGAATGAAAAGAAGAGAGAGAGAAGACTCCGAATTTTCTCCTGGGCTGGGAGTGCCCTTTACCAAAATGGCAAATATTGGGTGGTCAAATCAAGCAGGTTTTGCAGTGGGTGAGGGGTTGGGTCAAGAGTCTTGATCTGGTGAAAATACACTTCTGATCGATTGATCGTACATTAAGAATAGGCATGCAATGTTACATTTTTGAAGATTGGTAACTCAGTGTTGCACTACGGTTTTGCAAGATATTACCATAAGGCAGGAAGGAGGGGAGAATGGAATAAAGGGGACATGGGATCTCTCCATATTATTTCTTACAACTGCATGTGAATCTACAATTATCTCAAAATTAAAAGTTTAATTAAAAAAATTGGTGACCCAGAAAATCAGGATGTGAACGGATTGATAGGCGGCTCCAGGCAGGTGTTACTCATTTGTATTCATAAGTTCTTAAATCTGCAAGGGGCTTGGGGGCAGCTCACACAGGGGACGCGGTGATGGGGCCGTACGTGGTGTCAGAAGGGCCAATGGTGGCCACTGTGGCACCTGAGTGTCCTTCCTGGTGTCTCAGTTGGGGGCTGATGGGGTGGAGAGCGGCTCATCTCTCCAAGGCACTGCCAGTAGACCGAGGAAAGTTCTTTGAGGAAAGTGACCTGGGCACTCGGCTCCTCTATCAGTTTCCGGCCACTTCAGCAGCAGGTGGGCCTGGGGTGCTTTGGGCCTGGACACCGTGAGGAGGAATGGAGGCCAGAATGGCTTCTGTTGGTCTCCACGTTTATGCTTCCATTTAGTTAGACTCAGGCTCCCAGGGGTGGGGGTGGGGGCAGCATCTCATCTTGATATTTGCAGATTTATTCACGGAACTCCCCACACATCTGGATGAGAATATATGACTTGCCCCCCAGAGGAAATAGTTAAATGAATCGCTAAAGCACAAAATGTTCCCGTAAAATTGCTTCCATATTTTATTAGACGCAGATGAGCATGAATTATTGTGAAGCCAACAGGAGGGTTTGCAAATTGGGTTCTTGCCTTTCCATAAACAGTTCTTCCACACCTAGATCATTATGGAAAGGCTTTAATGAATGTTGGCTTGTGACGGGGGCATTGAATAATTCATTCACCCGTCCACCCATCCACCTATCCATTCATTCATTCATCCATCCATCCGTCCATCCATCCAACATTTATTGGGCACCACTGTATGCCAGGTAATGCAAGCTAACCTGTAGTTGCAGGTGCCATTTTCACTGACCCACTTTAAACGAGTCCTCTTGAGATAAGGTGAATTGGGGTTTGAATGTCATGAGAGGTTCACTTTTTTGGGGGAAGGGGCTCCCTTTCACGTATCTCAGGGGGCCACTGGCCACACAGATTTTCTTTCACGTACCCCTCCACAGTTGAAAATGCTATTTGGGGGCGCCTGTGTGGCTCAGTCAGTTAAGTGTCCGACTCTTGATTTCGGCTCAGGTCGTGATCTCACGGTTCATGAGTTCAAGCCCCACATGGGGGGTCTGCGCTGACAGCGTGGATTCTGCTTTGGATTTGCTCTCTCTCTCCCTCCCTCCCTCCCTCTGCACCTCCCCTGCTCATGCTCTCTCACTCTCTTTCAAAATAAATAATAAACTTGGAAAAAAGAGAAAATGCTACTTAACCTTAAATTCCTCTTTCTTAAACACCGGCTCCTTGGTGTCAAGGTGTGAAATTTCTTGGAGGAAGAATGGACACAGTTGTGCAAACCTGGCTTTGAAGTGATTGGCTTCTCACATTCTGTGTGGCTCTGCCGAATTGATCCCAGCTGGGCGCCCGAAGGGGTCTGCTTTCTGCTTGGAATCCCCGGCTCGGGGCAGGGAGCAGGGGTGGGGGTGGTGGGAACTGGGGATGAGAGGACACACACCATTCCTCCTCCTCTGTCTGGAAGTTAAGCACAACAGTGTGGCTTGTAGGATTACTGGGAACCTGAGCAACCGGGGAACCATTCCCACGCTCCCTCAGTCACCATGGGAGGAGGCGGGCAAGGGGAGTAGTTTCTCTGCTCGCCTTGGTCTGAGCTGGACACGGGAGTGGTGGCTGCCCGTGACGTGGTGTGGCAGGTGCCGGCTCAGTGGAGGGCTGGGTCCCAATGGGGTGAGGACTTCTAGGGTTGTTGGGGGCACTGCGTGCTGTCATTCAGTGGCAGGCTGGGGCGTGGGGTCTGCCCCCAGGAGGGTTTCTTGAGGAAAATCAACAAGTGGGAAGGACCCCCAGACGTGTCCCCTGTCGCACAGAAGCCCTTTACCTTGTGGGCATAGAAACAGCTGGGAGAGACCAATAACGCGTCCAAGATTACCCGGTGAGTGGTGGAGACTGGGTTTAACTTGCTACACTCCCCTGCACCACGGCTCCCCAGACAGGGACTGTGTGTTGATCCCTTTTTGAAGGCAAAAAGGTGTGGTGAAAAAATGTTTCGGGAGACATCTGTGAGGAGACCGCCGGGCAGAGAAAGATGCTTCTAGCTGCATCTGTTTCCAGGTGAGTTAAGGTGTGGAGAAGAATGACCAGGCAAAGTCTGGAAGCATCTTCTCCCATCTGAAGGCCACAGTCCATGACCAAGCTGGGCAGACACGGTGGTCACCCTCTTGATGACAAATAGTGGGTGCCTGGGTTGCTCAGAAACTTGGGAAACCGAGTTGTTAGAAACGGGCATTCAAACTAAATTCTCCCGTTGTCCAGAGGGCTCAGGGAGCAGACGAATGGGCGGGAAGGAGGAGGAGCTGTCTGCTTCTTGTCAACTGAATGCTTCTCAGAAGCCCTTTTGGTTCAAACTTTCAAATTACACTGGGGAAAAAAAAAAGATCTCTAGAACGTCTACTTTGGTAAATAGCGAAAGATAAATACAGGATCCTGTGGTGTTTCTGGGTCAGGGTTTTTACTTGTGAAGTCTCAGCGTGGTGTTCTGGAAACGCCCTGGTCTCAGCATCAGAAGACCCAGGCTGAGGGTGGGCTGGTCTGCTGGCTGTGTGACTTCTGGCAGGTCACAATGCACTAAGTCTTTCCTTCATGACAGCAGAAGAGAGTAGCATTCGCTCTGTGGATGGTCCGAGGGTGTTGTAAAGCTCACACTGAATGAGCTTCTCACCTTGACTTCCAGATCCCTATGCAAACATAAATTGCTGTAATCAACCAGAGGAGAGAGGAGACAGGACCAAATGTCTTCTTTAAACCCAAGTTAGGCTTGCTTATTAGGTAGAGTTCTCCAGAAAAACAGAACCAATAGGATCTATCTATCTATCTATCTATCTACCTACCTACCTACCTACCTATCTCAAAGGAGATTTATATAATGAGGATGTGGCTCATGTGACATGGAGGCTGAGAAGTCCCACTAACTGCCATCTACACACGCTGGAGGCCCAGAAAAGCGGATGGTATAGAAGATCAAATGAGAAGTGATATTCCAGCTCAAGCAGTGAGTCAGGAAAAAAGTAGCAAATCCCTCTTTCCTCCGTCTTCCGCTCTGTTCGGGCCCTCAGTGGATCAGATGAGGCCCACCCACACGGGAGAGGGCCATCTTCTTTCCTGAGTCCACACCTTCAAATGCGAATCTCACCCAGAAACACCCTCACAGATACTCCCAGAAATCACGTTTCATCCGGGCACCCCGTGGCCAGTCAAACTGACACATAACATTACATTGACATCACCATCTGGAAAGTTTCTTCTTCTCGTTCATGAAGCTGGAGGCACGGTCTTTGGCAGCTCGGCTCGTTTCCTGAGGCAGGGGAGGACACGGGAACTCCGGGGAGGCTGTCAGGGATGAGGGTTCCAGGCGCCAAAAGACGGGAAGGGCACGTGAGGGAACACCAATGTGCAATATTCTTTAAGAGCCATAGCATAGATCAGAATATCTTTCTTTTTTTAATTTGAGACGGAGAGAGAGAGAGAGAGAGTGGGGGAGAGGGACAGAGGGAGAGAGAGAGAATCCTAAGCAGGCTCCATGCTCAGTGCAGAGCTGGGCACAGGGTTTGATCCCGCAACCCTGGGATGATGACCTGAGCTGAAATCAAGAGTCAGATGTTCGACCGACTGAGCCACCGGGGCGCCCCAGATCAGAATACCCTTTTTTTTTTTTTTTGAGAGAGAGAAAGAGAGAGGGCACAAGGGACAGAGAGAGAGAGAGAAAGTATCCCAGGAGGGGTAGAGAAAGAGAGAGAGAAGTGGGGCTCACCCAAAGCAAAGGTCAAGTTCACCCGAAGCAGGGCTCGTGTTCACCTGGATGGCGCTCGAGCTCACTCAATGTGGGGCTTGAACTCACGAACCATGAGGTCATGACCTGAGCCAAAGTCAGATGCTTAACAACTGAGCCGCCCAGGGGCCCCAGAATATCTTTTGATAGTTTTTATGCAATGGGTGTGTTTCTTTGAAGGTGATGCCACCTGGAGCCTCGAGATGGACTTGGACTGCATTTAGAGAGCTACCCTCAGGATCTGAGATCCAGGTGCTGCGTTCAGGTGCACCCCCTATTATACATAATCGCTCAGCATCTGAGCTATTGTATCATAAAGAATCTGACTGGTCTTTGTTCTCATCCCAGGAGGGAACTTCTAAATTCTTGGGATTTTCTGAGTTGATAGGAGTGTGTGTTACTCATGATGGCCTCCTTGGATGACACCTGAGTTTATGTTAATGAAATGGCTCAGGATGGGGGCTGGCCGAGCCAGAGAGAACACCCATGTGATTAGCAGACTGGGGCCTTGGGCCAATGATACCAGCTTGCTATGGTCCGAATGTTCGTGGCCCCCCCAGTTCCTATGCTGAGATCCTAATTCTCAATGTGATGGTTTAAGGAAGTGGGGCCTTTGGGAGGTGACAGGGTCTTGAGGGTGGAGCCTCCGTGAACGTGATGGTGTCCTTATAAAAGAGACCCCACAGAGCTCCCTCACCCCTTTGGCCATGTGAGGACACAGTGAAAAAATGGCCATCTCTGAACCAGATGAGAGAGGAATCTGGTTCACGCCAGACGCAAGGCTGGGCAAAGAGCTTCCCGTTGTGCCAGAAGGTGACCTGCCCAGATTCCAAGGGGAGGGGGCGCGGAAGCCGAGTATTCAAGTCCCTCCCACACCTTGCCCGACGTGGCTCCTCATCTGACTGGTCCTGATCCGTATCCCTTATAATAACACTATAAGCAGGAGTATAGCACTTACCTGAGCTCTGTGAGTTATCCTAGCAAATTCCTAAACCCGATGGGGGTCATGAACCACCCCCTCCAGATTTGTGGCCGGTGGGTCAGAATTGCACGTGGCCTGGGGGTCCCTGAGCCTGTGGCTGGTGACGGACGTGGGGGCAGTCTTGCCCTGTGGACTCCGTGCTCACTCCAGGTGGTTAGAATTGCATCACGGTAGCTGCAGAGCCAAGAGAACAAACACCATATCTTATTTCATCTTTTTTCAACCAAAAAATATTTTCCGAGAGCTTATTTTGTGTCAGGCATGATGGTGGGCACACACATACCACCTCACCGTCGAATGTCATGTTCCCAAAGGAATTCGTGAAGCTTAGAATACCGCTAGTGTCAAAGGGGCGATGTTGTGAAAAACACACTGAGATCGGAATTACTATTTTTAGGAGGAGGCACAGATTTGGAGGGCCAGATTTCCATATAAATTCATTAAACCAAGGAAGTCTAAAAGCTTCGTGACGTTAAGGGCTGGGAAGTAATTTTCAGCCTTGCCTTAAGAGGTATCCCATTCGTGGGGGGCCTGGGTGGCTCGGTCGGTCGGCTCTTGATTTCCACTCAGGTCATGATCTCAGGGTCATGGGATCGAACCCCGCATCGAGCTCTGCACTGAGCATGGAATCTGCTTGAGATTTGCTCTCTCCCTCTCTCTCTCTCTCTCTGTCCCTCTCCCCCATTTGCTCACTGTCTCTCTCTGAAAAATAAATAAATAAAAATAAATAAATAAAGAGGTACCCATTCGTGAAGAACTTAGAGTTGTTTCCCAATGGAGAATGGGAGCCTCACTCTGTCCCTAAGGTCTCCTGCGATGTGTCGGTTGTGGTGAGTTTGCCGTAGGGGGATCTCACACTGTGAGCTCAGGGTAAGCTGTCAGCAGGGGCATGAGGACATGGCATGTGGAGAGCAGGAGGAAGGGCTTGGGGACGTCCTGAGTCCTCACGGGGATGGGCGGGGGGCAGGCAGAGACGCACTGGTGGATGAGAGTCTGAAGATCCACATGGGAGGTGTTCCTGGCCTGGAAGCCAAGGTCTCGCTTCGGAGGTGGACAGTCTCTCGGTCCCACAGGAGCATCTGGCTGGGCTTCATTTGTCAAAGGCCATCTCAGCAGATGGGGAAAATGAGTCACTATGGGCTCCCCCCTGCCCCATCGTGGGCAGTTGAACGAAATTTGAACAAAATTTGGAGATCCAGGCACGGTGGGCCGGGTGTGTATGAGAACTTCCTGGAGGCAAGAATTGCTGTGAATACATTAGATTTCCTTACAAAACGAGGGTCTCCCGATTCTCACGGTGGCACTCACCAGAGTCGAGGATGGAAAAGAGCTCCTTTCAGCAGCCTCCAGGATCAGTGAAGAGGATGTGTGCTGAGCACCAGGCAGGCCTGCAGAAGTCACGCGGGTGGGCCCAAGCCTTCGAGGCAGCCCAACAAGTCTCGTAGGGGGTGGGGTGGTCAGCAATCCCCTCAGAGGCAGCTGGGGCTGGAGGGAGGTATGAGGTCTCCAACAACTGAACAGGGTGGTAGGGTGGGTCAGAGTGGCATTTCTGGGTGGTCTGACCTCCTACGCCCTGGTATTTCACAGACGCACCACTCAGGGGTTTTTCAGAAATCTGGGAGCGGGGATGGCCCGATGCCTTCTTCAGGCCTGACAGCAAGAAACACCCAGGAGCTGGGGCGCCTGGGTGGCTCAGTCGGTTGAGTGTCTGACTTCGGCTCAGGTCACGATCTCATGGTTCGTGGGTCCGAGCCCCGCGTCAGGCTCTGTGCTGATGACTCACAGCCTGGAGCCTGCTTCGGATTCTGTGTCTCCCTCTCTTTCTGCCCCTCTCCTGTTTGCACTCTGGCTCTCTCTCTCAAAAAATAAACATTAAACAACAACAACAAAACACCCGGAGGCCAATAGTCCCCCCCCCCCCCCAAGGGAAATGGCTGGCTGGCTGTGCCTCCCTCTTCTGACACCAGATACAGAACCTGGAGGCTGGAGAAGAAATAGCTCCCTCAAGAGGTCTGATGCTTGGGAAATGTCAGACTCCCCAGGCTCTTCAACTCTCTGCGAGGAAACGCGAGGGGTCAGCCTGGTGGGGTCGGACAGCATCGCCAGAGGCCCCTGAGAGGAAGCGAAGATGTGTGTGTGCAAACATGAGTCCGTACAAGCATGTGTGTGCAGGCGTGAGTGTCCGTGTGTGAGGGTGAATGCGTGCCTGTGTACCAGTGTCTCGTGAGTGTGCATGGGTGCTGTATGTTTGAATGATGTGTGTGTTTGTGCATGACCATGTGGGTCTGTGGGCGTATGTGTATGAGGGTGAATGTGTGCCTGAGTGGGAGCTCGTATGTGTGTGGCTGTGCGTGTGTGGCAGAGATCCTGATTCACTAATCTCCCAGGACGGGCTCATGCTCAGGACAAAGGAGAACTAAAGGGGCGTGTATTGGAGGAGGGTCAAAGGATGCAGAGATATTTTATTTTTTTTACTAATTTTTTTTGAATGTTTATTTTTTGAGAGAGAGAGAGAGAGAGAGAGACAGACAGAGAATGAGCAGGGGAGGGGCAGAGAGAGAGGGAGACACAGAATCCGAGGCAGGCTCCAGGCTCTGAGCTGTCAGCACAGAGCCTGATGCGGGGCTCGAACTCACGAGCCGTGAGATCGTGACCTGAGCCTAAGTCAGACGGTCAACCGACTGAGCCACCCAGGTGCCCCTACTGCAGAGATATTTTAGCAGATTCCAAGGGTGGGCAATCCTGGGGAGAGAAACAGATGTCTAGGGAGAATTCTAAGGAAATTTCCACGTGATGTTTGGTGCAACCCCCCGGCTCCCCGTGATGAATTCAGTTTTAAAGACCTACATTAGTACACTCTGCACAGTGACTGGTCTATGTGGACAGCCTGACATATTTGGGTTACACAAGGTAATAAGGGCCCAGTGGCCATCTCTCAGGGACATCCTGCCGTTTAAATCCCAAAGGACACTTAGAGAACCTGAATGTGGCTTTGTTGAAAGATAAGGCCTTGAAGGCCCATCAGGAAAGGGTAAGCCTCCGAGGAGAAACCCAAAGGAAAGGAGAGGAATCAGCACTCTACCGAGGGAGCCAGGCAGAACACGGGAGCCATGCCAGGAACTGCAAAGACCCAGGATGTGAACAGCATTTGCATTAGAAAATCAAACTCACACCAGCTCCACCGTTAAATATTTCCTGGCTAATGTGACTAAAAGGCCAGAGGCAGGAAGGCGTCAGCGTGGGTTTGATTTAGTGCTTCTAAGGTGTCATGGAGAGTTTCCTCCCATCTCTCTGCTCTGCCTTCTGCAACAAAAGCTTTATTCTCAGT
This sequence comes from Puma concolor, assembly GCF_028749965.1. NCBI lineage: Eukaryota > Metazoa > Chordata > Mammalia > Carnivora > Felidae > Puma > Puma concolor. The sequence continues at coordinate 6,100,107 of NC_141682.1, forward strand.
CAGCTCCCCCTCATGGCTCCACATCATCTACCTCACTTCTTCACGTCCTGTCATCTGGACGGTGATGGGACTCTCTGTCCCGTATCTAAGCCTGAGATCCAACCTGACCAGACAGTAATGCCTGTGGCCAGGGAAATGGAGATGCCAATGGGCTTCTGTCCACTGAGACACCAACTGAGCCAGCCTGTGGTGGGTTGTGTCCCCCCTTGATTCACATGTTGACGGTCTAACCCCCAGGATCTAAGAATGTGACTGTGGAGATGGCGCCTTCAAAGGGGGTAATGAAGGTAAAAAGAGGTCACTGAATGGGTCCTGACCCAACAGGACTGGGGTCCCTATAAGAAGAGGCCATCAGGACACAGACACGCACAGAGGGATGACCACGTGAGGATACAGGGAGAAGACGGCCAAAGGAAGGGGCCTCAGAGGGAACCAGCCCTGCTGACCCCTTGATCTCAGACATCCAGCCTCTAGAACTGCAAGAAATACATGGCTGATGGTTAAGCCTCCCATCTGTGGTACTTCATCATGGCGGTCCCTGCAAACATTAGCACACCTCCTCTAGACCTGGGGTGGATTCATTTCCCCAGAGCACATGAACCACACCAGGCAAGGTGGGCAGCCAAATGGGAATCTGGGTTCTGTTAGGAAGAGGGACCCAGAGTAGATCCCACAAATGCACCCCCCGCCCCTTAACAGAGGAGTAAAAACACTGAAGAATTCCATCCTAAGAAACACTGGGTCTGGTCTGTTAAGCCCCAAGATTCTGAAACCCCCACCATTTGTTCTGGGCCCCCAGCACTCTGGGATGCTCACGTGGGTGTCTGGGGAGCAGGATTCAGGGAGTCTGTCGCTGTCCTCCAGGCGAGGCACTGAGTCGATCCTACCCTGCTCATTGCTCAGTCAGTCCTGGGAGGCTCTCTTGTTTTATTGCTCTTCATCTTTCCCTCACAGATCTCCAGTCCCTGCTCCCACGGCCCTCCTTCTGGTTGGTGCCTCGGATGTCCCGCGAATCTTTGAGAAGATTTGGCTTCGTGTACATGAGCATTTAAACGTGTGCACATGGTGGGCTCTCCATCTTGTGTCTTTGTTGTCTTTTTTTAACTCAGCACCAGATTTTAAGACCCAATGACGTTGTTTGTAGGTCTATACTTCTTCCGATGGCCGTGTTGTGTTCCAAGGCAAGTGTGTGCTGTGATTCCTCTTTTCTCCAGGGCGGGAGGACACGGAGAAGGACACTCCTCCCGCCCTGGAAGGAAGGACACTCCTTCCGTTCCCTTCAGGCTCCCCTCCACCCTCTCCTCCTGCTCTGTGCCCAGAGGGATGCCTCATACGACCCCAACAATGGGCTCCTTGCTCTCTGGCTTCTGATTGGGTGTGGCCAAAGAGAAGTCCCAAGAGGGGCTGAGGGGGGTGAGTGGAGAGGGACAGGGGGGCAGGGCATTTCTTTCTGGGGATCCTTCTGGCAGCAGACCCATAGCTGGCTGGATCCTGCTTGTCCACACAACACTTGGCCAAACCCAAATGGCCTTGGTATCGTCTCTGCTGCTCTGAACCTGGGGCTTCTGCATTATCTCTGGGGTTTCCCTGTACCCACACTTTTGTAAACAGTCCCTTTATAAATTAACCCTCCTCAAAGGATCCTGATTTGGGCATGCCATCTGTTTCCTGCTAGGACTCTGAGGGATCCATCCTGGGTTCCCTCCACAACATGCCATCTCCAACAGGGTTATGATGGGTGTCCTGGTGCGGGTGCCCTCCTGGGGTGTGTGGCCCCAACGTGAGAGGCAGCCCTCCGGAACAGAACCAGACACCTCACTTCATCAGTGCTGTTCGGCCCGCTGTGCTGGAGAACTCCCAGTGTTCCCTGTCTTCATCCACATTTAATATCCTATTTGGTATCCTATTTTCTGATCGCTGTCAATCTGGTGGATAAAATTGGTATCTGCATCTCTGTTTTTTTTCTTTTTTAAGTTTATTTATTTTGAGAGAGAGAGAGACAGAACAGGGGAAGGGCAAACAGAGAGGGAGAGAGAATGAATCCCAAGCAGGCTCTGTACTGACAGTGCAGAGCCCAAGATGGGGCTCAAACCCACAAACCAGGAGAGATCATGACCTGAGCCGAAACCAAGAGTCGGATGCTTAACAGACTGAGCCACCCAGAAGCCCCTGCATCTCTGTTTTCATTTACTTGTCGGCTACCTGGATTTTGCCTTTGCCTGTTCATGACTTTTGTTACATCTGAATGTTTTGGTCTTGTGTCTTGGTTCTATTGAAACATACTCTGGGGGTGGGGGAGAGGGTGGGGAGGGCAGGGGGATTATCCAAGCTATGAAATATGACTTCCTTGTGTATTTGATAAAATAAAACATTAAAACAAGATGGGAGGGGCCTATTCATAAAATAAGTAATTCACACAAAAAACTGTTACTTTTAGGGGCGCCTGGGTGGCTCAGTCGGTTAAGCATCTGACTCTTGGTTCCGGCTTAGGTCATGATTTTACAGTTCGGGAGTTCAAGCACCTGCGTTGGCTCTGTGCTGACAGCTCAGAGCCTGGAGCCTGCTTTGGATTCTGTGTCTCCCTTTCTCTCTGCCCCTCCTCTATTTGTGCTCTGTATCTCTCTCAAAAATAAATATTAAAAAAAAATTTTTTTTTACTTGTTGTTTTTAAATGGGGGGTGGGTGGGTGCAATGTTGGGTAGCACAGTCCTGGACATAAGCAAGCGAGGGCGGGTAGCCTCCAGGTTCTGGGCCCCACTGAATGGCTGCCTGGGACCTAATAACGCTACTCGCTGTGGAGCCTGGCCGGCTCTGGGGGAAGGACGACTGGGCAGGGAGTTACTTTACTTTCCAAGACTCTGAGCAGAAAGGCTGCCTGTCAGAGGAGTCAGCCCTGGCTTCGTGCCTTGCAGTGTAGTCCTGGGAGGCGACCGGTGGGCATCTCTGTGGCTGAGGGCTAAGCAGTGCGGGCAGTTCTGGACACTTCTCTGTATTAGCACCACAAAGGGGCAGCTTGAAACAACAGGGATTTATTCTCCCAGGGCTCCAGAGGCCAGAAGTCCAACATCAAGCCATCAGCAGGGTCACATCCCCTACGAAGTCTCCAGGGGGAGAATCTCTTCTTGCCTCTCCAGCTTCCAGAGGTTCCTGGCAGCTCCTGGCTGTCCCCCAGGCTTATAGACCTCACTCTAGTCTCCGCCCGTCCTGTCCTGTGGCTCTCTAGGTCCCCTTCTGTCTCTTAGAGGAGATTCTCACTGGATTAGAGCCACTGTAATTCAGTATGGCCTCAGCTCCAGCCTCAATCATTCTTCTGCAAAGACCTGATTTCCAGATAAGGTTGTGCTCTGGAGGTCATGGATTTGGGGGACACCATTCAACTTCTTCTGCCCTCTAAATGTGCATCAACTGGCAGACAGACCAAGGGCCCAGAAGAGGCCACTGCCAGTGTTATCACAGCAGAGCTGGGGAGGACAGGGAGGCTAGCCCAACGGGAAGGGGAAATATTTATAAATTCCTGACCCCTGTCCCCAAGCAGAGCAGGCCCAGAGCCACTGCCCCCTTTACTGTGATGATATGTCACGCTCCTGGAGAGCCCTTGCTTTCCCATTGTCTGAAGTTCCTCGGGAAGAGGCCTCACCATTTATGTAAGGCCTAAAGAGACTATTTGAGCAGGGCCTAAATGGGTCCAACAGGGAGGGGATGACAGAATGTTCTCTTTAGCCTTCCTGGCCACAGCAGGGTTCTGAGCAGAGAGCAGGATGTTCATTCTGGGCTGGAGCAGAGGGCTGGATGAGGTCCACACCACCCTAGCGACGCCTCATACCTGCCACATCACCCCAAGCAGAGAAAATGTGTCCCACAGTTAAGCCAGGTGAGGGCGCTGGATTTCAAAGGGCAAAAGGCTTCTGTCTCCAGGCAACTTGTAATTCTTTTGTTCAAAGAATAAAAGCAAAGCTGGACTTCACACTATAGTACAAAGCTGTAATCATCAAGACAGTATGGTACTGGCACAAGAACAGACACTCAGATCAATGGAACAGAATAGAGAACCAGAAATGGACCCACAAACATATGGCCAACTAATCTTTGACAGAGCAGGAAAGAATATCCAATGGAATAAAGACAGTCTCTTCAGCAAGTGGTGCTGGGAAAACTGGACAGTGACATGCAGAAGAATGAACCTGGACCACTTTCTTACACCAGACACAAAAATAAACTCAAAATGGATGAAAGACCTCAATGTAAGAAGGAAGCTATCAAAATCCTTGAGGAGAAAGCAGGCAAAAACCTCTTTGATCTTGCCCGCAGCAATTTCTTACTCAATAGGTGTCCAGAGGCAAGGGAAACAAAAGCAAAAATGAACTATTGGGACTTCATCAAAATAAAAAGTTTCTGCACAATGAAGGAAACAATCAGTGAAACTAAAAGGCAATCAACGGAATGGGAGAAGACATTTGCAAATGACATATCAGATAAAGGGTTAGTATCCAAAATCTATAAAGAACTTCTCAAACTCAACACCCAAAAAACAAAGAATCCAATGAAGAAATGGGCAAAAGACATGAATAGACAATTCTCCAAAGAAGACATCCAGATGGCCAACCGACACATGAAAAAATGTTCCACATCACTCATCATCAGGGAAATACAAATCAAGACCACAATGAGATACCACCTCACACCTGTCAGAATAGCTAACATGAACAACTCAGGCAACAACAGATGTTGGTGAGGATGCGGAGAGAGAGAATCTCTTTTGCATTGCTGGTGGGAATGCAAACTGGTGCAGCCGCTCTGGAAAACAATATGGAAGTTCCTCAAAAAACTAAAAATAGAACTACCCTACGACCCAGCGATTGCACTACTAGGCATTTATCCACAGGATACAGGTGTGCTGTTTCGAAGGGACACATGCACCCCCGTGTTTATAGCAGCACTATCGACAATAGCCAAAGTATGGAAAGGGCCCAAATGTCCATCGATGGATGAATGCATAAAGAAGATGTGGTCTATATACACAATGGAGTATTACTTGGCAATCAAAAAGAATGAAATCTTGCCATTTGCAACTACGTGGATGGAACTGGAGGGTATTATGCTAAGTGAAATTAGTCAATCAGAGAAAGACAAAAATCATATGACTTCACTCATATGAGGACTTTAAGAGACAAAACAGATGAACTTAAGGGAAGGGAAATAAAAATAATATAAAAACAGGGAGAGGGACAAAACAGAAGAGACTCATAAATATGGAGAACAAACTGAGAGTTACTGGAGGGGTTGTGGGAGGGGGGATGGGCTAAATAGGGAAGGGGCATTAAGGAATCTACTCCTGAGATCATTGTTGCACTATATGCTAACTAACTTGGATGTGAATTAAAAAAATAAATTAAATAAAGCGTAGCTTAACAGAATAAAAGCAGAGCTTAACACCGGAGAGGGGAGTTAGGCACCAAAGAAACCAAAACAGGTTTCCTCTTCTTTGCCTTTCCTCCCCAGAGAGTCTGGTGAGCACCGTGAACACGTACTGGGGCCAGAGCAGAGGGCCGGGTCCTGTTGCCCACATCCATGGGCCGGTAGAGGGGGGAGGCCATCTCCCCAAGCAGAGAAGCAGGAGGCACGGTCCCGTCTTCCCTAGTCCAAGGCCTCTGCCGGTCTTTGGTTTCTTAGTGATTGGAGCCCTTGACGATCACAGCGTCACTGGCCTGTCATGACCAGGGATGGAGGAGGGAGGACCAGGCGGATGCTGCCCTCAGTGTCTCCTGGGAAGGCAGCAGTGAGAGCAGAATTTCCTACTTTGTGGGCCAAGCTGGGAGCGGAGGAAGGCACTCAGTGGGGACTGGGGGTGGACTCCCCTTGGAGACTACCAAGGTTCAGGGTCTGTCAGGATGCGGCTGGGCCTGGGGCCTTTGGCACCACAAGGACTCAGCCCCGACAGCAGGAAAGGTGACTCCTTTCCTGGCTCTGCCTCCACTAAGCACTGCAGAGGCCTCCTGGGGACCAGTGTGTCCCCAGGGGCAGCCATGTCTTCCCCGACCTTAGTCTGGGCTGCTGCCCCAGCTGGCCTGGCTTCCACCTGTCTGGGGTCTGGTTCTCCAGCCTGCCGGCGAGTCTGTGAGTTCCCCACTACCTTTTCCATCCATTCCCTTCTCTCATCAAATTAACCAGAGTTCATTTCTGTTGCTTGCAATTCAGAGGCTGGCTGACCCGGGAGGGAATGCAGCATGGTCAAAGTCAGATGTGGAAAGGGGTCCAGGGTGCAGGGCAGGGCGCCCCTCGGGAGAGGGCAGCCAGGGTTGGGCTGAGGCAGGAGCCCAGGGCCCAGACCAATGTGGTGGGTGCCTCCGGTGAGGGAGGACAGCGACGGCCCAGCGCAGGGAGGGTGGCCGGCTCTCCCCAGGTCTGCCAGACACGGCTCAGGGAACGCAAGCCTGACATCAGCCCCCCACTCGCGATCCGATTCCAGGCGTGCTGGGGCTCCTGGTCCTCCCTTCCCTGACTACTCAACTGGCTGTGTGACTTTGGACATCATCTCCCCTCTTTGTGCCTCATTCCTCTTGCGTCTCAGTGGGGTGGTTCTGGTTTTGGGGTTCCTAGGAGGCAATCTTCTTACCTTCGCTCTCTGTGACTGAGTTGGTCCAGCGGCGAGAAGCCTCTACACGTGTTCTGCCCATGACCTGGAGGCAAGCTGGAGGCAGTGGATAAGAAGCCTCAGGGGGCACCTGGGCGGCTCAGTTGGTTAAGCTCCTGACTTCGGCTCACGGTTCGTGGGTTCAAGCCCCGCGTCGGGCTCTGTCCTGACGGCTCGGAGCCTGGAGCCTCCTTCAGATTCTGTGTCTCCCTCTCTCTCTGCCCCTCCCCGCCTGTGCTCTGTCTCTCTCCCTCTCAAAAATAAATAAACAGTCGTTGCCATCAAGCCCCTCTGTAGTGGTAGAGTGTCGGCATGCCCGGCTGGTGGTCAACGTCAGCAAAAACCTTTTTGGTACTGGGAGGCTTGTGAGGCCTGCAGACCTCACCCTGGGTCCGGAGAACTGTGAGCCCCTGATCTCTGGGGACTCAGATGATATGGTCAGGTTTGAAGTCGAGCTGCACAAGTGTGGCAACAGCGTGCAGGTGACCGAAGATGCCCTGGTGTATAGCACCTTCCTGCTCCACAACCCCCGCCCCGTGGGAAACCTGTCCATCCTGAGGACCAACCGCGCGGAAGTTCCCATCGAGTGCCGCTACCCCAGGCACAGCAACGTGAGCAGCGAGGCCATCCTGCCCACCTGGGTGCCCTTCAGGACCACAGTGCTCTCAGAGGAGAAGCTGGCTTTCTTTCTGCACCTGATGGAGGAGGACTGGGGCTCCGAGAAGCAGTCCCCCACTTTCCAGTTGGGAGACCTAGCCCACCTCCAGGCCGAAGTCCACACCGGCCGCCACATACCACTGCGACTGTTTGTGGATTACTGTGTGGCCACGCTGACACCAGACCAGAACGCTTCCCCTCATCACACCATCGTGGACTTCCACGGCTGTCTCGTGGATGGTCTCTCTGATGCCTCTTCTGCCTTCAAAGCCCCCAGACCCAGGCCAGAGACTCTCCAGTTCACAGTAGACACGTTCCACTTTGCTAATGACCCCAGAAACATGATCTATATCACCTGCCATCTGAAAGTCACTCCAGCTAGCCGAGTCCCAGACCAGCTAAACAAAGCCTGTTCCTTCATCAAGTCTTCTAACAGGTGGTTCCCAGTAGAAGGCCCTGCTGACATCTGTAACTGTTGTAACAAAGGTAGCTGTGGCCTTCCGGGCCGCTCTTGGAGGCTGTCCCACCTAGACAGACCGCGGCACAAGATGGCTTCCCGAAATCGCAGGCATGTGACCGAAGAAGCGGATATCACTGTGGGGCCTCTGATCTTCCTGGGAAAGGCTGCCGATCATGGTGTGGAGGGGTCGACCTCGCCTCACACATCTGTGATGGTGGGCATAGGCCTGGCCACGGTGTTGTCCCTGACTCTGGCTACCATTGTCCTGGGTCTTGCCAGGAGGCATCACACTGCTTCCCGCCCTATGATCTGCCCTGTGTCTGCTTCCCAATAAAAGAAAAAAATGAAAAATAAATAAATAAATAAATAAACAGTAAAAAACCTAAAAATTAAAAAAAAAAAAAGAAGTGTCAGAATTCAGGTGGGACCCAGCCCAGCTGGGGAGTGGAGCAGGCTTTCCTCTCTGTCTCCGGGGTGTGCAGAAGGGCTGTCCTTAGGGGGACAGTGTGGCTGGCCCTGGAGTTGGGAGGGAGATGAGCTCAGGATTGCAGATCTCGAATAAGGGGGTAGATCTGAGGAAAAGCAGGAGGATTTGAGGGTCATTGAGACGACTTCCCAGGGGGTCCCCAAGGTATAACAGGGCTGGATGGGGGCCCAACCCAGGCCCCAGGAACGCCCCCTGCCAGCAGGTATAAATAATGAACCTCCGCAGCTACTTACAGAACAGTACGTGGAGAATGCTTGTGGATTCTCTTTGATTTCTCCTTATCACCTGTGGAGGGTCTGCCTCGTGTGCCCACCTGCTGGGGAAGCGGAGGCTCCACGCTGGGGGTTTGGGGCTTGGCTGAGCAGATTGCCCCAGAGGCAGCCAAACCTCCAGGCTTCTGCTTGGTCCCCGTGTGTGCCCAGCCAGTCGGGGACCGCTGGGGGTTGCTGCTGGAGAGCCCCTTGCCCGCTGGCCACACGCGCGTTAACGTGTATTACAGACCATCCCGGTCAGGAAAAGAGAAACCACTCTCGGTATTGAAACAAAGTGAATTTGTTGGTAACCCGGGGCGTTGATGAGCAGAGAAGCCAAAAGGGTAACTCAGAGATTAGCAACCCGGAAGCTGCAACCCATCCCCGGGATTGGTAAAACCGACGGAGGATGTGGTTTTACCGAAGCCCAGGATCTGGGGCCGTTTGGCGGCAGGTGGAGCCATGGCAGTGGCTGGTTGCCAGGGGCAGGGATCATGGAGGGAAGGATTGTGCGGAGGGTGCTAGAGCCATGGAGGAGGAGGAGCCCTGCTGGAGGGCAGGGGGCAGATCTTGGCTTCCTCCTCTATCCCACCCACCTTACCTTTTTAAACAAAATACGATAAGGGGCACCTGGGTGGCTCAGTCTGTTAAGCATCCGACTCTTGGTTTCGACTTGGGTCATGATTTCACGGTTCGTGAGTTCAAGCCCACATCGGGCTCTGAGCTGATGGTGTGGAGCCTGCTTGGGATTCTCTCTCTCTGTCCTGCCCTTGCTATCTCTCACTCTCTCTCTCTCTCTCTCTCTCAAAATAAATAAACTTTAAGTTTTAAAAAAGTTTTTAATGTTTATTTATTTTTGAGAGAGAGAGAGAAACAGAACATGAGTGGGGGGAGGGGCAGAGAGAGAGGGAGAATCTGAAGCAGGCCCCAGGCTCTGAGCTGTCAGCTCAGAGCCCGATGTAAGGTTCGAACCCACCAACTGTGAGATCATGACCTGAGCCGAAGCTGGACGCTCAACCGACTGAGCCACCCAGGCGCCACTAAATAGATAAACTTAAAAAATATTTAAAAAATTATAAAAACGTTGAAAAAAAAAAAAAAAAAAAAAAAAGGGGCGCCTGGGTGGCGCAGTCGGTTAAGCGTCCGACTTCAGCCAGGTCACGATCTCACGGTCCGTGAGTTCGAGCCCCGCGTCAGGCTCTGGGCTGACGGCTCGGAGCCTGGAGCCTGTTTCCGATGCTGTGTCTCCCTCTCTCTCTGCCCCTCCCCCGTTCATGCTCTGTCTCTGTCTGTCCCATAAATAAATAAAAACGTTGAAAAAAAAAAATATTTAAAAAATAAAAAAATTATAATGAAATGCACATAACAAAATTTACCATCTGAACCACGTTTAAGGGTACGGATTAGTGGTGTCAAATGCATTCACACCACCATCCATCTCTGGAACTTTGTCATCTTCCCAACTGAAACTGTCCCCTCTGGCTCTCCTGTCCCCCCAAACTCCTCCACCCACCCTTGGCTCCCACCTTCTACTTTCTGTCTCTATAGATTTGACTACTTTAGATAACATATAAATGTGATCATACAGTGTCTCCTTGGGACTAGCTTATCACTTACCATAACATCCTCAAGGTTCATCTGTGTTGTAACAGGTGCCAGAATGTCCCTCCTATTTTTAAGAGAGACGGTGAGTGTGTAAGTGGGGGTGGTGCAGAGAGAGAAGGAGACACAGAATCTGAAGCAGACTTCAGGCTCTGGGTTGTCAGCACAGAGCCTGACGCAGGTCTTGAACCCACAGACTGTGAGATCATGACCTGAGCCCAAGTTGGATGCCTAACTGACTGAGCCACCCAGGCACCCCCAGAATTTCCTTCCTTTAATGGCTGAATAATATCCCACTGTATAGATATACCACGTTTTGTTTATCCATTCCCCTGTTGATGGACCCTTGGGTTGCTTCCACATTCTGGCTCCTGTGAATAATACTTCTATGAACATGGGTGGACAAATAGCTCTTTGAAAGCTTGCTGTATTTTTTTTATACATATATACCCAGAACTGGCATCACTCAATCATCTATGGTAATCCCGGTTTTTATTTTTTGAGGAGCCGCCATATTGTTTTTATCATGGCTGCACTAACTCACATTCCTGCCTTCAGTGCACAGGGTTCTACTTTCCCCATGTCTTTGCCAACACTTGTTCTTGTCTGTTGTCGCTGTTGCTTTGAATAGTAGCCATCCTAATGGGTGTGAGGTGGTATCTCATTATGATTTTGACTTTTATTTCCCTAAAGATTAATGATGTTGAGCATCATTGTATCACCTTTCAGTCTTGCACTAAACCATTGACTAAACCTCCCATTGACTCCTGTTGACTAAACCTACCTAGAAACCAGAGGGCAAGGGAGCCTGGGAAATGTAGTTTTCTGCCATAGAGAGTATACAGGGAAAGGCTTAGGATGGGTGGCTGGTGTGTGTGATTGTAAAAACAGCACATATCAGTGGCATAAAGGACTTCAGAATCTCCTGTGCCTGTCAGTGTCCTGAGGAGGAAACTGAACTCCAGCAAAGATAAGGGGCCTGCCAAGACTTCACAGAGAGGAAGTGACAGAGCTGGGGTTTGAACCTAGCATGTTTGACTCCTAAACCAGTGCTCTTCCCACTCTGTGATTTCTGTTGCCCATGCGGTGCTGGCAAGAATGGGGATCATGCATGTTCACACCTCAGTGGTTTTGCTTATGCTGGTCCCACTGCTTGGAACGTTGTTTGTTCCCTCCTTTCCCACCTGGAAAACTCAAGCTTACTCTCAGCAGCTCAGCTCAAATGCCAAGTGCTGTAACCTGAGCCCTGGGGAGAACGAACCTGAAAGGAGGAATAATTGCTTCAGTCTGTGTAAATAGCAGACCAGCCACAGGGTCCCGTCTTCATTCCATGTTGGGTCCTCAGTGTTTTTCTCTTCCCTGCACACTGTCCCTGTACTTCTGATGACTCTGAGTTTCCTCTAGGAATCTCTTCCTTCATTTTGTGTAGATTCGGGAATGCTGACACCTCTCTTCCCCAAACTCATCATTCAATTCATCTTCCTGGTCACAGGGACTCTCATTGAACCCTTGGACAAGAGGCCTTCTTTCCTTCCTTCCTACTTCCTTCCCTCCACTGGGGTGGCAAAGCTGTAAAGTTATGACATGGGACAGGCCTGCTTGAGAATGAAGCCAACAGAGGGGAAGGCAGGGTCATGGGCTGCAGCATTAGAGGGTCTTGACAACATTGTTTCTATGCCTGGATACAGGTGTGCCTGAAGGCAACCTCACCTATGGGTACTAATAAGTTCCCTCTTTTTGTGAGGCCAATTTGTGTTGAGATTTAAATCACTTACCGCTGGAAGCCATGATGGATATAGGTGTGTTGGGCCAATGCCCTGGTTTTCACACACATTCTTGATTTAGTGTTCCTTGGCCGGCAGCTCTGTGGGTCTTGTCCCCAGGACAAGTGGTCCCTTTGAATGCCCTATAGCACAGAGACAAGCAGATCAGAAGTTGGTGGGGTACCGTCTGGGGAGTTTTACATCAGGAGGGCATGCTTTTCCTATCCCCAGGTTTGGTGACTCCCCCGAGGACTGTAGGGAGGTGGTGGGTGGTGGGTGGTGGGGCTGGGGCTGAACCAGGATGTCGGGCCCTTTGGCCACTTCGCCCAAAGCGAGGCCTTTGGTGAGGGCTATAGGGAGGTTTCCTTGTTAGGCAGGATGACAAAGATATCCGTGTTTCTGAAATGGCCACAGAGCCAAAAGAGCTGAACTTTTGAGGGGGTGGAGTGCTGGGCTCTTTGGTCTCAGTGGTCCTGCACTTGCTGAGACAGGCCTCTCTCTTCCCCAAGCGCCCAGGAGGGCCACTACTGGGCACGTGGTGCTTTGTGCTTCAAGGACAAAGCCGGAATGAAACTCTAGCAGCCCAGTGCCTCGTCAGCTTTGTGCCATTCCCCATCCTCCCTGGGCACTTTGCACATTCAAAAGCTATTTTAGAAGTAGCAGCACATCTGATTCTCTTTAATGCACTTCCAGGCAGCACAGATGTGCATCAATGAGAGAATGTTCCCTGAACCAAAGTGCTTCTGTGGGCCTCATGATCCTCTCCCTTGGCACTCACTCCCAGGCCAAGAGCCTCCTATGAATCATGCATTAGCTTCTGTGATTGCTGTTCGGTGGTGGCAACTCTTGCAAAGGGTGGGGGAGCCATTTTACACTGTGGAAGGCAAGGGGTCTGAGGCCCCAGCTGGGAGTGGGGGCAGAGAGCGGAAGGAAGCAGACTCTGTAAGGGGGAGGTGGATGTCTGCTCTTGGAGGTGAAGCTTGCAGCGTCCAGGGCCCTACCACCAGTTCACATGGTGATGGGGCCCTGGCTACTGCTCCTCCCCCTCACGTCTGTATGTGACAGACTTTATCCTGAATGAAGGGAGGATCTGGCACCCGAAGAACTCCCATATGGAGCCCAGCTTATGCGGGGGTGGGGTGGGGAGGGAACCTGCAGACACACAATGGAGTGCAGGGTGGGGAGAACTCTCCACAGGTGAGGAGATGACAAACAACTCCTCAGGAGATGACTAATGAGAGAAGCAGAGCCATACAGCAACTCCCAGATCAAAATAATTATACAAAGCTCGTTAAAACACACAAAGACATAAATTAAGCACTGCAGTCGCCTGTCCCTAAAAATGTGTCAGTCAGACAGACAGATGACTGAGGGAAGATGTCTGATGTTTCTGTCGTTTGCAAAAAATACATTATTTTGAATTTGAGGGGGAGGCACAAAAATTCGTGATTTAACGTTTAAAGCAATTTTCAAAGTTTTATTTTTTTCTTTTAAGCTTAAAAATGTCCCTGGAAAAGAACACGAAGACGTGTGCTATTAAGAGATGAAAGTCTCTCCCTTTAATGAAATGAAGCAAAAACATGGCTACAAACAGCCAAGTAGGTATCTCCAACATGGTGGTCTCCTTGGAGAGGGCCCAGTGGTTAGTGAGTATTCTTCACTGTGGGGGCAGAGCTCACATCCAGTGTTCCTTTACACACTGAAGGCTCTACGCTGAAAACTTCTAGGTTCTTTCTCTGGCTCATCATTTCAACCCGCTTCCTGGGCAGTGTCTCTGTGACTCCGGAAGGAAAGGAGCCTCTCGTCTTCGAGGGGGTACTCCCTCACTCCCAGCACCATCCTGGAATGAGGACTCAAGGCAAACTAGCAGGAGTGGGTCCAGAGTTTGAGAGAGCAGAGCTCTGATTATTTGAGGGATTCCCTTTGAGAAAAAGAATACATAAGTGCAATATGCACTTAGGTATGGAAGTGAATATTTATTTAGAATAAGAAAGGAAATCAGCACAGAGTACTGGATCCCTGGGAATTCAGGTCACTTTCTTCTGCTATCTCTTTAGGCAAATTACTAGCCACATTTGCTGATTTCCTGGCTTTTCTCTCCACTTAGAATGTTCTAGGACTCCCAGGATCTTCCAGCTCTCACAGGGGCCCAAGCAAACAAGAGGTCCTGATGCTGGGGCTTCCTGCCTGAAAATCTGTCCCTGGCAATGGGGCTGCCCAGAGAAGTTACATCTCTGCTCTGGCTGGGATTTGCCTCTGGCAGCATCCGGGGTCTGTGAATAAGGCTGGAGGCTTTGGAAACATCCAGAACTCTGGGATCTGGGGACACATGCCTGGAGGTAGCCTGGCATCGTTTTACAATTTCAGTCGATGGAAATCTGGCCAATTGAATCCTACTCTGTTTGGAAATAGATCAGGTAGAAAGAAGGGGAGTGGCAGGCCAGGGCCTGGGGACAGTTGTGGGCAGGGCCATCCAGCTGGGGTCAGGCAGGAAGCATCTTGGTGGAGGCATCGAGGCCGGCTCGCGATGGCCAATCCGTGCCATGGGAGAGGGAACCTCAGGCTGTGCAGGCCCAGGGCCCCCGCTCAGGTTTACTCACTCTCCTTGTTCTGATTCCAGGCTAATCGGGCACATTTTAGGGCATCGGTCATTCTCCGGGAGGCCTGCCTGTTGGACAAGAAAGGGTAGTTAGTCTGCCAGAAAGCCTGTCCACCCAAAGTGGCCCCCAGTGGTCACCTGGCTCTCCTTGGAGGTCTTCTGAGGGAGAGAGGCTACTGGCCTGTCAACCTGCACACCCAATGGCTGTTGTCTCACAGGGCCAACCACTAAATTGGCATTGAGGTTTTTATTTATCAGATTCTTTGAACTTGGTTGGTGCCAGTTCACCCCCAAGACAGATGGATCCATTTCACTGTGCCCAGAAAATCAACGTCTGGTGTGGTGCCAGCTCGATAAATTCACTCAAATGAATGAAAATTAGATTTCTGAGCGGGCTGGGAAGGCTGAACCCAGATACTGGCAGATTCCCAGGAAAAATGGTTGCCTTGTGAGGGCCAATTGGGGGAGCAGTAGGCCTGTCCTGGGTCCTTTCAGGCGTCAGAGATAGGGTCTTTAAAGAGGTACACACAGGGGTGCCTGGGTGGCTCAGGTCATGGTCTCACAGTTTGTGAGTTTGAACCCCGTGTTGGGCTCTGTGCTGTGAGTGTGGAGCCTGCTTCGGATCCTCTGTACCCACCTCTCTCTGTCCCTCCCTCTCTCTCCCTCCCCCCTCTCTCAAAAATGGATAAACATTAAAAAAAAAAAAAAAAGAGGTATATGGAATGAGGCAGACAACCAGCTGGGAATGTTGCCTTGGGGGACGTGGAGCTGAGGGTTCTATTAAAGGCCAGCAGAGCTCTCCGCCCAGTGTGCTCCCGGGCCTGTCTTCCTTCCAGACCCTTCTGTGTCCCCCCACTGGCACCATGCTGGCCTGGGAAGGCCCCCTTTGCCCCAGCCGTGCCTCTCCTCACACCATCTCCGGAGTCAACCACTGACACATGTTTAAAGAACACACACAGGCTTTCAGACTCTCTACTGTTGGGAAGTCAACCACCCCCGGCCTTGTGGGAAGAAGCCACCAGGGCCACAGCTGATTACAATTCCATTCACACTTTGTGAGTCAAGATCACGCAGATGTCAACACTGTTTGTTCCAAAGAGCCCATGACTGGAGCGCCAGCCCAGTGCAGCACCTCCACAGGAAGCCACCGCTACAGATCCATGCAAGCTTCAAATGACACACACTCGCCCTCGGCTAAAACTCCCCAAGTGCATTCTAGGAGATTGTAGAGTTGTGGGAAGCAAGTGACACAGCAGGGAAATGGAGATGTGAAAGGGGCGTTTAATTGTGTCTCATGCCATATGGGCTCAAACAACGTACACTGGAATTGAAAGATCAATGAAGATGAGGCCATTAGGGCAGCCCTCCCCCACATACCTGGTGTCCCTATGAGAAAAGGAGATTAAGGGGCGCCTGGGTGGCTCCGTCAGTTAAGTGTCCAACTCTTGGTTTCCGCTCAGGTTCATGAGATCCAGCCGTGTGTCAGGCTCCATGCTGACAGCATGGAGCCTGCTTGGGATTCTCTCTCTCCCTCTCTCTCTGCTGCTTCCCCTGCTTTCTTTCTCTCTCAAAAAAAGATTAACATTAAAAAAAAAATTTTAAGAAGAGGAGATTAAGACACAGACACACACACAGGGACAACCATGTGAGGAGATGTCCATGGAGACAAGCCAAAGAGGGGGGCCCCAGGACCCACCAACCCAGCAGACACCCTGATCTTGGATTTCTAGCTGCCAGACTGTGAAAGAATACATGCCTGCAGTTTCTGCCGCCCGGCGTGTGGTGCTCCCTTATGGCGGCCCTGCACGGCCTGATACATGTCTCACCCTGTGCTGGCCCCTGGGAGTCCTGTTGACCAGGATGCCGCACACTCCCGGAGCGGCCCTCTTCCTGCCATTCCCTTGCCTTTGAACTCCATCCCTTGCTTAGGTGTCCGTGGCAGCTTCCTCGTCTCTGCAGCCAGAGTGGGTTTCCTCAAGCCCACACTGACCACCTGCTGTGCTGGCTAGAAGGCCTGCATGCCTCCCCATGGACGCGAGACAAACCCTAACCTCCTGAACGTGGCTCCCTGATCCCCCTTGTCCTGAGCCTCATGTGCACCACTCCTGCTCCCTGCTTGGCTACAAACTTTCCGCAGTCCTCCACACCGTGCCCTTTCATTCAGACCTCTGTGACTTGGTCGCTGGAATTGCTGTACCAAAGCAGTTAAACGACACGGGTTTATCATCTCAGGGCTTTTGGGGGCCAGGAGTCCAAGATCTACGTGTGGGCAGGTTGGTTCATTCTGAGGCTGTGAGAGCGAATCTGTCCCAGACCTCTTTCCTTGGCTTGTAGGTAGCTGTCTTCCCTGTGTCCCTCGACGTGGCCCCTCCTACATGAGCATCACTGCGACCACATTTTCCCAAAATTAGGACACAGGACACATAGAATTAGGACCCCTACTAGATGACCTCATCTTAACTAATTACATCGGCAACGAACCTATTTCCAAATACGGTCACATTGTGAGGTGTTGGGGTGTGGGACTTCAACATATGACATTTTGGGGTCACAATTTAACCCACCGCACTTGGATATGCTATTCCCCCCATCTGACATGTTCTTCCCCTTGATTCTTTCTCTGGATGAGCCACAATCATCCCGGAGGGTAATCGCTGCCAGGCATCCCCCAACTGCCCTGGGGCGGCCCCAGCTGTCCTGCCAGCTTGCCGCCTGGCCCCAACCTTGCCACATCTTCCCTCTACTCCCCGCGCAAGCCCCGCCCCCTTCCTGTGGGCCCCGGCCCCGCCCTGTGCACCCCGCCCCCATCCCGCTTGCCGGGTCCTTTCCGGAGTGCCTCGCCCCATCCTTGCGCCCCGCCCTATCCGAGACCTGCCCCACCTCCCCTATTCCACCTGGCTGTCAGCTCCCGTGTAGGAGTCTGGGGTCCCTGTACCTTCACCGCCCCCCCAAGCACTTCAGGTCCCCTTCTGCCTTGTCCTTGAATGCGGGTCGTCATCTTTCTTCTCCCTCTGCACTTGCTTATTTCCAGAATTAATGAGACTACATTTACTTTTCATAACTTTTGGGGGATTCGGGCCATCCCTTTAGGAGGCAGGAGATGCTGGGGGGGGGGGGGGGGGGGCGGGGAGGCCGGTGATTCCTGAGTCGGTGGATGATTTCTTCAGCTCTGGGCTAAGCCGGCTCCCGGGAGCAGCGCTTCTGCAGGGACACAGTGGCAAACATTGGCTGTTTATATGCATGCCGCCAGGCCTGGGGCTCCCTGCCGCAAAGCAGGAATGATAATGACAATAACAGCGCACCTCTGGGTAATTTACAAAGCGTGTTCACCGCCACCATCTGATTTGATCCTTATTAAAAAACAAAAAGCAAAAAAACCCAATGCTGGCATATTTTCTATCCCCATATTAAAGACTGAGAAATTGAGGCCCAGGAAGGCAAGCTGAACCAGGTCTGCCTCGTTGGAACAAGGAGCTGAGACAGGAAAGGGGGAGGCGACAAGGGGTTAACACGCTGGACTGGAACCTCAGAAAGTAGGGGGGACATAGAGGGAGGGGTGGCTGGACCAGCACAGCCAACTGGTCCTTAGCCATCTAGCCCAAGCTCAGCACCTTGGCTGCACCCCAGACCCCAGGTAGACCCCAGACCACTGGCTGAACTGACCATGACCTTCTACACGTCGGGCCCCAGGTTTCCTTTCCTTGAAAAGCCACATTCAATGCCCTATCAGAGGCATCAGCTGACCAGGCCCAGAGAGCGGTTGTCTCAAGGAAACCGTAAACTACATGAAGGATGCCTTTCTCATATTTGGTTGACATGCTTTATGTATGATCACTCTTATGACAACAGAAGGTATATAAAAAGGCTCAGTTACAGTTTCTTGGAAATAATAAAATAACTTGGAGGGACTCGTATGCCAAGGAGTCTGAAGATGAATGCCTGGCTATAAAAGAAGACTCGTGTCGTATTTCATAAAGCTGTGGTTCAGCTGCCTGGCAGGTGAGGAACGAAAAGTGGGATTGTCTTGAGAACGTTTTACGATGCATCCAGAAGGGTCCAGTTCATTGTGTGATCAACAATCAGACTTGAACGAAGGGAATGAACATTGCTATTCCCCCCTTTCAAATATCCTTTTGGGAGACAGCAATTTCAGGACTGAGTATAAAATCTAATAATTATCAGCTACCACTGTAGAGGGAGGAAATCCATGTTCAATCTCTATAGTATGTGTTACTGGAGAAGAGGAGGTCATTAGCTCTGTATTACAAATGGAGGAACTATTTGTTTGTGACAGGCACAAATGGAGTCACAATAAACAAGAGACAGATTGGGATTGAACCTAAGGACTGGCCAGCTTCCAAGTCTGTGCCCTAGGGGAACATCATTATACAGTCATTTAAAACCTGACCTGTTCTCTCCAAATTGTACTTTAAAAACATGTAATCAGAAAGCCCCTTTAAGAAAATCTGGAAATAAAAGCTGTTAGAAGAATAAAATCGGGGCGCCTGGGTGGCTTAGTCGGTTAAGCATCCGACTCTTGATATTCGCTCAGGTCATGATTCCATGGTTGTGAGATCAAGCCCCCCGTTGGGCTCTGAGCTGACAGTGCGGGGATTGTCTCTCTCTCCCTCTCTCTCTGCCCCTCCCCTGCTGGCGCAACACTCCCTCTCTCTCTCTCTCTAAATAAACTTAAAAAAAAATAAAACCAAATTTTAAAAAGCCACTCATTAGAACATACTAGGATATAGTCCTTAAAATGATTAGCTCACGTTAGTTTTCTCTGCACTTGCTAATTAAAAAAAATTTTTTTTAGCATTTGACAAGAGAGATCTGAAATTATTCATTTAATTTATTATGGTAAATCTCAGTGTTTAATATATTTTCAACACCTTTCTAAAGTGAGATCTCACTTTGGTGTCTTCACCTCTCCTTTTTATTTTCTGTCTAAAATTAGAAGCTGGGTTAAAAGAGGTAGAAATGCAGAGCCAGATGTGGTCATGGGGGTCTCCTCAGAATATTTTATTCCAGTTCCTTGAGTTAATGTTTTCCAATTTTATTGAGATATAATTGAAGTATGCTAAGCTGTACATATTTAAAGTATACAATTTTTAAAAGATTTTTTAAAGTTTATTTTGAGAGAGGGAGAGAGAGACAATCCCAAGCAGGTTCCACACCAGCACTGCAGAGCCTGATGCAGGTGGGCTTGAACTCACGAACCACGGGATCATGACTTGAGCCGAAACCAAGAGTCAGACCCTTAACCTACTGAGCCACCCAGGTGCCCCATATTATGTATGTATGTATTATATATATATATATATATATATATATATATATATATATATTTATATATATGTGTGTGTGTGTGTGTGTGTGTGTGTATTTTTTTTTTTACACACACAGAGACCGACCCTACACTCAAAATAAAGACTTCATTGCTTCCCACAGTTTTCTCTGGCCCTTTGAAATTCATCCCTCCCCTCCCACCCCCAGGGGACCATTGATGGGTCTTTCAATTCATTTGCATTTTGTAGAATTTTATATAAATGAAGTCATATTGTATGTAGCCTTCTTTTACCTGGCTCCCTTCATTCAGTAGAATGAGCTGCCACGGACTCACATTGTTATCGATCAGCAGGCTGCCGAGTAGCATCCCATTGTGTGGACACACTACATTTTATGTATATGCTCCCCCACTGATGGACATTTCCATTGTTTCTACTTTTTGGCTACTGCAAATGAAGCTGCTGTGGACATAGGTATGAGTCTCTGTGTGGAGACGTGTGTTTCTCTTGGGTAGACACCCAGGAAAGAATGGGCCACATGGCAGATGTAGAAGTTCTTGAACTTTTGGACTGTTCTCCAAGGTGGGCATACCCTTGTACGTTCCCATCAGCAGCTAGTAAGACCTTCCATTGGTCCACATCCCTGCCAGTTTCTGAGCTGATTTTTTTAAATGTCTATTTATTTATTTTTGAGAGAGAGAGAGAGAGAGAGAGAGAGAGAGAGAGAGAAAGGGAGAGTGACTGGGGTAGGGGCAGAGAGAGAGAGGGAGAGAGAATCCCAAGCAGGCTCCTTGTTGTCAGCACAGAGCCCGACATAGGGCTTGACCTCACGAACTGTGAGATCATGGCCTGAGCCAACATCAAGAGTCGGCAGCTTAACCAACCGAGTCATCCAGGCACCCCCCGAGTTGATTTTAATGTGTAGTTTTGGCTTGTGTCGGGGAATCAACTCTTGGCTTATTTAATGACTGTCTACCTCTAGGGCTCACCAGTGTTACCTCTTAAACATCTCTCCTCACTTGCTGCCACCACATGGTCAGCTCTGTCCTCCCAACTGAGGACACTCTCTCTCCTTGGAGCCAGGCTCTGTGCACCAACCAGCGGGGGTCTTTTCAAGACGCAGATCTGGTGGTGACTGTGCCTTGTTTGAGACCACATCACAGCTTCCCAGGGATGGGAACACATCTCTCTCAGAATACAACATGATCCTGCCAGATCTGCCTCCCGCCTCACCTCACTCCCTCATTCCCAGTGTCCAGTCTTCCTTCTGTTCTTTAAGTGGTTGGATTCAGCCAGAAAATGCTTTGTTTGGTTCCTGCATGATGTACCACACGGTTTTATTATTTTTTAAACACTGGAATGAACTGTCAACATTAAACACATAACAAATCTGCGAAAACATTAGCAGGCTGGCATTCCCCACTGTGGCCGCGTGAGCACGAGCCAGGGACTGCCCCTTTAAGCCAGGGCAGGTGGCCTGCCACACACCACCCCCCCCCCCACCCGGCACCCCACCCCACCCCACCCCTGCTTTCTTGCACCTGTTCATCTCCACTCACCTTTGCTAAATTCACATTTGTTCCTCCTTGAGATTTCATCTGAAAGGGGGGATCTCTGCATCTCCCACCCTTGGCACCCTAGCACAGGGACCTCACCCAGGCAGGGTGGGTCTTCCTACTATGAGTGAGCCACGGGGCCATGCCCTCTGTCCTTTGGCACTTGTCCTTGTGAAACTGTTCTGCCAGGGCTCCAGATCCAGCCATGAGAACACAAAGCCATTTCAGTTTCCTGGGAGACAGGGGTAGAGGATTCACAAAAAGGAAGAAAGCTAATATCAGTTTTGATGCACAAAATAGGATTTTTAAGTATGCAGCTAGATTAGGAAGCCAGGTTTGGTCAAGAGAGGTAAAGGTTCTTGAAATTACTTTAGTTCCCCCTTTATTTTTTTTTTTTAAATTTTTTTTTTCAACATTTATTTTATCTTTGGGACAGAGAGAGACAGAGCATGAACGGGGGAGGGGCAGAGAGAGAGGGAGACACAGAATCGGAAACAGGCTCCAGGCTCCGAGCCATCAGCCCAGAGCCCGACGCGGGGCTCGAACTCCCGGACCGCGAGATCGTGACCTGGCTGAAGTCGGACGCCTAACCGACTGCGCCACCCAGGCGCCCCTAGTTCCCCCTTTAGTAGCTCGAGAAGCACTGAATCGGAGGGGATCTGTCTCTTTGAGCCCAGCGGTTCGTGCAGTAAGAGGGACATGGAGACAGGGACACTGAGCCTGTATCATAAACACCTCTCCCCAGGCAGGGGGTGCCCATGGGTGAGGCATTACATAGGGGCCTCTGTTACACCTCCTTTTTAGGAGTCTGGGTCGGGGCGGGGGCAGGTGGCCTCCCAGCCTGCCTTCCCCACCTGGTAGGAAAAGGGAAGCCCCGAGTCCACTTCCTCCAAGTGCCCTTGTTTCCATGTGAGGCGGGCAGGACCGGAAGTATCCACATTCCTGGGACAGCGAGGAGGTGAGTGGGCTTCTGGCTTGATTTGGGGTTGGGACCTTTGGGCAGGGACTTGTGGACTCCATATCAAAGGGCTGTAGGGCTAACCTCCTGGGCCCTGGTCGGGGATGGGGCATAGCACCCCTCCCAGAGGCAAGAAAGGTCAGAGCCATCTTTGGATCTGACCAAGTCCCAGGAGCGCAGACTCCAATAGCCTTCACTCGGCCATAGACCTTAACAAGAGGCAGGTCTGCACATGAACACTGGGGGCCAGACCAACTTTGTGGGTATGTGGCTTGTGCAGTTCATAGGACTGTACCCAGAAGGGCCCGCACTTGGCTTAATGTGCCCTGTCACCATCTTTAAATTCTTTTTTTTTTTTTAAGTTTATTCATTTTTGAGAGAGAGACAGAGAGACAGAGAGACAGAGAGACAGAGAGACAGAGAGACAGAGAGCAGGGGAAGGGCAGAGAGAGGGAGACACAGAATCCGAAGCAGGTTCCAGGCTCTGAGCTGTCAGCACAGAGCCTGACGCGGGGTGGAACACACAAACTGCGAGATCATGACCTGAGCCGAAGTCGCTTAACTAACTGAGCCACCCAGGCGCCCCGAAATTCTTAACAATTTTTGCACAAAGCACCGCACGTTTTCCTTGGGCACAGAGGCCTGCAGGTTGTATATAGCCAGTTCTTCTCAGGAGGCACCAGCCACATGTTCATCCAAGCACAAGGGCCCCTTTGCCCTAGTGTCATGAGGTCACAAAACCAACCACATCCACATGGGCTGGAACACCATCTCAAGGGGGCTGGGGGGACTCTTGGGGACCTGAGGGCAGAGAAACCCTGAAGGGAACAAAAAGACCACTAGATAATGAAAGGGCACGCTGTATTTACTGGATGGCACTAAATTTTGTTTTCTTCTCTCCCCTCCCCTTCCTCCAGCTACAAATGGGGTGTAGGCCTGGGGGGAAGATCGAATTATTTTATAGATATCATCTGTAGAGGAATAAAGAGACCACATTATGCACATCTGCACGCAGTGTGAATCTGTGTGATCCTGCCACAAATGGATGAGGTGTCTCTCTTTCTCATCCAGTTAGCAAGACTGAGAAGAAAGCAATGATAGCCTGATCTTAGAGGAATAAAAGTAGCAGTGCTTAAAAGAAAGGAAGAAAGGAAGGAAGGAAGGAAGGAAGGAAGGAAGGAAGGAAGGAAGGAAGGAAGGAAGGAAGAAAGAAAGAAAGAAAGAAAGAAAGAAAGAAAGAAAGAAAGTGAAAAGAAGATGTAACGTTGCCTCTGGACTTGCGTGCCTCTGACCTGGGTGCTCTCTGGGGTTGGAAAAGTGCTCCGAACAGCTGGTTGCCTAGTAACGACTGACATCCCCCCACAGTGAGTTGGAAGAGGGGATGACGGTGAGGGAGGTTTTGTTCTGTTTTAGGGACAGAGCATCTGATCAGGAAAGGAAGCCCCACACAACTTCCTGTGGGTAGGGGAGTCCCGGACCCAAGAACAGAGAATGTTCCAGCCAGGGCAGGAAGGAAGGACGCACCATTAGTCGCAACGGCTCCATTTGCCGGAACGCCTTCTTATCCTAAGTCTCAGAGAGTGTGCAGAAGACAAAGCTATTCATGAGAGGGAGGAACAGACTTTCCCTGAGAAGAGGAGCAGAAACCAAGGGTTAGCAAAGAAGAGATGAATCCTAGGAGAATCAGTCTAGGAGAGAGGGCACCCCATTAGTCCCAGAGTTATTTCTTTACATCTCGCTCCGTATTCCCTTTCCTCAAGCAATGGACAGAGGGATTTTAATGACAAAGAGCAGTTTTCATAGGAAAAGTTAGAGGCTCCAAGGGGCCACTGCAGGGGTCCTCTGGTCCTCCCCTTGCCTCTGCATGGAACCCTCTCATAACGATCCCAGACAGAAAGCCGTGCTGCTTGAAGGTTCTTCAGAGATGCCTCTGCTGTCATCTCCCTTGAAGCTCATTCTAGTGCCTGCAAAGTACCCTTCATGTCGTACCTAAACGGCTGCTGTTGTAACATTTCCTCTTGTTTGAGGCTCACAAGAGAGAGGGTAAAACCAGACCCCGGCTGGGGTGGACCACCCTATGCTGGGGTGGGGGAGGGGGCGGCGGTGTGAAGCTTGCGTGAACCAGAGAAGGGACAGTAATATTCCTAGCCACCCGGAGACGGTGGGAGGGACCCTGCTCCTGCTGAGAGTGCAGGCATCGGACGGCCCTGCGTTGTCTTGCTCCAGAGACCCAGAGAGAAGAGACATCCTACAGAGCCCAGCCTATCACACAGACCCCTGTGGCGTGGAGGAAGCCTGCCCGCTTTCTCCTAGACTCTAGTCTGGACTGCCAAGGTCTGAAGCTCTTTTTAGCAACGTGCCTTACCTTCCCCGAGCCTCAGTCTTACCGTCTGTAGAGTGGGGTGTGAGGATACTTACCTCACACGGTCGTCATCAACACGAAATGGGATCGTGGACAGCACACTTAACATCATGCCTGGCACCTGTCAAGAACTTGGACAGAGTTAGTTAACTACGATTATTTTCTGGGAGAGATGACATATGCCACGTGAACAGACAAGCCCCCCCACCCCCACCCCGCCGTGGACCTGTTTCTCCAGTTGGTCACCACTACATACATGGGGATATTTAATTAAAAAAAATTTTTTAACATTTATTTATTATATAAATATATAATATTCTCTGTCTGAGAGACAGAGACAGAGCATGAGTCGGGGAGGGACAGAGAGAGAGGGAGACACAGAATCTGAAGCGGGCTCCAGGCTCTGAGCTGTCAGCACAGAGACTGATGCGGGGCTCGAACTCACAAACCTCAAGATCACGACTTGAGCCGAAGTTGGATGCCCAACTGACTGAGCCACCCAGGCGCCCCAAGAGCTATTTAATTTTAATTTAAAGTTAAATAAGATTAAAAATGCATATATCAACTGCATGGGCCACATTTCAAGCGCTCAGTGGCCACCCATGGCCGGTGGATACCTATTGGACAGTGCAGACAGAGAATATCTCTCTCACTGCAGAATGTGTTACCAGACGGCATGGCCTTAGACCAGTGAGTGCAGGCAGGTCCCTAAAAGGAACAGAAGGAGGGCAGGCAACTTTTGAGGGAGGGAAGGTTGGGGTCCACAGCAGGGGTCCCCCTAGGCAGTGAGTAGGAGGCAATGCGTGGGCAGGAACTGGGTGCATGAGCCAGTGGGGCCACAGCAGCAGTGACCGCAGGGGCGCCTGGGTGGCTCAGTCTGTTGAGCTTATGACTTCGGCTCAGATCATGATCTCAAGGTTCGTGAGTTCGAGCCGTGCATCGGGCTCGCTGCCGTCAGCGCAGAGCCCGCTTCAGATCTTCTGTTCCCCCATCTCTCTGTCCCTCCCCCTGCTCCCAATCATGCTCTCTCTCAAAAAAAAAAAGGAAAAAAAAATGGAGTGACTGCAGAGGGTCTGAGGACTCACCGCCCCTCCCCTCGAGCTGAGCTGGCAGCCTGAGGGAATCCATGATATTGGCTCCAGTCTCCACCCTACTCAGGCATTCCATGGATGTGGCAGTCAGGGGGTCTCTGATGAGCCAGGGGACATCTCTGATGCCTCCCTGGAGGGACCGCAGTGGTGGCACCTTGAACTTCCTCTGTGGCGCAGTGAGAGCAGGCAGTTTCATCTTGTCCTTATGTGTGTCCTTCCTAAGTGTTAAGTGATCGGTGATACATCGAAGCCCTGATTGTTTCTGAAGGGCTCTTTTACGAGATCTCCAATAAAGTTCTAAATGATCATGCCTGTTTGGGGAAAGATAATGCCAGAGTGGGGCCAGGAGTTTGTCAGAAGAAATTCCAGCCGGTGAGCGTTTAGGGAGCGAGATGAAGTCAGTGCTTGGAGACCATGAATTAGATGGCTGAATATGTCACCGTAATAATGAAGAATAATAAATGACTGAGAAGCTGCTGTAACTCACAGGGCAGGAGTGGAGACTGGCAAGGGAAATTTATGCCCTTGTAGTGCTGGGGTAAGAGAACATGTCAGACGTGCCTCGGTCTTTGGAATAGAAACCTTCTAGAAGAGATGCTCCTCTGAAAAAAAAGCCTCTTGTCAAAAAAAATGCCTGCCTCTGTTTCTGTGAGAGGAGGGGCTCTGGCTGTAACAGACCATCTGTCCATCCAGCCCACTCCGTCCCCACCCGACTCCCTGCACCCCACAAGCTCCCGCCAGCCAGAGTGAGGGCAGCTGTGGGGACAGGCCATTGCCCCACCCTCATAGGGCGTCTTTCCAACCCCCTTCTCTGTAAACGGGCAGTAGGACCCATGATCAGGGGCGCTGAGGCCGTGGCCAGGGTGGGACAAGCTACCAGCAGGAAGAGCATGCTGGGAACGCATTTTGCAGGTGCGGGGAGTCTGCTATTTTTATTAGGGAACAGGGGTTACTTTCTCAACATCCATTCAGAGCAATCACTAGAGAAGACAGGAGTCAGAAATAAAATGGGCCTCAGGTCTGTGGATCAATGTCGATCTGTAATCATTTATTCAGGGTCTTTAGGGAAGCCACCGGCACAGCCCGTGTGGGAAGGCGCCCAACGGGACATGTGCAACCTGGCCCGCCCTCCCGGACCCTTCCCACCAGCCTGCAAATGTGCGTGAGTCTTACATAACCTGCCTTGACACCCCCCCCCCCTCCTCCCAGCGCGGCTCTGTTCCTGGGCCCTGGGTCAGTGCCCAGAGGCTCAGTCCGCTCTGTGCACCTGTTGAATGCGTCCCCTCCATGCACGCCACCCACTGGCCTGCTGGCCCGCTGGCAGAGTCAGCTCGGGGCTCTGGGCAGGTCTGATGGGTGCGCCAGTCTGCTCCCTGGGCTCTGGCCAGCGTCCAGGATGCACGGACAGCCTTACCTCCTTTCTGAACAGTCTTTCTCTTCCTTCTTGTCTTTGACCTCACCTTCCCCTGGGTCTGTGATCCGTAACCATGTCTTAAATTATAAAGGTGACTGAGTGACAATGTGCGGAGGATAATGTCATTGAAAGAAAAGTTTAATGTTACAGTTCTCCCGGAAATGAGAGGCACACATCCAGGCAGGCCAGGTGGGCAGGCGCCAGAGTCAGGAGGCAGAGGCCAGAGGGAGTGGGCAACAGAAGCCAGAGGGAGGGGAGAGCAGAGGCCGAATCCTCTCTTGGGTTTCCCTGGAGAAAGTCAGGGCAGGCAAACAGCCAGGACTCATTGGTTTGAATAGTCCGGGGGGGAGGGGGGGGCTCTGGGCTACAGGGTGGTCTCTGTCTGGTACTGGGCCCTGGGGGATTTAGGGAAGAGGAAAGATTGGCTTGGTGACTTATTAGCCACCTTCCTTCCTGTATTAGTTTGTTAGGGCTGCCGTGACAAAAAATGACAGACTGGGCGGCTTAAGCAACAAATATGTATCTTGTTACGGTTCTGGAGGCTGAAAGTCCAAGATGAAGGCATCTGCAGTGTTGATTCTTGGTGAGAGCTCTCCTTCTGGCTCCTTGTCACATCCACACCTGGCCTCTTCTCTGCTCACAGAGAGCCACAGAGGTAGAGACAGAGTGACAGACAGAATGAGTGCTCTGGTGTCTCTTCCATTTCTTAGAAGGATATCAGTCCTATTCGAGCGGGGTCCACCCTTAGGAACCCCCTAAAGGCCCAGTCTCCAAATATAGCCACTCTGTGCGTTAGGACCGCAACATAAGAATTATGTGGGCAGGGGCCCCCTGGGTGGCTCAGTCAGTTAAGTGTCCGACTCTTGGTTTCAGCTCAGGTCATGATCTCGCAGTTTGTGAGTTCCAGCCCCCAGTCGGGGTCTGGACAATGAGGAACCTGCTTGGGATTCTCTCTCTGCCTCTCTCTTTCTCTGCCCCTCCCCTGCTCACTCTTACTCTAAATAAATAAATAGAATTTTGTGGGGACACAGTTCAATCTAAAACACCTGCCCTGCCTCTCGCAGTGCTTCCGGGGTCTGGGGGTCACCTCCCAGAGAAACTACTTGCCTCGAATCCTTATCTCGGGTCTGCTCTAGACTGGCGCATTCCGGTGCCTCTCGGGCTGTCCTCTCCAGACCACAGGCTCTGTGACCAAAATGGCAAGACTGTCCTTTTATCTCTCCTGCCAAGGTCTCGCTCCTGGTTTCCCTCGGGGGCTGGATTCCGCTGCTGTATTCCTGGCTTCTTTGTTGCTACCATAGAGGATTCGGACAATTCCAGCTGGCCGTTGTGCCCAGGGGGTGGGAAGACACCTTTGGGGCCAGTCGATGGACTCCCATCTCAGGCCGGATGAGGCCAGTGGGGACCCAGGGGAGTCGAGGCCACTCTGCTGCCCATGCCTGGAGGGCAGAGGTCTGTGCCGTGGCTGGGGTGAAGCCTGTCCTGGCGGTCCTTCTGTGCCCTGGCCTGGCCCGGCCCAGCCTGCGAGAGAAGGGAGGCATCCTTCTCCCCTGGGGCTCCGGGAGCCTGGAGTGGGTGAGGCTTCTCAGGGCTGTGGCTGCTCCTTCATTACTGATGCAGCGCTAGGCTGCCCTCTCTTGAGCGGCTCTCCTCCAGAGGTAAATTCCAAACTGGTTTCAGAGCTGCAGGGACCCAGTGCTGTGGCTGCCTAGACAGTAGTGGTTGGGGAGGAGGCAGATTTCAGTTAAGTGCCTGCAAGTCCCACCCCCGCCCCGACCACTCAAATCCCCCCGGCCTGCCTGGTCCTCCACATCCCCACTTTGAGGGTGGGTGTTAAGGCTGACGTAAAATGCCAGCCTGGTGTTTGTGCACAGCACGGGATGGGAAGGAGGCGCAAGGGGCTAGTGCTGGTGACTATCCGCCAGCCACTGGCCACGTGCAGCTATTTAGGTGAAAATTAAATAAAAGTCAAAATTCTGGTCCTCAGTTGCAGGAGCCACATTCAAGTCCTCAATAGCCATGGCAACCAGTGGTTACAGTATTGGGCGAAGCAGATGTGGCACATTTCCATCATCAGTAGTAAGTTTTATTGGCCAGTGCATTCAGCCCTGATGGGCCCTTACGGGTGAGCACTTGGGGTTCCCAGCTTTTGTGGAACGCAAGCGTCCTCTGTTAAAAATGTAGCTTCCTGGGGCGTTCGGGTGGCTCGGTTGGTTAAGCTGCCGACTTCGGCTTGGGTCATGAGCTCATGGTCTGTGGGTTCAAGCCCCACGTCGGGCTCTGTGCTGACAGCTTGGAGCCTGGAGCCTGTTTCAGACTCTGTGTCTCCCTCTCTCTCTGCCCCTCCCCCACTCACACTCTGTCTCTGTCTCTCAAAAATAAATAAATGTCAAAAAAAATTAAAAAATGGAGCTCTCTGGGGCAAGCGGCATGTAGCCCCACACTCTGAGTGCCTATGGCCTCTCCAGCCAGCCTCTCCCCACTTGGGCTCTGCCCCTGGCCCAGTGCTGTCCTTCCTGGGCTCCCAACGTAAGATTTACCAGCCACCCTCAGTCCTACCAGGGGAGATGGCAGGAGAGTGAGGGATGGTGCCACCCTGGGGCTGTGCCTGGAGCAGGACATGTATGTCCTGGAAGGACAGGCACAGGCCAGAGGGAATCAGTATATTCAACCCTTAGGAGCTAAACTGTGTCCCCCGCCAAAGTCATCTGTCGGCAGTGCTAACCGCTAATACATCAGACTGCGACGGCATTTGTAGATAGGGTCTGGAGAATACATAGCTGCCTGGGTCCCACCCACAGCGGCTCTGATTCCACAGAGTTGCATTGGGCCCAGGAATATATATTTTTAAGAAGTCACCAAATTAATTTTTAAAAACGTTTCATTTTGAATTCATTTGAAACTCGTAGGAACGCTGCAGAAATAGTACAGAGAGTTCCAATATATCCTCACCTGCCCGGCCCCCGCCCACCCCCCGCTGTAGTTAGCATCTTACATAATCGTCGTACAGTGGTGAAAACTCGGGACTAGCCTGGCTTCGAAGTCACCAGCTGTGTGTGCACGTGCATGTGCGTGCGTCTGTGTGCACGCTCGTAGGCATCTCTGTGTGTCCGTGTTTGTGTGCGTGTGTCTGTGGGCGTAAGCGTCCGTGTCGGGGTGCGGGTGTGCGTCCAGTCAGGGAGGTGATGGGCAGTCGGACCAGCGGGGCCTGAGGCTTTAGGGCTGCTGTTAATGCAGGGGAGCCCCCAGAGAAAATCCACAAGTCTTTGCTTCCAAGTGAATATTGGCTGTAATAACAAAAGGCTAGCGTTAAAGACGCTTAAAAACAAGATGCTAGTGGGGCGCCTGGGTGGCTCAGTCGGTTAAGCGGCCGACTTCGGCTCAGGTCATGATCTCGCAGTCCGTGAGTTCGAGCCCCGCGTCGGGCTCTGGGCTGACAGCTCAGAGCCTGGAGCCTGTTTCAGATTCTGTGTCTCCCTCTCTCTGACCCTCCCCCGTTCATGCTCTGTCTCTCTCTGTCTCAAAAATAAATAAATGTTAAAAAAAAAATTAAAAAAAAAAAAAAAAAAAAAAAAAACAAGATGCTAGTAATACCACACATCATGGAAAGTAGGGGAGGCATAAAAGGATGTGTAAGGTGCACTGAAGCCTGGTGATTCAGGGCGGCCTTTCATGATACAGGAGATCCCTGCTAAAAAATGTAAGAGCAACTGGTAAAATCCTAGAAATGGAGTATCTCTAGCTCCCAAAACAGTAGAGGGGGAAAAAGTATAAGGACTGTAGCCCACGTTTACAGAGAGCTCTCGGTGAGCAGGCCCTGCTCTGAGGTCCCCCTCGGATCTTCCGCGTCGGAATTCTTTGTCATCTCCATTTCACAGATGGGAAAGCAGAGGCACGGAGAAACGGAGCCTTGCCTGGGACCAGAGGGAGGCCCAGGCAGAGGCTAAGAAACAGTATGAAAACCACAAACATATAGGGCCAGGTCCGATCTCCAGGTTCCATCTGCCTGCTGTACAGAAGGGAGCCGGGGCTCTGAGCGGCATGGCTGAGGACATGTCCCCCATGTCAAGGGGGAGGGTGGGCGGGGCTGGGGGCCTGGTGTAGCCCCCAGCCCACTGCCCCGGAGAGGCAGTGGCGAAGGAGTAAAAATATAGGCCTGTTGGTGTCCTTAATAATAGAAGAGACAAGTCCCTGCTCACGACAAACATCAGCTCACAAATCACAGAAAGTGCAACAGCACACACGCCAGGTGCTGCCACCAGAGCCGAGCACTGGGCTGCACCTGGGACACCTGCCTCTCCCCAGCTCACCCGGACAGCCACTCTGGGCACATTGGTTTTGAGATTCGTGTCAGCGATATTTTCTTCTCTACCACAAGAAACAAATCTAAAGCTTTTTTTGAGGGTAGATCTGAGAGGGACATGTGTGCAGAAACAATATTTATTTGTTTCACAAACAAGCATGTTTCCTGTGTCAGAGTGGAACAGCTCAGGTGTCTGTGGGCAAGTAGTTCATCATTTCCGATTGCAAGCGTAACATATATTTATTGTAAAAGCTTGGAGAATACAGAAAAGAACGAGAAGAAAATGAAAAGTCGCCCATAATTTGGAGACTACAACGGTCAGCACTTCTGTTTTATTTTTTATTTATTTATTTTTTTAATTTTTTTTTTTCAACGTTTATTTATTTTTGGGACAGAGAGAGACAGAGCATGAACGGGGGAGGGGCAGAGAGAGAGGGAGACACAGAATCGGAGACAGGCTCCAGGCTCTGAGCCATCAGCCCAGAGCCCGACGCAGGGCTCGAACCCACGGACCACGAGATCGTGACCTGGCTGAAGTCGGACGCTTAACCGACTGTACCACCCAGGTGCCCCAGCACTTCTGTTTTAAAACTTGTGAATGGGCAATATTTATCATATATATTATGTGGATGTAGAATATATGTGTTATATGTATTCAGGGATACATACAACTGGGGAAATAGCAGAGGAATGATTCACGCAAATGAAGGATAGAGATTAACTTGGAGGGTTGGGAGGGGGCTGTGTTGGGGGACACACAGGAGCTCAAATGAACAGCCATATACATTTTTTCAAAATGTTTATTTTTAAGAGAGAGACAAAAAGAGAGAGGGAGAGCGTGAACCGGTGAGGGGCAGAGAGGAAGAGAGAGAGAATCCCAAGCAGGTTCCGTGCTGTCAGCACAGGGCTCAAACTCACAATTCTTGAGATCATCACCTGAGCTGAGATCAAGAATCTGCTGCTTCACCAACTGAGCCATCTTTTTATTTTAAGCTGGGTGCTGGGTACTTGGGTGTGTATTGTTCTTTAAACTATATGTAAAGGTTATATACACCTTTTGGCATATGATACAGTTTATAGTTGAAGCGTTCTGCTTTTCTGTCTTCCTTTTCTCACTTCACTTCATTTATTCAACAAACACTGGCTGAGTGTCTCCTCTATTCTAGGCATCGGGATCTGTGGGTATGGACACAAAGATCCCCACTCTGGGAGTGTATGTTTGAGTGGAGGACAGTGGGGATCGGGAGGGCCAGGGGGCAGTTTGTAATCTTCACAGGATGGCCAGGGGGTCCTCACTGAGAATGCAGTGTTGGAGCAGGGACTTGGAGGGGGTGGGGGAGGGAGCCAATTGGGTATCTAGGGAAAGACCATTCCAGAAAGAGAGAACAGCCAGTGTAAAGGCCCGGTGTGGGGTGTGGGGAGTATGCTGGGGGCCGTTGAGAACTAGAAGGAGCCTATGTGGGGGCACCTGGGTGGCCCGGTTGGTTGAGCGTCCGACTTCGGCTCAGGTCATGATCTCACAGTTCGTGGGTTCGAGCCCCGCATCAGGCTCTGTGCTGACTGCTTGCTCAGAGCCTGGAGCCTGCTTCAGATTCGGTGTCTCCTTCTCTCTCTGCCCCTCCCCCGCTCACGCTTTGTCTCACTCTGTTTCTCAAAAATAAATAAATGTAAAAAAAATTTTGTTTTAAAAAAAGAAGGAGGCTATACGGGGGTGGGAGTGGGGGTAGGGTAAAGCTCAGAAAAATAATCAGAGGCCCAATCCGGGAGGGATTGGTAGGTCTTACAAGGACTTGGCTCTCTCTAAGTGAAATGGGCACCATGGGAGCGTTTGAGTGGACAGCTGGCTTGAGCTGACATGTTTTCACAGGGTGACGCTGGCTGCTGTTGAGAATGGATTTGAGTGGGACAGAAAGAGGGACACCCCTCTGGAGGCTCATGCGGTGTCTGGGAGAGATGAAGGTCCCTGAGATCAGGGGGGTGGTGAGACTCGGTTGGATTTGGGGTCTTTTCTGAAGATGGTGCACACGGGACTTGCTGTGGGATCAGATGTGTAAGAGGGAGAGTGGCCGATGCCACCGCCATGATTTCTGACCTCAAGGACGAGGAGGATGGGGTGGCGACCCCCCCTGGATGAGGAAGCCCGTGGAGGGGGGGGGAGGCAGGAGGAGAGCCATGGGGAGAGTGGGGTTCCGGGGGACCTGGGGACACCAGGAAAGATGAGATGTGGATGGACAGGCAACAGAAGTGACTTTGGATTCAGCAACTTCCCTGGTAACCTTGACGCCCCCAGTCTTTGTGGATGCGGTGGGCTGTATAATGACCTCCCCAGATAGACGTCCGAGTCCTAGCTCGCCGTGCCTGTGAGCACGACCTCACTCGGAAACAGGGTCTTTGCAGACAGATAGATTTTATAACATTTTGGAATTTTAAATACAAACCGATGGATTATTGAAGACCATTTCATTATTCATCTGCTGAGACATTCTTACCTATTGGTAGCGAGCATAATTTTCCACCATTCCCTTGAAATTCCCTGGCTTCCTGGCACCCCCGCACACCCTTCTCTCCGGGAGCCAGGGGAGGAGCTCCTGGCCTTGCAGGCTCCGTGTTTGCAGTGTGGATGGGTGCCCAGGGCCTGGGGCCTGGAACAGCAAATCGATTCCTGGGGCGAATGAAGCTTACAGCTGTCCGGATTTCAAACGGCCAGCTCAGCCTTGCAATGGCCTCACGTAGTTGTTTAACATTCCAGAATTTAATCATCACGCTTGGCATAACTGTAAGAGGGGTGGGTGGTGGGACAGGAAAACACTGATGTAAACGCACAGGACCGTGGGCTCCAGCTTGAGGTGGGAAGTGCGTTTGTTCCCC
This sequence comes from Puma concolor, assembly GCF_028749965.1. Lineage (NCBI taxonomy): Eukaryota > Metazoa > Chordata > Mammalia > Carnivora > Felidae > Puma > Puma concolor. The sequence continues at coordinate 6,134,394 of NC_141682.1, forward strand.
AGGCTGGGCAGAGTGGATTCTGGCACACGAGCTGATTGCTTTGTGCAGCCAGGCACGGAACACCAGCCAGCCCACTGCTCCATCCACATGGGTGCAGCCAGGGACACGGGACTGTCCTGTGGGAAAGCTGGCCCTTCTGGGACATGATGCAAATGCTCCCAATAGAGCCTGTGAACGTGGCCATGAATCCCTGCCAGGGTGACACTCGTCCTGGCTGTCCCTGGCTCAGGTAAGGGTTTCTCCAAGGCAGTTTGACTATAAACACATTTTGTTGGGAGTGTTAACCCATCACCCCCGAGAAAACCGTGGCATCCCTGTATCTGTTAATTCACTCATTCTGCCATTCATTAAAAGCATTACCAAATGCCTGTCACGCATCAGGCACCCTGCTTGTGCCAAATGAAACAATCGATTCCCAAATAATGTGTCTACCCAAGGCCAGGTTATCTGGGCAATTGACCGGAGGGCTTGGCGTCCCTGTGGATTAGAGAATTTTGTGCAGTGTAACATTTGGAGGAGTTCAGCCTCGAGTTGAAAGAAGACTTCAATGTGGCTTCTTGTGAACACAGCAAAGCATCCATCAATTTTGCACACTCCCAGGGCCACTCCCTGGGGGTGCTCCAGGACCCCCGTTTTGATCAGGGCTGCAAGCATTTTATTCTTCAAAGCCAGACAGTGTCCAACCTTTTCACCCCACCATTGCTCTGCGTGTTTGTATTGCTGGCCAGCCTTGCCAACAAATAAATTCATCAAGTTCCATATCCTAATCTTCACCGCTCTAGTCTCGTACTCCTTCCCTGGCTTGTACAGGAGGCATTCCTGATAAGGGGTTTGTCTGCCTGGAAGGCAAGGAGGCCAGCCCCAGCTCCATATCACCGGTGTGGGATTTTCACTTTTATTTATAGGGCAGGTTGTCAGGGACAAGCCGAGTGTTGGATCTTCCAGAATATTACAGAGAAAACATCCCCACACGTTTCAAAAATCTTCTCTCTGAACAAGAGGTTGCCAAGGGGAAATTTACCAACCAGCTGCTTTTTTTACGATGATGAGAGGGAGTAGTGGCCAGGCTTATAGCTGGGCTGGAGCGCTGTCACGCGGCCCCAAGAACAGAGTTTGCAAGAGGCTCGTACGTGTTCAGAGTTCTGGCTCAGTACAGAAGCACTGTCCTTTCCCACCACCCCTTAAGCGCTACCGGGATTGACTCTGCTGCTAAAGCCACTTGTTTGGTGCCTCTCAATTCCTTTCAAAATTATAGTTGGTTCTGGTGAAAGGGTGGATGATGCAAAAATGGCAGAAGGAGTGTGTTGTCCATTTTAGGGGCACCTCATCTTTTGGACCTTGGCTAATGATAATGGGATTTCTACTCTCCCCCATTTACCCTCACTTAGGGACACGAGGCAAGATAGGGGGATCAGGACTGAATGAAGCAGCTTGCCCCAGATTCTGTGGGCAGGGGTGGGGCCCCTTAGAGAACAGTGCAGAGGGAGGCGCTGCCATTTCTGAACGTGCGAACGCCATATGGTTTCCAGCCACTTTCAACCAAACATCTGTTTTATTAATATTAAATGAAAGTGCTTTTGGCTGTTAAGAAAACATTACTATAAAATGTGTAAGTATAATGATCACATCCTCAATACAGCGTACAAGATCGCCTCTGTGGAAAACAGGCACTTGTACATTTGCTTTTTATCATATGTGAGTATGATAGGTAATGAGAACATCAATCTATGTGGAATGATAAAAATAAAATTTACTGCATCTTCCTGACATCAATAGTGTCTCAGAGTGCATCGGGCCCCTTTTCTCAGTGAGATTAATTTGGGCTTCTTTTAAACTTTGCTGTGTTCATCTGATATATCAGTTCAGCAGAGTCTAATTACCAGGGGCTGATGGAGTAGATTTGTATTAGTTCGTTGACTGGCAAGGGCAGAAGGACCCAGAAGCAGATTGCTGATTCTCAAGCATCATCCAGCTTCCTGGAGGAAAGGCACGTTGCTGAAGATCTTGCCTGAGTGGAGTGCGAAGATATTCGGTGTCTGCAAACGTCTGTCATACACTGAGGATGCAAGTTTTGCAGGGAATGAGGGCAAGTAAATAGAGTATTGTACATCTTCATTAAGTCAGGTGTTTGTGGGATGGAGGAAACTGTCCTCATCTGTATGTGTTACTTCTCCGGGTTGGCAAAGGGTGTAGATCATAAGAGATGGTCGATACAGCATTTTCGCCTACCAGAAATGTCTATTAACCAGCAGATCTGCACATTTACGGTACAAATAGAAACCGATACTCATAATTATGACTCTCAGGCAACAAAAAATCCTGGTGAGACTCTCTGTTTATCAGAGCCAGATTAAATTATGGTCACTGAGGTTTTAGTGCCAAATGCATTTTATTGTTTTATAATTCTTTGGGATAGGGAGATCCATGGAAGGTATAGAGGTAATGCTCCATTAACCAGGCTATCTGATTGAGACAGAAGGTCTCATCTGCCAGCTATGCTGGAGAACAGAGTTAACAGAAATGTGCTCGTGAAATGTGCAAACGGCAGCCTAGCCAAGTGCGGCTTCCCTTGTCATGGCGGTGGTTGGAGATAGAGAGGTCAGGCTGTGGGTGCCCATGAGCCGGCCACAGGGTGCATTGCCTATAGCACGGGGAAGAGCTTGGGGGCAGTGGTCCTTGCTGAAGATGACATACAGAAATGCGTCTGGGTCTCAAGGACTTTGTGTGTCCCATCCTTGTCAACCAACCAAACTGCCTGCATAGTGTGGAACTCTGGGGAGTCCGGAGGCCCGGTGACTGGGATAAATGGGTGGTGTCTACATAGGGCACTCCCTGTTTGGGCTGCATGAGGCTTGGTGGGGAAGGGGCTTGCCCGAACAGAGCACGATCTTGAACCCCAGCTTCCAGCCTTCTGGAGTCGGGCTTGTCTCCACACCTTGTAGAGTCGTCTCTGCCCTGACTGCAGCTCTGGTCCTCCCCTGTTCTCGAAGCATGCAAACTCACTCCTGCCTCAGGAGCTTTGCACAGGTTGTTTTCACCGCCTGGAATGTTTGTCTCCTTGATATTCACGTGCTTGGCTCCTTCAGACCAAGCAAGCGTGGGTGCCCTCTAAATGGTGAGCTTCTGTGACAGCCCATCTGAAGGGGACATCCGATCACTTTCCACGATGTCATCTTGTTGTAACACCTTGCACATACCTCACACCCAATATCTTCTCAGTTGCTTGTATGGAGTTTGTCGTTTGTCTCTCCATGAGGGCAGGGGACAGGCGGGCTCCTCTCAGTGTATCTCCAAGGCATAAAGCACATTGTGGGTGCTCGTTACAGTTTGGTGAAAGGAACGAAGCTATCAATTGTTTGGGGGCAATTGTGGTTTGACCACACATCCAAATCCACCCATCACATACTCCAAATCCTGGAGCAAGGCTTGGAGCTTCCTCCAGCCACAAGGATGGATGACATGGATGGGAAAACGCCCACAGTGTGGCCGGTGCTGTTTCAGGCCCGAGGGAGGCCATGCTTCCTGGTGAAGGTCACCCCCAAACATGCCCAAGATCTCCCCAGGAAACATCTGCATTAAAAATGAAGGGGCTGTGGCAAAGATGTCCCCAGAGAGGGTTCCAGAATTCTCCCATGCAGGCATGGTGGGGTCGAAGGCAGAAGAGCCCAAGGTAAGAGCTTAGAGGGATGGAACCAGTCAGAGTCGGCTGGCGCCCTGGTCTGCCCAGCGCATGTGTGACCTCGGTGAAGTCCTCTCTGTGGCTTGTCTGCAAAATGACTGACAGCTGTCTTTCCAGCCCCCCTCCCGCAGATGCAGGAAAGGCTGCATGTGCCAGCAAGTGCAGGTGGATGTGTACACAGCACAAATGTCAAGCTGTCATTAGCGGACGCAAGCCAATAATCAAGACCCCCTTGCTCATAGCGACACTGATCTAACCAGTGACTTACATTTCTGTTTCCAGGTTGGTCCTTGGGAGTCCAGAGGCTCCTGCATTTTAGACCAGCAAGTTATTGTTGTCTTGCCTGAAGAGCAGCAATTGTAATAACCGTGATGGCAAGACTGACGGTTTGCATTTCTGAAGAACAGTCCATGGGCTGGATGCTGTGCCAAACTCATTGCATGCACTGTGGTGTTCAATTGACAGCAGCCCCATGGGGCACATACCAGTGAAGAAATGGAAGGCTGGAAGAAGTTAAATTACTTGCCCACCCAAGCTCGCTCAGCCGGTAGACCGCAGAGCAGGGATGTGAAACCTGGAGTCCGGCACCCAAGACTACCTCTGGGCCACCAGGACTCATGGTCCTCACTAGAGGTAACTGAGACCCAGGAGGGCCTGGTCACATGGGAGAAGTGATGGGCTGAGGTAGCTGGAGTGGGGGGAGGCATCTTGCTCCCCGAGAGGTGGTGACGTGGTTCATGGAAACACCATCACCTGTGGCCGATGGCTGGAAAGGTCCCAGCAGGGCCTTGATCTAGTGCTAATGAATCTGCAAAAAAATAAAAAAAAAAGAGGGGGTGCCTGAAAGAGTTTAAATGCAAACTCCTCAAATTCAAGAGAAAGAATATTAAAACTCTGCTCTTCATGAAAATAACTTCGTGGGGAGGGCCCTTTTTCCCTCATGCTGATTGGACAAATTGCATGCAAAGCTTCTGGGTTCTCCTTGGCTCAAGATAAAGGTTATGTCCGTGAACTACTTATCTTAAGGTTGAACCCAGTGGTCTTGCAGTAAGCACTACAGGGTGGACCCAGCAGAACAGCCAGGTTGTGAGGCCCCCCACGGGGCCCCCAGGGGTGGGGGGAGGAGCCAGGTGAAGCTGGTTCAAATCTGTCTGCATCTTCCTCAGAGCCTGTGACCTCTTCTGTTTAATGGGAGCGGTGTGTCCACCACAGAGCTTTCCCAGCAATAGGAACAGTCTATGTGACATGCCTGACAGTGAACTGGTTCTCAACACAGGGTAGCAACTCCAGTGATTAGGACTTCATGGATTTTGAACAAGGTGGCAAGTGGAAAAATATTCTCATGGATGTCTGTCCCTTCCATGGAGGGGAGTGCCGGGGACCATCTGCCCCGATAGAGGGGCCCCTGACTGCATCCTCTGCTGGTGTCCATCTGCAGGGGGGACAGGGGCAGGGTCCCACCCTGCCTACTGTCTAGACCAAGGAATTCGCACCCTGTCTGAGCCCCTAATGGGCCGCTCCTCTTCTCTTGCACATCCAAGAAAGGCCTACATGGGGGACAGTGAGGAGGTGTGAGCAGGCTGGGGGAGATGGTTTGCTGGGCTTCTGCAGTGCAGAGTGATCCCCACCCAGGGGCAGACGGAGGCCTTGGCTGGGCTGTGAAGTTGGAGCTCCTGCTACAAACTGAGGAGCTGGGGAAGGTGGATGGATGTTGGAGATGCTGGGGGGTCCTGACAAGTGCATCCTATTGGGGATTGTACAGAGATGAAGGGCATCACCTCAAAATTCATGTCCTTCCCCCATCCTCAGAATGTGACCTTATTTGGGAATAGAGTCATTGCAAATGTAATTAGTTAAGATGAGGTCCTGCTGGAGTAGGTGGCCTTTCATCCGATGGGACTGGGGTCCTTATCAATCATAAGAGGAGAAAAGACACAGAGACGCCCAGTAGGAAGACAGCCATGAGATGATGGAGGCAGAGATTGGAGCAGTGCATCTACAAACCAAGGAATTCCAAAGACTGCCAGGAACCAGAAGCTAGTGGAGAAACATGGAGGCCCCAAGGATAAACCAGTCCTGCAACACCTTGGTTTTGGACTCCTGGCCTCTAGAACAGTGAGACACTAAATTTATGTTGCTCTGAATCGTGGTGGCTTTCAGAGAGTGGGGACAGTGTCTGAAGAGGTGGGCCCTTGGACAGAAGAGGAATGTTTGTTTCAGCAAACAGCGCCTATGTTTGGTGCATAGGTAAGCATCTGGCGCTAAAGAAGCATACAGGCCAATGGGAATACATTCAGAAACAGCCCCACATGTGCATGGGAAGATGTATAACATTTCAGATCAGTGGGAAAATGTGGGATTATTCAATAAGCGGTATTGAAAGAGACTTGGAATAGTCTGGAAAAAATGAAGCTGGGGTCCCCTACATCACTGTTTATGTGAAAATGAATTCTAGATGGATCAGAGGGCTAAATGTATTACTGAGAAAGAAGGCCATGGCTTCTGAAGAGATGGCATAGGTATTTTTTTCTATTCTGCCTGCTAAGTATAGCTAATATCCCTGGACATTGTATGGAAAACAAACATAAGAAGTCTCTGAAAGGTGGGGAGAAGGCAGACGGGCCAGGGAGCTTAGGACCCAAGGAATGACATGGTAGTGAGTTCCTTGAAGTTTGATGTGTGTGTATGTGTAAGTGTGTGTGTGTACTTTATATATCTCAGACTGAGTATCAGAGAGGCTGGCAACCTAGAAATGCCAACAGGTACAGACAAAAAAAAGCCCTACGAAGAATCTGCTCTCTCTAGCCACAGGACAAGGAAAGTGGGAGCCTAGTAAAGCAGGCAACTTTAGACAATGACCTCTGCACTTCTGCCAAGCACTACTGAAAACAGAGGCCCTCCCCCTGCCAACACAGGCTGAGTGAGGAGCCCAAACCTTCACCCCTGCCAGACTGTAATGAGGCACCCCAACCCACTCCCCCTCCCCTGTGACAAAATGGTGGCAGAGAAAGCCCTAATGGGGAGCCACAAATTTTATTCCTGCTGGTGGTAAGGAGACCCTCTCCCTCTGTGGATTTGGTGGAGGCTGTGTATGGAGCCTGGGGGTAAGCACCACCCAGTGGGAAGTAACAAGGGCCACTCCCCCTCCCTCCCGAGGTAGTGTCAGCTGAGGCCTAGAGGGGAGCCTCCACTTCTACCCCACCTATAGCAGCTAGGAGGAGGCCTTCCCTTCTCCTGCCAGAGAGATGTCACAGGAGGCCTGGTAAAATAGGACATTTAAATAAGATCCAGATCCTCAAGATATAATACCAAAAATATCCAGGTTTCAGTAGAAAAATCACTCATTATACCCAAACTCAGGAATATCTCAACTTGAATGACATACGGCAATCAACAGAAACCAACACTGAGGTGGCACAGAGATCAGAATGATCTGACAGGTATGTTAAAGGAGCCATCATAGAAATGCTTCCACAGGAAATAACAAACATGCATGATACAAAAGACAGTGTAGAATATCTTAGCAAAGAAACATAAAGTTCCAGCAAAGTGATAGAAGCTATAAAGAAGAACCAAATGGAAATTTTAGAACTGAAAAATGAGAGAACCAAAATAAAAACTCAATGGGTGGGTTTCACAGCACAATAATGGACAGAAGAAATAATCTGTAAACATGAAGCTAGAACAATAGAAATTACCCCGTCTGAACAATGGAGAGAAAACAGACTAAAAGTCATCATCACACAAAAACAGAGAGACTCAGGGGCCTATGGGATGACAACAAAAGGTCTGACATTCATTCCATAGGAGTCCTGGAAGGAGAGGAGAAAGAGAGTGGGGCTAAAAATTATTCAGAGAAATAATGGCTGAAAACTCCCCAAGTTTGGCAAAAGACATAAACCTACAGGTGCAAGAAGCTGAGTGAACCCCAAACAGGACAGACCTTAAGAAGTCCATGCTAAGACACACCATGTTCAAATTTTTGTAAGTCATGATCTCGTGGGTTGTGGGCTCGAGCCCCGTATTGGGCTCTGTGCTGACAGCTCAGAGCCTGGAGCCCACCTCAGATTCTGTGTCTCCCTCTCTCTGCCCCTCCCTACCTCTCCTCTTTCTCTCTCAAAATAAATAAACATTAAAAAAAAAAAACAACAACAACTGTGGAGGCCAGAAGGAAGCAGCACAATATTTTTCAAAAGCTTAAAGAAAGAAATACCAACCCAGAATTCTATATCAAATAAAAATATCCTTTGGGAATGAAGAGGAAATAAAGAACCTCTCAGAGGAAGGAAATCTAAGAGCATTTGTCACCAGCTCATCTACCCTAAAAGGATGGCTACAGAAAGTCCTCAAAACAGAAATAAAAATGATTAAAAACGGGAATCTTGAAACACCAGAAAAAGCAATAGCAAGAGTAAACATATGGGTAAACACAACAGACTTTCCTTTTATTCTTGAGTTCTCTAAATTATGTTTGATGGTTAAGCAAAAATTCTAGCATATTTGACAAGTCCTCCATATATGTAGAGGAAATATTTAAGACAATTATATTATAAATGGGAGAGTGTAATGGGGTGTAAGGGAAGTAAGGTTTCTATATTTCATTTGAACTGGTTAAATGCCAGTATCAGTAGACTATGATCTATTATGGATGTTTCATGAGATACTTAAAGTAATCATGACAAAGTATGCAAAGAGACATATTCCAAAACACTATTTATAAATCAAAATGGAATTCTAAACAATGTTCAAGTAACCCACAGGAAGGCAGAAAAAAAGAAAACAAGAAATGAGAAACATAGAGAAAGAATGGAAAACAAACCAACAAGCAAAAAAAGGTAGACTTAAGCCCTGACAGCAGTAATTACATTAAATATAAATAGTCTAAATATACCAATTAAAAGACAGAGATTGACAGGGTGAATTAGAAAAAACAGGCATGCAGGAAAATAATTTGGCGGTTTCTTAAAAAAATTAAACATATGCTTAATATACGGCCCAGCAATTGCATTCCTGCATATCTATCACAGAGAAGGGAAAACTTATGTCCACAGAAAAGTCCAATTGTGCATAGAAACTTTATCTGAAATAGCCAAAAAACCCTGGAAAAAGTCAAAGTGCCCTGCAACAGTTGAGTGGTTCAACAAATTATGGAATATCCATACTATGGAATACTTCTCAGCAGTAAAAAGGAATGAACTGTCAAAACAGGCAACAATTTGGATGATCTCAAGGGCATCATGACGAGTGAAAACAGTCAGTCTCAAATGGTCGTATGCTGTGTGATTCCACTTATGAAAAAATCACAGGAGCACCTGGGTGGCTCAGTCAGTTAAACGTCCAACTGTTGATTTCAGCTCAGGTCATGATTCCAGGGTTGTGCCATCAAGCTCTGGTCAGGCTCTGCACTTAATGTGGAAGACTGCTTAAGATTCTCTCTCTCTCTCCCCCCCCCCCCCCGCCCCTCTTCCCCACTTGCATACTCTATTTAAAATTTAAAAAAAGAAAAAAGAAAAAAATCACAGGTATGGAAAATAGATTAGTACTTTCCAAGGGCTAGTGGTGGAGTAGGGGAAGGAGGACTGGTCTGACTAAGGGGCAGTGTGTGGGAGATCTCTGTGGAGATGAAACAGTTTTGTATCTTGGTTGTGGTGGTGGCCACACAAATCTACACAAGTGACAAAATGGCACAGAACTACACACACACATTGAACCAATGTCAGTTTCCTGGTTTTCAAGTTGAACTATAACCACAAAAGCTGTAACCACTGGAGGAAACTGGGTGAGGGTACAGGGACCCCTCTCTGTGCTATATTAGCAACTTCCTGCAAATCTATGATTGCTTCAGAATAAAAATTTAAAAACAATAAAGACATAAAAATTACAGAAGAGAGCATGAGTGAAATAAAATGCAAAGCCTAGAGCTCGGAGAGGAAATAATCAATAAATTTAGCTACATAAAAATCGGAGACTTTTGTTTGATAGAGTAGACCATAACGGAGTCAAGAGGGAGATGAAATTCTGGGAGAAACATATTTGCAATGTCTGTGGCAGGCTAATCTCCTTGCCTTACAGAGTTCACATAACTCAACAAGAAAAAATAACCCAATAGAAAACATGGGCAAAGGATGTGAACGGGCGATTTACTGAAAAGTGAATACAAATGGCCAACAAATGTGGGAAAGATGCCCGGCCTCATTCTTAATGAAGGGCATGTAAAACAGACAATAGTGAAATTTGTTGTTCACTTATCAGATAACAAAAATGGAAAACCGGGATGCCCCAGGGCTGGTGAAGTAGACATTTTCCTACACTGTTGGTGGGAGTATGAATCAGTGTCCTCGTACCAGAAGACAGTTAGGGAATAATTATGAAAATTAAAAATACTCCCTGCAACCCCACTGCCATGAAGTTATCCTAAAAGCATACTCTCAAGTTTCTCAAGATACATGTGCCAAGAAATCAGTTTTTGTTTTTGCACCAAGAAATCAGTCATATTTATAAAATGGTGCCTGGAACATAGCAAGTGCTATGTAAGCGTTTATTAAATGAATCAGTAGGGCTCAGCTTGGGCCCAGGAAGGCTGGGGCTTCAGGGACACTGGCACACAAGACCCTCAGCACAGACACCAGGGTCATGGTGCCCACTATTGGTGCTTACCTGTGATGGTTCATTCTATGTCTCAACTTGACCGGGACAACTGGGTGCTCAGATATTTGGTCAAAAATTATTTTGGATGCATCTGTGAAGGTGTTTTTGGATGATATTAGAATGTGACTCCGTAGGCTGAATAAAGCAGCTGGCCCTTCTTAATATGGGTGGGCCTCATCCAATCAGTTGAAGGCCCCAATCTAATCAGTTGAATAGAACAAAAAGCCTAGGTAAAAGGGAATTCGTTTTGTCTGACCTTCTTTTAGGTGGGAGACATTAGTCTTCTCCTGCCTTTGGACTTGGGACTGAAATGTACACAACTGGCTCTTCTGTATAAAGAGAGTCTCACATTTAAAACTTGGTTCCTCCTGTTTCCCAACTTCCAGGGACGATGGTGATGATGTGTTTGGTGCAGTGTCTTTTCCTACACACACAAGTCTCTATTCATCTCAAACATGTCCCCGCACAGGGTATGAACACCCAGCAATCCAGATACCCAACCCTTGGGACCCATAACGTCTCTCCCTCCCCTGCCGCACTGACTCATCCGCGGTGTAGACACTGGCCTCGGCCTTAGGGGACACATCCCGATAGAGGTAGGCCCAGCTGGGTGTGTCTCATCTCTAGGGAACTCCAACCTCACAACCTGGGCTGGGCAGGTAAGAAAAGTGATGGTCTCACCTCTCTGGTCTCAAATTCCTGAGTCAGGAGCATTTTATGACTAGGGTCAATGTCACTAAAAGGCAAACAACAGGATGCAGGCCTGTGCAGGAAAGGCAGTTTGCAGAGATTTCTTGCCCCTCTGTTCTCACCTATCAATCTTTATCTAATTGAACAAGATTCTCCGCCTGCAGTAAAGACAGCCACACACACAGACCTGGCGGTTTGCTCAGCTGGGGTACTTTGTAGCTTTTGCTCACACATGTATTTGTGGTGAAAGTTCTTACTTTAGAAGAGAAATAGAACAGAGAACTTGGGCTTGTGAATTTGTATTTTTCCTCTTTTGCACTCTGAGCCCATGAGATGCAAAGAAAGTTCTAGAACACAGCTCAGAAGGACCTCTGGATTCCATCTGCATTCACTGAACTGTCATCTTTGGACACACACCATGTGAGCTCTCGGGTCTACTGTTATCAGCACTGCCTTTTAAATGAAAATAAATAAATAAATAAATATAAGGTGGGGCACCTGGGTGGCTCAGTTGGTTAAGTGTCCGACTCTAGGTTTTGGCTTAGGTCACGATCTTGTGGTTTACGAGTTTGAGCCCTGCATCAGACTCTGTGTTGGTAGTGCAGAGCCTGCTTGGGATTCTCTCTCTTCCTCTCTCTCTGCCCCGCCCTTGCTCTCTCAAAATAAATAAATAAACTTAAAAAAATATATTATGAAAACAAATATAAAGTGGATTGGATACTCCAAGTTCTAAACATTTTTTTCTGCTCCTCCCCTCAGTCTGCACCGTTTCTCCTTTTCTATCCAAATCGGCATATAAGCTCGTTTGCCCCAGATGCCTTGGGGACAGAGGAAGGGTAATGATTTCTGAGAAGATGTTCGCTAACAGTTCTGAAAATGGGGCAACCAGAAAGTTTCTCCATTGTGGTTGGTGCCCATGCCCTATCAGTCTTGTGAGAATGTTCTCGTGTGTCAAGAAAATTTACCAAGGCTGTTTACAATGATATAGATGCTCAGTTATAAATCAGACTGAATGGAAGAGCTTAGGGTGGCCCATCCCCGGTCCCCATCCCATTTACTCAGGACAACCTCCCCGTTTCTGCCTAGTGATGGTGGCTGGCATACGAGACAATCTGCCTCTTCCTCTGCTGCTTCACTTACCAAGTTTAGGGGGTAACTACCCATCCTGTTATGGTCCATGCTAATTTAGTTCATTTACACCATTCTCTTCCCTGCTTTCCTGCCTCTCCCAGTGGGTGATGGTTATATTCTTTTTTATTCTTGTGTTGGTTCCCTGAACGGGCTCTTTGAACCTCAGGCGGGTGTGCCAATGACTGGGCTCCCTTTGAGGGTAGAGGGAAGGTTGGCCCCAGAGTCCTGTTGGAGAAAGGCAGTTCTGGGCACAGAGTCCCTCTCTCCTAATGGCCCCGTGGTCTGCCTTGGATTGAGTGATAGTTTTCTTGAGCTGTGAGGGGCAGGTGCTGGGAAGGGAGCTGGTGGAGGGCACATAGAAGTAGGTGTTTCATAACCACCCCACTCTTGATTTCTCTCTTGCTCCCAGCCTCCATCAGGCCTGGAGTGTCCCCACACTGGATCCTGTGTCTGGGCTTCCCCCCCATTTCACCGTGCCACGTGGCCCCATTCATTTCCTTATCTTCCAGAAACCCGCTGACGTTTCTCATTCACCGATAGCCCTCCCTTGTGGGTACACTCCTATATTTCTCTCCTTTATTCAGTCTGTCTCGTCAACAGGAAAACCACATCAGCCTTTTTAACAGGTCTCGAGACGCCAGATGGAGGCCTGAGCTCGGCGGCCAGAGCTGCCCTGGGCAGACAATCCACAGAGCCTGAGCATGATCGGCTGCCTGGGCTTTCTGGGTTCCCTTTATAGATGTTCCAGACAATTCCATCCATCCTCAACTTTGCCATGGTTTTAAGACAATTGCTCAACCCGGGGCAGTTTGTGGGGGTAAAATGGTGGAGATGAGCAGGCTGTTGGGTCAAATCAACCCACGCGTCTCCTGTGAAGATGGTCCCTGTGCCCAGGAATGGACATATTTCTGCCAGCCTGGTCATTCCGGGGCGACCAGTTCCTGGGGAGCCGAGTGAGGGTTTTGAATGATTCCAAAAATCTCTGTAAACGCTTTCTATCTGTGAGTCCCATGAGAACCCCACGCAGTTTATTATCCCGAAGCTGACCCACGGATGTGGAGGGTGTCTGGACTCACTCAAGGGCTCCAGACTGACCTCCGGTGTTGAGGTCTGCCCTTCGAGCATATGCCTCGGCATCCCCCTCTTGTCCTTGTCCAAACTTGGGGGGTGGTCACAGACAGCAGATCATATTTGGGGTATAATTGGTTTGTCCATTTCATCTACCTTTTTTTCCCTCCCTCAGGTGTCATTATGGGTTGAATTGTGTCCCACGTGCCCCCACCCCCCAACCCCATTCCTCTGTTCTAACCTCTAAGGATCTCAGGATGTGACTATTTGGAAATAGGTTGTTTGTAGATGATTGATTTAAAATGAGGTCATTAGGATGGGCCCTAATCCAATAGGACTTGTGTCCTTATGAAAAGGCGAAATTTGGACACAGAGGCACCCCCAGAAGGAAGACGATGGGAGGGGGAGGACACAGGAGAAGACTGCCCCTGTGAGCCAAGGAGAGAGGCCTCAGGAGAAGCTGGCCCTGCCGACCCCCTTGATCTGGGGCTTCTAGACTCCAGAACTCAAGGACGATAGATTTCGGCTGTGGGAGCCACCCAGCCTGTGGCTCTTGGTTACGGCAGCCCTAGGAAATGAGTGTGGATTCTAAGCAGGAAAATGGATTCTCTGCATTTGCTTGGTTTGAAAATTTTCAAGGGCCGTGCAGGAAGCTGCACTACAGTCTCTTTGTAAAAGCTGATTATCACAGAGGGTGCTTGGTGTTGCAGAGAGATATCTCTGCCTCCCAGATGGCCTCTGAGCCCCCATTGGGCTCCACGCCCCCAGCCACAGACCCACCAGATAAGCTCTGAGTCCAGAGAGCAAGAAGGTGCCAGGGGCCGCCTGATGGGGGCAGAGAGGTGCCAGGAGGAACCGGCCATTTGGGACTGGCTGTAGTCTGTGGGATCTGAAAGCCAGGATTTTAAAATGAGGCTGTTTATATATTTCCTGACGACTTCCTCCCATCTCTCCTGAATCACCTGGTAAACTCCTGTGAAAGGGTGAGCCTTCCTCTGTGGGCAGAAGGAAACCAGGTTTTCATCTGCACCTGCATTGTTCTGGGGAGCATTCACCCCCAGGAGTGCTCCCCAGGGGCCAGAGGGGACAGCATCCCAGGGCGCAGTACAGAGCTGGGAAAGGTCCAGGCCGGACTCCCCCCTCCCCAGTGCCCCCCACCCCGCAGCTCTCTAGCTCCCATAGTAACTAGAAATGGGCCCAAGGGACTCCTTCCCCAAACACCCTCGGGTCCTTCACTCGGGTCTGGCGCACGGCAGGACCCGTGTCTGTGTGTGGACTGGGTGGGGGTGTGCAGGCCGCTTCATCCATCCACATCTGAAGGCCGTTTTGCAAAACGCACAGTTTGGGCCTCTCATGGGGCAAATACTACCACCCAGGAGTGTTCACTTGGTTGCAGGTGTTCAATCAGCGCTCACTGGCACGGCCCTGTAGGTGCCTCCTTGTGCACCCAAGTGCCAGTAGGCCGACGGCAAGGAGCAGTTCTCAGCTGCATTAGGACATTTCTTCTTTCTCCCTTTTCCTTTCTCTGGATGGGATTACAGCCGCTTCTGCCAGCGTCCCCAGATCTCGTGCCAGGTGCTGCAGACTTCGAGGCTAATTGGGGCAGAGCCTTATCGGGTTGCACGCTGCCCGGACGTGGTCTTGGACAAGGGCACGCGCTCGGAGGTTAAATTCTCCACGGCGACACAGCCTGTCTTTCCTGGGAGCGTGCGAGATTCTGTCAACACTGGCGCCCTCTGATCGGATCACCAGGGCTCTGCTGCTGAGTCTGGGGGGACAAGGACAAGGAGGTGACACAGGGCAGACCTGACACACCCAACTCAGGTGCTGCCGTCCAAGGCCTGCCCACCTCTTGGGGAAAGACTGCAGGCTTGGGGTGAGAAAGTCTTGGGTTCGAATTCTTCTCGTCCTCCTGGCTTGGTGACCTTGGTTGGTGTGTCCTTTCACCTGCCGAGCCTCAGGGAGGGGAGGCACCGGGCTGTGGTACAGACGCGGCGTGCGGAGGCAAGGAAAACAAATGTTTTCTCATGTTGGAAAGAACACCGCATGAGACTGGTGAAGCAGCTGGGTGCCGGCTCTGTTGTATGTGCTTGGGAGACATTAGTGAACCAGACATCAGACATCCCTCACTCGTGAGTTTACATTCCAGCGGGAGAGAGACAGTAAACAAAAAGCAGAATACATATGGAGTTTCTGTATCCGGCTAGAGGAGTGAAGGGTTATGGAAAAAGGAAAAGCCCAGCCAGGTAAGGGCTGAGAGTGTAGCCAAGTCGTGTGGGCTGAGTACTAGGGAGGAGTTTCGATATGGAATAAGGCTGTTAGGGGAAGCCTCAGAGAGTGGGCAGCATTGGAGCAAAGACTTGAAGGACACCAGAGAAGTAGCCAAGTAGAGATCCAGGGGAAGAGCATCTGGGCAGAGAGATAGTCAGTGCAAAGGCCCTGTAGCAGGAGTGTGCCTGGTGTGTTTCCGGTACATGGTGGCAGCTGAGGGAAACCACTGAAGAATTTGAGTTTTTACTCTGAATGAGAGGGGGAGGCACTGCAGGGTTTTGATAAAAGGAATGGCATTATCTGCCGTAGGGGGAGGCAAGGACATAGCCGGTTGACCAGTTAGCAGAAGGCCATAGTAATCTAGGCATGAGATGATGGTGGCCTGGACCAGGGTGGTTACAGTGGAGTGGTGAGAAGTGATGCTTTCCAGATGTATTTTCAAGAGTATTTCCAGACAGATTGGATGTGGGTATGAGGGAAGGGAAGAGTCAGACGTGACTGAAGACCTTGGCTGCCACCAACAAGTGTGGGCAAGACCTTGTGAGGAGAGGTTTGGGATGGAAAGTCAGGGTTAGGGCTTTGGGAAGGTTGAGTTTAGATGTCCACTGGACAATTCCCAGCAGGCTGCTGGACAGGAGTCTGGACTTTGGGAGGAAGATCCAGACTGGGGATGCACAACTGGGAGTTGTCTGTCTATGGATGAAATTTAGAGCCAGGAGACTGAACGAGGTTAAGGGAGTAAGGACATATGAAGAGGAAAAGGGGGCTGAGCTCTGGGGCCCTTCAAAGTCAAAGAAGTCAAAGAGAAGAGAAGGAACAAGCCCATGGTGCAGAGAAGCCACCGGTGAGAGTTGGGACTGTGAGTAAAACGGGGGTCACTGTTGACCTTGACAATGGTGATGGGCTGGTGTGTCCTCCCCAAACTCATACAGGGAAGCCTTAACACCCTGGGATCTTGGGACATGACTATTTGGGGCCCTTTAAAGGGGTGATTATGGTAGAATGAGAGGTGGGCCCTAATCCAGTAGCAGTGGTGTCCTTGTAGGGAGATGTGATTAGGACACAGATATGCATGGAGGGAGGAGCACGTGAGGACACAGAAAGGAGACTGCTGTCTACACCCCAAGAAAGAAAGGCCTCAGAAGGAGCCAACTCTGCTACACCTTGCTCTCAGACTTCCAGCCTCAAGAATCGCGAGAAATAAATGTCTGCTGGCCAAGCCCCCCATCTGTGGTACTTTGTCACCGTGGCACCAGCAGACAAATCCCAAGCACCTCGGGGGAGAGGCTAGCAAATTCTAGCCAGGTGGGCTTAAGAGAGCAGGGAAGAGGGAACCCTTCCAAGGGTTTTACCGCCAAGAAGAGCAAAGACAAGGACTGTAGCTTTCAGAGGAAGTGGGATCAAGGACTTTTTTTCTTTAAAGACATTTCTTTTATGATTTTAGGTGGGAGGCATAACAGCTTGTTTTTATGCTGCTGGGAGTGGTCCAGTAGACGTCACAATGCGATGACGATGCAGGACGGTCGTTGCTGGAGTGACGGCAAGGTTGGTGGAAGGGGGAGGGGAGTCTGTGCCCAGAGGGCGGTGGGACACAGAGAGGCCTCCTGGCAGTTTGTGGGGACAGCTCCTTAGGCAAGTGGGATGAGAGAGGGGCCTGTCTAGCTCCCCCTTCCTTGTCTCTGCCTTTCCTTGTTTCTGTGCTGTTTCACATCTGCAAGTTGTAGAAAGCTGATGATGATGCAGTTGATTCTTGTCCAGCGAAAAGCAAGCCAAGTGTGTCTACTGGAGGGCAGAGTATTGCTGCAGCCATTTTGCATCTGTTAGCAAATTCGTATCTGCCTTCCTTGTGTGATTCTTTCAATTCTCTTTTAAACCACAGGTCCTATCTCACTGATTCCCTTATTAACTGATGAGTTCAGTAAGATCTTTGACACACGTTTATTTTATATTTGTATGAGAGTCAGTATTTTACCTCAACGATCCTTTCTCACGACACCGATAAGACAGTAGGTATCTTTGCATATTCTCTTCTGATGGGTTTGATTTTTCCCATGATAACCAGAGCTCTAAAGTGGGTCCCTTTCTAAAACCCTCATCTGGGAAGTGATGGGTGACAGGAGGGGGATACGGGCCACCTGGAGGGACCCTGTAGGTGTGCCAGCCAGGCAATGGCCTAGCCTTTCCAAGGGTGACAGCTCCCTGGACCTGTGTGGATTGCAGGGAGCTTCATTCCACCCCTGGCTGCAGGCCTACTTGGCAACACTGTCATTTTTCACCTGGAACCCCCCGCCCTCCCCACACACACACACACAGGAGTTTGCTCCCCCTTCACTCCCACCAGCCCAGAAATGGCCAAGTTGATTTATTCGTGTCTGCAGTTCTGATGGGGGAGGGGGGCTCGTGTGACCCCAAGGGAACAACGCCTCCCATTCGAAGGTCTGGCCTAAGGAGAAATGGCAGGGGAGGGGGCTGCTCCAGGACAGAGGAGCACTGAGCTCAGCTCCCAGCCCACTTCCCCTCCAGGACTCCCTCTGGGACCCACATCTGACTCAAGTCTGGGAGGGGAGTGATATGCTGAGCAGAGGGCCTGCTTGGCAAGGGCAGGGTTCTGACACCACCCCCCAGCCTCCTCCCGAAGCCTGGGGCCCCCTCGCTCCCCTCTCAGTGGGCACCCCGCTCTGCCAACTATCCGGGTGTGCAAGGTCATAAATTTTGGTCTTGAGGTTCTGGGTTCTGGGTGCAAGTCCAAGCTCCTTCCTCCCCAGACGGACGGCCTTGGTGGACTGTCTTCATCTCTAAGCTTCCACTTTCTCTTCTGAAAGCCAGGAATGGAAGGAACCCGCCTGTCTGGCTGCCATGTATATCAGGGCTCTGAAAGGGCCAAGCTCCCTCCTGCACTGCCCCTGCCCCTCAGCCTGTTATGGGCCCCTTCTCCAGGGAACGACCCAGAGGCTCTGGTCTCGCTGTGTTCCCTGCCAGGGGAGAGGCAGCTAACTGCTCGCTGTGATGCCACACCAGTACAGGACCAGGAACTGGATTTTCCCCTTGGAGCCTGGGGCCAAATTCTGTCCCCCACCTCGACTTCCTCTGGGGATCTTGGTGTGACCCTTTTGCCACGTATAAAGATGCCTCAGCGTTCTAGAATCTGTATATATATGTACATATATATATATACATATATATATGTATGCATATATTTGTGAGATATATATATACATATATTAACGGATATATGTGTACGTATGTATACATATATGTATGTATATACACACACACACATATATTTGTGGCCTACTTCTCCAGTCTCCAAAACTCTATTCAATCTTGCAGGTTTAGACCAAATGCTGCCTGCCACAGGCAGCCTTACTGGGTTGCTCACAGATTGAATTGATTACTCTCTCCTCTGCAGCTCAAATCCTGTTCCCCTCCTGACTGCATTTAGACGTTTAGATTGTTTCCCCTATTAGGCTTATTTATTCATTCAATCATGTTTCATTCATTCGTTCATTCATTCATTCGGCTGAGGTTTACTGAGCACCGTCCATGCACAATGCGTAGGCCCTGGCCTCGGCCTGGTGTCCAGGTGTAAACGCATCAAGTCTCTGCCTTCAGGTGCCTGTATCCTCGGCAGGTTTCTGTTCCCGGCACCGAGGGCCTGCCTGCCAGGTAACAGGTGTTCGGTAAACAAAGGGACACCGTGAGCCCATTTGCCCAAACTTCCTGCACTTAGCACACCCTGTTTGTTTCGATTTTAACTGCACCTTTGCTAACGCACACTTTAATGAACATTCTTGGGCCCACTGCACATTCTTCCTCCCTCTGTGGGAGAGCTACGGCTTCGTGACAGGTTGCAAGTTATCACGTTCTTGGGAGACTCCCGCTGCTCCGGCCTGGGTCCCACACTGGCCTCAGGCCCTGGGCAAGCCCCCGCCCCTCCCTTCCCAGCCCTGCCGTCCTTCTCTGTGACCTCTGAGCAGATGAGGGCAGTGGGCTTGCTGGAGCCTGTCCAAGGAGTGTGGCTGCCAATGCCACCGCCAAAGTCCTGCCCCTCTCCCTGGTTTCGGGCTCCCATCTCTGGAGCCAGCTGTGCCCTGCAGAAGCAGCGTGTGCCTGACAGGGTTAAACCAGGCAGCAGCATCCTGTGCTCTGCCCTGTGGGTGACGTTGTGTCCCCCAGGGGCCCAGACGCCCCACAGCGATCCCACCCTCAGAAGAAGAGTGGCGGGGGCTGTAGACATAGGTGCCCATGGTGGCGAGCATGTCACACCTTCCTGTCCCCGCTTCTCAGGATCAAGCCAGGTGCAGGTCGGGCACCGGGTTCTGGCCCCTGGGGTCCATCACTTCACCCTCCCCGACCAGGCCTGCGGCTCCTCCTGGGGAATCCTCTCCCACCTTGCCCTACTGCACCATCTGGGTAGAAAGGCAGATCCGGGCAGTAGTTAAGGGGCGTGCAGTCCCCGCCCCCCACTTCTGGACTAGCCGTTCACTTTCTGTGAGCTTTGCATCTGGAATGGAATGAGGAGGCACGAAGAGGTGTTGGGGGCGCTCACTAACCCACACCGGGCTCGCTCAAGGCAGACAGCTGACTAGTTTCTGCTGCTCAGAGGCCTGGCCCTTCCCGATTCCTCCTCCTCCAGACTTCCGGTGTGTTTTCTCATTCCTGCCAGCCATGCGTCCTGGTATGCTGGCTGGAGGCAATGGTCACTGGGTCAGCCGAGAGTGTCCATTCAGAGCATCTCGACGTGATCTCGGGAGAGACACGCTGCTCTGGGTCAGCCGGTGACCGTGGCTGAGCTTACTCTCATCCTTCCGGGGTCTTCTGTGGGATGGACACAGGAAGCCTTCCTAATAAGACACTTACTACCCCTGAACTTCCATTCCCACTATGCTGGCCAGTGTGTTGTGCCTGCTGGTCACCATTTAGTGAGAGTCCACTTTGCGGCAGGCCTTGAACATGAGCAGGCACTGAATGCCCGTTGAAGAGGGAGCAGACTGAGGTTTACGGCAGGGAGGGAGGCCACGGCTTGCCTGAGGTCACAAAGGAGAGATGGGCAGAGTGCCAGGGTGGCTCAGTCGGTTCAGCTCAGGTCATGATTTCACGGTTTGTGAGTTCGAGTTCTGAGTTCGAGTTCTCTCTGCCCCTCCCCCACTCATTCTCTCTCTCTCGCTCACTCTCTCTCAAAAATAAATAAACATTAAACAAATTAAAAAACAAAAAAACAAAGGAGTAATCGGCCCCAGGTGACCCAGGGCACAGCAGTGGCTCTCTCTTCCTCATCACGTGAAAGGGTCCCTTTCACCACGGGTTCCAAGGGTGTGTGAGGCCACTGATCTGAGGAAAAGTGTGGGGACAGGGACAGTTAGCGCCGTCCTATTCCTCCCTTCTCCCCGCCTCTGCCTCCTCTGAGTCCAGGGGAAGATCAGAGGCGCCAGTGTGCTCTGGACCTACCGGCAAAGCAGCCTATGCTAGTGTCCTGGGGCTGCCCTAACAAAATTCCACAAACCGGTAGCTTAAAACAATAAAAATGTATTATCACATAGTTCTGGAGGCCAGAAGTCCAGAAATCCAGCTGTCTGCAGGGCCATGCTCCTCACCCCAGGCTCTAGGGGAGGGTCCTTCCTGCCTCTTCCAGCCATGGTGGCTCCTGGCAGTCCTGGGTGTCCCTTCACTGGTGGACACATCACTGCAGTCTCTGCCTCTCCTTTCATGGCCTTCTCTGCGTGTCTGTGTCTCTCTTCTTTTAAAGACACCATCCCGTTGGATTTAGGGCCCGTGCTAATCTAGTAAGACCTTAATTATGTCTGAAAAGACCCTGTTTTCAAACAAGGCCACATTCTGAGGTTCTGGGTGGGCATGAACTTCCAGGGTGGTGGTGGGGACATTCTTCAGCCACCACACAGCCCTTCTGAGCAGGAAGCCAGCACCATCAGGAGTGCACAGGGAGGGCCAGCCGGTTGCGTCCCTCTCATCACAGCCACCTGTCTGATCTGCCCAGGGCCCTGAAGCTCAGTGGCATGTGACACACCGGAGGCCCTGGGGTCTGGCCAAGGTCAACCCCAGAGTCCTGCTCAGGTCTGTCGTTCCAGACCTCTGTCTCCCCATAAAATGATAGGCCTCTTCTGAAGCACGTGCCCTCATCTGGGTCCTCAGGCTGCCCTGCGTCCAGGCGAGCAAGGCTGCAGGCCCCTGGGGCCCGGCGTGGCATTTCCTAAACAGAGCGTGACATTCGGAGGCAGCTCTGCAGCCTCTGGGGCGGCGGTTCTGTTTTCTGACGTACAAATTACCGTATTGTTGCAAATATGAGTTGTAAACACAAGTAAGCCCCGGATCACAAATCCATTTTTATTAAAAAATACAACTCTCAGTGTTGGGAGCCCATTTTTCACCAAGTGAGGCATATGACCAATCCATTCGAGGGAGAAAAATCAAAGGCAACGCTTCGCTTCGCTGGTCAGGTAGGACCCCGAACACACGAGTGAAGGTCAAAATGGCCATTCAAATATTTTATGTTAATTAAACCCTGTTCGTGGCTCAGCCTGGAGAGAAGTAAGTGAAACATTGGTTCCTCGTCGGGCTGTCCAGAGCACTGTCCTGCGGGAAAGAAGTGGGGCCGGTTGGGCCTTGTCGGTCTGCACTAATCGCTGTGAGCCATCTCTGCCCTGCGGCACTCAGGTGGGACCCAGGCTCACGGCAGAGATCTCTTCTTACATGAACACACAGCCGGTTCCTATGAGCTTCTGATGAAGGTTATGTGCCAGGGCTTAGGGTGGCCGGGGAGCCTGGAGGCCTGGGCTCTAAGCGCACAGTGGGGCTTGGGAAGCATTGGCGAAGAACCTGGCGGGGACTCTGCCCTGTGCTTTCCAGCTCAGTGTCCTCCTCAGTGCCATGGGAACGATGCCCACAGCTACCTCCAAGGCTGCTGTAGGGATTAAGTGCCTACTTCCACAAACGCCAGCCACCGTCACCCACACTCCTTTGATGACTGCTGGGACAAGTTTGCAATTATCAGCAGTAGGGGGCGGGCCTTTGCTCCTCTTAGGCGCGTGGGGTGCCTTCTTCCCTCACCAGCTCCCGGAGGTGGGTTATCCAATATGATCCCAGAAGGCTCGTTCTGCTCTTGGCATTCAGCCCTCAGAGCCCACCACTATTACAATTCTTACTTTTTGTCTTCTCTTTACAGTAAACAACCAGTTCACACCCTGAGAACTTACAGATTGGTAGGATATAAATACATCAATTTGTTTTAAGCCGTTGGAGAGCAAAATGACATTTTTAGCACTCAGAAGGGCTGAATCATGGTCTGGAGGTATGCAGTTGGATCAATTCCTTTGAGGGGTCAAGTGTAATTTTAGAGTAGAATTAGTATGATTCACGATGGAGCTGCTATACTTACAAAAAAAAAAAAAAAAAAATTCAGTTCCAAGCAAGGAGTATCGTTCTTTTTACTTAAGCATTTTCTAAAAAGTTTAAGATGTGCTTTTGGAGGGAGGCGTTTATGACTCGTGAACAGTCTGAAATTGCCTCTTCCCACTGAGCACATCGTCGCTACAAATGGCTAAGTCACGGTCATGTGTCCAGATGACCTCTGTGTGATGGCCCAGGCCGGGCTAAGGTGACCCGCCCATTTCATATAACCCCCCAGGTTCCAATAAGTTCCTTTCATTATCCTGGCATTTCATAAAGGAATGGATTGGAAAAAGTCTAGTCGGGACAAATGGACCTCATAGGAAGCACCGAAGGAGGGGCCCCCATGGAATATCTGAGGAACTTGAAAGCCACATGTGCCTTGTATAGTATTAGGAAGGAGGACAAGAATTCAAAAGTTGATCATCTCGGTCTCCTCCTCTGTCTGATGAGGACCGTGGTGACCTGGACACTTTTCTGATGGAGGTCTCGGGGGTAAACTGAGGGGAAGGTGCTGTGGGTGCCTGCCTCCACTGAGACTTCTGGCCTCTCTTCCTGTTTTTCTCTTCTGCTGCCCATAAGAGAGATTCATTTTGGAGTCTGAGGTCACCTCTATCGACAACGAATATTTTCAAAGAAAGCCCAGTGGAGTTCGGGCCGGGTGCCTCTCTCTTGGCTTGCGTTGGGGGAAGAAAAGTTTAGAATCAATAACCAGAAATTTGAATTAGTTCAACTCTTTTTCAGAATAACCAGGAGTAGGATGGACGCGTCCTCCCCACTACCTAAGGCCCAATCCTTACTCTTCCAATTCCAGCTCATCCTCTCCAGGCCTGTGCCTCCCAGGCCAGCTCCTGGGGCCTCCGTGGGGTGAATCCTCACCCCGAGATCACACGCCCAGATGCAGCCATCTCCAAGTAATGGGTTAGCTAGCAGCACATTATTTCTGGATGATCTTCAAAATATTCTGCTCAGATTTATTTCAAGTGTGGATTTAGTTTCTGTCCTGCAGTGTTACCAGTTGGTAAGGATGTGTTCTGCCAAGGTAATTTGTTCTACTGTGGCCCAGGTGAGATGTAGCAAGGAAAGACATGAAATCTTCAATTTCAGGAAGGAAAGAGCATAAATTCTGAAGTGTAGCACCCGCCAGTGCGGGAAGGTCCCAGGGGAAGGCTGTGAAAGAATTCTATAAAGTTTTAATAGCTCAAGACCCAAGGTAGCAGAATTAAATGCAAGCTTGGGGACCAACTCTTTTCTTGATCGTATAAAATGTGGGGGAAATCTCTCTCAACTCAGGCAGCGCCTTGGGTGTTTGGGCGGAAAGCGGACACATCAGAATTTCGAAGCACGTGCGAGTTTTTTCCAATCTCATCAGGAGAGGTGGAGCCCCCTCCCGGACGTGCGGAACAGTGAGGTTAGCCTGGAGCTGCAGGACACAGGTATCTTTATCCCTCGTGACAGGTAACTCGGTAATGCACTGAATACTGTGAGTCGTTTCAGAGAATTATCAAATTCAAGGGTGTTGTGGAAATCCCCAAATTTGTAGCCAGTTGCTCAGAAGTGTGGGTGGCCTGGTGGTCCCTGAAGCGTGGCTGGTGTCTGAAATTCGGGTAGCCCTGGGGAGCCCTAGACTTACGGGGTTTGTGCTAACTCCCGGGGGCACAGAATTCTGGGGTAATCTGAACTGAACTGTAGTACAAAATTGTAGTACACCCAGTTGGTTTTCCCTTTTCATTCAACGGGGAAAATATTCCCACACATACTCATAAAAGGAATCAGGAGTCCCCAGATCCTTCTCTGTCACAGGAGGCTGGTGTGGCCAAGAGGCTTTTCTCTTGCACAACTGGTTCCCACACTGGGGACAAGCAGGCTTTAGCATGAAACCTTAGCCTGAAAAAGCCAGTTACCCGCTCCTTCTTATGTCCTCAGCTCGAGGTGCCCCAAAGCCACCACGCCATCCGTTCAGAAACAAAGGCATAAATATACACAAAGACTACAGGTCCAGGTGCACATGCCAAAATCACCTTCCCAAGTGGCAGAGGAGCCCCGAGCGAGTGCGTGTCCTGGGGACTCCGTTGTGACTTGGGGTGCCGTGTGGACACAGGCTGAGGGAAGTAAAGGCTCCCCCCACTTTCCTCGCATCGAAGCCTTCCCACAGCCCCACTGTTGGGAGGAGTTCCTGGCAGTGATCTATTTGTAGCGTCGCTATTTAACCGGGTGACTTGCCTTGGCAGCCACTGAGATCTCGGATCTAACAGATTTGAAACTTAATCCCCGCAGCGCCAACAAAGCCCTGCTCTTTTCATGTGGCTAAAAACGTACGGCATCCAGACATGGCTCAGTTGTGCTGTCTACGTGGCATTTAAAACACCTCTGCCCACGTGGGGCATCCACATGAGCCAGGTTTCCTAGTAGGAGTGTGATCTTCAAAAACATAAAATAAAATAAGGCGTGGGGTAAAGGCTCAGAACTGGCTCTGGCAGCAGCATGCTTAGCTCACTGGAAGAGAGAGTGAAGCTCCCCCTTCCTCTCGTCAGTACGGCCCAGAATTGGGGGGAGAGGAAGCCGAGAGAGTGGGGTTGTGCAAATGGGCTGAAAGGGCTGCGTGCATGTTTCAGGAGAGTTCTGTGGCCCCAGGGCTTGACACATTCCGAAAGGGGACTGCACGGTTTAAGGAAAGGATCCAAAGCCCTTTGAACACCTTCATCTCACTCTGTTAACACTGTTGGCTGGAAGAGAGCCAACATCCACATGGCTGGCCCCTGCTTCCGGCTTCCTCTCCTCTTTGCTTATTTTCTTCATGATGTATCACAACATCTGTTTCCCTGATTATCATCCAAGATCGGAGCCCTGGGGAGGCAGGATCTGGTCCGTCTTCTCTCTGTCGCACCTCTGGACTCAGCACGTTGCCCGCACACAGTTGGAGCTGAATAAATGTTTCGTAAGGAAGCCTCCTAGCTGGCCTCCCTGCTTCTGGCCTCACCCGTTTCACCTGCCTACTCAGCCCACCACCTGAGACGCTGCTCAGGTAACAGGTGACAGGGGGAGGGCGTTTACTTCCGGCCTGGCCTGCGTGAAGCCCCTGCCCTGGTGGTACAAGTCCCTAACCTGGCCAGGTCCTCTTGTGCCCTTCTCGGCCTGGGTCTTCGAGGCATCATCAGCCTCGCATGCCCGTGCCCTCCCCTTGCCTCTCAGTCTTCCTTCATCACGCATTTGCTGTTTCCTTTTCAGCGCAGGCCCCACGGCACCGTGCACAAAAAGGGGCTTGGTGACTACTGAACAAAAACGTCAGACACCCCGTGTCACCAAGCTGGGCCTCACACCAAGCAAGTCTTCTCTTTTAAAGACTTACCGTGTATATAATGTGCCATCATAAGTTCTTTTTGTCAGTACTTGAATGGAGCTGCAGCCAGTTGGGGGAAAAAAGTCTGTTTTTCATCTAGTGGAAAAAACAACCCAATATCAGGGAACTCAGCCATTTGCACATCCGGATCCTCTTACCACAAACGGCTTAAGTGCCCAGACATGCCGCTGATCCCCTTCTAGATGGTTCTGGTGCCAGAGCCAAATGAAATTCCAGGCGGCAGGGGACAGAGCTCTCTGTGGCTTCCTGGAAGTATGGTCATTGATGAGACTTGATATTAGCGGCTTCTGCAAACAGCCAGGAACCTGGTAGTTGCTCCTCAGAGCTAGTGCCCAGAGGCTGGGCGGGCAGGTGCATGGAATAATGGACCGGTACCCAGGGAAGGAAAGCATGGGTGTTGGGGAGGGTGGCCGCGCAATCAATGAGAGGAAAAAGACTTGTGAGTCTGACAGCCATTCAGAGAAACATTCTGAAACTCGTCTGCTCTTCTTTCCTTGGGTTTACGGCTTTTTGGCGGTGGGGGTGGGGGTGGGAGGGCAAATAAACTTTATGCTATTGAAAAGCCCTGCTGTAATGACCCCCAGATGACGGAGGTCGAATACCGAAGGGTCCTAACGGAGCCTCCTTCCTTACTCATGAACTTGTAAGCATGAGAGCAGTTTCTCTCCACGTACCCCGCCCCCCCCCCCCGCCCCGCCCCCTGACTCCAAGGGTGTCTGCATTCGGTAACGGGTCAGCTGTAGCCTCTGTTCACCTGGCCGGGTTTCCCCGGGTCTCAGTGACCAAAAGCAGCGATTAACTTTTTCTTGCAGCCATCTGCACCTATCCGGTACAAAACATGACTTTTGGTTAAATTAACAAGAAGAGTAATGACGACTGATGACTGCTTATATTGGCACAGTACGTCCGAAGGAACAATATGGTCAGGAAGGCTGAGGGAAGGGCAGATAGCGGAGGTGGGACTGGCCGCTCCTGAAGTTAACCCCCTGTTCGTTGTGCTGCCGTCTTCCTCGGTTCCCCCACCCACAGAAGCAGAAAATGACGGTGAGCGTTTTCTTGAGGTCCAAAGCTCGTGGAGGCCCCGGTTGTCAGCCACTGCAGCTTTCAGGTCAATCGTGACATACTGGGCCCCCCAAGAGCAGCAGGGCCCTCTGACTGACCTTTCTTTCAGGAGGGTCCTGTTTGTGCTGCCCAGGCCACAGCACTGAGAGTCTGGGGCAGGGGCGGGGGTTGGTGAGATTAGTTGGAGATTACCTAGGGTTGCTGTAGCTCCCCCTGTCTGTAAACTTCCAGGAAGTGTGCAAAGCTGGCCTCTGACCTGGAATCAGACCGTGTTCCACTTTTTTTTTTTTTTCCCCAAGAAATAGAGTCACCTCTTCTTTGGAACATGACGAATATTTCAAACATGAGCACCCAATGGTGTCTCCCCAGCATTCTTCTGCCCCACAGTGCCTGGGTCCTCACGTTGCCTTCTGGCTGCTCAGAATCCCCACAGGGGAGTGCGGACATCTTCTCCCAGGAGGCTTTTTCTTTACACGCAGTGTGGCATGCTGAGTCTCATACCTCTTGCTGAGAGAGCTTGGGCTCTCCCACTGGCTAATCTGAAGGACTAGTTCATCAGTTACTAAAGACTGACAAGAATAGTTAGTGATGTGGTGCCTTGATGTCCCTAGATGATACATTTGAACAGGATTTTGACAAAAGCCGAGAGTAGAAATGGGGCACCAGCGGGCACTGGGGGAGATGTCTGGTATAGAAACTTAGCGACAGTTCACAGTGGCTCAGCTGTCAAGAGGCCTGACCACAGAGAGAGGAAGAGTGTGTCATTTATTTATTAAAAATTTTTTTCTAACATTTATTCATTTTGGAGAGACAGAGTGTGAGCGGGGGAGGGTCAGACAGAGAGGGAGACACAGAATCCGAAGTAGGCTCCAGGCTCTGAGCTGTCAGCACAGAGTCCAGAGCGAGGCTTGAACCCACGAACCGTGAGATCATGACTTGAGCTGAAGCTGGACACTTAACCTACTGAGCCACCCAGGCTCCCCAGAGTGTGTCATTTAATTGAGCCCCTGCTGGGCTGTCAGACCTCTCTGTGTCTCAATTTGCTTGTTTTCTTCTTCAGTTTGCTTTCTGTAACTCTCTGCATGCAACCTGTGTCTCCGGAAGTAAGCATCAAATTTCTTGTACACTCTGATTCCTCTCTGCCAGGGCTGCTGAGGGAGGGCAAGGTGGGGACATGGGGAGGGAAAGACAGGTGCCTGCCCGGCCATGTGGGACAGTCCTTAGGAGCTAAGCAGAGCTCCTGTTCTGGGGGTTCAGTGGACCCTTTCTGTCTGTCCAGACCCCCCACCCACTCCCTGGAATGGCCAGATCACCCTGAGGGGGCCATTCTAGTGGGAGCTGCCAACTATAGCACCTTAGCTCAGGGATTGGCCCAAGGGGAGGGCACATGATTTGAGTCAGGCCAATCAGAGTGCTTCCCTGGGATTTTAAAATTTGTATTCCCTCCTCTTGGGCTGCCAAGCTGTGAGGAGGTGAGTTCAGAGCTGCCATGGCTGAGCATCTTTTTTTCACAAGGAAAAAGGCCATCCACAGTGGGAAATAAAGGAGTTGACGTGTGGAGGGAAATGGAAGCAAGAGACAGGATGGAGAGGCCTGGCAGTGTCCAAAGTCCCCAGAGCCAGCTCAAGGTGGGGGTGTGGAGAGCAAGGGGCAAAACCAGAAGACGCAGTGGCAGAAACGGAGACATGGTGGGGGTTACTGAAAAGAAATGGGTGGACAACAGCAGAGAATGACAACGGAAAATCACCATGACCTTGACGGGGCAGCTGGGACAACTGTCTGCAGACCAGTGCCCACTGATCACCAGCTGCCTGGAGGGATGCTGTTTTCTAGTTTTCCCAAGGTGCCATTCACAGTGGCCTTGGGAGTCTCTCTCTCTCTGGAACCGTTTAACGAGGGCCAGCCTCTGCCCCTGCCTGTGTACGAGATACAGGGCAAAGGAGACAAATGCAGACTTGTGCTCACAGTGTCTAGTCAATGTGCAGTTACTGTGCCCGTGAGGAGGGTCACGGGAGAACTTCAGGGGCTGAGAGCCCAGAGGAGGGAAGTGTCTGGGTGGGCTTCCCGGAGGAGACAGCAGGGATAGCGAAGCCTAAGTGGATCACAGCCATCGGGCCCCTTTGAGTCTGCAATATTCATGCCTTAACCAGGTGGAGGCTTTCGTATTGCTCAGTTTTTTCACATCTCTTTTATTTGACCCTAAAAACAGCCGCTTCAGGAGAGGAAGGCAAATGTTACGACCACCATTTTATAACGAAATCCTGGAGTATCGACTCTTGAAGTGGCCTAAGGCAAGGGGAGAAAACATCACTTATTGAGCACCTTTTATGTGCTGGGAACTCTGCAACAACCACGTTTACTCTCCCGGTCCACTGTGAGTTTGATGAACTAGCACTTTCACTGACAGAGAGACTGAGGCTCGGCTGATGCAGGTGAAGAGCTCCCAGCTCTGCGGGAAGCCATTTTCCAGGCTGGAGCGAGGCTGTCAGGGCTGCCCGAAAAAGAAAACTCCTCTCCCACTAGCTCCACCACCAAAGGGGCCCGACTGGCTCACAGAATGGGAAGGTTCAACGATGAGGTGGATTGCAGGGTTGGTTTGATTCAGCAGCTCAATAAAGCCATCAAGCACCCGGTTTTCCTTCAGGCTCTGCCTTCCAGGATGGCAGCTTCGTCATCAAGCAGCCTCCCTCGCGGTGGCAAAAGGGCCTCCAGAGTTTCAACCTGGAGCAACCACTACCACACTTTCCTTTTGAGATATGGTAAAATCAGAAAAGCAAAGGTGTGTTTTTTTTCCTAGGAGGTTCCTAGCAAATTTTCCTTACGTGTCATTCCCCCAAACTGGAACACAGGTCCGTCCCTGAGGTGGTGTCAGGAATGCTGTGGGCTGACTGGCTGAGCCCTGGGTCACCTGAAACAGTCACCCGTGGCAGCAGGGACGGGATCACCCTGTTTAGAGGGCCAGAGTTCGTCGCATGCACAGGTGGACAGCTCACGGAAGCCCGATGTTTCACGGGACTCTGGCCCTGTTATGTGCTTGGGCGGGGGATGCTGGCAGGCCGCCGGCGGAGTCCCCAGTGTTGCTGGTGGCTTCTTTTCCACATTCACAGGACTGAACAAACAGCTTTGCATATTCATGGAAGCAGCAGAGCCTCGGACTGGATGCATGGGTGCATTTCTAGCCTCTCAGGGAAGGAAACAGCTAGATGAAGAGGCTCTCAAAGGATTTGGTGTTCTCGATGGTCTTCTGGAGGACATTTTTCGTGATCCCTGCAAACTTGCGCACAGTCAGAAACGGAGCCCACATCAGGGCTTGTTGTTGCCTAGTTGACTCAGGCACAGGAGCCCTTTGGCAGGTGGGAGGAGGGGAAGGTGGGTGCCTCTGCCTGGCTGCCCTAGGAGCTGACGGCACCGGGCCCCGGGCAGTCATGGTGGTAGGCCAACTCACCCAGGTGGAGAGACTCAGGCACCCAGAGTGTTTGATGAGGTGCTCAACCCCATCTCCCCCAACCCAGAGGGTACATCAACTCTGCTTCCACGAGGTGCGGATGAAGAGAAGGCTGTTAGTTAACTGTGGGCCCCAGGCTGTTTATGCATCCATCCTCTGTTACTGCCAGGAGCCGCTTCAAGTTCACATAGGTCCTGGTCCAGGCAGCGCCCACAGGCTCTTCCCTCTTGCCCCTGGTTTATTTGTCCAGCTCTCATTGTCTGAGCTGCACCAGGGAGTCAAGCCCGGAGCTGAGTGCTGGCCGAGCAGAAATGGGTGGTAGCCCGTGCCCCTGAGCGCACAGGACCTAGGGGGGCAGGAGGGAGATGCTCGGCGGGGCGAGTTGTGGAGCACCCAGGCAGAGAGGAACTTGAGAAGCACGGAGTACCCCTGGAGGTATGTGGGCACCAAGCCATGAAAGGCCGTGGTATGTTTGGGGAACAGAAGTAAAACAAGAGGGTACAGGGACTGGTTGTGTGCAGGGAGGGGTGGTGGCAGCAAATGAGGCTTCAGGGGTAAACTGAGGCTGGACAGTAATGGCCTCAGGAGAGACGTCTCAATGGAACAGAAAACGGAGACGCACGCCTGCAGGCAGATGGGTTCATGGGACCTAATGCGTCTGGCAGGCTGTGGCAGTGAGATGGAGGGGGTCGAGGAGTGGGGTGGTACAGGCATCAGGGGAGGAATGCTGGGTCAGGCAGAGAGGATTTCCCGTCGGGTGTAGCAGGTGGCAAGAGACAAGGTTACCTTCAATGTACTTGTATGGCTTAGAAAATCTGGTTAAAAGACACAGGCATGGGGGCCAGGCTCAAGTCGGGAGATGACGGTTCAGCACGCTGTGCACTTGGGATGTTCCGGGGTGTCCAGAGGGCACGGTACAGATGCAGGGCAAGGATGGGGGCACAGGAGTTGGCACACCACCCTTTTTATTTTGCACATTCCCTTCCAGTGTTTGTTCCCGTGAGAGGCACACGCAGCTCCCCAAATGCAGACAACGTGGGCTGAAGTCCAGCTCCCATGACCACCAGGCATGAGGCAAGTCGCCAGACTGAGCCTTGTTTCCTGGTCTGCGATGCCGGGATAACAGTCTCTACCCCACAAGGCTGTCGCGGGCATTAACTGAGATGATGAGGTCAGCTCTATGCCTGGCACAGGACGTGTGAGCGGGACACAGCGGCAGCCGCTGGGATGACGTACGTGTGTACGCACTTAGGAAGGCCAGGGCACAATTGCTTTCTGAACCACGCCACCTCCCCGGTCCCCGGACAGGAATGGCCCTGGTGGGCTGCCTCCACAGAAACCAAAGGAAGCGTTGCTCCTGCGTTCTCTGAGGGGGCGCCTAGGCTGTCAGGGGGTTCCGGTTTTCGGGGGGTTCCGGTTTTCAGGTGGTTCTCTCTGGGACAGATGTGGCTGGGCTGCTACACAGCAGGGCACGTGGAGAACACAATTCGGTCTCGTGCCTGCTCCTCCCCTCCACCTGCTCGAGGGAAGGACCACTGGATGCAGGGTCAGGTGGTTTTACCTGCTGTAATTAATTCACATGATACAGGATTGTTCCTGAAAAGCGTTTGGAGGGCCCACTGATAGCGGCACCGGGCATCAACACCCCGAACCGTCAGGGCCTCCAATGAGGGGCAGCTGCTGCCTGATCCTCGTGAATGACAAGCGCCGCTCAGACATTCGCTTTCCCATTTCTCGTACGTTGTGTTCTGGCTTTAGACAATGAGATGCATACGCGGAGCCCAGGAGAACAGCTGATCCACATCTCTGGCTCTGAAGACTCGTGATTTCAGTGGAAGTAATGAGCAGAGACAAATAGTGAAGGCCTTGCCCTCACCACCGGGCTGATGAAACTCCGGCTGCGGGGACCACCTGGGGTCCTCCTACCTCAGGGCCTCCGTGTGTCCAAAGCATCAGGATCTATTTGGCTCCAGCCTCAGTCAGACCTCAAAGGCTGTTCCCAAAAGATCATGCAAAATCCGAGGCACGAGTTGGAGATCAGTGGCTAGAAGAAGTGGAATTTTTGCAGTGAAAATTCTGTTACATCTGGTTTGCTCCCATCAGTTATATTTCATACAGTTTCTCTGATACCCCATCAGAAGAATGCTGAGTAGGGGGGCTGGTTGTACACCTTTAATCATGCCAACGAGAGAAGGGGAATGCATCTGAGAATCTATGAGACTCTGGCAGGCATGAAGCCCAGCCCGTTTGGCAGTTTCTTAGTTTCCTGGAGTGATTGACCCCCCCACCGCGGACTCAGCACTGTGCTATCTGTGACAAGGCCTGACCAACAGGCTCCTATTGTGGACGATTGGATGGCTTGATGGACTGATGAGAGAAAGAAAAGAAAAATAAAGGAAGAAAAGAAGGAGGGAGGGAGAAAGAAGGAAAGAAAGAGAAAGAGAGAGAAAGGAAGGAAGGAAGGAAGAAAGGAAGGAGGAACTTGTTCTCGTCTTCACAGTGATTCCTTGGCATGCTGTAACTGACCTGTCTGGTCCTCATCATAAATCCTTAGGTAGAGTCCGTTACAGGGCGTGAGTGTCTGTCTGTCCTCCTGACACCCAGGCGTGAGGACTTCCTGGTTTCCCGTGAGCAGCCTTGAGTTCCTGCGTTTTAGTCTGGCTCCTCTGGCAGAAAGGACAGCACAGTCTGGGGAGGACTCAGCCCCACGTAGACTTTCTGCCTCAGAGAACAGCAGAAGACTCCCTTTCACTTTTTAGTAGATTCTGCCTGAGGTGGAGGAGGGGGCTGCTCCCCACTCCTGGAGGGCGTGTGCCACACTTGAGGAAACCCCCAGGTGAACCTCGGGAAGGAAGCGCCGGTCAGAGCAGAGAGGCCAGGGGCATTCTTCATCCGAGGAGGGTGTGCGTCCTGGGAGAGCTATTTCCAAGGACCCTTGCTGAGATACGCCACCACCAACAGAACTGAAATCCAGGGCACCCAATTAATCCTGGCTCCCAGCACGTGAGCCCCACCTCCCCCCAGGCAGGGAAGGAGCTCTTCAACAGGCTGGGGGAGAGAAAGCTCAGGGCCTGGGGCAGCCAGCGCAAGGCTGACGCCAGTGGCTGCGGTCAGGGTCAGGACTGCAGAGAAGAGGGTGGGGTCCAATCTGCATTCCTTCCATCGCGTGATCCTGAATTCCTGAATCCCTGAATCGAGAAAGGAAGACAGGGAGGTTCCCAGAGGAATCAACGAGGCCATGCCTATTCTGTTCCCACAGGGAGAGGGATGAACCCAGGCTGGGGATGAGGAACCCAGGCTGTGACAATCATATTTAAATAGTGGTAGTGGATTTCTGGATGTTTGGAGGTCACTCTGGCTTTCAAGAACGTGGCAGTTCCTGGGTCCTGAGTTCCAGAGTAACCACTGATGATGCGGGGCGGTGGTGGTGGGGGTGAGGGGAGTCTTAGCTTCAATCTAAATTTATATTTCTATTTAGGTTAGCTAATCTAAGAGCAGGCAAGACAAAGCTGTGTGTGTGTGTGTGTGTGTGTGTGTGTTGGGGGAACCCTTGATCCACAGCATTGGCCTTTGCTTTGAGACATTTCTGGCTCGGATTTGAAAGTCTGTGCTGACATTTGTCTTTTTTCTCCATGGAGGCTGCTCTCCCTGTGTCATTAGGACACTGGCACCACAACTATTTCTGATGCTGAGTTCCTTTCTGTCCGGGCCAGATGCTATGGCAATTATCATTAAAAAAAAAAAAAACACACAATCTGATAACTCGCTTCACAGGCTTAACTAAATTAATAGACTAAGTCTTGTGACCAGATAGACTTTCCTTTTATTGGCTGACACTGGAAAGTTCTCAGGCATCTGTCTGCAAAGAACAAAAGGAGCCTACATCTCTTTATTTCTGTCCAGATTCTTTCCCCTGCCCCGAAACCCTAGCTCGGTGTAAGACAAGACACTCCACAGAAACAAAATGATTCCCCTGACAAAGGAAGCCTAGCGCCTGTAAGACGCATCTGAAAGGTCAGAGAGAACTGTTTTCTGATTCCATTAGGGGCACCATTGGTTGGGGGAGCAATTTTTTTTAAAAAAAAGTTCCATCTTCACGCGGTATACGGTTTTGAAGTTTTTGCCCCCAATTACTGCAGTGGTGGCAGGATGTGGATTAATTTGGAAATAAGGCAAAACTTCAGGACAGGTGGAGGGGGCCACTCTGGTGGGAGCTGGGGTCTCACTTCCCAGGTAGCAAAGTTAATGGGTATTAGCGAGCTGCCAGGGTGGAATCATCAGCTATGCCCTTGGCAACCAGCCCAAACATGAACACAATTTTACAGAAGGCCAGGGGATCCCGTCCTGCCCGGAGAAGCTGATGCCTTAGTTCCCAAGCATCCCTTATCTTGGTTTGCTCCTCCCAGATGATGGCAGCATTGGTGGTGTGAGCCCAGAGCTCACAGCCAGGAGGAGCCTCCCCCACTTGGATGGGAACCAATAGTCTCAGGGTAATAGCATCACACCCCCTCCTTCTGTGTGGGGTCAAAGGAAATGATCCACATAGGATGGGCTGACCCCAGACAAAAGTGGCCCCCTGCTTCATCACTCATTGGCTGGTGAGCCGTTGACAATTCCCAAGCCTTAGTTGTCTTGTCTATAAAATGGGCACAGCGACAACACCTATATAAAGGGCAGTGAGGAATAAATAAGAAAACAGTTGTGGGAAAAAATGGAAGCTGTAAAATGCTCTTGTGCTTGTGATGTTGTCGTTCTGGTTGCTGCCCACTGTGCTGTGTCAAGGGCACCTTTGGAGAAGAGAACGGAGTGGGAAGAGTCCAAGAGGAGCAGAGATTTCTTCTGATACCCCCAACACCACGTTCTCCCCCTACTCCAGTCACGAGGGGACTGAGGGTTCTCTGCCAGCCATTGTTGGCCAGAAGTAGGACTCTTCTTCCTTCCTGAGAAAAGTGAGCCTGACAAGCAAAGGAATCCCCCGCTTCCTCTGGGGCTTCACCACTGCTCCCACCTGAGGCAGTTGTGTCCCTGTCCTGTCACGATCACGGACAGTGACCGACCTGATGGTAGGAACCAGGCCACTCAGCTGACGAGTAGTGACAACGTGGTCGCCTTGGCTGCCTTGCTGGAGGAGCAGCTGGGCCCCCAAGGGCCCCCCCCGGAGATAAAAATTGTTTTTCATTTCTATCTGATTTCCTAGTATCAGTAAATGCCCCCTGGCCGCTACAATGCTGTTAAAAATGCACCAGCAGACCCTGGTGGACACCAATTAACCTCCGAAACAAGGAACAGGAAAGGAAACGTGCTGTGGCAGGAGGCCACCCCCACTCCTTCCCATCCTTATCTGGAGATGGAGAGGGACACCTTTTTCTCACGTACTGAATGTGTACTAAAAATGAGTAAGAACTGAACAGAACAGTCAGTAGAGATCCAGTGTTCGCTTCTGAATGGTTCTCCGGCAACAGGTAACTGAGCCTGCTCCCAGAAACAGCGCTCTGCACGGATGAGCAGGACACAGTGGCCTCCCTGAGAGGCGTGCCCGGTCAGAGCCGCGCCCCGCGGCAGGGAGCAGGGGTCGTGGATGTGCCACGGGAAGAAGGCAGAGGCTCATCCGCACAATGACCTGCGGAAGGCTGGGGCCGGAATTCCCCCCCCCAAGTGGCCAGAAGACCATTTCCTTGTCGGTCTCTGAGCATACACGGAGCAGCACCTTGTCAGTGGGTGTGATTCTTGTGACGTTGTGACGTCCAACAGCCCCCATTAATTCACACTCGGAGCCAGCATGACTCATGGCCTTGAATCAGCCATTGTTGAGTCTGAGGGAGGCAAATGCAAAAACCAGTGGGAAAAGGTGTTGAGAGGGAACGTTCTGTTCTGTCCTCCCGTGAGAAGTGCCTGTTTGGCAGAGCTGTGGCAGGGACAATGGTCTAGGAGATGTCCTTGACAATTCTCAGGCTGTCAGGCTGAGAGGCAGCGAAGATGGGGACGTCACTGGCAGCTCGTGATGAAAGGAGTAGAACAAGAATCCATTGATTTAGTCACAGCTATTTATTAGGCTTCTCCCTGTGACCAGCACCATTCCAGTCGCTGCAAATATGCCGGTGATCAAGGGACCGTCCTTCTCATGGAGCTTAGTGGGGATACAGACAAGGAAAATGGGTGCTCTCCTATCAGTTTTCCTGAAGCTTCTGGGAGCCAACGCTCAATTCCGTGTAGGTGTGTTGAGATAGTTGGGGAAATTCTACCTTAGTCTGTTCCAGCCGCTACAATAAGAATACCACAGACTAGCTGGCTTACAAACAACACACCTTTATTTCTTGCAGTTCTGGAGGCTGGGAAGTCCAGGATCATGGCACTGGTGTTTAGTAAGAGCTGGCTCCTAGACTGTGTCTTCTTGCTGTGTCCTCACATGGTGAAAGGGGCTATGAGGCTCTATGGGGTCCCTTTTACTAGGGCACTAGTCCCATTCATGAGGACAGAACCCTTACACCCTCATGACTTAGTCACCTCCTAAGGGCCTCACTTTTTTTTTTTTTGCAAGTTAATTTATTTATTTTGAGAGAGGGAACGCAGCAGCAGAGGAGGGACAGAGAATCCCAAGCAGGCTCCACACTATCAGCACAGGGCCCCACCATGACCTCAGCTGAAATCAAGATTAGGACACTCAACTGACTGAGCCACCCAGGTGCCCCCTGAAGAACCCACCTCCTAACACCATCACCTTTGGGGTCGGGTTTCAATATAGGAATTTGGGGGGACACAAACACGCAGATAGGGTCCCTGCCCTCACAGAGTGGCCTTCTCGTGGAAGAGGTACCCGCGGGCAGTGGTGAGGCATCCTGAAAGATCGGGGAAGTAAGGGCGAGAAGGTTCACCTTGGAGAAGCTGAATTATGGACTCGAGACCTCCTACATCAGAGCTCAGTGCGCAAAGTCACCTTAAGAGAGAGTCAGTCAGCAGGGCTGTAATTGGATTTAATGCGGAACTTACATCAAGAAAGACCGTGCGGTGCAGAAAACAAATCACCGGAGAGGACCCCCTCCCCCGCCTGCCCAGCACAGCTGGGGATTTGGCGCCCTGGTCCCACCCTGCGGCAGGGGTGTCCTTGTGGCCCGGAGGCACTTCCTGGGCTGCTCGTGGGTGGCAGCTTGCACTATTTGTACCCAACTCTTCCTTCCCTCCATGCCCTTGCTATGCTTTCCCTGAGGCGAGTCTATTCCCAGCCCCGTTGTCTTTGGCCTTGGCTTGCTTCAGCCAGTGGAATGTTCGTAGCCGTGATGTGCGCAGGGGCCTAAACGTGCCTGCGTGTTTGCCTGCTTCTTATGCTTCTGCCATCTGCCCTGAGAAGAGTTTGTCCCGGAAGCCCCTTCAGTCCAGGTCCCCAGAATGAGACACATGTGGAGCTGACCTGACCCCACACTGCAGCCCGAAATAGGGCCTCCATAGTCCACCTGCAAACTTGTGAATGGGGAATGAACACTGGTGGTGTAGGCCAGTGAGGTGTTGGGTTTGTTATGTGACATCATCATATAACACCTGACTGATACACAGAGCCCAACGCGGTGAACACGCCAATCACGAAGTGGCTTAATTGCTCACTGCTGCTCTGGTTCCCGGCTCTCTAAACCACCTTCTGTTTACAACTGGCTTCCTGTACAGGGTGCCTATAGGGAGAGGAGGAGCTGGTCAGACTTATGTTAATATCATTTGTTAGTTTGATCTCCTCATAAATTGTCAAGTTGGCCTTATACACCAGTCTCTTGTGAGTGGTTAAGAGGAGACAAGCCTGAGGCTGATGCTCTCAGAGACGCTGGCAAGGTTCACCACGTGGGGCCGGCGTGTGGCAGACGTCTGTGCCACGTGGCCTGACAGCCAGCCAGCCTTCCTTAAGCTACACTGCCATGCAGCCAGAAGAAACTCCTGAGAGCCAAGTTCACAGATCACTGCAACACCATGTAGCACCACCGAGATGGAACAGTCATGTCTGGTCACAGCGGTAGCTCTCAACTTGGTGAGGGGAAGCTATCATATGATATCAAGTATCATGGTTTCCAGGGGCAGGATCACAGTGAAGGGGACTGGAGGGTGGGGTGTAATTATGGTAACGTTCCCTGGTCTCCCCCATCACGAGTTGGTGACCACTGAGTCAACAGGATCGGAAAAGCTTTGTGGAGGGATGCATCATCCAAGATAGGTTTTGGAGGATGGACAGAATTTTGTTAAGCAAAGATGGGAGTGCAGGCATTGCAGGTGCAGAGAATGACACAGGCAGGAGTGCGAGTGGGTCGGGGGGGATGTACAGGATGCGCTGGGG
The DNA here is from genome assembly GCF_028749965.1 of Puma concolor. NCBI lineage: Eukaryota > Metazoa > Chordata > Mammalia > Carnivora > Felidae > Puma > Puma concolor. Next base: position 6,173,464 of record NC_141682.1, read on the forward strand.
GAAAGGCAAGGCGAGCTGATCCATGTGTCTAGAGCACAGGACGCAAGCTGACACCGTGGGAGATGTGGGGATGGGGAGTCAGGCCTGTGTGTCGCAGAGGGTCCAAATGCCTGGGTGCGGTATGAATATTCCAAGGGGCAGGCATGGACCTGGGATCACTGCACCACAGTTCAGGCCCCTTCCAGCCAGGCCAGGCAAGCAGACCAAGATCCCAGGGGCCTATTGTGACCCTGATGCCCTGAGAACCAGGGCCCACACCAGTGGCTGAAGCCCCAGCTGGAGGAACACCTGGTCTGGATCTTGGGGATGGGAGGGAGGCCAGGGACTGGCCTCACTCCATTCTACGAGCCATGATTGGCCTGGCCTGTCTCTGCTCGTCCCTGCATCTGACTTGGCTCTCGGTCTCAGCTCCGGGTGCACTGGTTGTGCTCCCAGTGATTACGGCAGGCTCCGAAGTGTGGCTTAGTGAGTGATGCTTGGGCCGCACCCGTGGCTGGCTGTGGCCCTACTGGACCGGGTTTCTGTTTTGTTCTTCCTTCTCTTTTCTTGGAACAGAGGAGAATGGGGCAGGGCTGAGGTCGGGGAAAACTCTCTCTGTGGTTGCTTCCCCCAACCTCCCTATAATGATAAAGACCCACGTGGCCCAAGAGAGGGGCTCTGGTTCCATGAGCCACGTTGGCCCCATGTAGGACTTGCAAAGAAGGGTCAGATCCTTCTGTGAGCCAAGGCCTCTGCCTGATGATACTTGGCCTCTAGACGTGCAGGCTGTTTCTAGAGAGGACTTTGTCTGGAGAAACCAATCCATTCATTCATGCCCTCATCAAGCATTTCCCGAGTATGGCCAGGCGCTGTGTCATGTCTTGGCAGGATAGCGGTGGCCAAGACAGACAAGGCCTCTGGAACTGACACTTCGGTGAGGCACATCCGGGCCTCCGAGGCAGGTCTGCACCAGCAATAGGGAAAGAAGTCTGGTGTCCCTTTTGCGGTGGGCTGTGGTTGGGCAAGTCTTTAGCTATGGCTGAGGAGGGCCTGGAGCCACTGAAAGGAGCTGCCTGGGTGCACTGCAAACAGCCCACTCTGCCTGACAAGGGCAGGGGGGGATGTATGTGTTCCACAGCCCCCTCACTGTCACCCAGGCCTGTCCAGTGCTGGCCTGTGCCCCACCCCGTTTCCAATGCCTCCTTCTTTCCACTCTGCCCCTTCGAGACCTCGAATCCCATTTTAACCAAACTCCACATACATAAAAATGTTCCTATGCTGCACATGGGAGATGGAAGTTGCTTTGCCCTGGTTTACCCTTGTTTGTGAAGCCACCGAGAGGGCTCCACCTCTGATCCATTGGCAGAGCCGCCGTCCAGTCAGTCCTGCAAGGAGATTGTGTCCCTCCCACTAGGGTCCCTCCCACTAGTGTGTCCCTCCCACTAGCCCCTTCACTAGGGGCTTGGCGGGATAAGCCCTTTGTAAGTTTTTGCATGGATGACAATCTGCGGTGAGTTCAGATAAGAGCAAAGAGGCACTGAATAAACAGAAGTCAATTTCCCCATACACTGTCTTGACCTGGTCTTATCAGTAGCAGGTATTTGATACATTCTGGTTGGATTGTTTTTAGGCCTTTCCTGTCCAGAATGCTGCAGTGTCGATGCAGGGAAGACTTGGGAGCCATTATACCACACAGCCCAGCAGCTTCTCAACAGTATGACCCCAAGACAGAAGCTAAGAGCACCTGGTCTGTCCATTTTTCTAATTAAGGTACCTTTTACACAGAGCAAGATGCACCTTTTTAGCATATGGTTGGTTCTATGAGTTGCAACAAAGGCCCAGAGTTGTGCAACCATATCATCACCCCAGAAAGTTCCCTCACGCCTCTCACATAGTCAACTCGTCTACCCATTTCCTGCCTCTGGCATCCCAGATCTGTGTTCTGTTTCTATAATTTTGCCTTTCCGGAATATCGTATACATGGAGTCATACGGTATGTGGCCGTCTTTTTTTTTTTTTTTTTTTTAATGTTTATTTATTTTTGACAGAGAGAGAGAGAGAGAGAGAGAGAGACAGAGCATGAGCGGGGGAGGGGCAGAGAGAGAGGGAGACACAGAATATGAAACAGGCTCCAGGCTCTGAGCTGTCAGCACAGAGCCCGACGCGGGGCTCGAACTCACAGACCACGAGATCATGACCTGAGCTGAAGTTGGACACTCAACCGACTGAGCCACCCAGGCGCCCCAAGTACGTGGCCTTCTGAGTCTGGCTTCTGTCAGTTAGCAATGCATTTGCGATTTAGCCTTGTTATTGGGTGTATCAGTCATTCGTTCCTTTTTATTGCTCGGTAGTATTCCATGGTGTGGATGGACCACAGTTCATTCATCCCTTTCCTTCTTGAAGGCATTTGGAAGGTTTCCAGTATTTTTTGGTGATTATGAATCAAGATACTTTAAGTGTTCATTTTCAAGTTTTATGTGAACATAAGTTTTCATTTCTCTCAGGTAAATATCCAGACGTGAGATGTGCTGGTCTTATCCTAAGTGCATGTTTAACTTCGTAAGAAACTGCCAAACTGCTTTCCAAAATGGCTATACGGTTTGGTATTCCTGTCAGCAATGTGTTATGCTAAGTGAAATAAGTCAGGCTGAGAAAGACAAATACCATATGATTTCACTCATACGTGAGATCTAAAAAAACCCAAGAACCAAATGAATAAACAAACAAACAGAATCAGGCCTGTAAACACAGAGAACAACCTGATCGTTGCCAGCAGGGAGGGGTTCCGGGGGGTGGACAAAATGGGTGAAGAAGGGCAGTGGGAGATACAGGTTTCCGATTATGGAATGAGGAAGTCAGAGGGATAAAAGGCACACATAAGGAGTACAGTCAATGATACTGGAATAGTCTTGTATGGTGACAGATGATAGCTATACTTGCGAGCAGAGCTTAAGGCTTAAATGTGTGGAATCACTATGTTGTACACCTGAAACTAATGGAACATTGTGTGTCAACCACACTCAAATAAATTTAAAAAAATAGAACAATGTTAACTAAAAAGTTCTTGTTTAATGTCTCCCCAGAATATGAGCCAAGAACACTCATTTAATCTTAGGATATTTGTTGTGAAAATTTTAATTTCTACATTTAAACTATAAATAAACTCCTTTTATAAATTAAAAACAAAACAAAACAAAAGCAAAACACCCCAGACCCCCACAGTGCATGAGAGCGTCAGCTGCCCATCCTTACAGGCATTTAGTGATGCCAGATTTTTGTTGGTTTGAAGCCACTCCAATAGGTAATCAGTGGTATCCTGCTGTGGTTTGAATTTGCATTTCCCTGTTGACTAATGATGTTGAGTATCTTTTCATGTACTTATTTGCCATGTGTATATTTTCTTTGGTAAATTGTCTGCTCAAAACTTTAGCCCATTAAAAAAATTAGATTGTGTTTTGAGGTTTTTTTTTTTTTTTTTAGAGTTCTTTATACCTTCGACACACAAATCCTTTGTCATAATATACTGCAATTATTTTTGCTTTGGATACTCAGGTTTATCTCTTAGGACAGTTTGAAATAAGAAAAAAAGTTTTAAAAATCTTTACCTTCTTTTAAACTGTTCTTGGAGATCTTAATTTCTTCGTGTAGATCGATTTCTATCTAGTACCATATTCTTTTTCCTGAAGAATTTTCTTACACTATACATCTGCAGATAATGAATTCTTTCTGCTTTTTTTTAAAGGTGTTTATTTTATGTTTATTTTTTGAGAGAGAGAATTCTAGGGTGACAGGTCTTTTTCTTCCAATACTTTAAAGATGTTAATCTGTTATCTTCTGGCTTCCATAGTTTCTGATGAAAAATCTTCTACAATCACACCTCTGTATATAACATGTCTGTTTTCTAGTTGCCCTCAAGATATTGTCCTTATCATTGGTTTTCGGAAGTTTGAGTAAGACTTGTCTGAGTTTTTTATTTGCATTGTGGGGAATAGGCTATTTATTCTGGTGTGGCCCTCTGACCTTCTTGGGTTTGTAATTTGATGTTATTTTATTTTTGGAAAATTATTGGCCATTATCTCTTCAAATATTTATTCTGCCTTATTGCCTCTCTCTTTACCTTCTGGGATTTCAACTACACTTTGTTAGACCATTCATTATTGTCCAATATCTACTGGATCTCTATCCTTTACAATGGTTTTTTGCTCTTTTTAAAACTCTTCTTTGTGTTTTAGTTTGGGTAATTTCCATTGACCTCCCTTAAAAGTTCACTTTTCTTTTCTCAGTAGTGTGAAGTATTCTGATAAGCTCTTTGAAGGCATTTCTCTTCTCTTTATTACTATTTTTAAAAATTCTGACACAGTTGATTTTCTAATAGTTTTCATCTCTCTGCTAAAATTTCTCAGCTGTTCATGAATGTTGTTCATCTTTCTCACCAGATCATTCAACATATTATTCATATTTATTTATTTAATATTTTAAAGTTTATTTATTTTTTGAGAGAGAAAGAACACACATGGGGGAGGGGCAGAGAGCAAGCACATGAGAGAATCCCAAGCAGGCTCTGCACTGACAGCTTCCCGTGGGGCTCGAACCCACAAACCCCTCAGGGATGATGACCTGAGTGGAAATTAAGAGCTGGGTGCTTAACTGATGGAGACACCCAGGCACCCTTATTTATAGTTATTTTAAAAATCTCTGTCTCCTAGTTCTAACATCTGGGTCGTCTCTGAGTCTGGTTCTTTTTATTATTATATCTCTTTGCAGGGAGTTGTTTTTCACTTGCTTTGTTGAATGTCTTATAATTTCTGGTTGAATGCCAGACATGGTATGTACAACAGCAGAGACTGAAATACTTATGCCTGCAAATGGGCAAGCCTTTTCTTCTGCTTGGCTGCTAGTGTGGGGGGTGGGTCAAACTAGTCAGGAATAAAACTGGGTTTGGGTTTTGTTGATGTAGTTACCTTCAGTGCACCACCAGCTTCAAATTTTTCTAGAGATGCTTTGTGTTTAGGGTGGTGGCTGGGGTGCAGAGAGTTTTTATCATTTCTGTTACATTCTCAGCTTTCAGTCTTCTCTGAATGTCTGCACCTCAAAGAAGGTGTCCATGGTCACGCGCCTCCCCCTTGGTGCTAGTCTGGGGCTGGTGGACAAAAATATTCTGTTTCCTGACCCAGCTTTGATCTTAGGCAGGTCCTGTGTCCTTGGGTCTTGGGGGTGGGGCTTTCTCCGTGATCCAGCCCACCTTCCTGTGGCAGCCAAACTCTGTCTTGTAACTGGTGGGTCTTGTGAAGGAGAGAGTTTCCTATTCCTCTACCAGCAGAAGACCTCTAAGGGTATTAGTATAGGATTCTGGGCTCAGAATGGTTTCTTCCTGACCCCACTTCGGGGTAGACTTTTATTTTTTTTACCCTTACGCCACCTGCAATAGGTCTTTACCTGTGTTCTGGGGGTGATAGAGTTTTCTATCCCTCCCCTCTTAGGACGTTAGGGCTTTATTCCAAAGGAGGCAGGAGTCCTGTATGCTGAGCTTTGTGCCCCTGCCACAGATGATTCAGTGATGTGTCTCATTTTTCCTTAAAAGGGCCCATCTTTACTTAGTTTTCAGACTACTTGGTTGTCCTGCAACCTCGGCTTTCTGATGGGTTCAAAAAAAGTTATGTTTTCTTGTTGTTAGGGTAGGAGTGACATTCTTTCTACCTTTCTTCATCCAAACCGGAGACAGAATTATCCATTTTGAATGGGAAGGAACAAGAAAAATGGAGGATAAACCACCGTGGAAAAAGAAAGGAGACTTTTCACTAATGGAGAAGAAGGATGTACCAGCAGACCAAGGACACGGTATCCCAAGACAAGGATGGGGGAGGTTTGCTAAATCACAAGAAGCGGAAAGGTGTGGCTCAATTAGCAGTTAAAACGTGCAGTTGTTCACTGAGACAGACACAGCCATTCACTGGGGCTGAGTCTGTGTGTGTGTCAGCCATGCAGGGCGAGCCCGTTGGAGGTGACACGGTGAAAACACGCCCCATAAGGTTAAGGAGGCTAAAACCCACAAGCGAGTCCCACTGACCCCTATTCTTCACAGAAACGGTAACCTTAACCTTTAGGAGCAAACAACAGGAAGAGCTCTAGCCGGCCCAGGACAGTTTGAACCTGACCACTGACTCACACCTGCATAGATGGACCACGGAGTGTCCACAGTTACCTCTACCTCTTTACAATGCTAAAATCTCCACCCAAAGAGGAGCACCAACCTCATTAACATAACACAGGGTGCACGTATAGGCATGTTTTTGAAGCATGCCTGTCTAACAATATTAGGCCCCCCCTTTATGTGTGATCACAAAACTCCTCTTTCCGAATATTCATCCTAACTCTAAATAAAAGAAACCCATTCATCCCCCAGTCAGGGAGTCACGGCTTTGGAAGTTATTCCCCATGATCCCCATTTGTTGCAAATCATTTTCTTTGTGTGACAACTCACAACTCCGAACTCTGGGTACAATGGCCGGAGCCTATTCCCCTGATACGCCTGAGGGACGAGAAAGAGGGAGCGGGCAAGTACTGACCTTTGCACAATGAAGGGTGGCTGGCATACAGCACCACGTCCCCAAGTGCCCAGCAAATGAACCTTGCAGTGTCTTCTCCCCGGCAACTCTGAGACTGCTTTGTGCATGGGGAAATTTCCATCTCCTGATTTCAGTCACCTCTGGATTCCTGCCTATTCTTTCCCCACAATATTTTTCTTTCCACCCTCATCTGGACTCCTATTTGTCTCTCTGTTTATAATCTCCTCTCTCCCCTTCAGTCCATCCTATGATTCAGCATCATAAAACATAAAGCATCAATGTCTCTCTTTATTCTCACAAAATGTCAACAACTCTCTCTTGCCTGGGCGACAGTCACAGACTCCAATGCCTATGGGGACCAGGCAGGAAGCATGACTAAGTGAGGAAGGCAGGACTGAGTAGGAGCACATACATGCCTGGTCACAGCGAACAAGTGCTTCTCAACTCCAGGTTACCCTTGTCAAGTGAGAATACAGGCCATGTGGACAGGTTTTCTGATTTTCCCCGGGTAAGCCGGAAATCTGGCTTTTTGCATGAATTTTCCTATTTGTAATGTTGGCAACTAATTTAAAAATTTGTCAAAATAGTGTGTGGGCCAGAGAAAACAATCTGTGGCCAGATATGCCATGACAGCTGCCGGTCTGCAACCCTGGTGTGGAAAATCAGCTCCACGCTTCTCAGCCGGATATGAGAGGCATTGCTCAGTCCACCACCCAGCCTTTTCTTCAAGGATTCATGACCTGAGCCCGTACACCAGAGAATTCTCCTTCTATTCCATGGTACACATTACACAGCAGTCTTCCCGCTCATCCAGTTGAAGAATGCACATTGGCACCGACCTGCCCTGCATTTCTTATCATTCAACCCTCCCTGATTTCCAGAGGCTGTGTGCCTCCTCTCCAAGTACAAGGTCTTTGACAGCTTCACAACCCCTCACCTGGCTTTTCTTTGTATCTCTAAACTTCCTTAATGAATGCACTCATTTTAAAAATGAGTTATATTTAAAATGTAACTTAGTTGAGTTATACAGACCAGACAATTCACTACTGAAGGGTACAATTCCACAATGTTTAGCACATTCCCATTAACTAATTTGCTATTTGTGTCCTACTGACTTCCAAATAGGATTTGGGGTTGCTTACAAAATTAAACACAATACAAACAGGACAACTAATAAGAACAGTACACCTCCCCAATTATCAACAGACTTTGCCAGGCATCCAAATGAGTTACTCCACTTGAGCATTTATTTTAGCCTGAGTTCCCTGGCAGAGAAGAAAAAAGAGAAATGAGTTGTCTGATAAAACAACACAGACAAATTTCTCAAGAGAGATGCTCTTTCCTGGCTAAGCGTCCAAGGAGGATGTTTGCATAAAGAGCCATAATTTGTGACTTTTATTGATAGGCAAATGACTTTCGTTGAGAACAATATTGACACTTCTCCACTTAAATAAATTATTGACACAATAGACTTGTTGGCAGGAATAAAATGTTCAGTATAACAGTGCAATTAAGAACACAGGCTTTGGGATCAGAAAAACTTCAATTATTAGGTGTGTAACCTTGTGCAAGTTACTTTGTCTCTACAGGCCTTAGGTGCCTCATCTGTAGAATGGGGTTAAAGGCAGGGTGTCTTTCAATGAATTTTGGCAGGAGGATTAAATGAGAAAGTAAGGTTAAGGTGGTGCCTACAGCATTTCTCCACTGCAAAGATACTATTTCATCTTGCCCTTGATTAATAAGTATCTTTTGAGGAGATACTTTGAGAGTATGTAAATATCTTGTTACCTCTCAAACTTTAACCCACTCGTTTTAGTATTCATTGATGCTTCTCACCCAAATCAATCATTACTGCCAAAGGATGACTGCCAAATGATGATCTTTTAATATCATCATTCCTTCTGCAATTATAAGTTGACTTTCAACAGTAAAAAAAAAAAAGCTTTCTGAAATTAAAGATTGTCTAAATAAATAAAAAGATATCCCATGTTCATGAACCAGGAAACTTAGCATTCTAAAGATGGTAATACTCCCCCAAATTGATCTATAGAGTCAACACAATTCCTATCAGAATCCTAGCTGGCTTTTTTTTTTTTTTTTTTTTTGCAGAAATTAACAAGAATTAAGAAGCTGACTCTAAAATTGATAATAGAAATGCCAGAGTCCCAGGGCAACCAAAACAATCTTGAAAAAGAAGAACAATGTTGGAGAACTAACACTTTCTAATTTTAAAACTTACTTCAAAGCTACACTAATCAAAACAGTGTGGTACTGGCATTAAAGGATAAATGTACAGATGAGTAGTACAGAATTGAAAGTCCAGAGATAAACTTTTAAATTTATGGTCACTTGGTTTTCGGCAAGAGTGCTAAGACAATTCAGTGGGAAAGATGAGTCTTTTCCAAAATGGTGTTGAACAACTGGATATCCATAAGCAGAAGAATTAAGTTGGATGCCTTATATTATATGATGCTCAAAAAAAAAAAAAAAAAAAAAAAAAAAAAAAAAAAAGGACCAAAGTCCCAAATTTAGGAGTTAAAAATAAAACTATTAGAAGAAAACATTAGAGTAGATCTTCAAGACCTTGGGTTAGGCAATGCCTTCTTAGATAAGGCACAAAAACTACAAATGACAAAAGAAAATATAGATAATTGGACTTCATCAAAATTAAAAACATTGGGGCACCTAGGTGGCTTAGTTAGTTAAGTGTCCAACTTTGGCTCAGGTCATGATCTCATAGTTTGTGAGTTTGAGCCCAATGTCAAGTTCTCTGTTTTCAGCACAAGGCACACTTTGGATCCTCTGTCCCCCCTCTCTCTGTACCTCTTATTTGTTCTCTCTCAAATAAATAAATATTTTTTTAATTAAAAACATTTGTGTTGCAAATAATGCAACCAAGAAAGTGAAAAGACCACTCACCCACAGAATGGAAAAAAATATTTTCAAATCATATACCTGATAAGTGACTTGTATCTAGAGTACACAAAGAGCTGCTACAACTCAATAATAAAAAGATCAATAACCCAATAAAAAATGGGAAAGGATCTGGATAGGCTTTTCTCCAAAGAGGACCTACAATTGGAGAATAAATGTATGAAAAGATGCTCAGCATCATTAGTCATTAGTGAAACGAAATTCAAAACCACAACGAGATACCATTTCACACTCAGCAGGACAGCTATCATCAAAGAGACAGATAATAATGGGATAAGGAGAAACTGGAACACTCATCTTTTGCTAGTGGGAATATAAAATGCAAAATGTGAAAGGAGTGAAGCTGCTGTGGAAAACAGCTTGGCAGTTCTTCAAAATGTTAAACACAGAGTTACCATATGCCAGCAAAATCACTCCTAGAGAAATCTACCAAGGAGAAATGAAAACATAGATCCACATAAAAATATGTACATGAATTTTCATGAATCTGTACACATAAAAACGTGTACACATAGTTCATATATTTATTCATACTAGCTAAATAGTGGAAATAATCCATATGTCCACCAACTGATGAATGGATAAACAAAATATGGTATGTCTATACAGTGGAATATTATTTGGCAATAAAAAAGGGTAAAGTAATGAATACATGCTACAACATGGATTAACTTTGAAGACACAAATGAGAGAAGCCAGTGACAAATGACCACATATTGTGTGAATCCATTCACATGAGATGTTCAGAGTAGAAAAATCTACAAAGATAGAGAATAGACCAGCCTGGGGCCGAGGATGGGGTCAGAAGGGAAGAGTGACTGCTGATGGGGACAGGGTTTCTTTCTAGGGTGATAAAGATACTCTAAAATTAGATGTGGTCATGGCTGCACAACTCTGTGAGTATACTAAAACCACTTAACTGTATACTTTAAGTATATATATAATATATATAAGTATAATATATATATAACATATTATATACACATTTATTTATTTATTTTGAATCAGGGAGGAACAGAGAGACAGGAAGAGAGAGAATCCGTGAAATCCAAGCAAGATCTGTGCAGAGCTCATCTTGGAGCTCGATCCCACAAACCGCAAGATCATGACCTGAGCTGAAATCAAGAGTTGGCTGCTTAACCGACTAAGCCACCCAGGTGTCCCTCAACTATATACTTTAAATGGGTGAATTGTACAGTATATTAATTCTGTCTCCATAAAACTACTGAAAAAATCAGTACAGAAACATAAAAAATATTAGATTTATAAAAAGGGAGAACTTTTCTTCCCCCTATTATTTATTTATATCAATATGGATTCATGGATTCAATAGGTTATAATCCTTTGCCATTACCATTTATTTTGATGCTCAACTTGCCCCCTATTTTGCCACCAGGAACACCTTCAAGCTGGCTACTGTGTCCTTTTGACGTATATTGATAATTCCTGGAGCATTTCTTTACTATTGTTTTCTTTCCTTCTTGGCACACGATAGCCCAGGCTTATCTTACATTTTTCCTTTCCAGACTGGGGCCAGACATTGTTCCAAAGAGCCCTGGTTTCTTGGTGGAGAATAGTACTTAGAAACCAAGATCTGGGCACGAGGTGTGTTCATTGTTGGTGGGGTGTTAGTGCTTCTCTCAGCAAACAGAACTGAGATTTACAGAAATCTGAATCATCATATGTATGTACATACATGCATGCATACACATACATGCCCTCACAATCTATATCCATTTCTATATTTAACTGGACTAAAACCTGCAAGTTTACACCAATACCTCCCATTTCAACATAATGCTAGAGGGTCCATTCTATGATTCTCTCTTTCCATATTTGTAACTCCTTTTTCTGATGGTAATAAACCTGATATCCATTATCCACAATAAATGTACTTATTAGCTCAATCCTAGAATATTCAGAAAGTAATTTCAGAATTGCTAGCTCATGCCTCTGAGAAAATGAAGCCTACTAATTAGAGTTCAATATTTATTTAGTGGGTTTTGTTTTTGTTTTTAGCCCAAGAGTATTGAGTCCAAATACTGTGTTCAAAAGTTAATTGGGTTAGTTCTTTTTCCTCCATTTCAGTGTGGTCACGTTATTCATTTGAATTATGGTTCGGTTTGTTTTTGTTTGTGTTCAGTTTTGAAATTCCTCCCCCATCCTTGCGGATTTTCTTCCTTCCTTCCTTGCTTTCTTCCTTTTTAAATTCTTTCTTTCTGTGTGAAATATTAAGGTGGTTCCAAAGCTAGGGATTGAACAAAAAGTTATATTTGAAAAAGTGTCATTCTCCCTCTCATTCCCTCTACCCTTTTCTCTCCATTTCCAATCATATCCTGTAGGTAACCAATCGTGTTAGTTTCTAGTTTATAGTATTTCTCTTTGGTCAAATGAGTAGATAGAAAGAAACATATTTCCTAATTTCCTCTCTTCTTTTCACAAAAGACAGCATACCGTAGATGATTTTACACGCTCTACTTTTTTTTTTCACTTAACCTACATCCTAGAAATCATGCTCAATCAATGATTAGAGATCTTCTTCATTTTTTACAGTTGCATAGTACTCCATTGTGTGACTGTACCAGTTTATTCCATCACTCTGCTGAGTGTGTATAACTAGGTTGTTTCTAGTATTTTCTATCGTTGGAGTGTATCTCCAGAGAAAATCCTCAGAAGTGGAATTGCTGGGTCAAAAGGTAAAAGCATATGTGGTTTTGTTAGCTAGACAAATTCCCTTTATGAGGGTTGTAACAATTTGCACTCACATCAGTAATCTGTAAGAGAGCCTATTTCCCTGCAGTCACACCAACACTGTGTGTTGTAATGCTTCCTAATTTCTGTCAATCCAATGATGAGAAATGGTATCTCTATGTAGTTTTCATTTGCATTTCTCTCATCATGAATAAGGCTGAACATATCTTTATACATATAAGGACCATTTTTGTATCTTTTTCTGTGAATTGTTGATTCATGCTTTTGCCCATTTTTATTTCATGGTTTTTAAATATTCCCCCATTTAAAAATATAATTGTTTATATAATACATATATTAACTCATTACCTGTGATGTATGTTGAAATGATTTTCCAAGGTTGTTAGCTGCCTTTTAACTTTATATATATGAGGAAGTCTTCTTTAATGTAATTTGATTTATTAATTTTTCTTTTATCACATTGAGGTTCTGAGTCACAGTTAAAAGCCTTTCCCTACCTCCAGGTTCAAGAGGAGTCCATCCATGTTTTTTTTTTAATTTTAATTTTTACAATTTAATACATGTTTATTTATATAATTACCAATTTACTGGATACTTATGCATGTTTTTAGTCCTTGTAGGATTTTATTTACATAAATTTAGATTTATATAGCTTTTTAATTTTTTAAAAAAATTGAATTTTAATTACAGTACAGTTAGCTAACATACAGTGTTGTTAGTTTCAGGTGTACAATATAGTGATTCAGCACTTCTATACATTAGTCAGTGCTCATCATAATAAGTGTACCTTAATCTCCTTCACTCACTCCCCCCCCCGCCACCTACTTCCCTCTGGTAAACCAGCAGTTTGTTCTTCACAGTCTCTTTCTTGGCTTGTCTCTTTTTTTCTTTGTTCATTCATTTCGTTTCTTAAATTCCACATATGAATGAAATCATATGGTACTTATCTTTCTCTGACTAACTTATTTCACTTAGCATTATATTCTCTAGCTCCATCCATGTTGTTGCAAATGGCAAGATTTCATTCTTTTTTATGGTCAAGTAATATTCCATTATATATATATATATATATATATATATATATATATATATATATCATATAATATAATCATATCATATAATACACATACACACACACACCGCATCTTCTTTACCCATTTGTCAATTGATGGACATTTGGGCTGCTCCCATAATTTGGTTACTGTAAATAATGCTTCAATTCACATAGGGGTGCATATATCTTTTCAAATTAGTGCTTTTGTAATTTGGGGGGTAAATACCCAGGAGTGGAATTATTGGATCCTATGGTAGTTCTACTTTTAATTTTTTGAGGAATCTCCATACTGTTTTCCACAGTGGCTGCACTGTTACCATTCCTACCAACAGTGCACAAGGGTTCCTTTTTCTTTCTCTAAATCCTTTGCAACACTTGTTGTTTCTTGAGGTGTAGATAGCTTTTTAGATAGTCGATCCAGTGGGAGTTTATTCTTGTATATGATACGAAGTAGGAGGGATCTACTTTTATTTTTATCTTTAAAAAAATTTATTTTTAATATTTTTTAAACATTTATTAATGTTTATTTTGAGAGAGTGAGAGAGAGAGTGAGCATGGACACAAGTCTGAGACAGGAAGAGAGAGAGGGAGAGAATCCTAAGCAGGCTCCACACTATAAGCACAGTTGGTCTCACCAACCATGAGATCATGACCTGAGCTGAAATCAAGAGTTGGACGCTCAACTGACTGAGACACCCAGGAACCCCATCTATTTTTTCAAAACAGGCATGTGAACTGTATCTTTGAGGACACCTGTAACTTGCTTACTCGGGTGCATCCTGCATTTAAGTCCAATGTCAAAGTCCATGCCGGGGGTGGTAGCTGCTCCCTTGCTTCATTAAAGATTATGTCTCCTCTCCCTCATGTTTTGTTATTCTTGTTTTTGGTGGGTTTTAAGTAAAAAGGGTAGGGTAAAACTTATCTTGACTCTGCTATCTTTAACTGGAAGTCTGCTAAAATATATTTTTTATTTTTATTTATTTTTTAAAGATTTTACTTTTTAAAGTAATCTCTATACCCAATGTGGGGCTCAAACCTACAACCGTGAGATCAAGAGTCACATGATCCAACAACTGAGCCAGCCAGGCGCCCCTGTTAAACTGTATTTTTAACTATGACATTTTAGCTTTACTAAAAATAATTAAAAGTACAGTTTGAATTTTTATAAAAAGTAGTTCAGTTGACTGGGAGTGGGAAAGATGCCTCCTGGATTAACAGGGAGAGTGTTAAGTATAAATGAAAGCATTAGGGTTGGGTAAGGCAGCTAAATTTATAGTAAAAACAGGTTTCAGGGAGTTCAAAACCTATGAAAGTATGGAAAATTGTAGGTTTCCTCCTACAATCCTCCAACTGGCTGAGTTAGATTGTGCCATTCTTCTCAAATTTGCAATATAACCAGACGGTGGGGACAGCAAATCGTCACTGAGCAAAGTATGTGCATTTTCTTAAATTATGCTCTGAATTATAGATCATCCTTCCAAAGGCAAACCATACAATTATTAGCAAGATTCCTATTAGCTAATTGACTATTTCAATAAAACCTTCTGTTTTAATAGAAATAACATAATTAAGTGGAAAAGCATCCTAAACTTTTGCTCATTATTTGTATACTTCTTATTCAGAAAGTCTGGCCACTGGGACCATCTCTCTAGCTTAAGTGCCATTATTAACCTGCTGCGAGTTACTCAAATTTCAGCTAGGAAACCTAGAAAGAAAGAAATAGCTTCTATGTGTAAATTCTGTCAAACCTAACCTATAGCATGGCCAGTATCAGTCACTAAATCTTAATCTCTAAGACTTTACTGAGGATTATTTTGTCAGATCAGATGTGCGGTGAGGCAGCCAGGTAACTTGGGAGTGGTTGGCACGTGTGGGCTAGGAAGAAGTCACACTGAAAACAAGCAAATCCTTCTTTATAATTTTGCTCAGTGCAGGCCTTCTCCCAATATCCAAAGGGACTGCAATTTGTAACCAAAGAACTGGCCATGCATCTTCTTCAAGAAGGGGTTGCCATGAACATCGGGTCAAGAGTGCGGGTGAACTTGGCTTGTCATCCTGCCTTTACTCTTCAGCTAAAGAAGGAAGTAGGTCAGGGAAGAGCATGTGGAAAAAAAGATCAAGTGTTCTCATTTTTATTTTCAAGTTCAAGCTGTTTTAGGGTCATCATCCAACCTTTGCAGAGTCTTCCCATCAAGTAGAGAGGCCCTAAATTAGCTGAGCAACTGCAGTTTCCAGATAGAGGAGAGGTCATCACCTGGTAACTGGTCCCATCTTCTAGCCCACTGCATGACCTCATGGACCAGGGGTCCCCTGAGTTGTCTCTTTACCACTCACTTGGCAAATGCCTGTTGTCTACTCCGTGTACTTTGCAATGTATTAAGTGCCACGAGCCTGTGAAAACAGTTGAGGGGATTTTTGCAATGTTTCTGTATTAGTCTGCTCTAGCTATCATAACAAAACAGTACAAACTAAGTGGCTTAAATGACAGAAAATTGTTTTCTGACAGTTCCAGAAGCTGAGTCTAAGATCAAGGTGCTTAGTTTCTGGTTAGAGCTAGTTAGAGTTAGCTTAGAGCTAGTTTCTGGTTGAGGCCTTTCCTTCCTTGCTTGTAGACTGTCACCTTCTTCCTGTGTCCCCACATGCCCTATTTTCTGTGCCCATGTGGAAGGAGAAAGATCTATGGTGTCTCTTCCTCTTCTTATAAAGATATCAGTCCCATCAGATGAAGGTCCTACCCTTATGACCTCATTTAACCTTAATTACCTCCCTCAAGGCCCAATCTCCAAATGGTCACATTTGGGGGTTAGGGCTTCAGCAAATGAATTTGGGGGGACACAATTCAATCCCTAACAGTTTATTCCTGGAATTTTTAGATTTTTTTTTTTAAGTTTGAATCACAGATACTTTTGGTCTATGGGAGATTTTACCTAACGTATTATACACATTCACCCTTACCTAAAGTATGTGGGTTGACTGGGAAAACTGGATCAAGGACTCTTACTCCCAAATACCTGGGTGTTAACAATGAGATGGAACACAGTAATCACATCTACAGGGCCGCTCGTAAACTTGTAGGGTGGAGAGTCATCTCAACAGTCCTGCCAGAGATCACCCATATGCTCCTAGCATGGTGCCTTGCACACAGTGGTCACTCCATCCAAACGGGCTGAGTGAATAAATGAACAAATGAGTGAGTGACCCATGATGACTTCCACCGAATCTTGGAAATGCCAAATATATGGGATTTTAATAAAAGGAGGCCTGCTCTTTCCCTTCTGTCTGTCATTCACACCATTCTGAGTTTGAACCTTGAACATCTTATCTTTAGCTCTGGGTTTACTTCATGTGCTTTAGGAAGGGTAGGGCTCCCTCCAAGTCTTTGTGAAGTGAGCCTTGGATAAACGGTAGAGGTGTGAAAAGCACCTGTCTAAGAAGATCTGTAAGACGTCTCCTGTGGGTCTTTAATCTGTTTCTTCCAGGGAGTGTGGCACTGGCAGTTCACGGAGGTTCAATCAAATGCAGACAGGTGGGAATGGATTTCCTTCTCCACACAGCTGGCTAGATGGTGAGTCTCTTTCTTTTCTTTCCCTTTCCTTTCCTTCCCTTTTCTTTTCCTTTCCTTTCTCTTTCCTTTCCTTTCCTTTCCTTTCCTTTCCTTTCCTTTCCTTTCCTTTCCTTTCCTTTCCTTTTCTCTTTCCTTTCCTTTCCTTTCCTTTCCTCTTTTCTTTTCTTTTCTTTTCCTTTTGCTTTGCAGTGCTCACAAACTTATTTTGAGCCCTAAGATGACTGGGACTCCAAAGGATAAGACTAATGCTGTTTGATAATCAAGGGGAAGACTATTTTAAAAATCTTTTTAAGGATTCTGCCAGCTTAACTTTAAACTACATATGAGCTGCACTGCATAGGGAAAATGTTCAGCCTAGGTCTACTTCACGATGATTATGTTAACGATAAAGTATTTCATAATTTTTTATCTATTTGGGATAAATTAAGCAAATTAAGTCTACCTTGCAAAACCTGAATTGGAATAAAGCTATTAGAGTAGGATTCCTACTCTAGCAAAACTATATAATTAAATGTAAAAGACTTAATAAATATTTAATAAATTCAATTCGACTTAACATCCACTGAGTGCCTACTATACATGTATGAGGCATAATGCTCAATGCTATAAGGTTTGCAAGAAAAAAATAATTTCTCAAGTAGCCTTGGCTTCCTAAGTATTTTATGTCACAATAATGTGACAACATATAGTGTCTTTTTACAAATCAGCTTATGCATTGCATCTTTAAGCACTCAGCTTCCCCTATTACACAATTTTAATCCTACTTTACCTCAGAGGAGTTCTGTGAAAATGAACAATTATAAAAAGTTCTGACCTTAAGAATCCCTTGTAAAACGCTACAGCTTAAATAATCCTGTTAAAAACATTAATTTAAACAGAGTATTCTCGCTGAGAGCCAAAACAAAGGAAAGAAATTCATTTACGGACTTCTCTGCCAGGGGTACACAGACACACTGTCATTTGCTGATCTAATTCTCTCTTCGGCTTGCAATGTTTTCCCTAAGCTCACACGAAGAAATCTACCAAGAGAGAAGAGAGTTCTCTCACCTACAAAACTCAATCTGGATTCAAGAGCCGACGGATAACACTAGTTCCTCTCAAAAAGGCTCTTATTACTGAATGGATTTTTTTCCCCACCCCCTTCCTGCACTCACCAGAAGGCTCCACAGAAAGTCTCCATAATTTGCTCCTTTGTGTTTCTCATTAGGGCCTGAGAGGAACCCTATTGAGCTTCCCTGACATTATCTCGGTCCACCTGATGCCTGGGTGTTTTGAAATGTCATATTGTTTGAGGGATAATACCAGCCCTGATTGTGTCAGTCACAGAGCTGGGCATGGAATAAGTAAGTGAAGGGGGACCACAAGGAAGAAAGTCAAGGTCATTCACACATGTCGAAGGAACTGGGCCCTCCTTACTCTCTGGGACATTTGGGAGCCAAACTGGCACTGGCCGCGCAATCCCAGGGTGAACTCCATGTATGCACCTGGCAGCTGGCTTCTTGGTCCCAGTAAGAAGTAAGTTTGAGCCCCTTCATCACAAAGAGGGGGAATCAGGGGCAGTGAAGCCTTGTAACTATGACAACCACAGACAGCGAAAGAGAGCAGTGAGCTGGATCTGTCAAGGTAGACGCTTAGCGCAGTCAAGGCTGATCTGCTCCCAGGGGAACAGGTTTGCAGCCACAGGCAAGTCCCACTTGCCCCAGTGTGGGTAACTGCAATGGTAGACCCTGCCAAAAAGTACAGGTCCTTGTTTCTGCTGGCTGCTGATGTTTCCCTCCCCTCACGGGCGTGCCGACCATCCCTCCCAGTCTGTGAATGCGAGCGGAACATGGCACCCGCTTCCTCCTTCCCTGCGAAAACGCATCAGTGCTGCACCCTCCTTGGCTCTGTGGGGTGGGCGGTAGTGGGCAAGGCCAGCCAAGTGTCTATGATCCCAGGGCACTAAGAACACGCAGGGCCAGCAAACCACTCTGGTTGCCTCGCTTACTCTGCCCTCCTAGGCCCTCGAATCTCCTTAGGGAGTTCCTGGGGGGAAATAAACACAATTGGCAAGGGCCTCAGAGATAATTTCATCCCAGATCGGCAATCTCAACAGCCTGCTGAGATATGTGCCAGGTGGGTGTGTAAACATGTAAATCAGGCTTAAGACAATAAGGAGTTGTGGGGCCAGTGTCTCAACTGGCCATCTTAAAGGAATGCAAATTTAATACAATGAAAAACCAAATCGAAACGAAACGGAACATGCAGCCTAAATAAAACACATCTGTGGGCTTCAAGGGTCCCACAGGCCACTAATGTGCAATTCCTGATCTGGTCTATGCCCTCTTTTTATGGATGCAGAGACCGACCAAGTCCCAGGGGGGAAAAGTTACTTGTTCCTGGGCAGGGCTAGAACCCAAGTTACCTAAATTTCCACCTATGGCTGGTGACCTCATAAAGCCTGCCTCATTATGTGTTGGGGGCTCAGCAATGGAAATTGCTAGACTTCTAAGTCCCAAACCTTTGGATGTATGGACACCAAGCCCCACCTGACCAGGACTGCCTGGGGAAGGCTGAGCCGCCCATTGTGGACAGGGTTCCCAGACAGACCTCATGGCCTCTGTGGCTCAGTTTCTATATCTAGAACCTGGAGACGAGCTTCCCAATTTGTCCACCTTTTATCACGAGAGGTTCCTTAACCATTGAGCTTCCTTGTCTGGGGGATGGTGGTTCTACAGAAAAGGCTGCTGTGAGGAAGTAATGAGCTGCTCATGGAAAGCCCTGAGAAGAGCGCCTGATGCAGAGTAATTGCTCTTTAAGCGTCTGTTAACATTGTGGGGTTGTTGTATAGGGGTTATTACTGTTTGATGTAGCCTACAACACCGTTGGCAGATGAGTGAATGACGATGTGGTGTCTCTCTCTCTACACACACACACACACGCACGCATGCAATGGAATATTATTCAGCCGTAAAAAGGAATGAAATCTTGCCATTTGCAACATCATGGATGGATCTAGAGAGTACAATGCTGGGTGAAATAAATCAGAGAAAGACAAATACCATATGATTTTGCTCATATGTGGAATTTAACAAACAAAATAAATGAGCAAAGGAAAAGAGAGAGAGAGAGAGACCAACCAAGAAATAGATTCTTAACTCTGGAGGACAAACTGGTGGTTACCAGAGGGGAGGTGGGTGAGTGAAATACGTGACGGGGATTAAGTGTATAAGAGGACACTTATCACGATGAGCACTGAGGAATATATAGAATTGTTAAATTGCTATATTGTACACCTGAAACTAATATAACACTGTACATTAACTATGGTGGAGTTAACATTAAAAAATTAAAAAAAAAATAAAATGCCATTGGTAAAATTAAATGTTACCCAAAAGCCTAACTAATAGGAAATGACTCAACAGAAGTTTAGTATGTGATTCACACAGCACACCAAGGAAAATTACAAGGAGAGAAATTACACGGCCCAGCCTGGAAAATAGAATAATGAAAACCAAGCAGCGATGCTATCCAGGGTAAACCTTTTCACCAGCCAGGAAGATAAGAATTAAGCAAATTTGTTCTCAAGAAAGATATGGCAGAGAGCTTCCTCTGAAAAAGAAAAATGGAACAATCTGCTTACTAAGTTCTCTCAGGAAAGAAAATTTCCTAAGTAAATACTTCGTATTCAGAATGATCATGAGCCACAAAAGGCATTTTCCTCAAGCGAACTGAGATAGAGTTTCTTGTAAATTAAAAACTTTCCAAAAAAACAAAAAAAGGGGAGAGTGGAGGCCAACTCATCAGGAGCTATTCAAATGAGCACACCTTCCCAGCCACCTGAAGCTGTTGGCCTTCAGCAGAGTTTCTGCGTGTGGGAAGCAAACTGAGGAGTGTCCCCTTCGGAGCCTTTCCTCCTCACCCACCTCAGCCCTGCAGACATTTCTGCCTCACTTGATGTGCAACACTGCTTTCTCCAAGCTTCTGAGATCAGCCCTCGCGGCACGTTGTCGCCTTCCCCAGGGGTCAAATGCAGTGTATGGATATAGAAGCACTTCCACATCAACAAACTCTCTCGTGTGCAATCTTGGGCCCCTCTCCCTGGGTGGTCCAGGGCCCCGGAATCCAGTCCCTATGTACCTTCTCCTGAGGACAGTCACCTTCAGTCATCAGCAGGCCTTGCTCTTCCCCAGCTGGACTGTGTTAAGACTCGACCCCTGGTTTTGGTCTGGTGTAGGGAGGTGAGGCAGGGGCACATCCCGAGAGGGGTACACATTCATTGCCTCGAGAGGCAACAATACCTGCATGGTCTTCCAGTCCTCTTCTAGCCGGGGGAGGGAGGGCACCACGGCAGGGTCTCGAGGTTTCAACAGATCTGGGGCTTCAAGGTTCTCAACTGCATCTCCCAGAATGACCCCATCTCCATCCTCAGGGTGCCTCCTTCCCAACGCAGGTCCTGAGTGGACCTGGCAGACTTGCTGGGGTTGAGAATGCAATGCTTTCTGGGGTACTGGAGGCTTCATGCCCTGCGTGGGGCTCAAACTCATGGCCCTGGGATCAAGACCCGAGCCGAGATCAAGAGTTGGACACTCAACTGACTGAGCCACCCAGGCGCGCCCCCCCCCCCCCCACCACTCTGCTTTTCATAGTCTTTTGCCAAAGTGTCAACGGAACTCATTAAAAAGCATCTCACCTCATTGGAAACATTCATTTCATTATAATATTACTTTAGGCCCTTAACCTCTCAAGGGCTGGAGACATTGGCTTTGCCGGGACTCCTCCCCCAATCCCAGCCCCACTCTCCTTCATGAAAGTCTTCCAGTTTTACCACTCTGTGTGGAGGGACGCAGGAGGAAGGAGCTGAGCCGCAATATGGTTGAAACAGAGGCCTCAGCATGTTCCACAGGAGCTCTGGAGCTGGACCACCCTGCCTGGAGAC
Source organism: Puma concolor (assembly GCF_028749965.1). Classification (NCBI taxonomy): domain Eukaryota; kingdom Metazoa; phylum Chordata; class Mammalia; order Carnivora; family Felidae; genus Puma; species Puma concolor. Next base: position 6,195,192 of record NC_141682.1, read on the forward strand.
AACAAGGCCTGAACCCTGAAACTGTCCCATTGCCCAATCATTGGATGTGGCTGCCCTGGTGAGCAGTGGGCCATGGACAGTTCCCAGGGAGGGACTCAGCTGAGAACAGGGATGGTCGCCTGCCCAAGCAGCTGAGGGACAAGTGCCCTGGCCCAGGGGGGGCCGAGAGGTGCATACGTTGGAGGTACACACGTGGCACACCCTTCTTTTGTTCATGCAGATGACGTTGCCTCATCACCTCCTTCCTCCCTGGGCCCCTCCACCTGCAGCCAGGGATCTCTCCAAAACGCAAATCCAATCACACGATGGCTGATCTGCCTAAAACCCTATCGTGGTCTCCCGATGCCCTGAGAATAACATTCAGTTGCCTTAACATGGCTCATAAAATTTTGCATGGTCTGACCTCTGCTTATCTTTGTGGTCTCATTTTTCAACACTTCTCTTGAATGTCTCGCTTCTGACCACAGGACGACCATTTAATTTCATCGCCGTGCCAGGCCTGTGCACGTGTGCGTGCATGCCCGGGGTGGGGCAAGTGAGGGGTGTCTGGAGGGTACTCTTTCTGCCCTCGCCCCCTTCCTTCCCGTGACCACTCCCTCAAGCACCTCCGACTTGCTCATTCCTCCTTATCCTTCACTCCTTACCACTCAGCTCCTCTGAGAAGCCTTCCCTGATCCCCCAGTGTAAGGAAGGTGTTTCTCCTCTGTGTTTCTCATACTTCCTGTCCTTCTCCTGCAACCATGCTGTTCGTCCTATGTTTTAATTGTTTGCTATTCAGTCTCCCTGAAACAACAATGACTGTGGCTATCTTATTCACTGTTGTATTTCTAGCTCCTTGCAGGGTGCCTGGTGCACAGTCTCCTAAACGAATGAATAAATATATGGTGGCTGGAGAGGGGAGCAGAAAGAGGCATAGTCTGACCATTCAACAGAAAGAAAAGACGGAAATTAACCACTGAAGGTAATTATTACCACTTTTGGTCAAACAGCCTCAGAAAGAGAACGGAACTAGTTCTTAGTGCAGATTCTCTCTGAGCACAAAAGCCAGTGGTATCCATCAAGCAGGTGAGGAAGGTGAACTCGCCCAGTGAAAACGGGATTCAACACTGACCTTTACAGAAGAGCTTGGTGCCATTCTGGATGCAGGAACCCGGGGCGGGAGCAGGAAGGCCAGAGATCTGGAGGGAATCTCAAAGAAAGCCAACTAAGCAGTCAGGGAGTCAAAGTGATTCCTGCAGAAAGACAGAGGCACCGGACAGGTTAGGACCCTGGCTTAGAAGGTTTAGGCCAAACGGCACAGGCTGAAGTCTCCAAAATAATACAGGATATGAACACAGACTAATGTGTGGAGGCTGAAACACTGGAATCAGAGGCATCCTGGTACATGACATCAACATAAGGAATGTAAAAATACTTTCTGTGGCAGGAAGCAGATATACAGACTCCACTTCCAAGAAGTAACGGAGGCAAAAATGGGCATATCCCTCACTTGGAGAAGGCCTGGATAGAGACATCACTGCCTCACTTCTCCAACAAAGTGGGAGGCATGGGCCCGAAGGATTGCCCTTCTCTCACTGGATCTGTTCCTCATGATGCCCCACACAGTCAGGGTTGCATCCACAGTAGGCATCTCACTGGTGGTTGTTAACAAGTCCTTCAGTTATGAAAAATACATAAATAATTTGGCAAAGCACCTTGGCTTTTAGTAGAAAAAAAAAAAAGAAACTCAAAGTACAGTCCTTTAGAGCACAGAACCTCTCCTGAATGTAACACAGCCTCTCTAGACAGCCATTTATCGTTTTGTGCCCCAGTTTCCTTCTCTGTAAAGCTGGATTGTTACAAGGATTAAATAACTGAATATATGTAATAATGCAATCTTGGCTGGCCATTTACCTCTCTGGCTTCTTCATTGGTAAGAAAGAAAATGTAATACCCCACACAGGGTTGTTATGGATATCAGATGACAAAGCACCTAAGAAATCTCTGCATGTGTTCAAAAAATTTTTTTAGCGTTCATTTATTTTTGGGGGGTGGGGAGCGTGAGTGGGGGAGGGGTAGAGACAGAGGGAGACACAGAATCCGAAGCAGGCTCCAGCCTCTGAGCTGTCAGCACAGAGCCCAGTAAGGGGCTGAAACCCACAAGCCGTGAGATTATGACCTGAGCTGAAGTCAGATGCTTACCAGACTGAGCCACCCAGGTGTCCCTCTCTGCATATGTTTTAAAGTGCTGCCTGTGAGTTAGAAGGTCAGTGTGTGTGTGTGTGTGTGTGTGTTCCTTTAAGCAGTTTCTGTTGTATGTGTCTTTTAAGAATAATCTCTTATCGCTTCTCGGCCTTTTGGCTAAGATCAAGTGTAGAATAATCTCTTGATGCTGGGAGTGTGCCCGGTATGTTTCCTGAGAGGCCATGAATGGATGGTGGACAAGCCCATGCACAGACCCCAGGGGAAAGCATTTCGCCCCCTCTGTGGAGCAAAGGTACAGAAATCTATCCAAAGGGAGGGATATCACCGCTCCTGTCTGTGGCCATTCCCAGCCTCTCAGGCCCTCACTGATCCCCATCCAAGGACAACAGCTACGCCCTGCCACAGCCATCTCAGAATGTGCCTCTGCTCTGGCTGACCTGGAATCCTCTCTTCTTACACCAGGGTGCCAGATGCTAAGCAAACAGAAAACCACATGCTTAGATGCGCTCGCTCTTTTTTGGGGTGTTTTTGTTACCTCTTGACGACAGACGTTTGTATCTGAATTGCTTCCACAACATTAACCTGGTATTTTGCCTGAGAGGTTTTCAGTGTTGCGATGCAGTAAAGGACAAACCCCAAAGCCATGAATTGCTATGACTGTATACGGTCATCTCCTAACTCACACTCCCTCTCTGCTCCTCTCTTAATATATATGCCTGCTATCGACAAATCACACCTTGTATAAACCGTGTGCTTGAATCTTTTCCAGACGCCGGAAGTATGATGTTAACAATGAGAAAAAGGGAAGGGAAGGCTTTCAAACCTTGAAGCTGTGTTTCAGAAATAGTTACAGATAGAGATACAAGCTATTAGGCCTTTTCCCAGAAGAACACGAGTAGAATGAAAAATCTATCTCAGTATGGGCGAAAAAACACATACAGTTTGTTTTTGTTTTTGTTTGAAAGAATATCGGTATAATAAGGGGCAAACCGAACTCTGAGCATGTACAAGTCTTTGGCACTTATGTGCTATCAAATCCAAACTGTTCAATTACATCACGTTATTAGACCTGCTCTTTTTATTGCTATCACTACCAATACTAGTCTTACTATTACTACTACTACTAATTAACGAGTATCGCTCTGTACCAGGCACAATGCCCTCTACTTGACAGACAACATTTCCCCAAAGCCTCACAACAATCCCATGAGCAGATAGCATCAGTCCTATTTTACAGGAGAGGAAGTGAAATCTCAGTGGTTAATTAGGTAACTGGCCCCAAGTCACAAGAAGGTAGTGATGCCAACAGGATTTGAACCCAGGCTATTTAATCTAAAGCCGGATTCTTAAACTCTATGCCACCGCTGGCTGTGGGCTTTCTTTTTTCAGGATCGTGTTCACAATTTAACCCCAGCTATTTTTCACATTATGAGAGGCCCTGGATTCATGGAGATGGAAAACAACAGACCCTCCCTGAGAAGTGGAGGTGGGCCACTGGCTGGTCTCTCCAGCTAGCAGACCAGCAGCGTCTGCACGTCAGCTTCAACAGGAGCATGAGTCACGCTTTTGCCTTAACAAAATGAGATGTATAGCATTATGGACTTTCAGAATAAAGTTTGTGTGTCCTCATTCATTTGGGCATTAGCCAATGGATTTCAACCATTCTTTATCCTTACGCTAGGTCGAGTTCCAAGCTGGTGATGATGTTTTTCTCAGAAATCTGAAGGCGATGCTGTACTGCCTTGTAGAGTTAAGTGTCGCTACTGAGAAATAGGATGCCATTCTAATTCCTGATCCTTTCTTTGTGAATTGTTTCCTCGGGAGCTTTGCTTTTAGGGATTTCTCTTCGTCTCCGGTATTTTGAAAGTACACGATTACGTGCCTTAGTGTGGGTCTATTTTTGCAGTGGGCTCTTGGTTGTCCCCTCAATCTGAGCACTGGGATTTCTGGGGGACATTTAGAAAAACAGCTTTATTGACATATAATCTACATTCCATAAAATTTGCCCACTTAAAGAAAGGAGTCAATTCAATAGTTTTTAGTATATTTACAGAGTTGTGCAGCTATCACCGTAATCTAATTTTGGGACATTTCCATCACCTCCAAGACAAACCTTGTACCCACTCGTCATCATCCCCTATTTGCTCCCACCAGCTCTAAGTAATCACCCATCTACTTTGGGGGCCATTCTTTTGAATTATTACTTTAATAATCCTCCTCAATTTTCTTGGTTCTCTCTTTCTGGAATGTCTTTTATTCAGGTATTGGGTCCCTCAGACTAATGTTTTAGTTTTCTTACCCTTCCTATTTCCATCTCCCTTTTTCTGTTCTGTGTAAGGGATATTTCCCCCACTAAAGCTCCACACCTCTTACTGAAAGTTGTATTTCCAGCAGAATATTTTTAATTTGCAAGAGGCCCTTTTTCCCCCCTCTGAACATTCTTTTTGTAACATTCTTTTTTTCATGAATGTAATGTCTTCTTTTATCTCTGAAGATATCACTTATAGCTTTTTTTGGAGTTTTCTTCTGCTTTTTGCATTACTTATTTCTTCTGAGTTTTTTTTTCTTCTTCTTCTGTTGTTTTGGTCTCTGAGTTTCATAGTAGACCTTCCTCAAACATTTGGTGACTGCCGATTCATACTTAAGAGTGAAGCACTCAAAAGTATTTCTGTGTGTGTAGTTATAAGTTTATTGCGTGGCGATCACCCCTGCTCCTGTGTGTTCATCACTTAGGGGCCTTTAAAACCAATACAAATGCCAAAGCCCACCCCTGGAGTATCTGATTTAATTGGCTGGAATCTTGTCATTCATATTAAAAAAAATTTTTTTTAATGTTTATTTATTTTTGAGAGAGAGACAGAGACAGAGCATGAGCGGGGGAAGGGCAGAGAGAAAGGGAGATACAGAATCTGAAGCAGGCTCCAGGCTCTGAGCTGTCGGCACAAAGCCCAACACAGGGCTGGAACTCGTGAGATGTGAGATCATGACCTCACTTAACTGACTGAGCCACCCAGGCACCCCCCGCCTCGTCATTCGTATTTTTTAAAACTCCCCAGATGATTCTGTTGTACAGGGGAAGGAATCCCTGTGGGGGCCCGAGGCGGGGGGGGGGGGTCCTTAACTACCAATATAGGATATATTTTTTCCCCCAGAGTAATCAGATCCCTCAGAAAAGAAACTTTCCATCTCTTACCTTGGCATCTGACTGCTGACATCCTGAGACCCTCCTGGAAGAAGGGGCTGAGGGTCTCCCAGTCAGCACATAGGTACTCACTCAACCTGGTGTTCTGCAGAGTGGTTGCACCCTTGACTTTGCCCTGTGTGCGCAGGTCTGGAATCAGAGAGGAAGTCTCTGGTCCATTGGTTCTCATTGCTTAGTGTCCAGCATCAGCAACACCTAGAAATTTGTTAGAAGTGCCAATTCCCAGGCCCCATCCTGACTTGCTGCATCAGAAACTCTGGTGGGGGGGGGGGGCGCATCTGGGTGGCTCAGTCAGTTGAGTGTCTGACTTCAGCTCAGGTCATGATCTCACGGTTCAAGGGTTCAAGCCCTGTGTCAGGCTCTGTGCTGACAGCCCCGACCCTAGAGCCTGCCTCTGATTCCCTGTCCTTCTCTCTCTGCCCCTCTCCCACTCGTGTTCTCACTCTCTCTCTCTCAAAAAGAAACCAAAAACAAAACAAAAAAACCTCTGGGAGTGGGGGCCCAGCGACCTCCAGGGAATTCTGATGCCTGCTCACGCTTGGGGACTACTCCTCTGGGCTTCTGTCGGGGAGCAGGGACTGCGTGGGTGCTCAGAGTGTGGGAGGGGACCTGAGGATCCAGGAGCTCTGGAGCAGGCCTTCCTCTGGTCTCCAGCATCTCCAGAAGTCCCTGGGCCCCTCTCTCCACAGCCTGAGATTTTGTATTGGAAAGCAGTAATTTGGGGTCTTTCTTCCATCTCCAGTTTTCACTCCTCTGGTTTCCTAAGACAGTTTTAGCTCCTCCATTTGCTTTCCAGTCCCTGGATTTTATTGTTCTCTCCTCCTTTGCGGTGCTGTTTCTCCTTGCAGCGCATGTCCTTTTTAGTCCCTTGGCTGCCATTTTAAGTGAGGTTGCAGGAGGGTATTTAATCCACCAGGCTTAACTGAAGTCTCATGATATAGATTAAGTGAATAAAGCACATTGCAGGGTGAAAAAAAAAACCCCAAAACTAGATTCTATATTAACAAAGAAAGAAATAAAAAGCACAAAACCACGATATATGATTTCTATATTTGTATGTGCCTGTACGTGTATTTTAATACATGGTATGGATGGATATACTCTCAACTCCTAATGTTACCTCACGGTAATTGTCTTAGGGAGGTGGGGACGGGGGGAGAGGGAGGAACACTATTACTTTTTAAATTTATTTACTCCTGAATTATTTGAATTACTACAAAGAACAAGTATTACTTGTAAAAAATTTTTTAATGTTGAAAATCTATTTGCTTTGCACGAACTGACCTTATTTATTTAACTCATTTAAGTTTATTTATGTATTCTGAGAGAGAGCAACTGGGGTAGGGGCAGAGAGAGAGAGGGGAGAGTGCGAATCCCAAGCAGGTTCCCCACCATCAACGCAAAGCCCCATGTGGGGCTCAAACTCATGAATTGTGAGGTCATGACTTGACCCGAAACCAGGAGCTGGGCGCCCAACCAACCAAGCCACCCGGGCACCCTTATTTATTTTTTAAACATGTTTATTTACTTTTGAGAGACAGAGAAAGAGAGTGCAAGCAGGGGAGGGGCAGAGAGAAAAGGAGACAGAGGGTCTGAAGCAGGCTCTGTGCTGACAGCAGATAGCCTGATGTGGGGCTCAAACTCACCAACCGAGAGATTGTGACCTGAGCCAAAAGTGGGCGCTCAAATGACTGAGCCACCCAGGCCACCCTGAACTGACCTTTTTAAATTTACACAGTGGCCTGTGTGACCCATCCAGGGGTGGGAGGGTCTGGGGTTTCAGGGAAGAAATAGCCCTAAGTCCTAGGTGTTGTCTCAGATTTAGGCTGGGCCCAAACAAAGTCAGAAAGATCCAAATATTCAAGTACCCAAAGTACCTGCTTCTATCCGTGTATTTGGTATAGAATAAAAGAAGTGTTCTCGGGGTGCCTGGGTGGCTCAGTTGGTTGAGCGTCCGACTTCAGCTCAGGTCATGATCTCGCAGTTCATGAGTTCAGGCCCCACGTCAGGCTTTGTGCTGACAGCTCAGAGCCTGAAGCCTGCTGGATTCTGTGTCTCCCTCTCTCTGTCTCTTCCCTGCTCATGCTCTGTCTCTCTCTGTCTCTCAAAGATGAATGAACGTAAAAAAAAAAAAAAAAAAAAAAAAAAAAAGAAGTGTTCTCATCCCTAGCTGGAGATTAGACTTGCCCTGGAGTACAGAAGAATGTGAGCAGCCACAGAAACAACAAAACACCTCACTGTCCCACCCATGGACTAATTAAATCCCAGGCAATTCTAATGTGCAGCAAGGGTTGACACTCATTTATGCAGATGTTATTTTAATCCCTTTAAAAATTTTTTTTAACATTTATTTATTTTTTGAGAGACAGAGACAAAGCATGAGCAGGGGAGGGGCAGAGAGAGAGGGAGTCACAGAATCCGAAGCAGGCTCCAGGCTCTGAGCTGTCAGCACAGAGCCTGCCGTGAGGCTTAAACTCATGAAGTGTGAGATCATGACCTGAGCCAAAGTCGGACACTTAACTGACTGAGCCCTTAACTGATTTAATCTCTTTTCAAAATCAGAAAGATCAGCTCTCTGATGTCACTCGGATCTTAAAAACAGATCGCTTTGCTAGATTTTTAAATTCTTCAACTTTCTGGGGCGCCTGGGTGGCGCAGTCGGTTAAGCGTCCGACTTCAGCCAGGTCACGATCTCGCGGTCCGTGAGTTCGAGCCCCGCGTCGGGCTCTGGGCTGATGGCTCGGAGCCTGGAGCCTGTTTCCGATTCTGTGTCTCCCTCTCTCTCTGCCCTTCCCCCGTTCATGCTCTGTCTCTCTCTGTGCCAAAAATAAATAAACGTTGAAAAAAAATTAAAAAAAAAAAAATTCTTCAACTTTCTGACATCACATAGCACAATACTGGGGAAGTTTTTAGTCTATCTTAAAATACTACCTAGATTTGGCTTTGCAAGAACCACAGTGATCAACTGTGCACTATATCTCATAGCATTTGCAAGCTGAATGCTCTCTCATGGGCCTCAGAGATAATGCGACTCTTCATTTTACAGATGAGGAAATGTCACCCAGAGGTATTCTCTCACACATTTACTACACTGGGGGGGGTGGGGGGAGGGTGGAGAAAGAGTGTGTGTGTGTGTGTGTGTGTATGTGTGTGTGTGAGAGAGAGAGAGAGAGAGAGAGGAGAGAGAAGAGAGAAGAGAGAGAGAGAGAAAGTGAATATTGTAAAATACTTCTATTACTTTTACAAGTGTATGTAACTGGTTTATTCTATATTATGACAGAAACATTCTCTAAAGATCAGTTTTACTTAACCTTGAAAAAAAAATCAGTCAAGGTCCAAATGAATTGAGAATTGCTCATCTATTCTTCCTTGTGGATTTGTACTAACTCAAGTCCTGGCCTTGGCCTCTTGCAGAAAACAAAGAATAATTTTCTTTTAAAAAAAATTCTGTACCTTTATCCAATGTGCTTCTCTAAGCTTCTTCTTTGCAGCTTTACTGAAAGTATTTTGTTTCAGAGAGAAATCCTCTCGGATTAACCTGCAATGTCCCAGAACAAATGGTGTGCTGTGTGAGCCAGGCACTAGATTGCCAGCTTCTGTGTCTGAGAGCCACGGAAGGCTTGAGGTCAACGTGTTTTCCTTACTGAGGTCAAAGTGAGTAACAAGACAAGGTAGTTCACAGCAGGAAACAGGTCACTCATGTAATGAGCTAGAACTCGTAAGTTCAGGAGGGAGGAAGGAAATTAATGCTCATTGGGTGAAAATTTATTCTTGGGTTTTCCTCTATTAAAATCACATTACATTTCCAATCTATGCCATTACAAACAACATAACATGTGCTATGTTATCTCAAATGTACATTTATGGCTTCTTAGGCATATCTGTTAACCTACATGTATATTTACATCCCATGCCTGCATTATTTAGATGTATGTATTCCCATATGTACAAAAGTATGTCCTCATGTACGTGGTCTCATGTGTACTTTTGTGTTGCATCACGTGTATACTCGATCATTGGCATATTTTTTCCTATTTTTATTAAGATTTATTGGGGCGCCTGGGTGGCGCAGTCGGTTAAGCGTCCGACTTCAGCCAGGTCACGATCTCGCGGTCCGGGAGTTCGAGCCCCGCGTCAGGCTCTGGGCTGATGGCTCAGAGCCTGGAGCCTGTTTCCGATTCTGTGTCTCCCTCTCTCTCTGCCCCTCCCCTGTTCATGCTCTGTCTCTCTCTGTCCCAAAAATAAATAAATGTTGAAAAAAAAAATTAAAAAAAAAAAAGATTTATTGAGGTATAATTTACATGAAATAAACACATATTTGAACTGTACAATTTATAAGTTTTTATATAGGTATACACCCATGAAACCATTACCACAATCAAGATAATGAATACATCCACCTTCCCAAGTTTCTTTTTGGCCATCTGTAATCCCTCTCAGTCCCTCTCCACTCTCCTATTCCCCCTGCTGATCTGTTTTAATTTTGCATTTTGTAGAATTTTATACAAATGGAGTCATGAGTATTACTCTTCTTTCTCTGGCCCCTTTCAGTCAGCATAATTATTTTCAGATTCATCCATATTGTTACATATATTGGTGGCTTGTTCTATCTTGTTGCTGAGTATTTACCACAATTTATTTATTCATCCACTTACTGATGAACATTTGGATTATTTCCACTTTCTGGCTATTATGAATAAAGCTGCAATAAACATTCATGTACAAGTCTTTGTATGAACACAGCTTCCTTGGGGCACCTGGGTGGCACAGTCGGTTAAGCGTCCGACTTCAGCCAGGTCACGATCTCGCGGTCCGGGAGTTCGAGCCCCGCGTCAGGCTCTGGGCTGATGGCTCAGAGCCTGGAGCCTGTTTCCGATTCTGTGTCTCCCTCTCTCTCTGCCCCTCCCCCGTTCATGCTCTGTCTCTCTCTGTCCCAAAAATAAATAAACGTTGAACACAGCTTCCTTTCTCTTTGGTAAATACCTTGAAGTAGAGGGGATGGTTCATAAGTTAGGCGTATGTTTAACTTTTTAAGAAACTGTCAAACTTTCCCATAGTTGTACCATTTTCTACTCCTACAGTAGTATATGAGAGATCACCCTGGCCAACACTAGGTGTGGTCAGACTTTTTATTTTAGACATGTTAGTGGGTGTGTAGAGGCATCCTGTGGTTTAAATTTGCATTTATTCAATGACTAATGATGTTGTATATCTTTTCATGTGCTCATTACCCATCTGTATATCATCTTTGGTGAAGCATCTGTTCAAATCCTTTGCCACTTATTTATTAGGTTGTCTCTTTTCTTTTTTTTTTTTTTTTTAATTTTTTTTTTTCAACGTTTATTTATTTTTGGGACAGAGAGAGACAGAGCATGAACGGGGGAGGGGCAGAGAGAGAGGGAGACACAGAATCGGAAACAGGCTCCAGGCTCCGAGCCATCAGCCCAGAGCCTGACGCGGGGCTCGAACTCACGGACCGCGAGATCGTGACCTGGCTGAAGTCGGACGCTGAACCGACTGCGCCACCCAGGCGCCCCAGGTTGTCTCTTTTCTTATGATTAAGTTTTAAGACTTTTTATGAATTCTGGATACAAGGACTTGGTCAGCCCTGTAATTTGAAAATATTTTCTCCAATTCTATGGCATTTAAAAAAATTTAACAGTGTCTTTCAAAGAGCACAAGTTCCTAATTTTTGTGAAATCCAATGTATTACTCTTAGAAATGGATTGTTCTGTTGGCTAAGAAATCTTTGCCTATTCCAAGGTCACAAAGATTCTCCCCTATGTTTTTTTTTAATTTTTTAATTTTTTAATGTTTATTCATTTTTCGAGAGACAGAGCGCGAGCAGGGGAGGGGCAGAGAGAGAGGGAGACACAGAATCCAAAGCAGGCTCCAGGCTCTGAGCTGTCAGCACAAAGCCCAACATAGGACTCAAACTCACGAACCGTGAGGTCATGACCTGAGCCGAAGTCGGATGCCTCTCCGACTGAGCCACCCAGGCGTCCCGTCTCCTTTGTTTCTTCTAGAAGTTTTATAGCTTTAGGCTTTATATTTAGATCTATGATCCATTTTGGATTACTTTTTAATATCACGTGAGATATAAGTCAAACTTCATTTGTTTTTGGCATAGATACAAAATATTTTTTACAAGATGTTCCTTGGGGCACCTGGGTGGCTCAATCGGTAAGCGTCCGACTTCGGCTCAGGTCATTATCTCCTGGTTTGTGAGTTCAAACTCCGCATTGGGCTCTGTGCTGACAGCTCAGAGCCTAGAGCCTGCTTTAGATTCTGTGTTTCCCTCTCTCTCTGCCTCTCCCCTGCTCACATTGTGTCTCTCTCTCATAACTAAACATTAAAAAAAATTTTTTTTTTAATTCTAAAAGATGTTTCTTTCTCCACTGTACTTTTACACCTTTGTCAAAAATCAATTGACTATATATGTGGGGTCTATTTCTGGACTCTCTAATCTGTTCCATTGATCTATTTGCTTATCATTCCTCCAAAACCACATTATCCTCATAATTGCAGCTTTAAAACAAGACTTAAAATCACATAATATAAATCCTCCAAATTTGTTCTTTTTTTTCAAAAGTGTTTTGGCCATTCTAAGTCCTTTGAATTTCCATATAAAATTTAGAAGTAGACTATCAATTTCTATTAAAATAGCATGGTAGAGTTTTTATTAGGATTGCACCAAATCTATAGGTCAATTTTGGAAGAAGTGACAATGGTGAGTCTTCTAATCCACAAACGCGGCATATCTCTCCATTTATTTACATTTTAATTTTTCTCAGCAGTATTTTGTATTTTTAATGTACTAGTCTTGCACATCTTTTGTCATTTATTTCTTTTTTTAAGTTTATTTATTTTTGAGAGAGAAAGAGAGCAAGTGGGGAAAGGCAGAGAGAGAGGGAGAGAGAGAAAATCCAAAGCAGGCTCCACACTGTCAGCATGGAGCCTGATGCAGGGCTCAAACTCACCAACCTTGAGATTATGACCTGAGCCAAACTTAACCAACTGAGCCACCCAGGTGCCACAATATATATATTTCTAAGCATTTCATAGTTTTGTTGCTATCATATATTTTTAAATTTCAATTTCTAATTGCTGCTAGTATATAAAAATGCCACAGATTTGTGTCTGTTGACCTTGAATCCTGAAATCTTCTTAAACTCACTTATTAGTTCTGGTAGCTTTTTTTTGGAGATTGGATAGGATTTTCAGTGTAGATAATCATAGAGTCTCCATAGTTATTATTTCTGGTGTTTATTAATCCTTCACAGACCCATATTACTACCACTTGGTATAGTTTTTCTTATGCCTGAAAATTACCTTTAATATTTCTCACACCATGGATGTTCTGGTGACAATTTTTCTTTCTTTTCTTTTCTTCTTTTCTTTTCTTTTCTTTTCTTTTCTTTTCTTTTCTTTCTTTCTCTTTCTTTCTTTCTTTCTCTCTCTCTCTCTCTCTCTTTCTTTCTCTCTCTCTCTCTTTCTTTCCTGTATGTCTGAAATGTCATATTTTGCTTTTGTTTTTGAAAGATATTTTCATTGGGTTATGGAATTCTACATTCACAGATTTTCTTTCAGTAATTTAAAGATGTTCTGACTGCTTGTAAGATTTTTCTCTTTATCAGTGGTTTTAAGAAATTTAATTATGATGTGCCTTAGTGTAGTTTCATTTATGTTTATTGTGCTTGGGGTTCACTGAGCTTCCTAAATCTATGAGTTTACAGTTTTCATCAATTTTGGAAAATTTTAGAACATTATTTCTGCAAGCATTTTTTCTGTTCTCTTTCTCTATCTTCTCCTTCAAACTCCAATGACCTCATTGGCTTATTTTAGATTACCTAAAAAATAAATAACTGTAGCCCATAGATGGATGGGACACAGAGAAGGTAATACAACTGGTCTTTGATTTATCATAGCAAATGAGATGGAGAAAGAGATAATCAAGGCGAGATGGGTAATGTGCTGGGTGAGAAGTCAGAAGTTCCTTGTTTGAACTGCACCAAAGTTAACTATGCAACTTGACATTCGCCTCTTTATCTTTTTGGATCTCAATATTCTCAACTGTGAGATCTGGGAGTTGTTCTAGGTGACACTTGAAGTTGTCATCAACTTACAAAGTTTTTGATGCTGGGTGAATTTTGTTGAGAGGAAAGGGGAAAGAAAGGACTGCATTCATTCTCATATCTTCACATGTGTCTAGTATCCATTCTTCTTCTCCCTTCTTAGCGTAACGAGTTTGAGCAATCTGAGCTCAACAGAGTTAGGGAACTTGGTTATTTGGACCAATCCTCTCTTTGAAAACAACTAAAAGCTGAATTTTTAAAAATTCCTTAAAAACACCAAAGAGCCTGACAAGGTTGTGTGAAATTACTAGGCAAATCAGGAACTGAGAGAAATAAGCAGAATACTGAAGCCACGCTTGCCTGTCCAGGGAATTGATTTATTATTGGCCTAGATCCCTAAAGATAAGGATGTTCCCAGCGACTGAGAACTTGATGACATAATTTATCTTCATCCAATGGATGGGACCGTGACCTTAAGAACACGGTCCATCTCTACAGTGAATCCCTTATTTAATATTAGTTGTGTTCAAGGATTGGATGTTCTGTCTGGAACAAAAACTGTCATTATGTAAGAGAGCTCAAGCTGAGCTTTTAGATCATTAAACTACTTGACATGACTCTAAGTTCTTATTTCACAGCCAGAAATTCTTAAACCATATTCCTAGGCCTTCCATAGGTTCTGGAAAAGATGTGCAATTTCGCTGGGCAGGACCTCCCCCTCATTCTGCCACTTACTTTCCCAGTTGCTTTCATTTCTCCCAACTGTCAGGCATGTTGTGAAATTGAGTTTCAGTATCATTCTATTCCAATCCATCAGCTCAGATACTAATCATGAAACAGGTCAATGTGTTAGCTCCCAACAAAGCATTTCTGTTTTAGATTTGCCAAAATAGACTTCCAAAGGCATGTGCTTATAAGGATGATTGATGAGTCAACAAAACTTCAGTGGGGTCACTTTTAATTTGGGCCTGGGAAAACTAACAAGCCCTTTGTACCTCCCGGTTGTCAACAGTGGCCCATGTTGAGTAGGAGGCATCACAGAAATAACTCCTGTTCAATCCAGGCCAACTCAAAGATTCCCCAGGTGTCGTGCTTATAGCTTGAGAATTACGGCAACCAGGATATAAGCAGTGCTGGAGGTAAATGTTCTCATTCTTTTGCTTTGTATTTCCAAAGTTCCATTCACAACGTCCGTTACACGTGTGTCTGTGTGGCTTGGATGGTGACTGAGGCTCCATAAGGAGTGTTAACTGCAATGATGTAGAGAGAATAGTTGAGGCTTATGTATCCTAGTGGAAAAGCCTTTTCAGGCCTGTTCTCTGTTTTCTGCTCCTTCTCCTCAAAGGATGCCCTTTTAAGGTTTTTATTCTCTGGAGTGAGGCTGTTATTCCATTCTCTAATTTCCCAAGAGGCAGTCAAAATTAGGAGGGCTTCTGTCTCTATTGCTTTTCCTGGACTTACACATCTCCAATGTATAATTACAATTGCAACATAGTAGTAGTCTTTCCTGTAGTTTTCAGAAGCAAATTAAGCTATCAATAAACCTTCTAGATCAAGAAGTTAGGAATGCATCTTTTACTCTAAATCAGTATACCGCATATTCACGGGAATGATGTTTTGGGAAGCATACAGCTCCTCTATCACAACACACCTTTCACAACGAATATTGAGCTTTTACAACGTGCCAGGCACTATTCTAAGCCAGAGACACAGAAGTTAATAAAAACAAAGTATTTATCCCTTATCATTATCCAGTTGAGATAATACTCCCTGGCCAGTTTACTCTGTGAGCATGATCTTCATTCAGCAAGACTCAAAGCACTGTGAATTACATTTATGTAGTAATTGGAGGATTTACATCGATTTCAACTGCAAAGGAAATGGCAATGTCCCTACCTTACTACCCACCTGCCATGACACCTAGCAAACACATACATTCTTTATACTACGTGGCTTAGGTGCTTTTCAAACCAGGACTCATGATACTGCTTATTTGTTTAAAAATAAACACTAAACATCAAAACATTAGCCACAGTTTCAAGTAGCATACTCAATGCATATTTATTTTGTTACAGCGTTTGGAAAGTGAGAGAATTCTTTTTTGTGCCAAAATAGCAAAGAAAAATATGAAACACAATAAAGAGACTGGAGTCTAAGCTTTGACCTAAAGTGCTACACATTGACTCTGATTCTTTTTGCTTTCATATGCCACGAGAGGTTCTTTTTTTTTTTCTTTTCCTTTTGGCATTAAATTGACCTTATCTGTCAAACCCAAAGACTCAAGGCTGCAATACAGCATTATGCCTTTGTTCTCATAACCCTTTACTATCTTGTGTAGTTTTCAGGAAGCTAGACTTAAAAAACCAATCATAACACAGTGTCTCTTTCCACCAAAGATTTTTTCCTTCATTTTAAGAGTTTTTAAATATTTTGTAATGAATTCCAACTGGGATGCATGTGGGTTGGGCAGTGGAACAAGGATCATTTAACTGGCTCTTGCTGAAGAGGAAGGAAAATCTTAATAGGAGAACGTATTTATTTAGGTTGCTTGCATTTAAGAGAAATGTCCTTTCCCCCCTTCCACTCAGATGGGCTGTTCATTAGCTAGGCTGAATCACAAAGCAGAAGCAGAAAGAGTCTGGTTGGAAGCTGCCACCTCTTCAACAAAAGCAGCCACGTACATGAAGGGTTTAATTCGCTTCATGTGGTCCAGGGCTGAGTGGAGAAGGCAATGGGACATCTGGAACATAGATGAACATATTCCCTGATGGAGGCTGGGAGCAGTGCAATTCCTCTCTGATTAGCAATCTAAAACATGCACTCTCTTTGCACCTTTCATTCAGCCAGAGAGAGGCTGTTCCAGGTATGAACATCAAGATTCCACGGGGAATAAATAATTCAGCTGAGATGAAAGAGCCAATAAGAATTTCAGCTCAGAGCTCAAGGAAACTCCGAACCTAATATGTTGAGAATAAACATCTCCTATTATGGAGAACTTGTTTTGGCGCTAACCCTCTATTACCAACTGCTCTGAGGGCTCGGAACCTCTGATAGTGCTGGGAGAGAGGTTCATTCTTTTAAATTTCACCTTAACCCCTGCCAAGTGGTGTTATAGAACAAGCAGGAAAAAATGCTAACCCTTCCTCCACCATTTCTGTAACACTTCCATCTGGGTATCCATCTGGGAGAATTTCAGAAAGTCTGGAATGTGTAGACATTCCAGACACAAATTCCCACTTTCCTTTGCTCAATTAAAACTGAACATTGTTACTACTTACACTTTGTTCATTCTTGCAAGTAGCTTACTATGGTCACCTGGCCAAAATAATGACCCTGTCTTTCCTTACGCAGACTAGGCGAGTGACACCTACTGGAAATGAGATAAATTTATCCTAAGGTATCCTTGGAAACAACAGATTTGGAACAGAGGACTAAAAGTCAGAGATTGCTAACTGCATATCTTGTTTTCCTCCAAGGGCTTCAACCTTTTCTTCTCTTGCCTGCTCTTTCGGATACCCAACATTCCTATCAAGTATACCTTCCACTATCTTTTTAAAGGGCTAATTCCCAACTTTTCCATGAAAAAGTCCCTTGCCAATCTAACATAGTGACTTTCCTCCTGCCAAACCACCGAACAAATCATACATTGAACAAAATCTTCTTTGTTTCTCTCTCAAAGTACTATCACTATTGTGCACATCCAACGAGATATTTATTGAAAGGAGAATGTACATCAGACCTAGATGTTGCCCTTAAGGAGCTTGTAGTCCAGCGGAGAAGATAGCTATATTACAAGCTGAAAGTAGTAAGGAAAATAAAGAATGCAAAGATAAACTACTGTCCTTTACAGTGTCACTTTGGAGTGAGCAAAATCAGGGTAAACTTTGGGAAGAAGGTAAGTTGTGTGGAGAGCTGTGACGGATGAATGGCTTATGTGGCTCTAGAATTGGCAGAAAGGTCATTCCAGACATAGGAAACAACGCGGGCTCCAAATCTGAAGGAAGGAAAGTATGGATCATGTGTGAAAAGCATCAAATAGTTTCCTTTGATTACAGGGAAGTGATCAAGGAATATTTTATAAAATGGGGTTAAATAGGAAACTGGGGGGGGGCACATAATGGAGACCAAAGAGTTTACAAATTTGCATCGGGACACACGGGAGGTTTCTGAGAAATTATATGCTTTCAGGAAACTGACCTGGGAACAGCATGTATGCTGAAATGGAGACGGTGGAGTTAGAGAATCCAGTTAGGAAGCAGTTGTATAGTTTAGAACAGAAGTAATGAGGTTGTGGCAGTGAATGGAGAGTTGACAGATTGTAAAAGTACAACTGGAACTCAGAAACTGATGAGAATTTGAACGAACCTGGAGGGCGGGAGAGGAGACACTGATAACTCCAAAGTGTTCAATTTGGAGGACTTGGAAAGCATTAACACATCACAGTAGGGAATACAGGAGGAAGGAAAGAGAAATGAAGAAAAGAACAATGAATTTTGTTGAGAACATGTTGAGTTAGAAGTGGAGGTGGTATATCATTGACATGTCCAGCATGCAATTGGTTTATGATGTTCCCGAGCTCTGTGTAGATCAGGGGCAGAGTCACTAATGTAGAGATCATTGCTAAAAGCATAAAACTTGTTAAGGTAGAGAGCACTGTGAGAGAAAGGAGAGAGATAAGACAACTCAACTTTGGACACATTTACTGAAAAAAGACCCAGGGAACAAACAGAAAAAAAAAAAAAATGCTCTGAGAGCAAGGAAGAAAGCCAGAAGAATACGCTATTATAGAAACTAACAATGGAAAAGTTTTGTTTGTTTTTTGCTTGTTGTGGAAAAGTTTTAATAATAATAATAAAAAAAGACTTAGCTAACAATGTTG
Organism: Puma concolor; assembly: GCF_028749965.1. Lineage (NCBI taxonomy): Eukaryota > Metazoa > Chordata > Mammalia > Carnivora > Felidae > Puma > Puma concolor. The sequence continues at coordinate 6,213,532 of NC_141682.1, forward strand.
AATGCTGTAATGAGTTCTAGGAGAATTACAGAAAGTGGTCTTTGGATCTGGTGTGGCAAATTACTGATTTTTAAGAAAGCCGTTTTTGAGGAAGCCAAGCATTTTAAAGGGTTAATGAGTAAGTTAGGGAGTGGGACAGAGAAAAGAGCCCTTGACTGGGAACCAGAGACCCTGAGTTCCAGCTTGGCCTTGCTGTTAAGCTGCTGTATGACCTCTTAACCTCTCTTGAGCTGTTTCTCAGTCTTCAAAATTCTATAAAATCTCTCCTGACTATCATTTCCAAAGATTCAAGTAAGCTAACTATGGACCTAAACTCTACGGAGATCCTGAGCTACCTATTTTTACCGGGTATATGCCAATTTCAATACTTGTAACTTGTGTAAAAGTAAGGCTCTAAGTGTTTCCTAATACAAAATAATTCAGACCATATTCTTCAAGTATCTGCTTCAAGGAAACCTTCCTCCAGCCTCCTCCCATCCCCAGTCCTTTACTTTTTTTTTTTTAATTTTTTTTTCAACGTTTATTTATTTTTGGGACAGAGACAGAGCATGAACGGGGGAGGGGCAGAGAGAGAGGGAGACACAGAATCGGAAACAGGATCCAGGCTCTGAGCCATCAGCCATCAGCCCAGAGCTTGATGCGGGGCTCGAACTCCCGGACCGCGAGATCATGACCTGGTTGAAGTCGGACGCTTAACCGACTGTGCCACCCAGGCGCCCCTCCAGTCCTTTACTTTTAAAAACTAAGCTAAGATAGTGTCTCTAGTTTATCCAGCAACTTGTCCTATTGCCTAAAATCAGGGGGTGCCCCCAGAAGCCTTTCTTGTTTGTTGAAGTCTATTGGGTAGTATTAACAATCAATCCCCAAATCATGGCTTTCCAGCCATGTGTGATCATATACTTGTACAAGGGCATTTTCTGAAACTCAATGTCTCATATCACAAAATCAAACCAGAAATGTTATTCAAGAAGAACCCAGATGCACTGAAGAAAGAACATTTGCTTTATCTGGGGGCTTTTAATCTATCAGGATCCTATAGCAATACAAACTCAGAATCACTGAAATGTTAAGGACTATAAAACTTTTAGTTGGGTTCAAGCACATAGTTTCGTAATATATTTGAAGTTAGTGTAGGTGTGAAGTAGTTCGATTGAATCTTGCGATTAAAGTTAAAAAACAATGCTTCGTTTTAACACACACACACACACACACACACACACACACACACACACACACACACGAGGATAGGATAACTTTCTCTTGTTGAGACACCAGTAAATTTTCCTGGAGTTCTCATCCCTTGCCTTTCTTTCCTCCAGAGAGGTTGGCCTGTTCTTTCTCAAGAATTCTTGTTTTAATTCCAAATGGATATTGTAGAAAATAAAGGGGTAAAAATTTAAGTTGTTTTTGAAAGAACATATAACTCAGCTCCAAATTCGGTGGAGAAAAGGAGAAAAAAAAAGGACAGTTAGCATCTTTTGTGCACCTGTTATATGCCCTACATGTTCATGTACATTATCTTACTCAAGCCTGACAATAAGACTTTGCAGTAAATTTAGCTTTGGTGTTAGAGATAAGAAAAATGAGGCTCAGGGAGGTTAAGCTATCCTTTCAAGGTCAAATGGCAAGTTATAAAACTAGGATCGAAACAAGAGCTGAAACAAGACTCCAAAGCTCAAGCATGTTCTACTTTACCATGCAGTTCAGTCTAGTGAAAAATTCACTCTTGAAAAGGTCTTAGCATTTGAGGCATAAAAGCCTCCAAATTCTGTTGTATCTGCACTGAGTCCGATCGAAAAAAAATTAAACAAAACAAAAACATCCCAAAACATCACACACGCTCTTAGTTCCCCTCCCAACTGAAATTCAGTAGGGAGGACAGTTCCTGAGTCATGTTCACAGAAAGCTGTCCTTGGATTCTGTTATTGAGCTCACACCCCCATTCCTGACTTCCCAAGTGGCACCGAGAAAGAGAAGAGGAAATGTAAGAAAAGTATAAGATGGGATCCTCTGACACCGTGGTGGAAATTAGCACATTTCCCAGAAGACCAAGATAAAAATGCATGTGAGAAGAACAAGGGAAGCAAACAGATGGGGCAATAAAATGGAGGCGGAATGAGCTCATCAGGATTTCCAGCACACGGTTTAAGTCCATACTGGGCTCTCAGCTGACCTGGGAGCCAGGAGACATAGTGAATGAGTGGGTGGTTACTATGCTGCAGCATCAGTTACACGAAGAGATTAGGTGGAGCTGATTCACTGTGGCAGGATCGGCACGACTTTTCAAGTGGAGGAAAATCTGTGGGCCCTGGTCTCAGCCACTCGCATAACCATCCTTATGGACAGCATGAGTCACATGTGTGGGATCCTGCAGGTAGACAGTATTGTGCCGTGAGTAAACCAAGGGCAAGCTTTCATGTTGCCGAGAGCAGGTCTCAACCACAGCTACGGCACATCTTTGTGTGAAGGTTTATCCGCCGGATACGCAAACACCCCGCCTTCCCATACTCCTCCTGGGCTACAGGTGGTTCGTAACACAAACAGAAAGGACAAGGCTCCGGAACGTTCGTCACACCGAACAGTGATTCTTTTCCAAACTATCAGACCCCAGAAGGGTCTTTGGAAGAGTCTAGTCTAAGCCCCTTACCTGATACACAGCAAACTGAGGTCCAGGGAAGAGGAATGACTTGCCCCAAACCACTCAGCTAGTGACAGAGTGGGCATGAGGACTCAGTTCCCCTGTTCCTAAGCCAGCAGACTCTGCTGCACCAGCAAGCCAAAGTCAAACCCTAAATAGCATATACCCTGTGAACTAAGCCCTCTAATTATACTGCCTCCAAAGGAAATAACATCTTAAATGCCTGGGTCTCTCTCTCCGGGCTTTGGCAATTTCACTGACAATTTCCCGTACTGGAATCTCTTTTGAGAACTTTAAGAGTAATTATTTTCGGATATATGCTTTGTTATTTTTATGCCTTCTTACACACTGCTTTCTTTGTTCATGAGAAAATTAGGATTCTGGAAATACACTTGACTTTATTTAATTATTAAAGGAACAAGCATCCATTTCAAGTAGTTGCGAACGTAAATGTCATCGGTGTGCGTCAAGAATGGATGTATGGGAACAATATAGGCTAATTACTCTATTTTGACATCCAATTAAGATCCACTTTGGTCTCAGGAAAAATCATCAAACCTATGGAGTGAAAACTGAAGAGCGAAATCCTTACCTGGATCATTCTGAACATGTCTGGATTTGGTGCCTTTATGGCATCATCTAAAACGTAACATTTTTTAACATGTTTTGCAACCTGACTGCCTTCATTACTGCAGCCTGTGTATATGTGGGCTCGCTGGAACTTTCGGGGTTTTCAAGGAGCTTAAGTAAGGATGTAGAAGGAATGAGCCCGTTCAAGGTCATGCTTACTAGGTGAAGCTGATGCCTCCTGGTGACCCCTACCAGCAGCAGCATAAGCCCATTACCCAGTCTCCCTCCTCCCCACCTCATACCTTTTTTACAAACTTATATTCTTACCTGAGCCATCATCACTTCCATTGTCCTCTGCTTTGGGTGTTGTGGAGAACAGATTTGCTGGCTCTAATGTTTATCCATGACGAGATTTCCACGAATAGAACTTTCCTCGTAATTTAGTAACATTGTCCTTGAAAACCCCACGACTATTTACATAACGGAAGCTATTGTTTGAAGTGCAAAGCAGGTCAAAATTTGGTTTCTGGAGATTAATCACTGCGGTCTGTTTTATATTATCATAATAATTTCATTTATTTTGATACAATTTGTTTTCAGCATCAACCTCAGCTTCTGTGCACAAGTGACAAATCCATTTGTTTCTGGTATAATGGATAATGTGATTAATGACCTTGCAACAGGATTTCTTAAAAACACGGAGGAAAAAAAAAGTTTCCATTTATAATGTGCAGTAAACCAGCTCAGTCTGTAGCTGTGCCTCAAAAATCCCTCTGAACTTGTTTGCACGCCACAGCCAAGATTTTCAAACAAATTTGCTCCTGCCTTTTGGGGTTTCTGTCCAAAGCTGTTCTCTCCAAGAATGAGCGGACAGCGGCGTCAAATTGGGAAAGTGGATCTACGGGCAGCCCGCTCGCAAGGGTGGGGCCCCGGTATACTACGCGGTGCCATCTCCGTGGCCGCGCTCCGACGAAGCCAAGGAGCCCAGGCCTCGCTGAGTAAGGTCACACCACCTGCTGGGCTGTCGCCAGGCCCGCACGCGACGTCTCTGCGGGCGGCCTCGTGACTCCGGCCCCCGCGCCAGGCCCCCCGGTGGGGGCCGCGCGCGCGCGAGGGTGTGCGGGCGCCCCCTCCGCGCAGTCGGCATCCGGCGCGCGTTTCCGGTGCCCGCGGACCTGAGAAGTCTTCCGCAGGCGGCGGGTGGGAGTGGGGACCGGGAGGGTGGACGTGCACGGGGGCGACCGTCGTGCGTCTCCTTCCCGCCTTCGGGTGACGCGGGCGCGGCGGCCCGCACCGGGAAGCCCACGAGGCCCGCGGGGGAGGAGGGGTCTCTCGACGGCAGCCTTGGGTTCGAGTTCCTCCTGGGGCTCCTCCTCACTGTCCTCACTTGGGGGGCGGGGGTCCCTCCCCACAGGGGCGGCGGTGGCCGCTGAGCGAGGCCTCGCGCCGCGCCGGAAGCCCAGAAGGCGCCCCGGGGAAGCTCCCGGCTTCTCTTCAGCCCGCGACGCCTGCGTCCTCGGGTGGGTCCTCGGGGCGCCTGGACACGCCGGCCAAGGCTCGCGAAGGCACTCGAGAGTGTTTTTCCCCCCTTTTTCCTCAGTTCTTCCTTGCTGGGGGCCCCGGGACCCCGCGCTCGCGCCCCCGGCTCGGCCCCACAGGCCCGCCCGCCAGCCGCGAGAAGGCGCCCCCGTCCCGCCCCCTCGCTGACGTGCGCCCAGCCGGGCCAATCAGAGCTCGCGGCGCTGCGCCCCACGCGCCGGGGCCTTCTCCCACCCCCCTCCCCCCCCCCCCAGCTTAAGAAAGGGCGCGCGGGCCGGGTAAGAGCAGAACGCTGCGCCGGGCGGAGCGAGCGCGGTGTGTTAGGCGGACGGTTCCACCGGCTCCCGCGCTCTAGCTGCCCTCGAGCGGCGTACCCGGCCGCAGCCCGCCGCGGAGGCGCCTCCGCCGCGCGCCCCGACGGCGCCCTCCCGCTCGCCCGCAGATGCTGGAGTGAGCGTTGCGGCGGCGGGATGCTGGCGCTGCTGGCCGCCGGCGTGGCGCTCGCCGTGGCCGCCGGCGCCCAGGACGGCCCGGCGCCCGGCAGCCGATTCGTGTGCACCGCGCTGCCCCCGGAGGCGGCGCGCGCCGGCTGCCCGCTGCCCGCGATGCCCATGCAGGGCGGCGCGCTGAGCCCCGAGGAGGAGCTGCGGTCCGCGGTGCTGCAGCTGCGCGAGACCGTCGTGCAGCAGAAGGAGACGCTGGGCGCGCAGCGCGAGGCCATCCGCGAGCTCACGGGCAAGCTGGCGCGCTGCGAGGGGCTGGCGGGCGGCAAGGCGCCGGGCCGGGCGGCCGCGGGCAAGGACACCATGGGCGATCTACCGCGGGACCCCGGCCACGTCGTGGAGCAGCTCAGCCGCTCGCTGCAGACCCTCAAGGACCGCCTGGAGAGCCTCGAGGTAGCCGGGTGCGGGGGTTCTGGTGGGGGGAGGATCCGAGAAGAGGGGCAGAGGCGGGGCGCAGGGTCCTGCCTGCCAGCCTGGGCGGGCCCGGACGCAGGGCGAGCTGCGCTTGGGGTCAGGGGAGGGCTTCTCGGTCCTGCTCGCCAACTTACTTGGGTGGCTCGCAGTCCGCCCCCACCCCGCTTCCTGCTGGAAGGAAGGGGTTAACTCCCTCCCCGTGCGCCGGGACTGTCCGCCGTGTGGACGGTCACTTACCGAGGTTCCAGCGAGCGAACCTCTAACCTCTTGTGGATCTCCGAGTCCCCCGGAGCCGGACGCGCTCCCAAAAGCTGTGCCCGGTGACATGAGGCTGCCGCGTGAGGTCAGCTGCCCTGGGCGTCCCGTGTTCTCCTTTTATAAATCAGCTCCGGCTGGACCCGAGCGGGCGGAGACCTGAGGGTCTTGCCGGGGGCGATCGCGGGCGGGTCACGGGCCACACCAGTTCGCGCCTTGGAGGAAACCCCGTTAACTTCAAAGACACTGTCCACAAATTGCGACCTTCTGAGGTGCCCTTCCAAAGGAGAAGGAACCTTACTCCGTGCTTTCTTGGAAGGCGTATGCAGTTTGGAACTTTGAAAGAAATTCTCATGTAACTTCATCTTCACTTTCAAATCCTATTTAAGAAGCGTGGATGTTTCTGTTGGAAACGTTTACCAGAATACTTATTAGGGAAACTAGGTTTCAATTACAGGTGGTAATTATTGCAAAATTATTTGAGGATTTCCCGCGGCATGATGGCTAAATACAGTATTTTCAGCATCTGTATATTCCCTGATTCATGATGATTAACAACAGCGAACGTTTCTAGTCACTAAATATGCACCAGTCGTGCTGTCTAATTTTAACCCTTACAACAGTCCTTTGAGGCAGATCCTACTGACTGCATTTTACAATTCGGAATGCTTTAGAGAGAGGGTACATAGCTTGCCAAGGATTCATGGCTAGGCAGTGGCAGTGTGCCTCCAGAGCCAACATGATGGTAGAGGAGTAAAATAAAGAGGAAGTGAGGATTTAGAAACAGCATTAAAAGCAGAGATTCCTGGAATTCAGAAGTGTCATGTTTTAGAGCTCTCGTTTTCCAGTAACATCTCTGGCAAGCATGGTTATTCACCTTTTTGCCACACGGGAATTTGGAAGCTGTTTTCATTTCTAGATGAAGGCTCATCAGCTTTGAGTACCATTTGATAAGCATTTTTTTTTTTAGTCGTAGCTCTGTTGCAGTCTTAACCCAAGAATGGTGGATAGTGATTAAAATTTTGACTTTTTAGCAAGAGGAGAAAACCAGCTTTCTGAGAGAGAAAAATGGAATTCCTAAGTTTCAGATATTGCAGCAAGGTAATTCTTGTTTGACTTTGAAATCCTTTCCATACAAAAGAAGAAAAAAAGCATCAGTGAAGTGCGCCCCTTGGCACGGTTTAACGCTCCCGTTTGGGAAGCTTCTCCCTGTGTGGTTGGGCTTTTAGAGCTGCGTTTCACAATTTCTGTCTAAATGGCCTTAATACTTCCTCACGCGTCCCTCTCCCCAACTGGAAGCACCAGCTCCGAGTGAACGTGTCCACCGCGGCGCTGCCCGGCGACTTCCGAGAGGTCCTCCAGCGGCGACTGGGGGAGCTGGAGAGTCAGCTGCTGCGCAAGGTGGCCGAGCTGGAGGACGAGAAGTCCCTGCTTCACAATGAGACCTCCGCTCACCGGCAGAAGACTGAGAGCGCGCTGAACGCTCTGCTGCTGAGGGTGACTGAGCTGGAGCGAGGTGAGTTCTTGGCCGGCTCCTCTGTCGCCCTCTGGCTGACGTCCCTCCCAGCCCTCCATCCCACCGCCTTGGTGTTTGGCTGCAGGGTAAGGGCGGCTGGGCTCCAAGCGGGGCAGAGAGGCTGGCCCCGCAGCGGTCTTCCCCATTTACACATCAGGCCACTAGGGCCCTTGAGGGAGTGGTGGCTTCCAGACCCCTCTGCCTGCTGACTCTTTTTGCACTTGGTTCTGCGGCTGCTCCTCCCACATCGTCCCCGAACCTGCCCGTCCTACGTGCGGAAAACCACGGGATTCTTTACCATTCCAGCAGCGCTCCACTTTGCCTTCTCCGTTTCTCAAATGAAACAGGGTCTCTTTCAACTTGAGGCGTCTCTCCTGGTGCACAGGGGTTTAGGGTTTCTGCCTGAAGGTTGCCCGGCTTCACAGCCTCGTTGACACGTCTTCCGACTTGGTGGGGACTGAAGGTGCCGATGGCTCCTGGGAGCAGCCTGGTTTCCATCCCTTGCAGTTGGACCCGGAGTGTCTGCAGTGATGGGGCACTGCGTGGGGATGGCCTGTGGCTGGCTGAGCAAATAATAAGTGTGATTGAGGATGGTCCTGCCAGGAATCAGCCCCAACCCTGGCCCACTGGCGTTACGCACGGATACGCTGTGTAGCTTGCCAGGCACGGTGGCCAAGTTGCTACAAGGATGTAGGTCAATAGAAGGCTGCCGAGTTAGTGTGGAGTAGTGCCAGGCAGTGTGCTGGACACGTCACACCGGTGAGACGGGACTTCTCTTACACCCGTGACACCAGTGAGAAAAATGCTCCAAAGCTTTCAGCCAGAGGTGTGTTGTGGCGGTGAGGGGGGGGGGGGGGGGCGAGGTGGGGCCTGGGCCTTGGCCACACGGGAGCTGCTGCTTTGTCACCGTCCCTCCCATCCCCAGCCTCGTTCCAGCACCCACACTCTCGGTACGTAAGTTCTGCAGAAGCCCTCGGAGCTCTTCTGGCACAGAAAGGAGGGCCATGTCCTAGCTGGAGCCCAGTTCTGCAGGCCAGGGCCCCTGACTGGCCTTCCTGTAGGGCCCCCAGGACCTAGACTAGAATTCTTCTGTGTGCTCCACCCCGTTCGGGGATGAGTCTTTCGAGGAAAGTGGTCATTTGCTGACCAGTTTGTCTCCTGGGTAACTTTGAGTTTGTATCTGTCCTGTTTGTGGTCAGTCTAAAGGGGTAGATAAACTCCCAGTCCCCAGATAGACCGCGAGTGGAAAATATAACATGTTCTTCAGAGCATCCTGCTGAGCCCCGAGGAAATGGACCTCAAGCATGTGCAAAGTAGGGGGCTTAGGGGGTCTCTGGCCCTTGGTCCATCATCTCCTGCCCATTAAGTGCCTGTTCTGGGCCAGACACTAGGCTGTGACTTCCACATTCTGTGACCCTTGCAACAACCCTATGAGGTAGGTATTAGTGATGGATGAGGGACCGAACCAGATGCCTGCATCCACGTGTCCAGCAGATTGCAGAGCTGGGGTTGAACTTGGTGGTGACCCCCGCAGATGAGAGGCTTGGAGGCTGTAGCCTAGAGTAGTGTGTGGGCTGTAGCCCTGTTGAACAGCAGGCTCCCCAGAGCCCAGTGGTGAGCGTCCAACCCTGAGTGCCCCCTGGACCCACGGATGCTCTTTTTCTTTGTTGTGGGACCTGCTCGTCTGCAGGGGCCTCCAGAGTGGGGGCCAGCCAGCCAGGCACAGCCCGCCTCAGAGTCTGAGTAAACCTTGCCACTGGGAAGAACACTTCTCTCTTTGGCCCCCACTGCCCCCACCCGTTTTCACTTGTCTGCCACCTGCAGCCTCTGATTTATTGGTCAGGCCTTTTAATGCCTTAATTGGTTTCAACTAAGTTTCCTCTGAACCTCCAAGCTGTTTGATATAAATAGAGGGCACCAGCTTTCAGGGTGTGGGCCCCCTCCTCTGCCCCTCGGCTCTCCCAGGTCTAATTAAACCTATCTGTTGTCACCTAGCTAACGATATTACCGACACTGAGCCTTATTAAATCAGCAAGCCTGCCCACCTGCCGGGATAGAAGCTATTTCTCTTTATTAGATAACCATGCCTTCGTGAAGAACACGGCCATTTGCAGGCTAAATACTAGGGGCTGCACGTAGTTGAGGGAGGACTGCCACTCCCTGCTCTGTCATTCATTAGCTGTGTGACTGAGGGGTAAGTCACCTCGCTCCTCTGAGCCTCGGTGTCTCGGCTGCACAACCTGCAAAATCAGGAGTTGGGGCTTTGTAGTCTCTTGATTTTGCTTCAGCCTAACACGGGGTGAGCCCCGGCCTATGCCCTGCCGGGGGGGCCCCCTCGCCTTCCCCAGGTGACCAGGTCTTGCCAGCCCTCACCAGGTGCTTAGCAGCCCCGAGGCCTGGGAGGTCAGGACGGATGAGGCAAGACTGCACAATCAGCCGATCCGAGTAAATAGTACCCATGAGACCCAGAGTCTAGTGTTTCTCTGCCGCCTGTTCCAGAGAGGTTGAAAGGGTGATGCTGAGCCCTGTTGCCTTTCTGTTCAGGTCTTCCTTGGTTCTCTGGTTCACACCACGGCACCAAAGAGCTTCTTACGCATTATATACTATGAACACAAATGAATTGGGGGCATTGTAGTGGAGAAGGGCTCATCCATTCTGGCTTGCGTTCTACAGAAGGGGCTGATTCATCCACCAGAGACAGGCAGTTTGGCTCCGTCGGTTTTGGGTCCAGAGAGCCTGGCTGTTTCTCATGGTGACAGAGTCCTTCTGGCCCCTCGCGGATGTCTAATAAATACTTGTCAAATGAGCGAAGGGTGTTCGGGCTCCTTCCCTGGCATCATCTAGTGCCCAAATAAGAGGGAAGCTTTTGCCCTGACAACTCACAGGGTTGGGTGGTACCCCACAAACTTCAGAATCTGTGATAACCAGAGACCGGGTCTTGCCTTCCATGTATTTATTTTTGTTGTTAATTTTGGGATTAAATCAAAACTATTGGAAATTACTTAGACCCCGTGAAGAGTACCAGTTGCTTTCAAAGATTTTGGAAACCCCATTTACGTGGGGACAGTCAGGGGGTCCTCATCAGTCCCAGGTGGGCCCCAAAGGCTCCAGGCTCTGGCGAGGTGTGCTAAGCTCAGCGGGGAGGTAAACCTCCGTATTTCTCTGCCTCCCACTGGTTCCAAACCACAGGAAATGGTCAACAGATGCAGTCTTCTCTTGAGGAAAGGGCAAGTCATGAGCAAGGTGGTCCGTGTCAGGGATTTAGTCCAAAAAGCCACTTCTCAATTAAGTTGTAGTGTCCAAACATGGCCGTGGACTCCTTTGCCTGGGTGGCAGTGATTCTTTAGGGTGAGAAGTGACAGGGACTTGACAAGTGTCTACTGAGTGCCCAGGTCCCTGTTAAGACTTCCTGCCTCCAAGTCCATCAGGGTTCCAACCCCGCCCTTGCTGAAGGAGCCAGGATTTCAAGAAAATAGCTGAGGAAGGGTTTTCTGGCTTAATTTAACCAGAAAATTATTTTTGTTAAATGTTTGTTTTTGCGAGAGAGACAGAGATAGAGCATGAGCGGGGAGGGGCAGAGAGAGTGGGAGACAGAATCTGAAGGAGGCTCCAGGCTCCGAGCTCTCAGCACAGAGCCCGATGTGGGGTTTGAACCCATGAACTGTGAGATCATGACCTGGGCCAAAGTTGGATGCTCAACCAACTGAGCCACCCAGGCACCTCTAACCAGAAAATTAAATCCAGCTTTCCTCCTTCCTCCAGCTTTTAGGAGCAGGGAGGTTCTTGTTTACTCCTGGGTTGTAGAACTTTGAACAGCGGCTTCCCAGTAGCAGGTGCTCTGGGGCTCAAGGGACCAGTCTGGGGGAAGTGGGGGTCCAGGAGAGCAGTCGCTCTGGGCTGCACCAGCGGGGAGCAGGCTAATGCCCCGCGGCCTCTCTTCTCCACCCCCCTAGGCAACAGTGCGTTCAAGTCTCCTGATGCGTTCAAAGTGTCCCTCCCCCTCCGCACAAACTACCTGTACGGCAAGATCAAGAAGACGCTGCCTGAACTGTATGCCTTCACCATCTGCCTGTGGCTGCGATCTAGCGCCTTGCCGGGCATCGGCACCCCGTTTTCTTACGCGGTGCCTGGGCAGGCCAATGAGATTGTGCTGATCGAGTGGGGTAACAACCCCATTGAGCTGCTCATCAACGACAAGGTGAGGCCTGCTTAGACTGCCACCTTCCCCCATCACGGCAACGGTCAGGGTGCTGCAGAGTCTGACAGCCAGCTGCTGTAGGGCTGCCCTCCTTGGAATGGTGACAGACTCAGCCCGGCCTAGGGCAGCAGGGGTGGGCGGCTATGGCTGGTGGAGATCCAAGGTGGGAGTCTGGCCTAGAAGCATCTCAGGGTCCAGGCCAGAGGTCATCGAAGGAACAGAGCTGAGGTCTCTGTGGGCCAGCCTGAATCGTCACTGGCCCTTGGGCCAGTCAGTGAGGGCTGTTCTCCAGGGCCATGCTGATTAGGGGAGGGGGAGTGTGTGTGTGTCTTTCTCTGTGGAGGATACTTCTCAGCATATCTTTTGGGGGTGGTTTATTGAGATATAATTTACATACAGTAAGACCGAGAGTTTTTAGCATACAGTTTGACCAATTTCTACAAATGCATGCAGTTGTGTGACCGCAAGTAAAATATGAAAGCGTTCCATCAGTCCCCCCTCTCCACACACAATTTCCTCATTCCCCTGCGTAGTTAGCTTCTGCCTCTACCCTAGCCCATGGCAACCACTGATCTGTTCTCTGCCCCTATAGTATTGCCTTTTGTAGAGTAAATATCCTTTTTTAATAGACGGGCTGGTTTCATCGTTCAAGAGCATGATCTCCTCGAGAACTTGGCTCTGGGCATCTGTGAGACCTCTAGGAGCCCCACTTAAACTTCCATTCTGAAGGCAGACTCAACATAGCCAAAAATGTGTCCTCACATCCTTGCTGGAGCTGAGCACTTGAATGGCCTCTCCGGCTCCCTGCTGCCTCTACCCTGGCCCCTTACCCTGCTTTTATTACTGAACTGCCCTGGGTGGGGTTTGTGTAAGTGGGAAATGGCGTGGAATCTCCCTGCCAGGCTCCGTCTCACGGTGACCATGTTCCTGAGCCAGGGATTAATTGTTCTAAATAACTGTCTTGGACACAGGAGGGCCCAGAACCTTGTTTTCCTTTTGGGTTCGGTGGCATGTAAACAGCCAATTCCCAGGAGGAAGCGCCAGGTTGCTAGGATACCAGCAGTAACAACAGGACAGTTCCTGGTTGGGCTGGTCTGTGGTGCTCACAGGATGCTCGCAGGCGACCACGTGGGTCAGAAATGCCCTTCCCCTGGTTCTGTATGGGGGTCTGAATGTGCAACCTCCCACCCCCCCCAGCACACTCTCCCACGTAATTGTAGGCCTTTGGTTTTCTGCACAGGAGGACACACACAGTCCCCAAGTGCCGTGATAGAATTTGAGACCCTGCCTCGAGTGTAGATGTCTAGTCTGATTGTTTTCCAAAGATTCCTTCAGGTTCTTCAGCACGAGGCATTCGGGCCGAGTGTGGCCAGGCGGGGGCTCATTCTTCACATCTGCTTGGTCTGCACAGTGTCCCAGATTCTCAGCCAAGCCACGGACTGAGGGTGTCCAGTTGCAAGCCGGGCCACCGTGGGGTTAGGGGCATGTCCCCAGGCTGTCTCTTTCCTCTTGAGTGTCTGTGTTTCGCGCACACACACAGACCGAGGCCCTGTTTCCCACATAGCAGAGAAGGGGTAACCAGCTGGGAGCAACACGATCTCTGGTCCCTGTGCGCCCCCCATGGGGGGCCCTCACCTGCATGTTGCTGCCTACAGGTTGCACAGCTGCCCCTGTTCGTCAGTGACGGCAAGTGGCACCACATCTGTATCACTTGGACGACACGGGATGGCATGTGGGAAGCTTTCCAGGATGGAGAGAAACTCGGCACGGGGGAGAACCTGGCCCCCTGGCACCCTATCAAGCCAGGGGGGGTGCTGATCCTTGGGCAAGAACAGGTAGGTGCAGGGGATGCAGGATGGGGTGTGCTGGCCAGCCACGCGTCACGAGGCCACGCCTGTAGGCTGCCCCCTACCCCCACAGCCCGCCCAGCTGTCAGCCTGCCACACCTGGCCACTGTGGTGTGATGGCCACCTGGGTCCATTCTGTCTTGTGGCCTGAGGGGCCGGGGGCGGGGGGACCCGGTTGTGGTATGATGGGTCCAGATAGATTCCAGAATGGAGTCCACCGTAGGTGGGCAGGAGTGTCCCTGAGCTCATGCTGCCATGGAGTGACCATGGGTTCTCTCTCTAGGCGTTTGACCTCTGCTGGGCACAGCACTGATTCAGGGTGCCCGGGGCTGATATGGCATCTTCCGGGAGCTGCTGGCTCAATGTCGTGGGGCATGCCTGTGTGATGCTCAGCCCCTTGGGGGAGCTAGGGGTGGGAACGTGACCGCAGAGGCTGTCCTCACTCCCTGAGACAGAGGAAATCTAAGTTGCTTGTCTGCTCTTGGGCAGATAAGAGTTGACGTTTGGGTCTGTGTTTGAGGTTTGCTGAAAGCCAGGGAGTAGAGACCAGTTCCTTTGAGAGCTTTGAGTCTGGGCCCATCCTTGGCCCACTCCCTGCCTCACTACCCTGTGACTTCCCCGCTGGGAAGGGCTGGGAGTCTGGAGACCCGGGTCTAGTGTTAGCTTTGGGACTTTGGGCCAGTGTCTTTCCACTGTAGCCTCGGGGTAGTTTGGCATGTCCTAGAGGTCTGGAACGTGCAGGAATCGGGTCAGGGAAGGAGTGAGGTCAGAGTTGGGGGAATCAGGAAAATGCTTCAGTCTCCCCCTCTCCCTCCTCACTGTGCACCCCTTCCCAAGGCCATTACATCCCTGGAGATTTAGTGGGCACGTTTGCTTTCTGAACCTGTGCCGATGTGGTTCTGTTCCCCCCCCTTCCCAGGACACTGTTGGGGGCAGGTTCGACGCCACACAGGCATTTGTGGGGGAGCTCAGCCAGTTCAACATATGGGACCGTGTCCTTCGCGCACAAGAAATTGTCAACATCGCCAACTGCTCCACAAACATGCCAGGCAACATCATACCCTGGGTGGACAACAACGTTGATGTGTTTGGAGGGGCTTCAAAGTGGCCCGTGGAGACCTGTGAGGAGCGTCTCCTTGACTTGTAGCTACCTTCTCCTCTGTCTAGGGGCCTGGGGCTGGTGTCTCCTGTCGGAAGTGCAAGGCCACCTGCTCCCCCAATTAAACTGTGTATAGAGCCCCTGCCACAGTGGCCTGGGGCCCCCAAAGCTTGTTCCCAGGGAATCTCTAAGACTGAGGCTCTGTGGCAGCACCTGTCACTGGATTCTTTGTTCCTTCCCAAGATTTTGTTGTGTCGAGTAGGGAAGAGGCCCTGAGTTGCAGGTGGGAAGATACCTGACTTCCTGCTGGGGGTGGGGGGGATCAAGGTCTTCGGGGCCCTGTTCAGAGCCCCTACAGTTGCTAGTGAATCACAGCCTTGCCCACCCTCCCGGATCCTTGGTGTCTCACGTGCGCCTCTTGTCTGTCCCCTTTCGAGGCCGTGTGGCCATCCCACCTGAGTATCTGTGTCCCTTATGTATCGAGTGTATCCTGCTGTCCGCTGAGCACGCAGCAAAGCAGCCCCCACCACCCGCGGAAGGGCTTTCTCTTGGTGTTCTTTCCGCTGTAAGGAACCCTTGAGCTTGAGGAAGGCAGGCTGCCCAGACAATGCCCTGCCTTCTCCAAGGTGGAGGGGGCATCACTGCCTCTAGAGGGGGCTGGGAGCTGGAACTCAGAAGGGCGTTCTGGAGAAGGGCCGCGGCAGCCTTCCATCCCCTTCTGTCACCTCTCCCTCCGACGATGCTTTGATGGGATCATCGCTGGGAATGGCTTCTCTGAAAAGCCTCTTCACTCCTCTGGTGCCAAACGTTCAGTTGCAGCTTCTACAACCATCCGGTGTGGTCAGGGGGATTTCATTTTTTTTCCTAACAGAAAAGAACAGCCATTATTAGCAGGCTCCCATTTTTGATGTTTCGCCCCACTGTGAGGAATGTGCTAGTTTTCATTCACGTTGATTGCTATAAGCTGTGGACTGTCTCAAGGATTTCCCCCAGAACTTCTTCAGGAAAAGGAAGTCATTCGGCCGATAGTTGCTTAGTGACTCCAGGCTGCTTAATTTATTGGACAGAGGATAGTAATTTATTTTAAGGACAAAGTGGTAAAGTGGGGGAAATTTATAAAGTTAAATATTATATATTTTATTTTTCATACATGTTTCAAGTGCGAATTGTGGAAATTCCATTTGTAGGACCAAGCTGACATGCCCATCCCAACATTGTATGCTATGAGAACTCTTCGGATGATGGAATTCTGATTAAAGTGCACTGGAAGATGCCTCCGTGTCTGTTTGCTCCAGGTCTGGGGCTGAGGGTGGGGGTGGGGCTTTGCCACAGTCGGCACGTCCGGGGCCTGTGTGTCTGTCGGACCTGGGGGCGCCGAGGTGCAGCACTGACCCCTTCCCTCCTCGGTGCCAGGCGCGGACTGCGGACGCCCCACGGGCTCTGCCCTGCCTCCCCGCCTCCAGCCAGCCCCCGTTCTCTCAACCAGGAATCGAGCTTACCTAGAGGTCACTGAGCAGCCCGTCCCAGGCATGACCCCTGCTCACCACCCACTCTGTGTGTGTTCCCAGATGTCTCGCTTACCCCTCCTAACGACCCCCTGAAAGTGAATCCCGATCGTAGGTGACTACGTGGAACAGTTGAACGGTGACTTGGGTCACACGGCTGGTTAAGGGCAGAGCTGGGGGTCAAGCAGTCCTGAGACCCTGGAGGCCCTGCCCCTGCCATGATTACCCTCGCGATGGCGTGGCTGACCGGGAGCCGTGGCTCGCCCAGCCACCCAGCATCACGAGTATCGTGTACTGCTTATCGCTCGCCCAGGAAGAATCAAATATCAAAACTCGAAACTGTTTCTACTGAACGTGTGTTGCTTTCATGCCATTGTGAAGTCAAAAACTTGTGAGTCAGGGACCATCTGTACACTGAAAAACTACAGAACACGATTATTTTTTTCTTTTTTTTTTTGATAGAAAATTATAGAGGGAAATCAAAGAGAATCTAAATACATGAAAATGTATCTGTGTTTATAGATCAGAACTAATATTGTCAAGATTGCCATTGTGGACACGTGGTGGGAAAAATTTGGTTCAGATGTCAAGTCTGATGACACTCACATACCCCTGAGAGGGCACGAAAAGGTTTATTAGATCATGAGACTAATAACCAAATGGGGGGATCATGGTGATACCCACATGGGTCCGAAAATGGCTTGAGAGAACAGAGAAAACAACTGGCTTGGTTTTTTTATGGTGGTTAGTGGGTAGCGCCGGAGCGATGATTCTTCCGTGTAGTTCACACACCTCACTGGTGTCAAAGGAGGAGGAATTTAGGCTCTCCTGTTACTTGTCCAGATGTGGGGAAAGAGGGAGAAGTGAGGCTTAAGCGCTGTCAGCAGTCAAACATCAAAAAGTGTAGACAGACACGTGATTACAGCACACCTCAGATGTTCGATGCCTGAAATGCACCATGTTGCATTTAATTAGATTTGAACTTCTGTAAGTCGTCGTGAGGTCTGTAGCTTGAGGCTGGTAAGAATTCTGGAGGTAAGAGTCCTGTCGAATGCCTGTTTGGGGGCCCAGAATTGTGTATCTTGAGAGGTGCGGTGAGTATCTCGACCCCTGTCAATAATATCTAGAACTGTGTAGGAGAGCAGTATCTTGGTGAGGTCTTGCATTGTGGCTTTCATAAGTAGAGAGACTCGTGTGATCTTGATTTATATTTTGGGTGTCTGTGGGACAGGACATTCCCAGAGTTCTTTACCCCCAAAGGGGCAACCTGGTTCAAGAATCTAAAGATGTACAGATGGGTCAGTTGTTGGCCAGGGCCGCTAGTGCTAAGATTACTCTCTGAAGTTTGGCCAGTTGTGCTGAACCTTGGGTCCTACTATCCTTCAGGAACATCCTGGGTGAGGGATAAAAAACATTAACTCCCCGAGGAACACTAGCAGGTGTCATGGTGGTAATGCCATCTGAAAAATGTGAGGACTCCCTTTGCTGTTTCCTTAGCTGATGGCAAGGGGCTCCTCAGATAGCCAAGGGGTCTGGAAGCAGGGTGACGTCCTCCAGCACCAAGGCATCTGGCAGGGGACTGAGGACAAGGAAGGCCACCCTCTGCTGCAGATGAGCTATGCCAGAGGGTCCAAGATTAGCTCTGTTATGTAGCAAAAAGGCCTTGGTGACTGTGCTGAGCTTGCTGCTGGGATGTTGGCTTTCATGGCCCAAGACATATGGACAGCTGGGCATGGGAGGCCTCAGGCCAGGGCCTGTGACAGTGACTGTTTCCAGAATCACATAGTATGCAACTAGCAATTGCTGCTCTAATGGCATGTAGCATGAGGCCAAGGAATCTCTTGTATTAGAAACCCATGAGTAACTTAGAGTGGTCCACAGGCTCTGGGAGGCGTGAGAGGGGATTGCTGAAGCCTCTGTAGTGAAGCACCCTCTGGGGGCACTGTTGCGAATGCTCGTTGCATTGCAATCCGGACAGATTCTAGAGCCTTTTATTGTGGGGGCCCCACTTGAGGTGGGCGATTTGCAAGTAACAGCACAAGTGAGCTTAATAAAGTCTGTAAATGCAGATCGCACTGCTTCCAGAACCCAAGAAAGTCCTAGAAGAGGTTAGGCTTGTTTTAATGTTGAGGATACGGAGAGACAATAGCCATTTTTTGGCAATGTCCGAGATGGGATGGCCTTCAGTTTACCAAACAGTTATTAGGAATTTAACCGAGGTTTAGGGGTCTTGCAGTGAGAGCAGGACAATGATCTGCTATAATTGCATCAAGATACAGGATTCAGTCTGAGACACACAGATAAGTGTGGGCCAAGGCATATGACCCAGGGCCACTTTAAGGAGAGAACCAACCCCACGTTCCTGTCTAAAATGCCACTTACCTAAACTTCTGATGCGAGTCAGTTAAATCCGTAACAGTGACTCCCAAGCTGGTGTGCAGTTGGCTTGAGGACAGGGAAAGGACACTGGCTTGGGGTTTTTACAATGGTTAGAGGGTGGGACTGGGGTGAGGTGTCCATGTATAGTTTGAACTTCTCACCTGCACCAAGGGAGAGAGCACCTGGGCTCTCTCATCAGTTTGCCCAGGTGTGGGGCAGAGAGGAAGAGGGAGGGAAAGGCAGACATCAAAAAATGGAGTCAGAGGATTTCCTTGCAATGACAGTACCTGCCAACTGGATGGGCAGATTTAACACCATCCCCATTAAAAACCAACTTGACTTTTTCCAGAAATTGGCAGGCCAATCCCAATCCCAATCCCAATCCCAGGTGTCTCAGTCAGTTAAGCGTCTGACTTCAACTCAGGTCATGATCTCATGGTTCGTGAGTTTGAGCCCTGAGTCGGGCTCTGTGCTGACAGCTCAGAGCCTGGAGCCTGCTTCTGACTCTGTGTCTCCCTGTCTCTCTCTCTACCCCCGCTCACACTCTGTCTCTCTCTCTCTCTCTCTCTCTCAAAAATACATAAACGTTAAAAAAAAAATGCAAGAGACCCAGAATAGCCAAAACAATATTGAAAAGAAAACAAAAGTTGGAAGACTCCTACTTGATTTCAAAACTGACTACAAAGCTATAGTAACAAGACTGTATGGTCCTGGCTTAGGGACAGATGTATGGTTTAATGGAAGGGTTTCAGACTCCAGAAATAAACCTATACTTTTATGGTCAGTTGATTTTTTAAAAAAAAAATTTTTTTTTCAACGTTTTTATTTATTTTTGGGACAGAGAGAGACAGAGCATGAACGGGAGAGGGGCAGAGAGAGAGGGAGACACAGAATCTGAAACAGGCTCCAGGCTCTGAGCCATCAGCCCAGAGCCCAACGCGGGGTTTGAACTCACGGACCGCGAGATCGTGACCTGGCTGAAGTCGGACGCTTAACCGACTGCGCCACCCAGGCACCCCAGTGGTCAGTTGATTTTTGACAGAAATGCCACGACCAGTCAGTGGGGGAAGAAGAGTCTTTTCAACAAATCCTGCTGGGATAGCTAGATATCCACATGGGGGGGAAAATGAAGCTGGATTTCTGCCTCACGCCATAATATAAAAATTAATTCAAAATAGATGAAAGACCCTACATTTAAGAATTAGAACTATAGGGGTGCCTGGGTGGCTCAGTCGGTTGGGCGTCCACCTTTGGCTCAGGTCATGATCTGGTGGTTTGTGAGTTAGAGCCCCACGTCGGGCTCTGTGCTGACAGCTCAGAGCCTGGGGTCTGCTTCAGATTCTGTGTCTTATACGCTGTCTGCCCCTCCCCCATTTGTGCTCTCTCAAAAATAAGTGTGAAAAGAGAAGATTTAGAACTATAAGCTCACAGAAGAAAACATAGGTGTAAATATTTGTGACCTTGGATTAGGTACTGATTTCTTAGAGGTGATACCAAAAACACAAGCAACCAAAGGAAAAAGTAATAAATTGAATTTCATCAAAAGTAAAATATTTTGGGGCGCCTGGGTGTCACAGTCGGTTAAGCGTCCGACTTCAGCCAGGTCACGATCTCGCGGTCCATGAGTTCGAGCCCCGCGTCGGGCTCTGGGCTGATGGCTCGGAGCCTGGAGCCTGTTTCCGATTCTGTGTCTCCCTCTCTCTCTGCCCCTCCCCCATTCATGCTCTGTCTCTCTCTGTCCCAAAAATAATAAATAAACATAAAAAAAAAAAAAGTAAAAAAAAAAAAAGTAAAATATTTTGTTTCAAAGAACACTGTTAATGTGAAAAGGCTACCCAGAGAATGATAGAAAATATTTGCAGCTATATATCTGATTTTAAAAAGCCTAGTATCCAGAATATGTAAAAAACTCTTAACAACCCAGTAACAAAAAAGGACAAATAATACATATAAAAGTGAGCAAAAGATTTGACTAGGTCCTGCTCCAAACAAGATATACAAATGACCAATACCACATGCAAAAATACTTAATATCATCAGTCATCAGGGAAATGCAAATTGAAACCACAATGAGATACTATGTCACATCCGCTGGGGACAGCTGCAATTAAAAAATAAGTAAATAACACATGTTGGAGAAAATGCAGAGAAACTGGAACCTTGTACATTGCTGGTGGGAATGTAAAATGGTGCATACACCTTTGGAGAAAGCATTTTGTCAGTTCCTCAAAAAATTAAACGGTTACCGTATGACCCAACAATTCCACTCCTGACTATATATCCAAGAGAACTGATAACATATACCCACACAAAATGAGTACACAAATGTTCACCGCAGTGTTATTCATAATAGCTGAAAAGTAGAAACAACCCAAATGCCTAGCTACTGATGAATGGATTAAAAAATTGTGATACATACATATGATGGAATACTATTCTTTAATACAAAGGAATGATATAGTGATATACACTCTAATATGGATAAATCTTGAAGACACTATGCTGTGAGTGAAAGAAACCAGTCCCAAAGGACCACATCTTATGTCATTGATATAAAATTTCCAGACCAGGCAAATTTACAGAGACAGAAAGTATATTAGTGGTTGACAGGGGCTGGGTGTAGGTGTGGGGATAGAGGGAAATGGGAAGTGACTGCTAACGGGTATAGAGTTTCTTTCCAGGGTGATAAAAATGTTCCCAAATTGGGGCGCCTGGATGGCTCTGTTGGTTGAACATCTGAATCTAGATTTTGGTTCAGCTCATGATCTCATGCTTCATGAGATTGAGCCCTGCATTGGGCTCTGCACTGACAGTGTGGAGCCTGCTTGGGATTCTTGCTCCCTCCCTGTCTGCCCCTCCCCCACTTATTCACATGGGTGCTCTCTCTCAAAATAAATAAAATGTTCCCAAATTGATTGTGGTGATGGTTGCAAATATCTGAATATTTTAATATCTACTGAATTGTACGTTTTATGAGTGAATTTTATGGCATGCAAATTAGATCTCAATTTTAAAAAGAAAAACGTGAGGTTTTGGACCTGGACAGGTGGTAGATGCCATTTCTTGAGATGGGGAGATGGGGGAGAGCAAAAAAGCAGGTTTGAGAGGGAGGAGACTCAAGAGTTCTGGTTTTGAACATAGATTTGAGATGCCTTCAACTCATTTCAGTGGAGCTGTCCAGTGGGCAATTGGATTTTGCAAGAGGTCCGATGTGGAGATTAAAATTGGGGTTAAAAACATGGCTCCTACCAGGGTGATTGCCCACCCTCTGCACTTTTTGAGAGTAAATGTAAAGAAGCATTTGAGCTCATCCTTCAGTGGACGACAGGCTCCTCCTCCCTGGTAGGAGCTGTACTTATGCACAAGCCAGTCTAATTCGACATGCATTTATGGATCCTATTTGGGACAGTATTTAGAAGGTTGGACCTCCTCTCACAGTCAAACCGATTAAGCCAAGTAAGCACATCATCGTCTCTGAAAGCTTATAGATGGCCAATGCTGGGGTATGGGCAGTTTCCATAGGGACTTGTCTGTTAATGACCCCTTGCTCCATATTCAGCGGCAAGCTGAACCCACCCAACCATTGACCTTGACCTCAATGGCTCATAGAGCAGCCAGTTGACTCTGCCTGGGGTTGGCTTTGGGCAGTCATACAGAAGCCACTTGAGTGTTACTAGGGATTTCAGTAGGATAGGGAAGCTTGTCAAGGCCAGGATTACGTGTGTTTGGTTACGGGACTTTGGCCTTGACAGGCTGCTGGCCTATTGTTTTCTCAGGGAAGCACCGGGCAAATTTACCAGGTGGTTTTACTTCTCTCTACAAAGCAGTCCTGCTCTCTGCAGTTGTCAGTGCAAATATCCACGAGCACATTTTAAAACCCTGTTCAAGCAGAAATAAAACACAGAAGACTGCAGCTTGTGGATAGATTCACATTTCTTTGTCACTCATTATCATGCCCCAGAGAGCATGTCCTGAGGGAATAATGCAGTCATATCCTGGCTTTCTGTGCTCAAGGGAATGGCATAGATCATGAAGGGTCTATATCTCCACTTGAGATTCAGGTCTTGCAAGAAATACCACGTCTATTTTCTTCCAAGACTATTTTGAGACATCCTATATACAACAGACTAGGTGTAATATATGTGTGCAGTTTAAAAATAATCCTAAGTGAACATTAGTGTACCAGCCACTCGGTTTAAGGAATATTTGTTCAGGGTCTGCTTTGTGCCGGATACTCTTCTAGATACTTGATAGATGCCAATGAATGAAAGAGAAAAAAAATCCTGCCCTTGTGGATCTAACATTCTGGAGAGAGGAAATCAACAGTAACTCCTAGATGCTTGCATGAACAGATTATAGAATTTGTTAGGAGTTGGTGAGTGCTCTGGGAAAAGGACTAGTAGAGTGGAGTGGGGTGAATAGGAGTGTGGTTGTGGGGATTTCTCAGCAAGGTAGGTTGATGGGGGGGCACCTGGGTGGCTCAGTCGGTTAAGCAACTGACTCTTGATTTTGGCTCAGGTCATGGTCTCTCTGTTTATGGGTTCAAGCCCTGCATCAGGCTCCGTGCTGACAACATGGAGCCTGCTTGGGATTCTCTCTCTCTCTCTCTCTCTCTCTCTCTCTCTCTCTCTCTCTCTCTCTTCTCTTCCCCCCCCCCATAAATAAATAAACAAACATTTTTTAAAAGGTAGGTCAATTAAGTAGGCTTTATTGAGAAGATGGTGTTTGAGCAAAGATTTGAAGGAGGTGGGAGTTTTGACCACACAGATTTTTTCTGCATGATCAGACTATGGGCTCATCTATGACATGATTTTTTTTTTTTTTAAATAACTTAATATGACACTTTTGCTATTTCTCCAGGATGGTGTGTGTAGCTGTAATTTATTAAATTTCACCACTGTGTCGTCTTTCTTGAATGTCCAAACCTCATTCATCCATTTGTTCCTTAGCCGATGAACTTTCTTGGATGGCAGATACCTACTGGTGCAACCTGCAAGAATTTTCTCCAGGGCTAATGCCTAGGAGTGCAGTTGCTGGGCTGAAAGGTAGGAACGTCTTCACATTTAACCAAATGTTATGGTTGGAAATGCATGTCCCCACCAAAATATGTTGAAGCCCTAACCCCCAGGATCTGTGAGTATGACCTGATCTGGAAATAGCATCTTTGCAGAAGATGGAGTTGAAGTGAGGTCATTGGGATGGGCCCCAATCCAATATGACTGGTATCCTTATCAAAAGAGGAAACTTGGGTGCAGAGACAGACAAGCACAGGGGGAAGACAACGTGAGGACACAGAGAGAAGGCCATCTGTAAGCCAGGGAGCACCTGAAGCTACCAGAAGCGAGGCGACAGGCCTAAAACACACACCAATCACAAATCCCATGTTGTCAACTGTACTTCTGGCCGCCTGGCTGTAAATTGGGTTCCCATGACCTGCTCCTTGGGTTTGGTAATTTGCCAGAATGGCTCCAAGAACGCAGGGAAATACTTCCATGTATTGGTTTATTATAAAGGAAATAGTAAAGGATAACAGATAAACTTCCAGGTGGAGAGACACACAGGGGAAGAATCCCAAGTTTAGGAATTTCTGTCCCATGGAGTTGGATCGATGACCTTCCCGACACGTGCATGTGTTCATCTCCAAACCTCACACTTTGGGGATTTTTATGGAGTATTCATCACATAAGCATGACTATTAACTCCATTTCCAGCCCATCTCCCCTCTCCAGGGTAGAGCGATGAAATTTCCAAGCATCTAATCATGGCTTGGTCTTTCTGTGACCAGTTCCACCCAGGAACCCACCAAGAATTGCCTCATTAAAATAAAAGATGCTCTATCACCCAGGAAATTGACAAAGTATTTAGGATTTCAGTTTCAGGAACTGGGGTCAGAAACCAATGTGTATATATTTTATTATTTCATAATGCCTCACGTAACTTTTTGGGCATACAGAGCAGAAAAACTTTTTAAGTTTATTTTTGAGAGAGAGAGAGAGAGAGAGTGCACGCTTGCGTGTGTGTGTGTGTGTGTGTGTGTGTGTGTGTGTGTGTGTATGCACATGAGGGCAGGGGAGAGGCAGAGAGAGGAAGAGTATTGCAAGCAGGCTCTGTGCTCAGTGCAGAGCCCTCCTTGGGACACACAAACTGTGAGTTCATGACCTGACCCCAAATCAGGAGTCTGACCCTTAACCCACTGAGCCACCCAGGCACCCCAGAAAAAAATTTAAACATATTGAATGAACACTTAGAATAATTGTCTTAATGTCCTTGTCTCTTTATTTTAACATCTCGGTCAATTCTGGGCCTGGCTTCCAGGAGCCCTGCCCCACAAGTGCTCAGTAGTCTGGGGAGGAGTGTGGTCTGTCTGCCATCTCTGACGTTGTCTGCCCCTCTGTCCAGACACAGTGGGATGACTGAGTTGTCTGCCCCAGGAGGGTGGCAGGCCTGACTGGGAAGAGCCTTCTAATGACCCTCTTTTGGGCACATGCTCATGAGGCCCAGCAGCCCCAGCCTGTCGTGAGCCGGCCGGTGTCGCTGGGAGATGTGGCCATGCCCATGCCCTTCCCCTCGGGGAGCTGTTCTGCAGGACCAGAACCGCGGACTGGGTCTTCGTTGCCACCCAGGGCAAGACTTCAACTGGTTCCCAAGCAGCCCATTAGAAGCGGGGCCTCTGGCAGAGCGGAGGAATCCAGGTGTGGCAGACAGAGTCTGTGCCCAGGAGGATCACACCGTCCTGATCCTGGCCCTTGTCTGCGCTGTGTGTGTGTGTGGGGGGGGGGGGGGGGGGAGGGGCAGGGGGGGTGGAGGGCTGAGCTCAGGTATCCCCACCCAGCTGCCTCTCGCCCCTCAGAGAGGAACTTCTGCCTGGGACCTCTCCTTACAGCCCACCTCCTGTTCTATTTTAAGAGTCTCCGGTGCAAGAAATAGGAAAAAAGGAATAAATACATATATTTGTGTTCCGGCAGAGAGAGGAGGCAGAGTGTAGATGGCTGCAAGGAGACTTTGAGAACAGTGTCTCCTGAGAAGAATCAGACTCACTCCCAGGTGGGCGAGGGTAGGGGCCGTTTACCTGTGGGGAAACTGAGGCACCAGACTTCCAAAAAAGCCAAGACTCAATCTCCGGCCTCTTAGCAGTATACCCTGCATGCTTGGTCTACACGTATTATTCTCTTGGTAATAGGATGTAATCTTTTTTACTCCCTAGGATATAATTTAAAAATAGATGCAGCCTTTGGCAGACTTACAAATCAAGGTGTGTACCTGGACCCGTTAACCTGCAACCCGAGGTGTCAGGGATGGCCTGCAGGGAGAGCCCCGGGTCCCTTCTTCAGGTTTCTGCAGGAACACTGAGCCCCTCCCTGGCAGTGCAGGGCCACGGGCTCCGCTTCCCTGGCTCTCTCTGCTGAGACATACTTGGCAGAAACTGTCCACTTGCTTGGCACACCCTTAGCCCTGACCCAGAATGTGGCTGAGCCCTGAGCACATCCACAGGGCAGCACACTGATGCCATCATTCACAGCCACTCAGCTGGTGACAGTTGGTCAGGGGGGCCTCATGCCCTGAGATGACAGCAGGGCCGGGTGGCTGGGTTCTGGGCTCTGCTGCACTTGCTGTGTGGCCTTGAGTAAGCCACTTCCCCTCTCTGGGCTATCTGGAATGTGGCCCAGAGATCTCGACATCCCTTTGTCCTGGAACCCAGCTGGAGGGGATATTTACAATAATCCCTCATGGGGATGTTCCAGGGGGCTGGAATTCATTTAAGCCACGTGGCATCCCTGAAAAGGCAGGCAGGTTTGTTGTTCCCATTTCACAGATGAGGAAAATGAGACCCAAGCAAAAGAAGGGGCTTACTGACACAGAGGAGACCCACCCAGGATCTGGCCTTGGACATGCTGTCCTGCAGGCATATTTCACCCAGAGACTTGGGGAATAGGGGCATGAGGTGGGGCACGTACCCCTGGGTATTACTAGAGGCATCTGAGTGCCCCCTCCCCCTGAGGACCTGGGGACAGCCCCCAGCCAGCTGCGGGCACCCACGGCAAAGCCTCGTTCCCATATCCTCAGGTCTCTTCTCCTTCCTACCTGGCTCTTTCTCCTTCAGCAAATATTTGCTATTGCTCAGCGAGGTGCTGCCATGGTTACAGGCATCCCAGGAGCTAAGGGTCCAAGTCGGACTTTAAACCTCTTTAAAATTCAAGACCCAGAGTAAACAGCTGCTTCTCGAAAGCTCAGTCCTGCAGGTGACAGTGCTCCCATCACTCCAGACTGCAAGGCCTTTGCCGGCGGAGGCGTTGAGAGCGGTGGAGGCAGGGCTCCAGGGTCGCACCAGGGCCCCACAGCCCCAGGTGGGGGAAGAAGAGCTTGAGGCCACGCAGGCCCCGTTATGGGGACACCCGGGCGTGGTTTCTGCTCTAAAGAGGTGCCTCCTCTGGGCAGCGGGGACCCAGCTTCCAGTGACGCCAGGGGACTGCGGACCGGGACCTGAGTTCTGATCGGGCACCCTCCATCCCAGGTGTGAGCCCGGGGAAAATCTGGATTCTCTGAGCCTTTAGTTTGCTCATCTATAAAAGAAGGGCAATTTAGCCCTCCAGGGCTTATTTGGAGGAATGAAGCCTTCAGAGGAGGACATGTTTTCTGAGTAGGAAAGCGTGGTTGTCAGCGGATGGGAGGCCCAGAGGTCTGGTTCTAATAGATGCAAATGCCCAGGTTTCTTTGCACAACCTCTCCCCTGGGTGACTTGGGGCCGGGGACTTCACGTCTCTGAGTTGCAGTTTCCTGCCTGTGTGATGGAAGAGAAACAATGGACAGCACCGGGCTGTTCCAAGAACTGAAGGAGCTAAAAATGCATGTATCAGTATCTGTTACTGTGTAACGAATTACTCCAAAGCGGAAGGTCTGAAGCCAGGCAGACATTTATTGTCTCGCCATTTCTGTGGGCCGGGAATCCAGGAGTGGCTTAGCTGGGTGGTTCTGGCTCAGAATCTCAAGCTTGTGATTAAGACGCTGGTTGGGGCTGTGGTCTCTGAAAACTTGACTGGGCTGCAGGGGCCACTTCAAGATGGCTGTTGGCAGACCCCAGGTCCTCACCACGTGGGCCTCTCCAAAGGGCTGCTCGCGATGAAGCAGATCTGACCGCAGTGGTGTCTGTCGTAACCTAATCTCGGGGGACGTGCCATCACTTCTGCTGTGTGCTACACGGCTCCGAAAGCCCTGATGTGATACAGGGGCAGGTGGGGCTACTCAAGGCTGTGTGTTCAGGAGGTGGAGATCACGGGGCGCCATCTTGGAGGTAGGCTACACCCCTGGAAAGGGCCCACCCAGTGCCCCGGCGTACGGGAGGTGATACAGTTGTTATGCAACACTTACAATGACTTAGGTTGGAGAAGGGAATGCGGGAAAGATAACAGGCTGAGAACTAAGGCTCCAGGTGCCAGCTGAGACACGTTCCCTGGGCCAGGCAAAGAGACTCGGTGACCAGACTTACAGCGCCAGCAGGAGGGGCAGGAGGGGATCCCTCAAGGGGAGACTGGCGGGGCCAGGCACAGATAGGGCCGGGACAGCCTCCGTCACTTACGGCCAGATCCAGGTGACACGCCACGGAGCAGACAGGCAGGCTGCGGTGGCGTGGACACCCTGGGCACTCTTGTCCTTGGAGCTTCCCTCTAAAGCTGCTTGTCCCACGCACACTGTGTCCACATGCACTGTGAAGTCTTGGGAGCAGCTCTGCTTGGCTTCTTAGGGTTTCTTCTGATATGAGTCTATTCCAGGCACCAGTCACTTTCGTGCGTTCTCCTGAGCACCTTGCTACTCACCTGTATTCCCGAAGCCTCATTCACCCTTCTTGGGGCCCAGGGATGAATTCAACAATCGCCCAAGTGCTTGGAAGATGCAGTCTGGAATGAGATTCTCTCCACATGCCGCCTCCCTCCCATCGCCCAGGAACCTACTCAAATGACACGGCCCCCAGAGAAGCCCCCGTCTCCAGGGCCCCATCTCTCCTTCCCGGACCCCTACCCTGCTTTGCCTTCTGCAGGGCACAGATGGTGCTGTGCCCATTACCTTGCATTTAGGATGGCTTGTTCACCTGCCGTCTCCCATAGGGCCGAGGGCTCCAGGAGAAGCTGGACTGTGTCTCCCCGCCTGGTCCTGTATCCCCTGAGCCCAGCCCCGTGCCAGCACCTGGTAGGTTCTCACGAAAGTTTCTGTAGGAAAGTGAATGAAGGAGGAGAGAGGAAGCTGCCACTTTCTGGTGGGGAGCCCCTGCCATGCCCAATGGAATAGCCATTATATTTTGAGACACAGATGAGACCATGGAGCCTCCTGGCTCTGCAGGGACAGGCCGTGGGAACCCAGGGAGAAGGCAGGGAGAATGGGGAGCCTGTCTAGCAATTCAAGACAGAAATGGCGGTGGCTGAGCCAAGGTTGGTGGCAGGGGAGTTGGCGAGATGGGCTTAGCTTCCAGACTGACTCCCAAGGTAGGGCCGCCACGGTTTCCCTGCAGGTTGGCTGTGAGGATGAGGGTTTGGGGCAGAGCCCGGGGTGTGCTGGTGCTGTGTGCTGACCCTGAGAATAGGGGCAGTGGATTTGGGGACGTGGTGTGGCCGGTGTGGGCGCTGGAGCTGGAGGGGTCTGTAGGCATCCAGTGGGGACATGCATCAGAGTCCAGAGACCAAGAGTCAGGCTGGGGATGGGAATGTGAGAGCTAGGCGCAGAGATCAACATGAAGCCATACAGCACCCAGGTGCCCGAGGGGGCGCTAGGTCCTGAACACCCCAGGTTAAGAGGTCAGGAGAGCAGAGGAACTGAGTAGGAGCAGCTGGGGACAGGACGAAAATGCACAGTGTGGCATCCAGCACGCTTTGGGAAGGAGGGAGACAGGCGACCACCTGCCAAGTGTGCTGGGTTGAATACCTACCGCCCCAAATTCGTGTCCACGTGGCTCCTCAGTGTGACCTCAGTTATAGGGGCTTCGCAGTTAAGATGAAGTCATACTGGATTCGGGTGGGCCCTGCATTCAGTGACCGGTGTCCTCATAAGGGGGAGACACAGAGACACAGAGGAAGAGGTGATGTGGTCACCGAAGTAGGGATGCAGTTACTAGCCAAGGAGTGCCACCTGTGAGCTGGCAGGGGTGAGGACAGGTCCTCTCCTGGAGCCTGCGGAGAGAGCATGGCCCTTCAGATACCTGATTTTGCAGAACTGGGAGAGAATAAATTTCTGTTGTTTGAAGCTGCACGGTTTCGAGGCGCTTTGCCCCAGGAAACGAACACAGATCCCTCTCTGTTGCCAGCCCACCCCAGGGGACATCCAGAGGGTTGTCCAGAGGGTTGCACCTTGACCCACTCTGCTTTGTCCCCTCTGTCCTCCTCCTACCCTGACACACCGCAGCCGAGACATATAGTGACTCTCTGTGGGGAGCCTCTAGATGAGACCTCTGTGTCCAGGGGGCCGGGGTTCGAGTCCTGCTCTGCTACTTTTTAGCCTTGCTTTGTCCTTACCTGACAAATGAGAGCAACAGCATCATGAAGGCCTGAATTCACCCACAGAGGTCTGCCTGGAGGGCCCGGCACAGAGTAGGCTCTTAGAAATAGCAGCTTCCGCTCCCCACCGTGCCCAGGTGGGGACGTGATCTGTGGAATTCACCAGGGAGGATGAGCCCCGCCCCTTGCATCACAGGATGTCATGGATGGAAAGAAGGAATGACAGGAAGACTCTTGTAGGTCTTGCTGCAGAGGAGAATCTTGGCCCCGGCCAGCTTTGGGGGTGGGGGTATGTCTGGGCTACAGTCTAGCTTTTGGCACCGGGGGGGGGGGGGGTGTGGGGCACAACACGCCGTACTCTTAGGGTTAACAGTTAAATACGGGATGCCCAGTAAAATCAGAATTTCAGATAAACGGCAAATAATTTGGTAGTATAAGTATATCCCAAATACTGCATGGGATATACTTAATGATACCAAGTTATTTGCCGTTTATCTGAAATTAAGCGTGGTGGGGTGTTTTGTGTTTTTATTTGCTAAGTCTGGCAACCTTTCATTTGCTAAAGCTTGCTTCCCTCCACTAGGATTTACGGCCAGGTCTTGTGAAGAGGCCATCCACCGACCTCTGGGCTAGAGAAACACAGAGTCATCCCCTCACCCACCTCGGCCTCTCTCCACCTCCCACAATTTGGCTCTTTGTCCGCCGTGGGCAGAACACTCTTTCCCGTTACACCTACGCCCCCAAATATGAGGAATCAATGGCAATTTTAGGGAGAAAATACAGGTGTTGTGGGAGAAAGACGGAGTGAATTCAGAGTTCATTAGGCAAGCTAATCAAGTTGTCCAGCCGTGCCTTGCTGCTTCTTGGAGCCATCTGGCCCTCCTGGATCAACGCTGGGCCCAGTGGGAGGTGTTTTTCAGTGGAGGAGGAGCACAGAGATGCCCGCAGGTAACAGGACGGGAGACCCTGGCGGAGCCCGGAGGCCCTCGGAGTTCATCACCTCACGCAGGGCAGCAAGCTCAGTCAGGACCTCCCGCCAACTCCCATTACTCCTTTTCTCTTGAGCTTCCTGCGCAGGAGAAAGAGGAGCAAAGGGCTGCCATTGGCCGAAGAGCGTCTGTGTGTCGTGGGCTCCCGCCACCCTTCTGGGCCGTGAGTCGGCCAGACCACATTCCTGTGCTCCCAGAGCTGATAGTCCAGACTGGGTGAGGCAGTCAGCATAGCAGCAAGGACTTTCAGAAGGACCGGCTTCCCGAGCTGCAGGACTGCTATGGCCCCCACCCAGTTCCCTGGCAGGCCCGACCCCCTCATCCACAGGGGCCAGCGATCCGTTGTCTTGGTGGGCACCAGCACCAGGCAAATTTATCCTTTGCTTGGCTGGCACGTCAGACCCCAGGGTCAGAGAGTAGGCTCGCTTGCCCACCAGAGCCCAGCTGCTCTGGATTCTCAGGATTTCCCTCCCACCACCTCCCTTCTCCCTGCAGAGCGTACTGTCTGGGCCGAGGTGCCAAATGGCCACCCAGAAGCTGCAAAAGCTCTTCTGTCCCTGTCCTGTATGTGTCTTAGCTTTGGTTCCCCAGGAGCAGACCCGGAACAAGGACTCAGGTGCAGGTGGTGACTGGGGAGGTGCGCCAGGTAGGCACGGATTAAGGATTAAGGATTAAGGAGAGCAAGGCAGACAGGGACTCAGTGAGGGGTGTGTTAATGAGCGGGCTCCCGTGGGAACTGGGACTCACGATTGTCCCACCAAGAGACGATTTAGCTACTTCTCATCCATGTTCCTTTCCTCCACAGCTGATGCTGATTCCGAGGGTGTTAAGTCCCCGGATTGCCTGGGCTTCTCTGACCACGGGCTCGGCTCCTTCCCGGACACCAGAGGCAAAGCTGCCAGTGTGTCCGGGGGCTGCCCGTGGGGGTGGGTGAACCCAGAGTCATCTCCCCAAACTGAAGCTCTGTCCTCATTAAACGCTAACTCCCCAGCCCCCTCCTCCAGCAACAGTTGCCCCCCTGGCAACTACCATTCTACTTCCTCTAAACATTTTACCATCTGACTCTCCTAGGTCCCTCATATAAGTGGAATGATACAGTATATGCATGTTTGTGCCTGGCTTATTTCATAACATAATGTCTTCAAGGTTCATCCATGTGGTAGCATGTGTCAGAATTTTCTTCCTTTTTTTTTTAAAAAAAAAAATGTTTATTTAATTTTGAGATAGGGAGCACCAGTGGGGGAGGGACAGGGAGAGAGGAGGGCAGAGGATCCAAAGCGGGCTCTGGGCTGACAGCAGAGAGCCCGATGTGGGGCTCAAACTCATGAATCGTGAGACCATGACCTGAGCCAAAGTCAGACACTCAACCAACTGAGCCATCCAGGCACCCCTAGAATTTTCTTCCTTTTTGAAGGCTGCATAATATTCGATGGTAAGTATAGACCGCATTTTGTTTATCCATTCACCTGTCAAAGGATACCTGGCTTGCGTCTACATTTTAGCTATTATGGATAATGTGATGAACACGGGTTTACTCACCAGGGATTTCTGAAGAGACTTGAATGAAGGGTCTGTTGACAGAGTTAGGGGCAAAATGGAAGAACCAACAAAAAATGATGATACACCCAGAGACTCCCAAGAGTGGAAAGTCATTACCACCTCCAAGGCCTGATGGGCAAGGTCAAGGAGAGGAGGTAGCAGAGTCCAGGGAGTGTTTGGGGCTGCTCAGCAGGAACTGTAGCTTCTAGAACCACAAGGAAGCAGAGGGGTGGCAGGCCCATTGGTGATGGGGCAGTGATACCCTGACATCCTTCCTCCAGCTATCTGATCTGGTGAGGCCTTCCAACAGAGCCTGGGTGTGCACTGGTCAGCTATTGTCATTATCATGCTGGTAACGTGACATTCAGTGGCTTCAAACAACAATCACTTATTCTCACATTCAAGGATATTCCGATCAATGGGGCAGCTCTGCTCCGTCTATCTCATATCTCGTCCTGTGGCCCAGCCGGTACCCAGGGTGCGTCCTTGTCGTGGCCGAATAGAAGCACAGGAAGGCAAGCGCATTTTAGCCTGAGTTCCTCACGTCCGTTGGCTTCCTGTTGGCCAGGTCAGTGGGTGGGGAGGACCACTCTGCCTGCCACCAAGCCACGGCAAGGGCATGGGGGTGTATTTCTGTTATTGGGGAGTGAGGAATCAGGAGCGGTGATCCATCAACTAGGGAAGGGGGCGGATAGTCTTCAGAGTCAGGTTCCGGAAGCCCAGGGAGGTGGGGTAGTTGGATGGGCAAACAGAGTGGGGAGTAGGCCCCTTCCCTCTGCAGGCTCATCCCACCCCCTCTCCACGTGAGTCTGCATAGTCCCCCCTCCCTGCCACCAGCACACATGTCCTGCAGAGACTTAGCATGTGGTGCTCTCGGCCGCCCTGGTCAGAGGCCGGAAGGGTTAACTGGAGAAGAGTGCACGGAATCACAGAGACTTTTTCAAAGACTTGATAAATAAATCACCACTCATGTTTAATTCAAAGCCCCCGCAGCCTACAGAGAACACAGGGAAGAAGCGATCTTTCAATTAAAACAGCTCTGAGGGGCTTCTCCTGCTCTCCTGGGGCTTTCTGGCCTCTCCCTCTGGCTGGAGGAGGCCCCGGCAGGGAAGGCCAGCGTGATTCTGCAGTGATCCCAGGACAGCTTGGAACAGAACGCAGACCCCTCATGTGGGCTGTCTGGGGTCCCGGCCTCGGCTCACGGGCCACCCTCCTCCCCGATCTCACTCTCCCAGATTGCCCCTTCCGGGTTCTTCTCAGAACCCGGTTTTCTATTCGCCATAGCTCACATCCTGATGCGAAGTTTTTCTGTAGGTTTTCTTTGTTTCTTTATCGTCTTTCTCCCCGGCTAGAATGTCATCTCCATCAGAGCGGAAACTGGGTTCATCTCGCTCCCTGCTGAATCCCTAGCATCCAGAAGAGCACTTAGTAACACAGTAGGTGCTCAATAGCTGTGTGTCTATGTTTGCGCCTTCCCACTTCTAGGCTAAACACCCCCAGCTCCTCCGTTTTCGAGCACGAAGCAGGACCTGGAGCATCTCCTCTGCTCCCTGGGTTCCCCAAGCGTGGGTCTGAGCAAGAAGGTCAGAGAAATGTGGGGCCCCATGTGGCAACAGGCCGGCACCATGCTGAGCACTTTGCACAGATGGACCAGCCCGGCACCACCAGAGCCCATTTTACAGATGAGCAAACCAAGGCACATTGAGATAAAGTCACTTTGGCCAGGTGGCACCATTAGTAAGTGTGGTGGAGGCAGGACGTGAACCCGGGCCCAGGGCGTCCCGAACAGGAACCCTGAGTCACTCTTCTCAAAGGTGAGAGCTTTTTATAACCAGCGGGTGCTGTGAGGGTTGGGTTACCACACACCTCAGGAAACCCCAAGTGGCAAAGTCAGGACTGGAGACTAAAGAGAGACCGACTATTCTTGTAGGCTGGGATCAAAATAAACTCTCAATCAATAGTTTGGACTTAAAACCTAGTCTTTCATGTTTGTCAAAAATATATCCTGTTCCCAGGATAGCTCTCTCTTTTAGGAGTGATCTAGGTGCCAGCATTCAGCACACCTTAGGTGATTTATCTCAGCAATATCATGCAATTGATATTTTTTAAAAAGATTTTATTTTTAGAGAGAGAGAGAGGAAGCGTGTGAGCAGGGGAGGGGCAGAGAGAGGGAGAGAGAGAATCCCACGCAGAATCCATACTCAGCACAGAGCCCGACTTGGGGCTGGACCTTACCAACTGTGAGATCGTGACCTGAGCTGAAACCAAGACTTGGATGCTCAGCTGACTGAGCCACTAGGGGACCCCATGCAATTGATACTTTAAATCTCCATTTTCTCTGTAAGAAAACTGAAGTCCCCCGAAAGTCGAATAACCCAGTCATCCCCCTTGGGAGTGTCAGAGTTCAGACCCCAGAATCATGTTCTTTCTACAGCAATCCCATAGTAATTACGTTGTTTGTTGTAATCATCCTCACCAACATTTAACGGACACTTACTGGATGCCGGACCGTGTGTTCAGCAATTAGAGTTGTTAACTCATTTGATCCTAATTACAACCCTAGGAGGCAAATACTATTTTTATCTCCACTAATTACAACCCTACAATAAAAAAAAAAAAAATTATCTCCATTTTATTTTTTTTAAACATTTTTTTATTAGTTTATTTATTTTGAGAGAAAGAAGGAGCTGGGGAGGGGCAGAGAAAGAGGGGGACACAGGGTCCGAAGCAGGCTCTGTGCTGACAGCAGTGAGCCCAGTCCAAGGCTTGAACTCACGAACCATGAGATCATGACCTGAGTCCAAGTCAGTAGGTTGAGCGTCTGACTTATGATTTTGGCTCAGGTCATGACCTCACGGTTTGTGACGCTGAGCCCCCCTGTCGGGCTCCGTGCTGGGATTCTCTCTCTCCCTCTCTCTCTCCCTCTCTCTCTCTGCCCCTCTCCTGCTCGCACTTTTCTCTTTCTCTCTCACACAAAATAAGTAAATTAAAAAAAAATAAAGATGAGGAAATTAAGGTCCAGATGGTTAAGGAACTTTTTAAAAATGTAGGTTGTATTAGCATTCAGGGGTGTTGAGGCCACCAGATCAGGAGACAATTGCCATTGAAAAGAT
The DNA here is from genome assembly GCF_028749965.1 of Puma concolor. NCBI lineage: Eukaryota > Metazoa > Chordata > Mammalia > Carnivora > Felidae > Puma > Puma concolor. Next base: position 6,249,116 of record NC_141682.1, read on the forward strand.
AGGTTGTTGGGGCTTCCGGGTGGCTCAGTCGGTTGAGCGTCCAACTTCGGCTCAGGTCACAATCTCCTGGTTTGTGGGTTCGAGCCCCGTGTCAGGCTCTGTGCTGACAGCTCAGAGCCTGGAGCCTGCTTCGGATTCTGTGTCTCCCTCCCTTTCTGCTTCTCCCCTGCTCACGTTCTCTCTCTCTCTCTCTCTCTCTCTTTCAAAAATAAATAAACGTTGAAAAAATTAAAAAAAGGAAAGATAGTTTGTTTCTCATAGTTCCCAAGAGGCCACGCCACAGCATGCCACGCTATGCAGGTTACACGGGAAATCACTATCATTGGTCAGAAGGCAGAGGCAGTTAGGGGGAAACATGGGCAAGAGACTTTATTGTGGCTTCCAGGGGAAGGCGGGCTTAGGACTGGCTAGTTTGAATAAGTTCAGAAGGCTCCGGGGCTTAGGGCTATCGCTAGTTGTCTGGTACCTGGCTGTGGGGTAATGAGGGCGGGGGGGTAGTGGCCCAGAAGGTGAGAGCCTGATAGACAAGGAGGTTGAGGGTATGAGCTCCAGACTGGTTGGTATGCATGTAAAAGACACAGGGTGAGCACTTGAGAGGCCCCAGGAATTGGCTTAGCCCTGGGATGGGCCAGTCTCTCCAGGGTCAGCAGGCTCCAGATGTCAAAACGTCAGCAGCACATGGTCCCCCGAGGTCACCCAACACAGGACCGGAAACCTAGGTGGGCTGGCTTCAGAGCCCATGCTCTTAGCCCGTCTACAGTGAGATTTTCTCTCTGCAGCAGAGACCCGCTAATGCAGCTTGGGGAGAGCTCAGGGGAAGTGACCGCAAACACTGATGTCTGAACAGAGATGAGCTGGGGGAGGCTGCAGGTGGGAACGGGGGGGAACAGGAGCCAGGAAGGCTGTTTGGGGCTTTCTTCAGGCAGACAAAAAGTCCCCGAGAGGCTGGTTATGAGCCAGCATTTCAATTATCATACTATTATTTCAATTTGGGAGAAAACCAGCCACACCTGATGGCAACGTGAATCCCACCCCCATCGCGAAACAGCCCAAACTGGATCCAACAGACCCCACTGCCTGGCTGGGCCGCATCCTGATTGTGTTCTGACACGGGAGCATCACCACCGAGTTTCCAGATTATTTGGATAATATGCCTTATTTGGGATAGGCAGCTGGAAGAGAGGAACAGCCTGCACTGAAATAGCAACATCTGTTGAAACCTCCCAGGAGAAAAATTCTCCTTTTGTTGTATATTAAGTCATTAAAACACAAAAAAGGAAAAGGGACATTAATTTCCCCACCATATGCAGACAATATTTTAATGCAAAGGTACCAAGGGAAGTGTCGCCTGCCTTCTGGTGACAGTCTGTGGAAGGAGTGTCAGGCAAGTGGGGGAGTGGGGTGGGGGGGAGGGTGACCCTCCACAGGAACCAATTTGTCCCCTGCAGACAGGGGACCAAGGAGCCTGGACTGGCTCTGCTCAATCCCATGTTCTGAGTTTCTTTCTGCTTCCTGGGTCTGAGCTTGGCTCGGAGCTCTGGGGTCTGCACCAGGGTCTCGGGCTCATGCTTAAATCATTGTCCCAGATCATTTTCTAATTTTATTTTTTTAATATAATTTATTGTCAGATTGGCTAACATACAGGGTGTAAAGTGTGCTCTTGCTTTTTGGGGGTAGATTCCCGGGGTTCATCGCTTACACACAACACCCAGTGCTCATCCCAACAAGTCCCAGATCCTTTTAGAGGCCACGGTCTCCCCGAACCTGGGTTCCCTCACCTTCTGATGGCTGATTAATGACACTTGTTCTTCCTGTCCCATCGTGCTCATCCGGATCACCGCACGCAGAGTGCGCAGTGGCTTTGTCCAAGCTGGCTCATGAAAGGTTCTCTTGTCATGCGACCCCTTGTTGCAGGGGCTTTTTGGCCCACTGCCTCTAATACCCTCTGCCAGGATATTAGCCCCTGCACTCTGCCTGGTGAGAATGCAGCAAATGCTCTGAGCCACTGCCTGTTTCTGTATTGAGGGAGCAAATTACCCACGGGCCCGTGCCTCTGTCCTCTGCCTTCCCTGACTTCCTTGGTCCAGACAGAACATCCTTCCTGCTCCATCCCCTGGGCACAGGGGCCCCATCTCTGCCCTGAGCTGGACATCCGCCCAAACAGCTTCCCCAGGCAGTGCCTTCCAGGCCAGGCCAGCCCTTAGCAAAGCCTATTTGCATCTTGAGTATCAGCCCTCACACAGCCACTGCCTTTTTACTTTTATTTTTTTAAGAGAGAGAGAGAGAGAGAGAGAGAGGCAGAGGGTGGGGGGCAGGGGGAGAGAGAGACAGGCTCCCAAGCAGGCTCCAGTGCAGAACCCCCATGGGGCTCGATCTCACGAACTGTGAGATCATGACCTGAGCTGAAATCAAGAGTTGGATGTTTAACCAACTGAGCCACCCAGGTGCCCCAGAGCCACTGCCTTTTGTGTGCCTGGGACAGCCCTCATGAGTGGATAAAAGCCAACGTCTTCCTTCCAGAATGCCCTTGATGCTCCCTCTTGGGGAAACATGGTATTCGTTTTCTATCCTAGGAACAAAAAGCCTAGAACAGAGTGTCGTTTGCAATGGTAGCAATCACCCCAGCAAGGATCCTGGCTCTTGTTACTAGTTTACTGAGTAGTTTACCTGGAAGAGCATATTAGTCAGGTTAAGCGAGGCTCTATGGCAGTAATAAATACTCCCAAATCTCATGGCTTTAACCCAGTTGATGTTAATTTCTTGCTCACATAAGTTCCGTGGCTGGTCCGGGTGACTCCCCAGACAACCTTCCTCTATATGTTGTCCTGACGGATACAAGCTCTGTGGTCTTCAGTCTCCCCGTCAGCACGACCTTCCCAGGGAAAAGGGGTCCTGGAGAGTCACACTAGCTTTCACAGGGTTTCACATGGAAGGTCACATGACCCTGCTGCTCCCATTTCATTGGCCAAGGCAAATGACACATCCATGCCTGGTTCCAGAGGAGGGCAGGAAGGCGCAAGCATCCTCGGGGTCAGAAGGAGAGCAGAGGTGGAGGGTGGGGGGCAGTAGTAATGCCCCCCACAGCCAGCCCCTCGCAGTGCTCACCGTGATCCAGCTGCTGTGTGTGAACCCATTGAATCCTCACGGTGATCTACTCTCATCCCCCTTCTACAGATGAGAAAACTGAGGCTCAGGTGAATGAAGTGACTTGCCCAAGGCCTGCACAGCCATCCAGTGGGTGCCCCCTCCAGATGAATAGCACTGATAGGGACACAGAAAGCAGACCCCGAGCTTCTTGGATTCCCCCAGAGCTGGCTGGGGCTGGACTCCAGTGTCCTCGGAGGAGGAGGGGGCAGTGGTGGCAGCGGCCCAGCAGGGTATAAACTGAGATCAACACCAGATTCCCAGCTCTCCTGCGGGGAGCAGCTTCTCTGCAGAGACCTCAAAATCTTTGTCCCAGTCATGACGCGGTTCAGCCACTGAAAAAATGGAAATTTCTACCCCTAAAACTCTCTGGACACTCTGGTGGTGTTTTAAAGTCAGAATTCTTGGCTTTTGACAAATTGAAGTTCATTCTAATGCTGTTTTCCAGGGCCCAGCCCAATGCCCCCTTGATGAGCAGCCTCAAAAGTGTGCAACACCATGGGCTGTGGAGGCCAGGGGTCAATTATTTTTATTTGCTCATAAGAAGCTACAAATCCAGTAAATGGTAGATGAAATAAGTAAGAAATGTCTTTGCATCATGAAACAAGGAGCCTGGGGAGGGCTACCCATGGATGTCATCAGAAATCCAGATTATTTCTACACTCCTACTTTGCCATCCTTGGCATGGGGATTTGACCTCATGGTTACAAGATGGCTGCTACACCTCCAGGTATCATACCTGGACTCCAGACAGAATTAAAGGGCAAAATTTGAAAGGCTGAATTTGCTCCAAGAGCTTCTTCCTGGTTCTTTTCGCTTACACGTCGGTGGCCAAAACTGGTCACTTGGTCACTTCTAGCTGCAAGGAAGTCTGACGAGATGAGTGTTTTAGCTTTCCATTCTCTTTGGGAGAGAAAGAAAGCAGGTCGGGAATGGCTCTGGGCACCGGATGCTCTCTGGCTGCCAGAGACAGGCAGATCTGCCAACATCACTTACAATGACCTTGCACAAAGTATTCCTTTGAACTTCTATTTATTCACTTGGAAAATGAGGACAATTACAGCACCTCCCTCCCAGAGTCGCGATGCCTGGAATACATCGAAATACATGGTAAATATTATTTTAATTATTACAATGGGAAAACAATATTTATGTAAAAGGCAGGCAGCAGACCCAGTTAATATATTTCTGGAAAATTACCCAGCTATCCCAAATCACACAGAAATGTATTCCAAAAGTCCCTGTAGAGGTAGCTTAGAGTTCTGCTTGAAGAGGCCTGAGGGTGAGGTGGAAACCCCTAACCTGCTTCCCTCCGCAACCTGTAGGGGAGCAGAGCAGGGAGGAAACAGAAGGAGAGTGTGACCGGGGCGGGGCGCTCCCAGGGCCATAGCTCTGAGCCTGCCTGGCCCGTGCAGGACTCATGACCGGATGAGACAGAAGAGTGACAGAGCCGCAGGAACCCAGCCGCCTGCCTGGCCCACCCTTCCCACCCCCCCACCCCCCGCAGAGCTGGTACCCTCCCCACCCCCGCTCACTATGATGCATTTTTTTCTTGGAACAAACAGATGAAAGATGAAAGCAAGCTGGGGGCGGCTGGTCGGGCCACTGGAAACATCTCCAAGCAGGAAGCAGCAGCTGAACTGACTGCCCTTTGGAGCCGCGGGCTGCAGCCCTGGTTGCCCTGGGGTTCCTGGGGTCGCGTGAGGATGAGAACCAGAGAATGAGAAGAGCAGGCAGGCTGAACTCCTGGGGAGGAAAGTTCCAGTCTTTGCTCCTCTGGCCCAGGGAGCCCCAAGGGGTCAAGAGTGGGAGAACGGATGGATCGACCATTGGGCACCCCCAAGACCATTCTGGTTGGGGTTTGTCTCCTAGGAACCCTGTCACCGCTGATCCTAAGGAAGGGACGTGAAAGTGTCCTGGGGTCGTGTAGAGGCAGCAGCCACGATCCGTGTGGGCCGAGTGGGTAGACGCAGTATCCAGGATGTTGTAGGTGCTCCAGAAATCGGGCTGGGGTGGCAGATGTCAGGTGCCGCTCCAGGAAATGCACACAGCCACTACTGAATTGGCTGGATGCCTGGCCTGACTCCCTCTGATGAGCGACCTCTGTCCTGCCACCTCCCCAGCTGGCCCGCCTCCTCCAGTGTGCCTATGCAGCAGGAAAGCCAAAGGGGAACTAGAAACAGAGCATCCTGACTGGTGAGGTCACGCACGCCTAGTGAGCATACATTGAGCACCATCTGTGTGCACGGCCCTGGGCCAGAAGGGGTCAGCGCCCAGCGTTGGAGGCTGCCAAAGGTCTGTATGCAGCTCGCGATTTTCATTTAAAATCTGCTGTTTTTCATCTCCGGCACGTTCTTCTTAGAGACGACTCATGGAGTTAGTCACTCAGAGAGACACAGAGGAGAAATTAAATTAGGAGTATTCCTGTCCTAATGGCAAATCCAAACAGACACCAAGCAGCTGGCTCTCTTGGGGAATCAGCCTCCCCACGTGAGGTTGGATTTGGGAAAGAAACCAGAGGCTGTTAACTGACACATAGGGCCTCCTTCTGGGGCCTGTGGGCTAAGCTGGGACAGGGGGAATAGCGTCCATCCATCCATCCCTCCCCCTGCCAGCCCCCACCCATCCCCAGAGCCTGACCCATAAGCAGGTTTGACTCATTTATTTGAGCTTCTCATTAACCTCCAAGGTCATTCATGCCTCAGGCCCTTTGCACTTGCTCGGCCCTCAGCCAGGGAATGGGTTCTCCCCCAGATCTTCACAAGGCCCTTTCTCAGGCTTTAGCTGTCAGCACAAATGTCATGACGTCCTAACTAAGAGTGGTCACTCAACCCCTATGCCCTTTCTCCTGTTTTATTCTTTACTAACACTTACCTTGAGACGTCTCCTTCTCCGCTGCTGATTTGTTCACTATCCTCCTCCCTTCACCCGGGAGCGGGTGTCGTGACCCCAGTACCCAGAAGGAACGTGCACGTGGTAGTGCTCAGTAAACATTATCGAGCAAATGAAAGAACCCTATTTGGCAGATCATATAACGGAGGCCCAGAGGCTAACAGAGTTGTCAAAGTCCACAAAATGAGTCAGTGCCAGGATTCAAATCCAGGTCTTGGGTCTCCACATCTTGTGTTCCTTCCATCTAGCCCCACTCTCTTGAAGTTTCCAGGCTTCTTCTTGCTTCTGTCACACCTTACCCCTCCTGGGTCCTGCTCCCTTGAGAAGGGCAGTGACCTTTGAAGCCAAGCATCCCACCTCCCTGGGAGGCGTCTGGTGCATCGACTGGGCCCAGAGGTTGGGAGGCGTGGCCTCTGAGCTCAGTTCTATCACTCACAGCCGCTTGACCTTGTTAAGTCACTTACCATCTTGTGCCTCTGTTTCCCCTTCTGTAAACTGGGGGTGATAGTAATATTGCCCCTCTTAAAGAACGTGTAACAGTTAAATGAAGTCATACACATAGAGCCTCAGAACTGAGCCCTACACAGAGGAGCAACAAAGGAACGTCGCTGTCATTGTAGGGATGGCCTGTCCTCCTAGCCGTCTTGCCCTGAAGGCCACACGGCATCTCCCGCCAACCCTCCACCCTCCCCACATGCCACTGCTCCCCTCAGCTGCAGCACCTGCCACGATCCCTGAAGCCAACGAACTAACGAACCACATCCTCCTGGTGGGAATGCTTTCTTTCCTCGGAAAATCCCTCTCCACAGCCGCCTCCTCTGAGAAGCCTTCCTGGATTCCAAGCTAACCCTGGAGCGATACCACAGGGAGGTCAGGTGGCAGGGAGCCAACTCACAAGCCACGTGGAGCCATTTTAGAAGCAAATCCTCCAGCCCCGGGTGAGACTTGCCACTGATGTCTCAACTGCAACCACCTGGACCCTAAGCTGGACCCACCCAGCTGCATCACTCCCAAGTTCCCAAGCCACAGAGAGCAAGATCGTAAGTACTCTTGTGGGTTTTTTAATGTTTGTTTGTTGGTTGGTTTATATATTTTATCTATCTATCATCTATCTATCTATCTATCTATCTATCTATCTATCTATCTATCTATCTATCTATCTATCTATCTATCTATCTAGATTTGTTTATTTATTTAATTTTTGTTCAAAGCTTTTATTCCCATGCTTGGAACAGTATCCATACAAGCAGCTGGCCCTAAACGGTAGTTGTTCTCAAATAGGTCACTGCCACACCTCGGCCAGGTGAGTTAAATTCATGCAGCCTCAGGACCGAGACCAGCTCCTGTCAAGTAGACCGCGGTCCTCAAACTGCTCCAGGCCCCTCACTGCCCTCCCTTCAGGGCCCCCCACGACGCGGTTAACCCGCAGGTCCCGATGATCACGGAGAGGACAGCACTTCCACAAAAGGAACAGGAACGTGCGGACACGGAGTAGCAGGGCCTATAGGACGTCTCCCCGGGGCCCTTTCCACAAGGACCCCCACCCGCTCGCAGCCGGGTGTCCCAGTGTCGCTCACGGTTACAAGGGCCGCCGGGGGGTTGGACCTGGCGGGCCCAGTTATGCGCAAGCGCATGCGTGCAGCCTGAACCTGGCGCCACGCGCAGGCGCGGCAGGGGCTCAAAGGCAGTGCGTAATGTTTATTTATTTTTGAGAGAGAGAGAGAGAGAGAGGGTGCAAGCGGCCGCGCAGAGAGAGAAGGAGAAGGAGAATCCCGAGCGGGCTCGGGCACTGTCAGCGCAGAGCCCAACACGGGGCTCGAACTCACCGACTGTGAGATCATGACTTGAGCCGAAACCAAGAGTCGGATGCTTAACCCACCGAGCCACCCAGGCGCCTCGTAAGTACTCTTGTTTTAAGCTAAGTGTTGGGATGACTTTTTAATGCTGCAATAGATGACTAATGTCGCGTATAAAACCCCACCAGAGGGCATTGCACGCTGATGGGGTGACTGCGAGGTGGTGCTCCGCCCGAGTCCTGGGGTGTCCCCATGGGATTACTTCCCGTATCTCACTCTCCCACCCCATACCCTTCCCTCCCAAATAAGCCACTTGTCCTCAAACCCTTGTCTCTGAGTCCGCTTCTAGAGGCCCAAACGAAGACACAGGGAATGTCAGTCTCCACCATGTGGTCCTGCCTCCTCTCTGAGTATCACTGCCTGGGGGGGCGGGGGGTGGCTTCACACACACAGCTCATCCAGCCCTGAGGGTCTGCTTCTTCTATGGGTCTCTCACCTCCCAGGAAACTCACCTCCTCTTTCCTGAGCAGAAAATCCCTCCTGAATCCAGGCTGGTGTCAGCACTCAAGGCCTGAGGATCCCAAGGGCACCCCAAACCCTTCCCTGTCCACTCCTGTTCCCAGCATGCGTCCAAGAGTTCCTACCAGTGTAGAGAATCTGCCCTTCACTCCCACTCTGCAGCTGGCATAAATACAGTCTCCCCACAGTGGATTAGTTTTCAAATGCATGGAGATGGTGTGATAAATACCTTTTAAATTCTTTTTTAAAATGTGGGGTGCCTTTGCACCCCAATGTTTATGGTAGCACTATTGACAATAGCCAATGTATGGGAAGAGCCCAAATGTCCATCTACAGATGAATGGATAAAGAAGAGGTGAGATATATGTGTGTATACACAGTGGAATATTAGCAATAAAAAAGAATGAAATCTTGCCATTTGCAACAATGAGGGTGGAACTAGAGTGTAATATGCTAAGTGAAATTAGAGAAAGACAAATATATGACTTCACTCATGTAGAATTTAAGATACAGAACAGATGAACATAAGGGCAGCAAAAATAATATAAAAGCGGCGGGGGGGGCAAAGCGTAAGAGACTCTTAAATATAGAGAACAAACTGAGGGTTGCTGCAGAGGTTGTGGGTGGGGGGATGGGCTAAATGGATAAGCGGCATTAAGGAATCTACTCCTGAAATCATTGTTGCACTACATGCTAACTAACTGAGGTATAACTTAAAAAAAAAAAAGTGTGCCTGAATTCATTCGAATAGCTGTTTGTTCTCTACTGGTGTCTCCATCCACAGGCTAAGTGGATTTTTCTGACATTACAAAGGGGTCCTCCCCCTGATTAAGGTTGGGGCCCCGTGGTGCAACATAGGCCATTAACCCAGGGTAGCAGTGTGGTGACAGCCATGGGCAGTGCCAGTTCAGGAAGGGAATTGGGAGGTGGGGGAGGCTACCTCACAGGTGATGTCCAGGTTTCCCAGGATACGTGAGACTCCAAACGGCGATCTTGCTGTCAGACGTGGGGTCTGATTTGTGTTCTGAAGTTGAGGTCACTGAGGCCTCGGTGGCATCTGCATCAGCTGTCCCTGTGTCAGGACTTTTTGCCTCGGTCCTGGTTGTTGATTTTTCTGCTCTTGATTTGGGGGGGGGGGGGCTGCAGCATCTGGGACCCCCAACAGGTCTGTTGTCTACAGTTGTGCAGGGTCATAGACACATGGTCCTAGAGGGTTCCATGCACAGGGATTTCTCCAGAGCATTCCTGCCTTCCTGTTATTCTCATGCTTTTCATTTGCTTGTCTGTGTCCCTCCAACCCTGAGCCCCATGTGAGCTGAGTCTTTATCACCCCTGTGCTGCGTGCCCAGCTGAGACTGGGCCATCAACACGGCCACCAGAACCATCACACCAGCCACACGTGTGATCTAAATTCTCTAAGAGCCATTTTAAAACAGCAAATGCAGCAGAGGAGATGGATTTTAATATTATATTTTATGTAATCCAAAATACCCAAAATGTTTATCATTCCAGCATATGATCAATGTAAGATTTATTAATGAAATGTTTTACTTACTGCATATCCCTATTCAGACCCCTAAATTTTCACCAGAAACACCTGATCTGTATTTAGACTTCATAAAATTTGTGGTTGAAAAAAACAGATTCATGGGGCGCCTGGGTGGCTCAGTTGGTTAAGCGTCTGACTTCTGCTCAGGTCATGATCTTGCAGTTCGTGAGGTCGAGCCCCGCGTTGGGCTCTGACAGCACAGAGCCTGGAGCCTGTTCAGATTCTGTGTCTCCTCCTCTCTCTGCACCTCCCCCACTCATACTCTCTCTCTCTCAAAAATAAACATTAAAAAAAATTTTTTTTAAAGCAGATTCAAATGTCCAAGTTGTTCCAAACATCCTTGAGGGTTTTCCAAGAACTGTGTCAAGCATCTACTTTAACATTTAAATGAATGCAAAACAAACAAAAATTTTAAATGAAGCGTTCAGCTCCTTGGTCACTCTAACAACATTTGGGGCCAGTGACCACTATACTGGGCAGCGTAGATCGAGAACATCCCACTGGGCAGAGACTTCTGTTGGACACAACAGATCCCAGCCTTCATGTTCTTTGGACAGGGGTGCTTATTAACAATGAATTGGGACCCGTCTGGACTCTGACTCAGACCCTCACCTCACCCCCGAGGGGTTTGGGGTGGAGACGCACGCTCCGCCTGGCACCCCCACCCGTGAAACTCGTAATGCCTTTACAACCCTCAAACACAATTCTGCAAACGACGTGGGCAAGAAAGCCCAGAATGAGAAGGTGGATTGATTCAATATTCCCCCTAGACCTTTGTGTTCCAGATGGGGCCTTGGAACCTAAACATTTCAACGTGCTCTTCAGAGACCAATGCTTCCAAGAACGTGTGGAAAAGCAAAGTCTGAGACCAGCGCATCTTTAAACATTTCCCGGGTGGGGCCCATCTAGTTCATTTCTGGTGACACTTAAGGGCGGTGAGGGGCTGTCTGCCCATTAAGCCGGCCACAGGCTGCCGCTTTAATTTACTTTCCGCTATTTCGGGGCCTTGGTCTGCTTGTGTGGATTTTCTCTTAGCCTCAAACAAATAAATAATTCATCCCCAAAGTGGCACATTTGCTGGTATTGCTTAGATTAAAATCCCTAAAATATGTATTTCATTTGGATTTGGTGGGGCCGTTATCAGTCTCAGATAGCACTGGAGCTAAAATAAAATCTGGAGCTCTTATGAGATAACCCACAAGTCAACTCCGGACGTTCTCTGAATCTGGATTCTTCTCACTGTGGTCTCTCCTAATGACCGGCCTGGAGACAGCAAGTGGCGGTGTTTTTATAGCGCAAGCTGGTCCTCTGGCTGAGTCCTCCTAATTACCGTGTTGGAGGGCATGTAGCACCTGCTTCCTGTGCTTGTAGAACTGAGGAAATGTGCTATGTAATATTTATGGTTCCTGTAAAAATCACGGAATAATTTGTGGTGCCTAGCATTTGGTGGTGTTTGCAGTAGAGGCTCCCAGCCTTCGAGAAGGTGCACCCTCCCCGCCGCCTTCGCCGGGGTCAGGCACACCTGCCCGGGGTGCCCTCCTTAGGGGCGTGTGGCCGTGCTCTCCTGGCGGCACTGGCCTGGGAATTTGGGTCAGTGGTGGGATTAAAACCCCATTTAAAGATGCTCAGAAACGTGTTAGCCTCCGGCGAATTCATTCGGAATCCTCACAACTGTCCTGCGTTGACCTTCATCGTGTGTCTGGCAGAAGCCGGAAGAAACCAGGGAGGAGGGGAGAGTCTTGAAGATGGTAAAGGTGGAGGGGAGAGGGGGACCCCAGGAGACCCAAGATTCTGCCAGCCTTCCTCCCTCTCTCTTTTCCTTCCTCCCTTCCTCCCTTCCTCCCTTCCTTCCTGTAACATTAAAAACTTTTTTAGATGGGGCAGCTGGGTGGCTCAGTCGGTTAAGGGGCTGACTTCGGCTCGGGTCATGATCTTGCAGTTTGTGAGTTCAAGCCCCGCGTCAGGCTCTGTGCTGACAGCTCAGAGTCTGGAGACTGTTTCAGATTCTGTGTCTCCCTCTCTCTCTGCCCCTCCCCCACTCACTCTCTGTCTCTCAAAAAAAATGTTAAAAATTTTACAAAATTTTCTTTATTTATTTATTTTGAAAGAGAGAGAGCGAGTGGAGGGGGGCAGAGAGAGAGAGAATCCCAGGCAGGCTCCAAACTGCCAACACAGAGCCCCACATGGGGCTCCAACTAACAAACAGTGAGATCATGACCTGAGCTGAAATCAAGAGTTGGACACCCAGGTGTCCCCTTCCTGTAACATTTAATAAATACCTACTAGGGGCACCTGGGTGGCTCAGTCGGTTAAGCGTCCGATTCTTGGTTTTGGCTCAGGTTATGATCTGACAGCTTTGTGGGTTCGAGCCCCACATTGGACTCTGTGCTGGCAGCATGGAGCCTGCTTGGGATTCTCTCTCTCTCTGTCTCTCTCTCTCTCTCTCTGTCTCTCTCGCTGCCTTTCCTCCACTTGTGCTGTCTCTGTCTCTCTCAAAATAAACTTTAAAAAAATTTTAGTAAGTACCCACTACGTGCCAAGTACCCATAAAGATGCCAAATATCACCAACGACACAGCCACGTCCTTGAAGCGCACGGTCAAGAAGCACACGGCCTTCACACGTGTAAATGCACAGTGGTGCCAAGTGCTACAGAGAAGCATTCAAATGATCTGTTTCTTGAACATGTCAGAAGCCAGGGCAGTGCAGGTTTTGGTCCTCACTGGCCTGATACCCATGTGGGCGCAGGGCAAGGCCTCTGCGCGTGCCGGCACCGTGACGCCCAGCCCGTAAACGTCCGCGTCATCGATGCCTTCATGCACTCCCTCCATCCACGAGCACTCGCTGTGCAGGCCCCGTGCTGGGCGCTCACAGGCGACCCTAACCCAGCTAGGAGACACCAGTGGCGGGATGAGCTGTGGAGGGTGAGGCCTCGTGCTCAGGGAGGAGAAGGGGGGGGTCAGTGTGGACAAAAATGAAGGCCCCCCCAAATGAGGACCAGCCACGGCTATTTATTCAGAGCCTCCTAAAGCAAATAACCCCGTCATTCGTGTTTGGCAGAGATGCAAAGGCAGGCAGCGGGGTGGTGGAGTTTTACAAGGGCCCACAGGGAAGGCTCAGACTTGCCCTGGCTGGGGGGGCCTGAGGAAGCTGGAGGCAGGCTCCCTAGAAGTGGGACATTCTATGTGATCGGTTAGGGGACCGTATTTGGCTTTCTCTGGTTTGTCCTAAGTTGGAATCAGGAACAAAAACGAGCGAAGCGGCCAGCCGATGAAGTCCTGGCCGTCTGGGGCCCGTTGCTGCGGGGGGGGGGGGGGGGGGGGGAGGGGGGTTCAAGATCTGTCTTCACATACAGTCTGGCCTCTGGTTGGCATTTCAGTCTCTCCTCTTGAGTCCCCCTGCTCCCTGCCACCCTTCGAATGAGACTTCATTCCATGTCCTCACATCAGGAAGGCATCATGGGGGGGTGGTGCATGAGCTGAGTCTGGAAGGGAGAGGAGAGGTGAGTTGTCTCAGGGAAGGGCACTCAGGGCAGAGGAAGCAGCCTCGGGAAGGAGCCCGGGACCCAGGGAGTAGTGAGCACTCGGGGACAGGGGCATCAGAGGGCTTTGTGCCCACAGAGGCAGGGAGATGGGATGAGAACAGAAAGAGCGAGAGCCCGGGTCATCCAGAGTCTGGAGGTTACCTGGGGGCAATAGGGAGCCACCCGAGGGCTTTCAGCAAGGGCAGGCCACGATCTAAAGTGAGAACTAGAAAGTGGGATGTGCCATGCTGGGGACAGTTCACTGTCATGGGGTGGGGGCTGCAGGAGGCGGTGCTCAGGGGGAGATGGGAAGATTTGCTGTCGCACTGGTCTGGCCAAGAGACGAGGGGCCAGAGCCATAAGAAGAAGAGTCAGCGGAGACAGGATGGACAGCCCCAGCCATTCCCGTGGGGGATCCTGGGTGTGGAGGTGACACAGAGATGCTCCTGGGTTCCACGCAACAGCCTGGATGTCCCTAGGAGCAACTCTCAGGATGTGTGGTGCCATATTCTCCAACTCGTCCTTCACTGAAACGTTACGGGGCAGTACCTCATAGTTAGTGCAAGTTAGCTTGCACAGATGACCAAGGAGGCCGTGGCCAATCACTGAGCATGTGCAGTGTGGTACTTTGAACGAATGCACGCACGCACGAGTGAGTGGGTGAGTGAAGGAAGGAATGAATGAATGATACAACAAAGCTCCTTCATCCAACCAGAGCGCTTCCTTGCAAAGCAAGAAGTCAGCTCCCTCAATGACTGGGATGTAATTTAGTTCCTAATGAGCCCTTGAGTGTGTATCGTAATTAGGGAGCGCTCTGGCGGGCGAACCTGTCGGCCGGACAAGCCACTTCGTTGTTGAGTTGAGCTAAGATGGTGATTTACCAGAGTGAAAACTAATAAGATTCCACAGTCACCAGCTTTTATGTGCAGTCATATAATACGGGTGTAATTACACACGCGCATCCGTAAATCGGACACAGACCTAAAGAGCACGCTTCTTCTGGTAGCAAAGCGAAAGACTCGGCAAAGCCATAAAAGATATCACGGTGCCTGCTGTGTGTGTGCGTGTGGAAGCTGCCATTGGTGGGGTGTCTGTTTCCACGAACTCGGTGATCTGGGGGCTCTTTTGTGATTCGGCAGTCGTGCCCTTTCGTCTTAAAGTCAGGCAGTGCCCAGTCTTGGCGGCCTCCCCACGTCTCAGCCACTAACGTGGGTGAAAGCTTTGTGCTGGCTGAGAGCATTTCTTGCACTTTGTGTGGCTTCCAGCCGTGTTGTTGGTTAATCACGGAGCTTAAAATGTGATCAGACAAGATCTGACTTTAGCCTTTCTAAGCTGGCAATTTTGCAGAAGGCCCACGGAATGACATTCATTACTTTAATTGTAAAGCCCTTGAACTACTGGTTCTACCTGAAGCAGATAGAGTGGTGGTGGCTTGTGGGGGGGGGGGCGGGGGCAGGTGGATTGAAAAGCAAGCCTGCCCCCTCCTGGAGCCATTCCTTCTCCTGTAAAGGAGGGGTTTGGTCCAGGCTGCCTCCTTCTAAGACCCACCCCCCCGCCCCGTAAAATTCTAAATTTTTTTTTTCAATGTTTATTTATTTTTGGGACAGAGAGAGACAGAGCATGAACGGGGGAGGGGCAGAGAGAGAGGGAGACACAGAATCGGAAACAGGCTCCAGGCTCTGAGCCATCAGGGGCTCTGGGCTCACGGACCGAGAGATCGTGACCTGGCTGAAGTCGGACGCTTAACCGACTGCGCCACCCAGGCGCCCCAGCGTAAAATTCTAAAACCCTAATTACTCCCTAGGACATGGCTTCTGTAACCGTCCTTTAACCCCACCTTGTAGGAACCAGTCCGGAATTGGGTAAAAAGGCTGAGAAACAGATACCCAGGACAGTTTGGCTGCTCAGTGCTCAAATGACTCTGGGGAGATACTCTTGTTACCCATTTGCCAAGTCAGGTTGATTCAGCCTGGCCCTTGCAGGCTCTTTGAAACCCTGGAGGGAGAGTCTGTTGGGGGGCTGAGCTGGGGTTTTGGGGGGGTAACTTGTGTGCAGATTTCCCAGTGCTTTTGCGGCTAATCCTATGTGTTGGCTGCCCTCTGGGGAGGCTGTGGGGGATGGGGGGGGATCCAAACTGTTGAAGGTCTCTGAGGCCTTCCAGGAGGAGACAGACCGGTGGTCACCTCACCAGCTGGGTGGGATTCTGTTGGACAGATAGAAAGAGACAAGGCATTCCGTGTTTTCCTCTGGGCGGTGACCACCTGGCTATGTGTGCAAAGATCCGCTGAGCCCTTGGAATGCTCCACCTGATAAGAGTGTCTTTGCTTACTTGGAGGCCTTGGGCAATGGCAGACAGTCTAGTAATATGATTTAGGATGGGGCTTTGGGTCACAATGGTCAGCTTGACCTCCAGAAGGGCTGGAGACTGAGGTCAGCCATACGGGGAGTCAACCATGTCTGTGTTATGGATCCTCGACTGAGCCTGGGTGGCTCAGTCGGTTGAGTGTTCAACCCTTGATTTTGACTCAGGTCATGATCCCAGGGTCGTGGGATCCAGCCCTGTGTCGAGCTCTGCGCTGGGCTTCTCTCTCTCTCTCTCTCTGTTTGTCTTCCCCTCTGCCCCTCTCTCCCATTTGCATGCTCTCTCTCGCTCTCTCTCTCTAAAATAATAAAAATAAAAATATAAGACTCTGGACACCGAGGCTGGGGGGCTTCCCTGCTCATGCATATTGTCACATGTCACTGGGAGACATCTGCACTGCCCTTGACTCCACTGATAGGTGACAGCTGGAAACTCTGTGTTTGCATCTTTTCTCTCCTCTGCCGCATGAGCCTTTTCCTGGTCCTGATCTTCATCTGTCTTCTTCCACTGTAATAAACCTTGACCTTGTGTGTAACAGCTCTTGGCGAATTCTGTGAGTCCTCTCAGTGAATTAACCAAACCTGAGGGTGGTCTTGGGGACCACTGACATCAGAAGTAGGGACTCGTGGACTGTTCCCCTGACTCTGGAAATGGCCAGGCCCGCAACTGGGTTTTCTACCATTTGCAGAATACATGCTCAGTCTAGCTCACACCGGCCACCTGCACCTGGAGGAGATGAGGGAGGACGAGGGAGAAGTCCCTTGAGGCCCTTTCTGGAAGCTATTTCTCTTCAGAAGAACATGTCGCTGCCACCTGGGTCCTCGCACAGAAACTCCAACAAACAAAGAAACAGGCACATTCCTGATCCGCAGAGTTATGGACCTTCCTTGGGACAGGGCCCTTTGAGTCTCATCCGCCCTTCCGTTTTCGCACCTGCCTCTCCTCCCCCGTCACGTGTCCCCGGAGGAAAGTGAACGTTTCCAAGAAACCGCGGACCGCGTGAGATCAGTTTCTTTAGATCCCATTGGACATTCCCCCCCTGGTACCCACAGAATCTGAAAAAAAGCAAATGAGTTCTGGAGAGAATTTATTGGGGGAAGAGGAGATAGCAAACAATTATGTGTATCTGTTGGTTTGTTTTTCACATCTGGTCACCAGGCCAAAGAAACATAATTAATTTTTTGGTTCCAAAGAGACAATTCCACCAATGATACACATCTTTAATTAGCCCAGCTCAACAATTGTGCCCCGGTACTTTATTTCAGGGAGCTCCATGCTGACACGTTAATGGAAGATGGTTCCAGACTCCGGGGTAAGAATAAAAGTGATTGTGCAGGCCTGAAATGAAGGTGGTTGCTTACACAAGATAAGCCCTGGGTTTCATTCTAGAAGTGATCTAATCGGTGGCGCATCTAGGAGCCACATGCAAATGGGAGAAGAAGCAATGTGGGGGGGGGAAGGAGGGGGTAGGTAGGTCTCTTGAGGCCGTATTTTGCAAGTGGTGGAAATGCAATACGGACTAGCTTGAACATCCAGAACTTTTGTCATCTTACAAACCTGAAGGGTTCTGTGGCAGGGCTCTCTGATCGGCCTCCGACCCAGTTCTCTGCCATTCTCTCATCTCCCTTCCTCGGCTTGTCGGCTTCCTTCTCACACTGGTTTCCCTCCCAGTCACAACACGGCTGCCAGGAGGCCTGGCAGGAGGCACGTGGCTGCAGGCCTCCTCCTTCTCGTGGGGAGGGTTGGGGGGAGTGAGCAGAATAGCCTCCCACAACCCTCGGAGTCCTGAGTTCAGCTCTGATGGGACCAACCCGGCCGGGGCCTGATTGGCTTAGGTGAATGACTCAGTATGTACCAAATGGCCACACGAGGAGGAGCTGAGTGTGGTTAGAAAGGAGTGATGGGTTGAGGGGCGCCTGGGTGGCTTGGTCGGTGAAGCCTGTGATGCTTGGCCTTGGCTCAGGTCGTGACCTCACGGTTTGTGAGTCAGAGCCCTGCGTCAGCTTTGGTGCTGAAAGTGCGGAGCCTGCTTGAGATTCTGTCTCTTTCCTTCTCTCTCTGCCCCTCCCCTGCTTGCTCTCTCTCTTTCTCAAAATAAATAAATTAACATTAAAGAAAAAAAAGGAGTAATGGGTTGATACCAGTAGCATTAGTAGGATAATTTGAAGAGAGCTGACTAGAGACTCATCAGAGGCGTGAGCAGGGGGAGAGGAAAACCGTGAGGCTGAGGCGGTGCCCTGGGCTCCGTGACTGCCCCTAGGCCTGCGGGGGCCAGGCGCGGGCATGGTCACTGAGACTGGCATCAGAGGGACCAGAGGGGAGGGAACCACCTGACAGGACCCGTGGCCCTGGTCCAAAGAGCAGCCAGCTGGTGCTGACAGTGCCCATAAAGAGCTGAGAAACAAATCCCAGAACCCGCTCTCTGCCCTCACTCTATCACCTGCTGGGGTCCCCATTGACAAACCTGACAAGAAGCCAGAGGGCAGGGAGCCTCAGGGTGTGGCCGGCACAGAGCAGTCCTGGGCCGAGGGCAGCTTGGAGGAGCCTGGAGGAGGGTCCCCAGGGCAGGAGACGGAATCCTGGCCCGTGGCGTGGGGTGCAAACACAGCTCCCGGCTGCGTCTCCCTCCAGGAACCAGGCAGGGGCATCTACAACAGGTCAGACCAGCTTCCCCAGCAAGCCTGTTGGTCCTGATGTGTGAGCCCTCTAGGACCAATAGGGAAAGTTTGCTTTCCTAATCAAAAAGTTGCTTTGTAAAATCTAAACCGGGCAGATCAGGTTTCAAATCCGTGGCTTTGCCATTTACCAGCCTTGTGAATAGAAAGAAGTTAACCTTCTTATAATCTAGCTTCCTCATTCATAAGGGAAGGGAAGGATAACACAACTGGCTGTTAGGGGCATTAAGTTAATAATGTGTGCCAGATGCCTGGCATGTAATATGTGCTTGATATATGCTGTTACTGTTTTTGACTGAGATACACTGTGATGTATTTACATTGTGATACAATGTGATACATTGCCCATAAAGCCTTAGACGATGCTCTACATGGGGCCCTGCGCTTTTTTTTTCTTTTTTTTTTTTTTTTGATGATTTCTCTAAAGAGGTGGCATCTCAGCTAGACCAGAATGGGCAAGAAATTTTCCAGATGAATGCCACTGTAAGGAAGATCTTTCTCTATCTGCTCCTTGATCGCATCATTGTGCTGCTCAAACATCTGCTATGACTCCCTATTTCCTGCCATAATAATTCTGAGCCTGTGTGACCTGAAGTCATCTGCCCACACCATCCCCATCCATGGGAAAGCTGTGCCCGGGGCCCATAGTTCTAAAGAGCTGGAAGTCTTCCCCCCCCCTCCACATTCTCATCTTCCCAAATCCATAAATCCCTCCCACTTAAGCTTCAAGACTCAAGGAGGCTCCCCTCATCTACGCAGCCCTGTTTCCACACCCACACATCCCTCCCCACTGGATCGCTGCTATCTGCTAAGGCCCTTACTCACCAGCTCTGAGTTGCTGGATGTGGGAGCTCAGAATCCTGGCACATAGCCCTGTTCACAGTAGGCACTCCATAAATGTTGGTTGAGTAAATACGTCATTATTTGCAACTTAATAATTTGATATTTTATTAGTTGTGGTAAGTGACAAAGAGTCTCCATTTTCTCATTGGTGAATCTTAAGGATTATGATGAAGAATTAACCGATATGAGTCCCCAATTTGATGTAAAAGACTCATCACAGGGACTTATATATATATATAAACCCCTTCCCCACTAAACACACCCTCACTGCAAACTACAGGTAACCATTGGTCTGCTGTCCAAATGGAATAGAGTTCTCTTTCCTAAAGTTTAATGAAAGAATTAGACTACAAGTGCTCTTAGTAGATTGGCTTCTTTCACTCACCTCGATGTTTTTAGATTCACCCATGTTGTTGTATTCCTTTTTAAGACTCACTAGTATTCCATTTCATGGATGTATCACAATTTGTAATTTGTCAGTCTGTTCATTTGTTGATGGACATTCGAACATTGTCTGATTTGGGTTATTATGAATAAGCTTTCATGAACCTTTGTGTATGAGTCTTTGTGTGGACATATGCTTTATTTTGGGTAAATACCTAGGAGTGGAATCACTGAGTTGTACAATAAGTGTATAATTAACTTAATAAGAGACTCCCAAACTGTTTTCCAAAGTGGTTGTAGCATTTCACATTCTGGCCGACAAGGTATAAGAGTTCTAGTTGCCCCAGATCCTTGTCAACATTTGGTGTTGTCAGTGTTAAATTTTAGCCACTCTAGTGGGTGTAGAGTAGCATCTCACTGTGGTTTTAGTTTGCAATTCCCTGGCAGCTAATGATGTTGACCATCTTTTCATGTGCTTGTTGGCTATTCATGCATTTGCTTTTGTGAAAGGTCTGTTCAAATCTCCTGTCTACTCCTATGGTTTTAAAGCCTGCCTCCCACATAAACCAAAAAAAAAAAAAAAAAAAAAAAAAAAAATCCTGAGTGTCACTTTCCCAGCTTCCCTTGCAGCTAGCCTGTACTCGTGAAATCTAGGATTGACGAATCCAAGGCACCCGGCCCATCCCACATAAACCAAAAAAACAAAAAAAACAAAAAAAAAAATCCTGAGTGTCACTTTCCTAGCTTCCCTTGCAGCTAGCCTGTACTTGTGAAATCTAGGATTGATGAATCCGAGGCACCCGGCCCAATCTGTGCTTTCTGAGCTGGTGATTGGACAAGTAGGGATGTTTCTGCATTGGTGGTAAAACCAGCTGCCGTGGTACCAGTGGCCACACACATTGACCAGTGACCTCTATCAAGTGTTGAAGTGAAGCCCAACCCACTGGATTTTTTAGAGCCCAGCAGCAGGGGCTTCACCATGTCAGGCCTGTGACTGACTCTGAACCAGCTTCCCCAAATCCTGCCTGTGATCCTGGAGCCACTCAACCTCCTTTTAGTGACCTCCTTTCCTGCTTGCATCAGCCACATCCACTGAGTCTGTTTCTTTTTTCTTTTTTTTTTTTTTTTTTTCAATTTTTTCAATGTTTATTTGTTTTTGAGATAGAGCGTGAGCAGGGGAGGAGCACAGAGAGAGGGAGACACAGAATCCGAAGCTGGCTCAAGGCTGAGCTGTCAGCACAGAGCCCGATGCGGGGCTCAAACTCACAAACTGCCAGATCATGACCCGAGCCGAGGTCGGATGCTTAACCGACTGAGCCACCCAGGAGCCCTGCTGAGTCTGTTTCTATCAGGACACAGCTTGGAGCACAGTAGGTTGGTATGTTGATTTCTGGCGTACTGGGAACATCCAAGATTGTGACTTTCTCGGTCTGAACGAGAGCCCATGAATTAACATGCCGCTTGTCACTGCACCCATTACGGGTTTGGCTTGCTTGTCAACTTTTTGCCAAAGGGCTTGACAATAAAAGACACTGTTGAAAATGAAATCTTATAATTGCCTTTTTTAAAGAGGGCTCTTTTCCAAAGGCTGGATCTCCGCCCGCATTTGCATTTGGACTTGGGAAGCGAATACAGTATGATAAGTATTTATTTTTAATAATCTGATAGCATGCAAATACATTTCCCATTTCCCCACTTCTTTCCCTTTGTGAACCTTTGTGCCCCTGACAGACATAAGAACGAGCAAAGACTCAACAACTAAAAATGCAGCTGGGGGTTTCTCCACCACTGTCCTTTGGGAATTGCTAGAAAATTTCTGAAGTTACAGGCTTGGCACCCCACTCTAAGTACAATTTTGGGACCGCACTTGTCAGGGCAGGGCAGGGCAGGGTCTAGGTTTTGCAGGCTCTGAAGCGCCTATGATTTGGGGGCTAAGAAGAGAATGCAAAACTATCACGAAAGCATTAGAAGCAGGCGTTGGAGGGACACCTGGGTGGCTCAGTTGGCCGAGCATCCGACTTCAGCTCAGGTCGTGATCTCACGGTTCTCGTGGGTTTGAGCCCCATATCGGGCTCTTTGCAGACAGCTCAGCGCCCGGAACCTGCTTCAGATTCTGTGTCTCCCTCTCTCTCTGCCCCTCCCCTGCTCATGCTCTGTCTCTCAAAAATAAATAAATGTTGAAACAAAATTAAAAAGAAAGAAAGACACAGGTATTGGAACGGGCCCTTGCAAGGGAGGGAGCTGAAGCCTGAATTTCATTAGCTTCATAATATGTCTGTTTCTTACTACCACTGCTATTCTTTAAACATCAGCAACAAATTCTAGAGGCTGTGTGCTTCCTCCCATGTCGTTGGTCTACCAGTTTGTTGAACTGCCCCCAGAGCTCTGGGCTTTCTCCACTTTGGTCTGATGCCCAAACAGGGTGAGCCAAGGGACACAGATTTCCGTGCTCCGTGGTCAGGGCCAAGTGTAAGTTCCATGCTTGTACAAGTGGCACGGGGTCAGCTCATTCTCAGCCAAGACTGCCCTCGAGTAGCTGAATACATGCGCTACATCCGTGCGGCCACAGGAGCAGCGGATGAAGCCTCACCACGTGACTCACTCCAAGTCTTAGCACGAAGGAGGACGGAGCCAGAAGAGGATTTGCAGCATGATCTTACATTTAAGATCGTGCGTGTGTGGTCATAGATACCCTTACAGTGAGGATGAGTCTATGCTCCAGAGATGGCTGAAACCTCATTTCCTCCTTGCCAGCTCTCCTGCAGTGTGACCTCGCTACTCCCTTACCAAGGGCTGGGAGGTCTAATTCTCTTGCCCTTGAACCTAGGCTGGCCTTGTGACTCACTTCTAACTGATAAAACGGAGGGGAAAGGGAAGCCTATGACCCGGAGACTCTTGAAACCCTTCCTCTCCAGACCAGTTCCTTTTGGGACACTCCGTGCGCGAATTGGCTGCTATGCTGTGAGGATGCCCACGCCACACGCAAGGTCACGTTTAGGCACTTCGGGAACATCACTTCCAGGTGGGCCCAGCCTTCAAGACATCCCAGTTCAGACAGTGGCTGCGTGAGTGGAGAAACCTCCAGACAATCCAGTCCCCTGTCGCTGTAGGAGTCTTTCCAGCTGAGGCCCCAGACGTGTGGAGTGCAGCATGTGCCCTGCCTGGATTCCAGACCCACAGACACCTGAGCTTTCTAAAATATTTGTGTTTCATGCCACTTAGCTTAGGATAGCTCATTATGCAGCAATAGATAATGAGATATATAGCTATATGTTTGTTCAAGGTAATATGAACAGAGAACGGATGGGTTGAGATGTATGCCAGGCTGTTGACATTGGTCAGAGATGAGGGAAGGCAGGGAGGGAAGGAATGGGGGAGAGAGAGAGAGAAGATAAGCCAAAGAAAAGTTTCCCATGATTCAGTGTGCTGTGTGTCTGTGTGTAAATGTTTGGTTTTTAAAAATTAATTTATTTTTTAATTTAAATCCAAGTTAGTTAACATATAATGTAATTATGATTTCAGGCATAGAATTTAGTGATTCATCACTTACATATAACGCCCAGGGCTCATCCCAACAAGTGCCCTCTTAATACCATCACCCATTTGGCCCATCCCCCACCCAATACTCCGCCAGCAACCCTCAGTTTATTCTCTGTATGTAAGAGTCTCTTATGGTTTGTCTCCCTCCCTGTTTTTATCTTATTTTTGCTTCCCTTCCGCTATGTTCATCTGTTTTGTTTCTTAAATTTCACGCATGAGTGAGATCACATATTTGTTTTTCTCAGACTGACTTATTTAGCTTAGCATAATACCCTCCAGTTCCATCCACGTAGTTGCAAATGGCAAGATTTCATTCTTTTTGATTCCCGAGTAATACTCCATTGTACATATAGACCACATCTTCTTTATCCATTCCTCAGTCAATGTACATTTGGGCTCTTTCCATACTTTGGCTATTGTTGGTAAGCGCTGTTATAAACATTGGGGTTCATGTGCCCCTTCGAAACAGCACACCTGTATCCCTTGGATAAATACCTAGTAGTACAATTGCTGGGTCGTAGGGTAGTTTTATTTTTAATTTTTTGAGGAACCTCCACACTGTTCTCCAGAGTGGCTGCACCAGTTTGCATTCCCACCAACAGTGCAAAAGTGTTCCCCTTTCTCCGCATCCTCACCAATATGTGTAAATATTTAAAGAGATTTTCATGAGAAGTTGGTCTCCAAAATGTTTGTGATCGAATGTAGGTGGTTTTTCTTCCTTATAATTGTCTATGTTTTTGCAATTTTCTTTACAATTATCAGGTATTTTTATATAACCAGAAAACAGGACAAGTTTCTTTATAAAGTTTTTATTAAAATTTTTTGCTTAAAAAAAAAACTGTTTTGAGCGGTCCTCGCTGAGCAGAGGGTCATGCTACAGTGAGTCAGTCATCCCAAAGCCCACGGCTAGGTGCAGCCTCTCAATTATTGACCCTTTCCTGGACCAGGGTCCCCAGCCTTGTGTCCGGGGCTCTGCAGTGACCTCCAAGGATGTGGCTTTCTGGAACAGCCTTCACTCGCCTCCCTCCACGGCCCTGACCCTCAGGGGATCCTCTGTGAGTCCCACCGTTTGCCTGATCAGCCACTGGTCATGTGGGTGTGTGACCACCGGCATGACCTTCCCCCTCCAACAGGACCTGCGTTTTCTTCCACAAATGGTAGTAGAAGCCAGAAGAGGCAGGGGTTGAAGGAAGGCCTGCCTCTGGATTGACACCTTCCCCTGGATTTTTTTTTCTTTTTTTTTTGAGAGACGGAGAGTGGGATAGAGGCAAAGCAACAGGAGAAAGGGAATCCCAAGTGGGCTCCACGCCGTCAGCGCAGAACCTGACGCGGGGCTCCATCCCACGAACTGCGAGATCGTGACCTGAGCCAATAGCAAGAGTCGGACGCTTAACTGACTGAGCCACCCAGGTGCCCCTGCCACTGGACTTTTTAAATAGCTTTATTGAGATATAAGTCACATACTCTATACTACACCCCCTCAAAGCAGACGAGCCAGTGATCTCTAGCATATTATGTAAAATTTTTTAAATTGTGATAAAATACAGATCACGTAAAAATTGCCATTCTAATCATGTGTAGGTGTATAATTCGGTGGCATGAAGTGTACCCACAATGCTGTGCAACCATCACCACTATTTATTTCCAAAGCTGTTTCATCACTCCAGACAGAAACTCTGTATCCGTTAGCCAGTAACCGCCCCCCCCACCCTCCTTCCCCCAGCCCCCCCGGTAACCTCTGATCTACTTTCTGTCTCTACGAATTTGCCTATTCCAGATACTTTACATAAGCGGAATCACAGGGTGCACGGTCTTTTGTGTCTGTCTTCTTTCACCTCGCACAATGTCCTCAAGATTCATTTATGTCGTAGCACGTGTCAGTAAGTAAGTTCTTCATTCGTTTAAAAAAAATTTTTTTAATGTTTATTTTTTAAGAGATGGAGAGACAGAGTGTGAGCGGGGAGAGGGATAGAGAGAGAGAGGGAGACACAGAATCTGAAGCAGGCTCCAGGCTCTGAGCTGTCAGCACAGAGCCCTATGCGGGGCTCGAACTCACAAGCTGTGAGATCATGACCTGAGCCGAAGTCGGACGCCCAACCGACTGAGCCACCCAGGCGCCCCCAGTTCTTCGTCCATTTTTATGTCTGAATCACACCCCGTTGTACGGATGTACTCCACTGTGTTTATCCATCCGCTGGTGAGCACTTGAGTTGTTCTGTCTTTCCTGCCACTGGCTTTTTTGAGACCCAAGAGTGTGTTTCTCCTTGAAGATACAGGACACATTTTCCTTGATCAGGATTTAAACTCTGTCCTGGGGACATTTCAGGTCTGGAGTAGGGAGGGGCCGGGTGAGGAGGAACAGCTGTGGATATGGATGGAGCCTCACAGGTGGCTGGCCCACACCTGCCAGTGGCTAACACAGACTCTGGGTCATTCCCTGCACTCCGACCTGGGCTAACTCCACACCCTCTCCGGAACTCAGTTTGCTCGCGAATGCCTCCACGTGGGCTGCTGCAAGGACCAAATGGGATGTGCAGGTAGAGCACTTTGCCCAGCGCCCGGTCCGTGATGAGCACACAGCGCGGGGACGTCCTGCAGCTGGCACCTTCCTCCTGGCACCGTCTGCGTCCCTCTGCCTGTGGCTTTCCTGGAAGCTCTGATGGTGCCCATGGCACAATAGACAGGGACATACAGCCACCCCTATTCCAACAGCCTCCCGCCAACCGTGTGTGAACACCAGCCCCCTCGCACTTGGGTGTGGGTATCCAGGTGCGTGTTTCATAGCGCTTCCCAGAGTCCTCAGTGGGATGAAGCTCCAGTTGTCCCTGGGGGGAGGCCGGCTTGGCGTCACCCCCTCTGCTGGCTGCCTTCTCTTCCTCGTCTCACTTCCCCTCTCTTCCACCGATGTTCCGTGGGCTTCCTGAATAAACAGCATGCGCTTGAATCCTTGTCCCAGGGTATACTTCTAGGCAGAATTCCAATTAAGACCCCCATATACTAGTAGGAGTAGCAGCAGCAGTCAACGGGGTCCCATCTCAATCTCCACTTCCTCCAAGAGGCCTCCCCTGACTGCACCCACCGCAGGGACCACCCTCTCCCACAAAGTTGCAGCCCTCGGCGGCCGGAGCTTTCATTTCTCTCTTGAGCACGTCCGCCTTATTTCGTTCCAGGTCTCATCAGTTGCATGCAGAAAATGCTAATTCTGTGGGCTGGCCCAGGGGGCTGACAACGGCACGCTCTGAATCTGTGATGAAGCCATCCCGCCTTTGATGGAAACAGAAGATGAAACGTGGCTCAGCGCATCCCGGGGAGACGGGGCCCGGCATGCAATATTTAAACGGCCCTTTCATGAAAGGGAGCTACCCAGGCTCTTAACATCGGTGTTCAAGAAAGTCAGACCCGATTTTTAGCCTCAGACTGATGTTTGGGTGCACTTCGTGTTTTAAATACTCATTTCTGTGGCCTTGATATATTAATCCATCTCCTTTCAAGTTTTACAAGCCTAACGTGCTATTGTCTGTACTTTGCTGGGAGGTGGGCGTGAGAGGTAGGGACTCATCGCATCCAAGAGGGAATTTCACTGTCCCTCAGAGGTCAGTAAAGCTGACACCTTCGACGTGGAGACATGAGACACCAGAGGCATCGTTCACACGATTCAGGGCCTTGTCTGTTCTTCCTCTTTCTCTTCCCTCTTTGTTTCTGCTTTTTTATTGAGATATAACTTCTGATAAAGTGGACAGATCTACGCTCACAGCTCAGTGAATGTGCATATGCCCCATGTAACCACCACCAGATCAGGATGTAGAACATTCTGTCACCCCAGAGGGACCCCGCCCCCCCATGTTCCTTCCTATCCGGCAGCCCTGAGGAAACCACTATTCTGACTGTTGTTGCCTAAGATTTGTCTTCCATGGTTTCAAACTTCGTATAAAAGAGGGGTGCCTGCGTGGCTCAGTAGGTTAAGCATCTGACTTTCGCTCGGGTCATCATCCCATGGTTCGTGGGTCTGAGCCCCGAGTCGGGTTCTGTGCTGACAGCTCAGAGCCTGGAGCCTGCTTCGGATTCTGTGTCCTCTCTGTCCCTCCCCTGCTCATGCTCTGTCTCTCTTTCAAAAATACACATTGAAAAGAGAAAGAATTCTGCTGCACGGACCTTCATGTACAGGTCTTTCCATGAACATAAGCAGTCATTTGTGTTGGATGTACACCCAGGTTTGGAATCATTGGGTCATACAGCATCAATGACTTCAGTCGATCCTGCTGAGATAACTCTTTCCCAAAGTGGTATACCAGTTGACCTTCCCACCTGTTGATGTGAAGTTTCTTTTTTTTTTTTTTTTTTTTAATTTTTTTTTCAACATTTATTTATTTTTGGGACAGAGAGAGACAGAGCATGAACGGGGGAGGAGCAGAGAGAGAGGGAGACACAGAATCGGAAACAGGCTCCAGGCTCCGAGCCATCAGCCCAGAGCCTGACGCGGGGCTCGAACTCACGGACCGCGAGATCGTGACCTGGCTGAAGTCGGACGCTTAACCGACTGCGCCACCCAGGCACCCCTGATGTGAAGTTTCTATGTGTTTGGCATCTGTGACAGTATTTGATTGTCTTGTAGCCATCCTAATGGAGATGCAGAATCATTTCTTTTTTAATTAACTTTTTATTTTTGAGTAACTGTAGACTTACAGAAATGTTGCAAAGATACTACAGAGTTCCTGTATTCTCTTCACCAGCTTCCCTGAATATTAACACCCGAAAAACCACACATATACATAGATATTATTAATTTATTAATACTAAGTCCTTTAAACATTTTTTTTCTATTAAGTTTATTTATTTTCAAAAGGGTGGGGAGGGACATAGAGAGAAGGGGACAGAGGATCTGAAGCGGGCTCCATGCTGACAGGAGACAGCTTGAACTCACAAACCGTGAGATCATGACCCGAGCCGAAGTCGGACACTTAACTAACTGAGCCACCTGGGTGCCCCTTAACACTGACTCCAGGTTGTCAGAAAGTAAAGTACATTCTCCTATGAAAAAAATAAGATACCCCCAACCTATTCTGCACAATAACTAAATTTGCTTGTATGCTTGTAAATGTTAACATTTTCAATGGTACCAATGAATGATATGTCACTTGTTTAACGAAAATATCTAAATTACACAGGCACCTTAAAATGAGCTTAGGCCATACACTTATTTGGGATATTTGGAATTTTTTTTCAGGATAATGAAGGTCTTCGTACTGCTCCTTATTGTGGTTAGAGAATTAATCATTCTATGCATATATTGAACAAATTCTCTTTATTTAAAAAAAGCATTTAATGTTTTTATTTATTTTTGGGAGAGACAGAGACAGAGTGTGAGCAGGGGAGGGGCAGAGAGAGAGGGAGACACAGAATCCAAAACAGGCTCCAGGCTCCGAGCTGTCAGCACAGAGCCCGACGCGGGGCTCGAACCCACGAACCACGAGATCATGACCTGAGCCGAACTCTGATGCTTAACCGACTGAGCCACCCAGGCACCCCCGAACAAACTCTCTTTAAATCATCCCATTTTTTTTTCTCCTTACCCCCCAAATCAGAGGAGAAAATCAAACAAAATTATCAAATACCTATATGGGTAAAGCTCACACGTAGATTTCTTTTTAATTGTGGCAAAATACACATAACAGAAACTACCATCTTAACCATTTTTAAGGGTACAGTGCAGTCACGTTAAATACATTCACGTTATGGGGCGCCTGGGTGGCTCAGTCGGTTGAGCGTCCGACTTCAGCTCAGGTCACGATCTCACGGTCCGTGAGTTCGAGCCCCGCGTCAGGCTCTGGGCTGATGGCTCAGAGCCTGGAGCCTGCTTCCGATTCTGTGTCTCCCTCTCTCTCTGCCCCTCACCCATTCATGCTCTGTCTCTCTCTGTCTCAAAAATAAATAAACATTAAAAAAAAAATTAAAAAAAACAAATTCATTCACGTTGTTATGCAGCCGGTCTCCAAAACTTTTGTATCTTGTGAAACAAACTCTATACCCATTTAGGGTAACCTTATTAAAGTATAAACCAGATACTCTCTTGCTTAGAGCCTTCTGAAGATTTCCCATTTCTCTTACAATTAAATCTAGGCTCCTAACGATTGGGGCTTGCCGAACCATCTGGGGCCCCGGTGTTCTTGTTTCTTGGCCACATGCAGCCCTCCCCACCAAGGGCCTCTTCCGAATCCTCCCATGGCTGGTCCCTTCCTTTTTCATTCTAATCACCACCGTCTGAAGTGATCGTGCTCCGTAATGGATGTGCGGTCCACTGTCTGCCCGCCCTACTGGATGCAAATGCCTGGGCTGCCTTCCCGATTACGGAGACCCCCAGGGCCTAGCACGGGGCCTGACATTAGTAGGTACTCAACTAGGGTTTGTTGAGTGAATAATCAAAGGTCGATGGTGACAGAGAAGGCGACAGGCTAGATGCTCTGGAGGAACACACAACCCACTGAGGCAAACGTGCCTCCCCACCCCCGCCCCCACCCCCATACACCTGCAGGGGTGCCACTGGGTCAACTCGAGAGGACACGAACAGTGGGTGGTGGCGCATGAGTGAGTCAGGGCTACATCAGAGCCACAGAGCGATCCATACAGAGACTTACTGTCGGTGTCATGGGCTGAATTGTGTCTCCCCCAACCCACTCACAGGTTGAAATCCGGTACCCCAGAATGTGGATGTATTTGGAAGTAGACTCTTGAAAGAGGTAATTCAAAGAAACCAATGCCGCCAGTGCCTTGGTTCTGGACTTCCAGCTTCCAGAACTGTGAGAAAATTAATTCTGTTGTTTAAGCCTCAGGCATGCAGCGCTGGTTAACTCATACAATAGGGTTGACCCTTTCCCCCATTGAGGACCCGAGGGGCTTGTGGCTCGTGACCTGGCCAGTGGCAGGTATGAGCTGGAGGGGAGGGGAGGCAGGCAGGACAGACCAGGCCTGCCAGGAGAGTAGGGCCCGTGGGGACCGGAGAAGCTGGCGCTTTTGCTGCAGAACCCCCCACACAAGGGCATGTGGCTCAAAAGTGGAGCTGCTTCAGCTCTGTGGCCAGAGCTGGAGGATTGTGCTCACCTTCAGCGAGCACCTGCATGGCCTGCTGCCCAGACCTGGCTTCCCAGGGACTTGGAGCTCAGTCAGTCACCCAAGGGATCAGCGGATCAGCCTCCCAGTGGTGTGATGGGATGCCCGGGCCACAGGGTGGCACCGATTTCCTGGACTTCTGCAGACAGCTACAAAGGGTGCTTCTGATGGGCCAACAGGTGCCCAGCGACCCAGGTCACCGCATGGCCCCGTGCCCCGTGATCGGATCCTCATTCCTCATGGCGTTTGTTACTTCTGCATTTCGTGGCGCAGTGAACCAGTTGTTCAGCTCTTGGAGAATCACTCCGTGGATTCTGTGCCTATTGTGCGTGTCAGATGAAGCCGCATCCGACGGCTACTTATCAACGAAAGTGACTGCATCTCGAAATAAAAGTTGTACATGTAATTTGCCACGGATCACATGGCTGAGACTTTAACAAGACACAGGAATTTTGAAAAAATGTTTTTACTTATTTATTTTGAGCGAGAGAGAGAGACAGAGAGAGAGAGCAGAGGAGGGGCAGACAGAGAGAGAGGGAGTGAGAGAATCCCAAGCAGGCTCTGCACTGACAGCACGGACCCCGACATGGGGCTCAAACCCATGAAAAGTGAGATCGTGACCTGAGCTGAAACCAAGAGTCAGACGCCTAACCAACTGAGCCACCCAGGAGCCCCAACAAGATTCGGGAATTTTTAGAAACATGCTGCCATTAGAGCATCAGCTTTTCCAGGATAAGCTTAGCATGCGGGATGTTAACAAGCCAACCTTCTATCAAATACAAGCAAGAGTGAATCTTCTGTGTGGCTGGAACGTTATTACAGTTACAGAAAGAAACCACAGGCCTTAAGATTTGAGCTTCTTTTTCAGACGTATTTTAAAAATCTCAAACCAAATGATATCTTAAGTAGACAGAGACTGATTTTCACATAATCCAGGGATCATCTGTCTCAGTGGCTCACAGACAAGCCCTCATTAGCTGTTCCACAATATACTGGAGTCGAACGTTATCGCTTACATTAAGCATCGCAAATTAAAGGGAAGGCCTGATTTGCTTGGAACAGAATACTCCATATGCCACATCAAAATCACAGAAATAATTGGATGTCAGAAATACTTTTTAATTGCTGATGGTGTTCTGCCAATAAACAAATTACTTTTTACCGGATTGTGTTTTGGGACATCCGGCCGACCCTTTGACACCAGAAAGAAGGATTTCCCATAAATAAAAGCTTCAGGGCAATTTCATGTTGTGATTAGTGTTTCTTTCCCATGCCACCGGATTATTAATAGTTGGGATTTGTGTTTCATATCAGGGCAGGAAATTAATCACGTCATGTACAGGACTCCATGTAAAGAAATACTTCGCGAGGTCCCATTTATTTCAAAAAGGAAAAGGTAGTTAAGCATTTAAATTAAATAAACGGATCGATGTCACAGCAATTGCTGGGGAATGATTTGTCACATGGCAAAGGAAACGCACTGAAGATACAAACAGCTGTTTCTCAGCTTAAAGTTTATAGTGTTTCAAAATTCAGGAAATGACTTTACAGTGTTCTGGTTAGATTCAAATTTGTAAAATTAACAGAACCAGCCTGTAATACAGCGTTCTGCATTATAAAGACATTTGGATACATTCACCAAAGTACAACATTCTGGCAAAATGGCCCACTTGTCTGTCATGCAATTAAAGCAGGCTTCGTGTTAGAGTTACGTATTATGTTAGTGATAATTTCACTACCAAGATATCATTTATATACCAAACCCAAGCCCGTGCGTAGCTTTGCGTGGCCATTGAAAGAAGAGTTACTGAATTTAATGCAACGGGGTAATTATGGTATAAAATGTAAGTAGCTTTATTCTGAGGTTCGTTCAAAAGTAAGATCCGTCATCTGAGGCCTAATAATCTTTGAGAGCTCTCCCTGGAGAATGTAATGTTATATTTATTCTTGAGAGAGAGGGGGAGACAGAACATGAGTGAGGGAGGGACAGAGAGAGAGACACACACAGAATCCAAAGCAGGCTCCAGGCTCTGGGCTGTCAGCACAGGGCTTGATGCAGGGCTTGAATTCACAGACTGTGAGATCATGACCCGAGCCAAAGTCAGATGCTCAACTGACTGAGCCACCCAGGCACCCCTCCCTGGAGAGTGTTTAACATGTTGATAACAAGTTAGATCGAGCCGACTTTTCAAATATAAAGTCCCCATGTGAAGAACAGAAACCCCAATCAAGGGGTTTCTCCACCAAACCCACCCCAGGTGATCCCTTTGGTTTGCACTTTTTTCCCAAGGTCCTCACTAAATATCTGCTTTCTTAAGAGAGGGGATTTTGAGCATCAGTGAGAGAAATCATTGCAATGATTGAAATAACTGATTCTTTTGGAAGTTGGTTAATAAAAGCAGGGGAAAAAAATCAAGCATTCATCCTGCCTTTTCTGTATAAATGTTTCCTCAGAAAAACCAAATAGTTAGGGGCATTTTTTCCTTTGTAGAAATCTTCCAGCTAATACACACAGAAGAGAACACAGACATTGCAAACTAAGCAATGACACAATCTTAAAAAGAGGCCATCTGCCATAAAACATGTCCTACCGTCACTCATGAAGCGATCTTGCCAAAATCTCAGCCTGAATCTGACAAATCTTTGGATTTACTTGATTGACTTAAGTGCAGGGGACAGGGAACAGGTTACAGGACACCAGGTAGCTGCAATCAGCAAAATCCAGATTGGGGAATCCAACGGAGCCAGCAGCCGAGTTTCTTCAACAAATAAATCACAAAGGAGGGAGGGGAGAAAATAAAGAGAAGGATCCAGGGAGGGGAAATTCTCCACAATAAAAGAGACATAGGATGATTCCATTGCAATGTGTGGACCTCATCTGGATCCTGATTCAAACAGCCTGTAGTGGGGGCGTCTGGGTGGCACCTGGTCAGCCAAGTATCTGACTCTTGATTTCAGCTCAGGTCATGATCCCACGGTTCGTGAGTTTGAGCCCCACATTGGGCTCTGTGCTGACAGCATTCCCTGGAGCCTGCTTGGAATTCTGTCTCCCTCTCTCACAGCCCCTCCCTCACTCTCTCTCTCTCTCAAAATAAATAAACTTAAAAACAATGTTTAGTTAAAAAAAGTCAAATAGCCTGTAGAAAATATATACATTTTTAAGAGAACTGGGGAAATGAGAAAATCGAATGCTTGAAAATATTTGTGGTATTGGGGACTTAGAGTTAAATTTTTAGGTATAATAATTATACTGTGGTTATGTTTTTTAAAAAGCAAGTCTTGGGGCGCCTGGGTGGCGCAGTCGGTTAAGCGTCCGACTTCAGCCAGGTCACGATCTCGCGGTCCGTGAGTTCGAGCCCCGCGTCAGGCTCTGGGCTGATGGCTTGGAGCCTGGAGCCTGCTTCCGATTCTGTGTCTCCCTCTCTCTCTGCCCCTTCCCCGTTCATGCTCTGTCTCTCTCTGTCCCAAAAATAAATAAATGTTAAAAAAAAAAAAAATTTAAAAAAAAATAAATAAATAAAAAGCAAGTCTTGGGGCGCCTGGGTGGCGCAGTCGGTTAAGCGTCCGACTTCAGCCAGGTCACGATCTCGCGGTCCGTGAGTTCGAGCCCCGTGTCGGGCTCTGGGCTGATGGCTCAGAGCCTGGAGCCTGTTTCCGATTCTGTGTCTGCCTCTCTCTCTGCCCCTCCCCTGTTCATGCTCTGTCTCTCTCTGTCCCAAAAATAAATAAACGTTGAAAAAAAAAATTTTTAAAAAGCAAGTCTTTGGGGTACCTGGGTGGTTCAGTCAGTTAAGTGGGAGACTTCGGCTCAGGTCGTGATCTTCCGGTTCGTGAGTTCGAGCCCCGCATTGGGCTCTCTGCTGTTAGCAACAGAGCTTACTTCGGATCCTCTGTCCCCCCTCTCTCTGCCTTTCTCTCTCTCTCAAAAATAAATAAACATTTTTAAAAAAAAAAGCAAAAACTTAACTGTTAGAGACACATTACCGAAACATTTGCTGATGAAAGATGATGGCTGGAGTTTATTTCAAAACAGCCCCGGGTGGGGAGGGTGGGTGTGACGTGGGGGACAGAGGTGGAACACGAGTGTAACTGAGCCCAAGCTCCTTCCTTTCACAGGACGGGCCAGTAAGTCAAGGAACAAGATGTTGGGGGCAGGGAAGGGAACTTTACTCGGAAAGCCAGCAAACAGAGCATGTGGTGAGCTCTTGTCCCAAAGAAACAAGGCCTCTCGCCATGAAATTCAAACTTCTTTTCTGCCCGCAGAAAGGGGCACGAGTGAGGGGCATTGGAGTCAAAAGATCACTAACCTCTGTAGCCTGGGACGGAAGGTCACGCAACTTTTTTGTTCTCAGTCAGTTGATGTGGGGGTACAGGAATCTGGTCATGCCATTCCCATAAATCTTAAACATGGAGTCATTTCTGTCTTCCTTGCCTCCTCAGGTGAGGTAGGTTTTGGGTAAAAAAGCAGCTTTTGCAAATCTGAGCTGTAAGCAAAATTCCTTCGAGGAGCAGCAGGCCTATGTGTAGGGCTAATCAGAAAAGTTCCTGAGTAGAGGAACTCTAAGTGTGACTCTCGGTTTCGGCTCAGGTCATGATCTCACGTTTTCATGAGACCGAGCCCAGCATCCGGCTCTGTGCGGAAAGTGCAGAGCCTGCGTGGGATTCTCTCTCTCTCTCTGTCTCTCTGCCCTTCCCCTGCTAATGCTATCTCTGTCTCTTTCAAGGTAAAATAAACTTAAAAAAAAAAAAAGTTCCTAAGCTAATAGGTCACAGCAGCAAGGGAAACCTTAGCAACATGGAGTCAGACATGCTAAGTTTCTCCCTCCAGAGTGACTGTAAGTTGGCCACTTACTGAAGCTGAGGTGGGGGTGGGGGCGGTGGGTACTTGACATTTACTTTCTCTATTGTTATTTGTATTTGAAATTTTCCTTAATAAAAAGCCTTTTGTTTTTAATTTTTTTTTTTTTGATGTTTATTTTTGAGAGAGAGACAGACCATGGGTGAGGGAGGAGCAGAGAGAGAGGGAGACACAGAATCTGAAGCAGGCTCCAGGCTCTGAGCTGTTAGCACAGAGCCCAACACGGGGCTTGAACCCACAAACCGTGAGATCATGACCTGAGCCGAAGTCAGACGCTTAACCCACTGAGCCGTCCAGGTGCCCCGACAGCCTTGTTTTTTTTTTTTTTTTTTTTTAATTTAAGATGCAGTGAACTTCCCAAACTAGTAATAACTTTTTAACCAAGTTCAGAAGTTAATTTTTAATTGGCTAAAATATCTGATCAACAAATAGGTTTTCTCTCAGTGGAAGAAAAAAGTGATTTTTTTCCCCCAGAAAAGAAAAATTTGCCTGATATGTTATGCTTACTAGTAAATTAAAAAAACAAAAAAAAAAAAAACAAAAAAAACCCAACATATATATATATATATATATATATATATATATATATGGCCAGCTTGAGGACCTCAGTGAACCTAATGTCTTACCCCCACCTCTGTGATGATTTCTCTGGAACCCTGTTGCCCAGCCCTGTATGCCCAGGGTCCCTATGCCTCCCAAGGCAGTTCTCCCGATGCCTCAGCCTTTTTTAGGTACCACCCTCTCCAAACCTTCTCAGTAGCTGCTAGCATTCCACAGCCCAGTACTTCCCCCCCCAACACCCCCACCCCCAGCCCCTTTGTGTGTCTTTAAGGCCAATCTGTCCCTGGCTTCCATGGCTTTGTTAATTAAATTTGTTCTCGAAGGTGTGGCTTATAAACAAACCTTGCATTTACTGAAGTGGCCATAAAGGAACTCCTAGTAGGTCAAATTTCACCATTGCCCCTGCAGGCTCATCTACAGAAAAGTTTTGCTTTTTGTTAAAAGGCATGCCCCTCTGGGCTGAGGGCTCAGTGTGCCCGTGGGACTCAGTCGTCTGTCCAATTCATCAAACCCACTGATTCTGTCCCCAGGAGCCAAGAGTTTTGCACTGCACGTGTTGAAAGGGTTTTCCACAGGTGTTCAAAGACATGCCCTAAAGTGGAGGTCCTGTGGCGCCAGCAGCCTGAGCGGTGTCTGTGGCCCCCTGCTCCTTGACCATGTGTCTCAAGGTCTGAGGTCACGAGCACCTCCTGGGATCTGAGGGGTCCTTCGCTGTCAGCGTGGCCTGCCTGTCTGGGGCAGCTGCCGCGGGAGCGACCTGGACCCAGAATCACCCTCCAGAGAGCAGGGAGGGAAAGTTGGCCCTGACACAGCATCTCTGAGCCTCAGTTTTCTTGTCTGCAAAATGGGGAGAGAATAAGGGTACCTACTGTATTGGTTTCCTGGGGCTTCTATAACAAATGACCACAGACTTGGTAGCTTAACACAACAGAAATTTGTTGTCTCACCATTCTGGAGGCCAGACGTTCAAATCCACGTCCCTGGTCTAAATTCAGGGTGCTGGAAAGACTGAGCTCCCTCTGGCGGCTCTAGGAGAGGATATGATTCTTGCTTCTTCCAGCCTCCAATGCTGCCTCCATTCCTTGGTTTGTGGCAACATCGCTCCAGCCTCTGCCTCGGTGGTCTCGTGGCTTCCTCCTCTTCTGTGCCAAACGTCCTTCCGAATCTCTCTTATGAGGACACTTTGGGGAGCATGTTAGAAATGCAGACTCTTAATGCTCACCTGCAGAGATTCTGATTCTTTAGGCCTGGGGGCAGGAATCTGCACTATTTTTTAAAGTTATTTGTATATATTTATCTTTTGAGAGAGAAAGAGAACAGGCTGTGGAGGGGCAGAGAGAGGGAGGGAGAGAGAGAGAAATCTCAAGCAGGCTGCACGCCGTGGGCACAGAGCCCAATGCGGGGCTCAAACTCACAAGCTGTGAGATCGTGACCCGAGCTGCAACCAAGAGTCAGACGCTTACCCAGCTGAGCCACCCAGGCGCCCCTACGTGTTCAGAGCTTTCATGAAAATGTTTCTGAAATGTATTGCGTATTCTCCCCGACAGTGTTTCCGGACGGTAGCTCAGCCTTTTACAGCGAACACAGCGATGGCGGCCACACGATTCTTGCCGTGCCCACCTGTCATCGGAGCAGCCCAGCAGGTGGAAAGACGGCGAGGCGTCTGCTCCAACCTGAAAGCACGGACGCCTGTAGCACTCAGGTTCCCGCTTTCGACTTTCCAGTCTCCTTCCTAACTATTGTTTCATCTGTAGGCATCCCTCCTGCAGGCAGACGTCCCCTCTCTCTCACTTCCCCTCATTTGGACTCTTCTAGTAGCTGTGGGCTGGGAAGTGATACGACCTGACCTACCGAGGCTTGTTAGCACTTTTTGCAAAAGAAGAGTTAATGGCCTCGAGGTAGGAGCCTTGAGGAGGTCTCCGAGGACAATCATCTTTTATTATTATTATTGGCTTATGTACCTTCCTCCACCACCAAGGAGAAATGCTTTGTATCCCTCACTTATTTTTAGTTGACTTCAAATTTTTTCATGAATTTAAATGGTTGCAAAGGATAAAATGTCTTACAGGTTGTAAATCTTAACATTGTAAAAATAATACTATGGGGGCGCCTGGGTGGCTCAGTCGGTTAAGCGGCCGACTTCGGCTCAGGTCATGATCTCGCGGTCCGTGAGTTCGAGCCCCGCGTCAGACTCTGTGCTGACAGCTCAGAGCCTGGAGCCTGTTTCAGATTCTGTGTCTCCCTCTCTCTGACCCTCCCCCGTTCATGCTCTGTCTCTCTCTGTCTCAAAAATAAACGTTAAAAAAAAAATTAAAAAAAAATACTATATCACTCTCTTAAATGTATCCAATGAAACCTAAATGCCATAGTAATTTGATATCCATCGTCCTTCATTTAGAAGATACATGAAAAAGCTCCTTTTAATAGTCAAAAATTTTGTAACTTTTGTGTCTCTCCTTGAACTCATATTTCCATTCCATTTCTTCCACAAAATTGCATTCTCACGTAATATATTTTTATGCTTGAAAGTATTTTATTAATCATCCTATCATAATTCTCTCAACAAAAAGTACAGAAGTTAAAATTACATTTTTTAATTACCTGTGACCATAAAGCTCCAGAGTTACATATTTTTTGCTGGGGTTTGAACTAACAGTACAATCATGACTATCCAATTTATCAAAACCAATTCATCGCACATCTTTATAAATAATTATAAGCATAAAAATAAAAGTTGTTAGGACTGCATCTCTTAGTGAGTTGGATGAGGCTGTCTTTATTCTGTTAGTTCAGGAATCTGTGGATGAGCATAACCCTTGCTGCAAAGACCCAGAATTTAGCGTTGATTTTTCTCCTGTTTAAAAAAAAATTTTTTTTAAATGTATATTTATTTTTGAGAGAGAGACACACACAGCGAGCGGGAGAGGGGCAGAGAGAGAGGGAGACACAGAATCCGAAGCAGGCTCCAGGCTCTGAGTTGTCAGCACAGAGCCCAACACGGGGCCCCGAACTCACAAACCGCGAGATCATGGCCTGAGTTGAAGTCAGATGCTCAACCAACTGAGCCACCCAGGAGCCCCAGATTTTTCTCCTTTTTTTTTTTTTTTAATGTAAATTTAAAAAACAGACTGGTTCAGGGGTGCCTGGGTGGCCCAGTCGGTTAAGTGTCCGACTTCGGCTCAGGTCATGATCTCTCAGTTTGTGAGCTCAAGCCCCTTGTCAGGCTCTGTGCTGACAGCTTGGAGCGTGGAGCCTGCTTCGGATTGTCTCCCTCTCTCTGCCCCTCCCCTGCTCATGCTCTGTCTCTCTCTCAAAAATAAATAAACGTTAAAAAACCAGACTGGTTCATAAAATAAGTAGATGGGAATGGAAGGGTTTTGTTACAGCAGCTCTCCTCAGCCGTGTAAACTCTGTCAGCCTTATGGCCAAAACTCACGTGCTGATCTATCATGAAAAACTTTCCATCCGGTGACAAGTTCATTTGGGCTGAAAGCCCAGTTTTGGAAACACTGTGATTTGTACCCATTCTCCCTCTGCAATAGGGTTCTAGATGGAGGCAGAGAAACTGTGGGGGTTGGGGGGAGCAGAGAGGAAAGAGAGGAGACAGGAGAGAGAGAGAGGAGAGAGGTAGAGAGAGGGGAGGAAAGAGAGAGCTAGAGATGGGAGAAGGGAGTCTTCGGAGGGCAAGGCAGCTAAGGGAAAGGTTGATGTCAGCTGCCTTCTCTGCTGAACACAATCCAGGAAGCGGATTTCCTTAACCCCGTGCGCCCCAGTTGAGATGGGAGTGCCAGAAGCTCCCAGAACTTGGCCTCGGAAGCCCAACCAGGTGAGCACTTGGATTGATGGAGGGCTGTCTCATGCCTGGAGAACGTCGCCTCCCTGGGGACGGCCCTCCTGGGCCTCGCTTTGCTCAGTCCCCAGCGCCTGCCCAGGGCTGTCCACACAGGCAGAGGAGGGGGATGTGTGAGGCTGAGCTGTGGCGGGAGGCTGGGCCGGGAGACCCCCACGGCGAAAACACCGCAACACCCACACTGACGATCAAGAGCGAGGAGGCCATCCGGGCATTGCTTCCGTGGTGCCAGCCTTCAGCTCGGCCCGTTTCGACGTGTTTCTGACAGAGCTAACCAGAGAGTCATCAGTAGAGCTGAAACCCCTTTCCTTTTTCGATTTCACATTTGTGTCCATTTCTTCATTCACCGACTGGGCGGGCAGGAAGCCTTCATTAGGTTTCTGCCTTCCGTGTCCCGCACCCCATACGGAGCACAGGACACACACGTGAGTTGGGAGAGCCTCCCGTCCTCAGGGGCCTCACCATGGGGAGGAGGGACCGACAGGGAGACGACAGCCCTCACCTGGAACAGAAATCCAACCCTGGATGTGGCAGGAGGAAAAGAGATCCGGGATCTGGAGGGCTTTTCGGTGGTGGCCCTTCACGCTGTCTGCTCTGGACGGGCACCCACACCCACCTTTTCCCATCTGGGTAGTTTGGCATTTGGGGGAGGGGCAACGCTGCTCTCGAAGCGTTCCCCCAAACACTGACAGCTTCCAAATGGTGCCTCTTTTTATTTAATTTTTTTTAATGTTTTATTTTATATTTGAGAGAGGGAGAGGGGGTGAACAAGGGAGGGGAAGAGAGAGAGGGAGACACAGAATCTGAAGCAGGCTCCAGGCTCCGAGCTGTCAGCACAGAGCTGGACGCGGGGCTCGAACTCATGAGCAGTGAGATCATGACCTGAGCCGAAGTCAGACACTTAACCGACCCAGCCAACCAGGCGCCCCCACACTGTGCCTCTTTGATGTGTGATGTGAGAAAAGTTTTGGGGTGGGGAACTACAGTGTTCCTGATCTCCCCAGGTGGGTGCCCCCAGCTCCCCATCTAAACCAGAGCTTAATGCTGGGCTGTGTCAGGTCACTGTCCTTGCCTGACTGTCCTTGTCTTCTTGTCTCTCTGTTTTTAAAACAGTTGATGATTTAGAAAGCTTAATGTTTGTTGAGCGTTATTTTTTTCTTTCTTCTCTCTGTCTCCCCCACCCTATTCCCCACCTCCCTTCTTCCTTCTCTCCTTTTTTTTTTCATTTTGAGATCAAATTTATCCAAGCATAATTTACATACAATAAAATTCACTTCTCTACTTAGACATTTCTAAGAGTTTTCACAAATGCCTATAGCGTGTAACTCCCATGGTCAAGATACGGAACATTTCCATTGTGCTAAAAAAAACTCCCCCACACCCCATTGGAATCAACCACTCCCCCTCCCTCACCCCGGCAACCACAGACAGAGGGACAGATGTGTTCTCCATCCCTAGAGTTTTGTGTTTTCCAGATTGTCATATAGATGGACTCATGCAGAAGGTTGCCTTTCACTTCTGGCTTCTCTCAGCATAATACACATGTGATTTACATGTGAACTACAGGGTGTCGATCCACTCCCCCATCGAGGGATGCCTGGGTTGTTTCCAGTTTGGGGGCGATTATGACAGATTTGCAGTGGAGATCAGAGCACAGGTCTCTATGTGGACATAAGCTTTCATTTCTCTTGGATCAATGCCCAGGATTGTGCTGGCTGGGTCAAATGCTAAGTACTTTAAGTTACTGGTTCTCAACTGGGGGTGATCTTGACCCTCAGGGACATTTGGCAACGCTGAGGCCATCTTTGGTTGTCACATGGCAGGTGCACATGACAGGCCCTGAGGCAGAGCGCTTTTAGGCCCAAACGTCCGCGGGCCTCAGGGTGAGAAAGTCTGGCTTGGGCTTTTTAAGAAACTGCCAAGCTGTCCTCCACGGTGACCGAGCCAGCGTTGACTGAGAACTTTGGTTGTTCTGTGTCCTTGCTGGCATCTGATGCTGTCAGTCTCTCCTTTTCAAAGTATTTTTTTATTTTAGGGGCATCTGGGTGGCTCAGTCAGTTAACGTCCAACTTCAGCTCAGGTCATGATCTCACAGTCCATGGGTTCAAGCCCTGCGTCGGGCTCTGTGCTGACAGCTCGGAGCCTGGAGCCTGCTTCAGATTCCATGATCTCTCTCTCTCTCTCTCTCTCTCTCTGCCCTCCACAGCTCACACGCTGTCGGTCTCTCTCTCTCTCAAAAATAAACAAACATTAAAAAAAATTAAAATATTTTTTATTTTAGCTGTTCTAATAGGTCATGTCTCCTTGTGGTTTTAGTTTGCATTTCCCTGATGACTAATGACACTGAGCATCTTTTCAGGTGCTTTTTGCCCGTCCATGCA
This sequence comes from Puma concolor, assembly GCF_028749965.1. Lineage (NCBI taxonomy): Eukaryota > Metazoa > Chordata > Mammalia > Carnivora > Felidae > Puma > Puma concolor. The sequence continues at coordinate 6,291,096 of NC_141682.1, forward strand.
CAGGTGACCCTTGCACAATGCAGGGGTTAGGGGCGCCAACCCTCAACCCCCCTCCCCTAGCTGAAAATCCACATGTAACTTTTGACTCTCCCCAAATCTAACTATGAACAGCCTACTGCTGACCAGAAGCCTTACTGGTAACATAAACAATTAACACATCTTTTGTATGTTTTATTATATACTGTGTTCTTACAATGAAGCAAGCTTGGCAAAAGAAAAATGCTATTAAGAAAATCATAGGGAAGAAAAAAATACATTTACAGAACTGTAATGTATTTATTGGGAAAAAAATCTGCCTATAAGTGGACCCGTTCGAACCCGTATTGCTCAAGGGTTAATTGTACTTACCTTTGACGGTCTGCCCAAATCTTTTGCCCATTTTTTACGGAATTATTTGTTTTCTTTATTATAGACATTTCTTATTTCTTTCCTATTTTAATCCCCATAATAATCCTGTGAAATGGATTTGATAACTCACATTTAATACATAAGAAATAGAGACTCTGAGATGTCATAGGACACATGGGAGACCCCAGGGATCTCTGACTCTTCCCCCCCACCCCCATCCAGGCATCTTTGGTGACAGAGTCCGTGCTCTAAGCCATAGAGAGCATCGAACCACTTTCCTTCCTCCCTTCCCTCCTTCCTTCCTCCCTCCCTCCTTGCTAACTTCCTTCCTTCCTTCCTTCCTTCCTTCCTTCCTTCCTTCCCTGATCTGTCCCTCATTTTCTCTTTTCCCCTCTCCTTTGTCAGACAAGTTCTCTTTGAATGAACAAGAAAGAAGCCAAACCAATTTTTTTAAGGAAACAAATTCTGTGTATTTCTTGATGAATTCTGGCCTACTTAGCTCAGAGGAAGAATTTGAGAACAGAAATTTCTTTGCTTTTTCCTGGCTAGAACTCATGCTGAGATGGGGGAGGGGGTTAGATTATTATTTTGACAGAGCTAAGAATTATTTGGATGAAAAATGGATCCCCACTTGAGTGGGAACGAGATCTCATGGCAAGAACAGAGGGGTGAGGTTACCGATGTCCTTGATATACGAGACTCCAAATTAATAACTTAACTCCCGCTTTCTTGCAAACCTGAGATATCAGCAGTGTTTCCTTGACTGTGACTTAATAATTGCAACCTGTGTTCCAAGGAAGGCTTCGTTCTTCTCTAAATGAGCAACATAAAAAGCCAGTTTCCAAGTATGTGCAGCATGAGACACATTTGGTAGAGTTAACATCAGAATCTCATCAACAACAAAAGAGAGGAAGTAACACTTTGGGAGGCTGCCCGTTCGATTGATCCAGTAAATTCTCCCAACAAAGCACCAGGGTCCCCAGCTTTGCCGCTCACGTGCTGTGGTGACCCCACCACCGGTGCCCATGACCCTGGCTGCTCCTTGGAAGAAGCAGGAGGGCACAAACGTGCAGCCCATTACATGGCCGGGCTCGTGAGCGGAGTGGGCTCGCCGCACACTGGAAGCCCCCAGATCTCTGGCTGGTCCCTCATATCTGCTCCCACATGTCTCCGTTTACGAGGACTGTCTGATGTCCTTTTCCTTCCCGACACCAAAAATGTAATGTCTTCTCTGACATCCAGTTCTCCAACTCCCCACACACCAACGGCGTGTCCTGCAATTCAGTCTTATTGTGACGCTAACTCCCAGGGTTGGCACGGAGCCCGCATGTTAAGGACTCAGGCCCACAAGACTAGCCCCCTACTTTAGACACCGGTCACAAGTCCCAGGGGCCACCTGCACTTGTAGTTGGCCAGCTGTCAATTCAGGGGTGCCCACGCCTCCTCCTCAGGTTTGATAATTTGTTAGAACAACTCACAGAACTCGGGAAAACACTGCTCACATTTACTGGGTTTCCTATAATGGGTACAACTCCAGAACAATCAGAGGAAGAGGCGAAGTGTGGGGGAAGGGGTACAGATCTTCCGCGTCCTCTCCGGGAGCACCACCCTCCCAGTGAGTCCGTGTGTTCACCAGCCCGGGAGCTGATGCACGTTTATAACCCAATCTCCAGCACCCCTCCCCTCCCCATAGTCTGGGTGGGGAAGGGCTGGTGAGGCTGAAAGTTCTCACCTTCTTTATTTGTTTAATTTGCTTTTTATTTCATTTTTAATCTTTTTATGTTTATTTTTGAGAGCTAGAGAGAGCAGGGGAGGGGCAGAGAGAGGGGGACAGAGGATCCGAAGTGGGCTCTGGGCTGACAGCAGCAAGCCTGACGTGGGGCTTGAACTCACAAACTGTGAGATCACGACCTGAGCCGAAATCATGAGCCAGACGCTTAACCGACTGAGCCACCCAGGTGCTCCATAAAAGTCTTCACCCTCTAGTCCCATGTTTAGTCTTTCTGGGGACCAGCCCCCATCCTGAAGCTATCTAGGGGCCCACGCAGAGTGACCTCGTTAGCATAAATTCAGGTGTGGTGGCAAATGACGATAGCAGTTAGTGATGAGGGGCCTGAGAGCGGGCTGGAGGGCAGGGGTGACTCAGAGTTGGGGTGTAGACATGAGCTGGTAGAGCCTAAAGGTGGGTGGAACCAAAAGTAAAAAAAGTGGGAAGAGGGAGAGGCTGGCTGGAAAGAGGCTGGGATTAGGCGGGCGGCTAGCCAGCCCAGGTGCCCTGTGCGCCACCCCGGCCGGCCAGCCCCTCCCCCTGCGTGTCCCGCTCTGGCAGGGCTAGGTTTGTGCACATCAGTGGGAGCCAGGCCCCCGCTCTGAGGGAGGAGTGGCGCGAGGGGTCAGGAGAGTTGCTCCATCCACAATTCAGTCCGTCCGGCTGCCATCAGAGGCAACTAGAATTTGATCCAGGGGTTCCTGCTGACCCCAGGGAAGAGACCAAGCGTTAGATGCCAGTGCAGAAAGGACACCCCGGGTGACTCAGTCGGTTGAGCATCCGACTCTTAATGTCGACTCAGGTCATGATCTCACTGTTGTGGGATCGAGCCCCGCGTCAGGCTCTGCGCTGAATGTGGAACCTGCCTGAGATTCTCTCTTTCTGCCCCTCCCCCACTTGCACTCCCTCCCTCCCTCCCTCTCTCTCATAAAAAAAAAAAAAAAAAAAATCCAGTGCAGAAGGGCAAATGTGAGCACCACCCCCTTGAAGGCCAGCCTGCCCCAGGCCATGGAACTCACAGAATTCACAGCTGCCCTGTTCCCTAGACCCACAGCCAGATCTGCCAAAGGCTTGGAGGCAGGGAGTACCCTTCCCCACGTATTATGCCAGGCGGGGCCTCTAGGCTCTGACGTTGACCCCAACAAAGGCTGAGGCCCCAGTGGTGTCCTGCCAGCTCCTGGGGTAACAGGCAGACCAGGGCCCACGTGGTTGTTCAGGAGTCATAATGAGAATGCTTCAAGCCCCTAACCACCAGGTTGCTGGGGATCCAGAGCCTGGAGATACCATGACTCATTAGCTATTATTTTTAGTTTTATGCCACAGAAGATGTGCAGGAACGAGATCAGCTTAAATGTCTTGCTATAAAAAGGATGATGGATGGGGGGCGGTGGGAAAAGACAGAAAGCCAGACAGACATGGACAGACAGAGACCGAGGGGAAGAAACTAAGAAATACACCAAGATGTTAGCAAGAGTTTCCCCTAAGCGGCAAGATTAGGAATAATCTTAAAATATTTCTATAAAGAATTCATATTATTTTTATAATAAAAAAATACATGTTAAATAAATGCACAAGGCATGAGAAGTCCTGAGAAGCTATTCTAGAATCAGCATTACGCAGGCCTTCTACCTAGTTACTGGCCTTGCTGGTAGAGAAGACTACTTCTCTCCCAGGGATTTCAAAGAAAGTTCTGGAACCAACATGAGCTACACATGCACTCCTGAAACAAAAACGGCTTTCTCACCTCCTGGAGTTCACACTGTGTAGACCTCTCTCCGTGGACAGGACTGGTCTGTGTAACTAAGAGAATGTTGCTGAAATGAGGGAGTGTGACTTCAGAGTCCAGGTCATAAAGGACATTGTAGCCTCACCTTGTACATCTTAGCTCTCTCACTGTAGCCAAAGCCAGCCGCCATGTCAGCAGAATACTCCAACAGCCCTGTGGAGAACTGAGGCCTCCCTCCAACAGCCAGCACCAACATGGCAGCCATGTGAGTGAACTTCATGGAAGGGACTCCTCCAGCCCCAGTCAAGCCTTCAGATGACAACAGGCTGGGCTGGTCACCTGACTGCAATGTCATGAGAGACCGGGAGCCAGAATCACCCAGCTTAGCTCCTCCGGAATCCCTGAGCTACAGAGACCATGTAGAACCTTTGCTCTTTTAAGTTTGAGGTAATAGATAATTAACACAAATGGTGACCTTATTTTTTGTAATGTTTATTTTTGAGAAAGAGAAAGAGAGAGAGAACATGTGAACAGGGGAGGGGCAGACAGAGAGGGAGACACAGAATCTGAAGCAGGCCCGACGTGGGGCTCAAACTCATGAACCGTGAGATCATGACCTGAGCCCAAGTCAGACGTTTAACCAACTGAGCCACCCAGATACCCCTGTTCTTTATTTTTAATGTGGCCCATATTCTATTTCTATTTGGGTGGCACTCTTCTGGAATCTTCTCTGCTTCTTTCACCAGGACTGTTTCCTGAGTACCCTTCAACTGAAGAGGAACTCCTCTTAGAAACTCAGCCTCGACCATCCTAGTTCATCTTGAGGCTGTGTGAACGCCCTTGACTTCCAGAAAAGAAAAGCACAGAGGTGAAAATTGTAAAATATTGTCTCATTTTTGGCTTATCTCCCCATCACTCCCTTCTGTGGGAATGGAGACGCCCACATGTTCTAGCACTTTCTCTCCTGTCTCTCTCTCCCCTCTTGCTCTGCCCTTCAGTGACATCTCTTCTCTTCTACCTCTAGCAGCCCACATGTGTGTCCTCAGACACCCGAAGGGCGTTGGGAAGGGGGGAGACCTGGAAGGTGCAGCCAGGACCCTAGGATAGAAGCCGCAGAAGGCGGGTTTCAGCTCCAAGAGAAAGAAATGCATGGCCTGTCACGGCCACAGCATGTGAGACAGGCCCCCTCGGGAGTCTGAGCAGAGGCCAAATGACCAGCACTGGGGTTATGGTGCAGCACAGGCTCTCAAACACTCATCTGCACCAGAATCGCACAGAAAATACATTCAAAAGGTGGATTCCCAGGGATCCACGCCCCTAGAGGTTCTGAGTCATCAGCCCTGAGGTGGAGCCCCAAAGCCTGAGTTTTTACAAGGAGATCAAAGGAACACATTCTGAGAAGAGGAAATCCCTCTGCTGGCTGGGATCAACTCTAGTAGGCTATAGGGCTGGGTGCTAAATTGGTGTTTGTTGAATGGTTATATGCAACAACAAATAATGAATGACTTTGAAGACCTATTAATACTCCTCTGGCCTCCTCCTGTCTTGGGTGAGGCAGGCAGCAGCTCTCAGAAAGGAGACTTTACCTCAGCAACAACCCTCTGGAGTCCTCAGGGGCCTGAAAAACTTGCTATCTTCAACAATGTTATATTAAAAGTCTTGGTTAACTTGACCTTGAGACAGAATCCTTCCAGCCCAAGCATCCTTGACATTCTCAGACGAGCACTGGGTCTGAGTTAGTGACAAGAAACAGGCTACTTTATCTCCATGGGTCATGTGAGAGTTATTCCGCTCAGGCCGCCATAACAGAATACCACAGACCGGGCAGCTCGAACGCCCAAAATTAGTTTTCTCACAGTGCTGGAGGCTGGAAGTCTGAGGTCAAGGTGTCGGCAGGTTGGTGTCTCCTGAGGCCTCTCTCCTTGGCATGTGGATGACTCACTTCTCCCGTGTCCTCAGTGGTCTTCTGTCCATGTGTGTCTGTGACCCAATATCTTTTTTTTTTTAATTAAAAATATTTTTAATGTTATTTATTTTTGAGAGAGAGAGAGAGAGGCAGAGCATGAGCAGGGGAGGGGCAGACAGCTAGGGAGACACAGAATCTGAAGCAGGCTCCAGGCTCTGAGCTGTCAGCACAGATCCCGACGCAGGGCTCGAACTCATGAACTGCGAGATCATGACCTGAGCCAAAGTCAGACGCTCAACCAACTGAGCCACTCAGGTGCCCCTCTTCTTTTTTTTTTAAAGTTTATTTATTTTGAGAGAGAGAGCCCGAGCAGGGGGAGGGGCAGAGAGGGAGAGAGAGTAAGGGAGGGGCAGAGAGAAAGAGGGAGAGAGAGAATCCCAAGCAGGCTCTGTGCTGTTAGCACACCATCTCACAACCTTGAGATTGTGACGTGAGCTGAAATCAAGAGCCCAATGCTCAACCAACTGAGCTACCCAGGCACCTGTCCTAATCTCTTCTTATGAGGACACTAGTCCTATTGGTGAGGGTCAACCCTACTGACCTCATTTTAACTTAATTCCATCTTTAAAGACCTCATCACCAACTACAGCCACATTCTGGGGGCCCAGAGGTTAGGACATCAACATACGAATTGGGAAGGGGGCCCAGTTCAGCCTGTGACCATTTGCAATCAGAAATTTCTGATTTCCAAAGAGTGGTGGGCCCCCATTTATTGGAATGGAGCCTATACCCCAAAACCCATGGAGGTCAGGACTCCTGTGGACGCCCAGATCTCACAAAAAAAAAGTGAAACAGAGTCATTTCCATATGTTCTGCATATGACGTGGTCACAATGTTGGTGCCACTTCTGTGGCTAAGAGGTGGCACACAGGGTAGTTTCCTTAGTCACCACACAGAGAGGGCTCTGTCCTGCCTGCCCCATGGACACCCTTCCTGACATGACCCCCTGTCTGGGCACAGCCTCCTCCTCCCTGATCTTTCTCTCTCTTTTCTCACATTTGGGCTTGGGGGAGGTTGAGTCACTGAAGGAGCTTGACAGAATGGCTCACAAAAGTGGTTTTATTTTAATAATTATCAGCCCCAGATGCTTCCCCCATGAGGCTCCTCACTTGAGCTGTGATAAACACAGCAACCGGAAAGTCACTTTATTAAACCATAAATGTTTGCCACAAATCACAACTAAATTAGCCCTTGGTGGAAGATGCACAGAAGCCCAGCCTGCTGCTTTCATTCCGTGAGTTGGGGAAAGGTAAAAACACACTTGGAACACTGTCTCATTAGGCTATAAAAAATCCCCAATGCCTGCGGGTTTGGACGTGCGTGGCATAAATGCACATGAGTGGGCACGTGTGTGTCGAGGATGTTGAGAGTGGAAGGGACAGGAGCAGAAGTTGCCCTTGCTGCCATCCCAGGCACACTGGTCCCCAACCTCAGCCCACCTGTCTGTCAGTCCTGCTGCCGAGCAGAGGGCCACCAGCACAGGACTGGTCCTGCCCTGGGGGGCCCCAGATCTCCCTCCACCTCAGTAATGCCCACATTGGAGCAACGACCATCCAGGGACCCAACGCTGCAAAAACCAAGCCAGGAACCCCTCTCCAACATGTTCTTGAGAATCCTTGCTTCTCTCTTGGACTCCTTTTTTTTAGCTGTAAAATGGAGGAAATGGGGTAAATCAGTGGTTTTCAAACCATACCCCATGGAACCCCAACAGAGACACATCAGAGACCCCGGTGATGATCCAGGGGCAGTCTGAGCGGGCAGGCTCCAAGCTCCCACTTCACTTCCACCCGAACAATTCTATCTTTACCTGCTTTGTATGTGGTCCTGGAGGGGATTTGTTTTAAAGGGGTCTGAAACCAAAAACTGTTCACAATACACTTGACTTAACGGCCTCTAGGGAGGTTTCTGGTTCTAGGCTTCGTGAGATTGTGATTCATTCATGTGATTCTGGGACCAGAACAGACTCTTGGTGGGGAGGGTCTCTTCCCAAGCTGCTCATCAGTGGATGGTCACCTCCACAGCTGTCTGGTGGTGGGGTCTTGTGACTCTACCTGGTATCATAATCAACCCAGTGCTTGCTGCTTGTTACTATGACTGAGTGCTCCTGTGTCCCCCGGAGAGCCTGGCTATGGTAAGTCAGAGCAATACGGGTGCATCTGTGTCACCAGTCCCCATTCCTGTGCCTGTGGCAGGCATCGCCAATCGATCACCATGCTTTCCTGCTGAGCCCAGACTGGCGCTATTCATTCCATTGTTCCAGATAGCCCCACCAATTGATATGCAAGAGCATGCAAGATACAACCTGCTTGCCATGCTTTTCTCCTTCCCTTCCTGAAAGAAAAGCCCCTGAAAACATGGGGACGGGCTTTGTTGTGGCTTGTACATGATGTTCTTCAAAGCATTTCCTTACCCATTCACAGGGAGCTTGGGGAAGATCTTCTGTATTTGTGGTGGCTCTTATCCAAGAAGGCCCCTCGCACACTGAACACAGCTGACCTGCGTAATCCCTGGGATGATGTGGAAATGACAGCATGACTTCAGACACTAGATTAAGTAAGACCTTGTGGCTTCTGCCTTGTTCTTTCTTGGGTCACTCTCCCTGGAAGAAACCAGCCACCGTGTTGTGAGGTGGTACCCTGTGGGGAGGCCCGCATGCCACCAGCAGCCAACACTTGGCTTGCCAGCCATGCAGGCGACCAGATCTTCCAGTCCCAGTCAAGCCTTCAGATGACGACAGCACCAAAAACCATCTTGACTGAACCTTGTTAGTGAGCACCCGGCTAAGCCGCGCTCCCATTCCTGACCCACAGAAATTGTGTGAGATGATAAATGTTTACTGTTTTATGCTGCCAAGACTCTGGGGGAATTTGTTATGCAGCCATGGGTGACTGTTACAGTATCTGAATCCACACGTGCCGGAGCAGAGTGGGGCACTCCAGCACAAAGAGAGGTACTATGGTGATGTCATAACTAATCACGGATTGTCACAGAGCTCTGTAAATAGAGGATAATTTGACCCCAAACAAGGTGGGATGTTAGTAAGGAAACGGAGTGGGAGTTTCTTTGACATGGTTCTGACTCACCCAGTGATTCCTCACTCCGGTTTCCTTTTCCTGCCATCTCTGCTTGTGTAAGCACATCTCGGACTGTATTTACAAATCAAAATCAGAAGGCCTCAGATCTCTCTCACCCTGAGAACTTATCGTCTAAAATCACAACCAGGAGGCCTAAATAAAGAGAAAAGAAGGAACAAAAGGAAGAAAAAGGAACGTTTTGGTCTCCCACTGCCCTTTCTCTTTCTATTAAAATACTTGTCCATCACGGTTATGAATCTTGAACCCTAATGAGTCGCCAAGCACTGCTGGTGTTTATTGCTGTGATATGAGACCTTTTTGGGTTATTTGTTAGGACTGAAGCTAAGTCATAGATTTACTGCTTTCCTCGTGACCGGTCTTAAAACGCGTGATTTAAGCTGTCAGAATGCAAATAACTCCAGATATCCTTGTAAATGGAGACACCAAGGAGGGTTTTATTGTTGGAAAGAAAATAGTGGATGACAAGTAATGCTGATAACAGTACAATGGACTCTATCCATAAAAGAAAATAGAAAGAGAAAAGAGACACCAAAAGAAGGAGGAAAAGAGGGGAGGGAGAGTGTTAACAGCTAAATCTCTGGCCAAACTTAATTTTAAAATCCAGACAACCAGCCTCCCTAACTCTTACACCATCAGTGGTCTGTGAAGTTAAATGCCCGCTTTCCTGGCCTGTCTCTGGAATGTCTCCCCCCACCAGCTGACCTACAAATACTTTATATATAGAGAGAGAGGACCCCATGACCTCACAATGGGTCCAATCCATGGATTCTTGGCTGCACATCGGCCACTCTCAATGCCAAATCGCCAGCCCGGTGCCCCCTAAGCCAAGGCTGCTCAGCCAATGTTTGTCAAGTGACCAAGTGAATGAAAGACGTGTCCTGTGCAGTTAACTGGCACTTGTGACTACGATCACGCTGGAGTCCTGACTGAGCCTGGCAAGGGAGATAATATTCCCATTTTACAGATGGGGTTAAAAGGCAGGGCCAAAGTTCCAGGGGGTCGTGGTGAAGGGAAGTGAGCTCCATCAACCTGCAGCCGGTTTGTACACCCTGCAATCAGCAGACATCCCATAGTGATGCCTTCTCAGCAGTAGAATGCAGGTTCCGGACACCGGCTGGAACTTCAGAATATTCTGTCCCCTTCCTCTGATAGCAGCATCTTTCATGTTTGGAGGCTGGGGAGGCAGGGAGAAAGGCAGCGCGGTCTCGATCGTCTTCCAGAGGGTCAGCCTCCCCTCCTTCTTGTCTCTGCTCAGTGCCCCTCAGCAGAGCTGTTCTTAACCTGACTGCACACTGGACTTACCTGGGAGCTTTAAAAAATACCACTGCCCTGGCCCTGGCCCAGAAAGTCTATAATTCAAAAGCACACCAGGACCGAGAAGAGCTGCCACAGGGAGAGATGGTCACCTTCTAGGAAGAATGTTCCAGCTTCATAACCCCTGGGAAATACCGCCGTCTTGATGTTGGAGCTCTTGGACTTCAGTTCTGGAATCCGGGCCTCACCTCGGCCACCTGGCGATCTGTTTGAAATGACAGATGTCGTCCCCAGCTTCTGATCCAGTAGCTTGGGTGGACCCAGGAAGCGGTGGCTTTGTTGAGACACACGTGGCTGGAGAGATCCAGGAACTGGGCTGGGTTCGGATGGAGAGAAGTGGCTCTCTTCAACTCTCCCTTCGGCTGTGTCCTCTTAACCACGAAGGACAGGAGTGCTAACGGCTGCTATTGGGGAGTAGGTGGTGCCGAATCACCTGCAGGCAGCCGTTACTCTCTGTTAATGGGGGAAGGGCCTCCGGGGAGCCGCTGAGCCCAGGGTTATAGAGATGTATATATAGATGTATGTATGTATATATATATATGTATGTATGTATATATGTATATAGATGTCACTTCTCAGAGTTGGTCTGCCATCACTGAGGTCATGGTGGCCCCAGTGCAGGGCTGACCGCCATTCTGGATCTGCCGGGAACGCCTCCACCCCCAGTAGGTGCATTCGGATATAATTAGGCCAATGGGCACTGAACCCCACTGTGCGCCAGGCACTGCGCTGGGCCAGGGGGACAAATATGAGGGACCCTGGGCCCATGAAGTGACCAACCAGGAGTAAACAAATGATGAGGCCACATGAGGAACAGACACTAAGCAGTGGGGGAGTAGGATCATGGGGGCTTCGTGGGAAATGTAGCCTTGGGGGAGTGTCCTGGAGGAGGGAAGTTTTCTTAGGTAGACACTCAGATGGGGCAGAGTGACAGGGGTTGAGGAGACAGTGCTAAAGCCGCAGAGGCCTGATTACCAGGGCCCACGAAGCCAGGGTAGGGGTGTAAGCCATGATCTTAAGAACAGCAGAGAGGCTTTGAAGGGTTTAGAGGGTGGTTCAGAAATGGGGCCAGCAGGAGGGGGCTTCATCTGCCACTGGTCTGGGCTGAGACCTAGGCTTTTGAGTCCAGAGGCCAGGTGTAGATCCTGGCTGTGTCACTTCCTGTGGGGACTCCCTGGGCAAAGTCTCCACTCTCCTTGGTTCCCATTCCCCCTATTGTAAAATGGGGGTGAGGGTACCTGCCACATGGGGAGGAGGAGGGAGCATGAAGTCTCACAATGCCTGTGAAACATTCAGCACAATGTCTGCCCCATGACAAGCTGCCAATAACTGTCAGCTCTTACAATTATTCCCCTGCAGCTCCTAACATAGTCCCAAACATATCTGATGTTTAGACTATATGAATGAATGAATGAATGAATGAATGAAGCCCAGCCTCATTTAAAAAAAAATTTATTTAGGGGTGCCTGGGTGGCTCAATTAGTTAAGCATCTGACTTCGGCTCAGGTCATGATCTCACAACTCGTGGGTTCAAGCCCTGCATCAGGCGCTGGGCTGACAGTTCAGACCCTGGAGCCTGCTTCGGATTCTGTGTCTCCCTCTCTCTCTCTCTGCCCTTCCCCCACTTGTGATCTGTCTATCTCTCAAAAAAAGTTTTTAAGAGAGAGAACATGAGCAGGGGAGGGGCAGAGAAAGAAGAAGAAAATCCCAAGCAGGCTTTCTGTTAGCACAGAGCCAGACGTGGGGCTTGAACCCATGAACCGTATGATCACGACCTGAGCCAAAAGCAAGAGTCAGATGCTTAACTAACTGAGCCACCCAAGTGCCCCGGTCTAGCCATATTTTATTAACATAGGACCTGAGAAGGTCAGGTCAATCAAATCTATGGCCCAGGGCAACACAGGTATCAAGGAACAATTTAAGACAGATTTGTACACTGAGCATGAAGGGCCAAAATAATAATGCAAAGCCCTCCAAAATACTGCAGTGCCTTCATCAAATCTCTCTCAGGAGAGACACAATAAAGCGATGGTCCGAACTGGAGTTGTCACTGAGTCTTACCATATTTCTGTTATTTTAAAGTTCTTGTATTAATCAGTATAGGAGAAGCTTTGTGCATTAACAAAATAACCCTAACATCTCAACGACTCAACACAACACAGATTTCATTCTAGTTCACAGTCTATATCCAGCACATGTAGGCAGGACCAGTGGAGGGACTGGATATATTTTCTCCATGCAGTCACTCAGGGATCCAGGTTGATGGGGGGCCTTCTCAACCATCCAGACAGGGGAAGGAGAGGCTGGGGGATGGTGCCTCCTTTTCGGTGCCTTGGCTTGGAAGTGATACACGCCGCTTCTCGTACATCATCAGCCAGACGGGGGCTAACAGCAAGGACGCAGCTGCCGGGAGCTGGGAAGGAAGAGGAGAACAGAAGATGGGTGCACAGGAGTAATATCCACCCCAGTTCTTAGTCCCCCTTTATTTTCTAATGAGAACTTTTCATCAAGACCCTAGAGCAGCTAGGTGGGTCAGATTCACAGAAATCTGACTTGAAACTTTCTATGCCTCCTCTTTTCTCCAAGGCAGGACCGTGATTCGCCTGTGTGACCTCTCTCTGTAGCTTGTAGAGACACAGGCAGAGAGCATTACAGATCTATGGTGGCCTTTGCTATACGTTTTATGCTTTGATTTTGTCCATGCTCATGTTCATTATAAGGCTGCTATTCCTTTATTTAGCCAATTTGACGGCGACAAATCCAAGCCTGGATGGAGAGTAGGGGGTTAAATTAATCTGACAACAGTATCCTTGCTATTACAGGGGAGCTTGTAACATCAGTTGGGCTGATTTAACAAAATTTATAATGTATTCCGCAGTTGATGGCTTGAGCCTAATTGAACACAAATTTATAATACCATCCAGTGTTGTAATTAAAATGTGGTAAAATTAGCCCATCAAATATTGTATATACACACACTCTCACAGAGCCATCAACGGCTTTGTTTTGTATACGGTCAATTACGTTTTCAAAGTGGAATCCTCAGAAGAATCCATCAGACATTTCGAGATGAAAAGAAACCAATTGAGGACTTAAACCTGCTCTAAATTGACCAGGAAACACCCGGAAAATTGTTTTCAAACAATGAGAGAAATTAATTTTCCAATGCAGTGATTTTGGGGTGCAATTAGTCTCCCACGTTATTTGAATGACCACAGGATTAAAGAGACCCCGGTGGTGGCTCAGATGCATGAAAAGGGAGTTGTCTGTGTATCTCGGTCTAGAGTCCAGGCCATGCAGGAAAGAGAAGAAAAGACATCCGTCCCTGCCCCCCAAAGCCACGATGACCCTTAAAAGGCTGATCTGCTTCAAGGTGGATCATTGTGCGGGCTTCCTTACCTACAATGACTCTTTTTTATGTGACGACTTATTCTACCACAAGGGCATCTTCAGATCAAAAATTACATTTGAGTCTAGACATACTCTTTCCTTAAATATTTTAAGAGGAGAATAAAAGGAATGTGGGGACACAGTGCTAGTGATGGGGAAACCGTTCTCACCACCAGGGACTCATGTTTGCATTTTTATTAGCCTTCTGCTGAGGTAGAGCGGCTGGGGCTCTGTCTTCAACTTGGAAAAAGCAGAGGAAGGGGTGGCCTAATAATGAGATGTCTTGGTTGCTCCTCTTATTTGGGGCATACACACTGATCTGCTCTGGGCGGCAGGGTGGGGTCCTCCACCTGAGCCAGCCCCATTCTCCCCTCACTGCCCCCTGGCGGTGTTGGGTTGAACTTGGCGTTAGCAGAAGGCAAGGGTAAGACCCCAACTTCAAGCTCAGGGTCTTTCAGGTTGGATCATCCGCTAGAACAACTCATGGGACTCGGGAAAGCACTGTACTTACTGTTACAGTTTTATTAGAACAAAGGGAGACAAAGGGCAAAGTCGGGCAGGAGCCCAAATTTGAAGCTTCTGCGGTCCTCTCCCCATCGAGTCCCAGACGGTGTTTCCCCCTCCCAGCTGTGATGTGTGACAATCGCTCAAAGAATATATTGCCAGTCAGGGAAGCTCTTGTGAGCGTCAGTGTCCTGAGTTTTTATTGGGGTCTCACTGTATAGGGATGACTGAATCCCCTGGCCACGAGGCTGAGTCTCCAGCCCCCTCCCCTACCACAGGTCAGGCTAATAATACATGCCTGAAAGCCCCCAGGGCTCTAATCATGTGGTTGGTCTTTCCACAGTGGCCAGACTCCACCCTGAGCCATCCCCTAGACCTAAGCTATCTAGGAGTCTACCAGAGTCACCTCATTAGCATAAATGATCAGCTGTGGCCTGAGGGTCCCATGAATAACAAAGACCCTTCCATTACTTGGGAGATTCCCAGTGCTTAAAGGTTACCTCGCAGGAGCTCGGATCAAGGCCAGACCTCTTTTTGGGAGAAGTCAAATTCCTTACACACAAGGTGACATTCCTCCCTGGAAGGAAAAACTGTGCCTTGTCAGGTTTTACCTGTGGGCAGACTGAGCCAGAGATGCCCAGAGAGGCCAGGCTCTTCTCCCGTGTTGCCCAAATCACACACACATCCGATCACGTCTCTCCACCCTCACCCCTGGAGCTGCACCGGCCTCTCACTGTGCCCTCTTTTTTTTTTTTTTTTTTTTTTAATTTATTTTGGGAAAGAGAGAGAGTGCGAGCAGGAGAGGTGCAGAGAGAGGAGAGAGAGAATCTCAAGCAGCCACGTGGGGCTCGATCCCACAAACCGTGAGATCATGACCTGAGCCAAAACCAAGAGTCAGATGCTTGGCCAACCAAGCCACCCAGTGGCCCCTCACTGTGCCCTCTTCTTATAAGGACACCAGTCATGCTGGATTAGCATTCATCCTAATGACCTCATCTTGATTACATTGGCAAAGATCCTATTTTCAAATAAGGTCACAGTCACAGGTACTGAGGTTGGCACTTAAACACATCCTTTTGGGGGGATGCAATCCAACTTGGAAGACAAGATTCTGGACATTTCTGTCTTGCTTATATCCTGTCCTGGATCCCCCTGCCCACCATCCCCAGCCCCATAAAAGTCCCTACTGGAAGGAGAGACGATGTCATTACCGGGCCCCACCGACACCGGGGGCACATGCTCACCAGATAGAACTTGCCCTGTGCCAGGAGCAAAGGGGGGCCCCAGTGCCCTCGGGGTCTCCCTGCTGGGCTGGGGGGACCAGGCCTCACGTCTGCAGTGGGGCCAGGCCAGGCATCCGGGGTCAATGCCCAAGCAGGGAGCCCACTGAAACAGCAGTGGGTGTCAGCGTGGTGTGGGGCCACCCTCTCTGTTGTGGTTGGTACAGGGTCCAAGCCTCCACGGAGACGGTAAACACTCCAACCAGGGAGCCCACTAGTGGCTTGTGCAAGACGCAGCAGGGTTGGCTGGGGGCTTCTCCAGGGAGGGGACATCGTGTCCAGGCTGGGCCTGAGAAGGGCCCTGCTTTCACAGGGAGAACAACTACCCTCATCTCAGGAAGCTGGTTCTTAATTACTTTAATCTTTCCCTCAGCTCTTCGCAGCTTTTCTTTTATCCAAGCAAGTCAGCCCCTGCCCCCCACTGCATCCTGGGAGCAGGGGGGGCAGGAAGTCTGTGCCGAGAGACTGTCCCTAACCTCGGCTGCTTGAGGGGAGGGTGGGAGGGCGTCATCTTATCCCCACAGTTAATCCTGAGGTCCGCCGTGACACGCCCGCTCCCAGCGCATCCTGGGGTCCCCCCACTCCCCGTGCACCCCGCAGCCATGCATTGGCTCGAGCTACTGTAACAATGCACCCTCACCCTGTGCAGCTTTGACAAGACAAGTTCACAGTCTCACAGTTCTGGAGGCGAAAGTCCCCACTCAAGGTGTCTTAGGGCTGTGAGGGACAGTCGTGTTCCAAGGCTTTCTCTAAGCTTCTGGAAGTTCTCTGGCTTGTGGCGACATAAGTCCTAACCTCATGCGGTGTTGTGCGTGTTCAGGCATGTGTGCATGCGCGTGCCTGTGTCCACATGTCCCCCTCCCCTTTTTTTAAATGTATCTTTTTAAAAATGTTTATTTATTTTGAGGGGGGCGGGGCAGAGAGAGAGAGTGAGAGAGAGAATCCCAAGCAGGCTCTATGCTGTCAGTGAGGTTCGAACTCAGGGATCGTGAGATCGTGACCTGAGCCGAAATCAAGAGCCAGACACTTAACTGGCTGAGCCACCCGGGCACCCCCATACGTCCTCCTTTTTTTTTTTTTTTTTAATTTTTTTTTTTAACGTTTATTTATTTTTGAGACAGAGAGAGACAGAGCATGAATGGGGGATGGTCAGAGAGAGGGAGACACAGAATCCGAAACAGGCTCCAGGCTCTGAGCTGTCAGCACAGAGCCCGACGCGGGGCTCGAACTCACGGACCGCGAGATCGTGACCTGAGCCGAAGTCGGCCGCTCAACCGACTGAGCCACCCAGTCACCCCACGTCCTCCTTTTTAAGAGGACATTGGTCATATTGGATTAGGGCCTATCCTAATGATGTCATTTTAACTCTGTAAAGACCCGATCTCCAAAACGAGGTCACATTCTGGCGTCCTGGGCGGTTTAGGATGTCAACATACGGATTTGGTGAGAGATGCGATTGAAGCCCTAACACGGCGGTATCCAGCCCGCATCGCAGCCTCACCCGGAGGCAGTCAGAGCCCTGCTGCTGTGAAGCTGCCACTCCCACGGGGACCCTGTGTCCCTCCAAAGCGGTTCCACAGGACCCTGGGACCAGGGCTTTTATCGGGATGTTGTTACAGATGGCACCTCTAAAAGCTGTGTTTTAATACCCTCTCAGCGGCCAGCCCTGCTCCCCGCGACCTCCCAGCCACAGCCTCGTGTCATCACGGGCCCCACTGGCTGTTAGCGCTGGGCGGGGAGGCGGGTGTCTGTAATCATCTGAACTGCTGGCAATGGGGGGCAGTTATTTGGGGGACACATTGCAGGGGGTAGGCGCCAGGCGGCCAGCCTGCTGCCGAGCCCGGACGTGCCTGGACGCACGGCGGCAAGGCTTGAGATTCAACCAGAGATCAGGTCCCCGCCCTCAGCTGCGTGGTTCTTCTCTTTCCCAGCCTTTTCTGCAGGTGATTTGGAAGCTTCCAGTGGAGATACCCTGCGGGCACACCG
Source organism: Puma concolor (assembly GCF_028749965.1). Classification (NCBI taxonomy): domain Eukaryota; kingdom Metazoa; phylum Chordata; class Mammalia; order Carnivora; family Felidae; genus Puma; species Puma concolor. Next base: position 6,308,473 of record NC_141682.1, read on the forward strand.
TCCCAGGGGTGTGTCCCACCCTTATTCCTGCTCAAAATGCAAAATACACACGCAGCCAACCCTCACTTCTGCAGACGGCAGCTTGGATTGCACACCTGTTCCCAACACAGCCTGGAAGAGCGTTTCATCGCGTTCCTTCGACGCCCCACATTCAGTTATCTCTTGACAAACGGTGGGCTCATATCTAAATTAAAATAAACTAGACGGGAGTGCCTGGGCGGCTCAGTCAGTTAAGCAACCGACTTCAGCTCAGGTCATGATCTCGAGGTCTGTGAGTTTGAGCCCCGCACCAGGCTCTGTGCTGACAGCTTGGGGCCTGGAGCCTGCTTTGGAATCTGTGACTCCCTCTCTCTCCACCCCTCCCCTGCTCATGCTCTGTCTCTCTCTGTTTCTCAAAAAAATAAATGTTAAAAAAAAATTTTTTTAAATAAATAAACTAGACCCCTTGTTTTTCATCAGAGGCAGATGGGCTCGTGCCTTTGAGTCGGGCTTCTTGGGCGCATCCGAAGGGCTCGTCAAGGTCACGGGGCCCGAGGACTTGCTGTGACAAGGGAACAAATCATGTGGCATGTCCCCCAATCTGACAGGTATGCGGATTGAGCCGAAAAACTCGGTCACAGAAAAAGAAACACTAATGCCGGTGCTGGGTCAAGGGCAGCCTTGGGTCCCAGGGGACCCCGCCCAGCAGCTGCTCTGTGTTTGGGTGGGGGACGGGGGGCTGAGAATGAACAATCAGAGTGCAAGGGCACACAGGGACCCTGGAATTAACATCATAATCACCATAACTGTTATTGGTGGGGAGTTAGCTCCAGACCAAGTGCCCCATATCCGTTATCCTCTGATCTCACCATCTCCTTCCTCCTCCAGGACCCCCAGCGCCCAGGGCCCAAAGTCTCAGCGTGCTGTGTGGAATCCACACCCCTGACCCTGTTTGTGGGCGTGTCTGTTGGTGAGGCCGGAGCGCGTAGTACTTGAAATCAGACCTGGAATCTGAGCCCGGCTGTGCCATCACTCACCGTGTGGCTGGGACTGACTCACCTCTCAACCCCGACCTTCCCCGACCTTCAGGCTCCTGATCTGTGAGTGATCGATCACTCCTTACCCACTCCACTGCTTTAGAGGAGAAGACAGGCAGATGGGGCATGATTCAGGTAGGAGGCGGGTGGAGAGGAGGCTGGACAGCTGAGTCTGTGGTGATTACAGTGGGGAGTGTGAACTTCATGCCACAGGTAATGGAGAGCCAGGGAAGGCCTGTGAGTTGAGGAAAGAGTGTTCTAGTATCATCACTGGGGTCAGACCGTGAAGGGGGTGGTGATGAGAAGGGATGGAGGGGAGGACCCTCTCTCCCCGGTGGGCCCGAAGGACACCTGCGGGGCCACAAGGCAGCAGCCCAGGGCTGGCTCTGAGGGCACACGGGGAAGGGACAGCCAGGCCCCGGGCCAGGTGTGCCCCAGGTAGAGCTGAAGCTGGAAATACATTTTCCCATCCAGACCCCTGTCGATTATCCTTAGAGAAGCCAGATTCTGCCTGGGGCCTGGGGATGTGTCAGGCACTCAGGGAGACACATTAGCCAGTCGGGAGGACTCTGAACCATCCCCAAACCCAGCCCTTCCCAACACTTGGAGAGACCCTGACCTGCCAGGCCGGTGTGGTGGGGAGGGCCCAGGAGTTCAGGCTCAATCTCGAGGCTGGCTCTGTTGGCCTGGAGCTGTGGCTCATCAGAAGAGAGGATGTTCCTTACAAGGCCTGGTCACAGACAGAAGTGTGGATCCAGATGCCCCCAGCGTCACCCCCCAGCCCCCGTTCACAGCTGGGTCTTGAACCTGGGTCCTCAGGCCAGCATGGCCCGAGTGCAGCCCTCAGCTGGGTAGAGGTAGCTCGGGGCCGATTCAGTTTGATTGGACCAACACCACCTGCAGGCCTCAAAGCCCTCAGCTCCCCAGGTCTGCAAGCTGCACCCCGCCTTGCCTGTGCGTCTCCTGCATCACGAGGCCCCTTCAGCCGGGCCCGGCTCTTCTCCTTTGTAGGACCCACCGTGACCTCGGCAGGTGGATTCTGTGAGGTCGTGGGGGGTTTCGTGTGCATAGATACACAGCCCCCCAGATAGAAACTGCTTCACGTGAACAGGGCCACCACTGCCACAGCCTTCAGCTGTGTCTCACACTGGAGGTGCCCCGGGATTTTGTCCCGTCTCTCTGGATCGAGTGTCCCTGCTTTGGGCCTGCCCCACGGCCCAGAGGGAGGCGGGGACACAGCAGGACGGTCCTGCCCCTCACTCCACTTCGCACTGGGAACACGACCCTGCCCCTCACCGGTGGCCCTCCGTCTGGGTGCCTCATTTCCCATCTTCACGGAGAGACCCTGTGTCAACTTGTTCAGGCCGCTGTAACAGAGTACCACAGGCTGGGGCCTTAAAAGGGAACTTACCGTCTCGCAGCTCTAGAAGCCCAACATCAAGGTGTCGGCAGGACTGGTTCCTTCTGAGGCCTCTCTACATCCCTTGAAGATGGCAGTGTCCTCCCCATGTCCTCACGTGGTTATCTGCCTGTGCACGTCTGTGTCCTGACCTCCTCTTCTTACAAGGACACCAGCCACGTTGGGTTAGGGCCACCAAATGGCCTCGTGTGACCTTACTCGCCTCTTTATTTTTTTTATTGATTTTTAATGTTTATTTTTGAGAGTCAAAGAGGGACAGAGTACAAACAGGCGAGGGGCAGAGAGAGGGGGAGACACAGAATCCGAAGCAGGCTCCAGGCTCCGAGCTGTCAGCACAGAGCCCCACACGTGGCTTGAACTCACAGACCGCGAGATCATGACCTGAGCTGAAGTCGGACGCTCGACCGATCGAGCCACCGGCTGCCCCAAACCTTACTCACGTCTTTAAAGGCCCTGGCTCCAGTCACGTAATGGGGTACTGGGGACCTCAACATATAAATTTTCAGGGGACGTGATTCAGCCCGTAAAAGCCGTCTCCTCAGAAGGGCCTTCTCTGACCAGCCCTGACCCCAGTCTCCCTCTCTGTCACCTCCCCCAGGAGCACCCAGACTCCCGACCCTGTGCTCCCCACACTACTCAGCCCCCCACCAACCACGAGGACGGAGGCCTCTCAGGAGCAAAGGCTGTCTGGCAGGGGGTGGCCCCTGTGCAGGGTGTCTCTGCCCCACGCAGGCTGTTGAAACAGGCCCTCCCGGTCCAGGGAAGGGCACTGGCATTCTCCGGAAGCTTCTGCGTCTCGTGCCTGTGGTTTGGGAGGTTCCGGAAATGAGGGGCTGCCCCATCATTTCCGGAAACAGAATTTGGTGGGGCGGGTGAGAAATGGCCTGCGGGCTCCAGCTCGCCTGCCTGCAGCCTGGCGGGCACGGGCAGCTCTTTCCCCCTCCGTCCCAAACCCACAAGGGGTGGGCGTCCCAGGGAGCCCGTGCTCCCCATGCCCCCTGCCCGCACCCGGGGCCCCCGCGTGCCAAGCCCTCTGCTCCAAGGGGCTACGCTTCCCAAACCCACTGCCTAATTACTTTGCTCCCACCAACCGCTGACAGGCAGTGACGACAGGGCAGGAGACCTATTTGGTGGCAGATGTCACACGGCTCCCCAGCACGTCCCGGGCAGGAGCCCTGCACCTGCACACCTTCATTAAGCAAGTTAATTCCTTGCCAACCTAAGGGCCTGATCAGGCCTTCTGCATGGAAAGCTTCGCACCCTCGCGGCCTTGGGGCATCCCTGACTCCCACATAGGACCCCGCTTGGGGCTCTTCTGAACATTCCAGAATCCCTCTGTCCATTCTTTAATCCCCCCTCTCCACAGCAGGCTCCTTCTATAATAAGGAAGTGTGAGGTCCCCACCCACAAAGCCACTCAATATTTCACAATTAACAAACTCTTTTGTGATGCCTGGGTGGCTCAGCCGGCAAAGTGTCTGACTCTTGATTTCGGCTCAGATCATGATCCCATGGTTCGTGAGATCGAGCCCCACATTGGGTTCTGTGCTGACAGCATGGAGCCTTCCTGAGATTCTCTCTCTCTCTCTCTCTCTCTCTCTCTCTCTCTGCCCCTCCCCTGCTTGCTTGCTCTCTCTGCCTCTCAAAAAGTCAATTACAAATTCTTTTATATACTAGGTTATTGGAATCCTCTCTGAGAGATCCTGTGTCCACTTTACAGGTGAATAAACTCACGTGTAGAAGAGGTAAGTGTATTAGAACTCTTCCAGTGGCAAGTAACAGAAATTATTCAGTTCAATTTGATTATGAAGTGCAGGGGTGGGGGGAAGTGTAATCTCTTGGGTCATACAAGTGAAGATTTAGGAGTAGGGGTAATATTGGCTTCAGGTATAGTTGGATCCAGGTGTCAAAATGGGTCTTCAGTAATCTATCTATCCTCAGTTCTTGACTCCAGGCCCTCTGAGCTGGCCATATTCTCGGACAGACTCTGTCCTTACAGTGCAAAAGGACCAGCAGCTACTCCAGGCTTCTGTCCCACCAAGTGCATCACCACGCTGAGCAGGTCAAAGCGAGACAGGTACTGGGACCTACCTCCTGCCCTTGACACCTTGCTCAAGGATTCACAGAGACCATCCAAACCCCCTTCCTGGCCTGGGCTGGCTAAGCTTGCTGGCCCGGGCTCCCTTGGACCACCTTGCCCAATGGGGCAAGACATCAGACTCTGCTTCTCCAGAGTCCCTCCATCCTGCTGCCTGCTCTGTCTATACTACCAACACCTTTTCTCCGTGGCCCAGCCACTGTGCTCTGCTCTAAGTCATGTGCAGTTACCAGAGGGTACCGGCCAGATGGTGGTCTACAGGGGCCCATCTGAGGTGGAGGACCCTCCAGCTCACGGGTTATGTTCAACGGGCACCTCCATCTACAATAGCTCCCCAAACCCACCAGCTAGAAACCCTACGGTGCGTGGTGAGTGTTGGTCCACAGAACGGCCACCCAGAATGGAGCTCCATCCACAGTGGAGGGTGAACCAGCAGCCTCAGCAAGGGGCCACAGGAGTCATTAGGAGATGCTGCGTCCTGCACTCAGGGACAGGGGACAGTCCCACCTGCAGGCCAATCACAACTTTATTGAGCTGGGCCCAGCATCAGGGTCCCCCATTCCCAAGGCTACAAGATCTGGAAGACAGCAGCTGACACCACAGCTTCCGGAACTTCATTGCATTTTTCTGTCCCCTGAATCACCCAGAATTTGAAGACTCCAAGCTAGGCATGCACCAGAAACTCAACAGATGCTTGTGGAAGCTAAAACGTTTCTCATCCGTCTGCCTTGGCCCCATCTGCAACACTCACCCCTTCCTCCCTATTGCAATTTCCTGAGGGATCACCCCTCACCATCACGAGGCCAGTGGCTATAGCATAGGGAGGCTTGGCTGCTGTGGCTTGGGTAGAAGAATCTGCTTGGATTGCTCACCATATTTCAGTTTTTCGTCAATAATATAGAAATATGAGTAGCCCTCTTTCCATTGCAAGTAAAAGAAACCCAAGCTCAAACATTACTTAAGCAGAAGGAAAAATGTGAGGATTCAAGTTACTAAAACATCCAGAGTGAGGACTTCAGGCACGGTCGGATCAAGGGGCACAAGCCCAGTGCTCAAGGCTCATTCTCTGGGCCACACTAGCCTCTGAGTTGGTTTTGTGTGGATGGGCTCCTTCTTCTGTGCCTGTGTTTGAATCTGCACTCCCCTAACACAGATCCTGAGACAGATATTTGAGTGAAAATCTTTTATTTGGGAGTTTTGGGAGGTAGGAAGTGAGACAGGGAAGGGAAACACTCAGCATAGTACATTGCTAAGCAAATTGCCCCTACGGGTACCTGGAGGTTAAGCCCACTGAGGAAGCCAGGGAGACTGTTCAGCACGTGCCCCAGGGTTGTTCTGCCTGAGGGGCGAGGGAGCTGGGCTGTTTGCCCACCACTGCGCATCCGTCCATCCAGTTAACTCCTGGCACCTGGTGAGCTCACTCCCCAGCCGGGGAAATCTCTGAGGCACGGACCTGTAGGAAGCAATGCCTGGGGTTTGCTCTGTTTGGACCAACCGATTCTTGTTCCGGCCTCTGAGCCAATCACTCCGGCTAGCACTGATTGGCCGAGAGGATCACGTGTCCTGGCCTCCGCGGAATCTGCTCAAAGTCCTGTTAGGTCACGGGCTCACCCCAGAACTTGGCACACGCGGGCTGAGCCTGTATCGCGTGTTCGCCAGGCCTCCTGCTGGTCCTCCCCAAACCATACGGCCGAAGACGAGGGGAGGAAAAGGGGGTGTTATAACCAGGAAAAAAGGGACCGGTAGCCGAGTAGGGGGAGACCACAGACCTCACCCCCAGAGACCCATTGGGTCGTTTGAGAATCAAGGACAGTCAGCTGTGGAGTGTGGAGGGCAAAGCTCGGCACCTGACGGGCACCTGGGGCTCGTCTAAGCCAGCGACCCCCACGCCCCACGGGGTCCGCGGATGTGCCGCCCTAAGCCTGCCGCTTCGGTTCCCCCTTTTCGGGGCTTTCTTTTTTCTTCCGCTAGATTTTTGCATTTTTCTGAAGTCTCGGACTTCGTTTTTTTATATATATATATACAGAAAAGAAAATGGGGAAAAAAATTTTTTTAAGCTGCAAGCCAGAGCTGCCTGTGCCTGCTGCCTTCCCCGACCCTCGCATCAGCTTTGCGAGAGTGTGCTCGCTCCCCAGACGGCAGAGGCAGCCATCGGGTCGGGGGCCAGGCCTCGGCGGCGGCAGGCGACGGTGATGGGGGGGGGGGGGGGGGCGGGCAGCCGGCCCCATTAAGTCAGCACAACCCGCCCGGGCGTGGGCGAGCAGAGTCCTCCGACTTGGCCCTCGTCAAGGGAACTGTGCAAGCAGCCGGCTAAATTCTACGGCCTCGTGGCTCAAACACAGGCTCATCACAGGCTCTCCTAAGGTCTAGCTGGGGCTTCCTGGCATTATGCTTTCATCCGGGACACGCTTATTGAGTACTTGCTACCTGCCAGGCACCGTCCTAGGCACGGGGGACACTGCAGTGAACGGAGAAGCCCAAACCCCTGGCTTGGCGGAGCGTACATTCTAGCAGCGATAACTGATTGTAAAGGTAACGATTAGGTGAGTTGGATGGTGTGTTAGGAGATAGTAAATGCGATTTAAAACTAGATGAAGGTGATAGGGACCTGGAGAATGGGAGCGGGGTGGGGGTGGGGTCTTAAGGGGGTGGGCCAGAGTGGACCTCCTTGAAAAGGTGAAGCGCCATCAGAGATTTGGAGGAGAAGGGAAACGAGCCGCTGGATGTCCCAGAGACCAGGGTCCACCAGTGAGGACAGCCGGCGCAAAGGGCCTGGGGTCACGCGTGCCTCGTGTGTTCCAGCAGCAAGGAGACCAGGCGCAGATGGGGCTTGGGCAAAGAGGACAGAGGTTGGAAGTGGGGTCCTGCCCGCCCTCGTAAGAACTTCCCTCTGTGAGGTGAGCCTTCAGAGGGTTTGGACAGAAAAGGGAGGGGAAGAGGCAGGGCCCCCCCACCTGGTGCTTTCCCTCTGGCTGCCTGCTGAGATTAGATTGCAGGGACCGAGGTGGACTTGGGAAATGCAAATGCAGCTGAGGAGGACGGCTGGGAACTGGGTGGGAGCAGAGCAGGGTGGATTCTGGATACATTTGGAAGGACAGATTAGGCAGGGGGTGTGAACAAGGAAAGGAAGTCAGGCAGGTCTCCAGGGATGGGGCCTGAGTGTGGTGGAGTGGCTGGAGCGGCTGTTACCTAGGTGGAGACATCCTTCAGCAGGGCTCGGGGTGGTGCAGGGAGGTGCTGGGAACTCAGTTTGGGGCTGGAAAATTTCAGACACCCAAGTGAAAATGTCAAAAAGGCGACTGTGCGTGTGGGTCTGCAGGTGTCAGAGGGATGCGTTCGGGGGTCATTGAGGGAGTGCAGCGGAGGGAGAGGTCCAAAGCCCAAGCCTTGGGGCCTGGTTAGGACTTAGGGAGTGATAGAGAAACCTGCCTGCAGGGTAGGAAGACAGTCCAGGAAGCCAGGGGGAGAAGTTCTCCCAGGGGCTTGGACTGAGCTCACAGAGCTCCAGCGGCGTCTGGAGGGGCCGAGTTTTGAGTTTTCAAGAGGAAGGGAGCCCAGGAAGGTCGTGCCGCACAGCCGAGCAGGCAGATGGGCCACTGGAGCAGGGGGTGGGGTGGGGAGAGCTTTCTTGGCTGCAGCAATGCCGGCACCTCCCTGCGTCTACACCGCGGGAGTAGAAAGAAAGGGCGCATTCCTGATGCAAGTCGTGCCTTCACCGCTCACATCCCCGGGGGCTTTTACCAAATTCAGAAGGAATCCAGGCGGCCCACAAGCTACCAACGGCCACCCCCAGACAGATGTCACCACTTTCCCGCCCGTGACTCCTTCAGGCTGATGCAGGGCCTGGCAACCCGTTCCTGCCCCCTCCCTCCCCCTCCCTGGCTGAATAAGTTAGGCACTATTCTAAGTTCAAACTAAATAAAGCAGTGTAGAGTGACTAATTCTTTGTGAAATGTATGCTCCCCAACGTCTTTGCTGCTACCAATGCCGGGCACCATTTATCACCCTGATTTCGGCTGTGTGGATTCTGGAAGGAGCTCCCAGGCTGAGGTGGCCTCATTTCCAGCAGCAGGGCAAACGCACCTGAGTCCCCCACCCCTTCGTCTTCCTCCCCACCGGGGGCAGGGCTGCAGGAGCGACTCTGGGGTCTGCAGTAAATAGGGGCGGGTTTGTAAGAGATGCCATCACCCATGTGGCCATTCGCAAGGCCACCTCAGGACTTCACAGTTGGAGAGGATGGAAGGAAGGTGCTGGGCTAGGCTGGGCCAGAGACCGTTTCTTAGAGAAGATGTGACACAAGCAGGACCCCGAGGGCCAGGGGCTTCGGAAAGGTGACGGGAAGCTCTGGGGGCACCTGCTGAAGGGCTTGGAGTGAGCAAACACGTGGAGGAGGGTCTAGAAGAACATGAGTGGAGCATGGAGGGGAGGGAAGGCCCTTCCTCCCCCAGGCCCCATCCTTGCCTGTTCAAACCTGCCCCTGATCCTCAGGCAGAGCCCTCTCTCCCCGCTCTGGACTCCCAGCCCCTCAACCTTCCCTGACCCCAGCCCAGTGGGGTCATCTGTGTCCAGACTGGCCTTCTCCTAGACTGGACACTCCTTGCTGTGTTGAAGTCTAGGAGGAGGGGCATCCGAGAGAGAGAGGGAGCAGCCAGTGCAAAGGCCCTGAGGTCCAGCATGCCTCCATGTGCGCAAACAGCAAGGAGACCAGTAGCCAGAGAAGTAGCATCCCAGGTCTGGTCCATAGGCTGGCGCAGGGTAGGAGCCTTCAGGATGACAGGTGAATGAATGGAGGGAGGGGAGGATAGAGAGATACGCGCGTGTCCGGTGGACAGCCTCCATCCGGGTTTTACCGCAGTTATGTTATGCTCTGGTCCTGAAACGTGCCTGTTTCGGTGTGCCGTGAGCGTGGGGGTGGTTGCGGAGTCCCGTCTTCGTCTTGCTGGGACCATGCAAAGCCGTCGGGAGCTGGATATCAGGACCCCGATGATGAACCCAGGCTGGTGGCACCTGTCTGCCTGGAACACAGGCACCCCTCATGCCCATTGTGGGAGCCTCACTCTTCTGTGTAAGATGCGGGGCTGGCTGAGGTGTCTGGAGTGGAGACAGGAAGAGAGGCCTCGGACAACCTAGCTCTTGTAAACAGCGCTGTGGGCTGGAGTGGGTTTCCTTCTAGATGCAACTGGGGATGGCAGGAACCTTCCTGGAGACCCCAGAAAATTCTGAGTCACCTTAGGGAAGGCACTAGAAGCAGGGGCAGGGGCCTGGGAGCCCTGAAATCCTCGGCATCTGGCTCCGAGTTGGAGCAAAAAGCCGAACGTGGACCCTCCTCCATCCTGTCGGAAGAGTGAGGGCTGCAGGTGTGGACCCTGGAGGCTTCCACTCAACTGATGTTTGGTGCTGCTTTTTTTTCCTCCAGAAGGAGTCAAGTCCAGGGGCCAACTCAGAGGGGAGGCCTTGACTCCTGAGGGATCATCTTAGTAAACAAACATGTATGTACTAGGTACACCTCACGGGTCTGATCGTTACTTCTCATAACCTTGGAGGCAGCAACCCAGTTCCATCTTAAAAGTGGGAAAGAGGCCCAGAGAGGTTGTGTGACTAGCCAAAGGTCACAGAGCACATGAGTGACTGAGTTGGGATCCAAACCAAGATTATCTGGCTCCCAGGGGACTCTACTGACCCACTGCTTGATATCAGTCTGAATCCTGGTCTCAAGGAATGGAGGTTTTGAGGTTGGAGAAAGCATTCGATTTTCACCTTGAAGGAATGATTCTCCCATCCCCAGAGTTCAAAGGGGCCTCGGTTATTCTTTCTACTGTCAGATTTCCCAGAAAATCAAAGGCACTAAATTTATTGTGTTTAACACGACTTCTCAAGCATCCCAATAATGGCTCTGATTTATAGCCAACGCGTTGTTTTAACCACATTACAAATGATAAAAATCAGTCCTGCAAATACACCTCAAGAGAAACTGTATTAAAGGAAGAAAAGAAGCCGTGAGATTAGATGTTGCATTAAAAGATAGAGTGATGGATTAAGGCCCAAAGTGTAAATTTAGTGAGACTCGCCAGAAAAAGTTGGAGGGGCAGTAAATCCAAAGTGACAATCTCTGTGCGGTGTACCAATATTTGTCACTTTTATTATAGTTTGTTCAGAAGTTGTAGATGGGTCATTATTTTTTTTTTAAAAAAAGCACAACAAAGTTCAATAAAGCTTAGAAATGAAAGCTGCTTTTGCTTCAGATACAGCCTAAAACCTCAAATCCAACCCACTGTGTCTGATCACAGAGTATTACATAATGGAAGTTTCTTCCTGTGATGTCCAGAAAACATTCCAAACCCAGAAAATGTGGGGAAGGCTCTTGGAGGATCCCAGGTCATACCCGGAAGGCAGGGAAAGACAGTGCCCACATCTAGAAAGTGGCAGAACCCCACCCCCACCCATGCCCTCATTAACGGCAATAACAATGACAATATCAGAGGGTCTGACGTTTCTCCCTGTCACTCATTCAAGGGGCTTCTGAGAGCCATCTCTTGGTCCTTTCTGGTCCAAGCTGACCCATCCATCAACCAAAGTGGGTATGATCAGTCCTTGTAGCACCAGGTGGCTTTGTAGGCACCTCTATTCTAGCCGCTCCCTCTGCCTGTTGTGACTTCTTTCACCTACTTCGCTTCGTTCCCTACCTCCTCCTTTTTAGAAGCCCCCACTGTCTTGGGGCACCTGGGTGGCTCGGTGGGATAAGCGTCCGACTCTTGGTTTCCGCTCAGGTCGTGATCGCACGGGTGGTGGGTTCAAGCCCCACATTGGGCTCTGTGCTCATGGTGTAGGGCCTGATTGGGCTTCTCTCTCTCTGCCCCTCCCCACTTGCGCTGTCTCTGTCTCTCGCAAAATAACATAAATAAACTTTATTTTTTTTTTTATTTTTTTTTTTTAACGTTTATTTATTTTTGAGACAGAGAGAGACAGAGCATGAACGGGGGAGGGGCAGAGAGAGAGGGAGACACAGAATCGGAAACAGGCTCCAGGCTCTGAGCCATCAGCCCAGAGCCCGACGTGGGGCTCGAACTCACGGACCGCGAGATCGTGACCTGGCTGAAGTCGGACGCTTAACCGACTGAGCCACCCAGGCGCCCCAACATAAATAAACTTTAAAAAAAGAAACCCCACTGTCTCAACGAGGTCTACTCTGAGCACTGTCTTTTAAATGCTCTGTTTATTGAGGTGTGATCTGCAGGCAGTGAAAGGCATAGAGCTTAAGTGTGTAATTCAATGAGTTTTGACAAATACATCCAGGTAAACACCACCCAAGCCTAGATATGGAACAATGACCATCATCCTTCTTTAAAACTTCAAATTGTTTCCCCTTCTCCATCCCCTGCTGCTTGATATTTTTCTTTTCCCATGATACTCATCACCTTCTAATTCACTTACTGATTTTTATGTGTATTTATTTACTTATCCATTCTATTTTTTACCCATTTACAATATTACTGCGTATGGTCTTTTTCACCAAAATAATGTAAGCACCACAAGGGCGGAAATGGTTCTCTCTCTTGTTCACAGATCCCAAGAGCCTAGAATAGGGCCTGGGACATAGTAGGTGCTCAGTAAATATATTTGGAATGAATGAATGAATCCCCACTTCATAGATGAGGACAGTGAGTAAATTGCTGAAGAGAACACCATGAGTTGGTAAAGGAGTAAGAAAGTGAACTCAGGTGGTCTGGCTCCATGGTACCATGGGTGGTCAGTGTCTCATGACGCCTCTCAAGAATAAGAAGATCCACCAGGTTAGGCTCACCCAATAGTCCACCCAATAGGCCCAATAGTCCTGCCTTTCCCAAGGCTTCCAGTCACCATCTTGCTTCAGCCTGCACTCATGAGTCTCCTGTTCTTTGTGACCAGCTCATCGGGCAAAACAGAACATCCACTGATGGTAGAGACTGGCCTGTGTGCACTCGTGCTCTGGACTGTGAGCTCATCAACTATGGGGCCATGTTTGGGTCACACTGAGGTCCATGTGCCCACATAGTGACCTCCCAAGGCATAGACCAAAAATGCCTGTTGAAAATAGGTGGATAGATAAATGGATGGGTAGGTGGATGGATAGATGGATGGGTGGATGGATGGACAATTGAATAAGTAACGACATAAATACATAACTGTACTTCCCAGAAAATCTTCTGGAATCACAGAGTATATCACCAAGAATGGAGACATATTAAGACAGTGAAGGTTAGGTGGAGACAGACTTGAAAAGCAGCTGGCATTTGTTTTGGGGAGATCTGCTGTCCAGATACCAAGGCCCTCATTCCACCCAAAGGCTGATTTGCTTGGATGGAGTGAAGTGAAAATACAGAAGCAATTGGATAGGACAAATGCACACTACAGTGTGGACAACCTCCAGACCTCATGGCTTTCCCACTCAATTTAAAGATGAGTTTATAATCTGGAGGAATCTCAAGCATGATTAGGAAAAGGATTATTTGGGGATAAGAGACAACCTCCTAGTCCCAGCCCCAATGCCTTACTCATACATGTCATGTAGGTAGCTTCCCACTCTGCCTTCTATTTTAGGGGAACTCTGATCACCTCCAAATCCTTCCCCCGAGCCCTGTCCTCCCAGTAGACTCAGAGGAAACTGTTTCCCCTAAGGGTGTAACTTTGAGTATGTTTCTGTTCCCCAGAATTCAAGCTTCTGTCAGTTCTGTCGAAAGAGGTTCTTTGTTGTCATATTTTTAAAGAACTCTAGAATTGCTCTACCAAAGTTTCCCCCAAAGAGCCCGAGACCCAGACCTGCTTATCAGATGTTATTAGGACCTAGCAGAATCCTGTGGACATGGGAGGGGAGAGGAGACAGACTTGGAGATCTAGCCAAAAAGCCATTCCTTCTCTTTCTTTCCTTCCCCTATAGATTGGCACATGGCCAGTGTGAGGACAGTCACATGGGGGTTCCCCCATGGACCATACCCCCAGCATTCACACTTTTGTATGGTTTTCTCCCACTCTGGGCTTGGCCATGTGACCTGCTATTGCCAACGGGATGTAAGGGAGCTTGACACAAGCAGAGTCCTGAAAGGGCACATGCAGATTAGGGCTTGTGCTCTTGGAAGATTCCCTCTTAAAACTCTAACACCCTGCTGGGGAGACCATGCTGGGGTGAGAGATGTGCTCAGCCAACCCTCAGCTGTTCCAGCCATCCCAGCCAAAGTGCCAGACATATGGGTGAAGCCATCTGGAAATTCTCAACCCCAACTGAGTCCCCAAGTGACCGCAGCTACACAAGGAACACCAGATGAGACCAGCAGAAGAAACTTCCAGCTGAGCCCAGTCCAGTTAACAGAATAAATACATGGTTGTCATTTTTAAGCCATCAGCTTGTAGAGTGGTTTGTTATACAGTGTGGTGGATTAAAATATGTCCATAAGTTTTTTGTTACTCCCCCCCCCCCCCCGCCCCACCACCAAAAGGAGCCTAATTCTCCTCTGCTTGTGTGTGGACTGGACTTGGTGACTCACTTCTAACGAATAGCATTAGGAAGTTCTTGTGTGTGACTTCCAAAACTAAGTGATTAAAGGCATTGCTGCTTCCTTCCCCTTTTTCCCCTTCTCCCCCTCTGTCTCTCAGACAACTGACTTTGAGGAAAGCTAGCCACCATGTCATGAAGACACTCAAGCAGCTCTAGGGAGTGGTCCACACGTGAGGAACTGAGGCCTCCTGCCAAGGGCCATGTTGAGTGCGCCATCTTGGAAGCAGATCATCCAGTCCCAGTTGAGCTTTCAGAAGATGGCAGACCCCACCAACATCTTGACTGCAACCCACAAGAGACCCTGAGCCAAAACCATTCATCTAAGCCACTCCCGGATTCCCGGCTCTTGGAAATCGAGTGAGATAATAAATGTTCATTATGTTGAGCTGGTAAGTTTTGGGGTGATTTGTTATGCAGCAGTAGATAATTAACACACCCAGCAAGAGATAACTGAAATAGCTGGTGTGCTCTGGTACCATGCCAGAGGTTGTCAACGTTCTAGACTGTGACATGGCATATGGCCTCTCCTCCAAGCTTCCTGAGTGTTGCTTGTCCTGGCTACTCCCCTGGAACCCCCAAACCTTCTCTTGATTTCCCAGTTATAAGGGGGTCATCTCTGGCCTGGCAGGGGTCCTACAGAACCCTGGAGCCTGCTCTGGCATATGGCCATGTCTATCCACAGACACCAAAGCCCAATTCATGGTGATGTCAACTATTTTGATGCCCCCTCACTCACTCATTCTCGGGGTTAGCAGAGAGTCGTCATGGCTGTCTTCATCATGGCTGTCTTCACAAGGGAGACCTGTGGTGTCTCCCTCCCTATCCTGCCTCTCAGAGGGAACAGCCGACAGGGTGATTTGGGGGAGGATGTTTTCCCAGGACGTCTCCCTAAGGAACAGGGTCTCTTGTGCAAGAACCAGAAGGCTGTTTGACTCCCACCTCTTCTGGAGCCCCTCACCCTGCCTTATACAAGCAAAAAACATCTTGCAGACAAATGCATGTACATCTCTCTGCTTTCCATCCCTCCCTTTGATGGATTTTCCTATCAGTAGAGGGATGCCATCAGAGCATCACAGAATGAAGCTCTTATGTAAATCTGCCCCTTAGGACTCCCCCTCCCATAATCAGGCATTTTCATACATTGCTGGTAGGAGTACAAAATGGTACAACCCTCCCATGGAGGGAAATCTGATCATAGCTAACAAAACTTCATGCATTTTCCCCCAACCCAGCAATCCCAGTTTCTGGAATCGACCCTGAAGATACACTTCCAATGATACTACACAGATATACTGGTAAGTGATGACAGCATTATCTGTAATAAACACTCATACATCAGAGAGTGGCTGAAAAGCCTGTGGTACATTCGCATAATGGATACTATGCACTTGTTGGAAAAAATGAAGA
This sequence comes from Puma concolor, assembly GCF_028749965.1. NCBI lineage: Eukaryota > Metazoa > Chordata > Mammalia > Carnivora > Felidae > Puma > Puma concolor. Next base: position 6,323,942 of record NC_141682.1, read on the forward strand.
TCTCTGTATCTTGATATGGAGTGGTTTCCAGGATACACTGCTGAGTGGAAAAAGCAAAGTATAAAAAGTATTTACTGTGTGGCTGTTGTTTGCATAAGAAAGGAAATTATATATATATATATATATATATATATATATATATATATATGCTAATTTAATATATATATATTAATCAGCTCTATATATTGACTAATATCGGCTAATTTTTGCAAACAGATACATCAGACAGTAACCTCAAAATTAATGGAATTGGCTACCCCAAGGGGGCTGGGGTACTTCTCTGACTATACCTTTTTTATACAGTTTTCACTTTGGTATCCAAAATGAACTCAACAAGGTTGGAGGGAAATGCCCCAAATGATTAAGAACATAAAAACAACAACAACAACAACAAACCAACAAAAAACGAACCATACTATATATGAAACTGATGACATAACCATATAGAGAACTTTTTACAAAAAATAGTTAATCCAGGAGCACCTGGGTGACTCAGTTGGTCAAGCATCCAAGCCTTGATTTTGGTTCGGGTCATGATCTCACGGTTCTTGGGATCGAGACTTGCATTGGGCTCTGCACTGAGTGTGGAGACTGCTTGAGATTCTCTCTCTCTCTCTCTCTCTCTCTCTCTCTCTCTCCCTCTGCTCCTCTCCCCCACTCATGTTCTCTCTCTCTCTCTCTCTCAAAATTAAAAAAATTTAAAAAAATAAACAAAAATAGTTAACCCAAAGTTAAAAAAAATTTTTTTAATGTTTATTTATTTTTGAGAGAGGGAGAGAGAGAGACAGAGCATGAGTAGGTGAGGGACAGAGAGAGAGGAAGACCCAGAACCCGAAGCAGGCTCCAGGCTCTGAGCTGTCAACACAGAGCCCAACGTGGGGCTTGAACCCACGAACCTCGTGATCATGACCTGAGCCAAAGTCAGATGCTTAACCAACTGAGCCACCCAGGCGCGCCTCACCCAAAGTTTTTTTAAAATCCCCTCAAGCTTTCTTAGTTGGCAAGTCTCAGCCACAATAGGTGTTCAATAAATGCTTTCTGAAGTGAGTGAGTGAATGAATGAGTGGATGGGTGGATGGATAGGTCAAGGACAAAGGCAGGGAGCTGGGTGTTTTATTTTCCCCTTAGCCCAGATGTCTCTGGGCCAGTCACAATTTATGTAATGTAAAGTCTTCGTATTGCAAAAATGAGCCGCAGGCTGTTTCCATGGCCCTCTATGACATCTCATGCTCCCCAACACGATTCTGAAATCCCACTCTTGCTGGCTTCCTCCCATTCCTGGTCCTGCCCACCCCCCACTTCCTTACCAATCTCCCAGGGGAGATGCTTCTTCATAAAACGATTGCTATTTCATTTGTTTGCTGGGACTGCCATAACCAAGAACCACAACTTAGGCAGCTTAACAGAAACGTATTGTCTCTAGGTCCTGGAGGCCTGTGGGGTCCAAGATCAAGGTGTTGGCAAGGTTGGCCCCTTCTTTGGGATCTCCTTGGTTTGTAGATGGCTGTCTTCTTCCTGTCTCACATTGTCCTCCCTCTGTATGCGTCTCTGTGTCCAAATTTCCCCTTTTATAAGGATGCCGGTCATATTGGATTAGAGCCCACCCTGATGATGTCATCTTAACTTGATCATCTGCAAACAGCCTATTTCCAAATAAGGTCACAATCACAGGTACTGGAGGTTAGGACTTAAATACCTTCTGGAAGGATATAATTTAACTCATAACACTTGCAGATGACCGTGACCTGGACAAAGGCATTGCTGGTAACCAGCAGGACTACTATACAGATTAATTATTAATACATATAAAACATCAACAACAGTGGGGGGGGGACGTAGCAAGTACATGACTGTTTATGACGATGACAATGAGGATGATTACATACTGAGACATGGCCTCCACTCTCACGCATACTCTAAGGGCTCACCAAAGAGCAGATGACACCCCAGTGAGCCACCTGCCAGTCATTTTCTGTCCTACCCTCAATGACTGGCCGCTTGACAGGTTCACCAGGCCCGTGGCCCAAAGTGACAGGTCTGGTTCTGTGTGTTCAGGCTCAGAGGAAGCCCAAACCACTTATAGAAAAATGTGAATCCGAGAAGGAAAACTAATACCGGAGGGACCAGGGCTATCTTACATTCCCAATGCCAGTCGCCTTGACACTCTGTTGTAGATGTGATCAGAAAAGTTTCAGCTCTCCAGAGTCTCCCCAAATGTTCATAACTGTACACAGGATTTGGCATCAAGAAGATGCCCGAAGAGCAGGCGGGTTTGTGCTGCGTTGGCAGACAACAGGGTCCTAAGGATCAGAAAGGCCGGCACTGCCCACTGGCCCACGCGGCCGGGAGGTCTGCCTAGGACAGCCTAGGAGGAGGGCTGGGGAGGAGAGGCCCCTTTCTGGCCCCCGTATCACATAGACCTGCGGCCACCTTTGCAGGGAACTCAGGCTGGTGTCTGTCCGGCTCTGCCCCGGGGTGTTGCCCTGGCTCCACAGTTCCCTCAGGGTTGGAGAGCCTAGACCGCCCCTCCTCTTTCCCCTCGTCAAATACTAAGCAATTATGTCAAAAGGATGCTGAAACAGGAGACAGCCCTGGCGGGGGCTGGGAGGTGGGGGTTGGGGGGGTGGGGGTGGGAGGCGGGGCCGCAGCTCTTGGCTTAGTTCAAGGCACAGGGTCCCATGTGCTGCCAGATGACAGAATGCATTTGTGCATGAAAAGAGAAGCCTCAGAACAAAAGACAGAGAACAACACATGCCCCGCTCTTGGCCTTGGTGATGCTTGACATTTCTGGGAAATGAATTTAGCGCAAAAACCAACAATTCAAAACCTTGTGCCAAGTAGCTGATGCGAATAGAACCAGTGGGGGAAGGAATAACGTGAAGATGAAGCAGGTCCCAAAATAGCTGTCGTTTGCTGCTGCGTCCACACGGGCGGAGGGAGGCAGGCTGTCAAGGGAGCTGTGTATGAAAGCAGGAAAAGAGGTGGGAGTGAGGGACCGGCTATTGAGGGAAAGAGTGTACGTGTATGGGTGGTGGGGCTTGGCGGGGGGCGGGGGGGGGCGGATATTCTGCTTTATTCAGATTCTCGGTCTATAAACTCCCATCAAACCGTCCAAACCCAAATTCCAATTCCCGCGAGGGCCTGGCCGCTTACCAAGCCGTGGCCGTCGTGTCCCAAGGCCCTTCCTACTCAACATGTCCCAGAAGGACTTATTCTCTCTTTGCCCGCCCCCAACACACCCCAAACTCGCTCCTTCCCACCGCCCCCCATCTCAGGGCGAAGGGGGGTTGTCTTCCCCTCGCCTTCACCCCATCCAAACTGCCTCTGTATCTTCCATGTAGAGACGGCCTTGGGCCGTGTGAATGGGCACAGGCTTGAGAGCCAGACTGCCAGTGTTCTGGGTTCAAATCCCACTCTCCCACTTACTAGCTACGTGACCTTGAGCAAGTTTGTTTCAGGGTCCCCTTCCGTAAAATGGTAATGACAACAGTACCTGTTTTCTATGGCAGGTAGGAGATCTCAATGACTTAGAACTTGTAACAGGACAGAGCTGTCCACATTAAATACTCAAGAATGTTGACTCTTATTATCTCTGTCATTAGTGTATCCTTGCTCTCAAATATGCCCCATTTCCCTGTCCCCACTGTCCCTTCCTGAAATCTTCTCTGCCCTCTCAATCTTCTTCCCACCTCCCCCTGCCACTGGGGCATCCAGGGTGATGGTCAGCCAGGAGGGCTGGCTCCTGGGCAGGGCCAACGCTATTCCTCATCTCAGAGGTTGAAGGGACAGCCCTGTCCCTCCCCTTAAGACCACTCCCGTCCTTCCTGGCCCCTAGCTACTCTTACCTTGGAGGCTGTAGTGTGTTGAATAGCATGTTCTCCAAAATTCACATCCACCCAGAACCTCAGATCGTGTGATCTTATTTGAAAATAGGGTCTTTGCAGATGTCATTGAGCTCATTTGAGGTCATGCTAGATTAGGGTGGGTCCTGAATCCGATGGCTGGCGTCCTTATAAGAAGAGGACACGACACAGAAAAAAGTACACCCAGAGAAGGCGGCCGTGCAAAGACACAGACAGAGACCAATCAGAGTGAAGCAGCCAACACAAACATACCAAGGATGGCGGGAAACCACCAGAAGCTGGAAGAGGCAAGCGGGGAGACCCCCTAGAGACTGGAGGGAGCGTGGCCCTCCCAACACCTTGATTTTGGAACACTGACCTCTGGAAGTGTGGGAGAATACGTTTCCATTGTTTTACGCCATCTGGTTTGTGGTAACTGGTTACGGTGGCCTCGGGAAACAGCACCTACGTGTCCCCGTGCTCCTCATTCAGTACCCCTGACAAGCAGCCACCTGGGAGTCAACCTGCATCCCTGCTGACCAGCAGCCAGGATGTGACATTTTGTAGGTGTGTTTTATTTTATTGTATTGTATTGTATTGTATTGTATTGTATTGTATTGTATTTTATTTTATTTTATTTTATTTTATTTTATTTTATTTTATAGAAAGAGAGAGCTAGCACGAGGGAGAGGGGCAGAGGCGGGGGGAGAGAGAGAATCCCAAGCAGGCTCCATGCTTAGCATGGAGCCTGACACCGGCTCAATCCCACGACCCTGGGACTGTGACCTGAGCTGAAGTTGGACACTCAACTGACTGAGCACCCAGGTGCCTCTATTTTTTTTTTTTTTTTGACGTTTTGTAGATGTTTAATTAAATTGGTATTGATTCGGATTTTGCAATTTCTTTTCCATATTGCACAGCCAGCGATAGCTTTTCCCTGTTTCAAATGTTTTCTTAGTCTTTGAAAAGCCTCAGCACAAAGGCCCTGTGCTTACATGACCTGGTAGGTGCGGGGAGCACCCCCACCCTGATGCCTCCTTTCCGGACTTGGAGATGCCCCCGGGGACGATGCGAACTCTGCCCGGCCGCCACTCGCTGCCTGCCCTTGGTCAGAGAAAGCGGGCCCACTCCTGCACTGCCAGGGACCAGCCTCAACGCCTCCCCCATTGGGGCTATGGAGGGGGCAGGCGTCCACTCTCTCCCCACTCCCTGGGGCTCCTCCAGTTGGACCCTACAGAGCCAGGCAGAGGTTTGGCCAAGGGGCAGTGGGTCGCCAGTGGGCGGAGACCCTCCCTAACATTCCTGGCCTCCTCCAAGCCTCTGAACTGTCTTAGAGATTGAGACTTTACGAGAGAAAAGGTTAATGCCTGACCTTCGGGAGAGCCCCCCTCTTGCCCTGCCCTTCCTTCGTGGATTGCACCCCTGCCCTTTGCTTCCCGTGGCTCCCTCTCTGCCGGTCTCCCGTGTGCCTGTCCCCCACCTGGAAGGCGCCTTCCGCCTTTTGCGCCACCCAATGCTGACTGTGTCCACGAGATTCTCAGGAGGCCTCGAGCCACATCCCGCCCTGAGCCTCGGTCTCTTCCTGTGATGAAGCAGGAGCACAGAGTGCGGGTGAGCATGAGAGAGGGTGCCTGTCTCTCGCGTCACTGGGCGGCCAGGCGGTGCCTCAGGACAGAGTGTGACACACGTGCAGCCAAGTTGAAGGCAGTAAGTACCACCCAGGGAAGAGACCGGTGCACGACGGAGACCACGGAGAACACACACACACACACACACACACACACACACACACCGAGCTCAGGTGGTCAGGTGGGGCGGGGTTTACTCGCAGCGAGGTTGGAGAAGACAGATGCACAAGCGCCAGCCCCTTGCGGTGCCTCAGTCCCCCATGGGCTGCCCGCACCCCACTTCCTGCTGCAGCGGAAGGGCCCCAACCCATCCCGTGTAGGGTCTGAAATACAGACGGCCGCGGGCCAGCCTGTGGGCCACTGACCCACACGCTCGAGCAGAACGAAGGAACACGCACTGGGTCTGAAATAGGTAAAGGCACCCCCATGCGAGGCAATCATCCCTTCACAGCCTGCGGGGGCTCCCTACCTCCTGAGAAAGAAGGGTTCCAGGCCAGGGTCCATCCTTATGTGACCAAGCAGGGACCAAATGGCTGCATTTCCCAGCACAGCTCGTTAAGTGGCACCTGTTATTTTACCTCCAGGCTTTCTCCCCTTTCCCTCCGGGGGCCATACCTCCACTCGCCATTATTTCGCAGGCTGTGAATCCCTGACCCGCCCCATCCACCCATACACTAAGGGGGCGGGGTATCCTGCAGAGCAGATCACCGTTCCCACCCATCTCGGGACACTTAACCCTCTGGTGTTTCAGGGTATCCACCTATAATGTGGAGCCCCACGCCACATTCGTGGGCCGTGGACCTCCTCTTCGAACAGCGGCTGCCCCTCCCCTCACAACCTGTGCCATTTTACGGGATTGTTACCTTGTGGCAATGGAGACAAGTGGCAGCTACGTCCCCGGTCTCCATGGCTCCGTCCATATCATGAAGCTCCAAGATCCTAATGTCCCCGTGGTGCAACTTTTAACTTCTTCTTAACTAAGAATTAGCTCAGAGGTAATTGCTTAAATCGCACCGATGAAAATCAATACGGAGTAAATTAAACGAAAAGCAAAATTTATCCTGAACGTGTTCCTTGTCGCCTTTGAATAATGCGATGACAAAGCAACTATTTTACCTCCCAGGCTTGAAGTCTTTGTTCTTGGACATCTCGAACGGAGATGTAATTATAGGGCCCATTTATCAAAAAGATTAAGGAAATCGGGGAATGGGAATTGGTTTGCAACAGTTTTGCGGAAATTAGATCAACGTGACTCTCGGGTCTGCGTTTTTCATGCCGAGTCCGGAAAGTTTCTCCAATTGCACCGTTTTCTGGCTTCCCTCCCAGCCCCACAAATCAACAATCTCACACAAGGTTGATACAGAGGGAGTGTCGGAGCCGAGCGCAGGAGGCCAAAGAAAGGCCCTGCATCCCATCCTAACATGGAAGCCTGGGCCTCTCCACACTGGCGGGAGAAAGACTTGTTTTTCTCAACCCTTGTTGCCAAGGATACGGCATCCAATCCTCCGGATCTGAATGAAAGAGCCTGGTTTCCGGGGTTTTTTGTGCATTTCATAATTTAGAATGCGTTTGGCTTTCATTTGCAACCCGGCCTGCCAGCCCATCTCCCCACAGCTCTGCAAAGCTAACCCGTAATGAACATGAATAAATCAAACCTTCTCCGCTCCAGCTGCCTCCTGGGGACGAATTTGGGGTGTTGGGAGGATCAGAGGATTCTCCTGGTTGGGGGTTCTCGAGACCCACCCTGGGAGCGGCACCCAGGGAACTTGTACAAAATGCACGCAATTGATCTCTGCTCACAGGGAGAGGCCCGGGTGGGTTTTGCAGAAGTTCCCTGATTGTTGTGGTGCACACTTTGCTCAAGAACCTGGAGTCCACACCCTCCCTTCTGGTGAGGCGACTGAGGCCCCAGGAGGGGAAGAAAGGTCTCCAGGAACAGCCCCGAAGGTCATTAGCAGCAGCCCCAGCAGTGCCACGGAGATGGGAGCAGAGGCCCCTCTCCTGGCTCTGCTACTCGCCACCTGTGTGACCTTGGGCAAGTTACTGGATGACTCTGTGGTCAACTTCCTTGGCTATAAAATGGGGAGAGTAACAGACTGTCCTCTTGCTGGGTTACAGGAGATAATACACATATACGCCGGCATGTAGTGTCCAGTATTAACTTTTACCATGTGTGTTTGTTGGTCCTGCATCATAATGAAGAAAGTGGGGCCTTGGAGATGCCTCCCTGCCTCAGCTGGCCATTCCAGATGTTTCCAGGGACGGTCATTTCCTGGTCCAACCCTGGCCCGGCCTGCCCTCTGGGGAGCACTGAGCCATGCTAGGTACCCTAAGGGCCCTGGGCACACAGGCCTCCCCACCTACTGGTTTTTGGGCACATCTCCAGGCTCCATCTTTGGCTGTGTCATCTTTGCACCCAGAGTCCCGTTCTATACCTCTCTGAAAACTCTGGGAAATTGTTCCCCATCTCGAAGCTGTATTCGTTTCCTGTAGCTTCTGTAACAAAGTGTCACAAACTGGGGGGCGAGCGGGCTTATAAAAGCGGAACTGCATCCTCTCACAGGTCTAGAGACTAGGAGTCCCAAGTCAAGGTATCAGCAGGGTTGGTTCCTTCTGGCAGCTCTGAGGGAGAATACATTCCAGGCCTCTGGCTTCTGGAGGTTGCTGGCGATCCTTGGTATTCCTTGAAGGAGCATCACTTCAGGTCCTGGCTCTTTTCCCCCACATGCCTGTGTCTTCTCTTGTTTCTTATAAGGACACTTGTCATTGCATTTAGGGCTCACTCTGTTAATCCAGGATGCTCTCATCTCGAGATCCTTCACTTAGTTACATCTGCAAAGATCCCTTTTCTAAAGAAGGTCATATTCCCAGGTTATGGTGGGGGGGGGGGGTGGTTAAAACTTAGGTATATCTTTTGGGGGCCACAATTCACTCCACAATTTCTGCATTTCCTTGATTCTAAGATTCTGTTTCCTCCCATATTTTAATGTTCCTGAAATCTGCATGTATCTCACGACCAATGATCATCTCTGATGCAGTATTTTGCCCCCTGCCCCAAGCTGTTATTAAATCAGTGGTGGTTGTATCTTCTTATCTACAATGACTTGATGAGGGAAGGTAGGTAGTTCAAGGCTCTGGTCAAAGGAACCCACGGATGTTCCAGGCTGGTGACTCTCCTTGCTGGAGGCTAGCCCTGTCCCCTCTCCCTCTGCCACCTGCTAGCAAACATGGGGCACCCAGGTTGAGTCTCAGAGGGCTCTGGCCCAGACCTCTCCTTTGGCAAGGCCAGCCTAGCTTTCTCACCACCACTGGAGGGCTGTGGTTCTGTGACCTACACCCCACAACTGCAGCTCTCCAGGCCCAGAGAGGAGAGGATCAGCCTCTCCTTTGTTCATATCCAACCTTTCTCACCCCCCGGGGCTCATTCCTGATCCTTTGAATGTCAGCTATAAATGTTACCTCTTCAGAGAGGACCACTCCGTCCCAGGCAGTGTCCCTTCCTTCGCCCCTTTTCATCCCACCCAGCATACACACACAGCTAATCCCTCTTGATCATGACAGTGGTAATCATTTTGTTACTTTTTTGCTTTATTTTGATCAGTCTTCCCCCCTAGACTCTCTAGCTCCATGATGGCAGTGCCCAAAACCCACTAATTCACTCCAATTTCCACATTTCCAATTGGCCACCCAAAGCACCTGGCAAGCGAGTGAAGGAACAAATGAACACGTGAATGAAGAATGAATGAACGAGTGGGTGAATGACTTCAATCCACAAAACACCCCCAGGAGAGATTTTTACAGCCCAAGACACTGAGCTCAGCGAGTTACGTCCGGATGCAGGGAACACGCAATAAGTGAGGCTCCAAAGTCCTTTATTAGCAACAGACAAGTGTCATTAGATACAGTTTGCTGTCGAGTCAGAGCTGGCCCCTGGTGCACAGAGGGTCCCCATCAGGAGCAGCTCAGGCTGGGCACCCTGACACTCAGCCCTGCTCCTCAGGGTCCAGCCTGGGGATCCTACAAAGGGACGGGTAAGACCCCCAGCGTGAGAGTCTCCTCGCAGACCTCCCCCTGCAGGGAGCTGGACTGACCCAGGACCCCCAGTGCTGTGCTCTGGGACATGCTGCTCCCAGCTGGTGACTGAGGACTCCAGGCCTCCCCAACAGCCTTGCCAAGACCCTACGATGCTCCACCCCACAGCCCCTCCCTCATTCTTGCCTTCCCTCAGTGTTCACCCTACATCGTGGGCTTAGAGGACCCCAGTTTTTCCCACAAGTGTTTCTCCTAATAAAATTCTAACACGGGTCTTAGCACCCAATCTCGGGGGTGCAGAGGGAGTCCTATCTGCTTGTGAGGGGACCTGCAGGGATGAAGCTCCAAAACAGTCACTGTCCTGGGCAGTGGGGACAAAGAAGGGGGTCCCCAGCTGGAGCCCCATGAGGCTGCCAATGTGCTGGCAATTGGGTTGGGGGCACTGAAAGGGAGAAGCTTGAACTCGAGCAGTTTCGACTGCAGGCATTCCAACTCAAACCGGCAGAAGCGAAAAATGAAAGGCTCATGTATTAACCGAAAGTCCGGGGAGGTCTCCCTCCCGACCAGGGAGGGTGCAGGGTTCCGGCCTGCGGGGCGACTTCCCCGGCGCGCGGTCGTCCAAACGCCAACTTCCGGCTCAGCCAGTCTACGGGAAAGCCCACATGGAACGCTGTTTCTGATTGGCTCAGCTTGGGTCACATGCCCAACGTTGACCAATCCCTTTGGCCAGGGAAATCAAGTGTTCTGATTGGCTAGGCCTGGACACGTGTCTGGGGCCTTGGCCCAGGGAGAAAAGCGCTGTTCCGCGTGGGAACGTGTGGAACGTTTACAGCTACTGTAAGAGGGGAGCTGAAGGGTGACCGCCAAGGGCAGTGTGCGCCCCACCTCGGGAAGCTGGGCAGAGAGGAGCCCCGGGGCCCACGGGGGCATCCTTTACTCAAAGTACGGGCTCACCCAGGAACAGGACCAGAGACATTCCCGTACATCCCAGAACTTTCCGGGGCCTCGTCGGTCTTATCTCCAACGTCAGTGGGAAAACTGAAAGTGACGAGGATTGGCGTGGGGCAGACTGCTGCGGAGACAGGCTTGGTCTTGAGGAAACGGGACGGGTGTGTGAGGTCAGCTTTAAGAAGGAAAGGAAAGAGGCTGAGCCCAGGGTCTGGGCAGCAAGGGGAGGGAGGGGGTGGCCAGGAGTTTGAGCCAAGAACTCCCAGAGTGCATGCTTTGTGCACAAATGTCCACCGAGAAGATCCCGTGAAGCAAGTAAATAAATAAACAAGGAACAGAGGTCTGGCCAGCCAGGTTAATCTTGATAAATGGGTCTGTACCCTCAGTCCCTTTTCCCCTCGGAATCCACAACCACCTTTGATGCCTTTCACAGCTGGGCCCAGATATTTCCTGGTTTGGGACAATAGGACATTTGGATTTTTTTAATGGCAGAATCTGGAAGCTAATTAGGCCATTACTCTTCAAAGATTTAATTTGCTTTGATGGGCCCATCTATAATCATATTTCCAAACAGCTTCTATTTAATTACTGCACAAAATGAATGAGGTCCTTGAGCAATTTGTGTCTGATAAACTCACCTCCTGTTTTAGTTCCAGAGACAAAGACAAGGGGGGGGGAACAGATGGAGGGGGTGGGGGTAGGGGCTGACACCTCATGTGGCCATTGTCTCCCCACCTCCCGCCCGCCCCCGCCCCACCAGGAGAAGTGTTGTAGGGATCTTGTCTCAGAGCGCTGATACCACAGCAGGAAGGACGCCGGTGGGAAAGGTGAGGCCCCACTTCCCTCTAGAAGGGGATCATCAGAGGTCCGGGGATAGAAGTCCCAAGAGGGCAGGGATTTTATCTAGCTTCTTTATATATATAAAGTTCATGTATTTATTTTGAGAGAGACAGTGTGTGTGTGCATGTGTGCATGAGGGGGCGGGGCAGAGAAAGAGGGAGAGAGAATCTCAAGCAGGCTCCGCACTGTCCGCACAGAGCCCAACTCCGTACTCGGTCTCACAAACCGTGAGATCATAATCTGAGCTGAAGTCAGGAGTTGGACGCTCAACCAACTGAGCCACCCAGGCACCCCATCGTCTGGCTTCTTTACTGCCATAGCCCAGTGCCTGAACAGGGCTGGACAGCAAGAGGTGCTCGTAACTTAGCTCACTGCTAAGTGGGTGCATTGGGTGGACTTGACTGAAGTCTGTGTTCTTACTCCCTAAGGGGTGGGACAAAGGTGTTCACTGCCATGCTGGCCCTCTGCCATCTGATCACCTGTCAGCTAAGGAGTCTGTCATGTAGCCACCAGGGCACCTGTTGTCAAACCACCCAGCCTTCATTCTCCCTTTTTCTGGGGATGGCACCCTCAGTTGGTTATGAGGGACCTCCTTTCTCCCTATCCTCCTTCTTGGTGGGTATTATAAGTCGAGTGGTCTCCCCCTCCCTAAATTGGTATGTGAAAGTCCTAACCCCCAGTACTTGAGCATGTGACCTTATTTGGGAATAGAGTCATTGCAGATGTCATCAGTTAGGGTGAGGTCATACTGGAGTAGCTGGGCCCTTAATCCAGTAAGGCTGGTGTCCCTGTAAAAGGGGGAAAATCAGACAGAGACACACAAACTCAGAGAGGCCACCACATAAAGACTAGAGTGATATTACCACAAGGCAGGAAACCACCAGAAGCTGGGAGGGAGGCCGGGAATGGGCCTCCCCCAGTGCTTGCAGAGGGAAGATGGTCCTGCTGATGCCTTGTATGTCAGCCTCCAGAACGATGATATGGTACATTTCTGGTGTGTAGGTCACTCAGTTTGTGGTATTCAAAACATTTTTTTCTAAGTTTATTTAGAGAGAGAGAGAGTGAGTGGGCAGGAGAGGGGCAGAGAGAAAGAATCTCAAGCAGGTCCCATGCTGTCAGCACAGAGCCCGATGCAGGGCTTGGACTCACAGACCACGAGATCATGACCTGAGCTGAGACCGGGAGTCTGATGCTTAACCAACTGAGCCACCCAGGCTCCCCTGTGGTATTTTTTTTAAGTAAGCTCTACATCCAATATGAGACTCGCGCTCTCAACCCTGAGATCAAGAGGCACATGTTCTACTGACTGAGCCAGCCAGGTGCCCCCAGTTTGTCGTATTTTTAATGGCAGCCATCATGGACTAGTACTGTGGGAGCATCAGTCACAACACCCCTACTTGCTCTGGCCCTGATGCTGCTGTGATGCCACATCCCTGAAATTCGAATCCCATAGTTATGGTGAGGCCTGCCATACTCCACCCACTGGCTGATTTTCCTGTGGGGAACCCCCCTCCGGCTTCCCTTTCAACTCTCAGCTGCCTCAAGCCCCCTAATAGTGAGTGAGGCTTACGGTATTCGGAACGTTTTTCTGTTGCTGGCAATCAGATGTTCCTGACTGATGCCAGAGCTACAGAGCTGCAAGGCAGATCCCCAGGCAGGGAGGGAACATCAGGGTTGCTCAGCATGGCATCACCCGCTCCTTCCTGCCCCGACCACACACATCGTTCGGCTAATCTGTATCATGTGTTTGGTTCAGGGATGCTGCCGTGAATAAGGCAGCAGGAAGAGAGATGATTAAATAAGCAATTATAGTACATCTGGGTGGGTGTTCTGACAGGGCTCTGTGGGTGCACAGATGAGGGGCACGTAACTTGGGGTGGGTAGGGTGGCTGGTTGCTAATGAGGAGGGAGCAGTGATGCCAGGGGAAGGAGAGAATGGAGCTAGGGTGACCAGCTGTCCTGGTTTGCTGGGACTGTCCCAGTTCAGCATTGAAAGCCCTGAGACCTGGGAAGCCCCGTGATATCAGGAAACCTGGAGTATTGGTTCCCCCCAAGATGGGGCACCCAGGGGATTGTGAGTGGCTGGAGCAGAGAATGTAGGACAAAGGACAGAAATTGAGAAGGGACAGGATCGTCAGGAGACTTGCTGTCCACGGAGGAAGGTACGGATCTTAGCAAAAAGAAAGGGATAATCTAGGGACACCTTATGCCAGAGCAGGACGTGCCAAGATCTGTGACTTTTCCAAGGGTCTCCTCTGGCTGCTGTGTGAAGAATGGAGTGTGGGGGTTTATGGGGGCAGACAGACCACCCTCGCACAGGTGCACTGCGGGCAGGGCCCCGGGTGGCCATGGAGGTGATTCAGGCAGTGATTCTAAGCCTTTTTGGGGAGAGTGGTGGCAACAGACCCACTGTGAGACCCTGATGAGAGTCCTGGATGCTCTTCCCCACGGGATGCACATGGCAATATGCACTCACGTGCTCTTTCTCTCTCTCTCTCTCTCTCTCTCTCTCACACACACACACACACACACACACACCGTTGCAAATGGTTTTGGGGATTTTACAGACGCCTAAGACCCACCATGGAGCCAAGATTCTGAACCCTCCATTAGGGCTCTGGGTGGTCACATACTGTGTTGGCATTTGCCATTTCTTTGACAATCCTGTGTCACATCTCTCCTTCCAGTACCTGCCTCCCACCCTGAGGGCCAAAGACACTGGACAACCCCCCCCAACTCTCCTCCCCCACTCAGCAAGAGCAGAGGAAGACCACTAGGCTCATCCATCTGGCTCCTGGGTCTCATCAGCCCCAGGCTGTGGGACAGTGCCTTATCTCGGGCTTCTGTCGTGACGGGCCCTCTCCCAGGCTGTCACGGTGGTCTTTGCTTCCTTGGGCCTGCTGGTATAACAAGTAGGTGGTGGGCCCAGGGTTCGAACTTGGGTAGGTCTGACTCCCAGCACATTGCACTTCTGAATATCTCAGTGCCTGCAACGTATGTGTGTGCACTGTGTGTAAGATCGAGAGAGGGGAGGGGCATGCCCAGCACTCTCCTTTTTATTTGAAGATGATGTTACAGATGAAGGAACAGCCTGCACATAACTGAAATACAAATGGGTAAGCAATTTTGTTCCACTCCAAACTCCACGGACGAAATCGTGCCTGATACATTATGACGGATTCTTGGGGGCAACGCAGCAGAAGTGCTCTGTCTTCTCCAAGGGGAAGTCCCAGTCTTTGACTTTACCATCCAGCATCCCGGCCCCCAGGAAAGAAAGCGCATACCAGGCATACATGTGATGATGCTGTCTCCAGGAAGCAGGAACCACTAGGAAAACAAATAATAAATAACATGATTCAAGAAGGAAGAGCATTTCCCTGCCTTCTCTTTAACCCATGGGGACAGTGATACTGATGGGGTTTTAAGGTCTCCGGGAAGGAGACACAATGTTTGGAGCTCCTGGGGAGGTAGGTATTGATGGGATGTTGGTATAGGCTACAGGCGCCCGTTGCTTATCACTGGGGGGGTCTGAAAATGAATGTGAACTATAAATTCCACCAGTAGAAACTTCCTAAGGTAGGACTTTAAAGCACTTGGAATTTTCGCAGCCAGCAGCCAGAGGTCTGGCCTTGGTCGACAAAGGGCTCAGTGTGGAGCAGACGGGCCCTGTCTGTGCTGTAACATTGCCACCACCTCCGGTTCAGACCCACACACCGAGATGAGACACGGCTGTCCTGGCCCCGTCCCTTAGCCTTTAAGCCACGCCACTGGCCACCATCAAGTGCCCGAGACTTTCCAGGGACCCTCTGGCTCGCGTTTCGCTGACCTAAGCAATGCTGTTGGCCCAGACCCTGGCCCGGCTGCCCTGCTCTCATTCTTGCCGCCTACAGTTCATGAATCGGGAAACAAAGGCATCGGTCCAGCCCACGTGGTCACCGAGGACACAGTGTTTCGGGGCGTAGTTGGAGGGGAAACAACTTCAGCCACGGGTCATGGTGGAGGGAGACCCCAGCCAAGGCGGGCACTGCCTGTCCAGCCTGGAACGATCCCAGGAAAGAAACTGACTCTGCTGGAGCCACTGGCCCGGGGGTCTCTGCCAGGCTGTCCCGGGCAGGGGTCTGACCTCACCAGACCTCTTACTCCCTGCTGTTCACGTCACCCACCTCCCTGGGCTGTTGTGGGGGGTTAAAAGATAGATTCTTTGGGGACACCTGGGGCTGCTGACAGCTTGGAACCTGGAGTCTGCTTCAGATTCTGTGTCTCCCTCTCTCTGTGCCCCTCTTCCACTTATGCTCTGTCTCCGTCTCTCAAAAATGAATAAACGTTAAAAAAATTAAAAAAAAAAAAAAAGATATATTCTTTAACTCAGGTCACCATAACAGAATACCACAGACTTGAGAGGCTTGAACAACAGAGATCTATTCTGTCACAGCCTGGAGGCCGGAAGTCCAAGATCAAGGTGTGAAGAGGATTGGTTCCTGCTGAGGCCTCTCTCAGTGGCTTATAGACAAATGTCTTCTCCCTTTGTCCTCATACGGTCTCTGTGTGTCTGTGTCCTGATCTCATCTTACAAGGACACCAACCAGAATGGATTAGAGCCCACCTTAATGACTCTATTTTAACTTAATCACCTCTTTAAAGACCCTGTCTTTGGGGCACCTGGGTGGCTCAGTAGACTCAGCTTCTGACTTCCGCTCGGGTCATGATCTCACGGTTTGTGGGTTTGAGCCCCACATCAGGTTTTATGCTGACAGTACGGAGCCTGCTTGGGATTTTCTCTCTCCCCCTCTCTCTCTCTGCCCCTCTGCCACTTGTGTGCACGTACTCTCTCTCTCTCTCAAAATAAATAAATTTGAAAAAATAAATAAAGACCCTGTCTTCAAATACAGTCACATTCTGAGGTCCTGGGGGGTTAGGGCCTTGACATACACATTTTGGGGGGGGTGCATAATGCAGTCCATATCAAATGAAATGCTGCATAGAGACTGCTGGACACGTTGAAGGTGTTTGGTAAGCAGGAGGAGGCGTGATTCCCACCTTTAGGGCAGCTGAGAAGGCAGACAGAGACAGAGTATAGGAAACACTGCAGAGTTCTGGCATCTTTCCTCAGTCTGCCCTTCTGTCCACCAGGAAGCCGTCCCGGGCTTCATAGTTAATTCTTCCAGAGAGGAGGTAGTTCAGTGTGTGGCCTTGTGCAAACCTGGATCTCCCTAGAGCTTCTGATGATGGACTCATGGGGCCTTGCGGCAGGAATCCCAGGCCTGCTCCCCTACGGCCAGTGCCGATCGTGGGATGTCAGCGGAACCTCCAGCCCGTGACGGGGTCATGGTGTCACAGTGTCACGACCTGCCTCTGTGCTCCTTCCCGTGTTTGAGTCCACTGGGTCATGGGGCAGGGAGGCAACCCAGTTTCTGCCCCTCTGACTTTCTTTTTCCTGACCTGAACCTGTTGGCAAGATTTCCTCCCCGCATGCCCCCAGAGCACCTCAGGATTCTTTAGCCAGGAATGACCTGGCCCCAAAAGCAGCAGGCAGGCTCTCTGGGCTCCATTCAGGGCCCAGCAGCCCAAGAGAAGGGTCAGAAGAGGGAGGTTTCCTTACAAAGCAAGAAGATTTCATAGCATCTCCTGGCCGTCTCTCTGGTGGCCTCCCCTTCTCCCCACAGATTTAAAAATCTGACCAAGCCCAAGACAGGCTTTTCTAAGCTGGTTGTGTCAAGAGGGGGGTCCTCTTGGTCTGCACTGGCCCATCTTCCCACCACACATGGATGTCCTTTCTTCCCTGAAACTTTGACACATCATATCCATTGGAAGATAGTTTCCAAAACCGTCAGCAAATTGGTGATAATCTTCACCAAAAATACAACTGAGGCTCTTGTTTTGTTTTTTTACATTTAAAAGTTGGATTGCAGTAGACTTCCCCCCTGGAGGCCTGTGTGTATGGAAACAATTGTTTCGAGTCCAGACGGTTTGACTTGATGCATTTTACAGGGGCGCCGTAGCCTGTGTCTGTTCATTATGCACCGAGCTGAGTTCTTGCCCCGACTAAGCAACACTTTGAATAACGGAATTTCTGCTTTTTCCTGGCCTGCCTGGTGGATCTCAAAAGCTATAAGCGGCATTTGGGGTGAAGCTTCAGGACCCGGATTGCTCAGAATGGAGCAAAGGCCACCCTCCTCCTCCAAATCTCTCCTTCCCCGAATCATGAGATTTCTCCCGAGGAGCGTTCGTGTCAGATTGCCTACCCATCAAAGCTCCTTTCTTCTTTCCTTTGGAAATCTGATGAGATCAAAGTGTCAGCTTTCACCAGCAACAGCCTGAAGGAAGTGAGAAGGCAGATGGGCCTCGCCCACCTCCGCGGCCCGAGCCATGCTGCCAACGCCTTTTGAAGGAAATGCTAGACTTTTCCCCCATGCACCTGGCTCCCCTGCAGATTCATAAATGGCAGTGCCTACAAGAAGTGGATGGGCTCCTCAAAGAATTCAAAATAGAGCTACCATATGATGCAGTAATTCCACTTCTGGGTATTTACCCAAAACACTTGAAAGCAGGGTCTCAAAGAGAAATTTTTTACACCCGTATGCATAGCAACATCATTCACAAGAGCCAAAAGGTGGGAGCCACCCACACGTCCATCACCAGATGAGCGGATAAACAGAATGTGGTCCATCCGCGCAATGGAATAGTATTCAGCCTTAAAAAGGAAGGAAATGCGGTCACGTGCCACAACATGGGTGAACCTTGAGGACGTTGTGCTGTGAAATAAGCCAGTTACAGAAAGGCAGATTCTGCATGATTCCACTTACATGAGGTCCCTGGAGGAGTCAAATGTAGACGGAAAGTAGACAGAAGCCAGCAGTTTATGCTCTGGCTCCCACTGTCATTGGCCACAGGGCTGTTCTCTTGGTGCTCAGCACATGTGGATCTGTCCCACCCAAGTGTGAACCAAGAGCAAGCCCACACAGAGCTGGAGGTACTCAGGCCCAGCTGCCTCTCACGTGATATGCACTGTGTGGCATGAGGTTTCGAGGGGTCCCCACCTCACTGGCTCCCACCTCGGTTATGTGTGCAGTGAAGGTTCTGATGTTGCGTGTGTGGGACGGCAGGATGGGTGGGGGAACCTGTGAAGGTGGCAGTTCCCCAGCCGTGGCTAAGTGGGAAAGGGAGATCGGTAGGAGTAAGTAGGAGAGCGTGGGCCTGGAAACCAGCAAGCCTGGGTTTACATCCAGCATCCACATCCACGGGATGCATCAGGACATGGCTTCGAGCCTTATCTAAAAATAAAAAATCCTACCAGATGGGGAGTATGGTGGGAAGCCCTGTGAGATTTCACAGGGGTCTGGGGAGTGTGGGCTACCCTGGTGACTCACTTCTAAAAACAAATAGAACATGGCAAAAGTTATGAACTGTCACTTCCAAGATTAGGATACAAAAGGACTGTGACTTCAACCTTGCTTGTCAACTTTTGTCTCTCCCCTCGCTCCAAGGGAATCGAGCCGCCATCTTGTAAACTAACTTCTGGAAGGACCGCATGGCAAGGAACAGGGGGCAGCTCCTGGTCAACAGCCAGGAAGGAACTGAGGCCCTCAGAGAACTGAATCCTGCCAACAGCCAAGTGACTGGATGTGGAAGTGGACCCACCCCAGTTGAGCCTTTAGATGGGACCATAGCCCCAGCCAACACCTTGATCGCAGTGAGAGGTTATCAGCTGAACTCTCCCAGCTAGCTGTGCTCAGATTCCTGACCCACAGAAAAACATGAAATAAAAAATGTGTGTTGTTTTAAACCACTGCTCTTGGGGTAATTTGTTACAAAGCAGTAGACAGCTAATAGAGGGGGTGCAGGGTTTGGTATGCAGTATTCTTACAGATACTGGTTCCTTTCTTTTTCTCTCTTCCTACCACAAATCTCTCTTTCGTAGCTCTGCCAGCCTGCCGTGCTCATGGACCCAGAGGGAGATCTGCACCAACCCCTCAGAACAATAGCTTGCTGAGTGACCCTGAGTCATCTGGAGCAGGTCACATTGTGCCAGCCTGTGTAAGACTGCGTGAGTAATGCCATTGTGAAAGTTTTCCCTGAAAAAGAAGTGAAATAATACTAAAAATAATAATTATGAAAAGTCAAGCCACTTAGTCAAAAAGAAAGAACTAGAATGCACCTCAGAGAACTTGAGTCTACCTCCTCACCTGGCAAGTAGAGAAACTGAGGCCTGGAGAGTAGGAAGGTTGTTTGAAGAGCAGAACCGGATAGTTAATCATGGAAAAGCAATGCTTAACTGGGTGTTGTTGTTTTTTTTAATTTTTTTTTTTAACGTTTATTTATTTTTGAGACAGAGAGAGACAGAGCATGAATGGGGGAGGGGCAGAGAGAGAGGGAGACAGAATCAGAAGCAGGCTCCAGGCTCTGAGCCATCAGCCCAGAGCCCGACGCGGGGCTCGAACTCACGGACCGTGAGATCGTGACCCGGGCTGAAGTCGGACGCTTAACCGACTGAGCCACCCAGGCGCCCCTAACTGGGTGTTTCTTGGTGAACTAGAACAGATTGTCTATGATTGGGCCAAACTCAAGACGTGATTCTTGGGGAAGCAAAACTGGGCCTCAGGGCACCGCGGGCCTGCCATACATGAGTGCCTGAGATGAATGGGTCCTTGGGAGTGTAAAGGGGCACCATTTGCTTGAGCTCAAGAGGACAGCCACCCATGTGTGAGTGGGCTGGAGGGGACATGAGTGAAGAAGGGGCTTCTGTGTTTGGAAAGCCAGAGGCTCCCAGACTCCTACAAACACCTGCAAAAGAGGGTGCCGCCGTGGGGAGGGAGGTGAGACAGCCATTGGAAGTGCTTCCTGGATCCCGTGGGCCTGGCTGGCCCTCAGAACACAGGTGAGCTCTTGGTCTGTCTCCATCTGGGTGCAGCCAGCCATGTGCACGGGTCACTGAGGTCCTGGCCAGCTCCGGGAGGCTTCCCCCAGGACCAGGACCCATCCTGGGGAGCATAGGGGGTCCAGGGATGGCTCCAAACTAAAGCTGCTTGGGACAAAGTGGGGATGAGGTCTGGGTACCAATAGCTCTCCAGCACCTTCAGGTGACACCTGTGCTCCTCGCCTCTGAACCTGTTCCGCCTTCGCCTTGCCTCCCACCCCCCGCTGTAACATAACATGCAGTGGTCCCACCGCTGGATAAACAGAACAGCACCTCCTCCCAAAGGTGAACGTGGGATCACCACACAACCCAGCGCTTCCATCCTGCATATATACCCAGAAGGGCTGAGTGAGGACTTGAAGAAAGACTTGATTTTAGCGCTGTTAACTCAGTTACTCACACGAGCCTACAAGAGAAAGCAACCAGATTTCCATCAGCGGACCAGTGGACCAACAGAAGGTGGTCTATCACATAGAATAGAACGTTATTCAGCCTGAAAAGGGAAGGAAACTCGGACACGTGTCACAACAAGATGAACCTTGAGGACACAGCTTGGTGGAACGAGCCAATCACAGAAAGACAAAGGTCTGATTGCACTTGTACGAGGTCCCTAGAGCTGTCAATACAGAGAGAAAGTAGATGGGGGGTGCTGAGGGGGAGGGGAATGGAGTGTTAGAGTTTAATGGGTGCAGAGGTTCATTTTGGGGAAGATGGAGAAGTTCTGGAGATGGGTAGTGGTGAGGAGAGCACAACGGTGTGAACGTGCTTAATGCCACTGAACTGTGCGCCTAAAAATGGTGAAAACGGTCTATTTTATGTGTGTTGTACCACAGGAAAAGTGAATACATTAAACACCTCGGTAGTGGTGAAGGGGCTTTGCTCTCTCCAGGGTGAGCCAGATCATCTACTGAGCACCCCCTCTGTGTCCGGGCAGACCCAGAACCGGTGGTCTCAGGGGTCCTCATGCTGAGGCAGCCCACCCTGGGGTCTGGAAAAAGACCCACTTTGAATTCCAACAGACCACCAGACAGACATAGCCCTGGGCACCCATCGCACGAGATTACATCTGGAGCTACGGGCCCTAGGGAGACATCAAGGCCGATGCCACACAGGAAGGCCAGATTGCTGTACCCATCCTTTGTGTCCAGCTGTGTCAGAGGCCGGCGGAGGTGTGAGCCACGCAGACTAGGCACTGCACATGTAGGGACAGAGGTGGGCAGGGCAGGGGACACTGGCTCCGGGTTGAGGGCCATGAGGGAAGGACAGGGCAGCTCTGTGTCCGTCGAGCCTTTGTAAGGCTGTGAGCTGTGGCTCAAGCCTGTCCCTCCCTGTCCCTGGTCCTCTGTCTCCCCTGTATGAGAGTCGGATGGTCGTTAAGGGCTGTCCCAGGACAGCAGCCAGCTGCAGTTCCCTTTGAGGGATGAACATGTCCTACACGAGGGATGAACGTGTCCTACGCGTGGGATGAACGTGTCCTACGCGTGGGATGAACGTGTCCTACGCGTGGGATGAATGTGTCCTACACGTGTAGAGCATCACAGCTGGAGCATTGTAGCAGACACCCGTGCTGTTGCCTGGCCAGTGGTTCCTAGTGACCTGGAGAGCTCATCAAATTAGAAGTGCCCCATCTTGCCCCCTGAGAGTCAGCATTAGGGGCTGTGGACTCTGATGATTCGGACCTACCACCCCAACACTTCTGAGCCTGGGGGGCTCCCACCATTCACTTCACAGATGAGACCCAGGGAAAGATGAAAATGGCACCAAGATAGGTTTTCTCAAAATGAATAACCCAAAAGAGGCAGCTCGTATTCCTTTCATTTCTTGGGATCCAGCTGGACAAGGCCAGGCAGGAGGTGGAGGAGGGGAGCCATCTCTGTCCTCTGTATCATCTTTGTTGCCATGACAACAGCAGCCATGCTCTCTGGAGTGTTCCAGGTGTTGATGCTTTACAGGGGCTTTCTAATACCTCCAGACACTCTCTCAAGGTAGTTGCTACTCTCCCCACTTTATGAATGAGAAAATTGAGGTTCAGAGCGGTTGGCAGACTGGCTCAGGGTCCCCCAGCAGAGGTAAGGCCAGGATTTGAACCTGAACTAATCCCCTTACATCACACAGCCCCCGAGGTCCAGAACTGAAGTGACACCCTGAGCATGGGGGATGACCGGAGCTGAGGAGCACCCCCGTCCCCTCGTGATTGTGGCAGGTCCCCAGGGCCAGATTCTCAGCACTGGGCTCAGCAAATGCTGCTGGTTGGAAAGCCCAGGAGCCGGCCCTGTCCCAGAAGCCAGCTCCGGGGTAACTCACAGGGCTGCACTGTCCAGCCGACTGGACGGCAGGCCAGCAGTGAGCGCGTCCTCTTCCCAGCGAGCGGCGGCAGCGACATTCCTGAGAGCCTGAGCAGTGGGTGCATTCCCTCAGCTGCCCCTGTACGTCTGCATTCCCTGTCCCCGCCCCCCCAGAGGGTCAGTTGTACCCACAGTGTCGGCCAGTTTCCAACCCTGTCGGGGAGGCACTAATAGCTCACAGCGGGCACGGGCTCAGTTTGAGTCAGGTTGCTGTTGATGTTGTTATTTGGGGAGAAATGTTCACTTCCAGCCCCCACGCTGTACAAACAGACTGGGGCTCATATCCAGGACTGAATGCCAACCAATTCCAGAGGGGTGGCGGGAATGAACTCCACTGCCATGCCGGGATCAGGGGGCAGGCTCTAGCCTGACGGGGGACTCCAGGGATGGGCTGGTGGGAGCTGTATCAGGGCCAGGGGCGGGGGGTTTAGTGGGAGAGGTGCGGACAGGCAGACTTGCCCAGGGGCAAGATTTGGAAACTGCAGCGGCCGGCCTGGGGTCCAGGCTTGCCTCCCTGTGCCACCAGGCCCAGGATGTGAGTCCCTTGGGGCCGCAGGCCAGGCAACGCCAGCCCTGGAGGGCAAGACCGGCATGCAAGTTCAGCTTGCCCTGAGCACCAGCCACAGGCTCCGGGGCCAGGGGCCAATGGTGAGAGAGGACAAGGTCCTTTTGTGCCTCCTGCAAGGATGGCATTCTTTCCTCCAGTTCTCCCCTCCAGGCCTCTCCAGGACTCACACTCAGGCCCTCCCCTCCACGTCCAGGTCGTGCCTTGGCGTGCGGACATCTGTGTGCATCATGGTCCTGGGAGCAGGGACTGTCTAGTGCGTGCCTCCTGGACACACAGTTGGACTGTGCTTCCCAGCCCCCCACCCCCTGGGAGCCTGGCCCATCAAACCCTCCTCCCCTCCCTCCTTCCCTGGATCCCAGACCCCCCCCCCCCCCCCGGGGAGAGTGGGGCCATTTGCTGGAAGGAGCCTGGGCCCCTGCATGACCATGTGGAGCTGAGCAGCCACAGAGCCCACGTCAGGCTCAGGTGTGAGAGACAAGTAGATGTCTACTGTGGGAAGTCACTGAGCTGTGCTGTGGTGTGCGTGTGTGTTGTTTTTTTTTTTTAATGTTTAGTTTGAGAGAGAGTATGAGAACGAGTGAGGAAGAGGCAGAGAGGGAGACAGAATCCAAAGCAGGCTCCAAGCTCCAAGCTGTCGACACAGAACCTGACACGGGGCTCAGACCCACAAACCGTGAGATGCTAACCTGAACCGAAGTCGGACACTTAACCAACTGAGCCATCCAGGCGCCCCGACGTGCTGTGGCTTGTTAGCTTGCTGGAGCTTCCAGGGCTGGGACAAGGCAGCTAGAACAAGGGCTACCCGGGGCAGTGGCAGCTTCCTGTGGCCTCACAAGCAGCAGGGGCCTCAGCCCAGGAAGGAGAGATGGTGGATGCTTCTTTAGGGGGGCCCCCGAGGACCCCCAGAACCACCAGCATCCTTAGTGGGGAGGGGGATGGGTCCCACAGTACGCATGAGGCGGGGGGGGGGGGGGGGGCCAGGGCTCTCTGCGAGCAAGCAGCCGCAGCCCCGGGGACCAGGAGGCTGAGAGGTAGTGTTCCCCCCTCAACCCCAAAGCCTTCCTCTGAATGCCTCAGAGAAAACGGCCACTTGGTCCCCTGTTGTCTGCGAAGATGTGGCAGAGTCTTGCATTGGGACCCTGAGAAATCTGGATTTGAATTCCCTGCTCCACAACCAACTCACTCTGGACACGAACTCTTGATGTCTGCCTCCACATGGCTTTACTTGGCGTCTGTGTGCAAATGCATGCATCTGGGCCTCTTCTCTTTTAAGGACACCACTCACTGAGCCAGGAGTTAAATCACTGCCCTGTCGCACCAACCTGTGGATGGGATTGGTGGCCCGGTGAACCACGGCCTTCTGGTGTTCATGCCCTCCCGTGGTCTTCCTCCCGCTGGAGCCGACCCTGTGACTAGAATGTGCCACATTCGGGCCCGGCCTGCCAGAGGGCTGCCGGCCTCCGCTGCTCCCCTCCTGGACCCTGCACCTTGGGGAACTCTGTGCACCCATCTACCAAGTCCAGGTCCCCTCCGGGAACATGAGCCGGAGAGGCAGGCTGTTGTCCCGTGTGGAGAAGGGAGAAGCCCAGCGGCCTCATGGTCCCGTCAAGCCCCCGGATGACACCAGCCCAGCCTCTCTCTGGAGGCTTTCAGGGGGATCAGAAGAACTGCCCTGCTGAGCCCCGCCAGCCCACAGGACTGGGAGAGAGAACAGAATGGCTGTTGGGGAGCAGTCTGTTACTTGGCAGTGGAGAAATGCAGTTACAGGAATCACACTCCGCCTCCTTTGGGACTGGAATCTGCAGAAAAATCCTTTGTGAAACCTCAGCGGGAAGGGACCCCAAGAAGCACGTGTTTGTGTGTCTACTGGGATCAAGGCTCTTTGGGGAGGCTCCCTTTTCCAACCATCTCTACTCCACTGTCCTTTCTTTGATGTTGGAACTAAGAATTATGGAATTGTTGGAAGCAGTAGGGTCCAAAGAGACTCAAGCTTAGGGGCCCCGGCATGATCCCATAGGTTGCCCTTCTGACGAAGGTCTCCAGGGACACCGGCCTGTGTCAGGACAATAAGCCTTCTCCAAGGAGGGCTAGCGCCCCCTCTGAGAGCCACAGTGTCACAGGGAAGCCACTGAGCCCAGTCACCCAGGTCCAGGGAGTGCAGCTAGAATGTGGAGGAGGAAGGGCCACAGGCTGGGACAGGGCTCACATCTGCGCTGAGGGGAAACGGTCCCTCCACACCCAGCAGGCACCTCCTCCCAGAGGGTCCTGCAGCTGGGTGGTCCAGCCCAGGCCTCTGTGTAGACGGGGCCCAAAGAGGGCAGGTCCTGCCAGCAAGGCAGTGGCCTGGTCTGGCCTGCTCCTTGGTCCTGTCCCCATCCAGGGCTCCTTCTAAGTACCCGCGTCCCTGCTGAGGTTGTCCAGGCCAGAGCAGTGGCCCTCTGGGGCACAGCGCTCCAGGCTGAATCCTGGGTGGGCAGAGAGAGAGAGGCAGGAGAGCCGC
Source organism: Puma concolor (assembly GCF_028749965.1). Lineage (NCBI taxonomy): Eukaryota > Metazoa > Chordata > Mammalia > Carnivora > Felidae > Puma > Puma concolor. The sequence continues at coordinate 6,349,559 of NC_141682.1, forward strand.
CCCCACACAGCATCCTGTCCCCTCTGGCTGCAAGCACAGCTGGACTCGGGCTGACTGGCTGTCACGATTGTCATCTGCCCTGGCAACAAGCCAAGGCTGTTACCGCGAGTGCCATTGCCATGGAGACCATGAGTCAGGGCCGCACTTAACAGAGCCAAACCTGCCAGGGGCTCTCAGGGCCTCTCGTCTGCCAATGGGAAAGGCGACACCAGCACGTAGCATCTCCTTGGGACTCATTAACAGGGCGGAGCAGGGGTGACAGGCAGGGGGCATGTGGGCAGGAAAGGAGAGGGAGAGAGGCAGGGGAAGATAGAGGAACCAATAGTCCCAGGACGGGCTTAGGGCCTAAAAGCTCAGACCACAAAGACCAAGGGGTCTCTCCCAAGCGCCCAGATCTGCCACTTACCAAACCCAAGAGGCCAAACTCCTAGAGACCAGAGCCCAGGGCTGGGCCCCACCATGATGACAAGTCGGGGTGCCTCTGGATCACAGGGTTGTCAGGCCCCCCAGCACAGCTGTCACTTCCAGGGGTGTGGGGGGTGGGGATTGAGGACTTACCCACGGCCACACAGTGGGCCCGTGTGGGGCCAGAAAGGCAAGAGGAGGAGAACCCGACCCCGTCCACATGAGCCTTTTCTAGCTCCTCATCGTCCCGTGGTCAGGTGGCCTCGAGGCTGCTGGCTCTGGAGGTGGCAGGCCCCACACAGCAGTCCCGTGGCCTGGGCCCAGCAGAGAGCAGCCCCAGCCCCCAGATCCACCCTGGGTGCCCAAGTTGTCATGGTAAGTCACCTGCCAGGTTCCCAGGCTGGCCCACACAAGCCTCATTGCCACATCCCTCTGCCTCATGGTCCAGAGTCTGACCCTTCCTGAGAATCCGGCAGACCCCGCCCCAGGGAGGCCCCAGCCGTCTCCAGACGCACAAGCCCACAGGTGAGCTGTAGGTGAGGACAGCCGTTACCTGCCCACCCCGGGTGACTATTCTCTCACGTCTTCACTGATAACGGCCAGTGAGGTGACTTAACAAAGGCCACAGAACTCGCTTTGACCCAGGGACTTGGTGATGACAGAACAGCGTCGGTGGCCACTCTGCCACGGAGCACGGGCCAGGTGGCTGAGCTGTTCATGGGAAGCCCTGATGTCCACACTCACACATCTGATGCCAGGGAGGCTGCGGGGCTGGGGGCAGCCCCTCTCTCTCTGCCAAGGCCACGTGGCTCCTGAGCTCCAGGGTGGGGGAGGGGCCGGGGCAGAGGGCTGACCACCAAGGGGATGCAACCATTCAGCTGGGAGGGAGGTGCTCTGGCCTTTTCTGCCGGTTTGCCGAGAGAGCAACGGAAAGTTAGATGAAATGTTCAAATTGCCGGGGAAGAAAATCAAGCATCGTATGCTGGCTCCCTGGGGATGGTTGTTACCACTGGTCCTCAGGCAGCAGAAAGCAGAACGAAGGGACATTGGAAAGCCGGCCAGAGGAAGAGCAATTTCTGACCTGACCACCCTTGTGGCTTTCGACAAGGGAGGAATGGGTAGATCAGGGGCGTGTCTGTCAGGTCCCCTGTGGCCCTTCAGCTCAGCAGCCAGGGGACCACTGGGGCCAGGAGGCCCTAGCATTCCAATGCACTGGGGGCGGGGCTGGATTCAAAGGCCCCTCCTCCCTTGTGCAACAGACACCTCATCCATGGCTTGGGCCCCAGCCCCAGCTCCTCTCCCAAGTCAGGTAAGTGTGATTGGTGCAGAGCTATGAACGGTGAGGATGTGAGCAGGAATCACACATCTCTGTCAAGGCCAGCACTTCTCACCTTTTTTCGCATTATCACCTTGCTAAAGAGACTTTTTATACATCTTTTTAAGTAATCGTGGCATCCCCATGAAATTAAATCCCAGGGAATATGACTTTAGAGGTAGCACTGAGCTTTGGACAAGCACAAACTGTTGCAATAGCTTCGACTCGCTTGTGCCCTCCTCCCAGAGCGACTTTTAGGCCTTGGGGGTGCTGTCACCCCATGGACAATGTCTGGTCTAGTCGGCACATGGGTGTTGCATGTTGGGGAATGGCCACCGTTCATCTGTCCAGCTGACATCCTGTGATGGGTCCCGGGACTCAGCACCAAGGCCAGAATCTCCCTACATCCTGTCCATGGGAAGTAGACTTGTGGGAGGAAGATGGAGACACGCGTGTCCACTACCCAGGACCCTTTTCCAGTGCAGGAGCAGCGGGAGCTGGACCTGGAAGGGGAGAGAGAGATGAGTTGTCCTGGCCGGTGTGCTGGGCCAGCCTGTTCTCGGCAGAGAACAGTTTTGTGGTGATCGAGCCACAGGACAGGACAGGACCGGACATGTGCCCCCAGCTCACATCTCTCTGGAGTCCCAGCTTTGTGACCGCACACTTGGCCTTCCTGCGAGGTTCTGTGACAGATGCCGCCAGCACTGCACCCGGATCCCCTCAAGCCACCGCGATTCCAGCTGCCAGCCTCCATGTCTCGTGGCCTGAGGACTTGCTCCTGCTCACGCAGCTGGCCGGAAGTCTCCAGGGCCCATCTTCAACCGGTGGCTGCTGGGCGCCCCGGTGCGTCCGTACCCCCCGGGTGGGTAACTCCACAGTGCGTGCTCCACACTGTCTCCCACGTCTTCCCAGAAGCTTTCAGCTTTCAGCTTCCCATTGTGCAAACTGGCTGCTTCACCTTTCATTGGCCGCCTTGCAATTCCTGCCTCGCAAAGGCCCCTGGGACGCCTCCCAGATAAATCACTAGCAGTCGACTCCTTGTCTCAGGGTGTGTTTCTAGAGGAGCCCAAACTGAGGCCCCCGTCCTGCCTCATTCTGCAACATTCGTTTGCTGTCCACCATCACCTGCTGCTTTGTGGCTCACACTCTGAGAGCCACGGCTGATTTTTGGTCACTATCTGCGGATGGCTGGACACAGCTCAGAGAATGGAGTTAGGGGAGGCTTGGCAGAGGAGGGGCCACTTGAATGAGGTCTTGAAGGATATATAGGCGTTTGTGGAGGAAAAAAAGCACAGGAATACCCCTACCCCCACCCCCATCGTAGCCCTGAGCTATTTGCAGAAGGTACCTGGACAACTGTGGGGTCCTGAAATGTGACCCTGTATAGGTCTGACTGGTCATTCCTCAGCTCTGGAACCTGCAGTGGCTCCCCACGGCCTGTACCAGGTCCAAGCTTTTTGGCTTATTGTTTGAAGTCCTCTGTAAACTGGCCCCACTCTGCTTCCACGCTGTTACTCATGTCATTGCTGCTGCTGACTGCCCTCCTCAGTGAGCCCAGCCTGGCAGAATTCTGTCTGTCCTTCCACGCCATCCAAACACCCTGCCCTCCAGGCAGCCATCGTGGTGGCCTCAAAATAACAGCTCTCAGCTTTGTGCCCATAGAGCACGATTGCCAGGCTCTGGGGCACCTCCCAGCCCCAAACTAGGGTGAGTCACCGATCTGTGTCAAGCAGAAGCTATTCAAAGTCAGGACCCCTCACCTGGGCTCCCTCATATCCCCCCGTTCCAGCAGTAACAACCTAATGTGTCTGGACCATCTCAGAGGTCCCTTGCATCTCTGCTTTGACCCGGCATGGAGAACGCACCTCCCCCAACATGGGCTGATTCTGATGGACCGTACGGGGCTCCCGTGCAGCACCCCTGCCCCTGGGATGGATTTACAGTTTGGTTTATGGTTTATCAGGGAAAGAATGGAGCTCGTCAGGAAGGCTGCCGCCATCCCAAGTGCTTTTTAATTATGTGAAAGATGAGGGCCCCACTCTCTTAAGGGAGGAACCCGTCCTTCACCTCTTCCCCCGCCTCCAAATGTCACATTATCAGAGGCGGGGTCGGGGGAGGAGACCCTTGGAGCAGGCATAATCCAGGTGGCTCAGGATAGGGCTGATTCCCCTTGCCGATGAGCCTAAGGCCCGAATCAGAAGTTTTAACATATTCCTTAATTAGAGCCCGACCTTGTCCTCAGCTGCCCAGCGGAGTGGGCCCCCGATAAGACCAGGCAGTACTATTGTCTTCATGCTTATGAGGTGGGCCCACTGGAAGAGCGCATTCGAAATGAGATTACATCTTATACATGTTTAATGTACTGTTCTCGCCATTTAAAATGCGGCTCTATTAAAATAGCAGGGAGGGAAAATTGACTCTCGGAGCTGGGTGTGAGAGAATAGATCACTAGTGAAATGAATAATATATTAACAGAATAATGATGTTGCTTCTCATATTAATCGTATAAATCACAAGATTCTCAAGCTGTCAGCAGAAGTTTAAAAAAAAAAAAAGCTGACTTCCAGACGGAGAGTACTGAGTCCCGGAGGGTGTGGGAGCTGGGGTCACACTGGTTATGAAACGGGTTCCCCAGGCAGGGCTGCCAGGGACCGGGACTTGCCCTGGAGGCAACAGCGATGTTGTGGGGAGGCCACCACTCCATTCCAGCCAGCAGCCTTTACTGTGCCAGCCAGATACAAGAAACATCAATGAGATGTGGCCCTCTGCCCACAGGCCAGGCCAGAGGGACAGGAATGCTTAGAGAAGGCTCCAACCTCGTCATACAAGCCAGGACAGAGACTCAGGCGGTGGAGGGGGCCAAAGCCCCGCGTGCCCCGCCCCCAGGGCCTGGCACCAGCCAGCCTCCAGTCCTGTCTGTAGGTCCAATACTACAGTCATTTGCTGAATGAGCGCCTGGTGACTCCGTAGGGTCCTCCCAGGGCTCTTGAAAGAGAGAAGGAAGGTGCTGTGGGGATGGGCAGGGCGGGGCTGGGTGTGGGGTGCGGTGGGGGCCATAAGGAGTGATTACAGTGGTCGTCGCCGTGGCAATGAATGCCACATGCGTGTAGATATCTGCACACCATCTGCATGTAGCTCCACCGAAGGGAGGTTGGGGGGTGGGATGCACCAGAAATTGGGGCTGGGAGCATCCTAGGAAAATTCCTCCCATCCTCTCAGGAATGTTTGCCATCAGGACTCTCTGCCCCTTGTGTCCCTATGGACCACCAGCACTGAGCTGGCTGCGCTGACCTCTAATTGTTTGGAACATAGAGAAGAAAGCTACCTCCCCACCCCCCGCCAGCCTCACTCAACCCCAGGAGCAGAAATCCCGGGACTCACAGGCAGCCCCAGCCCTGCCAGCCTTGACACATGCCCCAGGTAATCAGCCACAGTCACTTCGTGTGAGCACTGGGCTGGAACCCTCCAGGCCCTGTCTTGGCTCATGTCCACAGCCAGCACATGCTGTGTGTGGTCCCCTGCTTTACGGGTGAAAGAAATGAGGATCCCAGTAAGTAGGGTACGTGCGTACAGCTGCCCAGCTGCTGAGTGGCAGGATCATTTGGGCTTTTGAGGGCATTTTCTACTCCTGCACCCACTAGTTTTGGGCTTAACCAGGTGACCCAAGCAATGGGATCCAAGCAGATGCTAGAGGAGCAAAGACACACAATGTGCCAGCCCTCTTCTGCTTCTGCCATTGCGGTGAGGAGAGCTTCCCCCCCCGCGCCCCGCCCCCAGGAGCTACGGCCCCTTCATCCTGAGCCCCAACATGAGCACACTCAGGACAGACCCAGGCCCCACTTGCATCCGGAGCAGAGCTGCCCTGCGGAGCCCAGCCAGGTTCTGGGGCCCGCAGCAGATTGTGGGCCCACGAGCATGAGCATAAGGGCTTACTACTGTGAGCCACGGAGCCCTGGGCTGGTTTATGACGAAGCATCTCTGTGGCCATTTCTGGCTGGGCCCCAAAGCCCAGGCTCACCGATGTGCTAAACCACCTCCCGCAGGGCTGTAGTGGGAGGGTAGAGGCTCACACAAACCCACTAACTTTCCAGCTTGTGTCCCACTGACAAGTCTGAAGAATTGTCTTTCTGCAGGAAATCCCCTGCCTGCCACGGCCATGGCCAGTGCAGGGTCCTCACCATGGACGTCTGAGTCAAGTCTCAGGTCTAAGCCGCCTTCCCCACTGGACTTATGGGGGCCTAGCAGCCATGTGTATCCATCAATGCAGGAGTATTAATAATCCTTAGAACTAACATTTCTGAGCCCTGATAGCGTCCACCCCTTTGCTGCACCATTTCTCATCATCCTCATGATCCATGAAGTGAGCTCCATCACTACCAGCCCCAGTTTTTGGAGGAGGAAAGTGAGACCCAGAGCACTTGCCCAGTGTCACACAGCTAATAAACACAGAAGCTGTTTCTCCAACAGAAAGGGGCATATCTCCCTACGAAGAGTTCCCACACCCAATATCCCACTCAACCCAACATCTACTCCCAAATAGCCAAGACCTCCACTCCGGGCCCTGGGGGTGGACCACTGGGTCCCACCCAGTAATCAGTCTCATTTGCAGCCTCATCAGCCCTGGCTGACGGTGGAGGTGGGTGAGCATGTTGAGTCCAGCACGGCCAGCTAGGCCATGGGTGAGGCTGGACCAGGCAGAAAGGTGAGCCGATTTCAGTGGTGGTGCCCGGCCTGCTGGCTGGGGCCTCACCAGGTCTAGGGCGCTGATGAACCTGTGGAAAAAGCACCATCTCTGATCACCTTCGTGGCCCTGTGCTTCTCTCTCAAGGCTGAGGGCTCAGAGGTGGGCAACATTCGCCCTATGTTTCCCCACACAGACATTTTAGCAACCGCCAGGATCCATCTCGCCTGAGAAATCATTGGCAGGGCATCACTACTGGTCATCGAACGTGCTTGGGGACAGTGTCCCCCGGATGTCCACAGTGCTGACGAGCCTGGGCCTAGGGCTGCAGCCTTGCCCTCTAACGGCACCCACCTCCCTGGCTGGAAGGGGGGGGGGCAGATGGGGGAGTTCCTGGAGGTGCTTGTGGAGAGCCTGGCAGGCCTACACTCTCAGCATAGCTGACTCGCCAATGACTGTTGTCATTGGTGCAAAGCTGGACTCCCTTCTGTGCTGGGGGGCCCACCCTGTTCCCCTGGCAGGGACCGCATCTGAGCAGGGAGCTCTGCCCAGTGGGGCCAGCTTTGTCTGGGCAGATGCCGGAGGGGCAGAACTGGGGCTCAGCTGGCTGAGAGGTAAAAGCGTCCCATGGCAACCAAACCCACCCCCCCAGAGGGGGGTCACTGGCTTCACTTTTCCAGGCTACAGGAGGGCAGCCAAAATCCACAAGCTGGAGAAACTGGGGCATAGACCAAAGGCTCTCACTGCACCAGATCACAAGCTCTCTAGGCCCCTGGGCAGCAGTGGAGCCGGGAAACTAGGCCAAAGCCCGGAAGTCCCATCTCCCCCTTGCTCCCGCGCTGGGAAGGCTCTTGAAGACGTCTCGGGCCTTGGTGGGGCGGCTGTGAGCTATGACACGGAAGGGAAGCTAGTATCGGGCTGTGGGACTGGAGAGCAGGCAAGGGATCCCGCCGAGTTGTCGGGAATGCCGTCTCCCTCCTCCGAAGGAGGAAGGATAGGAACCCTTTACTCCTTGGTGGCTTTCCCTCCATGAAGTCTTGAACGTCCACCTCTGCTAGCCAGGGATGACCGACCATCAGTGTCCCTGATGACATAGAACAGATCACTGTGTACGTAGTTCTGCCTCCACGTAGGGAAATAGAAGGAAACCAGAACTCAGCGAGGACACCAGTGTCACTTGGCGAGGCAGGGCCAGAGTTGGAAGCAGACCCCAGCTGCCCTGACCTCCAGTGAAATCATCTAGGGAGATTTAAAAAATCCCAATGCCCAGGCCCTACCCGGGGCCAATGAAACCAGAATCTCTTGGCGTCAGCGGCACCGAGATTTTTGTCAGAGTCCAGGTCCCGTCACCAGGCAGGGTCGACATGCCGCTGCTCGGTCACCCGCCTGCTCCCCAGCTGACTTTGTCCATAGGCTGTGAAGTCCTCTGCAGGGCTTGAAGCACTTTTAAAAGCAACGTGTGAACCTTCTCCCTGCAATCTTGTCTACATCATTCACTCCCTTGACAGACTACATCTTTATAGATGGTTACAAAGTCAAATTCAAATGATCCAAAGTTCTCAACAAGTGGAGACCATTCAACTTCCCTTCCTTCCCACAGCCTCTGCTGAGGCTCACACCCACTCACACACAGACGCCTTCCTAGGGGGTTCATGTCTGTCCTCTGCACTGCCCTCCCTCCCCAGGGCTCTTACCCATCCTGGGCACTGAGCACCTGTGTCCACATCATCTGCCCCTCCCACCCTTGGTGTAGACTCCACGTCTAACTCACACCGCTGGTCCCTGACATGCTGTTCCTGGCCAGGTGGGTGAATATTGAGGTGCACCTATCATGATGGTGACTGTCAGGTGAACCTGAAAAATAAACATGAGATACGGAGATGTCCCCACTGACAGGTTTTTTTTTTTTAATGCTTATTTATTTTTGAGAGAGAGAGAGAGAGACAGAGCATGAGCAGGGGAGGGGCAGAGAGAGAGGGAGACAGAATCTGAAGGCGGCTCCAGGCTCTGAGCTGACGGCCCAGAGCCCGATGCAGGACTCGAACCCGTGGACCGCGAGATCATGACCTGAGCCAAAGTCAGACTCTTAACCAACGGAACCACCCAGGCACCCCGGGCCACTCCCCTCTGCCGATAGTTGTGTTTCATTCTGACCTTCCTTTCTGGAAGTCATTGTCAAAGAAGCAGCTTTGAAACCCCCTGCCTAGGAGGCAGCTCCTTTGGGAGAATTGAAGCCCGTGAATGTTGTATTCTGAAAAGCGTGTAGCTACCTTTTGGTCACTTTAAGAAAAGTCTCCACTTTCCTTCATCCTAATTGACACAAAATCGTGAGGGTGGAGCCCTCCGAATGGGATTAGTGCTCTTATAAAAGAGGCCACAAGTGGGCTCCCTCTCCCTTTCAGCCTTGTGTGAGGACACAAGGAGGAGATAGGTATCCAGGAACCAGGAACTGGGTTCTCACCAGCCACCAAATCTGATGCCTTCATTTGGATTTCCAAGCCTCGGAAGTGTAAGAAAGAAATTCCCCTTGTTTATAAGACCCCCAGTTTGTGGTAGTTTGTTAGAGCAGCCCAAACAGACTGACATAATGTGTCTACAAAGCACACAACCATGGTGCCCCCCACCCCAGACGCCGTGTCAAGCACTCGCGGAGGACTCCGGCGATCGAAGGAAACCTGCTGCAAGGCCAGCAGCAGCGACGTCGGGCAGGAGAGCTGACAGGTCGAGGTTCTGATTGTAACTGGGCAGCTGCCCGGCTCCGGGGTCCTGGGCACCGCCTCCGCGTGCTCGCAGATGCCCACCCACATCCAGGGGGCGCCCCGGGTTGGGGGGCGGGGTCTCCATGCACAGAGCCTCCGTGGAGCCTGCACGCAGACCCACGGCCACCAAAGGCGAGCTCCGTGGTGGCGCACGAGGCTCCACTGGCCAGGACATCTGCAAGCACCGTGCACAGGCTGGAAGAGTCCAGCATCAGGGACCTGGGTTGTAACTTGGAACGCCCAGCTGGGATCCAGGCTGCAATTGAGAGCGTTGCGGAAATAGACGGCGTCCTTCATATTCATGCACAAGGGAAGGGGGATTCTTCCCGAACCTGCCCAGAGCTGACAGCAGCGGTGAAGTCCACAGCCTCGCTCCCGGCTCTCGGTGTCCCCCAGACCCGCACCTTCCTCTCTAGGACAGTTTCTCCAGGTGCCCATCAAGGAGCGTGTGGCCCAGCCGGGGCCGCAGTGGAGACTCAGAAATCGGCTCTGGCAGACACAGACTTGCTTTTTCTTTGAGCTCAGCAGGCCCCGCCCCTCTCCACTCCTAGCTTGGGCATCAGCAGACAATGCTGGGAGTGCAGGGCCAGGTGGCTGTTCAACCCAGGATGGCAGCCTGGGAGTCTATGCCCCCTTGGCCCATCTGGTCAATAAGAAATGGAAGATCAGAGGATTGGAACAGGTTAATGGAACATTCTAGGTCTCAGCTATGAGAACCTTTGCTCGAGGGGAGAATTGAAGGAATGAAGAAGGAGGGGGCAGTTTTATCCTGGTCTCATAAAAAGGCAATGTGAACAATCCTCAGCTGCTACTGGGCCCATTAAAGGCCTAATTTCCATTCACCTATAACTTTATTAGGCTCATCCGAGCTATTCATCAGACAAGCCTGTCTTGAAAGGGGTGGATAGTGGCTTTTATTAAAATGTCTTCCCCGTGGCAGATGCATTAGGTTTTATGGCCCTGCACACACAGCTGCCTTCACAATGGGAAAGAGCTGCCTCACCATTGCTAGGGCCGACAGAGGTGACAGGTAAGACCTGGGAGACCAGATGTCCCAGACATCCATTCCCCATGCATGGGCCTCAGTGTCTGGAGTGGGTGTTAGCCTCATCTCTGCAAGTTTGGGTAAAAATTTCCGTCTCAGAGAGCTGCCAGAGGACTCTTGCACATCCCTGGCCCCCACCAATTCCCAGCTGCTCTGCCCTTCAGCCACGTGCTGGAGTCTGTGTGTATTTTTGGAAACTGGTCCCAGAGTAGAGCCTTTGGAATCTGGATAAGGGGTGGTCAGGCTGCTGGAAAACTGTGATAGGGGGCCCTGGGGTCCCAGGGCTTGGCAGGTTGTGGAAAACGTGGAGGGAAAGTGACACAGGAAGCTAGACAGAGAGCCGCTCAACAGTAGAGAGAGAGGGAGGAGAGCCCCCAGCAATGGAGGAAGGGAGCGTCTTCCCTGACTTCCCTGTGGGGTTGCAGGTCTCTCTGCCTTGGATAAAAACCCCTTGTGGGGACAAGTGGGGCAGGGGGCTCAGAGTGAATCCCCCGGGATCAGGGCCAGCTCTGCAGTTTTGCCCCCGAGTGGCCAGGAGCAAGTTACTTCGCCTCTCTGAGCCTTGGTCTCCTCATCTGTGAAACGGAGCTCACGGGCCATGATGCTGAATCGTTGGTAGGATTAAAGCAGACAGATCTCGCAAAGCATTTAGCAGCGGGCCTGACACATAGCAAGCCCAGAACTCGCACCAGCTGTTATTATGATGGTGGCAATCGTGCCCCATGATGAGCAAGTGTTGAGGGTGACAGAGATGCCAGATGTTCTGCCCCGTGCTCAGCTGGAATGAGGAGGCTGGGATATCAACTCCTCCCAAGTTTGTTCCAAAGCCAAGTGGCTGCTGAGCCCCAGCTGACCACAGGAAGGGAGGGTTGTGCTCTAGCCCAGGTGAGTTGGGTTGCACATCTGTCTGTCTGCCCCAGGAAGAATTTCTAAATAATTCATTGTCATTGACAATCCTTGCAATGTTACTAAAGAGAACATACTGAAACCCTACCCATCTAGAGATAATAGTGCTAACCTGTCTCATGGGCCGTCGTCTGGATTACATGAGTCAAATCACAAAAAGAACTTGGAGCCAAGTGCTGTGTGTGTATTTAGAGTTTTCTTGAGGATTCTGGCTGCCATCATGAAACAAAATGGCAGCCAGCATATTTCCCACAAGCAGATCGCTGGTTGTTCGTGGGGCTGTTTCCCGGATTGGTAGAGATTGTAGAGAGAGGGGAAGATCCTGAGTGGAGTCAGCTCACCTCTTGAGCCCAGGTCCTACTCTGGTGCCTGGTCACAGGATGGGCATCTCTTCCCATACCCTTGACCCCTGCTGCCCATGACATTCCCTTGCTGCACTACAGGGAGTCCAGAGAGAGTAAGTCGGAAACCCTGAGGAGCACTGGGAGACTCGGGGGCTTTGGGGCAGGGGTGAGGCATAACCCACCTAGGTTTTAACGGGCTGAGACCAGACCACGAGGGGATGGGACAGAAGGTATGGCAGTAATCCAGACAAGAGATGGTGATGCCATGGACCCAGGCTAGGACATGTAGAACTGGAAAGAAGTGGGTAGATTCTGGATAAAGTGTGAAAGCTGCCAGTGGGATCTGTTGACAAATAAATGAGCTATTTGAAGAAGATCGAGAGCAAAATCCAGAGCAAGCCCAAGCGTGGCCTGAGACACAGGAAGAATGGAGCTGCCATCACCCGAGATGGGGAGGCTGTGAGGAGCAGGATGGAGGTGGACTGATGCTGACAGGAGATGAGGGGCTCTCCCCAAGGCTACTGGGAGCCCGTTTCAGGAGACAGGAAGAGGCGGCAAGGGCAGGAAAGTGGGAGATCAGGGACCCCACCAGCCTTCTGAGTGTTCGTCTTCAGGAGGGCTGCCCCGCGGAGCCCTCACCGGCCAGCCCAGCCTTCCACTCCTGCAAAGCCTCGTGCCTGTCTTGGGGGAGAGAGAGAAAAACACCTTTAGGGAGGAGATTGGCACTTCTCCTCGTCGTCACACAGCCCCGAACTTCTAACAGAGCAGAGGGTCCTCTAAAAGGAACAGTTGACCTGGCCCTGCTGCCTTCTCTTTGATGGGCCTCCTCGTCTCCAGGCTCGGCGCCTCTCAGGCCTGAGCCTGCTTGGACATTCTGCACAAAGGTGCGACTTGCCTGGTAAAGAACCAGAATTCCTCTCACTTCAGAAAGAAAACCTCCGCGTCTGCCAGTGGCCTCACATCTCTCCCTCTCCATTCTCAGCGTGAGGCTTGGGCTCTTTATAATTCATCAAAAAGGCCACACATAATGAGCTCAGCTCGTACTCTGCAGCGAGGGCTGTCAGCTCACCTCTTAAGAGCCCCGCATCCTGGCCGGGGACCCTTAGATCTCGTTGTCCTGAGGCTGGGGCTGAATCACCTGTGAGTCAGGCATCGGGCTGAGCCAGCACTGCCCTCCTCCCGAGGACCTTGCAACCTGTGTTCCAAGGAGGCCTGGCCAGCGGCTTTCACTGATGCCATCTCAAAATTCTCCTCACCATGCTGGAAGGAAGGTACCTACATACCCATTGTGCAGACGTGAAAACTGAGGTGCCGTGAGGTTTAGCAGCTTACCTGAGGTCCCTTGGCAGGTGTCTAGTAAAGAATCAACCTGATCCTGGTCTTTGTCCTCACCTCCTGGGAGGTGGTCTCTTAGCCCTTGGAATGTCCCGCCTGACAAGAGGGTTTTTGTTTACCATATGGAACACGTCTATATGCCTGAACCCCGATGAAGACACCAAGACTCAGGTGAGCCCCCTGGTGGACAGTGCTCCATGCATGTGGTCGCATGTTGTCGCTGGGCAATATGAGCACTGTCCTTGACCCCACGAGGGGGGACAACCAGAAGCTCTGCATGGGGAGCCCTCCTGGACCCTGACCCACAGGGTCCTTCAGCTGATCTGAATCTCTGTCCTTTGCTGTAATAGATCATAGCCATGGGTACAGCAGCTCTCAGCGAGTCCTGTGAATTCTTCCAGTGAATTAATGGCACCTGAGGGTAGTCTCGGGGACCCCCAAATTTGCAACTGGTGTCAGAAACGAGAGTGGCCTTGGAAACCCCTGAATTCTCCCACTGAGGTGAGAGGTGAGGACTTGCGACCTGTCCCCTAACCTAGTCCCCTAACTTCTGGACTAGAAGAGAAGAAATTTCGGGGGCACCTGGGTGGCTCAGTCGACTAAGGATCTGACTTCAGCTCAGGTCGCGATCTCACAGTTTGTGAGTTTGAGCCCCACCTTGGGCTCGCTGCTGTCCGTGCAGAGCCCGCCTCAGATCCTCTGCCCCCACTTCCCATCTGCCCATCCCCTGCTCATGTTCTCTCTCTCAAAAATAAAAAAAAAAAAACATATTTATATATATGTTTATATAATCTAATTGTATATATAATTATAATTTATATTTAAAAACAGATATCTCTGCTGTTTTTAGCCACCGTAAGCCCAGGACGAGGACCTCAGCACCTCTGTAACTCACCAGCTCTGAGTCTGTGGTAATTCTATAGCTGCCCTAGGCAACAAATACAGGCCTTCCCCTCCAGAAGCTTCTGCCAGAGCAACTCTCTGCTTTCAGCTCCTAGAGAAAGGCCCCTGCTCCGACAGCATCTTTCTCAGGCCACCGGCAACTTGCCTTGTCTGTTCATTCCCTCAACCACCGTGGTGGCCCTGAGGGCAGCCTTTCCTTGCCCCTCCCCCACTTTCTCCCGTTCGGGGCCGCATCAAGCGTCCTGGGGCCGTCCTAACAAATCGCCACAAACTGGGGGGCTTGAACAATAGAAATGGATTGTCTTGCAGGTTATGGCGCCTGAGTCCAGGATCAAGTTCTCAATCCCCTGTGGAGACTGGGAGGGAGAAACCACTCCATGCCTCCCTCCCGGCTTCTGATGGCCGCTGGCCTGCAGACACATCAATCCAACCTCTCCTCCACTGTCACTGTCACATGGCCTCCTCCCCTGTGTGTCTCTGTGTCACCTCCTCTTCTTCTAAGGACACCAGTCATTGGATTAAATGATCCCTAAAACCGGAGTGGTTTCCTCTTGAGGTCCCGTAACTAATTCTATCTGCACAGGCCCAATTCCAAATAAGGCCACCTTCTGAGGTCTGGGGGGACATGGCCCCTGGCCTCATGGGACACACGACTGGGGAGGACCAGGCCGGACCAGAGGCAGGTTCACTGGGCCACCCGCCCGGCCGCCCTGCCTCCCGGGGGGGGGGGCGGGGGGCGCCCTGGTGTCACCGTCCCTGCCAGAGGAAAGAGGACCCGGTTCTGGAGCCAGGCGCTGGCTTCCAGAGTGTACGTGCTCAGGAGGCTGTCATGTTGATGAAAATACCGCAGAGCCGTCTGCAGGGTTCTTCCTTCTCACTGCCTCTCCAGCGCCTGAAATAAATGAGAAAGAGATGTTCCTGGCAGAGTCTGTGGAGGAACTCCATGGCAGGAATGAAAATTGGCTGCAGCATCCAAGAAATCCTTGAATGGAAAGGGATTTCTAGGACAACACACCTCTAGGAACAGAGAGTGTCAGTGGTAAAGCCCGGGGGAGGGAGGGAGGGACGCCAGCCTGCAGCGGGCGTGTCTGCGCGCGTCCACGGACGTGCCCCCCTCCCCCCCCCCCCCGGGTGCACACCCGCGCAGGTGCACATACCTGCTGGCGGGGCGGGAGCGCGGGCGGGCGTGGGGGACGCAGCCCAAATCACGGCCCACGTAGGCTTTCTTCTACTGGCGGACCATCTGTCCGCCCCTCCCGCCACCCCCACGCCCACCGACCAGCTGGGGTCACCTTGTCCTGTTACATTTTCACAAAACTGGCCTTGGCCCCTGTCCAGGGCCTGGGAGGGACGCCAGCCGCCTGCTGTCCCCGGGCGGGTTCCGCTGAGGCCCACGCGGCTGCAGCCCCCCCTGGCGCCAAGTTCCTGCTTTCGCTGAACCCTGCATCCGCCTTGCCCTGCGTCGTCTGATCTCCTCGGCCAGCCCGCCCTTTTCCTCCAGGCATCACATCTTTGGAGCTTCAGGGACTGGCTGAACTGCCCGTGAACTTCCGCCTGGCTCCGTCACAGCCTCCAACGTCCTTAAACTAAAACGAGGCAAGCCCGAGGCCAGTCCTCCTCTGGGGTCGTCCTGGCCAGAGAGCCCTCACCTACCCCTGTTCGGGCCTCACCAAGGCCCCTCTTTCATCAGAAGGCCCACGAGGGGTTGGCCAAACAAAGACCGTCCCTGCTGCACCCCCAGCCCCTTGTCCCTCCAATCCCCCGTCCCTGCCCCAAATGGAATCTGCCAGATCCACAAGCCCCACACACCGCTAAGGCCAGGAACACACCCCCTTCCAGCACCGCCCTGGGGGGCCCTCTCAGCCCTCCTCAAGGCAGTCGATCTCTTGGTCCTTCTAGAAACACATGTTGGAGAAACCTGCTGGTGTTTGCCCCAACCTCAAGCTGTGGTGGTGAGAATCCAGGGAAGTGTGTGCCTGATCTGAAACCCTTTTCTTACAGAGGGGAAACTGAGGCCAGAGAGAGAATCAGGTCGCCTAAGTCACGCCATGAGTGAGTGTTCCCAGGGAACAGAGACCCCAAGTCTCCTGACTCGGCATGAGGTCTTTATCCCAGCCCGTGGGGCCAGCAGGCGCTCCCAGGCACTGAGCTATGAGTGGGGGTTTCCTTAAACACCTCAGAATCCTCGAAGCTCTTGGAATCCCCAGCTCTTTGAATGAGCGTCTTTTCCCGGCTGTTCGAGCTGGGATCTCTGATGCAGCCAAAATTCAGTTGCAGGCAGGGCCTGGATGTCTCTTGGGAACCCCTTTCCCTGTCTCTAGGTTCGGGGGTGCCAGACTATGATGCGGACAGAATTTAGCACCATCCTGTCTTGTCTCCACTCCAGTCCCCAAGGTACTCAGCATCCCCATCCTCCTCCCCCTTGGAGGAGGACATTTTTGCCAAAAGCATTAGAGAACTGTTATGGACTGAATGTTTGTGTCCTGCCCACTCCACCAAATTCATATGCTGAAGCTCTGATGCATCCCCAGTGGGACTGGTATTAGGAAATAGGGCCTATATAGTCCAGGTTAAATGAGACCACAGAGTAGGGCCCTGACCCAACAGGATTAGTGTCCTTATAAGATGAAACACCAGAAGGGTGCCTGGGTGGCTCAGTCTGTTAAGCGGCTGACTTTGGCTCAGGTCAAAGTGGGTTCAAGCCCCACATCGGGCTCTGTGCTGACAGCTCAGAGCCTGGAACCTGCTTTGGATTCTGTGTCTCCCTCTGTCTCCCTGCCCTTCTCCCACTGTCACTCTCTCACTCTCTTAAAAAATAAACATTAAAAAAAAAAAAAAGACGAAACACCAGAATGTTCTCTTTCAAAACCCATGCACCAAAGAGAGGCCATGTGAGGACACAGTGGGAAGGTGGCCGACTGCAAGCCAAGTGCAGAGCTCTCACCAGAACCTGAATCAGCCGGAGTCTTGATCTCAGACTCCCAGCTTCCGGAACTGTGAGAAGATAAATCTCTGTTTATACCCAGTCTGTGTGGTATTTTGTTGTGGCAGCCCCAGCGAACTCAGACAAGAACCGAAATATTTACAGATTGAAATGAAATCAAGTGTGAGAGATGCCTCAAAGCGGTACAGAAGAGGAAGTGAGCAGAGAATAAACAGGATCGGCTGCAAGCCGATAATTGTTGAAGTTTGGTGACAGGTGCATGGCAGGAAGGGGGGTCGCACTTTTTCTCTCTACATTTGTGTGTTAGAAATGCTCTCTAATAAAATATTTGGGTTTTTTAGTTTATTTTATTTTGGAGGGGGAGGGGCAGAGAGAGAGAGAGAGAGAGATAGAAAAAGAGAGAATCCCAAGCAGGCTCCATGCTGGAACTCATGACACATGAGATCATGACCTGAGCTGAAATCAAGAGTTGGACATTCAACCGACTGAGCCACCCAGGCACCCCTCCGGTGAAATGTTTGTAAAAATAGTATAGTGGAGTGGGCCATGAAATCAATTCAGTGGGTCACAATCAGCATTTTTTAAATAAGAAAGAATAAAATAGATTACACTAGAATCACAGAATTACAATAATGTAATACTTTGTGAAATTTTTACAGGGTGTGTGTGTGTGTGTGTGTGTGTGTGTGTGTGATGTACTGGGTCTGAATGTAAAATGTACTTCTTACCGTGGGTCATGGTCAAAAGACCTGGAAAGTCATTTCTCATGGTTGATTTGACCATGGCCTCCACAGTCAGATTGCCTGGGTTCTGGTTTGGCCACTTCCTCCTGGCTGTGTGGCCTTGAGCAAGTTACTCCACTTCTCTGTGCCTTAGTGCAGCTAATAATCACAGCCTCCATCCTAGGATCGATGTGAGTTTTAAGTGAGCTAATACGTGTGAAGTGCTTCCAGCCATTCTCCTAACACAGTGCAAGAGCTCAATACGTAGTAACTATTACTGTAGTGGCCATGATATATAAAGCGGTTGGTACTATCGCGTCAGGAATTTGTTGGCCTGAAACGGGAGGACGTAGGTTTTGTAAGAAGAGAAAGACAATGCGCGACCACTGTTACAGAACGAAAACTCACTGAGCAAATTTGAGGATCCAGTTGGCTTTAATCAACAATTCGTGATTCGGTCAGCATCCCATCCAGTATCAGACAGATATCTGCTCCCAGGAGCTGTACAATATGGAGGGCTTTTATGGGCAGGGGGCAGGGCAAGGAGGTTATTAGCAAAAGAAAAGAAAGGTTTATTTCAGTCAAGGTTATCTTCCCTCAGGGAAGAGATGTGGTCTTATCATACCTCACTATACTGATGGGGAAATTCCAGACTGATCGCTTTAAAGTTCCACTTCTAGGGGCCCCTGGGTGGCTCAGTCGGTTGAGCGTCCAACTTCGGCTCAGGTCAAGGTCTCCTGGTCTGTGAGTTCGAGCCCCGCGTCAGGCTCTGTGCTGTCATAACAGCTCACAGCCTGGAGCCTGCTTCAGATTCTGTGTCTCCTGCTCTCTCTGCTCCTTTGCCACTCATGCTCTGTCTCTCTCTCAAAAAATAAACATTAAAAAAATAAATAAAAATTAAAAAATGAAGTTCCACTTCTGGAGAGGCTGACATTGCAGTAGTCTTTAAAAAAATTCTTTTTTAACATTTCTTTATTGAGAGATGGAGCATGAGCAGGGGAGGGGCAGAGAGAGATGGAGACACAAAATCCAAAGTAGGATCCAAGCTCCCAGTGCAGAGCCCGACGCGAGGCTTGTACTCACAAACCTCGAGATCATGACCTGAGCCGAAGTCAGATGCTTAACCGACTGAGCCACCCAGGCACCCCTGACATTGTAGCAGTCTTAAGTTTGCTATCCTGGGGCAGGTGAGTCTGCTTTGGGCCTTTTCTTTTCTTTCTCCCTTCCTGCCTCCCTTCTTTCCTTCCTTCCTTCCTTCCTTCCTTCCTTCCTTCCTTCCTCCTTCTCTTTCTCCCTTTCTTTCTTCTTTCTTTTTTTAAACACCACAGAGGGAATAATGGCGGAATTTTAGGCAGCGTGGCCCTTCAGTCATTTACGAATATTAACTATTTCACTCAGTAAGTATTATGGAATGCCCACTATGTGCTAGTCCCAAGACACTGGCCACAGAGAGTTGAACAAGACAGATACGGCCCATGCCTTCATGGAGCCCACCCCCTACCTAGGAAGAAAAAGCAAACAATTCATTGTGATAAAAATGTCATTAGTAGGAGTCGCCTGGGTGGCTCAGTCAGGTAAGTGTCTGATTTCGGCTCAGGTCATGATCTCACGGTTCGTGGGTTCGAGCCCCGCATTGGGCTCTGTGCTAATAGCTCAGAACCTGTTTCTGATCCTCTGTCTCCATCTCTCTCTGTCCTTCCTCTGCTCTCTCTCTCTCAAAATAAATAAACATTTTTTTTAATTCCATTACTGGGATAGGAAACAAAATAGGGTGATGGGGAAACTCAGAGAGGGGGAGGCGGTAACCTGACAACAGATTGTTGTTAAGACTCAGCCAGGGGGCACCAGTCTGGCTCAGTCAGGAGAGCATGTGACTCTTGATCTTGGGGTTGTGGGTTCGAGCCCGACGTTGGGTGTAGAGATGACTTAAAAAGACTCAGCTAAGAGGAAGACTGGGAGCCAATGCTGGGAGGCGAGAGGTCTGGGAATGAAAGCAGCTTCCCAGTAGGGTAGCTGGCCCACCAGCCAAGTGTGGCCTTTGCGTTGAAATCCATGAAAAGGAAACAGAATTAAAAACTCAGTGCCTCCGTGCTCAAAAGCCACACTGTGCCAGACAGCGCCTAGGGCAAGTGTCCAGAACATTCTCATCATCTCGGAAAGTCTGTCAGCCAGCGCTGGTGGAGACCCCGAGCTGTGCTGTCCGTCGTGGCAGCCACTGGCCACAGGTGGCAGCTGAGCACTTGAAACGTGGCCTGTGCCACTGAGAAATGGAATTGCCATTATTTTATTTTAATTAATTAAAATTGAAATTGAAAAAAGGATCTCTAATTCAGTCATTGGAAGACTTTTTCTTTTACGTTTTCATTTATTTATTTATTTATTTATTTATTTATTTATTTATTTATTTTGAGGGAGAAAGAGAGAGCCCGTGGGCAGGGGGGAGGGGCAGTGAGAAAGAAAGAGAGACTCCCAAGCAGGTTCCGCACTCACGAACCGTGAGATCATGACCTGAGCCGAAATCAAGAGTCGGATGCTTAACTGACTGAGCCGCCCAGGTCCCCCTGGAAGGCTATTAATTCTATTTGGAACAACTCGGGTGTATGAATCCAGTTTTCCAACAGCACATTGTATGAAATCTAAATACAGAGCAAGTTGAAATATGCTCTCAGAGGAAAACAAGCCCACCGGATGGTGGAGACTCAGTACAAAACAACAAAGGTAAACCATGTCATTAATAAACTTTACATTTGATCATATATTGGGATGATAATATTCTGAGTATATTGCACTAAAAAAAGATATTATTAAAATAATCTAGCCTGTTTCTTTTCATTTTTAAATGTGGCCATTAGGAAACTGTCAATGACTTATGTGGCTCAAATTTATTTCTTTTTAAAAAAAATTTTTTTAAGTTTATTTTTATTTTGAGAGAGAGAGAGAGAGAGAGAGAGAGTGAGCACGAGCAGGGTTGGGGTAGAGAGAGAGGGAGAGAGAGAATCCTGAGCAGCGTGGAGCCTGACATGGGGCTCCATCTCATGAAAGATGAGATCATGCCCTGAGCCAAAATTGAGAATCGGATGCTTAACCAACTGAGCTACCCAGGTGCCCCAGGTCAAACTTATTTCAATGAGACAATGTGGGACTAGGGTTTAGAGAGATGGGCAGTGAACCGAGAGGTCTGTAGTAGATATGGAGGTCTTGTTGGCTCAACATGGATTTTGAACTTCTTCCTGGGTAATGGGGAGCCACGGCAGGTGTTTGAGCAGAGCAGTGATGCCTCTGGAGGATCTTCCTGGCAGCTTTGGGGAGAATGGGGTGGAATGGGATACCAGTTGGAAAGCCATTGTCATCAAGCTCAGACAGGAGAGTGGCTTGGATTCGAACGGTGGCTGTAGGGACACAGGGGTGCTGCCTGTTTCCCTTTCAAGGGGATTTTGCAGACATTTCATCCCAAACTTCTGCTTTTATCTTATCAGCCACCCCCAACTGTGGGGGGACTGGAAAATGTAGTCATTTAATTGGGCTCATGGCGATCCAGAAAAAAATGGGACCCCGTCCTAAGGAAAATAGAACAGAGGCTGGGTGGGCATGGAGCCCCCTCCACTGAGAGAAAGTCGGGGAAAGAGAGACAGAAGGCCCAGCCAGCAGGGTGGGAGGGAACCAAAGAGAACACGGGGTCTGTACGATTCTGGGAGGGTGGGCTTGGCAGAGGATGTCACCCACCTTCATTTTGACCTCAAACTTTTTTTTTTTAAGTTTATTTATTTATTTTGAGAGAGAGAGAGAGAGAGAGCACACAGGAGGGGCAGAGAGAGAGGGCAAGAGGGACAAATCCCAAGCAGGGCCCGCACCATAAGTGTAGAGCCCGATGCGGGGCTTGAACTCAGGAACCATGAGATCACAACTGAGCTGAAAGCAAGAGTCGGCCACTTAACTCACTGAGCCGCCCAGGCGCCCCTTGACCTCAGACTTTCTAATGAGGAAATTTCATCTTTCCCGCTTATGTTTGAATTCTGGCAAAAGCTCCTGTGGGCAGAGTACCCGCTTCACACAGTAAGAACTGCCCTGAGCCATTAAGACCCCAGTGACTGACCCCAAGACAGCGATCCACCTGGCCTTTGCTGCCCCACCTGCACAAACCCCCAACCTCTGTCCCGCATTTTCCTGATAGAAACTGGGAAGTATTTTCCATGCTTGGGCACAGTCTTTGAGACATCAGTGTGCTCTCATCCTGGTGTCGGCCTTTCTTGAAATAAATCCCTTTCGGGGCGCCTGGGTGGCTCAGTCGGTTGGGCGTCCGACTTCGGCTCAGGTCGTGATCTCGCGGTCCCATCCGTGAGTTCAAGCCCCGCGTCAGGCTCTGTGCTGACTGCTCAGAGCCTGGAGCCTGTTTTGGATTCTGTGTCTCCCTCTCTCTCTGACCCTCCCTCGTTCATGCTCTGTCTCTCTCTGTCTCAAAAATAAATAAATGTTAAAAAAAAAATTTTAGGGGCGCCTGGGTGGCGCAGTAGGTTAAGCGTCCGACTTCAGCCAGGTCACGATCTTGCGGTCCGTGAGTTCGAGCCCCGCGTCAGGCTCTGGGCTGATGGCTCAGAGCCTGGAGCCTGTTTCCGATTCTGTGTCTTCCTCTCTCTCTGCCCCTCCCCCGTTCATGCTCTGTCTCTCTCTGTCCCAAAAATAAATAAACGTTGAAAAAAAAAATTTTTTTTTAAAACTAAAAAAAAAAGAAAAAGAAATAAATCCCTTTCTTGTTTCACCTGGTCTGTTTGGGACCCCCAGAGTCCGGTGCTCCTGCACCCCTGAGCCCCAGCTACAGGCTGCTCCCAGGACCCAACGCACCTGAGCGCCAGGCAAGACGAGGCCCCTGGCTCACGGGAGGCGCTCGACAAATATTTGTCCAATAATGTCCGTTTAGCCACGTGAGCATTACTGATAACCTTGGGAAGAGCAGTGTAGTGGAGATGTGGGTAGGCAGGGGAGGGAGAGGGAGGTGAGGCTTGAGTGGGCGTGATTCTTTCCAGAAGTTTGGGTGGGGAGGGCAGAGGCGGAGAGGGAGGCAGGTGGAGGGAGGGACCACGTCCTGCTCAGCTCTGAATCCCAGGACCTGGCATTATTATTGTTTTTTTTATCCCCATGCAGATGAAAAAGGTAAGGCTCCAAGAGGAGGACCGACTTCCTGGGTCTCCAGAGGGGACTGAGATCCAGGCCTGTGCCCTGAACCCCGCCCCACCCCTGCCCTCTCCCACTCCTTCCCAGCATCCTGTTTTTTCTTTAATGAGCTGGCTCTTTGATAATCGCAGTGGGCCTTTTATGAACTAAACAAACCGAGGCTGCAGGGTATTTTTTTTTTTTTTAACAAAAGAGCTCATTGAATAAGCAATGGGCTTTTCTGCAACTATTTTTAAAGAGGGACCTGCAGGCTGGGCTATGAGGAAAATCACAGCAATCTTCTGAAGGTCACCTAGCACCCAGGGAAAAATCCAGAGCTGGGGTGCACCTCACAGACACCCCAGGGAAAAATCCAGAGCTGGGGTGCACCTCACAGACCCCCGTGCGGGGCCCTGTGAGAAGGCGGAGGTCCTGGGTAAGAATCCAGGCACCCGGCTCCGTCCCGCCCCGGGGGCATCCAGGGCAGCGCTGGCCCAGCGTGGCCCTCCAGCCTCTGCAGTGGCCCCAGCCTGCTCCCTGGGACCAGAGGATTCTGCTCTCCGGAAGGTGCTAGCTGTGTAACTCCCATCACCCCCTGCGCTGCCTCTGCCTCTGGTGCCCGCAGGCAACTATTTTACCAATCCGCTCCCTCCCCTGTGCCCTGTGCCCTGGGCCAGAGACATGGCTGCCTGTATTTAGGGCATATTCACCGCAGACACTGCTCCATGCTGGGAACCAAGACCTCTGACTCGACCCCTGCACTCAAGGAGCTTGAAGGTGGGACCAACGTTTCTGGGCACGAAGAGCTTTCACGTACGTACATCCCCACACCTAATTCCCATCCACTTCCAAGGCACCATTTCCAGGGAAGCTGAGTCTCAGAAAAGTCAGTGGCCACATGTGGCTCAGCTGGGACTCTTTCTGTGTCCATGGTTCCAGCCTTCCTTGTACATGGCAGGGGGCCACCTGTCCCCGTATGATCTCGGGCTCAGGGGACGTGGAAGGTCCTGGAACTTCCTGTGAGGGCCTGATTGGTAAGTGCTGACAACCAGATGTTTAGCCAGCCCCGGGAGGGACAGGTTTACTCTGGCTCGTGTGCCAGTAACTCTGACTCTCTGGGCCTCAGTTTCCTCCACTTTAGATTGGGGTTGGTAACAGTACCAGTGCTATTAGTGGCCACTAATGTTTCCTGGTCCTCACTATGGGCCACGTGGCACAGAGTCCCCTAGGCAGGCCCCGTTCTTTCCCCCAGTTGAGACAAGGAAAGTGAAACTCGGAAGAACAAAACGACCCGTCCAAGTCCACACAGCTTGCAAGGATTTGAGCCTAGGCAGTCCTGCCCCCGGCTTACTCTGCTGGCTGGAGAGAGGTTGCCTTCCTCTCCCCAGCCTTCGACCCTGGGCGCCCCGTGGTGGTCAGAGCTGCTCCTGCAGCTCAGCCTCTGTCCAGGTTACTCCCAGGACAGGTGGACCCCTTTGAAGGCCTGAGGAGCAGCAGCTGGAGCCCACCAGGGCCCCACAGAAGCCAACCAGCCAGGAGGTCAAATCCCAGCTGGCCCACCACTCCCCCAGCTCTTCGGCCCTTTCTGAAACGAAAGCGGGCCTCAGTGTCCCTTTGCCTCCGGGTCTTTGTATCAGAGGACCACCGATCACGGCTTTCTGGCTTTTGTGGCGAATGCTGAACTCGAGGGTTTGCTCCAGGCCAGACCGTTGGGGAGATGGGGGTGCAGATCCCAGAGGGAGGCATCCGTTCGTTAGTAAGAATGACTGAGTAGGCTACCGCTGAGCTGTGCTGCGTTCCTAGGAATGCTGGTGTTGGCTTGTTTGGACACGAATGCCCTTCCCCCAACACCCTGTGAGCCCCCGCGCGTGCAGCCTAAGGCAGGTGGGCATCAGCTGCTCCACCCTCCTAAAGCTTGATGATCTGAGTCATCGGCAACCATCTTCCCGTTGTTCCCTCCAGAGTGTCAAATAAAAACAAATCCAGGCTTCGTAAGAGAGACTTTATGCGAGAGGGAGAATGCTCTGGCCATCGGGTCTGTCTGGGGGGAGGCAGAGAGCCTCTCTGCTGCAGAAGGGAGCAAGCAAAGCAAAAAGGAGCCGGCGTGGGAAAGCAGGATGGAAGGTCAGCGAAGGCCTAGCTCTATTCCAGGGATTGCTGGAGGGGCTGACTGGTGATCCAGGCTGAGGACTGAAGTTCAGCGGCCCCAAGGAAGGAGAGACATGTAACCAAAGTTTGGTTAACAAGCCCTTGGCTCTGACTGACTAATGGAGACACACAGTTCAGGTAATCATTTATGAGTCCACAAAAGGGGATTTGGAGGGTCTGTGTCTGTCCTTGTCATAGGTAAACAAGGACGGGGGGGGGTGGACATCCATGAGTCTTCTCTACGTCACGTGGAGGAGGTTCATTCTTTGCAACAAGTCATTTTCACGAACACAAAGGGTGGGGGGTTCCTTTAAGAGCTGCTGTTTTGCAGGAGCACGGGGCTTAGGTAAAAATCCACATTGTCGGGAGTGAGAACAGTGTTCTCATTAGCAGATTGAATCTGAAGATAGCAAAAATGTTCATTGTGTCCACAACGAAATACAGGAGTAAAGAGATCAGGGGCAATAATCTTGGTCCTAATTGTTAAAATCGGGCAGAAGTGAGCATGTTGCCCTGGGAATAGCTAATAGCTAGTGGTGTTGCTCGTAACGAGGCACTGGCTGGACTGTTTGCCGCGGTCTGTGCCCCATTGAGCTCAGAATCCTAGAGCGTCTCCCTGGGAGACCTGGGCCTGGGAGGAAACCTTGTGGTTTTCTGCTAGAAGAGCCACACACACGTGGTCACCAGAACTCTCGTCGCTATGGTCCGGGCTGGCGTCAGCAAAGTCAGCCTCTTCTGTACCAGGCCCCGTGCTGGGCTCTGCACAGATTTTGGGCATGTTCTCCAGGCAGGCATGGGGACAGCAGGAGCGACAGTCCCTGACATTGGTGGCCGTTTCTGTGGCTCTTGGCTGGTCATCCCGGGGATGGAAAGCCCCAGGAGACCGGGCCTTGCTGGTTCATGGCTGCGTTCCCAGCACTTGGCAAGGTGTGAGCATGCCGAATGAATGAAGGGTGAGCCCTGACAGCAGTGGGGGTGTGGTTAGACCACACGCATCATGGTGAAAGGGGGACTGTTACCGTGAACCAGGCGGGAAAGCCAAGTAGGAGTAGCCTGAATGCCAAGCTAAGAGTTTGGACTTGGTGCTAAAGGTGATGGGGGTGCCTTTGAGGTTTTCCAGCTGAAGAGTGAGCTGATCTAACCCCCGCTTGGGGCCAGAGGTTGTGGTTTCTGTTGGCACCTGTCATGCCCCTCCAGTCTCCTCTGGGACCAGGCTGGGGGTGGCCCAGCGCCCAGTGGAACACTCTTGGGGAACGGGTGGGGGAGGGGCGGGGGCGGGACGGAAACTCCTGCTTGAGTGGGAGCCACTCTGTCAGGGAGGCCCTGCCTTCCCTACCTTGCTCTGCGGCTGGCTTCCTCTCAGAAGAGCTTAGAGCACCCCCTGCTGCCTGTTCCGGGATGCACGCTGGGGCTTTGCGGGGGGAACAAAATGAAAAGGAAAGCTAGGCCCACATCTCCACTGGCAGGACCTCTGCTCTGACCACGGTCTCCGAAATACTAACTCAACACATGACTCTCATGACTTTACAATGTGGCCAGCATGCTTTCCATCACCAGCTCTTGAAGCGAATGTGATTCTTCACGCTCCTGCTTCCCGGGTCTGGGGGTCTCAGCTCCCACTCTGGGGGCCCCAGGAGCCTCCCCCCCCCCCCCAAACACACACACATGTCACCAGGTTCTGGAGAACTCCAGGTTTGGCCTGTGTCAAGGGCTGAGTAGTGTCCTCACCCAAGATCATGTCCGCTTGGAGCCTCAGAAAGTGAAGCTTGTTTGGAAATAAGGTCTTTGCAGGTGTAATTAGTTAAGGAGCTCAAGATGAGATCATCCTGGATTTCCAGTGGGGCCCGAGTCTGATGGCTGGTGTCTATGAGAGGAAGGAGCTCGGGGACGTGGGGGAAGAAGGTAACGTGGAGGAGGCCCGAGACTGCAGCGACGGGTGCCAGAGACAAGGAGCCCAGGGTGGACGGCAGCCACCAGAAGCCACTGTGTGAGGGTCGCCACCAGCATTTTATCCCACTCCCGAGGCCCAGAGCACTCGGTGTGCCATTCACTTGCATGCTTGGACCCACACCCATGCATGCACACCCATGTGCACAGGCACATACACATGCATGCGTGTGTGCAGTGTACAGAAAAGAAGAGACGCGAGCTGGTCACAAAGACAGAAGAAGTAGATGCAGAGGGAGCCTGCTGTCACAGTGGTCCTAGCTGGGAGCAGCAGCTGGCCAGCACTGAGGGAGGGGTGTTTAGCACAATGATTAGCACACCCTGGATCCCTAAAGTCCTCCCTGTCTCTCCAGGGTCTGTGTGCAGGGATCCAGCCTGTGGCCTCTGCTCCCACTCCTTCCGCGACCCCAGCTCTGTTTCCTCCTGCGGGGGCGAGGCAGCCCCTCATCACAGGGGGTGAAGTTCCCGGGAGCAGATGAGAGATTCTGCCAGGGAGGCAGAGATGGCTTTCCTGCCTCTGGGCCACAGGGGGTCAGAAAGATACCCACTGATGAGGAGTTCACTTAGGAACCATCCCTCACCAGCGAGGGGCGTGTGCGTCTGCGACACGGATCTGGTCAGAAGCTGGAAAAGACGGCGGAGACCCCAGGAGGGTCGTGCAGCGCCCCTCTGTCTCGACTCACACCTGTTCCTCCAGAATCCTTCATCTTCGGTCTCCACAACAGCCTCTTGCCATGAGGCAGCGAGCCGGGAAAGAAGCGTGTGCGCCTGGATCTGCTGGGCCCTTGGTATAGGGTCTGTCGATGCTGCCGGGATGTTCTCTGAATGAACGCCTGGAAGATGCACCCATTCACTGTCATTTTTTTTTTTTAATTGAAAAAGAGTCGATGAGGTTCACGTAACATACAATTCACCGTCTTAAAGCAAACAGTTCAGTAGTGCATTCTGGACACTACCCCTGTCTCTAGTCTCCAAGTGTTTTCATCGGTTCAGAAGAACACCCGCTACCGGCTAAGTTATCACTTCCTGTTCCTCCCTCCCAACCGCCGGGCAACCACTGATCTGCTTTCTGTCTATGGATTTGTCTATTCTGGACATTCCATATGCATGGAGTCGCATAGGTGGCCTTCTTTCACTGAGTATTGTGTTTTCAAGGTCAGTCCACATCATGGCAGGTATCAGTACATCATTCCTTTCAAAGGCAGAATAATATTCTATTGTGTGTATACACCACAACCCAACTTGTTTGTTTAGAGAGAGAGAGAGAGAGAGAGAGAGAGAGAGAATCCCAAGCAGGCTCCACACCCGGAGCCCAACACAGGGCTCCATCCCATGACTCTGGGATTGTGACCTGAGCCAAAATCAATGAAGAGTTGGATGCTCAATCGGCTGAGCCACCCAGGCGCCCCCACAATTTTTTAATTCTTCTGTTGATGGACGCTTGGGCTGTTTCCACCTTGTGGCTACTGCAAATAGTACTGCTATGAACATTCGTCACGAGTGCGTATCTGAGCATCTGTTTCCAGTTCTTTTCGGTGCATACACCTAGGAGTGGAATCACCACACACTAAGCATGTAACTTTTTGAGGAACCGCCCACCGTTTTGCATTTTCCATTCTCACCAGCACATCCTTGCCAATACTTATTATTTTCTGTTCCTGTTGTGTTCTGTTGTGTTGTTATTATAGCCATCCTAGTAGGCATGAAGTGGTATCTCATTGTGGTTTGATTTGCATTTCCCTGATGACTAATGATGTTGAGCATCTTTCCATGTGCGTAACGGCCATTTGTATATCTTCGTTGGAGAAATGTCTATTTCAAGTCCTTTGCTCATTTTTTAAATTGGGTTGTTTGTCTTCCCATTGTTGGATTGAAAGAGTTCACTCTTCACACAAATTGTGCAGAACAAAAAAACGAAGGCTAGGATTGTCACTTGCCCGAGGTCTTGGGAACCTGGCGACCCCTCAGATCTCCACTTCTGCAGCCCCCTCCCTGCCTCAGCTGCAGTTAGGTTATTTCTGTGGCCGGAGCTGTTGGCTCGCGCTGACCTGTGGACACCTCAGAAAGGCTATTAGGGAAGGAAGAGATGATGCAGAACAAAGGGGGTCCCCTCTTCCTGAGTCCCAGAAATGCCTCTGTCTTGGAAGGGGCTGAATGCTCTGGAAGCTGATTCCCAGGTAGGCTGCTCCAATTGTGTGAGTGTGAGTATGCACATGTGTGTGGCATGTGCCTGTGCGTTCGTGCACGTGCAAAGCTGTGCACGTGTCTGCAGTTGACAGACCCACCTCTGGGCCCACACCATCTGTGTCCTTTGTGTCCCCTGCTGTGGCACCTGCCAGCCACCACTGGAAGGAGGAAACTGTGGGAAGCATGGCTGGGTGGGGCTGCCACCTGCTGGCCACACTGGGCACTGCAGGTGGACCTCAGGCTAGTGTGGGTGGCCCCGCCTGGTCTCCTGGGTCAGATGCTCAGGGCAACAGCCAGAAGAAAATAAAGTCCCCCCTGTTGCCCCCGTGCCCTTAGGGCCTCTCTAGAGGCCCTGATAGCCTCCTTAGTACCATGAGCCTCTCTCCAATTCAGTCAAACCCTCAGAATAAAGTTTTTAAAAACTTAATATAAAATAATAGTTAGTTTATAAGTTTTAAAAACTTAATATAAAATAATAGTTAAGTTTAAAAACTTAATATAAAATAATAGCCCAAACCCTGCCTGGTGGCCCCAGCTCCTCCTCAGCCCCCTGGCCAGATGCCAAGCAGGTCCCCTCCAAACTCACCCCCCCTTCAGCCCCTGCCACACCATCCACAGCCTGGCTGCCTCCCTGCTCCCACCCTCTGATCCCCTTGTTCAACACAGAACGAGGCATCATGCTCAGAAGCCAGCCCAGTGGCTTCCTGCTCTGATGGCTGACAAAGAACAGAACCAATTTCTGAAATGCTGTCACATGAGGCAGCTCTAGGTCCTCCAGGCCGAGAAGAACCACCCCCCCCCCCGCCCCCCGCAACTGATAACGGTCCCTCTCTCCAGGATACGGGCAGGGAGACCTCTGAATCCTGTCACCTGGACATCACCCCATGACCCAAACAGAGGCTTCCAGACCATTTGTCCTTCTGGACCATCTGGGGAGAGATACTGAGTCCTATCCTTAGAATCTTCTCTTTCCTACATTCCAGACATTGTGAAGCCACAAAAGGGGGAAGGGCATTTTTCCTCCCTTCCCAGTGATACTTAATGAACCCCTGCTTCGTGTTGGGCACTGTCCTAGGTGCTGGAACTACAGACAGTAAATGCAGTAGTCCAAGGCCCTTCCTTCCTGGAGTTTTTGTTCTGTGGAGGGAGGCAGGCTAAACAAATACATTAGTGAAACGAACAGTATGCTCTAGGGTGATCTGTGCTCTTGGGAGTGGGGAATACGAGGTACAGGAGGCAGGGAGTGCGGGGGTCAGCCTCACTGAGCAGGTGGTACTGAGCAGGAGGGAGCCCTGTGCCTGTGTAGGGAAGAGCATCTGGCAGGGGGACAGGCAAAGCAAAGCCCCGAGGAAGGCAGAACAGCAGGGGGGTGAGGGCAGGGAGGCCAAAGGGCCAGGTCCTGCCACCCTACGGGCCGCCGGTAGGACTCGGAGCTGGGAGACACCGAGGGGTTTGGGTGGACGAGGACAGTTGGTGCAGTTGCGCGCGCGCAGGCTTGGGGCAGGGTGAGGAGTGGGGCCCTGCAGCGGGGAGGCCTCCGCCAGGGCGGGTGGGCGCGCAGCGGGAGACGGAGCTCCCAAGCGGACACGGGGAAGGGCATCGGTTTCCTGTGGCTGCGGAAACACATCCCACAAACCGGGTGGCTTAAAACAACAGAAATCTATTTTCCCTCCAAAATCCCCTCCCCCCACGTCTCATTGCGCAACCGCAACCGTATTTGGAGATGAGGCCTTTAAAGAGGGAAGTGGGCAGAGACCGCATAACAATCCGGGGGCACCTTGAAGACCCGCCTTGCTCAGGGTGAGGAGACAGCCTGCAAAGTATACAGCTCTGCCTCTCGGCCCAGCGTGCACCCGACAGCCCGCGTACCCCCAAAGTTTGCAGGCCGAGTGTTTTCCTCCCGAGTCGGACCGCAGCTGTGTGCATCTTCGGTTGGCAAAGTTACCCCTCCCTCTACCGCTCCGTTTTTTTTTCTGCATTTCTGTCCCAGTGGTTCTTTCTAGCTCTTTCATGTGGGTGACTATTTGTTTTTGTTTTGTTTTTATTCTTTTTTTATGTTTTATTTATTTTTGAGAGAGAGAGACAGCACGAGCAGGGGAGGGGCAGAGAGAGAGGGAGACACAGAATCTGAAGCAGGTTCTGTGCTGTTAGCACAGGGCCGGATGCGGGGCTCGAACTCGCAGACTGCGAGATCATGACCTGAGCCGAAGTTGCACGCTTAACCGACTGAGCGACCCAGGTGCCCGTTTTGTTTTTTTTTTAAACTGTCTTAACTTCTGTAAGACTAACACCGGAGCACCCCAGTTTTTACAGATACAGATCTCCTTCTGTAGCACAAACAACCCCTTCTGAATTCCTCTGGGTGGAGTTTAGGTGTCTTAATCCTGGCTTCTCTTGAAGGCGTGTGCAGGGACAGGAGCTGTATATATCCCAGCAGGGAGTGGTTCTAAATGACGTGTGACACATAGCCCTCATCTGTTGGGAGCACACTAAAATAACTCAAGGCAAGAACAGCCCCCTCTTTCCCCCAGCTTTCTCCAAGGTCTTGTTTGATCCTCGGACGTTATCCAAGGCACAGGGGTCCCCCACAACACACTCAGGTCCCTTCTCATCCCGAGGCCTGACATACCGACCCCGGGTCGGGGGGCAGAGCAAAGATGTAGGTGGCAGCATCCGCCCCATATGCCAATGATGCTGAAGCCTGACAGAGTTCCCCCAATGACTTGGCTCATTAAACGTGGGGCTTCCCAGAGTGGGACAGCCAAGGTGGGGTTGGGGTTCATTCCTACCCATGTCCAGCTTGGGGCTTGGGGCACACCCGCTGGCTGGGTTGGGTGGTGAGGGTGGTGGGAGAACAGAGGTAATTAAGAAAAAATCCCAGGGGCACCTGGGTGACTCAGTCAGTTGAATGCTCAGCTCTCGATTTCAGCTCAGGTCATGATCCCAGGGTTGTGGGTTCGAGTCCTGCATCAGGCTCTGCACTGAGTGTGGAACTTGCTTGAGATTCTCTCCATCTCTCTCTTTCCCCCTCTCTCTCTCCCTGTGCCCCTCTACCCTGCTCACTCTGTCTCAAAAAAGGAAGGGGGGGTGCCTGGGTGGCTCAGTCGGTAAAGGGCCCAACTTTGGCTCAGGTCATGACCTTGTGGTTCTGGAGTTTGAGCACCGCATCAGGCTCCGTGCTGACAGCTCAGAGCCTGGAGCCTGCTCCGGATTCTGTGTCTCCCTCTCTTTCTCTGCCCCTCCCCTGCTCATGCTCTCTCTCTCTCTCTCTCAAAAATAAATAAATGTTAAAAAAAAATTTCTTATAAAGCCCAAACCTCTTCTAGAAGAAAAGGAGCTTAGGAAGAAGCGGACTCGGAGGCGTGCAACTCAAAGTGTGGTCCTTGCACCAGCAACATCAGCGGTGTCTCGAATCTTGTTAGAAACCTAGAATCCCAGGCCTTACTCGTGACCTCCCCGATGAAAGTCTGTGGCTTAGCAAGACCTCTGGTGATTCTCAGGCACATCCAAGTTCAAGAAGCCCTGCAGGGACCGGAGGCACTCACACTCGATGGGGCACCAGGACTCCTGTGGGCCTGTGGGGACACAGGTGGCTGCCCCTGGCAGGTGCGGACTCAGGTGGGAGTGGGGCCCAAGGCTCTGCGTTTCCAAGTCCCCTGAGCGCAGCCTTGCTCCCCACTCCATCTAGCGTCTGCTCGGAGCCTCAAACCTGGCTGCATGTTGGAGTCACAGGGGGAGAAGGAGGGGGTGGAACTGGACCCGCCTCCACGAGACCCGCCTCAGAGTCCTGGTGGCTGTTTAAGGAAGACTAGTCAGCGCGACTGACCGGTCCCCGACGCCCCAGACAGCAGCTCCGTCCACACCTGCCAGAGAACACAGAGGGGATGCCTGCTGCCTCAAGGCCCAACCCCCTCCCCGCCGCCCCCCCTGCACAGAAAAGAAAGGGACTCTGGCTGCCTGGCATATGCTTGGCTATTTGAGAACACACAAGCTTTATTCAGCAATAATGGCAGTATTTCATGAGAATGAGCTGGAAACAGCAGGAATGCTGTTGTCTGCACAAAGTCTGACAGCAAAGATTACGGCAACGGGGTTTTGCCCCCGCAGCCCCGGCCCTGCCCCAAACAGGGCCCACTTACTCCAGGCTCCTGCGCGGCTGTGCTGGGGCCTCATTGCGGCCTCTCTCTACACCTGCACCTGCCCTCTCCTCATACTCTCCCTCTGTGGGCCACTGCCCAGCCCCCTCGGGCTCCCTCCAGTCCTGCCTCCTCCTTCCCAAGGCCACGCAAGAACACCGTCTCCCACAGTGAACCCACGTCCCCACCGGCGTGTTCCTCCTTTGCTGTGAGGCCTCTTCTTCACTGGATGAAGGCGCTATTTTGAAAGCACTTCGCACTCAGCAAACGTTAGCCCTGCCCGCACCCAACCCAACAGCAAGCAGGCAGGAAACGGGCCCCGGGAGCCACGGGGACAGTGCACAAAGGGAGGGACCGGGCCGAGGAGCTGTGGGGCCCAAATGGACAAAGTCAGATGTCATTTTGGTTCGAATTCAGGACCCAGAGAACATAACTGATACAGAGGAAATCATCTGAGACGCCTGTGTGACGCATGTTGTGTGTGTGTGTGTGTGTGTGTGTGTGTGTGTGTGTGCGCGCGCGCACGCACGCGCTTGTCTCCGTACATACGACCTTTTGTGACGTGGCCTTAACCATTGGTGACCATCCACCTGGTTCTCTGACCTGGGCAGGGCCATCTGGGGGAAGGAAGCCCGAACTGCAGACGGACGGCCAAAGTGCCGACATGGGAAGGATGGGTGAGGGGCAGCCAGGCACGCCTGGGAGAGAGGAGGGACCCCGTCGAGTGTTGGAGGTCCTGCTTGGGGATCTTCAAAGGCAAGGGGGTGGGGTGGGGCTGACTGAGAGGGGCTTACGGCAGAGGCTGGACTGTACAGATGGGCTGATGGCAGGGGTGTGGGGCTGAGGTTGGGGGGGGGGGGGGTCGTGGCGGCAGCTGGAATTACGGATGGATGGCCAGCAGGGTGGACAGCCCCGCGCACATGAACCCCTCTCCTCGGTGGCACACGCCACCCTGTCTGAAGCGCCCAGTGGGCAGTCAGTTAGCGCTGAGACGGGACTGGGGGCTGCTCACACAGTGTAAGTTTTGACGGATTTGTAGAGGGGCGGCAGGAGCCCGTGGTTCTCGCGGACAACTTCCAGGTACTCAGATGGAGTCTCCAGCAGGAAGGGCCCACAGCACATCTGGCAGCAGCACCTGACCCCAGCGGGCGGCTCCGGGTTCTTGTCAGACATGGGGGAAAAGTCAAAATCAGCCACCTATGGTGAACAAAACCCCATGGGTCAATCACCCGCCTGCCAGACCCCCTTCAGGTGGCCTTATGAGCTCAGCTGCCTGGAGACACACAGTGCTTTCCCTGTGCCTTTGGCTTTTCTGCTCTCTGGGCCTCCCCGTGGTGGCTGCCCTCTCCCTTACCAGGGGCACAGCTGCTAGGCAAGGGGTGAGCACGGGAGTTAAGTCACATGGGAAAGAGCCAACTCAACTTGGCCCAGTCTGTGAGCACCTCTTGGGCAATCCTCCCCAGCCCCAGGACCTCACTCTGACATCCAGACCCCCTCCGGGTCCCGTTCTCCAGTCGGAGCCTGGTGACCCGGCCTCCACCCCCCTGAATACCCACCTCCACCATGTCCTTCTGATGAGCGGCATTCCGCAAGGTCATGTACATGATGAAGGCCAGCATCATGGTGATAAGTGTGGCACACGGGAAAGCAAAGACAGCCGGCTGGATGCCTGGGAGTGAGAGAGGATGAGGTCATGGGTCTGGGGAGTTGGTGGAGAAGGCTCGCTCTCAGACCACAATGGGGCATAGGACAGTCAAACCCCACAGGAGCTATCTTTTCCTTAGGTACATGCATTGAGAATCTCATCTAGGATTCTACAAAAACCAAGTTGGGGTGTGTGAGGGCATTAAAATATGTCCACATGGGGCACCAGGGTAGCTCAATCCGTTAAGCATCCAACTCTTCATTTTGGCTCAGGTCATGATCCCATGGTTCCTGAGTTCGAGCCCTATATAGGGCTCTGTGCTGACAGGGCAGAGCCTGCTCAGGATTCTTTCTCCTTCTCTCTCTGCCCATCCCCCACTCACACACGCATGTGCACACACATGCGCTCTCTCAAAATAAGTAAATAAACTCTGGGGCGCCTGCGTGGCTCAGTCGGTTAAGCGTCCGACTTTGGCTCAGGTCATGATCTCACGGTTTGTGAGTTCGAGCCCCATGTCAGGCTCTGTGCTGACAGCTCACAGCCTGGAGCCTGCTTTAGATTCTATGTCTCCCTCTCTTTGCCCCTCCCATGCTCATGCTCTGTCTCTCAATAATAAATATGCGTTAAAAATTTTTTTAAATAAATAAAAAATAAATAAACTTTATTTTTTTTAAAGTTTATTTATTTCGAGAGAGACAGAGACAGCGTGAGCTGGGGAGGAGCAGAAAGAGACAGAAAATCCCAAGCAGGTTCCGTGCTGCCAACGCAGAGCCTGACGTGGGGCTCGAACCCACAAAGCTGTGAGATCGTGACCTGAGCTGAAACCAAGAGCCTGATGCTTAATCAACTGAGCCACTCAGGTGCCCCAATAAATAAACTTTAAAAAATAAAAATAACACGTGTCTACCTATTACTTGACAGTCACTTTCAAGAGGTGTACCCTGAGTGTGGGCTGGACTCAATGGCTTGCTCCTACCGAACAGCACAGGACAGGAATGACGACTTCCCAGTCCAGGCCATAAAAGACACTGCAGCTACCTCCTCGCTCTCTTGGGTGATGTGCACTGGGGATGGGAAGCCATGCTGTGAGGACACTCAAGCAGCCTCGTGACCTGTTGTTGCTTTCTCCCCTCCACCAGCCCTGGGCTCACTCACTGACCCTCCTGTCAGGAAACTGCACGGGGGAGCAGGGACAACCCAGTGTCTGCAGTTAGGCGGTCCTGGGTTCGAACCCCAGCTCTGACCAAGCTCTCTGACGCTAACACTGACTCATGAGGCTGCTTTGGGGATGCCACGAGGTGAGGGGCATGAATGTGTCAGGTGCACGGCAGGTGATCAGCAAGTATGGGTTCCCCTCACTCCTCCCGACCCTGCCCCTTGGTATAGATGCCACAGTAAGGCATGAGGCTGTGCTTTCCAAGAAAAGGCAGCACTGATTACCCAGAATGCTATCTTCTCTGCACAATTCAGGGGGATCCCAGGCACTCCGTGCCCAGGAGATCTGGGGGAGGCAGAGCCCAAGACCTCTGACGATGGCCACAGGTCACAGAGTCTCTCAAGGCCAGCCAGGGCCCAGAGTGGAGCACGGCATCTGCCCAATGGCTCAGACAGGGACTAGGGAGACTGGAGGGGACAGTGGCAGCATCTGGGGCACTTGCCGGGCTGACCGTGGGGGCAAGTGCGGCTGGCAAGGTTTTTTGTGTACCCTAGAGGCTGGGACCTGGGTGGGCACCTGAAAGACCCTTCCTCAGGGTTCTGGCATCCACTTTCTCCTGTCTGTAAGGAAGTGCTTTTCTGGGGTCACGGAAGAGCCCCCCTGGAAAAGAAGGGTAGAACTTCACGCCACCATCGGCCAATCCTGTGACTATAAGCCAGTGGCCGGGCCTGATATGACTCGGAGAAGAGCATTCATTGCAGGGGAGATGGCCAGGGATCCTTACAAATGACAGGAACCTTTGTGAGTAGCTTCCGCTCCCTGGGAGACCCACAACATCCTGAGGGTCTGCAGCTACCGCTGGGGACGCTGGTTTTAATGGTGGCAACAGCGGCAGGATCGGGGAGATGGCGGAGGAGGGAGGCTCGTGATCGTGGTGGCTTATTTAGGGGAGCAGCATTCATGATGGGGACAGCGTGGCATTGGTAACATGTGGGAAGGACACGGTGGCGGGAGTGATGGAGGCAAGAGAGAGCCAAAGCCGGGTTGATGCTGGGCAGCATGGATCAATGGCACGTGGTCCAGACGGTGGGCATCCCAACTGGTGTGGGGGAGGGGAGGGCACTGCCGGCAGCAGCGAGGGTGGTGGTGGTCGAACCGCAGGGTGCTCTGGCCCTGGTCGTTTGGGGGAGGTACAGGCACGGGCCAGGAGGTTCAGCGATGACTGTCATGTTGGTGGGTCAGCTGGAGGGAGCATACTGGTGGCGGTGACAGGCTTGACTGTGTGTTGCGGCCTGTGTGGCACGGGAGCAGAGGACGAGGGGTCACTTACTGGAAGGCCACACCTGGATCCTGTGGTACTGATGCGTCTTGCTGATGACATTCTCGGCCCGGATGCTGAAGCAGTAGTCCCCGGGATCCCTGAAGGTGTGGGTCAGGTTGTAAGCCGTGCTGGCCACGGACACCGGGTGGCATTCCCCTTCTTCCAGCGGGAGGCACTCGGGCTTGAGACGCCAGCACACAGTCAGGGGAGGGCTGCGGGGAAATGGGGGTGTCTTTTCAGAAATGGCTCCGCAAAGGGGCGCCTGGGTGGCTCAGTCGACTTTTGGTTCGCGTTCAGGTCATGATCTCGTGGTTCGTGGGTTCGAGCCCCACGTCAGGCTCTGCGCTGACAGTGCGGAGCCCGCTCGGGATTCTCTCTCTCTCTCCCTCTCTCTCTCTTTCTCTCCCCCACCCCCCAAAATAAATAAAATAAAAACTTAAAAATATGGCTCAGCAAGGAATGGGAGCGCAGACCAAGTCTGAGAAAGGCCAGGTAGCCGTGAACTTCAGTGTACTTTTCAGGACAGAACACCCAGCTGTCCTCTAGGTGGTCCTTCCTTTTTACACCTTCCAGACAAGGGAACATAAGGGAACCTGTACATCTTATGTACAGGTACAGAAGATGGTCCCAGAGCCCAAGAGGATGCCAGGCTTAGTGAAGCAAACGGGGACAGGCTGGTAAAACACCCCCGCGCCCCCTCAACCATCACATCTGCCAAGCCCGAGTAGCTCCCACCCCATTCTTCAGGTACCAAGCCCCTGCCCCCAAAGCTCCCGGAAAGCTCCAAAGACCAACTCCAGCCCCATGGCGCATCTTCCTTGTTCCTTGGTCACTTTGCTTGCTCCCCATCTAGACCTGCTTCCCGCCGTCATGTCCCTGGGTTAAGGGACAAGGGTCCTCAGAGGGCTGGGCCCCGGCCGCTGACCCCCACAGCTCCGTCCACCCTTGTGCAGAGAACATGTCCAGCTTCTCTGTCGCTTACTACAAACTCGGCCCGAGGCTGTTCTTGCTGATGGCCAGGCCAGTTCCTTCCCCGGGACGGTCTGTTTTCCGGGGCCATGGAAGCAGACCGAAGCCACATACAGAGGGCTTTTCACACGGCTGCTTCCACACCTGCCTTTGCCTCAACACCCACACCGCAGACAGCTCTAAAGGGCCCGTGCTCCCTCCCCGGGACCTCGGGTGTGGAGCCCTGCCCGCAGCTCCCCCATGGCTGCAGGGCAAGGTAGGATAAGCCTTCCCCGGCCCCTAAACCTGGGGCCCCTCAGGAGATGGAGCAGGCTCAGGGTCACCCACGGGAGAGTATGGGCAGGGCAATGCGTCACCCGCTGTCCACCATGGGGTTCACTCACCTCCCCAGGAAGTTCAAGGTCACTGTCATCTTTTGGAAGGTCTGAATTAGGGTGGGCCCCAAGACCTGGATGCCTCGAAGGGTTTCTGAAAGGCAGAGAGGGGCCCCGTTAGACCCGGAGACTGAGGACAGCTGTCTCAGCGCTCCCACAGCTCGGGGCCGTGTGACCACCGCCTTGTCCTCCCCCAGGCTCTCCCTTCCAAGGGCAGGTGGGAGGTCTGTCCCGGGCGTGCTTGGGTCCTGCCTCCCCAACAGCAGCAGGTTCCAGAGCCCGCTCATAGTGAGGACACTGGAGGAAGCAGGCGGAGCTCTGGGAACCAGGACCAAGGGCTGGCTCAGTGTAAGTGCCCCTCCCCCATCGCCTAGGCACCGTGGGGAAAGCACCGGGCCCATTAGCCTGCCCGGCAGCACACGGAGAAATCTGCCACAAGGGCCCAAGCGCCCCCTCTTGCCAGAGTCGGGGAGAGGAGGGTTGGGGTCTGGTGGCCATGTGACCTCCTCTGTGGCCTTCAGTGCCCTCTTAGAAGCGGGGATGATGACAGGCCATGCAGAGGGGATGCCAGGGGAACAAGAACAGGGGGTGCGCAGCCAAGCCCAATCCGGGGCCCGACCAGAGCCCCTCTGATCTGCACTGATCCAACCTTGGAAGGAGTGGTGCCCAGGGCTGCCCAAGGGGCCACGTGCTCAACCTGCACCAGCCCCCAGGGACCCACCCTGCAGCTTCAGGGAGGCAGAGAAGTCTCCTGTCTTCTGCACGATGCCCTTCTCGGCATCCTGCGTTGCCTGTTCCCACTCTGCCACCACCTTGAGCTTCACAGTGAAGGTCCCAATGATCGAATAGTTGTAGTAGACCACTGCCTCTTCAGTCACCATCTGTGTGCTGTAAGGTGGCAGGAAGGAGACAACAGAAGTGACTCACGTGACCTCTCAGAGTCGGGGGTGTCTGCGGGGTGACTGGCTCAGCCCCCAATGCCTTGTGAGAAAACCACTGGTCATCAGAGCAGCAGCCCCCAGAGCCACCAGGACGCAAGGTCAGCTGTGCTTGGGTCAAGTGGCTGCCTGTCATCCTCGTGCTTGTAAGTGACAGGTAGGAGAACTCCCAGCAACAAGTGCCTGTCACCTGCCAGGAAGTGCTCTGCCCCCTTCAGCCAGGAATCTAAAAGAGGCCCTGCATTAGAGACAAGGACAATCCTGGGAGGGAAAAAATATGAAGTTTGGAGTTAAGGCATATTTGGCTTTAAATCTCAATTCTAGATGTCTTATGTATAGAACTGTAAGCCTTACTTTTCTCATTGTAATAGAGAATCATACCTCCATATAAAGTATATAAATTACCTGAATTACTTCAAAAGGAAGTCTAATAACAATAAAGAAAATCTTTGTGTTGATTTCTCAATGCTCTTTATATATGAAGTTTAACAAACCTGTACCTATTTTCCAAATATTTTCTCCCAGTTTAACCTTGTCTTTTGGTTTGATTTACTTCCTTCATACTCAGATATTAAATCTAGTGATGCCAAATCTTGCATTTTTTTCCTTTATAGTGTCTGCCTGTTTTTATTCTTACAAAATGCTTTCCCCACTGCCAAGTCATCCAATTGCAGGGGATCATCTACATTTCAATCTAGTCCTGGCCATTATGTGTACTTTGTAATCTATCTGGAATTGCTCTTGTTAAGGATCAGATTGTTTTTCTTCTAAATAGTTAACCCACTGTCCTAGTACCATTTATTAAATAAGTAATATGTCTTTACTCACTGGCTAGAAATACCACTGTTATCATATACTAGATGTGCATTTAAACTTCGATTTGTGTCTGCCTTTTCCATTCTGTTCTACTGAACACACTTTTGTGATTTGTAGTTTTTAAAATACATTTATGTACTTCTAATTCTTCTCCCCAACCCCATTCATCATTATGCTGCTTTGATGATCTTTTTTTTCCTTCTGACAATATTCAGAAATTCTCTCTTAAAAGTCTTTTTGAGGTTCGAGGTATAATCTGTGGTTTTATCCACATAAATCCTACAATTTTAGGCTAAGTTCATTCTCTCAGCTTTTACAGTTTATAACTATTGTGAAAGATTTTTTCCATTGCCATCATATGGAAAGGCTATGATTTTTGTTTTGTAAGCACCCATATTACTAAAATCTCTTTTTAGTTCTAAGATTTTTTTAGTTGGGTCTCTTGTGTTTTCTAGGCCATCTGTGTGTGATGTTTTTGTCTCCTGCTTTACAATATTTATATCTCATTTCTTTTTCTTGCTTTATTTCATTGGCTAGTAAGAATGTTCAAATATAGTAACAATAGTAAATAAAGCATTTAATATTAAAAGAAATGCCCCTAATTAATATAGATGCTGTTCCCTGGTTTGAGACAGATGTTCTAGATGTTCTTTATGTTCTAAAACCACATATGTTTATAACCATATATGTTTTTATATACATACACACGTATATATACATTTGTGTATACGAATATATGTACGTGTGTGTATATGTGTGTATTTACGTGCCAAATTTAGATGCACTGTAGAAGCTTTGTCACATTCCAGAAATTATACTTATTGGAACATTTATTGGATTTGCATCAAGCTTACAGGATAACTGGAAGGAAATGGGCATCTTTACAATATTAAGATTCAGCATCCTGGTCCTGGACATGATGTACATACGCATCTACTCAAATCTTTGATACCTCTTGGCACCCTATTGTTTTCTTCACACGGGATCTTGCCCATTTCCAGGTAAGTGTGTTCCTGTGTTTGTTTTATGAACTATTTTTGCTATAATTAGGAGGAGTCCCCACTTTGCTCTCTAATTTATTACTGTACATAAGAAAGCATGCTGGGCCTCTAAGTCTCGTGGGGGTGAGGAGTGGTGCGTGAGAAAGATTACTAAGCCTTCGATGAACTTGGAAAATTGGTCTGTTTCTCTGCCAGACTGAGAAACATCATAAGGAACGCCAAGAAGTGAAAGGCGGAAAAATATGGGATAGAGCAGGAAGGACCATCAGCCCGGGACTTGATGGGACCTAAGTGGAGTGAGGGGTCTCCACAGGGCACTCACCCTCACATGAGCTCAGGGTATCTGGGGGCTGGCTGCTGGAGCTGCTGGAGCTCAGTGCTTGACCCACTTCCTGACCTGCCTCCTCCAGCCTGGCTTGTTTGGAGAGGAGAAGTCAGGAGAAACGAAGCTATAACACCCGAGTTCTAACACATGCGTATAATCGCACACGCCATCACCCAGGTACGTCCTTCCGGAGTCAAATGGAGAAAAATTCTACTCTGACCTTTCTTAAAAGGCTGTCTGGGGCCACCAATGACCTCCTCTACTAGGTTTCAGGCACCTAGAAGGCAGGTCCTGTGACTAACTCACCACTGGTCCCCACGCACCCCGAGCTTGACACAGAGCAGGTGTTGAAGGAATGTTTGGAGAGAGAGAGAGAATGGGCAGGTGAAGGTCAGAGAGTACAGAGCACTCTGCATGGGACAATGGGGCCACCACCCATAGGCCAAAGCTTGGGGGCATCAAGAGGGAAGAGCATACCCATCTCCGAAGTCCCAGTTGTAGAGAAATGAGGCAGTCTTGAAGAAGTTGCTCGGGTCATGGAGGAGGAAGGAAACTTTAAGGACTGTCTTGGTGAGGTAAGAGCTGGGCCAGGGCAGGGAGGTGTTCTGGGAGACAACGAGGTTCCCCACGAGGAGCTCTGGGAGAGAGACCGAAGGTGGGTGAGTCCACCAAGGGAAGGGGAAGGCGGAGCCAAGGAGTGACTTCACATGCTGACTGGCAGGACAGCCTCTCCCTGCCCTGCCCTTCTGGCTGTCAGGGCTGGGTGGTGGCGGGAGAGGACGCTGCGGGTCCCTGAACACAGAAGCGCATGCCCCCCACATCATTACCCCTGCTGCACGGACACTGGTGCAGACT
The DNA here is from genome assembly GCF_028749965.1 of Puma concolor. Lineage (NCBI taxonomy): Eukaryota > Metazoa > Chordata > Mammalia > Carnivora > Felidae > Puma > Puma concolor. Next base: position 6,391,884 of record NC_141682.1, read on the forward strand.
CATGGCACACATCACATGCACAGCGTTGCTCCTGCACCCCTTTCACCAGGATCCTGAACTTTCTTAGCACAAAAGATGCCCAGGACCAGAAGGAAACGGATAGGCTTTGAAAGAAGTTTTTGAGAGATATTTCAAATTATTAGAGTCTAGAAAAAAAATGAGCATGTCTACTGATCGGCTCTGTACCCAGTGTGCTGGGCTGGGTAAGGACCACTGTTCTGTGTCTCCGTCTGTAAAAAAAAAATTTAGGTACTCATTTTTTTTCAACCCAAAAGCAGAAAGTAAGGCGTGCCTGATAAAGCTCATTTGGAAAATGCAGAAAAGTAGAATGAAAACAAAAGAGACTGCCTATCATTAGGGCACCTGGGTGGCTCAGTTGGTTAAGTCTCTGTCTTTGGCTTAGGTCATGATCTCACATTTTGTGAGTTCAGTTGAGCCCCACGTTGGGCCATGATCTCACAGTTCGTGAGACAACCAAGCCTCACGTTGGGATCTCTGCTGTCAGTGCAGAGCCTGCTTCGGATCCTGTCTCTGTCTCTCTCTGTCCCTCCCCCGCTGGTGCAAGCTCTCTCTCTCTCTCTCTCTCTCTCTCTCTCTCTCTCAAAAATATAAACATTTAAGTAAAAAATAAAAAAAGAAACTGCCTATCATTCAAACACAACTATTGTTGACGTTTTGAAGAACTGCAAAGCATTTGTGCCTACGTTAATAGCTGGGGTATTACGTACACATGCATATATTAAACAGTTGATCAAATTGACTATAGAAGTTTGCACTTTGCTTTTTAAAATCTAATACCCACGAGTATTCCCCAGAATATTATCAGCTGTTTGGAAAGATCATTGTTATTCGTTATACAAATTATATCCATATACTTAGCTAGTTCCCTTACGGCTGTACGCTTAGTTTGGCTAATGTTTGCTTCCATTATTAGATATTACACACACCCTTGCCAGGAACATTTTCGGGCACAAAGCATTACCCAAATGGAAATGCATTTCCTGAAGACAAATATACTCCAAGAGAGCAGGGCCTTTTTGGAAGGAGAGAGCAGTGGTGGGGTAGGAAGGTGGGAGGAATGAGAATGGACAGACCAAAAGCTGAAATAGTGCATAACCATTGATACATACGAATCAGCTGCTCTCCAGAGGGCTGTGTTAATGTATATACCCCTAGGAGCAACATGTGCTTTCAGTGTCCCTTGCAGCACAACCCTGCCAGCAGTGGGTATTGCCATTTTCTGATCCTCTGTTAACAAACACAGAAGGGACCATGAGTCTACTTTGAGTTTATATGATTACTGACCAGGCTGGATGTTTTCCTCTGCCCCAAATTTGAAGGCAAAGTAGCCTTCAAAGGTCCTCACCTGTGATGGGGAGGACAAGGAGGCTCCTCGCCACGGGCTGGCACATCCAGCAGTCGGCAGCGGTGACCCAGACGGAGACAGGGAAGTCCCCGGGCACGTTCCCCACGGCGCGGATGGTGGAGCTGAAAGCCTCATCAGTCTTCCCCGTGAGCAGCAGCGGGGTATGGATCCAGTGGAAGCGGTAGACGCGGGTGTTGGAGGGCAGGACCAGGCTGCCGTTTTCGTTGGCCACCAGGCTGGCTGTGATGGTCACCTCCGCCCCTGTGGTGGCAGGGCCATCGGTGGTGAGGCGGAGTTCATACAGCCCTGGAAGCCCAGAGACAAAGATTACTTCAGGAGAGGTGTGACAAGGAACCCCACTGTCCCTGTCTGGGCTGGCTTTTATTATCCTATTCTACAAGTGGAGAAACTGAGGCCCAGGCAGCTCAAGTGACTTGCCCAAGGGTCATATGGCTAGTTCATTGTCAAGCTGGGATTCAAACCCAGGCCCAACTGACTCCATATATTTTCTTTTTATGCCAGCCAAGCAGGGCCTTCCAGAACACAGGCCTGACCCGGCCAGACTTATTTCTCAGCTGTGAAAATAACTGCCAATGTATGTCACAGGAGGGATTAGCTGCCAAAAAACGCCCTCTATTACCTGGTCTTTTGGACCAGACTACATGTCAAACAAAACTCCAATCTGAAACACAAAGCTGAGTCTGGACCCTGTAAGAGTCCTAACGCCTAGTGACAGAACAAGCCTTGGGACAAAGGTCCACTTTGATTCGAGCCAAGCCCTCTTCCATCGTGGTCGGTTTCTGAATCTGTAAAGGAAGAGGTCGTAGATCCGCACTGGCCACGCGTGACTGTCTGGGTTTTGACTAAAGTGAAACAAAAGTTAAAGCCCACGTTCTCAGTCACGGTAGCCTCATTTCAAGTGCTCAACAGCCACGTGTGGCTAAGGGTCGCCATACTGGCACGGATACAGAATATCTTCATTATCACAGATGGTCTGACCGGAATGCATTGTTCCAAGCAACCTCTGGGATTTCTGCTGGGGCCAACGCAGCAACTGTGTGACACGAGCAGTTGACTCCTTGGGGGACTTGAAATGAAATCCTGAGGATGCAGCTCTTACGGGGAACCTGGGAATTAGTCTTGCAGGATCCCAGCAGAGAACAGGGCCTTGAGCATATGGGATTAGAGGTTGGATAAGAGGCCTTTTAAGTAACACTCCCTTCCCAACTACCACATTGAAGGGAAGACTGCTTGTAAACTGAAAATAGAGAAAATTAAAAATTAAAAAATTTTATTAAAAATTAATGGGGCGCCTGGGTGGCGCAGTCGGTTAAGCGTCCGACTTCAGCCAGGTCACGATCTCGCACTCCGTGAGTTCGAGCCCCGCGTCGGGCTCTGGGCTGGTGGCTCGGAGCCTGGAGCCTGTTTCCGATTCTGTGTCTCCCTCTCTCTCTGCCCCTCCCCCGTTCATGCTCTGTCTCTCTCTGTCCCAAAAATAAATAAATGTTGAAAAAAAAAAAATTAAAATAATTGGGGTACCTGGGTGGCTCAGTCAGTTAAGCATCCGACTCTTGGTTTCGGCTCAGGCCATGATCTCACAGTTCATGAGTTCAAGCCCCGCATCAGGCTCTGTGCTGACAGTGTGGACCCTGCTTGGGATTCTCTCTCTTCCTCTCTCTCTCTCTCTCTCTCTGCCCCTCCCCTGCTCTCTCTCTCAAAATAAATAAATAAACTTAAAAAATTAAAATAACCAGTAACAATCACTGTTACCAAATTTGGGCATGTCCTACTTAAAAAAAAAAAATTATGCTCATACTTTGGGATTACATGTTCCATTGTTTCCTATTCTGTATCACGGGCATGGGCATTTTCCTGAGTCATTATTCTTTGATTGTTTTACATAGCTGCACAACATTTTGTCATAGAAACAAAGTAAGATTTTTAAAATAAGGTTTCTTTCCGTCATAAAAGTAATACATACGTATTACTAATAATAAAAGTAATACATACGTATTACTAATAATAAAAGTAACACATATGTGTAAAGAATAGTAGACGTGTTCCATTATCCTACCTCCTAAGGACAACAGTTACGACCATACTGCTGTCCTCATGTCTGTTTTTCACGCACAGGAGTTTTTAAATTTTTAAAAATTTGGGGCGCCTGGGTGGCGCAGTCGGTTAAGCGTCCGACTTCAGCCAGGTCACGATCTCGCGGTCCGTGAGTTCGAGCCCCGCGTCGGGTTCTGGGCTGATGGCTCAGAGCCTGGAGCCTGTTTCCGATTCTGTGTCTCCCTCTCTCTCTGCCCCTCCCCCGTTCATGCTCTGTCTCTCTCTGTCACAAAAATAAATAAATGTTGAAAAAAAATTTAAAAAAAAAAAAAATGAAAGCAGTCGGGACACCTGGGTGGCTCAGTCGGTTAAGCGTCCGACTTCGGCTCAGGTCATGATCTTGCGGTTCATGAGTTCAAGCCCTGCGTCAGGCTCTGTGCTGATGGCTCAGAGCCTGGAGCCTGTTTCCGATTCTGTGTCTCCCTCTCTCTGTGCCCCTCGCCCGTTCATGCTCTGTCTCTCTCTGTCCCAAAAATAAATAAACGTTGAAAAAAAAAATTTTTAAATTTTTAAAAATTTATTTAAAAAAATTTTTTTAGTTTATTTGAGAGAGACAGCTTGAGCAGGGGAGGGGCAGAGAGAGAGAGAGAGAGGGAGAGAGAGAATCCCAAGCAGGTTCCACACGTTAGCACAGAGCCCGACGTGGGACTCGAACATGCGGGGCTCAAACTCTTAAAATCGTGAGATCATGACCTGAGCCAAAACTGAGAGTCGGATGCTTAACTGACTGAGCCACCCAGGCGCCCCTAGAAGTTTTAAATTTATGTTAATTGAGACATATTCACACTCTGCACACAATTTTGAATTATTTTCTCGTGTGTCATGTCCGTGGTTGCACTAATGTGAATTTCACTATTGGCATGAGAATCCGTCAAGCAGGTGTATCTTTTTTTTTTTTTTTTTTCAAGTAAACTCAACCCCCAGCATGGGGCTCGGACTCATGAGATCAAGAGTCTCATGCCCTACTGACTGAGCCAGCCAGGAGCCCCAAGCCGGTATAGTTTGATTCACAGAACCCTTCCCTCTTGTCAATAGCATCACTGCTGTGTCTTAGTGACTGTTTTCCTGTCATTTGTAAATTTCCTCTGTAGGTGAGATTTCTGAAGGGCTCCAGGTTCGAGAGCGTCCAGCCTACGACAGCTTACGCCTCACCAGAAGAAGTGATGCAGAAGGAAGGCTGGAGGGGCTGCAAGGCTCACTCTGCTCATTTATTTCACTCACTCCCACCCACCTTCCTGGCCTCACGCACCTGCTCTCCTGGCTTTAAGCACCTCCTAAAAGAAACCAAGTAACAGACCTACTTTCTGGGCTCCAGACCTGCACTGAGCAAAAGAGTAGCTACTAGCCACAGGTAATTAAGTTTAAATTAATTTGATTACTTAAAACTAACCAATACTAACAATTCAGTTCCTCGGTTGCACTAGCCACATTTCAAGTGCTTCATAGCCAGGGGTGGTTAATAGCTACTCTTCTGGACAGCACGGATGTAGAATATTTCCTTCATCACAATGTTCCGTGGGAAGGTGCTGGCTCTAGACCCCCTGGAGTTCTCCCCTCCCCACTTTCTGCCATTGCTCTCTGTTGGGCCTGGAGGGACCAGCTGTCCCAGGAATCTACCCCAGGCCCTTGTCACTACCCCTTCCAGCCAGGCACATTTGCTTCCCCTTCATCACTACTAGCACTGCTGAAGGCCAGCACTACTGGCTTCATCCTTGGCCCTGGCCCTCGGCCTCCAGTCCTTCCCCATCTCAGCATCATCCCTCCCACCCCCACCAACAACCTTCCTCCACGATAATGTGTTCACGGACCAGCTTCAGTGTGGAGTCCAAATTCACATCTTGGCACATCCATGCTGGGGCCGGCCACTTTAACTCTTACAGCTTCTCCCCCATGTTCTGTCCTTCCTAGCCTCAGGGTCTTTGCACATGCTGTCCTCACTGCCCTTCTCCACCTACATGTCAGAGGATATAACCTCTTCCAGGAAGCCTTCCCTCAACCCCTCACCCCCTCAGTGCTCTCTGAACAGCTTGAGCACTCAGTGGTCCCAACCCTGAGTTGGCATGAAGGTTTCTTTGTCTCCTTTGGCAGGTGCACCACAAGCTCGAGGGTAGGGGTTATCCTCATCTCCCCATGTGCCTAACAAAGTGCTTGGCACATAGTAGGTGTTCAACACTGCTGCTGACCGTGGCACCTGGAGAGAAGAGTGTGGCTGAGGGACCAGCCCACCTAGCAGTGTCCCAGGAGAACATTCACCGAGGTGGTACTGACTGAGCCCCTTGCCTTGTGCCCCACAAGTGCTGGGAAGGACCCACAAGTACAGGACACCCTTCCTGCCCTCAGGGAGCTCACGAGAGACCTTCTAGACTCAGCAAATCTGGGACAAGAGCGAGTGTGAGTCCTCAGTGGCATCCCATTTGCCTTGTGGCCACGCTACCTGCCCCCACCAGGGACTCCTGCTCCAGCCTTTCCCCTCGTCCATGTCACATATTCCCTGTTCTGAATCCCCTTCCCCAGAGCCATATTTTGGATTGTACACTCATTTGGACTGGCACTGAAAACGGGACCTGTGGTATCTTAATCCCAAAGAGTTCCAGATGCTATGGCAGAAATTCCTGCAAGAAAATACATTGTGTATTTTACACTGAGGGAAAGGAGTGCATTGAGGTCCCCATGGAACTACCTGGAGTCACCAAGCAGATCCGTACCCACCACCCCCTCCCCTGGGCTGAGTTCTATTCTCCCTCCCTTTGGCTGCCAGGCTTCACAGAGACCATCTCCTCCCTTCTCCCTCTTGCTCCAGCCCCCACCCCCCCACCCCAGGCGAGGAGTGTGGGCCAGAGCGAGGCTGGCAGGTGGCAGGGACATTCGGCTGCATGCTAATGGCCATCCAGCATCTGCAACGAGACTGGAGACAGGCGCATGTCAGCGCTACGCAGATCCGTTGCCAGGGGAATAGAACTCACTAGAGAGCAGACTGGCTGGGAGGAGGGATGGGTGGCGGGGGGGGGGGGAAGGGCTGTGGCTACAGACACTGGCCCAGCTCCTAAGAGCCCCCACACCTGTCCAGACACAAGGAGGCTCCAAGGACATTTTTTCTCAAGCTTTTTTTTTTTTTTTTTTTTAAAGAAGATGTTTCACCCCCCTGGTGATGCTGCTCCTCTCTATCAGGGCTCTCGGAAGGGCACAGGGCATCCAAGTGGACCATGAAGGCTGTGCCACTTGCGGCTGATGGAACCAAGCCCGAGTCCTATCGCCCTCCCCATCTAAACCCATCTTTTCAGGTTGGGGAGCCCAGGCGACATGGCCTTGGAGTACAGAACAGCTAAGGGAGGGGCTGAGGGGGCTCCACGGGTGCACTGAGTGACCCAGAGCTGAAAGGGTCAAAGCACAAAGCGAAGTGACCACTGCCAGGAAGCCTGACCCACAGAAGCAACACTCACTCACTAGCAGGTCCCCAGGGCTTCCACTTGGAGCGCATTTTCCCTGACGACACAGCATGTGGGAACCTGGAACGTTCTAGAAAATGGCTACATCAGTTCTTTCACATTGCCCATGTAGGTAGCCTCAAACACTTCCCAGGGTACGTCTGAAATCTGAACATAACCTGGAATTAACGAATGATCCAGGACAAGGACTCTAGCCTACGCCTCTCCTGTGGGAGGCACTTGGTGTGGGCTGACCCAGACCCCAGGAAGAATGGAAAGGGCTTCCAAGTCTCTCTGCTTTTCCTGTGGGAGAAGGTATGCTCCCCAACCTAATTCCCGGCTCTCTGGCTCACATCACCAATAGGCCAGGCTGGAAACCACACATGATCTCCAAAAAATTAATTTACTTTTTCTTTTTTTTTTTTTTTTTTAGAATTTTGGCCACCATTGATCACTTCTGGACACACATAAACCAAATGGACAGGAGACCCCGTCTCTCTGTGAATTTCCAGGAGGGAAGCAGGTAATCCTGACCAAACATAATTCCCACAAAATGCTATTTTCATCCCTAAGATGCAGGTTTTTATTTTACCTTGGGGCTTTTCTTTCACAATTTTGATTAAATCTCTTCCTCTTTCTACCATTATTGGGGGGGGGGGGGCGCGTAATGAAAAAATGTTGGATATTTAACACAAGCACATCCCCAGAGCTGTCCACATCCCACCTGTCCCCCAACAACCAACAACTCTCCATTCCGGGTCCTTTTGTTGTCACCAAAATGTGGCAGAAAGGTTAATGCTGCCCTTCCGGCGGTGGGGTTGGGGGAGCACCCAGCAGAACCTGTCAGCTTGGGGTCCATTTTGGAAACCATTCCAAAGACGAAACGGCAGACTGGCCTCTTGGACTCTAAAATCGCAACCTCGCCAAAGTCTTCCTCGAGCGGGGATGGGGGGGGGGGGGGGGGAGGGGTGGGTACCTCTCCAGATAAGGCGACATTTAAAGGCGCTGCTCCGGGGCAACCTGCCCGCGCTCCCTGGGGGGCTGTGGCGTGATGACCGACCCGCACATTCCCGGTGTCCCCGCATCGTCCTCCTCACCGCTCCCCCCCACCCCCCAGCGGCTGCGAGGTCCCCAGCCATCCCCCCGGATGCACCGGCCACCGCGCGCGGTTCCCAGGGCAGGGGCGATCCGGAGGTGGCCGCGGGAACCGAGGAGCACGGGGAGACCCCACGAGTGCCGGGACAACGTCTGGGGAGAAGGATGGAGGGAGAGATGAGAGGGCTTCGAGGGGCCGGCTGGCCACGCTCTCCTCCGCAGCGCGCTGCGGAGGTCTCCCGGGAGGAAGGAGGTGCGCGCAGAGCGCACGGCGCCACCTCCGCGGCTGGCGGCTGGAGCGCCCGCCGGAGACCGCTCCGAGGCCCAGCGGAGGGCGCGGCGCCTTACCTGCGGCCACCCCAGCCGGGGCCAAGGGCAGGAGGCAGGCGAGCCAGAGGACGCGGCTGAGGCGCGGCCAGAGGGCCGGGGCCATGGCTGCGCCGGGAGCGGCAGGAGCGCCGAGGGGACGCGGCAGGCTCGGCGGCGGCCGCTCCTCGGGGCGCGCGGGGCGGGCTGCGCGAGGAGATGCGGGCGCGGCGCTCGCTCGTCCTCGCCTCGCGACGCTGTGTCGCTGCGCGCCGCCGCCGCCCACAGCCAGCCGCGCGGACCCCGGCCCGCGTCAGCCGCGCCGCGCCCCCTCCCCGCGTCCCTCCCTCCTCTCGCCGCACCTCCTTCGGGCCGCACGAGCCCCCGCCTCCCCGAGTCCGCGCTCCCGTCGCCTGCGCCGCCTCCCCCTCCCCTCCCCTCTTCTCCCTCTCCTCCTCTCCTCCCCACGATCCTCCCCACGATCCTCCCCTCCTCTCAGCGCCCCGCGTCCGCGCCCGCCGGCTGACTCAGCGTCCCCTGAGGCGCGCGCACCGCTGCAAAGCCGCGCGCAGGCCCCTTTCGGTTCTACTCCAGGTGCCATTTTCCCTCTTGACGCACACGATTTGGAGATGCGGCTCCTCGTTCACTTGGAGCTCTCACTGTGTGCCAGACGCTGGAAGGGTCTGCAAACGCCTCATATCCTCCCGGAGAGAGGGGCTCAGGTGCCCACCCTGAGACATGACGTTCCTCTCTGTGCTTTGCTGTAAAATGGGCTCGTGCTCACACCAGGGCCCTGTCACTGAGGGCCTTGTGACACTCAGAGAACTGCAAGGAGGAGTGACCAGGCCCCTCCTTGGACACGCCTTGGCCTAGGCAGGCGCTTCCACCTGCCTTAACAGAGCGGAACATATCTTTCCTTCTGGAAGGTGGCTCTGCCTGTCTGGCCTTGAAGACTGGACACTGGTTACCAGGATCTCTGTCTCAGCTCTGCCTTTGCTTTCCTCTGTACTTGGGCAAGGGATCCCACCCAGAGGGGGTGGGGGTGGGGGTTGGATGGCCCCTCTGGCCTGGTGGGCACTGATGGGCCACTACTTGAATTGCAGCATGGGAGTGAAGGCACCTATAGGTATGGCCTCTGTCTCTGTGACAGCTGTGGTCCCCACTGAGGATGGGCCCGCTGGCCACACTGCCATCTCACCTTGATGGAGGGGGAACAGATTGGAGTGAGCTCTCCTTCCCCCATAAAGTTAAAAATGCTAGTAGGTGTCACTCCACAGAAGCATCAGTCACCAGCATGGGGACAGTACCAGGCCTAGGAACCGGGAGACTTTGGATCCTTCCTGAGAGTTATGTGACCTTGGGAAAGTCACTTCCTCTCAGTGCCTCACTTTCCTTTTCTTGAAAACGGAAATACTCCCTATGACATATGTTGCCAGGATTAAATGAGTTAATGCTTAGAACAGTGCTTTGGACATTGCACTCAATCAGTCTTGGCTGTCATCATTAGAATTGCTTACAGACCTGGGAAAGCTGTGCTTGTCCATCAGGAACTGAGAAGAAAATTGTGCTTGGAAAAAAAAGTTTGTTAAGGTTAGAAACTGAGATTCAGATATTTAACTATTTAACATTATTCAAAGATCTGGTTATTAGTTTCTTTTAAAACAAACTAAATGCAGGGGCTCCAAGCTGGCTCAGTGGGTAGAGTGTATGACTCTTGACCTTAGGGTTGTTAAGTTTGAGCCCCATGTTGGGTGTAGAGATTATTTAAAAATAAGGTCTTTAGGGGCGCCTGGGTGGCGCAGTCGGTTAAGCGTCCGACTTCAGCCAGGTCACGATCTCGCGGTCTGTGGGTTCGAGCCCCGCATCGGGCTCTGGGCTGATGGCTCAGAGCCTGGAGCCTGTTTCCGATTCTGTGTCTCCTTCTCTCTCTGCCCCTCCCCCGTTCATGCTCTGTCTCTCTCTGTCCCAAAAATAATAAAAAACGTTGAAAAAAAAATAAAAAAAAAAATAAGGTCTTTAAAAATCTTTTTAAATAAATGAACTAAATGCAGAAAACAAAATAATAAGATTTTTTTTATGTGTATCTGTATTGCATTGAATAATGTTACAGTAGTCACACATAGTCGTATCTATGTCACAGAAGCCAAATGCAAGGCCACCCTGAAACTGATACTCAGACTGTGAGGCTACTGGGGGAAAATACAGTATTATGAGACAGTGAATGAGAGGTGGAAGGAACAGTGGTTTTCTTATATTGCATCTTAAGAAGATTCTCTCTGAGGAGGTAACATTTGAGCTCGTCAAGGATGACAAAGAGCCAGCTCTGTGCCTCTGAGGCACAAAGGTGGGCATGATGCATAGTAAGGCAGGCCACCGTGGCTAGAATATGAAGAATGAGGTTGGGAGGTACATAGGCCCAGGGAATGAAGATGAGCTGAAAAGACTTTGGAGGGTTTTAAGCAGAGGAGGCATGGATCTAATTTACCTGATAGGGATAGAGTTGACACTGTCTCTGACCTCTAATTCAGGGGAGAGACAAGAAAAGAGATAAAAATCATTACAGTAATTTGGGTACCTTGCTAGGAGAAGCTGGGGCCGTGGGAAGTGTAGGGATTTAGCCAATGTTAGAGCTAGGCTTAACTATAGTTCTCTAGCTTGTGCAATTCATCTGAAACTTATCAAAAGATGTCTACCCTCTGCTTTTTTCTCTACCCCCTTCCCACTAAACAATATTAAACAACAAAGTGTTTGCACACTGATTTCAGCTCTCATATTATTCAACCTTCCCCAACTTTGGACTGATTACTTTTGGGGGTGGGGAGTGATTTTGGTTGCAACTTTTTCCACAGTGGAAAAGGTGTTCTGACCCATTTTATTTCTCCCAGGGTAGAAATAAGTGACACCAAATGCATCCACTTAAAATTCCAGCACTTCAATAGAGGATTGTTCTTGGGTAGCAATGTTAAACAAGCAAGGAGCATGCTTCCGAATAGGGCTTCAGGATTTCTTGCAGGCATTACAAGTTGCCTTTATTACGAGGTGTGAAATGTATCTGTCTGGGAAGGGGATACAAGACTTTGGTAACTTAGCGATTACAGGTCCTGGAAGTGGTGGAGAGAAGTCATCACTTTAATGCTCTGTCCACCTAACCATGGGTTACCAGGAGCAGTTCACTATTCAACCACTATCCTAGATAGAGTCGTAGGTGAGGCCCAACAATACTTTTCCCTTCTAAGGCCCCTTGGTCCAGACCACGCCATCTCACCTGGGCATCAGGGCGTTATGCCCCACTCCCCTTCCTTCTCATCACTGCTCTATCCTGGTCCAGAGACATATGCCCGCCAGGTATGAGGTGACAGAGATCCTCTGCGCGGTCCAGCCTCTGGGTGATGTAGCCGCAGAACAAATGATCAGGCCGACAATCTCCGAGCAGAACACCAGGGCTTTCCTTGTTTTCCAGCCTTCGCCTTTCCAAGGCCTCTGCTTGCCTCCACCTTTCCACTGGGTTAAGAACTACCCCAGAAAAGGAAGGAGGTGGGGGAGAAAACCCCGCCCCACTGCCACGTTCAATTCAGGGATGGACTCTTCCCGGGCCTGACCGCCGCCTCCTAAGGAAGCCCCTTGGGGGCCCACCGCCCTGCAGCAGCCCCCGATGTCCCTACCCTACCCTCTCCGGGCCTGGCTCCTGAGGTCAGATTTAGGGCAGCAGGAGCCCAAAGACTCCCGCCACCTGCCTGCCCACTCCAACCTTGCCGGCGGCCCCGCCCACGCAGGCGGAGGTTTAAAGGCCCGGGCTGGCCCACCCGGGCGCAACGCCCCTCCCTGCTCCCGCCGCCTGCCCAGGCCGCACCCACTTGGGGGCGGCGCGCCCGGGCCTATTTCACCCGCGGCGGGCGCGGCCGCTTTAAGCGGGGGCGGGACTGCACGGCGGCTGTGGCTGCGAGGGCTTCGCTGGGGGTCGCGGGCTGGAGCTGCAGGAGGCCGGCCGCCGAGGTGAGGGTAATCGCGGGCAGGCGCAGGCAGGCGAGGGAGGGCAGCGGAACGCCCCCAGGAGGCTCGCGCTGCTGCCCGGACCAGTGCGGCGGGGACCCGGCGTGGGGAGGCCTGTGCGGCGGCTCCGCGGAGCGACAGAGGTAGGCTCCGTACGCCGGGTCCCCCTAGGTCCCCCCCGTCCCAGCCCCCACCGGGGTCCAGCGCGGGAGGCGGGGGCCGGCGGCCGCCCTGTAGCCTCCGGCTGCCTGGCGGCGCTGGGGAGCTCTGGGAGGCGGACGGCTAGCGGAGCGGGAATTGGCCCTCGGCGCTCGCCGTAGCACGGCTTGGAGGGCGGACGCTGGGTGCCCGGGGACGACGACAAAAGGAGGGAAGCGGAGAGCCGTTTGAGACCGGGAAGAGAGGGCGTGAGGTTGGGGCCCCGTTCCCCCGGAGGCGCCCCGGGCCAGCCTGGCACCTCGCGGCCTCCACGCAGGCCCCTGGCTCGTCCGGCCCGGCGCGGAGAGCGAAGGTAGCGGCGACGACAGCGCCCCCTCTGGTCCGGCGGCGCCGCCTCAGTCGCGGCGCGGCGGGGCGGGGCGGCCGGGCCGTTTGTCTGTGCGCGGGCGCGACGCCGGCTCTGGCCTTCCCACCTGGGCCGGGACGCGGGCTTCCGTCGGGCCCATGGCCGGCGGCATCATCAAGCCGCTCTCCCGCAGACGGGCGGATTGGGCCGTTTTCCCTCCTCAGCCCGCCTCCCACCCTCACCCTCACCCCCAGGCCCAGCAGAACGCGGGGCCTGGCCTCTTGGGGCCCCGGGCGATGGCAGAGTTGACTTCGGTGAAAAAGGGGGTCCAAGGAGTTTGGGCACGACCCGAAGTTTCGTAGGCACAGAGAGGCCCTCACCCTGACTCTCGGGTCCCCAGGGATGAGAATATGGGGGCATTCGGTGAAATGCCCGAAAGAGGAAGCAGTAAGTAGTCAGGTCTTCCAGCAGGGCTGACGGAATCCCCCTCTTCTGTCTCCATGAGTTTTCCTGCCCGGAGCAGGAGGAGCGGGATAGAGCACCTCTCGGCGTCTTTTCTGCATCCAAGTGCTTTTTTTGGTGGTCTCGGAGACCGTGGCCAGAAGAGGCTTTGTGGAGTCAGGGTGTCCCCATCACTTGGGGCACCAAGTGTGAGCTGCAAGGGAGTGCATCCGGTAGGCAGGGCTTTTCAAAGGTCGGCAGAAGAAGCAAATTAAGTCCTGAAACTGCGGCTTCGTGCCCAGTGGAATTAAACAGTTCTATACACAAGGAAGATGGGTAAAAGCAAATTCATCAGGTTCTCAAGATACTTCTGTGAGGGCTCTTAAAATTCAAACCAAGTGTCAGCCTGGAGAGGTAGCTCCTGAAGTGTGGTCATCAACGACCTGAAGCATGCATGCATTCATTCATTGAAGGAGTATTTTCTAAGTACCTACTTTGTGCCAGCTGCAAACAAAATTTACAGCTTCCTGGGCCCCTCACTGAACCACAGTCTTTGGGTAGTGCTTGGAAGTCCGTCTTTGGCACCTGGTGATCTTAGTGCACACTGAAGTTTGAGAACCAATCACCTAGGATAGAGGTTGCCAAATCCAGTCAGCTGCCTGTGTTTGTTTTTGTTTTCTTTTTTAGGATTTTTATTTTTAAGTGATCTCTATGCCTCTGCACCCAACGTGGGGCTCGAACTTACACCCCAGAGACCGAAAGTCTCATGCTCCACTGACTGAATCAGCCAGGCGCCCCTCAGCTGTGTTTTTATATAGCCTGTGAACTAGGAATGCTTTTTACCTTTTTTATTATTTTTTTAATGTTTTATTTATTTTTGAGAGAGAGAGACAGAGTACCCATGGGGGAGGGGCAGAGAGAGAGGGAGAGACAGAATCTGAAGCAGGCTCCGGTCTCTGGGCGGTCAGCCCCAATGTGGGGCTCGAACCCACGAACTGCGAGATCATGACCTGAGCCAAAGTTGGACGCTTAGCCGACTGAGCCACCTAGGCACCCCGGTTTTTACATTTTTTTTTTTTTTCAACGTTTTTATTTATTTTTGGGACAGAGAGAGAGCATGAACGGGGGAGGGGCAGAGAGAGAGGGAGACACAGAATCGGAAACAGGCTCCAGGCTCCGAGCCATCAGCCCAGAGCCTGACGCGGGGCTCGAACTCACGGACTGCGAGATCGTGACCTGGCTGAAGTCGGATGCTTAACCGACTGCGCCACCCAGGCGCCCCAACATTTTTAAATGGTTGAGAAAAAATCCACAGAAGAAGAATGTTTCATGACATTTTAGAATTATATGAAATTGAAATTTCGGTGTCCATAAATAAAAGTTCTCTGGATCACAGCCATGATTTTTCATCTGTGGGTTGTCCATGGCTGTTTATTGGCTATAACAGAGTTAAGTGTTGTGATAGAGACTAAAAAGGCTAAAATGTTTACTTTCTGGCTTATAGAGAGTTTGCCAACCCCTGGCCTAGGGAAAGAAAGATATACAGTAAGGGGGAGAGGGGGACGTCTATTTATAAAAATCATGTTTAGAAGTTAATAGATAAAATGGATATAAGTAAATTTCATTTTCCAAAAAGCAGAATGAATAGTATTCTGGGTTAATTAAAGAGTATTTAATTTAATGTAGTTATTTAGGTAAGATTTTCCCTATAGATTGTGAGCCTGTGCCTTTAATAAGTTGACAGACCATGTGCTTCTTTTCATAGGCTGGGTGAACTCATGGACCTGATACCTTTCTCTTGAGAAACCAACCGGCTGAAAAAAAAAATGGCATTTGTTGCAACACAAGGGGCCACGGTGGTTGACCAAACCACTCTGATGAAAAAATACCTTCAGTTCGTGGCAGCTCTCACGGATGTAAATACACGTGAGTCAATTCTGTTGTTAAGAAGTACATTATCGGGACTCATTCTGTTCCATTCAAATGACATGCACCTGGAGATAAATAGTAATGTCAGCTTTTATCCTAATTTTCCCATTCCCTGCCTTGTGGAGAAGCAAAGTGATGAGCATTGCTGGCTGGAGCCCCAAAGAGGCACACGTGTGTGTGTGTGTGTGTGTGTGTGTGTGTGTATATGTATGTACGTATCTGTGCCCTTGTCTGTGCATGCACATGTATGTCTGGGAGTATGAGTGTGTGTGTGACTGGTGGTAGGGAACAAGTTATGTGCCTTCTGTTGGACCATGACAGTCAAACTGATAAGATCTGATTGCTTCTCTTAACTCCCTAAATCTTATCATTTTCTGAAGACCCTTAACATAATTTCAATTACCTGATGACTTGTTTTGTCATTTACAGCTGATGAAACAAAGTTAAAAATGATGCAAGAAGTTAGTGAAAATTTTGAGGTATGAGCTTAATTTATTTTTTTTCTTGTGAGCTGAATATTCACATGTGCTTTCCAACTGCTCCTCTGTCAGTCTTACTAGTAAGTCAGAAATCGTTCTCTCTGTTAGTGTGACCTGTTGCATTTCAGAACTGAAATTTGACCTGCACACAGTATTGTCCAACTTCCTCACCTAGTGACCGTGAACTTCAAGTGATGTTGAGGAATGTTGCTTTGGTTTTGGTGGTTGAACTTGTTTTCGTTTTGAGGCATATGCTTTCAGGATGCGCTCACACTTGTGTGGTAGATTTGTTGTATTCACATAATAACAGGTGGAGTGAGAGCTGGAAGTCCGTTGTGGCTCTGTTACTTAATCACTTCCGTGACCTTGAGCAGTTTCTCTCTTCTGAGTCTCACATTCCACGGTTTTATAGCGTCATGTTAGGTCTCTGTGCACTTTTCTTCAGTCTGTCTTGTCTGTGTTCTTTAGATTGGATAATTTCTACTGCCTGCCTTCAGGGTCACAGTGTTTTGTGTCCTCTCCAGTTTGCTGAGATGTTTTTTTCTTTAATTTTTTTTTTTAACGTTTATTTATTTTTGAGACAGAGAGAGACAGAGTATGAACAGGGGAGGGGCAGAGAGAGAGGGAGACACAGAATCGGAAACAGGCTCCAGGCTCTGAGCTGTCAGCACAGAGCCCGACGCGGGGCTCGAACTCACGGACCATGAGATCATGACCTGAGCCGAAGTCGGACGCTTAACCGACCAAGCCACCCAGGCGCCCCAACTGCTGAGATGTTTTAAAATTTCAATTTATTTTTGGGGCGCCTGGGTGGCGCAGTCGGTTGAGCGTCCAACTTCAGCCAGGTCACGATCTCGCGGTCCGTGAGTTCGAGCCCCGCGTCAGGCTCTGGGCTGATGGCTCAGAGCCTGGAGCCTGTTTCCGATTCTGTGTCTCCCTCTCTCTCTGCCCCTCCCCCGTTCATGCTCTGTCTCTCTCTGTCCCAAAAATGTTGAAAAAAAAAAATTTTAAAAAAATAAAATTTCAATTTATTTTTTATATTATTTCAGTTATTGTCCTTTCAGTTTTGGAACTTCCATTTGGTTCTTCTTTTTAGATTTTGGGTCTTCACGGAGATGATCATCGTTCATTAATGCCCATTTTGTTCTTGGAACATGTTTATAATGACTGCATTCAAGTCTTGAGTAAATCTGGGGGTCACATGATCCTGCCTCTTCGCACGTCTGGGACTTTTGAGTATGCTGAATATTGTATGTGAAACGTAGGGACTCTAGCTTCTTCCGTTCCCTCCCTCTGAAGAGTGCTGATATGTTGATTGTGGTAGGCAGTTCAGTGGCCGGCTGATCTCCTCGAACCTGCAGAGGCTTGGTTTTATGCTATGGTATGGAGGACCTGTGGGAAGGCTGAGATGGTCCCCAGGTCTCTCTGAGTCAGTGGAATTTAGCCGCCAAACTCCAGCTCCAGGTGATATCATCAGAAGTTGATTTGAGGCTTTGCTTGTTTAGAGGCTTTACTCTAGGGCAGGGACCTTGCTCAGCTGGGTGTCTGGGGTGAGAAAGAGGTGTTAAGAAAGTGCAGTGTGGCCAGGCTGGACCCACAACATCCTCCAGCACTGCTAGACCCCTGATGGGTCTTTGCCCCTCTTGGTGAGCTGCAGGTAGCGTTACCTCCTCTTACCTGGATGTGCAGCTCAGCCCTCAGTCAAGGTCTCAAGGACTCAGAGAAGACCATCCCCTGTACTTCCTGTTTCTCTGGGGTTCTCCTTTGCAGGTTCCAGCCACCTGAACTGCCTGAAACTCTGGTGTTTGCTCCTCAGCTCAGCAGGACCATCATACCATCCTTGGGCGCCAGCGTGCTGAGCCTGTCAGGGCATCCGTGCCTGAGCAGAGAGCCGTGGTGGCCATGTAATCTCCCCTCTGGAGATCGTGGCCCTTGTCCAGCACCTGAAAACTGTTCTCTCATGTTTTGTCCAACTTTATGGTTAGTCTGGTGCTGTTAGTTTCATAGGCAAAAGAGAAGGTCACTTTTCGTGTGGAGTTAATAAAACTTTTCTCAGAGAGTTCATGTAATTAACAAAATGTTTCTAGCTTCTGACGTGGTCATTTGAATTGCAAAGGTCGGAATCAGTGGGGATGAATCAGATGCCCTAGGATCTGTAGTAATGGGGAGTATTTCCATTTGGTGGGAGTTTTTCTTTGGTAGTTTTGTTCTAAGTAGACGTTAAGGACTTGTTGCCCTGAACTGAGCTGGGAAAAAAAAAAAAATCCTGAGATATTTAGAGATTGAGCTAAAGAGCTTTCTTTTCTGCCCAAGCTGCTAACGCAAGCTGTTAAAAACAAAACACAAAAAAACTAAAAAAAGAGGTGGAAGGGAGGACATGATAGGCCTGCGTTCTGCGTTTTTGGCAGAGCTGGTACGTGAGAACCACAGCCCCAGTGGGTTTGAGAGGATCAAGTCATGGAGGGTCTCGCGAACCTGCAGAAACAAGCACTTGAATCCGGCCTCTGAGTGTGGGCACGAGGCTGTCCGGATTAGGTGCCTGGCCCCTTTGCCTCTTGTTTCATCTCTCGCTGTTAGCAAGTTAATTTTGGACTTTGGTCCCGGGTGCGTTGATTCAATCCAGAGAACTAAACGTTTACCAAAGCAGTATACTTCGGGCTTTTTAAAATAGTGACTTTTGAAATCTGTATGATATGAACGTTTGCCGTAAGTAAAATCCAGAAAACTAAGCCCTTCAAAGAATTAAATACTAGGATGAGCATCAGTAGGTGATTCTGTATTGCCACCATTTCCACCCTGGAAGAAAGTCTGAATGGGACGAGTGAAATTAAAAAAAAATTCCAGTGCTTTCAGGAGCCTTAGAAATTTCCTCAAGCACTTAGGAATGAAATTGTGATCTAAGTAAATGTCGTATGGACCATCTTTCAGGACAGAAAACAAAAGCTTTGAGTTAGAACTCGCATGAAAAATTCATACGGATCAAAGAGCTGGGGGCTAAGTTGTAATGCTGGCAGCACAACGGGGCATCTTGTTGAATGAATCTTTTTTATGGGAGAAATTTGAAACTGATGTTTTGAGAGCTATGGAATCCGTGGTTGCTAATGGGCTTATGTGCAGATGAACTGGATTTCTTGGTAACCTTGGTAATGTTCCAGCATGAATCTTCTACCTTATGCCCTTGAATGTGGGCATCTCCCTAAAAAGTCTTAAGCTCTAGGCATGAGAGGTGACAAACACAGTTCCTGCTCCCAGTGAATTCATAGTCTGCTTGGGGGGAGCTGCAAGGCACGGTGGAGTCCCCCACGGCGTACTGTGTGAATGGAGCCCTGGGTTCGCCCTGGGAACCTGGTGGTGCTTAGGCGTTATTTTTGCATGGGACCACACTCTTTTCTGGTTTTCACCTTTTCCTCTGTCTTACCCTTGGTAGATTCCCCTTCCAAGATTACCTTAGTGTGATAGACAACCCTACACTTTTATTTTCAGCCCAGATCAGTGTCTGGAGTTTGAGACACTTGTATTTAGTTAACTGCCCAGATGCTTCTTGCGATAGTAACAATTTAACCACTTAGCCCCTTGCTCCCGTCCCTCCCATTAGGAACTAGTTTTAGGGCCTTTTACACCCAGGCTTTCTCATAATTTTGTGCCTTTGTGTATGTTTTTTTTCAAACCTTGTCCTTTTCCACTTTTTCACATGGCTAACTCCTGCTCACCTTTTAGGTTTGAGCATAAACATGGCTTCTTGGGGAAGGCGTTCTCTGCCCTTGGTTCCATTCACTACGTTGTGTCCCATTTATAGATGTGCCCTTAGTTGCCATTACCTCCTCCATCATAATTCTGTATTGTTCTTTATCCGTCTTCCCAGCACTGACTGCCTTCCCCATCTCTGAGGGCACGAATTGTATCTACTTTCTTCATTGTATCCCCGCAGAGCACGTGATAGAATCCTCAATGAGAATTTGTTGCATGAGCAAGTGAGGCCTTAGCAGGGGAGGGGACTTGGCTGTTAGACTTAATTTGCATCCACTTCTAAAGCTTACAGACGGACTGACATTCAGCAACGTTGATAACCTCTCTGAGCTTCTTTATCTGAGAAATGGAGACAATACTTACGTTGGGCTTGTGAGGACCAAGAGAGAAAGAATAAAAAAAAATATATTACCATAGCACGGCGCTCTGGTAATAACACCAGATGACATTTATTGAGCATTTACCACAGCATTTGCTGCATTGTAAATTAACTCATGTAGTCTTTACATGATTACTTACATCAGGAAATAATAGGATACTCAACAGATGGGGATGCTGAGGCACAGAGGCTGAGTAACTGCCCAAGGTTCCCACTTCCTGAGTGGGTTCCAGAAAGTGCTCTAGGAGCCATTTTACTGCACGGTCTCCAGACTGTAGTTTCATTTTCTGTTCTTTTAGAATCAGTGCTGGGATAAATAATGGATTAGGTTGGGTTATAATCCAATTAATGTAGATCTAACCAGTAAATTAGCTTCAGATTAGAAAGAGGTGTCAGTGTGTTTAGGCTCTTTGTTTTCCACCTGAAGAAAGTAAGATCTAGAAGCTAAATGACCTTTCAGAAGTTTCTTACTCAGGTGGTGGCACAGCCACCTTCTAGAGCAGGCTCTGAGTTCCACATTTTCCACAGTGCTAGTATTTCTACTTTTAACAGTAAATGTTAACATTTGGGCTCTTAAATTGGATTTCAGAAGTAGTGGTCATTTTAATTAATTTAAAACTGCAATCACGAGACCCCAGGGGCGCCTGGGTGGCTCATTCAGTTGGGCGTCCGACTTCGGCTCAGGTCCTATTCTCGTGGTCTGTGGTTCGAGCCCTGTGTCGGGCTCTGTGCTGACAGTTCGGAGCCTGGAGCTTGCTTCTGATTCTGTGTCTCCCTCTCTCTGACCCTCCTCCTCTCAAGCTCCGTCTCACTCTCTCTCTCAAAAATAAATAAACATTAAAAAAAAAAAAAAAAACTTTAAGGGCGCCTGGGTGGCTTAGTCGGTTAAGCGTCTGACTTCAGCTCAGGTCACGATCTCGCCGTCCGTGAGTTCGAGCCCCGCGTTGGGCTCTGGGCTGATGGCTCAGAGCCTGGAGCCTGCTTCCGATTCTGTGTCTCCCTCTCTCTCTGCCCCTCCCCCGTTCATGCTCTGTCTCTCTCTGTCTCAAAAATAAACGTTAAAAAAAAAAAATTTTAGGGGCCCTGGGTGGCTCAGTCGGTTGAGCGACCGACTTTGGCTCAGGTCATGATTTTACGGTTCGGGAGTTCAAGCACCTGCGTTGGCTCTGTGCTGACAGTTCAGAGCCTGGAGCCTGCTTTGGATTCTGTGTCTCCTTCTCCCTGCCCCTCTCCCACTCATGCTCTGTCTCTCTCTGTCTCAGAAATAAACAAACATTAAAAAAAGTTTTTTTTAAAGTTTTAAAACTTCAATCACAAAAGCCTCTAAAAGCACTAAAAATTACTGTTGGCATCGCTAAAGGGTTTTCTCTTTTGAGGTTATAGTGTGAATGGGAAATGAAAATATGAAAATACGCAGACTTAACGGGGTTTTCTTTTATCTTTGCCTAATTAGAATGTCACATCATCTCCTCAATATTCCACATTCCTCGAGCACATCATCCCCCGATTTCTCACATTTCTTCAAGATGGGGAGGTCCAGTTTCTTCAGGAGAAACCAGCCCAGGTAATCTGTTCAGAAATGTCAGCGAGCAGAGAAAATGTTGGCTTGCAAGCATTTATGAATTAAAACAAGTGAGAAAACTTAGGGTTCCACTTTAAAATAAGAGACGTTTTGGGGCACCTGGGTGGCTTAGTTGGTGAAGCGTCTGACTTCAGCTCAGGTCTGGTCTTGCCATTCATGGGTTTGGGCCCCACGTCGGGCTCTGTGCTGAACGCTCAGAGCCTGGAGCCTGCTTTAGATTCTGTGTCTCCCTCTCTCTCTGCCCCTCCCCTGTTCACACTCTGTCTCTGTCTCTGTCTCTCTCTCAAAAATAAATAAACATTAAAAAATAATAAATAGAGTAGGAGAGGTTTTGTCACGTAAGGATAGTTTTGTCCCAAACCATGCCTCTTCAGTTAAATGTCTTGGTTTTAATTCTTTACTTTTGCTGACTGGTGACATGTATACACTGTGTATTATAGACAAGTTCATATATCCACAAAAAGAGGGAGTGATCCCTTAGGTGACCCTCTCCATAGCTAGTGCCTCATCTACTCTTAGTGTCCATTCTCGTAACTTCTGGCCAGTTTTGTTTTATCTGTACCCGCCCCCGTGCTTTGCACCCCCCCCCCTTGATCATTTTAAGACTGTCTCATCATAATTTCTTCTATAAATATTTCAGTGCATGTCTCTTAAAAATAACTCTTTAAAAGTTAACATAATGCTAAACAAAGCATTTTTATGTTGTACCAGTTGAAGATCTACACATTTGACCTACCTTTTAGTTGTTGACTCCACAGTCGTACTCCAGAAGCTTAGTCAGCTTGTGATGCAGTCAGTCCTCAGGCCCAAGAGAATCAACCAG
Source organism: Puma concolor (assembly GCF_028749965.1). NCBI lineage: Eukaryota > Metazoa > Chordata > Mammalia > Carnivora > Felidae > Puma > Puma concolor. The sequence continues at coordinate 6,414,063 of NC_141682.1, forward strand.
GGAGAGGATCATAGGAACCAAACACATGATGGAAGGAGATCCCAGACCAAGTTCAGTTTGTGTTGTGCTCTTTCATCTGAAATGCAGCCAGCAATCACACACTAGTGCCCTTCCGCTGGAAATGGTGATAAGTTTTCAAAGAGGGAAGGTTAGGCTTGGTTGATTTGGTACACGACTGTGGAAAGCTTGAAGTAATGGTTTGCGGTATGTACCTGGGATTACGTTTAAGTAATTTACAAGTCTGTTCCTGAAATGGGGTCCATCTTGTAGTTGGGTGGTTCCCAGTGTGGGGTGCAGACAGCCGTGTAACTTGGAGAGTATAAAAGAATTCTTCTGGGATTCTTGGAAGGATTTGATATTTATGTTTTTTATTTTTCTTCACCAGCAACTGCGGAAACTGGTCCTTGAAATAATTCACAGGATACCAACCAACGAACATCTTCGTCCTCATACAAAAAACGTTCTATCTGTGATGTTTCGCTTTTTAGAGGTAATCTTTGAGAATTCTTGTTATTTAGCCGTATTCAGACTTTCAGTGGTTTTCTTCTTGTAGAATCTGGTATTCCATGCTTCTCTTTCACTGAAGTTGTGATTCGCATGAGTAAAAACTTTCTTAATGTCCATTTTGCCAACCAAATTACTAAGAAATATTAATTGAAGATTCATGGAGTCAGCAGGGAATTGAGTAGACATAGTGGAAATGTTTGGAAAGGTTTGGGTAGACAGACTCAGAGTGCAGGGCCCTTTGGTTTTCTTCTACTTCAGGCACAGTAGATGCTGCTAAAGAGTTTCTCAAACTCTTCGGGTGAATCCACCTGATACCTGTTAATGTTAACCTCTAAAACTTTCCTTGCTGCTTAGTCCCAACGGGTTTAGAATTCTGTTGTATTTCGGGGCCTCTTGGAAGGGTGAGCTTTGGAGGGGGATAGAGTTGGATTCAGAGCCTCTTCTGCCATGGGTTAGCTGCTGTGGTAGCCTCATTGCTTACCTTCTCTGAGCCTTAGCTTCCTCATAGGTAAGATGTGGAGGACACCCCCATTCAAAGAGCGTAAAGGATTTAGCAGATTGTCCAATACGGGGTGGATGCTCACCAGTTCTGTTGGCAGCATTTTTAAGCAACAAGAAAGCGTCCTTTGGACCATTAAGACCTTCCTTCATGGTGTGACTTGCCAAAGTGTTACTCTCCAGAGCTCACTGGCAGGATACCCTTCCGTTGGTCCACCAAAGACCTCAAAAGCTTCTTGTCTGAGGCTACTGTGTTCTGTGTTCAACACGTGAAATCTGGGTTGGCTGACGTTGGGTGCGTGTACAGAAAAATGCTTAGAAAATAGCCTGTGATCTTTAGATTAAAATAACCTTAGAAGTGTAACTCTTTTTAAATGCTTTTTTTTTTCTTTTTTAAGACGGAAAACGAAGAGAATGTTCTTATTTGTCTAAGAATCATTATCGAGCTACACAAACAGTTCAGGCCACCCATCACACAAGAAGTAAGTGTTTAGACTGATAGCATTTATAAAAGTATGTCAACAGGCTTTTTCTTTTGCATAATGTGTGTACTCTCTTTTAGAATTGATGGGACATGCTGCTTTCCAGAAAAGGATAGCCTCAGTCTGGGGGAAAATCTTTATGGGTTTCACAGTGACTTTTGTTTGGTCCATGTTTATATGAATATTCTGCTGAATTTGTACATTAGTTGAAACGTGGTAAACTAAACTGGCAGGGCTGTTTGGGTAATTCTGGTATTTACAGGTCTGATGTGCTGGAAGGCTTCAGTCATTGTATGCTCTGCAAGGGTGTGAGATGTGGGTTCTGAAGTCAGAACTGGCTTGGAATCTCAGCTCTGTAACTCAGTAATTGACCATCTGTAATTGGCATTGGGTCAGCCCCTAGCCCTTTGGAGCTTTTTCCATAAAATGAGCGCCCTCACAGGACATAGCCACAAAAGATTGCTTGAAGAATTCAGTATGAAAGTTAAGTTCTTAGCAGAGTGATTGGTACCTACAAAGTAAGCATTAAACCTGCTGTTAGTCATAATTAAGGTAGTATCTTCTCTAACATTAACTTTAGTAAATGCATGTTGTAGATTATTTTGCAGTTAAAAGAGTAAAGATGAAATAGAATTCCTGTCATTTTAAGAAAGCGATTTTGATGTCTTGATTTCTGTTCCTTGTCCCTATCTTATGTATATGTATATTTCCTACATAAGAGTGTTTTCCCAATCGTAAAAAATTCTTTACAAAGTTGATTTTTAATGGATGTGTGGTAGTCTTTCTTACGATGCCCTTGTTTTTAGATAGTTAAGGTATTGCAGAATTTTTGTTAAGACTATTGCTAAATATCTTGTTTACAGTTCATATTATTTCATAGACTGGTTTTGTAGTAGAGTTATCAAGTCAAGCGAGTTAATGTTTTAATGCTTCTGAGAGATATTGATTGTCATTAAGTTGATTTCCAGAAGGGTTTGAGCGGTTCATGCTTCCCTTGGTAGTATAAGAGAATCTCCCTCTGGTTGGATTCCATCTCACATGGATAGTAGTACTTTTTGAAAGGCAATAAGTGGTATTTATTTTCATTTTTGTTCCTTTGCTCTTCCTGATTTATTTATTTTAAAAAAAATTTTTTTTTCAACGTTTTTTATTTATTTTTGGGACAGAGACAGAGCATGAACGGGGGAGGGGCAGAGAGAGAGGGAGACACAGAATCGGAAACAGGCTCCAGGCTCCGAGCCATCAGCCCAGAGCCCGACGCGGGGCTCGAACTCACGGACCGCGAGATCGTGACCTGGCTGAAGTCGGACGCTTAACCGACTGCGCCACCCAGGCGCCCCTGCTCTTCCTGATTTAGAAATTTACTTCCTTCTTATTTCTTTTTTTGTCTGTTCACGTTCATTGCCTGTTGGAATTTGAGTCTGACATTTTTCCTGCCTGTTTTAGGAGTTCTTGTACTCATGTATTAGCACTTGCATTACTTACTGTATTTTCTGTTTATAAATTTCTTATGTTGTCTTTTTAAAATTTTACTTTCAGATTCATCATTTTTTGGATTTTGTGAAACAGATTTACAAGGAGCTTCCAAAAGTAGTGGTATGTTTTTAATATCGTTTGAATCTATTATTTGTATACATTTATTCCTCATTCCAAAGGGAATTTGAAATAGTTGGGTTGAAGGAATAATTGGGGGGAATGCAAATTGGAGGATGAGGAGTGTTTAGTGGTGGTCAGAATGGAGGTTGATAAATCAGCCATTTAAAAGGAGTTCTTTCGGTTTCACTGTTTAAATACGTCATTTTTTATGTAAAAGCAGTGTGTTTTAGTGTAGAAATTTGCAAAAAAACAAAAAACCCAAGGTAAATTGTCTGTAATTTTCTCACTTGTAAGCAACTGTTGATATTAAAGTTTCACTTTTTCACTTTTTTCACGCTTTTTAAAGATGGTTGCACTCCTATTGTGAGGTTTTTTTGGGAGGTAGTGTCCGCTTTTAGATTCCTTTTCAGTGGCATTAAAATTCCTTCCTATATTGAAAGAAGTCTTTCTCAGTGGCTTCAGCAGTGTGTGAAAACGCATGGCGTGCATGAGGGCGGTCTCCTCCCCACCTTACTCTCACCTAATAGACGGTGCCACTGGGACCAGTTTGGAACATCCTGTAACACACTTTTCTGCCAGCAGTCATAGTTCTTAGTGGCCCCATAATTTCCCGTCCTGTGCGTGTACCTGGATTGTCTCCTTGATGCTGGTTTTCCCAATTTCCACTTCCTGTCACAATCACAAGTAATACTGGTAAAAAACTTTTGGTAAAAATCATTGTGCATGAATCTGTTCGTGTATCAAAGTTTTTCTAAAGATTTTTTTTTTAAGCTTTAAAGGAATTTTTTAAAAATCAAAGAAATATCCTTTTGGTATTTTAAGGATTTTAATCTACGAATGCATAAAATTTCATTTGTTACATTCTGAAATTGTCAAGTTATCATTATTACTGAGTTAGCAAGTGCTGACACTTGCCATTCAGTCAGAAAAGCTGCCTTTCATAAGAAGTGGTCTTATTTAATCTAAAGCCCAAATCGCATTGAGAACTAAGGATGGCAGTGAGGCCCTGGCTTTTAAAAATGTCTGTGTTTTGCTTCCATTCCTGTCTTTGATCTATGTGTAGGAGACTGTTTGGAAAGTGGATTCAGTGGGGACTAGCTCTGAGTTTCCTACCACCAGAGGGAGGGGCTACATCCCTCCCCCATCCCCCCCCACTGAGGTAGTGACGGAATGCCATGCACCTGATCTCTTACCAGCCAGGAAAAAAAGGAGAAAATACTTTGGGCGAGTTTTTTGTTTTCCATTGTTGACGGTAGAGGATGTCGCTGTCATGTTCTCTTTGTCCGTAAAGAGGACCCCAAGTACTATGGCATCAGTGCAACGGAAAAGCGTACAACACTGGGTTTGCTCCATCAGGTGTCAGGTGTGTTTCATTGAGGAATATTGTGTCTGACTCGGAAGAATGATTTCTGCTCTTTCTATGCAGAACCGCTACTTTGAGAACCCTCAGGTGATCCCCGAGAACACAGTCCCTCCCCCAGAAATGGTTGGTATGATCACAACAATTGCTGTGAAAGTCAATCCAGAGCGCGAGGACAGTGAGACAAGAACAGTAAGTTTTTTTCCATCATTTTGCTTTGTTTTTATCCATGTCTCCTATACTTGGTAGAGGAAAAAAATGAGGTACTCTTCACGTATATTTTTAGTGTATTTTGGGGATTTTTCCTCTAAGCACTTGAGGTAGTTAAGATCAGAGGCGTGTGAGTGCTTGAGAGTGTCACTGGTTCTGCTGTGCAGCCCGCAAGTCCTGAACGTGAACTGTTGCTCACTGTGGATGGGAAGATAAAATGATAAGACAGTAGTGCAAATGCAGAATCCTCTGTTGGGAAGAGCAGCTGCCCAGGCGAGGTGACCTCTGTTCCATCCTTAGCTTTGACATTGACGACGTCCCTTTAAGCTGCATATAAATTTGCGATTTAGTACCTGAGAGCATGGGCTCTGAGGACAGAAGCTTAAAACTTGGGGACGATGTTCCAGCCCCACCACTTAGGCTTTTTTGGCTGTAGCAAAGTACATAGCTTTTGTTCTGTCCTTAATTTTCCATATCCTTATCTGACAAGCCCGTCTGGTGGGATTTTGTGAAGGTAATGCCAGTATTGTCTGCAGGTGATGTGAGGTATTTGAAGCGTCTGGCGTAAAGGTAACCTGTACTGAGCAGTTACTGTGGCTGTGTTATTAGGATTGATCCAAGGATACTATCCATCTGTATCTGTTTCACTGCCATTGTTTTGCAGCATGTTTCAGTTTGTGCTAGAATAAACAGGAAACTACATGTCGGAGAAAGCTTTCTTTCCTTTTCTCCTCCTGAATTAGGAACTCGGTTTCGATGTCCGTCTTTGTGTTTCTTTTCTTGCTTGTCTGTTCCTGTCCGTTGCCCCTTCTGGATCTGTGTCTGACATTCTCCTCACCTGTGCTGGGAGTTCTTAATATGTTAAGACTAGTGAATTTTTTCTTATGTTTATCATAAGCGCTCTCTGTTTATAAATACCTTTGAATAAAGCTGGGTAAATTTGTACTTTTTGCTGTTGTTCTTTTAAGTAAAATAATAGATACTAATTGGAAATTTCCCCAAAAAATAAAAAATAAAGTTTCCTCAGGTGATTTGAATGTCTGAGTTTAGACGAATTTTCCTGATGTTTTTACCATAGGTGGTGACGTTGGAAAGTATGTAAAAACCTTTATATTAAACGATAGTTCTCTGTGCTTTATTTTCAAAGTGGTTTGGATCTTTCACCACAGATATTTACAAAGATGTGGCAGTATTTTCCTTTCTCTTCGTTTCCCTGGGGCGATGCTGAGTGGTGGGTTATTTTAAGTGCCATGGTGATAACCTTGGCCCCATTTGCTTCTGTCTTACAGCATTCCATCATCCCAAGAGGGTCTCTTTCTCTGAAAGTGTTGGCAGAATTGCCCATTATTGTTGTTTTAATGTATCAGGTATGTGTACTGCTTACTAGTTTCTTGGGGTTTTGGCTTCTTATTTTATGACAAAATTCATTTCTGATTTTCTGTGGCAAACAGAACGTGTGTGGTGCACACGTGCCAACTAATGTAATGACTCTTAAAGTTTTTCTTGGTATGCCAAATTATTTTGCTATAGCAGAGTGTAAGAGCATGAAAATCTGATATGTTTGCTTTTAGCTCTACAAACTGAATATCCACAATGTCGTTGCTGAATTTGTGCCCTTGATCATGAATACCATTGCAATTCAGGTATCCGCACAAGCCAGGTGAGATTTCTCCGGATGGTGACATGGCTCACTGCCACGGTTCTTTAATTCCAAGTGAAAATATGCTTACTGTCGTCTTTCATAAGACACGAAAATTTTGAGTGATAAAAGTTCTGGTAAAGCGATACGCGTTTTTGACTTTTTGAACTTGTGTTTCAGTCATGATGTTAATGGTTGTTTCAGTTCCTTGTTCTGTAAAGATGAGCTGATAACCACGGGTTTGGGGGTCTTGTGAATTTAGAGCTCCTGTTACATGTTCCTGTGCTCACTCCCAGCTGTGGGATATCCAAGCCTCTCCACCTTCAGGCCCCTGCTCTTGCTGTGCCTTTCAGCCCGAGTGCTGGAACGTTTTCTCCCCCTCGTTCCCTTCCCCTCCCTGTCAGCCTTAACCACCGAGTATGTGAACCGTGCATATTCATCTTGCGAGGCCCCCTTGAAGCTTTTCCCCAAATGTAACAGCATTCCTCTTAAGACCTTTGTCACTTTACTCTCTTGACTGTAACCCATCTGGCTCTGAGCCATTGGAAGGCAGGACCTGAGATTAATCAGCCGTAACAAGCCCCGGTTGCCCTTTATGGGGTCTTTTATGGAGCCCCTGGTCCCCTGATGCAGTCTGCTGGCTGTGTTGATCAGTCTGGCTTTGGCTGTTTGGGTGCACGTTATGGCTGCCGTGCCGCGGCTTGGAGAACGGCTTGCTTTTTATGCTTTTAAATCCTTTGTGTTAATCTGAACTGGTTGGTGCTGTGTTTTTGTCTGTGTAGAAATCAAACTTTTGGGTCTTAGTAATTATCGTAGGCTTTGATTAATATTAACATAACCTAAAGAGTTAAGAGTTAATATTGTAAATTCTATTCATTCCTCATTCAGGCAACATAAGCTTTACAACAAGGAGTTGTATGCTGATTTTATTGCTGCTCAGATCAAAACATTGTCATTTTTAGCCTATATCATCAGAATTTATCAGGTAAGTTCACTGACTTTTAAGGCAGGTTTACTGAGAGCTAATTTACACACAGTAAAATTCACCTTTTGTAGGTATACAGTTCTTTGAATTGACAAATTCATACAGTTGGTAACCACCAACGCACCAAAATCTAGGACATTCCCACCACCCCCAAAATTCCCTTTTATATGTTGTCCATTTCCTCCTCGGTCCCTGGCAAACACTGACTTTGTGGCCCCTAGTTTTGCCTTTTCCATAATGTCAAAAAAACGGATCCTATGGTGGGTAGTGTGGGTAACCTTTTGGGTGTCGCTTCTTTGACTTAGCAGTAGTGCGGAGGTTCATCCTTGTTATTTTTTATCGGTGGATAGTCATCTTAGTCTGCTTAGGCTTCCCTAACAAAATACCATAGACTGGGTGGCTCGACCAACAAAAATCGGTTTTCTCACAGTTCTGCAGGTTGGGAAGGCCAAGATCAAGGTTCTGGCTGGGTTCAGTTTCTGGTGAGGACTCTTCCTAGGTTACGGATCACTGCCTTCTTGCTGTGTCCTTGCCCGGGGTGGGGAGTGGTAGTGAGAGATTGCTTTTTCTCTTCTAAGGCCACAGTCCTATTGGATTAAGGCCTCATTCTCAAGATCCCATTTAATCTTAATTACCTTCAAAAGACTCTGGTTTCCAGGTCTAGTCACAGTGAGGGTGAGGGCTTCAGCCTGAATTTGGGGGATCACAGTGTGGTCTATAGCCACAAAGTATGGATGCACCAGGCTGTGTTTATCCATTCCACAGTTGCTAACCATTTGGGTTGTTTCTGATTTTTTTTAAAGCAACTTTGTCAGGATATAATTCACATATCCTAAAATTCACCTTTTTAAAGTGTATAGTTAAGTGCTTACAGTGTATTCATAGAGATTTATACAGTCACCACCACTATCCAATTTTAGAACTGTTTCTTCACCCTCTGAAGAATTCCCATACTGATCGGCAGCGGTGTGATTCGTTCTAGGCCCCTAGCCCTGGCTACCACTGATGTCCTTTCTGTCACTAGATGCACTGATTTCATTTCTGGCCATTGTTGATAAGGCCGATATAAATAAATACTGGTGCACAGGTTTTTGTGGGGATGGATTTGATGCATTGAGTTTTGCTGTTGGAAGTTGGTGTGACAGCAAGTTATGAGGAGAGATTGGAACTTTAAAATAAAAAATGGCATCCTTAATTAACCGGTGAGAGAGGGCGATTATGTCTCTGTTTTTCCCCCACTTGTAGTCTGTCCTTATTTCAGTCTTGAAGAACTTGAAAGAGAGAAACGACACCTTATTTCCCATCAGTCATACCACGTTTTTGAATAAAAGTCTTGTGTAGCTGTAGTTATTGTAAAGTGTGGCATGAATTCAGTCCTGATCTATCCTGTAGCAGTGAATTATAATTTTTTTCTTAAGGGAGAGACTTTATTATTTTCAGGAAAAGTGAAAATGGAAACATGTATGCCAGATTGTTTACAGTAAAAACTACCTTTGAAAGCATTCTTATTTTTGTCCTTTAAGTGCATTTGTCTCAATGACACCGTATACTAAGAAAATGTATGTTTGGTTTCAAAAATCTGAATTAGTGGTGGCTCAGTCAATTGAGCATCTGACTTCGGCTCAGGTCACGATCTCATCATAGTTCATGAGTTCGAGCCCTGTGTCGGGCTCTGTGCTGACAGCTCAGAGCCTGGAGCCTGCTTTGCATTCTGTGTCTCCCTCCGTCTCTGCCACTCCTTTGCCCGCGTGCTCGCTCGCTCTCTCTCTCTTTCTCTCACAAAAATAAATAAACATTGGGGCACCTGGGTGGCTCAGTCAGTTAAGTGTCTGACTTTGGCTCAGGTCATGATCTCGCGGTTTGTGAGTTCGAGCCCTGCATCAGGCTCTGTGCTGTCAGCTCAGAGCCTGGAACCTGCTTTGGATTCTCTCTTTCTGTTCCTCCCCCATTTGCTCTCTGTCTCTCTCTCAAAAATAAACATTAAAAAAAATAAAAAATAAACATTAAAAAAATTTTTTTAATCTGTATTAGGTACTCCTGGATATTTTATTTATTAAAAAAAAATTTTTTTTAATGTTTGTTTATTTTTGAGAGAGGGAGAGAGAGCATGAGCGGGGAAGGAGCAGAGAGAGAGAGGGAGACACAGAATCCGAAACAGGCTCCAGGCTCTGAGCTGTCAGCACAGAGCCTGATGCAGGGCTCGAACTCACAAACTGTGAGATCATGACCTGCGCCGAAGCCGGACACTCAACCAACTGAGCCACCTGGGCTCCCAACTCCTGGATATTTTAATCAGCTTGAGCTACCTTGGTGAATTGCCTTCTTAACATGCCTCAAAAGGAAACTGATTAGAACTTATTCTGAGTTGATGAAAGGTGTCTCTGGTGTCATTCACAACTTAACGGGATGACGGAGTGGATGATGTCTTAGGAAATTTTCAATATTTACTTCTCCTGCTTTCTCACCACTGATGAAATGATTCAGGTGCATTGTTAAAAGTTGGGAAAATACAGAACAGTATAAAGAAGTTGCCTGTAATTCCATTATATAAAAGAAGCCGCTACTTAACATTTCTGTACATCCTTCCACTGTGGCAGCGTTCATGCAAACTACTAAAACTTTCTGGATAATACTTGCTTATTAGGATGACCACTTTATGAGGGTCCCTTGAACGAAGCATAGTCTTACTGAACTCTTTTGAAGTTTATAAAATGGGGGTTTTTCTTACTACCTATCTGTAACTGTTGCTTTCCTCCTCCTCTTTATAGGAGTTGGTGACTAAGTACTCTCAGCAGATGGTAAAAGGAATGTTACAGTTACTTTCAAATTGCCCAGCAGAGACTGCACACCTCAGAAAGGAACTTCTCATCGCTGCAAAGCATATCCTCACCACAGAGCTAAGAAACCGTATGTCCACCTTGTCTCGGGATGTTTGTGCGGCCATGCTGGCGTGGTCCTGTCCCCATCTTTGGGGTGGGACCGCGGGTCTTTAGTTCCTTCAGATGTTTTAGGCTCCATGTGTCCTTCTTTCTGTATTGCTGTGTTGTGTTTACTTTTCCCCTTCCTTTCTCTGCCTCTTGCCTCCGCCCTCTTGGGCTGCCTCTCTTTGCCTGCCACCAGGTTTCTCTGTGCTGTCTGAACAGTCTCATAATTAGCGTGGTCGTTCCCTTAGCGTAGCGTATGTCCTCAGCATCTCATGGTATTTCTCTGCCTTGTGGGTGCATATCTTTTGAAATGGCAAGTAGCTGTTTGCTTGTTGATTCATAGCCAGTAACCCTTGAAAGGTGAGAAGAAAACTGTTTTCTTCCTCCGTGCTGTGAAACAGCTTGGGGGATTGGTCCTGTTTTGATGCATAAGACTGATAATTGCTTTTGGCCAATCTGATAATTATATTTTTTCTGTCAGTTATTGATACATATTTTTTTTAATGTTTATTCATTTTTGAGGAGGGAGGAAGAGAGAGAGGGAGATACAGAATCTGAAGTAGGCTCCAGGCTCTGAGCCCAATGTGGGGCTCGAACCCACGAATCGCAGGATCATGACCTGAGCCAAAGTCCAGACCCTTAACCAACTGAGCCACCCAGGTGCCCCAATACATAATTTTAAAATATTTTTGTATTTGCTATGTCCAAATTCCACCCTAATTGTTTTGAGGGGGATAATCTTTTCCCCCAGTAATTGTTCAATATTAAGTGGGTTTTTTTTGCCTCTGGTTTGTAAATCAGAACATATATAAAACTAAGATTCGGCTTCTTTACATAATTCTTAAACATGAAGGGAAAGATACAGTTTGCATGCTTACACGTGAGCTAATATGATAAAGCTCAAATGTTTTTATGTTATTAAAATACAAGTTATGCATGTAGATATAGCTGAGTAGAATATAGATATTTTTAAAACCCTTTGTGTGTGAAATGTAACATAGCAAAGTGCACAAAAGAAATGTATGATTTGCCAAAAATTACAGAACCGATGTGCGTGAACATCACCCAGGATGAGAAATTCAGCGTCACCAGCACGCAAAGCCCCCACGTGCCTCCAGGGCTGAGGGCCATTGCGACTTGTCCAGTCACGGCTCCCTTGGCTGTATGTGCTTTTTCTCCGTGTTCATCTCTGAACACTGTTGAAATAGAAGAATTTTACACGGGACACTTTAAAATCTCTCCACTGCAGTTCTCAGTAACTGTTGGCATTCCTGCCATTTCGAGTGAGGAGGATCTGGGGGTGTCTTTGGGGAGCTGTGTAGCAGGTTTCTACTTGTGGAAACGCTGACAGAGCGCTTCTCGGACAGCCTGTGTTCCGTCCCCCACAGCCCAGCCGTGGGAAGCCACGCAGCTCGGGTTTGGTCTTCAGGCTGTGCCGCCAAGACGGGTGCATTCTGAGCTGCTGCTCTTGGGGTTTGACCACATCAGTCGTGTTGAATACAGCTTTTACACCTCCCTTGCACCCCCCCGACCCCTGCGCCCCGTGTCCTCCTGCCTTTTAAGTCTTTCTACTGATGGGCTTGATTTTTTTTTTTTTTTTTAACAAGCTGTTTTAGGATACTTTATTTTGAAAGTATCTTAGGTAGCAACATCACAACTTACAAAGGTGTCTATTTAAAAGACACACTTAATCACATTCGATATTAGTAGTATTATATATTAGTATAAAATACAAAAAATGTGTATACGTAAAATTTACACGTCCATCAACATTTTAAGGTATCTGAAATGATAGTAAATAAATAGTAACCCCTTTGCACAAATTCTGAAGAGCAGTAGTTTGAGAAACCTGGCTGTTTCACAAAGTTACCCATTTTCTGATTCTGGGTCATGGAGGGAATCTGGGAACCCATGCCTGCGCCTTAATTTCTTACCACTTCCTCCTCCCACTCTTTGCTCGTCCGTAGCCAGCCCGCCAGTGTTTGGTGCCTGAGTCCTTTGCATCTTTCCTTCTGTGCGTCCTTCCTATTGACTACCTCTGAGGACATTCCAGGCATGTCCCCTTCTCTGACTTCAGAGGGGCAGTTTGTCACTGCTTTCATTTGGTACTTGTCCCTGTGCTGCCTGGCTTTGGGAATTAGCCAGAGATGTGCTCTGTGCCTCTCTGCGTCTGTTCTGTCTTTGACCCTTAGTAGCTATTAGCTGGCGAAGGATGTATTTTATTTGACTTATCAAAGATGGCCACGGTGTCAGACTTGTTCTAGAATCTAAACATTCTCTGGATGTTTGTGGCCAGAGCTCCCGGCAGCGGGGCGGGGGTTGTGTGTATGGCAGAGAGACCTAAAAAATGTGGGTTGCTGCCCTCTGTGCACATCCTCAGAAATGTGAGTTGTCCCTGAGTGAAGACGAGCTGTTTCTACTCTGGTTGGCTCTACAGGCCCACAGGGGAGCAGGGAGGGGGTTTGGTGAGGATTCCACCTGTAGGATTAGAGACAGAACCCTGGTGAGCCTCACTCAGCCAGGGAGTTGGGACCTATGTCTACCAGAACCCTGCAAAATTTCGAGACTTTGGTACTTTATGTGGAGAAATACCCTTCTTTCTCCGTACTTCTCCATAATGAGTAAGCATGAAATGTTTAAGGAGGGGAGGACTCCAGGGCAGTGAGTAAAGGGGTGTTTAGAGGGTCTGCCCCTCTTCTCCAGGCAGGTGTGGGCCAATAGTGGCAGCTTTTTTTTCCCCCTAAGACTTTTAAGTGACCGCTATACCCAGCGTGGGGCTTGACTCAACCCCAAGATCGAGAGTCACGTGCTCTTCCGGCTCAGCCCACCAGGCGCCTCGATGGCGGCAGCTTCTGAGGAGGATGGGGCGGGCCTGCAGTGAAGCGCTGGGGCAGGTTCTCTGCCAGGGGCCGGGAAGCTCCCTTGGTCTGGTTTGTCCTCCGATTCTGCATGTGATCCCAACCGTGTCTTTGACAGCACACGGCCCAGCAAAGCCGGGGTCTTTGAAATACGGCACACGTGACTTTGTCCCGCCCACGCGTCTCCCAGTCTAGATGGCTTGTTGACAGCAGGCTGGCTACCGTGAGGAAGCCTGCTGTGTCATGGGTGTAATGGGTGACGTGTGCACCTGGTGTTTGTGTTCTAGAGTTCATCCCTTGCATGGACAAGCTCTTTGATGAATCCATACTGATTGGATCAGGATATACTGCTCGGGAGACTCTCAGGTACGATATTCAGCCCATGAGGTCTGTTGGCTAAATCGGGGGGTTCGGGGTGGTGGGCCCTGGCCCTTCATGTGTGAGCGTTTCAACAGACGCTCTCCACAGACCTTTACTCTCCCGTGGGGATTTAGAATTGCGGGAAATTTGGAAACGCTTTAGGTTGGTTTTTGTGTGTTGGCTTAAAGGGAAGATTCAGAGTAGTTGTCTTGATGTCAGTTGTAGGCACAACTTGATCTGACTCGTATTGGTTTTTTTGTTGGGGTTGTTTTGTTTTGTTTGCTGTTTACATAATAAGTACATCTCTTTATTATAAAAGAATGTGTAAGTACCCAACGAGAAGAAAGAAGGGAAGAAAACAAACGTCTTTGTTCTACATAAGGAGTTCAAGTAACATGGATAATATTTTGGTGCATTTCCTTCTAGTCTTTGTTTTTTATTCATTTCATAAAATAAATGTGGTTGTGACCATGTTTCTTTCTAAAGGAGAAAATTAACAGTTTATTGTTTTTTACAGTGTAAAATGAGTCAACATTAGTAATTTTTTGGTTCTAATTTGGGAGCTGTGATAGATCTTTTGAAAAATAGGAAGAATACTTTGAATACGATGTAGACTATTCACTGTGATGGCCATGTAAAATTGTTACAAATACAAAGACACTTTTTTTTTATTTTTATTTTTTTAATGTTTGTTTATTTTTGAGACGGAGACAGAGTGCGAGTGGGAGAGGGGCAGAGAGAGAGGGAGACACAGAATCTGAAACAGGCTCCAGACTCTGAGCTGTCAGCACACAGCCCGACGCGGGGCTCGAACTCACGAACCATGAGATCGTGACCTGAGCCAAAGTCAGACGCTTAACCAACTGAGCCACTCAGGCGCCCCAATACAAAGACACTTTTTATGTAGCTTGGGGTTGAACCAGCCTGCAACTGGGCATCAGATGGTGTCACTCCTAGAAGACCTAGAAAGCGTGCCCCAGGTGCACCGCCCCTGTGCTGTGTTCCTGGGGCAGGTAGTGGGAGAAGTGGTGGCCCGCAGACGCGGCCCTGCGGGCATGTTGGGACGGATGCTCACTAGCGGGGGTCTCTGCCCACAGGCCCCTCGCCTACAGCACGTTGGCCGACCTCGTGCACCACGTCCGTCAGCACCTGCCCCTCAGCGACCTCTCCCTCGCCGTCCAGCTCTTTGCCAAGAACATCGATGACGAGTCCCTGCCCAGCAGCATCCAGACCATGTCCTGCAAGCTGCTGCTGAACCTGGTGGACTGCATCCGTTCCAAGAGCGAGCAGGAGAGCGGCAACGGGAGGGACGTCCTGATGCGGATGCTGGAGGTACCAGCTCTCCTGGGAGGTGTGGGCGTCCTGCGTGCTTTCATCCCAATGCCCACTTCTGGACTCGTACCGGTGGTTTACTGACCAGGTCATGCAGCCTTCCGATTGCCGAGCTCAATCCCGGGTGTCAGACCGCCTGGGTTCAAATCCCCCGCTAGCCAGGTGCCCTTGGACAAGATGCTTAACGTCTCTGTGCCAGCCTGCTCCTAGCCAGGGATACAGTCAGTGTCTGCCTCCCGGGATTGTCGTGAGCGCTAAGTAAATGATACGTGGACGCTCCCCACACTGTTCCTGGCAAGTATTTCAGGGACACTGTGTGGTTCCTGGCGAGTACCTAGAAGAGGTATTACAGGCACACTGTATAGCCAGGGGAGGCGCCCGGTTGGGTGCGTGGGGACAGAGTACAGTGTGATTGCTGAGGCCAGCAGCCGATAGTGTGGGTCTGGAGTAGTCTGGGCCACGCGTCCAGGCTTCTGCGACAAGTCCCCCAGCTTTTCTGAGCCAGATTCCTCACAGTGACGGTGGAGGTAGGGATGCCACTGTAGTTCTCCTTGGGGAGGATGGCACACTTCTCTTCGGCAAGTGGCTTCAGAGAGCTTCTCCTGTCTCCTGGAAGGGCTGCCAGCCTGTGGAAGAAGAATGATTTTTGTCTTTCTCTCCCCTTTCTCTTTCTGCTAGGTCTTTGTCCTCAAATTCCACACCATTGCCCGGTACCAGCTCTCTGCCATCTTTAAGAAGTGCAAGCCTCAGTCAGAACTCGGAGCGGTGGAGGCAGCCCTGCCCGGGGTGCCCGCTGCCCCTGCGGCCCCGGGCCCTGCCCCCTCCCCTGCGCCTGTCCCCACCCCCGCCCCGCCCCCACCCCCGACCCCAGCCACCCCCGTGACCCCGGCCCCTGTGCCTCCGTTTGAAAAGCAAGGAGAAAAGGATAAAGAGGACAAGCAGACATTCCAGGTCACAGATTGCCGAAGTTTGGTCAAAACCTTGGTCTGTGGTGTCAAGACCATCACGTGGGGCATAACGTCATGTAAAGCACCTGGTGGTAATTCCGCTCTTGAATTATTTAGATGGGATGTTTTCTGCAGAGTGGGTGTTGTTCACCTTAACTGATTATGCTCTCTCTTTTCCAGAAGCTCAGTTCATTCCCAACAAGCAGTTACAGCCCAAAGAGACTCAGATTTATATAAAACTTGTGAAATATGCAATGCAGGCTTTAGATATTTATCAGGTAAGGAAGTGCCCTCAAACCAGGCTCCTGAGTGTGGGAAACGCCCCTGGGATGAGGGTGCCGGTGATGTGATGGAAGGGGTCCTAAAAGGCTCAATTTACTGCAGATTGTCTGCAGTGTTCGTGTCCCCAGATTTGCTCTTGTTCTGTAGTGTAGCATTGCTTTAACGGTGAAGATTTTCCTTGTAAGTGTCAGCGGGAGCATTTGGTGGGGGAGGCGGTCTGTGTACATGGAACGCAGTGGAAGCAAGATGGAAGTTTTACTAAATTTGTTCTCGTGTGGAACGCTTAGCAAAGCTTTTTTGCTTGTTTTAATTATTTTCCAAAACTAAGCTGAGAATAGAGAATTAAAAAGATGGGAGAACATTTATTATGTAATTCAAACGCTGTGTTTTAAACATGCAGCTGGTCCAGTTATGTTATGGAATACATTCAGAGACGCCTGGTTTTAACATCCATGGGTTTCTTCCCTGTGCTAGGTCCAGATAGCTGGAAATGGACAGACCTACATCCGAGTAGCAAACTGCCAGACCGTCAGAATGAAGGAGGAGAAGGAGGTGTTGGAACACTTCGCCGGCGTGTTCACAATGATGAATCCCTTAACGTTTAAAGAAATCTTTCAGACGACAGTCCCTTACATGGTGGAAAGAATCTCAAAAAATTATGCTCTTCAGGTATAAAACTCTGTCTTACCTTTGAACGTTGATTTTAAAATTACTTGTTGATGTGTGGAGCGCTTGGCATCTTCTTTACTTTGAGGGTGTTCTAAATGACATGCCTAAGGACGTGCTGGTAGAAAAATTTAGAGAGATGTTAGGACATAGTATTTTTTGTTCAAAATATCAAGATGTCTTGGATCAGTTTCTTTCATTAGTAGAAATTAAATATATGTTAGATGTAGGCTCCTGGTATTTGATAGTGAAGATAAAATAACGGACGTGAGTGTTTGAAGTGAACGGCCCTACTCCGTGCTTGGCAGGCTTACAAATTTTTTTCCTAGGGTGGATAATTAATTTCTTGTGCTGTCTGTTACAGATTTGATTTTGTGTTTTTGGAAAGTTCATTACTTAGTGTTAAGGCTACTTTGAGGATTGTTTTTGTCAAGCACGTTTCTCCTTTTGACAGATTGTTGCCAACTCCTTCTTGGCGAACCCTACTACCTCGGCTCTGTTCGCCACAATCCTGGTGGAGTACCTCCTGGACCGCCTGCCGGAGATGGGCTCCAGCGTGGAGGTCTCCAACCTGTACCTCAAGCTGTTCAAGCTGGTCTTTGGCTCAGTCTCCCTCTTTGCAGCTGAAAACGAACAAATGCTGAAGGTAAAGCTCGTGGAGCCAAGTGTACTTTGTTTTGGGGAGTTTTGGGTTGTGTTTTACTTCCTGTTCTCCATTTGCATGGAAATGGGAGGTGTTGTTTTTAGATTTGTAAAGTGCTCTTTGAGTTCATAGATATTCGGGCCAGTAAGGGCCTAAATGTGAAGAACGTTTCAGAGGATTCATCCATGATTTGAAATGAAAGCTTCAGAGTGCCCGTGGCAGGCAGTGGGTTGTTGTTAGTATTGCCACCGCTAATTTTTTTTTTTTAATTCCAGTTTCTTTCTCTGGATTACACAAAATAGCACATCGTTCTTATTTTAAAAATTGAGTAATGGGAAAAAAGCAAGGGAAAAATCTCTACCAGCTTCTCTTGTCCGAAGAGAAACAGGTGGCTTTTGTAACAGTTCTGATTCTGCCAGCCGTCTTCCGCTCTAACTTTGTGTCTTCGCCGTGTTCTGATCTTCCTTGGCAGTACGGGGAACATCTCATTTCGGGACCACTTGTTTGGTTTTCCTCTTTATGAATTCTAACTAATTGGCATCCCTTACTAGGACCGTTTCGGAGGGACATGTCTCCTAACGTAGTGGATGACCAGTGCAGTCTAATTCCATCCCTTCAGTTACTTGATTTTATAGCAAACGACTAAAAAAAACTTACCCATGGTTACATGTCCCACTGAAAAGGCAGCAGACGGTGGCACAAAAACCTAATAAAAATTCATTTCCACTTAAGGCAAAATATTTTAATTCCTGTAGGAAGCTGAGTATTAGCAGCAGTTTTATCTAAAGTGTGATGTCTTCGCGCGGGGTGGGGGGGGGGGGGGGGCTTCTGAAGACACAAACAAGATCCTTTTTTTTTTCCCCCTCCTGGAGCAGTAAATGTACAGGCGGTGACCAGGAGCACCAGTAATCTCTGTTTTTATGTGACCGCTCCCTCAGGTTTTCTCCGTTCTGTCGCAGTCTCTTAGCAACAACCTGAACATTACTTTTGTGTTCACCTAAAAGAAAAATACTTGTATTTTTCTAAGAACAAACGCTTAACTGTAATATGCGTCCACACAATTTGGTGTCTTTGAAAAATTTAATTTTTGCCGGTATTAGATGCACAACAAAACCAGAATAAAACCTGATGGTAGGATACATGCACACGTACATTGTGCCACGTATGATAACAAATTGGGAACGATGTCAGTGACACAGTTCACTGTGAACATACCTGTAGAACATTTCGTGTGCAGCTGAACCTGTTACATGTTAAAATCAGCGTTTGAAGGGGCGCCTGGGTGGCGCAGTCGGTTAAGCCTCCGACTTCAGCCAGGTCACGATCTCGCAGTCCGTGAGTTCCAGCGGTCCGTGAGTTCGAGCCCCGCGTCAGGCTCTGGGCTGATGGCTCAGAGCCTAGAGCCTGTTTCTGATTCTGTGTCTCCCTCTCTCTCTGCCCCTCCCCCGTTCATCCTCTGTCTCTCTCTGTCCCAAAAATAAATAAACTTAAAAAAAAAAAAAATCAGCATTTGAAGTACAAAATAAAAAGCTAGTCTGGCTTTAAACGTTAATTAACGTTATTACAGGCTGATAGAGTACTTTTATTATTATTATTATTATTATTAAAGAAAATTTTTTGATTAAGTCTTCCAAGATCTTACGATCTCAGTTTTTGAGGCTCTTCCAGACGTTGTGTGTATCCTTTTTGATCGTGAGGTTCCACTTCCTTTCGGTTACTTTCTGCATTTAGATTGTTCTAGGAAATGGGCATCTTCATCCTGTTTGATTATTTAGTCTTAGGAGGGAAGTGACCATATTGAGTTGCAGAGCAGAACGGACAGACCCTCTGGTTCCTGCTCCAGAGTGTTACCTTTTCAACATCGTGTAACTGCACAGTGACGTAGGAGCCTATTAAATGCTTCTTCTGCAGCCATCCTGGTGGAAACCAGCATAATATTTCAAGACAAATTAATCTGAGCCAAATAAAGGATGGAAAGGTCTTGTTTTGTTTTGCCTTTAGGAGTGAACTCGTCAGAACTACCTTCCATCCCTGTTTACAGTGAACCTTCAGCATGAGTTCTGAGGGTGTCGCCCATCCTCATTTAGAGCGTGTTAACTTGCCTTTTCTCCACTGCGCAGCCCCACCTGCACAAGATCGTGAACAGCTCAATGGAACTTGCACAGACTGCCAAAGAGCCCTATAACTACTTCCTGCTGCTCCGGGCCCTGTTCCGCTCCATTGGGGGAGGTAGCCATGACCTCCTGTATCAGGAATTTTTGCCTCTCCTACCAAACCTCCTGCAAGGTCAGAGCAGTGATTTTGGTTGCCTTTTAGTCTTGTGTGCATGTATGGGTTTGGCTGACTGTGGTTGTGGGGTTCATTCATCCTCTGCATCCAGTGAAGGTCTTGGTGAGGGGATATATGTACGTATCCCGTGCCAGAGGTGTGTGTGTGTCCATGTGTTCATGTTCCCGTGTCCCACTCTCTTTAAAGGCAGTAGGACTTTGAAGGGAGCCCCCTTGTTCAGGGAGGGACCTTCCCCTCCCTACTCAAGAGTTGAACAGGAGTTGGAAGGTTTCCATCACCCTGGTTAGGACTTGGTTGTATTTTTGTAGCATTTGGTAAGCAAGTCTACAAAGTGGTTTCTAGTGGCTTAGTAGTAATGTCAGGGATCCCTAGTTGGAGAGAGAGTCAGAATAAGAAGAGAAAAAGCAATTATAAAGCTGATTTATAAGTGTGTATTTTTACTTTGAGGTAAACTTACGTAACCAGAATCCTGCAATTCTGGTGTGACCAGGAATGCTTTCAAGATATAGAGCTAAAGGGGATCCTTAAAGAAAAGCCATTTACAACGTATAGTACCCAGGAGGCATTGGGAAAAAGTCGGCCATGTTGCCTGTAACATGGCCATGAGTCCACCCTGCAAGGTGGCCCATCTCCAGTCATTCCCCAGCCTGAGTCCTCTGTTCTGTGGAGTCTCATTTCCTCCTCCCCAGGCTCATTTCTCCCTATCTACTTTTGTTCGAGTGGATCCCCTTCTGGGAACTTAACCTTTCTCCTTCTCCTCCTTTGGACCCTGAATCCAGTGCTATTACTTTGTGATGCCTTCCCTGATCGATCTTTTCTCTGCGCTCTCTCCATCTTGCACTGCCTGGGATGCATCCACTGTTCTAGGCCTTTCTCTTTCTAGCTGGTCTCTGAGCACTCAGGGCAGGTCCTGATCTGACATGTTTCAGTTAGGAAGGAGCTCAGCTTACCCTCACAAAAAGCAGGGATGTTGTCTTTGTGAGAAGGAAGATCTTCTCCATTTGCAGGAAATGAAAGTGGATTTTAAAAAAAAAACGTTTATTTTACAGCAGAGACCTCAACTGTGGTCTCTTGGAAACCTGAAAAAACATGTGAGGTTGTAAACCTCAAGCTTGAGGTGAAGGTATCTTATTGGAGTCTTGTGTCTCTGGATCAGGCTTGTTAAAAACAACAACGTGATTCTTAAAAGATCCATGTGTGATATTAGCTATCTCATTAGGATTAATTAACATTAAATAATTGTATCATAGCTTACGTTATAGTTGTATGCAGCCTGCTGTTGTCACCATGAACATGACGGACTGAAGGGTCATGGTTCTAGAATAGGTTTAGCTGATGTAGTAGATGAGACGTAAAACGTCTTCCTGTCATTGCGCTGATGTTGATAGTAGAAGGTGGAACAGTTATTCTGTACGATTAACTCTGGCCCGTCTGGGGGTGATGTTCTTCTCTGATGCCCGCAAACCCTGCTTCTAGGCCTGAACATGCTGCAGAGCGGCCTGCACAAGCAGCACATGAAGGACCTGTTCGTGGAGCTGTGTCTCACGGTGCCCGTGCGGCTGAGCTCCCTCCTGCCCTACCTGCCCATGTTAATGGATCCCTTGGTGTCTGCTCTCAACGGCTCGCAGACGCTGGTCAGCCAAGGCCTGAGGACCCTGGAGCTGTGCGTGGACAACCTGCAGCCCGATTTCCTCTATGACCACATCCAGCCTGTCCGTGCGGAGCTCATGCAGGTAAGTGTGCGTTCTCGCAGGGGCCGGCCCAGCGCCGGCTGTCGGGGGCTCACGGATTGGTTTTCCCGGGGCTTCTAGGCTAGTGTTTCCGGAAATGACAGCCCCCCCACCCCCAGTGAGCTGCCTGCGCCCCGTGTTGGGCTCTCTGCAAGATGAAGTGGTGTAGTTTTTAACCTCTTCATGAGTCTCCTGGCTTATGAAAAGATGTGTAGAAATATGTATTAAATAGACATTTGTTTTGCAGTGTTGCCCTTTTTTCAGAGGGTTTTCACGAGGGTCACAGACTCATTTAAGTTGATGACCTGTGAGGGCAGGTGCTGTGGTTACTATGTGCTGCCAGGAAGAGCCTTTCTTTGTCCACGAGAGATCTCGGGATGCTGCAGTGAAGAGAATCACGCTCCTGAGGAAGTGCAGGTGTTCACTTTCGGGTCAAGGGAATTGAAGCAGATAATTGAGATGGTTTTGAAAACATGTTTTCTTCCTTAGAGTTTGGATGTCATATACTAGGTTTTGCCTTCACGTTTTGCTGTCGTTACGGATTCGTAACGTAGTCGGTAATTGTTAGAAGCGTAGGCTGCCTGTCACTATACTGCCTCTCTGCTTTGGAGTATTTGGCCCCAACTAGAGGTCCGAATGCCAGCTTCAAAGGATGGAGACTCAGTAACCCTAAAAGACAGGAATCTGGATTGGAAACTGCAGTGTGCACTTGAAGCTGGGTTTGGGAGACTTTCCTCCCCAGTCCTGAGATAGGGACCCTGTGTGCCATCTGGGTGGGAGAGGATGGGGCTGGCGGTTGGGTCAGGGCCTCCAAGTCCACTTTCCCAGCCGTCCTTTGGAGGATTGACGGAGAGCCTGCCTCAGGAGAGAACGGCACTGTTGGTTCTGGAAGGCAAACCCTGGGCCTGACCCAGGTGTGGGTGAGCAGCATGTGAGAGGAGGAAGTGGGGCTGGCTGGGCTCATGGGGCTCTTGTTGTTTCATGAGGCAGACGGTCCTGGGAGACAGGGGCGAGGCTCCTTCCTGCTTTTGGAGCCCCAGTAATCCCCGCCCCCCACACTAGACAAGTGTCATAGTCTGTTTCTCTGTGGTCTCCTCAACCAGCACTCGCTCCCAGTGCCACCCCCTCCAGGGGGGTTAAGCAGAAATTCCCTCTCCTGAGGGTACATGAGGAGTGGTGGGGCCGGGTGGAGCGGTAGAGGTTGGGGGGGTGGGGGGGGCTTAGCACCTCTCAGCAGGGGTTCCCGATGGACAGGCCTTGGTGGACCTTTAGGAACATAAGAGAAGGTGAAATTTTGCTTTAAAGAAAATTCTAAGATTTTACGTTGGCTGTTGCTAGATGCTAATATCTGGTATTGTTATGGAAGGTGATCTAAGAAAATAGACTTAAATAGACTTTTTTTTTTTAAGTTTGAGAGAGAGAGCATGCCTGCACCTGCACATGAACCAGAGAGGGACAGAGAGAGAGCGAGAGAATCCCAAGCTGGTTCCTTGCTGTCCATGCAGAGCCCAGCAAGGGGCTCAAACTCACGAACTGTGAGATCATGTCCTGAGTCAAAATCAAGAGTCAGACATTAAACCAAATGAGCCACCCAAGTGCCCCTAGACAGACATAGTAATTTTGAGGACTTAGATAGTTTAGGTGAAAGAATGTGGGAAGATTGACAAGAGTTTTTTGAAACAGTTGAGTGTGTGTGGTCCTTATACACTGATACAAGGTGCGCGTACTTGTTATCTGTTCCCAGAATGCGGGGCCTGTCATGATTGTGTTTTCGCCCTTCACCATCCTTTCTAACATGAAGTTTGAAATGTATAAGATCGTTTATCCGATTCGTAGGAATTTATCTTGTTTGTAAGTTATAAAGCCTAATAATCGAAGTAAAAACCTGAGAACTCACCATCAAATCCAGGACAAGGACTTTAACAGTAAAGAGCATTTCCCTCCATGCCTCTTCTGGTCCCATTTTGTATATATGTTTAGACGATATATTGCTTAGTTTTCTTGCTCTTGAGCTCTGCGATATTTATCATATGCTACTGTGTGTGTTTCAGGAGCATGGAAGAACATTTATGTTTATATGTGCGTTTTAAAGAAAATTTTTCTGGAAGGATACATAAGATTAATAACATTGGCTTCTCCCAATAAGGGGAAATTTG
The DNA here is from genome assembly GCF_028749965.1 of Puma concolor. Classification (NCBI taxonomy): domain Eukaryota; kingdom Metazoa; phylum Chordata; class Mammalia; order Carnivora; family Felidae; genus Puma; species Puma concolor. The sequence goes on from NC_141682.1 coordinate 6,437,527, forward strand.
TGTTTGGGGGACAGAGATGGGAGGAAGAATTTTTGCTGTATAATTTGCTACAACTTGAAAAGTTTGATTTGTGAACCATGAGGATGCCTTGCCTTGCAAGGATTTTAATCAAAGTACTTTGGTTTTTAGGCTTTATGGCGCACTTTACGCAATCCTGCTGATAGCATTTCTCACGTGGCCTATCGTGTACTTGGTAAATTTGGTGGCAGTAACAGGAAGATGTTGAAGGAGTCCCAGAAGCTGCACTATGTTGTGACCGAGGTTCAAGGCCCCAGTATCACAGTGGAGTTTTCTGACTGTAAAGCATCTCTTCAGCTCCCGATGGAGAAGGTAAATTTGGAAATCTGCAGGAGCTTCTTAAGGATACTATACATTTCATTTTAAGAAAGTGAATTTCTGTTTGCAAATACGTAAATAAAACATGTCTTTCTTGCCAGGGAATTTCTTTTTTAAGATTTTGTTTGTAAGTAAGCCCTATACCCAGTGTGGGGCTCTAACTCACAACCCCAAGATCAAGAGTCAAATGCTCTACTGACTGAGCCAGGCAGGTGCCCTTGGGGAGGGAGTTTCTAGCTCAAAGGACAGACTGTTTTGGGGGACCAGCTTGGGTGGCAAAGGGGCTTTCCTAACACCAGGAGGCCGGTGGGGGTGTACTGCCTGGAGAACTCTGGACCCTTGAGCAGTTTCATGTTTCCCGATGGAGCAGGAGACACCGCCGCCCAGCCCACCCCTTCCTTGAACTTAGTCCGTTTCATTGCCTAACAGGCTTTACTTCAGATGTCATTAGAACCCAAGTTTATCCCATACTTGTCATTCCTGAGCACCCACTTCTCCCATTCTCTATCCAGACGTAGCACCTGCTGTCTCTCCTGGCTCCTGAGCCCTCTGCGGGCAGCTCTGTGGTCTCTATCTGCCATTTGGAACTCCTGTCCCGTTGGGTAGAAAATGGGCAGACAGCATGCCCAGCATCATGCCCGAGTGTCCACTCTGCTGCTTTTGCTTTGTCATTTTGAAACTGTTCCCCCTTTCACCTCATCGAGCCCTCCTGGTCCTTTGTCACATGCATCTTGGTCCACTTTACCATGATCTACATTGTTCAGGTTGACTTCTCCGCCTTATTGTAGAGCCAGCCTTCTTCCACCCTTCCTTAGAACTTTTGTTACCGTGTCTTTTCAGGATGTTTATCTAGTCGTTACATACTGGGTATTTTTTTTTTTTTTTTAATGTTTTGTTTATTTTTGAGAGAGAGCATGCAAGTTGGGGAGGGGCAGAGAGAGAGGAGGACAGGGAATCTGAAGCGGGCTCGGCACTGACCGCAGCAAGCCTGATGCAGGGTTTGAGCTTACGCACCAAACTGAGATCGTAACCCGAGCCAAAGTCGGACGCTCACCCGACTGGGCCACCCAGGCATCCCGTACTGGCTGTTTTTTTAAAGGGTGTTAGAGTAGGCCTCCGCGTGCATCTCAGTGACTCCGCCGTTTTAGTAAGCCAGATGCCAGCTGGATTCCTGAACTCCTTGCAGACAGATCTGGTCTTAAACCAGCATTTCGTGGCCTGGACCCACTCAGAGCCCTCCCTTTGCTCAGGGCTGACTGTCCTGTTGTGTCATAGTGTAGAGCTCTGCCTGTTCACTTCTCTGTATTCAAACCTTACCCACATAGTGAGTTCTGTGGTTTTTTTTCTTTTTTTTCAATCAGGCTTTATTAAACATCTATGGGGAACGATACCCATCATGGATAAATGTCCTTCCGGGGTTCTCATCCATCATTCTCTCTCAATATCCTGTATCCCCCACTTCTCAAGCACTCACATTGTCCCTGACCCTCCCCCAGCCCGTAGATAGGTGTCCTCTCCAGATCTCACAGTGAGACGCAACCCTAGCTTCTCCCCCAAACCTTAATAAAAATATTTGCCAAATAAGCACTAGTTTCCTCCTAAGAGAATACAGCTAAAATGCTGCCTTTACATTGCAAGTTACTGAAGTGAACATCCTGGGTCTGAAGCATGTTCCCAGAGTGTAGGTAATGTCTTAACCCAGGACTGTTTGCTTCAGCCCTGTCAGTGGCAAGCTTGGTATTAGTCGTGAAAACTAAGGTATCTGACTTTCATTTGATGCTGCGTAGACTAAGCAGAGCAGGAAATCTCTTTAGAAGTAGTTTTTCCCCCAAAGAAGAAACCAAGTTTTGAAGAGTGGCTCCCACATCCTCCTGGACTCCCCTACAGACTTCGGGTGCACGAGGGGCCGGCTTCCTAGCAGGCAGAGGCCGAGGGCGCGCAGCACCCCACACGGCCGGTGGGGCTGCCGGGGCCAAGGGCATGAGCTCATGGCCAAGCCAGGTGCTGGCGAATTCTCACAAACAATCCTGCTTGTGGCACGTTACAACGCTCTGTTGTTTTGGCAGGTAATTGGCTCAAAGGTTGCATTGATTCTTACTGCTTCTGAAATTGTCTCCACATGATTTGTTACCTGTTGGTGACCAGGGCAGAGGCGGTGGGAGGAGGGACAGTGCTGCGGTGCCCCGGGCTCGGGCACAACAGTGAGGACCTGTTGTCATGCTCTTTGTGACCGCGTGTGACTGTTTAGGGCAGGGCTGCTGGCCCTGTCAGCATCCACTGCTTCCTCACACACAGCCTAGATGAATCTTTTAACGCCCATCACTTCTGCTTACAGGGTTTATAGCTATAGAATTGTCATTGAGGCTAATCTCTTAGCTGTTAAAGGCTTCACGTGATTTTTTGTTTATGATTATGCCTCCCCAGCCTTCCTGGTCAACCTAATTGAACAGGATAAAATTAGTACATATAACTGTGTAGGTTTTCTGAAAAAATAAAGAAAGCTCTTTTGTCTTGTAAAGAGAGAATTTTGTGGTCAGGTAATTTCTGCATAAACTACGCTTTTTGTGTTTGCCATAGGCCATCGAAACCGCTCTAGACTGCCTGAAGAGCGCCAACACGGAGCCTTACTACCGGAGGCAGGCGTGGGAGGTGATCAAGTGCTTCCTGGTGGCAATGATGAGTCTGGAGGACAATAAACATGCCCTCTACCAGCTTCTCGCACACCCTAAGTATGTTGGGGACGTGGTTTTCTGTGATTAGTGCATCTTCCATCAGGATTTAGGGTGGAGAGCACCTCCCAGATCTCCGCGGTGCTAGGACTTTGCTCCGTCAAGTCAGGAAGTCAGCCTGTGATCTGCCTAGTGATGCTTCTCTGGGCTTTTCGAGAAAATGAAGAGGCGAAACTGGGTGCTTGAGGATTAGAATTTACCTCCTTTGTAGTCTGACTGTTGCCTCCTGAGGCTGTCAGCTTCAGGGAGCAAGGGTCCTGGCCTTTTCTGTCCTGTTATGAACCATTATATCCTTAGCGCTGGGCACGTGATAGACATTCAGCGGATCTTTTGCTTTTCTGATCCATGGTGACCCTTCCATTCCCCAGATGCTTGTCATGTGATATTTATATTTTGTTCTTATCAGTTATTGCTATGACCTTAGGTGGTGGTCTTTTGTGATCATGTGTGGGTGTTAATCTTTCTGTGTCACATTGCAGGGAGGGGACTTTGGCTCTGTATTTACACGTTTCTCAGAGCATCGATGATGGGTGATCCATGCACTGTCAGTGAGGCCTCTAATAACCGGGTCTGATATAGTTCCCGTGGTGATTTTTCCTGTCTTTTCTTTTTATTTTTTTAAATGTTTTCTTTATTTTTGAGAGAGAGAGAGACAGAGAACTAGCAGGGGAGGGGCAGAGAGAGAGGGAGACACAGAATCTGAAGCTGAGCTGTCAGCACAGAGCCCAATGTAGGGCCCAAACCCATGAACCGTGAGATCATGACCTGAGCCAAAGTCGGACGCTTAAGACTGAGCCACCCGGGCACCTTGGCATGGTGTGATTTTTCAACATACAATAGGTGTATAGCTGCCTTCAAGAGTTTTCATTTCTATTTGATTGTTGATGGGTTTCTTTCTTTCTTTTTTTTTTGTTTAAAAGTTTATTTTTGAGAGAGATAGCGCGAGTGGGGGAGGGGCAGAGAGAAAGGGAGAGCCAGAATCTGAAACAGGCTCCAGGCTCTGAGCTGGCAGCACAGAGCCCAATGCGCGGCTTGAACTCAAAATGGCAAGATCATGACGTAGGCCAAAGTCAGATGCTTAACCGACTGAGCCACCCAGGCACCCCAAATGATTGGTTTATTTCTTAGAATTTGACTTAGTTACAAAAGACAGAAGTCCAACATCTACTTTCTTTAAAAACTATAAAGATACTAAATCTGCTGCCACAGTGTAATTTTGCTCTGATTCCTTGCCTGTGCTCATATTAGGTAGAACACACTTGGGATCTCTTGAACCATTGGTTATAGATATTCTTGATGAAGTTCATCCTGTTTGAATCCAGGTGTTACTGGAATTAGAGAAATGAACGCACTTCGGCCTGTCTGAACAAGGGGAAGGTTGGCAAGCTGAAAATGAAAACAGAAGTGCTGGTGACATCATCAGGTCGGGACTTTGGTGTTGTGATGACAGATCCAATCTTGTCTTTCAGCTTTACAGAAAAGACCATCCCTAATGTCATCATATCACATCGCTACAAAGCACAGGACACTCCAGCTCGGAAGACGTTTGAGCAGGCCCTGACTGGGGCGTTCATGTCTGCCGTCATTAAGGATCTCCGGCCCAGCGCCCTGCCCTTTGTCGCCAGCTTGATCCGCCACTACACGATGGTGGCAGTTGCCCAGCAGTGCGGTGAGTGGGGCGGTGCAAGTGCTCGTGTGACTTCCTTGGGCTGCTTCCAAAGCTCCACAAGGACTTCATGGTATTTCAGAGAAGCCGTTTGGCTGGTTGATTTTTGGCCTTTGCTTTTTTAATCCCCACTTATTGCGGGATAATCGATATTTCAATGATGGGTGCAACATTAACTTAAAAATTGTTACCACGTTTCATTTGTAAAATACGTTCGTTTAATATTTTGGCCCTTTGTTTTTCATGAAAATGGGGGCGGAATACTTTTGGGCACTCCGCGTGTAAAAGTTTGTGGTCCCCCTTGTTGCCGGTCTTTCTTGTGTTGTTTTCCAAGGCCGAGCCTCCCCCTCTGTCCTCCTGCTGTCAGCTGGCTTCCCCCAAGTCTTTGTGCTTTTCTCGGTTCCTGGAGTGGTCATCCCTGCCACCCCTCAGGCTCTGGATGGGGACGGGCCACTTTTGTTTGTCTCTCTGCTTCTCTTCCTAATCCTTCCGGACGGGTGCTTTTGCAGAAGGCAATAAAATGTCCTGACACTGTCAGTTGCTGTGTAAGTTTCTGAACACTTACTCCCAGCTTCTGCAGCTCCTCCCAGACCGGCGCTGGGCAGGTGTTCCCAAGACCCCTCACCCTCCAGAGCAGCAAAGCAACTTCCTTTGAACACCGCAGAACACCTAGAACTTTCCCTCTTGTATCTCTCCTTGGCTTTCTTGGTCCGGATAGTCAATGCTATAAGGTTTATTTTAGATCATTCCTCAGTGTCTCTCTGTTAATGTCTTTTCCAGCAGACTTGTAAGCTGCCTGATGATGCCTATCTTGCTGGGTGCCTCCAAGGCATTAATTAATAGCAGATTATTTTCTGTGTGTTGGGTGTCAGGCCCAAGTTGCTTTTTAATTGTTATTTGTATGTCAGGAAGTCCAGAGCATAGCCCACAGTCATTTCTGTGCTGTGCCCCTTGGTCTCTTCAATGATTTTTACTTTTTTTTCTTTATGTTTAATTTATTTTTGAGAGAGAGCAGGAGTTGGGGAGGGGCAGAGAGAGAGGGAGGCTCAGAATCTGAAGCAGGCTCCAGGCTCCGAGCTGTCAGCACAGAGCCCGATGCTGGGCTCGAACTCATGAACTACAAGATCATGACCTGTGCTGAAGTCGGATGCTTAACCGACGGGGCACCCAGCCCTCCCTAATTTTCTAAAACAAGGAACCTGATGGTGATTTTCATTTTAAACTAATGCATTTTTGAGTTATGACTGAGAAAATCTGAAAAGAATACTGTTTATAACGGAAATAATTCAGAAAAATCACCTTAGTGTGAATTAGACCACTTAATTTACAAGTAATTGCAACTTAACAGAAGTTGGTCTAAAGTACCAGTGCTGGCAAATTAGTCGGAGAAGAGCAAGTCTCATATCGTTTCATTCATAGGAGGTCTTTAAGATACAAAACAGATGAACATAAGGGAAGGGAAACAAAAATAACATAAAAACAGGGAGGGGGACAAAACATAAGATACTCTTAAATATAGAGAACAGACAGAGGGTTGCTGGAGGGGTTTTGTGGTGGGTGGGACGGGCTAAATGGGTAAGGGGCACTAAGGAATCTACTCCTGAAATCATTGTTGCACTATATGCTAACTAATTTGGATGAAAACTTAAAAATAAGTAAGTTATTAATTAAAAAGTTTTTTCATAAAGGAAAAAAAAAGTACCAGCGTGGGCTTTTATTGAGCTCCTGACCTCTAGTTTGAAAACGAGGTAGTTTAGGGGTGCCTGGCTATTGGAGTTGGTAGAGTATGCAAGTCTTGATCCTCAGTCTCATGCGTTTGAGCCCCATGTTGGGTGCAGAGACTACTAAAAACATAAACTTAAAAAAGTTTTAGGGGCGCCTGGGTGGCTCGGTCGGTTAAGCATCCGACTCATGATCTTAGCTCAGGTCATGATCTCGCTGTCATGAGCTCGAACCCTGCATGGGGCTCTGCGCTGACAGTGCAGAGCCCGCTTGGGATCCTCTCTTTCCCTCTCTCTCTGCCCCTTCCCTGCTTGCACAGGCGCACGCTCACTCTCACTCTCTCCCTAAAAATAAATAAACTTAAGTGTTTTAAAAATGAGGTAGTTTTGGGGCGCCTGGGTGGCTCAGTCGGTTAAGCGTCCAACTTTGGCTCAGGTCATGATCTCACAGTTCGTGAGTTTGAGCCCTGCGTCGGGCTCTGTGCTGACAGCTCAGAGCCTGGAGCCTGTTTCCGATTCTGTGTCTCCCTCTCTCTGACCCTCCCCTGTTCATGCTCTGTCTCTCCCTGTCTCAAAAATAAATAAAATGTTAAAAAAAAATTAAAAAATGAGGTAGTTTTGCCATTTGAGGGACAAGAACGTCCATGGAAATAACCTTGACTTTCTCCCATGCCTGCTGCCTCTCTTTCAGGTCCTTTCCTGCTTCCTTGCTACCAGGTGGGCAGCCAGCCCAGCACAGCCATGTTCCACAGTGAAGAAAATGGGTCCAAAGGAATGGATCCCTTGGTCCTAATTGATGCAATAGCCATTTGCATGGCATACGAGGAAAAGGAGCTTTGCAAGATTGGAGAGGTGGCACTAGCTGTGATATTTGATGTTGCCAGTATCATCCTGGGCTCAAAGGAGAGGGTAAGGAAAGACTGAGAAGCATCTGCTCTTTTGGGGGTGTTTGTGCCTGCGGGTAGCCTGGAAACTGGTGGTTTAAGAGTTGCAGTAACATGATAGTTTGTGCTTCTGTTTTTCTCCCCAGGCGTGCCAGCTGCCTCTGTTTTCTTACATCGTAGAACGCTTGTGTGCGTGTTGCTATGAGCAGGCCTGGTATGCAAAGCTGGGGGGTGTGGTGTCCATTAAATTTCTCATGGAGCGGCTGCCTCTCACTTGGGTTCTCCAGAACCAGCAGACGTTCCTCAAAGCGCTTCTCTTTGTCATGATGGACTTGACTGGAGAGGTAGGTAATGGTTGGTCCCAAACCTAACCAAGCTGTTCCAGAAACTGATTTGCCTGGAGAATAGTTAGTATGAAGCAGTTCTGGAAATGGGCTCTCCTAGCAGCTCAGATTTCGTTATGGCATCTTGACTAAAAAAGACAGGTCAGAACCACCATAGGCTCTCCCTGGTTGTCTAAATATCTGTCTGCCTTGCTAAGGAATGGTCACAGGCCAGAGTACATAACACGGCACATCTCTCTGTAAAGGGAAACAATACTTCTCACTCTTGCCGTAGAGCTAAATAGTGCAGGTGCTGCAGGAGTTTCTGTGGAAGCTGCATTTTTCGGAACCTATGTGCAGGTGTAACTCGAACAAATAGAGTACAGCGGGCATTGCCAGCTCGTCTGTCGCGTAAATATAAGGAGTGTGTCCAGATCTGCATTTTCTTTTCTGAGTGACCTATGGAAATTGTAGGAAGGCGACTTGGCTCCTGAAGTACTGAACGGGGGTTGTTAAATTAGCTGGTGCAAGGGGTGCAGGCGCTCAGCCACAGCCCTTTTCGTTCTGAGGAGTCCCTGGCCTGCAGGTTTCCAACGGGGCGGTTGCCATGGCAAAGACCACCTTGGAGCAGCTTCTGATGAGGTGTGCGACACCTTTAAAAGATGAAGAGAGAGCCGAAGAGATCGTGGCAGCTCAGGAGAAGTCCTTTCACCACGTGACACATGACTTGGTTCGAGAAGTCACCTCTCCAAATTCCACTGTGAGAAAACAGGCCATGCATTCCCTGCAGGTCTTAGCCCAGGTCACTGGGAAAAGTGTGACAGTGATCATGGAGCCCCATAAAGAGGTGAGATTTCTGCCACTGGAATTAGGATCATTTGAGCAAAACTTTTGAGGCAGTTTTCCTTCAAATCTGACTTGAAGGTGATGAATGACTGGGAATTGTGGGTCCACCTCACAGAGTGCTACTGGACGTGCTCTCTCTGATCTCAGGCAGAAAGCGGCGTGCTTGTATCAGTGGCTATACTCGTAGTTGTCAGTGTCAGGAGAACAGAGGGCCCATTTCCTGGGTCTCTGTAGTACAGTCCGGTCACTCTTGTTTTAAGAGCGGTGACTCTAGAGACTCAGGAGGTAAACGTATTTGACACGTAACTATCTATGATCCGGTGTTCGCGCACGGAACCCCCCCTCCGTTCCCTAACTAAAGGACGTTCGTGATAACTTTTTATCTCGTGGTTCTCAAATTGGTAATTATTTTCGAGTACTGTGAGGAGCAGTATTTGCTTTTTAGGGACAACTGGTCAGTAGTGCTTCCTCCTTTCCTCTCCCAGGTCCTCCAGGATATGGTCCCACCCAAGAAGCATTTGCTCAGACACCAGCCTGCCAATGCGCAGATTGGCCTGATGGAGGGGAACACGTTCTGTACCACGCTACAGCCCAGGCTCTTCACAATGGATCTTAACGTGGTGGAACATAAGGTGTTCTACACAGAGGTAGGGGGGTGGTGGTGCGGCGTGGTGTGGATGGTGATGACGTGTGTCTGGTAGCCTGTCTTTGTGCGCAAAGACTGGTCAGGCAGCATTCAGAGAAGGCATAGGTGGCGACCACAGGTAACCAGCCATAACCTGGCCCAGCACGCCGCACAGGTACGTACGTGACAGGCCTGGTGACCAGAGGTGTTCAACCACGTGTGGCTGTTTTCCGAGTCCGTAGAACTGTGTGAGCCCTCTACGAGGAACCTTGCTGTCCAGGGCCTTAAAGATGTCATCTAGAGAAAGATGTACTATCTGCTCTGATCACCGTCATCAGCTGGTGCCCAGAGCAAGACTGGCTCAGAGCAAGGGCTGGTTTATTGAATATGTTCATCACTTAAGAATGTGCCATGCACCGTGGAGAACCTACTTCACAGGAATGCCTTCATTTGACCCTGATGGCACTCCATGAAGTACAGATACTGATGATCCTCATCTTGGGCAGTGGCAGATGGCATCTTAACAAGTGTTTGTCTCTGTAAACATCCCAGTATGGGGTGACATTAGACAGTGAGAAACAAATTGAACTATAGATACAGTCAAATTCTAAGCGTTAATTCTTAGAATACAATGTTCGTCTGGGGATCAGTCTCTAGACTAATCTTTTTTAAGACCTGAATCATACTCTGGAGGCATTTTTCAGAGTAAACTGATGCAAAGGTCATAAGCAAGTTTTTTTCAGTCCACACTAAGTTTGAATTTCCAGGTATGAAAAATTTGCCTCTTGAGTTTTTAAGTCCTATGTATTTGCTTGGACGTACGATTGTATGATCACGTGGTCTAGCTTTGATCTTTTATACCTTGTTGCGTCCCTTGTGTAAGAGTCGATGCTCATATGACCTGTCCAAGGTTCTAGGAGAGCCACCAGAGGATGGGAGGAAGTTTCCTTTTGGTGGATCCAGGTAGATGTGTTTTAACCCATGTGGAAAATTCCTCACCGAGGCTTAAGACCAGATCCTTAAGTAGTGCTGGGAGATAAATCTCAGGAAATGTGTCTGGTTTCCCAAGTGCTAATCAGTGTACCAGCTGCATCAAAACATGTGAGGATCTTTTGAAAAATAGAGACTCTGGAGTCCTCTCCCTGGAAGTTTGGGGTCAGACCTACAAATCTACCATCTGCAAGCTTCCCCCAGCTTCCCGGGTGATTCTGGTACATGTCATGTTCGGAACTCACTCTGTCTAGATGTAGATACAGATACAGTTGTCTGTATGTGTGTGTGCGCACGTGTGTTTTATATGAGGAGAGTAGTACTGATGGAGTGGAATAGGGTGGTGGCTTGAAGTGCTTTCTACTCTCTGTCCTTTTTTTGCTGTTTTAAATCTTTTACTAGGTAGGAATCTTTAAGGGAAAAACGGTAAAGTTAATACTGTTTTTTTAAGATGTAAATAGAAGGGGAAAATAGTAGTAGAACCCCATATGTGGTATTTTAGGTATTAGACGTATAAATATATACTGGCTTGTGATAAAATGTCCAGAAACATAAAACATAGCTACAGGAATCTCTGACTAATGGTATTCCCAGTGACTTTCAACTTCTTTCTTTATGCACTTTTCTGTACTTGGCGGGGGGGCAAACAAGTATCACCACTGAAATGCTGAATTATAGAGCACACACGATTGTCGAGCACTGGCCCGAGGCATGGGGAAGCAGCTCTGAATAAGGAGGAAGATGTACCTGCCACCATGATATCTGCAGTTCACGTGGTCCCCTGTGTAGAGAAAAAAGGTTACGGTATCAGAGTGGGTGAGAAAATGTCTCATTTCACTACTGAGGCTGACTGAGTTTGCTTTAGAAGGAAACTCAGTCCCATTTGGTATTAAATTCTCTAGGATTTGAATTTAGTTCATTGATTGTGGTGTGTGTGTGTGAGATTGCTGTGTTCTGTTATTTTCAAGGTTATTGTGTCTTGACAGGAAGAGCAGGCTAAAATTATTGTATCTTTTACAGCTATTAAATTTATGTGAGGCTGAGGACTCCGCTTTAACAAAGCTGCCTTGTTACAAAAGCCTTCCGTCACTCGTACCTCTGCGAATTGCAGCGTTGAGTAAGTTAATCCAAATTAAGTCATGAGTATGAAGATGCAGGGAGACAGTGGCTTTTGCTGTTTTTTTTTTAAATTTATTTATTTGAATTCAAGTTAGTTAACGTACAGTGTCGTATTGGTTGCAGGAGTAGAACCAACAAGTGCCCTCCTTCATGCCCATCACCCATTTAGCCCATCCCCCACCCACTGCCCCTCCAGGAACCCCCAGTTCTCTATATTTAAGAATCTCTTGGGGCGCCTGGGTGGCGCAGTCGGTTAAGCGTCCGACTTCAGCCAGGTCACGATCTCGCGGTCCGTGAGTTCGAGCCCCGCGTCAGGCTCTGGGCTGATGGCTCAGAGCCTGGAGCCTATCTCCTATTCTGTGTCTCCCTCTCTCTCTGCCCCTCCCCCGTTCATGCTCTGTCTCTCTCTGTCCCAAAAATAAATAAACGTTGAAAAAAAAATTAAAAAAAAAAAAAAAAAAAAAGAATCTCTTACGGTTTGCCGCTTTCTCTGTTTTTATCTTATTTTTCCTTGGGGTTTTTTTTTTTTTTTTTGATCTTTTTTAAGGTGGAATCAAAAAACTTGTGTTTGTAGGAGAACGTAGGGTAGTCAGGCTTCCAAGACTCCAGACACATCCAAATGAGGCGCTGCATGTGGCAGTCTGCCTTTCTTCAAAAAAAAAAAAAAAAAGTATTTGTGAAACTACATAATGAGATGTCAATAGATTATATCAATTGTTAGGATTTAAATAATTTTTTACTCTTATAAATGATGCATTTTACCTTATAATAATTAACTCTCTATTCTGTAGTTCTGTCATGACTCTGATATTGTGGTTTAAGAATTGTCATAGCTCTCAGGGCACCTGGGTGGCTCGGTCAGTTAAGCGACCAACTTCAGCTCAGGTCATGATCTCACAGTCCGTGAGTTTGAGCCCCTGTCAGTCTCTGCACTGACAGCTCAGAGCCTGGAGCCTGCTTTGGGTTTGTGTCTCCCTCTCTCTCTCTGCCCCTCCCCTGCTCATGCTCTGTCTTTCTCCGTCTCAAAAATAAATAAAAAAAAACATTAAAAAGAAGAAAAAAGTATTGTCATAGCTTTCATATATTGCCATTTGCACTCAAATCAGAGTATACAGTAAGATTTACTACAACCTGTATAGGCTTCTCAGTGGCTCCATAGCATTTGAGACTCCTGCCACCTCTAGGCTTTTGTGAGGAACGTCAGTTACACTGTTGAATTTTTACTCCTTTGAATTCTCACTTAGAAGCATGGTCCCTCCCTTCTCTTTCTTTCTTTCTCTCTTTCTCTCTTTCTCTCTTTCTCTCTTTCTCTCTCTCTCTCTCTCTCTCTCTCTCTCTCTCTTTCTTTCTTTCTTGATATATAAATACCCAGTACGAGTTTTTTTTTTTTAGTTGACTTTTTCTCTTGCTCTGTTGGGTTTTACGTTCCTAATAAAACATTGCCAGAACCTTCCTTGAGTTAGGGGTAGAGGAGGTAAGAGGCAGACCATTATACCTGTGCTTGAGCAAGGGGCTGGGGTGTGGACGACACAGCAGGTGGGAGTGAGGGGGGTGCTCCGCAGCCAGGGTTGGAATCTTTGCTTGTGTCGGGATTGCTTTCTCTGCATGCTTTTCATTCCTGTTGGCTAATAACAGGCATTACTCTTGGATGTTATCTCTCAGCTAACATGTGGGATTAATGTGTATCCCCTTTTCTATGAATATTTGCATTTTCACAGCCTTTAACTCCCCAAGATGGGAGGAGGCTGCCTGGTCAGACATGGATAGTGGAAGAGAAGCCGGGCTGTGTGTGTGTGTTCCCTTCACCACTAGAGTTCAGGGCCAGCCCTCTGTCAATTCAGCATGCGTCTGCTTACACTCAGCCATGCTCTCACCCCATGTGAGGATGGGGGAAGTGGTGTCAGTGCGCACTCCCTCTTTTCCCCCTCCAGCCCTTCTTCCTTCTATCTGGACCAGGTAATATTTATCATGGCCTTTCTGACAGGCTGTTGACTTCCCTCCTAGGGAAGTCATGTACGTGAGCTAGAAGACCATGTACGTGAACTAGAAGACCATGTATTCCTTTGTCTTTCTTGAGGTCGGACACTTGGGAGGTGGTTCAGTGATTCAGTTTGTGTTGATTGGTAAGAGCCTTTAGACAAGGCAATTATTCATATAATTTTCAGGTTAATAATGAAATTGTATTGATCTGTCTCCCTAAAGATGCGCTTGCTGCCTGCAACTACCTTCCTCAGTCCAGGGAGAAGATCATCGCTGCCCTCTTCAAGGCCCTGAATTCCACGAATAGTGAGCTGCAGGAGGCTGGAGAAGCCTGTATGAGAAAGGTGAGTGAGTGCGTGTGTGTGTGCGCACACATGGGTGTGAGTTCTGCCTTTAGGTTCATCCTGTTCACCTCGTTTGTGTGCCTGGAAGTCTCTGTTTCGTACACACTGCACTCTGATAACGTCTCTATTTGTTTCATGGTCCTCATGAGCCTTTTAAAATAATAAATAGTAATGAGCAGTCACGTTCATTTCATCATAAACTTCTAGAACGTATATGGTTGATATTCCATTTTCCAAGGAAAACACACACTTGTTGCTAGAGCTGAATGAGCTCATTCTGTTTTAAAGTATATTCTGTTAACTGTTTTCCTTTGTAACCTTTTTTTTTCTTTTTAATAGTTTTTGGAAGGTGCTACCATAGAAGTGGATCAAATCCATACACATATGCGGCCTTTGTTGATGATGCTGGGGGATTATCGAAGCCTGACACTGAATGTCGTGAATCGTCTCACTTCAGTTACCAGGCTCTTCCCAAACTCCTTCAATGATAAATTTTGTGATCAGATGATGGTAAGCCAAATGCATAAATACTCTCTAATCAGCCTGAAATTTTAAGTTATTTTTTTTTTTTAAGTAATACATATACGTGGTTTAAAATTCAAAAAGCATGAAAGGGGGAGGCACCTGGGTGTTGAGCACCCAACTCTTGATTTCAGCTCAGGTCATGATCTCACCATTCGTGAGTTCGAGCCCCTTGTCAGGCTCCAAACTGATCACGCAGAGCCTCCTTGGGGTTCTCTCTCCCTCTCTCTCTCCCCCTCCCCTGCTTGCATGCATTGCGTGTTCTTTCTCTCAAAAATAAATAGACATTGGGGTGCCTGGGTAGCTCAGTCAGTTGAGTGTCTTACTTTGGCCCAGGTCACGATACTACGGTTCATAGGTTTGAGCCCTGCATCCGGGCTCTGTGCTGACAGCTCAGAGCCTGGAGCCTGCTTCGGATTCCGTGTCTCCCGCTCTCTCTGCCCCTCCCCTGCTTGTGTTCTCATTTTGTCTCTCTCAAAAATAAATAAATAAACATTTAAAAAATAAATAAGTACCAAATGAATATTTTCTCAATTTTGTAAATAAATAGATAGATAGATAGATAGATGGACATTAAGAAAAAACAAGAAAGGGTTATTGTGAAAGACCCCCCTCGTTCCTGTCCTCCAGTGGCCGCCTCCGGTTCCTATGTTAAGAGTTTCCTGTATGTCCCTTAGAGACGTTTTATACTCATAATAGGTCATAGGTGTATTCTTTTGTTTCCCTCAAAAGGAAGCGCAACGTTTACACAGTTGCTACTTTTTTTTTACGACTCATCATTTCAGATGAGAACATGAAGTGCTTCTTTCTTCTACTCCTTTCTCCTATTCCCTTACGTGGACGTGCCCTAATTTGTCTCACTGTTCCCCTGCTGAGGAACATCTAGGTTGTTCCCAGTCTTCTGCTGTTATGTAGACAGTGATATAGTGGAACATGTGTAAGAACTTCTGAAGTATTTTGGGTTTTTAGAAATACCAAGGAAATAATTATGCAAATAAAAATACCTGTTTGACCCTGTTTAAATTTGAAGCATAAGCAGTTGAAGGAGGTTCAACTATTAACTTTCGTATACGTTCGGTTTTGCTCCTGGAAAGTAGACGGTTACAAACAACTTCGGGTTTCGTGGCACATTACTGCAAATGTGCATGTACTTGGCATGCTTCTTTCTTAAGTAGCCTTTGACCATTTAGATATCTCAAAACATTGAAGGTATTCGTTTTGGTTTTGGCACAGGTTTTCCGCAGCCGTAGACAGGAGTAGACAGGTACAGATAGAGCGTGTGTGGGGTGCAGATGTGTGAGGACCACACAGCTTTTACCTCATGTGTGGTTTCTTCATATCTGCAGACCCCGAAACAGCGAACAATCACCAAAACACCTACCTGGGAATTGGTAGCATTACGGTTGGTCCTAAAAATTGTAGCTGCTGCCCTATTGGAGTAGAACTGGGAAACAGGGTATTACATGGAAATACATTTTCCAGATTGGAAGCTGCCTTCCTGTTAAGCTTCCAAGCGTAACACACACCCCCCTACCAGTTTACGTCCGTACAGACATTCACAGATGTGGTTCCAGTAAATGAAGTTGTATCGCCTCCTAACGAGAGCACATCAGATACGCTCTTTATCTTGCGTCACGTCACAGCTCTTGGCACACTTGTGTGTGAGATCCGTGCGTGTTCTCAGTGTCTCTGTATTTCTCTCTCACCTCTCAGCTGTCCTCTTTCACTGCTTTTGCAGGCCTGCAGGAAGCAATGTGTTTGTGATCCGTTGGTTGTTTTACAGCCATTCTGATCCTTCAGATTTGCTGTGAGCTGAGAATTCATTTGGTGAACATCACTACCCAGACCTTTTAGAACAGCGCAAAGAGACTTACAACCTCACAGCCTGTAGTTCCTGACTTAGGCCCGGAGTCTTTTTCCCGGAAGTCAAATCCGTGGGTTTGTGTTTCTGGTTTGTGTAGGGGATCACCCCTCCCCCTGCTCTGGCATTACAGCTGCTTTCAGAATGGTGAAAATTTCTCTAGGAGCAGAGAGTGTTGATGTACTTGGATAAAGAAAGACTGAAGCTGCTGTTGGTGTGGCCGTGTTCATCTGACGCCCACCTTGCCAGACCAGCCTGCGTCCGTGCCAACTCTGCTTTCGTGTTCCCGGCATGGGTCTCCTGATGTGCCCGTGCCTGCTGCTCTCGGGCGGGGCTGGTACGCTGGTCTAGGACGGACACATTTGCCCTTCTGTGTGTGTTCTTCAGAGCCGCGTTCCATCACTGAGCCTTCGTCTTGCCACGCATAATCCGCTTTTGAGGCAAACGGCTCAAGCCCTCGGTATAATTTTACGAGCGAAGACACCTCAGTGTGTAGGATAGGCATTCATGATAACCACCTTAAAAATTTTGGTGATTAGTATCTTTCCAGGAATGTTACTGGCAGAATGTTGTTAGCTTAGTGTATTTAATTTCTTTGAAAGTATGTGTATTTTAGTGTTTCTCACTGCCTGTTCTTGGGAGCACTGGCTCTATAAGTGTTTAGGTGTATTCATATCATCCGTCCCCAAGCCTCTTTTATCCCGGAGTCTCCTTTAAAACAGCTAGTTAATTCCCCGCAGGGCATCAGTGTTTGAAGAACAAGTTTGGACAGTGTGGGACAGTGAAGATAGTTGAGTTATTTGGATGCTCTTGGGCTTTTAGCTATAGGTTCTGAGTGCTTATCTGCCAGGTTTTGCCGGCCACTGTGGCTGGGAGGCTGGCCGCCATACGTCCAGGCCGGGCCAGAGTTGCACCAGGCTCGGGGATCCCTCTTCTCGAGCTCTTGCCGCAGAACACAGAATCTTCTTATTAGCTCACAAAGGTTGCCTTTGCCCTGCACAGAATAGAATTGCTCCGTATTTGCACTAATTGTACAGCCTCTGACTATATGGGATCCATGATCATCTCCCAGCCCACCCCCCGCACCCACCTTGTGCCCCCTCCTGCTCAGCCAGACATTATTCGTGGCTTCAGGACCTTTCTCTCTCCTCTTCTCTGCCTGGTGTGCTCTTCCCTTGTGCTTCTGGAGTGTCTGCCTCAGCAGGGCCCTCCCTGACCTTGACCCCCTTATCTGGCTGATGCCTGTTCCTCTTTGACAACCCCTTGCCGTGACTGTTCATGGCAGGCACTTGTGTATTTTACCTTATTCTCCCCACTGGAACTGAAGCAGGAACAAGGAGGGATGATGTCGGCTTGTTCCTTCTCCATAGGGTGCCTCGCCTGGCGCCTGGCTCCTTGAGGTGCTCATGAACAGCTTCAGGGCAAAGGGACGTGGTAGTGAGAGGGTAGCAGTAAAATCCCAACGTCAGAATGCCGGGTTTCGGGACGTTTTCCACTCTACCAGCGTAAACTCAGCCTTCTAGAAGTGATGCAAATGCCAACTGCTCTCTTCTCCAGTTCAGTGGTTGGGCCATTTCAAACACGAATGCTGCTGTCCTCACATTGAATATGACGGAAATTCATGGTTACATATGAACTTCCACCTAAGAACAGCAAGGCCTTGAAATGATCCTGTGTGAGGCAAAAATGTTTAAGAATGTGTTTTTTTTTCAACAGCAACATCTAC
Source organism: Puma concolor (assembly GCF_028749965.1). Taxonomy (NCBI): domain Eukaryota; kingdom Metazoa; phylum Chordata; class Mammalia; order Carnivora; family Felidae; genus Puma; species Puma concolor. Next base: position 6,455,199 of record NC_141682.1, read on the forward strand.
GAAAGTGGATGGAAGTGGTGGTCCTCACCCATAAAGGGGGCCAGAGGAGCGACGGAAACGTGAGTGACTTCTTCGCTTCTGGGCAGGGCAGCTGTGCCCGGCACTGCTGTTCCCAGTGTTAGTGTCAGAGCAGTGCTTTTAATTAAGACGCCGGTCAGAAATCTAGCCTATAGGAACTGTTGACCATATTTTATTAGCATTACGTTTTGCCTTTATTTTTCTGGATGACTGAACATTCCTTTTTATGTTTCTTTAAAATCTCTTGTTCGCTTTAATATGACATTTTCATTGATGAGAATTCTGGGAAGCTTGAAATGTTAGTCTTTTAATTCTAGTTTTGCTTTAAAGTGTACAAAGTGTATTTTCTAGACTGTTCTTGGCAGCTGCTGTTTGCATGGTGGTGCATTCCTCAGCTGTTGTTTTCCATTGCTTTCCATCGTCATTGCCTCGTAAAACTAAGTATAGATTTTAGGACTTGAAACAGTAAGGATAATGCAGTAAAGCATCACATAAGTACTGGTGTGTATGTTTATGGGTCTCAATCCTCCACCCCAGCTATTTGCCAAAAATCAAATGGCCAGTACTTCGAAACACATTTTTATGACTTTAAGTTAAATATTTTTACATGTCTGACGTTGGTCATTCTAAGACTTTGCTCTTAAAAATAACGGTTCTTGCTGTTTTGAATCTAATTTGTATATGTTAATATTCTTCTCAAATATTTTTTAAGTTGATGACTGTCCTATCGGTAGGATCATGTTTTCCCTAAGTTCCTGTTACACCTGGTGAAATTGTACGGCAGTGTCGTAAGGAGGGAATGCTAGAGCTCTTCAGAGGCGTGATCAACGTGGCTTTCTGTATTCTGTGCCTGTTTGTTGGATGCTGTGTTTCATCCCAACTTGAATTTTTTTTTTTTTTGGCTTTATTATGCTTTGTTTTGACCATTCTGTGTCAAGGTGTTTTGTTTATGTAAGTCTTGATTCCTGCTGCTTCTAAACAGCCAGCTGAGCAAAACTAATCCAGGATTCCAAACTTTCTAGGAGCGTTAATACCACCATAATAACCTCTTGGAAGGTTTGTTATCAGTATACACAGGGGAATATCAGGAACTCTTGGTGGGGGAGAGCAGAGTGGGTTTTAAAAGCCTAAACTCTTGGGAGTAGGTACGGGTGCCTCTTATTATTTTTCCTCCCCATCTCTCAATCTGCTAGGTATTTTTGCTCTAAATTTTTTATATTTGTTTTATAATAGGCTGTTAATTCCCCGAAGCACACGATTCTAGAATAAACGTTTAAAAACCTAAGGGGCAGGTGAATTACTTCCATTAGATCAGAAAGATTCCATAAAGTTTGACGGAAGTCATTTGGAGGGCTCGTTGGATGGGGCAGTGGGCAGGGGGCGGAGCTGTGGGCCTCGGGAGATCCTCCGGCTCCCGTGGGAAACATGGTGACCATCCATCCTGGGAGCGTGCTCCTGGCAGGCCTGGGAACACCCAGCTCTGCAGGTGTGGCCTCAGGCCATGGTGTTTGGGGTCTGCCTGCAGCGTGCCCACGGTTTCGTCACCTCAGCCCAGGGCCAAGCCACCTTTCTGTTCTTGAACTCTGATCATTTTTTATGGATGTTGCTCACGATTGGGAATGGATCTCAGAACATAGGTTGTCCCCATTGGGTTGAATCCCCAAATAGTAATTACATAATGGAGAACCTCTAACTGAAGACATGTTAAATATAAATAGTTGACTATTTATAACACTGAGTGTACCCTGATGATGAGAGCTTTGCACTAGCACCGTGTGGAGAAAGGTTTCCCATTTGAACATCGAACCCCCCCAGGGGAGAACTCACAACCGCTTGTGGAGCTGTGTCTGTGTTGGCATGCATGGCTTCACTTGGCAAAGTGACCCAGGTAGCTGTGCGTTCTTCTGGGTGTGGGGGCTGTGTCACCGTGACCGGCTGGCTTATGGGGCTAAACCACCTGGCACTCTCCTGGCTACAGCTGGGAAAGACAAAGAAAAGTTCTTTAATGACAGCGCTGCACGTGAAAACTTACTCTGAATAGAAACAGATATTTAAGTGCATTTGCACACAACTGGGTCTGACAGTTTCTCCCCCTGGGCAAGAGTTCCAAAATTCCTGCTTTTCAAATTTGATTTAAGGAAGGGATATGCTCCATTCTACACTCTCTGAAGGGCTCTATTTTGACATCTGAAGGGTGGAAAGTGTGCTTTTTTGCCGTTGAGCATTTGTTAATTATTGTGCTTTTTCATCATTGTCTTTACTGTCTTGTTTCCCCCAATAATCCTTACTGTGTATGAGTATATGGGAAGTTTTTATGTAAATAACATAAATAGAAAAAAAAGATGATTTTCCTCCCCATCCTCAGGAAAGCATTTCCGAGTGCGGGAGATGTTCCTTGTCTCCATTCTGTCAGTTTGAGGTGAGAACAACCCTATTAAAAGTCAGTTTATGACTTGCATTGTGAAGAACGGTTTATATTTTCTTTTCTTTTCTGTTCTTTTTACCTTTTTGTTGCCTTTTTTCATGCTGTAATTTTTGTTTTGGTTCAGCCTGCCATGGAAGGGGTAGAGGTGAGAATCTCAGTGGAGGCCCAGGAGGGGGTGTTGTCGTATTTGGTTTTGCTGTGATTTGTGGTTCTGTGGTGGACGGAGTGCGTTGTGCCTTGGAGTGCAGTGAGCCGTATTGTCTGTCTGTGGCGGAGTTGTATCAGTACCGTTGCTGTGAACTGTCCGGATGCCACGCATGTTACCTATTAGGACGTTTTAAAGCAAGAGTCCAAGTTCTCTGGTTTCTATATGTTAGAATCGCAATATGTCAACACCGTTTAAGATTCAGCCGGGTTTTGCTCTCATAATGGTGGTATGAACTCCTACATCTAACAGCCTCTTGGGAGGAAACTACACAAAGAACATCACCCCTGCTAGGGACTGAGAGGAGCTGTTTTCTTGCACACACCTGAGTGCCTGGCTGCCTGCCTGGAGTTTAAAACCTCCCTGCCCCTCCGTGTCTCGTCCCCCCGCATTTCTCGCTCATGCACACCACACTGACGTAGTCCCCGACACCGTGACTTTGGACAGTCAGAACCCTGAGCTTTCCCTCTGCTGTAAAATGGGAATGATAGCATCTGTCAGTCCTGGCTTCCGGCGATGCTGTGGAGACCAAAAGAAGTGAGTTTGTGCCCGCACTTGGAAAACATAAACCACAATATGAGAGTACCATTCTTAGAATGTTACAATTTCAGAGTAGACCTTGCTCTGTGTTCTGGGGAATTTGGCAGCGGAGAACTCTACAGGTGAGGTGGGGTGACACTGAGCCATGTTTTCTCATTTCTTCCCCATCTCACTGTTGGCCTTGTGGTTTGTCAAGGCATTTGCGGAGGTATGTCAGATGCTCTTGGGATGGGGCCCCTCCTGACGGGTGTTTATCATCCCCATTTTACTGCGCTTAGAGTAACGGACATCCTACTGCACACGGTGCGGGGGGGGGTGTACATCAGGGAGTCTTCCCTTCCATGGCCGTACTTCTGGCCACGTGGAATCTCTGATTGCGGATAAAAACTGTGGGAGCTAACACTGAGCACGGAAAGTGGGACTGAGAGCGATTGACCACTGAGCTGTCAGCAGCTGGAAAAGTGCAGAAATCTTGGCATTTCACATTCTTTGTACGATTCCATAGAGCCATCTGTCAGCCTCATCTGTAGGTCTGGTTGACGAATATTTTTAGTACCGTGGTCAGTCGTTTATTTACGTTCATGTTCAACTTTCAGGATAAATACTTAAGGATTTTTTGAAGGCTTTTCTCATGCTAAGTTTTGAGGACAAAAGAAGTCTGTGCCCTCAGAACTTAGTGTATTGGGAAGACCCCGTGATGTCACAGCAGAGCAGACCCCGTGATGTCACGCTCCCCTGGCCACAGGCTTGCTCGTTCCTTCCTCCATGAGGCTCTAGCGTAGCAACCTGTCAGGTCACGTCCAGCACTTGTCCATGCTCTTGAAAATAGACACAGCACAATCACATCAGGTACACAGCTCCCTCTTCCCTCCGTTGACAGATGAAATCTGAAGGCCAAGGGCAGTTTAGTTTCCTTGGGCCACAGCAGTAATCTGACATTGGTAAATTGTGGCTTTTTACATGTTAATTCTTTGCTTCTGGTGGCTAGCCTTGCGAATGTAGCTAGACCATTGTAGGGTCTGTAGTGATGTTGAGATCTCTGGCTGGCAAAATTAATTGGCCTGTTTTGTAATTTCTGGGTTTCTTCACTAGGAAATGAAAATTTGTTCGGCAATTATAAACCTTTTTCATCTGATCCCAGCTGCACCTCAGACTCTCGTCAAGCCTTTGTTAGAGGTGGTGATGAAAACAGAACGGGCTATGTTGATTGAGGTAATGGTCAAATTGGGGTTAATTCTGATTCTTCCACCATCTGTTGGCTTGTGACGTTTTCACTTCGTCATATCTTAGATGGGGTACTCTAACAGCACAAAGATGTTCCGTGCTAGTATTCGCTTGTGACTGTTGCACGCTCCGGTTACGAGGAGGGACAAATGCATTCTCCTGCCATGGTAGGTCGGTGGACCTAAGAAGCTTCAAGCCCTGAGAGGATGCTGTTTCACCCACATGTTTTCTAGGCCGGCAGTCCGTTCAGAGAGCCTCTCATCAAGTTCTTGACTCGGCACCCCTCACAGACGGTGGAGCTGTTCATGATGGAAGCCACACTGAACGATCCCCAGTGGAGCAGAATGTTTATGGTAGGCACACGGGGAGCTGGGGTCCAGTGTCCCTGCACATTCCTGTTGGCCGGTGTGCTCTGCAATCCGAAACTCATACTTCGTTGTTCAGTGCCCTGCTTTTCTTTTTCTGTAACATATCCAAGTGTTAGAAACCTCATTGTTGCGTACGTGGAAAGTGTGGGCCAAGGAACCCCTGTCTGTAGGATTTGGGTGGTGTTAACAAATGAAGGAACTGCTAGGATTATGGAGTCCACAGTCACGAAGTATCATTACCGCTAAGGAGCTTTTTGTTAAAAGGGTGGTTATAGCAGCTTTTTAGCCTGCCTAGACAGATTGGGAAAGAACCGTAGCGCTCATTCATCTAAACCCTTTGTGAGCCCTGACTGGCTTAAAATAGCTTGTTTGTTCTGTTTTCAGAGTTTTTTAAAACACAAAGATGCCAGACCTCTGCGAGATGTGCTGGCCGCTAACCCCAACAGGTTCATCACCCTGCTGCTGCCCGGTGGCCCCCAGACCGCCGTGCGCCCTGGCTCACCCAGCACCAGCAACCTGCGCCTGGACCTCCAGTTTCAGGCCATCAAGGTAGCGTCTCCTCACCAGACACCTGAAATCTTCAAAGTTCAGGTGGGATGCTTGGAGAACCCTGCCAGTTCCCTAATTGTCGCTTCTTTGACAGATCATAAGTATTATAGTTAAAAACGATGACTCCTGGCTGGCCAATCAGCATTCTCTGGTGAGCCAGTTGAGGCGTGTGTGGGTTAGCGAGACCTTTCAAGAGAGACACCGGAAGGAGAATATGGCTGCCACCAATTGGAAGGAGCCCAAGCTGCTGGCCTACTGTCTGCTGAATTACTGCAAGTGGGTGCATCCGTTGTGCTTTCTGTCCAGTGACTTGTTCCCTCCCCCCAGTAAGCTACACCGGAGCCCCTCTGGGAATTTGTGCTTAGCCGTGGTCCACTGGCCACGTGCACCCACGTCGTCGCGAAAGCAGCCATAACATAGCCTGTTCTCTCATTGACCCTGCAGAAGGAATTATGGAGACATAGAATTGCTCTTCCAGCTGCTCCGGGCCTTTACCGGTCGTTTTCTCTGCAACATGACGTTCCTGAAAGAGTACATGGAGGAAGAGATTCCCAAAAACTACAGCATCGCTCAAAAGCGTGCCCTGTTTTTCCGTTTTGTGGACTTCAGCGACCCCAACTTTGGAGATGAACTGAAAGCCAAGGTGAGTCTCACGGTTAGGCTGTGGTTTTGCCGTGGGCGTCGGGGCTAATTTTCTAGGGAACCAGGGGCACTGTTTGTGTTCTGCTGTGTCTCCGCGGACACTTAACTAGAGTCTGGACTGTTGGCGAGGAAGATGCCGCCGTTGAAAAACTTACGGCGGGTCCAGAGTGAGCCAGTGTTGCAAAGTAGGTTGTTGGAGTCCTTGTTTTTAGTAAATGCCTCGTTTGACACGAGAAGAGTAGACAGACTCAAGTCGCTTTTCCTCCTGTTTTGACCCACCTTTCTTGCTGACTGCTTGAGTCAAAGTCAGGTGATGGGTCACACCCTTGACTGAGATCTCGCTTCACGGGTTCAGTGTCCAAGCAAACCCTGGGGGCCCTACCCACCTTGTTGAAGAAATAAAGAGCACGGAGCACAGCATTGTTTTCCTCCTCCTTCATGTTTACGTTTTCTTGTAGGTTCTGCAGCATATCTTGAATCCTGCTTTCTTGTACAGCTTTGAGAAGGGAGACGGGGAGCAGCTCCTAGGACCTCCCAACCCAGAAGGCGATAACCCAGAGAGCATCACCAGTGTGTTTATAACCAAGGTGGTGTCACTATCAGTGCTTTGGCATGAAAAGCAACGTAGTAGATGAGAGAGAACGTGTGAGTGTGTGTGCATGCGTGTTTTGTATGATGGGTTCGCTGAAATAAGCTTATTTCCCTAAGGTTCTAATCTTCCACAGTTGCATTGGTTTATAGAATTGCGTTGGTCGTATTAGAATGCAGTGCATTTTTTTGAGGACACTTCAGAATGAACTGACTTTCCACACAAATAGATTCCAGTGAGAAACGGAACATATGTCAGTGAACAGTTAGATGTTGGAGTTGTTTTGTGAAAATCCCTCTCGCTGGTTAGAGTCTTGACACATGGTTTTTGTCTTCACTTTTGCAAAAGAATCTACTAAAAGTCAGTGGAAACAGACCAGATCTAGTTGCCACCATGACCCTTATTGTCAAGTTAACGAGACCAATGTGACAGCAGGGATGTCTGAGGTTACCTTAGGTGTTAGGTCTCTCTGTATGTTTACAGTAGCGTTTCCGGTTTGTGCTAGAGAGGTTTTCCTGAGTGACGTGTTTGAGAAATGGCTGCCCGGCGTTCCTCTTGGTGGCTCGGCTGTCCTGTGCTGGCTTGGCCTTTGAACTTTGCCTGCAGGTGCTGTGTTCACCTGCAGGCTGGTAGAGCATTCTGTATACACGTGGTTTGTTGGAGTGCAGTGACCAACGGGCATTCCTCTGCAGGGTGTTGTCTGAACGCCCTTTAGGAGAACCCAGTTTTCTCACTCCTTCCATCACCGTTCCGTCCTGGGGCCCAAGTGGAGGGGACTGTTCCCATTGGCAGTTTACTGGTTCCTGAAGACGGGCGTCCTTCCTGCAGTTTTCACCCCACCTCCGCTGTCTCTAGGAATGAGAGCTGAGCCCAAGGAATTGTTTTGGGTCCCCGTATTGACACTTGCCTCATTCCGGGCAACTGGGGGAGATGGTGCCTCAGAGGCGGCCCCTTCTCTTGTGCTGCCTTCTCTAGACTGTCTTTTGGGTCAGATGCTGCTGACTCAGCACAAGTGAGGAGTTGGGATTTCGAGGTCAGGTGAGGGTTAGTGGCACCAGGCAGGTGGGGTCCCCGGGAGAGGCTGCCGGGAAGCAGCAGGTCCAGGGGAGAGGGGACTCGGGGAGCCAGAGGAACCCCAGTAAAAACACAGTTGTGGTGGAAGACTTCAGCCTTTCAGAACTTTCTGGGAGAAAACGTAGTTAGGCCTGGAATGGAGAGTCAGCGCACTTGATTCAGTAGAGACCTGCGGGGTATTCCTCGGGGTGGACATGTTTTCTCATATTCATAAAACAGAAATGTGTCCGATACTTGATGACAGAAAACTGTAACAATTTCTTTAGAGATTTGTTTTCCAGGTAGCATTTTCTTACTATAATACTGCAAAATAAGGACTAGACAGACACTTAACAGCTGACTAGGCAAAAAATCTCAACTACTTAGAAATTAAGAAACTCTGTCCTTGGGGCACCTGGGTGGCTCAGCCAGTTAAGTGTCTGACTCTTGATTTAGGCTCAGGTCGTGATCTCATGGTTCATGGGATTGAGCTCTGCGTCCCTGCTTGGGATTCTCTCTCTCCCTCTCTCTCTGCCCCTGCCCCGCTCTCATGTGCTTGCTCACTCTCAAAATAAAGAAATATTAAAAAAAAAAAAAAAGAAACAGGGGCACCTGGGTGGCTCAGTTGGTTAAGTGTTCAACTTTGGCTCAGGTTATGATCTCATGGTTCGTGATTTCGAGCCCCACATTGGGCTCTGTGCTGACAGCTCGGAGCCTGGACCCTGCTTTGGATTCTGTGTCTCCCTCTCTCTCTGCCCACCCCAGATCATGCTCTGTCTTCTCTCTCAAAAATAAATAATTTTTTTAAAAAATTAAAAAAAAAAAAGGAAAAAAGAAATCTCGTCTTAAAGAAGAGGCCCTCCTTTTCCCCTGAAGGTCCTTCACCCACTGTGTTCAGACTTGTAAGCCCACCCTTCGTCAGTGAAATTCGTTCCGGGAGCCTCTGATCCGCACACATAACGGGAAAGTGGGCATGACCTCGTTGGTTCTCTTGTCGTAAAGCTTGATGTTGTATATGCCGTGCGCGCGCGCGTGTGTGTGTTTAGGAGCGCGCTTGTGCGTGTGTGTTTGAAGGTGTAAACCTGTCGTGTGGCCCTTGGTTGGTGACACGGCTCAGGACTGGACCCGAGCTCCGTTCTGCTGGTCTCGCCCGCAGGTGCTGGACCCGGAGAAGCAGGCGGACATGCTGGACTCGCTGAGGATCTACCTCCTGCAGTACGCCACGCTGCTGGTGGAGCACGCCCCGCACCACATCCACGACAACAACAAGAACCGCAACAGCAAGCTGCGCCGCCTCATGACCTTCGCGTGGCCCTGCCTGCTGTCCAAGGCCTGCGTGGACCCGGCCTGCAAATACAGCGGACACTTGCTTCTGGCGCACATCATTGCCAAGTTTGCCATACACAAGAAGATCGTCCTTCAGGTACCGCGGGGCGCCCTCCCATCCCCCCTCCACCGCGCCCCACCCCCCCTCCGCAGTTGTAGCCTCCTTTGCTGTTGTCCTTCCCGGCACCGTTTAAAAATAGCTGCTTTCTGCCGTGTTACAAACACCGTGAACCCTCCCATGACCGCTCACTGTGGCCCCCGCTCCGCAGTTACTGCTGTGCTCCGTCGTCCCTCTGCGGCCTTGCTGCTGAAACAGCAAAGCGTCTCCTTTGCCCATCTCCTGCTCCTCTGCACGTTGTAGCCTGGCTTCCGATCTGCTGGTCCATTGAAACCATCCTGCAAGAGCCCAGCCCGTTCCTTAGCTAAAGACACTAGGCACTCTAGAGCCCTCATCCCGTACTGATCCTCTGCCAACCATGAGCACCCTTCTCCGAGTCCCCGGAGGGGTTAGGCCTTGATGCCAGGCCGCCCTGGGTTTGAGTTTCTGTTTTGCAGTCGCAAGTTTGTGACCCTGAGTTTAGTGTTATCTCTGTAAGAATTAAATGCGGTAGTACACTTCAGTGCTCAGTTTGTCCCATTAATGTTGCCTAAGCGATCGTCCTTGTCCTCTTCTGTGCAGTCACTCCTGATTGTTTTCCTCTGACCACTTCGTCTTGTGACCTCTGAGGTGTTACGCCCCAGACCACAAAGCCAGTGGCCCCTCCGTCATCACCTCCCACAGGCACGTCTCTGGGGTGCTGCTCTCCCAGCCAGAGACTCAGGGACCATCCGCGATGCCCTCTAGTTCCCGGTCGGGGCGTGGGCGAGTCCTGTTGATCTCCAGCACCTGCCCTGCCCCCTCCATCTTCCGTACCCATCAGGTGGTCTTTGTGTCGTGACCTTACTTAAGGTCAGGACGTCACCTCTCCCGCTCTTCTAAGACTGCCGCCGAGAGCAGTCCCTTTTACTCGTGTCACGCTGTGGTGAAAGAAATGATCCCTGTACATCAGCTAACTTCCCATGAGTTACGCGAGACAGAGTCCCTGTAAGGAGCCAGGTCTTCCTCTGCGTGCTCCACCCTGGCCCAGCCCGGGCACGAAGTGGGAGCTCGGTAGGAGGAGGAACAACGTATTCATCTCAAAACTTAAGGAAGGAGAAAGCAGCTTTGTTGTTTCCTGAGAAGACAGCCCTAAGGAATTTTGCAAAAACCGTTTTTGCAAAAACACCCAGTCTCGGTTCAAAGTGATTGTTCTCATCTCCTTTCTCCAAGCCTTCGTTCTCACCGTGCGTAAGAACCTCTTCCCTGTTTTAGGTCTTTCACAGTCTCCTCAAGGCTCATGCGATGGAGGCTCGAGCCATCGTGAGACAGGCGATGGCCATTTTGACTCCGGCGGTGCCGGCCAGGATGGAGGACGGGCACCAGATGCTGACGCACTGGACGAGGAAGATCATTGTGGAGGAAGGCCACACGGTCCCGCAGCTCGTTCACATCCTGCATTTGATCGTGCAGCACTTTAAGGTGTGTAGAGAGCACCACGGGGGGTGGGGACCACACGCTGAGAGCACCGTAGGACCATAGGGGGTGCGTCCTGCACGTTCAGGCATTTGCTTTCACCTCTTGCTTATCTCTCATCGTTTGCGGTAATAATGTGGTTAGTCATCTTTTAATAAAGGTATTTCTGGTCCATTGGGGGGTGGGGGTGTATGCGTGTGTGTGTGCCCACTTGCGCATGTGTGTTGGAGTCACGAGGCAGTGGTCCCGGTGTGACACAGGCCCCGTACCCCTAGGTCTACTACCCTGTGCGGCATCACTTGGTGCAGCACATGGTCAGCGCCATGCAGAGGTTGGGCTTCACGCCCAGCGTCACCATCGAGCAGAGGCGGCTGGCCGTGGACCTGTCTGAAGTCGTCATCAAGTGGGAATTGCAGAGGATCAAGGACCAGCAGGTACGGCTGTCAGACTTGTCCTGTCGTCCCAGACTGAATTCCTTCTGCTTCTCCCAAGAAATCAGTTTGTAAAGTCACACCTGTGTGTTTTTTAAGCCGGATTCAGACATGGACTCAAATTCAAGTGGCGAAGGAGTCAACTCTGTTTCATCTTCCATTAAAAGAGGCCTGTCGGTGGATTCCGCCCAGGAAGTGAAACGCTTTAGGACGGCCACTGGAGCCATCAGCGCGGTAAGATCGAGTGCTTTCTGTTATGGGTTCTGCGCTTCTCTCATTCATTCCACAAATTCCGAATGTGGGCTGAGTGCCCAGCACCATGCCTGAGACACAGCCGGGAAAGGCTGCACTCACAGGTAGAACCCCAGTGACCTAGGACTTACTCGCCGTGTTTCTGATGTCACGAGACACGGTTGTTGTTGTTTTTTTGTTTTTTACATGTGTATTTAACACCTTAGAGTTCCAATGAGAATGGCTAATTCCTTGCAGGGAGGCATCGAGAGAAACGCTTTGGGGTAAGAAAATTGATCGAGAATGTGCACCCATTTGTGTTCATTTTTTTCATAATGAACAAATGTGTTCTGTTTTGTTTGGAGAACACAAGAGAGCCAGGGAGGGGGTTGCTCGCTCTTCTCAGCCCTTGTTGAGGTGATGGCTCTGTCACTCTGTGCCTGAGGTTGAACCGTCCCTCCCCTCTACTGGTCTCTACTTGTGCTCAGGTCGGACACCTCGGGCCACGGATTTTGTCCATTTACGTGTCAGGTCCTGCTCACCCGGCCACGGACCCTTCTTGGCGTGCGCCCAGCCACCTCCCCTGCTCACTGCAGTGCCTCCCAGCTCCTCTCTCCTCTCCTGCTGCCTCTTGTCAGAATCTGAGGGAAGCTGAGTAAAGGGAGCCTGGGGCCTCTGTACTGTTACATCGTTTAAAAATGAAACTTGAAGATGGGGCACCTGGGTGGCTCAGTGTTAAGCCTCCGACTTCGGCTCAGGTCAGGATCTCATGGCTCATTTGTGAGTTCTAAGCCCCGCATTGGACTCGTTGCTGTCAGCACATAGCCCTCTTCGGATTCTCGGTTGCCCTTTCTGCCCCTCCCCCACTCGTACTCTCTCTCAAAAAGAAACATTTAAAAAAAGAAAAAGCTTGAAGAAGCAGTAGGTCAGGTTGTCTTTCCCCAGCCAAGCCCTCTCTGGGGCTGAGGCCTTCAAGGCCTGTGTGACTCAGCCCTGCTGATGGTCTTCGTGCCCCCCCCGCCCTTCCCCCCCCCCCCCCCCCCCCACTGTTCTTGCTCACGATGCTCCAGCCACACAGGCCTTTCCTCCACTTCCGGAGTGGCCCAGGGTCTTTGTTCACTTGGGACTCATCCACTGGCTCCTTTTCCTGTGCCTGGAGCAGCTTCGTCTGTGCTCTTCTCCTGGCTGCTGCTCCGTACGAAGAGCCGCCTTGGTGTCCTCGCGACTTTGTCGGTTGTGTCTGCAGAGACGTGCCTGCCGCCGGTCTCCCCGCTGCCCAGAGCCGCCGTCCCCAGGAGGACTGTGTACCTGGAGCTGGCTGCACAAGGCCGCACCCTGTCAGACGGAAGCATTGTTGAGAATGCTCTGCCTGCCTTTTCTAGGTGTTCGGAAGGAGCCAGTCGCTGCCTGGAGCCGACTCCCTTCTTGCCAAACCCATTGATAAGCAGCACACAGACACAGTGGTGAACTTCCTCATCCGCGTGGCTTGTCAGGTGCGGCTTTTGAAAGGCTTCTGTTACAGATTCTTCAGAACAGAGACTGCTTAGTAGATTCTAGAATGTTATCTCTGACAGTGTAGTCAGGAACAATGTAGACAAACCAAGGTCTGAGGCCAGCTCTCTTGTACCGCATTCCACTGATTTCGTAACAGGCTAATGTTTCTGAAACCTGCCTGTTTTGTAAGGGATGGAATTTTTAAAAACATTTTTTCTTTCTGCGATGGTAAAATATTGGTATATCTCACGATTAAGGTCATCTTGGTGTTGACACAACATGGCACTCGGCCAGTGACCTTGGGCAGATTATTTAACTTCCAAATACATCTCGTAAAGGTGCTGGGATGATCCGACCTCCATAAATTGTGGACGTTTAGTAATTTAAGTGCTTTTAAAACTTGTATTTCTTTATCATTTACGTCAATATGTATTTTCATGTATTTCTTGGGAATCTATCTCTGAAACAGTTTGGAAAAAAAACATTGTAAATGAAATTTTCTTAGGTAGTTTTTTTAGAATTTGGGAGTCTTAAGTTTGTATGATTACTAAACAGAATAGTAGATCTTGCAAAACCGATGAGGGCTTCAAAGTACTGAAAAGAATCTGCTGAATAATTCAGCTAGTACCTTCTCGGTGCTGCAGTGTGCCAGGCCCAGCCTGTGAGGTCCGTGGGAGGAGCTTGGGTGCGCTCTTGGGGAGCTGCCTGACGCTAATCCGTCACTCCCACGAATGAGTGCAAATCCCCACAGACCCCACAGCAAGAGAGTGGGCGGGGGGGAGGGGGGGGGTGGCTGTCGGCAAGAGTCCCTGAAGTGGGAAAGGCTGAATTGAGTCAGGTGGGAAAGGAGGTGGCAGTGAAGTGGAAGCCAGGTGCCAGGGCGAGAGTCAGTGTCACAGTGAGACGTGGCCTTGAATTTAAGTGGATTTCCAGGTTAACGACAATACCAACACTGCGGGGTCTCCAGGGGAGGTGCTGTCTCGGCGGTGTGTGACTCTACTGAAGACTGCCTTGCGCCCAGACATGTGGTCCAAGTCTGAGCTCAAACTGCAGTGGTTTGACAAGCTCCTGATGAGTGTGGTAAGTGGATGTGTCTGTCACTGCCACCCGATCTTGGGGCTGGGCCACCAAACCCCAAACCCTCCTTTCTCTTGGCCAGTCGTGGCTGCTAAGGAGGGGGAGGGAGTTTTACTCCCTGAAAAAGATCTTAAAACTTGAGCTCATGTCCCCAGCCCCAGGCAGCAAAGAGCTTTGAAAACATGATCGTTCTCTTGCATCTTGAAGCGTCTGTTCTTAAAGTGACCTCTCGACTGGCTTGGTATAAACAATTTTAGTTGGCTTATGAAACAATCTCTAAAATAAACTTAAAACTTTAAAACAGACATATAATTTGTTATCGAGCACCACAAAATAAGGTAATAAAATTAGCCCTGGGATGCCTGGGTGGCTCAGTCAATTAAATGTCTGACTTTGGGGGCGCCTGGGTGGCTCAGTTGGTTGAGCATCCGACTTTGGCTCAGGTCATGATCTCATGGTTCATGAGTTCAAGCCCCGCGTCGGGCTCTGTGCTGACAGCTCAGAGCCTAGAGCCTGCTTTGGATTCTGTGTCTCCCTCTCTGTCTGCTCCTCCCCTGCTCACACGCTGTCTCTTTCTCAAAACTAATAAAGATTTTAAAAAAATTAAAAAAAAAAAAGTCTGACTTTGGCTCAGATCATGATCTTACGGTCCACGGGTTTGAGCCCCATGTCAGTCTCTGTGCTGACAGCACAGAGCCCTCTTGGGATTCTCTCTTTGTCCCTTCCCCACTTGGGCACGCGCTCACTCACTCTCTCTCTCAAAATAAATAAACTAAAGGGGGGGTAAGGGTTAAAAAAATTAGCCTCTAATGCTGCTGATTATTTGGTGGGTCTTTGGTCTCTTTCTGTAAAAAACCATGATCCTGTAATTTCTGGGCAGCTGCAGACCGATTTTAAGCATTTGTTATTTTGCATTGCAAAGGGGTTTTTTTATAAGGTTGCACAGATTACCTGTACCACAAAAACAGTGGGATCATAGTCTGCCTGTCTGCAGTATATGCTTTGATTCTAGCTTGACATATAACTTCAGGATTTTCTGTATATTTCTTTTCTCTTTTTCTTTCTTTCTTTCTTTGTTTTTTTTTTAAGTTTATGTGTTTATTTTGAGAGACACAGGCAGAGAGAGAGAATCCCAAGCAGGCTCTATACTGTCAATACAGAGTCTGATGTGGGGCTCGATCCCAGGAGCCGAGAGATCATGACCTGAGCCCACATCAGGAGTCAGACACCCAACCGACTGGGCCACCCAGGCGCCCCATCCTCTTTTTCTTTTTGAAAGGTCAAACTACTTCCCTATCCAATGCAGTCGCATTGAGTTAAGCTCAGCCATTAGTGAACGACCTCTGCCACGTCACAGGCTAACATTTCCGTCATGCAGCGTGCCCAGCTCATGGTGACTTTCCACTCTTTTCCCATAGTAAGTGTGAGAAGATTTTATCTCACAACCCAGTGTGTCCACACAGTACATAGACAAGGCATCTGTGTGTGTAAACCACAGAGACAAAAGTTTCAAGAAGCAATACTCTGTTTTCTAATACTGTTTTTTTTTTTATGACATCATCTTTTAGATTGATTTCAAGATCCACAGTTTCAAAGATACTTCCCTTTGGAAGGATATTTGAATTTTATTTTTTAGACCCGATTTTAATGACTTTCAGATTTTTAATATTGAGTATTAATGTCTTTCATAAGCATTTAAAAGGGGGTTTGACTAAATACTTAAAGCAAATTTGTTAAAAGAAATGTGAAGTTCTCCTGTATTAATAAAATGTGGTCCTTGTGTATGGCACCGGAGTGTTGACGTCATCTGTGTGTGGCCTGTGTTCTCCACCGCAGGAGCAGCCTAATCAAGTCAACTATGGAAATATTTGCACGGGATTGGAAGTTCTGGGTTTCTTGCTCACTGTCTTGCAGTCTCCAGCCATCCTCAGCAGCTTCAAACCTCTGCAGCGTGGGATCGCTGCGTGCATGACATGCGCGAACACCAAGGTTCTCCGAGCGGTCCATAGCCTTCTCTCCCGCCTAATGAGCATTTTCCCAACAGAGCCAAGTAGGTGACCTTTGCTCTGGTGCCTCAGTGGATGGGAGGGCACGGAGCTTGTCACTCGAGAGTGCTCCTCCTCCAGTTACTATAGTGAGCGTTTACTTCGGGCTTTCCATCTTTCTTTGAAAAAAATTTTTTCTTGACCTAAGAACTTAATGGCGGCAGTCGTTGCATTATGTTTTTTGTTTTGCTTTGGAAATGCTGTTACTCATCAGCCGAACGTGACTTTCCTTAGGCAGTAAAGGAAATTGGGTTACAGTGTTTTGTCCAATGTCAAACGGTCGAGGTCAAACTTTGGCATACTGTAAGTGAGTGGATCTTGGGTGCACTCCGGGAAAGCTTGGGGGATAAAACGTTGTCCCTTAGCTCTGTAAAGTCGGAATCCTCTCAGAGATGAGCGCCACAAGTCCTGCAGTGTGAGAGAAGCGCCCATGCCCGTTGCCCCACATCCCAAGATAACTAAGGCCCCAGACCTAGTGTGAGGAAGGTCAATGTCCCGGTGCCCTGATGGGCCTGAGAACCTAAACCGTAGGGCCCAGGTTCTCGCTTCTGTTTCAGGCACTTCCAGTGTGGCCTCCAAGTACGAAGAGCTGGAGTGCCTCTATGCGGCCGTCGGAAAGGTAATCTATGAAGGACTCACCAACTATGAGAAGGCCACCAATGCGAATCCCTCCCAGCTTTTCGGTGAGTTTGGGTCCGATTTAGATTTTCTGTAGCAGCGGTTCCTTTTGGCGTCGGTCTCTGTGCTCTCTGGACGAGCTTTCCTTCTCGGAAAGGGTCAGGATGTCAGCTGGAGCTTTGAGCTGACATGCGCTGAGGGTGTCGTGTGTGGCCTGGTACACGTGAGGCCCCAGTCCCCTGTGGTCTTTGAGGGAAATGGCCTCCACCCAACCAATGTCTGTGTTCCCTCGGTTCCTCCCGCCCCAGCCTCAGGTGCAGGATTGGGCTGTGGGGGAGCTGCCCTGTGTGGTGCGGGTCCTGCTGCCCCGGCTTCACGTCACACACAGAGCCGCTGCTAAAGCAGTGTGCACAGATGTGTAATTGCTGCCTTTCACGATACGGTCACCCGTGTTGAAGCCCCTCCCAAGACGAGAACTAGTCCCTGTCTACGTGGTGAGGCTCTGGCTGCCCCAGGTGAGACAAGAGTTGGTTTTTCAGGTAATCGGGGCAGCCGGACGACTTGGGCCTCCAGATACTCAGAAGTCAAATGCGTAGCTACTTTACTCTGCTTTTTGTGAAAGTCACAGACTTAGGGTTAGCAGTTTAAAAATGCTTTTTTAACTTAGTCATTGTATGAAATTTTGAAAATACAAAAGAAGGAAAACTAAAAGTCTCTTTGCTTAGTAAATATTCACTATTAACTAACGTCTTGATGTGTGTCTTTTTTTCTGTGTACTTGTGTGTAAACACATAGGTAGCTTTTATCATGCACACACTTGCATCTGAATCTGCAAACTGAATACGTTACATCTGAATGAGTTTCTTGCTCTCCAGACCCTTGCTACCTGAAATTTGGGAACCAGATAAATTTATCTAAAATTGTATCCCTTAGTATTCAAGCTTGCCAGCTCTTTTCTGGAACTGGGTGGATTTAGATGGTTGAGGAATCCTTTTGTGACTTTTGTTAAGGCGGGTCATGTAGTTCCTGCTTCGCAGCCTGGCTTCCAGAGTTTGAATGTCTTCTTAATTCTCTGGAGGACTCTGAAGAGCTGACCACCGTTGACCCTGCCTCCCTCCTTTGTGGGGGTGACAGCAGGCCGGGGGCAGCACTGGGGCTAGTGCCTGGAGTCTTGTCACACCAGTCTCCCTGCCCTAGACCCAGGGCTCAGTTACTGACTCATCATCACCAAGTATCACCTGTCTCCTGAGACTCAGCCTTTTAACAAAGCAAGCCTAAAATTGTCCAAATCTGTGATGATTGCACCCATCAATGGCAAATGAATACCCTTATACTGGTCTATAATGGGAACCGTGAATACAAATTTAAAATTTCATGTGTAGGTCAGGGTCAGGATGTTCCTAAAAAAATGTCAGGAAAGATTACGTTTTTTGCACATACTCAGTGTTCATGCTCTGATGTTAGTTTTGTTGACTTTTACTGGATTTTTACTGATCTTACTCAGTTTTTCAGAATGGGGTACAAATTGAATTCTAAAATATTTATCATGTCCAAATAGTCTAGATTTGTTTTTAAGGATTTTCTTTTTTTTTTCTTGTTCTATTTTTTTTTTTTTCCAAATTTTTTTAATGTCAATTTTTTTTATTTTTGAGAGTGTGAGAATGCAAGCAGTGGAGGGGCAGAGAAGGAGGGAGACATAGGATCTGAAGCAGGCTCCAGGCTCTGAGCTGTTGGCACAGAGCCCAACACGGGGCTCAAACTCACAAACCCCAAGATCATGACCTGAGCCAAAGTCAGATGCTTAACCCGGGGGTGCCACCCAGGCACCCCTCTTTTTTTTTTTGCCCAAACTTATCATGGGACAATAAATGTCACTTAGGGTGGTTTGCTATACCAAGGATAAAATCCAGAACTGAAGGTACGTACGTTGTATCTACCAAAGCATAAAAATCGGCTCCCGTGCTTGGTGTGGATCGTGAATTCAGAATTGGGAGTGAAAATGCGGTGCTCCAGAGTGTAGTGTGTGTGGACAAAAGCTTCTAATGTTGACACTTGGGGTTTATCCATACTTGGTCAGTAACAACACATTTTTATTCAGTACACTTTAAAATGTTTTAAATACCCCATTTTTGTTGATTACTGAGTTTTAAAAAAACTTTTCTTAAAACCGAACACACCGATTTCTACCTCTTAGGGACCCTTATGATCCTCAAGTCCGCCTGCAGCAACAACCCGAGCTACATCGACCGGCTCATCTCGGTCTTCATGCGCTCCCTGCAGAAGATGGTCCGAGAGCACCTGAACCCACAGGCAGCGTCGGGCAGCACAGAAGCTACCTCAGGTGACAACCAGGGCCCCCACGTTTTTTTCTCAGACTTCATGGAACACCAAAAGGGTGCTGCTGTGTGATTGAATTCTGAAACCAACGTGAATTCCTGTTTTTTTTGTGCAGTCCGCTCTCCGTTTGCTTTCAAAAAAGAAGTTGTGAGCATTTCATATAAAACCAAAGTGAGACTCGTTTTTAAAATGAATTACATTCCAGGGGCACCTGGGTGGCTCAGTCGGTTAAGCCTCTGACTTTGGCTCAGGTCATGATCTCACAGTCTGTGAGTTCGAGCCCCGCGTTGGGCTCTGTGCTGATGGCTCAGAGCCTGGAGTCTGCTTCAGATTCTGTGTCTCCCTCTTTCTCTCTGCCTCTCCCCTGCTCGTGTGCTCGCTCGCTCTCTCGAAAATAAACAGTAAATTTTTTTTTTCATGAATTACGTTCCAAATTTGTGAATGTAGGGATGAAATTTTTAAGCGGGCTGGATATTTATGTGGGGCATTCACTGCTAAGTGAGAGCTATCCAGTGGTTTTGCCGTAAAACCAAATGCATAATCAGAGCTTTATGCCTTATGAAAAATGAAGTTGTAGGTTCTGGGCCCGAGTAGTGGGTCCCAGGATCCTGAGGGATAAAGTTGTTGGTTGTGGGGGCGGGGCCACATGTCCCCAGAGTTGGCACCACTGCTAGAGGCCCATCGGAGCAGAAGTGCTGTGAACGTGGCTTGAGGACTGCCTGTGTCTGGGTGTCCGGCACTGGTCCATCCGCTCCATCGTCCCCTTGCCCGTGCGGAGGCGCTTATGAGGCCCCTCTTGCAGGAGAGTATGTGGGGGGCAGGGTGGGACAGAATCTGACGTGCCACATCATGCATCATGTGGATTGTTGGGGTGCTCCCCTTTTCTCTGCACAAGCAGGAACAGGAGAGCTGGTGATGCTGAGTCTGGAGCTGGTGAAAACGCGCCTGGCCGTCATGAGCATGGAGATGAGGAAGAACTTCATTCAGGCCATCCTGACCTCCCTCATTGAAAAGTCGCCGGATGCCAAAATCCTCCGGGCTGTAGTGAAAATCGTGGAAGAGTGGGTGAAAAACAATTCCCCGATGGCAGCCAGTCAGGTGAGCAGCGAGAGGGCTGTGCTCGGGTCAGGCACCTGCTGCTGTGCAGGCAGAAGTCCAAGCATGGCCTGCTCAGCTCTTCTCCTCACGCTTCTCCGGCAAAACGCTTTTTCCCATGTTGGCATTCGCAGGATTTTTTCTTAAGATGGATTTCTCTCATGGCACTGAACAGATTTTAAATAGATGCTCAAGGTGACTGGTCACTCTTTTTAATGTGTATTTGTATTAAGATGTTAAATGAATCTTATTTCTTCGTCTTTGTGGTGCTAAAGGTAAGCATCCAAAAAATTAATGATATGGGACTGTTACTGAATTTAGTAAGGTGATTGCAAACTTCTGATTTGTTTGATAATTTAGTTACTTTCTCTCCAAAGTGAGCTGCAGCCCCTAGGAAAATCAGATTGGCAGCTGTCTTGATTTTAAGGATTTGCATACAGCCAGAGGCGGGCTCTTTCCATTTAGAAATGAACTTGTCTTACTTTACTTGACAAAATTTTAGGAGCTTAAAAAATAAAGCAGATGGCTGAAATGCTTTTGAATTTATCTTTTCTCAAATAGACGTAATTGACCTTTTCTTTTAAAAAAAACCCAATTCATACAGACACCTACACTCCGGGAGAAGTCCATTTTGCTTGTGAAAATGATGGCCTACATAGAAAAGCGCTTTCCGGAAGACCTTGAATTAAATGCCCAGTTTTTAGACCTCGTTAACTATGTCTACAGGTAATGACAGCGGTTAACCAAACATTGCGCGTATGTGTCTAACAGTATGTTCTTTAACCTACGTAACGTTGAATCTCTTCACGATAGTTAAATTTTAAACATACCTGCACTTAATCCCAGAACATATTTTTGTGCCATTAACGCACCTTTTGCTCAAATGCTGCGTCGGCCTATGGTAATTCATGATTCACTCTCGGCTTTCGTAGCGGCATTTAGGAGCGTTCTCCCCCGCTTGTTTTCTGCCTGTTGGCTTCCGGCTTGTAGAGTCCCCCCTCTGGTGTAGCTCTTCCACCCCGTGTTCCTCTTTCCATTTCAGGGATGAGACGCTGTCTGGCAGTGAGCTGACTGCAAAACTCGAGCCAGCCTTCCTCTCCGGGCTGCGTTGCGCCCAGCCCCTCATCAGGGCAAAGTTTTTCGAGGTTTTTGACAACTCTATGAAACGTCGGGTATACGAGCGCCTGCTTTACGTTACCTGTTCCCAGAATTGGGAAGCCATGGGGAACCACTTCTGGATTAAGCAGTGCATTGAGGTAGGACGGGCTCAGCTCGCCGTCCCTGGCAGGGCACTGAAGCAGGAGGCATCAACATTGTCTGAGATGAATTAGAAACCTCCACCATAAACTGCTGTCCTCTCTTCCAGGAAGAAAACAAAGACTTTTAAAGCTTTGTTTTCAGCTCAAGGGGTTTTTTTAGGGGTGGTTTTAAACTCCTAGAAAATTGAATAGTGTTCTTTAGTGTGTAGCCAGAGGTTTGTTTTTCCTCAACTGTGAAAATTGTAAATTCTGTCTATGCGCCCTTGAAGATTTAATGTACTGTGTCACGTCTTATCATTCTTAGAGCAGGAAGGTAGAGCAGCCAGGCCAGACCAGCCTGACAAAGCCACAGACTTTGATCCCCTAGTGTGAGGGGCCAGCATGCCAGTGACAGAGGCCTGTGTGAAATGGTCAGACCGATTCGGTGGATGGTCAGATGTTTCTAACAGGATTGTGGGGAGAGTTCTGTTTTCTTGTTTCTTGTTCATATCCGCTGCCTTTCATTGGCTTAGTTATCTGCTTACTACACCAGGCAGCTTAGTTTCCCATCGGTTATCGATGCTATGCAGATAATTCTAGTCTGCTTGTTTACAAGTGAAGCTAGAAGGTTACCAAATTACTTTGCCTAATGAGATAGAAGATTGTGGAATCCTCTTTAGGGGCACAAGCTGGGGATCTGCCATTCCTTGCCTCGTTTGTCCTGTGCATCTGGTCCGTTGCCAGGGGTTACCAGTTCAGGGCCACCTGCTTCTCACCCTTTTTTCTTCTTCTGCCCTCTTGGGGCCACCATCATTGCTCACCACCCTAGTTTTGTTATTGTTGCAAAATTGTCCTTAATAATGCTGATTGTGTGTGTCACTCCTTGCCTTTATACTTGGCACAAAATCCAGCCTCCAGGACACGTCTTTCCAGCCCCCATGTGACCAGACCCTTTCCTCTCTCCAGCCCGATACTGACCTCCCTGTCTCCCTCCTCCCTCGGTGGTCTCCAGCCCTACTGGCCTTTTGTGTTCTCAGACATGCCACATTCTTAACACCTAAGCTAAAAGGGGCACCCTTTTGTTCTGTTGGTCTCCCTGTTTCTTGGCTCTGTTCTTACAGTGAGTATGTATCTTTTTTGGTTTGGTTTTGGGTTATTGGTTGTTGTCGTTGTTTTCTGTTTCTGTTTGTTATTATGTGTCTGTTTACGTGTTGATGTTGGGCTTGTCCTTCCCCATGACACTTCAGCTCCACCGGGGCAGGGGCAAGAGTGGCTGAGTTTGGGGGCATCCAGGTCGAGAGGCAAAGGCCAGGTGGCAAAGCGTATCGGGATGTGGGGAATAGTCGTGGAAGTATTGGGTGTGGGTACGAGTGTTACGTCAGGGATGAGCTCGTGAGCCATGCTGAGTAGCTTGCACTGTCCTCTGGCGGCCATGGAAGCCACTGGGGGCCACAGGGAGAAGAGCGCTGAGTCAGCTGTGTGTGAGGAGACGATTTGGGAAGAGGAAGTCCATGAGTTAGGAACTTAGTCTGGGCAGGAGTTGATAGCAGGAGGAAGCCCGTCTGGTAGGGGAGAAAGATACTGAATTTCTGCTCAGACACCGAGTCAGAGGTGCCGAGTGAGGGGTGTCTGGAGGAAAAGTTCAGACCCTTTGTCTGACTGAGCTGGGGAGAAGCAGAGCTGTGGGCTCACGAGTCAACACCCTATGTGTGCCAGTCGTGAGAACTAGGTGTCAACCATGGGTCCCTGCGCCCCAAATGCCAGGCTGATGTTCTAGGTTTGTCTTCTTCTCATGAATCCTTTCAGC
This sequence comes from Puma concolor, assembly GCF_028749965.1. Taxonomy (NCBI): domain Eukaryota; kingdom Metazoa; phylum Chordata; class Mammalia; order Carnivora; family Felidae; genus Puma; species Puma concolor. The sequence continues at coordinate 6,478,063 of NC_141682.1, forward strand.
TGCTTCTGGCGGTGTGTGAGAAGAGCACTCCCATTGGTACTAGCTGCCAAGGAGCCATGCTCCCGTCCATCACCAATGTCATCAACCTGGCCGACAGCCACGACCGAGCGGCCTTCGCCATGGTCACACACGTCAAGCAGGAGCCTCGGGAGCGAGAGAACAGCGAGTCCAAAGAGGAAGTAATGCTCCAGATTGTGTGGTCCCTTCCTTTTCACAGCAGAATTCCCATTTCTGTGGACGAATTTGATGTCAGCCTTAGATTTTGGGGGGGGTTGGGAGGGCAAGAGCAATGCATTGAAACCTGTCTGTACCTGAAAGTTCTGGATGTGGTACCTCTGTTCAGTTAGATGTTCTCTTTTTTTATTATCAAGGTGTAACTGACATACAACATTATGTTAGTTTCAAGTGTCCAATGTAACGATTCAATATTTGTATATATTACTAAATGATTACCAGGATACCTCTAGTTAACATGTGTCACCACGCAGTTACCAGATCTTTTTTCTAATGAGAGCTTCTAACATTTACTCTCCTGGAAACTTCCAGATATGCAATACAGTAGCATTACCCATAGTCACCATGCTATATATACATTGATTGCATCCCCATGACTGACTTATAACTGGAAGTTTATACCTTTTGGCCCCCCCTTGGCCCATTTTGCCCTCTCTTAATCCTGCTGCCTCTGGCAAGCACCAGTCTGTTCTCCGTAAGATTTTTTTTTTTTTTGTAAGATTCCACATATAAGTGAGAACATAGGGTTTTTGTCATTGTCTGACTTCTTTCACTTAGGAGAATGCCTTCAAGATCCATCCATGTTGTTGCAAATGGCAAGATTTCTTTCCTTTTTATGGCTGAATAATACTCCATTCTACTTACACACACCACATCTTTATCCATTCATCTATTGATAGACACTTAGGTTAAATTGATAAGCATCTCATACTGCCATTTAATTTCGAGATAGATCACTTTATTGTGAGCTAGTCTTGCTTAGTACAGGTTATTCTAGTGTTCGGTGATTTTTCTCTCCCAAGTGAGAAGAAGCCATGTTGTGTTAACAGCACTACCCTAGGGAGGGACACCTCCCAGGGCTCCAGCAGGTTCTACCAGCAGCCTGCTGTGAACCTCCCAAGTCTCCACCTCGTCCTGGTGGGGGCAGCCCTGGAGCCCAGAACTGGCTAGCAAGGCTGAGGTCTTTGTTCCGATGGCCCTCAGTGCTCCATGAGGAGTAGCCACCACTACTCCAGGCATAGACCTTTAAACTTGGGTCTCCTTTAGGTTGTTTGCTCTTGGAAGCTCAGTCTTTCCCTGGAGTGCTGGGTTTTAGAAGCAGCCACCCAGGATTGCAAAAGGAGGCACCCTTTTTGCTCTGAAAGGGTAGTCTGATGCCACTCTTGTATGTGGGATATCTACTCATTCTATTATCAAATAAGAATTTAAAATCTCCTTCTGTTGCTGAACACTAGATGATCTAGTGATACGATCTTTCCTTCCTGTTACTCTCCTGTATGAAGTAAATTGCCAACTTGGAAGTCATTGTTGTGCTTTTTCAGGGGCACATACCAAATGGTTGATAACTCAGAGGCTTGCTTGATGATTGAATTTTGGCTGTGACTTCTCAGAGGCTTCAGACAGAAAGAAGGGTTTACTCCTTTTTGGGAATGAGTCATATAAAACATTGTGCCAACAGGTTCTGTGCAGTGACCCTGACCATATTCTTAATCTGAATGAACGAGGCAGCTATACTGCATTTTGAGGAATGATAGGCTGTAATTCCTTATCATTGTTATTTTTACTGTTTAGAATTGGCACTTTTTCATTTTGTTTTCCACAATCCAAATAGAAGAGCAAAACAGTGATCTTTCCATAGTGTCATTTAGAGAGAAGTCTGATCTAGTCCATCTGCTTTGTTTATTTTAGAGCTCAAAGGATTTACATAGTTTTAAAATTCTGGGAAACTGCCTAGAATTTTACTTGCCAAAACTGTAACAAGGAGTTTGCAAGAGCTGTTTACTGGGTTTTCTCTAACTGTCTGACTTTTTGTTTTTGCCTGTTTGTGTTCTGTTTCACAGGACGTGGAGATTGACATCGAGCTGGCCCCGGGAGACCAGACCAGCACGCCCAAAACCAAAGAGCTTTCTGAAAAGGACATCGGGAACCAACTGCACATGTTAACCAACAGACACGACAAATTCCTTGACACTCTCCGGGAGGTGAAGGTCTGTGTGGCTTCCGAGGGATGGTGGTGGTCTTCTCCCCTGAATATTTTGAATCCTAGAGCAGGATTACCCCACAGCAGTGTGAAGTTTTCTTCTACAAATTAGACGTATTTTCTCACTTTTCTCAGTTGACGCTATCGTAATTCTGTGAGACCAAAGTGGATATTCTGTGTAAAGATTTGAGGAAGGAATTAGAGTATCTTGTGGGAGAAAATATTTTTCCCACTGCTGTCCTTTGAAAGAAAGGATGAAATTGTTTACTAAAAATATAAGATGAGACACTGCTGAATTATTTTTCAAATGCAATAAAAAGAAAATGAGGGGCGCCTGGGTGGCGCAGTCGGTTAAGCGTCCGACTTCAGCCAGGTCACGATCTCGCGGTCCGTGAGTTCGAGCCCCGCGTCGGGCTCTGGGCTGATGGCTCAGAGCCTGGAGCCTGTTTCCGATTCTGTGTCTCCCTCTCTCTCTGCCCCTCGCCCGTTCATGCTCTGTCTCTCTCTGTCCCAAACATAAATAAATGTTGGGAAAAAAAAAAAAGAAAATAAGAATAGGTTAACATGGTAAATGAAGTTCACTTTGTAGGGAAAGGTCCTCCAGACGCACCTTTTGTTTTGTTTTTTGTTTTCTGGGATTTTTTGAGAGAAAGCACAAGTTGGGGAGATGCAGAGAGACAGGGAGAGAAAGAATCCCAAGCAGGCTCTGGGTCAGCACAGAACCCTACGTGGGGTTCCATCGATCTCATGACCTGAGCCGAAATTAAGACTCGGACCCTCAACCGACTGAGCCACCCAGGCGCCCCCAAATGCATCTGTTTTGGGATATAGCCAGCTAGAAGCTTTTTGACTTCCTCAGACTCTTAGGTTAATTATAGAAGTGATGATTTTTAGTTAAAGACTACAAGAATTGGTTAAGGCCAATACACCAAGTTGTTTTTGAAGAGTGTTACAAAGAAACAGCGATGATTCTGTTCAAACCAAGACCTAGGTGAAAAAAACTAGAAACAAACTACTTGTCACAGATAATTTGTACATTTAAAATTCTCTGGTAACCCATTCTGTATTTTTGTGCGTTAAATCAAACTTTAATTTGCATCTGAGTGATCATTGTGTTTATGTGTGGATAAACATAACACTTTGTCTTCCTGTGCACAGAACGGAAGCAGAGCATTCTTACATGTAGATGACACACTTTTGTTCACAACTGAAGACTTAATAGGCCCCTGTCCCTCCTGTCATTTCTGCTGGAAAGAAGGGTGGTGGGTCAGTGCCCCCAAACCCAAAGGCCTTTCTTGGCTGACAGTCGCCATGATAAGTCACCATGTAGATACTGACTCATTGGTTGCTTTGGCATAAGTTTAATGATCAGCTCATTGTGAAAGATCAGAGTACATTTTAGCAGTTCGTGTAACTGAATGAAACAGACAAGAGTACCAGCCCCGTGGGGCTCCTGTTCTACTGGGGGAAATAATAAACAGAGGTAAAATCGGTGTGGCTGTGTGGGCTGGTGAGTGCTGTGGAGAACAGTGAAAGCCACCGGGAGGCTTCAGAAGTCGGAGTGGCGTTCATGTTATTTTAGCACGTGTTTATGGAAGTTACTTTTCATATTTCTGTTTTTTGTAGAGCAAGGTGGGGTTATAAGTCACTGCGTTTATAAGTCTATTTGACCTTGACATTTTCCTTCCCGAGGCCCCTCCACCCGTGAAGTGGTCAGGGGCCAGTCGGTGCCTCCAGACAGTTTGTTTCTAAGTCCAGAGGGACTAGGAGGCACGTGAATGGGTCGGGTCCTTCATGGAACCAGGTGCTCCTGCCCTCTCCTCTGCCCTGGGCATCTTGTCCCAGAATTGGCCGTCTTCCTCCCTGTGAGAAACGTGTTGACGCCAATGTCCCCTCCTGTTCTCCTTGGCGTTGGCAGAGCCACCACAGCCTCTCCGTGACAGTGTGTGAATGAGTACAGGCCGGGGACCTGCGGAATCCCCGACTCACGGCTCGAGATGAGCAGCAGGTGTGTGAACACGTGTGGCCGGCCCTTCAGCGCTCCAGTCTCTGCTAGATTGACTTGGAGGCAGGAGGCCCCCGAGGCCGGGGAGGAGGGGGCAGCCACCGAGGTCCTCCGTGGTCGTTTCATGTCCGTCTGCCTCACGGGGCAGCCCGAGTACCAAACCGGAGCATTCTTCACTTATTAAATGTTTTCACCCATGTTCCTTGAAATGTTCGTAGCTTTGCTTTCTGCATTTTTAGTAGATGTGGACATGAGGGTGATTTCCCTTCCTCGGTTTGCTGTTGGAGAAAGGAGAGCCTGGTCATGACGCATGTGTCCCTGAAGCCCTGTCTCTGTGGGGAGGTGTGCCCCATGGGCCCAGTGGGCTTCCAGCAGGCTTGAAACCTGCCTGTTTGTAGGAAATATCGGCAGCCGATTCAGACTTTGAAAACCAGCAAAGCTGTGGACAAAGTCAGAGGCATCTGTGGATTTGATTCACCATCCGGGCTTTTAGTTCCTGACCCTGGCTCTTTCTATCTCGCCGGCCGTCAGCTGCAGACACTCTGGATCTTCAGTTCTTGATCTGTTCTGCAGAATTGTACTCTTTGGCCAAGAACTTCCCTTCTATGCATGTGCTCCTCCTCTTTTCCTCTTTCATGTTTCCAGCTTTGATGGAGTCCCTGTGCCTCTTGTTAACACATCTGTGTCAGCATTGCGTTTATACTTCTTGGACGTGGTGGAACCATGTTAGAAAATGCCCTAAAAGTCAAAAAATGTAGAGGCGCCTGGGTGGCTCAGTCGGTTAAGCATTTGCCTTCCACTGAGGTCATGATCTCATGGTTCATGAGTTTGAGCCCCTATATCAAGCTCTCTGTCAGTTCAGAGCCTAGAGCCTGCTTTGGATCCTGTCTCCTTGTCTCTGCTTCTCCCCCGACGTGTGCACGCTCACTCTCTCAATAATAAACATTTAAAAGAAGTTAAAAATATGTAGGCACGTCACTGACTCCTAAGCACCCATGGGTTCCTCATGCTCAGAATCTGTGTTTATGCTCTGCTGTGACGCTTGATCTTTGAAAATTTGACAGTTGATAAGTGTCTGATAAAGCATGAGACAGCAGAGATAGCAGTATCTTGAGCGTGGACATGAGACCCCCTGCGTGGTTACATGGACCTTTGTTCTTTCCGTAGACGGGAGCACTGCTCAGCGCTTTTGTCCAGCTCTGTCACATTTCCACAACACTGGCAGAAAAGACGTGGGTCCAGCTTTTTCCCAGATTGTGGAAAATCCTGTCCGACAGACAGCAGCACGTGAGTCTGTCTTACATCCTGTTTTGGAAGATGTGGTTTTCGGTGTTGATAAATCTCGGTGAAAGAAAACAATCTTGGCTCAGTTTCAAAGGATGAGGCAACCACGTCCCATTCACTAATGGTGAATCCTCCCCAAATGTTGTCAGATGCTGTGTAAGAGAGCAAAGACCTCAGTTCACGTGTGCTTCGCTTGTAGGCTCTGGCTGGTGAGATCAGCCCGTTCCTGTGCAGCGGCAGCCACCAGGTGCAGCGGGATTGTCAGCCCAGCGCGCTGAATTGCTTCGTCGAGGCCATGTCCCAGTGTGTCCCCCCAATTCCCATCAGGCCCTGCGTTCTGAAGTATTTGGGGAAGACACACAACCTCTGGTTCCGGTCCACGTTAATGCTGGAGCACCAGGCTTTTGAGAAAGGTCTGAGTCTGCAGATTAAGCCGAAGCAAACCACGGAATTTTATGAGCAGGAGAGCATAACTCCACCCCAGCAGGTGAGGCCCACCTTGCCTTCTGGGTCACGTCTTCCTGGCCTGGGGCCTCACGGTTTCAGTAAGCCTCTCCCGAGCGATTTTAAGTTACAGCCCAGTGACGTTGCTTTATTGGGAGGAAGAGGAAAGGTTTTTATCCAGAGCACTCAAGAAACCATGCTCTGTTTTCAGGAGATCCTGGACTCCCTGGCTGAACTGTACTCTCTGTTACAAGAGGAAGATATGTGGGCTGGTTTGTGGCAGAAGCGTTGCAAGTATTCAGAGACGGCGACTGCCATTGCTTACGAGCAGCACGGATTCTTTGAGCAGGTAGCCACCACCCAGTGTCCAATGAGCCGGCCAAGCCGCATGGAGGAGGAGAGGTGGTTTCTAACATTGTCAAGTCAGAGTTCACGTTAAATAAGTTCACGTGTTTGTTTGAAACATTTACCCTGCGTAGAAAGGCCTTCTGATTGAAATCTCAGTTGAAGAGAAACACACATACATGACACGAACATTTTTGAAACTCAGTCCACGATCCTTTACCATTAGTTGCTAACGTGGATGCTTTTTATCTGCAGTCAGTGGTCCTGTTGGAAGTGGCAGGTAGATTACATTCAGTGTTGAAATCTTAATCCTCGTGTTTGTCCTTTGTATGTAGCCTGGGCCGCTGTCCCAGGCTATGGCTCTCAGCCTTGTGTAGGACACTGAGCCGCAGAAACTCCAGAACAGGCACGAGCTTTGGGCTCTGCTGTCCTCACTGAGGGACAGAGAGATTCATCCTGGGGCTCGGCGGTCTCTACACTGTCTGTTGTGACGGGCGAGGGGGCGGGAGGTACGGGGGCCATCCCTGTTCCCTGTGCACGTGGAGCCTCTCGGGTGGCAGTGATCTTAGAGAAGAGCTTAGGGCACCCCCAGGCCTGAGGTCCAGGTTGTCCTAAATAATTGAGAGCATGATTAACTTCTCCAGGCACAAGAAGCTTACGAGAAGGCAATGGACAAAGCCAAGAAGGAGCATGAGAGGAGTAACGCGTCCCCTGCTATCTTCCCAGAGTACCAGCTTTGGGAGGACCACTGGATTCGGTACGCCAGCGTGCTTGATGCATTCAGGAGTCCGTGAAGAGATCCAGTAAAAAAAGTCTCTGAAATTTCCTCACGTGTGTTTTTAAAAGGGGACTTCCCTACTTTCGCTCTGGCCTTGTTATGAAGCAAGGAACAACTTCTTCCAGTTCTCCGAGCTCTCCGCTGTGTTGTGGCGGGCAGCCCTTGGTGTTCTGGGGGAGCTGTTATTTCAGAGAGCGGGTGGCTCACTGCCATGGGCACCTCGGGGGAAAACTTGCTCTGGGGGGAAAATTTCTGTTTTCTTCTGTGGAATGGCAACAAACGACTTAATGTCTCGTCTCCTGCCCTGTCTCAGTCTGCGAGTGTGTTGGTAACTGACCTTGTGCTCTTGAATCCCTGGTCTTCTAGGTGCTCGAAGGAGTTAAACCAATGGGAAGCCTTGACGGAGTATGGCCAGTCCAAAGGGCACATAAACCCTTACCTCGTCCTCGAGTGTGCTTGGCGGGTGTCCAACTGGACCGCCATGAAGGAGGCACTGGTGCAGGTGAGGCCACTTTCCTGCTGCCTGATAACTCGCTGGGCCCAGATTATGTTCTCCACAGCCGCGCGGGTCCCTTCCACAAAGCCCTCAGTCTCTAGAGTGTTCTCTTCACTTAGAACAAACTGGGCATTTTGGCAGATGAAAAATAGCACTTGGGAAGCAGGCATGATTTTTGGTCGTCTCTAACCCCTTTCCTGGATCGGTTCCATCTAGGCGTTAGATTAAGTAGTAGTCCGTCGAGGCGGACTTGGTGCAGAAGCACGGCTGGAAGTGCAGGCAGCAAGGGCGCATCCCGGGCCGGGCCTGGCGGTAAGGTCTGCTGAGTGATGTGGTTACAAAGCGTGTTCTGTGTCGCACGAGTGAAAGCAACGTAGCGTAACGGAACTTGAGTCATTAACTTGGTTGAGCCCCACTTCTTTTTTTAAGTTTATTTTGAGAGACAGTGGGTACACAAGTGCAGGGAAGGGGCAGAGAGAGAGGGAGAGAGAGAATCTCAAGCAGACTCCGTGCTGTCAGTGCAGAGCCTGACACAGGGCTGGATCCTGGGAACTGTGAGGTCATGACCTGAGAGTCGGATGCTTAACCAGCTGAGCCACCCAGGTGCGCCCTGAGCTCCACATTTTTTAAGATGAAGCTCCATCCAGCAGAACTGAGTACCCAGCGGGAAAGTGGGCACAGAGGTGCAGCTCCCTCCCTCTCCCCTGGGGGAGATCAGGCCCCGAAAGCTGCAGTACTGCACGGTACGACTCTGTGTCATCTGGACCCCACGTTAGGCAGTCCTCGGATGCAGCTGTTCTTTTTGCTCCTCATTTGTCATCTGGGCCCTTCCTCCTGTTCCCCTTCGGCCTCCTTCCCTGCTCCTCCTCGGCTCTCCACCTTTTCCCTGTGACGTTCATGCTTGGGGTTGAGCTGAAGGAAGTGCTACCGTCCTGTCCTCACCTGCCCTTCTACCCAGTAGGGTTTAGTTACATCCACACCACTGATTTTCCTCTTCTCTTGTCATTTGGAGACAGCAAGAGCACGTGGGATTATGGGGCTGCTTTCTCGCACATGAGGAGTCCAGAACTTTAACCTGTATTGTGGTTACTGTGGTTCCTGATGTTACTCTTTAACAAACATGTAGAAGGTCATGGAACTGAGATGGTCACAGACCGTGTGAACAGGGCTTGACTTTGGGGTTGGGATCTGGAAATTGCTCATCTGATGCAGGGAGTTTGTTACTCCCAGAGATGACCAGTCTCGTGTTATGGGTAAAATACAGATTTTTTTTTTTCCTGACAAAATGTATTTACGTTCTACTGAGTAAATATTTATAGCTCGATCTGATGTTTCTTTTTTACTCCCTTCCCAGGATTTCACTTAGCCAAATACACGCAGCGTCGTGCTATCCATAATCTGATCAGTGAATTTCTTCTTTCAGAAGCACTTGATAATTTTCCAAAGACTTGTAAGGCTGATTAGGAAAAAGCTCAAAGGATGTGAATAAACATTCTTAGGAGTCTGCAATAAATTCAAGTAGTTTTCATAGTCCAAAATTATTTACTCATTTACTAATACTTAAAGGAAAAACATCAAATGACTTCTGTTTTCGTTCCTGTGCATTGTGATTCCAGGGCTGCTTGCAGACGTACCATTATTTCTTGGTTTGGTTTAATAAATGGCATAGGAAACAGAAGAGATGCCTGTGTTCTTGGTTTACAGAGGATAGGTGTGGTGATTGACAAAAGCCCATCTTCTTGAATAGTGTTTAAGTCCAGAAAATGTGAGGTCGGTGTGATTTTAGAGGATTATATTAGAATCACATGTTTTGACAAGTCTGTCTTCCTGAATTTCTTCCATCATTGGGTTATTGAGATTAAGAGAGGCTGTGAATGTGAACGTGCTTGAAGAAGTGAGGTGTCAGAAAAACAAGCCAGAGAGTTCTATGAATGCAGGATGGCGCTGTCTTCACCATCCTCATCATACTTACGTGATTTAGTAAAAGGCGAAAGATTTATTCGATCTGAAGAGAAACCAGAGTATGATACTTATGTGATTTAGATGGTATTAGGGCACTAAAATGTGTATCGTGTTTATTTGCTAAAGATGCTTCAGAATGAATGTTATGTTGGTCTCACATCAAATCCTATAAAATACCTTCAACAGAGAGATGCTTTCTTCTTAACACACAGAGATTATTTTGAAAAGACCTTAATTTTTTTATCATTTGTGTTTTTAAATGCTCTGTAAGAGACTGATCAAATGAGACAAGTTGTAATGCTTTCTTCAGCAGGTGGTTGGCAAATAGAGCTTTCGAGGGCAGAAAGGGGAGCATGTGGACTCTGAGCCATGTGTCGGGGGGGCCGGGTCAGAGCCAACGAGAGGAAATGTGACCGCTCTGGGCTCAGTCTGCTTCATAATAGAACTGATAACTAAGATAGAAGAAATCTAGGGGAAATTAAGTGACAGTGAAATTTATGAGTGTTTTCTCATATTCCTAACCTAAACCATCGACTTTTGCTTCCTTCTATAACATGGAACAAGTTAGATTAGTTTCTCAGGCTAATAGTTACGAACTGGAAACAATTCAGAATTATATTGATTCGAGTGGAGGTGAATGTGTATTTAATACTTTGGAAATTCTCTGGCTGACTTTGTAGCCGAGTGGTGGTCGTTAATCTTTTCTGTCACAACAGCGATCAGTTTCCCTCTTTTTTGGAATCACTAATGACCTTAAAGCGAGGACCCTATAGAGACTTGGCTGCTCACTGGTTTTGGGAAAAGGAGAGTATCTAGGAAATGCAATCTACATGCCTGACTTCTGAAAAGAAAAGAAGCATCTATTCATGGCTTAATGTCTGTTTATCTCCTTGTAAAATTGGCTCCCAAACAATCGGCCTACCATGTTGACCCTTCACACTGAAAGGAAGTTTGCCCATTGCATCCACGCACTGTGTTTTCACCACCAGGTGGAAGTAAGTTGCCCCAAAGAGATGGCTTGGAAGGTCAACATGTACCGCGGGTACCTGGCTATCTGCCACCCCGAGGAGCAGCAGCTCAGCTTCATCGAGCGCCTGGTGGAGATGGCCAGCAGCTTGGCCATCCGCGAGTGGCGGCGGCTACCGCACGTGGTGTCGCACGTGCACACACCTCTTCTCCAGGTGGGTACACGCGTGTCCTCGGGCAGTCTCGGGGTCCGTCACAGCAGGCCACCCCCTGGCCAGGCTTAGGTCCGTAAACTGACCTGGATGACCGAGAGGAAGATCCTCTTACCTGTCCTGTCCTCTCTCATTCAAGCTGGTCCTCAGCGAAAGGAAGGCCAGAGTCTGAATCCTGAGGGATGAAATGTGGCTTCTCTTTTGGGAGCTTCTGTGGGCTGTAAATGACATATGACATCCCACGAGTGACTTTGAGGATTCTTAATTTTGCTCTAGGCATTTGCTTTCACGTCCCCTGTGCCACCATCAATGTGTGATGCCACTGCGCAGCCTAAAAAGTCCTGTGTCCTCAGAGACCCTTAAGATTGCCGGTCTAGCCTGTGCCTTAGCCTCTTCCTCTATGGGTCATCTCCCTGTTGCTGACAGTGTGTTCCAGCCACACAGGCCACCTGTTCAGCTGCTCAGCTCTGACGCAGTGTCTCCCCACTCTCCCCACAGCCCCTCACATGTGCTGCTTCTCTCCATAGAACCCCCTTCTTCGCACCCCTCTGGCTGCCCTTGAGGCTCTGTATAAGCAGGAAGTGACAGCTAAGGCAGGACTGAAAATCGCCTGGTTGAGTGTCAAATGCATGCCAGGGCAGGCCCACGGCCCCTCAGCAAAGGCCGAGAGACTTAACTGGTTCTGGTCTTTGGGGAAATCTCTGGTTAACTAGCTGACCACAGAGCTAACTGAGCAGAGACTTAAGTGGGTGCATTTTACAAATAATATAGAATTAGTGTACCAACGTACTTACCATAGTAGGGATTCCAGAAGGAATGAAGCCAGAAAAGGGGCTGATGGGGCATTTGAAGAAATAAGGGCTGAAAACTGCCCAAATTTGATAAGGAACCCAATTTCATTTACAAAGGAGATGTACAGATGATCTTACAAGCAAGGGAACAGCTGCTCAGCATCATCAGTCATTAGGAAAACACAAATCAAAACCATGGCAAGATACTATTTCACACCTACTAGGATAAAAAAAGACAGTAACGTGTTGGTGAGGATGTGGAAGAATTAGAACCCACATTATACTGCTGGTGGGATTATAAAATAGCCTGGAAACAGTCTGCCGGTTCTTCAGAATGTGAAGTGTAGAATGACCGTATGACAGCAGTTTCAGTCCTAGAGAAATTAAAACACAACCACACAAATACTTGTACGCTGATGTTCCCAGCAGCATAGTGTACATTAAATAGCCAAAATGTGGAAACTAGCCACGTGATCCTCCACTGACGAGTAGATAAAAAGTGGCGTGTCTGGGCAGTATGAAGGAGTGGAGTCCTGGTACAGGTGGGTGAGCCTTAGAAATACCCTGAGTGAAGAAGCCAGGCACAGAAGGCCATATGCCGTCTAACTCCACTTCTAAGAAGTGCCCAGGATAGGACACTCCACGGAGACAGAGCAGGCCAGTGATTGTCACCTTCGTGGGGAGGAAGGATGCAGGGAGGCCGCTGAACGGGTCCAGGGCCGCTGTGGGGAGTGATGAGAATGTTCCATACTTAGGTGGTGTTGATGGTTCTACAGTGCTGAGAATATATTAAAAACTACTGAACTGAAAACTTGAGTGATTTCAGTGATATTTTAATTGTATGTCTGTAAAGCTGTTGTAAAAGAAATACCCCACTGTTGGGTTTCTGGTGAGGTTTTGGTGAGAGGGAGGTTTCAGGACACTGAAGGCAATGCCCTGAACTTGAGGTGCAGATAGAGAGCAGAGATTCATGCAGGCAGTGTCTTCCACTAAGCTCAGTCAACGAGATAGCAGGTGCCAAGCCTAGTGCCATGGTGGTGAGGATGTAACACTTTTGAAACAAAAATTCTGCCCCAGAGGAGCATCCAGCTGGAGAGAGAGGACAGCCATAAGAAGCAAAACTTAAAACAAGAATTCAGTGCCGTGTGGTAGGACAGAGTAAACACAGGGTTTAGAGAAGGGAGAAATCCCTGTGGGAGGGAGGAGAACCTTCCAGGTAGGATTTGGATAGGATCGGGATTGTGCCAGGGCATTTCCAGAAGTTTGGAGCCAGCAACTCATCCGGGTGTGAAGGGCACTGAATTGGACAGACCCACGAGAGACATGACTGAAGATGTATGTGCCAGCCCAAAGGGATCACCTGTGAATCCTGTTTTCAGATGCATGGTGTGCCTCTGGGTTTAAGTTGCTGGAAGGAGGGCCTGAGGGCAGGGGGCCAGGCTGCTGTGGTCTGAGCTCGGTAGGAGAGCCACACTTCGTTGGTGGCAGAGGGAATGGGGAAGAAGTAGTGTGGGGGGACTGCCGTTAGCAAGGTGTGCTGCCCACACCACTGTCGTCCCTCTCCTATTGCAGTAGCCGCAGAGCTGAGCTTTTAAAAGTGGGGGGAGCACAGGAGCACACTTTGGGGTGAAGAGTAAGTGAAGCGTGGCCTTGAGGTGTCTGTACGAGCTGGAGAGCTTCCTCGGTGAGTCGTGAGAGCCTGACAGTCGTTGGATTGCTGAAGGGCTCTGGTTTATGTTCCTCATGTGCTCTTTAATGCTTACCGTGGAATCCCTTCTGCCGGTCCCATTCAGGCAGCCCAGCAAATCATTGAACTTCAGGAAGCTGCACAAATAAACGCAGGCTTGCAGCCGACCAACCTGGGCCGGAACAATAGCCTACATGACATGAAGACGGTGGTGAAGACTTGGAGGAACCGGCTGCCCATCGTGTCTGATGACTTGTCCCACTGGAGCAGCGTGTTCATGTGGAGGCAGCATCATTACCAGGGTAAACCTACCTGGTCCGGCATGCATTCATCATGTAATTTTCCAGACACCCCACTGTTCTGGTTTCATGTCTTGGTTTTGTCGTGTTTTTTTTCTTTTACCAGATTTTCTATTTTCTGGCAGGTTGGGTAGGTGGTGGTTGGTATGGCAAGGGTAGAGGTGAAGGCAGTGAAAGGTGGGGAGATTTCCCCACCCTGTTAACACTTTGCTGGCACAGGGGCTGCTGGGGTGCAGGCCGGGGGATCGGAGCTCCGGGGTGTGGCGCTCGTTGTGAAGGTGCCCGAGGAAGAGCCACTTGAAGGTGGCCGTGTGGAGGCTTCTCCAGTTTTCCTGGGCCTTTTGGCTCATCCCCTCACCCCGCCAGACTTCTGTGTAGAGCCACCTTCGCCATTTGTTAGCCACGATGGTAAATGCTCAGCTCACTAGTCAGCGCTTTTTACACCTTACTCTTGAGTAAAATACTTTCTTTGTGTAAAATGCAAGGAAAGGTAACGGGTTTCTCACAGAGCTTCCCGTTTTCATAAGCCATGTGTGTGTGTTTTTCATTTTTTATTTAAGCCTTATCGTGGAACACTTTGAGAAATGTTTCGCGGAGACTGATAGCTCTTTTCTTTGCTCTCTAGCGATTGTAACTGCATATGAAAACAGTTCTCAGCACGATCCAAGTTCAAACAATGCCATGCTCGGGGTGCACGCGTCTGCTTCTGCGATCATCCAGTATGGGAAAATTGCCCGAAAACAAGGACTGGTCAATGTAGCTCTGGACATACTAAGTCGTATTCACACTATTCCAACTGTGCCTATTGTGGATTGCTTCCAGAAGATTCGACAGCAAGTCAAATGCTACCTCCAGCTGGCAGGAGTCATGGGGAAGAACGAGTGTATGCAGGTACAGTGACAGCGGAAGCCCCTTTGCTGAGGCGGTCCGGCGAAGAGCGAGTGCCCACGTGCGAACTCCTGGTGCAGATTGTAGGGAAAGCGAGCCAGAACTTTCTGAAAGCACAGCTTCGTTAGTGGGAGACTGTCCTTTCAAAAACCGAAAGGCAAAGGAAAGCACTGGAGCGTTTGAAGTACATTTTATGGTCTCAGCTCTATACTACTCTTGGTTAAGGTTATGTAAGGAAAGAAAATGAAAAACTGATTATGAGGGTATAAGGGAGATTTTGATGACGATCAGAGGAACGTTAATAAAAACGAAGAGACGAACCAGACGCATAAAGCTATAGAAAAAAACAGTATCCTTTAAGGTGTCCAGCACTGAATCTGGCATTTAGCAATTCACTTAGGAGCTGTCTGTCTGTCTATCTAGAGCTGTTTGTGGTGGGAGAGGTCTGCTGTCAACTTCACGTACACTTGTCGATGACCTTTAGGGCTTACCGCCTAGGTAAATATTTTGATGAAATTTCAGTAACTCTTTTCCTACTTTTTTTGTTTGTTTTTAAACAGGGCCTTGAAGTTATTGAATCTACAAACCTAAAATACTTCACAAAAGAGATGACTGCTGAGTTTTACGCCCTGAAGGGAATGTTCTTGGCTCAGATCAACAAGTATGTATGTTACGTAGAAGGAGAGTAAGAGGAAAATTCGTCAGATTATGTAAATAGTTTTTTATAACTTGAAGTGCCTGTGAAGCTCAAAGTCTGGTTCGGTGACAGTTGTCAGGTGTGATGTTTCAGGTGTCCTATCTCTGTGAAGATAGTAAGTTGTGGCAGATTGGTAAGCCAGTTTGATGTATAGAACTTAGAGGCGTTTTTTTTAAAAATGAGTTGCTTGGACACAAAAATGCTGATGGCATGGATTCATTTCCCCATTTTCGCAGCATGACATTTTGGACCAGAGGTGATTTCATTCCTTTTATGGAGACATTTCCTGTTTTATTTTTTTTTTTCAATTTTTTTTTCAACGTTTTTTATTTTTATTTTTGGGACAGAGACAGAGCATGAACGGGGGAGGGGCAGAGAGAGAGGGAGACCCAGAATCGGAAACAGGCTCCAGGCTCTGAGCCATCAGCCCAGAGCCCGATGCGGGGCTCGAACTCACGGACCGCGAGATCGTGACCTGGCTGAAGTCGGACGCTTAACCGACTACGCCACCCAGGCGCCCCAGACCTTTCCTGTTTTAGAGCAGGGGACCAGTCGGTAGTAACATGCAGGCCAAACCCAGCCAGGATCTGGTTTTTATAAGTGATGTGCTGGGACACACCGATCCCCACTGACACTGCCTGTGTGGCCACTTTCACACTACAGCCACAGTTGTGACAAATTGTTGGGCCCACGAAGCCTAAACCTGCTTATCATCTGGTGCGTTACAGAAAAAGGTCACAGAATCCTGTTTTGCAGAAATGCACATCAGATGAAGTTTTATAAGAAGTGTACAAATGAGATATACTGACAAGATGCTGCTCGATGCCATATGTAGAGTTTGAAGCGCTCTCAAACTCTCACGTTTTCAACAATAGGGGTTACTTCTTTAGCTTATTTTAAATAAGGAAGTGATTTTGTCAAAGTAAAAGGTTTTTTTTGTTGTTGTTGTTTTTAGTGTTTTAAATTCACATGACATAAAATAACCCATTTGAAAGCATACGGTTCAGTGGGTTTTAGTACATTCACAGAGTGGTACACATCACCACCTGCTATTTCTAAAACCTTTCCATCATCCCCAAAAGAAACCACATACCTGTTAGCAGTCACTCCCTATTTTCTCCTTCCTTTGTCCCCTGACAGCTGCTAATCTTTTCCTATCTCTATGACGTGCCCATTCTCCACATTTCATATAAACGGAACCATACAGTCTGTGGCCTTTTGTGCCCAGCTTCTCACGCAGCATCGTGGTTTTAGGCGTTGTCTGTGCTGTAGCCGATGCAAGTGCTTTGCTCCACTTTGTGGGTAAAGAACGCTCCACTGTTTCTGTACATTTTATTTATCTGCTCAACAGTTAATGGGCAGTTGGATGGTTTCTGCTCGTGGCTGCTGTGAGTCATGTTGCTGTGAACGTTCATGTACAAGGTTTTGTGTGAGCGTGTGCTTTCACTGGTCTTGGGGACACATACTTCAGAGTGAAATCACTCTGTGGCGTGTGGCACTTTATCTTTTTGAGAATCTGCCAAATGGTTTTGCACAGTGGCTGCTCCATTTTACATTCCCACCAGCAGTCTCTGCTTTCCAGTTTCTCCGCATCTTTGCCAACACTCATTACTTCCCACTTTGCTGATCACGGCCGTGCTGGTGCCTCGCTGCAGTGTTGACCGTCCTTTTCCTGGTGGTGGCTGGTGTTGAGCATCTATCCTTCTCCCCGGAGACGTGTGTTCGGTTATTTTGCCCATTTCTTAGTTGGATTATCTGACTTTTTACCTTCGAGCTCCAGTTCTTACACGTGTGGACGAAGGTCTCTCTGTCGGGTGTGTCACTGCAACGCCTCATGTTCTTGCCGGTGCCCCCAACGCACACAGCCTCTCGTTTCGAAGTCCAGTGCATCCTTTTTCTTAGGCTGCTCGTACTTGTGATGCCATAGCTGAGACCCCACCACCGAACCCACGGTCACAAGATATACTTCTGTGATTTCTTGAAAGAGTCTTACGGGTTTAGCTCTCGCATTTAGGTCTTTAACCATTTTGAGTTAATTTTTATACGTGGCATGAGGTAGTGGTCCAGATACGTTCTTTGGCACTTGTACGTACTGTGTCCCAGCACCATTCCTTGAAAAGACTTACTTCCCCGTGGAATGGCCTTGGCACCCTTTTTGAAAGTTAGTCGACCAGAGGAATCCAGGTTTGCTTCTGGACACTCGGTTCCGTCCCCTGATGTACATCTGTCCTTACACGGCTGCCACACCGTGTTGCTTACTGTTGCTTTGCAGTAAAGTTTGAAACAGGGAAGTGTTCTTCAGCTTGATTCTTGTTCGAGATTGTTGGCTGTTTGGAGTCGCTAACATTTTTCCACGTGAACGTTAGGTTATCCATTTCTGTAAAAGAGGCAGCCAGGATTGTAGAGCTTGAATCCGTAGGTTAACTTGGGGAATATTGTCATCATAATGATATTAAATCTTCCCGTTCACGAACACAAGAGGTGTCTATCTTTGTTTCATTTAACAGTGTTTTATAGCTCTTAACATCTAAGTCTTGCATTTTTTGTGTTAAATGATTCCTAAAAGATCTTAATGTTACTGTAATTCATTTTCTTAACTTTATTTCTAGATTCTCCGTTGCTAAAGTATAGAGATACAACTGAATTTTGTATACTTCTCTTACATTTTCAACTTTGTGAAGTGTTTATTTACTCTGATCGTTTTGTGTGTGTGTGTGTGTGGATTCTTGGGGGTGTTCTTTACGTAAGATCGTGTCATCTGCAAATGGAGATAATTGTACATCTTCATCTCCAATCTGGATGCCTTTGCTTTTTTCTTGCCTAATTGCTCTACCTGGGACTTTCAATACTGAGTTCAGGAGAAGTGGTGAAAGTTCTTGCCTTGTTCCTGATCATAGAGGAAGATATTTCAGCCTTTCCGCGCTGAGTGTGATGTTACCCAGGGGCTTTTTGTGTGTGGCCTTTATTCTGTTAGGGTAGTTTCCTTCCATACCTAGTTCGTGGGCCGTGTTTATCATGAAAGGGTGTTGGATTTCATCAAATGCTTTTCCTGCACCAACTGATGGGCTCCATGTTTTTCCTCTTCATTCTGTTCATGTGATGCGTCACATGGGCTGACTTTTTGTTTGTTGATCACCACCTTGTGTTGCAATAAATCTCATTTGACCTTGATCATGGCGTATGATCCTTTTCATGCGGTTGGATTCGATCTGCATTTAGATTCAGAAGGGGCAGGAATATCTAGTTCTTTCGTGTCTTGTACGTTGTTGGAAGATGCAAAACCGTCTCTTATTTGCAGCTATTGACGTGGTGCAATCACTGTGGAAAATGGTTTGTCAGCTCCTCAAAAAATTAAATGCAGAGTTATCCTGTGACCTGGGAATTCCAGTCTTAGATGCATAGCCAAGAGAATTAGGAATGGCGCTCAAGCAGGCACTTGCTCACTAGTGTTCATAGCAGCTCTGTGCACAGTAGCCGGCACAGACAAAACTTGGCAAAACAGCTCAAGTGAACAGGTAAGCAGTGCAACAGACAGAAGTGAGACGTAAAAAGGAACGAGAGGCTGACGCTGCCTACAACATAGGTGAACCTCAGACGCTGTGCTGAGAGAAGCCAGATGCAAAATCACATGATAC
The DNA here is from genome assembly GCF_028749965.1 of Puma concolor. NCBI lineage: Eukaryota > Metazoa > Chordata > Mammalia > Carnivora > Felidae > Puma > Puma concolor. The sequence goes on from NC_141682.1 coordinate 6,496,767, forward strand.
GTAATCCCGTTTATACGAACCATGCGGATTAGGTCAAGGCACAGGGCCAGAAAGCTGGCTGGCAGTCACCAGGGGCTAAAGGTTGGGGGAAACGGAGACCGACTACTCCGTGGTGTGGGTTTCGTTTTGGGATGATGACAGTGTTTTGGAACCCAATTGAGTAGCAGTTGTATGACATTTTGAGTGTACTAAACGCCATTGAATTATCCATCTTAAAATGCTTGGTTTTATGTTACACAAAGCTCACCTAAAAATAATTATGCTCTGATTTGTGTCCTCTCAGATCTGAGGAAGCAAACAAAGCCTTTTCTGCAGCTGTACAAATGCACGACGTGCTGGTGAAAGCTTGGGCCATGTGGGGCGACTACCTGGAGAACATCTTCGTGAAGGAGCGGCAGCTGCACCTCGGGGTGTCCGCCATCACCTGTTACCTGCACGCCTGCCGGCATCAGAATGAGAGCAAATCGAGGAAATACTTAGCCAAGGTGAGAACGAAAGAACCGGTTTTCCCCGAGGGCCTCCAGTAGCCTTAAGGCTTCCACGAGGAATCGGCTGTTTCCTAATCCGTGCTGGGGTAGGGGGGACTGTCTCCCGCCTGCACCATCGGTCCCCGTCACTCTTGACAGCATCTGTCATGGTTCCATTTGCGAACTAAGAAAACTTGAGTCCAGTGTTCTCTGTGGGGTCTCCCTCTGGAGACTGCCGGGGAGGCTGTCGGCGGGCGGGGTGGGGGGAGCGGTGCTTACCTGCTGGACACCCCATAGATGCTCACATCTCACCTGCAGGGAAGGTGCGCACGGTCACAGAGCTGCTCAGCTCTAGTCGCAGGGGGCGTGGGATCCTCTGACTTCCACAGACACTGCAGGGTGAGGTCACAGCTGCTAGAGTTCTTGTCCCATGTCACCCCAGCACCGTGCCATGGACCATGCCGAGGGTGACTGCTTGACCCTGAGGCTGCTTCCTCAGCGTGGCTTCTCGTCTTTTTACTTATGTAATTCTTATCAGTTTATTCAAGAAACAGAAACAAAACCCAGAATTAATCCTTGTAGAAAATGTAGGAGTAAGTTCTGCTTTCTGTTTTGTCTGTTAAGGGTTTGGGTTTCTTAGGATTCCTTGATTTGACGTCAACATCTGGAATGAATGTCAGCACCTAGTATTTAAGAGTGACCCTAGAAACACAGACTGGCTATAGTGATGCAAAGAAGCTGCCTAAGTATCTGACTTCGGATTTGCCTACTTCTCGATATAATTGTTGCAGACAGTGGACACCAGGCTGCCAGCGTGTGGCCCACCTGACGCCGGGGTGCTGTTCATCAGAGATTTTTGGCAAAAGGCCATTTTGTTTTGGTGAGGTCGTGAGTGTGAATTCGGAGGTCACTGGCCACTGGTCGCCGGCAGGTTGGGGCAGTTAATGATTGTCAGTAATGCTGAGTCTACATAAGAACCGTGTGCACACTTGGGTTTTTATCCGTCTGTGATTTATACGTGAAGTTTAGCAGCATTGGCCATTTCGTACTTATTTTTCACACATTGCCCATAAGGCTATTCTATGTGCTATGTTGGGGAAAAGGCACCGATTAAGGGCGTCAGAATTTTTATTCACCTCTGGGATTTTTCCTCCTGTCTTAGGTGCTGTGGCTTCTGAGTTTTGATGACGACAAAAATACTTTGGCAGATGCTGTCGACAAGTACTGCATCGGCGTGCCGCCCATCCAGTGGCTGGCCTGGATCCCCCAGCTGCTCACCTGCCTGGTTGGCTCTGAGGGAAAGCTGCTTTTGAACCTTATTAGCCAGGTGCGAATAACAAGGTCTCTTTGTTCACAAGAAAATTATGTCTTCATTTCACATTGTTTTTTTCTGGAAAGAAAGTGCATGCTCAAAATACTGAAAATAAGTGAAAGATAGGAAGATGTACACATTTAGACATCACTTGATCTGAAGCACAATTAGATGTGATCGAAGAATTAGGGGCACCTGGGTGGCTCAGTGTGTTAAGCATCCAACTTCACTTCAGGTCATGATCTCGCAGTTTGTGAGTTCGAGCCCCGTGTCGGGCTCTGAGCTCCGTGCTGACAGCTCAGGGCCTGGAGCCTTCTTTAGATTCTGTGTCTCCCTCTCTCTCTGTCCCTCCCCTGCTCACTCGCTCGCTCGCTCTCAAAAAATAAAAGCCTTAAGAAAAAAAAAAAGAAGTGATTGAAGAATAGGTCAAGGTTGCAGTGAAATAATCCACTCGGTTGTTACGTGTTAAAATGCTAATTTTTTTGCTTGCGTATGATGCCACATAAAGATGCAGATGAAACAAGCATTCTCTTAAAATGTACAGTTACTAGTGATTACTCTGAAATACAGTGAAATGCGTATCTGATCGTAGCTGGTTTCCCATCATCGTGCCGGAACCCTTTGGAGCCTCCCTTCAAACTGAAGTCAGCATAATGGTAGCCTTGTCCCACCTCGTGCAGTTGTGCAGAGTGAAAGCTGTGTGCACTGGGGACGGGCTTTGGAGATGGGACACACTGGGGTCCTGTGGGCTTTCATGACCATTAGTTGAGATGATTTCAGATTGTCCCTCTTCTGTGAGAAGCCTGCTGGGTAGAGGAAGGACCCAGACAGTAGACGTTTGGAGACTGTTCTGTCTCATGTACAGTCCCCTTGACTGTGTTTCTTTCTGTAAAGTTAGCCCCGTGACTGACTTCATGAATGAAGTGGCTCCCAACTGAGCGTTTAGGAATATGACGCTCATCTGTCTTTACGTGAGATGCATCATCCACGTTGTACCCAGAAATGGTTTTACTTTTTCCCTCGAGAGACTGCAGCTATGTTTCTGGGTGCTGGCATTTTGCTTGACGTTTATCTGCTCGATTCAGTCTATTTGGTATTGTCCTCATTGAACATCTAGAGCTAGATGTCGTTGGTGTCTTCTGGGCACGTTTTGAAGAGTGTGAGTAACATGATAGTAGCTATTCAGACCTTTCGAAGAAGCCATAAAGCCCCAGTTTGGTAAGACTGGTGTTTCTTATCTTAAATAGAAAATTTTCAGCATCCTCCTTGCTGCCGTCACGTACAATAAAGTTCTTCACTAATGAACCTAATAGAATCGGTTCCCAGTGAATTGCCTAACATAAAGACTGACTGGTGTCATTTTGTGTTTCCCTGTTACTTACCCAAGTAGGATCCAGGGACCAGTGTGTTTTGCCCTCCTCAGATTTGCCAAATCAAACGAAAGTGGTTTCTCTGTCATTAACCATCTGTCCCTAGGCAGAACCAGTTGGGCACCATGTTGATCTCTCTCAGATCTTTCGAGGGAAACTAGGTATTTTACCTGCTGTTTAATCCGAACTCGTGTATTAGCTCAGTGGTGTAGTATTTTGCCTCCTTGGTCCAGATGCAGACCCCCGCCCATTTATGAACGACAAGTTATTTTCCATACAAATTGTCCTCATCTAGAAGCACAGTGGTGAGCAGTGCTCTTTGTGCTCCGTGTCTCTGAGCAGGTTGGACGCGTGTATCCCCAGGCGGTCTACTTTCCCATCCGGACCCTGTACCTGACCCTGAAAATAGAGCAGCGGGAACGCTACAAGAGCGGTATGTCTCGGGCGGGGCCAGCTGGCCAGACCGAGGAGGGCTCATTGCATGGGGGCATTCCATGTGCCGACGGCTGCGGACACGCTCCCGCCCTCAGCCTGTCTGTCTCTAGCCAGTGAGAGGACACTTCGGGGCTGGGAGGCAAAACCTGATCACTGAGGGAAGTCAGTGGTTTGCCGTTGCTGTGGTTTAATAGGGTTTGTTTACCTGAGTGATTTGGTCCATAAGTAGAAAAAAACATATGAAATTTTTACCTCAAATTGTAAAGTTCAGTAATGTGTCCTGGTAAGCAATGTAAGTGTCACCTACTATACGTGTCCTTTATAAGAAATATCTTCTGCTGTCAGAAGAATCCGCATAGAAATCAGTCTTACCAGATGTGAAAATTTACTCAAACCAGAAGGGTTTTAATCCATATTGAACAGTACTCGTATGTTAATAACTTACTAATGGTTTCAGTTGCCCACTGCACATGGTACTGTGTGAGCAGTTGAAGCCCCTTTGCTTCAGGACGTTTTTAACACCCGGTGGTTTATGCTGCAAGGCCAGAGACTATTTAAAAAGGTGACCTGACCCACTGGGCACGTTTGCACCCCCAGCTGATGAGCTGGGTGAGCCAGGGACTGCACGCACGTCTCTGTGCTGGCCTCACGGCCACCACATCCAGGTGGATGTGTGGTTTGGTCGTTTGAAAATTAAGGCTTTTTTCTTCTGACTGAGCCGAAGCTAGAAAAACGGGCCTTGGGTTCTACGACGTATTTCTCACATGGCAGATGACTGTATTTTTTAAAAATACGTTTTTAACGTACATGGTCTGGCTTTCCTCAATGAGAACATGGAGACTTGCCCATTAAGTACGTTCAGATTCCCTGAGCTGTCTGCAAGGAATGTGAAGAATTTTTTTCCAAACATTTAAGAAATGCTCAAACTTTGAGCAAAGTTAAAAAGGAGAGGACCACGAACACTCATGCACCCTCACCTCACTTCACCGCTCAGCACACGGGCCTGTTCGCTTTCCGCCGACACATTGGAGGCCAGGCTGTAGGCAGTGGCGTTCTGTGGGCCTGAGTCCCTCGGTGCACCTCTCTGCGGAGCTGGGGCGGCTCCCACCCAGCCCCTGGGGAGCCGGCTGTTGTGATGTGCTAACACGCCGGCAGGAACAGCGTTGCTTTGGCCGATGGGTCCTCTAGAGCACCGAGCTCTCGCATCGGGCCAGTTTTGCGCTGACATTGGCGTTGTGTGTGTTGCTCTCAGATTCTGGACAGCAGCAGCCAAGTTCAGTGGGTAACCAGTCCCATTCTGCATCAGATCCAGGGCCCATAAGAGCAACAGCACCAATGTGGCGCTGCAGCCGAATCATGCACATGCAGCGAGAACTGCACCCAACACTTCTGTCTTCCCTGGAAGGCATCGTCGATCAGATGGTCTGGTTCAGAGAAAACTGGCACGAAGAGGTACGTGCAGAGAACCCATCGTCCCGTGTGCTTTGGGCCGTGTTGCCTTCAGGTTGGGTGCCTGCTCATTTATGTCTGTGTTGTCGAATCGAACAGTAGAGTAAGCAGATAGTTAATGTTTGCGCACTAATGCAGCCCCAAATATTTGAAGCAGGAAACTTGAGAAGGAGGTGAAATTGAGAAAGTTCCGCTGGCCTTGACGTGCTTATTACTGTGCTCAATTAAGTATCACTTAGCAGCAGTTACCCGGGCCGCGGTGGTGGTGGGTGTGCGCTGGGTGCAGGTGTAGGTAGCAGAGGTGGAGTTGGTCCTCCAGTGAGCTTTTCCACAGCCAGGCCCTCTCCTTAGTGGTGTTAGCAGTGCAAGCTGATGACAGAGTGATGAGCCCTGTTGTCTAGATGTTCATCTTGTTGGCCCAGAGGCCCCTTGTTACTATTACCTTATGTGTGTGTCAGACACGCAGCAGTAACTTCAGAACTAGCTGCATAGAAAGGGTTTTCCAACAACAGAAGGGTATGTGTGTGACCCAAAATGTGGAGTTTTGGTTTGGGTTTTTTTCTTTCTCTCTCTCTCTTTTTTTTTTTTAATGTTCAAGACACTTAGTCCCCATCATTAAAAACTCAGCTGACACTGTGGAGTGCACAGACGTTCTGTCCCTTCTGTGCTGTCTGATTTTACACGTGCTGTGTGCCGGGAGGCGGCGGTGGGACCTGCCAAGCAGGTGCCGTGTGGTTGGTTAGCCGCTTGAATTGGGAGCTCTGTTTTGTGCATTGTCTTGGGTCTCTTTCCACTAGGTTCTCAGGCAGCTCCAGCAGGGCCTGGCGAAATGTTACTCTGTTGCATTTGAGAAAAGCGGAGCGGTGTCGGATGCCAAAATTACCCCCCACACTCTAAATTTTGTCAAGAAGTTGGTGAGCACGTTCGGAGTGGGCCTAGAGAACGTGTCCAATGTCTCGACCATGTTCTCCAGCGCGGCCTCTGAGTCCCTGGCCAGGCGGGCACAGGCCACTGCCCAGGACCCTGTCTTCCAGAAGCTAAAGGGCCAGTTCACAACCGGTGAGTCCCTTCCCTATACCTACAGAGAGTTCCACTTGGCTGCTCTTGGTCTGTCTTTAACATCTCAGCCAGCTAGTTCCTTGTTTTCGTGAACACTCTACTGGGTGAGCTGGCAGCACTCTGTTTAAAATGTAGCCTCAGGTCACAAGGTCACAAGGTCACGGTGACTCTTGCCAGCCTGTGGTTGCCCGTCCTTCTCTGAAGTGAAGGGTTAAGGTTTGGAACCAGGCTCCGCCTGAGGGATGGAGGGCGTAGGGAAGAGGAGGGTTTCAGGCTAAACCCGCCCTCCCCTACCCCCCCCCCCCCCCACACTTGGTTTTTGTAGGAAAATTGAACAGTGTGAGGTGAGGCAGTGGGCTCAAGGTGACAAGTAGTGCTCAGAGTCATAGTGGATTCAGGTGGCAGAATGACCAGGAGGTCGTATCATCATCAATTGTCCCTGGTTTGGGTCCAGGCCTTTTCCGAGAGCCCCAGGAGTATGAACCTTGGCTCCAGCCTGGTGTGGTCGAAGGCGAGCAGGTCCGATCTCCCGGGGCCTCAGTCTTCATCTGCCAGACGGGGGCCCTGGTTCCCACAGCGTGTGTGCACAGGGGCCGACCGTGTCCCCCACGCAGGCTATCTTGCCACCTGTGTCCTGCCACCACCCTGCCAACCTGCCCACCCTCTGGGGGAGGAGCCCAGGCGAGCACCGGGGCTCAGTGCGTCTAAAGTATCTTTAACAACTCACATCACAGAGAACACGGCTAGAAACCTGTGCTGTGTAGACTCTGTTGAAATCACATAAAAGAAAATATGTCCCACTAATTACACAGGATGCTTTGCAGCTACAGCCATGACTTACTTTTGATCCATCCAGGATAGGGTGTGTCCTGCCATCATCCCAGGCAGCCTGGGGCCCCCGGGTGTCTTCCCCTGCTTTGTGAGCTGGGCATTAAAGGTAACACTGGACTCGCCTTAAGGTCGAGGGTCTTCCCCTGCCGATCCCACACCTTGAAGAAGATGCTCTTTGAGCAATAAAATATGAGCTTTTCATATCTTTTACCCTGAAGCACTTTGGTCACCTTAGATTATTTTCCTTGTGATGTTCACATGACATGCTGTCAGTCTTTCCTGAAAAAGGAAAAGTCTGAGGTGAATTTTGTGGAGACTGTCGTATTTTACTTAAAAAATAGGACATTAAGTCTTTTTTTTTAACTTTATTTTTGAAAGAGAGAGAGAACACAAGTGAGGGAGGGGCAAAAAGAGAGAGGGAGAGAGAATCCCAAGCAGGCTCCACACTCGGCGCAGACAGAGCCCAATGTGGGGCTCGAACTCACAAACCGTGAGATCATGACCTGAGCCAAAATCAGGAATTGGATGCTTAACCAACTGAGACACCCAGGTGCCCCTGTTTAGTATGTCTTTACCTTAAAATGTCCGCTGGTTAAATCAAATGTCATCTGAAACAACATTCAGAGGGAGACAAGTCATTTGGGTGTCGACACAAAAAAAATTTTAAAAACTGAACTGTGAGAGACGACCGCCGTGAGGCTCTGACCCTCTTCCAAGTGTGGGCGTTTCAGATACTTCACTCCGAGCTCTGCATCCCCTCTGGTCACCCGTTCCCAGGAAGGGCCGTCTCTGGGTCCAAGCACCACCTTCTAGTTCCCACAAGGGAGCTAGAGTTGCCCACTCCCGTCCTCGGCCAGTATTGCACGTGCTGGCTGCTACCTAACCCAGTGAGGAGGTGGGAGAAAGCTCAAAAACAGGTCAGATTTATCCCAGAGAATGAAGACTTCTTTCCCTGCACGAACTCGTCCATGAATGTCACAGCCATTTTGTTTGCAGTGGCACCAAACGGAATAAGAATGGGGAGTGTGTGATGCATCCGTGCTCGCTTAAGATTGACAGAATGGAGTTAGCCATTGATTGAGTGACTTGGACGAGCCTTGGGTTATGCCGAGTGTGAAAAGCCAATTCAAAGGGATGCCTGCCGAGGGGCGCCTGGGTGGCGCAGTCGGTTAAGCGTCCGACTTCAGCCAGGTCACGATCACGCGGTCCGTGAGTTCGAGCCCCGCGTCAGGCTCTGGGCTGATGGCTCAGAGCCTGGAGCCTGTTTCCGATTCTGTGTCCCCCTCTCTCTCTGCCCCTCCCCCATTCATGCTCTGTCTCTCTCCCAAAAATAAAAAAATTAAAAAAAAAAAAACGTTGAAAAAAAACAAAGGGATGCCTGCCGAGAGATTGTTACGAAGCGTTTGTGAAATCACATAATAACGGGGGTGGAGAGCGGGTCGGTGGCCAGGTGTTCAGATTCAGGGTGAAGGTGGGCGTGGCCACAGGGCTGACCCAGGGGGGTCTGTGGATTGCGGTGCTTCTGGGTGTTCGGAGGCTGGGTTTGCATTTGGACAGCCGCAGCCCCTCTGGTGCCTTTGGGCCGCCCGTGTAGGTGTCGATGGGGCCCTCACCGGGCACATCGGTTACCCCCGATCGCCTTCCTGCATCGGTCCAGCCTGCAGCACCCTGGTAGGGGAGGCAGGTTGGATAGGGGACCGGGGTCTGGGCTGGGCGTGCCTCTCAGGACTGCACCAGGCTCACCCCGCACGACCTAACTCTGCAGAAGAGCGTTTGCAAGAGGCTCCGGAGAGCCCTTCAGCTTGAGTGCAGAGGTCACCCTGCCATATCACAGATCCTGGTCCTGTCGGCACGAGGATGGTGGCTCCCTCGGGGTCTGTTTCCCACAGAAATGGTGCGGCTTATCCTGATGTTGGGCTCCTGCGAGCGAGAGTCACGTGCAGCCCCTCCCACCAGTGGCGCTCATCAGTGCGGGGTTGAGGTCTTTTTTGAAGACGGACTTTTCAGTTTAATTGCCTTTTCAGTACTGAGTCTCAGTAAAATCTGAGGAACACAGTCATCTGGGATTTTTATTTGTTTAAATATAAAATGCATGCTTTCCATGTTTGGCACTTTAGTTTCTTGTCTAAATGTCTTCTGATGAACCGGTTTATAACCTAGCGTTTGCCTGGATTGGATTACTGCCTTGGCCCCTCACTGTGGTGGTTGCTCTCAGGTGGGGCTGCCGGCCCCCTGGGTTCCCGTGCCCCTCAGGGTGCTCCCCGCATCCTTTCCTGAAGGAACCTGTGACCGTTGGAGCTGAGGCTTCCTGTCGGCGCTCCATGTGTTCCCTCCTCCAGTGTTGGGGGGAGACCGGTCCCACCTGAGGGTCCCCATCACTCGGTCAGTCTTCAGCTTACACTTTAAAGAGTGGGAGAGGCAAAAATGCTTTGCTCCAGGTTAGGTATAGAGTAAAACATTCCTGCTTCCTCTCTGGGACGCTCTTGAGCGTGATTTTGTAGTGAAGTCCGGGTCACCCCAGATGACTAAAAATGTTTTTAATTACATTTTATTTTGAAGATTTTGACTTCAGCGTTCCAGGATCCATGAAGCTACATAATCTTATCTCTAAGTTGAAAAAGTGGATCAAAATCCTGGAGGCTAAAACCAAGCAGCTTCCAAAGTTCTTCCTCATAGAAGAAAAGTGCCGGTTTTTGAGCAATTTCTCAGCACAGACCGCTGAAGTAGAAATTCCAGGGGAATTTCTGATGCCAAAGCCGACACATTATTACATCAAGATTGCTAGGTAAGTGAGCCGCTCAACTGGCCTCAGGGCAGACCTGGGGCTGCCGTTCTGGTTCCTTCTGGCCCCTGAAGTGGGAGAACGAGAGATTGTTCTCTGATCTGAGCCATCAAGCACGGTAGAGGGTTCTGGTCAAACTGATGGGGTAAATGTCTTCCTTGTGTCCCCTTTGTGTTTCTTTTGTTTCTAAAAGGCTCTTTTCTAATTTCCACAGAACTGGACGTGATAGAAAGGTTATCGGTCTGTAAAACTTTTAAAGCTTAGTAGTCAAAGCAGAATTGGGCAATTATACAATTCATTAGTGTGTATACTGTATCTTATTTTAAACGTAGAAGGTGTGGTAACAAATGGTCGTAATCAGACCCGGAGCTCTGCTCTCTCATGCATCTGGACTTGGATTTCCCAGTCCTCCAAATCTGACTCCTCTTCCGGCCGCCCACCCTGCTCCTCGTCTTCCGTCCGTAGCCAGGGCGCACGGGAGGGAGGTGAGGGCAAGGGTGTGTCCATCCTCAGCCTGCTCCTGGGGCAGCTGCTCCCCATGGCCCCTGTGCCAGACCGTCCTGTCCCCCGGCTCTGTGGCTGGGTGCTCAGAGCCCAGTCAGCTGCCCATCTGGAGCTCCTGAAGTCGGAGCCCGGGGCCCGATTGTTTTACGACGACAGCATCATCTACTCTTCCGCCTTTTGAGTTTCCCTGTGTCAAGATGTCTTCCCCCACGTCATAAAATCCCGTCGTACCATTTAAACCTGGTCAGAGTGACCTCTCTAGCTGCGCGTTCTGTCTTTTTGTGATGATTCCGAGTGCTGTCTTTGTAAAGTTCCCTTTTCTTCTCAAAGAGGATTGGAAGTCGAGCCTCAGGAAGGGGAGTTGGTGTTTCATCGTGTGCTTGTTTGGGCAGGTTTATGCCCAGGGTGGAAATTGTGCAGAAGCACAACACGGCAGCCAGGAGACTGTACATCCGTGGGCACAACGGCAAGATCTACCCGTACCTCGTCATGAACGACGCCTGCCTGACGGAGTCCCGGCGAGAGGAGCGCGTCCTGCAGCTGCTCCGGCTGCTGAACCCCTGTTTGGAGAAGAGAAAGGAAACCACAAAGAGGCACTTATTTTTCACAGGTATGACAGGTGCGCTTTGGGGGCACACAGCCGGTCCCGTTAGCCTTTGCGGATTTTCCCGCGTGCCATCTGGGGAACTGAGAATACCCTGAAGCTCACCAAGCAGGGAGGGTTCTGGAATGAGGACCCTGTGCCGTGAAGAAGCCGCTCCCTTCTCACTGCAAGACGGGTGCTCTGATGAGTGTTTGGGAAAGGGGGGTGCCTGCCTGTGTGCGCTGCTGGTTTCCCTCGCCCGGAACCCGTGCTCTGGGGAAACGTGCGCTGGCACTGGGCCTGTCGTGGGCGTGTTAGCAGCGTGTTGTGAGTGTGTTTAAGTGCGGTCTTCAAACGACTCCTGGAACTCACAGTGCACTGCACGGCCCCTGCTGGAGCGAGCCTTCATGGAGTGAAATGCAGTGCAAGGGAAAGTCAGCAAGGCCTGTGAACGCCACAGAAATCGTGACCAGGTGGCCACCAGCAGCCTCCGAGTAAGGCCTTTCCATACGTAGTTGTCCTGGGTGGTTCATGAGTGAGCCGTTTCTGTCTGTAACGGGCAGAGATGAGATGCCTGTGATCCCGCTTAGAGAAGAGAACCACGGTCAAAACATTTTAGCATCTAACCTCTGAGGTTGGGAGCCTACTGCAATGCATATTAGCCAGTCCCATAGGGAACTTTCTTCTGATGGCTAAGAATCCAACCCGTTCTGACTTAAAATCTTTCACCCTAAAGTTCACTATCCCCCAAATAAGTCAATTGAGGAACTAGAGTATACAGAAAACTGTATGCATTTTAACATGCACATGATGTGATCTGTAGTGTTGATTACATCTGTGGGTAATAGATGATTCTTTGTCTTTTCCAAAGAAACAACCTCTTGGTCAGCACCAAATGACAGTCCAAATACATGCCCTCGAGTCACTGTGGGATGTCTTTATGGGTTGAAACCATGGAACAAGCCAGTAGCTGTGGTTTGACTGAGCTTAGACCAAATTAAACCTATGTTCGTTAAAAGTAAGAGGCGTGTGTGTGTGTGTGTGTGTGTGTATTTGGAGGGGGAGGGTGTGTTTGTGTACACGTACCACGCTGACACTCAGGGCAGGCGCAAGCGGTTATTGTGGCCTAGGGACAGGCTGGTGCAGATACTGGGTCATAGCTCCCACTCCCTCCCCACCCCCGCAGCACCAGTGCGGCTGCTGCCATGACCCTGTGCTGGCACGCTTCGTTTGCTATCTTCTGGAAATTACTCAGCTTTCTACAAAATATCTTCAACAAAATGTCTTAAGGAGCACCTGGCTAGCTGAGTCAGTAGAGTATGTGACTCTCGATCACAGGGTTGTGAGTTCAAGCTCCACGTTGAGCATAGAGCTTGCTTTAAAAAAAAAAAAAAAAAAAAAAAAGTTTTAATATTTCTTTGATCTAATATCTTTTTTAACTTTTTTTAAACTTTTTTTTTTTAACATTTGTTCATTTTTAGTATATGTGCTGCCGAAGCGAGCACACATTTGTTCGTTTTTGAAAGAGAGAGAGCACGCACAAGCCGGAGAGGGGCAGAGATAAAGGGAGACACAGGACTCAACGCAGGCTCCAGTCTCCGAGCTGTCAGTGCAGAGCCTGATGCGGGGCTTGAACTCAGGAACTGTGAGATTATGACCTGAGCTGAAGTCGGACACTTAACTGACTGAGCCACCCAGGTGCCCCATTGATCTAATATCTTTAAAGCGTTATTTAATCTACCAGCAACCCATGGGTACATATTGTAGTCCCATTTATAAAGGAAGAAACTGAAGTTCATACAAGTCCAGTGACCATTCCCAAGGTCACGTCACTGGGAAAACAGCCCTCGGGATGTGAGTGTGGACAGTCTGGCTCCAGGGCAGCCATACCCAACACTTTCTGCTTGAGTGTGGTCATGACGTGGGTTATCCTCATGTGGGGTGAATTGCTTCATAAAGAGTGCCCATCACTGCCCATACAGCTCCACAAAGTGACTGGGCAGAATGACCAGGTTGGTTCTGGAAACTTATCTGAGGCACAGAAAACGATGTGAGGGATCGTTTTCCTGATTTCCTGAAGACGGGGCCCAGCCATCCCCGACGCCGGAAGACCGCCTGACAAAATCACACTCCTGCCTCGGAGTGAGTGGGAGGATTGATTTCTCCTGACAGGGTGCCGATGGAGGAGGACCCCTGAAGAGTGGACGAGGTTGGCAGTCTCCGATTTTTAAAGATTGCTTTCTAAAGAATTTCTGTTCATCTGTGTCTTAAGCAAAAGGGGCTGGCGGCTCAGGCTCCGTCGCTCAGCAGATTGGGCTTCATGCCACGTGCTGAGTGGGTACGCAGCGTGCGACTTCCAGCTTTCCCCCGACCCCGGTCCTCTGCTCGTGAAGGGCCGAGTGATCTCCTCCCTAGGCGGCCCTGGAGGTGGAGTCGAGCGCTGCCCCCTGGCGTTGTCTCGGTCATTTCCTCCTTTCTCCTCAGTTCCTCGAGTTGTGGCGGTGTCCCCTCAGATGCGCCTCGTGGAGGACAACCCCTCTTCTCTTTCCCTCGTGGAGATCTACAAGCAGCGCTGCGCGAAGAAGGGCATCGAGCACGACAACCCCATCTCCCGCTACTATGACAGACTGGCCACGGTGCAGGCACGCGGGACCCAGGCCAGCCACCAGGTACCGAATCGGGCCAGCCGCGCTCTGTGGCGGAGCTCCCCCGACACGAGCGCTTAGAGGAGTAGCAGGCGGTTGAGAGGGACCTTTCTCCCTCATTAGACCTGTGAGTGGTCAGAATTAGGCGACCATGGCCCCTGATGTGGTGACGTTTGCTGCAGAATAACTTGACGGCAAACTCTTCTGGCAGCCAGACCTGCTCTGAGGGACATGAGGCTGCTTATCCAGTCCGTGTTCGCGCTCCTCTGGTTTGCGGCCGGGGCCAGGGTGAACCACGGCCTCTGTGTTGTGTATGCTTTTTAAAATGTGGAAAGTGGCGAGCCCTGAAACGAGTCAGGCTCAGTTGTTTTGGTCGCCTGGTGTGGGAGCACAGTGCCTCCCACGGGAGTCCCGCGCGGCTTTGGCCTCGTCAGGTGGGTGGAGGGCCGTCCCCACCAGCAGATTCCTGCCCTTGCTAGAAAGCAGGGCAGGTGGGAGTCTGGGTGAGGAGGTTTTGTGCGGGATTGTGTGCATCACCAGAAGGTAGCTCTATCTTGGCCTGCTCCCCCAAAGCCACTGTGGTCCTTCCTGTGGCTCCCGAGAGGGCCTCGTGATTTTTAGGAGAGATGCCACGAAGCTGGAAGCTCTGATCTTGCTTCCATCCTCCCAGGGACTCACTTCAGTTAGCCTGGGACCTGGAAGACTGTTTCTAGGAAGATGGAGCCCACAGGGTGCTTGCCTCAGCTGCCTGGGCAGTGCTCAAGGTACAGGCAGGGCCTGAGGCGGTCCGGGCCTCGGGCTCTGTTGCAAGCCTCCTACCTTTGTGCAGGCAGAACGAGTGGAACCCGTCTGTTGTTGGGTGTCTGTGGACAGAGCTCGTGGCCTCCCTTGGGAATTGGTGTCAGGGCTTCATCAGGGTGCAGGTGACTGCCTGGTCACTCTGTGGACCGAGGACAGTACTGAGGTGTTTGTGCAAGATGAATGGATTCTATTCTTAAGACTGCATTTATTTGTCTTTGACATTATGGAAACTGATGACCTCTATCTGCAAATACATATTTACATGAGGTTCCATGTGTTTTACAAACTATTTGTGTGATACTGTTTATTCTGAGAGAGAGCGAGAGAGCACATGTGAGTAGGGGAGGAGGACAGAGAATCCCAAGCAGGCTCTATGCTGTCAGCACAGAGCCACACCCAGGGCTTGATCCCAGGAACCATGAGATCACGACCTGAGCCAAAATCAAGTCAGACACTCAACTGACTGAGCCACCCAGGCACCCCTGAAAATTCACCCTTTAAAATGTTCAATTCAGTGTTTCCGGCATATTCACAGAGTTGTGCAGTCATGACCACAATTTGTCTTTAAAACAGTTGAGGGGCGCCTGGGTGGCTCAGTTGGTTAAGCACCTGACTTTTGATTTCGCCTCAGGTCATGATCTCATAGTCGTGAAATTGAACCCTGCTTCGGTATCAGTAGTTTGTTCCTTTCTATTGCTTAATAATAGTCCCTTGTATGACTATATCAGATGTAATTGATCCATTCATCAGTTGGTAGACTTTTGGATTGTTGATACTTTTTGACTTATGGCCAGTGCTAAGGACTGTAAGCATTTGTGTATATATTTTTACATGGACATATGTTTTCATTTCTCTTCGATACATACCTAGGAGTAGAATTGATTGGTCACGTGGTAAGTTTTATGTCTATTACATGAACTCCCAGACTATTTTCCCAGGTGATTGCAGTGTATTCTTGTCTACAGTTATTATCTCTTTTTCTTATAGTCATTCTCATTCATTTTGGTTGATAACAAGTGATGTTGAGCAACTTTTCGTGTGCTAATTGGCTGTTTGCATATTTTCTTTGGAGAAATGTTTATTAAAGCCTTCTGCTTATTTTTAAATTGTATGATTTGTTTTTTTTTGTTTTTGATGCTGAGGATTCTTTGTATGTTCTGGATGCAAGTGACTTGATATGAGTGGTTTCACTTTATTTCCTATGTATTGGCTATGTTTTCCTGAGCCTTCATTTATCTCGTTTTTGTTGAAAACTGGACATTTTTAATAATATATGTTAACTCTAGAAATCAGATCCTTTTCCCTAAGGTTTGTTATTGTTGTTGTTTGCTTAGTGACTTTCCTGGACTGATTTGTAAATTCTCTGTTTTTGCCATGTGCAGCCATTGAAGTCTCTGCTCATTTAGCTAATGATTTGACAGATTTTCTTAAATGCTTTGAACCAAGAAGTCTTCCTTCCGCCTTTTTTGAGGGCCTCTATGGGGGGAAGGGGATGCCTTCCACTTGGCCAAGTAGTTTATGTTCTGCCTTAGCTTCTACTTCCTGTTTGTGCAGATCAAGGTCAACCAAAAGTGGAAGCACTGGGCTTTCTGAGGTTTTTCGTGACCTTCTAGTGACCTTCTAGATTCTCAAGAATATATCGAGGCTTTTCGAAGCCTCCTGTGGTCATCGTACTCCCTCACTCTTCCTCTCGTCTGCCATCATCTTCTGTGCTGCAGCTGGTATCGCTGCCTTGGGCATCTGCAAGGTGACGTGGTCGTCACTGACTGCTTTCAGCAAACGCCTGTCGGATAGGGTGCTCCTCACTGGCTGAACTCGAAGTTCGATCAGAGACAAGCCCAATAAATGGGGCTTCCCCCTCCCCCTAACCCCACCCCCCACCCACAGGAAGCTGCCAGATAAGTCAAATAGTGGCACTTCTCTGGAGATGAGGTTTTTGAACGCATTTTGCCCACTCCTGGCTGCTGGTTTCTACAGCTGTCATGGTCGCAAAGCCACTGTGGAGCTGGGTAGATGGGAATGGTATAATTAAACTGCCACAAAGATCACTGTCACCAAGATTCAGCCTTTTTTTTCCCCTTGAGTAAAAGCTACTCAGATTGTCGTAATAAGCCTTTAATTTCCAGAATTTAAAAAAGTTTTCCAGGGGCGCCTGGATGGCTCAGTCGGTTAAACGTCTGACTTCGGCTCAGGTCATGATCTCATGGTCCATGAGTTCGAGCCCCGGGTCAGGCTCTATGCTGACAGCTCAGAGCCCACAGCCTGCTTCGAATTAAGTTTCTGATGTTTGCTAATGTTCTCGATGGTGTTTGTGGTTCTTGGTTGCTTAGGGCCTGCATTTTAGTGGTAGTCAGAGCCCATAGGTAGGACTTAGCCCAGAACAGACCTGTGCGTTTACCATTTGGTCTAACAGGAACGGAATTAACTCGGCAGACTTTTTATTGAGACTGTCTCTGAATTAGTGGTGTTTGAAATAGTGTTGTGAGTCCTCCAGCACAGAATTCACTTTAAAGTGTTGTGTAACATCTGCTCTACTTTGATAGACTAGCTCCTTCAGTTATACACCTTTCGTCTTTAATAGTCCAAGGTGTGAATTGTTGTCATCCAACTATTTGTTCTTTTTGTTAACCGGCCTAGCGTTTTCTCTGGTTAGCAGGTTACGGTATTCAGATTTTGCCTAAATTCTTGGCAGGACAGATATCACGCATCATGCTCGTAAGGCTTTTATTCAGATTGGCGGTGGTGTTGGTTTGAGCATACGGTGTGAAGCCCTAGAGGGAAATTGACATCCCGGTGTTTGGTCAGACAACATCACATACGTATTTCTCAATAGAATTCATTCTGTTGGTGCCAAGTAAGTACAAACCTACAATTGGAGAGTTTTCCTTTTGGGGAAAAAAAAAAAACGAGCGAATTGGAGGGAGGTATCATGGGGTGATCTATCCTTGCAGGTCCTTCGAGACATCCTCAAGGAGGTTCAGAGTAACATGGTACCACGCAGCATGCTCAAGGAGTGGGCTCTGCACACGTTCCCCAACGCCACGGACTACTGGACGTTCCGGAAGATGTTCACCATCCAGCTCGCCCTGATTGGCTTTGCAGAGTTCGTCTTGCATTTAAATAGACTCAACCCCGAGATGTTACAGATCGCTCAGGTAAAGGGTGTGAGGAGACGGCGCCTCTCCCCAGACCTCTCTGCTGTGTGGTTTCAGTTCCACAAGTGTCTCCTTCTGGTGTTTAGGACACAGGCAAACTGAACGTGGCCTATTTCCGATTTGATATAAACGACGCGACCGGGGACTTAGATGCCAACCGTCCCGTCCCTTTCCGCCTCACCCCCAACATTTCCGAGTTTCTGACCACCATCGGCGTCTCCGGCCCATTGACAGCCTCCATGATCGCTGTCGCCCGGTGCTTCGCCCAGCCCAACTTCAAGGTAGGCCACGGTGGCTGGTGTGGCGCGGCTGGGGTCACTTGTATGCACGCGGCCTCACAGCTGCCGGTCTGCCAGTACGGAGGGAGAGTGTTGCGGCTGCACAGTTAAAGCTTCTGCATTTTGGAAAAAGCATTTCAAGTTTTTCCTGTCTCAAAGCACTTAAAAAAGGAGTCAGAAGCCTCTACTGATCATTTTCCCAACTATCACTGTTGCTTGCCGGTTTCGTTTATTCCATTTGGTATCCGTTTTGTGTTTATGTAGATCTTTCTTCTCTTAAAGGGCAGAAATACTGTCTGTAGGGTTGTGCCGTCTTCCTGGCACCGCGGTTATGGGTCCTAGAGGACAGTCGTGGCGGTAGGACATGCGACGGCCGCCCCGGCCACAGGCGGGTGTGGGATGGCGCTGCCCTCCTCTCGGCGCCGTCCCTGCCCAGCACCACACCGGCTGCTTCGGTGGCCTCTCCTCACACTCTCTCAGCGGTTGTCCAGCTGGCGGGCAAGGTGGGCAGCTCAGAGCTCGTGCCGCCGGCAGAGGGCAGACTGGGATTCGAATCCAGTTCCCACTGACTCCAAGCCCGTCTTCACCGCAGTTATTCTCTCCTCACAGTTGGGGGCTGAACGCAACTTATTTTTCTTCTAGCTTAGGAGACGGGTTGTACCTTTTTTCCCACAGATGAGCAGTTTGTGTCTAGAGACGCCTGCAGATACCAGTTGCTTTTCCAAAACATTTGCTCAGGACAGTTGTAAGATTATCAGCTAAATGCGTAACTGTGAAGACAGACTTTTTACATCAAACACATCTTGTGCTTTCAGTGCTCGCTTGTCTGTTAGCGAGGAGTGCTTTCTGGAACAGGAGTACGAACAGGGGGAAAAGCAGCCCTGTGGCTCTTCCATGAGTGAGTGGTCTGTGCTGTGACCATCACTTAGCCGGGGCGTAAGGCTTGGAACAGCAAGTCCTCACTTAGAAATGTTATGCTTCTGGAAACATCATAGGGCATTTACTTTGAAACTGGCATTTACTTTGAAAACCTTAGAACAACGAAGGAAGCACTACCCGTATCTCAGGGGCCTGGTACAATGTGGAGTGGCACCGTGCGTTGTTCCTTGTGTAGACGGTGCTGGCCAAGATGAGGAGGAGTCGGGCCACCTTCTCCAAACTCTGGACCCAGATTTCTTACCAGCCTAAATGTAGAGGATGCTTTTAATAAAAGTTCACTAAAACATAGACCATTTTGTACAGGAGTGTCTTTTAAAAACACATCTGGGAGGCTCTCTTACTATGCCCAGTATATAAACAGGGAAATTGAGACACAGTGGGCTAAGTAAATCGATCAAGGTCACCCAGGCAAGAAGGTGGAGCTGGGGCTAGAACCTGAGTCTGTGCCGTGGCCACACGGAGGCCCGGGGATGGCCCTCCTTGACGTGAGACACCTGTCCCGTGACACCCACTTGATTCCTTCCACCCAAATGTGATCTTGTCACCAGCCCCCACCCCCGGCAAACCCCTCTGAGCCCGCCTTACCTGCTGTTTCTGCACAGTGCCCGTCACCACCGGGCATGTTGAACATTTCTCTGTTAGTACCAGAGCCCCATAAGGGCAAGGGGTGTTCACTCTAAGCTTCGGTGCTGGGAACGGGCCTGCCCAACCAAGCCCCTGTCAGGTGTGCAGGTGCTCATTTAAACGCTCGGCACCAGGAAGCAGCGTGACAGCAGCATGTGCCCCTGGACACATGTGCCCCGGCTTTGCAGAAGACCAGACCAAACCCTGTGCCTTTGGGCCCTCGCTGCTCCAAGTGAGGAGGTGGTTTGTACCCCTGCGGGCCAGCCCCCCGCATCTGCCAGGCACACGCCGCGGCCCAGGTGCTGGGGCTGACCGGCCGCGACGGCTCACTGTGCTCGGGCTCCGCCTCCTTAGGGAGCTGCCCCTCTGGGTCGCTCCTGGTTAATCCAGGATCGTCTCGTTCTCTCTTGGCACAGGTGGATGGCATCCTGAAAACCGTGCTTCGGGACGAGATCATTGCTTGGCACAAAAAAACGCAGGAGGACACCTCTTCTCCTCTCTCGGCCGCCGGCCAGCCCGAGAACATGGACAGCCAGCAGCTGGTCTCCCTGGTGCAGAAGGCCGTCACCGCCATCATGACCCGCCTGCACAACTTGGCCCAGTTCGAAGGCGGGGAGAGCAAAGTGAACACCCTGGTGGCCGCCGCAAACAGCCTGGACAACCTGTGCCGCATGGACCCCGCCTGGCACCCGTGGCTGTGAGCGCGCCCGCCCTGCCGCCCAGAATGGGAAGCACGCCCGCCGGCTGCTGGGCCTCCTCTCTGCTTCACCCACCGTGTTCACGGAGGCCCGACAGCGCGTGTGCGAACGCGGATAAATGGAGTTCTAGAGGAGCTGCCTGTTACGGCGGCAGAGTGGAAACGTCTAGGCTTTTAAAATTCCCTTGTAGGAACCGGGACTCTCCGGTCTGGAATTTCTTTGTGAAACCTTTTTTATCGTACTCCTTCCTGCGTGTGAATGTACAGATGGAACTGAAGGAGACAATTCTATATTGTCCGTTTTTAACTCAGAAATGACACCTCACAGGAGCCTTGTGCTTTTGTACAGACCTTTGTAACAAGTGTACAGAAAACCCACTTTGTTAGAGAAACAGGAAATTATGAACAAGTCGAGCTGGTTTTTCTCTAAGCACAGACTTTTATGCTGTACGTAACTGGCTCCGGGATCTCCTTGCGCGTTGGATGTGGGTCAGCACGGCCTCGTCACCCTGCGGGGACGCCGTTCCTCACGCGGTGGATTCAGATCCCGCCGGGAGAAAACTGAGCCCCGGGCGCGGCAGGTGAATCTGAGGCTTTTCATCGGCTGGCTCTTCGGACGCCTTCTTGACATTTACTATCATTGTACCAGGAAAAAAACCTTTTCCTTCCTAATTTAAAAAGAAACAGCAAGAAAAGTTTGTCCGTTCACTCCAGTCTGTCATGTTCACATTTTTATAAATATGAGCATTGAGAATGTTCTATCTAAATTTGTACAGTGTGATTTTTTTTTTTTTTTTTAGAATAAATATTTTATAAAAGGATGTGTCTGCTCTTACATGTATGGAAATGCTTGTTTCCTCTGCCTGAGCGTCCCTCAGCCCCTCGGGGACCGAACCCCCTGGGCCAACACAGCCGTGCTTCAGGGTGGCTTCCTGGGGATGGACAGACAGGTGATGCCTGGGAGGGTCTTGGCTTGGAACTTGGGGGTCCAGACCCACGCTCAGCGTCTTCTGTGATGGCGATGAGGCTGGTCCTGACTCTGACGGTGTGAGACATGTCTGGGAATCTGGTCCCTTTCAGCTTGGTTTCCCCACCTCAGGGCGGCTGCCAAGGGACCTGTGTACGCAGGGGGGAGGCGGCCCCGCCCCACCAGTGTGGTGTCCTTCCCCCTGTGCATCCGTCATCCTGTGGGATGGGGGTGGACGGTGCAGAATGGAGGGGGAGGCAGTTCCTGAGCACGCGGTGTAACTCATGTCCGAGGATGAGAAACGGCGAAGCAGGACTGGGGAGGGACGGCAGTTGCTGCTTTAATTGTAAAATGAGGATTCTGAATTTTAAGGACTCACTCCATTGGGAAGCGCTTCGTCTGCTGTGAGGACAGCTTCACCCAAGTCAGGGCCTGGTCAGCAAGACCCCTTCCAGGGCCAGAACTCCAAGCCCTTCCCAGGCATCACCTTTCTTTTACTCCTCGTTGTGCCCCGTTGTCCCCAGGCGAGCACAGAGGGGAAGCCTGCAGCTGATTTCATGCAGTCTCACCACGAAGTCCAGTCCCAGGCATGTAAACCAGTGTGCCGTAAGAAGTGTAGACGATCGTGGGGGCTCCGGTTTGTGTGGGTGGCCGCAGGTGGGGCCGTTATACTGGGCGTTTGTCCTCAGAGGCAGATGGGTCCGTGAGCCCCGAGGGGGTGGCCCTCAGAGGACGGGTTTCCGGCTCAGAGTGGGGAGTAGCCCTTGGAGAGTCGGCCGGGGGGTGTGGTGGCTGCAGACGTGTGTGGATGGTGTTCGGAGAAGGGAAGTTGGTGTACTGAGGGCCCTGGGTTCTGTGCCAGGCTCACGACACCGTGCCCTCCGTGCTGCCCCTGGTTTCTAGGAAAGCCAGCCCTCGAACAGGCAGGAGGGTGTTCCTAGGCGGAGCTCCAGCTGGAAAGATCAGGGACCTGGAGTTGGGAGGCCAGAGCACGGGCTTGTTTATGGGGGCCACACGTGACGGGTACCCCTTGTTCTCCAAGCACTATTGCAAGGTAAGTGCTGTTATTAGCCGCTTATTAATTATCGGAAAATAAACATAAAATTCACCATTTTAACCACTTCTGAGTGTCCAGTTCAGGGACATAAAGTACATTCACATTGTCGTGTAACCCCCACCACCGGCGGTCTCCAGAACTTCCTTCATCTTGCCAAACTGAAACTCTGCACCCGTTAAACACTGACCCCCAGGCCCCAGCCCCCACCCTTGTACTTTCTGTCTCTGGATGTGTCTAGAAATTTCCTGTAAGTAGAACCACATGGTATTTGTCCCGTGCCCGGCTTCCTTCCCTCAGCATATACATCAAGGTGCTTCTGTGTCATGGCAGGTGTAAGAATTCCCTTTTTAAGGCTGGATGATATCGTGTTGCATGGATATACCGGTGTTTTGTTTGTTCGTCCGTCTACGGACGCCTGGATTGCTCCCGTCTTCTGGTTACTGTGAATGACGCTGCCGTGCACGTCGGTGTGCAAATACCTGCGGGACCCCCGGCGTTCGGGTCTTCCAGGACTACCCACAGAAGCGGAGTTGCTGGACCAAATGGTAATTCTGTTTTTAATTTTTTGAACGACTGCCGTGTAGTTTTCCGTAGCTACCGCGCCACTTTAAACCCTCGCCATTGGTGTGTGTACATGTGTTCCGGTTTCTCCCCGTCCTCGTCGACACTTGTTCCTTTGTTGTAATAACCATCCTAGGAGTGTAGAGTGGCGTCCATCTCCTTTGTGGCTTCGGTTTGCATTTCCCTTTGTGACTAGTGACTCTGAGCATCTTTTCACGAGCTTCCTGACCACTTGTGTATCTTCTTTGGAGAAACGTCTCTTCACGTCTTTTGTCCGTTTCTTAATTGTGCTGTTTGGGTCTTTTTTTTAAGTTGTAGGAGTTCTTTCTATGTTCTGGATACTGACCTCCTTTTTTATATATTTATTTTGAGAGTGAGCATGGGAGTAAGGAAGGGGCAGAGAGAGAGGGAGAGAGCGAATGCCAAGCAGGCTCTGCACGGTCAGCACAGAGCCTGATGTGGGGCTCAGTCCCACAACCATGAGATCACGACCTGAGCTGAAATCAAGAGTTAGACTGAACCACCCAGGTGCCGCTGGATGCTAACCTCTTATCAGATAGATGATTTACTATTTTCGCCCAGTTTGTGGGCTGTCCTTTCATTCTGTTGATAGTGCCCCTTCATGCAGAAGTTTTAAATTTTGATGTAGTCTGATTTATCTGGTTTTCTTTTGTTGTCTGATCCATTGTGAGTTAATTTTTATATATGGTATAAAGGGTTCATGAGGGTTCAACCTCATTCTTTTGCATGTGGATATCCAGTTTTCCAAGTGCCATTTGTTGAAAGACTGCCTTTTCCCCCATGGAATGCTTGATTTGACCATATAAGAGGGGGCTTGTTTATAGGTTCTGTGTTCTATTCCATTGGTCTGTATGTCTGGATTGATTGATTGATTAATTGATTATAATCTCTGCACCCAACATGGGGCTCAAACACTTGAGATCAAAAGTCTCACGTTCTTCCCACTGAGTCAGCTGCGTACCCACTATATATGTCTGTATGTCAACACCAAACTATGATTATTGCTACAGCCTTGTCATATGTTTTGAAATCAGGAAGTGTGAGACCTCCAACAGTGTTCGTTTTTAAGGTTGTTTTGGCTAGTTGGGGGGTCCCTGAGGTTCCATATTAATTTTAGGGTAGATTTTTCTATTTTTGGATTTTTGTAGGAGTTGCTTTGAATCTGTAGATCATTCTGGATGGCAAAGACACCTTAGCAATATTAAGTCTTCCAATCCATGAACCTGAATGCCTTTCCATTTATTTTGTGTCTTCTTCAATTTCTTTCAGTTTATAATTGTATAGTTTTGAGTGTATAAGTGTTTTGTTTTCATGGTTAAGTTTATTCCTATTTTATTCATTTTGATGCTACTACAAATGGAATTGTTTTCTTACTTTTCTCTTCCGGTTGTTCATTGTTCGCCTGTAGAAACACAACTGATCTTTGTGTGTTGACTTTGTATCCTACAGCTTCAGTGAATTCGCTTTTTTATTTTTATTTTTATTTATTTTTTTAAATTTTTTTTTTCAACGTTTATTTATTTTTGGGGGGACAGAGACAGAGCATGAATGGGGGAGGGGCAGAGAGAGAGGGAGACACAGAATCGGAAACAGGCTCTAGGCTCCGAGCCATCAGCCCAGAGCCCGACGCGGGGCTCGAACTCACGGACTGCGAGATCGTGACCTGGCTGAAGTCAGACGCTTAACCGACTGTGCCACCCAGGCGCCCCTGAATTCGCTTTTTTAGTTCCAACAGTCTTTTTGTTCGTTTTTATCAGGAAGAAAAGACATTTCTTCCAAGATGGTGTTGGCATAAATTTTCTTAGGGGGAAAACCGTTTTAGTTGCCAAACAAACATGGTAAAAAGTCTGAAAAGATAGGTAGCTTTAGTTTAGATGCGGGAGAATAAGCTTGCAAAGGTGACGGGGGCACTTTAGGAGGGGAAACGAGTATTTTGATGGACACTTGGGCCCCTCTGGTGAATGAACCAGCTAACGGGCTGGAGGGGAGAAAAGGGTGAAAACCAGGGGGTGACAAACACTAGCTTATGAACGTCTATGAGTTGGTGCTGAAATTTTTGCCCGTCAGTAGAAAAGTGAGAAAAATTAATGCATCAAAGTTGAGGTTTCTTATGGATAATCAACCATAGTCTTTTATCTTGAAAAGTTGTGCTGTTAAAATGTCCTTATGAAATGAAATGCTAGTGTTACAGATAATTGTTACTAATTTTTTATGTCATCTCTGACAAACTAAAGAATTAATATATACCAGCCTAGGGGCGCCTGAGTGGCTCAGTCGGTTGAGCGTCTAATTTCGGCTCAGGTCATGGTCTCATGGTCTGTGAGTTCAAGCCCCACATTGGGCTCTGTGCTGACAGCCTGGAGCCTGCTTCGGATTCTTTGTCTCCCTCTCTCTCTGCCCCTCCCCCGCTCATGCTCTGTCTCTCTCTCTCTCTCTCTCTCTCTCTCTCTCTCTGTCAAAAATAAATAAACATTAAAAAAAATTTTTAATATATACCAGCCTACTGATTATGGTCAGTATATTTTACTGGTCTATAAAACAGAAGAGTTTGGGAAATATGAGTCTAAACAAGTCATAATTATATAGGATTCTGTATAGTAGTAAGATAGTTCTTATCTTTAGCTTATTTTTAATTACAAAATTGAATGACAAGTCTAAAAAAAAAAAAAAAAAACGTGTGAACCTACGTCGTGCATACATAAAAGATGAAAAATCTTAAAATAACACCAAATATAATTCAGGACTATTTTTACTCCTACACTTCATGAATGTAGGGTGACAAAAACTTTTACGTCTTTTAGAATAACATGCATTATTTTTAGTCAATTATCTAGAGTTACTGTACTCATCTCAAATGTATCACAGTCTGCTTCCAAATGATATTATACCACTTCGCTTACATTGCAATCCTACAACAGTAAACTTCTGTTTCTCCCCTTCCATTCTCTGTGCTATTGATATTATAATTTTTACTTTTACATACGTTATTAACGTCACAACACGTTATTTTTACACTAGGTCATACTTTCATTCTTATGTATGTATGTACATTAAGTAATCTCTACACCCAAACGGGGGCTTGAACTCACGACTCCAAGATAGAGTCACATGCTCCACTGACTGAGCCACCAGCCAAGCGCCCCTAGACCATACTTTCTTTTTTTTTCTTTTTTAATTTTTTTTTAGGGTTTATTTATTTTTGAGAGAGACACAGTGAGAGTGAGGGAGGGGCATAGAGAGAGGGAGACACAGAATCCAAAGCAGGCTCCAGCCTCCGAGCTGCCAGCACAGAGCCTGACGTGGGGCTTGAACTCACAAACTGTGAGATCATGACCTGAGCGAACTCAGGTGCTTAACCGACTGAGCCACCCAGGCACCCCTAGACCGTACTTTGTCAACAGGAGTAGTATTGTTCCCCTGTTATGGGGGCTGATTTGATAAAAAAATACCTAAAAGGCTCCTTAGGAAGATGGTATATATTTGTTTTGTGTTCTAACAATTTTTTGGTATGTATTTTCTTAGGTTTTTCTGTATGTAGGATTATGTTGGGTAGTGTTCTGCAGGGGTCTTTTGGGTACGATGGGTTTAGAGTTTTCATTACTGATCTTCAGTCTGCTTGTTCTGTGTATTATTGGAAGTGGAGTATTGGAAATGTCCCACACTTACCGTAGAGCTATTTCTCCCTTTGATTCTGTCAATATTGGCTTCACATGTTTAGGAGCTCCGATATTTGGTGCGTGTATGTTTGTACCTGTTCTGTCTTCTTAGGGAATTGACCTTTTTATCATTATATGCTGCCCTTCTCTGCCTCTGAAATAGTTCCTATCTTAAAGTCTATTTTGTCTGACATCAGTATAGCTACTCCTGCTTTCCTGTCGTTACTATTTTGTGTGGAATACCCTTTTTCATCCTTTAACTTTCAAGCCGTGTGTGTCCTTCTACCTAAAGTGAGTCTTGTGGACAGCGTGCAGATGGACCCTGGTTTTTTATCCATTCTGCCAGTCTGTCTTATTATCATGGAGTTTAATTCGTTTACATTCACTTTTGTGCTTGCTTCGGCAGCACATATACTAAAGTTGGAAGGATGCAGAGAAGGTTAGCGTGGCCCCTGTGCAAGGATGATACGTTTACATTCACTTTTTCGAATTAGTTAATTATTTATTTATTTTGGGGGCGGGACAGAGAGGGAGAGAGAGAGAAGCTCAAGCAGGCTTCACGCTCAGCCCAGAGCCCGGTCTGGGGCTCGATCTCACAACCGTGAGATCATGACCCGAGCCAATGTGAAGAGTCAGACACTGTGGGGTGGCCCAGTTGGTTCGGTGTCTGACTCTTGGTTTCGGCTCAGGTCATGATCTTGCAGTTTCATAAGTTCGAGCCCTGGGTTGAGCTTTGTGCTGGCGGTGTGGAGCCCGCTTGGGATTCTCTCCCTCTCCCTCTCTGCCCCTCTCCCATTCACGTGGTCTCCGTCTCTCTCAAAATAAATAAACTTTAAAAAATTTTTGTAAATGAGTCAGATGATTAACTGAGTCACCCAGGCACCCCTCATGCATTTACATTGAAACTAATTACTGACCAGGGAGGACTTACTCTTGCCATTTTGTTACTTGTTTTCTGTGTCTAAGAGCTTTTCTCCCATTTACCCGGTTACTGCCTTCCTTTGTATTCAGTTGTTTTTTCGTTTGTTTTGTTTTTCTGTGGGGACGTTTTAGTTCCTTCTCATTTGCTTTTGTATATATCCTACAGATATTTTCTTTGTGGTTACCATGGGGATCACACTTAATACCTTAAAATTATCGCAATCTCATTTGGATTGATAGCAACTTCAACCATATACAAAAACTCTACTTTTTTATAGTTCTGCCCTCCATTTGTTGTTGATGTGTCAAATCACATCCTTAAACGTTGTATATCCACAAACATAGGTTTTACACACTTGGCTTTTAAGTCGTGTAGCAAATTAAAAGTCAAGTTACAAAACCGAATCGCCATACTTGCCCATGTATTTAACCATTACTAGAGAACTTTATATGTTCGTGTGGCTTTGATTACTGTCTAGCACCCTTTCATTCCAACATGAAGGCCTAAGCTGTTTCTTATAGGGCATCTCTAGTGGTGATGAATTCCTCTGGCTTTTATTTATCTGGAAATGTTTTCATTTCTTCCTCACTTTGTGAAGTTTTGCTGGATATAGAAAATTTGGCAGCTTGTTTGTTTGTTTTTGTTTTTGTTTTTCTTTCAGCACTTTAATCATAGCACTCTTCCAGTCTCCATGGTTTCTGCTAGGAAGTCTGCTGATCATTTTGTTAAGGATCTCTCATACACGGTGAGCCACCCTTGCTGCTTTAGAAGATTATGTCTTTGGTTTTTGACAGTTTAATTATAATGTGCCCCAGTATAGGTGTCTTTGGGTTTATCCTCCTTACAGTCCTTGAGCCTCTTGGATTTATACATCCATGTCTGTCCTCAAATTTGGGAAGTTTTCAGCCATTATTTCTTCAAATAATTCTCTCTTTCTCTCTCTCCTCTCCTTCTGGGATTCTCATAGTGCCCATTTTGGCCCCCTTGATGGTATGCTAGACAACGCTTAACGCTTAGCGTTTCTTCACTTTTCTTCATTCTGTTTCTTTCTGCTTCTCTGAGTCAGTGATTTCAAATGACCTGTCTCCCAAATTCACAGAATCTTTCCTCTGCCTGCTCAAGTCTGCCAGTGAACCCTCTAATGGATTTTTTTCAGTTTATTTACTATATTTTTCAGCTCCAGAATTTCTGTTCATATACTATGCTCCTGATTTCCACTGCTTCTTTGCCCATGTTTCCCTTTAGCTCTTTGAGCATTTTTAAGACAGTTGCTTTATAGTCTTTGTCTTAAAAGCCTATGTTCGTAAGCTAATGTTAAGCCTTTGTCTTATACTGTTTCTTCAAGAACCATTTCTGGGTCTTTGGGTTTTTTTCCTTTATTTGAACCATGGTTTCTTATTTCTGCCTTGTGATATTTTGTTGAAAATTGGGCATTTGAAACATGTCCCAGTTTTCAGAGACTGGTTCTGTGCAGAGGAAGACTTTTGCTGGTCAGCACAACATGAGGGCTTAAAGGTGTGGGTTTTATCTGGGTGTGCATCATCCTGGGGCCTGTGTGTGTGCCTAATCCTTCCTGGAAGCCTGGCTGCTTTTAAATGCCTTAATTTCCCAGAGGCGCCTGGATGGTCAGTTAGGCATCTGACTTCATCTCAGCTCAGGTCTTGATCTCAGGGTCATGAGTTCAAGCCCTGCATTGGGTACCATGCTGGACTTTAAACAACGAATGGATCAATCAATCAGTCAGTCAATGAATGAATCAATGAATCAGTGAATGACTTAATGTTCCTGAGAGTGCCACCCCTGTCTTCTCGAGCCTCAGATGCCCTATCATGTTCCTCAATCAGTAACCTTGTGCCGGGTGTCGGCAGACGGTCCTCTTGTGGGTTCCACAGGCCATGCCTGCTGCTGGCTGCTGCTTCCTCTGCTCTGAGATTTGAGCTGTGCTGCTTTTGACTGGGCTCCAAGTTAGGGGACCCAAAGATCAGCCCCTCAGACAACCCTTGACAGGCCACTTTGCTCTCTGGTTTGTAAAAAAGGGGGACCCGGGACCTGGCTGCCACTTCCCCCAAATCGTGCTGTGCCACACCAGGGAGCACGTGGGGGAAGGGCGCGTGAAAACACCTTGAAGTGTTCTATCATTTTGAATGTAGCTTTTTCTTGGCTGGGCATTTGCTTACTTGCTGTAGATTCCCAGAGCTCCCGCAAAGGTATTTCAGCTGGTCTCTGGTTCTTTGTCATGTGTCAGGTGGTGGGGGTGGGGGAACAGGCCCGGAGCTTTCTAATCCTCCATCTTGCTGACGTCACTCTCTAGGCCTTTCGTTTAAATTTGTTACTTTTATTTATTTATTTTTTTTAATTTTTTTTTAACATTTATTTATTTTTGAGACAGAGACAGAGCGTGAACAGGGGAGGGTCAGAGAGAGAGGGAGACACAGAATCTGAAACAGGCTCCAGGCTCCGAGCTGTCAGCCCAGAGCCCGACGCGAGGCTCAAACTCACGGACCGTGAGATCATGACCTGAGCCGAAGTCGGACGTCCAACCGACTGAGCCACCCAGGCGCCCCTAAATTTGTTACTTTTAAATTGAGGTATAATTTGCAAAGGTGTATATTAAAAATTAAAAAAAAATTTTTTAACCATTTATTTATTTTTGAGAGACAGAAGGAGACAGAGCATGAGCGGGGGAGGGGCAGAGAAGGAGGGAGACGCAGAATCCGAAGCAGGCTCCAGGCTCCGAGCTGTCAGCAGAGAGCCCAACATGGGGCTCAAACTCACTAACCGTGAGATCGTGATGTGAGCCAAAGTCAGATACTTAACTGACTGAGCCACCCAGGCGCCCCAAGGATTCACATATTTATAATGCACGTTTAGAAATCCTGTCCTGAGAATTCTAGTATTATGACACTATCATTTGAGCTATTATGGAATCATGTAAGTAACAGTGATAAAACTGAAAGAGGAAAATGGTCAAAATTGCCTTAGAAATTAGTGCTTTATTTATAGATTATTTTAACAGACTTAGTAACAACAAAAATTCTATATTAATACTACCTTCAAATAGAATGAAGTGGAATCATTTAACTTTTAAGATTCACATTTGAGTATTCTTCTGTTATTAATCATTATTTTGAGAAAAATTTTATCAAGATTCTAATTTGAACCCCAGTATATATACTCTCTGAACTAAAAAAGCAAGGAGGCTAAAAGAGAAAAAAACTCAAAATTATTTGAGTGCAGAGATAAAGCTACCTAGGTAAGGTCCTGGACCATCCAGTTGCTGCGTTAGAAGGCAAATCACCACCTCGGACCATGTGGACAGAGGTGGAATCCAGCACCGGATGTAGACATTTCTATTGTCTGTGGAGTATGTGTTGGGCCAGCAAAGACCGCTGGAGGAGAGAATCCCTGGAGGGCAGGATCCTCGTTTTCCTGAACGAAGGGAAGGACAGGTGCTCTTGGTCTCAGTCCCTGGGACCTGTTGTTCCTGGGTGACGCCTGAGCCGGAAGGGAAGTCCAGCATCTCAGCCAGCTGTTGTGGACAGATGAGTGTCTGTGCGTCTGGGCCTGGGTTCAGGAGGATGACGCACTCAGTGGAGGGTCCCTTGTCCAGCGGGCCTGAGCCTGTGGGGGACGTGGTTACACTTGGACCCTGCACCTTTACAACTCCACGTTCCTTCTTATTCTTGAGGAGTCTGGTTCCAGAGGATTCCCTGCTGGGCCTCATGAGCCCCTGCCAGATGCGTTGCCAGAAACATTAGAGACATATGTTAGGCTTTTAATTTCTTCTGAGTAACTTTTGTCTGAAGTCTGCCTCACCTTTTTTGTGTTTCCCTCATGGGAAATGAGCTGGCCTTGAGAGAGGCCATTGAGGATTTCTGGCGTTTCCGGAAGAATTTTGGTCTCTTGACCTGGTTCCAGCTCTTCACGTGTGTGTCTGATCTTCTAAATTGCTGCAGAAAGATTCTCCTTTCTCTTTTTTTTTTTTTAATTTATTTTTATTTATTTATTTATTTATTTATTTTTGGGACAGAGAGAGACAGAGCATGAACGGGGGAGGGGCAGAGAGAGAGGGAGACACAAAAGCGGAAACAGGCTCCAGGCTCCGAGCCATCAGCCCAGAGCCTGATGCGGGGCTCGAACTCACGGACCGCGAGATCGTGACCTGGCTGAAGTCGGACGCTTAACCGACTGCGCCACCTAGGCGCCCCTCTCCTTTCTCTTTACACAGGGAATTCATTCTTGATTAAATGGTCAGTGGAGATTCCTTTCTTCTTGCAGTTTCTGCTGGAACTCCTTTCACTATCTGTGACTTTATTTAGGGAATCATAAAAGAAAATGGGAAGTTAAAAAAAAATTTTTTTAATGTTTATTTTTGAAAGAGAGAGGGAGAGAGACAGAGTGTGAGCAGGGGAGGGACAGAGAGAGAAGGAAACACAGAATCTGAAGCAGGCTCCAGGCTCGGAGCTGTCAGCACAGAGCCCGAGGTGGGGCTCAAACCCACCAACTGTGAGGTCATGAGACTAGAGCTGAAGTCAGACGCTGCACCGCCCAGGTGCCCCGAAAATGGCAAGTTTTTAACATCCAGGTTCTATGCCCAGCACAAGCTTTCTTAGTCAGGTGATCACGAGTTAATGTAAGTTCTCTGACTCTAGAATTAGAACCTGGTTCCTCTAGAAGCAGTGATTCGGACTACACCAGCCCCATCAGGTAAACACCAAGCCCATTTTGAATATTTTTCAAACCCTGGGGACGGGGGATGGGCAAAATGGGCGAAGGGGAGAGCTCGGAGGTACAGGCTCCCGTCTATGGAATAAGTCACAGGGATGAAAGGCACAGCACCGGGAGTATAGTCAGTGGTGCTGTGATCGCGTCATATGATGACAGGTGGTAACCACACTTGGGAGCACAGCATGACGTCTAGAATTATCGAGTTCCTACGTTGTACACCTCAAACTAATGTAATATCGTGTCAACTTTACTTCCACAAAAAAAATATTGTTTCAAACCCAGAAGATCCTATAACTCTCATATGTGAGTTACTATCGACACATTTTTAAACGTGCACTTTTTTATGCAAGTTTATGAATTTCCATTTTTTCCAATTTTATTGAGACCCGACTGACACAGAACATTGTATTCATTCAAGGCATGCGACATAATGATTTGATGTGTGTATCCATCACCATGTTTTTGTGTGTGTGACTACAGTGAAGCATTCTCTGGGGATTTAAAAATTTTTTTTAACTTTATTTTTGAGAGAGACCGCAAGCAGGTGGAGGGGCAGAGAGAGAGAATCCCAAGCAGGCTCCACGCTGTCAGCGCAGAGCCCGGTGCAGGGCTCAAACTCATGAACCATAAGATCATGACCCGAGCTGAAACCAAGAGTCGGACGCTTAACCAACTGAGCCACACCAGGCGCCCCTCTCTGGGGAGTTTAAATGTGACCTGTAAGGGCACTGGTGGTTTTATCTTTCCTTGCTACTCTAACACACACGTCGTTTTGTCTTTTCTCAAGGCTTGTGAAAGCATCTCACTGAGCCGCATCGGTCAGTTTCTTCCAAACCCCTCGTGACCTGCCTTCTGTGGGCTTTCCAGATCCCGAAGGAGCCGTCCCACCCGCGCCCCCCTCCCTCCGTGTCCTCTCCATGACACCAGCCAAGACTTCCTGGGGCTGAGCTGCAGGACAGGCTGGGGGTGGCCAGTGTCACTGGAGGAACTGACCCGGACTCTGGGCCCGTGAACCCTCTGGGTTTGACTCTTCGTTCGATGTGCTGACCCTTGTCTCTTCCAGCCCCTCTCCTGCTTCTGAAAGAGGCTTTCTTCTTCCTTGGAGAGGACACTGCTGAATCCGGGCGTTCCTGGGGCTCATTCCTCTGCTGGCTTTTGGAGGCCATTTTGGTCATAGTCCCCTCGCCACTGGGTGTGTTTTGGGGCATCTTCCGACGACTGACGGCTCCGTTGTTCCACATGCTGAGATTTCTCTTTGCTCAGTTCACCTCTGAAACTTGACATGAAGCCCAAGTACAGAGTAGGAACTTTCCAGATCTTTATGAATGGCCTCCAAATTTGATTCATTTTTCTTGATTTCTCTTCTGGTCATCTGGCTTCCATTAACTTTGTTCCAAGGCCTCTAGACTCTTCGGGTGTAAAGCTGAGCTCCTCCGGGGAGGGCACCTTGTCCTGTCTACACAGAGCAGGCGTTCCGTGATGAACAATCAAGTACGACCCTCACCGTGGCCATCTCCCCCAGTGATCCGTCTCGGGTCCCCTGCCACTGTGTCACCACTGGGCACCATGACCAGCATGGTGACAAGCACTGCAGCCGTCGGCAGGCCACCAGGCGTTCCCCCGGCACCCACAGCATAGGACAGTCAGAGGAACCCCTGGGGCAGGTGGACAGGGCCCCAGGGGCCACAGGTGGTTCCTGGAGTTCGGGTCACCCCGGCCCTACCCGTCAGCCCAAGGGCTCAGGACACGTGTGTCTTATCACATGAGCCCATGAGCCGCGGGGGCCGGCGTGCCAGCCAGGCCAGCACCCTTCCTTCCCTGCATCATTCTGGGGCCCCAGGCCTTACCTGCCCTGCAGGGCGCACAGAAGACTCCTGCTCATGGGCCCCTCCTGGTTTGGGTCTGGCTTTGAATTGAGAGGCTTGTGGAAGGGGTTCTGGAGGGTCCCACACAAGTGACTACACTACGGGTCCCTTAAAAGCCAGAGGGATGTTCGGTGTTCATGTCTCAGGAATGTGAGGTCTGGCTGTGAGCAAGGAAACCTGATTCTGAACCCATCCCGCAAGTCCTTGAGGACGCTGATGTCACAGTGGGACTCCCGGGGGATGCTGATGTCATAATGGGACTCCCGGGGGGCCGAGTGCTCCTCCTGGGGGCCGGACGGCTGGGGCTGGGGCGTCTGGGTCCCGGGAGGCTGAGCCCTGGCCAGCCCCCAAGCAGCTCCATGCAGGTTCCCTGAGAGGAAGCAGAGTCTCCCTGGCTGAGCTGCCACGCCACAGGCGAGTCCGCCCCACATCCTTCCATTCCCGTGGGAACAGAGAGGGTGCCCTGTGGTGACGTTTCCACAGCTCCTCTGCGTGTGGTGAGTGGAAAAGGGGGCAAAAGGAAGAGGGCAGTATGGGGGCACTGGGGTGGTCTTGGGGAGGTGCAGACAGACAGGCCTGCGTCCGGCCCGCCCCTGCATCCAGGCACCCCCCCCCCCCCCCGCCCCAGCTCAAAGGTCACCTGGTGCCAGAGAGCACAGCCGTGGGAGGGTGGCTGGGGTGCAATCAGCTGCTGGCGTGGAGAAGGGCTCCCAGGGAGGGCAGCTGACGGGGCGAGTGTCAGATGGGGAGCTTGCACAGCCCGGTACAGAAAATGAAAGAATGGTGGGGTGGGGTTTGTAGACCATATGCGGGCACAGAGTCTTCCCCAGGTCACCCGGCACTGCTCCTCTGTCCAGGGCTTGAGGCGGTTTGGATCTGGGGTCCCAGCCCTTGTGTGGAGACCAGGAGGTCTCTTCCAGGAGGAACAGGGCAGATGCCCCTCAGGGGTCTGACAGGCTGTGGCTGCAGGTTTGAGGGTGGGCCCGTCCTCTGTTTCACTAAGCAAACAACTTGACTCTTAACATCTGTAATAACTCCCTCACCACCACCCGGACCAAGGAACCGTGCATCTCCAGGGGCCCAGAAGCCTCCTGCAGGCTCCTCTTGGACATCACCATCCTCAGACGGAAGGACTCTTCTGACACAGCATCACCTTACCCGAGTCATTTGTCAACGTTTCGAGAATCCTCTGTGTTGCTCTTTCAGAGGCTCAAGAATTAAGTAATCCCCCCAACGTCACATGGTTATGAACTGGAGCAGGATTCAAACTCAAGACTCTCCCAACCCCTCCTAATCCTTCCATCTCCTGGCCCGGGGCCCTGAAAGATGGTTGGAGACTCTGGTTCCCATCCGGCGCACTGGGCGGCAGGGAGCCCTTGCCGGAGTTCTCTGCATCTCCTGGGGAGCTGTTTTTTCTGTCAGCGGCTGCCCAGGTTCCCAGGACAGCTCCTGGCCAGATGGGGAGAAGCAGCAGCAGCCCGCCATCCTGTGCCCAAGGTGCACGAGGGGAGCAAGATGCAGAAAGGTAAGACTCTCATGTGAAAAGCGTTGCTTCACATGAACATTACGACAGAACAGTATGATCCGTTATGACAGAGCTTGTCTGTGTGCAACATATTTCAATGGTGCACTACCCTTGGGAGAAAGATGATGTTTTCCCCATTTTCCAAATGAGTAAACCGAGGCATAGGGTAGGTAACACATTCAAGGTCAAATTACAAAGCCAGGATTCAATCCCAGGTCTTGCCATTCTGCCTCTTGAGGGCATTTTGTATCTATCCATCTGTTTCTGACCATCAGGTAAGATAGGTGAGCTGTTATGTGGCCAAAAATAAGAATATCGGGGTGCCTGGGTGGCTTAGTCAAGCGTCCAACTCTTGATCTCAGCTCAGGTCTTGATCTCAGGATCTTGAGTTTAAGCCCTGCACTGGGCTCCGTGCTGGGCATGGAGCCTACTTGAAAAAAAAAATTGTCAATAGATACAGAAGTTATACAAAGGAACCAAAAGAAAATTCCAGCACTGCAAGGTGCAATAACCAAAATGAAAAATCCCCTAGGGGAGTTCAAAAACACATTTAAAGCAGAAGAAAGAATCAATGAATTTAAAGATAGGACAATTGAAACTGAGAAAAAAAGTGCACAGAACCAGAGTCCTATGGGACACCATTAAATAGAAAAACATAGATGGTGGGAATCCCAAAAGAACAGAGAGTAAGAAAGGAGTCAAAAGAATATTTGAAGAAACAATGACCAAAAACCTTCTCAGTTTGATGAAAGATATGAATCTACAACTATAAGAAGTTGGATAAACTCAAGATAGAACACATTCAAGGACATACCAAAGAATCTTGAAAGCAGCAAGAGAGGTGACTTTTCTCATACAAGGAATCCACAGAAGATGAGCAGATTCCTCATCAGACTTTGAAGGTCAGAAAGCAGAGGGTTGATTTATTCAAATTGATGAAAGAAGGTGCCAGAATTCTATATCCAGCAAAATTGCTCTTCAAAAGTGAGGGAGTTTGTTACCAACAGAACTGCTTTACAAACAATGCTAAAGGAGGTCCTTCCATTTGAGATGAAAGGATACAGTAACTCAAAGCTGTAAGCAGAAATCAGAATCTCCCGTAAAAGTAAATACGTGGGCAGTTATAAAAGCTATTATTATTATAATTTCGGTTTGTTAAGTCCACTTATTTTCTACAGGATTTAAAAGGCACATGCATTACAAAACCTAGCTATATACAGATGTAACTTGTGACATCAGTAACAGAAGGGGGAGACGGAGCCATTCAGGATCAGGGAGTTTTATGTGCTATTTAAGTTGGCACAAATTAGGTTGTTGTAACATTAGGATGTTAAGTGTCATCCCTGTGGTAACCACAAAGAAAATATCTATAGAATAGACACAAAAGGAAATGAGAAGAGAATCAAAATGTCACTATAAAAAATCAAATGCAAAAGGCAGCAGTGGAGGAAGTGATGGACAAAAAAAGCTATAAGGCACATAAAAAACAATAAAATGGAAGAAACAAGTTCTTTCTTAGGAGTAACTAAATGCAAATGTATTCAACTCTCTAATCAAAAGGCAGAGATTGAAGATGGCCAAGTAGGAAGCTCCAGGCCTGGAAGCCCCATGGAAACACTGAAAATAAATACATAAAAGGACCTACAGACTGACTAAAATAACTATGGGACCTCTGGAAATCATTCCAAAATCTACAGCAACCAGGCGAACGCCCAATCGAGAAAAAGCCATGGTCAAAATGGTAGGGGATTTTGTGGCAGTTTTACTTGCCTTTGCCTCAACCCTTCCTGGCACGACAAATGTGTGGTTGGGAGGAAGCAGCCTCCTCCTGGCTTCCTCCCTTGTGCTGGAAGGAGGAGAGCAGAACTCATTGGCAATGTTCTGACCTGTCTGTGGACTGCCCAGGGGACTGGGGTTTCTGTTGTGCCTGACTTGGAGCTCAGACAGGGAAAGATGACCCATGGAGGGCTGGGGCACGCTCTCATGGGCAGAAGAATACAGTAACATCTAAGGTTCTGAGAAGAAGCTGGGGGGAGACTCTGGAAAACTAAGACTTTTGAAAAGCAGCCAGGTATACAGGCTGGGGATTGGGGGAAGTACAGGCCCAGGCGTAACACATGCCCATAAAAGACCCAAGACTTAAGCCATTACCCTGGGTTGATCACAAGTCTTAGAACACACCCTGCAATTTAGTGAAGGTCTCCTGCCATTGTGCAAAGACTGGGCAGACAGGGCTGTTTTTTCAAATGACTACTTTTCAACAAAGATCTCAAGGCATACAAAGAGACAGGAAAACAGGGCACAAAGAAACAAAATTTTTATCTCCAGAAACCACAGAAACCATCCCTGAAGAAACATAGGCATCCGACTTACTAGAAAAGACTTCAACCAAGTAACTGTTAAATATGCTCGAAGAGCTAAAGGAAATCAAGAAACTGATATATGAACAAAATGAGAATATCAAAAAGTTATGTATGTTATTAAGGGGCTCCTGAGTGGCTCAGTTGGTTGAGCATCTGATGCTCAGATCATGATCCCAGAATTGTGGGATTGAGCCCTGCATCAGGCTCTGTGTAGGGCATGGAACCGGCTAAGGATTCTCTCTCTCTCAAATAAAATAAAATATAAAATTAAAATTAAAATTAAATTAATAAAATCTTTGAAAAAATTCTGGAGCTGAAAAAATGCAATAAAGGGATTCGACAGCAGACCTGAATAGTGAAAAGAATCTGTGAACCCAAAGACAGGTCATCTGAAATCACTGAAACAGAGGAGCAAAAAGGAAAACAAAGTGAAGCAGGCCTAAGGGACTTATGGGACACCACCACACAGACAAACATATGCACTCTTGGACTCCCAAAAAGAGAAAGAGAAAGGGGCAGAGAACTTATCTGAAGAAGTAATGGACAAAAATTTCTCAAATTTGAGTAAAGAAATGAATATAAAACTTTAAGAAACTCAACAGACTTCGACAGATAAATCCTGAGACACACACAGCAAACACTGAAAGACAGAAGGGCAAAATGGAAATTTTACATTACAGTAATCGGACTCTAGAACAACCAGGTAGGTCAGTAAGGAAAGAGAGGACTTGAACAACACAACAGACCAAATGGACGTAACCAACATATATACAACATCCAACAACAGCAAAATATGCATTTCCCTCAAGTGCACGTGGAACATTCTCCATAATAAATGACATTCTGTGAGGCCACGAACCAAGTTTCAAAAAATTTAAAAAGACAAAGCATATAAAATATTTGCTCTTCCCACAATGTACTGAAGCTAGAAACCAATAACGGAAGGAAAATTCATAAGTATGTGAAAGCCAAGCAATAAATACATCACAAGGGAAATTAGAACCCATCTTGAGACAAATGACTGAAAACACAGCATACCCGAACTGAAAACAGTGCTAAGAAGGAAACTTAGAGCCATAAATGCTTACATTAAAAAAGAAGAAGGGCCTTAAATCAACAACTTACTTTATCCCTTATGGAACTTGGAAAAGGAGGAAGATTAAGCTCAAAGCCAGCAGTAGGAAGGAAACAACATTACAGCAGAGATAAAATAGAGAACAGAAAACAATAGAGAAAGCCAATAGAAAGCCAAGAGGTGGTTCTTCCAAAAAAACAAAAACAAAAAAACAACACAATGGCAAACCTTTAGCTAGATGCCTGCAGCGGGAGAAGAGGACAAGGACTCAATGACACAAGAGGGCATCTTACTGCAAATTTACAGAAATAAGGGTTATAACAGAGCTCTGTGAATAACTATATGCCAACAAAATGGTTAACCTAGAAGAAATGGACAAATTTCTAGAAACACACAACCTACGGAGACTAAATCATGAAGACACATCAAGTCTGGATAGACCTATAACTAGTAAGGAGATTGAATCAGTAATCAAATACCTCCCGACAAAGAAAAGCCCAGGACCCAATGGCCTCATCAGCGAATTCTACCGGACATTTAAGGAATCAACACCAATCTTCCTCATACTCTTCCAAAAGAAGGAGGGAATGCTTCCTAACTCATTCTAGAAGGCCGGCATCACCCTGATACCAAAGCTAGATGAAGACACTACAAGAAAACTATTGGTCAGTATCCCTCATGAATATGGATGCAAAAAATCCCCAACAAAACATGAGCAAGTCGAATCCAACAACAGAATAAAAGTTTTATACACATCATGACAAAAGAGGATTCCTAGGATACAAGAATCACTCAGTATACACAAATCAATTGATTTAATAGTCCGTATTAACAGAACGGAAGGGAAAGTAAATACTCTCAACTGACACAGCAAAACCATTTGA
The DNA here is from genome assembly GCF_028749965.1 of Puma concolor. Taxonomy (NCBI): domain Eukaryota; kingdom Metazoa; phylum Chordata; class Mammalia; order Carnivora; family Felidae; genus Puma; species Puma concolor. The sequence goes on from NC_141682.1 coordinate 6,536,322, forward strand.
CAAAATTCAATACCTTTTCATGTTAAAAACACTCAACACACTAGCAATACTAGGAAAATACCTCAACACGATGAAAACCATATATGAAAAGTCCCACAGCTAACATCATACTCAAAGGTGAAAGACTGACAGTTTTTCCTCTAAGGTCAGGACAAGACCAGATGTCTACTCACATGGCCTCTATTCAAGATAGTACTGGAAGTGCTAGCCAGAACAATTAGGCAAGAAAAAGAAAGAAAAGGCATCCAAATTAGAATGGAAGAAATAAAACTGTTTGCAAACAATGCAATCTTATATGTAGACAACATTAAGATTACACACACATCATTAAATTAGCAAAGTTGAAGCCTAGAAAGCCAACACACCAAAATCAGTTGTGTTTCTAGACATTAACAATGAAGAATCTGGAAAGAAAATTAACAATTCCATTTAAAATAGCATCAAAAAGAATGCAATACTTAGGAATAAACTTAACCAAGGAGGCTAAAGACTTACGCACTGAGAACTGCGGAACACTGCTGAGAGAAATCCAGACCGCACAGATGTTACTCTGTAATGCCTTTTCTGGGTATCATGGCTGGGTCAAGTCAACAAAGAAAATTATCCCACCAAGTGTCCATCAAATCAACGGAAAAACACAATGTGGTACATCCCTACAGGGGCATGCCATTCAGCCATAAAAAGGAGTGAAATTTTGATAGATGCTTCAACATGGGTAGACCTTGAAAATGTTACACTAAGTGAAATAAGACACGGAAAGACCAATATTTTATGATTCTACTTACATGAAGTACCTAGAATAGGCAGGTTCACAGAGACCAAGTAGGACAGGTGTCGGGGGAAGGAGGAGCAGCAGTTACTGGTTAGTGGGTCTAGGTTCTAGTTTGGGAGGATGAAAAAGTTTGGGTACATTGGCAGTGATACAATATTGTGAATGTTTTAATGCCACCGAGGTAGACCTTAACCAGTGGATACACTGACAGATACTACGTGTATCTTACCACAGTAAAAATATCTAAAAAAGAAAAAAATGCAAACCAACAAACATGACCAGCATGTGAGGAACCAGTCAACAGCTTCAAAAATTTCTCGATCCCACAAGTTTCTGCTTTTGGTAGAGCACTTTCAACTGCTTGCCGTGTTTTTTCAGTTCCTTCTACAGTTCTGAAGTCTGTCCTTTTTCCCTAGAAGGTCCTTGTCAGTATTTCAAGCCATTGACTTTCTTTTTTGCGGGACTGGAGAGAAAAAAAAGGAATCTCATCTCCACACCAAAGTATCAGACGCCAAAAAAATGTAAAGTCGTGAGTTTATTGCATATGTAACAAAATGAACCTGACCTCCTGGGTCCAGCCTGCTGTACAATCACTGTTTGTTTTGTGTTTCCAGCTGGTTCCATAACCACATTAAATAGAACTAGTATTTCTTTAAATACTTTTGATTTTGACATAAAACGGAACATTAGTGTACAATTTTCACAAAATAAATCAGCAATAAAAACAGTGGGAAGAATAACAAGGATAGCAGCAATACTTAAAAACAAGACATTACAAAATAAATTAAAAAATACATTATAAAGTGGTTGAGAAACAAAAATAAACAAATTTTAAAAATTCATACTATGTTTCGGGAAGGCTGCCGTGCGGCACGCGCCTGGCTGCGGACAGGGCCGGGGGGATGGGGCGGGTTCTCTGCGGAAGGCCACTCCTGACAGCTCAGGGTGGAGGACCCCCTCACCTGAATTGGGACCACGCGGCCGAGCAAGCTCGGGGAGCACGGGACTCCTGGCGGGCAGAGTCTCCCCTCAGGGAGAGCTGCCCTGACCGTGTCCCCCAAGCAGCCCCTTTGTTTCTCCTTCCTACAGCGCTGGCAGAGCGGTGGTTTGCTGCATCCCTGAGGGTCGGCTGATGACCGCTGGTGAGGGCAAGCCTGCAAGTCGGGCCCCTGAAGCATCTGGGCCAAGGGGTGGGAAGGGGACGGCGGGGGCGGGGGGTGTTGGGGATCACCAAGGGCCACAAACGAGAGCTCATGGGAACAGGGTCCACGCGGACCCAAAGTGGAGTCATCGGGAGCTTTTCCCCACTGTCTGCCACACTGCTCTTTCCGTGGTTCAAAAGGCCTCATCCAAGGTTCTAGAAGTGCAATGCTACTGACGGGCCTGTCTGGCGAGAGTAAACCAGGGCTCTGGAAAGTTCTGCTCTTTCAGGCCCCACTGTAACGCACAGCTGACGAGGACGACTGATGAGGGAGAAAAGCCCCGCCTTACAGGCCAGTCCCGCGTGCTGGGCCCACGCCTGACACCCGCGGGCAGCATGGGGCTGGCAGGCACGGGTTCTAAGGGCTGCTCCTCCCAACAGCAGGAAGATCGTCTTACAGGAGCCACGTGCCACAGTCCCGCTAGACCCTCGTCTCCCCGCTCATTCCTGCAGCTCTGGGCCAAACCACAGAAACAGTCCGCGGTTCCCCCGCTCGGTCTGGATGTGCCCTCAGCTCTCTGTGGAGGTCTCCTCCTCACACTGGGGGGTTGAGGTGCACCTTCGAGAGGAGGCCTCTGTGGGGGAAGGGCCATAGCCGACACTTCCTTACTCTCGCAGAGGAAGGTTAAGAGGGAGGACTAGAGAGTCAGGGGGAGCCAGCTTCTAGAACGCCCTCTGAAGGACGATGGTAAACGAGCGAGACTCGGGGTAAGCCTGACCGGGGCAAGGCAGAACTTCTGACAGTCCAAGCCCATGATACGGCCTGGACTTCCTGAACGGATTTAATCTCTCCTCTGCAGCAGTCACACTTGACATCCTCTCTACCCTGGCACCTCCTCCGTAAATGGCCAGACGCGCGCTCTCTCACAGCTCTCGGAACCCACAGCCGCTAGCCCACGGCCCACCGAACCAGGTGAACTTCTTGTTCCGAGGGAGGGTCTATCTCCCAGGGGTTCCCGAGCTCCCGCACGGCAGCCACAGAATGCTTCGGGGCAAGCCGAAGAACCCCACGGCAAGACCCACAAGGGTGAGCTCGCCTCCAAACTCACCTAGCTCCGGAGGTATCCGTGACAAAAAGAGGAGTCACCCGAAAGCCTTCCAGACCCACCTCAGACCCGCAGCTGGATCCCAACGCTTAACTCCGAAACCAACGGCAAACTTCCGACAGTGAAATGTCTTCCTGATGAATTACCCCGCATTTGCCCCCCCACCCCTCCACCAAACAAAACAACAACAAAAAACCAAACAGGACGATTGGCTGCTGCCCTTCACGGAAGTTCATCGCAAATCAAACCACCTTGTTCAAATACTGTTGAACTTCTGTGCAAATTGGAAAATGGTGTTGGAAACTCAGGGTCCAGGCTTGCTTTGGCCTTGCTCGTCACGTGAGGACGTCTGGGCGAGCGAACTGAGTAGTAGCGATTGTTCGCGTCTCCACCGACACTCGGGAAACGAGCAGAATGAGCCAGGGTGAAGGGTCCCCTCCACCGACAGGTTTGCATTCGTGCCCTACTCTTCATAAAACCGTAACTCAGGGTGGATTTAAGTCAGTGGGGTGGCCCGTTCCCTCTCTCCCTGTGAGGCTACTTTGCACCAAGCCAGCAGCTACAACAGCAGAATTCTGTTAGTTCAGCTCTTAGCAACTTCCGCACAACACTTGGTTAGTATTCAAGTGACCCAGCCGATCCTCCTCAACATACAGGTGGTGGGGGAGCCGCAGCCCGGGACTGGCTGCATGGATCTGAGGCTGGTTTGGTGTGTTCTTTTATAAGCTCTGTTATGTGGTATTTTCACTGGAAAAATATCTCAAGCTAGATAGATAATGTGGCAAAAGGGACTCTTAAAAGGAAGATCATTTTTCTCTATGCAAAACAAGTTTTTTCAGCCAGGATCCCCTTAAAAATACCCCAGGCCTCCAGCAAAAGCTGCCCCAGTTCCTTTACTTTTCCAAAAGGGAAGCACATTTTGGATGCAAGCTTCCTGCTGGGGCAGAATTCCAATGGACAATACGGTTATTTTTCAGTTAGAAATTAATCTGCTTCCCAGAGCAGGCTGCTAGGGTGTGACTGGAATTTGAGCTGCAGAACTTGAAAAGGGACCTCAGGACTATCTGGAGACAGAAGAGCTACCGGTTACAAACCCTCAGTAAGCCAAGCTCAGTTCCAGAACTTGTGGGTCGATCCTCCTATAAAGACCACAGGGCAGTGAGCCTATCACCAACCATGTGGGTTACAGTCGCTGCAGGGTATCCTGTGTGACCGAAGCCAAATGCTAAACCTGGCTGCATTTTATTGGATGGGTGATGGAAGGAGGGGGGGGGCGGGGATCACTGTCAGAAAGGAGGAAAATATGGGTGGGAGCCGCCAACCAAAGTCCCCCCACCCCCCTCGCTCCCCCAATGAAAAGGAGGGGAGAAAACCCTTTCCCTCGGGTCATCTAGGGTTCCCGGGCCTCAGCCAGCTTTGCAGGAGGCGCACAGAAAGCTTGCTTTTGGTCTGGTGGTCGTGAGCTAGAATCTGTTGCCTTTGGTTGCTCTCTTCACTCCACGGCAAACCCGCAAGTCTCCTCCACGGCCGTCAGCAGCTTCTCGTAGAGCTTCTCATACGACTCGTAAGGTGGAATGTCGATCCGATTAAAGCTGAAAGAGGACAAAAGAGCGACAGAGTCACTGCTGGGGCCATCTGGACCTAGGCCCTGGTCCAGGCGGGAGCAGAGCATTCAGGGCCTCGAGCTAGCAGCGTGTGAGTATACAGGCGGATGGGGCCAAGCATCTCATCGCCCAGCTGGGGTGGGGGGTACAGGCAAGTTTTCCACTCCCCCCTGGTGCTTTTCTGTTTTGAAAGCAAAGATTTTTCATGGAACACAGAACAAAATAAGTTCTAAGATCTTGAAAGCCAAAATTAAACCGATTACTATGTCCTGGTTATATCAGGACAAAGATCCTTCCTGATGCAGTGGTGGTTGTCTTCTTCGCATGTGGACCCCCGTAATCCAGACTGGCTGACTGTCAGATCACCACTGACAATCCACTGCCTGTCTGTCTAATCCTCCGTGACTTGACCTGAGACCAAATGGGGCAGTCTGGGATGTTTCCTGCAGAAACAAACTATTATCGCAAAACTAGTAAAACGTCAAATCTCTGATAGGAGGAGATAAATCAACATTTCCCTGGAGAAATTCTAGTGTTGTATTAAAAAAAAAAAAACAAAGAAAGAAAAGGCATCCTTTAAGAAGGATATTCTCTCCTAATAAGTCAAAACATACAAAATTCTGACCGAGATAGTGACCTACTGAATTACTAGCGGTCAAGCAGTTAAGGATGGTTTTTGTCAAGAAAGAACTGGGCTAAACCGTGTGATAGTTTTTTTCTTAAAGTTGGGACTTCAGCATCTGAGGACAGTTCTCACATCCGTTTTATTCTAAACTTTCAACTATGAAAGGGCAGAGTCCTAGGGAAGAAAGCAGCTGCCGTGGGTCAAACTATGCTGTGTCTGTAACGGCCACGCGGGGCTGGACGCCACAGCCTCGGTAGGGCCTTGGCCACGTAAGCACTTGAACCCACACCCCTGGGTTCCCAATCAGGAAGCTTCTGTTGCAGTGTTACACATCTCGATGGCAAAGAACTGGCTCTCCGAACTGGACACGCTGGTCTTTTTGAGACGTGGTTTCTGAGACAAAGCGTACGTAAGTGACTTGATTTTTAAACCGCAAGGGAAAATCATCTGCTACGGGTATGAGTGATGTTAAATTTAGGAAAGTTAAGAAGTTTTCAATGTGCAAGATGCATCCATCACCAAGTTCCAAGAAGGAAAACACAGGAAGCAAAGACTGGGAACTCCGGATTGAAAATGACAACTCCCCCGCAGGGAGGTACGTGTGTGCACACGCGCGGCCCAGCAAAGGCAAGGCCGGAGCTGCCGAGTGCCAGCCGCCGTTAATCACATCTCACGGCAAAACTGGTTTCACGAAAGAGACTTCTGATAACCCTCATGTGACACACGGCCAAGCGCTCATCCCACCTGACACTGGTTCCACGGCCAGTTGTCCTGGGGCGCAGGTAAAGGAAGCACGGGGAGTCGCGCGCGGGGTGGCAGGCACAGGGACAGGCTCCCCGCGATGCCACAGCGAGGTCCTTACCAGGTGTGGGCCTTCGGAAGGTTGTCTGTATTGGCGTCGATCAGGTGGATGGTGAAGAGCCGGGGCCCTGCCGCGCCTGTAGAACCTTACGAGACAACATTCTAGTTAATGCACTTCAGAGGCGGGCCCCGGGCCCCGCTGCCAACCACACCCTCGGCCCGATGCCCGGGCAGGTCGTCCTGCCGGACGGTCGTGGGCTTCACGCGGCGGCATAGCCTGCACCTGGGTTAGGACACGCTGACCGTCCAGCGACCTATCCCAGCCATTCTAGAAAATCGCAGGGGCAGAGACGCGTGAGAGCCCTCCTCCTGGACCCTGGCCGTGGGCCCACTCAAGTGGGGATATTTGAAGGACAAAATCCTTAAATCACCAGTGACGGTTTTTCTTTTTTTTAAACAAGATGTTTAGCAAGTGGGCCCGCCCCTGGCAGAGGACAGCAGGGTTATGACAAAAGCACGATACACAGTCATGAATCCCCCAGGCGGAGGGACGGTGGGAAAAGAAAAAGACACAAACACCTAGGACGACAGCCCAGGGGGATGGAAGTAGCTTCTGTCACTCAAAGAAGTCCTTCAAATCTGGAAAAGTCTACAGGGAATGTTCTCTACATGAAATACACCTGCTATCTCTAGGAACATGCAAAGGTCCATCTGCTACATTTTAACATACTAACATTCTTCACCTTTTTCCTTCTGGCTCTCAGGGTTATCAAAAATCTGGATATCAGGTTTTTTATCAGCATCGGAAGGGACCAGAGAGGGGATGGGTACCTACACCAGACAGCGGAGCCTCTCAGGCAGTGCCTCTGCATAGAGGAGGAAACCGAGGCTCAGGAAGGACCCCTGGAGCTCATGACCAACACGGCAGCAGGAGACTCCATCTCCTGGCGCTCAGGCCGGGCCGCTCTCACCTCAGGGCTGCAGTGAGACGGCTGCTACCAGAAGACTCAGGAACGAATCCATGGTGCACTTTAGAACCTCTGATTTCTTTCCCCAAAGACTTGCTGCTATTTGTACCCTCCCTCTGTCCCCCAGTTCTGTAGGGGTGGGGGAGGGACCGGCTCCATGGGGTCCTTCTTCGCTCAGGTCTCGCCCAACTCGGCCCTGGGCGGGCACCAGGCTGGCCAGCACCCGCCACAGCTGCGCGCCCCAGATGACACCCCGCCTGCTGGGCACGTGGCCTGCAGGGACACCGAGAAAGGTGGGTTTGGCAGGAAGCTTGGCTTTGTTTTGCTGAGATTCTCACCCCCTTTGCGTCTATAGGTATCTCCTCTCAGCTTGGGCAGAGAGAGGCTAGCACCCCCGGAGCACTGGGGGGCCGGCAGAGAGAATGGCAACAAGAGGGCCCCCGCGGGTGGGGGCGGCCGCGGCCGCCACGCGAGCACCTCCACGCCCCCAGCGTTCGCTACGAGAAAACACAGGCCGCGCCACTTCCTAGGAGACATTTCGGGAGAACACCACCACGGTGGTCCAGCTCTTCCTGCCGTGGCCGGGCAGGGGACATGCCCGGCGGAGACGCGTGGGGCCAGGAGCCCCGCCTCCACATCAGTCACCTTGCAAAGCCTTGAAGCCTTGGAGAGGGACCCGCGTGGACCCGGTCACAAACTGCAGCAGCCTGGCCCTCCTCTCCTCGTCGAAGGTCTCCACGGCCTGCCAGAACCAGCGGACGATGTTGCTGTCGGCCACACAGTGCTTCAGCCGAGTGTTGGACTTCCAGTCGCTCACGTCGATCTTATCCAGGCCGCCTATGATCAGCTGCGAAGGCGTTTAGAGGCAAGTTATTTCTCAGACGTACAGAGCGGGTCATGGCAGCCTCCCAGGTTCCCAGCGTCTGAAAGGAGGGAATTCGTGGCGTCCGAATAAACTAGCCAGAGACTCAGACAAGCGGAGAGGGAGACGGGCCCACGCTCCCAACAGCGCCTTTTCTTACAACCAGGTCTGCTCTCCTCATCCGCGAGCAGTCAGTACCAAAGGGCCGACCGGCGAGACTGAAGGGGCTGACTGTAAAACGGGGCCACCTCCCCGGGACCCCAGGGGCCGTCACAGCAGGGCTGGGAGGGGAGTGGTGTGCGAGTTTCTGCACCGGGTGGGAGGCCCACCCGGAGCTGCTGCCCGCCCACGGAGGCGCCTCGCCGCGGCAGAAAGACAAGGATTTCAAAGCCGTGAGCCACTTGGCACGGACGTGGGTAAGGGATGAATGAGTCTCTGTGTTCACACACGCGAAGTGGGACACGAGAAGACAATGACACTTTGTGCGGAGTCTAAGAATAGCTAGAACAGAAACACAAAGTTGACGTGGTGGGACAGTCTGGTTATACGCGAGAGAATTTCCTCGATCCGAGGTAAATACGTGGGAGGGGTTTGGAAACCGCCACGGCTGGAGATCTTGAACATGAGGATAAGCCACAGGACACCCCGAACAATGTCCGGAGAATGATCTGGACTCGTTGCCGCCAAGCAGACACCTGTCCTTGTCACAAACAGGCTCAGACGCCCTCGACACCCCGCTCGCTCTAGGCCTGTTAGTCGGGAGCCCCGACAAACCCCCGGCCTTGCCGCGGGGACAGACAAGCCTCATTCTGCAGGCAGGTTGTAAAACAAGAAAACACCGATCTCATTTGCGCCCTTTAATGCCTCCTTGGCTCGGCCCGGTGAGCACGTACCTCCAGTTCCTTCTGGTCAAACGGCTTCAGTAAGTGTTGAGGAATGAGTTCATTAAACCCCTTCTGAAGAGCCAAGAACTGGGCTTCAATCCCCCGCATGAACCTCCAATTTACATACAACCTGAGAAACAAATTCACAAGTTGGAGGCAGCATCAAGTGGTTCATGGAAAAAAAAAAAAAAGTTCTCTCCACAGAAGGTTCTGACATCTGAACCTGGCACCCTGCCTGCCGGGCCTCCCCTTGGGGCGGGAGGAGGGGGCGGAGGTGGGGCCAGATGGGACGAAACCCCCACCGGCTGACGTTGCCTAGCCTCAGGATCAGGTTAAAAATAAGTCAGCACAGGCCCTTACACATGCTGATGCTTCGCTAAAAATAGCTGTAGGAATTAACCTGACCTGTTAGAGCAAGTGCCATAACTGAAAAGTAGACCTGAAAATGACACACAGGATACCGTGAGAACACGCGCCAGTCTGGCAGCCTCCACACGCGGACACGCCCGCATGCTTCCAATTCCCCAGTGCGAGCGACTGGCCGTTTATTTGCCTGAAGAGGTAGGCGCCTGGGCGGCTCAGCTGGTTAAGGGTCCGACTCTTGATCTCAGCTCAGGACACGATCTTATGGTTTGTGGGATCGAGCCCCACGTCAGACTCTGCACTGACAGCACGGAGCCTGCTTGGGATTCTGTCTCTTCTCGCTCTGCCCGACCCCTGTCTGCTGTCTATCTCAAAATAAACATTAAAGAAAAAAAGAAGAGAAAACAAACTACTATGGAGTAGACTTCCGCGAGACTGATCTCAAGGAAACTTCTAGGCTTCTATTCTCTTCTGCGTTCACCACCTTCACACCCAGAATTGGGAGGTCACCTGCAATCCCTTCCCCAGCTTGGGCTCTGGAGTCATTATCCTCCCTTCAACGGGCCGGCTCTGGTGGCACTAGGGGCACCTCTGTGCACAGCCCCCACCACTGAACCCGACCGTGGCTGAAAGTCTGTTCTGTTCCTGGGATTCTGGTCACAGGTGCCGGCAGGGAAGGGAAGCCTCAAACAGCCAAGGAGCCTCGACAACCTAAATGTGAACCCAGCCTTGCCCAGATGGTCCTAGGCACCTGGATGTCCCCGCTGGCAACCTCCAAGGTTCCCCAGAACATTACCGGACATATTCTTTCTTGTTGTCCTCTGTGACGGGAACGTTGCGGCCATTGGGTTTCAGTTCATGCTGAAGAATCCTCCCGAAAGCATTGTGTTCCACACAGAAAGTGTGGTCTAGCACAGGGGTGATATCGTTCTCTCTGTTGAAGTTAAGACACGAGATGGATGTCAGACCTCTGCCAGCATGCAGCAGCGAACAGAACCTTAGACGGAACGTTCCGGGAGAAAGACGGCACTTCCTGTCCGTCACCCCAGAGGTGCAGGAGGGGGAAGAGGAAAACCTAGGGCCCAGAGCACGTGTGAGGGCAGGGGTGCGGGTACTGAAGGGGTACCACAGCTCCACTCTGCATGTGTCCAGACTCCGGGCTCCCTCATTCACAGGGAGGTGATGGTAGCTCTCTCGTTCTGAGATTTTATGAGACACGGTGGCCTGACTGCCTTGTAAACTGAGTCTCCGAACAGAAGGATTCACGAAAAGGAAACGGGGTCAAAGGAAAAGCAACCTGCAGAAGACACACCTAGAAAACACTCGCAACCCCTCCTTTAAGGCAGCCATTCCAAATGCATCCATTCAAACAAAGTAGCACTTGGAAGTTCAAGTGGATTCCTCTGCCCCCCGCATTTGCTGAGAGGCAAGCAGAGTAAACGATTTTGTACAGGATGGAGGCCCTAACCCCCCCCAGACTACCCATTTCCAGCCGGGGCACGTGAAGTGAGGCCGACCGGCGCTTGGGGTGCAGCTGGCTCCAGCTCCCCCTCTCGCTCTCCCCCTGCAGAGCCTGGATCTCTCCCTCCTGTGAAATCGGCTCATTCACAAGGACCCGCAACCCCCGCGGTTACCACATGACTGTGCCGACAGCTTCCAAGAGAGTTCTAGGATAATTCTAAAACAAAGTCGACTAAATATAGTTTTTCCTGATACTTTCTCTTACTATCAAATACTCTGCCACTAATTTTGTGTTGGGTGCTTTCCCTCTCAAGATTCACTGGAGAGTCCAAAACAAAACCCGCCACCCACCTATCAGGCCTGGGGATTAATTTTGTGGCCAGACCTTAATAATTTGAGGAAGAAATTAGTCTATGAAAGTGCAACTGGCCAAACGTCATGAAGGAAGAAAGTCAACTGAGTGTTTCTTGTTAAATCCACTTTTATGTTTTTGGCTGTAAAAACAGCATTTTCTTTACTTCTCTTCCCTGACTTCACACCCACCCCTCGAAAACATTCACATGCACGCACACATGCACACAAAACAATTGTATTTGGTGGACAGTAAGATGGGTGAGGCATTTTCCATTAACTGAACAGTGAGTCGGTACTTACAGAATCCACACTAAGCTCTTATGGAGTTCTGGGTCCACCGACTCCAAATCAGAGAGCTGGATGGGTTTCCCCAGTAGCTGCTTATAGAAGGGAACCGTGAAGCCCCCGTTTATGTAGTGTCCGTGGAATACGGCGAGACCCATGATCCGACCCACAAAATGGAAATAAGACAGATGGTCCTGTAGGGGGCACCAGAGAACACATTTATTAGGAAAATGACCAGCCAGGGTGGATACCTTGTCCTTTCTCCAAGCTTCTTGGGAGACCTGTCCCATGGGCAACCCAACACTGACTCAGTTGCTCACAGGTTGTGCTCACGATCAAAGGAAAGAAGGCTAGTTAGGTAGTCAAAATTCAGAGCATGCATTTTGTATAGATCATCTGAACATTTTACATGCCCTTCGTTCAAACATGTCCTCAGAACTGCTACATCATCTGTGGTACTCAGCCTAAAAGGAAAATGCAGAACTCTTTGCTCAAAAATTATTAAGAATTTCAACATGGCAGCCACGGAGAATCAAACCAACACAGGCGCTTCTAAGTGCCAGGCGCCCAGGTAGCCGGCCCCCCGTTTTCCCCACTGCACTACAAACAGAGCAGGGGGCAATTCTCCCTGAGTCCCAGGAGAAAGCAGAAGAGAAGAAAATCCAAAGGAAATAAAAAACCAAAGAGGAACATAGAGGAAAATAATGGACAACCCAAGTAACAGAATCATTCTAAAACCAGAGCTGTTCTGGTTTTTAACTGGGGAACCTCACATCTCTGCTTTCCAGGTGGAATTATAAGCAGAATTAATGAAAACCCCATTTCCATTTCCTGCTCTACCTTTCAGTGTCTATTTGCCAGAGACTGAGTGAGTCCACAATGGATAAACCAAGGACTGACACTGGACCTGGAAATCTAGTTAAAGAACTTTCCAATTCGCCCTCTCTTTATTCATGGGTACTTACGGGGTTGATCGAAGAATCCGGGTTGATTTGCAACATGTAAATGTTGTCCGTAGAATACTGGAAGAGTCCATAATACGGATTCAACATTTCATGGCACAATAAATAGAGCCACTCCCTAGGAACAACAAAATGACAACCATTTTATATGTGTGAAAATGTCCAGTTTAGGTCTTACCAAAAGGACTGACTCCCTGGGTCCTAGAAGGCCACGCTGCGGGATAACCAGGCCCTGAGAGAAGGTGTAGATTGGGCAGATTAGTCTGAGGAAGTAACAACTTGCGTCCGGTCGTCTGAGAAATGGCTTTTCTGGCCCAAACTCCAACGGTGGCTCCGAAGCCGAGGAAGAACGGCGGTGGGCTTCACCCAGCACCACCTGCTACGGGCAGTGCTCTCGGCAGGGGGACTCATCAGCCTGCCAGAACCTCAGCTAAGGTGTTCTCTGGGACTCTGCAAAGACCAGATCTCAGGTGATGATGTCAATCGTGTGGTTCCAATGGACAAAAGAGCAATTAATAAAGAGCAGTCATATCCTTCTACTTATAAAGGGTGTGCGTGCACGCACGTATGTACACAAAATAGGAAAGATCTATATGCAGAGCAGAGAGGAAGAGGAGGAGGAAGAGGATTTACACAGACACTTGGACAGTAGTTAACTTTAGAATCAGCATTCTGGGGGATCTTCAGTTTTCTTTTGCCTCTTGCTAGGGAGTTTTTACATTTCCGACAGGAACATGTTATTCACATTTAAGTGAGGAGAAAACAGTTTGCAGTCCAGGCAGACAGGGATTGAGAACGACTTTCACCCTTTATGACTTTCTTTAAAAAAAAAAGGTTTTTTTAACATTTATTTATTATCGAGGGACAGAGAGAGACAGAGCATGAGCATGGGGGGGGGGGGGGGGGCAGAGAGAGGAGGAGACACAGAATCCGAAACAGGCTCCAGGCTCTGAGCTATCAGCACAGAGCCTGATGCGGGGCTCAAACTCACAAACTGCGAGATCACGACCTGAGCCGAAGTCAGACGCTTAACCGACTGAGCCACCCCGGCGCCCTTACCCTTTATGACTTTCTATCTTGTCGATTCTACCTTTTGTCATAAACATTTATCATTTTTATAATTTTAAAAAACAAGCTGAATCCATAACAAGATATAATTTCATGAGTTCTGAAATCTGGACGAGATACATAAGAATAAATTATTTTTGGAATTCCTTTATATTCCAATCATTTCATTATGTATTAAAAAACAAAACAGGGGCGCCTGGGTGGCGCAGTCGGTTAAGCGTCCGACTTCAGCCAGGTCACGATCTCGCGGTCTGTGAGTTCGAGCCCCGCATCGGGCTCTGGGCTGATGGCTCAGAGCCTGGAGCCTGTTTCCGATTCTGTGTCTCCCTCTCTCTCTGCCCCTCCCCCGTTCATGCTCTGTCTCTCTCTGTCCCAAAAATAAACAAACATTGAAAAAAAAAAATTTAAAAAAAACAAAACAAAACAAAAAGCGCCAAATCAGAAACATCCAACAGGGGCGCCTGGGTGGTTCAGTTGGTTCAGCGTCTGACTTCAGCTTCAATTCAGGTCATGATCTCGCAGTTCTGTGAGTTCGAGCCCCACACTGGGCTCTCTGATGTCAACATGGAGCCCACTAAAGATCCTCTGTCCCCCTCTCTCTGCCCCTGTCCCGCTCACGTGCACACTCTCTTTCTCTCAAAAATAAATAAACATTAAAAAAATTTTTTTAAGAAACAATCATATGGGAGCCAATTTGACAATTATATTTAATTTTTTTTGAAAAAATAAAAAAAATACATAAATAAAATTAAAAAAGAAACAATCCGGCAAAACAAGCACTCTCAACAGCATCTGTGTGATTTGGCTCCAGGGTCAGGGGCGAGGAGCCCAGGACCGGGGAAAAAGCTTATGCAAACACCTGTGTCACTTCTACAGTGAGCCTTTTATTCTTTCTACTCAAATCTCCTTTCTAATGGATACATTTCGTTAAGACAGCAGCCCCAGATTTTATTCTGGAATTTCTTACTCTGTCAAACACAAAAGGCATGGAATTGAGATCAACCAGGAAAAGGATGACCACACGTGCAAACGATCCAAGGCAACGGTGACAATACACAGAAAGGATCAGACTGCAAAAGATTACGTATCGAACTCAAGAGAACAGAAAGGAACTGGCAGAAACCAGGAGACTCCAGATGTCACACAATTCTTTACTAGAAAGGCAGAATTTCCCGGCTATAAGACCAAGGTTGAGAGTTTGGGTTTGAGAGGAATCCTTTTCAAAAGCTGAGGACCTGCAACTGTCTAGACAGGAAGTGATCAAAACACAAGCAGATATTCTGACCGAGTCACGCACAAGGGAGGGAGGCGTATTAGGGATGTTAAGGAAGTGGTGAGGGGAGAGCTAACTATGCAGGCAAAAGGGATTTTTAACGATACAGGAAATGGTTGAGAACCAAACACCGGGGAAGTGAGTGTAGACTGATTCTCATCAGCCAGATGATGAACACACACACACACACACACACACACGATTTAAATCTCTCTGCAGCTCTCTGAGACAGGTCTGATCCCCTGTAGATGTGAGGAAGGATCTGAGGGGTGAAACAATGCAAGATCACACTGGAGTAGGAAACCCAGGACTCACAGCTCTTTCCGCTAGACCACCGTGTCAACCAAGGGACCTCCAAAAAGGCCTCTCTGTGTGGAAGACTGGATAAAAACTGGGACATGCAGAAGGAACAGAACTCCTATCAGATCAAACCAAGCTATTCACATGCGTGCCTGGGGATACATAATACAGCCACGCTAAGACGGATGATAGGTTGGAACAGTTTAGGGTCCTGAATTCCTGAGACTGTAAAGGAAATAGCAGAGAAGAGAAAATGCAAGTAGTCTGATTTGAACTGTTGGGGCAAACATGAACATCTAACTAGGAAGCTTCTCACCTAAAAAGGGGGCAGAAAGCCTGATCCACTTGGCAGGAAACAGAACTCGCTTTATCACGGGCAAACAGAAGTTATGTTTGCCAAAAGAAAGATGGTTTCTAGAATCAAGATGGAGATGATTAAGGAAGAACTCTGGGACAGTCTTTTTTGTTTGTGTTAATGTTTTTATTTATGAGAGCGAGCAAGACAGAGTGTGAGCAGGGGAGGGGCAGAGAGGGAGACACAGGATCCGAAGCAGGCTCCAGGCTCCAAGCTGCCAGCACAGAGCCCGACACGGGGCTTGCACTCATGAACCACAAGATCGTGACCTGAGCCAGAGCCCGATGCTTAACCAACTGAGCCGCCCAGGCGTCCCTGGGACAGTCTTGAAAGGGAAAGCATTTCCCATGGAGAGCCAGTGCCCGCTGTGAGCTCACTACTGGGGAGATGCGTGCCTTTCTGTGCCCTTCATCCCAGGTGGACTCAGGAGCAGCCGAGGGCAGGAGGATGAAGGGCAAAGACAGGAGTGGAAGGAAGGTGGAGGAATGATTTTCTCCAGGGCCAAAGGGCAGATCGTGACTTCTAGCTAACACTAACCAGAGTTGGTGTTTTACATGTATTTGTGTAATTCTCTAACGCCTGTACCTCGTCAGATTGAGAACGCCTTTGGATGGGGACTTTGGAGGGGTGAAGGGGGCAGAGAACATGTTACTTTGCTCACTACTGTATCTCTAGTACCTAGTACATGGTAGAGTCTCCATATTTAATGGTTAATAAATAAACACAATTCTTACAAGAGCATACAAATTTTAGGGGTGTTCTCCTTTAAGAAGATTCAATCCTGTAGGACACCTGGGTGGCGTTGGTTGGTTGGTTGAGCGTCCGACTTTGGCTCAGGTCACGATCTCACGGTGTGTGGGTTCAGGCCCCGCATCAGGCTCTATGCTGACAGCTCAGAGCCTGGCACCTGCTTCTGATGCTGTGTCTCCCTCTCTCTCTGCCCCTCCCCTGCTCACGCTCTGTCTCTCTCTCAAAAATACACATTAAAAAAACATTTTTTTTAAAGATTCAATCAAGTGAAGATTCAATCATAGATAAGAAATTTTTAATTTTTAAAGTATTTTGTTGCAATGGAATCAATAAATTAGTATGTTACGATCACATAAAAAGTGAAAACAATGTTGGAGCGGTACAGCCACTGTGGGAAACAGTGTGGAGCTTCCTCAAAAAATTAAGACTAGAAATACCAGGCAATCCAGTAACTCCACTACTAGGTATTTACCCAAAGAAATGAAACCACTGATTCAAAAAGATATATGCACCTCTATGCTTACTGCAGCATTATTTGTAAGAGCCACGCTACGGAGCAGCCCAAGTGTCCGTGGACAGATGAACGGATAAAGAGATGCGGTATATACGCATGATGGAATGTTAATCACCAAAGAAAGGAGATCTTGCCGGGTGTGGCAACGCGAATAGACCTAGAAGGTATGATGCTAAGTGAAATGAGTCAGAGAAAGACAAACACCACATGATGTCGCTTTTATGGGGAATCTAAAAACACAACAAAACAAAGCAGAAACAGACCCATAAATACGGAGGACTGATGGCTGCCAGAGGGGAGGGTGCTGCGGGGCCGGGCAAAATGCGTGAAGGGAAGAGGGAGGTCAGAGAGCGCTCCCTGTTGGTGACAGATGACGGCTACGCTTGTAGCGAGCAGAGTGTTTGACTTTTCAAAACGCTACGTTGCACACCTGAAACTAATGTAACATCGTGTGTCAACTGTGCCTCCTGAGAAGTAGGAACTCGGAGATGAGCGAGTAAAATCAAATAGACTGTCTAGAATCACCACTTTTGTTCACGTAAAGAAAAACTCCTGAGGCACCGGAAGCTGAACGCTCCTAGAAAGTGGGGGAAAACAAGCAAAGATGGGAAATAAAAAGAGAGACCTGGAGGGTCCATCCAGGGAGTCCAGCATCTGCGTAACTGGCATTTCAGAAGAGCAAAGCAGGGAAACAGAAGAGGGGAAACTGAGCAAGAAGCCGCTGCTGGTTCGGCTGATCCAGGAGGGAGGTACGCTGGCGTGGCAGGTGCTCCTAGGAGCTGGGGGTTCCGCGAGGAGGGGATGGGAACTGGGGTTTCAGCGAGGACGGGAAGGCTCCGAGTGCACGCTCTGTGACTGTGGGCCATGCAGCAGACCGGGGCCAGGGATCTCGGGATCTCGGAGTCAGAGAAGGCCCTTTCGGGGGGCGTGCGAGCAGACCCAAGGGAACAGAGGGAATGGGCTACATGAGGGTCTCGGAGACACTCTAGGCAGAGGGGAGGTGAAGGCCAAGGCCCGAGGCAGCCACGGCGAGAGTGCAGCAGCCGAGGGGGAGCAGCCAGGGCCGAGCCTGGAGCACCTGCGGGGGTTCAGCTGGGGGCTCGGGGACAGGGGACGATGGCCGAGTCTCCAAAAAGCTCACGCCGGCTGCTGCCGAGCAGCAGCCTGTACAGGACAGTGAGAAGCAGGGGGCACGTTCGGAGGAACAACGACAGATAGGACGGATAGGCCCCGAGCGGGGGGCCAGGGAGCTGGAGGGCAACATGCGGTCGGGGCAGCGCTGTCTGCTGAGGACCACGGACACGGGCCCTGGGAGACGACAGGGGAGGGGGTGAGGGCGGGCACTGAGGTAGGACAAACGAGAAGCTGATGAGGGGCCCTCAGATTCGGGACCATCAGGCTTAGAAGGGTTCAGAAACCTCCACGGAGAGCCCAGGGCAAGCAAGTGTGGCGTTGACGGGAACAGCACACAGACGGAACCCAGGGTGCCCTCGGCGACCCCGGGACTGAGCCGGGGGCCGCCAGTGCTCCGGGTGAGGAGGACCCGCACGAGGACTGGCAGGGAGCCAGGGGGCAAACCAGGAGAGGGGGGCGTCCGGAAACCAAGTGGAAAAAGTGCTTCGAGAATAGGGAGCGACCAGAGGCGTCAGGTTTCGCTGACAGGCCAGGGGACGTAGAGGCCCAGGAGTCATCACAGGGTCTGGGGGAGATGGAAGCCGAGGAGGGCATCCGAGGAAGCGGGGCAGGGGCGGTGTCGAGAGGAAGCAAGAGACATGGGAGCAGGACGAGGGATGCTCACAAGTCCCCCGAGGGCTCCTGCTCGAGAACAGACAGGTCAATGACTGAGGCAGAAGCCCCTTCGAACAAATTGGTGTTTTTCCTGGAATTTCTCTTTTCTTTGCTTTATCTGCCTCGAGTGCCTCCTTAACATGTAGACAGGAAGGGGATCGCGTCCGGGGAAGGTTCAAGAAGGGTGCCGTCCTAGCGCACACACGCGGAGACTGACCCCACAGAAAGGAACACGGTGAGGAAGCGAGGCGGATGCGAAATAAGAGTAGGACACGCACTGTGCGGGGGGCAGGGTGGCTCTCCTACAGGGGGCCGTGCAGGGAACACGGGGCCACGTGGGTAGAGGTGCCGGCAGACGGATACTCGGTGGCGGTAGAGAGACTCCACTGGGGCCGTGGGTCGTCAGCGGCAGAGGAGGCGCAGTCGGCAGCCGAGGGTGAAGGTGTCGGGGCCGAGGCAGAGGCCCAGGGGGCGCACAGGTGGGGACGCAAGGGGCACAGCATGGCTGCGCCGGCCGCTGGGACCTCCCGGGGCTCGTGGGCGCCAGCGTGGGAGAGGCCACAGCGCGGAGCGCACCGCCCCCCGGCCACCCTCCGGGCCGAGGACGGGACTGTTCAGAGGCGGGGTTTTGCCAGGCAGGGGCAGCAGGCCGAAAGGGCGGCGAGGGGGTAATCGTGACGGCGGACGACGCGGAAGCAGGGAGCAGGGATGGGAAGGGGGGGCAAAGAACAGAAACAAGGTAGCAGACTCCGAGGGTGACGGGTGGTCCTGGATGAGGCCAAACCACTTCGGGTGAAGTTAGGACTAAAATCAGATTGGCTCCAGACCACTGCTCGGTGACGCTGGGTGCCCGAAGATAGGACAGCGATGCCTTCAAAGTGCCGAATGAAAATTACTTTCTTCCTAGAAATCTATAAAAAGGGCAAACTGCAAATGAACGTTTTCCGTAAGACCTTGGAAAATTCACCTCCCACACGTCCTTTCTAAGAAAGCTGCTTGAGGGTACAGTCCAGTAACACAAGGGAGTAAACCAAGGAAGAGGGAACTACAGGATCCACAAAACCATGCTCTAACCCGGGAAAGCAGTGATGCCCATGACCACGACTGTGCAGAAGACCTAAGGAACCACCAGTCAGACTGGGCAGTGTCCACGAGGGAGACACGCGGGGGAAGCGGGGGCGGGGGGTGGAGGGGGGCAAAAGATCAAGCTTAATCGGACAAAGTAAAGACATAGCCTGGTTTTGAAAAAAAAAAAAAAAAAAAAGACAAAGATGAAGAAATTCTTGGAATATTAAAATTTGTTCTAAAGGCAAAAATCCTAGAAACCACTCAACCCCCTCGGTGAACAGTATTTACACGGTCCTAATAACATAAACAATGTACTGATTTTCAAATTAAACACAAATTTTTTTTGTAATGTTTCTTTTTTTGACAGAATGCAAGCAGGGGAGAGTCAGAGAGAGAAGAAGACACAGAATCTGAAGCAGTCTCCAGGTTGAGCTGTCAGCATAGAGCCCGACGTGGGGCTCGAACCCATGAGATCATGACCTGAGCTGAAGTCGGACACTTAACTGACTGAGCCACCCAGGTGCCCCAATAATGTACTGATTTTCAACACAAAAATACTAGGTAGATAAGCACGGGGAGCTACTTAATTTTGGCTACAGAACAGACTATAAATCTCCAACCCTGGATGACAGAACATAGGAGGGGAGGGCAGAAGGACTCCTGGAGGGGAAGTCAAAAGTATTTATATCCTTCTCGCTTATGAAGAAAGAGGTCAAGAGACAATGTGTCCAGTTGACAAACCAACAAATAATGGTGAAAACACATCATGTCAAGTTACCAGGGCAATGATGGAAGATCTAAAAATTGTGACGGCGCCAGACTAGGAAGTGACAGTATTACATTAGATGCAGTCTATCTGTGTCTGTGACCATAAATCCTGAAGTCAACGGATTATGCCTGAACTTGATCAGTTTAGTGACATAAAGTCATCCATCGGAAGAAACTGTTAAAAGGCAATGGTCTCAAAGGTGAAAAGAGGCAGGATGGGAAACAGCAGCTTTTAATTCTTCTACTTTTAAGGTCATTGGCATGAATGATCTTGACCAGCATTTCACTTGACAAAATTCCTTTGACACAAATGCAATTTACATGCCTTTCTCCCACCCTGAAAGTCCTCTACTGAGAAAAGTAAGGCTGCCTCCCTCCCAGACTAATTTCAGGAGCAGGCCTCTCACGTCTCAGGTTAGAGCTGCCAGATGAAGCAGTGGGGAGGGTGGGTGGGGGGGAGTGTTGTTGAAAAGTTTAAACCAATCTTTCCACAAAATAACGGAGAAGGAGATGTGTCCTCCCGTGGTTCTCGGGACATGCTCACAGAGCCCCGACAAACCCTTACTCCCAGAAGCACCGAATGCCATGCGGAGACACGCCCAGCATGAAGCAGGGCTGACCGAGAGCCTCACCTGGCCACTCCGCCATAATCCAAACCTTCTTCTCCCCGGAACTTGACCATCAGTCGCTTCTTCAGATCCTTTGGCCGCATCTTCATGATCTGGCGATAAGACTCCTGCACGGCAAAAAAAAAAAAAAGACAGCGTCAGAGAGAAGAACGGGTCACATTCTTACTGTTCTACAGAGATTCAAGGTTGTTGGTAATGGAGCCCGAATCAGGATAAATAGTCATTTAAATCTGAGTTTGATCTGATTCCTAGTCAGAATGTTGGTCTGATGTCCAGTGTCTGATGTGGGGTAGCCCCTGTCGCCTGATCTCCCGGGTGTCCCTCAGGAACAAGGAGCTCGTGCCGGGCAACGTCGTACCCAAAGGAAACGCACACCCCCATTTTCAGCACAATCGCTAAAGGCCTAGGGACAGACATCCTCACCAGAGTCCATTTTCTCTACACAAATTGATTTTAATGAGGCCATACTAAGAATGACTTGTGTATTATAACCAAAAGGAAGATGTCACTGGAGAATCTGAATAGTAAAAGAATTCAGAGCCTGTTTTTGTATCTGAGGTGAAAAATCGCATAATTTCCAGGGAGTCAAAAAAAGCAAAAAAGTATTTAAAGTAAGATCTATGGGGGAATGCCTGGGTGGCTCAGTCTGTTAAGCGTCAGACTTCGGCTCAGGTCATGATCTCACGGCGTGTGAGTTCAAGCCCCGTGTCCGGCTCTGTGCTGACAGCTCAGAGCCTGGAGCCTGCTTCGGATTCTGTGTCTCCCTCTCTCTTGGCCCCTCCCCCGCTAGCGCTCTGTCTTTCTCTCTCAAAAATAAATTAAAATGTTTAAAAAAAAATTTTTTTTAATAAAGTAAGACCTATGGGAGCTTACCCAAAACACAGAACACAGGCAGCTAGCCTAACCTTCAGCTACTTTTTTGTTTTAAGTGCAACTAGCTAAACGCTTGTAGATATTTTCAGTGATAAGGCACTTCAGACTCTTCCCCTGCTTTCAATTTAATGTAATTCAAGCCTTCCCATCCCAAGAGGGAAAGGGGATGCTGAGTGGAAATGATCTAGCAGCAAAATGTGAAGAATGCAGCTCTTTTCCCTCCCTGCTCAATGGCCATTCTGGCCAGTCCATCCATTCGCCTAACCGTCGTCTGTGCCCGAGCATCGAACATGGCCCTGGGCGCTTTCAGCGCCCAGTGAGGACGGCACTGGGCTGCCTGCCGCTGTGTCCTCACCTTCCGTGTTCAGGTGTCACCCAGCCTCTTTTGATCACTCCTGCCCATGATTCCACAAAGGCAGGCAGGACGCAGACCAAACATCACCGAGACTTTACCTTCCAATCACCTGCCTTGAGAAAAGGGCCCTGTCTACAGGAGGTCCCGCCTGTTTGGTGGCCTTGATCCCACAGGGGAGCTGTATGAAAGACAACCCTTTCCAGGAACCATCGGATCTTCCCATTTCCAGAAAAGACAATAAAGTGGCCACTTGGCCCCCAAGCTTCTCTGAGGAGGCGATGCCCTTAGGTGAGATGGCAAGAGCAGAAGGAGGGATTGGTTCTGGAGAAACCATGCGGGCTGCAGGAATATATAACCGGCACACAGAAGAGGATTTACGGTGTTACTTAGTGCTAGTTTCTGTGTGAGTCTCTGTATTTTCGTCTCAGAAGCTCTCTAGCTTTTAAACTCCTACCACAGACAGGAGGAAGTCCAGTCTGTCTCTCTATATGGCCATCGGTCCTGATAAAGCCCTGCAATTTGCTGAGTGATAAAATCGGTACCCGAAACACCAAACAGAAAGAACCTGCTGTCTGTCAACAGGGTTTAACAGTCTATGCCTCCCTGCTGGTCGCGCCGAATTCCATACCTCAAATATTTCTTCTCTGGATACTTCGATGCGGCAATGACCAGCTTGGGGCTGCTGAAGCGAAAGCTCGTGTCTGAGGACCTTCAGCTTCTGGACTAAATCCCTCTCGTATCTCTGGGCGGGAAGCTCCTCATCCTCCACCGAGCCCTCGCTGGGCAATGGCAGCGGCTGGCTGGGCTCCTTTAGTTGGCACTGGTGACTTGAGAAGAACAGAAACATCAAGGTCACCCCAAAAGCAGCGGCCCAGGGAGCCACAAGCAATGCCCCCCACTGGTGAGGGACTGAGAAGCGAGCTCATCACACAGAACTGCAAGAAGAGATGTTCCCTCTGCTGACATAACCATGTATGAAGATACATAAACACTGACAGTGGCCACCACTGGCCTAAATACAGGGGTCCAAATATGGCTTCAATCAAGAAGATACCCCAGTTCCAAGCAACTGCTTACCCTACAGCTTATCACTGCTGTAAATAAAAACAGAAATTGCTGTCATTTGTCACACATCCGGTATGTATCTGAGAGACTGACCGATGCATTACTAGATGCGCCTTGGTAGTCAAAATTCAATGGAGCTGACGTGAAAACTTTCACGAGCAGCTTATCGTACAAGAGCAAACAAGGCAAGTGCAATCTAATGGGAACTATTCCTCATTTTCACGACCAAGAGATTTCTAAGCCCACTCACAAAACTCCAGTGAAATCAAGGACTAGGACTAGTAGAGGGATGAAGTGGCATTCGTCTTGTCCAGGTTTGGCCCCTAAGGTCAGGTGTCGGTGAGAAGAGCCACATGGGGCTCTTACATTCTTGAGAACACGACAGAGCCAGAACACTGACTGTGGGATCCAAGATAACTCCCAGTTCCAAGTCATCCAGGAAGGACGGGCCCAGGAAAAGGCTCTGGCAAGCAGCAATATGGACTGCGGCAGCCCGTCCAGATGGTGACGAGCGGGCATGAAGGAAGAGCCTGGTTTCAGGGGCTCTCGTGCCAAGGGCCACACACTCCCTCAGAGAGCCACGTGCGGGAGCTTTGAACGTGGAGCTGTACTGCCTAATGCTGTCATCTCAGTGACTTTTATTTAGGCTGCAAGCAAGAAAAGACGGCAACAATACAGTTTCAAAACTGTTCACAACTGAGGCGCCTGGGTGGCTCAGTCGGTTAAGCCTCTGACTTCGGCTCAGGTCATGATCTCACAGTTCGTGAGTTCGAGTCCCGCATCAGGCTCTGGGCTGACAGCTCAGAGCTTGGCGCCTGCTTCAGATTCTGTGTTTCCCTCTCTTTGCCCCTCCCCAACTCATGCTCTCGCTCTCAAAAATAAACATTAAGGAAAAAAAAAAAAAAAACTGCTCCCGGCTGTCCTGAGAGTTTAAAAACCTGCAACTGTCCACCAGACATTTATTGTATTTCGCTTACACTTAACCTCCACTAACCAACAACACAGTCGATAAATTAAGAGAAATATTAGTAGAAAACATTAAATTACAAGCGTAAGAAATCTACAAAGATTCTGTACAAGTCTTACTTCATGATGTGATGTAACCTTGGGTCTGTAAACTGGGTTGTTCGGTTATTATGATCTACAAAATATATTCTCCCCGAGACTGTACTTCTGACTTCCCAGCCTGGTGGCAGTGGTCCGAGTTCATCACAGTTCACGCTGTTAAGGTCTCTGCCGAAATGGAAGAGAACAGACAGGTTTGTCCGTCTGAGTGTGGAGGCACGAAACCAAAATGTCAGCAAGAGGAACCACAGGAGTCCCTGATCAATGCGGCCAACGTCCCATTCTGCTAAGAGGGACAGTCACGGCGCGACTCACGCCAAACTCCCACCGAGTCCAGGACTCTGTGCTGCAGGTGGCAGCGAAACCCAACAGATAAAAACGGAGCTCTAGGAGCCCATGACCCTGATGGGGAACATGGCTCATGGTCTACCCGGGGAACAGCGTTTCTTCCTCGAAAGACGGCCAAGTAGCAGGAGGTAGATGATTGTTGTCAGAAAACCATCTGAATTTACAAGTTAAATTAAATGCTCAAGGTCACAAAGGCAGCTTCACTTGAAAGGCTCCCAGAAGCGCAAGTTCAAGGGGATATACTGACACCCCTTCAAAATCTCACAGTTCAGAACAGCAGCACCGGGAAGCGGCATTCTCGTGCTTTCCTTGCCTTTGTTACACGCGTGTCTCTGATTCTAACCTCTTGGTGAATGATCTCAGTACAATCCGGCCACATGGGAACACAACATTACTGGCCAAGTTGCTTGTCTAATCAGCACAAAGCCTGACGTTTCTTACAGCGGGTACTAGAGACACCTCATTCGTTTGCAGGTAATATTTCCATTCTAATTATAGACACTGGATCTTAAATTCAACAGAGACTTGGAAAGTCAGCAACAAGAAGTCTTTCTCAGATGAAACAAGTGATGAATAAAAAGGATGTGAGCATTACTAGAAATGTTATTAGGTAGTAATGCTATTCTGAAACAAAACAAAACAAACAAAATTTGGAAAGGAAAGCAAAACGAAGAAAAAAAAGAAGAAACTTAACTCCATTACAGGGTGGGGGAGGGGCGGGGGTCTCTCTGACCTGGGCTCAGATGTATGGCCTTGTAGAAGGAAATCGCATAGAAAAGCTTCATCTCCCCCAGGAATGGTCCCCAAGGGACTGAGGCAAGAGGGACAGTAAAGTAGAAGAGAGAAAGGGTAATAGAGTCTTTACATTTCCTTTGTAACTTTTTATCATGGAAAACTTTAAGCATATAAAAAAGTAGAGAGAGACCACTAATGAATAACCAACCTCGACAATTATCAACTCGTCACCCTATTGCAAACCTAATCCCCCCTCCACTCCCCCCACCCCAGTTACTTGAAGCAAATCCCAGACGTGCTATCATTTCATCACCCGAAATGATATCAATATTGATATCAATACATCGTTGGTATTTTTAGTGTAAAATGGGAACAGCACATCTCGAAGGGCTTACTGGCTTTTCAAGCAAGGGCACGTGTGATTTCATCTAGAGCGAGGGTCTCTTTCAGTTACGTGATCTGATCTCAAGACACAGGTTTGCTTCCTAAAGGACCCACGGGCGGTACAGTAGCCGCCCACTGACCACGTGGAGTCTGAAGGGGGCAGCAGAGAGCCTGGGCCCAAGACCCTGGGATGACTCCTTCAAGCCCCAGGGGTGCTCCCTATCGCGGAGGGCAGGGGTGAGGGAAGAAGTGCTGGCGGAGGGCCGCTGACGGTGCACGTCCGTAGCAAACGTACCTTGGTATCCTGGGGTCGTGCCACGTGCTAACTCCAGTCTGCGTGTGCAAAAAGTAAACTTGCCCCTGCACCGTTGTCCTTTGCTCTGCACAAGAAATCAGAGGGCGCAATTAGTTCAATTCCAAAGAGTTTTCAACGAACCCTCTTAAGCACAGAGTCTAAGCTTCCTTTCAATATTCTTTAAAATCAGGGAGGAAAGGACAGTGGGTAGCTTCTGCCTGACCTCCCACTTGACAAGCCCCATGGAAGTATCTGGGCGGCTCTCACTTCTTCCTGCCCACACCTGCGGAGGCAGCGATCTCCTTACTTGGCCACACCCCAGGAGTCCCTTCCATCTTGGTGCTGACCTCACCTTGGCCCCGTCACCTCCGTCTGCTCTCACTTCTGCTGTTCTCTGCACATCTAAATTATATTCCTCCCTCACCGGGTTCTCCTCTCTGCGGCGGTCAGATGATCCCTTCCATCCCTTCTTTCCCTTGTACCCGACGCCGAGCTTCCCACATTCAAATTACTGAACGCTCCATCCACCCTCATCCAGCCCACGCATCATTTTGGATTTTTTTTGGTATTCATTTGCCTAAAATTTTCACACGATTGCTAAACTGGGAGACTGGAGTGATTGCTGACAAATTCATGATGCACCAGATTTATCACCACCTTTTTTACTTGGCTTTCTTCTGACACGACCATCGCACGGCCCCACTCTGCAAATGTCCACAGTCACCGCACGTACAAGTTACTAAAACAAGCTTAAGAAATGCAACCCTGCCGCTCACACTCCGGTGTGGCTGGGTGGGTTCTCTCACCATAGCCTTCGGGCAGTTCTGGCGACTGGTGGCCGTGGGGACGGTTCTGAGGTGTCTGTAGTGACCCCCGGACCTCAGGATTTCGAAGTCGCTGTGCCTGGAGCCTTTGATCTTGACTTGGGGATTCCACAAACCTGCAGTCCCCTCCCCCAGCCGCAGCACCAGTACTGTCTGTGTAAGGGGCTGGCTCCTCCATGAAGCAGCTGAGAGGCCTTCCAGGTCCTGAGTCTTCATACACAGTTCTAGAAAGGAGAGCGGCACAGCACACATGGGAACACCGGCCCAACACAAGTGCCCAAAACCACACCCGTTTACTGTGCTTTTCTTCAACAAGATAGATGCCCCCAAGTGCCCAGCTGTACGAGATTCCTTCTGTCCCATCTAAACAGAAAGGTAGACTTTTTCATGAGGAACAAGCAGCCAGAGGGAGCCATCTGTCAAGTGCCATAGAGGCCACGGGTGGGATCTCATCCTGGGGGAGAGTTGAATGATTCAAAAACCCAACCTTGTACTGTAAGGAGCTCGCAAAATGAAATTTCATATTTCTTGCTTTAAAATCAAATCCACGGGGGCACCTGAGTGCTCGGTCAGTTAAGCGTCCGACTTCTGCTCAGGTCATGATCCCATGGTTTGTGAGTTTGAGCCCCACGTCGGGGTGCTGACAGCTCAGAGCTTGGAGCCTGCTTCAGATTCTGTGTCTCCCTCTCTCTCTCTGCCCACCCCCCCCCCCCCCCGGGCTCTCTCACTCTCCCTCTCTCAAAAATAAACATTTATATATATATATATTCAAATCCATACTCCACTTTCCTTGTTACTTTACTCTCTAGTAGACCTTCAGGTTACATAAATACAGCAATGACTTTAAGTGCTCTCTAACATAAATCTTTACCTCCTAAACTTTTTTGAAGACAATTCACCTTAAAGGCTATTTTTTGAAGACTATTCACCTTAAAGCCTATTTTCCCTCATTAGCATTAAAAAAAAAATCATACATTGAAAACTTTCAAATATATACACAAATTGAGAGACTATCTCAACAACCCCCCCCCCAAACTTGTCACCCAGCTACAACAATGGGCATCTCACAGCTACTCCTCCAGTGTCTCCCCTCTGCCAGGTTATTCTGAAACCAGTCCCGAAGTGTTTCCATTTCACCCTTAAATACTTCAGCTTATGTCTTGAGAAAACAAGGACTTCTTCCATCATCGTGACTAAAAACAGTACACTCATTTTTTTAAAATATCATCAAATACTAGTGTCCAAATTTCCCCAGCCAATTGTCTCATTACTCAGAATATATACAAGGTCCCCAACGTGCATTTAGTAGGTAGGTATGTCTCTTTAAGTCTCTTTTATTATGAATTTGTAGATTCTCTTCCTCTTTATTTCTCTTCCAACGTAATTGTTTAAGAGTTGTCTTCTACACTCTCCAGAGCGCCCCCTTCTGGATGCTGCTTAGTGTTCGGCAGCAATTTCTCGGTCCTCTTTCCAAGGGGTGTGTTAATGTCAGATTAACTCTCTTTTGTGCTGTTTTAGCAGCTATTAATGGTTACTGCCCAGCTCCATTAAGGCATTGGGGATCACAAAACTGTGATAGTGACCAATGAGCTTTTAAGTTTTTCTGTGTGTGTTTTAGGGTTTTTCTGCTGAGTGTCGTTATGAACTCAAGAATTTTAATATATTTGATTTGTTTCAATCCACTAGTTATAATTCTTTCTTTACATTTGTAATGTTTATTTATTTATTTAGAGACAGATGCAGCAAATGGGGGAGGGGCAGAGGGAGAGGGAGAGGGAGAGGGAGAGGGAGAGAGAATTCCAAGTAGGCTCCGTGCTGTCTGCGCAGAGCCCAACATGGGGCTCAGTCTCACAGACCTGATCATGACCTGAGCCAAAATCAAGAGTCGGAGGCTTAACTGATTGAGCCACCCAGGCGCCCCTACGGTTATAATTCTTACTGATGCTCAAACTCCCATCTTTGGCCAGCGCAAACCTCTTTAAATTGGATCCTGAGTCTTATGGGCACAACCCCACTAGTCTTTACAGCTTCCTTTATAAACAAGGAAACTGGACCCCAGTTTTATCCCAAACTGCATCTCAAGCATTCGGCACAAAGGTGTGAAGGCTGTTTCATAGAGAATGAGAGCCCAAGGCAGCAGAGAACTCAGCAGGCATCGCCACGGGGATACGTACCCTTCATTCTCTAACAGTCCTCGGCAGTCTACCACAGACCCTCCAGTGCCTATTCTGTCTCGTGTCTGTAAACTGACTAAAACAGAAAAGAACGTCTTGCGTTAAAATCCAGTGGCATTCCATACAGTTGTGATACAGTGAGCCATTGCAAAGGTGTAACTTACGTACAATATTATTATACAAAGCGAGGCACATGTATATACATAAACACAGCTAGTCCTGTGCTTTCATGTCTGAAGCATTTACTCCATTACATTAGCTCTACACCACTGCATACTGTTTGGAACATTCCTTGTAAATGTGGAGGAGAGGCTGTGTTTTCACGCTCTCCATAAAAATAACAAATTCCCGGTATTCACTTCCTCTAAGTTACCTCACTTTTTAAGAAGATCTTGACTCATGTTTAATAAGGACACAGAGAGCACTTTCAGTATCTGCAAAGTCTAGATGAATTTAAATATTTATTCTCTATCCCTACTGTGAACAACAAAGACGTTTACAAAGTTGCTTCTAGTTACTTGTTTTTCCCCTGGCACATCACTCCACAGAGAAAAAGAAATCACAAACAGGAAACGCATTAAGTGAGAACTTTCTCATTATGATAGTTTTCAGGATGCATACCCACTGTTGACTTATTTTGGGTCAAATATATTCAAGACAATACCTAAAAGATTTGGGGTCGTGACTCACTCCGGTACACTGCTAAAATACTAGGTTTTCTCCGATTCCTTGCAATGCACACAGGCAACATTTGAATTACCCTAAAATGCTAATGAAATGGGGTGGATAACAGAACAAGCCACTTAACAGATAAATCACTTCCAATGGAACACCTCCAGTCAACACTTGTAACACTAGCACATTTGATCTTTTTTTTTATCCTAAAGAATTCAATCCTGACTCCATAAAATCCTATCACATGGAAGTCTTCAGAAGTCATCTTTGCCTTTTATGCATATTACAGGTCTTCCTGAAGAAACTATTTCTCAACTCTGGTACATGTGGCCACCATTCTTGTCACGTACACTTGGTTAAGACCGTGGCAAATTAATTGTCTATTAATGTGGTGATTAAAATTATATTTAAAAATTATAACCTGAAATCTTTTTGTAGCCTAGTCATTTTAACTCAACTTGGAATGACAGGATGAAGAGAATTCAATAAAATAATAAAACCACACAAGACGAAAGTTTCTAGCGCGGAAAAGATGGCCCCGGATGTGGCTCGTCCTTTGAAAATATGTCACCACGGTCAGTGCCCGAGTGCGCTTTCTCGGTGATGGAGAGCTGAATGTTAAATTTTGAAAAAGCATCTCTTTATACAGATGAGAAAGTTCTTACCCACTATTTGGCCACGAACTGCATCAGTATCTGAGGGAGTTAGTTTGCATAGATCCAAACGCTGGTCTGCAAACAAATAATTCAAAACTTAACCCAGGGAAATGTTAACTAGGGAGGAGGGCAGGAATTCTGTATTCGGTATTCAAAAGGAAAAAAAAAAACAAAACGAAAAGATGCCTCATAACCCTTCTTCGGTTGTACTATAAGGCAGAAGAGCATTTTGGTTCTTACATCCAGTATCTTTTAATCTGCTGATGGCGTTGGAAAGCAGCCGCGCACAGCCCAGAAAGCCAGCTCCCTGCTTCTTGTGAATCTTCTTGTGGTTCCACACGCTGATGGTTATGGAATCAGTTTTCCCAACATATCTGAAAACATACAAACTCCTTTTTAATTGCCTCTTTGAATTACGATAGCCTGTTGAGATTTCATCTGATTGACTTCTTAGTACAAAGGAATCCTTTTAAAATGACGTTGGCTCTATATACCCCACACATAACAGGTGCTCAATAAATACACATCTACTAACTTCAAGGGGCTGGGGAAAGGCCGACAGCCAGTTATGTAAGAAGCTTACGTGCATAACTACATCATGATAATCATCCTATAACAGAGATTCACTCTATTTTTATAGTTCCAAAGGACGATGACATAATTCATAAAATCTCACCAATTAAGCTTAACGTAGAATACTAGTTTGCAGCAAGGGCCTACTTATAAACCACAGATGCACCCAAAGCACATTAAAGAGTGCTTTCTACCTCCACCTACTCTTCATGCAAATCAACCAGAGGGCAGTTTTCGGGAAAAGGGGCAACAACCGTCTCCCAAGCCACTTAGGGTTCCTGAGTTTAACTAAAACGAGTCTTGGAATCTGGTTACAAGAAATCCCACCCAGACTCCATGCAATCTGTACTAACACAAAACCAATAACCGCTCAGCGTTCTTTTGATGACGCTGTCTTAGCAGGGCCATGAAAACACAGGTGTATCTAAAATCATGGTCTCCAAAGTGCGATCCATGTTAGGAACGAATGTTACATCCATTCGATCATACCGAGCTATATTTTCTACAACAAACTTCATCTTCTCTTGTAGAAAATATAGTTCCTACTAAAAAGTAGAAATTTTAAAAATCAATAGAAATATAAGCAGTATATATTTGAATAATAAGTATGTACAATAACAATGCATTTTCAAAAAGATTTTATTTTTAAGTAATCTCTACATCCCACATGGGGCTCGAACTCACAACCCTGAGGTCAAAGAGTGCCTTGCTACACCGACTGAGCCAGCCAGATGCCCCAATAATAATGCATTTTTAAAGTAAAACTCTACAACAAGCTTCAGAGGTTCACTGTTGGGGGGGGGGGGGAAGAGCACACAAAGGACCTGAACTATACCCCTTTTTTTCCTGTCAGCATGGCCAGGAGATGGAGAAGGTTGAAAAACACAGTACGGAAGCAAACCATAAAAATCTATGAACATGTCAAATGCAAGAACCTCCAAGTATACAATAAAATTAGGCAGTATGGATTCATTTGGTTATCAGTGAGAAGTTAGTAATCATTTTTATTTTATTATTAAGGGCTTCTCTTGAAAGCTAGATTCCTGGTGCTCCCCAAATGGCTTAACAGAATATTCAACTCACAGATCATAGTGCTGGTTCCATTTTGGGTCCAGTGTGTTTTTCACAGTGTCCGTTGAGTGGCACTGCCCAGATCCATCCACCACAATCTTTGCAAAGGGGTCGGGGAGTCCTAAAGGAGAGGAGACGGCCACACCGGGATGAGACTACACATCCATCCATGTGACAAGAACACAGTCTCACAGGCTACAGAGAGCTTTGAGATCATCTAATTTGGTGAAGAACTTTACCCTGGGGCACTGTATTCTCTAATTTAGGGTTAGTTTGATCAGCAAAATAAGTTATTTCTATTTAGCTTTCTAAGAAAGGCAACCCAGTCTGACACCACAGATTTTTAGGGGCTAGAAAACTACAAAAACTAGGCTTAAATTTAGAATCATTTCTGATGATCACCAACTGGGCTAATTAAATGGAAGAAAAGAGATCTATAATTCATTATATTTATACCTCCTAAAAAAATAACACCTAGCAATCTTACCTACTGGGCTTTGTCTATTTTATCTACGAACCCAAGTATTCACCAAGTCTTAATTAGGTGGGTTCCTAAATGCTGGCGTATGAGTCGCACAGATTTATAGGATCAGAGAGGCGGCAAGTTAAGGGTTTTAGAGACATGCTTGATGGGGACCACTACTCCGGAGGTTCCCAGCTCCCTGAATAAGGCCTGTGAACCTAAGTTTCTTCACCTTTAAAGTGTGAATAATACCACTTAAGAACTGAGCTGCATTCTTGTGAGGATCAGAGAGTGAAGAAGTTCATGCTGCAGGCATCGACTTGATAGTGGTGAATTTCTGCAGTTAAGGGGTGATTTCTTCCTTTGGAAAAAGATCCCCTCTGGTTTTTACGCTTCCTTTAATTATGAGGCTTTTAAAATGTGATTTCATTTCTAAAATTTGACTAACAATTTGACTCAAACCCAGCTCTTTTACAGAAAAGCGTCTCGTGTGTATTTGAGCTGAGAACACTCCATCCAGCAGAAAGCAACAGATTCAGGGCTGGAAAGACGGAGAAGACAGGGTGCGGCCGGAACAGGGAGTGAGACAGTTTCTCTTGTATGAGTTATAACACTACGCCTAGGAGCTCGAAGCCTCCACATTCTTGCCAACTTGGAAATGAAGTTTGTCAAACCATGGGTCCGTTCGGTACAAGGCAGAATTCTGAGGGGAATATGTCCAGTGTTGTCTTTTTTTTTTTTTAAGTTCAAATTACAAAAATATGTGAAGAATACTAATACTGTAAGAGAGCAAAAGCAGGTGTGTACTTACTGAAGAAATCTTTCTTTGCAAGGTTCTTGGCACATAACACTGAAAACAAACAGAAATGCTAGGGTTAGCATTTATGGAGAAGATTTTCATCGCATCTAGTTGCTATGGACTGGATTGTATTGGACCCACCCCTGGGCCCTCAATTCACGTGTTGAAGCCCTAACCCCACTGTGATAGCATTTGCAAGAGGCCTTTATAGGAGGTGCTTACACTTAGATGGGGTCATCAGGGTGGGGCCTTAAGGTGGGATTAGTGCCCTATAAGAAGAGACCACAGAGCTCGCTCTCGGTCTGTTCTCCATGTAAGGGCGCAGCAAGATGGCTGTCTATACGCCAGAAGTGGGCCCTCACCAAGAACCAAATCTGCCAGCGCCTTGATCTTGGGCTTTTCCAGCCTCTAGAATGGTGAGAAATAAATGTTCAAGCCATCTAGTCTATGGTATTCTGTTATATCAGCACAAACAATTGAGACAGTCTATATTTGCAACACAAAAAAAATTCTAAAAATTATCTTTGCCAATGATGTCTTTCAAGTTTAGTAGCACATCACACACACACACACACACACACACACACACACACACGCACAAACTGACAAGCAACTAAAAAGTATTTTCTCCTCCAATTGGGAGTCAGCCATAACAAATATAATTTTTTTTTTTTACTTTTTTTTAATGTTTACTTATTTTTGAGACAGAGAGAGAAAGAGAGAGAGAGAGAGAGAGAGAGAGAAAGCACAAGCAGGAGAGGGGCAGAGAGAGAAGGGGACACAGAATCTGAAGCAGGATCCAGGCTCCAAGCTGTCAGCGCAGAGCCCAACACAGGGCTCGAACTCATGAGTCATGAGATCATGACCTGAGCCAGAGTCGGCCACTTAACTGAGCCACCCAGGCACCCCTAAAATGTTTTAATTTAAACTTGAAATCTGAAACACACAGAAATGGATTTATCAATATGCTCTTATGACTGCATAGGATCCCATGAATGCCAATTCAAATGAAGACCTACAATATTTACCTGTATAGCTCCTGCTGATAGCAACAAAAGGAGCTGTGCATCTCCTATAGTCTAATAAATAAGACAATTTTGCAAATGCTAGAGAATAGAAAGCAAGGGGAGATTGATAGAAAATATTGGGCCATCATCAAGTGCTGTCAAAAGCAAATGAGAAAATACATATTAAGAATTTAGCACAGGGGTGCCTGG
This sequence comes from Puma concolor, assembly GCF_028749965.1. NCBI lineage: Eukaryota > Metazoa > Chordata > Mammalia > Carnivora > Felidae > Puma > Puma concolor. The sequence goes on from NC_141682.1 coordinate 6,570,595, forward strand.
CTGGCTCAGTTGATTGAGTGTCCAACTTCAGCTCGGGTCATGATCTCACAGTTCATGAGTTCAAGCCCTGCTTCGGGCTCTGTGCTGACAGCTTGGGGCCTGAAGCCTGCTTCGGATTCTGTGTCTCCCCCTCTCTGTGCCCCTCCCCCACTCATGCTCTGTCTCTGTCTCTCAAGAATAAATAAACATTAAAAAAATAAAAAAAGAATTTAGCATGGGGGTGCCTGGCTGGCTCAGGCAGAAGAGCATATGACTCTTGATCTTGGGGTTGTCCCCACGTGGGGTTGTCCCCACGTCAAATGTAGAGATTACTTAAAAATAAAATCTTTGTTAAAAGAAAAAAAGAATTTAGCACAATGTTGGCATAGAGACAGAATACAATTAAAGCTACTGTTATTATTGTAATAATGAGGTGGCATCAATTACTGTGAAGACATTTTGTCACCTAATCTGTCACATGATTAAAGCTTACCAGATCAAGGGAAAATACACCAATGGCACTTTTAGAGTGCTTCACAAATTTTGCCAATTTTCAAGAATGTAGTATTTTTTTAAATTTTTAATGTTTATTTATTTTTGAGAGAGAGACAGAGCACAAGCAGAGGAGGAGCAGAGAGAGAGGGAGACACAAAATCTGAAGTAGGTTCCAGGCTCCAAGCAGTCAGCATAGAGCCCAAAGTGGGGCTCGAACTCAGAAACCATGAGATCATGACCTGAGCCTAAGTCAGACACTTAACCAACTGAGCCACCCAGGCACCCCAAGAATATAGTGTTTTACTATGAACATTTTAATATATTCATATGATATATTGCTCTGCAAACTTTTCACTTAATATATTTTTTGTATAACAGCATTATCAGATATAATTCATACACTATACAGCTCATCTATTTAAAGTGTGTGATTCAGTGGTTTTTTAGTATATTCACAGGGCCACAGGATTGTACAACCATCACCATCAATTTTATTTTATTTTTTTAAGTTTATTTATTTTGAGAGAGAGAGAGAGCACAGGAGTGAACGTGAGCAAGGGAGGGGCAGAGAGAGAGGGAGAGAATCGCAAGCAGGCTCCATGCTGTGAGCACAGAGCCCAAAGTGGGGCTCGATCTCACAAACTGTGAAATCATGAGCTGAGCTGAAATCAAGAGTCAGACGCTTAACCAACTGAGCCACCCAGGCACCCCATCACCATCAATTTTAGAACATTTTCATCATCCCTCCAGATAGAGATCCCCTACTCATCAGCAATTACTCTTCATTTAACCTCAAGTCCCTCTACCCCACTCCTAGGCAGCCACTTATCTACTTTATGTCTTTGTGGATGTGCCTATCCTGGTCAGTTCATATAAACGGGATCATACAGTACATAGTATTTTGTGACTGGCTTTGTCCACTAAGCAGGTTTTTTAAAGTTCACCCATGTTGTAGCAAGAATCAGTGATACTCCATTGTACGGAAAGACCACATTTTCTTTATCCATTTATCAGCTCATAGACATTTGGGTTGTTTCCAATTCAGGGCCACTATGAATAATGCCATACAAGTTGTTGTGTAGACATAGATTTTTGTTTCTCTTGTTGGGAACCTACGAGCCGTTATGCTGCACATTTCGAGGACGTGTCAGACTGTTTTCCACAGCATCCGCACCATTTTATCTTGCCCCTAGCGGTGTCTAAGGGCTCCCATTTCTCCACGCCCTCACTAATACTTACTGTCTCTGTGGCTTTTCATCTCTCTGGTTGTCATTTGCATTTCTCTGATGACTAATGACTTTGAGCATCTTTTCATGTGCTTACTGGCTACTGGTATATCTTCTCTGGAGAAATTTCTATTTAAAACTTTTTTTTTTTTTTTTTGCCCATTTTTAAGTTGGGTTATTTGCCCTTTTATGTGAGAATTCTTCATTCTAAATATGTCGGTATCTACAGACAAGATATCCTCATCAGATACAGGATTTGCAAATATTCTCTCATTCTGTGGGCTTTCATTTTCTTGATGGTGTTCTTCGAAGCAACAAAGTTTTAATTTTGAGAAAGCCCAATGTACCTATTTTCTTTGTCGCTTGTGCTTTTGGGGTCATGTTTAAGAAGGCCTTGCCTAACCAAAGGTGTTAGAAATTTACTCCTTTATTTTCTTCTAACAGTTTTAATACTTTTAGCTTTTTTACACTTTCAGTTCTTTTTTATTACAAAAAAAAATTTTTTTTAAGTTTATTTCGAGAGAGACAGAGACAGCGCAAGTGGGGTAGGGACAGGAGGAGAGAATCCCAAGGAGGCTCTGTGCTGCCAGCACAGGGCCTAACTCGGGGCTTGAACTCGTGAAACAGTGAGATCATGACCTGAGCCGAAGCCAAGAGTTGGCTGCTTAACCAACTGAGCCACCCAGGGCGCCCTTTTACACTTTCAATTCTTAACTAGACATTTAGCCTATGATCTATTTTGGGTTCATTTTTGTGTGTGATGTGAAGAGGTCCAACTTCACTCCCTAACAGATGGCTATCCAGTTTTACCAGCACCATTTACTGAGAAGAATATTTTTTCCCCATTGACTTGTCTGGACTCTTGCTGAAAATTAATTCCCTGTAAATTTGAGAGCTTATCTGTGGTCCTTCAATTCTAGTCCGTTGATCTACATGTGTTTCCTCATACCATGACCACACTGTCTTGATTACTGTCTTAGTCTGTTCAGGCTATATAACAAAATACTACAGATTAGGTAGCTTATAAAAAACAATTACTTCTCACAGTTCTGAAAGTCTGAGATCAGGGTGACAGCACAGTTGGACAAGGGTTCTCTTCTAGGATGCAGACTTCTTGTATATCCTCAGCAGAAGGGGCTACAGATCCCTCTGGAATCTGTTATAAGGCAGTAATCCTATTCTTTAAGTTTCCACCCTCATGACTTAAGTACCTCCCAAAGGCTCCACCTACTAATACTGTCACCTTTGGGGGAATGGGAACATAAACATTCAGACCATAGTAATTACCATTAGCTTTATAGTAAGTTTTGAAATTAGGAAGCATGAGTCCTCCTCCACTTTCATTCTTTTTCAAGATTGTTTTGGTTACTCTGGATCTGTTAAACTGTCATGAATTTTAGAATCAGCTTGTTAATTTTGGAGGGGCGGTAAGGGAAAGCCAGCATGGAATTTGAAAAGGATTTCACTGAGCCTGCAGGTGTATGGGGGGAGTAGTGTCATTCTAACAAGCTTAAATCTTCTACTCCATGAACATGGGATGCCCCCCTCTTTCATTTAAGTCTTCTTTAACTTTGTTTCATAATTTTCAGAGTATCAGTTTTATACGTCTTTTGTTAAACATATTCCTAAGTACTGTATTTTAATCTTTTAGATGCTATTGCAAATGGAACTGTTTCCTTCATTACATTTTCAAATTGTTTCTTTTTTTTTTCTTTTTTAATGTTTACTTATTTATTTTGAGAGAGAGAACAAGTGAGCAGAGGAAGTGCAGAGGGATGGAGAGAGAGTATCCCAAGCAGGCTACACACTGTCAACGCAGAGCCCAACATGGGGCTTGAACCCATGAACCACAATATCACAACCTGAGCCAAAACCAAGAGTTGGATGTGCAACTGACTGAGGCACCGAGGGGGCCCTTCAAGTTGTTCATTTGTAGTATACAGAAATACAACTGATTTTTGTATATTCAACTTGTATCTTACAATTTTGAATTCATTTATTAGCTCTAATACTTTTATTATTTTGAATTTTCTGTATGTAAGATCATACCATCTACAGATCTAGCTTACTTCTTCCTTTCCAATCTGAATGATTTTCTTCATTTCTCATGCTTAACTGCCCAGTACTTCCAATACAATACTGAATAGAAGGGGTGGACATCCTTTATCTTGGTCCTTATTGTAAGGGGAAAGCATTCAGACTTTCAACCATTGAGTACGATGTTAGCTGTGGGGTTTTCGTAAATGCCCATCTTTAGTTGAGGAAATTTCCTTCTGTTCCTAGTGTGTTGAGTGTTTTTATCATGAAGCACTGTTAGCTTTTGTCAAATACTTTTTCTGCATCTACTAAGATGATCATTTAGTGCTTGTCCTGTATCTGTAGGTATGAGGTAGTACATTAATTGATTTTCAGATGGTATGCCAACCCTGCATTCTGAGATAAATTCCACTTGGTTATGGTGCATCATCTTTTTAGTGTGCTGCTGGTACTCAGTTTGCTATGAATTTACCAACATTTTTTGTTCTATATTCATAATAGATATTGGTCTATAGATTTCCTTTCCTTTTCATTTTGTATCAGGGTGATAAAGACTCATAAAATGAGTTGAAAAGTGGACTCTTCTGTTCTTTCTCTTTAAGTTGGTGAAGAATTGGTATTCATTTTTCTTTTTTTAAAAAACATCTTTTTAATGTTTATTTTTAAGAGAGAGTGCGCATGTATGCACAAATGGGGGAGGGGCAGAGAGAGGGGGACACGGGATCTGAAGCGGGCTCTGCGCTGACAACAGACAGCCCAACATGGGACTCGAACCCATGAACCACAAGATTATGAGCTGAGCCGAAGTTGAACGCCCAACCAATAGAGTCACCCAGGTACCCCAGTATTCATTTTTAATATTTAGTAGAATTTGCCAGTAAGCCATCTAGACCTGGCTTTTTCTTGTGGAAAGTGTTTTCAATTACTTATCTAATCTCTTTACTTTTTATACATCTATTCAGATTTTTCATTTCTTCTTAAATCAGCTTTGGTAGCTTGTGTCTTTCTAGAAATTTGTCAGTTCACACAGGTTATTAATTTGTTGGCATACAGTTGTTTACAGCATTCCCTGATAATCCTTTTTTATTTCTATGTTGTCAGTAGTAATATTTTTTCTTCAATATAATCTTTATGCCCTTCCTTCCCAATAGAAATACACATACACACCCTTTCTCTCTTTTTCGTCTTTTCTGTGGATAGATCATAATTTATAGCTCCTGCTTGCTGTTTTGTTTCTGTAATTACAAAAATACTTGTAAAAAATGAAAACTTGGAAATGTGAGTAGAAAATGAACGCCCCTGAAATCTCATCATTACTCTTTGCTTAGGATTCTCCTGGCTAGTTACACATGCTTATCATTCCCACTAAATTTTAGGATCATTTTGGGGCGCCTGGGTAGCTCAGTCGGTTAAGTGTCCGATTTCAGCTCAGGTCATGATCTCATGGTTCATGAGTTCGAGGCCTGTGTAGGGCTCTGTGCTGACAGCTTGGAGCCTGGAGCCTGGAGCCTGCCTTGGATTCTGTGTCTCCCTCTCTCTCTGCCCTTGCCTTGCTCACACTCTGTCTGTCTCTCTCAAAAAGTGAATAAATGGTAAAAAAAAAAAAAAAAAAAAAAAAAAAATTTAATTTTAGGATCATTTTGAGCAAATTCAAAAAAATTACCTCATGAATAAATTTGAGGGGAATCTATCTCTTTACCATATGAAGTATTCCTATTGTTGAAGGCAGTACATTGATCCATTTATTACATTCTTCTTTAATGCTCTTAAGTGATGTTTTAAAGTGTGTCATAAAAGTTTTCCACATTTCTAATTGCATTTATGCTGAACTGTCTTTTTGTTACTATTGTGAATGGGAGTGTCCCTTTCACTGAATTTTCTAATTGTTCTTTGGATATAGGAGAGCTATTAATTTTCTTCCATTAATTTAACATCAGCCATCATTTTCAACTCTCTTCAAATGCACCTGCGATGTTCTGTTCCCTTCAACTTCTCTTTTCTTTCCCACAATTTGAAAGTCTCAAAGGCTCTCACATCAAACTAAAATGTTCAAAACTGAAGTTGAAACCTTCCTACTCTACTTCCTACTCTCCCAGAATCCATTACTTCAGAGACGGTCAGCTACGCGCAACAGCTGCACAAGCCAGAAATCTATGCTTTTCCTTCTCCATCTCTCTCTAATGCCTTGACTCCTCACCATCTCTACCCTTGTTCAAGTCCCCAACATCGGCCATCACCAAGTACTCTTTTCAAAATTTAAACCTCTGATCTCTTTCCTTTTTAAAAATTCCATACTGGCTTCCCATTGCAAAATTCCATCTGTCATGTTCTGACCCCAACCTACCTTGCCTTTCCAGCCTCAAACATTATCCACCAGCTCCAGGCCCTCGTGTTTCTAAGGTGCTGGTGCTGGGCTGCTTCTGAATGGAAGAATTCTGCTCACGTCTCAAAAAGGTGAATCTTCGCTCATATTTACAAGACTAGCGATGTTTTAATTTAAGGCTCATTCTAGTGGAATTTGATGACATCGTGAAGTGGAGAAGGTCTCAATAGTGTCAGCAAAGATAATCCTGCCTCAATTTTGTGCAAAGATCATTTAGGGCCATAGTGAATCTAGTTTGGTTAGTGGAATAAGATTTCTCCTACTAGAATAATTTTGTGATCTTGCCCACTCTAGGAGATAAAATGATGAAATGTAATTTATCACAGCATAAAATCGTACTCTATCTAGAACTACGACTCATTTTTAAACAAATATGTTAGACACCAATTCTGTGTGAGGCTCTGAGGATACAACAACAGACAGAAAAACGAAGCTTACTTCTTTCAGCGTAGACCACAGTGTGGTGGCTTCAACTCCCAACTCCTGGGTGCCCCTCTACTGTGGACACATCTTGTCTCTTACATTCCATAATTTCCTAATCACATACCACAATCTCCTAATGTTGGGGATAAGAGCAAATTATATAATGTTCACTTCACGTCGGGAAATGCATGGAAGTTTTAACTTGAGGTATCTTCAATTAGTAAGACACCCTCTTCACTAGGTCGCTGACAAAGGCAGTTTCCCTAAAACACCGCTTGTGGTTTCACCCACCCCCAGGATGAGTGGCCATGGCACAAATTTAGTACTTTATTATAATAACCAACTTTAGAAATTTTCTGTCTTTTTTTAAGGTTCTGTATTTTGAGAAAGAAAGAATGAGAGAGCAAGAGAGAGCAGGGTAGGGGCAGAGAGACGGGGGAGAGAGAATCCCAGGCAGGGTCCATACTGGCAATGAGGAGCCTGATGCGGGGCTCAAACTCACAAACCATGACTTGACCTGAGCAAAAACCAAGAGTTAGATGCTTAACCGACTGAGCCACCCAGGTGTCCCAAGAAACGTTCTAATTTGTGTCAGTACTTCCACTGTTTTTCTGTTTGCCAAGGCTAGAGACTTCTGGCTGTCATTTTTATTCCCCCCTGCTCCTGTACTTACACGTGTCACCGAGTCCTATCTTTTCCTTCTCCTACAGGTCTCTCGAATTTGCCCCTTCCCCTACTTTTGTACCCGCTCTCCCATTCTTGGCTTCACTGACTCACAGCTCAATGGAAAAGCAATGGCGCCCTCCCTCCTCAGGACACTCAGCCACAACATCAACCTTCTGAGACGCTATTTGCGTGTCCCGAGGCTCTAAAAGCTCCAATGGCTTATTTTATTCCAATGCATATTTTACCGCTAATCTAAATCTCTCCCTGGGTTCAAAGGTGCTCCATTCCCTCATATCACTTGTGTTTCCCACCATTCTTCAAAGTATAGCTTGGTTCATCACCACCTCCTACCACCCCAACTGTTACCACCTCTACGCCATTATTATTCCACTCAACCCACTCGACAGCCTCCTTCTCTTCGCTGAGCTCCAGTCTTCACAGTCCAGGCAAGGCCCCTTGTCGGTGAAGCCACTCAGACCGGTATTTCCTGAATGCCACTCAGTGATAACACTTTCACTAGTGCCAAAATGAAAAAAGTGAGGACAATATGGTGTGGTTTTTGTAAAAGGGAACTAAATCATTTTAAATGCCTGTCCTGTGTTCTGGTGTTAGGTCTTTTCTCTATTTTTTTCCTATTACGATACCGCATCCTTAATGAAAATGAGGTAAGAGAAAATAGTGATAGTTTCACCAGTGACTTGGCAAAATAAATAGCTGACAATCTTATGTTACATTTATGTTAGTTTTGCCTGATCTGAAAATTGCTGCTCATAACCACCAGCAATCTACTCCCTCGTCTTGCTCCTAGTTAGGAACCATATGGTTGAGTTGACTGTTACTTTTCACACAGGCGGGCCTCACCCCGCCCCCCCACCCCGGTAAGAGAGGGGCTTCGACAGGGGTTTCATGTAGAGGTGGCCAAACAATCGACAGCCACGAAACATAGACTCTGATAAGCAAGAACCAAAAAGCAGAGAGAGTAACAGTGATATAAATACAGAAAATTAAGGTATCTCAATCACTTAAAACATCTAAGTAGGGGCACCTGGGTGGCTTAGTCGGGTAAGCGTCCGACTTCGCCTCAGGTCATGATGTCACGGTTCATGAGCTTGAGCCCCACATCAGGCTTTGTGCTGACAGCTCGCAGCCTGAAGTCTGCTTTAGATTCTGTGTCTCCCTCTCTCTCTCTGTTCCTCCCCGGCTCATACTCTGTCTCTCTCTCTCTCTCTCAAAAATAAATACATATTTTTTTTAATTAAAAAAAAAACAACAAACGACAACTGAGTGTTAAGATAATAATTACATTAAAAATTTCAATTCAATGTGGCCAACACTGGATTCATAAGATCACTTAAATTAAAAAAAAAAAAAAGATCGGGGCGCCTGGGTGGCGCAGTCGGTTAAGCATCCGACTTCAGCCAGGTCACGATCTCGCGGTCCTTGAGTTCGAGCCCCGCGTCGGGCTCTGGGCGGATGGCTCAGAGCCTGGAGCCTGTTTCCGATTCTGTGTCTCCCTCTCTCTCTGCGCCTCCCCTGTTCATGCTCTGTCTCTCTCTGTCCCCCCAAAAAAAAATAAACGTTGAAAAAAACATTAAAAAAAAAAAAAAAAAAGATCAATCATGATCCAGCAATTCCACCCTTAGGCATAGAATCAACAGGAATGCACACGTATGTTCACCACATAGAATGGTTATAGCAGCACAGTTAGCAATAACCAAAGACCAAGAACCAATGAGACATCTATCAAGAGTACAATGAAGGGGCGCCTGGGTGGCGCAGTCAGTTAAGCGTCCGACTTCAGCCAGGTCACGATCTCGCGGTCCATGAGTTCCAGCCCCGTGTCGGGCTCTGGGCTGATGGCTCAGAGCCTGGAGCCTGTTTCCGATTCTGTGTCTCCCTCTCTTTCTGCCCCTCCCCTGTTCATGCTCTGTCTCTCTCTGTCCCAAAAATAAATAAACGTTGAAAAAAAAATTAAAAAAAAAAAAAAAGAGTACAATGAATAAAGAAGCTGTATTCACAAAATGGAATATTATACAGCACTGAGACAGATGAACACAACTACACACAAAATTAGGAAGGAATCTCACAAACACGATATGACGGAAGACACAGCAGATGTTATACACAGTGCCATTTACACAGAACACAGAATCCACAGAGCTAATATATACTGTTGAAGTCAGATATGGCCAGGCTCTGTCTCTTGATCTGGTTGCTAATGACACATGTGTGTTCAGTTTGAGAATTCGGTGAGCTGTACACTTAAATATTTATAAATCAATCATAAAAATCAATGGAACAGAAAATACAAATACAGACCCCTAGGTAGGAGATCAATTGATTTTCATCAAAAGTGCCAGGATAATTCAATGAGGGGGAAGAAAGGATAGTCTTCTCCAGCCTGGAAAATGGGATATGCAGTTAGAATGAATCGGATATCCTTAGGGTAAAAATAAACAAGCTTCAACTCCTACCTCACATCATACACAAAAACTGACTTGAAATGGAGCACAGACTTAAACATTAGGTACCATTAAGAAAATGAAAAGGTATTTTTCCCCAGTCAGGGAAAAATCTTCAAAATACATATATCTGACAAAAGATTTGTAAACAGAATATATAAAGAACTCTTACAACTCAATAATCAAAAGAAAAACCACCCAACTTAAAAATGGGCAAAGAATGGGCACCTGGGTGGCTCAGTTGGTTGGGCATCTGACTTCGGATCAGGTCATGATCTCATGGTTTGTGAGTTCAAGACCTACGTCGGGCTCTGTGCTGACAACTTGGAGCCTGGAGCCTGCTTTGGATTCTGTGTCTCCCTCTCTCTCTGCCCCTCCCCACTCATGCTCTGTTTCTCTCTCCTTCAGATATAAATAAACATTAAAAACAATTAAAAAAAAATAATCACAGAAAACTCAGACACTTCACTGAAGAAGATATCAAATGGCCAGTAAGCACAATTAAACATGGCCAACATCACTAGTGATCGGTGACATGCCCCTGAAAACCACAATCAGGTGTCACTACAGTACCCACTAGAATAGCTAAAACTAAAAAGACTGACAATACTAAGTGCTGGCGAGGATGTAGAAGAACAACTCTCAGACATAGCTGGTGGAAGTGTAAATCAGAACAGCTGCTTTGGACAACTGTTTAGTGGACATGTACCCTATGACCTAGCAGTTCTACTCCTGGATTCTTGTCCAAAGAAATGAAAATATAATAGCCACAAAAAGATGTGTACGTGAAAGCTGACAACAGTTTTATTCATAATCACTAAAATGATAACCTAGCATCTATCAACAAGTGAACGGACAAATGGTGGTATCTCTATAAAAAAGAATGAATTACTGATACAGTCAAAACATGGGTAAATCTCAGTAGCATTAAAAACACTTTAGAGTACATGCCATATGACTGCATGTATATGATACTTTAGAATGGGCAAAATTAATCATTATAAAAAGCAAATCACCGGGTAACTGGGTCCAGGGGCTAGGTGGGGAAACTAGCTGCAAAAGGTCATCAGGAACTTTCCAGAGTAATGAAAAGATTACAGATCTTGACTTGTGTGGTGGTTATATGAGTGCCATACAACTCACTGAACTATATATACACTTAAAATGAGTGCACTTTACTCTAGGTCAATTATATTTCAATAAAGGTTATTTTAAAAGTAAGAAAAGTCATAGTGGTGGACAAGAATACAGAATGACACGAGAAGATAATCGGTATATTTTATTGGAAAAAGTTAGGTTTCTTTTTTTTATTAATTTTTTTAAGTTTATTTTGAGAGACACCAGCAAGCAAGCAGGGGAGGGGCAGAGAGAATCCCAAGCAGGCTCCACATTGTCAGCGTGGAGCCCAATGTGGGGCTCAAACTCACAAACCACGAGATCGAGATCCAAGCCGAAAGAGTACGATGCTTAACCAACTGAGCCACTCAGGCACCCCAAAACGTTACATTTCTACTATCATCGACCATTAAAAGAAAAAAAGGCTCCAAGGAGAAATGTATGCTTCTAGGACCAGGACACGTAACATATACTTGTGAGCACCTTGTAGTGACAAACAGTAAGAAAATGCTCAAAAGAAAAGAAAAGAAAAGAAAAGAAAAGAAAAGAAAAGAAAAGAAAAGAAAAAAGGAATGAAAGAAAAAGAAAACAAAGGGAAAGAAATAGAATCCCACCACACTTCCAACTTGGATAAAACTGACATGTTACTTACTAGGTTTCCAGAATGACAGAACACACACCAATAGGAATGATGAAATAGATACATAAGACACACATACACATAGCTCTGCACACAAATTAAAGGAACCTCTAAAAGATAGAGACCAAACAAGAAAAAGAGGAAAACTTCAGCCATAAACAGATGACACAGCCACAGGCAGGTGACTGTGACTGCAGAAGGTGGGACCAACATTGTGGCATCCCAGGCATGGCCACAGGAGTGGCGAGTCACTGTGGCAGGTGTGGCAAGGTTCCTCGTCAGGCATGCCCACTGTCCAATGGGAGCCAGCGACCCAGGGCCAGGCTCTGCCTCCAGCTGCGGGACTGACTGCAGAGTGTGGTTCTGGGACACAGGATGGTGTGTGGGCAGAAGCAGGGGGCGGGGTTCAAGTTCAGAGCTCATTCATCACACAGAATAACAGCTCTCCTGCAGCACGTCTCTCCCTCATCCCTCCATCCCTCTCACACCTTGACTGAGAAGCAGGAAATCCCAGTTGCAGAAAGAAATACATAACTAGGAATCACTAAATGTTTACAGAAGTTGCATCATGAGAGAGAAAATAAACTCAATAAAATCATTTTCCTTCTAAAACAGAGAATACCCATTCTTTTCGAACACACGTGGAATTTAGAAAAGCGGACTGTGTTCTAAGCTACAAAGGAAACTTAAACAAATTTCCCAAGCTGATAAACAGTCCACATTCATTCACTAAATGTAATAAAACATCCACACCAAATATATAGCCTAAACAAATCCTCCCTTCTGGAAATTTTTAAATCTATTTTTAAATAACTCTTGTGGTCAAAGTGGAAAGGAGAAGCTATTTACAATCAAATGAAAACAAAAAATACTATATGTTAAAATACATAGGCTTAACTTCATTAAAAACCCAGAAAGATGGAAAACATGTGAACCAAGCTTCCAACTCAAAAAAGATAAAGGGGCTCCTGGGTGGTTCAGTCCGTCAAGCGTCTGAGTTCGCTCAGGTCATGATCTCACAGTTCGTGAGTTCAAGCCCCACATGGGGCTCTATGCTGACAGCTCAGACTGTGGAGCCTGCTTCGGATTCTGTGTCTCCCTCTCTTTCTGCCCCTCCCTGCTCACACTCTGTCTCTCTCTCTCTCTCTCTCAAAAATAAACATTAAAAAAAGTTTAAGATAAATAATCCAAAGGCAGTGAAAAGAAGGAATTAATAAAGATAACAGCACACATTAATGAAAAAGAAAAGAGTTGCCAATAAAATCAGAAGCCAGTGCTCTTAAATAGTTTTTTTTTAATGAACAAATCTTTTTTAAGTAAGCTCAAGAGAAAAGAAAGGCAGCATAAATAACCCATGCAAAGACAAAAGGAGGAGATAAAACCCAAAGACTAAATTTTACAAATCGCAGTAGTACACAGGTGCAACTTTAAAGCAATGGTTAAAGTGGAAACTCTTCTAGGAACATATACATTGCCAAAATTGGGCCCCAGAGTAGTAAAACCCTGACCACTACTCATAGTTAGGTGAAACGGTAATTGAAAAGCTCCCGACAAAAATAAGGCATCAAGCCCAGAGAGTTTTACAGGAGAATTCTATCAAGATTTCCAGATACAGATAATTCCCACCCTATAATAAGAGGAGTCATTCCAACCAAGTTCATGAGGCTGACATCAAAACCAGAAACGACGAGAAAAGAAAAGAAAACGGCAGACCATGGTAGATATCCATAATGCTCCCCGTATCTGGTTCTCCTCTTCCTTAAGACAAATGGAAGACTACACTTCCCAGCTCCCTCTAGTTGGCTGGGACCATGTGACCATAGTACTCCTGGCAGAAGTGGTGTGTGTCACTTCTGGGCCAAAGTACAGCATAACTGGTAACTTATCTCTGTGCCTCCATGAGATGGTAGACCAGCAGAACCCTATCAGCCAAGAAAGCTGACTGACTATATGGAAAACAGCCCCCACTGACTCACAGTGAACAGGTACAAAAAGTAAATAATGGTAACCTGAGGAGAGTGGGTAGGGAGGGCCAGCGAGGGGACAGAGGATGGTACAGGGAGAATACCAGGCTAGGAATTAATGGACTAGAGGGACTTTGGCCTGACATTTGTATTCTTCTATGAGAAGGATGTATTTATTTATATATTGCCTTTATTTTTTTATTTTTTTTAAATGTTTTATTTATTTTTGAGACAGGGAGAGACAGAGCATGAACAGGGGAGGGTCAGAGAGAGGGAGACACAGAATCTGAAACAGGCTCCAGGCTCTGAGCTGTCAGCACAGAGCCCGACGCGGGGCTCGAACCCACAGACCGCGAGATCATGACCTGAGCTGAAGTCGGCCGCTTAACCGACTGAGCCACCCAGGCGCCCCTATATATTGCTTTTTAAAAAGAGATCTCAGGGTGCCTGGGTGGCTCAGTCGGTTAAGCAACTGACTCTTGGTTTTGGCTCAGGGCATGATCTCACAGCTTTGTGGGTTCAAGCCTGGCATCAGGCTGTATGCCAGCAGCACAAAACCTGCCTGGGATTCTCTCTCTGCCCCTCCCCCACTCATGCTCTCTCTCTCAAAATAAATAAACTTAAAAAATAAATAAAAATAAAACTAAATCTCATCAGTCCCAGAAAAAAGAGAAAAAGATGATAGACACAGGAGAGGGAAAGAAGAAGGAAAACCCGAAGAGGGAAGAAATTCACTTAACATCTGGAGAAGAATCTCATAGTATTTGTAGAGTCTTGGATTGGGAGAAATTTTGACATTACCCTTTTGACAGATCGAAACTATTTATTGGTACTCCCCTCTCCTCCCCCCGTTTATCTTCTTTTTAAACCAGGGGGGAAATAAACATGGTATTTATTTTTCAAAAAAGTTTCCAGGTTTGATTTTGTGGGAAGCAATGTGGTGCAGACATGTCTGGTGCAGACATATATCTAGGGGTAAAGTGAATAATTACTAACTGTAAGACTGACCACAATTTCTGATATTTATTGAGCCTACTCTATGCCAAACACTATTAATAGCACTTTACAGATGATACTTTACCTAGTATTCACAACCGATAAGGGAACCAAGGTTAGGTGAGGTTAAGTTACTTGCCCAAGACCCAGCCTGTAGGAGGAAAATCTTGGGTCTGAAGCCCAAGCTCTACACGGCATCATATTTTGCTACAGTGTGTTTTGAAAAGGTATAATTATGGTGACAAATTGACATACAACACAAGGAAGGCAAAATACTCTAGAGAAACATGTATTTTTTTAAAAAGGTAAACAAAGATGACTTTAAAAAAAAAAGGCAACTCTTCTAACTAGAGAAAGGAAAACAGTCGTAAAGTAATGGTACTTCATTAAGTATACATTTTATTTTTTTAATGTTTATTTATTTTGAGTCAAAGAGCAGGGGTGGGAATCCCAAGCAGGCTGCATACTGCAAGCGCAGAGCCTGACGTGGGGCTGGAACCCACAAACTGTGAGATCAGGACCTGACCCGAAATCAAGAGTCAGACGCCCGACTGAGACACCCAACTGCCACTCATTAAGTGTACATTTTAAAATACACCAACCTGTTAAGATAGAATTCACAAACCATGAAAACTGTACTTTTAAAGTATGAATACAGGGGAACCTGGGTGGCTCAGTCGGTTAAGCATCCAACTTTGGCTCAGGTCATGATCTCTAGTTCGTGAGTTCAAGCCTCACATCAGGCTCTCTGCTGTCAGCACAGAGCCCGCTTCAGAGCCTCTGCCCCTCCCCCTCTACCCCTGGAATAGCCAACTCGTTCTCTCAAAATAAATAAACCTATTAAAGAAAATAAAGTATGAATACAATTCAATAGGTTTTTAGCATATTCAGTTGTACAACCACAACCATTTAATTTCACAATATATTAATCATTTCCCAAAGAAGCCCTGACCCACCAGTAGCCACTTCCCATTCTCCTTTTCCCCAGTCCCCAGCAACCACTAATCTGCTGTCTCTGTGCATTTGTGAACATGTCGTATACATGGAATCATACACGTGTCGTTTATGATTGGTTTCTTTCATTCAGCATAATGTTTACCATTTCATCCTGAAAGTTTCATTCATGTTGTAGCAAACATCGACACTTCACTCCTTTTTGTTGTCAAATAATATTTAGCTATATGGATATTCCACATTCTGCTTAGCCAGTCATCAGATAATGGACATTATTGTTATTACTACATTTCAAGAGCTGTTTTGGCTACTATGAATGACACTGCTAATGCACATTCGTGTAACAAGGTTTTATGGAGACTGATGGGTTCAAATTTCCTGGGTATATGCCTAGCGGGAGAACTGTGGGGTCACAGGGTCTCTCTGTGTTCAATTTTCCTGGGTATATACCTAGGGGGTGAATTGCAGGGTCAGGGTCACTCTATGTCCAACATTTTGAGGAACTGTCCAGTTGTTTTCCAAAGTGGCCACACAATTTTACATACTCACCAGCAGTGTATAAAGGTTCCAACTTCTCCACCTCCTCACTACCTCTTATTATCTGTCCCAGCACCATTTGTTGAAAAGACCATTCTTTCGTCCCACCTAATCATCCTGACATCACAGTCAAGAATCCATTCACTATAAATGTGTGGATTTCTGGACTGCTCCATTCCATTCCATTGATCTACATGTGTCTGTTCTTACCGTGAACAACATTCTGTCTCGATTGCCATAGCTTAGTAGTAAGTTTTATAAGTGGAAAGTGTGTTTCCAACTCTGTTCTAGTTTTTCACAACTGTTTTGGTTATTCTGGATCCCTTGCATTTCTATATGAATTTTACAATCAGCTTGTTAAATTCTGCAAATAAAGCCGCTTGGGATTTGGATAGGCAGGTCCTGTGCGGCATCCGTCCAGGAATCTGGAGAGTGCTGCCATCTTAACGATTTTAAGTCTCCAGTTTATAAACATAGGACGTCTTTCCATTTACCTAGGTTTTCTTCAACGGTGTTTTGTTGTGGTTTTTGGCGTACAAGTCTTGCTAAATTTTTTTGTATTACTTTAAGGGGAATGGTTTTTAAATTTCTTTTCCGGTAGATTAGTGGCTGCAAAGGAAAGGTGGGGATGACAGCTAAGGGGTAACAGTGTTTCTTTTTGGGGTGATGAGAACGTTCTACAGTTAGTTGCATGTTGTGATGGTTGTACAAGTCTGTGAATATACTAAAAACCACTGAACGGTATACTCAAATGGGTGGATTTTATAGGATGCAAATTCTATCTCAATAAAAATGTTACAAGAGAAAGAGACAGAGAGTGACACATAGAACAAACCCTATCAGGTAGATGAAACAAACTTAGCATGTTGTCCTTTCCCATTTATCTCAAAAGGAAAGACCTTTCCATTTCCCCAGGCCAATGTCAAAGACACTGTTAATACACTGGTGGTTGCTTAGAAACACTAACTCCTATTAAGTTGGTCTGCAACAAAGTTTGCCATGACTGCCATAATATTAAGCTAGGGGGAGGGGGAAAGAAAGCTTCTGCTGTTTACTTTTCTAATGTTGACCAAGTGCATTTCAGAGTGACACATTAAGTCACCTGCCCATTAAGCAAACCATCTAAAGGCAGCTGCGATGGTTTCAAAATTGTTCAGACAGCCTCTCAACTGAAATCCCTGCTTCCTCTGTTGGTTCGAATCCAGTTGTTCTTAAAACACTGTCAAAATCCTTTTTGATAGTATCTGAAGGGTCTCCACTGCCTACAAACTGCTTTCTTTGGCGCTCAAAGCACAACATATGGTTTCTCTTGATTTACTTTACCAACCTTATCACCTAAATACGGTTCATTTAACTGTTTCTAGACAACATGGCAATTTTTACCTCTGGGCCTTTTTTCGTGTCACATGCTGTCCTCTATGACATCTAACCAATGTTTCCTGACCTATAATATGGGCTTCACAATAGT
Organism: Puma concolor; assembly: GCF_028749965.1. NCBI lineage: Eukaryota > Metazoa > Chordata > Mammalia > Carnivora > Felidae > Puma > Puma concolor. The sequence continues at coordinate 6,587,941 of NC_141682.1, forward strand.
GCAGGTGCACGGTCGGCACTCGGTATCTGTTGAAGAACCCTACTTCCTGTTTGATGCTAGGTTCTGTCCCAAGCACTTCACCTAAGTTATCTCCTATAATCCTTCCACAAACCCTGTGAAGAAACCCAGGGTCTGAGAGGCTACATGCACCGACCCACTGTCCGGCGATAGAAATTCTACTCATTCTTGGGCTACAGCTGATACCCTATCTCTTCCCTGTTAAACCAACAGCAATTGCTCCTTTCTCTGAACTTCTGAAGTATTTCCTGCCTTTGACACGTAAATCTACCCTACCTGAATTTGACTTGGGGGAGACCTTCTTTTTTAGAGCAGTTTTAAGTTCACCACAAAACTGAATGGAAAGTACAGAGATTTCCCACATCCTCCCTGCCCACCCCCCAACCCACTATCAACATCCCTCACCGGAGTGCTGACACATCACGGTCACCCAAAGTCCACAGTTTTACATCAGGGTTCATTCTTAGTAGTGTACATCCTGTGGGTTTCGACAAATGTGTAATGGCATGTATACAGCATTTTAGTAGCATCCGGAAGAGTTCCAGTGTCCTGATACTCCTGCACATTGCCTGTTCATCCCTCCCTCCCTGCTGACTCCTGGCAACCACCGATCTTTTTGACTATGGGTTTTGCCTTTTCCCGAATGTCATATAGCTGCAAGTATACAGTATGTAGCCTTTTCAGATCTTCTTTCACTTAGTAACAGGCATTTATGGTTCCTCGTGTCTTTTCACGATTTCATAGCTCATTTCTTTTTAGTAGTGAATAATAGTCCACTTGTCTGGATGAATCACAGTCACTTCCCAGTTTTAGCAATTACGAACAGAGCTGCCACAGACATCTGTGTGCAAGTTCTTGTGTGGACATTTTGCGTCCCCACCAGCAGTGAATGAGAGTTCCTATTTTGCTCTACATCCTTGCCTGTACTTGGTGGCACTGGTGTTTTGGACTGCAGCCATTTTAATGGGTGTGTAGTATTTCACTGTTGCCTTAATTTGCATTTCCCTGGTTGATATATGATAGGGAGTCTCTTTTCATATGCCTATTTGACATCTTTAGATCTTTGGTGAGATGTTCATTCAGGTCTTTTGCCATTTTTTAACTGGGTTGTTTGTTTTCTTGTTGTTGAGTTTTAAGAGTTCCTTTTATATTTTGGATTAACTGTCTTTTACCAGTTATAGCTTCCGAAAGTATCGTCTCCCTATCTGTGGCCCTTGTGTTATTTTTTTATTTTTCACATTTTTATGTCTTACAAATTTGGGTCAATTTTTTCTTTTTTTCTTTTGTTAAAAGTAATCCCTATGCCCAACATGGGGCCCAAACTCACAACCCCAAGGTCAAGAGTCATCCGCTCTACTGACTGAGTCACCCGGGTGCCCCTGAGCTTAAATATATCAGTTATTTTGAGTAGCCATACTGCTCCTTCACCTTGGGAAGTAATACCACCCAAGAGTTAAATATTTAACATTTAATGAAAAGTCTTATCTTTCACATAGAAGACCATGGGTAGCCCTTCTATTCCGTGGCAGCCATCGGTTACCAGGTGGATGGCTCATGGCACACTGGAAGCTATGCAGAAGAACACAGGCTTGCGGGCGGTACACCTGCTCCCCATGTTCCCATGCCTCTTTAACCCCAACTAACCCAATAAAGCCTCAGCCTGGGTACATGGCTAGTCCCGATTTTGTCATTTTGCAGATTTGTGTCTGCTGTGGTGGATGCAAGTGCCCAGGTCCTAAGGGTGCAATCCACAGCAAACCTGGCTAACCATGGGTCCTAAACACCTGCAGCTCGCACATGTAGCTGGAACTGGTCACCTCTGGGACCTTAAGAGTCCTAAACTCCTACTAAGCTGGTGAAAATTCCACACACAAATTCTTTGAAGTTATCCTTACTGATTTGCAAACCAGAGTTATCAGAAGATATCGGGGGTATCACCAAGCCAATCCATAGACATGAGATGGGTGGCCAGACATCTCCTGGCTGCAACTATTGTGCCTTTGGAAAGGATTGTAAGTTTCAGGACACTATCAATAGTTCTCACAGTGTTGTGTGAGAAAGTCCCAATACTCTTCAGATCCACAGTCACCACTAATTTAAGCAACCTCTGTAAAATTCAAACCTTAAATTTGATCTGTTAAAACGGTAGATGTCTGCACCTTATTTCATGAATGTGTTGTCAAACTTAAAAAATTAAATAGTGGTCCCAAGCCAGTTCAATGAGAAGAGAACAGTCTTTTCAACAGATGGTGCTGGGACAACTTGATATCCACATGCAAAGAATGAGGCTAGACCCCTACCTCACAACATTCACAAAAATTAGAAGAAATTGTAGGCATAAATCTTTATGACCTGGGACTAGGCAGTGATTTCTTAGATGTAGCATCAAAAGTATAAGCAGCAAAAGTAAAAAATATATAAATTGAACTTCATCAAATTAAAAACTTTTCTGCTTCAAAGGACACTATCGAGAGAGAGAGACAGAGAGAGAGAGAGAGAGAGGGAGAGAGAATCCTAAGCAGGGTTCACACTCAGTGCAGAGCCCAATGTGGGGCCCGATCCCAGAACCCTGGAACCATGACCTGACCCAAAATCAAGAGCCTGATGCTCAACCTATGGAGCCCCCCAGGCGCCCATGAATAGATATTTCTTCAAAGAAGATACATAAGTGGCACCTGGGTGGCTCAGTTGGTTAAGCATCCGACTTCGGCTCGGGTCATTATCTCGCAGTTTGTGAGTTTGATCCCTGCGTTGGGCTCTGTGCTGACAGCTCGGAGCCTGGACCTACTTCGGATTCTGTGTCTCCCTCTCTCTCTGCCCCTCCCCCACCTGTGCTCTGTCTCTCTTTATCAAAAATAAATAAATGTAAAAAAAATAATAATAATAAAAAAAAGAAGATATATAAGTGACCAATAAGTCCATGATGCTCAACATCAAGTTATCATCAAGGAGACACAAATAAAAACTATAAGGAGATACCATTTGGTGTCACTTTGAAAAATAGTCTGACAGTTTCTCAAGCTGTTAAGCATACAGTTGCCATATGAACCAGCAATCCACCCCTAGGTACACATAAGAGAATTGAAAACAGAATCCTGCACACAAGTGTTCATAGCAGCATTATTCATGATAGCCAAAAAGTAGATACAACCCAAATGCTTATCATCTGATGAATAAGGAAAATGTGGTATGTTCCATACAATGGAATATTATTCAGCCATAAAAAGGAATGAAATCCTGATATAGGATATATGCTACAGCATGGATGTACCTTGAACATATTATGTTGAGTGAGTGAAGCCAAATACAAAGGGCCACAAACTGCATGATCCCATTTATATGAAATGCCCAGAACAGGCAAGTCTATTGCTATAGACTGAATGTGTCTCCTCAAAATTCCTATGTTAAATCCTAATTCCCAACATGACAGTAGCTGGAGGCAGGACCTTTGGGAGATGATTAGGTCATGGCGTAGAGCCTCAGGAATGGGATTAGTGCTTTATAAAAGGGACCCCAGAGAGTTCCCGCACCCCTTCAGCTGTGTGAGGACACAGCGAGAAGGTGCCATCTATGAGCCAAGAAGCCGTGCTCCCCAAGCAGTGAGCCTGCCAGCACCTTGATCTTGGCCTTACCAACCTTTAGAACTGTGAGAAATAAGTGTTTATTGTTGATAATCCACTCAGTCTGTGGCATTTTTTTATGGCAGCCTGAACAAACTAAGCCATCTATAGAGACAGAAAGTAGATTAGTGGCTCTAAGGGCTGAGAATAAAGTGGACAGGGCTTGACTGCCACAGTATGTGGGCTTTGTCTTGAGGGGGGGTGATGACAAATCCCGAAATTAGATGGTGATGACTGTGCAACTCTGTGAACATCCTATACTACATTCAACACTGTAGTTTTTGTTTTTTTGTTTTGTTTTGTTTTGTTTTGTTTTTTGAGAGAGTGTGTGGCCACGAGCAGGGAAAGGACAGACAGAGGGAGAGAGAATCCCAAGCAGGATCTGCACTGTCATTGCAGAGCCCAATGCAGGGCTCGAACCCACAAACTATGAGATCATGACCTGAGCCGAAATCAAGAGTCGGATGCTTAACTGACGGAGCCACCCAGGCACCCCTGACTTGTAGAATTTAAAGGGTAGAGTTTATGGCATGACCATTATGTTGCAATTAAAATATTAAATGCACTAGTGGTTTGAGGACTAAGTGTTGTTTGTGTTTTGTAAGACAAACCCTTCAGTCTCAGCTTTCTCTTATTGGTAAGTTACAGGTCATTGTTTAACATGTTCTGCAGACTGTGTGCAATAATACGTGTTAAATAAATTCTTCAGGCGGGGCTAAAAAGATAATGGCCAGCTACAACGAAAGGAGTAGATGATGTAGTGTCTGTCCCAAAAGAGATTACAGTTTAACTCAAGAAACAAAACGCATCAACAGGAAAACCAAACAATAGTGCAAAGCAGCTCACTTTTGCTAACCAACATTCAATTACTCATCAAGTCATATCAATTCGTCTTTTGTAGTATCTTAAATCTATTCTTTGCAGTCCCAGCGCCATTGCTCAATTCCAGGCGACTCTGGTCTCATGTCTGGGTTCTTACAATAGGCTCTGGCATCTCTTTTCTCTGATTCATTTGAATCATGAAGTAATTATTTGTTGGATAAATGAATAGAACACTCTTCATTATGTAACTCCCCTACACATAAACCTCTGAGGTTAACTCCACTTCCAAAGTGAAGTACAAATTACTCCCTGCCCCACGCCCCTCCCCCCTGCACGTCCCCATCCCCCTACCCCCCACTCCTTTGCTGGGGTCCCTCCCACCACCACCTCCTCCTCCTCTTCACCATCCAGATCTCTGCTTCCCTCTGAGCCTAGTTCAAGTTCAAGGCTCTCTTCCTCCATCAGCCATCCCCTATCCTGTACTGCCCTGTCAAGTTACACTTTTTATTGGTTACTTACATAAGTCTTCAAACAGACTATAAACTCATTGAAAGTAGGACCCATGACAGAGGTAAATCTAAGACTAACATCTTGCTCAACAAACACTGCCATATGGACTCGAACTTCCAAATGAGCCGTACAGATGACCGGAATGCAGAGAAACAGAACATTATTGTGGGGATGCTTGGGTTGCATGTGCTTATTTCTGTGGAGGTGAGACAGGCTGAACTTCAAAGAGCGACAAGTTTTGGATATATGAAGAGGACGCAGTGTCAGAAATCAGATGGGGTGTGCAGGGGGAAGGAGGCGTTTCACGGGACCCACGTGCCCAATGCTTGCGTTTCACGGGGAGGATCTACACACTGATACAAATCGAACCTTTAAAATACAATTAACTGGGTTTTTTGTCTTCAAAACCTTTCAAAACTCTACACTACTCATGAAAATCACATTGAAAAGTAAACTAGCAATGATCCCCTGAATAACTTGGCACTTGCATGGACACAGAAGTCTACATTTTCTGCCTGTTACTCACCTGTAGTAAGATTTTGGGTTAACTTTTCTGCAAATCCACCTACATGGATCTTTTTATCACACTACTAATTTCTGCTCAATTTAAATCTCCAAATAGATGGTATGTGTGCAGTAGGAAGGGGCTCATTCTTCATATGCTAATATTATTATAACTGCTTAAAGGACATTGGCCTTCATTTGACAGCATGTAAAAAAGAGCTTACTTCCTGAAAAGAAAAAAAAAAAAAAAACACATGAATTTATGAAGACTGGAAATTACAAAAAAAAAATTTATGAACATAAATTAGTAAAAGTCAGTTTAGAAAAGGATGGTGGGAGGGTGCCTGGGTGGCTCAGTTAAGCGTCCAACTTCAGCTCAGGTCATGATCTTGTAGTTTGTGAGTTCAAGCCCCCCATCAGGCTCTGTGCTGACAGCTCAGAGCCTTGAGCCTGCTTCCGATTCTGTGTGTCCTTCTCTCTCTGCCCCTCCCCTGCCTCACACTCTGTCCCTCCCTCTCTCTCAAAAACAAATATTTTTTTTTTAATGTTTTATTTATTTCTGAGACAGAGAGACACAGAGTATGAGCAGGGGAGGGGCAGAGAGAGAGGGAGACACAGAATCAGAAGCAGGCTCCAGGCTCTGAGCTGTCAGCACAGAGCCCGACGCGGGGCTCGAACTCACAGACTGCGAGATCATGACCTGAGCCGAGGTCGGACGCTCAGCCGACTGAGCCACCCAGGCGCCCCAACAAATATTTTTTTTAATTTAAAAAAAAAAAGAAGAGGAGGAAAGAGATGGTGAGAAACAGGTGGAGAGCAGTTGATGCTTCTCAAACGTGCACCATTTTTCCCAGTAGAAGCTGCACACGAACACGTGACTCCTCTGTGACCTAGACCAGGTGGTGCAGGGGTCTGGGTATAATCTCAGGTGTTTTGAGAGGGGGGCATTAGAACAAAGCTCTCACAAAATGGATCTTCTACTCACTGATCATGATTAAAGCAACCGTCAAGGTCAAACACACTGCTCAGGGCTTGAGAGCTACCAGCCTGCCCCCTCTTTCCCTGAGGCTTACCACTACCTCAGCTTGTTGCCAGCGCCCCCCTCCCCGCCACCCCGTGCTGCCCCCATCCCTTCTTCCCACATAAATCCATGCCCCTTACAGGCAGCTTCTCTAACCCAATGTGGGGGGGTGGGGAGGGGGAAAGATGGAAAAGGGGAGAGTGAAGGCAATGAATTTTAGGGGAAAACTAATTAGCAAACTCTGCCTTCTGTCCTGAGACATTAAATACCCCAGAGCTTATCATTAAATGCACAATTCGTAACAGAAAAAAAAACTGGTGAAATGTGAGTAAGCTGTTACAGTTCCTGGTATTTAATTTCCATTTTCTTTTCCTACCACCAACCAAAAATGTCCCATAAATGTAATATCTTGCTTTAGAATCTTTTTCTTAGAGCAAAAGTCGTAAGAGATGACAAGTTTTCTATATAACGTCACTTTCGCTGCCCAAGGTTACACTGCAAATTTTTAAACGCTGCACACACAAAATTCTGCTAGGGTTTAACCCTACAAAGGAGGCAGCAATGTCTTAAAGTAACAGCTATGCTCTAGACCAGGGACTGGCTAACCATGGCCCGTGGGCCAAATTTTTGTAAAAAACAGGCCTTCTGCCGGTTTTTGTAAATAACGTTTAAATGGAACACAGCCACGCTCATCTGTTTACTAAGTGTCTGTGGCTACAATGGCAGAACCGAATAGTTGTGACAGAGACCATATGGCCCACAAAGCATAAAATATTTACTATCTGGGCCTTTCAGAAGAAGGTTGCCAGCCCCTGCTCCAAATTTATAATAGTACTGACTGTATACACAGAATAACCTCAGTGGACAAGCTTCTCGAGGATTCATGAAGAAAAACGTATCCCCAAAATACCACCCTGGCTTTTGACTACTTATTCATTTATTTATATGGATGCTAAATACAAAAACAATTTGAAATTTTCGCAATGCATGTCCACCAAACTTGAACCAGATGTCAGACACAGTCATTCCACAAGAACACCATGAAGCATTCCTCTCAGATTGCTATGTTGTAGTCTACTGAAAACCATTTGCAGACTACAAGTAGAAAATGATGGAAAATGTCCATGTGTCTCTCCGAGAGTCTGGGCATTCACAACACTCAGCTCGGCCTTGACTCAGAAAAACGTGTCACTGTCCGAGGGGAGAGTGGAAACTGCCTTTCGGAGGCCTTTACTTCCCAAAATGCCAGGCCCTTAGGGCTCTGAGAACTGGGACGGTTCCCAATTCACTCCACCCACAAACACGAACTGTGTGAATACGGGAAGCCCTTCTCCAAAACCACCCAAAGAAAGGACCCATCTCTGGGCCCATCGCCTCCCTCAAACATAAGGGGGTCCTTGCCCAGGTCTTCATGCCAACTGAGGCTAAGACCTCTATTCTTCGGAGCCTCCTTTGGCCTCTACCCCAATCTATGTTATGATAATTTTGTCTTTGTAGCCCAAGACTCGTCATGCAGATCACTCTGGGCTCTATCTCTCCCTAATGTCTCCCACTCTGGGCCGGAAGCATAAGCTCCCTCCTTCTAAGACAGTCCTCTTTGCCTAATCACCTCCGCCCTCACCCGGATGTACAGATCGATCTCAGCTGGATCACGAGGGACCCAAAGCCGTACAGAATCCTTCTTCACTTGAAATTATCAAGGCCTGGGTTCAAATTGCAGCCCAGCTAGTTAGCAGATGGGTGGCATGGAGCACACTACCCAACCTCTCAGGGCCTCCAATTTCTCATCTGTACCACAGAGATAATACTTCCTACTTTTCAGGGTTATTGTGAGCGTCAGAACAGGCACGTGATAAAGACAGTTGCTGTTAGAATTAACTATCTTACTAATTACTACTAACATTACTACTCATCAAGGACTTACTGTTTATCTGACAATGTGACAGCAACTCTACTCATTTCAATTCACTGACTCCTGGTGTAGGTAATATTTATCCCCAGTTTACAAACATGAAAACAGACATAGAGAGGCGAACTTGCTTAAGATAACAATACATGTACTGCATGGTGGGGGTCAGGACCCAATCCTAGTCATTGGAGTAGCTGAATCTCATTAGTCATGAATTCTGTATTTGTGAATTTGCCTACTTGTTAAAATTACCGGCGAGGGGTTGGGGGGGGGGGGGGGTTGGGTGGCTCAGTCAGTTAAGTGTCTGATTTCAGCTCAGGTCATAATCTTACAGTTCGGAGGTTCAAACCCCACATCAGGCTCTCTGCTGTCAGCTTGAATGCACTTTGGATCCTCTGTCCCCCTCTCTTTCTGCCCCTCCCCAGCTTGTGCTCTCTCTCCCTCTCTCTCTCTCTGAAAAATAAACAAACATAAAAAAAAAAAAAAAAAGGTGAGGGGGGAATGGAAGCTACACACTAAAAATATACACCGTTAGGGGCGTCTGGGTGGCGCAGTCGGTTAAGCGTCCGACTTCAGTCAGGTCATGATCTCACGGTCTGTGAGTTCGAGCCCCGCGTCGGGCTCTGGGCTGATGGCTCAGAGCCTGGAGCCTGTTTCTGATTCTGTGTCTCCCTCTCTCTCTGCCCCTCCCCCATTCATGCTCTGTCTCTCTCTGTCCCAAAAAAAACAAATAAACGTTGAAAAAAATATATATATATGCCGTTACTCGCTGTTCCTTCCTACTTCCAGAATTATAAGCAGTTTTGTTAATCTCGGAAACCCCTATATTCAGAAAACATTTCCCAAAATGAATTACGAATTAATCAAATTTAAAGCTGCCTTCAATCTGGCATTCTCAATACTGTCAAATTTCCTTTCCTCTCACTGCAAAGCCAACCTCCTCTCTGCTCTCAGCTCTAGCTCTAGCAATTAGGACAGAATGCAGACAGTCCTACCACCACAAAGATGTATTGTGTTTCGTCCCGGAAAACAAAGATTTCCCTGGAATTCACTCCCCCAAATCCAATAAAATACAACAAAGCAAATACCCTATAACAACATTAAATTATTACCCAAATCACCAGAGCCCTACAGAAAAGGCACCCAAATTTTGAAGAGTTTTTGTCATTTCGTTCCTAAAATTCTCATGCAAAAAATCATTTTATGCCAAGCTAAGCACAATTTGACTTCTCTTCTCCTCATGTAAAGGACTACTCTTGAAGACATGGTCTTCATTTAAAACAAATTCTAAAATATATTGTCCTATATGTACACTCTGCTGTATGTATATTTCAATTAAATGGGGGCGCCTGGGTGGCTCAGTCAGTTGAGTCTCTGTTCAGGTTCAGGTCATGACATCATGGTTCATGAGTTTGAGCCCCATGTCAGGCTCCACACTGACAGTGCAGAGCCTGCTTGGGATTCTCTCTCTCCCTCTCTCTCTGCCCTCCTCCACTCATGTTCCCTCCCTCTCTCTCAAAATAAACAAATACACTTAAAAAAAAAAAAAAAAGCCAAGTACATAACCCTAGGTTAAATTGAGATAAGCCAATTTTTCAATTATGAAATGATTATAATCTGCTGAAATGAAAGCTTTGCAGGCAAAATATTAAAGCTTTGATAGTCTTTCTACATTGTAACACATTAATGTGAATTTTCAAAAATAACAGATAACAAAAGTCAAACTGTGGGTTTCATTAATAGCCCAGTTGATATGCATGAGATGAAAAATAATTGAAGAAAGCTGTTTGAAATTACATATATCTCAAAATTACAGTCCAGTAGTTGTTACCTAAAAGTAACCTTAAATATTTCAGGACAGCAAATTAAAAATACTAGAACTACAAATCAGACCAAACTAAAAATTCATCTAGAGGTTGAAAGTGAGCATAAGTTACATGGAAAGCTTGCAGGATCTCCCATCAGTTGTTGGAACCCCCATCTTCTGTGCGCACACACATCAATTAAATAAAATAGTGATGGAATAATAAATTACAATAATTTTTTAAATTCATAAATATTCCCTCTTATAACAACGAGTAGCTTTGTAGATCATAAAGAGAATATCTCCTATTAATTGAAAATGTTAAAACTTAACAAATTGAGGGCAATACTTATCAATTTTTAAGTAACTCCACAACTCTTTTTTAAAAAAAATTTTTTTAGTGTTTATTTTTGAGAGAGAGAGCGAGCGAGCGAGCGCGCAGGGGTGCGCAGAGAGAAAGGGAGACACAGAATCTGAAGCAGGCTCCAGGCTCCCAGCTTGTCAGCACAGAGCCCGACGCGGGGCTTGAACTCACAAACCGTGAGATAAAAACCTGAGCCGAAGTCGGATGCTTAACTGATTGGGCCACCCAGGCGCCCCTCCACAACTCATTTTTAAAATACTTATAGCTCTGACTAAATTCGTGTCGTTTAAGTCACGTTAACCTCGGCAGCTGCACAGGACACTAACAGGTGAATTTGGAGAATACAAAAGGGAATTCAATTCAAATACCATCTGTTCTGCTGCGAGTTTCTGTAACACAGATGACCTCATGTTTGATTGGTAAGTGGGAATGACATCATCACAGCATGGAAGCGTCGCCGATTCATTTGTGAGTTTCCAAAGCAAAGAAGGGGAGGGAATGGAATTACGTGAAATCTCAGGCAAGAAAAAAAAAAAAAAAAAAAAAAACAAGCCCTCACCTAACTTGCCTTAGCAACAAGTTGTAGTTTAAGCAAGCTGCGAACGGGAGCCTGCACCCGGGCCTCACTCCCCAGAGGGGTGAGGCCACAGCCAGGCCAAGGTCTCACTCAGCTGGGCTGTGGCATTGGTTCCTGTCAACGCTCCCTGTGAGGGCGGCACCACTGGCTCCGAACTCCACTTGTGTTTGCATCGTCAGACACCCACTATCCATGCACCAATTCAAGCATTGCTAGAATTTCCACTTTGCTATTTTTGTATACTTTTAGTATCCATTTTAGCAACCTCTGCCTATGGTCCAGGTAATCAACTGAGGTACCAATTATGCTTTTGCTAGTAATTACTAAGCAGCATACATCTTGAGAGATCTGCCACAACCTTCCTTACTCGTCTTGTAAGACACTTTCTCTTGAGAGCGTGCGTGCGCATGCGCACACTTGCACGCCTAAGCGGGAGGAGGGACCGAGGGAGAGAGAAAAAGAGAATCTTAAGCAGGCTGCGCACCCAGCGCGAGCCCAATGCAGGAATCAATTCCATGACCGTGAGATCCTGACCTGAGCCAAAATCAAGAGTCAGGCGCTTAACTGACTGAACCACCAAGACACTGTTTTTAGTGCATGATTTGCAGGATACAGGATTTTTCATGAACATAAATATTCCATCATAGCACAAAAAGCTCGCTTAAACTTCAGGACCTAAAAAGAAGACATTTTCTTAAAGATCTCAGCTTAGAGAAAGGACTGTCTCTTCATCAGTTTGCCAAAGCTGCCGTGACAAAGTACCAGGTGCTGGGGGCTTCAACAACAGAAAATTTAGCTCACATTTCTGGAGACTGGAAATCCCAGATCAAGGTGCCTGCAGGGTCGCCTCCTTCTGAGGGCCGTGAAGGAGAATCTGTTGGACGCCTCTCTCCTGGCGTCTGGGGGTTTGCTGGCTCTCTCTCGTGTTCCTTGGATGACCCACGCAACTCCTGGTCTCTACCTTCATGCTCACATGGCATTCTCCCTTTGTGCTCGTCGCGTCCAAATATCCCCATTTGATAAGGATACCAGTCATAATTGGATTAGGGGCCTAGCTGACTCCCTTTCACCTTGCATCTGTGATGAACCTATTTCCAAATGGGAAGACACCATTTTTTTTTATGTTTCTTTTTTTTATTTTTGAGAGAGAGAGAGAAAGAGAGAGAGAGAGCGCGCGCACGCGCACAAGCAGGGAAGGGGCAGACAGAGGAAAACACAGAATCTGAAGCAGGCTCCAGGCTCTGAGCTGTCAGCACAAAGCCCGACGCGGGGCTCAAACTCACAAACCGTGAGATCACGACCTGAGCTGAAGTCGGACGCTTACCTGACTGAGCCACCCAGGTGCCCCAAAATTGGAAGCCACCTTTTGAGGTACAGCAGGGACTGAGGACTTTAATATTATGAATTTTGGAGGGTCAAAATGCAACCCATAACAACCGGTATCTAATTCACAAACTGGAAAAATACTAAAAACCACCAGTATTTTTCAGCCCCTGGTAACAGTAGATGAGGTATGTCGATCTGCTGAAAACAGTAAAAGCTGCGAGAATATGACAAGCATGTTCCTAAAAGCACCAAATAGCTAACAAGGTAGGGAGGATGTACTGAACCCTAATTCAAGTCAGTACTTGATCCAGAGAGAACCAAGAAGTCCGGCTGCATCTTGCCCTTCAGTTATTTGCTAAAAGGTTGCCCTTTTAGGACTTGGGGGATGAGGGCTGGAATCTGTTAACTGCCAAGGATGGGGTCCTGGTGAACAGTATCTCAGTTTGGGCCGGCCCTCAAAAGGCAGCAGGCTGGGAGTAACAATTCTGAGCAACCCAGGTTTGTATTAGCTGGATGGCCAAGAAAATCTCAAGCCTTGACTCTGGACTACTAGTGACAACTTTCAAATACAAATATCTAGTGCCCTTGAACTATGGGGTAAACCACTGGCCAAGCTCCAGGTGGTCACTTGTGGGCTACAGACAGGTGAGATACAAATAGCACTGCAAAGGTTATGAACACAGAACTGAGACACTGAAACCACAACCCACAGAAAGCCGTTTGGAACACACACCCTGAATCCAACCAGGTCAACGCCTGCTAAAACAAATACATCAACATTCACCATAGGATTTAAACAAGACGCAGAGCCTCATAGCGTAACATTCAAAATGTTCAGGATGTAATCCAAAATTAGTCAGCACACAAAGAACGAGGAATTGCCACTCACATGGGGGAAAAGATAGACCATGCAAACACTAATGATAAGAAAGCTGGAGTGGCTCCATTAATATTGGACAAAGTGGACTTCAGAACAAGGAAAACCATGGGGATAAAGGACATTCCATAAGGAAAAGATGGTTAATTTGCCAACAAGGCAGAACAGTCCTAAATGTGTATGCATCTGACACCAGAGCTTTAAGACACATCGAGTAAAACCTGACAGAAGTGAAAAGAAAAATAGAAAAATCCAAAATTACAGCTGGAGACTTCAGCACTTCTCCCAGTAATCAACAGAACTGACAGACAGAAGGTCAGCAAGGACACAAGAGGACTGAGCACCCTCCACTAACTGTATCGAGCAGACATTCATCGAGCACTCCACACAACCACAGCAGTGTCACCTTCTTTTCAACACACATGGAACATTCATTAAAAAAATCTTAACAAATGTAAAAGAATTGAAATTGTAGAATTAGGTTCTCTGATCATAACAGAATTAAACTACAAAGCAATACAAAAGGTAACAGGAAAACCTCCAAACACATGAATAGTTAACACCACACTTATAAATAATTCATGGGTGAAAGGGAACATCTTAAGGGAGGGGCTAAAAAAATATTTAGAACGGAAAGAAAAAATTTTAATTAATGCATCAAAATCTGTGGAATCCAGCTGAAGCAGTACTTAAAAGGAAATTTAGAAATTATTTCTCGGGGCGCCTGGGTGGCTCAGTCGGTTGAGCGTCCAACTTTGGCTCAGGTCATGATCTTGCAGTTTGTGAGTTCGAGCCCCGCATCGGGCTCTGTGCCGACAGATCAGAGCCTGGCGCCTGCTTCGGATTCTGTGTCTCCCTCTCTCTGCCTCTTCCCCGTTCATGCTCTGTCTCTCTCTGTCTCTCAAAAATGAATAAACATTAAAAATTTTTTTTAATTATTTCTCTATTTTTCTAATGTAAAGGGCACAGTGGAGTCATAGCTGAAAATTAAAATTTAGTTACTTTCTGGGGCTTGATATCCCATACTGTAAAAGTGGGCAGAGGACCCACCAGTAGGTAATCACATTAAGATTAAGAAATCAGGGGTGCCTGGTGGCTCAATCGGTTAAGTGACCGGCTCTTGATCTCACCTCAGGGAATGATCTCACAGTTTTTGAGTTCTTTGAGTTCGAGCCCTGCATCGGGTTCTGCGATGACAGCATGGAGCCTGCTTGGGGTTCAGTTCTCTCTCCCTCTCTGCCCCTACTCCACTTGTGCTCTCTCTCAAAATAAACAAATAAACTTAAAAAAAAAAACTTAAAAAAATAAAAAAAAAATCAATACCTACTAACTCTAATTTAAACTGCATTTTTACAATTTCTCAAAAGTCATTAAGAAGAACAGTAACAGAATATTGAAAGTATCTTTTGTTGAGTACATCAATGTCCAAAGAGTATCCCAACCAATTTGGCTTAATATTTTCAACACACGCCATTCAAAAGGCTATGCTTCCAATCAAACTAAATAAAATACAGTAAAAGTAATAGAAAAAGATGGCACAGGAATTCTGAAAAAAAAAAATCTCCATTAGCTAGCTTCTTGTGATAAAACATAAAAAAATTCACATCTTTAAATAACCAGAGGTCATGATCATTACCCATAAAATGTTACATACGAAATTTTTATTAGAAAAGTTGCAAATGGGGGCACCTGGGTGGCCCAGTCGGTTAAGTGGTTAAGTGTCCAACTCTTGATTTTGGCTCAGGTCATGATCTCATGGTTTGTGAATTCAAGCCCCACATCAGACTCCGTGCTGACAACATGCAGCCTGTTTGGGATTCTCTCTCTCTCTCTCTCTCTGCCCCTCCCCTGCACGTGTGCAGGAGCTCGCTCTCAAAACAAATAAAACATTAAAAAAATAAAATATAACAGATAATTGCCTTATTTATAGTAAAGAAATGGAGGTTGGGAAAGGGAAACTTATAATATTTTAATTCCAAAAGAATACCTTATGGACATTACAAAAAGCAGTTGCATTAGAAGGACATCTATGAACATGCTAACCAAAGAAAGAGGCAGAGAGATCATAAAACACAGTATGCCAGGTGGTCTTACAATGTAAAGGGAATAATTCTTAGAACTCTGACATTTTATGACTGGGCCTATAACACAGAACACTCCACTTCCTTGTTTTCATCACTAACTGATGCATATTTCTGTCCCATGTCACCACACATCAGCCCCCTATTCACAAATACTCTGCCTGGAGCTATATGGAACAAAGGACAGCAACAGAAAATGACACAGTGCACCTAGGAAGTGCACTGAACAGGGGCGCCTGGGTGGCTCAGTCGGTTAAGCATCTGACTTCAGCTCAGGTCATGATCTCACGGTTCCTGGGTTCGAGCCCGTGTCGGGCTCTGTGCTGACAGCTGGGAGCCTGGAACCTGCTTCGGATTCTGTGTCTCCCTTTCGCTCTCTCTGCCCCTCCCCCGCTGGCACCCTGTCTCTCTCTCCCAAAAATAAACATTAAAAACATTAAAAAAAAAAAGTGTACTGAACACTAATAAGCTTTGTGACTGATTAAAATTAGACAGATTCATGTCTGTACCATATCTGGTCAAGAGAAACTGCAGATAAACTTAACTGCATAATACAGTTTTCCATCCAGCCATGTATTAGGGATTTTCAACCCTTTGAACATCTTCCCTGTCCATTAAGATTATAAGGTCCTTTGAGCAGTTTACTCTACCTCATTCATTTAAAATAACATTTAAGGAGCGCCTGGGTGGCTCAGTTGGTTAAGCATCCGACTTCGGCTCAGGTCACAATCTCACAGTTCATGGGCTAGAACTCTAGGGCTCTATGCTAACAGCTCAGAGCCTAGAGCCTGCTTCAGATTCTGTGTCTCCCTGTCTCTTTGCCCTCCCCCACTCAGGCTCTTTCTCTTTCTCTCTCTCTCTCAAAAATAATTAAATATTACAAAAAATTAAAATAACATTTAAGAATTGCTTTGGCCAAGCCCTGTGCCACTGGAGAAATAGAGGTGATTGAGTCTCCGCCTCTCATCTTTGGCAGCAGCAAAGACATGTATAATGTGAAAAAGGTTGTGCAGACCCTGCTGTAGGAAGATGAAAGAGGGGCCAGCCCCTGCCAAGCAGGAGACACAGAGAGAGGTCATTCTACATGTACGAGGACATGTTGGAGAGGCTGATACATTCAGGGACAAGGGTGTGCTTCTATGGGATGTTGGTTTAGGAGGCAGAGAAAGGGCTGGGCCACACTAGAAAAGGTCTCACCAGCAACTGCTCAAGAATTTGGACTTTACCCTGTGGGCAATGAGGAGCCAAACAGGATCAGACTGGCTTTTTTAGGAAGCTATAAACTCTGGTACTGGAGTAGAAAATGAGAAGGAATGGATGGGAAGAGGCAGGAAGCGGGAAGACTGACCCATCTGGAGGCTGTTTAAATAGTCTAGGGAGATCTTATTTCGATTTCCTCCCCCTGCAGCAACTAGTACACAGTAACCTTATGCATAGTAAAACAAACAAACAAACAAACAAACAAGCAAAAACAATGTTGGACTGAACTAACTCAAGAAGGAAAATACCTAAGTTGCTTACAACGTGCTTTTCTGTTTCCTGAGACAATTCCTTCCTCAAGACGGGGTGGGGGGAGGGGAAGAAGAAGCCACAACATCATATACACTCATAACCAATGCCTTTCACACCATCCTAATATACAGCTAAGATCCTTAAGAATCTGGGTTCTCACAGATTTTCCTTGTCTTCATTTTATCACATTTTCACTCATCTCAAAACATTAGTGGAAAGAGTTTTGAAAAAACCTGCTAAGCAAATACCCTGGCCAGAGCATGCCACATACACATTTCAAATAATGAAACCAAGGAAGGGGGTCAATATATAGGTAGTGCCAGTTTGGGATATGCACTGATTTATCCATCAAGATATAAATCTTCAATGGATACTCCCAATAACTGTTCCAGAAGCTGAATGTAATCAATCGTAAAGATGTGGTAGACGATTTAAAATAAGATAGCATCTACCCAATGCAATCCCTATCAAAATTCCATCTGGTTTTGGTGGGGGTTTTTTTGCATAAATTGACAAGCTGATCCTAAAATTTGCATGGAAATTCAATGGACCCAGAAGCCAAAACAATCTTGAAGAAAAAAAAAAAAAAGAACAAAACTTGGAGATTCACACTTACCAATTTCAAAACTCACAACCAAGCTATGATAACCAAGCTGATGTGGGACTGATGTAAGGCTGAACATACATAGGTCAATGGAAGAGAACTGAAGTCCACAAATAAATCCTTACATTTATGTCACCTGGTTGTGGACAAGAGTGCCAACATAAGTTAACGAGAGAACAGTCTTTTCGACAGATGGTGCTGAGACAACTGGATATCCACATGCAAAAGAATGAAGCTGGAGACTTACCTCACACTGTACATAATAATTAATTCAAAGTAGATAATCCAAAGTTAATGTAAGAGTTAAAATTATAAAACTCTCTTGGGGTGCCTGGGTGGCTTAGTAGGTTGAGCATCAGACTCTTGATTTTGGCTCAGGTCATGATCTCATGGTTCACGGGGTAGAGCCCTGTGTTGGGTGGGCTCTGTGCTGACAGCTCAGAGCCTACTGGGGATTCTCCCTCTTCCTTGCTCTCTGCCCCTCCCCCACTTGGCACATGCTCGCGCACTCTCTCTCACAATAAACATGAAAAAAACTCTATAAAACTCTTACAAAAAGAGAATAGGACTGAATCTTTACAATCTTGGGTTTGGCAATGGTTGCTTATTAGATATGATGCCAAAAGTGTAAGTGACAAAAGAAGTAATACATGAATTGTACTTGATCAAAATTAAAAAGTTTTGCCTTTCAGAAGACACTATCAAGTAAAAAGACAATCCACAGAATACTTCAAAACTATTGGAAAATGTCTGATAAGGGACTTGTATATGGAATATATTTAAAAAGCCTCTCTTATCTATGTAGATATAAATAGATGTTAAGAGGGATGCTTGGGGAGCTCAGTTAAGCATCCAACTCTTGATTTCGGCTCAAATCATGATCTCACGGCTTTGTGAGTTTGAGCCCTACATCAGGCTCTGTGCTGGCAGAGTGGAGCCTGCTTGGGATTCTCTCTCTCTCTCTCTCTCTCTCTCTCTCTCTCTCTCTCTCTCTCTCTCTCCCCCTTCCCCACTCATGCTGTCTCTCTCAAAATAAATAAACTAAAAAAAATAAAAATAAAAAATAGATGTAAAGATATCTATTTACAGATAAAGGGGATTAAGAGGTATGAACTTCCAGCTATAAATAAGTCACAGAGATGAAAAGTACAGGAGAGAATATAGTCAATAATATTGTAATAATGCTGTTTGGTGACAGATGGGGACTTTACTTATTGTGGTGAGCACTGAGTAACATACAGAATTATTGACTCAATATGCTGTACACTGAAAGCTAATATAACATTGATTACTTCAATAAAAATGTTTTTAAAACTCCTAAAAATCAGTAATAAAAAGACAACCAATTTCAAAATGGGGAAAGGATTTGAAGACTTTTCTCAAAAGAAAACATACAAATGGTCAGTAAGTACATGAAAAGATGCTCAACATCAGTAGCCATTAGAGAAATATAGATCAAAACCACAGACACTAACTACTTCACACCCATTAGGATAACTAAAATAAAAATGACAATACCAAGTACTGGCGAAAATGTGGAAAAATCAGAACACTTAAGCTTTACTGGTGGGACCGTAAAACGTTTCAGCCACTTGGGAAAATAGTTTGGCAGTTCATCAAAATGCTGAACACAGAGTAGCATATGACCCAGCAATTTCCCCACTTAGGTATATTCCCAAGAGACCTGAAAACATGTAGCTCTACATAAAAATGTGTGCATGAATTTTTATCACCAGCATTACTTACAATAGCCCAAAAGTGAAACAAATCAAATGCCCATCAAGTGATGAATGAACTAAGAAAATACGGCATACCCACACAGTGGAATATTACTCTGTTATTCAACAATAAAAAGGAATGGGTGATCTTGAAAACTTCCCTAAAGTGAAAGAAAAAAATGACATATTGTATGACTCCATCGTTATGAAACGTCCAAAATAGACAATGCCCGTACAGACAGAAAGCGGATTAGTGATTACAGGGGCTGGGGAGAGGGGATATGGGGAGTGACTGCCGGTGGGTACAGAGTTCTTTTTAGGCCATGAAAATGCTCGTGCTCACTTCCGCAGCACATATACTAAAACTGGAATGATACACAGAAGATTAGCATGGCCCCTGCACAAGGATGACACACACACCTGTGAAGGTTTCTACATTGTTTTCTTGCCATTTGCAATGACATGGATGGAACTAGAGAGTATAATGCCAAGTAAGTGAAATAAGTCAGTCAGAGAGAGACAAATACCATAGGATTTCACTCATACGTGGAATTTAAGAAACAAAACAAACGAGCAAAGGGGGGAGAAAAGAGAGAGACAAACCAAGAAAGACCCTTAACTATTTATTGAGTACTGATGGCTACCAGAGGGGAGGCGGGTGGGGGGACGAGTGAAATAGGGGATCAGGATTAAGGAGTGAGCACCAGGTGATTAAAATTAAAACTTAAAGGTTGGGGGGGCCCTGGGTGGCTCAGTCGATTGAGTGTCTAACTCTTGATTTTGGCCCAGGTCATGACCCCAGTATCATGGGATCGAGCCCACAATCAGGATCGTGTTGAACAAGGAGACTGCTTAAGATTCTTTCTCTCCCTCTACCCTCTCCCCTACTTGCAAACTCTCTCCTTCCGTCTGTAAAGAGAAAGAAAGAAAGAAAGAAAGAAAGAAAGAAAGAAAGAAAGAAAGAAAGAAAGAAAGAAAGAAAGAAAGGAGGGAGGGAGGGAGGGAGGAAGGAAGGAAAGAAGGAAAGAAATCTTCAAAAAATTGGTCTAAAACAAGACATGGTGATGGTTACGCACCACTGTGAATATAATAAAAGCCCCTGAATTGTATACTTTTTTTTTAATTTTTTTTTTTCAACGTTTATTTTTATTTTTGGGATAGAGAGAGACAGAGCATGAACGGGGGAGGGTCAGAGACAGAGGGAGACACAGAATCGGAAACAGGCTCCAGGCTCTGAGCCATCAGCCCAGAGCCTGACGCGGGGCTCGAACTCACGGACCGCGAGATCGTGACCTGGCTGAAGTCGGACGCTTAACCGACTGCGCCACCCAGGCGCCCCTGAATTGTATACTTTTAAAGGCACATGAATTATATCTCAATAAAGCTGTTACACATGTATATATTTTTAAGACAGTACCCACCTGTGGTTTATCAACTAGATCGGCATCTGCACCAATGGCTTATTTTTTGTTCTATTACCAATAAGCTTAAAAATTATTTAGAAAAATACTAAACCAGAAAATCATCACAAAGGTGGGATGGACAGCATAGAGATAGGACTCTCTGAAGATTTTTAACCTTAAATACCACCAGCATGTTATTCTCTTTCTAAACATATGCAATTAAGATCTATCTTAAAATTGTCGGGTTAATCTCTTCAGCGTGAACAGTCTGTTTTTACGAAGTCCAGAGCTATTCAGGCATGTGGGTTAACTAACACCAAAGGGGGAAAAGTACATGGTGAAGACGTGGGCTGTAACAACTGAACCAGAATGGTTTCTGAGGGACTGAAACAAACGATGCTTGAAACTAAACGAGTCTCTGCCTTGTATTTTTAACAATCAGTCCTGGGTCATTATTAACAACTAAGTTTATAAATACTTGTGAAAATTAATGAAGGGAAAT
Organism: Puma concolor; assembly: GCF_028749965.1. Taxonomy (NCBI): domain Eukaryota; kingdom Metazoa; phylum Chordata; class Mammalia; order Carnivora; family Felidae; genus Puma; species Puma concolor. The sequence continues at coordinate 6,609,113 of NC_141682.1, forward strand.
CCCACGAAAGTGGATTCAGGATGCCAGAAGAGGAGGCTAGAGGGACACCACTCAATGTCAATTACAGACCGTTAACAGAAGAATCCTTGACAGGAAAGAATCGTGGATTCCAGGCCCCGATACTGAAATGTGCATTGCATCTCCTACAAGAAATGGACCATCCCAGCAACTCGGCCCATGAGAAATCGTCACCCTGAACTCCTGCCTTTCTCCACTGGACTTCCTCTCAACTTCCTCCTTCTTCTCCATAAAATAACCTTCTTGTCCTTTGTTGGACTGGCCTATGGCTTTATTGTAGCTTGTTTGTCCTGAAATGCAATTCTCTGTTATTACCAAATAAACCTATTTTTGCTGGTAAAACAACTGTTTTATTTTTAAGGTTAACGTACTCAAACGTTCACTTAAAATACACCGAGGTTAACAAGCCAGATAGCAGGAAATCTGTGAATTTGGTGCCGGAAAGATGTTGCACTTCATCTAGTAAGAAAGAGAGCAACCAGCACCTCAATTTAAAAATGCAGTGACAGGGCACCTGGGTGGTTCAGTCAGTTAAGCCTCGGACTCTTGATTTGGGCTCAGGTCATGATCTCACGGATCATGAGTTCGAGCCCCAAGTCGGGCTTTGTGCTGACAGCGCAGAGCCTGGTTGGGATTCTCCCTCTCTCTGCCCCTCCTCTGCTCACGCTCTCTTGGACTCCCTCAAAATAAAAAAGAAAAATTAAATAAAACTAAATAAATAAAAATACAGTTCCAAATTCTGAGCCAAACATTATAGAAATATATATATATATAATATATATAATATATATATATTATATATATATATATCTCCAGCCTTCTTGGGGAATGCATGAAAAGAAGCACATTTATCTGAATAAGTTTTAGATCTTTGTTAGAAGACAATCATTAGCTCCCACTAATAGTTTATAAGTTAATACGGGACACATTCTATCAATGATCAAACAGACCAAACTCAAAGATTAGACAAGGAAGACTGCACGATGTGGACTGAAGGAGAGAGGAAATGTAGATAGACTCTGTGAAGCAACAAGAATATTCAGAATCAAAGACAGACACAAGATAATACTCATCAAATTTCAAATCCAAATCCAAGAAACTATGGCTAGAGATAAATCTGGCAGGCCAAAGAAATCTTTACTTAGTAAAGTGATTTTAAGTTTATTTATTTATCTTGAGAGCAGAAAGTTCAAGCAGAGGAGAGGCTGAGAGAGAGAGAGAGAGAGAGAGAGAGAGAGAGAGAGAGAGAGAGAATATGAATCCCAAGCTGGCTCCACACTGCCAACACAGAGCCAGATGCGGGGCTTGAACTCACAAATTATGAGATCATGACCCGAGCTGAAGTCGGACGCTTAATGAACTGAGCCACCCAGGCACCCCAGTAAAGTGATTTTGAGACTAAAAAAAATAATTATGGGGCACCTGGGTGGCTCAGTTGGTTAAGCGTCCAACTTCAGCTTGGGTCATGATCTCACGGTTTGTGAGTTTGAGCCCTGAGTTCGGCTCTGTGCTGACAGCTCAGAGCTTGGAGCCTGCTTCAGATTCTGTGTCTCCCTCTCTCTCTGCCCCTCCCCGGCTCACACTCTGTCTCTCTCTCTCTCAAAATTAAACATTAAAAAAAAAATTTTTTTAAGCAATTAGATGAAGAGGTAACCAAATTTTAACTGCACTCTAATTTTTCTGCCATTTATTTTCATGTTAGAACTCAGTTCAATCTTCTGAAAAGTTACCAATGAACCTGATTCTTGACGAGCAATGCTACTATTACGTCCTAAAGAAATTGGGGGCGGGGGAAGGGGCAGTCATGGTAAGAATGTTCCAGCAATGTTAACGTGCCATTTCCACTAACTTAAATAGTGGGATACTATGTTCCTGGCTCATACTTGTGTAGAGGTTTAAACATGCAAATAAATACACTACAGGAGGGGTGCCAAGGTGGCTCAGTGGGCTGGGCATCTGACTTTGGCTCAGGTCATGATCTCGAGGTTTGTGACTTGAGCCCCACAGCAGGCTCTGTGCTGACAGCTCAGAGCCTGGATCCTGCTTCAGATTCTGTGTCTCCCTCTCTATCTGCCTCTCCCCCACTCACACTCTGTCTCTCTCTCAAAAATAAATAATATTTAATATTTAAAAAAATTTTTAAATACACTACAGGAGACATGCACAATTAAATTTCAAGCTGAAACGCAATAGATATATTTATTGTATGACGTGCAATCAATTTTTGCATTAGAAGTGTGAACTCCACATCTGAAGATCCAAACATTTTAATTTTACATCAAAGGAGGAAAATAATATATACAAAAATATACAGTAACTTCGTTTTTCTTAGTTTGCATTCCCATGTCTAGACAAGCTTAAAAGACTATTTTAGTAGGATACTGGAGAGGGTGGGGAAATAAAAATACATATATTATGGTGTGGATTTGAAATAAAAAAGATAAGGAACCATAAGTTGGCTCCTTTTATAGGAGCATACTAGGATTATGAATTTTGATCCCATTTAAATCTATACTCTGCACAAAATACAGGCAAAATATGATTTTCTATAAACAGAAACTTGAAATTTTTATATCTTATTCTAAAATGTCACTAACATTTTAATGGAGTCATCTCAATATTTTTCTGTTCTTTAGGGGCACCTTGGTGACTCAGTCTGTTCAGCGTCCGACTTCAGCTCAGGTCATGATCTCACAGTTGGTGGGTTCGAGCCCCATGTCAGGCTCTGTGCTGACAGCTCAGGGCCTGGAGCCTGCTTCGGATTCTGTGTCTCCCTCTCTCTCTGGCCTTCCCCCACTCATACTGTCTCTCTCTGTCTCTCAAAAGAATGAATAAATGTTAAAAAAAAAAAAATAAAAATAAAAATAAATAATATTTTTCTGTTATTTGTACATAGTACTAACATCCCATACATTTGTCTCTTAGGAGTTCTGAAAGAGAATTTATCTACTGTAGCCAAATCAATATTATAACAAAGGCATGCTGTATGGCGGTGGTGGGGGGTGGGGTGGGGATAAATTTCTGGATTCAGTGATTAAAGAAAACAAGGACTAGGGAGTAAACGGTCTGGTAGAAATTCACTGAGAGCAGAGACTATGTGCTGGTCTGATGTGCAGGTGCGATACTTACAAACAAAAGTGGGCAGGGGGCAGTGATGGAAAAATTAAAACTACAGATGGCAGCTATCTTCTAGCAGAATCTACACAAACCTGGAAGTTCTCACAGCAGAGTCACAGCATTCTGCAAAATTAAGTAAACACTGAGAAGTGTATTTGTATTATCTGGAGTTACCAAAGGAACTAAAGATGGAAACTCAGGGGCGTGGACAAAGGAAGGAAAAGGTATTGTCAATTTTTCAACCTAATCTCTTCGGTACTACTTTACCATTTTATTTATTACCAAATGCAGGTATTCAATTTTTAAGACCAAAAATTTTAATTAAGGATGAAAGAAAATGACATTGTTCGATCTCCTTATACACACAGTAGATCTGTTTCTAATCTGAAAAACATTCGAAAACAGTGTTCATACAATCCCATGACAATAGAATATAATAACAATGATAGTAAGAAATGTTGATACAGGCACAGAACAAAAGCTGTAGGCTCATTTTTTTTTTACTTAAAAAAAATTTTTTTTAACATTTATTTATTGCTGAGAAACAGAGAGACAGAACACAAGCAGGGGAGGGGCAGAGAGAGAGGGAGACACAGAACCTGAAGCATTCTCCAGCTCTGAGCTGTCAGCACAGAGCCTGATGCAGGGCTTGAACCCACAAACCGTGAGATCATGACTTGAACTGAAGTCGTATGCTTAACGGACTGAGCCACCCTGGGCGCCCCTGTAGGCTCACATTTCAACCTCCTATACCAAATTATCTTATGGGTTAATGGGGCGGGAGCAGGGGGTAGGGGAACAGCAAGTAACTTTCACTTTCTATACCAAGTAATACTGTAACTTTAAAATTGAAAATACCCTGGGGTGCCTGGGTGGCTCAGTTGGTTAAGCATCCGACTTCAACTCGGGACATGATCTCATAGTTCATGAGTTTGAGCCCTGTGTCGGGCTCCGTGCTGACAGCTCAGAGCCTGGAGCGTGTTTCGGATTCTGTGTCTCCCTCTCTCTCTGCCCCTTCCCTTCTCATGCTCTGTCTCTCTCTCTTTAAAATAAACATTAAAAAAATAAAAATATTCTATAAAATTGAATATATATTACTTTTGTCAGGGATCCTAAAGATAAAGAATATAAACTAAAACACGTACGCCTAGAAAAGTAACTGAGAAACAAAATCAGAGTAAAAGATTAATATCAGTATTTCTGAGAGAAAGAAAGAATGGGCAGGTTATTTTTTCCCTTCATGTTTTTCTGGGTTTTGCCCCAAATATCATACAAACCACCTATATTCCTTTATAATGGAGAACTTGTATTTTTTACAAACGATTTTTAAGAATATCCTCAGATGAGAATCTTCTAGTATAGGCATGTTGACCCACCACTTCCTTAAAAGTATCCAGCTTTATGGAATATCAACATATAAATATTTCATCAATTCTAAGGCCTACATATTAACATCTCTGAAATCAAGATGCATCTTACAATCAGCCAGTGACAGTTGGGATACAGTTGTCATTGCCTGGATGCGTGTGGCGATCAAAAGTACCAGCACTAGGGGCGCCTGGGTGGCTCAGTGGGTTGAACGTCCCACTCTTTTTTTTTTTTTAATTTTTTAAAATGTTTATCTATTTTTGAAGAAAAGAGAGACAGGATGTGAGTGGGGGAGGAGCAGAGAGCAAGGGAGACACAGAACCCAAACCAGGCTCCAGGCTCTGAACTGTCAGCACAGAGCCCGATGCAGGGCTCGAACCCACAAACTGTGAGATCATGACCTGAGCTGAAGTCAGATGCTTAACTGACTGAGCCTCCCAGGGGCCCCAAGCATCCCACTCTTGATTTCAGCTCAGGCCATGATCTCCTGGTTCGTGGAATCAAGCCCAGTGATGGGCTCCTTGCTGGGTGTGGAGCCGGCTTGGGGTTCTCTCTCTCCCTCTCTCTCTGCCCCTCCCTCGCTCATACATGTGCTAAATAAATATTTTAAAAAATTAAAACATTAAAAAAAAAAGCACCAGTAGTAAAACTTAGACAACAAGGTAAACACAGAACTATCATATGACCCAGCAATTACACTCCTGGGTATATACCCAAAGGAATTGTTAGCGGGGGCTCAAATACATACTTGTACACCCATGTTCACTGGAGCATTATTCACAATAGCCAGAAGGTGGAAAGAGCCCAGGTATCTATCAACTGATTAACGGATTAACGAATTACAGCATACCCGTGCAATGAAGTGGTATTCAGTCATACCATGGAAGGAAACTCTGACACACAGACATGAATGAACCTTGAACATTATGCTAAGTTGAAAGAAGCCAGACACAAAAAGACAAAATACTATATGATTCCACTATTTTTTTAAGTCCATTTATTTTGAGAGCGCATGAGTGCACATATGCACGAGCAGGGAAGGGACAGAGAGGGAGGGAGAGAGAATTGCAGGCAGGATCTGCACCGTCAGCACGGAGCCCAATGTGGGGCTCAATCCCAAGAACTACGAAATCACGACCCGAGCCGAAACCAAGAGACAGACGCTTAACCGACTGAGCCGCGCAGGTGCCCCTGTATGATCCCACTTTTACGAAATATCTACAGCAGGCAAATGCATTGAGGAAGTAAATGAGAGGTTACCACGAAGCTGAGAAAAGTGGAGATGAGCAGTTATGACTTCATGGTCACAGAGCTTCTGTTTGGGATGATTAAAAAAAAAGTTTGTAAATACACAGTGGTGACATTATGAATGTAGTTAATGCCACTGAATTGTATACTTAAAAATGGTTAAAAAAGGGGCGCCTGGGTGGCGCAGTCGGTTAAGCGTCCGACTTCAGCCAGGTCACGATCTCGCGGTCCGTGGGTTCGAGCCCCGCGTCTGGCTCTGGGCTGATGGCTCGGAGCCTGGAGCCTGTTTCCGATTCTGTGTCTCCCTCTCTCTCTGCCCCTCCCCCGTTCATGCTGTGTCTCTCTCTGTCCCAAAAATAAATAAATGTTGAAAAAAAAATTAAAAAAAAAATGGTTAAAATGGTAAATTGTTAGATATTTTTACCACAATTTGTAAAAATTACTAATGTAACACACCAAAACCCACTGGATGGGTAAACTGTATGAAATGTGAGTTGTATCTCAATAAAGTGGTTTTTAAAACTTGGGGAGCTAAGAACAGCCCATCCTTCTGAAAAAGTGTCAGTGTCAACACTATGGCACAGCACGTGGAAATATACAAATATCGGTGATTCTGTGCCAAACGGTTGAGGAGAGATGGACACTGAATATGAAGATACCTTAGGAATCCTTTCATCTCTCCTGCTTTTTCTCTTTAATTATAACGCACAAGAACACTACACGATAAAAATCTATATTTCAATGAGCTACCTGTTCGAGACTGTAAAATAAAAATGTCAGATCATAAGAAAGCCACGTCACTGTTTGACTCTCAGCATTTTGCTCATCGAGGGGCACCTGTAACGGCGCGTCTCGCAATCAGTGTGCACACGCCACTCACAGCGCCATGTACATATGGGCCCGCGTGCACACACACATGGGCCCTTTCCCTAAGCAACCTGTGAAATCAAACATACATTTGCATTCCCAAACAGTAATTTCTGAAAATAAAAAAGCACCAGGAAGACTATGTGAAATGAATACCATTTGGCCAAATTCCGTGTTGGCTGTTGCAAGCACTCAAAGAAGGCACTGGCTTCACATGGAGGTATGACACAGCAGAAATCTAATACAGATATAATGTCTATTACTCATTTGGAGCCATGACTCAGAGTATTTTAAAAATACATATGGAAACCAGAGTCTTTTCATAACTAGACTACAAACGAGAAACTCGTGCCAAGACGTGACAAACACAAATCTTAAAAAGCTTCACAGATTTGAATCTCCCATTTAAAACACAAACTATTTTATCAATGCTTTGATGTAATCCTGAAATTGCAGGAGCCACAGAGTTTAAAAGCCCAGGAACATTTTTCTGGTTTTGATGATGCTAATCACCTGTCCAATTAATGGTCAATGATCACTGCAGGACATTTACAAGTTCAGGGAAACCCACTATTGATGGAGGTGATAATCAGGGTCTCTTGTTGCATAGAAAAAGCAATTTGCAGTGGATACACCTGGACGCAACTTTTCAGCTGGAAGAAAAGTACTGCAAAACTTTCCATTTTTACAATAACTTAATCATTTGGGTCACTATAGAAGTGACGGATGCTCATCAGAAATCAGAGTAAACAATAAAAGCGCACCATAATCTCACCACCTAGCTCTAACTTCAATTCCTGTTGTCACGTGGAGCCTTTCCGTGTAGGTCGGAGAGTGAGCGATGAAGTGCCCAAGGGCCCAGCTGTGGGCCGGACTTACAGATTCAAGTCCGACCTCTTCTACTCACTGGCCGAGTGACCATGGGCCAACTAGGCAACAGTTCTGTGCCTGTCTGTCAAGTAAGAATAACAGAAGCTCCTTCATCAAGTTTTTAAATATAACGATCCCACACATACAGTTTTGCTACCTGCTTTTTCGCTTAATAAAAAAAAGCGTGAACCAGTTTCCATGTCATTAAATACCCTTTATGTTTAAGGGCCACAATGCATTCCATTACACAGTTGTTCCACAATGTACTCTGACCCTCAGAGCCAGGCATTTAACCATTCCCAGTATGTCTGCTATTCCAACAGGCCTTTACACGAGACCAGGAACGGCTGGGAGGTAGACGTCCTAAATCTCAGGGACAGAGACCCTATGCACACACAGACCAGGCCATTAGCCTAGGAGATGGCCTTTGTGCCTCCCGGCCACCTGAGTCACCTTAGGCTTCTCACCTTTGGTGCCCAGCCTCCTGGCCATTCGTGAGTCCCCAACAGTCTTGCAATAAATTCTCTTATGCTTAAATTAGCCAAAGTCCGTTTCTGTTACTTGTCACCAAAGCACTTTCCTGATACACACGATAACATTCTCTCCCATAATATTCCATTACACACACGCAAATAATGACGCCACCAACCAACCTCTCCAAGTCAGCTGTGTCCCAGAAAGGAGTAGGTAAAACCAGACAGCTCTAGTGCAAAGCACCGAAGTTCTCTGAAAGATAGACATTTTTATCCCAGTGAAAATTCTGCTCTGAGAGTCTTCATGCACTTATAGGCCTGGGATGCTACAATTAATTACACAGAGTATATAATCTATAAAAAGACCAATCCAATCTTTCTCAGAGGAAAAAAAAATCAAATTGCAAATAACTATTACTACTAATAACTAGTAATATTTATATACTGTTGTAAATACCTTACCTGCTAGTCATTTAATCGTGGCAATAAATTTGTAAGCACTATTGTTATCCCCATGTTATACACAAGGAAAGTGAGGCATCAGAGAGACTGAGTAACTTGCCCGAGGTCACACAGCTATTCAGGATTTGAACCCAGGCAATCCAGCTTCAAAACCTATGTTTTCAACCACCATATATACTGCTTCTTGATTTTTGTCTCATAACGACAGATTTTTAAATTATGATCACATATTACATCTTCATTATTATGTGTCAGAGTTGGGTGTAAATGGCAAAGGGAGATTTCCCACATAGATGAACTCCAGTAAGTACTTCATCTTCTACCGTGGCTTCTCCTGCTAAGACTATGTATGATCCCAGTACCTAAAACAATCTATGGGGCGTCTGGGTGGCTCAGTCGGTTAAGCATCCGACTTCAGCTCAGGTCATGATCTCATGGTTCGTGGGTTCAAGCCCTGCATCAGGCTCTGTGCTGACAGCTCGGAGCCTGAAGCCTGCTTCAGATTCTGTGTCTCCCTCTCTCTCCGCCCCTCCCCCAATCGCATTCTGTCTCCCTCTCTCTCAAAAATAAATAAAAAAAACATTAAAAAAATAAAAATAAACAAAACAACCTATCATTCCCCTTCCTCCCCGAACAAATGCCAAGTGCTGTTCCGTTTCTAAGCCTTCCCTCAAGCGGTTTCCATTATTTAAAACACCCTCCGAACCCAACACCCACCTGCCTATTCCTGCCTATTCCCATCCAGGAACGAAATGGCAATCTCAAATGCCACAATCCCCACACACCTCCCTCAAGCCTATCCAGAAGGAATGAATCCGCCTGCCCCCATAGTCCTGTGATTCTGTTTACCTCCAGTAGAGCATGCATTACAATCTGCTAGTTTTTTCTCCCCATCCATCCCTTCCCAATGTAAGGTTCTAGAAAGCAGAGACTACATCTGATAAATTCTCTTCTTTTACTTGGTACCCTCCACCGTACAGAAAAAAGTTATCACAAGAAGTAGTTGCTCCATTAATGATGACTGAGCTTAAGGGAAGCAGGCTGTGGAAATCTATCAAGAGAGACTATCCCAAAGAAGCAAAAAGGAAAATATCAAAGAACTAGAAAACTTTAGCTTATCATTAAGCTACTCTAAATCCCTGTAAATAGAAATCTCAACACCTATCATTAAGAGACACTATCATTTGTGGAATTTTAACATGTATCTCAATAGGTCCTTTTATGGTCTGAATGTGCACACTGTGGGAAACGAACAAGGAAATTTTTTGGAAAACTATTTAAAACATTTGGTAAATACTGGGAACACAAGGTCATATGAACCACAAAGAAAAAGTCAAAACTCTGGCCACCACCATAGTAAGCAGTGAGGGTTATAACTGCAGGCAAACCAGACAGGTGGTCTGCTCTCACTTTAAGAAACCCATTGCCGGGGTGCCAGGGTAGCTCAGTCGGTTGAGCATCCGACTCTTTTTTTTTTTTTTTAATTTTTTTTTTTCAACGTTTATTTATTTTTGGGACAGAGAGAGACACAGCATGAACGGGGGAGGGGCAGAGAGAGAGGGAGACACAGAATCGGAAACAGGCTCCAGGCTCCGAGCCATCAGCCCAGAGCCCGACGCGGGGCTCGAACTCACGGACCGCGAGATCGTGACCTGGCTGAAGTCGGACGCTTAACCGACTGCGCCACCCAGGCGCCCCGAGCATACGACTCTTGATTGTGGCTCAGGTCATGGGATCGAGCCCCACATCGGGCTCTGCGCTGACAGCATGGACTGCTTGGGCCTCTCTCTCTCCCTCTTTCACTCTGTCCCACTCTCTCTCTGCCCCTACCCAGCTCATGCTCTCTTTCTCAAAATAGAATCCCATTGCCTTCTGTATCTCTTCTCTTCCTTCTTTGGTTTTCCTCAAGTCATTTATGGATGAAATCAAAGCTAAGAAGCTCGTTGCATTTTCTGAATTACTGCTCATTCCTACAGTGAAGATGAAATATTCCCTTTGAGTTTTTCCCATATTGGAAAAGTAAATGTGGAAAATGGCAGGAAGAAATCCAAATAATTGTAATTATTAACCAAATGGAACTAACGTACTATTACCGTTGATTCTATGACAAGTTTTGGGGAAAAGAAGATTCCTGCATCAACAAAGACAACTCCCTGCCCACACCACCTGTGGATCAAACACAGAAGGAGCCCTCCTGTGCCATCTGTAGGAAGGGGTAGAAATGAAATCCACTCTTACCACCTGACACATGAAGTCCTCTGCCACCATGAGGAACCCTCGCCAGAAGGAGCATCTGAAAGAATGCATTCTTTTCAGAAAACTAAAGCCTCGCTTTTATTATTTTTTGTAAAGATTTTCCTCTTAAGCAAACTCTACACCCAAAGTGGGGCTCAAACTTACAACCCCAAGATCAAGAGTTGCAATAAACTTTTAAGTTTACTGCTCTACTGACTGAGCCAGCCAGGCACCCATCACCTCTCACCCCCAAAATAAAACCCACCTTGAGGTCTTTCTGATTGGACTTGGTTGATTCCTTCTGATTCACACTTACTAGGAGTTCCTGGAAATCCCTTGCGTATAAGACAACTAAAAACAGGAAAACAACTATCTTCAAACTCAGAGAAAGTTGCATACACATGACCTCCAACAGTTTCCACCGGAGATGATCTTTCTGTTCGATTTGCAAGACTGCCTGTGCCAAATAGCATACAGTTATAGGAAGCAAGCAATATTAAGCTGGTCCCAGCCTTTCCAAAGCCAATTCCAAAGTGGCACCAAATGGTATTCCCAGAGAAAAGAGGTTACCCTTAATGAAATCGCACTTGTTCTTTTGAGTATTAGTAACAACACCGAGGTAGTGAGACACATGACTGTCCACCTCAACAGCAAATTTATTTGCACTTATCTACACCTGGCCCAGAAAATATGTGACAAATATCCCGAAAGAGTGAAAAAGGAGGAAAACTGAGGTTGTCACTCTAATTTGCCTGAGAACACTTTCAAAATTGTTCTTAAAAAAAAAAAAAAAAAAGGATTCATGATAGACATGTCTAAACTCACTTAAAAAGTTTTAAGAAAATCCCATGAAAATGTGTGAAAGGCACTAACAACAGAGCTACTCAAACCACAGTGAAAGTCAAACCCTGCTCACAACCTAAAGAACACTCGGCCATTGTTGCTGTGTGGAGTCTCAACAGCTGGTCCATACCAGGCATTCCCTGTTACACCCTTGCACTCAAGACTTTCAATTTGTTTTTTAATATAACTTATTGTCAAATTGGCTTACATACAACACCCAGCGCTCATCCCAACAAGGACTTTCAATCTTTAAAAGATTAATAGGATCTCTCATCTTGAAAAGAAGCATTCTTTTAATAAAGAATAACAACACCAGGATGCTTGGGTGGCTCCGTTGGTTAAGCATCCACCTCCTGATTTCGGCTCAGGTCATGAACTCACAGTTGGTGAATTCGAGCCCCGTATCGGGCTCTGCACTGACAGCACGGAGCCTACTTGGGATTCTCTGTCTCCCTCTTTTTCTGTCCCTCCTCCCCACCTCAATAAATAAATAAATGAACATTAAAAAGGGGGAGGGTTCTTGGGTGGGTCAGTGGGTTAATCTTGATCTCAGTTCAGGTTCATGATCTCTTGATCTCGGTTCAGGTTCATGATCTCATGGTTCGTGAGTTCTAGCCCCACGTCGGGCTCTGAGCCTGATTGGGATTTTCTCTCTCCCTCTTTTTAGAGATGTGCACGTGCCTGGAGGTATGTGTGCACATCCTGTGAAAGCACATATGTTAAATAAAGATCCTTATATGTTATGTCTATGCAACTACATATGCAGTCACAGGCCCCTCTTGTTAACCTCAACCCCAGACTTTACTCTCTCTCTGTATGACTTCCCCACATGGTGACCAATGAATGACACAGCTAACATCTCAGAGGTTAAGTTTTCAAATTTCCTAGAACTATACCAGATAAGATGGCTTAAACATCAGTCAGATGGGTAAGTTTCATATCCAGTGACCGTATCAACCAAACTAGGGCACGTTTTAGAAAAAGAAAGGGTACTATTATTGATTATGCCAGGACAGCAGGTTTAAAACAGAATTGTTCCAGACAGAAACAAAAAATACAGTTACCCTAGAATATGCCCACCCAGATGAAATTTTTTTCCACTTCCAAGAGACATTTCTACTGTTCTAGAGATGCCAAAACATGCAATAAATCACCTTCTCTTAGGCATGCTATTTGATAATGGCAGATAAATTGGAACCTGGGGGAAAAGGAAGGCAAGATACGACTAAGTCTTGAAATAGGTTGTCCAATAGACTAATGCAGAAACTGATAGCATTCCTGCTCATCCAAGATTTGAAAAGGACACAGAAGCATTGTCCATTAGATGCACATCACTTTCCAGAGTCATTTTTTCAATTTAATCACTAAAGACACAACTGTAAGCCTAAAGTAATATACACAGCTTAAATCAAGAGAGATGGTTACTAAGAACCATGGGTGGGATTCTCAATCTACAAGATTAACAAACCTGTGTTGTGGAGAGATTAATTTCTTCTAATTGATATTAAGAACCTAATTTCACTTAATTCTAAGAAGTTGGAAATCAGTCTGCACCCTTGGAAATAAGATGTTAAGGGAATCAGATGATTTTTTTTTAACGTTTATTTATTTAAGAGAAAAAGAGAGAAAAGCCACAAGCCAGAAAGAGGGAGACAGAGGATCTGAAGCAGGCTCCTTGCTATGAGTGCAGAGCCTGACATGGACTCGAACCGAGAGATCATGACCTGAGCCAAAATTAAGAGTTGGCCGCTTAGCCAACTGAGCCACCCAAGCACCCCTGGAATAGGACGATTTCTTATGTGCAACTATTTACCCATGTTCTCTCCTCTTCCCTACTCTGTTATACTCCATCCTGTGATACTGGGGCTAGGACTCCCAGATCCCATGCTGGCAGGCTCCCTGTTCACTTCTGCAATGCAAAGTTCTAGAGAGAGGGTGAGAGATGAGGAAGAAAAAGAGGCTTCTTGCCTGTTTCCCTATTTCTGTTAACATCGCTCCAGCAGCAGCTGAATTCCCAAATGTAGAAATTTATCCACAGATAGGCTTGCTGATGGGTAAACTGACACACATGCATTACAGCATCGTGTGTAAAAGTACAAGACTATAGACACCCTATATGTCCGTTAAAGATGGTCAGGCAATTTAACATAAATAAGGCAGTAATGGAGGAATAGAGTAACCAAAAAAAGGGACGTAAGACATACAGAAAACCAATATCAAAATGGCAGGGGGGGCCTGGCTGGCTCAGTTAGAGGAGCCTGCAACTCTTGATCCCAGGGTTGAGTTTGAGCCCTACATTGGGTGTGAGATTACTTAAAAACAAAAGCTTTTAAAAAAATAATACACATCTTTGTAATTTTTTTTTTTTTTTTTTGGCCATTGACAATAATTAGCATTTTATTTTCTTCACTATGGACCCGACAATAAAGCCCAAGTCTAAAAGCTGTACCTGGTTATAGTCTCCTTAGTATAATTGGCTATGTAACACAAATGTAAAAGCTTCACGGATATTGGTAGAAGTTTTTCTTTATCAGCAAATACATAAACGTATATTAAACTCTTCAATTGAAAGGCAGAGATGGATGGAATGGATAACAAAACATGATCCAACTATATGCTGTTCACAAAAGATTCATTTTAGATTCAAATACACAAATCGGTTAAAAGTGAACGTATAGAAAAAGGTATTCCATACTAACAGTAACCAAATTCAACAGCTAGAGTGGCTATATTAATTAATATCAGACAAAATAGACTTTAAGACAAAAACTGTAACAAGGGACAAATAAAGACCTTATGTAATAATAAGAGTCAATTCATGAAGAAGATAAAATAATTATAAATATTTATAAATATATATGCACCTAACAATGGAGCCCCAAATACATAAAGGAAAAACTGACAGAATTGAAGGGAAAAAAAAGAAAGTTCCACATTAATAGTTGGAAGTATCAACACCCTACTTTCAATAATGGATAGAACAATTAGAAAAATGGATAGAACAAGGAAATAGAAGACTTAACACTACAAACCAACTAGACCCAACAGACAAATAGAACATCCCATCCAACAACAGCAAAAAACACATTCTTCTCAAGTGCATTCTCCAGGATTAACTATACATTAAGCCACAAAAAAAAAAGTCTTAATAAACTTTAAAGGACTGAAATAATTCCAAGTATCCCTTCCAAACACAGTGGAATGAAGTTGGATATCAATAATAGAAGGAAATTCGTAATTCACAAATGTGTTGAAGTTAAACAATGCACTTTTAAAAAATTAATGGGTCACATAAACATTACAGGGTAAATTAGGAAATACTTTGAGATAAATGAAAATAAAAATACCACGTTTTGAAACATAGGAGATGCAACAAAAGCAGTGCAAAGAACTGGAAATTTATACCTGTAAATGCCTACATTGATTGAAAGAGGAGGATCTCAAGTTAATAATCTAACCTTCCATCTAAATGAACTAGAAAAAGAAGGGCAAACCAAACCCAGAGGAAGCAGAATGAAACAATAAAGATCAGAGCAGAGATAAGTGAAGTAGAAAATTTAAAAAGAAAATCAACAAAACGAAAAGTTGGTTCTTTGAAAAAGTCAACAAAACCAACAAATGTTTAGCTAGACTGACCAAAGGAAAAGACTACTCAGATCACTAAAATAAGAAATGGAAGTGAGATTGGTCATTCTTGCTGATCTTAGAGAGATGAAAAGGATAAGAGAACACTATGAACCACTGTATGCCAACAAATTAGAAAACCTAGATGAAATGCAGAAAATCTTAAAAACACAGAAATCACCAAAACTGACTAGAAAAGAGCAAATTCCGAATAAGTCTAGAACAAGTAAAGATTCAGTAATCAAAACACATCCAAAAAGGAAAAGTCCCAGGACCAGATGAGTTCACTGGTGAATTCCACCCAAATTTTAAATAAAAATTAACACCAACCTTCCTAAATCCTTTCAAAACTAGAAGAAGAGAGAATACTTCCTAACTCATCCTGTGAAGCCTCTATCACCCTTATACCAAAGTCAGACAAAAACATCACTGACCAAAATCTTGTGAATAGAAATGCAAATAATCCTCAGTGAAATACCAGCAAATTGAATACAATAACATATTAAAAGGATTCTATACCAGAACCAAGTGAGTTTTATCCAAGAAATGCAAGGGTGGCCGAACAATAAAAAATCATTTAATGTAATATATAATATTAACAGAATTTTTAAAACTGCAGTATCATTGAATTAATGCAGAAAAAGAATTTGACAAATTCCAATATCTGTTCATGATAAACAAAAAATAAAAACACTCAACAAACTAAGAACAGAAGGGAACTCCCTCAACTGGAAAAGGGCAGCTATGAAAAACCCACAGCTAACATCATCTTTGGTGATGAAAGGCTGAATGGTTTTCGCCTAATAACAGGACTAAGATTAGAATGTCTACTCTTGCCAGATAAAAAAAGCATCCAGATTGGAAAGGAAACAATAAAACTATCTTTTTCACATATGACATAATCTCATCTACAGAAAGCCCTAAAGAGTCCACACAAAAGCTATGAAAGCTAATAAATGAGCTCCACAAAACTGCAGAACACAAAATCAGCATACTAAAATCAGTTATATTTCTATACGCTAGCAACAAACAATCCAAAAAAAAAGCTAACATGCCACTTTACCTTATTGAAAAGAACAAAATACTTAGCAATAAATTTAACCAAAGAAGTACAAGACTTAGACGCTGAAAACTACAATACATTGTTACATGAAATTGTAAAAGACCTAAATAAATAGATATCCCTTTTCATGGATTATAATGTTCAATAATGTTTAAATGGAAATAATTCCCAAATTAATCTACAAACTCAAAGCAATTCCTATCAAGACCCACCTGCCTTTTTATAGAAATGGACAGGTTCGGGGCGCCTGGGTGGCTCAGTCGGTTAAGCGTCCGACTTCAGCTTAGGTCATGATCTCATGGTCCGTGGGTTCGAGCCCCGCGTCGGGCTCTGTAATGACAGCTCAGAGCCTGGAGCCTGCTTCGGATTCTGTGTCTCCCTCTCTCTCTGACCCTCCCCCGTTCATGCTCTGTCTCTCTCTGTCTCAAGGATAAATAAACATTAAAAAAATTAATAAAAAGAAATAGGCTCATCCTAAAATTCATACAGCATTGCAAAGGATCCTGAAGTCAAAACAATCTTGAAAAAGAATAAAATTAGAAGACTTACACTTCCTATTTCAACTTACTACAAAGCAATAGTTATCAATATAGTATGAAACTGGCATAAGAAGAGACATTCTAGACCAACAGAATACAATTCAGAGTCCGGAAATACAGCAATACATTTATGGTCAAATGATTTTTGACAAGGTGCCAAGTCCAATCAATAAGGGTTTTCAACAAATGGTCTTTCCAACAAATGGTGCTGGAACACCTAGATATCCACTTGCAAAAGGATACATTTGGACCCCTATCTCACAACATATACAAAAATCAATTCAAAATGAATCAAGGACCTCTATCTAACCGCGAAAACTATAAAACTCTGAGGAAGAAACACAGGGGTAAAGTTTTTATTACTTTGGATTAGGCAATGGTTTCTTAAATACGACACCAAAAGCACAAACGACAAAATTAAAAAAACAGATAAATGACTTTATCAAAGTTAAAAAATCTTGTGCATCAAAGGACCCTATAGGAAAGTGTAAAGACAACCTACGGATTGGAAGAAGATATTTGGAAATCATACCAAATAAGGGTCTAGAATCCAGAATATGTTTAAAAAAAACAATTATAACTCAAAACAAAAATACAAACAACACAATTGGTAGACATTTCTCTAAGGAAGATATGCAAATGGCCAATAAGCACGTGAAAAGACCCTCAACATCTTTAGTCATTAGGGAAATACAAATCAAAACCACAGTAACATTAGGATGGCTATAATAGTTAACTCTTAGGAAGGAAGGAAAAAGAGAGGGAGAGAGAGAAGGAAAGAGACAAAGAGAGAGAAAGAAAGAATGAAAGAAAGAGAAAGAAAGAAAAAATGAATAAGCGTTTGCTAAGATGTGGAGAAACCGGAACCCTCATACACTGCTGGTGGGATGGTAAAATGATGCAGCCACTATGGAAAACAATTTAGCTGTTGCTTTTTAAACACAGAATTCCATATGACCTAGCATTTCTACTCTGAGGTATATATCCAAGAACACTGCAAACATATGTTCACACAAAAATTTGCACATCAATGTTCACAGCAGCTTTATTCATAACAGCCAAAAAGTGGGAACAACCCAAGTGTCCATCAACTGATGGATATAGAAAATGTGGTCCATCCATCCAATGGAATATTATTCAGCCATAAAAAGGAATGAAGTAGTGATACACACTACAACATGAATGAACCTCGAAAACATTATGCTAAGTGAAAGAAGCCAGACTAAAAAAGGCCACATATTGTATAGGACTGCATTTTTCTGAAATGCCCAGAATCAGCAAATTCATTGAGCTAGAAAGCAGATTAATAGTTGCCAGGGCGAGGCTTGGGGGGTGGGGGTGGAGGGGTGAGGGGGATGGAGAGTGACTGCGCAGTGGGTATTGGATTTCCTTTTTGGGATGATGACAATGTTCTGGAGTTCGACAGTGATGACGGTTATACGTTGGGAATGTACCAAAGCCACTGAATCATACATGACACCAGTATGTATCAATCAGACTGATATATATGGAAACTTTCCAAGATATATTACTGGGTGAAAAAGCAAGGCATAGAACTGAGTAGATGTTCCCCCTAAAGAAGAAAGGGTGCGCAGGGAGAGGAAAAATATATAAGCATTTTTATCTAATACACCTTTGCAAAGATAAACAAGGAGGTTACCACCAGACTGTCTCCGGGGAAAAGAACTTCAAGGATAGGGGCTGGTGTGAAAACACTTCCTTTTTAAAATAAGCCATCTTGTACAGTCTACATGTTGCTCCATGTATAGATCCTCCCCAACCCCTGCCAGAAAACAGCAACAACAACAAACTGACCGTTGTGAAAGGGGAAATATTTAAATAAAGGGGTGGTTATATAATGAAAATACACTAATGGGAAGATTGTTGACCCACACTGGGGCAGAACGCGGGGTGGGAATGAGATTCTACATGTGTTTGACAATGTAAGGGACTGGTATACTGTTTTAGAATATAATTACACAAATCCCAAATATAAGGGCATATGGATAGTGTGATGCTTGCACAACAGACACTGACTGAATGGCTGTCTGAGTATGTGACCAGCCTGAGTTTGGCTGGTCCAGCTACAAATACTGCCCAGGAAGCCGTCCTCAGGCTCCCTGACTCCCTAGGGGCAGGGAAGCCTGGTTCCTCCCTCCTTCCACTTCAGATCAAGCTCTCCAGCTGGGGCCTGTGGGCACCAACAAGTAAGGTGGCCCATGTTGAAAGGATGTAAAAACATGTTTTCTCGGACTCTGGGAGAAAGAGGGAGATTGTGCAGCACACCCATGATTGTCATCAACGACCCCCTTTCAACTATTTCTTTCAGCTTGAAAGATCTTGCAGCTGTATTGTTCTCCCGAAAAATTAAATGTACTGGCTTATTAACTCATGGCTTCTAAGTCTCCAGGTACATTTACAAGCATACAAAAGGAAGTCCTATCATTACCCATCACTACCTACAATACAACCCAGACAAAGTGCTGGTTTTAGCCATACTTCCTTGGACTGGTGACTGTTTCCCATTTCTGTTGGATTACCATCAAATCTTGCCTCCTAACCTTTAAATTCACCACAGAAGCTGCTAGTGATTCTGGCTACCATGACAGAACCCCCTGAAGCAGCTGGGGGTGACAGCCAGTCCCTTCCTGCCCCATCTTCTTTATTTCTAGAGCGGGGGGAAAAAAAACAACACCAAACCTGGAAGCCCCACATAGCAGCTGCTTTTGTGGTCTGTGACTTAATTTAAGGAAGTATTCTATGAAACCTCCAAAAAGAATCTAAATTTAGATCGAAGTCTTTCACCACCAATGCCAGCCTCTCCAGCTAGGAAACCCACACGCACAGCAGCACAGTAGGGGGGGGAAACAACAAATTTAAAATACACATAAAAGTGTCATCATCGAGGGATTGAAGCTAGAATTATTCAGGCCAAAGAAATTTTCTTCTGGTACCACCAACATCTTGGTTTTTGATAAAGGAGTAGTGATTACAGAAACTTTTAGGGAGAGAAGCAGTGACATAAGGGAGACAGGTTTTCTTTACGAGATTTCTACTAAGAGAGCTAGGAACTACTCTATATACCAGGATGTCTGTAATGACTTAAGTCCAGCATCGAAGTATTAAGATCAACATATTGCCTAAAAAGAGTTCTCTAACACTGAGTCAGACAGGAAGGAAAAACCACCTACTTAACACTACTATTTCCCCAACACCTCACTCTTCCCAAGTGTGTCAATTTAGACCTTGAACTCTGAGGTAACAGTCACACTGGGATGACTTGATATTAATGGCAATTAACAAGGAGATAGCACTCTCTCCTCTGCATTATTTTTTCACCTTGAAGAGTGAGTCTGTCTGATCCATTTATTTATTTTGAGAGTGAGAGAGCATGAGTAGGGGGAAGGCAAAGAGGGAGAGAGAGAGAATCCCAACCAAGCTCCACCCCGTCAGCACAGAGCCCGCTTCGGGGCTCAAACCCATGAACTGTGAGATCGTGACCTGAGCCAAAGTCAGACGCTCAACCGACTGAGCCACCCAGGCGCCCCTTGTCTGATCCATTTAAAAACTAATCTTCCCAATGTTCCACTCTCCCAATAAAATTAAAATACTATATATAATTTGAAAGTTAACATTCAACAGCCTATCCTACTTCATACCCCAGAAAGGTTCTATTTTGCAAGCCGTATCTGTAGACAGATTTCAGCAGATAACTGTGTAAAAGATAAAAAGAGAGTGAAATTTTCTCTGTTCTTTCCGCCTTGCATCCTCCTCTTCTCCCCACCCCCCATCAGCTGGGAAACATTCCCAGATTCTTCTCAAGCTTAGTTTGGAAGTAAAGCTGAGCCTTGATAAACACGTAGCCCAGGAAATGCTCTGGATCACAGACCACTTAGAAGACTCGGTCTATCCTCTCCCAAGAGACCTCTTTCAAACTCCACTTGATAGGGTGGGCAGGCAGTTTTAGATTTTCACTAAAACCTCCTGGAACATTACTGAGTGATAAAATCATAGCAGTCTGGCAACTATACAAATGGTGGAGAGAGCACCACACCCAAAACAAGCTCCTGAGACTTCAGGGAAACTATGGTTCCAGTGAGCTCCCCATGTCGTTTACTCCCTGTGGAAATCAGGGAGCCGGAAGGGGAGCAGTGTCCACTAACATCGCCTCTGCGCATAACTCCTATAAGACGGCTGCTTGATGCTGGTGGGACACAAGGAAACAGCTACAGGGACCTGTTTTTAGTATTTCTGAAATGTTAATGTCCTTGGCCCAGCACTACCAAAAGGACGGACTCGATCACACAGACATCAACCATATTTCTTTTTCCATAATCACGATTTCACATCCTTTCTCCTGTGTCTTTTGGCTAACCACTGGTGTCACACTCGGTTTCTGTTAAAAACGTCTCCAAGACCCAACCATTATCTACGCTAGCAAATTCTCTCCTAAACTTGGTTCATGAGTTCAAACGCTGGATTAAGTGGAACCACAAAACGCTCTATCTCAGAGGGGCAACCAGTTTCATGATACCATTAAATAGAACATACCATTCTTTCACAGGGAGAGGGTGGTGATGAGGCCTGAGGACCAAACCAAATAGAAAAACAGCACAGGCACAGCCTGAACCAAGAATGCTCCAACTTTTACCAACTGACGGTTGCCAGAGGGAAAAGGCGATGGGGGGTGGGGGATGGGGGATGAGCAAAATGGGTGAAGGAGAGAGGAAAGCACAAGAAGGAGGAAGTCATAGGGATGAAAGTACAACATAGGGAATATAGTCAACGGTACTGTGATGGCGTTGCGTTGTATGTATGGTGACAGATGATGGTGACATTTGTAGTGAGCACAGCATAATGTACAGAGTTGTCAAATCACTATATTTACACCTGAAACTAATGTAATATTGTATGTCAACTATACTTCATTTAACAAAAGAGGGGGGAAAAAAGGTGAGTTCAAACTTTTGGGAATCACTAAAATTTTACAGTTGAGTCTTGAAATGAGGGGATGGGGGGGGTTGGGGCACTGACATCCCCCATCCCTGTACAGTTGAAAATCTCTGTGTAACTTCTGACTCCCCCCAAAATACAACTACTAGTAGCCTACTATTAACTAGAAGTCTTACTGATAACATAGACAGTCAACTAACACGTATTTTTATGTTATATGTATTATATACTGTATTCTTACAATAAAGTAAACTAGAGAAAGAAAGTTAAGAAAATCCTAAGGAAGGAAAGACATTTACAGTCCTGTACTGTATATAATAATATATATATAATAATATATATAATTCAACACAGTTCAAACCTATGTTGTTCAAGGGTCAGCTGTATTTATTTTTTAGAAGTGTAATTACCGAGTAATGTTACAGTGATAATATACATGACACATAATAACAAGGCACAGTTTATTCTGATTTTTAGTAAATAATCAATAGGAATGTACGCCAAATAGGAAACGGCAATAAAAAATATTAAGTTAGTAAGAGGTGGTGGAAATTTGAGAAGATTCACTTTCCTTTTTATATTGTTACTCATCTCTGTCACAATAATGCCAGTGCCATTTGCCCCCTCCATAAACAATCTTGAAGCGATCACTTTCTGGGAAGGTTGGTTGAAAAAGTGAGCTCCTAACTGAATGATGTTTAACAGTGATTTTAATTTGAGGAAAAGAACTAGCTTCAGAAACGTTTACGCCAACATAGAAAGTAAGAAGCAAAGTTAACTTCACGAAGCCGTCACCTTTAATCCACTTACAAGATAACTCAGTGAAGCCTTAGGCCAGGGAGCCTCTACCATATGCTGGGCAACAGCTGGGCACCAAATTACTTCATTTATTCCTTGCAACAGCCTTATGAGGTAGGTCTTATCTGAGGCTTAGAGCTGAAATGCAGGGCTTGCCCAAGGACACTGGTATGCGGGGAAACTGGGAGGACTGACTCCACAGTCTCCAAAATGAGGACAGGAGTAGTACCTACCTACGTAAGTTTACTGAGAGGAAACTCGTGAGAAGTGCCTAGCATCGTGCCTTCCTGGCGAGCAGTAAAAGCCTCAATAATTGACAAATAGCTTCATCATTCCTGCCCAGAGTGACCCCAATCCTGAACAGCAAACCTGAACAGGAAACCCCGGTCAGGTGTATCCTAAAACCCACATCCAACCACAGCGCTCACCTTAGAATTCCACAGGATGTAGTTTGTATACCTGACCTAGTTTCCATAAAAAGAGCAAAGGGCAGAAGAGGCACTCCAAAGAATAACGTCCCAACACTAAAGCTTCAAGCTGGCATTTGTCAGACTCTCAATCTAGAATCTCTTTGGAGAGACTCCAAACAGGGTGTGAAGGTTGTACAGCCCCCAGCATAAGTGATCCGGGGCAAGAGCCCTGGACCTTCCACGGGATCTGCCTCCCCACCTCGAGGAATTCCCTCCCGTGCACTTTAAGTTTAACCTATTTTGCCCGCAAAAAGATTTTAAACAGTACCTGACTGTAAATGGAAATAGTTCCAGTGTCAAAAAAAATTTTTTTTTAAAAATCACTCCACAAACACGAATTTACCATCCATACTGGAGGAGCCATAGTTGGGCTCCAATTAGAACTTCTAAGAAGGATTTTCAGAAAGCATGTTGCAATAAACCAGCAAGATACTAAAGTGAGCACATCAGAGGAAAGGCTAAGGCAGCCTTCCCTGAACACCTGTTGTGTTTTATCAGGATGTTCAAGATCATTTAGTATTTACATCACTTAACTTGCTTCACAGACACTTATCTCCGACCCCCCCCCCACACACACACACACGCCCACCCAATTGGAATGGTTTTTCAAGGGCCATACAGGGAATCTGACATTAACTTTGTAACAACGCACAGACTGGGTAAACAAGTATTTCCCTTCATCTGGTCTCTGACCCCTTCCTGGTGTCCAGTATGTTTGTTACTTTCCAGACAACCTAGCACCTAGTAGTTATTCAATAAATGTTTGTTAAAAAGAAATTTTGTAGACCACTTAGTCTAAACTTGGCCCCCACAAAGGATTCCTGGTAAAGCCTCTAGAAAGACTATCATCCAGTATTTGTATAAAACAGCAACACGCAACACTCACTTTGTGAAGGGGCCGAATTTATTCCCTCATTAGACAGTTCTCACTGTTACCAAGTTCCCCTCTAAGAGGCAGCTGCACACAATAGGCATCACAACTGTCATTCTCTAAGCACTTACCCTGCAGACCCTTTTTCTAGAACTTTCTAGAGTTAGAAAGTGGCAAAGCCAGAATTGGAGCACAGGCCTCTAGCGTGGCTGGCTCTTAGCCATGGTACTACATTCACTGGATCCTGTGCTGCCCTCTGGACACAAAAGACCCCTTCTACACATCAGAATTTATCAGGTCAGTTCCAGATCAAATCTCTCTACTGCTACCCAGACCCCTCGGCCTGTCACTGAAGCCTGTGTCCTCTGTTCCCTCTGTTTGGCCACCCTCTTGCCCCATTCTGTCTTTGCATGTGCTATTACCCCACAGTCCCTGTCCCCATGCAGATCTTTCCAGAGCGACTTCAAATTTGGCCTCCCCAGCAGCTAGGCCTCTGTGGCCCACAAGGAGCTGTCTTTTCAATCTAGCACCTTTGTTTTTTTTTTTTTTTTAATGCTTAACTGTTTCTAGTGCCTGTCTCACTCCCTACTGTACTGTTAAGTTCTGGGTAGAGACTATTTTTGTAACCTTTCTCTCATCCTTAACACCTGTAAGTATTGTGCTCAATCCTGAGTAACACAGTGAATTGACTTCGGTGCCTACCCTCCTTTCAAAATAATCTGACTAGAAAATTAATATCAAATTCGAATGCAAAAATTATAAACTATAATGTTAAAGAATGAAGCCTCACTCAAATAATAAAGTGCTTATTTCTCCTTTGTATTTTTCAACAGATATATATTCCCTTAAAGGATAGATAGGCTACAATAATGTAGTAACACACTGTAGTCACAATTTCTCTGGTATTTGTTTTTTTAAAATGATTATTCTTTGGGGGCACCTGGGTGGCTCCGTGGGTTAAGCGACCGACTCTTGATTTGGGCTCAGGTCAGGATCTCACAGTTGTGAGATCAAGTCCCATTTCAGACTCTGTGCTGACAGCACAGAGCCTGCTTGGGATTCTCTTTACCTCTCTGACACTTCCCCCACTCTCTCTCAAAATAAAATAAACTTTATTTATTCATGCATGCAAATGGAGGAGGGGCAGAGAGACGGAGAAAGAGAGAATCCTAAGCAGGCTCCACACTGTCAGTGCTGAGCACAATGCTGGACTCACAGTCACGAACCATGAGATCATGACCTGAGTCGAAATCAAGAGTTGGATGCTTAACCAACTGGACCACCCAGGCGCCTCTAAAATGGTTATTCTTTATTGAGATGCCCTTTTGTTCTTTAATGATAATCTGAACTGGGTTTATTTGGTGTTACGTATTTCACAGCTGTTAAAAAGAAATAGGCAACACTAATCAGGAAAGACTGACATGATGTAGAAACAAATGAACATAACAGAGGTTTTATTCTCTGCTATCATTACATGTCCAACACAGGTTGTGTTGTCATTGTCGGGGTGGGATGGGGGGGTGGGGGGCGCGTACATGGACCAGGGCAGAAGGGGACTCTCCGTGCCACGTAATCATTCAGGGACCCAGGCTGACAAAGGCCCCACCATGCGCCACATGGTCCCCAGTGCTCCACGGAAGAGCTGGAGGCTCTTCCTGTTTCGGCCCCACAGTGGGACAAATCACCTCTCACACTTCACTAGCCGGAACAAGTCACGTGGCCCCACCTAAGCAACAGAGATGTTTCTGCTACAGAGACAGCTCTGGGTGTACGGACAATGGAGCGATCCCTGATCTATATTATGTGAACAAGCAAGGTGAACAAAAGTGCACATCATATACTGTCATCTGTGTTAAAGAGAGAGGCGGGGGACAAAGGGAAATGAACAGAGACCCTTTGGAAGAATCCAAGAGAAACCAGTAGTGCGATGATAATAATAGCTACTTCTCTAGAGGCAAGTTCTTGGCTGACAAAGGACAAGGAGGGTAGGAGACTTATTTTTAATGAATACCCTTTTATATCATACGCATACATCATCTATTTAAAAACTCCGACTGAAGTTTTTAGGCTGTGATGTATACACTTCAAATTAATGAGTTGTTTTATTTTTCTTTTCTGAATAAAGTCCCATCTATTCTAATATAAGAAATGCCAAATCCTTGACTCACGCTGCCTGAAATTAAACACCTGGAGTAACACCGACATCATCATACCCTTTTGCAAAGCCTTGCTGAGAGATTTTGACTGGCTCCTGTCTATTCTAAACATAAACATCGCTACTGTACAGGTGATAAGAAAAGTGCTGACATTGATAAACTGTTTCCTTTTGGAAATATTTTTTGTTGGTATTTCAACAGAGGTACCATTTCCTAAAGTCAAACTCCTTGTCTGAAATAAAACATAAAAACTTTTTTTTCCCTACCGTTAGGCTGAACCCTAGACAAAATCCAGAAGCCAAACCTGGGTTTCCAAAAAGAAAACACACACTGTTGTCTCAGAATGCATGAAATTATGGAATGTGCAGAGTGAGTCTTTTCGGAAATTATCACCAACACCCTCAAATACTATTTAAATACTTCATGTGCCAGATGTGCCTGAGGACAGCCTCTGGGGCTCATGACGAGGCTCGAGGTAAGCCATCGGCACATCTGTTCCTCTCCTGCAATTGTCGTGAACAAAAGTGGAACCCCACTGACATTCAGTTTGTGAAGTAAGCCATAAATAATGCAATAAGTAAACAGGTATGACAAGTCTCCAAAAAGACTTCCGTGATTCATTTCAAAGTTAATATCAAAAATAGACCTAAAAAAAGAGAGAGAGAGAGAGAGAGAGCCAGAACAGGCTTACACTGCTCCTGTCACAACACCCGAAATATCAGGCTCCAAGAGAAACAGCACGCTATCGAGGCTATGTGCTATCCTCATAGATTTTACTCTAAATTCCAGCGTAGCATATCACATAGCAACTTTTTACTGCACCAAGTTGGTACTTAAAGAGCCTGTGACTACCGCTCAAACTCTACAATGTACTTCCACATTTAAATTTTAGTGGAAAATCAAATACCACGCATTGCTTCCAAATATCAATATTATGCCTTCCAAACTGAATGTGTTTGCGTGTATCAAAGGCGCCTTCCTAAGCAGGCTCTCTGCCAACAACCTGTGCTGTTCTAAAACGTTCCGGGCACTATCATTTCAGCTACCTTGAACTTCTGATGAGTGTTATCCAACCAATTATTGATGATTTCCAAAAAACATTGTCTCCATTTTTTTCTAAAGCGCTGAAGAAAGCAAATCACCAGTTTCCAAGCCTATCAAGGGTCTTGTATAATCCATTACTAAACCTACAGAATGAAGTAGCAATTATTAAATCGCCAATATCGCAACACATGAGACCAACACCAACATAAGCTTAGGACAAACACCAAAACGAAGAGAAACTTCAGATCACACCATGTCTTCAGTCTAAACTGAAGACAGATGGCATTACTTTGTGGTACTTTGTGGGTGTGCACACAATTTCCAGGACTTGCAAGTCAGAGTAGCCATAATACTGTGTACCATTGATTCGAAGACATTTTCTCTTATTTTAACATCTCTGAAATCTTCAAATGAATCATGCTGTAGTGTTACACTGGTGTTTCTTTTTTAGTGGTACATAAGCAATGGTGTGACTTTCAAAGTCACCTTAGATTCACTGAAAGATGACAATATTAATATTAGCTAACATATAACTATGTACCAGACACTGCATGTGGATTATTTCATTTAATACTCATAAACTCTAAAGTGGCTCCAACTATTTCCCACCATCTTTTTTTTTTTTTTTTTTTTAAGCTGAGAAAACTTAGAGATGAGGTCACTCATCTAAAGGCACAGGCTGGCTCCAGCCCAGCTCCTAACCACCCCACCTGGCTGGCTCCACAGAGGAAAGAACTTGCAGATGAGAGCGCCAACCATTCCTTGGAACATGGGTTCAAAGCTCAGCCATGAGCGCCCCCCCCCCCCATTTTTTAAGCCTGTTTGTAAGCCCCCCTCCCTGTTTTTTAGGAAAATGGCAAAGAAAATGCAGGGCTCCAAGTATCACAATGGATATTATTTCAAAGACTTTATTATAAAGAAGGGTTGGTAATCGCCTTATAAAAAATTATATTCTTGCATAAAGAACAATTTTTTTTCTTTCTATTCATCCTGAATTCAATGAACAAATAATTAACACGCATTTTTCCCCTCTCAAAAAATACCCTATCATCTCTAGGGAAATGATGTAAGAATTTCTAGAATCTGTACCTGAATTTTGTTTAAGTCTTACTACTTGAAATAGTCCCAAATAACACAACAATCCAGAAACATTCTATAACATAAATCAACAATAACATTTGTTGGGGTAAGTTTACATATAAAGCTACCATTCCTAACTCTTAGCAAAAATATTTGGCACCTTTACAGAAATACATCTTTTGCTTCACACAAAGAAGGCATACTTATTTTTCAGAAGTTCATTAAATGGTAGCTTTCTCATCCTCATGTTCAGCATACACAAAGCCAGAATTATACATTTTTTTAATGGTATCATCTAGTTGGTTGTTGGTTGCCTTCCCAGCATCCATTTTTCTGTTCCCTCAAAATGCCCCAGTCCTGTATGCTGGGTAGGACTAACAACATTACTGGATGCCAAGATGGATCCTAACTGCCCAACCCGCACATCCCATCAACCTTACCACAGTGGTTGCTTCAGAGATGGATGCATGACCCAAATCAGGCCAACCCAACAAGAGGATTCAACTCCAGGACTTCTACTCCAGCAAAGAACTATTGGAAAAGTGGACTCTTAACATCTCTGCTGGTTAAAGCCAGAAGGAAATCACTATGGGAGCATGTGGAGCCATCTTTTGATCACAAGAGAAAGAGACAGCCAAGAATGGTTCTGAGGTCACAGCACTGAGAACCAAAGAGAAACTGGGTCCTTGTCATACAGTGAAACTACTTTTGGACTTTTCAGTTAACTTACTGAATAAAATGCTTTCTATTGAACCAATTTAAGCTAGGGTTTAAACCACTTACATCTGAAAGCATGTTGTTTTTAAAAACTAATAAAAAAACCCTCAATGTCATGAAGTGTGGTATTGTAAACACATGGCAGAAATAAAAACATGACACTGGCTGAACAAAGGAGGCAGGGTAAAATTCAGCGAACACCCTACCTGGTCAATGATGTCACTTACTAAGATGGTGTGGACTAGGATCAGAGCGCCTTGGGGAATGGCTGTCGTGCAAGGGGGTGGGGATAAAATCATGAGCTATCCAGAGGCAACTGGCTGCTCCTGTGCAAGAGAATGTAATGGCGTTCTGAACCATAAAGACTATCTATTTCCCCTTCTCGGTTCTTTCAAATAGTAGTCTTTAGTTTGGTCTCCTGATCTCCCTCCGTGGTTGTACACAGTTCAACTTGCCAGTGTCCATCCCTAAATCATCCGACCATGAGAAGCTCCACGACCCTGACAAAGACAACCGGCCGTCTTCACCAATGCTCCTGGAGCTGAAGCTAGAGGCAGTGAACACCGAAGCAGACAGTGACGGAGCCGTCCTAGCCAAGAGAAAGGACAATGTGAACAAATCTCTTTCCAGCTCCCCTTTAGAAGAAGCGAAAATGAGGGCTTTTGTAGTTAATCTTTTAACGTCTTGGAAATCGAGAAATAGCTGATGCTGTAGCAGGATGGTTTTGGATGCAAGTCACATTCAAATCGAAAAGGGCACGAGGCAGCTGTCCAAACAAGAGATGCTCGCAGCTTGAACTAAGAGAGAGGCAAGGGGCATAGAGAGAAGACACGCTCCAGATGAACCATGGCTGCAGAAACGAGAGGGCTTGAGGAGTTAGATACAAAGGATATGACAACATGTCTTGGTTTGGGGTTTGTGCAACTGAGTGGATTTAATGAAGCGAGCAAGACCGGGGACAGGAAGGTTTCTGGGGAGGAGAAAATCAGGAAGACTGGGACATGTAAAGTTGAAGGTGTCTACTAGATGTGTGTGGGAACAAGAACGTCACCTTTCCAATCTTGCACAATCAAGGAGGAAAAAAAAGGCTACCTTACAAAAAAAAACAAACAAACAGAAAACCCCTTACCTAATGTTGTGAGTTTGTGGATTATCCTCACTGAAGCCTAAGGAGAGTTAAATCAACGTCCCATGAGAACATGTAGGCCTTCTCCTGCATAGGATTATTGATTATTGTAAAGTATATGAATTTATTATAGTTTAGATTAAGTGTGCTTCTGAGTATTTCCGTAACTGCACATGATATGATTATCCATTTAGGACAAGAGGAACTATCCTTTTCTGTCCTGTAAAATGTGTTTTTAAAGAGTAAAACAAGTTGCCTGCTATCTTTTTTAACCTAGAAATAAAAACACATACAAAACAAAACAAAACAAAACACACAACGCTCTTGGGGCTTGGTTTGACAGCTTGGCTCAAGTGAGGAAATATACTTGAGAACTCTTTGGAAATGAAGAAACGCAGACAGAGAAGGCATTGCTATTATTGACATGTACGAGCAAGCATCAAGCAAATCTCAAATCTATCATTTGTAGGTAATATATGTAGAAATACAATTCAGTAAAATTTAGACTTTTTGTCCCAAAGATCTAGGAGAACTATAAGGCAATAAATTACAGGTGGTTACAACTTTTTCTACTTTTATCGAGTCAGTTATTTCTTCTTTAGGCACAGCTAAAATTAATAAGCAAGCCCATAAAAAGTTTAAAGCAAATATTGATCATAAATATTTAGGGAAAATACCAAGTTATTGATGCTGGTTTATGCAAGTTAGCATTTTTGTCCCCACTTTAGGGATGAGGTTATTTTCTGAAAATAGGTCAGAGGTAACCCCAAATGACATTCCAAATAAATGATATAAACCAGCACTGTTATTTAGAACCAAGACCCCAATCTTTCAAAGGGCTCACTATAGAAAGTAGATCTCAGGGGCACCTGGCTGGCCAGTCGGAGGGGATGTAACTCTTGATCTCAGGGTCATGAGTTTGAGCCCCACGTGGTGTGTGGAGATTATTTGAAATTTGAAATTAAAAGCTTAAAAAAAGAAAAAGGTAAATTTTTAAAGAGAGAGAGAGGGAGAAAGAAAGAGAAAGAAAAGAAAACCAAAAAGAAAAGAAGAACGAAAAAAGATTGATTTCGGGACCAGATTTCTCAATCTGGAAAAAATTTGGGCTTACTTAGTTTCATGCTGGAACAATTTGTGTGTGAGTGTGTATGTGTGTTTGTGTGTGTGTTTAAGTATCAGAATAAACATATTCTCTGGGAAAAAAGTTTGTTCAGATCTACAAAGTATGCAGAGTATTTTTCACTCTCCAGAACCCAGGAATCTTCCTGTGAAGAAATACATATAAGCATGGCTATATGCCTTTAGACACTATTTTAGCCTTTTAAAATATATTTGACACAATTATTTTGAATTTTCAGAACACCTGCATTTGAAAACAATTTCAACCAATGTACTAGTTGCCCTAAGAGATTGTTAAGAGCTGTAGATTCTTTTTTGTTTTCAACATTTTTAATTGTTGAAAAGCAATCTATTCTCAAGAGGAAAGAAGGGAGAGATCAAACAGTACAAAAGGAATACAGTGAAAACATGTCCCTCTCACCCAGATCCTCAGGCCCTGGTTCTCCCCCAGGGACAATCACAATCAGTATTTTCAGCAGTACCCTTGCAGTGATACCCTATACAAATAGGTCAATAAATTTCCCCTTTTATTTTTTATTTATTACTCAAATAGTATTACAACATTCACTCCTCTGAATCTTTTCCCCCCCACACAATAATGTGTCTTAGAAAGTGCTTTGTATCAGAATCTTATAAGCACAATCTTATTCTGTTAAACGGCTATACATCCTTGGGTATATAACATAATTGATTTAACTAGTGCTCTATTAATGGCACATTTAGGTTGTTTTCTCTCCTAGTCTCAAACAATGCTGCAATGATTTTGCATAGATGTTTTTTTAACTTATTTACTTATTCATTTTTAAGTGATCTCTATACCCAATGTGGGGCTCAAACTCGTGACCCCAAGATCAAGAGTCTCATGCTCTTCTGAGCCAGCCAGGCGCCCCTTGCACATATCTGTAAGAAAAATTCCTGGAGGCAAAATTGGTCAATCAAAGGCATAGACATTTATTATCTGACAGTACCAAGCTGCTGTCCTTACTCTATTGTATCAATTTACATTCTCAGCCAACAATGGAAAAGAGCTTCCACTTTTCCACACCTTTGTCATCATAACATATTTTCAAACTCTTTGGTCTCTGCCAATCTGCTTAGTGAAAAACTGTTTCACTCCCAGTTTCAACTGGTATTTTGTTTGGTATGTAGGGCTGGGTATCTTTTCCCAATTTGAAACCCATTCTCTGTCTTTTCTGAAGTGTTTGTATTCTTTGCAAATAGGTTATTGGACTTTTTCTAATTGATTTTGAAAGCTCTTTATATGTTAAGGAAGCTAGACTTTCATTTTCATATAGACTGCAAATTATTTTTCCTAGTTTGTCTCTGCATATCAACTTCTATCCATTTTTTTTCTCACGGAGAAATTTTCTATCCAACTACTTAAGTCTTTTTAATTGCTTATAATTGTTTATCAGCTGATTCTTTTGGACTTCTAAAACAAATAATAGCAATTTTGCTTTCTGCTGTCTTTCTCTAGTTAATAACAATTTTGACACAGCACATCCCTGTATTGTTCCCGATTTTAATGGGAATGCTTCCAAGGTTTCACAATTAAAGATGAGGCTGGCTTTGGCAACTAATGCTATTTCTCCAGGGAACTTTCTGAATGCATAGAGAATTTAACAATTTGTTCTTGAGTATTACTTTTCATGTTTATCAATAGGTTTTATAGATTTTCTTCAGTGTCAAAGCATACCATTAGTGTTAGCACTGACATAATTATTTGGGAATAAGAAATAACAGGAACCTATGGCCCTCTATTTACACCAGGCTACCCTATAAATAATCCATAACTACGCATCAAAATATTTAATCCGCATCAAGTCCTTGTGCAACATGCAAAGGCAGGTATCTTGCATCACAGACAGGCAAACGGAGTCTAAAAGATTGTAATTCCACCCACCCCCTTTCTTCACTTCTGTGAGTTAAAAATCAAATTCAGACCTTCTGACTCCCCGAGTCAGTGTTTAAGCCACAAGAAAGTACCGTGCGTGGCCTTTAGAGAATCTAGCGAATGCCCAACGTACAAAGAAAAACGCAGGCCGCTGTCTACATCCCGCAGCCTCACAACGTTCTCTTCCAGACTCCTGAAAGCAACCTCCAAGTTGGACTCGGGAGCTGAAAACATCTGAAATGCATCACCCAGCAGCCGG
Organism: Puma concolor; assembly: GCF_028749965.1. Classification (NCBI taxonomy): domain Eukaryota; kingdom Metazoa; phylum Chordata; class Mammalia; order Carnivora; family Felidae; genus Puma; species Puma concolor. The sequence continues at coordinate 6,642,327 of NC_141682.1, forward strand.
CAAAATAGGTTCATGCTCAGTGATACACGATGTTGCTGACATTCCTCAGCCAATTAGAATTCCTTTCAGCTGCAATGGAGGTGAACACAGCTGGAATGAGAGTGGGGCGCGTCACCAGGCGCATTGATTGTACATTATTTAAGCCTTGTTTTAAAACAATAAAAGAGCTCCCCCCCACTTTAATCCGGAAGCATGGAAACAACATTCCACTTAGTTTAAATATCCAAATGGATTACATTGCATCTATAGACACAACAGTAATTCTAACATTTTAAAAAGAAGATATTTCCAGTCCACATGGCTAGGTGCTTGTGTGTGTGTGTGTGTGTGTGTGTGTGTGTGTGTGTGTGTGTGTGTGTGTGTGTGTGTGTGTGTGTGTGTTTTCAACAGAGCTTTCCAGCTCATCTTTAAGTAGCATGCCTTAGGGACGTGGTCAGCTAGAATGAGGTGGATGACAAGCCAATTTAAATTAGGGGTTGTCTCTCAATAACATTCACTTACAGAACAACAAGCAAACCAGTCGCTTAGGTTGTTCAGTGACAAAAATAAAATAAATAACCACATATTTTTAATTCTCTACTGGTTTAAAAATATTTAACCTCTAAAACGGTTTGAAATTACAACAATTTGATCCAAGTAAGAATCCTAAAAATTAGGGTTTCTCAACCAGAGAATCAGAGCACTGCCAGGATACTAAATTATTTCATCTATTTCCAAAGGTTTTTGAACTTCCCTTTTGCTCTTGGCACTCAATAAAATGCACAATTCAGCTACTTTAACTTTTAACCAGTGTCCACAAACATGTTACAAAACAGCCAGTTTAGTTAAGTGGATCATTGAGCTGATGTTGAAATATTATGGGTCAGTCTTTTTTTTTTTAATTCATGAGGAAATACTTCTTCCCAAGTGACTCAGCCCCCAGAACCTCCCCTTACACACAGCATGACACGCCAGAACCCGACAATTCGACCAAACAGAGAAAATGAAAATTTGGGGACTAGAAGGAAAAACTCAAAGTTCAGACACCACTTTTATGGTTGCAGAAACAGGAGTTGTGAACTGAAATAATTAGACTTGAAGTCAAAAATTCTAGTTGGATATCACTACAATTACTATCGAGCTATAGACAGAAATAAAGTGTACAAGGTATTTCATCTCTCAGGTCAGTTAGGGGGTCAAGAAGTTTTAAAAAACGGATTTGAGGGGGGAAAAAAAGGTTTTTCTTAAGACCTCTCCAATGTGGTCAAATCACAAATACAACCTATATTTGGCAGAATGTGATTCCTTTTCAAGTAAAACTGAAGCTTAACTTTTGCAATAGTTACTTGAGGTAGCACATCCCACACCCTTAACCAGCATTAATCCAGCCAAAGAAGTGCCTTCACAGTACCTTCATAAATCTGAGGCTGAGCCCGAGGAAAACTCAGAAGCAGCTCAGGGCTAAACACTGATGACTTATGCCAGCTTATCCCGGTTTCATCGTTAAAAACCAAAGTGTTGCCTGCCTTACATAAGCGAGGTTCTCTGCTGCCATAAACCAATAAAGGGAACTCTCTTAACAGCCTTCTTAACCTTTAAGAGAAACAGAACTATTTCAAATCAATTAGACCACCTGTTATTGATCAATTACAGTTATTAACAGTTATTACTACAACTGTTTCTCTCCAAGTCGCATCATCTGGACGCCAAACCCCAAGTCGGCCTTACTTTCCATGTGCTACAACTTTAAAAATAGCCTCCATTTCCATATGCTATCAAGGAAGGCCTCTTCCCTACTCTCTACTTGGAATTAGAATTTTTCTCTTTGCAACATGCAGTCACGCTTCAAAAGATATAAAAACACAAGGAGGTCTGAGAGTGTTTCAAGGCCTAAATACCCAAAAAAGTTTAGGCATTTGCTATTTCAACTAACTGGTTAACATTGGAATAAAATTTAATTTGCTTGAAGAGCACTGTGGAACCCTTAGAGCCCAAAATTCCATTCTTTTACCCAAAGTGGCCTAAATAATGTATCTGGGATTCATTTGTGTACCACATAAGAAACAAAAGTTTTAGCAAATCCTGCTTGAACTTAAAACCATTTCTGAAGTGTTTGATTTGCCAGTGAACTCTAAATGTCTGCAAGATAATGTTAAGATCACTTTGATTTTGCACATATTATGCCCCAAACCTACTGAAACTATTTAAAAACTATTTTCCTGTTAAAACATCACAAAGACATTCATTAAATTCTTTTAAATATAAAGACTCAAATATTCTTCTACTACGTAGGCCAGGCTTCCAAAGCAGCTCCATATACCACTCAACAGTTTTCAAAAGCTGAAAGGGCTCCAGAGGAAGAAAAAAAATTTATCATAATCAATACACAAAATTAATGCTTAGCATAAATCAAACATAAGAGCTGTGTTTTAACACAAATTTCTGAATATCAGCATTGAGATTTAATAACACAAAGCCTAAGTACCCAACATAATTTAGAATAAGTAGGTAGCCAAATGGAGACTCAAAGATGTTAGAATAAAGTTGAAATCTCGGGGCATCTGGGTGGCTCAGTCAGTAAAGCGGTTGGACTCTTGATTTTGGCTCAGGTCACAATCTCATGGCTCGTGAGTTCGAGCTCAGCTGTTAGCACAGAGCCTGCTTGGGATTCTCTGTCTCTCTGTCCCTTCCCCGCTCACTCTCTAAATCTCTCTCTCCAAATAAATAAACATTTAAATAAAATTTTTAAGTTGAAATCTCATTTTATATGACGAAACTGAGACCCCAAAAGGTCACATAATTTGTTCCATATCATGCAGTTTAGGATAGAGCTGAACAAAATCAAGTCTTTTTTTCCCTAAGCAGGCTTCACGTCCACCACGGAGCCCAATGTGGGGCTTGAACTCACGACCCTGAAATCAAGACCCAAGCTGAGATCCAGAGTGAGACACTCAACCCACTGAACCGACCCAGGTGCCCCTCAAGTCTCTTAATTCTAAATCCAATGCTCTCTTCATCACCAAATACAACTGTGGACCCCAAAGTTCTAAATGCTCTTTTATAACTCCCATGCCATCAGATGTCGCCTTGAATTATGCTCTGTGTGGTATTACTGACTGGTTAGAATGTCCCTCATTTTTAAAAATATTTTTTTCAAATATCACAGGTAGAAATAAACTCTGAAACCTGTAACAAAAGCATACAACTTTTAAAAGATGGCTATCCAACAGGCCAGAAGTGAAGGGAGTTCAAACTGCCCCTGAAAGCTTGAAGATGAGGCCAAAACCACCCCCTCTTCAACGAAATATCTGGTTCCAACGTTACAACATAAATGAACTTTCGACAACTGCACGTGGGTCTACAATGACCACTCAACTCTCCAACCTGTTGCGGGGATGACCACACTCACAGATCATCTCAGACCGCCAATAACATCACCAGGGGTGAAGGGGAAAGGTGCTTTGGAAACAACACCCTTTACCTGATCCTTCAATATCAAATGCCATCCAAAACTCTCCAAAGCATTTCTACATCTGTGGCACCTAAATTTCTGAATCCAAAAATAATTTGGGAGGACAAACCAAGTCCCCCCCACCCCCTTCACACGGGAAAGGCCCAGACCTGCCAATTAGGCTTGATTAATATATATATTACACCTGACACACTCTCATTAGAACCTATTCCTTGTGAAACATTAATCATATTTCTACCAAAACTCATGAAGTCAGTTACTTCTGCTTTTAACAAAATGAAACCAATCTGATGTCAATTACAGTTTACACTGTAAATGAGAATCAAATTAAAGTTGTCAGTAATTAAAGTTTTACAAGCATCACAAAGTCAAAAACATGGCTTTCATGTAACCATAAAAATAACAATGTTATACATTGTATCTCCATAGTGAGAAGTGTTTCCTACAAGTCCTGGAATAAAGGATGATGTTTCTCCAGAAGCAAAGATCCCTGGAATATATGGCTGTCACTCCACAAAACCAGGGTCTGGATTTGGGTCCAAATCATCTGATCTGAACATATCATCTCATCATAACCTAATGTGACCTCTTTATACAAAAAAAAAAAAAAAAATTATAACTCTTCTCTCGAAACAAACAAAAAATCATGCAACAACCATGTACCTTCAAAGGAAACTTTAGTTTTTAAACAATCACCCATTGTTGTTTGCATGGATTTTACCGACGAATTAGTGTTACGCATCTGCGATAAAGTGTCCAAAATGCTCAGTCTGTCTGTGAAAGGATCTGACCAGACTCTGACTTCGGAGTCCTCACCACACGGGCCACCGAACAGAAAAATCCAGGGGAAAGCCCCCGTCAGGAATTAGCCTGAACTTTTTATTTCCTTTCCAGGGCTGGAAATATTCGCGTTCGGAAAGTCCCGCAGCAGAACCGCATCTGCAGCCCTACAATCCCGCCTCAGGTGTGAATTTGAGCTGGGAGGCGCGGCCGCAGCGCCCTAAGCCCTGAGGACACCGAGAAGGGGCGGGCGAGGGCGCAGACCGGCCCGGGATCTCCGGGGCCCGCTAGCGAGGGGCGCCTCCCGCAGACAGCTCGCGTCCACACTCCTCCAAACCCGCGTGTCGCCGGCCCGCAGAGCCTCGCGCTCACCCTTGAAGGTGGCACTACAGAGGCTCCTAGGAGACACGGGCATTTCATTGAAAAGACTAAACGGGAGCGAATCAAGGAGCCTGCGTTAGCGCAGCTGCCAGAGCCTCCAGTGGGGGGCGGGGCGGGGGTCCCTCAGCGCCTCGGCAGGGCTCGAGGATGCTGGGGGAGGGGGGGGGGCGGTGACGGCAAAGTGCAATGCAGAGAAGGAAAGAATTGAAGAAGCACGGTCAGGAGTAGATAGTGGCCTGGCCTGAGGGAGAAAGGAAGTGGAGCAGACCGAAGAGGTCTGGACCAGCGGGGAAGTGAGGAGAACAGGACGGGGAGAAGCCACGAGATAGGACTGAGGAATTCGAGGCTGAAGGAAAGGGTGGAGGCAGCGAGACAGAAGCGAGGGGGCGGGGCCGGGAGATAAGCAAGGGAGGGACTAGGTAGAAAATGAGGGGCGGGGCTTAGGGGGAAAGTGAGGGAGCCGGGCCAAGGGAGAATAAAGGGGCGGGGCCGGGAGGGGAGAAGCCGGGGGGCAGGTGGGGGGGTGGTAGCGGGAGGAAGGTACAGTGTGGGGGAGGGGGTGAGAGCCGGGGGCAGGAGGGAGAAAGCTAGGGGGCACGTCCGAGGGCAGACAGGGGAGCGGGAGACGACGGGAAGGTGGTGAGAAGCGAGGGGCGGGACCGAGGGCAAGGGGCGGGGCCTGGAGGGAAAAGCGAGGAGGCAGGTAAGGGGAGAGGGAAGAAAGCGAGGGGTAGGAAAGGGGGGGGGAGATGAGGAGTAGGGGCTGGGCCACGAGGGGGAGAACCGAGGGGACAAGGCGGGGATGAGGGAGGGGGGCGACCGGGGTGGAGGGGTGAAAGCAGGAGGGGAGAAGCGAAGGGGCAGGTGGGGGAAGGAGGAGGAAAGCGAGAGGGCCGCGGGGGGGAATCGGGGTGAGAAGCGAGGGGGCGGGGCCGGGAGCAGCGAGGGGGCGGGGCCGGGAGCGAGGAGCGAGGGGCACTCGCCGAGGGGGGTGACGAGGTCCTGGGACAACGGCCGGCGTGGGGGAGGGCCACTCCACCGGGGCGCTCTGCGGGAAAATCCGGGGCTGCTGGGGGGCCGTGCGGGGCGCCAGGGGGCGTCGGGGGAGCGGGGGGGGGTGCGGGTGGGCCTCCCACCGGCCGTACCTGTCAGACGGATCTTGATGCTGGAGCCGTTCCTGCGCGTCCCGGGGTTCGACATCTCCCGCCAACGATCGGGCAGCCGCGGATCCAGCGCCGCCGCCCCCCGGCCCGGCCCGGCCCGGCCCCGCCGCCGCCGCCTCAAGGTTACGGCTCCGGGCTGGGCGCCGGGGTCCGAGCCGGGACACAAACTCCGCGGCCCAAGCGTCCGGGCGGCGGGAGGATGGTCGAGCCGGGGGATCCGCGCTCGACCCGGCGCCCCCGACCCTCGCTCGCTCCCAGCCGAGCCCAGTCCGGAGCCGCCTCCGCCGCCACCACCACCACCACCTCCTCAGAGCCGGACGCCCGCCGCCCTCGCCGCTTCCGCCGCCGCCGCCGCCGCCGCCTCCCGGAGCCGCGCGCGCTCCCGCCGCCGTGCCGGCCCGGCCCTGCGCGCGCCCGCGCCGTGCGCCCCCGCGCCTGCGTGCGTGCGCGCGCCCGCGGACACGCCGGGGCGGGGCGCGCTGCGGGGCTACGTCGCCGGCCCAGCCTCGGGCGCGCGGGCTCTGGGAGCCGGGGCCCCCGGCTTCCCGCGTCTTCCCGCTGGGAGATGAGCGAAGGCGTTCGGGGCTTGGGAGTCGAGCGCGCCTTGGAGGCCCGCGGAAAGAGGAACCGGGTCCGCCTGGGCCCGCGAACCGTTACCCTCGGTCTTCGCCACATTCTCCGAGGGAACGGGTTTGCAGATGCAGACGGAATTGATTTTCCAGGTCTGTGTCTCAAGCCTGGGGGCCCCCGATAGCTATTGAAAAGAGGATTACGTGAAACCGTGGCCTGTCACTACACCAAGCACCTTGCGCAAATAGTCATGCAACACTTTTTTTTTGAGCAAAGGGCTTTTAAATAATGCACTTTCAACGGAGAGATTTCTCAAAGACACAGTCCCCTAGGTGCGTTCTGTGCAACTAGAGCGCTCTATTGACCCATGACAAAGTCTCCAGAATCGCAGGAAGTGCCATTTATGGCCACGGTAAACAAGATGGGAGAGAAGGATAAAGTTGAGAGGTAGATGTTTGTGATTATCCAATCTGCATACAATTCAACCCAACACAAAGGCAGCTTTACAGCCTGCCTTCCGCTAACACTTCCCCCTATCAGACTTGCACAGTAGGACTAAAAGCTAACATTTCCCCTCCTCCCGAGTGGCAGGGTAGAACTAAATCTCGTTAGGCTTTCTCCAACAAACTCCTCTCTTTGTTAACCTGTAATGGAGAGGAAATACTATGTTAATAGAGAGGAAAAGCTGGGCGTGTTTACCAAATTTGTTTTTGACCAACTACCTAATTCTTTGAAAGCCTTTGTTTGGTTTGTGTCTTAAGGAAACCAGGCTCTGAGCCATTGCAGCCAGGGAATTTTCCTGGAGTCACAGTTCAGACGAGAGCCCTCTTTCTAGCGCCCCTTGACATGCCCCCCCGCCTCAGGCTGAGCCCAGTGAGAGCGCTGGGCTGGATTCAAAGCTGCTTCTTGAGCCTCAGTCATTCAAATAAAGACAGGCCTAGATCATTTCTATGGCCCACTTGCAGCTCAAACGTTCAATAATTCCAGTGAAATATCCAAGAATACAAGCTATGTTTAAGCAACAGAGCAGTAGTCCCAGAATCTAGCAGTTTCTCTGTAGGCGATTGTCACTATGAGTGAGTCCCTGGAGTCTCAATAAATCCTTTTAGAGTCTCTAATCCTCACCTCAAAGTGATCTCCATTCTTCTTTCAGTCCACCCCAGTATCTCACCCTTCTTTTCATTCCCACATTCAAGAAGTCCCTTCTTTCTCAACCAAGCTAAACCTCTCTCTCTCTCTCTCTCTCTCTCTCTCTCTCTCTCTCTCTCTCTCTCTCTCTCTCTCTGTCTCTCTCTCTGCTTATCTGAGTGGTGGTCCCTGTTCTAATCCCCAACTATTCCTGACCTAAAATCCTTCCATTTCTTAACCTTCCTGTTTTCTCACCTGCCTAGATGTCTGGGCCTTCCTTTTCCTGATCATTTGTTTCCTCAACACCTGAGGCAGGAGGTCACTTCTGGAGGTTACTGAAAGGCATTTCATTTACTCATTAACAAGTAATTGCTGTTGTCGTTTAACCAGCTACACCTAATGGTGTCTTTCAACACAGCCTGCACTAGTAAGACTTTCCTAACTGGAAGCTAATGTATTATTCATCAGCAAACACCAGCCACCTACTATGTGGTTAGGGACAAGGAATACAAAATAAATAAGTCACAGCTGTAGCATTTCAGAGGCTCAGTGGACTGGATGAAACAGACAGGAGCAGCTGACAAGGACACAGTGACAGAGGTGTGTACCGAGGGCTAGAACATTGATTACAGGACCGTTCTGCCTGGGAGGAGGGAGATGGGAAGATCACAGAAGAGTCCCAGAATACCTTGATCTAGGACCTAAACACAGTGTTCAAGTTCGTCGGGCAAAGACATTGTAGGCAGAGGGAGGGGCTGGCACAGAGGCATGAAAATAAATGTTTTCTCCAACCGTTCATGGCACAAGGACAGTGACACAGCTGCCGTATCTTCTATCCTCACACCTGACTCTATTAAAAGCTGACAAAGATGATAAAAGGTATTGGCCCATGTCAAATTCAACAGCCACAATTTTGGGCTAGGCTTGTGGGCCAGCCCTTATATTGAACTTCAGGTACCTTGATTTCCTTTGATCGTGTATCAAATTTGTCAAAAATACTATCTTCTAAAGACATCGGGAACAAATAGATGGGAAATGCTTAACAATTCTGCTGAGACAGAGATGAAATTTGGTGAGTGTCTTCAAGGATCCTCTTTGCAATGCCTTTACAAACGAGCAGTTTTGACCCTGCTTTCTTTGTAGGATTTGGCAGCTCATTTTATTTCTCCCAAATGTATCACTCGCCTTTGTCGGTGTTATTAGGGCATTTGAAACGCTTTCCAGTGGGGGAGGAAAAAAAAATCTCTCTTTGGATCCAACGATGCAGTAGTTCTTAACCTGTCTTTGGAGTCCCAAACCTTTTCAGGGAATCTGATGGAAATAATGGATCCTTTCCCCCAAATTCATGTGTGCAACTCTGCATCAAATTTTACATCCAATTTCAATGGTTCATGCATGATCTCCTGAAACCAATTTGTGGGCCCTGTAAGGTCCCACAGCCCCTAGATTAAGAACTCCTAAAGGAAATGATCAAGCAAATCACACTGGGAATACCCCATTTATGGGTGTTGAGGAGCCAATACAGAGGTAGCCCCTTTTGAAGGCAGTGGGTATTCTTGCTAAAAAGTTTTAATTTCTCTGGAATAAGTGCCCTAGAGCTGTGGCCCCCACACACCCACACTCTACCCTGGCTCCACCATGTTACCAATTGGTGCCAGAGCAGGTTCATTAAATTTGCCAAGCCTCACTTTGCTCATCTGTACAATGGAGATAATAATGCCTCTCACCCACAGTTATTGTGAGGTTTAAATTAGATGTAGATTTAACAGTCTACTAGAGCAGACACGTGGTAAATGGTAGTTCTGATTAGTACAGGTAAAATACATATGCTAATCTTTCCCCCAAACTTGCTAGTACTATTACCCTAGGGAAATTGGGGATATTATGCAAAGGATCCCTGGTGGCTATACCAAATACCCCTTGAGAGCATACTGCTATACCTGAGCTGGTGCCTCTGTGGCAAGTGGCTAGATCAGACCAGCCTTTAAGGTCTTGGTGTTGTGTTTTTTCTTTTTTTTTTAACACTTATTTCTGAAAGAGAGAGACAGAGCACAAGTGGGGGAGGGGCAGAGAGAGAGGGGGAGACATAGAATCTGAAGCAGGCTCCAGGCTCTGAGTTGTCAGCACAGAGCCCGATGCGGGGCTTGAACCCATGAACTGTGAGATCATGACCTGAGTTGAAGTCAGATGCTTAACCAACTGAGCCACCCAGGTGCTCCTAAGGTCTTTTCTATATCTAGGATCTAGGCCTCTTTTGCTTTTCACCTAAACATTACGTTTTTAAAACAATCAGATATACAAAATGTATGATTAATTAGCACATTTATTTATTCTTTTATGCAGTTTCTCGGCATAAAAAGGAGAAATCTTTAGGATCTTCCTCTAAATTACACCCTAAGCTTAATATTACCAATATGCAGGGTAATATCGTTGGCAGGGTTTATTATCATTGGTAGGGTCTTTTTTTTAATACAACTGTTTATTAAAAAAATGTTTGAGATCACTGTAAATTGACATGCAGTTGTAAGAAATAATATAGAGAGATCTCTTGTGTACTGTGCCCAGTTTTCCCAATTGTAACATTTTACAAAACTGTAATATAATATCACAACCAGGATATTGACATTGATACAATCCATTAATACTCAGATTTTCCCAGTTTTACCTGGACTGGTGTGTGTGTGTATTAAGTTCTACACAGCTTTAACACCTGTGTAGGTTTCAAGTAACCACCACCACAGTCAAAATACTGAATAGTTGCAACACCTTCCCATCCTCATGTTGTCCTTTTATACTCCCACCTTTTGTCCCACCCCCCAACACCTGGCAACAACTATCCTCCATTTCTAAAATTTTGTCAATTCAAAAATGTTACATAAGGGGAATCATATACAATGTAGAATTTTCGAATGGAATTTTCTCACTCAGCATAATGCTGGGAGACTCATCCAAGTTGTTACATGTTTCAGTAGTCTGTTCCTTTTTATTACTGAGTGGTATTCCATGGTTTGGATGTATTACCTTTAATACATGAATGTTTAACCATTCACCCTTTGGAGGCTAACTCTGGTTTTTGGTTATTACAAATAAACTACTATGAACATTCATGTGCAGGCATTTGTGTGAACATAAGTTTTAATTTCTCTGGAATACGTGCCCTAGAGTACAATTGCTGTGTCATATGGAAATTACAAGTTTAGTGTTTTAAACTCAAGTGGCTGTAGCATTTTACTTTTCTACAAGCAATGCTTCTTGGCATCTTTGCCAGCATTTGGCATTGCCACTATTATTCCTCTTAGCCATCCTGATAGGTGTGTAGTTGTGTTTCGTGGCTGTGGAATTATTTGAGATTTAGATTATTTCTTCAAATATATGCAGCCAAGGGATTAGGGACAATTCTAGAAAAACGTAATTCTAAAGTCTTTCTTTAAAGATCCTAGTTGAACCCCACAGTCTATGTTCAGAAACAGCTGAGGTCAAAGTGAACGTGAGAAAATGAACTGCTATTATACATTTTAAAATGTAGTTTATGGGGCACCTGGGTGGCTCAGTTGGTTAAGTATCCAGCTTTGGCTCAGGTCATGATCCTGCAGTCCGTGAGTTCGAGCCCCACGTGGGGCTCTGCACTGACAGCTAGGAGCCTAGAGCCTGCTTTGGATTATGTGTCTCCCTCTCTCTCTGCCCCTCCCCACTCATGCTCTCTCTCTCTCTCTCTCTCTCAAAAATAAATAAAACATTAAAAAATTTTTTTCTTAATATAGTTTTGTCTATGGAGTGCTTCCCACTTAAATGAGCAGTGTTTTAAACAATTGACTATCCTAATAAAAGTAGTTAAGACACTATTAAGAATAAGCTCATTGTAAAAAATTCAGACATGACATTTTTCTCGTAAATAAACAAAGGTGATGTCCAGACTTGTGATCTACTCCTCCTTCAAAATCTCATGGGGGCTCCTGGGTGGCTCAGTCAGTTAAGTGTCCAACTTTGGCTCAGGTCCTGATCTCACACTTCATGGGTTTGAGCCCCACATTGGGCTCTGTGCTGACAGCTCGGAGCCTGGAGCCTGCTTTGGATTCTGTGTCTCCCTCTCTTTCTGTCCCTACCCTGCTTGTGCTCTCTTTCTCTCAAAAATAAAATAAACATTAAAAAATGGTTTTAAAAATCTCATGATTTCTATTGGTCTAGAAAAATAAGATAAATATTCCCTAGGTTTGTTGTATCTCATCTGTAATATATTAAGCAACAATAACCAGAGAAATCAACAAAACAAAAGGATTCCCAAGTAAGACCCTGAATCATTGTTTATTGGCTAAAAATTGATGCTAGCTTTTGGACAGAATTAGAGGAAGCTCCACTATATTCTGAGCTATTGGTTCTCAAAAGTATGGTCACCCAAAAAGCAACATTGCCAGGGAACTGTTAGAAATGCAATTTCTCAGGCACCACCCCAGACTTACTACATCAGAAACTCAGACGGTCGGTTCAACAATTCACGGTTGAACCAACCTTGGGTGATTCTGATGCAGGCTTGGGTTTGAGAACCACTGTGAAAGGCAAACAATTACCTTCCTCTTGTCCTAACTCAAGGAAGAGAGCAGTGATGTGCAAAATCCAAAGCAAAGGTATTTGGGCCACAATGTCAAAAACAACTATAGGTTGTTTAAGTTACTATAGGTAACTTAAGCAAAAATGGGATATATTAGAAGAGCTTCAGGGAGGTCACAGAATCCTTGCTAGATTTTATGATGGAAAATGGACAGTGATCAACACATCTGAACAGCCAAGGAGCAGATTTTTTTCTTAATCAGAAACAGTATGGCCAGGACGACACCCCTAGAATTAATGCTCCCCTAGGAATTAATGCCATCTGTCCTTATGTCTCAAGATTGTAAGCACCAGAAGGTGTTCCCGGTTGGCTAAGTCTAAACCAGGCCCCAAGCCCTGGCTGCCTGGGGATAGCGAGAAGGGAAGATAAAGCCACTCTTACTTTTGTAGTGGGAAACTGAGCCACCACCTCCTGCCCAAACGATGCACAGGAGGGCTTTCTCCCTAATAGGAAGGGAACTGAACAACCCCTACATGGCTAATGTCTGCCTCACGAACATGATGGGAGAGGGAGGGCAGCAGACTAATGTTTGATATGATTTGATTAAACTGATACCAATAACTTAGAGTTTGGTTTTTGATTCCCCAAGCACACACTGACTCTAAGGTGAAGACGGAAGAAACCTAATGAGAGGAAAGGCAGAAGGAATTCTATGATTTAAAACAAACTGGAAAATTCACAAATCGCACACTCTTGCACTAATTATTAAAAAAAAAAAAAGACTTGTAGTATGTGACAATCATTTACCATGGTCTATGATGGCAAGGAGGTGCCCCAATTCCCCGATCCTCCAGATGCGCTGAACCAGTAACCAAATCCCTGCTCTCTCTGCATTCTGCACAGTGTCTGAATCAAACTCATCTTTCTGCCGAGATCCGGCAAGGCTCTAATCTTACCCTGATTGTGCAAAAATAGAAACGAGTACAGATGAATGTGACAAAGATTCTCCTAGTACCAAGAAAGGGGCGGGAGCTGTGTACCTCATTATTTAAAGGCATTCATGTAAACAAATTAAGTTAATTTGCGGTTCTGGTTTGTGTGAGGGAGGGATGCTTATATAATTATTAGCTTCTATTCCTGCTTAGTGAACGTGATAAAGATTTTTGAGGATAGCTATTTCCAATCCAAGTTCACGCTTTCTTCAGTGCCCGTCCGTAGAACTGTCCATGTACTTAAAGCAGACTCTTTGTTCATATATCCGTCTGTCTAGACTGCATCAAGCCTCTGTCTGCCCAGGATCTCCCTGGAGGGATGGGGGAGTGGTGGGGCTTAAGCCATAGAATAGCTCGACGATGCCCATTTTTTCTTCCCAGGAACGATATTTTAGAAAACACGGTCTAGTCATTTGTATGCACCGATTTATAGTATACATTCACTTTTCCTCTTTATTGTACTGTAGGATATAAGCAAACATTTATTAGGAAATTCAGTGTGCCATGCAATGTGCTAATGTGCAAGGAATTTTTTCTGCTATTAGAAACATTTTTGTTGGGGGACACCTGGGTGGCTCAGGTCATGATCTCATGGTTCATGGGTTCAAGCCCCGCATCAGGCTCTGTGCTGACAAGCTGACAGCTTCAAATTCAGTGTCTCCCTCTCTCTCTTCCCCTCTCCTGCTCATGAGCTGTCTCTCAAAAATAAATAAACATTAAACAATAAAATTATTAGAAACATTTTCGTTGTAAAATACAACACACGTATGGAAAAGTGAAACTCCTAGATAAGTCACCAGCAGGTAAAGAAACAGAACATCTCCAGACTCCAGAAGACACCTGCATTCATCCTCCTGATTACAATCGTTCCCAGCCTCCTCTCCAGGTAACCATTCTCCTCTTATAATAATTTCTTTGCTTTTATTCTTAGTTTTGTTAATTATGAATCCCTAAGCATAGTTTTCTTTTGCCTGTTTTTGAACTTTCTATAAATGGAACCATACAGTAGGTGCTATTTTGTGTCTGATTTCTTTCTTTTACTCAACATTGAGATTCATCCATATTACTGTGTTGTGGCTATAGTTCACATGTTTTTATTGTTTGCATAGTATTCTATGAATACACTTCAATTTATCCATTCATGGGCATTTGAATGTTCCACTTTGGGGCTAATGTAAACATTATGCTAAGCCATATTTTGACTAATATGAACATAATATTAAATAGTATTTCCTGATTACTAATAGGGTGTTACTTTGGCTATTTGGAATCCCTTTAGCAAAGCACATTTGCAATGTTTTGGGTTTGGGAATTGGACAATTCTAGAGAGACTTCATATAAGTGGAATCATACGATATTTGTCTTTTTGGCCTGTTTCACTTCACATAATATCCTTAAGATTAATCCACATTGTAGCGTGCCAGAATTTTCTCCCTTTTCAAGGCTGAATAATATTCCATGGCATGGAGAGACCACACTTTGCTTATCCATTCATCTGTCGGTAGACATCTGGGTTGCTTCCGTGTTTTAGCTATCGTGAATAATGCTGCTTTGAACACAGGTATACAAATACCGATCTTCAAGACCCTGCTTTCGATTCTTTTGGGTAGACACCCAAAATGGAATTGCTAAATCATATGGCAATTCTAATTTTATTTTTTGAAGAATCACCATACTATTTTCCATAATGGCTACACCACTTGACATTCCCACCAGCAGTGCATGAGGGTTCCAATTTCTCTACATCCTCACCATCACTTGTTATTTTCTGGTTTTTGATAGTGGCCATCCTCATGGCTGTGAAGTGGTATCTCATTGTGGTTTTGATTTGCATTTCCCTGATGGCTAATTATATTTATCACCTTTTCATGTGTTTGTTGGCCATTTGTAGGTCTTCTTTGGAAAAATGTATATTCAAGTTCTTTGTCCATTATTGAATCAGGTTGTTTGGCAAAGAACTTTTAAAGGTCAAAAAGGTATTTTCCCTGCATTTTGTGGCTCACCTCTGGTAGTGGAGACCATCACATAAGCAAATAATGTATGAATGAGGCAGAAGAAAGGCTTCCCTTTCTTTGTGGACACCCATATGCTGTTGGTATCAGTAGACTAGGGCAAGGGTTTGGCTGCTTCACCTGGATGGATGTGGAAGGAGACTTGCTTGTTGAGTGTTTTTGCCATATACCTTAAGCAGCAAGTTTCTAAAGAGTTTCAAAAAGTCACAGTGATTAATTCAGGAGCATCACCAGTTTAAATTTTATACCCAGGATGTATGGTTGGCAACTTTATTTCTCGTAAGGCACCCCTAAACCTTAGCTTTTTGAAGGACTCAAGCAGCTTTCTCAACAAGCCACATCTATTTCTGCTGTGAGTTTTCATCTTAGGTTGTCACTTAGAGGTATAATCAATTTAGACATTGTTGTTTGCTCAGCGAGCAAAGTCTGTGATGTCTTAACTAAGCACAGGACAGGGCTGCCAAGCCTCTCTCTAATAAGTGAGAGTCTTTGGAATCAAATGGGAATACAGTTTTATTCTAAGGAAAGCACTAGCAGCAAAGGAGAAAAACTGTACTTACTACGGTTGCATTTGTGAATTATGGTTGGATTCTCATCTCACTGATGAAGATTAAGAGGCTTGTTATGGGATGTATCTAACAACATTGGGATATTGTTATCCCAAATAAACTATATTGCATCTGAATGGAATATTTTGATAATAATGGGCTGTTCTTAGGAGGAGAATGCTTCCCATGGAAAAAGGGTAGAGCTAAGTATCATTAGAGATGTTTAATGGAACATATCAGTTAATGCCTCCTTCCCCTAAAGGAGTTTCCATGCTCTGAATGCAATCCTTTGCAGAATAATTCCTATGTCAGCAGGAGGGAAAATGGGGTTTGGGGGATTGGTGCCAACAATCAATGACTTAGGAAAGCTGTGAATGTTCCAGTGCCTGAAATACAGCAACGGGGTAGCACTAGGTTGTTTCGCCAAAGAGCCATTTCTCTTCTTATTGGGAAGAATTGGCCTGCAAGTTCAAAAGACAGAGTTGCCAACTTGACCTTAGGGTCAGTCAGATTAGAACATCCTGGGGTTTTGACAGAAGAGTACCTGTAGTTAGGAAGCCAGATTTATGGCTGTGGGCAAAGAGAAAGCAAGCCTGTATCTAGAGCACATCAGCTTATTAGGGTGGGTATATTCCTTGGAAATCCTTCTAGAGAAGTCCCATAAAGTCACTTTCAAGCCTCCCATATCTGCCTCTGTGTCTTTACCTTTCCACCAGGGATGGTGGAGGGTCCTAAACAAGCAAACAAAATCACTTTCGAACCTCCTTTGGATTCTAATATCTTGATCACCCAAACATTACTTTCCCTACCTTTCCTTAAGACTAGAGACATACCACAATTTAACAGTTATTAGAGTTTCCTTTCCTCAAAATGCACAGAGAACTAAGAACCCAAGGCATATAAGAACCAGGATAAACCCAGAGCGATTAATTCCCTAGCAATCCCCACATTCGGGATACAACTGGGAGTGAATCTGGCTTCAGTAGAGTGGTCTTAAAATACTCTCCTATTTGCTGGTTATGTGATCATGGGTGAGTCTGTCTCTGAACTTCAATTTCTTCATCTACAGAATAGATATAATCCCAACATCATGCTGTTTTTATAAGAATTACTGGTATGGGAGATGTTATCTGTGAAAACCCTTGGTGAAAGTATCATTTAAATAATTGTTCTTAATCTAGGGGTATTTGTATCTAAGCCTGCAGGCTTCCAGAGAAGGACTTTGGTTTCCTTCATAAATTTACTCACCTGAATGTGTAGGTAGTAACCACACTTTATAAATAATAAAAGTTCCCATAGTTTTGATAATTGTCAAATGTTATGATTCTCCCACTTGCCCTGCACACCCCCCCCAAAAAAAACACTTAAAAAGTTTTCTAAACAATCACATTTTTTAAAGAAAAGCAAATCATGGGGTGCCTGGGTGGCTCAGTCCATTAAGCATCCAACTTCACCTCAGGTCATGATCTCACAGTTTGTAAGTTCGAGCCCCGCATCAGACTCTGTGCTGACGGCTCGGAGCCTGGAGTCTGTTTCAGATTCTGTGTGTCCCTCTCTCTCTGCCCCTCCCCTGCTCACGATCTCTCTCTGTTTCAAAAATAAATAAACATTAAAAAAAATCAAAGACAAGCAAATCAGAGATATGGAGTGTTTTCCCATTTATAATTCATCCAAACCCAGTGAAAGGGTGTTTACTTTGGAGAAGAGAAACTCACACGCTGAAACACCTTTTTATTACTGGTAACTCCCAAGTCATTTCTCTGACTTTCATTGTATGGAATTATGCTTCAGGAATTTAGGACTCAAATTCATATTCATGCAGCACATCTTGAGAATATACAATTCTAATGTCTTCAAGGTTTTTTATTTTTAATTATTATTAAAACCCTAGCAATGACACAATTGGGACTCTCCCTCTCCTCTAGCCAGAGGTTAGCAGTTTGATGAATAGTCTCCCAGAATGTTTTTTCTACACATATACTACCAGATATGTAATATTCTTACAAATAATATATATACACTGGTATTTCTTACTTACTTACTTATTTATGGGGGGGCGGGGTCAGGGACGGGAGGGGCAGAGAGAGCCCAAGCAGGCTCTGCACTGTCAATACAGAGCTCCACGTAGGGCTTGAACTCACGAACCATGAGATCATGACCTGAGCGGAAATCAGAGTTGGACACCTAACCAACTGAGCCACCCAGGTTCCCCTACACTGGTATTTCTTGATTTACAAAATTAAGACATTATCAGGCTCCCCATTGTGGAAGATAAGGAGTTCACTTCTCCTGCCTCCATTTTTGTACATGCTTTGTATTTTTACTTCTTCTATTCGTACTTAAAAATTTTGGGGGGCTCGTGTTTGCTCTTTTATCAGCCCATATGTAACGCATGATCCCCACCACGTTTAGGTAAGGATATTGGTGCCTGTACCTTCTGTTCCACTTGTCCCACCTTCATATCTGTCAGCTGAACCCTGACAATGTCAAGGACGACAACATTCATATTCTCTTCTGCAGGCAGAGTTGACTATTTCAGAATCAAGATTAAAATCACACCACATTTTTGTTTGCTTCCTGTTTGGCCTTGAGTTTCTTATGTAATTTTTTTACCTGTTATTTCTAATTGTCTTATTTTCTTCTTATTGATGGAATGGACATGTTTTCTTCAAGTCATGAACATGATCTGGCTTCTTATTCATTCTACTACTTAGATCTATTTCATTTCTCTTGTTGAAAACATTCTACCTGGAGCTGCCTTTCTGTTCTAATATGGAACAAACAGCTTTCTAGCTTCACTGTACAACTGTTATCCTGAGATTGCATTTCAATGGACTTCCTCATTGGTCGCATTATTTCTTGTATCTTATGTTTTTCTTTTTGGTAATGGGGGCGGTAAGATGGTTTTCATCCTTTTTTGATGGTGTACATTCTCAAGTAGCTTACTTAGAAAGTACTTGAAAGGTAATCCTCCTGAGTTTATATCTGAAAATACCATTATGCCTTATATGAATATAGAATTCTCATTTGTAAGTAATTGTCCCTCAGAACTTTCAAGGCATTGTTCCATTATATTCTACACTTTGGTGTCCCCAGAGAGAAATCTGATGTTAGTCTGATTCTCATTCTTTTGTACATAATATTTCTCTCTGGAAATTGTTTGGATCTACTATTTATTCTTGGTAGTCTGAAATTTCACAACACTGAATATAGATATTTATCTTTTTCTCATTCGGCTTGGCATTCAGTTAGTCCTTCAACCTTGAGATTCCTTCAATTCTGATAAATTTTCTTTTATGATTTCTTTGATAATGTCTTTCCCTGTATTTTCCCTCTCACTTGTTTATTTTTTTGGAACTTCAGTTACTCTGATGGTGGTCCTCCTGAACTGATCCTCATTCTTCTCCCAACTTTTTCAACACTTTGTTCCTTTCTGGTCTGTAGTCTGGAATCTTTCCTTGCCTTTATCTTCAAACCCTTCCCATGAATTTTGTCCTGATAATTATTTAATCTCTGAGATTGTTCCTGTTTCATAGCTTCTTGCTCAATGGTTACAGTCCCTGTTTTCTCAAATCTGTTGAGAATATAGAGAGGAATTGCCGTACCTTCTCTGAGTTGTGTCTGTTTTTCCTGCAGACAGTTGTTTCATTCACTTGGGTGTTTCTATCTTGATGGTTTTCTTCTTGTGCCTGATCATGCATATTTAAGAATGGGAGCGTGGGTTAATTTTTCTGGACAAATGGTTTGGATTTTTTGTATATACACATCTATGTGTTCCCATTAGGATTTTCCCATGAATAGATTAGCTGACCAGGTGTCCTATGGAGGTGATAAAAGGTTTTTTAACTGGCAGGTAAGGAGAAATGCATTGTGATTCTTGATCTTTTGTATATGACTTGTTTTTACTGTCTGGAAATTTGTAGGATCTTTTCTTTCACCAGAATTTTGAAATTTTACAATGATGTGCTTTGGCACAGGTTAATTTTAATCTATTTTTCTGGGCTACTCATTGGAACCTTTAAATTTGGAAATGTTTACTTCTGCTTTGAGTTATTTGATAATTTGCTATCCTCTATTATTTTTTGTTCTGTACTTCTCAAATGCTTCCATTCAGATTTTGGATCGCCTAGACTTCAAGATTCATATAACTTCATCTTTTCTAGATTTTTGTCATTTTTGCTCTGCTGCGTGGGAGAGTTTCTCAACTTCATCTCCCAACCCTACTATTGAGTTGTTCGTTTCTACCATCATTTTTAATTTCCAAGAGTCCTTTTTGATCTTGGACTTTTTAATGTTTATTTTTGAGAGAGCGAGCGAGCAGGGGGAGGAGCAGAGGAAGAAACCCAAGCAGACTCCACGCTGTCAGCACAGAGCCTGACATGGGGCTCAGTCTCACCAACTGTGAGATCATGACCTGAGCTGAAATCAAGAGTCAAACACTTAACTGAATGAGCCACCCAGGCACCCCTGATCTTGGCCTTTTAAAAACAGAATCTTATTTTTGCTTCATGGAAGCAGTATCTTACCTCTCAAGTATGCTAATATTGTTTTTTATTCAATTTTCTTTCCCTTGCATGGCTTTTCTTTCAAACTCCCTGCCAGCACTATTTGTTTTTGTCTCTGTTGTGTCAGAGATCTTCCTAAATATCTGTGGTTCTTGATCTATTTAAGAGTGAGATACTAAAAAGCTGATCAGAAGTGCTGAGACCTTGGGGTAATCTAGCTGGCTTGTTTCCTTGTGGAACTCACAGTGTCAGTGTCTTTAGGTTTTCCCTCCAGGGATGGTCGTATTTCCCAGAGAAAGATCTTCTAGGCTCCTGCCTAGAGGATATACACCTGTCTGATAGCATTCCATTTACCCAATGGGATGTGGGGATAAGTGGGGACTCACCATTCCCTATGCAATTTACTTAATCCCCCTGTATTCATCATGAATCTGTTTTTAACCTTGCCCAATATATTCTAGTACAGAGACTTTTTTTTTTTTTAACCTAATTGAGAAAATAAACTTCCAGTTTACTCCCAGAGTGGGGAAGGGTCAGATGATCAGCTTTGTGGAGTGAGAGAATATAATGGCTTTTAAAACATTTTTTTTTTTATTGTACAGAATGAGAGCATGCACAAGTGGAGAAGGTGGGCAGGGGGAGGGAGAGTCTTAAGCGGGCTCCACACTCAGCACAGAGCCCAACCCCACGACCTTGAGATCATGACCTGAACCAAAATCAAGAGTCAGATACTCAACCAACTGAGCAACCCAGGCACCCCTATAATAGCTTTTAAAAAAATTATTGGGAAATTCCTATATTCACAGGGAAAAAAAACAGAATGGCATAATAATCACCAACCCCACCTGCCATTACCACATTGCCACTTCTACCCATTTCTCTCTTCCACTTCCCTCATTCCATATTACTTTGAAACAAATTTTGAACATAATTCCATCTATAATCATTCAGTACAGATCTTGAAATTTAAGGACTTTTTAAAAAATATTTTTGAGAGAGAGAGCATGAACAGGGGAGGGGGAAACAGTGAGAGGGACACACAGAATCCAAAGCAGGCTCCAGGCTCCAAGGTGTCAGCACACAGCCCAACACAGGGCTGAAACCCACAAGCCGTGAGATCACGACCTGAGCTGAAGTCGGACGCTCAACCGACTGAGCCACCCATGTGCCCCCAAAATTAAGGACTTTTTAATATAACCTTAACATGATTAAACCTGAAAAAATTAACACTTCTTTAATATCAAAAATAACACTTCTTTAATGTTCAAGTTTCCAATTGTCTCATAAACATCATGTGTTTTATTTATTTTTACATTCATTTGTTGCAATAATAGAACTAATATCCACACATTCTGGCTGGTCAATATTTTTTAAGTTTGTTTATTTTTAGAGAGAGAAAATGATGGAGGGACAAAGAGGGAGAGAGAATTCCAAGCAGTTTCCACACTGTCAGAACACAGCCTGACATGGGACTGAAACCCACAAACCACAAGATGATGACCTGAGCCAAAACCAAGAGTCAGACGCTCAGCTGACTGTGCCACCCAGGCACTCCATACTTAATAGTCTTTTAAGTCTGTATAAGTTTCCCTCGTGTGAAATTTTTTCATTGGAATTTACTCAATGAGGGGATAGAGTTGTCTTCCAGAGTTTCTCACAGACTGGATTTTGCTGATCGCATCTCTGAAGTGTAATTTAACATTTTTCTCTGTCTTCTTCATTTTCTGTAAATTGGTAGTTGGATCTAGATATTTAACAGTTTCTTTCTACTGTTCTATCTTCAAGTTCACTAATTCTTTCCTGTCTGCTCTATTCTGCTGTTGAGCTCATCTAGTAAACTTTTCATTTCCATTATGTTTTAGTTCTAAAATTTCAATTTTGTTTTTCATCTCTTCTATTTCTTTGCTGAGACTTCACTGACCCTAGGCTATCATCTGAATGATGTCTTTTAAAATGTGAACACATGGTAGAGTGGCAGAATGGGGTAGTCAGCCTCCAAGGTGGCTCCCAATGATCCCTGTCTCCTAGTCTTCATACCTTTGTGTAACTCCTCCCAAATTCTACCAGGGTGAGTCTGTGTAACCAATAGCATATGGCAGAAATGATAATGTATCACTTCTGACATTAGGTTATAAAGGACTATGGCTTCAGTCTTGAGCACGCTTTCTCTCCCACGCACATACTCTCAGATCATTTGCTCTGGGAGAAGCAAGCTGTCCCATGGTCAGGAGATTTGGGTAGTCTGTGGAGAGGCCCATGTGATAGAGAACTAAAGTCTCTAGCCAACAGCCATGGAACCTACTACCTATGACATAAGTTAATTTTGAAGCATGACCTCCCCCAGTTGAGCTTTCAGATGAAAATGCAGTTCTAACAGAAGCCTGAATGTAATCTAATGAGACTTGGAGCCAGAACCACCAGCTAAGCTGTCTGCAGATCCCTGGCCCACAAAAAAAAAATGTGTATGGTAATAAAGTTTTTTTTAAGCTGTTAAGTTTGGGGGAATTTGGTATATAGCAGATAACAATGCATCAAGGTTTGTACCTGATTCCCTGATCTACCACTAATTAAACGATGCAAGACATCTTTAATAGAGATGAATAAATATGAATTCATCTATTAATAAAGATGAATAGCCTTGTGAGCTCCAGTTTCTTTCATTGGAGACCGATGACCATTTTTGCCCCACTTTTCAAGGTTGGTATGAGTTGCACATAAAATATACAAGAACATTATACAACTATCAAACCCAACATATTTTGCAGATCAAAACTGGAAGCCCAAAGGAATGAAAAGAATTGACAGATGAAGCATCAAGAAGCAGAGGAATTGCAGAACATATCCAGGCTTCAACTATTTCAACAAAGAGCCAGGGAGCACCTGGCTGGCTCAGTTGGAAGAGCAGGTGACTCTTCATCTTGAAGTTGTGAGTTTGAATCCATGTGGGGTATAGAGATTAAATAGAAACTTAAAGAAAAAAAAAGCCAGAACTGGAACCCATGGCTCATGACTCCAGGTTCAGTTATTTTTGCTATTATACCTAAAATCTCATGTGCTATTATCATTAAACATGGTCACTCCACGTTTCAGGAAAATAGACAGCAGGTAAATTATAGATCGTAGATGGTAGACCAAGAGAATTGCATTTTTTCTAACCATGACAAACTCGGCATAAATGCGAGACAGTCAGAGTTGTTTCAATTCAGCTTTAATATCGTAAAGCTGACAAATGGTCAGTTAACTCCTCCTTTCTGTTGCCCTGCCAGTCACCCCAACACACGGAGTTCAGGCACATGGGCACCCAGCCAGAAGGTGACTAACACCATCTCTTTGCACCCAAGCCATGTACAATAAGCACATAGCTCCTTTTCTTTTAAACCTCGCTGGACAAGTTGGTATCAGTATCTTTAAAATACATGGGGCCCCTGGGTGGCGCAGTCGGTTAGGCGTCCGACTTCAGCCAGGTCACGATCTCGCGGTCCGTGGGTTCCAGCCCCGCGTCGGGCTCTGGGCTGATGGCTCAGAGCCTGGAGCCTGTTTCTGATTCTGTGTCTCCCTCTCTCTCTGCCCCTCCCCCGTTCATGCTCTGTCTCTCTCTGTCCCAAAAAAAATAAACGTTAAAAAAAAAAAAAATTAAAAAAAAAAAAAAAAGATAAAATACAAATGCTCCTTTGTTATGCAATTTTAGTAAAAAATAGTTGACTGGGGGGGGCGCCTGGGTGGCGCAGTCGGTTAAGCGTCCGACTTCAGCCAGGTCACGATCTCGCGGTCCGTGAGTTCGAGCCCCGCGTCAGGCTCTGGGCTGATGGCTCAGAGCCTGGAGCCTGTTTCCGATTCTGTGTCTCCCTCTCTCTCTGCCCCTCCCCTGTTCATGCTCTGTCTCTCTCTGTCCCAAAAATAAATAAACGTTGAAAAAAAAAATAGTTGACTGGGAGGGGAGAAAAGAGGCTAGTAGTATTTTGAACCAACAAGGTTAGACCATTTGGGCAACCATGGCTCACCTCAACAGGGTTTCAAACTTTTTTTCATTAAAAAGTTTTCTCAAAATATTTTTGTAAACGACCTCACCTTCTGCCTTTCCCCCAACTTCAGTCTTCTGATGGGGGGGAAAGTAGCATTTAAAAATGTTGAAAAAGAAGCTGATCTCAATCAGATTAAAAAAATAGGTATATGTGGACTTAAACTGGCAGGGAAAACACAAGCATAAAAACAGTTGTGTTGATGGGGCACCTGGCTGGCTCTGTCAGTAAAGCATAGGACCCTTGACCTCAGGGTCTTAAGTTCAAACTCTACATTGAGCATTGAGAATAAAAATAATTAATCAATCCAAAATAGTTGTGTTGGAATAGTAGGATCATTTTTTCATTCTTAGTTTTGTTTTTAATTAAAATATATATTTATATACAATATAGAACTATATGTATATAGAACTATATATATTTATATATAAAATAGAGCTATATATATGTTTATATATGATATAGAATTATATATATAGCACTATATAGTAATGTTTTATATACAATTTAGGTTATATTTAAAAAAAAATTTTTTTTTAACGTTTATTTATTTTTGAGACAGAGAGAGACAGAGCATAAATGGGGGAGGGTCAGAGAGAGGGAGACACAGAATCCGAAACAGGCTCCAGGCTCTGAGCTGTCAGCACAGAGCCCGACGCGGGGCTTGAATTCACAGACCGCGAGATCATGACCTGAGCTGAAGTCGGCAGCTTAACCGACTGAGCCACCCAGGCGCCCCTAGGTTATATTTTTTACACTGTATTTTTTAACTTAAAATTCAAATTTTATACAATGTCTTAACAGAATGGGATTTAATAAATCTTTTGGACTTAAATAATAACTAGTTATGGTTTAGGTTTTCACCCTATGTGTATCATTAAAGATTCTTTAGTTGCAAGCAACCCAAACTAACTCTGGCTACTTAAACAAAAAAGAGAACCTATTCTAAAGAGTATGGGAGAGCAGAGAGGACTACAAAGAAGCCTTGGAGAAGCAGGAAGCAGGTAACCACAGAAAAATGTCCATTCCACTGAGCATAAGGCCCTGCCACTGGAGTGAGTGAATGCTGTCTAACTATTTGTTTCTTCTGTGCTCAATCCCTAGGTCTAAGATTCAGAGTCCTTGGCCAGAGACGTGCCAAGCTAGGATGGCCTGAGCTGATGAATGAAAGAGGGAGTTGAAACGGAGTCTCTTGGGTCCACTTCCACGTGGGAAAGCAAAACACCAAAGATCTAATCTCACCAACATAGCCCTCAGCAGCGGGCATAGTCACCTCAAAAGTTGATGAGGATGCTCATTGGAAGATCTAATGTCCACAATATTGTAGCTTTGTTCTCACCACTAAAGGAGACATTTGTGAGAACATGAATGGTCTCTCTCATCAATGGTATTTCTTTAAGGTTTTTTTTTTAAGCTTATTTATTTATTGAGATCCTGGAGGGGGGGGGGGGGTGAGGCATAGAGGGAGGGAGAGAGAGAGAATCCTAAGCAGGCTCCATGCTGTCAGCACAGAGCCTGACGCAGGGTTTGATACAGAAACTGTGGAATCATGATCTGAGCCAAAATCAAGAGTCAAATTCTTAACCAACTGAGCCACCCAGGCACCCCCCCCTTTTTTTTTAATATTTGAGAGAGAGAGAGAGAGAGAGAGAGAGAACGTGTGAGCGAGGGAGGGAGAGGGAGGGGGAGGGAGAGGGAGAGGGAGAGGGAGAGGGAGAGAGAGAATGAGAATGAATCCCAAGCAGGCTCTGCACTATCTGTGCAGAGCCCAATGCGGGGCTTTATCCCATGTCATGACCTGAGCCGAAATCAAGAGTTAGATGCTTAACTGACTGAGCCACCCAGATACCTCCCAGCAGTATTTAAAATTTTTAACGTTTATTTATTTTTGAGACAGAGAGAGACAGAGCATGAACAGGGAAGGGTCAGAGAGAGAGGGAGACACAGAACCCGAAGCAGGCTCCAGGTTCTGAGCTGTCAGCACAGAGCCCGACGCAGAGCTCGAACTCACGGACTGTAAGATCATGACCTGAGCTGAAGTCGGACGCTCAACTGACTGAGCCACCCAGGTGCCCCAGCCCCCAGCAGTATTTTAGACAGACACCCACACATCTTTCCTCCTCACTTATCAAGGACCAGCGAAGACATGCTTTGGGCATGACATTTTGGTGTGATGCTTCAGACCACAATAGAATTTGATCCCATCTCTACACTCAAATAATAGAAATCAAGTCCAATCCTCAGAGCATATCCCACATCCATCACAACACTACCTAGTATTGTGGTCCTAGGTCCTTCCCATCCCATTCTACTCTCCTTATGACCATCACCCACACAGCTTTCCCTGAAGAATGTTCTGTACTAACAGGCATTCCATGAAAAGGGAAGGGGAAAGAAATACGAATTACTGGTTAAATCAAGTCTACAAGCCAAAGTTTGTCTTAAATAGCTATAGACCATTTTACTGTTTTTAGTGTCTTCCTTTAAGATCCTTAAAGGTAACCACTAAACCACACATTCTTAGGAGATGAATTCCACATGGCTTTAAGACGCAATTGTTTTAACGGCGTTTTTGATAGATGGAGGTGAATGTTTTGAAACTTTTATTAACATTCAGTTTAAAAAGCTTTACACCTGCGGCATGCCAAGATCTAGAAGATTCTTAAAGAAGTTACCCATTAGGGTGTGGTCCTTGGTTTAGAAGTCGTGGGGCCTTGGTAATTTTTTGTTAAGTGGTTTAAGAATTCACAATCTTGGTCCAGGGCTGGTAATATTGTGCCATTTTCTTCTCCCTTCAGGGAAGAAGAGACACTATTATACCTGCAGGCTCCCAGCATGTTAGTGCCTTACAGGTGACTCTTTAACATCTTCTATGGATTAACAATTTGATCTAAATCAGCCTCAAGGCTCCCTCAGAAAAGAGGGTGAAGGAGAAAAGCACCAAAATATTTCTCAGGCTCTACCTTAAATACAGTTTATGTGTGTGGTAAAACATACGTGCCATAAAATTCAGCACTTTTAGGGGCGCCTGGGTGGCGCAGTCGGTTAAGCGTCCGACTTCAGCCAGGTCACGATCTCGCGGTCCGTGAGTTCGAGCCCCGCGTCAGGCTCTGAGCTGATGGCTCCGAGCCTGGAGCCTGTTTCCGATTCTGTGTCTCCCTCTCTCTCTGCCCCTCCCCCGTTCATGCTCTGTCTCTCTCTGTCCCAAAAATAAATAAACGTTGAAAAAAAAATTAAAAAAAAAAATTCAGCACTTTTAACGATTTGTAAGTAGAGAGTTCCATGGCATTAAGTTCCTTCACATTTCTGTGCAACCACTACCATCCGTTTCTAGAACTTTCTTGTCATTTCAAACCCAAGCTCTGTACTTATTAAACACTAACTCCTCATTTCCTTCTCTTCCAGCTCCTGGCACCCACCATTTTCCTGCAGGCCTCTGTGAGTTTGATACTCCTAGGTCCCTGATGTAAGTGAAATCATATGGTATTTGTCCTCTTGTGTCTGGATTATTTTTAAGTGCAGTTTTGATACATAGAACAGTGCCCTTACAGTGAGTAAGGACACAGTGTAGGTAGTTGTTACTTCTACATCAGAAGTCTTTAGCCTGGAGCCCTTGGATGAGTCCTAGGAATCTGAAACTCCTTTAAGAGATGGGTTTCCTACTTACAAAGTTTTGTAGGAGCCTTAACCCAGAAGATGCTGATTGCTGTTCTGGATCCTCTCTGTTTTGAGAGCACCCCCTTGGTCCCAAACCAGTATTGACTGACTTCAGGTAGCAACAAACCACCAACATGGTCGTATTTGTTGTATGGCTCTGGATTTTGCTGACGATTCCAATTTGATGCCTAATGGAGTGTCACTCATTCCGTAAAACCCCAGCCCTATGTTTAGAGGGCCACTTAAGAACTTTGAGCTCACCTTCATATGAACACTATCTAATGCAAACGCAACTCAAAACCACAATAAGCCACAACTTCATACCCATTAGAATGACTAGGATCAAAAAACCAGAAAACAACACGTATTGGTAAGGATGTTGAAAAATGGGAACCCTTGTGCATTGCTGGTCGGAATGTACAATGATGCATTCCCTGTGGATAGTAGTATAGCAATTCCTCAAAAGTTAAAAATAGAATTGCTATATGACCCAACAATCCCACTTCTGTATATACACCCAAAAGAACTGAAAGCAGGAATTCCAAACAGGTATTTGTTTGGTATTTGCTCATACTCAAAGCAACATTATTCCCAATAGTCAAAAGAACAGTCCAAGTAAAGATCCATGAGGAATGGATAAACAAAAATGTAGTATATACACACAATGGAATATTACTCAGCCTAAAAAAAATAAAGGTGATTCTGACACTGGCTACAACATGGATGAACCTTGAGGGCATTATGCCAAGTAAAATGAACCAATCACAAAAGCACAAATACCGTATGATTCCACTTACATGAGCTATTTAGAGTAGTCAAATTCACGAAGACAAAATGTTAAATGGTGGTTGTCAGGGACTTCGGGGGAGGAAGAATGGGGAGTCCATGTTTACTGGGAACAGAGCTTCACTTTGGAAACATGAAAGAGTTCTAGAGAGGATGGTGGTGACTGCTACCCAGCAACGTGTAAGTTTTTTTTGTTTGTTTTGTTTTGTTTTTTGAGAGAGAGAGAGTGCACACACAGGGGAAGGACAGAGGGAGAAAGAATCTTTTTTTTTTTTTTTAACATTTGTTCATTTTTGAGAGACAGAATAAGAGTGAGGGAGGGGCAGAGAGAAAGGGAGACACAGAATCCAAAGCAGGCTCCTGGCTCCGAGCTGTTAGCACAGAACCCAGTGCAGGGCTTGAACTCACGAACCTTGAGATCATGACCTGGGCTGAAAAGTCAGACACTCAATCTAGTGAGCCACCCAGCCGCCCCAGAGACAGACAATCTTAAGCAAGCTCCACACTCCACTCTGAGCCGACTTGGGGCTCAAATCTTAAGACTTAGGTTTGATCTTATGATCCTAGGACCATGACCTGATCCAAAATCAAGAGCTGGATGTTTAACCAACTGAACCACCCGGGTACCCCTGTGAAGGTACTTTTAATGACCATGAATTATACACTTAGAAATGGTTAAAATGCTAAGTTTTATGTTGCACATATTTTATTAAATAAAACACATATAAAGAAATGTCTAATGCTGTCTGATCATTATTCCCTACTCCTGCAGAAAAGTTAAAAGCCTTGTGTGCAGTTTATCCCAAACTCTGTGTTCTGAAAAGAAACAATGCAGTAAGTAGCAAAATCATTTTTCAGAAGCCGGGACTGCCTTAGTTGGGTTTTTCAGTAAAAAAAATAATAATAATAATAATAATTTCAGGGGTGCCTGGGTGGCTCAGTCGGTTAAGCATTTGACTTTGGCTCAGGTCATGATCTTGCCTTTCCCAAGTTCGAGCCCCACATCAGACTCTGTGCTGACAGCTCAGAGCCTAGAGCCTGCTTCAGATTCTGTGTCTCTGTCACTCTCTCTCTCTCCCCCCCTTCCCTGCTCATGTGTCTCTCTCTCAAAAATAAAAACATTTAAATAGAGACAAAAAATAAATCACTTCAGCATCATAGCCCCTCCCTCTTGCTCCCTTCATCACCACAAGAGGAAAGCAGGGGGAAAGACAAAAAAAAAAAAAAAAAAAAAAGAACAAAATTCTAAACCAGAGACAACAGGGCAAGCCTTTATGGGACTAGAGTGATTTCCAGGAGCCAGGAAGCTGCCCCTCAAAGGCAGCCCATTCAACATGGACGGGGGGAGAAACTCAGAGCTAAGTCACAAGAGAAGCCCACCTGTCCGGTCACCCACCTCCCAGGGGCAGCACAGGCACCTGCCCAGTGATCACCTGCTAAGGTGCCTCACCAGGAGGTGTGAGTGCTCCTTCCCGCTCTGCAATCACTGACCTCACAAAAATGGTTCTCGATAATGTTCAAAGCAGTCAGGGCAACGTGAGGGTTCTCATGAAGTTGCAAGGCCTCAATTTTATCAACACCACCGATTTCTTCTATCAGGAGACACATGTTTTCCTTCTCTGAAAGCTTCTCTGCTGCCTGTGGGCACGTAAGAAAAAAAGCTCTTTGGAGGCGGAGCTTCGCCTCAGGAGAGTCAAAGGCTCCTGTTCCAGAATGGGCAGCCATAGTTTTATTTTTCCCTAATTAAGACTGCAGGATCTTACTCCTCTTTTGGGTATTTATAGTACACATATTTAGGTTTATATTAATTGCACAAAATACAATTTTTGCCAAGTAAGCTGCCCTCCACAAATACATTGCTATTACTGTTTAATAGCTATCTCCCTTCTAATTAATGGAAATGGTTTAAAATACAGTTTGAGGGGGGCACCTGGGTAGCTCAGTCAGTTAAGCATCTGACTTTGGCTCAAGTCATAATCTCACAGTTCGTGAGCTCGAACTCCACTTTGGGGGAGCCCTGCTTCTCTGTCTCCCCTTCTCTGCCCTTCGTGGTATTCTCTCTCTTCCCCTGTCTCTCTCCCCTTGCTCACTTGTGCCCTCTCACTCTCAAAAAAAATAGTAATACAGTTTGAAAGAATGTTCAAGTAATGCTTTATTTTTGAGAGAGAGAGAGAGAGAGCATGAGCAGGGGAGGGGCAAAGAGAGAGGGGGACAGAGGATCTGAAGTGGGCTCTGCACTGACAGCAGTGAGCCCAATGTGGGCTCGAACCCACAAACCATGAGATTACAACCTGAGCCGAAGTCGGATGCTCAACCGACTGAGTCACCCAGGCACCCTAAGTAATGCTATTTAAATAGAGGTGTTCTGGCCCTACCCTCACCGTAAAGCCCTGAGAGGTAAGACTAAGGGGACCCTGAGCAACACCATGGCAAATAACCAAGTCCCTGGAAACAAATAATATGAGTGGATTTAATCCAATGCTGATCATCGGATTTGTCATCTGGGGCTGTTCATTCAAACACTTGTACATAGACTGTGGGCGAGGCCTACAAAACTAGAGCTCAAGATGGGATTTAGAAAAGGCCTTTTCATAACTCATTTTTGGGGCAGACAGGTAGATAATTGTTGCAATACAGAAAGTAGAACACTGTAAATGATCAGTGGTTTACGTTATAGAAGATGTGCATAAAAGGCTTGGGAAGTAACACACCTTCTTGAAAAACAGTGCTGCGCCAGGGCCAACCATAGGAAACTCCCAGCATTCCCAAAACAAGGAATGGCAAGGACAACTTTTTGAAGGGTTAAGTGTTGCTTATTAGGAGAAGAGGGAATAATCCAGCTAGCTAAATAGCCTATTTGGGGAAAGAGAAGTAAAGAAGCAGCTTTGGTGTCATCTCCGAAGGGCTCTGCTCTTTATTTTGTGAGCAATAAGAAAACCTCCTGTGGTCCAAATTAAACCTTATTTAGGTCACACCATCTACCTGATGAGAGTCTGTACTGTTTTGTCTAAAGCTGGACACTCTTTGGTCCTATCTGGGGTCCAAAATGAGTTTTGGCTTTCAGTGAAGAAACCAAGGCAGGACCAATGAGCTAGCATAGCCTCAGAAAGAAAGCTGGGGGATGTGGGATGACCCAGGGCAAGCAGAGCCTTGGAGAAGGATTCTGGATGTTGGCAGAAGAGCAAACAGCCCCAAAGTCACTTCAAGCTGCACTCTGCCGGCCATTAGAGGCTCTCTGCTACCTTGTCCTCCTAACCTGCTATTCCAGTGCCTTTCTCTGATCTATCAGATGTGGTTTTCCCAGATGCCTCCAAGGAAAAAAAAATCCCAAATGTTTAATTCAAATGAAACAGATGAAGTTCAATTTCTCCAGCCCACAAGTGTGCTTTCACCAATGTGTTATGTCGTTATGTCCAACTTTGTCTACGGGCAGCCAAGTCTCTATGCTTCATCCATGTGATTTGCTCAGTCTTCATGTCTAATTGGGTGCTATTTCAAATCTGTTCTTGACTCAGGTCAGTTCTTTCTAAGACAGTTACATGAAAAGGATGATTAAAGTGAGCTTTTAAAAGGAATCCCCTGGTGTTACTTTGAAATTCTTCAAACGGCTTCGTCGCATATAAAAGGACCTTAACCAGATGAATATAGCCAGCCTTCAAGATGGCCTCAGATGATCTCTAACTCCTGATATTCACACCCTTGTATAGTTCCCTCCCATGTTGAGTGGGGCTGATCTGTGTAACCAATCCATTCCATGTTGTTGGAATGACTTCCAAGGTTAGGTCATAAAAGCCACTGGGGCGTCCACCTTGCTTTCCTAGATTGCTTGTTCCGGAGGAAGCCAGCTACCATGATGAGAATACACATAAATGGTCCTATGAGAGCTCCAGGTCCAGGAAAGTGACAACTTTCCAGGCATATGAGTGAGCCATCTTGAAAGCTGCTCCTCAGCCTCCATCAAGCCTTCACATGAAACTGCAGCCCCAGTTGACACCTTGAATCTCATAATAGACCCTGAGCCAGAACCATCTAGCTAAGCTATCCCCAGATTCCTAACCCCAGAAACTAGATGAGATAATAAAGTAAAAGCTTGGTTTGGGAACATAATTCGTTCCAGAAACATGCTCGTAATCCAACACACTTGTCTATCAAAGCTAATTTCCCCATAAGAAATAATGGGAACTCAGATGAATCATTCCACAACCCCAAAATATTCATATAAAAATCAATATAATACTGTAATATAATACAAAATAAATACAAGGTATAAAGAAACACTAATTAACCTGCACTTATCTTTGAAAATCTTTATGGCTGGTGTGAAGGAGACAAGGGAGAGGAGGGTTATTGTGTGGGACGAACTTCACTATCACTAACGGAATCACTGCTATCTATTGGCTCAATAGAATCTTTTTCTTTTCATGCAACTTTAACAAGGAGCCTATCCGATGACATTGCTTTTGCTCCTTTTGAGGATTTTGCGGAAATAACATTGCATTGTTGTTAAACAGATTAATTGCTCACACTGCTACAGTCTTATTTGTGTGGTGCTTTTCTACAAAATTTTGCACTATCTCCCACATTTTACACATCTCCATAATCTCATTTGAAGTGAGGGATTCCTCTGCCTTTTTCTTCTCTCCTCTGCAGAGGCCATCTCCTGCAAAACCTCTTGCTGTTATTCACGAAGCAGACCCATCAGTCTGTCAGTGGTCAGCTCCCAGCCATGTTCCTCTACCAGCTCTTGAATGTCATCCTCATTCACCTCCAGTCCCATGG
This sequence comes from Puma concolor, assembly GCF_028749965.1. Classification (NCBI taxonomy): domain Eukaryota; kingdom Metazoa; phylum Chordata; class Mammalia; order Carnivora; family Felidae; genus Puma; species Puma concolor. The sequence goes on from NC_141682.1 coordinate 6,675,644, forward strand.
CCTTTTCCAAGAACACAATTTCATCAACAACTGCTGGCTCCTATTCATAAGCAAGCCCCTCTAAGTCATGTCCAAGAATGCAATCGGGCCACAGTTTTCTCCAAGCAAAATCAAGGGTTCTCTCGGTGATCCCATACCAGGCTTTATCAATGATCTTGAGGCAGTTCATGATGTGCAAATGATTTTTCCAAAACCCTTGGAGGGTAAGGTTTGTTCCTTTGGTCACCTTGAAGCATTGCTGAAATAGTGCTTTGCTATGAAGCTTTTTAAAGTTCGAAATGAACCTCCTGATCCATGGGCTAGAAAATTGGAATGGTGTTGGGAGGAAGGAACTTGACCTTAATGAACTCAAGTTCCTTCAGTAAGTGGTCCTCAAAGCCTGGCAGGTGAACAGGAGCATTATCCATAACCAGTAAGGTTTTGTGTGACAAATTCTTTTCTAAAATTCTGCAGGACTGAAGGCCTCATTGATCCACCCAATGAACAAGATATGAGTGACCCAAGACTTACTGTTGGACCTCCACATAATGTTTAACTGGCTCTTCTGCACCTTGCATTTCTTGAAGGCTCATGGATTCTTGGAATCATACATGAACAGGGGCTTGACTTTAAAATCCCCACTTGCGGGGCACCTGGCTGGCTCAGTAGGTTGAGTAGGTGGCTCAGTAGGCTGACTTCGGCTCAGGTCACAATCTTGCAGTTGGTGAGTTTGAGCCCCACATCGGGTTCTGTGTGGACAGCTCAGAGCCCGCTTAGAATTCTGTGTCTCCCTCTCTCCCTTTCCCTCATTCACACACACACACACGCACACACTCTCTCTCAAAAATAAATCATAAAAAAATAAAATAAAATCCCCACTTGTGGGGCACCTGGGTGGCTCAGTCAGTTAAGTTTCTGACTTTGGCTCGGGTCATGATCTCATGGTTCATGGGCTCAAGCCCCACGTCAGACTCTGTGTGGACAGCTCAGAGCCTGGAGCCTGCTTCAGATTCTGGATCTCTGTGTCTGTCTGTCTGTCCGTCTCTCTCTCTCTGCCCCTCCCCAGATTGTGCTCTCTGAATAATAAACTTAAAAAATTATTAAAAACAAAATAAAATCCCTGCTTGCATTAGCACCAAGCATGAGGGTGAGACGGTCTTTTGTGGGCTTGTGACTGGGCATTATGTGCTCTTATCTTGTAATGTCGGTCCTCTTTGGCATCTTTTTCCAAAAAAAGCCCTGGCTCATCAAGTTAAAAACTTGTTCTGGCAGGTCACACTTGGAAACCATGAGCTTCTGGAACTCGGTGGCAGTAGCTTTAGCTGCCTTAGCATCAGAACTCGCAGCCTCTCCATGTCTCGCAACACTATAGATGTCACTTCTCCTCTTAAAGTTATCAAACCAGTCCCTGCTTGCTTTGAAGACTTCATTTTCTGTTGACATACCTGGCAGTTTACTTACAGGGTTGGTGTACAAGGCCTTTGCCTTCTTGCAGACAAAGTTCTTGGGCACAGCATCACCTGCTAGTTTCTTCTATCTAAAACAGAAGCAACTTTTCTACATCTTCCAGAACATGTGGCCATTGCTTTGATATTTGATATCCTTTTGCTGCATCCAGCCCCCTTCTTTCTTAATATTGTGCAAATGGTCAACGTCGACTTCTTCTAAAATCTTGCAGTTTTAGCCACTCACATACCTCGTTCATACTTCTTGATTTCCTTCGTCACTTCCACTGTAATCATCTCCTTATTACCATCTTTCTTTTCAATCTTTTTCTGCCTGGGGGCCACGTCTAAGCTCGCATGGATGCTGACTACAGTAATTATTAAACTCTTGTCATATACTATATTTAATGTAACTAGCAATAAGGCATAGAGTAAAGGGTCTATATCTACAGGCAACCTGACCTAGAATGGGAGAATTCCTAAGCTTACTCTTGTATGGAAAAGCAAAGGACTGTCCACAGGTGCTTTGAAGTGACAAAAAATACACTAGTGCCAGTTGTGGGCACCTTCCAACATTCTGAAAAATCGTCAATTTCTGCCAAACACTGCAGCCTGAAACTGAGCATCCAAGCATGGAAGATGATCGCCCACAATCCAGTAGCAAGAGAGAGAGAGAAGAACCATTGGCTCAGTTGTGAATCATGGGACATTTGGCATCATGTATGACTTGTATTGCAAGGCATAGATTGTTTATCAGGTTAAAACTTATTAGAAATGTTTGCTTGTCTTGTAGAACATGCACAGAACAAGTTACTCACAATCCAAGGTTTTATTGTATTTGTTTTAGACCAGTAGGGAGTAACTGATCATGCAGCAATATAGAACTGACACAATGGTTTATGAACATTGGCTTAATTTGCCTTTATTTCAGAAATAAAACTTTCCTGGAGTTCTAATTCAAGGCTTTGTAGTCCAATTTCAGCATCTATCTCTGCTAACTTCTTGCTTCTCTTTCAGGTGTATCCTATGTTTTAGCCTTCTAGAAGAGCCAGCCATGTGGTGTACAGGACTGCTTTTCCCGGCTTCAAACATTTGATTGGTTTCTCCATCTCACTCAGAGTAAGCCAAGGTTTTCACATACCTTATGTGATATGGATGCTCTGAGCCTGACCACCACCTTCCATCCCTTTGCTCCCGCCCATCCTTGAGCCCTCTTTCCCCAGATATCCATAAGATTCACTCATTTCTCTTTGGTCTTTGCATGCATGTTCTTCCTGAGACAAGTTTCTCCTGACTACTACATTGACGGGATCACCATTACCTTCCCGCTCTGAGGCATCAGCGACTGACCCTTCATCACATAAACTCCCAGTTGTTGGGTCTGTTTCTCTCCCCATTAATATAGAAGCTCTACCAGAGCAAGGACTTTGTTCTGTGGTATCCTGAGCATCTGAAACAATGTTAGGCATATGGTCACTCACTTGAAAAAATGAAGATGGGCCTTCTTTGAAAGGCCTCTTGTTTTTGTTTTCCATAGGATGCATGAACAGGAGGAGGGTTGGGGGAATGGAAAGAGAATCCACATAGGGGTTTTAAGAACCAAAATAAATGCCTTCGGTTTGGAGACTGCTATTTCAAAACCAACCTGCTTAAAAAAACAAAACAAAACAAACAAACAAACAAAAAAAAACCAATCTGCTTAGAGCAGCTCACCTTGAGGATAAGAGAGATAACATCAAGGATGATGGTAACAATTTTGGGGTCTTGGATGGTAAGCAGATTCACCAGTGGCTCCAAGACTCCAGAGTGGACAAGCTGGATCAACTGGTCTATGGTGCCTCCAGTTGTGAAGTTTGCCACGGTCCAAACAGCCTCTTTCTGGACTTTAAATTCTCCCTGAAGAAACAATGTTTACAATCTTTATGGATCCTGAAGAACTTAAATATAGCAATGCTAACTTAGTTCAATTTCTAGGTAGGCTGGTGACAGCCAAGACTGTATATATAATTTACGTCGAACACATCAGCAATTTGCCTCTAGTTCTTGAACAGAGGATAGCAACTTTGAGAAGCCAAGGAGCAGACAGGCTCCCATTAGGACTTAGAGGGAAGTTCTAAGTTGGAATGGACTCATTTCCTTAAGTCAGGTTATGGGAATAATATAACGAACATAAACCAATCCAGATAATCTATATATATTAGAAATTATCCTTGGAATTATTTTATTTTTTAACTTTTGAGAGAGAGAAAGACAGAGCGTGAGGAGGGGAAGGGCAGATGCCCTTAGTCTTTCGGATGCAGGGAAACTATGGACAAGAAGCTCCATAGCTACAAAGCTGAGCACACAAAGTGATCTCAGGGAATGAGCCAGACCAGAGGTGTCAGAGGAAGACCATTGAAATATCACTCAATGCATTCCTTGCATTTGTAAGAAACACTTTGCCCAGAGATCTGGGAGTAATTTATCATAGATCCTTCTATCCCTGTGCAGAAGGAGTTATTCCCATTTTATGGCTGGGGAAAACTGTGACCTCAGTGAAGAAAGAAAAGAAAGAAAGAAAAGAAAGAAAAGAAAGAAAAGAAAGAAAAGAAAGAAAAGAAAGAAAAGAAAGAAAAGAAAGAAAAGAAAGAAAGAAAAGAAAGAAAGAAAAGAAAGAAAAGAAAGAAAGAAAGAAAGAAACTCAATAACCAAAAACAACTTCGGGCTCCAAGCCAACTGTAGTTCAAAAAGTAATTTGAAGTAAGATTACTTCTTGATTCAAGGCTGGATGTCTTTTTAATTTTTTTTTAGTGTTTATTTTTGAGAGAGAGAGAGAGAGAGAGAGAGAGGAGAGAGAAAGAGAGAGAGAGAGAGAGAGAGAGAGAGAGAGAGAGACACACGAGACAAAGAATCCCAAGCAGGCTCCAGGCTCTGAGCTGTCAGCACAGAGCCCAATGTGGGGCTTGAACTTAGGAACCATGAGAACATGACCTGAGCTGAAATCGGGCACTTAACCGACTGAGCCACCAGGTGCCCCCATGACTGGAGGTTTCTGATGAGAATCTATATAGACTCATGGTAGCACACAGGATAGGAAGCATCTAATAGATCAAAAGATGCCTTGATTCAGGTTGCACACCTAGGAACCCACCATCCAACCCCAGGACAGGAACACCACCGGCAGCTTCTCTTTCCCATCCTATTCCACTTGCCTCCCTGCCCCCAACCAGACAAAACCACTCCTGGCTTGTGTCACCTATAGATGATTAAACTGAGCCCATCCATTCAAAGGGGACAAAAAGAAATGCTGACGGATAGGAGTTGTCCTGGGGAGGGAAGTGGGAATCTGGAGGAAGAAGGAGGTTTTGTTTTACTTCTACTCTTATATCTGGATTTTCAGTATATATTGCCACTCCAATCAATGTGATTTTTACGCTGAAAAAAATCCAGTGTACAATATCACCATAACCCAATAGGTTCTTCTTCCTCAAACAGAACAAAACCTCCCCCTCTCTTGACAAGTAGAGTGGATGCCACATTCTTCTAACACCAAAGATAAACCAATATTTACCAGCTCAGGATTTTTTTCTGAATATTTGAGCTGGGGGGGGGGGGCAGGGGTGGGAGGGGTCACCTTTTCATTGAACAATGCTTGTTTAGTCTCCTAAGTCTTTAATGGGTTGTCCAAAATGGATGCCTCTTCCTTTTTTTTTCCCCCAGGGAGAATTAGGAAACTAAGGTTTCATAGCTCTGTTGTGATCTCGATTAATTTGCTTCTTAGGTGGTGTCTGAACTCCTGAAGGGGTTCAACGTGGGGCCAATTGGAAAACAGCCTTTTGTCACAGAGTGCACCACTTACGTTTTTTAGCAGAGCCACCAAGGGAGGCAGCGTGCCACAAGCAATCAGCTGCTGGATGTGCTGGCAGGGCCCTGCAGCCACGTTGCTCAAGGCCCAAGCCGCCTCCTTCTGGATGGAGGACCTGGGATGCATCAGGAGCTGGGGCAGCACGTTCAGGATGCCCGCGTCAATGGCCACCTGGGTCTGGTGATCCGTTCCTGTGACGATGTTCCCCACGGTGCGGAGAGAGGGGGTCTGGAAGAACAAGGCTGCAAGTGTAAGCAAGCTTTGCCAATTTATCACAACAGAAGGGGACAGTCACACCAAGCTATGTGCACTCCCAAATATGCGTCCTGCTATGTTGATGGTGCTCAGGAAACCTGTGAATGATGATCAAATCCATGATCTTTATTAATTCAGCACATCCGTAGCCATTTGCATAGTTTGAAGGTACTTGCTAGCCTCTCAACAGTTCCAGGTTCAGTGAGACAGAGGTCAAGGGATGGCTTTATTAAGAAATGACGCTGTCCTTTCCATAATCTTACACTGGGAAAATCGCTAAATTGATTACAGTATTTATAATGTGGTAACTTCTACTGAATTTGTATTTAGCAGGAGTGTCAGGTTCCTGCTGTATATTTAATTGGAGCTAATGAGATCCCAATGGCATTTGTTGATGTGTTCACAAACACCCTCTCAACTCTGAAGGTCCCCAGGATGGGTCTGCAATTGGGCTCAAGACAACAGTCCTCTGAGGGCTGACTGTGCATTCATTTTGGTTTCTCTGCACTGTAGTGGCTGCCCCAGCACAGACCACCAACAGTTCTAGAGTTTTCCTAGCCTTTCATGCTAGGTATCTGCTACTCAAGTGAGAGGTGGAATAGGCCAATCACAGCCTTGGCAGGATGGTTCCAAATGGGCCCTTGACACCCAGGACATACAGCTTCTTATTTCTTCTTATTCTCTTCATACCCTCCCTCCTCTCAATATCATCCCCCAAACTAACCTTGATGTCTGAATAATATTATGCTAATCTAGGCACAGATGATTGTGAAGCCTGCATAAATATACAAGGCTAGCCATAGAAGTCAAAAGGGGCACCCATGTTTTAAGGCATGTCTTCAAGAAGCTTATAAGTGACATGTTTCCTATCCTAGCCAAGTATTTGATGTTGACTTTGTTTCATTTTTACCTAGACTATTTCAGTAGTCTAATAACAAACTGGGGAGAGGATAAGAGGGAATTTTCTTTTACCCTCGAGTAAGAAATTTAAATGTTATAATGAGCTTTACGTTAGCACACACACGCACACACTCACGCATACCCTGCATTAGCCAACTGGTTAACATCCACATGCACAGACCACTGGAAGGAAAGGCCACAAAAGGGTGGAGGACCAGAAGCAATTTCAATGTGCTGCTTTTCTATACTTTCTAGTTACCAGATTAAGAAAAAGTAAGTTACTTAACATCCACTAGGCTTTTCGATCAAAATACATTCAAGTCCTTGGCTAGACAGTAGCAGAGACCAGGGCAATGCAGACCACAAGCTTTGTTCTAGGTACAGTGTTAGAGCTGATGGTGGGAGAGGTCTCACTCAAGTGAGTATGACTCCCACATTCTAGTTGGAAGGTTCATACAGAGACAGGCAGGACCAGGGACATTTACCAAGATATTGAGCTCCGAGCTGGTCATGAGCTGGACCAGCCTGGGTAGGACGCCCGTGTCTACCACTTGGCCGATGCGCTCATTACAGCCATCACTGAGGTAGGACAGGGCCCAACAGGTGTCCGAGAGAACCTCGCCATCTTCGTGCTGCAGGAGGTGGAAGAGCACAGGCAACATTTGCTTCACTGCTTTCTTGCAGGGGTAAGGGCTCTTGTTTCGGCAAAGGTTGGACAAAGTCCACGTGATGTTCCGCAGAAACGTGATCTGTAACAAGGAGACTGCTTCCAGCATTGGGGGCAAAGAAGGAAAAAGGCCAATGGCTACATGTCCTTGCCATATTTCATCAATATTATTGACCAGTGTGAAGCAAAGAATTTGAGCTTCATGCAGACTTTGTTCTCAGTAGTGTTGCACACTAGGGAGACTGAGAACGAGTTGAGGTTTCCTATTCAAACGTTATATGTAGGATCCTTGGATTTTTCAAAATGTCCCTCCCACCTGGACTCAGTTGATGACCCTGTTTTCACTTCTCATCGACAAAACAAAGGTCAAGCAGGAGTTGCTTGGTCTGCCTAGTAACCCTACCAACATGTGGCAACCACATTTCTGATCTTTGTTCAGGGGTCAGTCTTCCTACTCCACATCTGGATCCCATTTTTGCCTTTGAAGATTCTGTCCCCACGACCACCTTTCTGCCCTGGATCACTCCCACATTCTGGGACCCCTCCGTCTCTCTAGCCATGGTCCTGCTTCTATTTTTAGAGTCCAGCCCTCAAGGATGTGTCTATATTTGCGTCTACCTTGCAGCTTCTTATTTGTTCTTCCACCCCTCTGGTCTGATTTCTGCCCCTACTTCTTTTTACTTAGTGATGAAATCAGCTTTTTCCAAGTCACCAAATCCAACAGCTGCTTTTTCAGTCTTAAAGTTACCACCCCTATCAGAGGTATTTAGTACCCCTCTTGAAAAAGCTCTTTTTGGCACCTATGACCCCAAACCTGCATTTCTATCGCCAAATGGGCTGTTTCTTCTCAGTCTTTGGGGTGGGCTATGCCTGTCTTCGGAGTGTCAGAATTCTTGAGACTTAGTCACAGGCTCTCCTCATACTCTAGGTCAGGGGTTGGGGCAAATTCTTTCTATAGAAGGCCAGATAGTAAACACTCTCAGCTTTATGGGCCATAGGGTCTCTCTGGTGCAACAAGTCATCTTTGCCCTTGTAACATTACAAAAGCAACCGACAATATGGGCATAAATAAATGGGGATGGCCATGCTCCAATAAAACTTTATTTATAAAAGTAAGCATCTAGCCCTGCTCTAGTTGATCTTGCCCAGCTGGATGACAGATGTGTGCACAATCATCTAGACCAACATTATCCATCCTGACATTGCTACAATGGTGTCTCTCACACTCTTCAACCTAATATGTACAACTAAGGCTCTGATTCCTTCTTCCCTCCATCTTCCCATTTCTCTAGGAGGACCGTCATAACAAGCTAACCCAAAACCGGAGGGCATCCTTGCTTCTTTCTATCTCCCATGTCCAACATGGCAGCATCCCATCTCCGTTTGCTATCATTTTACAAGCAGCCAGAAGGGTCTTTCTAAAAGATCAGATCACTTCACTTCCTGCCTTGAGATCCTTCAAAGCCTTCCCTCTGTCAGCATGAGGAAGTCTAAGTCCCTTGCCCTACTTGTCCTCTTACATTGCTCTCTCCTTGTGAACTCCCTGGTCATGTCAGCTTTTTTCTGGTTCCATTAGGTCAGGTTTTCTCCCACCCTGAGGGCTGGGTATTCCCTTGGCTTTTAGAAGCTACCTTCTCTTCATTTTTGTTTGAAGCAAATCTAAAACCCAAATTTATCTCCAGTGGGGTCGGGGTGGGGGAGCTCTATTGTTGCCACATCAATCAACTCTGACTCTAAGCTTCAAATCAAGACCCAGTACCCAGGAACAGAACTGGAGACCCATTAATTCTATCTGTGCCCCTTGAATGGAGAGCTTAGTCATCTACTTTTGAAGGACTATAATTTTAGAAAAACTCTAATGGAACTCTTCCAATGCCACCCCCCCCCCCCCCCACAAAAGTAAAATCAGCACTAGTGGCCCCTGGGGGCAAATTTCCATCAACCTCTACCCAAGGTGATATTCAGTCCTAGGTCTTGCTTATAAGTGCTGTCCTAAGGGGCAAGGCAGCACCCATATGACCTAACTGACTTGAAAATACTTCCACAATTTCAGAAACGTGTCACCTAGCTAGCTTTTCTACTTTAAAGACACTTACAGGTATGGTTGATGAAACCAGGGCCAGCAGATGTGGAATGGCATTGCTCGAGATAACCAGGTCTCTGAATTCTGGGCCATCACCTTCAAATAGATAAGAATGTGACATCTGAACAGGGAACAAAGAGAATCCTGGGGGTAAGCGACTACTTTTTTAAAAGCCTGTGCAAAGGGTGAGATGCCAAAATGCATTCCTGGGTTGGGCAAATACTTAGGATACCCATGAACTAGATTCTCTGTCTCCATCATGTTGGTTGGGTAGATAGACCAGATGTGGGCACCACACAGCAATGACTGTCATAGGCAGTCTGTGGACACATCAAGGAGCCAGCCAATAGCCCAGGAAGTGTCCTCGAGACCCTAAATGCCGATGGTACTTCATAGCATGGTTCTCAAGAAGATGAAGGCCAAATTGTCTTCCCAGAAGATGTTGACATGGGACAGAGGCTTCCAAAAGCAACTCAAAACCAAGTCTGGGGGATGGGTAGATGCTAGCCATCTGCTACCTGCTGCTCAAGCGAGAATACCAATTTGAGACCCTAGAAGTCTCAGTTTGTAATTCTTCAACCACCAGGACAAGGCATATGTTACTTTATACCACCCGATTTTGCCTGTTCCTTACTGAACCAGACAAAATGAGGGACAAAGTCTCTGTAATAGGTGCTTCATTTCTGCAAGCATTTACCACGCAGACTTACTTTATATTCTGCATTTGCTATCCCAATACCCTAAGTCCTTGGAGGTCTCATCACAGTGTTTGCTTCTGCTGATTCAGTCATGGTGGGTTGTTGACTCTCTGAACTTGAAACTGCTAACATTTGGCTGATCTTAATTTGTCAAAATCCAGAGGGGCCCAATTCAGTTCATATCCCCCCTAAGAGTATTGTATTTATATCCAGCCAGGAATGCTAGAACTTTCAACACTGTCGCACTAACTCCTCAGTTCATGCTTTCCTGGCCCATGCAGGGAATACAGCAGCAAGCCCCAAACTCACAAGGCCATTTTAGGATTGCATTTTCAGGGAAGACTTTTACCCCAAACTGAGGAAATATTATCTTTTGTTACATTCCCTTGGCAGCTTTTACTGGAGGTATAATTTTTTCAAGGTCCTGCGTTATGAATGGGTGTGTCATAAATGTCACAGTGCATGGGTCAAAGACTGGTCTTATGTTCCTGAGGCCATTGAGACCTGAGGCCGTAGGACCCCAGTATTGGCAGATGGCCTTAGGCGGCCTTTAGCTTTCAGTACGTACTGCATCATCTAGTTTCAGCTTTAATTTTCAGCCTCTGAACTTGACTCTGAATTTTGGAAAAGCCTGTCAGAGCCTCCCCACTGTTTCTAGATATTTAAACTCAGATGATCAAGTCTATGATGCTACCCAAAGAACTCCCATAGCATGCCAGGCCAGGTGCCTGACCCACTGGTTTCCTAGCCCTTTATGAGGAGAGTCTTACCTGCTATATTACCAAGGGCCCATACTGCCTGTTCACACACAGTCATGTGGGGGGAAGACAGGAGCTCAACCAAAGGTTGGATGGCCCCACTTTCCACAACTGCCTGAGTCTGCTCTGAAGTCCCAGAAGCAATGTTGGTCAGAGCCCAGGCTGCCTCGAACTGCAAGCAGGGGTGAAGTGAGGACTTCAGGAACTCCACCAGCCTGGGAATGAGCCCGGCTTCAACAATCAGTTTTAGAGGAGGGTTCCTTTCACGGGACAGCATTTTCCTTCGCAATCAGAGGGAAAAAAATAAAAGCAAGTCATGTGAGTCTGATATTAAGAACCTCCTTTATAAATGCTCTTGGCATTTCTAGCTATCAAACAAGACTAACAGCTGGGCCAGAGCCACTTAATATCCTAAAGTCCAGCCCATGGCACTTGGCAGTGATGAAGCAACATTTTTCCCTTCAGGTATTATCTATGAGCAGAGATTCCTATAGAGGCCAATTTAAATTAAGCAATTCATCTCTGACAACACTTGCATATCTTAAGATGTTCTCAAGGACAGTGTAGAGGAACAATTTAGTCTTGCTTTTGAACGGACTCACCTTCTCTTATGTTGCGTGGGCATTTTGTCACTGCCACAAAACCAGGAAGGCCCCTGAAACTTATTCCTAGCTTGGAACCTATGAATAGCAGAAGTCTGTTTAGCCATACCTGGCTGCCTGGGTGGCCTGGAAACATAGGTCTGGATCTGAGGCATTCACACCACTGATTATTTCTTGCAGGTTGAGGCTGACCTGCAAGGAGAGATGCTTTGGGGTCAGAGTCTCTGCGAAAAGGAACCATGAAGGTCATCTGGTCTAGCCATCTATCTGATTAGAACAAGCTGGCTTGGGCAGTATGCTGGTCTGCATTAGGGGAGAGAAAGACATTTGATGGTCTTATAGGACACACAGATCTGTGGGACCCTTCCCATGCTCTGGGGAAGGGGTAATTCTTATAATCACTTGGATTCCCAGCACCTTTTCATTCCATGAAGAACATGCTAGTTATGATCAGCAAAAATAGAGTAAGGATCTCCAAAAATTCTCTTCTCCAAACCACCACCACTACCACCACCACCAACAAACACAAGTAGAATCAACCTTCCAAACTCTAGAAACTGACCAAAGGCTGGTAGCCCAATTTGTTTTGAGCCAAAAAGAGATTATTCAAGAAAAACAGCTAATCTTGAAAAGAAGAATTCTAGGAAACAAAAATGCATCAACGTATGAACAGGATTATACATCCTGATCGACTGGGATCCAATCTGGGAAGGCAGGGGTGGTTCAACATGGGAGCATCAATGTAGTAGGACATATTAATAGAATATTAATTCTATTAATAGAATTAATAGGGGAGGAACACAAAATTATCTCGATAAATGCAGGGTAAGAGCATTTGACAAATTCAACCACCCTTCCATGATAGAATAGCTGGAAATAAAAGGAAACTTCCTTAATCTCATAAGGTCATTTTTTTTTCTATAAAAAAAAATCCCCCCTCGAGGGAGGGGAGGATGGGTGATGGGTATTGAGGAGGGCACCTGTTGAAATGAGCATTGGGTGTCATATGGAAACCAATTTAATAAATTTCATATTAAAATAAATACATAAATAAATAATAAAAAATAAAAAAACTCCACCTCTCACATCACAATTAATGGTAAAAGATGGAAAGCTTTCCCCTTAAGATCAGGAACAAGACAAGGATGCCTCCTTGCTCTTATTCAACATAGTATTGGAAGTTCTAAACAGATTAATTAGGTAAGAAAAACAAAGCCATCCGGATTGGAAAAAGAAGTAAAATTGTCTCTATCTGCAGAAGACAAAAACTTGTATATGGAAGATCCTGAAGAATCCCCCCACATACACACAAATTAGAGCTAACAAACAAGACATAGCTAGGCTGCAGGGTTAACATACAAAAATCACTTGTATCTCTATATAGTAGCAGTGAACACTCCAAAGCTGAAATTAATAATTGTATTTACAATAACATCAAGAAGAATAAAAGAGTTGGGAATAAATTTAGCAAAAGAAGCACATGACTTACATGCTGAAACTATTTTAAAAAATTAGAGAGGGCCTAATATATTAAAAAATACCCCATGATCATGAATTGGAAGACTTAATGTTGTTAAGATGGCAATACTCTTATAAACTGGTCTACAGATTCAGCATAATCTCCATTAAAATCCTAGCTGTCTTTTAAAAAAAAAAAAATTGAATTTATTGTCAAACTGGCTTCCATACAACACCAGGTGCTCATCCCAACAAGTGTCCTCCTCAATGCCCATCACCCATTTCCCTTCTCCCCTACCCCCATCAACCCTCAGTGTGTTCTCTGTATTTAAGAGTCTCTTATGCTTTGCCTAAATCCTAGCTGTCTTGCTAGAAGAAATTGGCAAGTTGATTCAAAAATTCATGTGGAAATGAAGGGGATTCCAAATAGCTAAAATATCTTGAAAAAGAAGAACTAAGTTGGAAGACACTTCCCTATATCAAAACCACCACAAAGCTACAGTAATCAAGTCTGTGCTACACAGACATAGGGTAAACATGTTGATCAATGGAAGAGAATCCGAAGTCTACAAATAAACTCTCACATGTATGGTCAGCTGATGTTAGACAAGGGATTTAAGACCATTCAACGGGGACAGGATGGTCTTTTTGATACTGGGACAATAAGATATCCACACATGGGATGATGAAATTGGACCCCTAACTCACACCATTTACAAAAGTTTATTCAAAATGGATCAAAGGTCTAAATGTAACAGCTAAAACTATAAAACTCTTAGAAGGAAACTTGGACATAAATCTCTGTGACCTTGGATCAGGCAATGGATTTTTTTTTCATGTTTATTATTTTAGACAGAGAGCATGAGTGAAGGAAGGGCAGAGAAAGAGAGAGGGAGACAGAGGATCCGAAGCAGGCTCTGTGCTGACAACAGAGAGCCTAATGCAGGGCTTGAACTCATGAACCATGAGATCATGACCTGAGCTGAAGTTGCTTAACCAACTGAGCCACCCAGGCACCCAAGACAATGGATTCTTAAATATGATACCTAAAGCACAAGCAACCAAATAAAAAAAGTAGATAAATTGAACACTTTCAAAATTTAAGACTTTTGTTCAAGGATTCTACTAAAAAAGTAAAAATGACAATCTACAGAATAAGAGGAAATATTTGCACATCATGTATCTGGTAAGGGTCTAGTATCCAGAATAGACAGTGTAAAGAACTCTTACAACTCCACAAGAGAAAGACAAATTACTCAATCTTAAAATTGAGCAAAGGGTTTGAATACACATTTCTCCAAAAGATACACAAATAGCCAATAAGCACATCAAAAAATGATCATTAGTCGTTAGGAAAACATACCAAAATTGCAACAATATAGCCCTTTGTACTCACTAGATGGCTACAATCCCAGAATGGACAAGTGTTGGTAAGAGAGCCAGCATGTACAATGATACAGCTACTTAGTAAAACAGTTTGGCAACATATTTGTTTCCTATTGTTTCTGTAAAAATTACCACAAATTTAGTGGCTTAATACACCACATCATCTTCTAGTTCTGGACATCAGAAGTTCACAATCAGCTTCACTGGACTAAAGGCAGGGCTGGCTGCTCCTGGAGGCTCTGAGGAAAGAATCTGCTTCCTTGCCTTGTTCAGCTTATAGAGGGGCCACTTGCATTCCTTGGCTTGTGACTCCCTCCCTCCATCTTCAAAGCACAATATGCTAATCTCCCCTTCTGTGGTCCTATCACCTGCTCTGACTTGTCCTTCATCCTTACTGTAAGGGCCGATGTGATTACACTGGGTCCATCCAGATAATCCAGGATAATCTCCCCATCTCAAGACCCTTAACTTAATCACATCTACAAAGTCCCCTTTGCCATACAAGGCAACATTTATAGGTCCTGGGGATTAGGAGATGGAGGTATTTGGAGGGGGAGCCACTGTTCAGTTTACCTTCAGCCTCAAAGAGTTAAACAGGATGACAATATGACCCCGCAATTCTCCTCCTAGGTATGCTCCCAAGAGAACTGAAAACACATCCACACAAACATTTGTGCACAAAGCACCATTATTCATTATAGCCAAAAAGTGGAAATGCAAATGTCCACCGACTAACGAATGGATAAACAAAACTTGGCATGTCCATACAATGAAATATTATTCAGCCATAAAAGCCATGAAGTCCTGGGACGCCTGGGTGGCTCAGTCAGTTGAACATCTGATACTTGATTTCAGCTCAGGTCATGATCTCAGTTTGTAAGTTTGAGCGCCAAATTGGGTTCTGCACGGACAGTGTGGAACATGCTTGTGATTGATTGATTGATTGATTGATTCATTCATTCATTCACTCATATTCTCTCTCTCTCTCCCTCCCTCCCCCTCCCCTACTCACATGTGTACACGCACATGCTCTCTCTCAAAGTAAATAAACTTGAAAAAAAAAAGGAATCAAGTATTGACATATGTTACAACACAGACAAGCCTTGAAAACATTATGCTGAGAGAAAGAAGCCATGTACAGAAAATCAGAGAATGCTAACAGCCATTCCGTTTAATGGCTGCTAATGTGTCATCAGATCTACTTGCCCAGATCGAATTTAGCTCTGCCCTGTAAGACTCCTAATCCTAGCAGGGTGCAATAATGCATGTGGATGGCTAAGATGGGACACAGACAGTGGCAGATCATAAAAGGATGTAGAGCCACGACTATCAAAGTCTAAGAAGAGAAACTCCCCAGTCAAGGTATTCCGGAAAGGACCCACGAAAGACAGCATTAGGCTGCACATCAACGCAGAATTTGCACTGAGTGAGGTTGGGGTGGATGGGGAACTGATGATGAAGGACAGCACTCGGGTCCTAGGCAAGACTTTATATGCTGAGTGACTAGATGTAACCCCTCATTTCTTATTTCTGGCCGAGGGATGGTAAGTTCATTTCCATTAGAAGCTGCACTTCATCTACCCCATGTCACTCAGAACATAGATCCCAGACTCACAGCCACAAAGGTAGCTTTGTGGAAAGCCCTTCGCTTTCCAACACCACCAGCTTACCTCTACCCCCCTCCTTAAAGACCCTGGATTAGCGTTTGCAAGTTCCGAATGTATTAAACATTTTCAAGCCCGAGAAACCTGCTGAGGATGGACCTCCCACACCACCGTCCTGAATGCCATATTCCCAATGTACGTACCCCTTTGGTTAGTTGTTCAGAAGCTGGGTCAGAGGAGACATTAGTGATATTTCTCCTCTTTAAGGCCTGCTCATCTTTCTTGGCCTTCCGGAGCTCCAGGCTGACTGCCATCCGCTGTTGCCGCCTCATCTAACGAGAAAAAAGAAAGAACCAGAGCCCTTAGAGCAGGGGAGTCAGGCTGTCACCCCATTTAGCTAAAACATGCCTCAAAGCGTCTGATTTCACTTTTACAGTGACAACAGTAAACAGTCCAGAAGAGTTAATATTACACAGTAAATAGCACGGTTTACCTCCTCTGCTTTCTCCTAACACCACATCCAGAAAAGTAGTTAACTTTCTTCCCAAAGTGAAGGAAGCCTGTCTACATTCTCGGCAGGCCAGGACTCTCAGCTGTAGAACCATCCAAGCAAAGTGTACCATTGTCCCGAGTCTGAGCACATCTCTATCAGTACTGATTGGTCCCGCAAGGGCAGGCCTGGGCCTCCCAACTGGAGATCCAGGCAGGGCTGGGGACTATGGCCTCTGAAGACATGACCCACATGTCCCTGACCATTTCCACCATTAGCGATCAGTCTACAGGTCATTGGAGCCTTGATCCAGCCCTGGATACCAGACTGAGGGAGATTAAAATTAAAAACAAAACAAAATAGACCCTTTTATCTTGGTTCAGAAGAAACTCCTCGACTCTATTGAGAATCCTGGGGGAAATGATCTAACCTGGGTTCCCCACATCATCTTCCCCTCCATTTCTGATACATTCCAGCCGTGAGATTTTTACTGCACTACTTCTTCATAGGGCGAAGCAGTTGCTTGGTACTCACAGATGCATCTTTGCCTCGGTACTTAAATTTTCTCAGCCTCTCTTCTGGAGCATCCAAAGTCGGCATATTGACTGGAACAGTCAACCACCTGTAGGTAGGGCAGTTACCAGGAGATTTTCAGTGCCCAGTGTGTGGGCTCCTATGTGACGGCCATCCTTGCTCTAAGCCCCTAAGGGGCCCCCGGTGAATCGGAGAGCAGACTCAGGAGGCCAGCTTGCACGAGCATCACCATACCAGGTCAACAAGCAATGAGCACCATGCAAGCACAAAGGAGACCAGCCCTGGGCTGCAGAAGTAAGGGATGCCTTTTAGATGCATTTTGGCTTGAACCTGGCCTGTGGTGGCTGGGGTAAGCTATAAGGCAAGCACAGAGCCATCTCATGTGGCTGTGTCCAAGGAGTTCTGTACAGAGCATACGTGCAAGCCGGTGGTGCCCAAAGCAGGCTAGGACAGGAAGAGGTTGGCCCCCTTCTCCCACACCCAATCCACCAGCCCTTGGGTCAGGATGGTCTCCAGCATGACCCGCTCGTTCTAACTCTGGTAGATTGCCTCCACCCGGACCAGGCCACCATCACCTTTCAGCCACACTAGAGCAACTGCCTCCCAATGGTTCTCCCTGCTTCTACCATTGCTCTATTCCAATCTGTTCAATACACAGAAGCCATGTGATCTCCTAAAGATGAGCATCTGATCATTTAATTCTCCCCGATTTAAAACCCTCTACTGGCTGCCTGCTGAGTTTAGAAGAAAACTCAGTTCCTGTGATACCCACCCTGCGTGATCTGGCCCCAGCTCACTTCACCTGCAGCAACACTTCGAATTCCTATGTAAGCATCTAAGGATCTTCTCAGTCTGTTCTATAATCTCCACAGATTTTACCACCCACCCAATATTTTCTTGTTTATCTTCCTTTCCCTATTCCCAATCACGATGGGGTCACATGTGTCCTAGCTACGATTCCTCAGCCCTTTCACGATGCATGACATATAGTGAGTAGGTACTCAAATCTTTGAGGGTGGTGGGTGGTAGGTCACAAAGAGAGCTGGTCCCCAGTTAGAGGAGGTTATTCAAATCAGGCCACATTTTAACTTTCTACAAGGCAGCTGGGAATGACATTTCTTACAAGTGTGCAATGAACGTCCATCTGTTCCCAAGAATACAGGATGAGCCAGACAACACTGGAGAGAAAACTGGATAAAGAAGACCAGAGTTGGGGTGCCTGGGTGGTTCAGTCTGTTAAGCGTCAGACTCTTGATTTTGGCTCAGGTCGTGATCTCACAGTTCATGAGTTGGCCCTCCGTGCTAACAGTGGGGAGCCTGCTTGGGATTCTCTCTCTCTTTCCCTTTCTCTGTCCCTTCCCTTCTCTCTCTCTCAAGAATAATTTAAGTTGTTAAAAAAAAAAAAAAAAAAGAAGAAGACCAGAGTCTATTGCCTCTATTCTTGAGCATACAACAGCTGGGAATAATTTGGCCAGGAAAGACTAATTCAGACACATCAGTTTGGATGGGACCGTGTAGGCAAGTAGAATTCCAGAAGTAGAGAGCCAAGACCAAGGTCTTAAGAAGAGAGATGAACTCTGTTTAAGAACAGAACGAGAACAGAGTCTCGATGACATTCCTGGTAGGGCCTAAAAGAAAGAACCAGCAAGGGACCAGGCAAAAAGAGAGTTTGAGTCAGAACAAAAGAATGATAGTGTCTGAGGCACAAGCTGTAACAGCAGCTACCAGGCCACTGAGGACGATTCCCTAAACACAGTGCCACCAGCCAGCCACAGCTTGAAAGAGCAAGCGGGCTAAGCCTCAAGCCAGAGAGTAATCATGTTCTAGACTTTCATCTACTTTTAAATAATCTCAAATTCTGCTCCATAAGAAAGAATAGTTGCTTTTAAGGACCAAAAGAACAGAACATCCTTTTTTTTAAAGTAGGCTCTACACCGAACATAGGGCTTGAACTTACCACCCTGAGATCAAGAGTCACATGCTCTACTAAGCCAGCCAGCCAGCCACCCCTGGGACACCCTTTAAAACACCATCTCCAAAGAGTTTTGCTAGTCGGCTAGAATAACCAGGGTCAAGACAGTTATCAGCTGCAAACAGATTTGTGTCAGAGCAAGGAGCTTTACCTTACATCTCCAAGAGAGAAGGCACGTGGCATTTTATCAGTCTGGAGTACAGTCGTATTAAGGGCTCAGTTCAGGGAGCAATGGCCAAAACATTTATTGCATGCCAGGAATGTCGGACACTCGGGATTAAATGAAGCAACATTAACAGGAAGGTGGAGACAGCCCCATTTTACAGGTGGGGAAACGGTGTCAGAGGTCACTCCCCACAGAAGCCCAGAGTGCCCGCAGCTGTGAAACATCAGAGCCAGGACTTCAGCCTCGATCTGACTCCCACGTCTGTGCTTCGGATCACTAAGCTCTCTAACGAGGTCTGAGGAAGAAGACAAGTCACTACCACGGGTGGCACTCAATGCACAGGGGCGATGCTGGAAAATAGGAAAGCGTAGGTTTCAGCGAGGGAGGCCACTTCGTTGCCATCTCATCCACTGTTCGTGGCCCGACCAGCTCAGTCCAGGAGACCCTCTGAATGTGCATGAGGCCAGTTTGGTACAAGGGGATGAAATGCTTTTGTTTCGGGAGAGACCCAAGGCAGTGCCTGCTCCAGGACTATTGCCACGGGAACCACACATCCTTCTGCCACAGCCCGGAACGTGTGGCCACAAGGGAGCTTAGAAGTAGATCCAGGGGTTCAGGTGATCGCCACCTTCCTTCCAAATCAAGTATCAAGCGGAAGGCCGGTAGGAGATGCCCAAGCAGAAAAAGTTCAACTTCAGATGGAACAGGGTCCTTTCCCCTCCCCCACCCGCGGGGGCATCTCGAAGGAGCAGTTTGAAAGTCACAGATTTAGCCAAACCACTCATTTGGGGATAGTCTGCAAAGCAAAGCAAATTCTTCTGGCTTTCCCAAGTTTCTCTGGCCTCAGCTCCAAGTGTGCTCTCTTCCCCTCACGTTCCTATTTGTAGCGTCCAGAGAGCCATGACCCTGCCACACTTTACCAGTCGCAGGAAAGAGCCCAGGCTAGGAGGTAGGCACAAGATCAAAGTCAGAACCTGTCTTCGTCGGTTCTCAGAGTTTGAGATCCAAAGAAAGCCAAATTAGCTATTTAGGCAAACATCACCAGTGTAGAGGCTTTACTGACCAAACCTCTGGCCACCTCTCCTGCTCCCCACACACTAGGAGACTCCTACCCTGAGGGGCAGGTGGCAAGGGACCCTGGCCAACCTCATGGTCTCCCAGGCTCCCAAGCTGCTCTTGACTTTTTGTTCCTTTTGGGGGAAAGGGAGACTAGGGGACTTCTAAGTCTTGTTGATGGCACGGAGTCACTTTCTCCGGTTGGGGCATTACAGGCCAATTTTTAAATACTTTCCTAGGGGCGCCTGGGTGGCGCAGTCGGTTAAGCGTCCGACTTCAGCCAGGTCACGATCTCGCGGTCTGTGAGTTTGAGCCCCGCGTCAGGCTCTGGGCTGATGGCTTGGAGCCTGTTTCCGATTCTGTGTCTCCCTCTCTCTCTGCCCCTCCCCCGTTCATGCTCTGTCTCTCTCTGTCCCAAAAAAAATAAACGTTGAAAAAAAAATTTTTTTAAATACTTTTCTAGATCCAGCCGAGCTGTTACCATCTTTCAGGAATTGAGAACGGTTTTCAATTAAGATCTAGATCATCCAAGAGTCAGCTTCTAGAAAGTATTTTTTCAGATTTTTACACATTCATGGTATAGAAAATTCAATACCTCAGAAATGGATTGAACATTAACTTCCATAACCTACCCCTCCTCCAAGTTAACCTTTAAAAATTCACAAGCGTATCAAGGGGCTAATTGTAGAAGGGGGGTTTGATAGACAGAGTTTGGCCACATGTTTCTCCACTTGCCTATACTGTGGACTTTTTTTTTTTTAAGTAATCTCTACACCCAACATGGGGTTCGAACTCACAACCCGGAGATCAAGAGTCACATGCTCTACTGACTGAGCCAGCCAGGCACCCCAACTGGGGGCATCTATTGACGTATATTCAGAACTGCATCACTAACAGCCACTTCTTTGAACAGTGGGATTTGTTTTAAGCTAAAACTACACATGGGGTTGGATCAAGGGTCATTCCCCGGGAAGGGCTGGGGTCACTGAGTGTGCATGGGTCCAAAAGCTCGCACAGCAGGGCCGGAGTATAGGGGTGAAGAAGCAACCATGGGGGCATACAGGGCTGGGGGTAGGGTGCCACAGACACAGGGACCCCAACTTGACACTCACAGGGGCTTACCAACGTGGGCAAAACGTGTCCAGACACTAAGCTTGGTGCAGGGAAACACACAGTCAGGTGTGCCCCCAAGGCTGGGAAGCAGAGGGCCCAGCAAGAAAGGAGGCAGGAGACCAGGTCCTCTTCCCGGTGGTCCTACTGTGAGGCTTGGGAAGGCTCTGGGAGGGGGCAGAACCACCCTGGGAGTGATTCCTACAGGTGAACATGTCTTGGTGGGCATTTCAGGGAGAGGTTACACAGGCACACAGATCTATGGGCTGCCGTGTGGTCAGGCCCCATGCACCATCAGCCCCAACATGGGCTCTGAGGAGTAAACAGACACCCAACAATGGTCACATCCTCCTCACCCACCCAGAGAGCAAGCCGAGCACCACTTAGCACAGTTTCTGTAAACCAAGGCTGAGTTCATCAGGAAGAGACCTGGCCTAGCCTCCCTGGGAGCCGTCCCTCTACGCAGGCCGCAGGCTTTTGCAGAGGGGACAAGGCTGCAGCAGCCTCACCCAATCCCCAAACAGGAGCAAGGTGTCCCGTCGATGCCCAGACAGAGGATTCCAGGAGGACACGGCCACACCCGGAACCCCCAGCGCCCACCCAGTCGTTACTCACCTAGAAAGGAAGCACAACCTCCAGCCCCCTGTGGGCCTTAAATGCCCTCAGCAATCAGCAGGTGTTTCGGGGCGTTTGGCCCTTCCCCACAGGGTTGGTTTCTGACTCAAGTCAATGGATCTGGGCTTTGGATGTGCATTGGAACCACATGGGGAGCTCTGAGCAGCCTGCTGCCTGGGCCCCAGCCCTGAGGCGGATGGAGTTGGTCTAAGAGGAGGCCCCGGACTCCAGCTGCTTCTCATGTCCGGATGAGGCACAGACGGGAGCCTTGGAGGCACCATGGACCTTCAGCCTCTGCAGCTGTGGCCTTTTGAGACCCTTATGAAGTATCCACAGAAAAGGGACAGGGTGGGGTGGGGATATCTCCCTCCAGGAAGGGGTTTGCATTCTGGGTGTTTAGGTATCCGGGATCTGGCTAGATTGGCCTCCTCCTAAAATGGGAGTATTAGGCTTAACACTGCTGTGGAACAGTTACCAAGTGTTTATTCCCAAATCAGACTGGGAGATTGGGTGCTGGTGAGAATGGGGTTGGCTTTCGCATCAAAATGGAAATGGGAACAAAATTTCACATGTTGATTCAACAAATATTTATTGAGTCCTCACTGTGTGGCAGACCCTGAGTGCAACGGTGAACAAGATGACCTGGTTCCCACCCTCCCATCAGAAGTAGACATGGGCCCTTCCCAGCAGAGTGGGAGCAGGACCACAATTGGGAACATAAGGCAAGGAAGATCAGGGAGGGTTTCCTGGAGGAGGTTATACCAGAACCAAATCCTCAGAAGAAGCAGGAGTTAGCAGGTAAAACACTGGGAGAAAAAGGCTCCAGGCAGAGGAAACAGCATAGGAAAAGGCACTGAGGCAAGAAAAATGGCTATGGTTCCCCTGGAAACAGAGGCCATTCAGGATTGCCAGAGGGGTGACAGGGTCAGGTGCCAGGGCAAAGGTGACCTGGTGTGCAGGGGAGGGCTCCCTGGGGGTTGTCCGCTCTGGTCCAGGCAGTGAAGGCTGTGCTGTCTGAAGGGGACTTTATTTTTAGTTTAATTTAGTTTATTTAAGTTTATTTATTTATTTTTGAGAGAAAGTGAGAGAGCACAAGCAGGGGAGGGGCAGAGAGAGAGGGAGAGGGAATCCCAAGCAGGCTCTGTGCTGTCAGCACAGAGCCCAACATGGGGCTCGAACCCACAAACCGTGAGATCATGACCTGAGCTGAAATCAAGAGTTTGACACATAAGCGAGGGAGCCACCCAGGCGCCCCTTTAGTGTGTCATTTTAGAATATTCAGCTAGCCTCGGAGAGCTGAGGAGGACTCTTTCTGGGGGCGGGGCTAGAGGGAGGAGGGGCATATGGGGGCGTGGCTGGTGGAGGTGAAGGTGGGAGGGTCTGACTCCAAGACCTCCTGGTTCCTGGAGGGGGAAGTATGGGGAGAAGCCAGGTTCTGAGTGAGTGAAGCGTGGCGCTTCAGGGTTGGACCCTCACACCCAGGTTCCTGGAGGCCATCAAAGTGCGGATGCAGCCAGTCGATTCAGGGCTGGAGCGGGACTTGGTGACCCACTGGATGTGGTGGTGGGTGACAATGACAGAGACACATAAGTTGATGTAGTTTCAAACCGAGGTGGCTGGTGAGTAGTGGGCATTCGGGATGATTTACAGGAGGCCTGAACTTGTGGGATCCAAGGCTATCAGAGGGACGATCCCAGGCCCCCTTGCTCTGCCCAAGGCATTTGAGATAACCCACCACTCTCCCTGCTCCAGAATCCCCCTCACATCCTCATCCCTGCTTTGGCCCGTGCCCCTTCCCCTTTGGGCTTTTCCACAGACACAGCTGGAGGGATCCCTGCAACATTTAGCTCAGGTTATACTAGTGCTCCCCAACATGCCTACAGATCGCCTATGAGGCCCTTCATGCATACAGATCGCCTATGAGGCCCCGCATTGCCTTGCCTCCCCCCCCACCCCGTTCCACTCCTCCTGGCCTCACTCCCACTATTGTCCCTCTTCAGCCACCGCAGCTTCCTCACTGCCAGTCAAATGCATCTGGCCAGTGCTGGCCTCAGGGCCTTTGCACCTGCTACTCCCTGTGCCTCCCTCACTTCCTTCAGGTCTTAGTTTTTAGAGATCATTCCTGGTCACCCTGCCTAAAATCAAACTTCACCTCAACACTGCATTCCCATCAGACTCCCTAGCAGCACTTGTTAACATTTAAATGCAGAACATTTACTTGTTTATTTTCCACCTCCTGCTCTGCCACCAGCTCCCAGAGCCTGGTGGTGCAATCTCTATGAGGGTGGGGGTGTTGTCTGTTTAACTCGCTGCTTTATCCCCACTGCCAGGAAGAGTCACTGCTCATTATATTTGTGGAATGCATGCATGGGCATATGGGTCCCAGAGCCAGGCTCTCCCCCTGCCCCCACTGTGTTACAGGTGTCCCTCCTCCATCACTCAGAATGTACCCAGGATGTACAGTGGGCATGCTCAGTAACCTTCCCAAGCCAGGCATCGAGCCGGTGTCCTTTGAATAAATGGAATCAGCGTGCACACTGGTGCCCACAGCTGCTATGCGAAGGACTCAGAGAAGCAGGAGGAAAAGCAGTTTGGATGGACCCCGAGTCCTCAAATGGAAGTCACTTCATCCTCCCCTACGCCTAAGCCCCAGTCATGAGTAACAGCCACATCATCCACCAGACTGGGAGCCTGACATCAGCCCCCCACTCCCCGTCTCCTTCCTCCATCAGCCCCGCCCTCCACTGAGCCCCGTTCCTTGGCCCTCCCAACCTCTGCTCTGCTGGCCATCAAGGGCCACTTGCCCACTGGTCTGGCGACACTTTCCTATAACACCTGTCCAACAAACTCTCACATTAAATTTTCAAGAGTGAATTACCCAGATGGGTTTATTTATGTGGTTTTTTTAAAAATTATTCTTTAATGTTTATTTATTTCTGAGAGAAAAAGACAGTGCAAGTTGCAGAAGGGCAGAGAGAGAGGGAGACACAGAATCCAAAGCAGGCTCTAAGCTCTGAGCTGTCAGCACAGAGCCTGACGTGGGGCTCGAACTCACAAACCATGAGATCACGACCTGAGTCAAAGTCAGATGCTTAACGGACTGAGCCACCCAGTCACCGATACCTGGTTTGTTTAACCTGCCTTGACTCCTCTGATGTAGTAGGGATTACCAATTTGGTTTCACAGAGCAGGAAACTGAGACTGCTGACATTGACTTGACTTGCCTGAGGTTACATGATGGGGGAAGGCCAGGTCTGTGTGGCCCCATGTTTGCCTTAGGGCTCTGACCTGTGTTGGGATGGTGCCTGACTTCCTTCCTCCCTCCCTGCCTCCTTCCTTCCTCCCTCCCTCCCTCCTTCCTCCTTCCTTCCTTCCTTCCTTCCTTCCTTCCTTCCTTCCTTCCTTCCTCCCTCCCTCCCTCCTTCCCTCCCTCCCTCCCTCCCTCCCTCTGTCCCTTTCTTCCTTCTGTCTTTTATGGTGGTAAGATACACATAACATAGAATCGACCATTTTGGGGGCGCCGGGGTGGCTCAGTCAGTTAAGCATCCGACTTTAGCTCAGGTCATCGTCTCGCAGTTTGTGAGTTTAAGCCCCGCGTTGGGCTCTGTGCTGACAGTTCGGAGCCTGGAGCCCGCTTTGGATTCTGTGTCTCCCTCTTTCTCTGCCCCTCCTCCGTTTGCTCTCCACATCTCTCTCTCTCTCTCTCTCTCTCTCAAAAATAAATTTAAAACATTAAAAATTTTTTTAAAAATCCACCGTTTTGGGGCTCTTGGGTAGCTCGGTTGAGTGTCTGGCTCTTGACTTCAGCTTGTCATGATCTCACAGTTCGCAGGATTGAGCCCCATATCAGGCTCTGTGCTAAGCATGGAGCCTGCTTGGGATTCTCTCTCCCTCCCTCTCTGCCTCTCTCTCTCTCTTTTTCTCTCTCAAAAATCAATAAATAAACGTTTAAAAAAAAAAAGAAATACCTGGCATATGTTTCCTAATTTCTTAAAAAAAAAAATCGACCATTTTAACCACTTTTGAGTATACAGTTCGTGTATGAAGTACACTCACACTGCTGTGCAACCATCACTGCCCTCCATCCCCAGAACCTTTTCATCTTCCCAGACTGAAAGTGTGTCCCCATCAAACCCTAATTCCACAGCCCCCTCCCCCAGCGCTGGACACCTGATCTTCTACTTTCTGTCTCTAAGAGTTCGACTCCTCCAGGGGCGCCTGGGTGGCGCAGTCGGTTAAGCGTCCGACTTCAGCCAGGTCACGATCTCGCGGTCCATGAGTTCGAGCCCTGCGTCGGGCTCTGGGCTGATGGCTCGGAGCCTGGAGCCTGCTTCCGATTCTGTGTCTCCCTCTCTCTCTGCCCCTCCCCCGTTCATGCTCTGTCTCTCTCTGTCCCAAAAATAAATTAAAAAAACGTTGAAAAAAAATTTTTTTTAAATAAAAAAAAAGAGTTCGACTCCTCCAGGGACCTCATGTAAGTGGAATCGCACAATATTTGTCTTTTTGTTACTGGCTTAATTACACTTAGCATAACGTCCTCAAGGTCCATCCATGTTTTAGCATGTGGCAGAATTTCCTTCCGACTTCTTTCTTTGAAACAGGAACACGTTTTGGGGGGGTTTTGTTTTTTGTCTTTAGGAACATACTTTTTTACTGGCATCCCAAGGGCGGGCGGTGTGGGGCAGACGTCCTCCCAGACAGGAAGGAGTATTTATCACTGATGTCACATCTCTTATAATGGCCAATGCAGGGGGGGTAATAAAAGCAGACAGATTTCTAGTTAGTGCTCATCATTGTCTCGAATCCTCTATGGTCAATGCATCGCCTTGTTGCCCGTGTTCCTGGCCAACTGCTCTCCCCACCCTCCCGGCGTGGTCATTCACTGGTTATTTATAAATTTCTAGTCATCATATTATAATATAAAAGGAGTTTCAGAAAAAGAACTCCGGAATTGGAGAGTTGATGTAACAATTCCTCAGGGGATTTAGGAAAAGTTCTGTGATGGAAGTCAGTTTTTGGGAATCCGCTGCTCCTGACAAACGCAGCTGTCAACATCCTTGGCCTCTGCATGTGTGAGTGTGTGTGTATATGCGTGTGTGTCCACACACACATGTCAGAAAATCCCCCAGGGTCTAGGGAAATTTAACCCTCCAGGGTGATGACCCTTAGGAGCTAAGTTTAGATTCCTCGTAGGTGCTATTTGGCCTAGAAGCAGGAGATGAGGAAAAAGGGGATCTTAAGGAAAGAACAAGGCAGGCAGGGTGGGATACCGGAAAAGGAAACCAAAGGCTGATTCTTCATCAGGTCTGCAGGCTCTCTGGTAAAATCAGAACCTGAGTTCCTCAATACAGTAGCTATTTCCTAAGAGTGTGTTCTGTTTAACGGCCTGGTCCAGCATCACTGCTCCCAAGTTTCCTCATCCACCTGATTACCCTAAGCATTTTCTTTTCTGGGAACGTGGGGGCAGTCTACCCAAGTTTCTTCTTTCAGGGCACCGGGGTGGCTCAGTCGGTTAAGCGTCTGACTCTTGGTTTCAGCTCAGGTCATGATCTCACGGTTCGTGAGTTTGGGCCCCGACCTGGGCTCTGCGCTGACAACATGGAGTCTGCTTGGGATTTTTCACTCCCTCTCTCTCTGCCTCTCCCTGGCTTGCTCTCTCTCTCCCTCAAAAAATAAATAAATACACATTAAAAAAAAAAAAAAAAGAAGTTTCTTCTCTCTGGGACCTCTGATTAGCAGAGGCACAGATCATGCCCAGAGTCCAGGGTCATGTGTGGCTTTCATCAGACACCATGTGACCCAGGAGCTGGGCTGTGGACAAGGCTCCACAGAGACCAGCTACTGGACACCCACCCTATGCTGGCTCTGCAAGGTGCAGGAGTGAATCAGAGTCCCTGCTGCCAAGGAACTTAGAACTCACCTGCCATCACTTGAGCACCTGGACTCTAATAATCACACAAGACCTTTCCCTCTGTCATTAGCACCTCACCTATGCACCTCACCTAGCACCTCACCTTACAACTTGGTAAGATAGATATTATTATCATCCCAGATAACTAAGTGGGGTGGGTATTCAATGACAGCACTGTATGTCCAGCATAATGCTCCTACTCCCTGTGATGGCTCTGTGGAGGATATGCTGTCTTCACAGAGTGCAGGAAAATAAGGCCAAAGTTCACTCCAACCCAGTCCCTGGCTCCAGAGAGAGTGCCCGCTGAATGGACAGATGGGTGATTGAATGGATAGATGGATGCAAGGATGATGGATGATGGATGGATGGATGGATGGATGGATGGATGGATGATGGAGGGATGGTTGATGGATGAATGAGTGATGGATGAATGGATGATGGATTGATGATGGATGAAAAGATGATGGATTAATGGATGATGGATTATGGAAGAATGGTGGGTAAATAATGGATGAATGGATGGATGAACGGATGATGGAGGAATGATGGATGGAAGGGTGATGCATGATGGATGAGTAGCTGATGGATGGATGGATGAATGAGTGGATGATGGACGACAGATGAGTGATAAATGAATAGATGATGGATGGATGGATGGGTGGATGGTGCATGAATGGATAATGGATGGATGGATGGATGGATGGATGGATGATGGGTGAATGGATGATGAGTGGACAGATGATTGATGACGGATGGATGAATGGCTAATGGATGAGTGGATGATGGATGATGGATGGATGATGGAGGAATGGATGATGGAGGAATGATGGATGGATGGATGGATAGATGATGGATGAACGGATGAACGGATGAACGAATGGGTGATGGATGAGAGAAGAATGGATGAAAGATTACCCAGCTGAGTTGGGGTTTGAGTTCCCCTGGGCTTTCCAGACACTGGACTTTATTCAACCTTGGGAGATTTATAGAAAGTAGAGAGACTCCTACGGAAAAATAAGAATAAATACTTCCTGACAAAGAGGAATGATTCCCTGGGGGATGAAAAGTTGGAAAGATTTTTAGATATTTTTTAAATAATGATATGAAAATGGCACTTCGGTGCCAAAAAAAATCAAATTGAGATAGAAGTCTCAGTGTAGTATGAGAAAAAAAAAAGTGTGCAGTGGGAGAAATTGATCTTCAGCAGCCTTGACCACCATATTTCTGGGATACCATAAAATTCACCATTAATTAGGAAATCTCCAGTTGGCTTGGAATCAGAGACTTTTTAGGCTGGGCTGACTTTGGAGAACTTTTTGTCCAGGTTCCAGCTTGTCTCTGTCCCAAATGCAAAGCGCTGTGTTCAGAAAAGCCTGTCTTAGGCCCTCCCTTTTGTTTCAGAGCCTGCAAGGAAGATTCCAGCAGTGGCCTGCTGGGGCTCACCCTTCCCTGACATGACCCTGCAGGATTCCAAGGGTCTCTGGGGCGAGGGGCTATTTCTGGGCCCAGGCTCTGTGTCCATGTTTGGTCTTCAAGAAGCACACTGTGAACTTTCCTCCACCTGCCAAGACTTCTCCCCACAGCCCTCCTGGGAGGACACTGGGCCCCTTTCCTCCAAGGTGGCAAACAACAGCTGAGAATGCAGCTTTTGGCCCTTACCAGGAAGGACCCTCCAACCACTGCCCTGGGGCAGAAAAACGAAGGGAGCCTCTTGAGACACATCGACTGACATTTGTTTCTTTTTTTCTCCCCCCTAAAAAATAATTCGAGATCCTAAAAATAGTCTTCACTGAAAAAACTCCAGGCAACACTGATACGTTTAAAGAAGGTTTAACCAAAAAATCACCTGAAATTCTGCCTCCCAGGGCTAACCGGCATGATCGTCTGGCTAAACATCCTTTCAAATAAACTCTTGGTGCATCTGTTCACACAGGTGCCATTTTGCAAAAATGGCTTCAAGCTATTCTATAATCTTTCTTTAAAAAAAAATAAAACAACAAACCCAACAGTATGCAGTGGGCTTTGTTGAATCCCAATGAATATGAATTTACATTGTCAGTTTAAAAAATATTTATTGTAAGGTGCCTGGGTGGCTCAGTTGGTTAAGTGTTGTACTCTGGACCTCAGCTCAGGTCTTGATCTCAGGGTTGTGAGTTCAAGCCCCATGTTGGACTCCATGCGGGTCATGGAGCCTACTTAAAAAAAGAACATTCATTGTACCTTAATTTAACTTTACTTACATGTACATAATTTATATTATTACTTGTATTCACTTTATTAACTAATCCCTTATGGATGGACATTTAAGTTGTTTCCAACGTTTTGTGGAAAGCCAGCTCAGAGCTGCCTGAGGAAGGGGGGAGGGAGAGGAGGAAAGGAGGAAAGGAGGAAGGGAGAAGGGAGGGAAGAAGGAAGGATGACCCTTGAGCTTCTAAAGAGGGCTGAGGCAGGAGCCTGGGGCTGGGCGGTGCCTGAGGAGAGGCAGCTCTGGGCCTAAGGCTGGAGGTAAATGCCAGAAGCCTCAGGCCTGTATCAGTGGCTTTTCCAGATCAGAGGGTTCCAGAGCCTGAATTACTCTAGGGCTGTGGGTCCAGCCCCATCAGCCTAACAATAACCACACACTCAAACTGTGTAGAATGTGGAGCTGGAACCAAGAGATGGCAATGAGATGCACCCCCTAGGGGGCAGGGATCAGGCTGCTAAGGATACAAACCCTGCAGATACCTGCAGAAGCAGGCTGAGGAACACGGAGGCATTATAAATATATTCCAATTCCATTCCGTCTCCTCCCAACTCCAGCCACAAACCAGGCTATCAGAACTCCCGGCTCCAACCCTTGACCTTGCTCAGAGGAGCCCAACATCCTCCATGGAAGCATCACAGGAGATAAGCAGAATTAGATGGAAGTAGAATCTCTTGGTGTCTCCATCCTGTGTCATTTGGGGAGACCCTTGATAGGTAGGTAGTGTATTCCCACTTGAAAGCATTTTCAAGACAAGCCAGAGGCTAAGAGAAAATATTTACAGAATACATATCCAACAATGCTTTTGTATCTAGAATATATAAAGAATTCTTCTTTTTTAATGTTTATTTATTTGAGAGAGAGACAGACAGACAGACAGAGCACCAGCAGGGGAGGGGCAGAGAGAAAGGGAGACACAGAATCTGAAGCAGGCTCCAGGCTCTGAGCTGTCAGCACAGAGCCTGACACGGGGCTTGAACCCATGAACCATGAGATCATGACCTGAGCCGAAGTTGGACGCTCAACTAAGCCACCCAGGCACCTCAATATATAAAGAATTCTTAAAATTCAATATAAAACTAACAAACAAAACATGGGCAAAAGATCTGAATGGATACCTCACCAAAGAAGATATGTGGGTAGGAAATAAGCATGTGAAAATATGTTCAACATCAAGGGCACCTAGGTGGCTCAGTTGGTTAAGTGACTAACTTCAGCTCAGATCATGATCTTACCATTTGTGAGTTTGAGCCCCACATCGGGGTCTCTGCTGTCAGTGCAAAGCCTGCTTCGGATTTTCTGTCTCTCTCTCTCTCTCTCTCTCTCTCTCTCTCTCTCTCTCCCCCTCTCCACATTCTCTCTCTCAAAAATAAACACTAAAAAAAAGAGAGAAAGAAAATATGCTCAACACCATTCATTGGTGATGATTAGTTAAAAGTTTAAGAAAGGATTTTCAAGTCCATAATCCCACTTGATCATTTCATCAATTCTGTGAGATTAATAGTCATTATTATTATTATTATTATTATTATTATTATTCCCATTTCATAGTGGAAAAAATAATGGCTCATGGAGCTTAAGTGACTTGCCCAAGGACAGAACTGAGACTCAAAGCCATGGAACTCTTTCCACTTGGGAGGTTTCTGCGATCTAAGAATGTTCTAGAAGCAAGCACTTAGTATCTGATTGGATAAGGTCACACTTTCCATTTCAAGCAGGGAGAGAAGACCACGCCAGACCCACATACCCCCCACCTTCATGCATAGACAGGCTGACCTTGTAAGCCTAAGTAGGACTTAGAACAGGGCCTTCCCCTCTGGGTGCCTGGGAACATATGGAGCAAGTGACTGTTCAATGTCCAATAGCACAGCCTCTCTTAGGCTGGAACACCTACCATGTGGACCTTCCACAGCTGGCTCTTTGCTTCATAGAAAGGGGACCTGTTCCAGGAGCAGTTGGTTCCCAGCCCAGGGCCTGGCACACACGGGAGGAAATCTGTAGCTTTGACTTCCTGGTCCTGGATCTGGACAAGGGTCTGATTTTCTTCAACATACCTTGACTGAGAACTCGGTTGCACCTGAGTTTCTGGGTCCTGGTCCTGGCACTGGGGGCAGCAGTGGGGAGGCCTCATAGGGCACTGAGGTTGGGGGTCCTCAGGCAAAAGGAACAGTGGGCACAGGATTGATCAGGTGCCATTCTTCCACCTTTATCTGCTGTATCTCCTCTGCCCTCCCCAGTCCGTCTCCCATTATAGCACTTAGTACAGTGTTTTCGCACCAGAGGCCAAGGGGCAACAGTGCAAAGCCCTCGAAGGCAGAGAAAGTATCTAACTAATTGTCTATCATTGCTAGGGTAGAGCAAAGAACTTAGCCAAGAGCTCACAGAACTGGCAGAAGGAAGGAAGGCGGGGAGAGGTTGACGCATAAGGGCCAACGGCCCTATTTCCTAAGCCAGCCCTTTGGGGGCAGGGCCCAGCTCTTTGTGTGTCTAAGTCCAAGGGTTTCTGGATGTAGATGCCAAGAATAATTCCTATCTCAACTGCCACCCGAACACAGTATTGTGCTTCGAGTCATTGTTCCCACCATATGGTTCCAGCTTTCATTCATACAACAAATATTTATCGATCATCTCATAGATGCCAGGTACTGTACATCTATGAACTCACTTAATTCTTAGAACAAACCTCTTTAGTAAGTGCCACTACCATCCCCATTTTACAGACAAGAAAATGGAGGCCTGGAGAGGTCACAGAGCTAGTAAGGGGCACTCTCAGAAAATCTGGTTTTAGAGTCCTGTTTTTGGCCAACATACTCTACTGCCTTCCAGGCCAAGTCTCTGCCCTCACCACGCTTACCTTCTATGAGGGAAAGAGCCCAGAAATCATCTAATGGATCCAAAATGCCCTCTTGAGAGTGATAAGTGCTAGAAAGAAAAATAAAGCCATGTCTCAGACGCTGACTCACTGTGTGTCTTTGGGCAAATTGCCTCACCTCTCTGAGCCTCTGTCTTTTTCATCTGCTAAAAGCAGGACCTTACTCATCTGCCCCACCCACCTACCCAGGTCTTTGGAAAGATCCAAATGAGCTAATGGACACAGGAGCCCTTTGTCTTAATTGAATCGATAACAACCCATGACTCCAGGGAAATTTTTTCCCCTAGGGGATCTAAGTCAGCTCGCTTTCTATAGAAAGGCATAACCAAACTTCCCCCATATATCTTTATGGGCCAGATAATTCCAAGTCCAGTGCTATTCTTACTGTATTTCTAAAAGCAGAGAGCATCGCGTGTCCCCACCTACTCTTGGGAGGTACTAGTCACCTGACAGTTGCTTCGAGGGCCCTCCCCCAACCAAGCACTCTTACTGAAATGGAACTTTCTGGAACACCGACCACTAAAAAAGTCCCCAGTGAGAAGCTCAAACCATGAGAGACCAAGGGGCAGGTGCTAGATA
This sequence comes from Puma concolor, assembly GCF_028749965.1. Lineage (NCBI taxonomy): Eukaryota > Metazoa > Chordata > Mammalia > Carnivora > Felidae > Puma > Puma concolor. The sequence continues at coordinate 6,708,870 of NC_141682.1, forward strand.
CCCTATGGTTGCTCCAGATCCGTTTGCCACCTTGCCTCATGTCGCAGGAGGCTGACCTCCCCCGGCTGCTTCCCCAAGTCCCTGCTCTCTGGCTTCTGGTTGGGTGGGTCTGGTTGAGCAGTAGCCGGGCCTCTGAGGACCTCACTTTTCCCACAACCATATCTGGGGGGTGGTGGCTTTCTCGATGTCTCTCTACCCACTGTCAGTTCCCCTTAACCCTGGCCCACCTTAGCCAGTAGTCTCTCTATTAAACCCCAGGCTGAGTGTGCAGTGTGCTCTCTCCTGCTGGGGCCTGGACTGAACAGTAAGAGACTGTAGGAATAAGCTGGAAGCATCCCTGCTTTGGTTGGGGCATTCCAAGGATGCGCTCCAGGCCCTGGCTCCCCGCCACCAGCCCCCCACCACCAGCCTCTGGATAACTATCTGGATATCTATCTGGATATCTATCTGGATATCTGGATAACTATCTGGATAACTATCTTCAAAGGCCCCGGGGGAGGGTGGGACATGGGGAGGCCTCATCCCTTGCTCCACCCAAAGATGGTCCACTTACATATGTTGACAAACCAGACTTCTGTACAAAGATCTGCCAATTCAAAGTTCTGCCACTGGGCACCCGGGTAGCTTAGTCAGTTGAGCGTCAGACTCTTGGTGTCGGCTCAGGTCATGATCCCACAGCTTCGTGGGTTCCAGCCAGTGCAGAGCCTGCTTGGGATTCATTCTCTCTCTCTCTCTCTCTCTCTCTCTCTCTCTCTCCTCTCTCTGCCCCTCCCCCACTTGCACTGTCTCTGTCTCTTCAAATAAATAAACTTAAAAATCAAAGTTCTAAAGAAATTGAAAACAACTCTGTCAGGTGATCAGAATTTGATTGGAATGGCACCTCAGCAACATCAATAACAGCCATGCTTGGAGGTGTCTCAGCCAAACTTTCATTTTACCTTTGGGGAAACTGAGGCCCAGCATGGGAGTAGTGTGTCAAGTATTCGGGCAGAGCAGGTGCTAATAAAGTTTCCATGTCATAATTACTTATTAATACAATTCTTCATTGATGGATTCTAGTTTTCAGAACACAATAACAACGCCACAGGAATCAGCTGATAAAAGGGAAGTGTCTGCAAAACGTTAAAATGTGCTACATTAAAAGTTATTTGATTACCGGGGCACTTGGGTGGCTCAGTCATTTGGGTGTCCTACTTCAGCTCAGGTCATGATCTCACAGTTCGTGGGTTCGGGCCCCACGTCGGGCTCTGTGCTGACAGCTCAGAGCCTCGAGCCCACTTCCAATTCTGTGTCTTCCTCGCTCTCTGCCCCTCCCCCCCTTCTCTCTCTCAAAAATAAATAAACATTAAAAACATTGAAAATAAAAGTTCTTTGATTACCACAGTAATGTAGCTTCTTCACAGGCCCAAACCCAGAGAAACAAAAAAGGAAATCAGTTCTGTGCTCAAGTGGGTTCCTTTTTTCTTTAAGAGTGAATTAAGGCATCCACAACCTAAATATAAACTCTAAAACCATACAACTCTTAAAAGAAAACGTAGGGGCAAATCTTCATAACCTTGAATTTGGCAGTAGCTTCTTAAATATGAGGCCAGAAGTACACTCAACAAAAGAAAAAAAATAGATAAATTGGACTTTGTTAAAATTAGCTTTTGTACATCAAAGGGCATTGTCAAGACATTGATCAAGCCTACAGAATGGGAGAAAATATTTGCAAATCATATGTTTGATAAAGATCTAGTATCTAAAAATATATAAAGAGCTCTTATGACTCAACGACAGATAAGATGAATAACCCAATTAAAAAATGGGCAAAGGACTTGAATAGACATTTTTCCAAAGATATGCAAATGACCAAAAAGCACATGAAAAGATGCTCAACGTCATTGGTCATTAGGGAAATGTAGATAAAAACCACAGTGAGATACCACTTCACACCCACTAAGATGACCATAATTAAAAACAAAACAAAACAAACAAACAACAACAACAACAAAAAAGGAAAATAACAAGTGTTGGTGAGGATACAGAGAAGGTAAAATGATTCAGTCACTGTGGAAACAGGTGGTTCCTCAAAAAACTGAACACAGAATTACCAAACAATCCAGCAATTCTATTCCTAGGTAAATATGTATTTAATTTTTTTAATTAGTTTATTTCTGAGAGAGAGAGAGGGAGGGAGGGAGAGGAAAGGGCAGAGAGAGAGGGAGAGAATCCTAACCAGGCTCTGCACTCAGCGTAGAGTCCGAAAAGGGGCTCAATCTCATGAACCTGCGCCGAAATCAAGAGTCAGACACTTAACCTACTGAGCCACCCGAGTGGCTCCTAGATAGATATATTTTTAAAAAACTGAAAACAGGCACTCAGACAAATGAATGTAACTATGTTCATAGCAGCACAATTCACAATAGCCAAAAGGTGAGAACAACCCAAATGTCCACCAATGGGTGAACGGATAAAGTATGGCAGAGGCATACAATGGAATACTGTTCGGCCACAGAAAGGAGTCAAGGACTAATGTCTGCAACAAGGAGGGTGAACTTTGAAAACATGATGCTAAATGAAAGAAGCTAAGCCCAAGAGGTCACATGCCGCATGATTCCATTCACATGAAATAACCGAGAATAGGTGAAACCACAAAGACAGAAAACAGCCTGGTGGTTGCCAGGGTTGGGGAGAGGCTGTTTAAAGGCTCCCAGGTTTCCTTTGGGGCTGATGAAAATGTTTTGAAACTAGACAGAGGTGGCGGTTGCACAACATGGTGAATGTACTCAATGCCATTGAGTTACTCGCTTAAAATGGTTACTTTTATGTTCTATTAATTTTTCTCAATTCAAAAAACAGTGACTGGGGGTGGAGAGAAGGGTGATGGCAGATGCCAGGAAGAAAGACCTCCAGACGCATGTTGCTTCCAGACTCAGAGACCATCTCTGACCTGGAGAAGGGTACAAAAGTCACTTAGAGTCCATCCTTCCCACTTTACAGGTGGGAAAGGCAAGCCCAGTGAGGGCAATGACCTGCTCAAGGTCACTAAGTGCATGAGAAGCCACGGAGGAACTGGGGACCACCGGGCTTTAGGACTCAAAGCTGGAGTCACATCATATCTCTGCTGGCCATGGTGGGCTGGAGGGGGCCTGTGGCCGTGAGCAAATGAGTGAAGTCCAAGTTCACGCTGGCCTTCCAGGCTAATCATCAACCAGTTGGTTATCTGGGCTCATCCATGCCAAAGGCTTCAGATGACTCAACCCAGGTCTTCCTCCTTGAGAGTCGACTCCCTCCATGAGCAGATTCCCAGCTTTAAGTGGAAAACACATTAGCCAGCTGTTCTATTTCTGCCCACCGCCCGCACCCCTGGGCTGAGGTCATCAGTTTCCCCACAAGGGCAATGGGAGGAAGGAGGATGTCCTAAAATTACAGCATTCACTGATCCCCCCTGAGGGACCCGGGAGCATCCAGTCAAACGCTGGAAGGTGAAGCCAGCTGAGCCACCAGAGCCCTGAGGGGGTTCTTTTCTTTTTTAAGGTTTTGCTGGCTCAGACCTGTTGGGCAGGTATAAAAGGGAATGGCCAGCCTCTGCTGGGCACCCAGTCTCTTCCAGTGCTGTCTCAGGTGGGTACCATGGGGGATGCGGGGGGAGATGGGAAAGGGGGAGGTGGGGGCTGCGGAGGGGCCACCTGAGGAAAGTGGGTGTAATGATGAGAGACTGGCAAAGGGGGATCAGGAGATGAGCATTTTTTGAGCACCGGTCTGCCCCAGGGGCTGCAGAGGGAGCACCTCATTCAGTGTTCCAGGGGACGTGAGGGTGAGGAGGCAGCTGCCGGGGGGCTTGTGCCACATTCCACAGCGAGACAGGAGCCATCGGGATTTGAACCCGGATCAGTCCCATTCACTGTACCACCTGCCTTCCCTGCTCGGGGGTGGGGGAGGAAGAAGGTGCTGGGTTCATGTCGGGCTCAACCCCAGCCCTGTCCTTCTGTCCTTCCCACCCTCTGTAATGCATCTCTGCTCCCCCTCTCCCCTCCAGGACCCTTTCAGCCTCTGCATTCCTTGACCTGAGTGTTTTCTATGTGCTTCATGATTTTAAAAAATGGGTCTTAGGGGCATCAGGTTGGCTCAGTCAGAAGAGCATGCAACTCTTGATCTTGGGGTTGTGAGTTCGAGCCTCACATTGGGTGTAGAAATTACTTAAAAAATAAAAAAAACCTAAAAAAATTTTTTTAATTAAAAAAAAAAAAAGACAGAAAAAGTGGGCTTAGTTATCAAGGATGCCTGGAAAGAGCTGTTGTCTGGGGGGACAGGAGTAGCTTGAATGTGCAGGGGGTGCCTGGGAGGTGAGCTCACAACTGAGCAAGAGGCTGGTGGCCACTGAGGGGGTGAGTGGTGTCCAAGACCTGTATAGTCCTTGGGGCAGTGCCTGGTTCCAGGGGTCTGTGCCCCGGGCCACCAGGCCAGGACAATAGCCACGATATCTCAGCTTGTGGTTCATGGCAAAACCATGAAGTATACACACACGCGCACGCACACACACACACACACACACACACACACACAGCCTCACTGGAATAAACAAAGAATTTCTGGCCCTTCCTCCCACATTAGAGCAATTTTAAAAGGCACCCAGTCCTAGTCTTAAAAGTGGTTCTGTTTTAACAACAAGTCTAATGAATTTTAATCTGACTTTGCTGATACTTGCATTTTCTTTTCATGTGGATTTTGGTCTCATTTCCCTGGTGACTTCCATCTGTGTTAAACAGAAGCAGGAAAATGAGGCAGCAAAAAGACAAAGCAATTGAGCCATCGGGGACAATAAGTAACAAATGGAAGTCTATGTCGCACAATCCTCTCTTCCAGAAAGGGGGTGGGGGAGGCCCAAGGCAGCCACTGAACTGTGCAAGGTGACTTGTGGCAGAGCCCAGGGGGACCCAAGTGTCTTGGGTGCTGGACAAACTGCTGGAAGATATCAGGGACACAGAGGACTCTCAGCCCAGTGCTCCCCTGGATGGGACTCAGGACGGCTTAGGCAGGCTCTCTCCCTAGGCTCAGGGATTTTCAGTGGGAAAACAATTCCATCCTGATTTTCACATCCTTTCACTGGAATGTATCATCCCCTCCCCTTTATAATCTCAGTCACCCACACCTGTGACTTTGACGGCAATGGAAATCACTGCTATTTTCATATCGCGGTACAATTGATGCAGAGAGCTCGAAAGACTGTCAGTTTCCATTGTTGCTTCGGAAATACAGTGGTTGTCAGAGCTGTGGTCAGATCGTGTAATTTGATGCATTAGTGAAGGATTACGTGGATTGCCGTATCACGCGTTGTTTACTATTTTGCTAATTATATTCTCATACCGTTTGTTTCCTTGGTGACCCTATGCATTTTACTAGCTGAATTTAAAAGTGTGTCCAGTGGGAACACAGACATCACCGTCTGGCACAGGAGGCCCACCCTGTTGGCCTCATTATTTCCTGTGAAAGGGACCCACTTTGGGCTTGGGGAACCCAGGCTGCAAGCAGAACTCTCTAAGCTGGGCCCACAGAGAGGTGAGACTAGGAGGAAGTATCTGGCTTCACCGCCACCTCTTGCCTATCCTGGGTCAGCCTCTTTTGGAAACACCAGGGCCCCAGACAGGAAAAGCTGGAGCTGCCTGGAGGATAGCTCTGTGCAGCAGGGGCCTGGGAGGCACGGTCCTGAGACCCTTCCATCTCCAACTGGTTTATTTAGAGCTGGAGGCCATACTCAGCCTGGAGAACAGTGTTGCCTGTCAGAACCACACCCCTTCCCAAACTTTCAAGAAGGTTCTTCCCCTTCAAGACAAATTGGGATGCCCTGACTTCTCTCTTGGCTACCAGGAGTCCCCAGTTCTCCTCCCTCCTGATGGTTTGGTGAAATTGTCTAGATTTGGAGACCAAGAGGTCCCCACTTGACCCTAGGCTGGCCTTGTCTTAAGAGAGGTAATCATTGCATCTGGGCAATTATTCTGAACCGAGTGTTTGCTTAGCATCTGGTGAAGCCTGTAGACTTCAGCTCACATTCGTGTTTTAAAATACATTTAGAAAAAAAAAAAAAACTACATAGGGTTACAAAGGAAACCCAATTGTATTAAAATACAGTTATCAAAATATTTAAAAGTCAATTTGTGATATAGTAATTAAAAGTACACTTCTGCATAAGTAGACTTAAATAGCAACTAACCGAGGGTCTAATAAAACCATAATTTCAAAGTTGAAATGAGGGTAAATACTATTTTGAGATGTCTGCAACCACGCTAAAATGAAAGGAGACTAGCTGTGCTTTCTGTTGGGGACAAACCCGACAGAAACTGTGTGACTGTGGTACTAATGTGGCTTGTGGCCTCTGCTCATACCTTAAGGGAAAACGGAAACCAAGTAGTTATTGTTTTCCTGTCCCAATTTCATGGTTGAAATCCTTACTTTAAAATTTTTAAGGCTCTCATCTTCTCCTCCATAAAACGAGCTTCCTGATCCCTACCTCACAGCCCCGGTGTGAGGGGCATATGAGAGAGGCAGATACAGAAGTGTTTTGTGGTTGGTGGGGGGTAAGCAACTCTGTGGAGTTATTACCTCATTTCTTACTCTCAATTATTAAGACTTAATGGCACCAGGGCCCCTGGGTGGCTCAGTCGGTTAGGCATCTGACTCTTGATTTTGGCTCATGTCACCATCTCACAGTTTGTGAGATCAAGATCACACTCTCTTTCTCTCAAAATAAATAAACATTATAAAACATTTTTGATATTTATTTATTTTTGAGAGAGATTGACAGAACGCAAGCAGGGGAGGGGTAGAGAGAATGGGAGACACAGAATCCCAAGCAGGCTCCAGGCTCTGAGCTGACAACACAGAGCCAGATGTGGGGCTTGAACTCACGAGCTATGAGATCATGACCTGAGCCGAAGTCAGACACTTAACTGACTGAGCCACCCAGGCACCCCATCAAAATAAAAAAAATAAATAAAAATGTAAAAACCTAATGGCAGCAAGACACCCAAAGTGACAGGAGAGAAGCAGCCCCATCTCTCAGGGCACTCGTTCCAGCCTACACATGAGCCTTGGCAAAGTGTCCTTGCTTTTCCTACAGCACCCTGGGAAGTCCTGGTTCCCTCCCTCCGTTCCTTCCCGCTCCTCCCTGAGCCAAGCCGCGATGCCTGGTGGATACAAAGGTGAATGTGGGGACGATGTGGACCCGATGCCCTTCCTGGCACCTCCCGAAAAGGAGAGGATAGAAGCCATGAACAAGCCCTATGACATCAAGAGGTCCTGCTGGGTCAAAGACGAGAAGGAGGGCTTCATCGCTGGGGAGATCCAGTCTGAACAGGGTGACCAGGTCACCGTGAAGACTGTCAACAACCAGGTGAGTGAGGAATAATCTCCAAGGATGAAACTTTGGGAGTGGCAGACACCCAGGTGCTGCCGTCCATGCTTCTGCTCAAGAGGCAGAGTAGAAAGAAGAGTAGATGCCTCTGGGTCCTCTGTGCCGGGTACAAGTTCAGACGCAACTGCACTCAGACTGTGGCCCTGGGCAAGACACTTCCCCTCTCTGAGCTTTGACTCTCTCCCAGTAGAGACTCCAACATGGTAGGGCACATGGAAGTACTTTGTATGTTGCAATAGTCCATTTGTGCACCAGATCGTCAAGGGAGTTACTTACCTTCAAAGTCCCAAACGGTTTTCTTTTTTTTTTTTTTTTTTTAATGTTTATTTATTTTTGAGACAGAGACAGCATGAGCAGGGAAGGGGCAGAGAGAGAGGGAGACACAGAATGTGAAGCAGGCTCCAGGCTCTGAGCTGTCAGCACAGAGCCCGACGCGGGGCTCGAACTCACGAACTGTGAAATCATGACCTGAGCCGAAGTCGGACGCTTAACCGACTGAGCCACCCAGGTGCCCCCCAAACGGTTTTCAAGTGAAGGAGTGAGGGGAAGCCATCAGCAGGTGCACTATGTGCCCGTGATGGCTTGAGGAGTGTGGGACAGGCCCAGAACACCCTGGCTGGCCCCGGGGGCTCTCCAGCTGTGTGAGCATAGATGGTGGCTTCAGATCCCCTTGCTGCACGGTGGCAGTGTGCTGGAGCTGGTTTGTCCTAGCTTGTGAGGACACAATGCTAAAACTCCAGGGGCTTTGCAGCTGCATATTAAACATTTAGCAGCTTGACGTCAACCATGGCAGATGTATGTACACCATGGGAATTGACAAATGGTATAAATCAGGGATTTCTCCCCATCCCCACCCCCTGTATAGCTGGTTTACCAATATACCGCTCTCTCTGCTGTGTATGACATCACAGTCTCTCACAGTCTCTCACTGTGTCTGACTGGGGGAATGACTTGAGAGAATGGAAAGTTTGGTTAATTAAACCCCTACCCCGCAGCAGACTCCCAGTGAGGCGCTGGACATTTTGTTTAATCCTTTCAAGAATCTTATGTAGTAGGATTTTAGGAGTTCCTATTTTGCAAAGGATCAAGGAAACCCTAGGTAACTTGCCCATAGTCACAAAGACAGCAAATGATGAACTCAGATTCAAGCCTAGCTGTATCTGGCTCGAACACCCCTATGCCCCCACATCACCACATCACCTCTCCATGGTGGGCTATGCAGCAGGAGCGTGAGGCGGTCTTTGGTCACGGTCGGGAATACACGAGACCAGAGACCTTGTGTGATCACAACTTGTGGCATCTGAGCCTCGTGCTTTGTTTTGCTTCTAGGGGAGTGCAGGAGGGAGATGAGGCCATCGCTGGGTTCAAGCGAGTTGGAACATGAAAGTCCAGCTCACTTCTCCAGAGAACCTACTTTTCAGCAGGGCAGAGCATTGCAGTGTTATAAGGAGAGTGTGGAGCCCCGGAGGCCCCTGTCTAGATACACGTTAAGGACAGCACGTAACTTCTGTGTGAATCCGCAGGTTTGGGACAGAAAGACTGACTCACCTGGCTTCTGAGATCAAGGCAAAGGCCTCTGTCCTGTGCTGGAGCTGAGAGAGAAGTGTCTGCCTGAGGGCGAGGCCCAGAGATCTGGGAATTCCGGGGAAATGGACTCTGAATACAGCCCAGCTTGATTTACTAGGGGGTGTGGTGACCATTAGTGGGTAGATTTTCCAGAACTGTCAAGGTTTCAAATTATCTGCCTATTGGACTCATAAATTATTAAAAGTCCCAGAAAGCCCAGTATGTGTTCAAGCCTCCCACGTCAGGCTGTAGGCAGCTCAAAGATGTTTGTTTTCTGGATCACATGTCTTGAGCTTCGGTCCCAGAGGCTGGAACTTAAGAGCTGCTGCTAGTTTTCATTTACAGATTAAGAAATTGGGGCGCGGAGGGGGGACGGGATTTGCCTGCCATGCACAGGCGCTCCAGACTCCCAACCCTGTGCTATCCATCCTCACCCTGACACATGTACTGCTCAGCACTCATTGTTGTCTTTTTTTTTTTTTTTTTTTTTTGGTCTTGTCTTGTTTGCTTGCTTGCTTTCAATTTTATCTTTCTTTTTTTTTTTTCTTTAAATTTTTTTTTTCAACGTTTATTTATTTTTGGGACAGAGAGAGACAGAGCATGAACAGGGGAGGGGCAGAGAGAGAGGGAGACACAGAATCGGAAGAAGGCTCCAGGCTCTGAGTCATCAGCCCAGAGCCTGACGCGGGGCTCGAACTCACGGACCTCGAGATCGTGACCTGGCTGAAGTCGGACGCTTCACCGACTGTGCCACCCAGGCGCCCCTCAATTTTATCTTTCAAAGTGGCTTGGTGGATTGGTAGGAGCAGGGAAATGTCTTTTTTCTTTTTTTTTTTTTAATTTTTTTTTTCAACGTTTATTTATTTTTGGGACAGAGAGAGACAGAGCATGAACGGGGGAGGGGCAGAGAGAGAGGGAGACACAGAATCGGAAACAGGCTCCAGGCTCTGAGCCATCAGCCCAGAGCCTGACGCGGGGCTCGAACTCACGGACCGCGAGATTGTGACCTGGCTGAAGTCGGACGCTTAACCGACTGCGCCACCCAGGCGCCCCTCTTTTTTTTTTTTTAATGAAAAAGTTCACTGCTGTTTAGAAACCACCACCAATTCCCAAGGCAGAGATCCAAGAATCACACCTCTGCAAAGTGTCCCCGGGATCAAAGAGCAAGTTCTGATCAGCTACCAGAATGGACTTGGTGGGAAGAGAAGCAGAGCCCAGAGGTGCTCTGAATTTAGGGATGGGACTTGATAGCTCATAAGGTATTTTAGATGCTCCCACTTATGTTAATATAATTCTCACAGCAACCAGCTGAGGAAGCTTCTGTCATAGGGGAGGCAGTTACGGCTCATATGGCCTTGGAGGTCCCTCCTCAGCCCAAGCTGCCCAGTGATGGCTGGACCAGGAGTTGGGCGCAATGGTCACCTGACTCTAGCTCCTTCCAGGATACCAGAGAGTATGGGGTACGTTGTGCCAGAAGCCCATATGGCTGTTGACAGTATTATTTCCTAATTCCTGCTGCATCTTGACACTCCCCTCACCCAGACTGTCACTGTGAAGAAGGATGATGTCCAGCAGATGAACCCGCCCAAATTCTACCAAGCCAACGACATGGCAGACATGACTTTCTTGAATGAGGCCAGCGTCCTGAACAACCTGCGCCAACGCTACACCAACATGAGGATCTATGTGAGTGTCTGGGGCTGGGGTTGGGGATGAGGGGTGACTGCAGATCTTCTGCCCCTCTCCTGATGGGAAGGGCACAGCTGCTCCTCTACCTTCCCAGCAACCAACACACAGTATGGCTCAGACAAGGGAACAGGGACCATGCTTTTGACACGTTAGAACTTCCACTCCAAGCCTTTGATGTCTCCGTGACGGTGCCATCTCATGGGCAGCTTAAATACCTTTTGCTGAGGTTGTTATCCAGAAGTCTTCCTCCCCACCACACCCCTGCCAACTCTCCAATCAAAACATCATTTACCCCCCTGATGACTTCACACAGCCTTGTTAGATGTCACCCTTTGTCCGTCCGTCCGTCCGTCCATCCATCCACCTACTGTCTGCCTTACCCCTACCCTGAGACAGGGCTGGCGGGAAAGAGTGACTCAGCACCAAGAGTTCCAGGGTAACACGCTGTGTGTCATACTCTCAACTCCTTAAGTGGGTTCTCTCTATCTCATCTTTGTTTCTCTTTCTCGGGATCACTTTCTATGTAATAAGATATCTTTTAAAACTCATTATGTATATCACAGCTATGCTAGGAAGAAGCTGGGGCAGGGTGGGTGTTTGTTCCCATCTAGGCCGAAGTGGAAGATTTCAGTTCAACTGAAAAGAGGCACGGGGGCGGGGGGCAGGAGTATCAGGTTGATGTGAGTGTCCAGCAAGGAGAAGGATAGTTTGGGACTCATGGATGGGGACCCACAGATTTGGCCTCACTTATTCTGCCCTCACTTATTCTCCCCTCAGACAATTTCTTCTACTACCTCATTGGTTTTTCTGATTTTTTTTTTCTTTTCATTGGGTTGATTTCCTTATAAAATTGCCTTATAATGAAAAGAGAAGCTGGCATCTCTTCTTAAGACTAGATCAAACCCCGCTGTCCTCCAGGAGGGGTCGTGTCCACACAGGGAGCACTTCGCAGCTGTTAAAACACCACAGAGGTCTCTCTGTGAACACTCACGCAAAATCTCCCAGATGTATTAAATGGAAAAAGCAAGATATAGAACAGTATTATAGAGAGCTATCTTTTGTTTTAAAAACAAGAAGGGAGCAATAAGAATGTATCCCTGGGTTTGTATGTATATGCAACAGAAACCACAGAAGGCAGGTATTAGAAATTAACACCATGTTTACCTGTGTGTGGGAGGAGGAGGGGAGCAATGTGTGTTGGTGGGGGTGGGGGCGGGCTTTCTGCTGCCTATTTGTCCATACGAATTACTATGTTATCTATCCAAATAATTAAACCAAAATAAAATGAGACACATATATATGAAAGAGAAAGATGGCTTTGCTTACTGAATAGACGCTCAGACATAGATTTTGCATCCAGAGGGGACACCATTGTATCCCTCTAGGCTGGCAGTGACCTCCAGCCAGGCTGCTCCAGGGCAGGCTAGGGCCTGGAAGGAAGAGGGCACCAGGAGGAAAGGCCAGCTAACTGTCTCCCTTCCCTCCCACCAGACCTACTCAGGCTTGTTCTGTGTGACAGTCAACCCCTACAAGTGGCTGCCCATCTACGGGGCCCGTGTGGCCAACATGTACAAAGGCAAAAAGCGCACAGAGATGCCACCCCACCTCTTCTCCATCTCTGACAATGCGTACCATGACATGCTCATGAGTGAGTGGGCTGGGGGCTGCCGGGGCTCTTGGGATGGGCAACAAAAGTTCTTTTGCCACTGGCTCCAAATGCATGAGAACCATGGGCTACCCAATCCCAACCTGGACTCGATGCCACCTGCTGAAGTTCTTTGCTAAAGTGTTGAGCAGCAGCATGTAATGCTAACACTGGGTACCAGGGCTCAGTGAGGGTGCTTGCCAAGTACTGGCCCTACCTTACACCCCGTCTCATTTAAGCTTCACAAAACACACAGATGCCAGGTTAAGCGACTTGCCCAGAGTTCAAGCCAACACTTAACCATTCCCTGTAGGACTCTGGCATGTGGCACAGCGGCTGGTGAAGCAATTTCTGTTATGTTGCTAATGACTTGGTAGCTATCTATACGGGATGGTGCTGGTGGAAAGAGTGGCCGGTAAATTCTTGGCCCTTCTACAAACATGCATGCTAGAGAGGGGAACTCCACAGGATCTGGGGGCTTGGGCCTCTGCTGGTCACTGCAGCCCACCTCCAAGCTGGGTGGGATGCAGGGAGATGCAGACTGTTCGGCGAGGGCGATGTCAAATGTCTAGTTCCTAAGTGATTCCTAATTACATCTTCCTGTTGCCGCTTTCTTCCCTGCAGATCGTGAAAATCAGTCTATGCTAATCACGTAAGTGTCCCTTCTGTCTCTCGGTCTATATACATATAATTAGGTCTGTGTCTTACACATGTAATTAAGCCTTCTTAGAATTAATTGGTGGGACTTGGTATGGAAATCTGCAGGCTGTGAATGGGCTTAGCAGGACCTTAAGGCTGCCCTTGTGAAACTGAGGTTGGGGGGCGGGGGGTCTGTGTCCCCACTCCCCCACCTTTGTGTCCCGGCTGAGGAATGAATCATGGCAACACTCAGCCTCCACCGCTTATTGCTTTGCTTCTCTGCAGCCAAGCCCCTCCTTGCACTTCACTCTGCTCCTATTATCCATTTGCAGTGGAGAATCCGGTGCTGGCAAGACTGAGAACACGAAGAAGGTCATCCAGTACTTTGCCAATGTCGGGGGAACTGGCAAACAGTCCTCGGATGGAAAGGTAGGGCTGATGGGCGGACTCAGAGTCTGTCACCCCAGCCCACCCTGTCTTCAGGCACACACAGGGGGGCACACACGGAAAGCACACACAGGAGGGCACACATAGGAGGCACACACAGGAGGACACACACAGGGGGACACACACAGGAGAGCACACATGCAGAGCCCATGTGACTCTCATAGGTGTCCTGGGGTTTGGGCCATTTTACAGAGGAGGAGGCATCTTGGAGAGAAGGGTAGGAAGGACCACATTGGGAGGAGGAGGCCGCAGACCTGGGCCTCCCCCTACAGGATGTATTCTGCTGCCCCCCCCCTTCATGTCTGTCCCCAGAGGGGTAGGTGGCAGAGCCATTTGTGCCTGGCAGGGGAGGATGGGGGACATCAGCTCCTCATCAGCTGCTTCCACAGGCCCCCATGGCCCCGGGGCCCAAGGAGCAATAGCCGGGCCAGGGGCAGCTACAAAAGCCGACAAAGGAAAGGCTCATGAGGAAGACCAGGGATGCCCAGGGAAGGGTTTTCAGGCTCACTCTGGAGTCTCTCCAGCACCAGCTAAGAATCAGGGCCTGTCATCTGACAGGTGGCCGTCCGGTGTCAGGGCCACAGGGGGATGGTCATCAGGGGGTGGCCCTCTTCACAGGTTCCTTCCTGCCCTGATTTCCACGCCTCCCCAAGGCCATTCCCCTCCTGGTTCCCAGCTCACAAGCCAGAGTCATTTGAAAGCCCTGAATCCCCAGGCAGCACCCAACTTTGTGTGTGTGTCTCTCTCTGGGCCAGGGGTCCCTGGAGGATCAAATCATCCAGGCAAACCCTGTACTGGAGGCTTTTGGGAACGCCAAGACCATCAGAAACAACAACTCTTCTCGCTTTGTAAGTGTGAACAACGACAACAGTGGCTCCTGGGGGTGGTGGGACAGGTGCCATCACCCTATTCCAGGTAAGCAAATTGGGGCTGATTTAAGCATGCAAATGGAATGAGGCAAGTCACAGCATCTCCTTCCCAGAGAGTTTTAAGGCCTTATCTGTCAAGGTCTACATCACACATAGCCCACATCAGTATTGAAATCAAAGAGCTTGAATGCAGAGACTTGGTAACAGGGTGATGAGGGGCTGCGAAGTCAGACGGGGGAGCCAGAGATTCACAGCGGCTGGAAGCTGTGGACAGCTCTCCCCATCCCCCCAGCTGCAGACAACTCTGCCCATCCCCCTGCCGGAGGGATGCAGGAAGGGTGCCGTCCATCCGAAGGGCCCTGGTGGATTCTGGAACCAGCTCAGCTCTCTTGTGGGACCTCTACCGGGGCACTATGTGAGGGGCGTCCTTCCTGGTTCCCAATCTCCTGCTGGGGGGCCCCTCATTACCAGGGTGCTGGCGGGGAACCTAGGTAAACAGGGCTGGGTAGGGAGGAAGTGGAGGCAGGTGAGGAATAGAGGTGAGCAGATGGGCCAGGAGCAGCAGAGGCGGAGACACAGAGAAGCCTCTTTCCAGGAGAATTTATTGGTGGTTCTGCCAAAGGGCAGGGAGAGGAATGTAGTGTCTCAATAAAGAGACTCAGTAGCGTGCCCCCCACGCCCGCTGGTCAAATTCTCACCATGCCTGCCTCTAAGCTGACTTTCCAGTGATCCCAGTCCCTCCTGCTGGTGCTCCTCTCCCCACAAATACCCTGTGGGGTTACCCCACGGACCTTAAATTTAGCTCCAAGCCCCATCTAACTCCTCTGCACGGGAAATCCGCGGCTCCACGTACAGCCATGTTACATTCCAGTTACATTCCAAACAGCGCCCTTGGAACTCAGGGGGGCTGCCAGTGGGGGACTGTGGCCAAACCCGGCCCACGTGTTGGTCTAGCACCACACGCGTCCTCCCTCACGGCCCTTTCCTCCATGCTCAGGGCAAGTTCATCCGAATCCACTTCGGAACTACAGGCAAACTGGCTGGAGCGGACATCGAGAGCTGTGAGTCAGGCCCCTTTGGAGGGTTCTTCTGGGAGGGACCAGCTACATAGCATGTGGGGCCCGGTGTAAAATGAAAATGAGGGGCTCCTTTTAAAAAAAAGTATTTAAGGGGCGCCTGGGTGGCACAGTCGGTTAAGCATCTGACTTCAGCCAGGTCACGATCTCACGGTCCGTGAGTTCGAGCCCCGCGTCAGGCTCTGGGCTGATGGCTCAGAGCCTGGAGCCTGTTTCCGATTCTGTGTCTCCCTCTCTCTCTGCCCCTCCCCCGTTCATGCTCTGTCTCTCTCTGTCCCAAAAATAAATAAATGTTGAAAAAAAAATTTTTTTTAAAGTATTTAAGAATTTGGGGTGCCTGGGTGGCTCAGTCGATTAAGCGTCAGACTTCGGCTCGGGTCATGATCTCGCGGTTTATGAGTTCGAGCCCCACATCGAGCCCACTTTGGATCCTCTGTCCCCCTCTATCTCTGCCCCCCCCCCAACTAGTTCTCTCTCTCTCACAATAAATAAACTTAAAAAAAAAAGTTTTTAAGAATTTCAAAACAGCAACAGAGGAACATGAAATGGGGCAGGGCCCTTCTGAAGGCAGCCTGCTGTCTCATGCCCAGGGGGCTGGCCCTTCTCCCCCAGGGGTCCCCTCCGTGGGCAGTGAGGCCCCCAGAAGCTGTGTCTGGGGTGGAGAAAATGGCCCCTGAGCTGGCTATCGCATGGGACTGTACAGAGAGGGGAGCCCTTCTGCGATGGCACCCGGCACCCCAGACAGCATGGGTCTGTGTTCATGTTCCTGTACTTACTCCTCTCCAGATCTCTTAGAGAAATCTCGTGTCATCTCCCAGCAAGCAGCTGAGAGGGGCTACCACATCTTCTACCAGATTCTCTCTAACAAGAAGCCTGAACTTATTGGTAAAGATCGTGATGTCTGTCCACCTGCCCCTTAACTTGCTTCTCCTCTTGTTTCAGTAACAGACTCCCGAACGCAGAGGGTCTGGTGCCACCCCTTGTGGTTCTGCATGAATTTCTTACAGTTGTGTGCATAGGCTACAGGGAACTTGCCTGAGGTTCTCCTCACGTCTCCTCTTCACAACAGCCTCATGAGACTTAGCACCGCTGTTGGCCCATACCACAGACGGGCTTTGGAATGCCTGCAACTCAGGGCTGAGACACAGACCTGAGATATGGGGCTTGCACCTGCTGCCTCTGGGCCCAGAGCTAGACAGGAGCAGAGAGGTCAGCCCAGGACCGTTGCACGTGCAATAACAAGAGGTTCCCCTCTAGGTGGACAGAGCCCACAGAGTGCATAGTCTGAAGAGCAGACTATACTCACTCACTCACCTAGATGCTCTTGTGCAGGCACCAACCTGCTCAACTGTTCATGGCAGACCTGCTCAGGGTATAAAGTCAGGGGAGAGATGAAGACTCACTCTTCCACACACACACACACACACACACACACACACCTTCTAACCCCACCAAAGACTAGGGACCTCTCCCCACTCACAAGTGGGCTTTATTTGTGTTGGACACACTGTCCCTTTTAATTAACGGACGGCATTTTGAAATTGGAAGACTTCACATAAAACAAAACAAAACAAATCACCACCCTTGGATTTGAGGCCACTGGCTTGTTGATAAACTCACAAGCGTGGGTAGTGTGCTCCATGAGGGGCAAGTCTTTCACTGACAACACTAGGGTCTCTGAACCAATGAGTGGAATTTGATAGTAATCCCTGTTATAAGTAAAACAAGACAAAACAAAAAACATCACCAACTTCTTGTTTCTCTGAAGTTATAGAAGATCCAGCAGCCATGGCCCTGCCCTCCCACACGGCTCCAATCAAGGCAGTCGGATGGTGGTGGCCCCTTCAGATGGGGCTCAAGCTCTCCTTGTTGCCACACTCCCCACCAAGCCCCACTGCATCCCTGACCCTTGAGCAGGGTGACCACCCACATTTATCTTCCTTCCTGGGCTCTAGTTTTTCTCAACAGTAGAGATGAAGGAAAATGAAAGTATTTCTTGCACCAACGTCTCCTCCAAAAGCAGAAAAACAAAGACAGATCAAGAGGGGCACACATTTGAGGAAAAATCGAAGTGTGTATCTTTGTAAAAGCACAATCTTCACGCTTCTTACGTGCCAGTGATTGTTATTGCCCGCTGCAATCATTGTGTTACCTTCTGCCTTAGAATGTAAATGGCTTTTTCTAGGGGAGAGGAAGGGGAAAATAAATAGGAATTAATTTATTCCCCAAATATCTACAGGGCGCCCAGGAGGTGCCAGGTACTGGGCCAAGTGATGGAGGACACAACCAAGTTCCCGAGACCCTCTTGCTATCCTAAAACTCCTCATGTACCCTTTTCAAATCTCTCCATGACTCTGGGTGATCCCTGAGGGTAGGGATCATATCTTATTCAGCTCTGTAGCCCCATGATGCCCCCTGCATCATGCCGGGCACATGAGAGGCATTTAGGGGATACAGCTTAGAAAGGAAAGAGAAGAAAACCGCAGGTCACCAAGCTGCTAATCTGCTTTCCTGCTCTTGGCAGAGACTTTGCTGCTGGTCCCCAACCCTAAGGAGTACCACTGGGTGAGCCAGGGCGTCACAGTGGTGGAGAACATGGACGACGGAGAAGAGCTGCAGATCACAGACGTGAGTGGGTGGGCGTGGCCGGCACACCACAGGGACAGCCAAGACGGAAACTGTGGGGCCCTGCATGCGCTGCCACTGGAATTGGGGTGGGGCCACCCAGAGCAGCCAGGCAGCGGCCCAGATTCTCCCCCCGGGGGTCTCCCGGGCTGCAGCTGGCTCTTCTCTCCCGCCCGTCACAGCAAGCAGAATTGAACTAGGATTCCACAGAACCTAAGGGGCCATCTGCTTCACGTCCTGGCTAGAAGTGACCCTCCAGTCTCTTAAGTTCCCACCGCACCCTCTCTCTCTCTCTCTCCTCTTCTCACTCCAAGCACCTGTAACTTCTGTTAGGGTATTTGTGTCCACTCTCCTCTTTGATGGTAGAATTGATTCGTGATGCATCTTGGCCTTGCCCTCTCCCAGGACCTAGCATGAAGCCTGAACAGTAATAATGATGGTAATAATAATGCCACCTCCAATGTGTTATTGTGTATCTAATTCTCACTGTGTGTGAAGTAATGGCCTAAACATTTACACATCATTTCAGTTTATCCTTATGACCACCTACTATCCCCATTTTGCAGATGGATAAACAGAGGCCAGGAAGGTTAGATAAACACAAATGACTATAGTGCAGAGCATTTGGTCTGGGCCCCTGGGAGGAAAACAGACCTGTCTCTGGCCAGGGCGTGTCTGACCTCCAGAGCCCACACCGTCTTGCCGTGGCCCATCAGGGCCAGCCCACAACTGCAGTGCCGTGGCCTCTGTTCTGTGGAACGAGAAGCCAGGAGTTTCTTGCCTTTCTCTTCCCTGTGGACTTGCAGGTTGCCTTTGACGTGCTGGGCTTCAGCGCCGACGAAAAGATTGGCATTTATAAGCTGACCGGGGGCATCTTGCATTTTGGCAACATGAAGTTCAAGCAGAAGCCCAGAGAGGAGCAGGCTGAAGTGGACACCACGGAGGGTAGGTGTTTGGCTGTTCAGGGAGGAGGCAGCACCAGTGGCGGGGGCTCACAGATCTCTGAGGCTTTGTGAACATTTCAGAGACATGCTATAAACCAAGAATGTTCCTTGGATGTCCAGACATCAATAATAATCAGAGAGACAGGACAGAGAGTCAGAGCCATAGTTTCGGTTTCTTTACTCTGCTTTGCCACTTGACCTTGAGCGAGTGTGGAAACCATCTCAGACCTCTGTTTTCTCATTGGCAACACGGGGTCTCTGCCACCCTGCCCCACCCCCTTCCCTAAACACAATAGATGGTGCCGGGCTTCTCCGGGGCAGGGCATCATCTTTCTTTCACTCGCCTGCTTTTTCTGTCCCTACTCAGTGGCTGACAAAGTTGCCCATCTCATGGGTCTCAATTCCGGGGAGCTCCAGAAGGGCATCACCAGGCCCCGGGTCAAAGTAGGCAATGAGTTTGTGCAGAAGGGCCAGAATATGGAACAGTGCCACAACTCCATCGGGGCTCTGGGCAAGGCCGTCTATGACAAGATGTTCAAGTGGCTGGTGGTCAGGATCAACAAGACCTTGGACACCAAGATGCAGAGGCAATTCTTCATCGGCGTGCTGGACATCGCTGGCTTCGAGATCTTTGAGGTGTGCCTGCCCTGGCATTCTGTTTCTGCTTTGGGGTGGCCATTTTTCTTCCAGAAGCTACTTCTCACCGTGGTTCTCTGGTTTCTCATCTCGGACCTGGGGCGGGCCAATCTCAGTTATTTGCTCTTTATTTATTTATTTATTTATTTATTTATTTATTTATTTAGAGGGGGAGGGAGGGAGAGAGCGAGTGAGCAAGCTGATGTACCAGCACAACACTGGTGACCTCTCACCTTTTTCCTACACAAGAGACACTCGGGTCTCATCCCAGGCTAGTGCAGTGGGTCAGGAATATTTTAGCTTTGTAACTGAAGGCCGCATGATTAGGAGTCGGTCGATCTGGTTCTGGACTCAGGTTGGCCATCAACTAGCTATGTGGCCTTAGGAAAGTAGCTATCCCTCTCTGAGCCTCAGTTTTCTCAAGTCTAAAATGAACCAACGGGGAGAGATGATCTATAAAGTCCATTTCACTCCACTATCCTATTATTTTAAGAATTTCTACTGGCCACAGATGGATTTAAAAAAAAAAAAAAAGCTTACCCCAATTTTTTTCAGGCTCTAAAAGGCTAATTTGGCTGCTGTTTCCAAGAGAGTCATTTAATTTCGTAGGTAGAAGGAGGCTTAGAGTTTCTGGACTGTGCTCCCTGGTATCCTGGGGAGCCACTGAGAGCCAGCAGGGGAGGGACGAGAGGAAGGGAGGATGACATGTGCCAACAGCAAAGTGTGTGCTATAGACAAACAGGGTTCGAATCCCATCTTGGGCCACTTCCAAGCCGTGTGCCTCTGTTTCTCCATGTATTAATGGGGACACTAATCATTCTTGCCTTGTCAGGTTTTGAGCAGAGGCATCTCAGTGCAGGGTCTAGCACGTGTGTGTGCTCTGTGACTACAATGGCACCTCTGCTTTAGCCTGGGGTTTCATCAAGAGAAAGCACTCTCTGGTTTTTTGTTAAAGGCTTGTAAACCCCTCAAGCCCTTTCATCCTACAGATGAGGATTAAAAAAACTACACACAGAGAGAGAACTGTCCAAAGGCACACAGCAGGGCAGAATCCATAAAGCCTCTCAAATGATTTCTATCCTGGAAAAAAAAAAAATGATTCTTTCCGCAATGATTTTCTTTTTCTTTCTTTTTTAAGTTTATTTATTCTGACAGAGAGAGAGAGCCCAAGCAGGGGAGGGACAGAGAGAGGGAGAGAGAATCTCAAACAGGCTCCGCACTGTCAATGCACAGCCTGATGTGGGGCTCAAACTCACGAACTGTGAGATCATGACCTGAGCTCAGATCAAGAGTAGGACGCTTAACCAACTGCACCACCCAGGCACGCCTCCATAATGATTTTCATTAACTACAGGAGACGGCATCCGAGGTTTGGGCGCCCCCTGTCCTCCCCTTCCCTCCTACTTCCCTCTGCCCCCACCCTCCTCTGCAGGTGCTAAGCTGCTCTGTGCCTTTGCAGGGGATGGTCACCGAGAAGGGCTTCTTGCAGGGCTGATGCAGCACCGTCCCAGGGTCGGTGTTCAAGCATCTGGGCAGCGCCTGACGCTAGTTGGCCCTCAGCAAATTTGAGCTCTGCTTGTCACTTGTCCCTCAGTCCCGGCCCCTGGGAGGCTCTGTCTGGGTCCCGGCTGACACCCTGCTCTCTGCCCTCCCTCCTCAGTTCAACAGCTTTGAGCAGCTGTGCATCAACTTCACCAACGAGAAGCTGCAACAGTTTTTCAACCACCACATGTTCGTGCTGGAGCAGGAGGAGTACAAGAGGGAGGGCATCGAGTGGGTCTTCATCGACTTTGGCCTTGACCTGCAGGCCTGCATTGACCTCCTGGAAAAGGTAACTCGCTGCTCAGAGGAGGGGCTTCGAGAGAGAGGCCAGGACCCTGATCAGGGCTTGCCCCTCAGAAGGGGACTTCACGGGGACCCGCAGGGAAGTGGCACCAGCAACACCACTAAGGACCTTGGTTAGTCTGACCTCTAGCTTCCTCTCTGCAAAATGGGTACAACAGTGATTGCAATGGTCACCATTAGTTGGGCTGTTGTATGCCTCAACTCATTGGATCATCACAAGCTACCATATATATGGCAGGGTGTGTGTGTGTGTGTGTGTGTGTGTGACACAATACAACCATTTCACAGATGGGAACATTAAGGCACAGAGAAGGGAAGAAACTTGTCCAAGATTATACACCCTGTGAATGGCACAGTCAGGTTCTAACCCAGACAACCTAATCGCCACCCCTGTAGTCACACCATCAGGAATGTTCTAGCAAATGGCCTAGTTCAAGAATATATACTGTTCAAGCAAATGCAGAAAAGGGACAGGAAAAGGACACTGACAGAACAGATGACAAAATGTGAACAGTCTGTTCATAGTATTGTATCAATGTTAATTTTCTGGTTTTCATTGTCGTTACCAAGCTTGCATTAACATTTGGAGAAGCTGAATGAAGGACGTGTAGGAATGCTCTGCACTCTTTTGCAAGTTTAAAATTATTAAAAAGTAAAAATTCAAGAGATAGGAGAAAGAATATATGTTGTCTCTGAGACTCAGCCTAGGGGTGAGAAAGCAGGCTGGGGTCCCCGATGTGAGCCCAGCCTCAACCTCCCAGGAAAAGTCTCCCCAAACAGGCTGCACACACAATCTACCTGTCCTCTAACACCAACAAATACCCCCCTGTCCGGCTGTCACAGAGCCTGAAATGTCCCTCATGTTTGAGCTTTGGGGTTAAGCACTGCCCTCTTCCAGAAATTTTTAGAAATCCAGACCCTCCATAGATATTAAGTCACTGACAGTTTTATGAGCTCCCATGTGAGCTCTTCTCTTCTTTGAGAAGAACCATATGTGGTTCTTGGTAGCCAGGAACGTCACGGAGGGCAGGAGCGGATAACAGAGAATTAAATGCAGAGAGGACGGGTGTCACTGATTTCACCATTTCCCTGAGGGCCAAGGCTGCCTGGCACCACTGTTTGGGAGGGATTAGCATTTGGGGAGCTAAGTAGCCCTTTCAGACTTCCATCTCCCCTTCTGTTAGACTCAATGAATTCTAGTCTCTTTCAAGTGTAAATGGCCTTGGCATTCGAAGACCAGACCTTGGAGCAGCTTCACCGTTCCTGGGGGTCTATGCCCAGAGTTCTGCTTCCTGGCTGGCCACGCGGGTGTCTGGGGCACCCCTCCCACCACCCCCAGGCCAACACCTGAGTGGCCCCGTTGGGGTCCTATGGCTTCCTCTAACAACATCCACCGCTCTTCCTTCTAGCCCATGGGCATCTTCTCCATCTTGGAGGAACAGTGTGTCTTCCCCAAGGCCACCGACGCCACCTTCAAGGCGGCCCTGTATGACAACCACCTGGGAAAGTCCAGCAACTTCCTCAAGCCCAAGGGAGGCAAAGGCAAGGGGCCCGAGGCCCACTTCGAGCTCGTCCACTATGCAGGCACCGTGAGTACCCTGTTGGCACCTCCTGCGGCCATCTATCTTCTTGCTGCAGGCGGCTCTGGCTATTGTAGGTCCTTCCTGCCGTGACCTTGCTGAGGCTTCCTGCCTCCAGCTGGTGCAGCGGCCATAGAACAGGGTGATCAGCTCAGTAAAATGACCCCTGACTCATACTTCCTCATCACTTCTCCCTCTGAGAAATCCAAAGCAATCCAGCCAAGGATGCCTGCCAGGGAACCGCCAGCAGTTCACCTGCTGGGGCCACACCATTGTTTGCGGCCCTTGGTTTCACAGCTGCACTTAGATCTTGGACAGAATTTACAACACGTGCAAAAAAGGGAAAAAAGTCCACGAGCCTATCAATTATCCCCCAATGGATTAACTTATCCTTCTGACGGCTCATGGCCACCAAAGCAACAAAACGACATCTCTGGAGTGGCTTTTTCACTCATGACAAACTTAGTCCTTGGGGAAGAGGGAATTAGCTTCTTATTTGAATAACTGATAGGGGAGACCACGTTTGTTCAGCCAGCTCTTGACAATGTGTTTTATTTCCCTGCGATTTGCGGTATTGCTGTAAACGCCCGTGCTCCCTGTTACCACTGGAGTTTGTTGAGCTTCTGTGGGTTTAACTGCAGGGAAACAGCAGCCTTAGCACAGAGCTGTCAGGAAAGCTGCTCTTGGATCGGGCATCGGGGCCAGGATTTTATGACCTCATCAACCATAACAATGCCAATTACTTGCAAAATGAATTATGCCAACAAGTAGAGTAAACAGCAGCTTTGGAGGCCGACTGCAGTGCTCCGCCTCACCTCCCACGATGAAATGAGAGGGCTCTGTATTGATAGCAATGGAATATTCAAAGTCTAATGGGACCTATGCACCTCCAAGAAGGCTCTAAAGTAAGGCCCGCAGGTGATGAATGTCTTTATGCTCTACAGGGGAAGGAAAGCCCAAAGGTTTCTGCTTCTTATCTGTTTTCCTCGGTTCCCTACGCTCAGTGGAAGAATTTGAAATGCGCCTTCCTCTTTGCCTCCCCAGCTAGGGCCACGTAGCAAAACAGGAAATAGAAATTAATGGATGTCCAATTAACTAAACACATGGATCCCATGTGGCCCTTTCCACCAGGCAATGGCCAAGGGATGTGTGCCCTTGAGCAAGGGGAGACTAGACACCCTTGTAGGGAGCTCTTCATGTAGCTCAGGATTTCCCTGGTCGAGGCCAGTCAGTCAGAGCAAGGGCTGAGCCTGGAAGAAGATCAACCCACCTGGGTGGAAAAAGAGCCAGGAGGTCAGGGAGGCTCAGAGTAGCCAGCCGAACCAGACTTGCAAGAGGAGGTCACACCCTGACAGAAAGTAGCTGGGGAGTCCTGTTTTGTGGGGAAAGCTCGGAGACAGGGTGACCTAAACAGGCAAACTGCAAATGCCCATGAAAGCAGATAATGGGGACTCCACCTCTTACTGTGGTTCAGGGACATCCCAGGACTCCAGGAAAGTCATCAGGTCAAGAGCTGAAGCCCCAGGAGATGGGGTTGGAGGTTGATCTTAGGAACCCAGAGCAGGCAGAACCTGTAGGTAGAGGTTCTGGCCGTGGGACCCAAAAGGTGGATGCTAGACCTGGAAGGTAACCATTGGCGCTTGTCCCCTCCAGGTGGGTTACAACATCACAGGATGGCTGGAGAAGAACAAAGACCCCCTGAATGAAACAGTGGTGGGCTTGTTCCAGAAATCATCCTTGGTGCTACTGGCCCTTCTCTTCAAAGAAGAGGAGGCTCCAGGTACGAATGACCCCTTGTTGTGTCCAGTCCCCCTGTGCTGATGCCCTTTAGTGGCCAAAATGGAAACAAGGAAACAAAACTCACCTTATTCAACTCCTGCAAAGTGGATGAATGGGTGACAAGTTACTTGAGGGAGGCCATGGATGACAGTGCAGTGGAGAGGTGCGCATGCATCCTGCGAGAGCTTCCATCAACTGTACTGCCCGCTGGGCCCGTGTCACCTCTGGGTGGAGCAATACTGCTTTGGAAGAGTGGATGCCCAAATGCGTGTGCTTATTTTCTGCTCCCCGCTCTCCTCTGTCTGAGGCTCAGGCCAAGCCCAGCCCTGCCTCCTACCCAATCAAGGTCGTGTGGCCCACAGGGAATGGCCTGGATGGGAGCTGCCCAAGGTGGCTGCCACTCAGTGGGGCAAGAGCTGCAAATTTCCTTGAATTCATTGACGTTTTCACCACCAACGTGCAATGCCTCCAGATGGTCTGCAGGCTCTTCTTCCTGCCCCGGCAATGGGAACAGTTTGTCCCTATGTGTAGCCCTAAGTCACAAAGGGCTACACCCTCTCCAGAAAGCATAGTGCTCCTTTTGACCATTAGACCATGGTCATCCCACTCAACCCTTCCCTGGTAGGTGTCCTTTTCCTGGTGTGAGGGCCCTCACCTCACCTAGTCCTAAGAAAAGCCTTTTTAAACCAGAGAATGTGTCTCCTCGACATGGAGCACTGAATGGGGCTGCCTGTCTCCATGCTGCGTTTTGACATGAAACGTGTGTTTTTCTTCCTCAGCTGGAAGCAAGAAGCAGAAGAGGGGGTCTTCCTTCATGACCGTCTCCAACTTCTACAGGGTAAGTAGGGGCTGCCCCAGAGGCCACTGTGCATCCAGTGAACCCTCCTTTCCATTGAACACTCCCTTCTAATGGTGTGGTGGTCTGGCTTCCACCTCCCAGCCCAGGACAGGACGAGTTCATTTCTATGCCTACGGTTGCCTCTTCCATGTAAGGAGTCTGTTTCCTTCCAAAGGGGTCACAGAACCACAGGACCTCAGAGCAGAAAAGACCCTTAGAGATGGTTCAGTCCAACCACATCATTTCGGACTGAAACCCAGGGAGTGGCATCATTGGAGATATCAGTGCCTAAGATCTTCAGCCCCAGAGTTGGCTGGCAGATCCTCTGGGCCGGTCACAACTTCCACAGATTTGGGGCATTACTGGGGATACGTTCCAAAGTGCAGAAAGGCAGCCAATAGGGAGATGTGGCCCGAAGAAAGATTTCAATATTTGCCAAGGATCTAGCCGCCTGGAAGCGGAGTGGGCTACCTCATTGGAGGAATCCAAGCAGAGGAGGAGGGAACCTCCATAGGGAGGTTAACAACGGGCAGGGCTTCGTCCTCATAGGCACTATGGTTCCTTCTAGTATCGAGACTCTATGATGAGCCAGCGCTGAATCAAGAAGGGCCCTGCTTATTGAAAACCACGTCACCTTGGGCAAGTCCCTCTGAGATGACAGACGGCCACTGCCCAATATGCCATCCATGATGGTAGCCACTAGCCACACATGGCTAGTGAGTGCTTGAAAAGAGGCTGGTGCAGCAGAAGAACTCAATTTGAATTTACATTTTAACTTAATTAATTGCACTCTAGGGGCACCTGGGTGGCTCAGTCGGTTAAGCATCTGATCTTAGCTCAGGTCATGATCTCACAGTTTGTGGGCTCCAGCCCCGTGTCTGGCTCTGTGCTGACAGCTTGGGGCCTGGAGCCTTGCTTTGGGTTCTGTGTCTCCCTCTCTCTCTGCCCCTCCCCTGCTCATGCTCTGTCTCTCTCTCAAAAGTAAATAAACATTAAAAAATTTTTAAAAAGACATGAATTAGGGGCGCCTGGGTGGCGCAGTCGGTTAAGCGTCCGACTTCAGCCATGTCACGATCTCGCACTCCGTGAGTTCGAGCCCTGCGTCAGGCTCTGGGCTGATGGCTCGGAGCCTGGAGCCTGTTTCCGATTCTGTGTCTCCGTCTCTCTCTGCCCCTCCCCCGTTCATGCTCTGTCTCTCTCTGTCCCAAAAATAAATTTAAAAAAACGTTGAAAAAAAAGACATGAATTAGTTGAAATCTAAATAAAGACCTGTCCTGAGCATCGGTATCCTGCAACACCAACACTGAGCTTATTAACTCAGTCTTTCTTCTCCTTTTTCCTCCACCCCCAGGAGCAGTTGAATAAGCTGATGGCCACCCTCCACAGCACGGCTCCCCATTTTGTCCGCTGCATTGTCCCCAACGAGTTCAAGCAATCAGGTACATCATGGGGACATGTCTCCCTGCTGGAAGTCCTCAGGCTCTGTGAAGTGTTTGCTTAAACTACATACCCTTTCTTGTTTTTAGCATAGTGAACACGTAGAGAGCAGTTTAGTATTTTTGAAACCTTATGTATTGTTTCTCTTCTTTGCCAACCTCTCCTCCCACCAATTTTTCAAACTTGGGACAGTTTTGACCCAATGAAACAATAACCGTTAATAAAAATAGCTAATGTTTGTTGCACACAAACTGTGAGCCAGGTATAAATGAAATCCGCTTTTTAAAAAATTTGTAATGTTTCTTTATTTTTGAGAGAGAGAGAGAGTGAGAGAGAGACAGAGGATTCGAAGCAGGCTCTGCACTGTCAATGCAGAGCCCAATGTGGGGCTTGAACTCACTAACCGTGAGATCATGACCTGAGGCGAAGTCGGACACTTAACTGACTGAGCCACCCAGGTGCCCTGAATTAAGTTCACTTTTAATCACGAGGGATGACTAGGGCACAAAATGGGGCACTGAAAGGATCCCCCAAAATGGATCCCCCAAAATCATATTCTAGCTGTTTTGTAAAGTGAAAATCATGTTCTGGCTGGGTGAGAACCAGCTAGAAGTCATACTCAGGAGGGCCTTTGGTCTTGGCTGAATTGTGGGGCCCTGCATGCAATGACGGGAGGAGACTGGGGTTGACAACACAGACGTTCAGTTAGCTTTCTGCAGTGACAAGGAGTGGCCTGTGCCACCCTAGAACACTGACTACATCCTGCACCCTCCCTCTTGGCAGGCGTGGTGGACGCCCACCTGATCATGCACCAGCTGGCTTGCAACGGAGTCCTGGAAGGCATCCGTATTTGCAGGAAGGGCTTCCCAAACAGGATGCTGTACCCAGAGTTCAAACAGAGGTGAGTGATGTCTTCCTGATAGCCTGAGTACAGTTCTCAGTTTCCAGGGATGGACTGATTGATAAATATAGTCCTGTTGTAGCAGATGCTACGGGTACGATGACGGCAGCTCACTACCTGAGTACACCTTGGCCTGACTTTCAACAGCCAGAACCTGCATTTCTGTGCCTGAGGGGCTTTCTCTGGCTCTTGAACCAGCTTTGTTACTTGGCAGGCTGAAAGTCTCAGGAACTAATGCCTTCCCCAGGAGCGGCCCATAACCAATGACTTACAGACAACTGGCATATCAGCATTTCAATTCCCTCACTCTTCTGGTGGGCTAACTATGAGTGGGGCTCCCAGATAAATGTCTAACAACAGGTTCTCCAGGTTACGTTTTTAAAAAATGATAAAAATTAAGAAATTAAAAAGCCCTGATTTGTAGTGTCTTTAGATTTCCATGGTGTAAACACTCCCATGGCTGCTTTCGAGCCAAGCGATGTGACACCAGCGAATGTGGGGTTGAGGAGAGATTCACCCAATTGGCTCTTGCCGGCCGGTAGGAGTTGGTCTCAGCACACCACTGTTCCCAGTACCCCCTAGCAACATTAATCCCCAGCTGCCCATTCTGATAACTGACCTGATAACATGCCTCTTATTGACTGCCCTGTCCCCCTCCCCAACTCGGCCATCCCCCAAGTAAACTATTTGCATTTGGATACCTTGTCCCAGGGTCTGCTTCTGGGGGAACCCAAAGTAACACCTCCACCTTAGGGATTATTTCCCTTCTACCCACTCCCTACATACTAGAACACAGGACCATAGGTTGATGGACAAGTCATTAGAGGTCATCCTGTCCAAGCCCTCTGAAGGCTTTAAACAGGGAAGGACTTGTCTAAATCACAAAGGGGGCTGCTTGCAGGCCAGAAAAATAAGTGCTTCTCCTATGTCTGGAAGAAAAGATCAGGAAGGAAAATTTTTAGTGTTTTCATTTCTAGGAGCACCAGCCCTTTGAACTCCTGACCCACACAGACATTCACTCCCCAGTGTCTCCTGCCAGTCCCACCCCAGTGCCTGCCTCGGGCATCTGCAGAACAGGTCTAACCATGATTCCAAGGCCATCACAAAGACCAATGGATGGGTCAACTACATGGATGTACTTCCTGAACTGCCAGCTCGGGCGTGATGGTGGCTGTCATCATCTCTCTCCCAACAGGTACCAAGTGCTGAACCCCAATGTGATTCCTCAGGGGTTTGTAGACAACAAGAAGGCCTCAGAGCTGCTGCTCGGGTCCATTGACCTGGATGTGAATGAATACAAAATTGGGCATACCAAGGTAGGGGCTTCTGGTGATACTCCCTCCCTCCACCACTCAGCCTCGTCCCAAGAAGGTGGGCTTCAGGGTGTGAATTCCAGCTTGGCCGCTGACCAGTTGCCTGCCTTAGGCAAGCCCCACGGCTGCTGAGAGCCTCAGTTTCCTCCTCTGCAAAAGTAGGGCTGATACAGCTGATCTCATGGGATTCGGGGGTGATTAGTGATAACGTGGGTGAGAACCCAGCTTGGACAGGTACATAATAAATGGTAGGTTATTTCCTAGTACTGTATGAGCCCCAATCAGAATCAAGGTCCTGGATTTTACTGGGGCATGGAGGTATGTGTGTGGGGGTGAGGTCTGAGAGCAAAGCACCATAATCCCAGCCCACCCACACTGAAAGCTCCAGCCCTGAGCTGGCAGGTGAGTTGGGGGTGACTCAGAGAGGCTGCCTGATCTTGACTCATAGGGCCTGGGCTGCCGTGTGTCTGTCCCACTTCCTGGCCCTGCAGAGTCTTGTCGGGACTGTAAGGGCCAGCCAGGCTAATGGTGCAAGGTGTCCATCTATAGCTGCCCAACCAGACTGCACCCAACATGACAAGCAGGGCGACCCAGGAGGGGTACTAGCTTTACATTCAGGAGCATCAGGCTCAAAGCCTAGTTCTGTGTAGCCCAGGACAGATGAACTACCTCTCCAAGTCTCATGGATGCCACAGGCAACATGGCTTCCCTACAGGCTTGGTAGAGGACGCGGACACTTTGCAAATGCTCATAGAGCACCTCCGTGTGCCAAGCATGGTTCAAGGCTCTAGGAATACACCAGTGAACAGAACAGGAAGAGTTCCTAAGCCCCTAGAGCTTGCTTCATGGTAGTGAGCATTAGCAGAATTGTAACGCTGCTCTGGAATCCTCCAGAACTGCGAGCTCTGGCCTCCTTCACAATTGAGAAATGCTGTGTATAGCTAAATTGACTTATAGGAACACTGCAGGTTTTGTCATAGAGTCGCTGAATACTTGAGTGGGAGAGAACCTCAGAGACCAGTTCTTTTCCCCACCCCCACCTTTGAAGGAGCGGAACCTTGAGGAAGCCTGGAGAGGGTCGTGGAGGTGATGTGCCCAATTCCACAGTACTAGGCAGAATGGAGCAGGCCCCAGGCCGCACGACACTGGGTCATGGGAAAGGGGATGGGGCTGCTGTTGCCAACATTTGATGCAGTTACTGGCTGGGCAAATGGACTGCATTTTGCTGTTGTTCAATGTTGCATTGGGCACCTCAGGTCCAGGTAGAGTCCTGGGGATCCTGGGGATAGCTTTCCAAGCTTCACCCAAGTTTCCAAGATTCAACCGTGTTGGTTGGTACATGATATTCAGTCATTGTCCCTGCCATATCATGCTTGGGGACAAGGACCAGGCAGGCTCTGGTGGCAGAGGCAGAGCAGAGAACAGGATGATTTTGCCTGTAAACTGTGTCCCCACACCCAGCCACATGCTCACCTCACTGCTCCTAAAAGGACACAACTCAATGACAATTCATTTTGAAATATCAAGAAACATTTTATGAAATCAAGCCCAATGTCTCTACCCCATCATGGCTAGCTAGCTCTTTGGGTTTTTGTGGGGGAGGAAGGCAGGTGGAGGGAGCATTCTTTTCCATTCTTTTCCTGTTGGTATCCATAGCATCCGCATAAAGGATTTAATCAAGAGCTCTGCTCCTGGCCTCAAGGTGTGGAGTTACAGAGTCTTAGAGCTGGGAGGACTCAGGGTCCTGCACTCCCATTGAACAGGAGGGGAGTTAGAGGCCTCCCAAGAGGGAGTGGCTTGGCTAAGGTCACATAGCACATCCAAGGAGGCTGAGGCCAGGTACAGGTCTCCTGGCTCCTTCTATCCCTCTAGAAGTTTCTATCATGTCCTATTGGAAGACTATAAAAAGATGTTACATTATGAAACATAACTGATAATAAAGTCACCACCCATGGGCCCACTTAAAAATCCAGAATCTCTTCTCATCTCTTTCCTCCCCTTCCTCCCCACCCCCAGGAGTAACCCCTTGCTCCGAATGCTAACCATCCCCCTGCCTTTTAAAAAATAGTTTTGTCACATATGCACATGAAAGTACCACACTCGATATAATCTTCTGTAGCATGCTTCTAACACTCATTCATGTTTCCAAGATTCATCCTTGTTGGTCAGTATAGGACATTCACTCATTGTCACCACCGTATCATGCTGCCTCAGACAGCCACATGACAATTATCCTTTCTCCTGCCCTTGGAAATTGATTTTTTTTCCCCTCTGCAGTTATCAACAAATGCTGCTTTGAGTATCTTTGCACATGATCCCGTGTAGAGGTTTCTCCAGAACGAAATTCTCAACCTTGGCTATACATTAGAATCACTTTGGGGAGGGATAAAAATACCAATGCCTGAGCCTCACTCCAGAAATTGTTTGAAATCACTGTGCAGGCATCGGTATCTTTCCAACCCTCTAGGTAGGAGAGATGTGCAGCCGGGGTTGAGATGTACTAACACGGCAGAGGACAGTTGACTGTTTCAGGGTATGCAAACAACTAACTTGATGAGGGAATGCCAACCCTTTTTCCAAAACTGTTGTACCAATCTACCCTCCCCTGATCCACAACCGTGCCAACACCCGTGCTCTCGAAAAGTCTTAAAAGTCACAGGTGGAGGGAGGAGTGAATGTTACCTTGCAACCTTAATCTGTATTTGCTGGAAATCTGGTGTTTCCTGATCTAACACACTGCAAAGTTGGGTATTTCCTGATCTTTCTAACCCACTGCAAAGCTTTCTCACACACACCAGAGCTGGGTGCCTGAAACTGTGCAGCACTGGTAAAGCTCTGTATCCTTCTACAAAGTCAACCTCTCCCCTGCCCAACACCACCCCCTCTTCCCACTCCCAGATCCTAGGAGACCGTGACTGTCTACAGGCCGTTTGCATAGCAGTAAAGGAGGCCCCTTGCCACCGTCGTGCTGGGCAGTCACCACAGCAGTGAGGATTATAACGATCTAACACATTTTTTAAAAATGTCGGGGCGCCTGGGTAGCGCAGTCGGTTGAGCATCCGACTTCAGCCAGGTCACGATCTCGCGGTCCGTGAGTTCGAGCCCCGCGTCAGGCTCTGGGCTGATGGCTCAGAGCCTAGAGCCTGTTTCCGATTCTGTGTCTCCCTCTCTCTCTGCCCCTCCCCCGTTCATGCTCTGTCTCTCTCTGTCCCAAAAATAAGTAAATGTTGAAAAAAAAATTTTTTTTTTAAATGTTTATTTATTTTGAGAGAGAGGGAGTGTGAGCAGGGCAGGGGCAGAGAGAGAGGGAGAGAGAGACTCCTAAACAGTCTCCGAGCTGTCAGCGCAGAGCCCAATGTGGGGCTCGATCCCATGAACCCGTGAGATGGAGAGTCAGATGCTTGAGCTGCCAGGTGCCCCAACCTATCATATTTTACTTACCACTTCACAGTTTACGTGAGACTTTCCCACCCAGTTATCTCTATTTACTCCTTATAGCAGCCCTGTCAGGGAGGGATCAACATCCCCATTTCACAGATGGGGAACTGAGGCCCTGAGATGTGAGGAGACGCGTCCAAGGTGACCCAGCCAGCGAGTGCAAGGCCAGAGCTGGAACTCATAGGAGGCTAAGAGGAAACAGACACAGAGGCTGGCAGTGGCCCCGCTATTGGGGATGTCCAGGCCAGGGCCAGCTGTTCCCAAGGGGCCTCAAACACCAGCACCAGACTGGGTCTCTTAACTTTCAAGGCCCTTTCTGAACCTCTGGGGCTTGCCTCACAAGTGGCCGCCATCGGCAACAGCTGGGCCTCGTGCAGAGGAGTGTGCCTTTCCCACAGGTATTCTTCCGAGCGGGCATCCTGGCTAAGCTTGAGGACATGCGGGACGAGCGTCTGGCCAAGATCATGACAATGCTGCAGTGTCGCCTGCGGGGCTTCCTCATGAGGATCGAGTTCAAGAAGATGCTGGAGCGAAGGTAGCACTCACAAACACGGGTGGGGCGGGGCCACTGAAGCATCCACGCAGAATGACCGGGGACCCGTCCACACACCCAGCGGTCAGCTCCAGTAATGACTCGGGGCCGTGAGATGAGGGGAGGGCGGCGACATCTCCACTGGCCCAGAGAACCCTGTTTGGGGTCTGTATTCGCTTCCTGTGGCTGCTGGAACAGAGCAGCACAACCTGGGTGTCTTAAAACAATGGCAATTCTCATAGCTCTGGAGGCCAGGAGTCTGAAATCAAGGAATATTGCAGGCTGCACTCCCCCTGAACGCTCTAAAGGAGGATCCTTTCTTGCTTCTTGTAGTCTTGGTGGCCTCAGGCGTTCCTTGGCTTATGGCCACATCAGTCCAGTTTCTGCCTGTTTTCACAAGACCTTCTCTCTGTCTATGTCTCCACACGGCCTTCCTTCTTCTTATATGGACACCTGCCATCTCGGGTCAGGGGTCCACCTTCCTCCAGTATGACCTCATCTTAACCTAAGTAATGACACCTGCAAAGACCTTATTTCCAAATAAGGTCACATTCACAGGCACTGGGGGTTAAGACTTCAGCAGATCTTTTGGGAGGGGACACAATTCAACCCATAAGAGGGACCACCTAATACAGACCCTTCTCTTAAAGCCTACAAGCCACTTTCCCAGACTTTCCCTTATTGATCCATGTGATGACACTGTCAGAGGGAGGTGGCAGGGCTGGCACCCCTGCTTCGCAGATGTGGAAACTGAGGTCAGAAGGGTGAAGGAACCGGCCCAGATCCAGGCAGAAAGAGTCAAGACTGGAATCCAGAAGTCCTCACTCCAAATCCTTGCCCTCTGAATTGTGTTTTCCAGCCATCTTTCTAAAATGATCATCAGAAAATAACTCAGGCTACCCTGGCTGACCTGTGGTTGACTCTGGTTCCTTGTGGGCATAGTATTAGTAATAATAACAGTAATGAGCAAATAACAATAATGAGGTCCTGATATCCACTGCCCCCCCACCCCCTCCCTGGGACCGTGACTGAAGGCAGCGACACAAGTTAGGGGCTGAGTGTAGGACAGCAGGGCCTTGGCATGCAGGAGGTCCTCGGTAAATGACAGTCCAGTGAAGCTGGAGGGGACGGGGGGGGGGGGGGGGGCGGGTTCCAGAGACTGCAGAATGGATAGGACTCAGAGAGTAATGGGTGATTTCCCGTGAGGGAGAGGAAGGAAGGAAATGTAAGAAGAAATGAGTGGTCTGTCTCAGCCTTGTGCTGTCTGGGTGGAACCGTTCCATCAGGGAGGCCAGGCCCTGACACCTGCACTTTCATCCAGGGAACCCCAGCTTCCTTTTTTTGCAGAATTGGCCTGAAAGTCATCCAGCGGAACACACGCAAGTTCCTGGAGCTGCGTTTCTGGGGCTGGTGGAAGCTATACAACAAGGTAGGGCTGAGGGGCCAGGCTAGCTGGGCTGCAGCTACCAGTTCGTTGTGTGTGTCTGGGGGAGGGGAGGGGGGAAATCCTGGGGGGGAGGTGCCTCTTGGGGGTGGGAGGCCACAGGATGCAGCAGGGACAGTCCACAAATGAGGGTGCCTGGGAGACAAATGAGGAATCTAGTCCCCTTCCGGTCAGGGGCTAATTCCTCCCTGAGAAAAACCACAGAGGACCTTCCTGCCTCATGTCATCCTTCCAAATAACATCCCCTTAGGATGGAAAGCCCCTCAGTACAAAAAGGGGGCTTGGTCGTCAGCCCCTCCCCCTGCACATGTTGAGGCATCTTCAGCTCCTTCAGTGAGGTCCTCAGCTTCAGAGCTGGAGCGAGCTCAGGAAATTGTGGGATCCAGCCTATTTCCCAGGTCCTTCCGAGACAGCTGAGAGGGCAGTGAGTAAGCCCTTAACCAACGCAGCAGGCAGGGAGCCTTCCTCCTGGTGCAGGTGGAATCATACTGGGTGATGGGGTCCCCACCTCGGGCCTCCACTCAAAGGGAACGTGCTGCTGGGCACCAGCAGAGGCCGGATGCAGGGCTGCATTCAGGAGTCGGAGGGACAGCCATGCGGAGGGTGGATCAGGCTCTAGGTCATCTCTGGTGGCCCTGAGGCCCCCACGGCTCGTGTGGAAGCTTCCTTCCCCTCCCCATGGGAAAGCGCTTTCTAACACTCAGTGCTGACCACAGATTCAAAGCAGGGATAGTAAGTTCTGCCTCCCCAAAGGCTCTCCCACACAGGCCAGCCCTTTCGAGGGCCTGAGATCCCAGAGCAGTCCAGATGAGCATTTCTCAAAGTTCGGTAGTTGCCAGTCCTTCCCCCACCTGTTCCATGACTGAGCTTTCCTGATGCTAGCTACTTTTTTATTTTGAAATTTTTATTTTACTTTTTATTTGTATATATTTTAAGTTTGTTTATTTATTTTGAGAGAGACAGACAGAGTTCATTCGAGGGGGGGGCAGAGAGAGAGGGAGACAGAGAATCCCGAGCAGGTTCCAGACTGTCAGTGCAGAGTCCCACACAAGTCTTAGACCCATGAACTGTGAGATCATGACCCGAGCCGAGATCAGGAGTCAGACACTTAACCTACTGAGCCATCCAGACACCCCTAAAAATAAATTTAAAAAATAAGAAATTTAGGGGTGCCTGGGTGGTTCAGTCGGTTAAATGTCCGACTCTTGATCTCAGCTCAGGTCATGATCTCACAGTTATAGATCAAGCCTCCCATGGGGCTCTGTGCTGACAGTGTGGAGCCTGCTTGGGATTTTCTTTCTCTTTCTCTCTCTCTCTCTCTCTCTCTCTCTCTCCCCCCTTCTCCCGCTTGTACTCAAGCTCACTCTCTCTCTCTCTCTCTCTCAAAATATATAAACATGAGACAATTTTAAATTTAAAAAAGTTACTTTTAAAGTAACTGTGTAACAATGAAAATCAAAGCATTTCTATGCAAGGCTTAAATCTATCTCACTTGCCCCCTCGGTATTTGTGTTGCCCTCTGGGAAGCCCCAGACCAACAGCCTTTAAGATTCCTCCCAAGCAGGACACCAGTGGTCAGAGAAGATGAGGAGACAAAGCCTGGAAACTTCTCTGTTCTTTACTAGAAAGCAACACTTTACTAATTGAACATGGCAGAGCAAGGTCCTGTTCCAATGAGTAAAAAAAGTAAAATAAAATAAAAATCCTTTACTCTTAGTTTTTAACTACGCTCTAGTCTTATCTAAGCCAGATAGGATGAGTCAGTGGGAAAAAAAACCCAACACGTTCCGGTAGGCTTTCACTGAATAAAAATGTCATATAGTTGTGCGTTTATGTGAACTTGCCTCTGCAGTATCCCAGGTCCCCACAGACAGAGAGACGGAGACACAGAAACAGGGAGAGAGACAGAGATAGGGAGACAGGAAGAGAGAGAGACAGCAAGGAGGAGGACCCCGTAAGGGAGAAAGGCAAGGGAAACCGGAGCTTGAACTCGGCCAAGCACACACAGCTTAGAGAACGGTGTGAGCCCTGAATGGGGCTAGACGCCGAGGAACACCTAACTGCGTCTGTCAGGATCGCAGAGACCCCTGAGGATTGGTCCTAGGCAAGGACGGGCCTTCTCTGTGGAGGCGACAGATACTTCCTGGCATCTGTGGAGAGGGACTCCCTCATGGCTGCTTTCCGCCCCGATGGGGGTGTGAGGTCCTGTCTGAGGGAGAGCCCACAGCCCACCGCCGAGCCCCCGCGGCCCATCCCCCTAACGCCATAGGGTGTCGCCCGCCACTCAGGTCAAGCCGCTCCTGAATGTGGCTCGGCAAGAGGAGGAGATGAAGGCCAAGGAGGAGGAGCTGAGGAACGCCATGTGCAAGACACAGGAGCTGATAAGCAGGGTAAAGGAGCTGGAGGAGAAGATGGCCACGCTCAGCCAGGAGAAGAATGACCTCACCATCCAGCTACAGGCCGTATGTGGGGCCCCGGAGGGAGGGCGGGAGCTGGGGGCCCTGGCAACTACCAGGATCCCCGGGGCCACTAAGAGCCAGACCCAGGGAGGCAGGTGGGGGGTGAGCCTTCTGAGAATCAGCATACGAGAGAGACCCCCGTAATAAAAGAATCACCCGCTTATGGGAGCACCTATATATGGGCCCCACCCCTTAATGCCTCACAGTGATGATTTCCCTTATTTTTCAAAGACCTGAATTTCAGTAATGTTATGCCACAAACCGAAAGTCACACAGATGGTCTGGTTTGAGTCTGTGGCCGGTTGCTGTTTACGCCACTGACCCCATCTTGGGGAGACCCCAGTGGACACCCAGGGTGTCCCTCTTCTGCCATGTACTGTCCGTTTGACCTTTGACGACCCCACCTCCTCCGAATATCAGGTCCCTCATCTCTAAACCGTCGCTTACAGTGACATCTGCCTCGTTTGCTTCTTGGGGTCGTTATAAGGAGGAACTGTGGGTGGGAAATGGTTCGTTAACACAAAGGTGCTAAAACGATGCTGGGAGTCATTTGGGCAGATAGTCACTCCCCATTGGCAGACGGAACCACAGGCACTCCTGGGCTCAGCCCCACCTACCGGCGGTGTGCAGCCTATGTGTCCTCGACTTGTCCTGGACCACTGGCTACATCCTTCAGGTGCACCTGACCACCTGGGATCTGTTCAAAGGCAGATTTCAACACAGCAGGTCTCGGGTGGAGCCTGAGCTCTTGCGTCCTAACCAGCTCACGAGTGATGCAGCTGGTGGCCTGGGGACGGCACTGCGAGACTCTGTTCTGTCACACGCATCACAAGGAGCTCAGAGCCAGTGCCCAGACCCCTGTGGGACCCCCTCTGACTGGCGTTCTTTCTTCCACCAGGAGCAAGAGAACCTGATAGATGCCGAGGAGCGCCTGACCCAGATGATGAAGACGAAAATGGAGCTGGAGAGCCAGATCTCGGACATGCGGGAGCGGCTGGAGGAGGAGGAGGGCACGGCGGCCTCCCTGAGCGCCACCAAGCGCAAGCTGGAGGGCGAGATGAGTGACCTGAAGCGGGACCTGGAGGGTCTGGAGACCACACTGGCCAAGATGGAGAAGGAGAAGCAGGTGAGGAGGCCCTGGGGCCTCACTACACCCACCTCGGGAACAGGAAACCCTGTGGGGGTCCCACCTGGAGTCCCCTCAGCAGCAACGCCCAGGACCCTAGCCACCAGCCACATGGGGCTAGTTTAACTTAACTCAGCGCCATGGAAAACGTGACTCCTCTGTTGACCTAGCAGCATTTCGAGTGCTCAATAGCCACACCAGGCTAGTGCTACCGCATTGAACTGAGAACTTGGCTGTTGCTGCAGAAAGTTCCGTCGGGACAAAGTAGCTAGAGGGATGAGGGCTCTTTCCCTCATGGTGACATCCAGGCTCAGGACTGACTGGTTCTCCTCGTGCCCGTGAAACCCAGGTGTCTGTGCTAGCCTGTGGCCCACTCAGACTCAGCATCCCTGGGCCCCTCACAGAACGTTCTTCTTCACTACATCTGCCTTCTGCCCTCTTCCCGGAAGAGACAACCCTCTCTCTAGCGTGGGGCCACTGCTAGCTGTTGGATCTCTGCCCAAACAAGCAGCTGCTGCCCTTCCAGTCGGCTCCAGGGGGAGCCCCTGGCTCCTGATACCATCTGGTGGGCCCTTGGCCCTGAAGCCCCCTTCTTACCCTCACAAGTTGGCGGGGGGGGGGGGGGGGTCCAGAGCAGGGGAAGGTGTATGCTGCCTAAGCCCGTGCCTCTTCAGCTCTGATGTGCACACAAAGTGCTGGCATCTTGATAACATGCCAGTTCTGCATCAGCAAGTCTGCTGGGACCCGAGGGTCCACGTGTCTCAGACACCGCTGACGTCTGAGGGCCGGGCTTTGAAGAGCCAAGGCCTGACTGGTGGTTCTCACTGCTGCCCTCACCCTCAGATTCTGACCTGCCTGGGGTGTGCCCTGGGCACTAGCATTTCTCAGGCTCCCAAGTGACTCTGGACCGCAGCCAAGCTGAAGAGCCCCTCTCTCGGAGCAAGCGCCTCCCTCTTTGTTCCCCCTCCAAGGCTGTTCCCAGCCTTAAAGGCCTGTCCCTCTCCTGCCCCTGTTTCCAGGCCCTGGATCACAAGGTCCGCACCCTAACCGGGGACCTCTCGCTCCGTGAAGACTCCATCGCCAAGCTCCAGAAGGAGAAGAGGGCCCTGGAGGAGCTGCACCAGGTAGGCACCACAGGCTTCTACTTGGCACAGCAGGTGGAGCTCGGAGACTGGAGACCCTGGTTTTGCTGCCCCTCAGCTGGGGCCTATAGGGAAGTCAGTCTTCCTAAATCTCAATTTCCTCATCAGAGAAGCAGGCACTGTCATGTCTTGTTGTTCTCCTCCCAAGTTTATTGTAAGTGGGGCGACCATATAATTTATCACCCAGACTAGTCTGAGAGTGAAAGAGGGGCAGCGGGCATGAGGAGATGATCCCAGGTGCACTGGAAGCTAGGGTCCCCAGACTTATCAGGATGAGTGCCCTGCCGGTGCTAAAGCACCAGTGAACCCCAATACATCTTGGCGACAAAGGGCATGAGCTCTTGTGAGGAGACCCGTTTGACCGTTATGGGCTCAGGCTCCTGGAGGCAGAGCCAGCTCTGACCAGCCACCAGTGCTGACCTTGGCACAGACCACTTCCTAACTCTGAAGACACAGGTGCAGAGAGCAAGTTGAAGCCCAGAACCGGACAGCAGACCCCCGTCACCATGTTTGCTGACACCATGAACCCACAGCACATCCCCTTTAGTGCCTCTCTCTGCTGCCTCTGGAAATACTTCCCCTTAGACTGTAACCCTCAACCATTTCAAACTCAGAGCCCCCTTTTATAACAAATACAGTCGATTCTCATTATCCCAGGTAGTTATGTTCCATAAAGTCACCACAAACACTGAATAAACAAATGCTGGACCCCCGTTTTTGTTTTTAAATTTTTTTTAACATTTATTCAATTTTGAGAGACAGAGAGCGAGCAGGGGAAGGGCAGAGAGAGAGGGAGACACAGAATCTGAAGCAGGTTCCAGGCTCTGAGCTGTCAACACAGAGCCCAACATGAGGTTCAAACCCACAGACCTCAAGATCATGACCTGAGCCAAAGTCAGATGCCCAACTGACTGAGCCACCCAGGCGCACCAATACTGAACCTTGGTTTTAAGGGGAAATAGAAGGTTAGGTTCCTGCAAGCCTCTGGTCACGTTTTCGTCAATCAATCAATACATTACTTTGTTTTATGTGTGTTTCTGTGTAAGACACTACTTGGTACACACTGTCCATTCCTGAACAATGAACTCACGGTCAACAACCCTGTATCTCATGCCTGAACAAAGCTTATCTAACACACAAATTTCCTCTGTGAGGCACAGCACAGCTTTCTTGTGCTTGGGAACACTAGATAGCACAGTACCAGTGTGCTTGGTGCACCATTTTATGAGCCAAACTCACCAAGACAAAAGCACAAAAAATGTAAAAAAACATGGCGCTAAATAGACTATGAAAAAGCCACCTGTTTGCAGTATGAGCTGAAACAAGAAGGCGGGGCATCATCTTATTTGACGTCAGCTGGGAATGTGCGCTCCAGAAGACGCAAACTTTTCGCTGCTCTGCGCATGTCTGCAAATGACCATGAACGCACCACAAGTATTGATTTGGGATTACACATAAATTTTAGCTCGTAGGTAAATTGGAAAATAGATAATCCACAAATAATGAGGGCAGACTGCATTTTGGAAGCCTCTCTTTACTATCGTAAAATAAACATTATTATAGCTAATACATACCTTCAAAAAAATCAATAGAGTGCCCTTCTTTTTAAGGGGGAAATGAACGGAATGTAATTTATAATAAATAACGGGGCTGTCCGTGTGTAAGCGCTCAGGCAGATCCACTAGAAGACGTTGTGAGCAGTCGGCTGAACACCCGAGCCTGCCTAGGTGGCCGAAGACGGACGGGCACAGAGGGTGTGTTGGTGACATTGACGGCAAAGTGTGGCTGCCGTCAGTGATGCGGGTTTACAAAATGGTGAAGAACTCTCAGGGAGATTTTGACAATAACAAATCTCTCAGTTTTCATGGTAGATCATTCTTTAAAAATATAGTGTATACTAAACGAAAAAAAAAAGTTGAGTTATGTGTCCAGTGGTCCTGGCTGCTGGGTTTAGAAGAATAGAACTGTTGTTTTACGTACATGAATGCCCGGGTGGGGCATCAAGTGTGCGGACTACAGAATTATGCTTCACGGTACCGGATTGTCCAGAGCGAGGCATGTCCAGCATCCCTGGAACCACTAAGTGCCAGTGGGGCCCCCAATCATGGTGGTGAACAAAAGCTCCCCAACAGACCTCCTGCATGCCCCACGGAGAGCCAGAGCCCCACTGACCATTGAGGGCCCACCTACAGCTAACGGGTGCTCAGGTCTTCCCCTGCCTCACCTGGCACCAGGGCCAGGGACTCAGTAGCTGTTCCCTGAAGTCAACTCAACCCAGCTCAGAAGTGATGGCAGAGAACTAGGTCTGTTCAGCTGCTTCTGCATGTCTCGTGGAACATACAAGATCTTTCCTTCCAGAAAACCCTAGACGACCTGCAAGCTGAGGAGGACAAGGTGAACCACCTGACCAAGACCAACAGCAAGCTCAGCACCCAGATCCATGAGGTAATGCCCTGTTGCTGGGGCCATTTCTATAGCTCAAGGGCCAGGTCTGTCATGGGGCCCAGGGCCCTCAGATACATTTGGGGAATTGGACTGACATGTCCCCCTGAGGAAATGAGGGCCTTTCTGTTGCCACAGCTAAGGAACCAGGCCCAGTCTGGTTCCTCAATTGCATTCTGGCCTCAGACTCACCCCGCTCCCCTCAACACACGCGTTTTCTCTCACTCTTCTTGTTTCTGCAGCTGGAGGATAACTGGGAACAAGAAAAGAAAATCCGGGCGGAGGTGGAGAAGGCCCGTCGGAAGGCTGAGAGTGACCTGAAGATAACCATTGACAACCTCAACGAGATGGAGCGGTCCAAGCTGGACCTCGAGGAAGTGGTGAAAAAGTACGCCCATGCTGTCATTCATTTCATCCACAACATTAGCACTTTCTGTGTGGTACCAGGTGCCAGGCACCGCGCTGAGGGCTTCGCATGTATTAACGCACATCCCTAATACCCGCTATGTGCCAGGCACGGTGCCTGCTACAGAGCACATAGGGAGGGGACAGTAGGCACTGCCCATCCACAGGGAGCTCCTAGCCTCACACAGGGCCAGCTGGGCGCCAGAAAGGGGGCTGGTACTGAGCAATGCCCCTCCCCCATAGGCAGGGAGTCTTGGCAGAAACCTGTAAGCTGGGCTTTCAAAGATCACAAGGAGTCGAGGGGTATTTCAATATCACTGCGGCAGTAACTATGGGGGACAGGTGGAGCGGAGAAAAACTGGAAGCAGGAAGGCAACCGGAAGGCTACTGCAATAGTCCAGGTATAAACCTGAACTAAAGCAAGAGGCTGAGGGGATGGAGATTAGGAGATGGACAAGCTTTCAGGGGGCAGAATTTGGACGACACAACTTTGAAGTACATTTTACCAAGGCAGTTTGACAGCTCCACGAGCTGCTGTGAGACGCGTGTGGCTAATGCCGCATCGCGGCTCATTTCTTCTGTGGCACACCCAGAAGCTGCATGTGACCTTGACCATCCTGCTCACCTACTTGGTCTCTGGTGTCTTAGTTCTCACACATGGCTCCTTGACACGTGCAACCCACATATCAGAAGGAGACAGCCTTTTATGGAAAGTTTTTGGAAGAAAATTTTCCCTAAAAAGGCAAAGCACCCATGTGATTCTGGAGCCCCTAGAATGTAAGCTCACCAGGGCAGCGATTTCTGTCTGGTTTATTCACGGATGTGTCCCTGGAGCCCCAAACAGCATCCGGCAATAGTAGATAGTCAATAAACGTGTGCCAGATTAACAAATGCATGAGTGAGTGGGAGGCCTGTGCAGCAGATTCTGAGGGCTTTTGTAGGGCGAGACCTTCTGGGCTGTCACCGCAGAGGGTCAGGGGGTTAGGGGATGAATGGGTTTCAGCAGGTTCAAGGCCTCCTCCGGTAGCCCAGGTTCTGTTCCCTCACCAGCTGGCTGGTATCCCCTCAGAGCTCCTCCTCAGATCACACCTTCTCTTGCAGGAGGGATATGGAAATCA
The DNA here is from genome assembly GCF_028749965.1 of Puma concolor. Classification (NCBI taxonomy): domain Eukaryota; kingdom Metazoa; phylum Chordata; class Mammalia; order Carnivora; family Felidae; genus Puma; species Puma concolor. Next base: position 6,752,198 of record NC_141682.1, read on the forward strand.
ATTCTGTCAACTCCAAGTACGAGGATGAGCAGTCTCTGAATTCCACACTCCAGCGGAAACTGAAGGAGCATCAGGTGTGTTCAGGACCGAGAAGGCGCAACTCTCCTTTTGAAACGCCCTTCCAGGCACCTTGGCCCCCATCAGCTGCTTGGCCGCCCGGGTTTCCTGAGGAGCAAGGCTGCCCCAGAGTCCTTGACACTGATCCACATTCACCTCATGCAGGCTTAAAGTCAACGCCCCCACTATGAGGACAAGGCCCTCCACCATCTGCCCCTGCCCCCTCCCTGACCTTGTCACCCAGCGTCCCTGCCCCCCACTCCCTAGCCATGCTGGCTCCTTGAGGGGTCTCATACCCCAGCCTCTCCCCTGCCTCAGGACCATTGCACATACTCTCTGTGCCCTGTTTCCCTCTGCTTTTGACAGTGTCCATCACATGCTCAGCCCCTTTCCATCACTTCCCTACTAAAAGGTCAAGTGGGTAAGTCTGTAACTTCACACAGAAGAGATAAATCCCACCCCTCCACCCCCACCGATTTGTCTGCTAGGCCCGAATTGAGGAGCTGGAGGAAGAACTGGAAGCTGAGAGGGCAATGAGAGCCAAGGTAAATGAACTACTTCTACACTTACTTGAGTCTAAGGACCCAGTGCCAGCCACGAGCCAACCATAAGTAGACACTCCACTCAGGAAAGCACCAGAGGGGAGGGCAGGTTTCCAACTGAAAAGGCCCTCGCTGTTTCTTGAGCCCCTACCGTGCATCAGGCACTGTGCTACAGGTGCAGTATTAATTAGGACGTAAGGCGTAAAGATACGATTCGTGGCGTGGCCCCACCTAGCGCAGGCAGAGGAGACAACATGAGCCTGGGAACTCGGAGAACTGAACTCAACAGGCTGACGAGGGAAAGAATGTCTAGACGGAGGGAATGAAACGGCACCTCCCTGCACAGGTACAAAGATGTTAAAGGACCAGCAAAGATGGGGCGCCTGGGTGGCGCAGTGGGTTAAGCGTCCGACTTCAGCCAGGTCACAATCTCACGGTCCGGGAGTTTGAGCCCTGCGTCAGGCTCTGGGCTGATGGCTCAGAGCCTGGAGCCTGTTTCCGATTCTGTGTCTCCCTCTCTCTCTGTCCCTCCCCCGTTCATGCTCTGTCTCTCTCTGTCCCAAAAATAAATAAACGTTGAAAAAAAAAATTAAAAAAAAAAAAAAAGGACCAGCAAAGAGTGGAAGGAGGCTTTAGATGAGGATGAGGCCAGAGAGCCAGTGGGAGAGGAATCGTCACGCACCTAAACTCCAGATTCAGCCAAATGGGGGCCGGAGGTAGGATGGGCAGGGAGACCCACCCAGTGCAGGGAGGAGGACAGAGACATCCTTCACTGAGTGTGTGGGGTGGCAGGCAGAGTGCAGAGCTCCCAAAGTGCGGGCCCCCAGCCCCACAGACACCATGCGGTCACTGCAGTCTTTACCAGAGGGAGGGGCTCCCACATGGCTCCCCATCACGGTCACCCAACCTCCCCACCCCCAGGTGGAGAAACAACGCAGCGACCTGTCCCGGGATCTTGAAGACCTCAGTGACAGGCTGGAAGAGGCTGGGGGAGCCACGTCTGCTCAGGTACCATCCTTGTGGAGGGGACGGGCCCAGGGACCCCAGTTCCTGCCTGCCTTCAGGGAGAAAAAAAAAAAAAAAAACTGCTGGATGAGAAGCAGTGAGAATAGGACCAGTTAGCTGCTGCTGAATTCCTGGGGCTAACTTGAGGAGAGAACAATTAATAATAAAGAAGAGGCCAGAGAGGGGCTGGTTTGGTCCCCTCTCTCCCGGGGATCCTTAGCTCAGTGGTGAGGACAGACGGGGAACGGGACTGAATGCAGAGGGCAGACGTTGTAAGATATAACGTGTCTTTCAGAAAATGTGAGCTGAGGTAATGCCAGCCGATTAGGGGAAGGACTGCCACCGTGCAGACAGTCTGTTACAGTTCCTAAGAGGGGGCGTGCCATGCAGGGCCACACGGGAAGCAGCAGGGTCAGTGGCGGCAGAGGCAGGGGAGAATTGCAGGCAAGAGCCTTTATTGTGGTTTCTGAGGAAGGAACGGATACGGCAGAGGAAGCAGGCTTAGGACTGGTTAGTTTGGATAATTTCACCGGGCCCTGGGGCACCGGGGCTGAGCCCAGTTGGTACCTGACCATGGGGGTAATGAGAGCAGGGGGACAGTGGCTGAGAGTATGAGCACCCCAGAGAGGAGGAGCTGGAGGTGTGGGCTCTAGACCGGTTGCTTTGCACTGGAAATCTAGCTGTTTGCTATCTCTAGGAGTTAGCTTACCCTGGGAGGGGGCTGTTGTCCAGGGTCAGCAAAACCCCAAGAGGACAAGGCATAAGAATACAGAAAATAAAGACATGGTTAATACAGAGGGGTGACCCCATACTGCCAGGGCCGGAATCCAAGTTGGGCCTCTGGTGTGGAATGCCTCTTCCTCCAACTCACATAAAGGCATCACGGAGACTGACAGAAGCTTGAAATTCTCCTTCTAATTCTGGATAGTCAGGTCGCTTACAAATGTGGCCCCTGGGTCAGAGCTGAGAGAAGGAAAGTGGATGGGGTCCCTTAGCACTGGAAGGCTAGGCATCCTTTCCCGAGGCTCCCTGGACTGCACACCCCACTCCCTCACCATCCTGGCCTCAGGCTGCTTGTTGTAGGGGGGAGTGCTGAGAACCAAAGCTGGTATGCGGCTATGGTCAGGGTCCTGGGAGGAAACAAAATCATCCCAGGTGGTTTGAGTGAGAGGCATCAAGAAAGGACTACATCCAGCAATGCAGGGAAAGTGAAGACGACGGGACAGATGTAGGGCACCAGAGGGATGGGAGGAAGCAGGGTCATGGGGCTGTGACATTGGGAGCCTTGGAGCAGGGCCTACCTGGCAGGCTCCTTCTGGAAGCTCAGGGGGAATCTGTCCCAGGACTCTCCCCTGCCTTCTGGTGGGTTGCTGGCAATCCTTGGTGTTCCTTGCTTGTAGATGAATCACCCCAACCTCCGCCTTCATGGTCACATGGCCTTCTTATGGGTCTCCCTGGATCCAAATCTCTCCCCTTATAAGGACAACCAGCCATTGGGTTAGGGGCCTCCCTAGTTCAGTATGACATTTTACCTTGTTTACATCTGCAAAGACCCTGTTTCCATCCACAGGTATCTGGGGTTAAGAACTGAACATATCTTCTCGGGGGGCACAATTGGACACACAACACCATCTAAACAAATCCTATGGGCAATCCACCCAGAGGCTCGGGACTGACATCTCAATCAAGACATCCTGTTACAGGGGCGCAGAAATATCGGGGCACCACTGAGCAGGCGGGCAGCGTCTGCCCTAAGGAGACCAGTGCCGGTCAGTTCTGCTAAAGCCCTGCTTCTCTCTCCTAGATTGAGCAGAACCGCAAGCGGGAGGCAGAGCTGCTAAAGCTGAGGCGGGAGCTGGAGGAGGCGGCCCTGCAGAGTGAGGCAGCGGCCTCCACACTGCGCAAGAAGCACACGGACTCCATGGCTGAGCTGACGGAGCACGTGGAGAACCTGCAGAGGGTCAAGGCCAAGCTGGAGAAGGACAAGCAAGTCATGAAGGCTGAGATCGACGACCTCAACGCCAGCATGGAGACGGTGCAGAAGTCCAAGGTGAGGTGGGGGGACCCCCCCCCAGAGTCACAGGGACGTGCCCCAGCATCTGGCTGCTTCACACATATTCCCCAAGCCCCCAGCAAGCCCAGGGCATGTTCTAGATGTTGTGAAGGGAATGGAGATGAGCCCGTCACAGATCCCACAGGAAGGTGTATAACCTTGGCCAAGTTCATAATCTAACTGTGCTCTTCTGTAAAATGGAGATAATAATAATCCCTGCTTCATAGAGCTGTTGTGAGGGCTTCAACAGTTCCTGGCACATAAGAAAAGATCAATAAATGTGACAGACTAGGAAGAGTGACAACAGAAATGCATGCATCACCATAATGAAAAAGTGATACATGGCAAGAAGGAAAAGCGAGTAAGCCATTCAACACGCATTTATCAAGCAGCTGCCACAGAAAGAGCCTTCTTGTGACATGAGGGAAAGGGGGCTCCAAGGGTGAGCAAGGATGATGCTTTGGGGTCCCTGGCTCAGCCAACCAGTATCTCCAAACTTCAGACACTCATGAGGCATCTTCACAGTTCCCATTTTATCTGCACACCCTGGAACTAAGGCTAGTATTTTTTTCTTAAATTGGCGCATTGCATTTTCTTACTGGGCGAAGTCCTCAGGGGTCCAGAGTGGCTAGAAAAGGGGGATGAGCCAGAGAGTGAGGGTCTGTGTGCCAACCCAAAGACTCTAAGTTTATGTATAGAAATGATAAGGTGGGGCAGGGCGAGGGAGATTGGGGGAGATGGTTCTGAGATAGGCACGTTCTAGAAGGACGAGGGAGGTAGTCTAGGGGGCTGCACTAGGGGAACCCAGGTGGAAAGCAGGGAGGGTTTGGCCTGGCTTCTCCATTTCCCCACTGGGTACATCTTCCTTGAGCAGATGAATGCCGAGGCCCACATCCGAAAGCTGGAAGACAGTTTAGCAGAAGCCAACGCCAAGGTGGCTGAGCTGGAGCGAAACCAGGCAGAAATCAATGCCATCAGGACCCGCCTGCAAGGTGAGCATGCCTCTCCCTGCAGCTTCCCGAGGAACAGTGTGTGGAACAGAACAGGGATGCTCAAGGAAACCAAAAGAGTACCCATGTCCTCTTCCTGGAGCTTTCTCGGCCTTGGAAACTTCACACCTGCTGTGATGAGACAGGAGATCTGATTCCACCCATGGAGTGCCCCAAGCAGAATCTTTGCAACATAAAACAAGTGACACTATTCAAAGCATTTCCCTATCAGTTGTCTCAACCACCCTGCGAGATCAGCAGGAGGGGCGGTAGACAAAATTCAGTTTTTAAACATTTTAAAACATGATCCACATATTAAGAGCAAACATGTGTCACCAGTAAGGGAGCCAGAAAATGGTGAACTTGCCCTCAAGGGGCATTTGAAGGACAGAGATTTACAGTCATTTGGGGGAAGGGAAGCTTCAATAACTTTGCTAAGTTAGAGGCAGAACAGGTTAATGTCCTACCACACAGTAATACTGCAGCCTCTTGGTTTTGTTTTGTTTCTTACCAGAAGAAATCCTTTGCATCCTAGGACAAAAATAATTTGTGACTTATCACTATTCACTTAACACCTAACCTTGCAGAGGCTGGGCCCTCACAGACACGTACTCCCTGAGAGAAGTAAACACTCCTCAGGCCAGTTAGACCACGTTGCAGTGTGACCCCAGAGAACCCGCTGGCATCCTTTGGCCTTATTTCCCTCATCCTGAATACTTTCTAAAATCAATATTCCCTTTGATGGATAAGAAAAGTGAAGCTCAGCGGGACGAGGTAACTTGCCACAAAACCAGAATGACTTACAGGGCAGGACTCAAGCTCGCTCGTGCTCTCCGGCTCATGCACGTCTTCCTGGCCTCCGGCCCCCACAATCAGTTCACAGATGACAGGAGCATACGTTCTGGGACCCTGACAATTACATTTTCAAAGTAAAGGCTCTCTGCCCCACTGTTTCCTTTAAACTTCCTTGCGGGATCTCGTGCCGGGGCTGGGACTTCGTTATCTGGAGCCCTGTACCTCATGCAAGACACCTGGATGTCAGCAATGTTTGGACAACTGCTCCCCTCCTGGGCTCGCTTACTTTAGGCGGCCGGCAACGGTTCGCCATTGCTCCCCCTTCCAGCCCACTTGGCCAAGTCATCATATTTATTGGGTACTTTGAGAACGATGCACTGGGATAGCTTAGGATCTGGCTGGGGAGCCAGTTTTTCATCCACTATTTCTCCCATTCCCCTTCCTGCCCAGCTGAAAATGGTGAACTGAGCCGGGAGTATGAAGAATCACAGAGCCGGCTCAATCAAATCCTGCGGATAAAGACATCACTGACGTCGCAGGTGGACGATTACAAGAGGCAGCTGGATGAAGAATCCAAGGTTTGTTTGGTGATGGGGTGGGGGCGACAGAGCTACCTTCCTGAAGAAAGTTACAGGTTATGAAGATGTAGAAGGTACATGAAAAGTGGTACCTAGGGGCACCTGGGTGGCTCAGTCGGTTAAGCGTCCGACTTCGGCTCAGGTCGTGATCTCGTGGTTTGTGACCTCGAGCCCCACGTCAGGCTCTGTGCTGACAGCTCAGAGCCTGGAGCCTGCTTCGGATTCTGTGTCTCCTTCTCTCTCTGCCCCTCTCCTGCTCATGCTCTGTCTCTCTCTGTCTCAAAAATAAATAAAAAACATTAAAAAATAATAATTAAAAAAAAATTTTTTTTTTTTTTTTTTTAAAGAAAAGTGGTGCCTAGGTGGCTCAGTTGGTTGAGCACCCGACTTCAGCTCAGGCTATTATCTCGCGTTTGTGAGTTTGAGCCCTACATTAGGCTCACTGCTGTCGGTGCAGAGCCTGCTTCAGATCCTCTGTCCCCCTCTTTCTCTGCCCCTCCCTGGCTCATGCTTGCTCTCTCTCGCTGGCCCTCTTTCAAAAATGAATAAAAGCATTAAAAAAATTTTTTTTAAGTCAACTACAAAACTGTAATATGCTACGTGTATGACTAAATGAAAGTGATGAACTCCCATATCCTCGTGGACAGTAATTGGAACAAAATGAGGAAAATAAACCCTGATGGCCTGGGTTGTAGACTCGGTGTCCTTTCCCCCCGTTACTTGCTGCACTGTCAGTCCAATGCTGCGGATGTCTAAGCAATGGCCCTGGGGTCCACAGAGACCAGCGGGGCCTCTGATGGCCTCCGCTGGTCCCCACAGTCTCGCAGCACGGCCATGGTGAGTCTTGCCAACACGAAGCATGACCTGGACCTGGTGAAGGAGCAGCTGGAGGAGGAGCAGGGAGGCAAGTCAGAGCTGCAGCGCCTCGTGTCCAAGCTCAACACTGAGGTGACCACCTGGAGGACCAAGTATGAGACGGATGCCATCCAGAGGACCGAGGAGCTGGAGGAGACCAAGTGAGTGTGACCCTGTGCCAGAGAGCTGGGAAGGCTGGGGTGTGGGTGGTGCTGGTGGTCTGACCACATCAGACACTTGCTGAGGCCAGGGTCACGTCCAGGAGAAAGCAGTTCACAGGCTCCTCTTAAAATTTAAAAAAAAAATTTTTTTTTAATGTTTATTTATTTCTGACAGAGAGAGAAAGAGAGAGACAGAGCATGAGCGGGGGAGGGGCAGAGAGAGAGAGAGACAGAATCCGAAGCAGGCTCCAGGCTCCGAGCTGTCAGCACAGAGCCCGACGCGGGGCTCGAACTCACAGACCGCGAGATCATGACCTGAGCCAAAGTCAGATTCTCAACCGACTGAGCCACCCAGGCGCCCCCTCTTAAAATTTTCTTTAATGTTTATTTACTTTTGAGGGAGAGAGAAACAGAGTGTGAGTGGGAGAGGGGCAGACAGGGAGACACAGACCTCGATGCGGGGTCCAGGCTCTGAGCTGTCTGCACAGAGCCTGATGTGGGGCTCAAACTCATGAACTGTGACATCATGACCTGAGCACAGGCTCCTCTTAAAGTGGGGGCCGGGAGGGGATGTGTGTCTAGATAGGAGAGCCCACTTTGTGCCCTTAGCAAAGTAGCCACTGTCAGCCTTTGGGTTCCATCCTCAAGGATTTCTACATGTCAGCATGAAAGTGCTCAGGCTCCTGCAAGGAAGTCAAGAACAGGGCCTCCACCTCCAGGCAGGGTTTCTCTGCCCTTAAAGTGCTCAGGAAGCTTCCACAGGTCTGCTAGGTCTGTGGCGGGGCCTCTGGGCGATGTTGGGAGGGCTCAGACCACATTCTCAAAGGTCCTCACTCTGCTGGTTCCCCAGCTCTGTGCTAAATGCCCTCAAAGCTTGCAAGCCTTCTTCCTCATTTGCAAACTAGAGTGGTGGACATTCTGCCTTCTGGGCCTGAGGAAGTAAGAGTGGACATGTGAATGTGGCTCAGAGCCACCGTCTTGTAGAATAGGCTGGCTTGCTTGCCCATGGGAAGCCCTGCATGTGAGCCACCAGGCACCCGGCAGGGAGGGTACCCCGGCCTGCTTGCCTGTCTTGCTCACCCCCTGGAAATTTGTGGTGACATGACAGGGATGAGCACAGAGCCCTCCAGCTGACGTAAATCTCTTATCAGAAGGTCTTCATACATTGAGCCTAAATCTGCTTTCCTGTAGCCTCCAGCTCCTGAGCTCTGGCCCTTTTCTATTTTCTGCTGAGAGCGGCCAGCAGCTGCCTGGTCCCACCCCAAAGCTCACTCTAGATCTCAATCCCTCACCTCTCTCTGCCTGGACCTTCTTCCCCAGACACCCACAGGGTCCTTGCCCTCCTCTCCCTCCGGCCTCCGCTCATGTGTTCCCCTCCCTGCTTTACTTTCTCCGTGGTGCTTCTGTCTCTAGGTCTGTCCCTCGTCTAGAACAGATGTTTTGTGAAGGCAGGAGTCTTAGTCTGTTTTTATTCAGTGCTGTTTTTCGAACGCCTGTAACGATACCTGACAGAGTAGAAACAATATATAATTGTTGGATGGATGGATGGACGGACAGACAGTGGTTGCTTTCCTCTAATACTCTCCATTTTGTCCGCATCTTCTCCACTGTGACCCCAGAGCTCAGGACCACAAACACAGCCCCCTAGCCCATGGGCTTCTATGTTTCCTTGATGGCCTCTCTTGCCCTCACCCACAGGAGGAAACTGGCCGCCAGACTCCAGGAAGCAGAAGAGACAGCCGAAGCCGCCCAGGCCAGGGCTGCCTCCCTTGAGAAAAATAAACAGCGACTCCAGGCAGAAATCGAGGACCTCACCATCGACTTGGAGAAGGTCAGGGGGTCAAAATGTTCGAAGGCTGCCTATTTGCTGGGTCCAAGGGACCCCAGGGAGCTGTTGGAAACCGTCACATGTCTGGGCTTACCAAGAAAAAACAGGTGGCCCAACAGGATGGAGCACAGGGTCTGTATTCAGGCCCACCGAACACAGGCTCTCGCCTGCAAATGTGTTTATATACTCATAATTCTGCAATCTTAACACCCAACAGGTCGCTATTCAAATAGCTCTGTGGTGAGGACAAAACAGTCCCAGGAAGTCATGCAACCTATCGTCTCTGTTCCCCTTTTCCTCACACAAACCACATAACACACACTTTGTGTGGCTAAATATTCCTGTTTGCATCCCTGGTTCAGACTGATTTGCCAGACTTCAGCCAAATTAAGATTTCAACTGGTACACAGGAACCTGGTCTTGGTGTTTCAGGGCAACTGCTTCATGCCAGTGGTGAGGGGCAGAGGGGCATATCCATGTGAGAGGCTTCAGGAAAATAGCCCCAAAACCTGAAAAGGTTTTGCTCCTCCAAAATTAAGAAATGAAGCAGAAATTTACAAAATCCAGTATTGCACAGCAATAAATACATAGTTGCTGGAGTGCTTGGGTGGCTCAGTCGGTTAAGCATCCAACTTCGGCACAGGTCATGTCACAGTTCGTGAGTTGGAGCCCCACATAGGGCTCTGGCTGACAGCTCAGAGCCTGGAGCCTGCTTCAGATTCTGTGTCTCTCTCACTCTCTCTCACTCTCTGCCCCTCCCCAGCTTACGCTCTGTCTCTCTCTCTCTCAAAAAATAAACATTAAAAAATAAATACATAGTTGCTGGACACTTATGAAAAGGAGGAAAGGTCTATGAAAAATAAGGTCTGAAAATAATCAGCTTTGATTCACAAGAAAAATAACACCAAACCCATCTCTGAGTTGGACAATGACATGTAACAGGTATTAGTAAGTCATAGAGAAAAATGTTACTGGGGGTTGGGTGAATGTTATAAATCTGGGAAGGCCACTGTGGCCCAGATCCCTCATCATACACCTAAGAAAACCCTAGCCTGGGAAGATAAAATGGACTGCCCAAGGTCACATATCTAGTAGTAGGAGTTTTAGAACTGGAGGGTAACTCTTTCCAGGCTCCTTGCCCTGTGCTTGTGCTATAAATGTTGAATTATATCCCAATCCCCAAGAAATCTGTGGTCACCAGAGTTACTAGGGAGGGCTGGGGAAGTCAGGGAGGAGGGCAGAAGCAGAGGAAGGGGCTGGAGAGTCAGAGTCCCCGGAGACCATCATCCCCACCTCTCCCCAGGCCAATGCTGCGGCTGCTGCCCTGGACAAGAAGCAGCGGGTCTTTGACAAGATGCTGGCCGAGTGGCAGCAGAAGTGCGAAGAGCTGCAGGTGGAAGTAGACAGTGCTCAGAAGGAGTGCCGCATGTACATGACCGAGAGCTTCAAGATCAAGACCGCCTATGAGGAGTCCCTGGAGCACCTTGAGTCGGTGAAGAAGGAGAACAAGACTCTGCAGGGTGAGTCTGAGGGCAGGGACAAAGACCCAGGCAGGGTCTCCCTCCTCCTGAGCGCATCACATGTTTGAGTATCTGGCACATAGTAGGTACACACAATAAATGCCAACTGCCTGGCAAGCAATTTGTAGAAGCACTTGGGCACTCAGCAACATGACTTCGAGCAGGTGAGTTACTTAACCTTTCTGTGCCTCAGTTTCCTCATCTGTAAATTGGGGAAATAATAATGTCTTCCTTGTAAGGTTGAGACAGTTGGAATAAGATAAAATGTGTAAAATCTTCACTGAGTAGAGTAGCTGGCAGAAATGAGGGCTCAACAGATTTTATGTATTGAGCCCTTACATCCGTCCTATGCACACAACATACACACATGCAAGATTTCTTATGCATAGGAGTCTCATGCTGGAATTCCATTCTGTTGGATGTTGTTTGAAAATTGGTGCCTATCTATTGAAGAATGTTTTGCTATACGGGGATTTGACTGCATTAATGAGTTTTTATGGCAGGTACACATTTCTAACCACAAAATCAGTTGTGTAAGATAGGTCAGGGTTTTTTGTTGTTTTGTTTTTTTGTTTTCAAGAACTGTTCTGCTGAGCAGCAAAAATCTCAGTCAACACAGGGTTTCCTCAATTCAGGTTAGGTGCCTGATGTAGGGTCACTGCAATGGAGGGTAGAGGCAGATGGTCCCTGATTGTCCCCCAAACCTGCCCAAGGTCCTATGAGTCCCTCCCTGGGGAGTTGTCGGCTCACAGGGGATAATCTCAAGAGCCCAGCATGTGAGGTATGAAGGCTCTGCTTCTGTAGTCTCAAAAGTGTGAATACTAAAGGTCTTAAATATAAATACCTGAGTTAAGATAGGGGAGAAACAACCAGAACACCCAGATCAAGGTTGCCTGGACTAGGAGAGGACAGAAAATAGGAGGCAGATGCTGATTAGGTTCTGCTGAAGGTCCCAGGGCCCTGCCTCCTCCCTTAACCCCCATCCCACCTCCAACTCCTGGTGCAGATGAGAAAGCTCCCCAGTAACCTGGGAGTTAAGAGCAGAGGAATATGCACTTCACCTGGCCGGTGAAGCATAGGTGGGAACAAACCTTGTAAAGTAGCCCCAGTCAGGGGCACCTGGGTGGCTCAGTCAGTTAAGCATCCAACTTCAGCTCAGATCATGATCTTGTGGCTCATGACTTCAGGCCCTGTGTTGGGCTCTGGGCTGAGAGCTCAGAGCTTGGAGCCTGTTTTGGATTTCTGTGTCTCCCTCTCTCTCTTCCCCTCCCCTGCTCGCTCTCTCTCTCTCTCTCTCTCTCCCCCTCAAAAAATAAATTTTTTAAAAAATTAAAAAGAGGGGCGCCTGGGTGGCGCAGTCGGTTAAGCGTCCGACTTCAGCCAGGTCACGATCTCGCGGTCCGTGAGTTCGAGCCCCGCGTCAGGCTCGCATCAGGCTCTGGGCTGATGGCTCGGAGCCTGGAGCCTGTTTCCGATTCTGTGTCTCCCTCTCTCTCTGCCCCTCCCCCGTTCATGCTCTGTCTCTCTCTGTCCCAAAAATAAATAAACGTTGAAAAAAAAAATTTAAAAAAAAAAATTAAAAAGAAATTAAGTAAAGTAGCCCCAGCCTGGTGGGAGCCATGGAGGAGAATGGCCAAGCAGCTTACTTGGGCTGAGAGGGTGTGAGGCAGCATCACAGCATTCCTCACAGTCCCAGAGCAGTGCAGTAGAGAATGTTCTGGAAACAGCCACTATGTCCAGGACAGGCGACGGGAAGCCATGTGGGCTATGAGTGAGTCTGTGACATCAGCACAGATGGACCCCAACAGCTGAGACTTAGATGATGCCCCCAGTGCTTTCCACTCTACCTGGAACTTAGAAACCCAAGCAGGAAGATATTGGATTAAATGAGATTTCTCTGAACTCAGGGAGGCTTGATGTAGGAATGGAGTTCGGTCATGGATTAGTCAAGGTAGTCACATTTCTTGGACACCTGGCTGCGGCTGATATTTATGGCTGCTCCAAGGTGCTGGGTGGGTCCCTGGGAGCTCCTCTGGGTGGGCAACAGGTCTCCCAACTGAGGAAGGAGATCAGAAAGGCTCTACTCCTCCCACCTTTTCTTGGTTTTCAGACCTGGTGGGGGGATGCAGAGGGGGAGAAAGGGTCTGAGAAAGGAAGGCCTGGAGTTTAGGCCTAATGGGCCTGGGGAGTCCTGGGCACTGGCCCCCCAAGCTGTTCAGTGCTTACCCATTCTTTTGTGGGCCTCAGCCTCTCATCTGTAAAATGAGGAGCTTGAACTCACTGTTCTCCAATGCCCAAGCCCTGATGCTCCATGAGTCTACAACTTGGAGTATGTTGCTTCTCTTTGGATACAGTGAGGCTAGGAGTGCCTGCTTCTGCCCTGATGTAAGAATGTCTGTGTCACATGACATGGCCCTGGGAAGCTGGTGGTCCTCGTGTGCCTTATTAACGAGAATATTCCTTTCTCAGAGGAGATAAAGGAACTGATTGATCAGCTGGGTGAGGGAGGACGGAGTGTGCATGAGCTGCAGAAGTTGAAGAAAAAATTGGAGATTGAGAAAGAAGAACTCCAGGTGGCCCTGGAGGAAGCGGAATCTTCCCTGGAGGTAACCATGTGGCCATCACCTTGGAGGCTGGACCCTTGGCCAGGGACTATGCACCTACTTGGCCAGAAAGACTGATGTTTATATTCCTGGCAGGTTGAAGAGAGCAAGGTGATTCGAATTCAGCTGGAACTGGCTCAGGTTAAAGCTGACATCGACCGGAGAATCCACGAGAAAGAAGAGGAATTTGAAGCTACAAGGTATGGGGCTGAGGTGATGGGAGGCTGACTTTGGGTAGCATTGACGGGCCTCTGCCACCTACTAGTCATCTGACCTTGGGCAATTTAGGTGAATACTCTGAAACATAGTACTTCAGTGATCACAAAACACCATGGGATAATTAATCATCACCATCATCATCATCATCATCATCATCATCATCCAAAAATGGGCAAAGGACTTTAACAGACATTTCTCCAAGGAAGATATACAAATGGCCAATAAGCACATGGGAAGATACTCACTACCACTAGTCATGAGGGAAATGCAAATCAAAACTACAAGGAGATACCACCTCACACCCATTAGGATGGCTGCCATCCAAAACGCAAGAAATAACAAGTGTTGGTGAGCATGTAGAGAAACTGGAACGTTTGTGCACTGTTGGTGGGAATGTAAAATGGTACAGCCGATGTGAAAGCCATAATAGAGGTTCCTCAAAAAATTTAAAATAGAATTACCATATGATCCAGCAATTCTACTTCTGAATATTTACCCAAAAGAACTGAAAGCAGGGTCTTGGAGAGATACTTGTATACCATGTTCATAGCATTATTCAGAAGAGCTGTGGCATGAAAGCAACCCAAGTCCACTGACAAAGGAATGGATAAACAAAATGTGGTCTCTACACGCAGTGCAAATTTATCCAGCCTTCACAAGCAAGGAAATTCAGACACCTGCTACAACATGGGTGAACTTTGAGGACATTATAACTGAGTGAAAAAAAGCCAGTCACAAAAAGACAGATACTGCATGGTTCTACCTACAAGAGGAAGTACTTAGACCAGTCACAATCACAGAAACAGAAAGCAGAATAGTAGTTGCCAGGGGCCAGGGGAAAGAGGGATATTGGGGAGTTAGTGTTTCATGGGGACATGGTTTAGTTTTATCAGATGAAAAGAGTTCTGGAGACAGGCGGTGCCAGTAGAAGCACAGCATGATGTATGTGTTTAATACCACGGAAACGCACACTTCAAAATGGGTAACATAGGACATTTTACGTAATGCATATTTTCCCACAATAAAAAAATCAGAAAGCCCCCCTGTGAGATAGATGCAGTTGCCCCATCTGACAGATGTGAATGACGACAGCTTCTTGTCACCCCTCTCAGGGGTGGTGAAGATTAACTGAGATGATAAATATGAAAGTACTCCATAACCTGCAAAGCCACACAGATATAAATTACTATGAACATTCATGAACCCTCAGAAAACATCCACCACGTCATGGAAAAGAACTGATCTGCTGGGTGCTGGATTTGGAGATTTCTTTTTAATTCAGTGTCCACTGTTGCTGCCTGAGGTTCCAGTAAGTTTTGGACTCAGCACTAAGTTTTTGTTTACAGAAATATGATTTGTTGTGATTCTGAGAAGATCAACACATTTGCAACTGTCCACATTGGCATCTTGCCTAAACTGTCTGCCTGAAATCTTCCTGCACTATTGCTTCCTGAGTTTACAACATCCCCCACAATCACCCCTAACAAAGCTGTAGGCAGAGCCACTGGAGGGAGAAGCCCCATGACTCCGCAGCCATTAGAATAAACCCTAAATATCTAGCTATATGCCACTATGTGGCGTGGCGGGGGGAGGGGAGGAGAGAGAGTTTGCAACAGATTGGAGATATAATTTACATAGTTTGCCCATGACAAGGGAAAAATTCAATGGTTTTCAGTTGTGCAATTATCACTGCAATTTTAGAACATTTTCATCACTCCCCCAAAGAAACCCCATATCCTTTTGCAGTGTTGCCCCATTTCTCCCCACCACCCCCACTCCCAGACCTAGGCAACAACTAATCTAGCCAACAACTTTCTCTGGATTTGCCTATCCTGGACATCCCATATAAATGGAATCCTACAATATGTGGTCCTTTGTGACTGGCTTCTTTCACTTGGCATCACGTTTTCAAGCTTCATCCATGTTGGAGCAAGTGTAAGTATTTCATTCCTTTTTATTCCTGAATACTATGCCATAGTTTGGACAGATCCCATTTTGTTTATCTATTTTATCTATTTATCTATTCATCTGTTCATCAGTTGATGGACATTTGGGTTGTTTTCACCTTTTGGCCACTATGGATAACGCCACTATGAGCATCCATATACAAGTTTTTGTGTAGATAGAGATTTACATTTCTCTTGGGTATGTACCTAGGACTAGAAGTTCCGGTAATATGTTCACTCTGTGTTTAACTTTTTGCAGAATGGTCAGATTCTTCTCCAAAGCAGTTGTACTATTTTACATTCTCAGGGTTATAAGGGCTGTAGGGTCTCCAGATCTTCTCTAACATTTTATCATTACCTTTTTTTATCCTAGCCAACCTAGTGTATGGGAGGTAGTATCTCACTGTGGTTTAGAACTGTATTTCCATTATAGCTAATGATGCTGAGCACCTTTTTAAGTTGTTTTTTTTTTTAAGTTTCTTTGAGAGAGAAAGAGAGAGCACGCATCAGCACAGAGCCTGATGCAGGGCTCAAACCTACGAACCATCAGATCGTGACCTGAGCTGAAATCAAGAGTTGGATGCTTAACCAACTGAGCCACCCAGCTGCTCCTGCTAAGCATCTTTGATGTGCTTATTGGCCACTTCTCTATATTGCCTAGAAAAATGTCTATTCTAATCCTTGGCCCATTTTAAAAACTAGGTTGTCTTTCTACTGTTGAGTTGTAAGAGTTCTTTAAATATTCTGAATACTAAACCCATCCTTTATCAGATATGTAATTTGCAAATATTTTCACCCATTCTGTGAGTTGCCTTTTCAGTTTCTTAATAATACCTTCTGAAGCACAAATGTTTTTAAATTTGATGAAGTCCATGTATCTGTTTTTTTCTTTGGTAGCCTGTATTTTAGGTGTCATATCTAAAAAACTCTTTCCCTAATTTCGTCACAAAGATTCTTGCCTATTTTTCCTAGATGAGATCAGAGTTTTACAGTTTTAGCTCTTACATTTAGGTCTTCGGTCCATTTTGAGTTAATTTTTGTATAAGGTATGAGGTAGGGGTCCAACTTCATTCTTTTGCATGTGGATATCCAGTTGTCCCAGAACTACTTTCTGGAAAGACTGCTCTCTCCCTATTGAATGGTCTTAGCATCCTTGTTGAAAATGAATTGGCTTGGGTTTATTTCTGGATTCCCAATTCTATTCCATTCATCTATAAGTCTATCCTTATGCCATGACCACAATGTCTTGATTATGTGGCTTTGAAATTGGGAAGTGTGAGTCCTCCACCTTGGTGTTCTTTTTCTAGATTATTTTGGTTATTCTGGGTCCCTTGCATTTCTATATAAATTTTAGGATCAGCCTGTCAATTTCTGCAAAGAAATCAGCTGGCATTTTGATACTGACTGCACCGAATTCCACCTTCACAACATTATGTCTTCCAATCCATGAACATGAATGTCCTTCCATTTATTTAGACCTTTATTTTTTTCAACATGTTTTATAGTTTTTTTCTTGTATTTATTTTTTAAGTCAAATTGAATAAAAATTCTGTTCACTTTTGAGAATGTCATGATACCTTCTCCCATGTCTAGAAATTGAATACATCTCAGAGTGCTATAAATCCAGCAATGTGCCTACACAATAGAAGGTGTGCAGGGGTAGAGCAGAGGTGAACACCACAGACAAGGGGCAGGTGACAGGATCTTTTCATGCTAGCCATTTATTTCCCTCAATGAAACAAATATTTTTTGAACATGTAAATTGCCTCCTCTAGTCTCCTTCTATAGAGGGTTTTATGAAAATGCTCATTATACTGATTACAATATAACTAAATATATTAAATACAATCAACCAATAACTGCTGTTTTACAGACAGACAAGCTTTGGCTTGTATAGCCAAAGCTCACATTTTCTAATTAAAAAAACAAAAACAAAACAGCTAGCATTTGGGTTTGAATCCTGTCTCTGTCATGGGCTAAACCTTTGGCATGTTTTTCATCATCTTGGAGCCTCAGTTTCCTTGCAGGGCTATTCTGCATGTTGAATGAATTGAGATCACAAAAGATATGAGGTAAACATTGACCTTCTGTGTCCTTTCCCAAAGCCCACTTAAATGCTTTAAGGGAAGATACACTCTAATTTCAAATATGGTGGCCATATGCATGTTGATGCTCACAGACCTCTTAACTAGGGAGGTTTAGCACAGCCTGACCAGCGGGCCCAGTATGCCAGGGTCTTCTCTGATTGCACGTGTAGGAAGAACCACCAGCGGGCAATCGAGTCCTTGCAGGCCAGCCTGGAGGCAGAGGCCAAGGGCCGGGCAGAGGCACTTCGGCTCAAGAAGAAGATGGAGACGGACCTGAATGAGATGGAAATCCAGCTGGACCATGCCAACAAGAACAACAGCGAACTTGTAAAGACCCTGAAAAGGCTGCAACAGCAAATCAAGGTAGCAATCTGGGACCTAATCACAAAGTAAGCCATCCCCAAGCTTGCAGGTCCAGGAAGCTAACTTCATGCATGTCTGCAGCTAGAAGAAAAGCATGGAAGTGGCAGCATGGGGTGGCTGGAAGTCTAGGGAGCAGGACACTTGGGGACTATCTATATGAGACGCCCCAACCACCTAAGTCCATACCCTGGACCACTAAAAAGAGGGAAGAAAGAAGGAAAACAGAAAGTTGGGCCTGTCTTGGTTCTTAAAGTCATTTGACTTATTATAAGTGAATTCAGGACAGAAAAATAAAGAACATAGTAAATACTTAGATGCCCACCACTCATCTTAAGAAAAAAACACAAATAGAATTGAAGTCTTCCTTTATTGCTATCATTGGTCTTTAAAGCATCTGTAGCTGGATCCATGCATTCAACATACATTTTATTAGAGACCTGCCCAGCGTAGGCACTGTATTAGGTGCTAGGGGTACAAGAATGTATATAATAAACAGACATCCCTGCAGATAGACAATAAACAACACATAAATAAAACTGTAGTATTAAAAACGGTGAAACGTGCTACAGAGAAACAACCAGATAGGAGAAGGGAGATGTGGGTTAGCCAGTGGGGGTGTAATGGTCAAGATCACTGAGGAAGGCCTCGGTGAGAAGGGCCTGCTGGAGACTCAAGGTGCTCTGTCCTCAGAAAAGCCTTGACCTTATGGTTACCTCTCACTGGACAAATTCTGGGGGCACTTGGGCCCTGGCCAGCTAGGCCGCAACCAGACTGGGAACTCCCCCAGCGCAGATCGATACCTTCCACTCTCCTCCTCTGGGGCCTCGAACTCCCCAGCCAGACCCCAGCTCCCTGCTGAGCCCAGACCATGCCAGGGTCCGGGAGATGGGCTCAGGCCGGGTCCTCTGGCCCCCCCAGGACCTGCAGATGCAGATGGACGAGGATGCCCGACAGCACGAGGAGCTGCGGGAGCAGTACAACCTGCAGGAGCGGCGCCTGAGCCTGCTGCAGACGGAGCTGGAGGAGGTGCGCGCGGGCCTGGAGGGCAGCGAGCGCTCCCGCAAGCTGCTGGAGCAGGAGGTGGTAGAGATCACCGAGCGGCACAACGAGGTCAACATCCAGGTAGGATGGTGGCTTCCTGGGAGTTGGGGGGGCGCCTATGCAGACTCACACTTGGCGTGTGGGGGCAGGGCCAGGATGGTGCCCAAACCCTGTGGGCTCCCCTCAAAACTCAAAGGCAGATGGTGTCCCCACTTGGGAAATCCTCAGAACTCACCTGCAGAGACTTCTTTTGTTATGGCAAAAACCCCCGTAACATAAAATGTACCATTCTTAACCATTTTTAGTGCACACACAGTGTGTGAACTACATGCACATTGTTGTGCAGAGCTTTCAAAGACAGGCTCCTAGACTCTCTCCCTTGGAGACTGTGATCCAGAATCTGGTCTGTGGCGGGACTCCAGAAATTTAAACTTTTGGATCTAAACTCCTCAGGAGATTCTGATGATTTAGCCAATTTTAAGGACTGCCATTACCTTCAGTGTCACTGAGGATAGAACTTCAGAACTAGAAGGGATCTAGAATATTCCAAAGTCTAGGAGCACCTGGGTGGCTCAGTCAGTTAAATTAAGCCTGACTCTTAATCTCCAGTCAGGTCTTGATCTCGGAGTTGTGAGTTCAAGCCATGCACTGGGCTCCCTGCTGGGCATGGAGCCTACTTAAAAAAAAAATCAGTAAATAAAAACAAAGTCTGACATTCATTTTACAAATGAAAAACCGTGACCCAGAGAGTTGAGTGGCTTATGTGTGGTCAAAAAAGGGGACCCTTATCTACCAGCGGTAACACCAATACTGCTTACAAGTGCAATACTTTGCCAGCACAAACTTAATTCCTACTTAGCATCTCATGTGAATTCACCAAAACAAAATGTGCATGGGACATATAGGGATCACAACCCCATTTTAGAAATAAGACCGAAGCCTAGAGGTAAAGAATTTATCCACATAGGTAGAAGTACCAGGGTTGAACCTGGGTTTTCCCAGCTCTGAGTTCAGGATTGTTCTAGAGTTCCCACCCATCCCAGGCCAAAATGATGTTATTCCTGGACTCCTTGTGATACATGTTCTGCTCTAAAACACAGAGAAAAATGCAGGGAGAGACGCTTACCTCAAGCAGGGGGTCCAGGGCCATTTCCTATTGGGGGGTTTGGCAAGTATGTCTGTGAGAGAGTTGTTTCTCTTTCCTGGACACAGGAAGGGCTGTGCAGACTTCTGTCTCATGGCAATGTCTTTATTTTCTCTTCCAGAACCAAAGCCTCCTCGTGGTCAAGCGCAAGCTGGAGTCGGATGTCCAGCGCATCTCCAACGAGCACGAGGAGCTCATCAGTGAGTTCCGCTCTGCCGACGAGAGAGCCAAGAAAGCCATGACTGATGTAAGTGTGCACGCTGCCTGGTGCTGGTGGGAGGGGGGACCGGCCTGGGCCGCCTGTGGAGGACCAGGCCACCCTCAGCAGGGAAGGCCACTTCCTCCCCTCAGAGGTCACTGTGCAGCGCCAGCACCCTGCCAGTAGGGCTGTGGTCCTTGTCCTAAGGAGTCTGGAGGCCTTTCTGAAAAGCCAAACACATACAAGTAAGGAATAATTACAAGCTATACACGACCATGTGAGAGATCAGAGCTTGAGGCCTGGGGACATGGGTCAAAGAAGCCATCGAAAGTGGGCTTTCCTGGGCAGGTCTTTTGGCAAAGAGGAGCATTAAAGCAGCCTGAGGAGAAGCATTAGTGAAAGGAAGATGGGAGCCATGCCCAGGTGCTCAGGGGCAGATTCAGCAGGACGTGCTGCCAGTGGTCTTGCTCCACTTCTCTTTGGGGACTCACACGACCTTGATCGGCAGATACCATGCACCCCACTTTAAAGATGAAGGAATACAGATGCTATCGCCAGGCTTGTTGCACTTGCTTGAAATGCCAGCTCAGGACCATTGCAGGTCTTATTTGGTGCTGGGTCTTGAGAGAACAGACCCATACCCAGCATGCAGATCTTCCATGAATACTTGTGGAATGAATGCAAGAACAAGAGGGTAAAGTGACTTGCTGAAGGCCACACAGGAGCTACATGCAGACCTTCGTCTTCCTCCTCCAGATCTGCGTTATGCCCACCCTCTGTGCTATGCCCCTGATGGAGGAGGCAGCAAAGAGTGGCTGGAGAGCCCCAAGCTGGTGGGAGTCTGTGGGACTGGGGGCCCTGGTGGTGAGTGCATGAGCCTGCCTCCTCCCTGTCACTGGGAGAGACACAGGAGCATGGGGCACCCGCTCCACCAAAACCCAGCAGCACATCAGCAAGGTTCTCCTTGTCAACCACTTGGTCCTCTGGTCTCCAGAGGTCAAGGTCCCTCATCTCTCAATAGCATGGGAACCCAGCTCCAGTCCCCACTCTGCTCCCCTCCCGCAGGCCGCCCGCATGGCGGAGGAGCTCCGGCAAGAGCAGGACCACTGCATGCACCTGGAGAAAATCAAGAAGAACTACGAGATCACCATCAAAGACTTGCAGGCCAAGATGGAGGAGGCTGAGCAGCTGGCTCTGAAGGGAGGGAAGCGCACGATCATGAAACTGGAAGCCAGGGTGAGGGCGACCCCAAGGTGGGCCAGGAGGGAGAGAAGGGAGACATGGCTGGGCAGGGGCCTTTTCCCAAAGCTTCCCAAAGCACCCAGTGCTTGATGAGGAACTGGATTATTCAGATGCTAGGAAGGGAAAGGAAAATGAGAGGAGAGCTGTAATTTATTTGTACATAGGTTTCCTCTCCTCTTCCTTCTTCTCCTGTCACCTTTCCCCCAGACTGTGCCCCCAAGCAGGGGAGCTCCCAGGATTCTTCCTCTGTCTGTTCCCAGTCTCTGTTTCCAACACTGTTCCTCCCTTACAACTTCCTTAAAACCAGCCTTGGTCTTCACCCATGGGGTGTCAGAGCTAGAGGGGCGACCCTGTCAGGCCCCTCCCTCCCCCACTTCCCAGAGAAGGAAATGTGAGGCTCAGGGAAAGGGACCCATCTGACTACCACAGCAGACCCATGAGGGGCAGAACCTGTGTGACCCTCCTGTCCAGGGTTTGCCTGCTCTCCTGTGGGGAAGAGGTGGATGGACATTGCCACCATGATGCCCCACTCAAGGCCACTGAGCTCTCAAGTTCAAGACCCTGTGTTCTCACAGCCATGTCCCTCTCTTCCTCCCTCAGATCAAGGAACTAGAGACAGAGCTGGACGGTGAGCAGAAACAGCATGTGGAAACAGTGAAGACGCTGCGGAAGAATGAGCGCCGCCTCAAAGAGCTGGTCTTCCAGACGGAGGAGGACCACAAGACCAACCAGCGCATGCAGGAGCTGGTGGAGAAGCTGCAGAACAAGCTGAAGATCTACAAGCGGCAGATTGAAGAGGCGGTGGGTGCTCGCCCTAACGTGTGTCCCTAACGTGCCCTCCCTTCCCAGTCCAGGTCTCAGCACCTGGTTGGGATTAACCACAGGAAAGGAATCGAGCCCTGCCAAAAGATGGCCCCTGTGAGCTTCGTGTCCATGGCACTTCATAGGTGGACTGGACACCACACACTGGAGATAAGAACACGTAGAAAATGAAAATATCCCCCAAGAACACCTGTAAGGTGTGATCTAAAACCAGGGAAAGTCTTTGCTGCCTTTGTCCTGCTTCCACTGCCCCTGGTGGCCTCTGCCAGGATAACTTCTCTCTCCTGCTCAGACCGTTAAACACAAGACCCTTCCCTTCTTTAATCCTCCGAATACAAGGCAGGAACACTGATCTTCTTAGTCTGTTGCACAGGTGAGGACATAGCCCAGAGTGGGATATTTATGTCATGTTAGCAAATGTCAAAATCAAAGTCAAATGGTTAGCAAATGATGGCTTCAAGCCTCAACCCTATACCACACGTCTGCCTACCGGCACCAGCACGCCCCCACCCCCACCTTGACATAGAACTTGGACTCTGCCATTGTTTGCTGCCAGTTCTGGGGCTACTACGCTGAATCCATCAGCCACCCACACAACCAGTGCCTTTCCCAAATGGCTTGATAAAGATCAGGCTTACAGTTCATATGGTTCTAACCGAAATAGCACTGTGATTCTACTGGGAAGATAATAAGGGGATGGGAGCTGTGCGGTGGGGGCTGGGGAAAAATGCTAAATCCACACCTTTCATAGTGGGGCACCAGTAGCTAATGGCTAAAACTACAAATTATAGAAGCATCAACACAGCAGTTTATTTAGAAATATGGATGTCAAGGCCAAAAAAGAATCAGCTAAAAGTTCTGAAAGACTGGACTCTCACGTGTCCACGTTGAACCAACCCATAACGATGCACATTTAACCAGGAGAACCCAGGTTTACGCCCTATTTTCCACCGTGCTTTTGCCACAGGAGGAGCAGGCCAACCAGACCTTGGCTCGCTACAGAAAGACGGTGCATGAGCTGGACGACGCTGAGGAGCGGGCTGGCATGGCAGAGACCGCCCTGAACAAGCTGCGCACCAGACACCGCGTGGCCGGCAAGGGCATCACCTCCGTGGAGATCATCCAGGTGTCCAAGACAGGCTCCTCCAAAACCCTTTCTGAGGAGTGAGATTCTCCATGTTCCAGCCCACGGCCGGTAGGTATGGACTCCACTCTCGATGCCCGTGCTCCAAGCTTACCTTCCCTGCTCCCGCTTTGCTCCTTCCGACTTCTCTGCTTTCCTGTCTGCCAGGCCCTGGCCTCATGCAGTGCCAACTCCAAACCTCCCCTGTCCCTTCAGCTGCAACACTTCCCTCTCCCTCTCTGGATTCTCAAAGCCCTCGAGCGTGTGAGCTCCACCTGTGATACAGGTGCCAGCGGTCATGACACTCCTCTGTCTGGGTGGAAGCTCCTTGGAGATAATGTCTAATGCCACTTGACACTAGGCCTGGCAGACAGGTGCCAATGCTTGTTTCAGTGGAGAACCACAGGGACATTTGCAAGCCTACGGGCAGTATGTGTTCATCTTTCACATCCCCACAATATCATTATTCCTGAGGATTTCATCAATACTGGTTGAATTTAGGTTTCTAATATTAAGGAAGTAATAATTATTATTGTCCCCCAGGGGGACAACGTAAAGTAGTCCTTTCTTGTGTTCTTTAATTCAGAATCAACCGAGGGAAAAAAAAAAAAAGTATAGGAAGCAAATATATAAAAGTCAAAATGCAAGTTTTACTATGTTACAATTCTAGATTGAGAATTTAATGGGTGTCCAACCTGGGCATCCTTGTGTTTTACCCCAGAATTAAAGGTACCTGCAGAACTGATCAACCACAGCCCTGCTCCATAAAGACCGACCCTTACTCCAAGGAGACAGATGACCAGGATTCATCAACCCTACAGGCAGATCCAAAAGGAGAGGCCAGATGGGGTACATGTTGACCCCGTCTTCCAAACACAGAATAAATCATTCCTCCTCCATGAGAGGAGCAAGGGAAAGATGAGGAGAGAGGCAAAGAACATGATTCTAGAGCAGTGGTTCCCCCAAAACGTGGTCCTTTTGACCAGTAGCAATATCAGCATCACCTGAGAAGTTGTTAGAAATGCAAATTCTTATGCTTCACTTCAGATTTACTGAGTCAGAAGCTATAGAGGTGGGCCCAGTGTCTGTGGTTTAATCACCCCTACAGTAATCACATGTATGATTACGTGTGCTAAAACCAACACTGTAGCAGAAATCTCCCCTTACAGAAACGCAGAGCTAGGGAACAGATGTTTCTCCTCCTTTTATCAGAACCAGGCACATGGTAGTAGTTTTCACTATCTTATTTACCCTATGATAAGGAGATATATAAATATCTCCATTTGTCAGGTGAAGAAATTGAGTTCAGAGAAGTTCAGTGACCTGCTCATGGTCATACGAGCCCTATGCTATGGAAAGGCAAACTGTCTTTTATTTTAATTACTCTGGAGATTGATAAGGCTGCCCTCTGTTTAGGATTAACCACGACAACTCAAGATCAAGGACCTGGTTTAGGTCAGGAGGGAAGGGGACTGAAGTTTCTGTGTACCGATGGTTCAACCCCCATGGATTATGGGAATTTTCTTCTGGCCTTGTGTTCAAACATGTGGGTGAATCAGCCCCCCAGTGAGGGTAAGGTTCCCCACTCACTCACAGCTCTCTCTCAGTACTGGGTCAGTTTGGGTTTTAGCCAAAAGTGATAACCCCATTGGCCTCTGAATTCAAGCTGAGCCTTTTCTTACCACGTGCTTAGGGAGGGAACAAAAGATAGGAAAAAATCTTTTTCTTAATTCTCTAATTCTTAAATAATGGTTAGCTCAGGAAGTTAAGGAAACCAGAGGCTTGCCTCTGGACGAGTCCTACAATTAATGTATAGCCATCTCCTTTCAGGGCAAAAACCCAAAAGGGGTCCTTTCTGTTGAACTCTCACTTGGTGGGGGTTACTACTCACCACCCAGACTCGGGAGGTATTAGAGTCCTTCCACCTGCAAAGTCTTAGTCTCCGGTATTAGCCATCTTGTAAAACAGATTCTCTGCTCTGGCCTGGGGACTGTTAATTGCTGGGGCTTGCTGGTCCTGGTCCAACTGCTCTGTCTCCACACCATGAGGCCACAGTCCTGCCAACAAGCACCCAGAGGTGATGAGGCTCTTTTATCCCATCTCCCCTAGCTGGTCACAGGGCTAGATATGCCATCCGTAGCCCTGAGATGTCATAAGCAAACCAGTACATGAGTCAACACTGAGCCAAGACCCCACAAGAGTTTAGTTTTCTAAAGTGGCTTTATATTCAGTGGCACAAATACTAACCAGGCTCTGAACAGGGCCTAGGTCTGGACTCTGAGACACAGAGATGAATAATCAATAAGAAAGGACACCCTCCCTGGCAGAGCTCGGAATCTGGTGGAGAGGAAGAAGCACACATCACCACAGGGCTGTGAGCAAATGTTCTGTGATGCTGTGTTTGCATCTCACCGGGGAGGATCACAGGGGAGGAGTGACTGGTTTAACCTGAGGTGGCTGGGTGGAGCACCTTCAAGGAGGATGTGACCCATAGAAAAGCCTAAGGCGGTGCCACTCCACGAGTGGTCCCTGTTTGTCACCTGCCCAAGACAACAAAAGTACAGAAACTGAGAGGAAGCTTTTAGAAATTTTTATAACAATTGATACTGCTATGACATCCAAGTGCATGATCAATGTATTTTATAAAAGTATTAGCTTCTGGTATTAATTAAAATAAATGAGAAAGAAGAAAATGTTTAATGGAAATTAAAAAGAATAAGTAAAATTCATTGCTCACCAGATAGAGAAGGAAAGAAGAGAATTCCAGATGGAATTCATATGCCAACAGTGCCGAAGCTGGATTCATACAAGGGAACAGCATAGCTAGAGAAGAGGAGCTCAGGAAGAGGGGAGAGAAATGGGGTGAGAGATGAAGCTAGAAGCACTGCCATGTGTGAGGCTGGGAAGGGCCCCGTTGGGTACGAGTGTTCCATAATTTCCATAAGGAAATCTTGCTAATTTTGGAAATCCACGTGTGGGATGTGATGAGCAGTAGCTTTTCCTTCTTGGGAAGACATATCACAATGGCAAAACAAGCCTGCTGGCCCCTCATGAGACACCACAGGCAGGCTCGTGGTGGGCACTCTGTCCCAGGGGATGGCACTCCAGCCTTCTCGATGGCCTGTATAGAGTCCAGGCCCCGTTGGGCACCCCAAGCCCAAAGATGTCTAAACCTTCACAACCTCAGGCAGAATGAACCAGCTATGACCCAATGATGGTGTCCATTATGAGGAAGGAAGCATCCTGGGGACACTGTCTTTCTATTAAGAAGGAGGCAGAGATGTCAGAACTCCTGGCTCTGGTCCACAAGGATTTTCTCAGCCTCTCTCTCTTTTTTCTTTCAGGGTGATACAGATCTCAACAGCAGACCACTGAGAGGGAAAATACATGAAAACAGGAAACTGGGTATCCTGAGAATGTTTACTATGAAAGGAAAGTATAAGCCAGAAAGAGGTGCTACAGAATAAAGATAGCTGTGGGGGGAAAGGGTTTGGGGATGTAAACACCCAGGCATCAGAGGAACTAAAATTAGTGTGGCTTCTCTGAGACTGTATCAAGATGTGCAAGCACTTGGATAACAGTAACAGTGGGTCTGTTTTAGTTGAGATCCTACATGTTCATGTCAAAGACGGAATATGTAACTGTCTGTGTGACCTGGCTGTTTCTTGAAATAATTCCTCATGTGGACAATTGTAATGCCCTGTCCCAATGCAGTTTAAATAAAAGAAACATGAAAAATAGACTAGGGATTGTTTGTAAGTGAAGAAATTTTATTTTTCTAAGGCTTCCAAACCCAAAGGCAATTTTTCAGTATGTCAGAGTTCTGTTTTATCCCTATATCCTAACTCACAGGCTTACTTCTATTGGAAACCATGAAAACTATGCAGTCTTGGTGAAAAGGTGTTCTGACATATGAAGACTAACTAGGTCTCGTAAAGCCGAGAAAGCTACAGAATCCCTGAAGGGATGTTAAGATCCATCCAGGGACTTGCCAGGGATCCATCCATCCAGTGACTTGCCACAAGGCCCCCACATGCTCTACCTAGGCATCTCCCAGGATGTTCAGACATGGGCAAGTTCTTCCTTAAATCAAGCCGAGACCTGCCCCCTAGTGGTATCTTTTTTTTGTTTTGTTTTTAACACTGGTTTTGATACCTAAGACCCTGCATAACAACCTCAGAGGAAGACAGTTCCCACAGTCCCTCCAAGATTTCTCTTCTCCAGGCTGAATATATCTGGGTCCTTCAACGTTCTCAAGTGTGAGAGGGTTTCCACTGTCACCTTTTAACATCCTCGACCCTGTTCCTCCCCTCACTTTCCTAGTCTTTGGAATGCAGGATTGGAAGAGACGGCACCAGGAGGGCTCCCTGCCAGTGCACAGCCTTCAGAAGGCACCCCTCTCCAACTCTCTGGAAATGGTGTCTTCCCTTGACTTTCACCACTCTGACCTCTCTCCAGTCCCCTGGCCTACGGAAATCATTATTCAGCTGGTAAAGGAAGGGATGTTAACATTCCGTGGGTGACTCCCTCTCTCTTCACATTGGCCCATTTCAGTGCTGGCTTTCTCTAGACAGCTCCAGAGCGAACCACTTAGTTCCTTCTGTGCAAGTGGATCAAACATGGAGACACTGCCCTCTGGCGGTGGGGTCTCCAATGGCATTGTGTGAATTTTCTGGGGGACAACAAATCATAAAATCTTAGAATTACACATATCGGAATTTTAGGGTTCAAAGGGATATTCAGAGGGTGTCTAGTCCAACTCTTAGCCAATTGGAGATTCCCCTCTATAACATCCCTAAAAAATGGTAACCCAACTTGTACCTGAACCCTTCCAGTGAGGAAAAAAAGGCAGCCCGTTGCAGTTTTGACTGACATTCATGGTTCAAAATAATATTGAACCAAAATGTCTCCCTGTATTCTGCCTTCATTTTGATCTACTCTTCACCTCTGTAATTACATAAAGTAAGTCTAATTCTTATACTTTGAAGTCAGATAAATGTGAGTTCCACTTTCTTTCTTTCTCATGCAGTGAGACCATGGGCAACTTAACCTATCTCACCTCCTGTTTTCTCAACTACTAAATGAGGAATAATAACAGTATCTGCCTCTTAGGAATGTGAAGTTTAAACAAGATAACCTGGCACAGAGCCTATTATGCATAACACTTAGGCACTTGCCACGTTTCTTCTAGCATTCTTTAGGACTTAACACTCAATCTCCCAAGGGAGGCTAGGCCTGGCCTACCAGTCCAGCAGCTTATAGCAACAAGCCTCTTGCTGGACAAATGCAAGGGGAATTCCATGGAATTTTAAGAACTTATCATTGTTTCCTGGTGGATGGTCTACTCATGGTCTCCCCACATTTGGAGAATTCCAGAGCAGCTCCTCACTTTGCTGGGGGAAGGGGAGGGGAGGCAGAGGAAATAGATGTAGACGGGCTCAGTGACTTGCCCAAGACCATTCAGTTAATGACAGAGCTAAACATCCTTTGTTGAGTGGGGTGAGGGAAGCTTTTAGACCCAGTATTTATGAGAGAATGGACTTCACTTAGACACACATGCTGTTTTTGCCCAAGGACATGTAATTTCAGAATGGCGCAAAAGCCTAAAAGGATATAATCTATGGCTTTGCAAAATAATAACATTAAATTAGTATCCACGATGACCAAAATTAGGGCACTGGCACCAGGTACTGCAGAGTAAATGGAGCAACAACTATTCAAATGGTTTTGCTAAATGTTTTGGGCTAGCTTTCAAGGCTGTTAAATTTTGTATCGCTGATTATATTAACTCCATGCTCAGTGCGGACTGATGTGAGGCTCAGTCCACGACCCTGGGATCATGACCTGAGCTGAAATCAAGTGTCGGCCGCTCAACCGACTGAGCCACCCAGGAGTCCCTTATTTTCTGTATTTTTGATACTCTGCCATCTGTTGCCTCTCTGACCAAGGAGACACTGCCTCTCCCAGGGCTAGATAATTCTTACAGATAGGAAACGACTTTCATATAGACTAACCAATCCAGAGCCCATACTCCAAACTGCCTCCTCCATCTAGCTCTCATGTTCTAGGAGGCAATATTCCTCTGTCCTAATCATCCCAGGGCCAGATACCAAACAACTAGGAACAGCTCCTATGTTCCAGAACCTAATGAAATTATTCAAACTAGCCAATCCTAAACCTGCTCACCTCGCCTCACCCATTCCTGCCCATGAAACCACAATAAAGACTCGTGTGCATGCATTCCCTCCTGGCCTACCCTGGTGCTTCCCCACATGGCCCCAAGGGGCATGACATGCCAATGCTCCTGCTTCTATGGATGGGTCTGTGAGTATAGAAACTTCCCTCATGACGATCATTTCCATATCTGTATGTCTTATATCCCATTAAAACAAATCCCAGGTACATTTAAAAATGCCAATTATTTTCCCCCTCCTCTCACTTGTGAACCAATCCTGAGTCCCTGTAGGGAAACCAGCATGTCTGGGTCTTCCCAAGGAACACATCTTTGGGTGCTTCCAGAAATCACAAAATCATCACAAAGGCCCCTTGACCCTTCCACTCATAAGCTACCAGGAACTGGGCCTGGAGATCTATTGTGAAAAGGCCAACCCTGAGTTACAGTAAAATTGCAAGACTGGAAGGAAACCTGCTGGCTATTATAAGGGACAATTCTTCCCTCTACTTCCTGAACCCTGGCTTAGACTACTGAAAACTGTACCCTGCAGCTTTGAAGCACTGATTCCATAAAACTTTTCTCTACATACATTGAAAAAAAAGTTTAAGTATAGGCAGCAAAATAGTAACCAGACATTTAGACCAAGGGGAAAAGTGTATTATGAGAGTTTAGCAATTAGAAAGGCTACTGTGGGGTTAGGTACAGGACACATGCTCAGCCCAGTCTTGGAAGATAAAGGAAGGCATTCTAGAAGAAATCATGTCTTTGCTGAAGTCTAAGGATGAGCAGGAATTAAACATAAAGGGGAGGTAGAGCATGTGGGAACGGAAGGTGGGTGTGGGGAGGACCAGCTAAGCGTGCACTTGGTGGCAGATAGCAGCACATGAGCAACAGTGGCACAAGCAATAGAGACATTTAATGATCTTACACACCAACCCCTGCAGTCCCAGACGGTTTTGGAATTAGGTCTCCACCTTTCCACACTACTTTACTCTCAGGTCTATTAAGACAGTTGCCACAGCTCTAACCATCTTATCTTCCCACAACCATGTTTAAGACAGGAAAAAAAGAAAGACTTCCTCATCATCCTTTTTATCAGGGACCTTATCTGTTCCCAGAAGGTCCCTAGGAAACTTCTTGAGTCCATTGGCAGAAATGGGTCACACGCCCATCCCTAAGCCAATTAGCGGCAAGCGGCAATGGGGCTGCCACGTGAGGCATGGACCAATTGTGGCTCGTTCCCCGGACTAGGGAAGGGCCTGGCTTCTCTGAGAACTACCTGAACAAAAGTAGAGATGCCAAGAGAGTAAAGGTGATGTGTAGAGAGCCACAGTGTCTGCTGCACAAAGGACATGGTGAGAGATGAAGGTGACAGAGCATGGGAGACCTTGACAACTTGTTACGGAGTATGGACTTTATTTGGAGAGCAAGAGAGGTTTGTCATAATTCAATTCAGATTATGCATTGTGGGCAAGGACTACTAACAAGCAAAGTTGTGTCCCACCCACTGCATCACACCAGAAAATACATGATGTCAGTTTGTGTCACTGTTTGTGATGTTAAGTTTGATTACTTGATTAAGGTGGTGTCCACCCCAGTTGAAGAACATTTGATAAAATAATTGGTGTGGACTTTTCAAGACTGGTCAGTGTTGTGAAAGGCCAAAAAAAAAAAAAAAAGGCTAAGGAGCTATTTCTTATTAGACTACAGAAATATGACAATTAAATACAATAAATGATCTTGGATTTGCTCTGGCATGAAGAAAAAGAAATTCAGGCGTGCCTGGCTGGTTCAGTGAGTGGAGCATGTGACTCTTGATCTCGGGGTTGCATGTTCGAGCCCCATGTTGGGTACAGAGATTACTTAATTAAAAAAAAATCTTAAAAAAAAATTGCTAGAAAGGACATTATTGGTGAAATTTGAATACAAAGTTATAACAAACTTAAAATTATGTATTATATAATTCAAGTTTTATAATTAACGTGCCAATTATTTTGATACTAAATAATAATATTAAATTTATATTAAATATCCTGAATGTGATTGTTGTATTATAGTTACGTAAGACAAGGCCTTGTTCTTCAAGATAAATACTGAAGTGTTTAGGGGTCCTGAAGAGTCATGATGCCTGTGACTTACAAATGATTCAACAAATAATAAGCACTGTTATTATATGAGAGAGAAAGCAAATGTAACAAAATGCTAACATTTGGTGAATCTAAGTAAACAGGTATATTGATATTAATTATACTATTCTTGCAATCTTTCTGTAGGTTTGAAAGCTTTTGGGGGGAGGGGGTAAGAAATACAGATGTGATTGATGTGACATGACTTGGTAACTAACTGCCTGAGAACCAGTAATCAATCTGTGGTAGATCATGACACCTTGAAGCGAGAGGTAGAGAGGAGAATAGAATCTGAGGTGGGGAGGGGACGAGAAATAACAGGTTTTATATATTTTGAATTGGAATGGGAGCTGAAGGACATCAGATGGAGAAACTCATTGGTTGTCAGAACTGTCAGAAGTCAGCTACCTCTGTATGGTAGTTGAAGCTGCGAGCCTACAGAGATCACTTAGGAAGTGTGTGCAGAGGGAGGCAGAAACTTGAATTCATCAGTAGTTGAAGTTCAGGCCCAGAGGTAGGAACCAAACAAGAACAGTTATACTCATAAGCAAACCAGCTATTTCATTCAGTACTCTTACAAAAATATTTATCAGATTTGCAATTCTCCACCACTTTAAATTTGTTCCTGGAGAGACACTCTTTGTGTTGGTTAGTTTCCCTCCAGGTGTGGAATTACTCAACTTTTCACCAACATCTTCATTTGGGAGTTTGACAAAATAAGACACCCACAAATATATCTGGGATATGAGCACAGAAAAGCAAAGGTATGCTATATACCACAACTGAACTACAGTCATCCCAAGTTAATCCATTTCTGAAAATGATTCTAAGATCAAAGGAGACTATATTAGATTTCAAGTGAGAAAAGAATGCATGCATTGTCTGCCCAAAAACTCCAACCGGTTTCTCTAAATATCACTAAAACCCTCTTAAACACCCATAAAACAATTCTCCAAACATTTCCACATAATATAAACATTTTATATGTTTATATGTATCACTATCTAATTATTTAACACTTAATAAACACTCCATAGTGATTACATTTGCCAGTAGTATGCAATGATATGCACTATATCAGATGACAATTAAATATTCCCTTTAACCTGCAACAAACATGTATTGCAAAGCAAATAACAATGTGATAATGTGTTAAAGATACATAATTAGGGGCGCCTGGGTGGCTCAGTCGGTTAAGCAACCGACTTTGGCTCAGGTCATGATTTCACGGTTCATGGGTTCAAGCTCTGTGTCAGGGGGTGTGCTGTCAGTGCAGAGCCTGCTTCAGATCCCCTGTCTCCCTCTCTTTCTGCCCCTCCCCCACTTGTGCTCTGTCTCTATCTCTCAAAAATAAACATTAAAAAAATTTTAATAATAAAACAAAGATATAAATGCAATAGAAGTTAGCAAAACAAAATAGAGCAATTTTTTAAAATTTTTAATGTTTTATTTAGGTTTTGAGAGAGAGAGAGAAAACATAAATGGGGAAGGGGCAGAAAGAGAGGGGGACAGAAGATCCAAAGTGGGTTCTGAGCTGACAGCAGCTGACAGGCTGAGCTGACAGGCTGACAGCAGCGAGCCCTATGCAGGGCTCAAACTCACGAACTGCGAGATCATGACCTGAGCTGAAGTCAGATGTTCAACCAACTGAGCCACTCAGGCACCCTAAAAATAGAGCAATTTTTAAAAATAATTACTGGGGCGCCTGGGTGGCGCAGTCGGTTGAGTGTCCGACTTCAACCAGGTCACGATCTCGCGGTCCGTGAGTTCGAGCCCCGCGTCGGGCTCTGGGCTGATGGCTCAGAGCCTGGAGCCTGTTTCCGATTCTGTGTCTCCCTCTCTCTCTGCCCCTCCCCCGTTCATGCTCTGTCTCTCTCTGTCCCAAAAATAAATAAAACGTTGAAAAAAAAAAAATTTTTAAAATAATTACTTACCAAATGATTCTGGTAATGGAGGACTAGGGTGACAGACAACTCTCCCGCTAATGAGCACTAGAAAGGTGGAAGAATATACAAAACATCTGCTCAGAGATAAGAGAGAGCTAATCAGGTAGTCAATACAAGTCAATATCCAAAAGAAGAGAGAACATCAGAGAGTGAGCCTAGTATTTTAGGACTGCTTTACCCCAAGGACTATTTGTTGATTCCAAACCAGTTGGCTGAGAGCCCAAGCAGTACTTTTAATAGTCTATCATACTACAGAGACAAAAGATGGAGTCCAGGACCCTCCAAGGACAAAGGTCCTGGTAAACATCTATTATATTGGAGAGGGTTCTCCAGAGACACAAAACCAATAGGAGAAAGACAGAAACAAAGACAGAAATACAGGGGCACCTGGGAGGCTCAGTTGGTTAAGCATCTGACTTGATTTTGGCTCAGGTTATGATCTTGCGATTCATGAGGTGGAGCCCCACGTGGGGCTCTGCAATGGCAGCACGGAGCCTGCTTGGGATCCTCTGTCTCTCCTCTCTCTCTCTCTCTGCCTCTCTCTCTCTCTCAAAATAAATAAATAAGCTTAAAAATGAAAGAAAGACATGGGGCGCCTGGGTGGCTCAGTCAGTTAAGCATCCGACTTCAGCTCAGGTCATGATCTCACAGTTTTTGGGTTCGAGCCCCGTGTCGGACTCTTGTGCTGACAGGTCGGAGCCTGGAGCCTGCTTCGGATTCTGTGTCTCTTTCTCTCTCTGCACCACCACCCCCACTTGTGCTCTGTCTCTGTCTCTCAAAAAATAAATAAATCTAAAAAATAATAATAATAATAAAATAAAATAAATGAAAAAAGACAGGAAGAAAGGGGGAGAAAAGACATGTAGATATAGAAATAGAGGGGCGCCTGGGTGGCGCAGTCGGTTAAGCGGCCGACTTCAGCCAGGTCACGATCTCGCGGTCCGTGAGTTCGAGCCCCGCGTCGGGCTCTGGGCTGATGGCTCAGAGCCTGGAGCCTGTTTCTGATTCTGTGTCTCCCTCTCTCTCTGCCCCTCCCCCGTTCATGCTCTGTCTCTCTCTGTCCCAAAAATAAATAAACGTTGAAAAAAAAATAAATTAAAAAAAAAATAAAAAGTAAAAAATAAAAAAGAAGATGAACATCTTTCCCAGAGACTGAAGTCCATCTTTGAGTCATCTGGATGACCCAGAAAATTCTCAAATCCTAAAATTAGATTAAGGTGATCCCAGAAAGGGGCGCCTGGGTGGCTCAGTTGGTTAAGCGTCCAGCATCCGACTCTTGATTTTGGCTCAGGTCACATCGGGCTCTGTGTTGACAGCCCGGAGCATACTTCAGATTCTGTCTCCCTCTCTCTCTGCCTCTCCCCTGCTCGCACTCTGTCTCTGTCTCTCAAGAATAAATAAAATATTAAAAAATTAAAAAAAAGAAAATGGAGTAATAAAAAACAATCCAAGAGAAGGCAAGAAAGAGGAAAAAAACCAGAATAGGCAAGACAAAAAGCATATAACAAGATGGCTGAGTTAAACTCAAATATATCAGCAATTACTTTAAGTGTAAATGGATAGATATTTCAAAGATAAATATACTATAATAATAAATTGCAACTATATGTTGTTTATGAGCAACACATCTAAAAATATAAGGTAAGAGAATACTTATAAGTAAAAAGAGGAAAAAAAAGATATGCTAGGCAAACCCTAACCCCCTCAAAAAACTGGCTATATTAATATGGCTATATTAATATCAGCAAAGTAAATGTTGAGAGCAAAAGCATTATTAGAAAGGAATATTTCAGGTCACTTGGCTGGCTCACTTGGTAGTCCATGGGACTCTTCATCTCAGGGTTGTGAGTTCAAGCCCCACATTAGGTGTAGAGCTTACTTGAAAAAAAAAAAGGAATATTTCAAAATGATAAAATGTCCAATTCATAACACATAACAATTCTATAACATGGAGGCACCTATGATATAGCTTCAAAGTATACAAAGAAAAAATAACAGACAGTAGAAATAGACAACCCCACGATCACTTGAGAGATATTAACCCACCTTTCTTAGTAATCAAAAGAATAAGCAAGCAACAACAAATGAGTAATTAAGCTAGAAATTATGCAATTAAGACAGAAATCAATAACAAAAATATAAAACTCCCAAGTTTAGAAATTAAGAAATGCCAATTGTACACAAACTCTTTCCAAAAATTTAAGACAAAGAGTACTTCTAAGCCCATTTTATGAAGCCAGAATTACTCTAATAACCAGAAAAAAAGATTACAAGAAAAGTAAACTGCAAAACAATATCCTTCATAAGCCAAGATCTGAATTGCTAAATATTTTAAGCAATTGTTTTGACTTTGTTATTACTTTTTTAAATTTTTATTTCATTTTAGTGAGAGAGAGAATCCCAAGCAGGCTCACACTCAGTAACGGAGCCCCAAGTGGGGCTTGAACCCACAACTTTGGGATCATGACCTGAGCTGAAATCAAGAGTTGGATGTTCAACCAACTGAGCCATCCAGGCTCCCCATACTTTGCTGTTACTTTTAATAGTATGGCTTTGAGCAAGTTGCTTATAGCCTCTAAAGATTTAATTTTTTTAATTTTTTTTTTTATGTAATCTCCACCCCCAACATGGGGCTCAAACTCAAGATCCCAAGAGCAAGAGTCACAAGCACTACCAACTGAGCAAGCCAGACGCTCTTTAAATTGCTAAATTGTTGGGGCGCCTGGGTGGCGCAGTCGGTTGAGCGTCCGACTTCAGCCAGGTCACGATCTCGCGGTCCGTGAGTTCGAGCCCCGCATCAGGCTCTGGGCTGATGGCTCAGAGCCTGGAGCCTGTTTCCGATTCTGTGTCTCCCTCTCTCTCTGCCCCTCCCCCGTTCATGCTCTGTCTCTCTCTGTCCCAAAGATGAATAAATGTTGAAAAAAAAAAAAAATTTAAATTGCTAAATTGTTAAGAAAATTTTAGCAACTGAATGCAATAACATATAAAAATAATAATACACCAAGAGTAAGTAGGACTGGGATGTCTGGGTGGCTCAGTCGGTTGAGTGTCCAGCTTCAGCTCAGGTCATGATCTCGCAGCTGGTGGGTTTGAGCCCCATGTCGGGCTCTGTGCTGACAGCTCAGAGCCTGGAGCCTGCTTCAGATTGTGTCTCCCTCTCTCTCTGCCCCTCCCCTACTCATGCTCTGTCTCTCTGTCAAAAACAAATTAAAAAAAAAATTTTTTTTTAGAAAGAACTAAGTAGGACTTATCCCAACAACGCGTGTTTAGTTTAACACTCTAAAATCAATGTGTAAAACTTCTATTAAAAACATAGGAGAAAATCTATATAACCTTCGATTAGGCACAGATTTCTTAAGACATGACACCAGATAAATGGACTTCCTCAAAACTAAGAACTTCTGTTCTTTGAAAGATATTAATTAAGATAATAAATGAAGAGAAGCCACAGACTGGAAGAAAACAATCGGGAAATAATACCTTGTGAGAATCAACTTGGTACAATATGTTCAAACAATAACTGCCACAATTTATTGAGTGCTTTTAATAAGCCAAGAACTGATAAGCATTTTTAAAATGTTTATTTATTTTTGAGAGAGAGTGTGAGCAGGGGAGGTGGGGGGGGGGGGCCGGAGGATCTGAAGCAGGCTCTACGCTGACAGCAGAGAGCTGTATGCAGGGCTCAAACTCACAAAACTGTGAAATCATGACCAGAACAGAAACCAAGCATCAGACGCTTAACCAACTGAGCCACTCAGGCACCCTGAACTGACAGGCATTTTGTATGCATTCTTTATTTTAATCCTAAGGACAACCCTAAGTGGTGGAAACTATCCTCATTTGACAGATAAACTGAGAGAAGTTGACTTGCCCAAAGTCATATGGATGATAAGCTGCAGAGTTTGAACCCAGTCCTATTTATTTCCAAAGTCAATGAATTCTCTTAAGTACTCTATCATACTATCTTTCTATTAAAATAATCTAAGTTTGCATAACAACGTGGAAAAAGCATTAGAAGCAAAATGCGTTAAGAAGTGGCTTTGGCCTCCAGATTTACAGGCTGGTGAAATTAGGAAAACCATACCTGGTATTCATAAGTTTGCTTGTGTGTTTGTCTTATAAGTGTATTTGTTAAACTTTGGTATTTAGATACCTTCTGAGACTATCTTATGCTTCTAGACACCCCACAAACTAACTGGTCCCATCCCTGCACTATGGGAATGAACCGGGGAAGCAGCCTAGAGTGCCAAAACTTGCATGCATTTTTCAGTCCTCTGTACTGAATTGTACAAGATCCTTTCTACAGGAAACTTTCCCTCCTTGGAACCATTTAGGACATGTCTAAAGGAGCGGGGCAATTAGGGCAATATCTAAAGCATAAGCATTATTAAGCATTAACACAGTACATGCATTTATGCTTTTGTCCTTTCGTTTACTTATAACTTTTACAGGCATTGATTCGATATATATTTCCAACAGCCTTTATGGTGAGTAGATGGTAGGCATTAACCCATGTAAGATACAAAATGGAGGCAGAGGGGTGCCTGGCTGGCTCAGTTGGAAGAGCATGACACTTGTGATCGTGGGGTGTGAGTTCGAGCTCCATGTTAGGTGTAGAGATTACTTTAAAAAAATAAAAATTAAAACAACAACAAAATAGAGGCAGATTGGCGGTGTTCACTGTTGTTCAGCTGGAGTTAAAGCAAAAACCAATCTTCTTACCCTCCAAACCACATTCCAGATACTAAATCAAATCCCTCCTGAGCAGAAAGAAATCTTTAGACCTTTGCAAACAAGTAATCTTTTTGACCTATGATTGGGTACTTTCCTGATGTGTCTACACAAGCCTCTCCTCCCACTCACAACTGGTGGTAATATTGTGTTCTTTGAAGTCCCTCACTGTATATTTCATTCATTCATAGTTTCATTCAACAAGTATTAAGTAGGACCTTACTGGTTTGAGG
This sequence comes from Puma concolor, assembly GCF_028749965.1. Classification (NCBI taxonomy): domain Eukaryota; kingdom Metazoa; phylum Chordata; class Mammalia; order Carnivora; family Felidae; genus Puma; species Puma concolor. Next base: position 6,790,581 of record NC_141682.1, read on the forward strand.
CACTGGGTAGTTCTGTGTATTTAAAATTATGTGTAAACTGGTCTTATCCTAGCTTCTAAGCTCCTTGAGGACGGAAAGATCTTACCGACTCTTCTCTAATTTACTGAAATGCCTAACACAATACTTGGCACTTGGTGAGTACTCATTAACTTCTTGATGACTTGAAGTCTGACCAAATTTCAGTTCAATCCTGTTCTAATTTCAACTGAATCAATAACACAAACAAAATCATTCCGTGACAGTGTCCAAGCCTTCATTTCCTCCCATTTCCCATTTCTAAGTACCACCTTCCCTGGTGCTAATTTTTTAAGAGAGAATCCTCACTTGGAATACAAGATCAGTGTCCTTATGCAAGTAAAAAACAAACACTGAAAATAACTCACCCTCCTTGGAACTCCAATTGCTCTTATAACCAGGGCATGACGGGATAATGGGAAATGCTCTGGACCTGGCATCAGGAGGCCATCCCTGGCATCGACTTGTATCAAAACCTTCATCAAGGTTTACTGATTTGCATTATTCTCATCTATCCAGATTATAAACTCCTTCGAAGAAGGAACGGTTCTTTGTAAAGATCTAAATAAAACAGTTAATATTTTGACTCCGGATACCAATTCTACATACTTCTGGATTGGCTCACATCAACTTGCAGACGCACGAGGAACCCTTGCTTCTACGTATGCCTTCCTTCCTATGCCAAGATAGTGTCACTGAGAGGGAAGTAATTAATTTAAAATGATCCTTCTGGGGGCGCCTGGGTGGCGCAGTCGGTTAAGCGTCCGACTTCAGCCAGGTCACGATCTCGCGGTCCGTGAGTTCGAGCCCCGCGTAGGGCTCTGGGCTGATGGCTCAGAGCCTGGAGCCTGTTTCCGATTCTGTGTCTCCCTCTCTCTCTGCCCCTCCCCCGTTCATGCTGTGTCTCTCTCTGTCCCAAAAATAAATAAACGTTGAAAAAAAAAATTTATTTTTTTTTTTTTTTTTTTAATTTTTTTTTTCAACATTTATTTATTTTTGGGACAGAGAGAGACAGAGCATGAACGGGGGAGGGGCAGAGAGAGAGGGAGACACAGAATCGGAAACAGGCTCCAGGCTCTGAGCCATCAGCCCAGGGCCTGACGCGGGGCTCGAACTCACGGACCGCGAGATCGTGACCTGGCTGAAGTCGGACGCTCAACCGACTGCGCCACCCAGGCGCCCCGAAAAAAAAAATTTAAAAAAAAAAAAATAAAATGATCCTTCTGTTCTCTCAATCTGTCCTTCATCTCCCCAGAACCCACTTTGTAGCCTTGGGGCAAAATGAAACCAATTGCTCCCAATGCAATGCTCCTTGAACAACTGGAATAACTAATCCTAGAAAACAGAGTGTGGTTCTGACATCAGGAACGGGACGAGCTCACTTGTGTGAACATCACCTTCTAGGCAAACACTGGGGTCAAACTCGTAAACCACCAGAGGCACTCTGCTGGTGACTAGCAGTGGTGCGAAGCCAGCAGTGCTGCTCCAGAATTTCTACCGGTTCAAGGGCGCCAAGTCTAGCTGGAAGCAGGGTTCAGGGCATTTTGTAGAAGCCAAATCTGTACAGCAAGCGCTGCCTCCACGTTTTCTTAATTTGATAAGTCTGTAGTTCACTAGCCTGTAAATCTGGAGGCCAAGGCCACTTCTTACATATTTTGCTTTTAACACTTTCCACGTGTTGCGGGCTTGGAGTTGACGAATCCCAACTCCTCTGTGTCGTGGCGCCACTTTGGGAGCAGGGAATACGTGATTCCGACCGAGGAAAGGTCGAGAAGTTTCCTCAGGGAGGGCCTCAGAGGTTTCCACAGTAGGAAACTGGATCTGAAGAGGGAAACTTCCCTCTGAAGGGGAAAGACTAGTCGTTGGTCGGGTCCATGTGGCTCGAAAAGGCCTCAGTTCTCACTAATTCATCTCCTGACAAAACCACTTGTGAAAGCGCCAACGCTCCACGGTTCGGTCCGCGAGTCCGAGGAAACTTTCTGAAAAAAGAAATAAGACAGCCATGCTGCTTCGCCACCACCTTGGAGCCTCTGTGTGACGCCACTGGCAAAGGGCCGCAGGAGCCCCGCTCACACGCCAGACCCTCCCCCGTCTCACCCGCTCTGGACTCGGGCCGCGCGCGCCCAAGCTGCGCGCGTGCGCAGACTGCCTGGCGGACGCGCCGCGCAGGCGCCGTGGCCATTTCCGGGATCTGTCAGCCGCTCCCTCTGGGCCCCGGTCCTCCGCCCGCGCCCGCCGGAGCCTGTTCGCGTCGACTGACCAGAGTCCGCGAATTCTCCGCTCCGAGCCGGTCCGGACTGCCCCGATCCCAGGTAAGGGACAGCAGGGCGAGCTTCTGGCCCTGTTGGCCTCCAGTGGCCCGGCCTCTCCCCAGACGTTCTTGAACCCGCGGGGGCGGTGAGACGGGGGCTTAGGCCGCGGGGCCCAGAGGCTGAGGGGCGGGCCGGGTCTCCTGGCCCGGCCTCCGGAGGGGGCGGGGGATCCCGGTTCTCGGTGAGGCCGGCCGAACCCGTGGGGTCTCCACCCTTGGCTTCTCTCTAGGTTCTCCAGCTCGAGACCTCTTCCAGGGCTAGAATTAGCGGCTCCTTCTCCTGTGCTTCCGTAACCCTATTTGCACCCCTATTATGGGCATTTATCACAATCTGTAAAATTGTAGTAAATGAAATCATCCTCCCCTTAGTCGAACGTCAGGACGGACCATTCCTTTCTTTAGCGTCTAGAATAGGTACTGCACCAGGCGGTGAGCGACCCTGGAATGTTCGGCTCCGTTCTAGGGCCGCCGTCAATCTTTCAGTTCGGGGGGCCCTCCCGAACTCGAGAAAAAGACCTTCCCCCGAGTTCTTTTAAGATTCCCCCGCCCGAGTGCCTCATCTTAAGTCAGTAGTGCAGACTCGCTCCTCCCGCTGGCTCCGTGGAACCTTTTATACCAAAATTCCGATCCCGGCACCACCCCTTTTCGTTGGGGGACCCTGGGAAGATTGCTTCTTTGAGTCCGCGTTTCCTCACCTACAGTAGGAAGGTTCTTAGAGTTTTCTTTGAGGATCAAGTAACTTTATTTGCATTAATTGCCTAGACTAGTTCCTGGCCCAGAGTGTAGGCGCTCAGTAAATATTAGCTATTGCGACCGTCCTGGGCATTCTGTGCATACCTATCTTCCCTTCCTTTGCTACCCTCCTCTCCCCGCAGACTTGAGGACCAGAAAAGTGTCAGATTTATTTATGTTTCTGGCCCTGTCCGTGTACTTACTACACTGCTGGGAACATGGTAGGCATGGTAATAAATTGTGCCTTAGAATCCTTGATTATAAAGCTATCTGTTGTCATACTGCAGCTCTAGAACGTGAAGGAAATGCTAACCTACTTTTATCTGCTTCGATGCATTGTCTAAACTAACTACGTTATCCTAGTTCCACTCCCCCCCCTCCCCTTTTTAAATCAGTTTCATCTCACCTTTTGGTTTCTGGTGGGTCCTGGGTTTTCAGGTATCTAAGAAAAAAGGAGAGGCTATCAGTCTGGAAGGTGTTTTTACCGTGCTAGGGGGTGGGTGTAACTGGCTGCTTCCTACTACAGAGTATTCAGAGAGCTTCCAAGGTTAATTCATCTACTTATTATAATGAAAGGAGGGGAGTATCTTGGAAAAATAAAACACTTGCTTGGAGGAAGAGTGGCAGTATTTGGATCTAGAATCCTGTGCTGAAACAAATTCTCCATGGGGAAGTTTAAAATGATCGGCTGGTGAGGCTGGTGCCTGGCATTGAAACCTCATCTCTGAACCTTGTGGAGGGTGTGGTGATCTTTGTGGAGTACCTGGTATCGCTGGGTTGGGTAATGAGAGCAATTAGAAACTGGATGAATCACAGTGTTAAAAACTTGACTCTAAACCGGCAACTGAAATTTCCACTGTATAAGTACTTTCAGGCTTCAGGGCCAAGAATTCAAAATGTATAGACATTTCCAAGTTCAGAGGATACTAACCAGTGTGTACTTCTCAACGTTTATTTATTTTTGGGACAGAGAGAGACAGAGCATGAACGGGGGAGGGGCAGAGAGAGAGGGAGACACAGAATCGGAAACAGGCTCCAGGCTCTGAGCCATCAGCCCAGAGCCCGACGCGGGGCTCGAACTCACGGAGTGCGAGATCGTGACCTGGCTGAAGTCGGACGCTCAACCGACTGCGCCACCCAGGCGCCCCTAACCAGTGTGTACTTCTCGAGGTGGAGAGAACTAACTTAGTGAGCATCTATTTTGGGCTAGGCTTTTTACTACACGTTTTCATATGTTATCTCATTTAATCCTCATACCAACAGCCTTGGGATGTCAGTGATAATGTCAATTTTACATATGAAGAAAAATTTAGATTTAGGGATGTTAAAGTGACCTGCCCACGGTCTCATAGCTAGTATGTGCCCAAGCCCAGGTTCAAACCCGGCTCCCCTTGGACCTGGCAACCAAACATTAGGATGACTTTGTACTCAAAGCGATAGGTAAAGAAAGGAGGTGTGTTGTAGGGGAGTGCCTGGAATTATGCTATGAATTGTTATAAATCGTTGTTTCTCTCAGTGCTGTATAATAAAAGATTTTCAATAGAAGCATGTTAAATTTAACATCACCACCTTTTTTTGTTCTTAGGTTTTCAGATCTCACTTAAATATTAATAACAGTTTAGAATTAGAATCATCAGCCTATGATAGAAGGTATCTTTATCTTGGTACAAAATTCAAGCTATTGGGGTGCCTGGGTGGCTCAGTCGGTTGGGCGTCCGACTTCGGCTCAGGTCATGGTCTCGTGGTCCGTGAGTTCGAGCCCCGCATCAGGCTTTGGGCTGACAGCTCAGAGCCTGGAGCCTGTTTCGGATTCTGTGTCTCCCTCTTTCTCTGACCTTCCCCTGCTCATGCTCTCTCTCTGTCTCAAAAATAAATAAATGTTAAAAAAAAAATTTTTTTTTTTTTAAAAAACAAAAAAACAAAATTCAAGCTATTATTCTCCTGCATTCACTAATTTTGATGAATACAGACTGTTTACTGGGTGTCTTATAAATGTAACAAGAGTATTGTCTTACCCTACAGACTTAAATTACCCACATGATTATAACTGAAGTATGTCCAAATATGGAACTTGAATGATATGACAAATTTAGAAATGTGATTTTAGAAGTAATTATGTTGTTATGTAAATGTTTACCTCTTTTTGCTACTTTGCTTAAAAAACTGAGTTGAGGGGCACCTGGCTGGCTCAGTCAGTGCAGCATGCAACACTTGATCTCGGGGTTTTAAGTTCGAGCCCCACGTTGGGTGAGTTGAAGAATGAGAAAGTCTTTGCAGCTGTTCTTTTTTTAACTATACATGAAATATGTGCTTTTAATGCATGTAGATATTCACATTGAATTATTATTTGTAGGCCAATTTTGTTTAACAAATAAGCCTATAAAATATGCCCTTTGAACTAAATTGTTTTTAATTAAGGAGATATTTGTGACATGATATGTTATTGTGAGTAACTGTGAGTTAAACCTGTGGTGATGGGTAAGCATCTGATACCAGAATAGAGAGAGAGAGAATCATGCGGTGAGCATCTGGAAGTTTATGTTTTAAAAAACACATTAAGCAGCCTCATATGAATTCATCTAAAACATTTTTTTTTAATTTCCAGTTAGAGGCTTTTTCTTTATTTGTGATTTGCAGTTTGCTTTCTAGGACATGTAAGAGTAAAGTCAGTGACCTAAATGTCTTCACTTTAGAATAGAATGTGAAACACTGACATTTCTCTGCCAGTTCAAGATATCAGATGTTTTATTTAAGGGTGTGTTTAATCTGTTTTTGACCTTTGGATTCCTTTACAACAATTAACAGACATTTTTTCTGCTTTCCACTGAGATTGATTTCTGCTTTGTCTGCTGAACTTTCATTGTTCACTTCCTAACCTTCTGCTTTCCTTTCCATTCATTTCCTATTTGCATCAGAATTCTTACATTTTAGCCTCCACCCTAGGTGATCAGACTTGTACAGAAGTGTATTGCAACTTCAGAGTGTTGTGTGAGTGCTTCTTAGAAGTGATAAAGGGGAGAAGGATCTGGCTGCTTTAAAAAAAAATTCTCCTGTTTCAGATAATGGTTGCCTCTTTAGTGGATCTAGATTTGGGTGTCTATGAAGTAGAGAATTTTATTTGATTTTTAACTTAATGATGCGTCACACAGATTCCTGCTTTTCATTTTCAGTAAAAAAGCAGTGTGACAAATACCTGTGTAATACACCCTTTGTGTAGATTCACCAGTTGTTAACATTTTGCCACGTTTGCTCTTTATATGTCTACTTGTCCTCAGCCATTGAAAGTAAATCACAGAAGACCTTGTGACACTTCATCCCCAAATACTTCATTCTTTATCTCCTAAGAGTTGGAACATGCTCCTAATAGCAGTTATCATAGTTAAGAAATTGGAAATAACTGCATATTGTTATGTAACATAGAATAATATTCATGTTTTCCTTATTGGACTAAATATGTCTTTTATGGCTGTTTTAAAAATATAGATTACAGTCGGGGCACCTGAGTGGCTCAGTCGGTTAAGTGACGACTCTTGATTTTGGCTCAGGTCATGATCTCATGGTTTGTGAGTTCTAGCACTGCATGGAGCTCCTGCTGACAGTGCAGAGGGCTCCTGCTTGGGATTCACTGTCTCCCTCTCTCTCTGCGCCTTCCCCCCACGGTCTTTGTCTCTCTCAAAATAAATAAATAAACTTAAATATGTTTGTAGATTATAATCAAGTTTCATTTGTCGAGTTTGATCTTCATAGCTCTTTTAATCCAGAACAGCCTGCTTCACACCCAGTTCGAACTCGCGAACTGTGAGATTGTGACCTGAGCGGAAGTCGGATGCTTAACCGACTGAGCCACCCAGGCGCCCCAATTACCAGATTTTTTTTATTGTTAAGGCATGTTTTTCTCTTAAAAATTAGTAAGTATTTTGTGGGATGATAATTTGAGACTGTGTGAATATCCTGTTCCCCAACAATTTTTAACTCGTGGTTTTAGGGTCCCTTGATGACCCTTGACAGAATAAAGTATACATTGGTGGTTACAGTATTTGTTGTATTTAAATGATTAAGTTTTGATATTGAGATTGCTTCTTTTCTAATGGGACAATAATGTTTTATTTATCCTCAAATATTTTGGGATCCCCCGACAACTGAAATATGTATTGCCTGCCATTTTAAATGCTTTTTTCTGTTGCTTATTACAGCTTCCTATCCTTTGAAAACACTAAGAATAATGTCCCTGCATCAGTTTTTACTAGAGCCAATCACCTGCCATGCCTGGAATAGGGATCGTACCCGTAAGTATGCTATTAACTTTACTCCTTTATTTTGGTGCTTTTAATATTTTTATATGTAGGCACTTTTTTAGGGATCACATATTTCAGTGTCACATGTGAAAAGGGCATGGATTCAGAAGGAAACTAGGTCAGGCATTTGGTTTATATAGAGAGAAACTGAGGTCCAGAGTGTTGGAAGGACTTTCCAGCGGTTAATGTCAGAGCCATTGCTAACATCCAAGCCTTCTGGCTCCTTGTCCAGTACCAGCTGGAGGATGGTTTATATCTGAGGCCCTAAGAACCCAGTGTCTGGAATGGTTGTATAATATCACCACACTCATCCAATATTTAGTCCAAATACTGGGACCTAAATAAAAGCTATTACAGAAACATAGTTTACTCCTGATGGACTAAGAGTGGTATTAGCTAGTATTTACCGTATTATTTATAATAAACTTGAGTTTCTAGTTTTCTAGCTGTAACCAACTAGAAAGGGATGGAGAACCCTCTTAGAAGTAGGGACACTACAGCAAGCGAAGTGACAGTATGAAAGAGGCAAAAAAAAAAAACCCTAAAAACAGAGACAGAAGTATAGTAGTGTGCCCATGAATTTTTTTTTAAATTTATTTATTTATTTTGAGAGAGAGAGAGCGTGCACACGCACAAGCCAGGGAGGGGCAGAGAGAGAAGGAGACAAAATCCCAAGCAGGCCCTGCACCATCAGCGCAGAGCCTGATGTGGGGCTTGAACCCACAAATTGTGAGATCATGACCTGAGTCGAGATCAAGAGTTGGGTGCTTAACCAACTGTGCCACCCAGGCACCCCTTCATGAGCTATTTTTAAATTAAGTTATATTCTGTAGCTACCTTTTTTTAAATAAAGCTTTATTGAAATATAATTCATATTCATAAAATTCACCCTTTTTAAGGGATCAGGTCAGTGGTTTTTAGTACTGTATTCATAGAGTTATTCAATAATACCACTATCTAGTTTCACAATATTTTCTATCACTCCAAAGAGAAACTCTATACCCATTAACAGTTACTCCCAGTTCTCCTCAAAACTTACAGTCTTAACAACTACTGATCCACTCTGTCTCCATAGATTTGCATGTTCTGGACGTTTTGTATGGGTGGAATCCTATAATATGAGGCTTTTTGCATGTAGCTTCTTTCACTGACCATAATGTTTTCAAGGTTTATCCATGTTGTACCAAGTAGGAGTACTTCATTCCTTTTTATGGCTGAATAATATTGTATAGACCTATAGTTTATTCATCAGTTGGTGGACATTTTAGTTGTTTCCACTTTTTCGCTATTTGAATAATGCTGCTATGAACATTCACTTACCAGTTTTTATGTGGACATGTTTTCTTTAAAACCTTTTTTTAATGTTTTCATTTTGAGAGAGACAGTGAATGGGGGAGGGTCAGAGAGAGAGGGAGACACAGAATCTGAAGCAGGCTCCAGGCTCTGAGCTGACAGCACAGAGCCTGATGTAGGGCTCGACCCCACAAACTGCGAGATCATGACCTGAGCCAAAGTTGGACACTCAGCCAACCGAGCCACCCATGTGCCCCTGTGGACTTATGTTTTCAATTCCCTTGAGGGTATACCTAGGAGCTGAATTTCTGGGTCGTATATGGTAACTGTGTTGAGCATTTTGGGAAGCTGCCAGACTATTTTCCAAAGTGGCCACACCATTTTACATTCTCACTAGTAGATGAAGGTTCAGGTTTCTCTGCATCCTTGTCAACACTTGTTATTGTCTTGTCTTTTTCATTATGGCCCTGTTCCCACTATATCCTAGTAGGTATAAAGTAGTATCTTACTGTAGTTTAGATTTGCATTTCCCTGATGACCAATGATGTTGAGCATCTTTTCACATGCTATTGGCTATTTATGTATTTTCTTTGGAGAAATGTTCAGATCCTTTGACTGTTTTTCAAATTGGGTTATTGGCCTTTTTATTATTGAGTTGTAAGAGTTCTTTGTATACTCTTGATACAAGTCCCATATGAGATACTTTACAAATATCTCCCATTCTGTGGGTTGTCTTTTCTCTTTCTTGATTCCTTTGAAGCACCAAAGTTTTTAATTCTGAAAAAGTCCAAATTATCTCATTTTTCTTTCGTTGCGTATGCATTTGCTGTTGTATTTAAGAAACCAGTTAATTTGAAGTCACAAAAATGTATGTTTCCTTTTTAGAGTCATAGCTTTAGTTCTTATATTTACATCTTGCATTCATTTCGAGCTAATTTTTGTATAAGGCATGAAATAGGGGCCCAACTTCATCTTTTGCCTGTGGATATCCAGTTGTCCCAACGCCATTTGTTGAAGACTGTTCTCTCCCTGCTGATTTGTCTTGGTACCTTTGTCGATAATCAGTTGACTGGAAATGTGAAGGTTTATTGGGCTCTCAGTTCTGTTTCATTGATCTTTATGTTTATCCTAATGTCAAGGACACTGTCTTGATTACTGTAGCTTTATAGTAAGTTTTGAAATTGGTAAGTGTGAGTTCCAACTTTGTACTTCTTTCTCAAGATTCTTTTCGCTCTTCTAGTCCCATGCATTTCTGTATGAATTTGAGGATCAGCTTATTAATTTCTGTAAAGAAGGCAGCTGAGATTTTGATAGGGACTACTTTCAATCACTCAAAATAAATAAACATTAAGAAAAAAATTTAAAAAAATTTTTTTTAATTCAGTCTGTAACATGATACGATGGTGAATCTAGAGCTTCTGGTTTGTGATCATCTCACAGATCTTTATAGCTGAGTTTCCTATGTCTTCTGTCTCCCCTTTCCCATGTAAAAACGGGTTTTTGGAGTCTTTCCAGTTACTTTTATTTTTTTTTAAAGAGTTTTTTTTAAAGTTTATTTATTTTTGAGACAGAGAAAGCACAAGTTGGGGAGGGGCAGAGACAGAGGAAGGAGTGAGAATCCCAGGCAGGCTCTGCCCGATGCTGGGCTCGAACCCATGAACTGTGAGATCATGACCTAAGCTGAAGTCAAGACATTTAACCAACTGAGCCACCCAGGTGCCCCTCCAGTTATTTTTAATAGAAACTTATGATTGTCCTCAAGGCACCTGGGTGGCTCAGTCGGTTAAGCGTCCAACTCTTGATTTTAGCTCAGGTCGAGTTCAAGCCCCACATTGGGCTCTGTGCTGACAATGCAGAGCCTGCTTGTAATTGTTTCTCCTTCGCCTCTGTCTCTGCCCCTACCCCACTCGTTCTCTCTCTCCCTCCCTCCCTCTCTCTCTCAAAATGAACATTTAAAAAAAAGAAAGTTATGATTGTCCTTATTTAAACTACTTGATAAACTTAAAGTCAAACTTATCTTATTGTAGTTTGAAATTTGTAATGTTTTTCAGATTTAGATTTGACTTTTGAAATCCCTGTGAGCATCTTAGAAATTTAGAGAAATACGTATAATTGGTTTCTAGAAGTACTTGAAGTCTTACGATTTTAGAGCTAGGTATTTATCTGGTTCCACAGTTTCATCTGTAAAACAGATACACCTTTCCTAAGGAGGGAAGGAAAGGTAATATAATAGAAGCGGGAACTAGTAAATAATTGATCTAAAGTTTGAGTCATAGATCCTAATTTTAATTTTGAGAAATTAGTGTTTTGGGTTTTTTTTTAATGAATGAACTAGAAAGGGGGAAAAAATCAATATAAGTTCAAAAGTAATCTGTCATAAATATTACATTCTTTATATTTCAAATTGGTCCAAGAGATTTCTCTTGAAAATAGAATTTTATTTTGTGATTCATATTGGCTTTATTGTAAAGGAAAAGCTTTGATGTATTTTATGAGCAGAGTCAAGTTTTTTTGATAAACTGATGTTTCCAACCTGGGTTCATGATAGCAGTAAGAACCTAGGAACCATTTTCAGTGTTTTGGAAATTCTAACAGAAAGTAAATATTTATTGCTAATAATGGTGGACAAGTGAACTAAAATGTCAAATATCTTTACTGTGGGCTAATATTATATCAGCCAAGTACGATAACATTGTTCTTACTGGTTAGAATCTTTACTTAACAGTTGCAGATATCTCTGATAAAATGAATTTTTAAATTTAGTTTTTCTAGAAAACATTTTTTTTAATATTTATTTTTGAGGGAGAGAACATGAGTAGGGGAGGGGCAGAGAGAGAGGGAGACACAGAATCTGAAGCAGGCTCCAGACTCAGAGCTGTCAGCACAGAGCCCAGAGCAGAGCTGGGGGCGGGGGGCTCGAACTCACCATGAGATCATGAACTGAGCTGAAATCAGATGCTTAACTGACTGAGCCACCCAGGCATTCCTCTACAAAACATTTTAAAATATGGGATCCAAGTAGAGGTAAAAGTAATAAAAGGAATTTTTCAGGGGTGAATATTAGGAAACTTTTTTTTTTTTTTAGAGAGAGGGCGCAAGTGAGTGAGGGGCCTGGGGGGCAGGGTGGGGTGGGGGGTTCAGAAGCAAGGCTTACCCAAAGCGGGGCTTGAGCTTACCCAAAGCAGAGCTGGCTTAGTTGGTGATCATGTGACTTTTGATCTTGCAGTTGGGAGTTCGAGCCCTATGTTGGGTGTAGAGATTACTTAAAAAAAATAAAAATCTTTAAAAAAAAAAAAAAGCCAAGTGTAACATACCTCTTTTTTGGTCACAATTTCAAGTTAACTCTTGACTTTTTTCCTCCAGAGATTGCTCTTAGCCCCAACAATCACGAAGTCCACATCTATAAGAAGAACGGGAGCCAGTGGGTGAAGGCTCATGAACTCAAGGAGCACAATGGACACATCACAGGTAAGAGAGACTGTGAGCTTAGTGTGAGACTTGCAAATTGAGTGCTTTTCCATTTAAAATTTTTTTTAATGTTTATTTAATTTTTGAGAGAGAGCAAGAGACAGAGTGCAAGCTGGGGAGGGGCAGAGTGGGAGACACAGAATCTGAAGCAGGTGCCAGGCTCTAAGCTGTCAGCACAGAGCCCAACGTGGGGCTCGAACTGACAAACCCATGAGATCATGACCTGAGCCGAAGTCAGACGCTCAACCAACTGAGCCACCCAGGCATCTCTAGTGCTTTTCCATTTAAATGAAGAGCCTGATAAAGTAAGTCTACCATAGTATTTAAAGCTGTGCAACATTTATGGAATTTTCTTTAGAAAATTTGACAAAACATCATAATAATGGTATCCGTTTTTAAGTGCTTCTTTTAGCCCAGCTGGTTCACAGCACTCTACTAGTGTTAGGGAAAACCCTGATCCTTCTCTGAGGACTGAAGAGCTTAGATTAGGTGATGAAATGTGAAAGGAAAACTAGATGGCCCATCAGCAGAAAACATAAGCCACACTGTGTCCCCAAGTGCTGAGGGGCCGCAGTGTCTTCCGGAAGCTTTCTGTATGTTGTTTGTGGCGGGGAGGAAGACCTTCCAAAATACTGAAAAGGACAAAGAGCAATATAACACCCACATTGCCACCGCTTAGAATTAACAACTATGTCTCTTTTTTCCTGGGCCAGAAAACTGAGGAGACAAAGGTTTAATAATCAGGAGTGGCATTCAAGATAATGGTACAGTCCCCTTTCATCTGCCAGTCCTATCCTATTCCCATTCCCCAGAAGCAGTCCGTAATTTGGTATGACATTGTCCCAGTTCATTTTTAATACTTTTACATACATAGACACATATTTGTAAGCAATACAAATTTAGTACTATTGGCTAGTATTTTCAATGCTACACAAATGGCATCATGTTGCACATCTCCTGCAGCTTGCTTTTGCATCTCATGTCGTTCCTGATCTCTGTGTTCATCAAGTGTATTCCTTTTAACTGCTGTTTAACATTTCATACCTCATTTATTTACTGTTCTCTCCACTGAAGGACATTTAGGTTGTTTCCAGTTTTCCTTATATTAAGGTGCTAAATCGAGCAGCCCTGTGCAGATCTCTTTGTACACACGTGAATGTTTATTGAAGACTCGTACATCCTCACCTTTGCCAGGCTGGTCATGGTGTCTTCACCCCCACAGCCCTATAGGGGAGTGCTTACTCTCCTGCATCCCACACATACTGGATACGGTCAGGCTGTCTGATGAGTGAAAGGGTGGTGTCTCTAGAAGTTACATTTCCCTGATTGATGGAAAGGTTGAGCATATTTTCAGAAGTTTGTTAGCTATCTGGGTTTACTTCTCATACTTTACCGTCCATTACTCCTGACCATTTTTCCATTGAGTTTTTATCTTTTTCTTGTGGGTTTGTAGAAGACTGAATCTTAAAGCATTGCCTCTGAGGCAGATTCCTGGATGTACGTTAGTTTTCATCTTTGACAAAAACTATTCATGAATAGATGGCTAATGGTGGCAAGCACGGCAGTGCAGAGTTTCATTAAGGAACTGTCAAATAAGGAAGGAAAAAGAGTAAGAGAGAAAAATGGAGAATTTCTATAATGGTTTTCAGAATTCAGTGACCCAAAACCTGATATCATATTTCAAGAGCATGAATTGCTTTGTTATGAAGTGATACCTGGCCATTTTTATTTATTTATTTTTTAAATACTTTTAATGTGTTTTTTTTTTTTTAATTTTTTTTAATGTTTATTTATTTTTGAGACAGAGAGAGACACAGCATGAGCAGGGAAGGGGAAGAGAGAGAGGGAGACACAGAATGTGAAGCAGGCTCCAGGCTCTGAGCTGTCAGCACAGAGCCCGACGCAGGGTTTGAACTCACGAACTGTGAGATCATGACCTGAGCCGAAGTCGGACGCTTAACCGACTGAGCCACCCAGGCGCCCCAGTTTTGATTTCTTTTTGAGAGAGAGAGCATGAGTCAGGGAGGGGCAGAGTGAGTGGGAGACACAGAATCCGAAGCAGACTCCAGGCTCCGACCTGTCAGCACAGAGCCCGATGTGGGGCTCAAACCCACAAACTGTGAGATCATGACCTGGGCCGAAGTCAGGTGCTTAACCGACTGAGCCACCCAGGCACCCCAATATCTGGCTATTTTTAAAAGAACATACTCACTTACTGTTATGTTCAGAAACAACTCTTGTTCCTTGGCCTTTACTCCTATAATTTTTTCTTTATCTATTTCCTGGCTGAGTTGATTCAACCTCTTGCTTTGAACACTTTGGTCAAGCACACCAAAACTTAATCTCCATAACCTTTCAATTACAAATTTCTCACTGAAGTCTTAGATTTTCCTTCTCCTCTCAATGACATTTACTTTTTAAGTGGGCAGCAAAGCGACTGGTAGTGATTTTTTTTTTCTAATCATGACCCTGGAATTTTGCCTCTAATCTTCCAACATACTGACTGGCTTGAAGATACCCTCTCCCCAGAGAGAAACAGCGTGTTTTGACCTTCTGCACCCTTTATATTCGTTTCCCAGCAAAAACTCGTGACCATCCTTTCTTGCTTTTAAGTGATTTGTATATGGTGCTAGTGAGCAGCAGGGGCCAACTGACTGGACTACTGAACCAGCACAAAAGACATAATGTGTAATTTCTATTTTTGTTGCTGTTGCTTTCCCATGACCTTATTTCTATTAGGTTTGGCCTGTTTTTCTTTGTTTAAGTCCCTTTGCCAGTGGCATTATGGCCTAAAAATAAGAACATTCATAGTTTAAATTGGAATTTGATCATTGGGAAGTACATTTAAGTGAGAAAGGGCTAAGGTGAAAGGCCAAAGAAATAGCCAAAAAAGTGAAATATTTAGTTATTTTCTTTTTCTCCCCTGCTTCTTTTGGAATCCTTTGAACTTGGGCCTGTTTTCATCCAAATGCTCAGATGACCTCTTTTTTTAGATCTTAAAAAACTGTTGTTGGAAAAATCTAAGTATAACTCTGTGGCAAGAGACCAGGGATCAAACATAGTTTCTCAGAAAGATAGTAACTACAGGAAAAAAAAAAATCTTCTGAAGCTTTCTAGAAGGAAAAAGACCAGTCAGTACTACAGAGAAAAAGAATATGGTTAACATCAAAGCAATACCAGAGTAGTGGAATTTGTTTCTTTGAGTTTTTTCTTTTTTAACGTTTATTTTTGAGAATGCGTGCATGCGTTCTTGGGAGCAAGAGAGGGGCAGAGAAAAAGAGGGAGAGAGAGAATCCCAAGCAGATTTTGCCCTGTCAATGCAGAGCCCAACGTGGGGCTCCAACTCACAAAATGTGAGATCATGACCTGAGCTGAAATCAAGAGTCAGATGCTTAACTGACTGAGCCACCCAGGTGCCCCTGTTGATTCTTATTTTTTTTTTTCTTAGAGTACCTCATGCTTAAGCACCTCAAGAGTTCTTATAAAACATGAATGTGTTTAATTAGAGTGGTGATCACATGGAATAAGGAGTGAAATTTTAGATTGTCAAATCATCACAAAATCCCTGAGTTTTCTCACTATAAGGCAGTATTCTGGATGTTAGAGGACGTATTTATTTTCTGTTGCTGTGTAACAAATACTACAAACGTAGCAGCTTAACCAAAACACATATATTATCTAATAGTTTCGTGGGTCAAGAGTCTGGGCATGGTTTATCTGGGACCCCTGCTTAGGGTCTCACAAGTTGTAATCAAGGTGTCAGCCAAGGATGAGTTCTCATCAGAGCCTCGACCAGGGAAGGATCCACTTCCAAGCTCCTTCAGATTGTTGGTGGTAGAATTCATGTCCTTGCAGCTGTAAGATTCATGAGGGCTGCCACACCCTTATGTAATCTTGTCCACAAATGTACATCGTATCACCTTTGTGGCATTCCATTGATTAGAAGCAAGTCACAGGTCCTGCGCACACCGCGAGGGAGGGGACTTCCATAGGTCTGTGGTCTGCCCACCACAGTAGTTTCAGAGATTGCTTCCTGTTGTCAGGAAGCTTATAATCAAGTTTAGAAAAGACATTCGGGGCGCCTGGGTGGCTCAGTCAGTGAAGTGTTACACTTCGGCTCAAGTCATGATCTTGCTGTTCATGAGTTCGAGCCCCATATCGGGCTTTGTGCTGTCAGCTCAGAGCCTGGAGCCTGCTTTGGATTCTGTCTCCCTATCTCTCTGCCCCTCCCCCACTCATGCTCTGTCCCTCTCTCTCAAAAATAAATAAGCTTTAAAAAAAAAAAAAAGAAAGTAAGCAAGACATTCATAAAAATAACTATTTTGCATCACACTTTGAGGAGTTTATCATAGATCATTTTAACCAGAACAAAAAGGTATGTTCCTAAATGTTTAGTCCAGTGTTATCTGTTAATAAATGGTTGGAAACTAACAAAACATTCAACATTGGGATGTTTGGGAAATTATTATAAGAGCAATGTTCTGAAATAATGTGTAAACCAGTATTAATTTATAAAAAGCAGAAAAAATGTTTGCCATAATATTAATACCATTTTGGGGGAGAAATGTGTATAGACATAAGAATGGGTTTTATTGACTTCCTGCATGTCTCTTTGTGGTGTTTGTTTTATAGTAATGTGAGTATTACCTTTGTAATTAAAAATGAAATTTTAACTCTAATAAGGTTGCAAGACGATCCTATAATAAATAGATTTGTAGTCAAAATACACATCACTTAGAATACACTCCCCCCTTTTTCCCCTCAGTGGTGCAAATAATTGAGCAGACTATTCCTATAGGTGAATGAATGAATGAACTCTTTCTTCATACAACTGAAATCACTGTGAGTTATGACCAATGGACACTTTGATTTGTAGTCATCTTACTTTTTTCCATATACCTGTTAAGAATGTTAATGATTAATTTTTAGAGAGATGCCTATAATAATTAGTAATATTTCCTTCATTTCCAATAATACCTTCAATGTGGAATGATATTTATAGGAAATAACCTCATCAAGTAACTATAAAATGATTGAATCATAGCAGATTTTACTCTTGGTATATAACAAATTGATCTTGACTTTGGGATCCTTCACAGACCCACCAGTTAAGTAAAGGTTTGGTCAGATATGAAAAATAAACCTTATGTTCAGATACATATGTAGACCTCTTTCTAATTTAGATGCAGAGATACTCAAGGACTCTCTCCAGAACTTGTATCATTTAGGTTAGTTTAAATGACAGTGACCCTCAGAAGAATGTATAATGAATCATAATTTATATTTTCCCTCTACTGAAGATTATTTTAATTTGCTCTGATGTTGTTTTACTTAGATGTGGCAGACTTTCAGTTAATGTCATGGAGTGAGGTCTGTTAATGAATGAATAATGGTACTTTAAACACCCCTCCCCCCCCCCAAATACCTAATAACGAGGTAAGAAAAAGATCTTCAGGTCTTCCACCTGTGAACAGGTGGAAAAATGCTGCTGCTTAGTTTTTTACCCCCCACAGTTCTGAAACAGCTCTGTTCTCCCTGGCCTTGTAGAGGATCCTGAGTTGCAGAACTTTGCAGAGAAACCTTGCCTTTGAATGTGAGGTGACAATCAGGACCATAGATGGGGGAAGGACGGGGCTTGGGAGGAAGATACCAGGCCCCCGTGTAGCCCTGCCATGGCAGTGCCCCCCCTGGCTGTCTCATGGCTTTTATCATGGGCCAGACAAAGCAGATGACACCACGCCTCACTTGCAGGTATCGACTGGGCTCCCAAGAGCGACCGCATCGTCACTTGCGGGGCAGACCGCAATGCCTATGTCTGGAGTCAGAAAGATGGTGTCTGGAAGCCAACCCTGGTGATCCTGAGAATTAATCGTGCAGCAACTTTTGTCAAGTGGTCCCCGCTAGAGAACAAATTTGCTGTGGGAAGTGGAGCACGACTCATTTCTGTTTGTTACTTTGAGTCTGAAAATGACTGGTGAGCAACAGCTGAGTATTTTTTATTTCTGTCTGTGGAATTACACCTTTGGACCACCTGTGTTCTTGGTGACTTCGTGAGTCCCTGGGTGAAGGCTTACCTATAACTTCAGTGTTTCCTCATCTGGAGATTTTTTTTTTCCTCTGAAAATCTCCATTTCCTCTGAAGATTTTTCCTTCTTGTGTGCACATTGGGTCAAATCTCACATCTTTCTCATCTTGATAGAGAACTGTGGCCCTACATTCTGAAATCATAACTAGTATGTACTGTAAGATGCTGCTCTCCTCATTCTGTGCTGTCCAAACTGTTTTCTTACTCTAACAGGGAAATCATAAACTTGAGAGATTCCCATGACCTGAGGAATGATTTTTTTAGATACAAAATATCTATGATTCCTACAGATGACAGATGACAGTGCTCTCCTCTTTTTTTTTTTTTTAATTTATTTGCTAACCGGAGTGCCTTGGTGGCTCAGTCGGTTAAGCATCCGACTTCAGCTCACATCATGATCTCGTAGTTCCTGGGTTCAAGCCCTGCGTTGGGCTCTGTGCTGACAGCTCGGAGCCTGGAGCCTGCTTCTGATTCTGTGTGTGTCTCTCTCTCTGCCCCTTCCCCGCTTGTGCTCTGTCTCTCTCTGTCTCAAAAATAAATGCTAAGAATTTTTTTTTTAATTTATTTGCTAACCAAATCTGTGTCTTCGTATAATATTTTACTCATCTGAGCTGTTGAAGTAAAAATTGACCAGAATCTTGGAACTGTGATCAGCTTGTTAAACTTTTTGTATAAATTACTTATAGCTGAGCCACTCAAAATACAGAGATTGATTTTTTGGCTAAGTAACTTATTTTACCTATTCCTTCCCACTTACTTTAATAAGAAAACAACTCTGCTCTATCTGGCATGCACTCAGAAAGGGTGGTAAGTAGCCTTCAACATGGAATTGTCATTTAGTACGAATCTGGCAGTGTTTGTATTTGCACTAAAAATAGTAGAGTATACATTACTCTTTGTGTTAGCGTTACCGTTTGCTTTCTACTGAAACAGTGAAAGGAATGGATTATATTAATGTTTTGTAATTGAGTGAAATCTTAGAAATTTTGATTCTTTGAAAAGAAAGTCTGTAAATTTGCTACGATTCAGTTAGGAATTCAAGACTTGCATTTTTCTTTCAAGCACATGTAAAAATAAGTCTAACAAAACGTTGCCTGGCAAAAGTCATTTAGAAGACTCACTGTAATGAATAGATAAGAAAAATTTTCCTTCCTAGGTAACCTTCAGTCTCAGAGATTGCTCACATTTTTATTCATTGAAAAATAGTTTTGAATATAGGTAAATTGGGCTGTACTGTAGTGCAAGGTATTGTCATTTTAACAAGCTATATGTTCAGAGGCGTTTCTTGGCTATAGAACAACATTTTATTGGAATGATGTGAATATTTTAAAATAATCTCTAAAAGCCTTTAAAATAACTTCATTATAAGCAAGTCAAAATGTCTGTTTTTCAGAATGAAATTTTTTATATAAGTTCCTAAGACAGATTCTATGGAAACGTAATTTGGCATTCAAAGATGGGCATTTGGCTTGATATTCAGTCTCTTAACTCTTACCTTTTTTTTTTTAAGTTCATTTACTTGAGAGAAAGAGAACACGAGAGCAAGAGACAGAAAGAGGAGAGAGAGAGCAGCTCAAGCAGGCTCTTCTCTGAAAGCACGGAGCCCAACATAGGGCTGGATCTTACAAACCGTGAGATCATGACCTGAAGCGAAATCAAGAGTCAGATGCTTTTAATTTTTTTTTTTTCATGTTTATTTTTAAAGAGTTGGATGCTTAACCAACTGAACCACACAGGCATCCCCAGTCTTTGAGCTCTTGAACAGCAGAACATGATTGGTTTTTAAGCAGCAGTTTAGGGGGAGAAGTTGAATTAGCTAAGCCGGAATAATAACTGATCTCAGTTATAAATATATCTCAGACATAAATCTCAGACATAAATATCCCTGGAGTGGAGCTAGAGAATTAGAACTTCTGAACTGAGAACAAACTAAGGGTTGATGGGGGGTGGGAGGGAGGAGAGGGTGGGTGATGGGTATTGAGGAGGGCACCTTTTGGGATGAGCACTGGGTGTTGTATGGAAACCAATTTGACAATAAATTTCAGATATAAATAAAAAAAAAAAAACAAAAAAAAGAACTTCTGAGAGGTTGTGATTTTCTTGGTTGTGATTCCTCTGTGAAAAAAAAGAATTTGCAGCTTCACAGAGGCTTAGAAAAGAAATGAAGTTATTTTACAACCCAGACTTAACCCAAAATGAAATAACAAGTCACTAAATATTTATCATAAAAATGTAAGTAATTCAAACTGCAATTTTTATCTGAAAGGTTATGGTGACATGTAATCTGAAATTCCACGGAGCCGTATCCAGAGTTAATCCATAAATATAATTACTAACGGGGATCCCATGATCGCCAGGAAGGCTCAGAAGGGGCTGCTGTGATGAGAATGTTGTAAAAGACAGAATGGAAAGGACCATTTACGGCTCTTCTCCCTCTCTCCTTTCCGGTCTCTGGCGGAAGGCCTGGTAGCCACCTGTGTTTCACCTGACATGCACTTGTAGGTCCTTTGGGAGCTGTTGCTTGATGTGTGGATAAACTGAAATGGATTTTCTCCTTTTGTAGGTGGGTCAGCAAGCACATTAAAAAGCCAATTCGCTCCACAGTCCTCAGCTTGGATTGGCATCCTAACAATGTTTTGCTGGCAGCAGGATCGTGTGATTTCAAATGCAGGTGGGAACAAATGAGAATTGGTAGGCAGAATTGATCTGTTCATTGTTCATCTTTCACATATTTTTTTTAAGTTTGTTTATTTTTGAGAGAGAGAGAGAGCCCAAGTGGGGTAGGAGCAGAGAGAGAGAGAGAGAGAATCCCAAGCAGGTTTTTGCACTGTCATTGCAGAACCCGATGCAGGGCTTGAACTTACGAACCATGAGATCATGACCTGAGCTGAAGTCAGAAACTTAACCAACTGAGCCATCCAGGCATCCCCATCTTTTACATATTCTTAAGGTTTCTTTGCTTTGCAGAGTACTGTGCTAGGCACTGCAAGGGATTCGAAGATGAGTGGAGCTTGTGATCTAGGAAAGCAAGCACCAGAGATGGCCGAGGTAGAGGGAAGTGGACTTGGAGGCGCGGGAGTGGGGAGATGTAAGAGTGGGGCCCGGAAGTTCACCGTAGGCAGAGCATCCGTGTTTGGAGCAGTGATCTAGTGGCCCTCAGACCACAGTATTGTTTCTTGTTTGATAACCCAGGCAGGGACTTGGCAGATTCCAGAGTGAGGCTAAAACGACAAAACATAGCTGAACAGTGCACTGCTGAGCTATTACTGCACTGTACCTTTTCAGTTGAAGCTTTTTTATTTGTTGTTCGTGGGAGGCTAGAAGAAACAGCCACTTTGCTAAGAACTTTAAGGTCAAACGGTGTAATTTCTTTTTAAAGTTATTCTTTATCAAGAGGGCTTTCTTCCCTTAGAAGAAAAGCAAATAAATGTTACTTCATGTTGACTGGTTGGTTGGTTGGTTGGTTGGTTGGTTTTTAAAGATACGTGTGGGAATTTGGCTGTGGAATGGGGGGTACAGGGGTGTCAAGGCACTCTCTGGAAAAAGATTGGTTCTTAAAAAAAAAAATTTGTTTCTACTTAAGAATCAGTGCAACAGCAAAGATGCATAGACATTCTTAAGGAGAATTCAGAAGTTTTGTTGTCTGTGACATGTTATCCAGAGTCATTCTAGCTCCCGTAGAAGATGAAACTGAATGATCCATACCACCTGGGTTATCAAACTGTGTCTAAAAAATCTGACTGTGAAAATAGGTTACCAATTCTTTTGTTAATATTACTTTCCAGAAATAAACTTTGCTTTGACTTGTAGTCCTGTGGGTAAGAGTCTGTTCAGGTCGCACTCTCGAGTTGGCATCTGAGAACCACCAGCTATGTCTTGGTCTCCGGTGGCTAAAGCAGTGGCCATTGCGATGCTAACTTACAGCCCAGTGATTCTCATGATTCTCATTCTCAGTCCCATAAAAATGGAGAACGAACTGATGGCTGCCAGAGGGAAGGGGGGTGGGGGGATGGGTACAATGGGTGATGGGGAGAAGGAGGTACAGGCTTCCAGTTACAAAGTGAGTCACGGGAATGACCGGGAATATAGTCAGTGATGCCGCAAGAGTGGTGTATGGTGACAGATGCCAGCTGCACCAGCAGTGAACGGGGCATAAAGCATAGCGAAGCTGAATCACTGTGATGTACGCCTGAAACTAAAGTAAAATTGTGTGTCAGCTCTACTCAATAAAAAAAAATAAAGCCCAGTGATTCTGAGGTCACGTCCTGTAATCTCACTGCGCCTTTTGCCTCCCTAGTGCTCTGCCTCTTCCAGAACTGCTGCTGTCATTGTCATTTGGGAGGAAATATCCCAGATCATTTTAGGGAGTCTCTAGGTCCAGAAGTTCTTGAAGAGAGGCTCTATGAAGTAGAAATAGCATCAGGGGCGGTTGGGGGGGGGTGGTTCCCAACCTCTCTCTATCCCTCCTCACACACAACTTCATGGAATTCGAGAGAGAGGCTGCTGACAGCAGGCTGGAAAGCACCCTTCTACAACCCAGACCATACCTGCCATAGAGACGCGACAGGGAGCCCAGGGCCGCGTGAAGCCCGCCCTCCTGATAGCACGAGGGGGAGCCTGTCCGCTCTCTCACTGGTCTCCCTTGGCTACCTCCTTGGGTGTCCTTTCTTTAAATGGGTTCATACCACTGTTTTATTGCAGCGTAGCAAATAGTTTCCTCTTCTGCCATTGGGCTGTGTGGGCTTCCTGGCCTACTGTGTTGAGACAGGAAGGAATGCTGTGCTCAGCGGGGTCTGCCATGTGCGAGGGGGCGGCGTGACAGCAGGACCCTCCCCCAGCATTCCGCACTCCTGGGAGGGAAGGGCCTTTGTGTTCATTACTTCTAGAACTGCACCCCTACGCCTGCGACCATTCTTGTCTTAAGAGATTTGTGTGTGTGACTTTGTCATGTTTTGCTCTTCAAGGATTAATCTCTTTGCATCCTAAGACCCCTTATGGCAGCTGCCTGTGGCCTGTTTCTTTATACACATATTTTCACCTGCTTTGTCCTTCTTTCCTGCCCCTTAAACTACAGAGTGTTTTCTGCCTACATTAAAGAAGTGGATGAAAAGCCGGCCAGTACGCCATGGGGCAGCAAGATGCCTTTTGGTCAGCTGATGTCAGAGTTTGGTGGCAGTGGCACTGGTGGCTGGGTGCATGGGGTCAGCTTCTCTGCCAGTGGGAGCCGCCTGGCCTGGGTCAGCCATGACAGCACCGTATCCGTTGCCGATGCCTCAAAAAGCGTACAGTGAGTATTTGCCTTTTGTTTGGAGTTAGGGAGTGGGGTTGGGATCTCTCCGCAGCTTGGCCAAGGCTGTTCTTCCCTGGGTGCCGGTTCAGGATGTGAGCATAAAACTCTGACCCAGAACCGCAGGGCCGCCTTTGAAGTCCCAGACACACGTTTAATGGAGGTAGTGATGGTGATTCTTCTGAAGGACCCTCCTGGCCTGCTGCTGCTGCTGCTAAGAGTTCCTTCACGTGGTTAGTTTAGTCTGTTACTGTGGATTCCTTACGACAGGTAAATGTCATCTCCCAGCCTTAAGTAGGAGATAAGTTCTTACTCTGTAGTCAAGGAACAGTGACTCCATTCATTTGGGACTCCATCCAGTAATACTTAAAACCCCGATGCCAGTTCGTCTGGAGATGCTGGAAGAACTCGAATTACAGTGACTCATTTGTGAGTGAGACACCTGCCCGGCCTTGGGGAGGGCTCCAGGCACCTTGTCAGACGTCGGAATTTTTATCTGCTCATCATGTTGGAGGGACAGAGATGATGATTGGAATTCCTTCCCCTTACGAATCTTTGTCTTTCCTGGTGAATCCTTTTTTATTGGCAGCTAAAGGTTACCCACCTTTAAAGATTTCCTGACTTGTTGCTGTGTGCTGAGAACTGCTCACATCAGGTGACTCTGCCTCCCTCTGCTGCATGGTGACAACAAAGTGACATTTCAGAGAGAATATTTTTTTCCTAAGTGGATTGAATTGTGGGTTTTGGCAGAGGGGGGAGTTGTTTTATTTTAAGAGAGAGAGTGGGGGAGGGGCAGAGAGTGAGAGAGAGAAAGAATCCCAAGCAGGCACTGTGGTTGTCAATGCAGAGTCCAATTCAGGGCTTGAATTCACAAACGATGAAATCATGACCTGAGCCAAAATCAAAAGTGGGATGCTTAACTGACTGAGCCACCCAAGCGCCTCTTACTTATTTTGAAAACACCACCTTAAATGTTGTGGTCTCCCAGGTTTCTATACACGTTTAGGTACTTAATGTATCTTTTCATTTTTAACACAAATGGGGTTATGCTATACATTTTGTACAGCAATTTGCTTTTTATTCAGTAATGTTTCGATGTCACAGTTATTTGATTTGTGTACAGTTTGTTGTAATGTGTAATAAGCTTTTAGTACGTGCTTATTACAAGCCCCTGTCTGCCCTCCTATTGATTTATGATTTGGCTTTTCCAGTCCTGCAAGTCAGATGACATTCTCCACCCTTCCCCTTCTCGAACATAAATGTTTTCTGTAGTAACAGCCAGTGTTTTATATAGTAAGGTGCCCCAGTAAGGCCTTAAGATGAGGTATTAGGACTTTAATCCGATGCCAGTGGTATTGGCAGGGGGGAGGGGGTCTCCTTAGACATAGTTTTGTAAATTCTCTTTTACATGAAGTTTTCTAAATTTCTCTTTTACATGAAGCTCTGAGATCCTAATTCATCAACCAACGTGTGTGCCTGCCATCTCTATGTGACCTGTTGGCCAGGTGCTGGAGCAGATAACTACTATCTGTACGTGTACACACATGTGCCCCAGCCCAGTTGTGTGTGAGATCCTGGCTGGCTAAGGCAGTGTCATATTCATCGGTGGCTCCAGCTCCTCCCCCAGTGCCTGGCAGAAAAAAGAGAATAGACTCTTCAGATGTTTGTGCCCACTCTCTGGGAGCCCAGGGTGAGCACAGGCGAGGAGAGGATGGCAGCACAAGGCATTCAGTCATGAGTGACAGTGACAGGAAGAGTGTTGGGTAGCCAGAAAGGAGAAGCCACTTTAGGGTGAAAAGGTCCAGGAAAGCTTCATGGAGGTGATCTAATTAGAGCTGAGCTTCAGAAACCATGTGGACTTCGGATAAGCATGTGTGTAAAGGGTGTGGGAGCAAAGGCAAAAGACGGGAAAGAATAAGGGTCACTGGGGACCGTGCCGTAGACCAGTCTGTCATGAGTGGGGAGGCCCCAGAAGCAGGTGGGGCCCAGGCCAGAGAGGCCAAAGACCTCTGTTTCTGCAGGTTACCCCAGGGCTGTGTTGGGCTTGAGATTCTTGATTCCTGAAAGTGTAGGTCATGGGGCTCCTTTTAAGCATAAGAGCTTGTTTATACTGTCCAAGCGCCTGTGAAAATGGGTCCTTAGTCATCTTCTGTGTCTATAAAGAAGCTGTGTGGTCTGTTCCATCTCAATTTAACAATTGTTCTTGTATTTAGGGTCTCAACTCTGAAAACGGAGTTCCTGCCCCTGCTGAGTGTGTCATTTGTCTCGGAGAACAGCGTTGTAGCTGCCGTGAGTATTTCTCTTTATTTCCCCTCGCAGTACACTGTATTTAATTCTCCAGGACAGGAACAGCGCGTGCTCTGTGACTTGCTGTGCTCTCACAGGCCAGCACAGCCTTTTAGGACAGCTGGCCTGTGAGACTGGGTGGTGTGGTGTGTGGTGTGCGTGTCTGTGTGTGTTTAAGTGTGGTGGTGACTGTTCTGCTGAGGTGCTGGTAGGTAGGCCTGACCGATATCTTGTTTCAGGGCCATGACTGCTGCCCGATGCTCTTTAACTACGATGACCGTGGCTGCTTGACCTTCGTCTCCAAACTAGACATTCCAAAACAGAGCATCCAGCGCAACATGTCCGCCATGGAGCGCTTCCGCAACATGGACAAGAGGGCCACGACTGAGGACCGCAACACGGCCTTGGAGACGCTGCACCAGAATAGCATCACGTAGGTGCCACTCAGCCACCTGCAGCCAGGGCCCCGACCACCTGTAGAGAAGCGCTTAGGTGACCCAAGATGCCTTTCTGCCTCCTTCTTTCCTGGCTGGATCCCTGTGCCAGTCGTGTGTGCTGTGTGCCCAGACATTCCTTTGGGAACAAGAGCAGGGACAAGTCTCTAGCCTCCCGACTGCAGACTCTTATTTTCAGCTTGTGACAGAGTCATTCTGTCCTTTGAAGTGCAGATGGCACGAGACAGCCTCCCCCACCTCGAGCTGCGCTGGTCCTGTTGCCGCCACCGCTGTGTGAGCCGCCTCCTCCCAGGGCTGGCATTCTTAGACCGTGGCTGAGAATGAGAGGAGACCTTCCTGAACGTCCTGCTCCTCTCAGTGAGCACAGGACAGGAACACTGGTTATACCCGTCATTTCAGCCGTGGGTTTCTAGTCACACACACCAGTAAGAAGATGATTTAATGAAAGAAACAGAATTATTTGATACCATATGGTAAAACCAAGGAGTTTCTTAAGTTTTCATCAGGTGTATGTGAACTGTGTTTTATCCAAAAGGTTTGATTTTTTTTTGTTTGTTTTAACTCTAGAGAAGTGTAGTTTGCTCTTGATATTTTAAATGACTGTGGTCAGAGTTAAGTACCACAGAACTCTCTCTTTTTGATTAGACCTTTTGTGTTGAGAGATTTTCATTGTGGTGATGATGGTGGGAAGAAGAACAGAAAGGTCTAGACTTTCTCTTTGAGAGAATTATTAAATGCACCTTGTGCTTGTGATCATGTTCAATGGAAAGGGCTGCTGGACTTAAAATAGGCTGAAAATATCTGCACTCTCTTGAAAAATAATAACTTGAGGTGCGCATGGGTGGCTCAGTTGGTTAAGTGTTCGACCGGCTCAGGTCATGATCTTACGGTTCATGAGTCTGAGTCCCACATCAGGCTCTGTGTGACAGCTCAGAGTGTGGAACCTGCTTCAGATTCTGTGTCTCCCTCTCTCTCTCTGCCCCAACCCCACTTGCACTGTGTTTCTCAAAAATGAATAAACGTTAAGAAAAAAAAGTAAAAAAATTAAAAACTTGGAGGCCTAACAGAACTTTTCTCCACACTTCAGGTTCTTTGTCTTGAATGAGTTTCAAAACGATTTCTTATGAATTTCTCTGAAGCTTCTCTGCAGACTGTGTATCAGGAAGGAAACAACTCATTGCATCTTTTGAGACTTTCAAGTAAAAAGACCCTTGGAGATTGGCAAGGCTCCTTTTATTTGCAGATATTAAATCCTCTTTGCCCGTAAGCAAAGGATCGGCAGACTTTTTCTGTAAGGGACCAGAGGGTAGATATTTTAGGTTCTGAGAAGGTATAGAGGCTCTGTCAGCTATGCACATCTGTTGTGGCACACAGGCAGGCATTGACAGTATGTATCTAAATGAGCGTGGATGTGTTTCAGTACAACTTTTATGGACACAGAAGTTTGAATTTCCACATAATTTTCACATCGTGAAGTAATAGTCTTCATTTTTTTGTCACCATTTAAATCGTAAGCTATTCTTAGCTTACAGGCTGTACAGAAACAGGCTGTGTGCACCGTTTTGCCATCTCCTTCCCCAGACAGAATGTTCTAGACGTTTCAGAGGAAAAAGAAAAATATTGTCTGAGCTGTGGAATTGATTTTCTTGAAAGTTTTTCAGATAATTAGGCCAAGACAAGTTGCTGCATTAATCTCTTCCTCTACTTTGCTTGCTTGGAATCCTGCAGGGTGTCTGAGTGTTGCTCATGTTTGCAGTGATTAGTTTCAAATGCAGGGAGAGCAGGGAGAGCTCTTGGCTTACAGGCCCTGGTTGTCTTGGAGGGTGATTTGGGAGTTTCTGTTTGGAGCCAGTTGGATTTCAGTCATGCTTTATCCTGCCTCTAGTTTGTTTTTGTTTTGTTTTTAATTGTTTCCATCTCCGTCATTGCTGTGGTCCTGCCCACACTCTGCTCCCTGGCAGTTTGCATGCTGTGTGCCTGGCTCGTCCTGCTTCTCTGCGTCACTGTAATTAATACAGCTTCTTACCTTTTCTCTCTTTTCAGTCTTGACTTTTCTGGATGTCTGGTAACGAGGTGCACTTGAATGTTTTCTGAGGCAGATTGCCGCAGCCTAATCTTGATGGACAACTTAATATTTTGCGGTTGGGAATTCCATTTCCTTAAAATGCCCTTACACTGTTAGGAAGGTTGGGACTCACTCCCACCACATATCTTACAGTCTCTCTTGTTTTTCCTTCTTTTCAGTCAAGTGTCTATTTATGAAGTGGACAAACAAGATTGTCGCAAATTTTGCACTACTGGCATCGATGGAGCCATGACAATTTGGGATTTCAAGGTATTTTCTGCTTTTCAAAAGAAATCTTGTTTGTGTGAAATTCTTCCTGTGACCAGAATGTTTCTCATTTCTTGGAACAAAATGTCAAATCCAGTGCACATCAGAAATGTAGAACAGGAGACTGTAGTCGTCTTTAAAACCAAAGTCAGGGCACCTGGCTGGCCCAGTCAGTGGAGCGTGTGACTCTTGGTCTTGGGGTTGTGAGTTCGACCCCTACATCGGGTGTAGAGGTTACTTTAAAAAACAAAAAAACAAAAAAAAAAAAAACCTTAAGACTTGAAAGCCATTGGAAGAAAACCAGACTTTCTCAGTGACTTGGGGTACATCCTTCTAGATGTCCATTTATCCGTGGAGGAAAAAATCCAGTGCTGTTTTTGTAGCTGGCCCTGTGTTGGGCACCAGTGTCTTTATAGATACATTTTTGTGGTTTACATCCATTAATCTAGTAAACGTTTGCTAAGTGTCTGCTGGGTGCCAGGCCTCGTACTATGCACTGAGGACACCGAGGTGAGAGGGGTTCGTGTGGCAGAGGGGGTGGGGGTTAGGTGGATCTGCAGAAGAGCAGCCAGTGCCCGTGTTTCTACACCGAGGAATTCGGGGGGCACATAAACTGCCAGCGCTGCAGGGAAGGGATGGGCTGAGCTGTATCTCCAGGTGCAGTGGGATTTCAGGGCACGCGGGGGGCGCCGGGCAAGTAGGAGCCGCAGGTGCAGACCAGCCGAGCTCAGAGCACGTTCTGGTTGGAGGCACCACCAGTGGTTTGCACTGTGATGTGGGTCTTGCAGAAGCACCAGATGGAACTAGAAGGGCCTGTGGCGTGGTCAGAGAAAGGGAGCTGGGCTTTGTCTGCAGACACCCAGGAGCTGGTCCAGAGCCAGACAGCAAAGCACCAGAGAGTAAGGCGTGGGCGGCCTGGGCAGAGGCTGGGGAGTCCCGTGATCCAGTGAGGAGATGATCTCCAGCTGTGGCAGGGGCTGTGACCCAGAACTTCTGCATTGGAGGGAGATTTCAGAGGCCAAATGGAAGGGCATCGTGACACTGAGGAACAAGCAGGGGGACCCTCACACTCTGGCTTGGCGATTGGGAGATGGTGGACAAGATGAGGAACCAGAGAGGAGGAGCAGGAGTAGGAGAGGCTGGCCCCTGTGTGCAGCCCTGTCAATTTAATCTCTCAGTGGTTA
This sequence comes from Puma concolor, assembly GCF_028749965.1. Lineage (NCBI taxonomy): Eukaryota > Metazoa > Chordata > Mammalia > Carnivora > Felidae > Puma > Puma concolor. The sequence goes on from NC_141682.1 coordinate 6,820,324, forward strand.
ACCTCCAAAACAGGTTAACGTTCAGAGTTTTGCTACTGCCTGTGCATTTCCACCGTGTTCGGTGTCCCCCCGCCCCCGCTCCTTGGGTGAAATACATAATATGGAATAGCCTCCAGAATATTTGGGAGAAACAAAGTGTCTTACTCAAAGTCTCTCCCCACCCTCCCACCTTTTTGTCTTCCGGCACTTTCCATCCTGGGCATCAGGGCTGTGAAATTAGCTCCCTGGGCAGTTACACTCTACACTTTATTCTTTGACCCCTCTAAGCTAGGAGGTCCCAGGGTAGTTTCCCCTTGGTCCGTCTGCCTTTGAGCACCTGCTGTGTGTTGTGCACCTGGCTGGCTGCTACGTGGCCTGTGACGTAGGAGGAGGCAAAGAACATGCACATATTGGCCCTCATCACTATGGGCCAGTGGCACAGGGAGGAAACATGCAGGTGGGAGCGCTTCCAGATCCTGTGGCTTGGAGCCATGGGACAGGGGAGCACATGGCTGGAAAGGGCCAGTGGGGGGCCCAGTGCTGGGAGAGCATGTCTCACAGGTGGGCGGGGCCAGATTTGGGGGGCACAGGGCAGGGGGGTTGTTGGAGGTAGGTCAGGGAGGAGAGGGTGGTCAGGGGGAAGACTCCAGGACCGACAGTCCTCAGTAACCTTTGGTGTTCTTCCTGCCATTTTCAAGACCTTGGAGTCTTCTATCCAGGGCCTCCGGATAATGTGAAGCTGAGTGAGCCTCCCAGATCCAGCATGACAAACTGACAAAAGTGACAAAGTGTGCTGACACGGCCCGCCGTTTGCATGGTGGTGAGGAGAGCCAGCCGCAAGGAAACACTGAAGACGCGTATCGCGCAAATATTGTTTGTGTGTTTTTGTTTGAATATAATTGGTGAAAGTGTTGGTTTTTTTAAAAAAGCAGCAATGATTTGGGTTTTTTGTTTTTTGTTTTTTGCTATTTCATTCCATTCTTGACCAAAGCTTCTCTTGAAGTAGTTTATTATGGAAAATTGTCACACTAACTTAAAGGAAAGGGTGGGGAGATATGTAAATTGTCTGCTAAACAGTTAAATAAAAATACTGAATGTGTTTTTGGTTTTGTTTCATTATAACTACTTTTAGTAGAAAACTATGGACAAATTCTTCATTAAACTATTTAATTTTCAGGGTAAAATCTTTATAACCAGGGTTTTTTTTTTTTAATTTTTTTTTTAATGTTTATTTATTTTTGAGAGAGACAGAGATAGAATGTGAGTGGGTTGGGGCAGAGACAGAGGGAGGCACAGAATCTGAAGCAGGCTCCAGGCTCTGAGCTGTCAGCACAGAGCCTGACGTGGGGCTTGAACTCACACACCGTGAGATTATGACCTGAGCCAAAGTCGGATGCCCCTGAGCCACCCAGGCTCCCCTTAGGGTAAAATCTTAAATTCTAAGTTGCTTTATTTTAATTCTATGAGAGCACAAGCCGGGCAGAGAGAGAGGGAGGAGGAGGGAGGGAGGGAGAACCTTAAGCAGGCTCACAGTGAGTGCAGAGCCCGACGCAGGGCTTGACCCAATGACACTAGGGGATCATGACCCAAGTGGAAGTCAAGAGTCAGATGCTCAACCGACCGAGTCACCCAGGTGCCCCTAACAAAAGGTTTTATAAGGTTTTAAAAATTAGCTAATTGTACAGAAAGGGGCTGATGCTCTTTAACTTTGGGTTTATTCTTTACATTGGGTAGTTTTTCCATTGTCTTAGGGTTGCAGAATTACCCACAGGGAGCAATTTTTAGCAATGTCCAGGGAGGCCCAATCAGTTAAGCGTCCAACACCTGATTTCGGCTCAGGTCATGATCTCACAGTTTGTGAGATCGAGCCCCATGTCAGGCTCTGCGCTGACAGCGTGGAGCCTACTTGGGATTCTCTCTCCCTCTCTCTGCCATGCATGCGTGCGCACACGCAAGCTCCCTCTCTCTCGAAATAAAAAGGGCTCCTGGGTGGTTCAGTCAGTTAAGTGTCCAGCTCCAGTCATGATCTCATGGTTTGTGAGATCGATCCCTGCATTGAAGTGTGCACGGACAGTAAGGAGCCTGCTTGGAATTCTTTTTCCTCTTCCCTGCACATGCACATACTCTCTCTCAAATAAATAAACTTAAAAAAAAAAAATGTTTAGCTTTGTGGCTTTTACTGCCAGAAGGAGTGGAGTCTTGCAGTCTTCCATGAGTCAGATATTTTGACTATGATCTGCTGACTTTTAGGTTAAGGGTCAACCTAAAACCAAAATGGCGTTACTTTGGTCACCTTGCCTCCCAAGCCTTCCCTCTTGCCTCCCAGTGACTTGAAGACAGCTCTAGTTTTAGGACACTGGTAACCATGCTTCTCAGAGGACATCATGATACCCTCTTGAGTAATTTTGCCCTTCGGCGACTCCTGGGAACGATACTCCCCTCTAGGAGGGGATCTCTGCGGCAGAGGTATTTGCTGTGGCCTCCTCTCTGGACCGCTGGTGGCAGGAACCGCTTGTATAAATGTGTTTGCACCAGTGCACAGGCTGTTGTCCCAGAGGAGAGACAGAAGTAGCCCCTAAACAGGAATTAGCTAAAAGTCTTTTAGTTTAATTAAATCACATGGTTTGGCCAACAGGCCCAGAGGTGTTTAGAGAAATGTATTCCACGAGAGAAACAACAGCAACGGAGAAACATTTCTAACTTTGCCTCCAGTAATTTAGCCAGAGTGGGTTTTTTTGTTTGTTTGTTTGTTTGTTTTATAACTTGGGCCATGTCTCCCCCAGGGAGGAAGGCCCATCCCAGTGAGGACAGACAGAAACCCACAGCCCTGCAGTGCTGGGAGCTATATACTATGCACCCCTCTTCCTCTCACTAGCTCCGAGACTCAGGCCATGCCTGGGGCCACAATTATTACCCATCTGGAGAGCCTCTGGGTGACTGCCAAAGCCCTTTGATTCAAGCCTTTGGGCTCTGATGGCAGGTTATAGTTCTGCCAGGTTGTGTGACCTTGAGCGATACAGTTAACCTCTCTGAGCCTCAGTCTCCTCACCTGTAAAATGGCAGTAAAAACAGGAATTGGTAATTCCTGTTAGTAAAGCTGAGGTTTGCTTTTAGGCTTTGCACAGACGCCAGAATAGCCCCGCAGACCCTTATTAACAGTGGGGTAGAATGGGAACCACATATGAAGGCTCTTGCTACGTGAAGAAAAATCTAATAGTTATTTGCAGAGTATTCTGAGAAAATCCGAAGTCTGCCTCAGAACCCAGGTTAATTGCTTAGGCATGACTCTTCAGTTTGGCCCCGAAGCCATGTGTGCCCCACTCTGGAGGCAATGGTGTGAAGGGCCAGGGTTTCCCCAGGTGCCTGCAGTGTGGCTGAGGCACGAGCGACCCCACGTGGACTCAAGTCCCGTGTAGATCAATATATAAATTATGAGGTTAGGTTGCTTGTTTATGCATGTATAATTAGAAACCGGGTGCAGTAGGTAGAATAATGCCCCCCCACCAAGATGTCCATGTCCTAATCCCTGGAACTTGTGAACTTTGCAGATATAATTAAGAGCTCCAGTCAGGAAGAGGATCCTGGATTATCCAGCTGGGCCCGGTATCCCAGGGATCCTTATGAGAGGGAGGCAGGCAGGTGAGTCAGAGATGTGGCCACAGGTTAGAGAGCCGCTGGGCCACGGAGCCAAGGAACGCCCGCAGCCTCTGGAAGCTGGCAAAGACCAGGAAACCAGGTCTCCCCTGGAGCCTCTGGAAGGAACGCCACGCTGCCTGCTGAGACAGGAGACTCTGACCTCCAGAAACGTAAGAGAACATGTTTGCGTTTTCAGCCGCCCTATTTGTGGCAGGTTGCTCCTGCAGTGACAGGAAACTAATAGACGAGGTCCGTTCAGAAAAAGGAAGGAAGTATGGTCTAGAGCAGTGTTTCAAATTGAGGGTCAGAGCCCATCAATGGCTGTAAAAATCAATTTAGTAGGTCACAACTGGCATTTGAAAAATTGAACCCAGAGAAAATATTTTGCATGTGTCACGATACCTAGGTTTCAGATATACGTGGGGGCGTGTACTAGGTCATAGTATATATCACTGTGGGTCGTGATCAGAAAAAATTCGAGGGGCACCTGGGTGGCTCAGTCGGTTAAGTTTCCGACTCTTGATTTCGGGTTCAGGTCATGATCTCACAGTTCGTGTGTTTGAGCCCCACGTCGGGCTCTGTGCTGTGTGGAACCTGCTAGGGATTCTCTCCCTCCCCCTCTCTCTGTCCTTCCCCCACTTGCACATGTTCTCTCTCTCTCTCGAAAAATAAACTAAAAAAAAAAAGTTTGAAAGGCACCACCGTAATGTCAGTCCCCTAAGGGTCCCAGGAAGGGTGCTGTAGCCACACCTTTGCTGCACTACGGTGAGAATCCTGGACCAGGCACCAGCACAAGCAGTCAATAGGCATTAACTACTCATAGCAACCCTATAGGGTTGGAACTGGTATAGCCACATTGTATTTATTTATTTTTAATGTTTACTTGTTTATTTCGAGAGAGTGTGAGTGGGGGGAGGAGCAGAGAGAGAGAGAATCCCAAGAATCTCTGCTCAAAGCATGGAGTCCAACATGGGGCTCAGTGTCACAGCCGTGGGATCGTGACCTGAGCCAAAATCGAGAGTTGGACGCTTAACCCACTGAGCCACCCAGGTGCCCCTATGGAACAAAGCCAGGCCAGAGAGGGTTGTGACGGCCCACATTGGAACACCGGCAAGCTGGCCAGAGCCCTGGTGGTAACCGCTAAGCACGCCCCCTGCTGGGCTTGGGCCGGGAGTGCAGATGCCTAGTGACCAAGCTCAGGGGCGGGGTCAGGTCACTGAAATTGACGGGAGGGGACCTTTCCAACTTGTACCTTGTGGGGTTTTGTTGGAGTTTCCAGCTGAACTGATACAAAACCATGTGACTTGGCAGGGGATGTTCAACAGGTGCTGCCCCCATCGGGGTCTTGGCACATGGAATGCTAAGCGTGTTCTGGGCCTCTGCGTGGTGGACATCTGTCCTCCTAGGCTGAGAAAGAAGACACAAGGGTTTCTCCGGTTCCTCCTCATGGGGATCGGGTGGCAGTCCTTTGATCTCAGGGACAGAGACCCGTGGTCCCCAGTTGGAGGTGGGCACATGCTAAGATTAGGAGCTCAGACTGGGTGCTTCTGGGACAGGTCTTCCTCCCTGGTCTCCCCGCTGCCTGGGCCAGCTACCACTTCCGGAGTCCAGACGCCTGGAGCTTGGCTGCCCTCTTGTGACCAGGAGGCAGCAAGGAGGTGGAACAGAAAGCCGGAAAGAACCTCGATGACCTGGGGATGACTGCCTTCCTCCAAGCTGCATTTCTTGGAAACCTGAGAAGGGGGAGTGCAGCGTCTTCACCCCAGGGTCCCGGGGGACGGGGCACGCAGTTTCCAGCAAGAAACAAGCTCTGTGAGGTGTTCCTAGAACTCCGAGTGAAGCCTTCCGCCCCAGGTCCCCCTCGCTCAGGAGAACCTCACTTAAGGCTTGAAGAACTTTGATCCCGGAAGGGAGCGGTTTCACATAATCCCTCCCATGGCTTCCCAGTGTGTGGTGTGGTCCGGTCTTCCCACAGTGGCTGCAGGCCTGTGAGGGGGTTGCAGCACTTATCACGAGTCAGCCTCTTCATAGATTCAGAGACTGAGGCACAGCAAGAAGCACCATTTACCAGAAACTCCATTATTTTCTAACGCCACTTGTTGGCATTAACAACAAGTTAACTTGTTGCAATCATTAACTCCTGCAATTTTGAGACAGCCAACGCACGTGGGAGGGGCAGAGAGGGAGAGAATCCCAAGCAGGCTTCTCACTGTCAGCGAAGAGCCCGAACTTCTGAGCTGTGAGATCACACCCTGAACAAATCCCCGAGCTGGACGTTTAAACGACTGTGCCACCCAGGCGCCCCGGTTTCTGCTCCCACTAAGTTGACAAGCTCGGTTTACACAGGAGGAGAGAGTCCTCAGGTGTTCACATTTGTCAGGATGCTTTTAGCAACTGGTAACAAAGTCTTGATGGAAACCAGCTTAAATAGTAAAATCGATTCCTTGGCTCACCTGTCCGAAACCTCTGGAAGCAGGTTGGGCTCAAGCTGACCAGTCAGAGGCTGACCATCTCTCTGGGATTTTCTCCACCTGAGCTCTACCTATGTCGTCATCTTCCCTTGCAGCTGCTCCACTTTCAGGTTCAGGTTCACGCGGCTCACCCGGAAGGGTCTTCCTTTCCCTCCTCCATACTCCAAAGCTGGGGGCCTTGCTTTGCCCCTGCCAGTCTTAGGTCATGAGCTCAGGACAGGGGACAGCCGGAGCCCGACCGGGTTAGAGCACTCAGGCGGGTGACGGAGATGGGGGTCAGCCCCACCTGGGGTCGTTCCCTGGGCATCTAGAAGCCAGGGATGGAACAGATGTTGCCTCGGTGTTAAGCTGCTCTTGTCCCCACAAGAAGGGGGTGCCGCTACAGACCATCTGAAACTTTTTATCTGTGCAGACCGAAGCCATCTCTGGGATTGGCCACAGCCAGACGGGAGGGCTGGTAACAGCCCCTCAGTGTCTCCTCAGAGCCGGGGCTGCGGGTCCTACAAACCTCTGGAGTTAAGTTTGCTGAGCTCCACGCGCTCACGGCAGGAAGTGCTCCGTGTTTGGATCCATGGAGTCCTCCCAACGGCCCGGCAGAGGGCAGAGTTCGGTGTACAGGAGCTGGGAGTCCAGTGGAGAGCGGACACCCCTGATGGGGAGCGGGCTGTGGACACAGTGGCCTAAGAGACACGTCCTGCAGGACAAACCGGAGTTGGCCAGGTGGGGACAGGGCGGGAAAAACGTTCTAGGCGGAAAGAACGGCATGCGTTAAAGCCCCCAGACCTCCGGGGACCCGGAAGACCCCGCACCCCATCTGCCGCCCGCCGCCTGCCTGGCACTGGGAGAGAGGGCCCCGAGGGAGGGGCCTGACCGACTGCGAGGGCGCAACAAGGTTTTCACCGGGGTCTCCCGCATCTGCGCAGCCACCGGGCCACATCTGCACCGATGAGGCAGAGGCTAGGGATGGAAAAACCCCTGTGACCCCTTGGCCCCAAACCCAAATTCAGGTGGCTGCGAGGCCACCAGGTAACTTAGGGGCGAGAGGAGGGCTGCAGCGGACTCCAAGGGCAAGAACTCCGCTGAGGGACCCAGCTGGGCCAGCCACGGTCGCTGCGAGAGGCCGACCCGCACCCCCGCCCGGGGGCGCATTTTGCCGAGAGCGCGGGGAGGGCCTCGCTTCCGACTACACCCGCTTCCGGGCTTGCACTTTTTGCGCCCTGTGGGCATCGGCTCACAGAGGAAGGATGGAGAGGACGCTTTCGCGGCGGTGGGGACGTGCGCTCCCCGCCCAGCTCCCGGCTTCCCGTCCAGCTGCCGCTCGGGCTGTGCGCCTCTCTCCGAGCCTCAGTTTCCCCACGCATAAAGTAGTGAGGGGCGGTCGCGGACGATTTCAGGGCGCCCTGGCTCGGTGCGGCCCCCACCCCGGATGGGTGGGCGGGGCCTGGGATCTCTGGGCCGCCACCCTGGTCGCCGCCCCCGTCCCCGCGGGGCTGAGGCCGGGAGGCCCCGCCCCCCGCCCACGAGGAAGTGGCTGCGGCGCGGCGCGGGGCCCAGAGCCGGTTCGGCGCGTCGACTGCCCAGAGTCCGCGGCCGGGGCGCCCCGAGGTGAGCGGGCTGGGGGCCGTCGGGAGGGGAGAGGGCGCTCGGAGGAGAGGGGACGGAGAGTTGCACGCGGGTGGGGAGGGTTACGGGGCGACCGCAGGTGTGGGGGCGCGGGGAGGGGGCCTCTCCAGGTGTGTGGGGTCGCCTGGAGGTGAGGGGACCAGCGGATGGTGTTCTCCTCCGGGTGAGGGAAATGCAGGGCTCCCTGCCCCTGGCGCCCTCGGGGCGGCCCCGGCCCCCCGTTCCCCCTGCCCCCCGTTCCCCCTGCCCCGGCCGCCCCTCCCTGACTCTGCCCCGAGGTCGGTGTCCCCCGTTATTTCGGGCCGCGAGGGCCCCACGCCCAGTCACTTCCCCTCCATCCTCCAGCCTTCCGGGTTGCTCCGGCCGGGAAATGAGCTGGCGCCCCCGCCCACCTTGTCCCTCCCTCCCTCCCCGCCCTCCCCCCCCGGGCCACCTCCCCGGCCCCCAGCCCGCCCCCGGCCCCTGGGGCCCGGTCCGCGATCCGTACTGGGAGGGGGTCCCGAATGCGGGACCGAGCGGCCCCTCCTTCGCCGGCGGCGGGGAGGGCAGACAGGCCGTCCAGGGCGGTGACTGTAACACTGTGAAGACTGGCAGGAAGCCCCGGAGCCCGCCGAGCACGGGGACGGAGCCGGAGGCGCTCCCCGGGGTTCTTCCAGGCTGGCCCCAGACTCCCCGCGCGGGGCAGGCAATGCCGCCCAGTGGTTAAGCGCGCGCATTCCCCGTGAGGCCTCAGGGACCCGGGTGAGGGTGCCAGATTCCTTCCCTGGCCCATGATCTCAGCAAGCCGCCTAACTTCTCTGGGCCGCAACCTTCCCCATCTGTAAAATGGGGGCCTTTCAAGTTGTGAGGCTTCCATGGGATAACGTGTAGAAGGCACTTGGCAACGTGCCAGGCACACACAGGGTGAGGATTCTCTTATTTATTGTCGCCACTGCCAGGATAAGGCCTGCCCACACTTATCAGTGTCCAGATGATGCCAACCTCCGAGATTTGGGGTCAGAATCCCAAACTGACGTTGAGGAGCTGTGTGGCTTCGAGCAAATCGTGGCTTTTGTCTGAGTCTGTTTCCTCCTGTACAAAATGAAGGTTTAAAAAAACAAACATCAAAATAACTTCTCAGGCTTGTTTTAGGAAGTAAAAGAGAATGTACGTCAAAATCTTGGGTAAATACTGGGCACTTAAAGATGCCAGGAAAGTTAGTTTACGTGTGTCTTTGTGCGTAATCCACATAGGTCTTTTCAAATAGTTAAATGGTATCCTAACATGTTAGTGTCACAAGTCGTTCCATATTTGTAGTCTTTGGGTTTTTCCACCCCTTCCACCATTCTAAAGGGGGTTATTATGGACGTGTTTGCTTTAAAAAAAAAAAAAAAAAAAAGCCAGTGGCTATTTGCTTAGCACCAAAATGAATTTATGCCAGCGAAGTGTGTTATTTTTCAGTTCCTGTTCCTGTTCTTTGTTCCTACAGTTGCTGCCCCTCAGAAAGGTTCAACAACTTAGCAACAAATGAGCATTTCTCCACAACCCTGCCCACATTGAGTTTTATGTGTTTTTGGATTTTGTTTCTGTTTGGGTTGTTTCATCAAGATTTACGGTGCCTTTCTATGATTGTTTTCATTTATGCTTCTTGATTTTTGCCTGGTTTGTAAGACTTCAGGAGCAGAGTTGGGGAGGAGAGACAGGCTGGTCTGTTTGGGGTGGCAAGGGCTGTTCCATACACAACAGGAAGCTGAGTAACTGCTTAGCACGTGTGCAAAATGGCTTGCTCGCGGCTCCCTGGAGCGTCTGAGCTGGGTGGGGACTTCCCTGAGTGCCTGTAGGGCCAAGATCCTGCTCCAGACAGCTCCTGCCTGGTTTAGCCTCGAATGCGGCGGAACCATTCTCTGGATTCAGAGAAGCTGAAGCAGTAAGAAACCTACTGCCAATGCCTTGTTCAGCCCCAGGCTTTTCTGATACAGAGGTGAAGGAAGTATAAACTGAGGGTATCCATGGAGACAGTAAGGAAGGCAGCCTGGCCCAAGGCTTTACCTGCCTTGCTTTGCTTTGGAGAGGAGCTGAGTTCTTCCCACATCCTCAGAGAGGACCTTCTTGATTTCAGGTTTCCAAGCTTTCTTGATTGTTGGCCCTAATCAGGAAAAAAAAAAAAAAAAACCTGAGCACGTACTCCCCGGTAAATACTTATAAATTGCATACACATGTCACTGAAATAATGACGCATATTCATTCCTTATAACCTATCTCCTGAAGAAAAGGATGGGATTCATTCAGTCACATTCAAGAGATATTTATTGAGCACCTACTATGTGCCAGACACTCTAACTGATGCTGGATACATCGGTGAACAAACACATACCCCGCCCCTATGGAGCTTACGTCCCTACCCCAGTGCGTCTCTGGAACCCCGTGCAGGGAGACCCATACCCTACTTTGGAGACCCAACTCCCCGCTCCCAGTCCTCACCCCTCTTCCCTGTGCTCTCCCACCCCTAGCCCTGGGGGATCTCCAGTCCATTCATACTGCGCATTCACGGTGTGCTGGAAGGACGCAGGGGAAGTGCTTTTGGGAACACTGAGATCCTGGTTTCAGGCTGGCAGAGGGGAGCCAGCCGGGGGAGACTCAGGGTCTGGCCCACACTCCCCCAGCCTCTGTTTCTGGGTTAATCAGAGCCAGAGTCCTGCACACGGACCCTCTGGGCTCCTTCCTCTCTCTGTCCCCAACAGTTAAATGGGCCCATGGTGCTGGCTCACAGGGCTGCAGTGACAAGTGGGTGGGTGTTCCGGAGACCATGGCCCCAGCCTGCCTTGGTCTCTACCAGGAGCCACTGCTGAAGCACCACCTTGTCCACCCACTTGGGCCAAGTAGCCCTAGTTGCATTTTCCTCAGGGTGGCTGGCTGGGAGTGGGTGCCCCCCTCCCCCAACCCCTGTGGAGGTTTTCCTGGGAGTAATGCAGCCCAAGCTCCCCGCAGCAGGGTGGCCTGGTGTGAAGGCTGCTTCACTGCTTCTGACCACAGGGAACAATCCAGTGATTCTCCTCTAGGAGGATACAGCCCCCAAGGCCACAGTGGCCAGATACCTACTCCCCCCTCTGGATGGCCACTTCCTCATTTGAAACGTGGGGGTTGGGAGTCATTGCTGAGGCCCTGCTGGCTTTAGTTGCTTTGCAGAAGTTACGAAAAAGTGGTGAAAAGAAGAAAATGCACCTTCTCTCCCATCCCCTTTCCTACCCTCTACCCCCTTTAAGGTGTTGATTCAGTGTACTATGAGTATTTCTGAATGAATTCATGCTAAAGTGTGATTGGCTGATAGATGTGGTCTGAACCTCCCGCCCCTGCCTGTCCCACTGTGCCTGTAGCCATCTTTATCAGCCCCTTCCTCTCCCACTTGAGAACCTTTGGGTCTCAGGAGACAACGGTCAGGGCTCCCCAGGTCCTCTTGGCTGCGTTATTCACTAGTTATGGAAGCTGCTGTCTCAGCAGACCCAGCCTCTCCATCTTCACAGCCTGGGACTCTGGAGCACCTCGCTAGATGGGCTTTCTACAGCCTGGCCCATGTGCCTAGCCACTCTTAGCAAGACCCTGCAAGGAGCGGAGACCCCGGCCACACGGTCTGGGACAGCTGGAGCTGGGAAGTTGTGTTCTGCTAATGAGGTGCGGGCTCAAGTCTAGGACCCAGAGACCACCCCCACGCCCCCAGGGCTGTAGCCACAGGGCTTCCTCCTGGGCCACCGGGGGCTGAAGGGGTAGGGGGTGGTTGGCCTCAGCTGGAGTTCCGAGGCCACGAGAGGCCAGCTGGGGTGTGGAAGTGGGCCTCTGCCTGATCTCGGCCCCACTGGTGACCGTGGGAAATGGGGGTTGGCAGATGAGCACAGTATAGTGTTCCGGTAGGCCTGGAGCTCCCATTTCTTAGTCTTGTCATCTGTGGTGTGGACAACAATGAAGTGCCCCAGCCAAGCTGGATGCCAGAGCTGACCCAGCCCCGAGGCTCCGGAAGTGCCAGGGGAAATCCCCATCAGGCCTGCTGACCCGAGCTGGGGCCCCCCCCCAAAGAGCCACTTCCGGGGCCTTTGCCTTCCACAAAGAGGCTTTATAAGGAGAGGCTGGGGAAGTAGCCATGGTGGGAGCAGTGTGCTTGTGTGCATGTGTATGTCTGGACACGCGTGAGCACAGTGTGCTTGTGTGTGTGTGTGTGTGTGCGTGTGCGCAGGGCTGAGCACGCATGAGCGTGTGTGGCTGGAGTGGCTGCAGGTGTGTCCACTCTCTCCGCAGTGCTGAGGACCTGCCTGGTGCCCCGCTCCAGGCATGTCCCTGCCCTGTACATGCCTGTGTCTGTGTGATCTGGGCTGCCCCAGAACCTTCCAGAGCTTCCTGCAATAAATGAAAACAGGTGTTGCATCTGGGCTGGGCAAGAGTTGCTGGGGGATCAGGAAGCCGGGCCCGGCAGGATGCGTGGTGCCACCTCGGGCCAGCTGGTCACTGAGCCCCGGATTTCTCAGCTGGACGGTGGGCTACATGCAGCTCGTCCTTCTCCTGTGCCTGAGCCCGAGCTCAGTGCTGTGCCTTCCAGCAGGGCCTCCTGGCCTGCCACCTGGGTAAGCTCCACCTGAACAGGTGGCCCATCTTGTGAGGGGCCGGCTAGGTGCCCGCTAGGTTCCTGGGTTTTCAGGGCTCAGGCCCAGAGCTGGGGAGAAGCCTTTTTTCAGCCCAGTCCATGGGACACAAGAGCTGCCGGTCTGGTGTGGGAGGCAGCCAAGTTCCTGGTGACACCAGACACCTGTGTGACTGGGCAGGTAGCTTCCGGTTGTTGGACCTCGGCCTCTACATCTGTCATCTGGGGCTGTGGCATCTAAGCACAAAAGTCGAGAGCGCCTGGGGTCCGGGAGAGGTATGAAATAGGTGAAGGGGACCAACCGTAAAACTCACCTTGCTGAGTGCCGAGTGATACACAGAATGGTTGAGTCACTATATTATACGCCTGAAACTAACATTGTGTGTTAATTATACTGGTATTAAAAAAAAAAAATACCTGGACTGTTTAGAGCTGGCAAGTAAGGAGCATTCAGGAAATGTTGGGTGGTAGTGTTTAAAATAAATTTTTTTTTACTGTTTATTTTGAGAGAGAGCGCGTGCAAGCAGGGGAGGGGCAGAGAGAGAATCCCAAGCAGGCTCCATGCTGTCAGTGCAGAGCCTGATGTGGGGCTTGAACCCACGAGCCGTGAGATCATGACCTGAGCTGAAATCCAAGAGCTGGACGCTTAATCAATTGAGCCAGCCAGGCACCCATTTTTTAATTAAAAAAAATTTTTTTAATGTTTATTTATTTTTGAGAGACAGACTCAGAGCGCAAGTAGGTGAGGGGCAGAGAGAGAGGGAGACACGGAATCTGAAGCAAGCTCCAGGCTCCAAACTGCCAGCACAGAGCCCAACACAGAGCTCGAACTCATAAACCGTGAGATCATGACCTGAGCCGAAGTCAGATGCTTAACTGACTGAGGCATCCAGGTGCCCCTTTTTAATTTTTTAAATAAAGAACTTACTCTTCTGGACACTAGTGAGACTAAACAATCGTGTTCCTCACATACTTACCGAGCACCTATTACGTGCCAAGCAAAACAAGGAAAGAATTGTGAACAAGACAAGTGGAAAATATCTGTCCCCATCAAGCTCGTTCCGTCCCAGCTGGGACAGAGAACGGGTGAAGGGAGTGAGTCCAGTGTAACGAATGTTCCATGAGGATTCTTTGTGGAGAAAGTTCAGTCTGGAAGAGGGAGTGCTGAGGTAGGGGAAGGTGGTCGCGGTTTCAAATCAGCAGTCAGAGAGGGCCTCGCCAGAAGGTGGTGTTGGGATGCAGACTTAAACAGGGCAGCGATGAGGGCTCCCCACGCAGGCCCCCAGGGATGGAGCTTAGGAGGTGGAGGGAACCGCCAGTGCAAAGGCCTGAGGCCCGGTGTGCCCCAGGATCAGCCACGGGTCTAGCAGGGGAGACAGACCCCTAGTGGGTGGACCATGGCTGGGTGTTACCACGCGGGAGCTGCCATTTCATGAACACCTGCTATGGCATATCATCTTATTTTACCCTCTTAACACCTCTGGGGGCAGGATTCCTGTTCCCATTTTGCAGATGTGGACATTGAGGTTCAGAGAGGGTGAGCAGGGCTTTGCCAAATGGAACAGGGGTGGGCAGAGCTGTGCAGGAAGGGGTGGGGACGAAAGGACTGCCTGTGTGTACCCCACCCGGCCGCAGGCTCAGCGGGCTCCTCTGAAGCTCAGCGGCAGGGCCTGAGCGGGGGAGGGGGGGGTCTATCAAGGTGGGAGGTGCCGTCAGAGCTGGGCCCAGTTCTGGGGGTGTACCCAGCTGCCCTCTGTACCTGCCTTCATCCCCACAGCCCAGCCACCCACTCCGGGCCGTCCCGCCCCACCCCTCCTCCCCTTGAAAGGATTTCTGGGTGAGAAAGGGCAGACCTGCCTCCACCTCCCCCCACCCCCGCCCCCATCTCCTGAAAGCCAAGCTCTAGGTGTGGAAAGCCTGCTGTGTGCTGGGCACCACCTGCCTTGCGTCCCCACCCCATCCTTCCGGGGTGTGGGGGGGGCACTCTACCTGTGAGGAAACCCAGGTGCAGGTGGTGAGCACCGACAAGGCACAGGTCGACACACCCCACCCACGGGAAGGAAGTGGCATTGGAATGCCAGCCCCTGCTGCCTGCCCACGGGGTCGGCTGGGAGCCCTGTCTGGGATCAGACGCAGGGCTGACTTGGGGTCCCTTCCTCTCGGGCACAGGAGCTGAGCGGTCATGGCTTACCACAGCTTCCTCGTGGAGCCCATCAGCTGTCACGCCTGGAACAAGGACCGCACCCGTGAGTACCCACTGCCTGTGGGCTCTGGGGGCTGGCTGTTCCCCTCCTCATCTCTGGTCCTGAGTGTGTAAGAGGGGATGAATGAGCTCGGGGGGGGGGGGGGGGGCAGCAGGCGAGTGGGCACTGCGGGGTGGAGGTGACAGCACAGCCCCGCACCTGCTGCAGGTGCCGCTCGGGCTCCCAGGCTGGGGGTGAGAGGTGAAGACAGCCCGCAGTGGCAGGTAGTGACATGAGCAGTGAAGAAAAACATGCAGGAGGGGAAAGCATGGGAGGGAGAGGCGCTGGTTTAGAAAAGGTGGCCGGGAGGAAGGGACATGTGCACAGAGACACAGAGGAGGCGGGGGAGCCAGCCATGCCGAGGCCCTGAGGCAGGAGAGCCTGGCATCGTCAGGAGCAGCAAGGAGCCCAGGGCTGGAGCTGGGGAGCAGAGGGCAGTAGCAGGGGGAAGGGAGAACTCCCAGAGGTCATGAGACCGCTGTGGGGGTGCCTGGGGGTAGCGGGTACAGGTGAAGGATGGCTAGTCCCCAGGGAGGGGTCACAAGGTGTTTCAGGGAACCCCCTGCCAAGGCAGTGAAGAGCGAGGTATTGCCCAGATGGCCTGCGAAGGGTGTTCCTGGTAGAAGGGAGTCATGAGGGAATGGGTGGGGGGGACTTGGGCACGCATGCCTCCTCACTCCCCTCCCCTCTCCTCCCCTCCCGCAGAGATTGCCATCTGCCCCAACAACCACGAGGTACACATCTATGAGAAGAGCGGGGCCAAGTGGGTCAAGGTGCACGAGCTCAAGGAGCACAATGGACAGGTGACAGGTGCGTCAGACCGACTGGGATCACTCTCCTGGAAGGAAACAGGGGGATGGGGCAGGGCCAGCCAGGGCCATCCTCCCAATCAGTGTGTTAGGTAGGCTAGTTTGGGTTGCAAGCAACACAACTCTGATTCAAACTGGCTTAAGTTAAAAGGGATCATGTTGCCCCTTATTACTGAAAAACTCAGAGAGGTTTCTGGACTTCAGGAAAGGTTTGATCCAGCAGCTCAGCTCAGAGTCACCAAGGACCCGTTTCTCTTCTGTCTCTTGGCTTTCCGGCATGTTTGGAGATATTTTGGAGAGCTGTAACACTCTCAAGAAGTTCTAGTAGTATCCCTTGGAGCAGCTTTCCTCCAGATTGTGTCCCTTAATCCCCTCCTCCACCAGCGCTGTAGAGCCACCTCTGCTGGATGACTTCAGCCGCGTTTCCTCCCCGCCCCACAGGCATCGACTGGGCCCCCGAAAGTAACCGGATTGTGACCTGCGGCACAGACCGCAACGCCTACGTGTGGACGCTGAAGGGCCGCACGTGGAAGCCCACGCTGGTCATCCTGCGGATCAACCGGGCTGCTCGCTGTGTGCGCTGGGCCCCCAATGAGAACAAGTTTGCTGTGGGGAGTGGTTCCCGTGTCATCTCCATCTGTTATTTTGAGCAGGAAAATGACTGGTGGGTGCCTGGGAGGGTTGGGAGGAACCCTGGGGGCTGCAGACTAAAAGGCGGTGGGGCTGGTGTCCCAGGAAGCACTGGATGGCGTGCCAGGTCACTGTTCATGTGACCCTGGCAGAGTAGAGCCTCGTAGGCGAGGGGCACTTCCACAGCCGTCCCGTTGATGAGGGCACAGACCACACCACGACTGCTTGGTGGGCCTTGCGGAAAGCCCTGCATGCATGCTGGCACGGACTCCCCGACAGCCCCCTGGACTGGACATCTGTTGTCCCCACTTTACAGATGAGCAAAGGAAGGCCCTGAGGCGGTCACTCGCCCAGGATGTCCAGCCTGTCATGTTCCAGGGCCGCGTTGTAGTATCTTCCCCTAGGTCCCTGAGGGCAGAGGAGAAGCTGGAGTCTGGGACACACTGAGATCACATTGTACCCTGGCCAGCTGGCTGCTGTGACTCCTCACTGAGCCTGCCCCCTGGGTTGTCATGCAGTTTATTATTATTTTTAACGTTTATTTTTGAGAGAGAGAGAGGGGCACAGCACAAGTCGGGGAGGGGCAGAGAGAGGGAGACACAGAATCCGAAGCGGGCTCCAGGCTCTGAGCTGTCAGCGTGCAGCCCGTTGTAGGGCTCAAACCCATGGGCCTTGAGCTGAAGCTGACCTGAGCTGAAGTTGGACGCTTAAGCGACTGAGCCACGCAGGTCCCCTGAGTTGTCATGGGGTTTAAAGGAAACCCGGGATAGAGGGCCCACCCTGGAGGCCACTTGGCACATCACTGGCCTGATCTGGGCCCTGGCAGGCTGGTGGGCTGGCAGCACCGAGGCCCCTCCCTCCTGGGACCTTGTCGGGGGTCGGGGGGGTTGGGGGTAGAGGGTCTGTGAAGCCCCATGGGAACGTGGAGTCCCTGGGGCACAGAGGCCATGGGTGCTGAGCTCGCCTGTCCCGACCCCCTTCCATCCATCTGTCCAGGTGGGTGTGCAAGCACATCAAGAAGCCCATCCGCTCCACGGTCCTCAGCCTGGACTGGCACCCCAACAACGTGCTCCTGGCCGCAGGGTCCTGTGACTTCAAGTGCCGGTGAGCGGGCAGGGTCTGGATGTCAGCACAGGAACTAGGAGTGGAGGGTGGAGGGAGCCCTGCACCCCGTGACCCAGACCAGCTCTGCTGGCAGGCAGGCTCACCCGGGGCCTCAGCCCTGCATCTGAGAGGTTTTGCTTTTCGAGAAGGGTCGTCGCTGGGCCCCGTCTCCAGCCCTTGTAGAGTCTTGGCAGGATGCGTCCCTTTGCTGCCTCTCCGTGTCAGCAAGGAGTCTTTCCTGGGCCCTCCTCTTCTGCTTCGTTAAGAGTCCCCCTCCCTCGGTTTCCTTGTCTTCCATCTGGAGGACAACGAGCAGCTTAGACAAACCCGTGCCCCGTTATCTCGGGCCTGGAATGGAGCCTCTGGTTGCTCCTGGCGGTTTTTCACTTCTGGGCCCAGCGCCCCCGAGTCTCCCGAGGCCTCTGGCTCCCAGCTCCAGGCAGATGGCCTGGGCGCCTGGGAAACAAGGCTGCAGCAGGCACCGGAGGCCCCTTTGGAGGCCCCCGACACGCACAGAACGTCCTGATGAGGCTCCGTTGGTGGGTGGGGAGCTGGTTTGCTGGCACCTTGACCTGTCGGGTGGACCCCCGTGTTGGCCCTGGGAAAGCAGGGCAGGGAGGAGGGGCATCCACGGGGCTGGCTGTGAAGTGTAGGGGCCAGCGTGATGGGGACCAGGACACCCCCTGGGGACCGTGTCAGCCGTGCGTGGTCAGTCCTTAGATGAGGGCCCGAGGGCCCTGGAGTTACAGGATGCAAAGCCAGGACTCACTCCCTTGCACAGGAGGGCACTGAGGCCAGACTCGTCCAAGCGTGAAGATGCGGGGTGTGAAAAGCTGGCTGTGGTATCCACCAGCCTCTAGCTGGGCACTGACCTCAGCAGGCCACTTTGGGACAGGGAGTCCCTGGTCAGTCCCTCCCGGACCCCCGGTCTCCTGAGTTTTTTTTCTTTTGGTCTCTCCTGGCAGGATCTTCTCAGCCTACATCAAGGAGGTAGAAGAGCGTCCAGCACCCACCCCGTGGGGCTCCAAGATGCCATTTGGGGAGCTCATGTTTGAGTCCAGCAGTAGCTGTGGCTGGGTGCATGGCGTCTGCTTTTCAGCCAGTGGCAGCCGCGTGGCCTGGGTCAGCCACGACAGCACTGTGTGCCTGGCCGATGCCGACAAGAAAATGGCGTGAGTACAGGCCAGGGGAGTGGGGGGCAATGGAGGCACAGAGCAGGCGGGGACGGAGTGGCTGACCTCTCTCTCTCTCTCTCTCAGCGTGGCAACTCTGGCCTCTGAAACACTGCCGCTGCTGGCCCTGACCTTCATCACCGAGAACAGTCTGGTGGCAGCGGTGAGGCAGGGAGGGGAACGGTGCTAGTTAGAAAAGGTCTCCCAGAGATGGCCAGGCAGCCCTCCACTGCCCACCCCCCACCCCCGACCTTCTTTCCCTCCTTCCTCACTCCCACCCAGCTCCAGCCAGCCGTCAATCTGGTCAGAATGGGTCGGTTACACCGCAGTAACAGCACCCCAGTTGCTATGACGTAACACAGCGTGGGCGTTGTGAGGGGCCCTGCTCTGTGCAGGTGGACGCTTTGTCTCCAAAACACTCCCCCCCCCCCCCCCCCCACCTTGGAGGAAGAATAAGGAAGTGGAGAATCACGCCCTGGACCCTGAGGTTTCTGCTTACATCTCACGGGCCAGTGGAAATTACAGGGTCACACCTAATTCAGTGGCGGCCACATGGTCCAGCCACACATCCAGAAGCACACTGCCCTCCCTCCTTCCTTCTGTCCACCTATCCGTCAAGTCCCCTTTCAGCCCTCAGCAAATATACTCCGGTCCCGGGCGGGGAGGGGGATTGGGCCTGCTTTGCCTAACAGAAGCGCCCAGCTGTGGGGTGTCTCCCAGAGTGGGTGGGACTGCTCGGGCAGAAAGTCCCTAGGTTTCCAGGGGCGTCCCAGACAAGCTTTCTCAACTGTCCACTGGCCTTGTTGGGGGAGGGGCCACCCCTAGATGCTTGCCCCCACCATCCGTCCCTGTTCTATACCTGGGGTCCGTCCAGCCGGCTGTGTGTCTGAGCTGGCACTGGCTTCCCGCTGGCTCCACCAGAGGCCCCCGCCGCCCAGCCCCTGTCGGTGTCGTGTCTTGCCTCTGGCCTTGGATCCCCGTGCTCAGATTGGGGGCGCCGTGCCAGCCCTCAGCCAGCGCTCCAATGGCACCCTCACGACTGTTGCAGGGCCACGACTGTTTCCCGGTGCTGTTTACCTACGACAGCGCCACGGGGACGCTAAGCTTTGGTGGGCGGCTGGATGTGCCCAAGCAAAGCTCGCAGCGTGGCTTGACGGCCCGGGAGCGCTTCCAGAACCTGGACAAGAAGGCGAGCTCGGAGGGCGGTGCGGCCGCAGGCTCGGGCCTGGACTCGCTGCACAAGAACAGTGTGAGGTGAGGATGGGGCCGACCTGGACTCTCCTCCCAGCAGGGTCAAGGTGAGGGCCCTGATTTAGGGAGCAGGGCGACCTGTTGGTTGCACAAAACTAGCATCAGGTGGGGGCACAGCAGTCAGCGTGCCCCTCGCTTTTAGAACGTGGCTGTGTGGGGACCGTTGTAGAAGCTCTGGGATGGCCAGAGTGTGACCAGCCCCGAGGCTGTGCCTCCTTGAGGAATGAGGGGAGCGAGAGACGGTCCACAGCTCCCAAATCCTGCCAGCCACAGGTGTCCACTCCACAGCAAACCAGGGAGAAGTGTGGCCGCTTAAACCTCCAGTAGCCACCAGGTCCGGTGTCCTTTTCAGACTAAACTCATGTCCCCTTTCAGGGCTTGTCAGAACTAGCCCTGCATATCTTCCCAGCCCTGCGTTTTGGTTTTTCCCCGTCCAGTTACAGTCCTGCCACACTGCACACTCCCCACACACGTGTGACGCAGGCCCTGCCCAGGCCTTTGCACGTCCCGTTCCGCTCGCCTAGGCTTCCCTCGGCTCTATGAACACGCCTGCTCCTCCTCAAAGCAGACTCACGAACCCCGTTCTCTGTGACCCCTCACAGCCCACCCCCGGGGCTCTCTGCAAGCCGCTGCCCCAGAAGGGTGGGAGCTCCTGGAGGGCAGGCAGGCTGGAGTCCAGTGTGGCCACAGGCTGGGACCCATCAAGCCCTCGTCTTCTTTACAGCCAGATCTCGGTGCTCACCGGAGGAAAGGCCAAGTGCTCCCAGTTCTGCACCACGGGCATGGATGGCGGCATGAGCATCTGGGACGTGAAGGTGAGGCCTGTCCCGCCGTGCCCCTTCCTCCCCCTCCCCACTGGAGAGCCCCCTTCATTCTTACAGAAGGGCACTCCTTTGGGACGAAGGGTGATGAGGGACACCCTCTCCGGCACCTCCCTTTAGGGCTGGGACAGGGGAGGGTAAGGTCCCTGCAGGTGGGGTGTGGCAGGACCACTGAGAACTAGCCTGTCCTGCTTGTCTCCTTCCAGAGTTTGGAATCAGCCTTGAAGGACCTCAAGATCAAATGACCTGTGAGAAATATGTTGCCCTCATCTCAACTGCTGGGGGGAGGGGGTCAGGGAGGCTAAGGGTTGCTTTGCTGAACGTTTCTAGGGTACCAGTTTGGGTCCCCATGGGGACTGCTCCATCCAGAGGGGAGGGGCGGGGTGGGAAGCTTTTCTTACCTATTGAAGGAACATGTGCCTTTTTCTTAAAGAAATGCTTTCATTTATTGTGGAAAACAAATGTTCCCAAAGCACGGTGCTGGTCATGAAC
Organism: Puma concolor; assembly: GCF_028749965.1. Lineage (NCBI taxonomy): Eukaryota > Metazoa > Chordata > Mammalia > Carnivora > Felidae > Puma > Puma concolor. Next base: position 6,841,161 of record NC_141682.1, read on the forward strand.
TGCTTCAAAAACATGGAGGGAATAAAAAAGCAATCACAGACCTGGTCTCTGTGTCTGGGAGAAGTTCATTTTCACAAGGGCTCAGGTAGCTTATTTTTCCTTGTCAGCAAAATTGATCTTTAAACCCAAGGGCCTTCCCCTAAATGGTTCCTTTCCCTGCAGTCCAGCCAGGGGGCTGCCAGAAGCAGGTGTCCGTCCCGTCATTCAGTAGCCTGATTCCCAGACCAGCGGTTGCACATTTTAGCTGGTTCTGGGCTTTAATGGGAAAGTATTTCTCTACTCGATGCGGGCAGTTGATTTTTGACATATGCACATCATTTCCTGAGACAGTTTTTCCCCCATTCCTGTTTCACTCAGAGCGCCTATTTAACGTGCGCTTCTTAGTGTCCTATTCACGGTTTTTTCTTAGTCTAGTTGGGTAACATGATTTACATCAACAGATCAGAACTGTGAACTCCCCCTTACATTTGCATAAAAATGGTACCTCAAGATGCCTTCTCTCAAACTGTTCTAGGCCCGTCCCTCAGGAGAGCCTCCTCAGTCGCAAGAGGCCCACAGATCCTTTTTTAAATCACAATGAGACGGGCCACACAACTCCTCTTATCCTCTATGAAATGCAGTGCCAAGGTCCACCCAGTACCAGCCCTCTGCAAAGTGAGCTTCTGGGCCTGACTCAACTGTTGTCAGGCCCCGGAAGGCCAGGGAGATATTCACATACCTTTTTCTACAGCTCAGCTTGGGGCTGGAAACATGGCCCCAGGGTATCAGTGTTGTTCTGAGACCCCGAGGAACAGGCCCCCCCTTACTCTTAGAGAAAGATGAACGGCAAACAGGCTCTTGTTCGGCCACCAAGGCCTCAAGCAGAGGCTTCACAGTGTCAACCGTCTGCCCTCATTATAGACAAGTCTTGGCTTAAAGCTGACAGGCTCGGGGTGCCTGGGTGGCTCGGTCAGTTAAGCGTCAGACTCTTCATTTCTGACAGCGTAGAGCGTGTTAGCGATTCTTTCTTTCCCTCGCTCTCTGCCCCACCCCTGCTCAAGTGCTCTTTCTCACAAAACAAACACTAAAAAAAACCCCCCCAAAAACCCTGATAAGCTCAGTCATTTGCTTCTACCAAGAAAGAAAAGGCATTATGACACTGTAGGGTAGGACTGGCTCCTCAAAGGGTGGTCAAGGCTCCTGTGGCAGGTGGGAAGTCCCATCAGGGAAGGAGGGGATCTGGACCCTGTTCTGTGATGTGCACATCACCAGTGGACACCAGGACCACTGGCCGGGCTTGCTGGGCCTTCTGTGCTCTGTGCCATGTCCTACTGGATGCTGAGGACAGTGAAGGAGACAAGAAGCTCATAGTCTGGTTGGGGAGGTAGATGATGACAACCCAGTGTTTTTGGTAGGGGGAGAAGGTGGCAGAGAAAGAAAAGGAGGGGTTGGGGCTGAGGGAAGTTTCCAGGCAAGTAATAACATGCAAGGGCTGGGGGCAAGGGTTTGACCCTTCTAGGAGTCAGAGGACTGATAGGGCGCAGGACAGGGATGAGATGGGTGGGTAAGGCTGGGAAGGTCCCCAGAGACCAGCTTCTGGAGGCCCCTCGCATCCTGGGGAATCAGGCCACTAGAACTGGGCAGAGATCTGAGGTTGCTGCTGTTGTGTGGGTGTGAGATGATGTAGGAACAGCACAGGCCCTGGGGACCAAGAGGATGCAGGGGAGGAGGGACAGGGAGCAGCTGGGGTGACCTGGGTGAGTGGTGGAGGACACAACTGGGAGAATCCTAACACCCAAGAGTCACTGTGTCCCCACCTTGGAAGGCTTTGTTATTCCCATTTTAAGAGCATACTGAATACCAGAGAAAGAAGTTACCTCTTCAAAGTCTCACGGGCAGGAGGCAGCAGAGCCAGGATCCAAGCTCAGGTTTGACTTCCAAGCCTTGAGGGGCGTCTGCTGAAATGTACTTGATGTGTGTCCGGATCTCTAGCTGAACCAGGAAGGAAATGCCTCAAGCCAGAACTCTTGCCAGCATGTCACCCAGGCGTGCAGCTGAGATCTATACAACCTCTCATGGGCCTGCAGCCACCAGGGAAGTCCTCGCCTCCAGTCTCACACCAGGTCCAACAAGACAACAGTCCTGGGCACACCGGGAGCCTTGCTGGCCAAGCACGGCCTCTTCATGCCGGCCACTCCTGCAAATCAGCTTCCAGCACGTTAGAAGATACTTCCTTACCACCCCACGTGGCTCCAGTTCTGCTGGCTGGTGGCCCTTGGAGGCAATGACCATGCACTATCTGTGCACCGTGCCAAACAGCCACCACCTTCTTGTACCTTCCTCCATCTTGTCAGAAAACCTCATTTGCGTGGGACAGACCGAACCTGAGCTACAGCAGGACCTCCAGGGGAGGGGGAGGTGTTCTCGCAGGTCCCAGGGGCAGAGGGATTTTCTGCAGGCCAGGGTGAGCTGTAGACACTGGCGGCCGTGGTGTCCCTGCCGGGGGCTCCTGGGTCTGTTGACCTCTAGCACGGTCAAGCCCAGGGGGGCATGGTAGCAGTCCCTGGAAGTCAGGGGCCTGATTCCATCTCTGCCCACTAAATCCCTCTTTCTGACCTCAGACCAAACCCCTGCTTGGCACAAGTTACTGACCTCTCAGGATCGTACACAAAGGACACTGCTGTTCACAAGGCAGAGCGCCCCTCATGAAGGGGTGCAGGAGAAGGGACAGGCACAGTGGCCAATTCTGCAGGCAGCTCACGTGACCACGAAGTCTGTTTCCCTGCTGCCATCTCCACCACCCGGGGAGGTAAAGACAGGATGAGGTGATGCCTGGCAGTCACGTGGGTGCTGGGACACTTCCTTCCAGCACTCAAATCCTGAGACTGTTACCAGCAGGGGCACCTGGAGGGCAGGGCAGGGAGGCGCAGAGCTGCTGTCGGCCTGCTGAGGGCAGCAGACAGCACCCTGGCCACTCCAACTTAAGGTCCGCCATGGTCAGGTAAAGGGAGGGGAGGAGCTGGCTCTGTCCTGAGGTCTCTCCTAGCTCGGAGGCCCAGGGACAAGTCCCCACACACTGCTGGATGCTGCCTGAACCTTGCAGGGCAGACTGGCCTGACAGCAACACCATGCCCTGTTGGGTGAAAAGGGCCCAAGCACGGGGGCCCAAAAATGGATCACAGAACAAACGTTACGATAATGTCAAGTTTAATCTGCCAAATATACAAGTTGGACTTGTGGAGCATGTTCTGCCTGGGTGCTGCACAGTAAACAGAGGTTTCTTGAAATGATCAATGGGCAAGGTTAAGAATGGGCCCTGGCTCTGGCCAGAAGGGTGGGAATGGGGCGGGGAAGGGCGAAGGGGACTGGCTGGGGACAAGCCATGACCCTCAGGGATCCAGGGACACAGGCTCCTGGACGACAGCCCCTCTGAGCGAGCACCCAGGCAACACAGACTGGGGCTGGTTATTGCAAACTCAGCAGCAGCTGCCCCTCTGCACAACCAGCCCCTACTGTGCAATCTACGGGATAAACGGAAGCTCTTCTTACCCCACCTCCCAGGCTCCCCCAACAAGAGTTCTGAATTCTAAAAACAGCAAAGACATTCCAATGGTTACATATGAAATGCTGTCCCGCATCTTTCTGTCTCAAAGATGGCAGCTGCCCCTTCCCCCAGCACCCTCCCACCATCCCCCCCCCCAAACGATTTCTGTGCCAAGATGAAAAGGAGGCCCCAGGCCAGGGTGGGGGCTCCTTGCCGTGAGGGGCTGCTGCAGCGGCGCCAGGGCAGGGCGGGCGAGACGCGGCAGAGGTCCTGGCAGAGCGGCCCAGGTCCCCGGTGCCTCCTCCCACAGGCCGTGCTACTTATTCAGGGACAGCGACTGCACTCGCTTTCCCGACAAGGTCGCGTCGTCTTTTGCTGAGGGCAGGAAGGGAAGGGTTGGTGTTAACACGAGACCCCCCTCCCTGCGCACACCCCCACGCACCCCAGAAGCACTGCCCTGGAGGGCCGAGGGACCTCAGAACACATTCTGGGCAACAGACTCAGCTGGCAGAGGGGGAACAGACCAGGAAGGATTCCCGCAGGAGCCACTGTCCAGACATTCTTGCCAAGTTTGGGTGGCTGCCCCTGACACAGGGCCCCCAACACTCAAGGTACCGGCAAAGAGAAACTTCTTACCCCACCCAGAGGCAGAACCCCGTAATTACAGCCTCTTTTGTGGGGGCCGAAACCTCCAGTCAGCAACACCTGAAGTTCCTCCCCTGCCTGGGCTTTGTGAAGCAAGAGCAGGGAGCCGGGACAGCAGGCTACCTCCAGTGTGGTGACAACCCTGGGGCAACTTATTTCCAGACCTAGGCCTCAGTTTCCCCATGATCTGGTGAGGAGGCAGGACAGCATGCTGTCCCTAAGGGCTCTTGTGGCCCCACATGAGACCAGGTCCTGAGTCAAATGCTCCTGTAAACCAGACCAACTCCCCACAGCTATCCTGGCCTAGGAAAAGGCTCCACCTCTGACCCCATTGGGAGGGAGGGCATGAGGGAAGAGGGACAGTTGGGCCAGATTTCACCTGGGTCTGGACCGTGAAGTCTGGTCCAGCCCAGCCCTGCCGCACCCTCTCAAGCCCCTCAGATGGACGGTGGTTCTCCGAGGTAGCTTTCCCAGCCACACAAGGCACCGGATAATTTAGTGGAACCTTCCAGCCTTGAAGGTCTGCCCTAGGTACATCCCTGCGGCTTCCCTCAGATGCTGTAGACAGTGCTCTGCTTAGATCCAAACCCTCATCTGACTTCCAGCTGCTGCTGAGCCCTCCCAACACCCCAGAAGGTTCGGGCAGAAACGCCCACCTCCACTGATGAGAAAGTAAGTGCATTTACACACAGGCTGGCCCTCCACCCAACAACCCAACCCCATCCCATTTCACAAGGACACTGAAGCGCAGGGTTTAGCGGCTTTCCCAGAAACCGTCAGGCAGTCACACCAGCAGCTCAGGACTTACCTTTCCTCTCCTCTTCTTTCTTCCTGGCAGCCTCTTCCCGCTGTTTCCGAATGATTGCCAGCCGGGCAAGGTCAGCTTTGGCTTGCTCTGTCTTCCCAGCTAAATGCATTTTCATGTAACGCTCTTTTGCTTTCTGCTTCTCGATTTCTTCCCTGTTTGGATAAAATGGTGTCATAAGGGACATCTTCCCCACGAGCTAGATGTGGGAGCCAGAATAAAAGCCAAGTACTTGGGCCCGGAGCCCAAGTGGAGGAGGGTGCCCTTGCTCTGTGTGCCCCCTCCCTGATGGACACTCACCAAACAAACAAGCAAAGGGACAGGCCTGGACTTCTCAGCGGGCTGGAGGAAGTTCAAGCAGTGTACCAGCTTCCTCAGACACGTAACATAGGATGGGGGTGAACTCAGCACACGGTGAACAATGTCTGCATTGGCCGGCGGGGGGATGCTGACTAGGGTCTGGTGTCCCCGGTAAGAAGGGGGAGCAAAACCAGTGGACTGTGTATCAAGAGATGAGCAAGAGGAGGAAGACACTGGGAACCACATTCTACGAGGGGCAGAGAAGGGAGTGGCCACAGATGGGAACCACACCCACCCAATCTCAGGTCCACAGGACATGGCACATTCTCAATTAGAGCAGCTCAGATGTGTAAGAGGCTGCCTTCAAAGTGGTGAGCCCCCACCAAGGAGGGTGTGGGCCTAAGAGCTCTACTCCCACAGGACAAAGGTGTCAGTCACCAACCCACTAGGTAGAGAGGTGATGGTCACTCCCTCTCATTAAGTCTTCCCTCTGAGATCCTCCTCCCAGGCCTGAGATTCTGGAGTGAAGCGTGCACTTTCCACTGAGATATTAGATTGTCCCACTTATACCAGAATCCTGGATGAGCCAAGTATTGGAGGAGGGGACAGGGAAGCCCTAACAGGAGCATGGGAAAGGGACTTGGCCTCCCAGAGGCCCTGACAGCACACCGCGCTGGGTGATAAGAAACAAGGCATGGGGCCTGGCCAGAGGGGAGGAGAGCCAGCCACCAAAAGTCAGCTGAGCAGACGTTTCGCCCAGGAGACTCTCAGTAAGACATGTGCAATAGAGAGGAGACTGGAACACCTGTCAGCCCAGCAGATCCTACCCTGGGAGGCAGGTGCAGGGTCAGCAGCCTCTGAGCTAGCAGCAGAGATCCAAACCAGGGGTGGGGGGTGGGGAGGGGGGTTCCCTGGAGGCATCTGGAACAATGAGCAAGACTACCAGAAGCTCTGCAAGGTCCTCTGGGTGAAGGCTCGGGGCCAGGCAGGATGCCGGCCTTCATGGCTTTCACCCTGCAGCCTCAAAGGGTGGGGGTAACAACAAGATCCTCTTCTTACTGGTGAGAAGGAAGCTACTGGAGGAGTAGAATCCTTAGCAGCCTCTCATCACACCCCGAACTTGTGAGCCTTTTCATAAAACCCTCAGCCGTTATGGGGTTAGCACAGGAAGGCGGATTTAAATCTCAGCAGCCCAGGAAGGGAAAAACAAAACAAAACAAAACAGGACAGCTTTCCCTAGTGGCCTTCAACCTCTTATAAGGTCCCTGCTGTCAGCTGGTGGCCACTGAAAGTCCAGGCACTACCTGTCAAGGAATGGCCATGTGCAGGGCACTTCAGCACTCAATTGAGACCCTCATATAATCGCAAAGAGAAGGCTGTCTGCAGCTCCGTTTCCACCTGGGACTTAGGGAGCACTGGGGCAGCCAGCAGACCTCTCTGTACTGTGCTGTCTGCACCGTGAACCTCTGGGTTCTCCCAACCCCCACGGCAATGACATCAAAGAATGCAGGCCAAGAATGGTCAGACTGGGCTGGGTAAGGAACTGTCCCCAGAGTGGGGTGCTGTGGAGGAAGAGACTGTACCATAACCCTCCATTTCCTTGGGCATTACTTCAAGTGTGACGCTCAGGTCTAAAACTGTTGTTCTATTTTCCCTGTTGTGTTCCTACTGGTGAAAAATTATTTGTTTGGTGTTTCTGGAAAAGCTTCTATAGAGCCTTTGAAGAATGAGATAAACAAAAAAAACAGATACTGTAGCTAGAGCCCTCACCCAGTTGCTGGGAACCCCAGGGCCCAGGAGGCAAGGGTAGGGGAACTGGGTGCCTCAGCCACTCCTCCCACCCCACCACGAAGGTCAGCCCCCTGCCCACGTGCCCAGGTCACAAGGCCCAGTAGCAGAGGTTACCGTTCTCTCCTTGAAAGCTCCTTGGGCCCATCCAGGTCCAGTTGTGTGACCTTTTTGGTTGTCTGTGCCACCCTGTTAGGGTTCTCAATGTCGATGAGCCCTTCCACGCCTTTGCGCTTTTGCTAAGGTAAGACAAGAAGCTGGCTGTTGGAAAAGTCCGTCCAGCAGAGCCCCTGAGGGCCATGCCCACCATCTCCCAACAGCCCCCCTGGGCAGGGACAAACTTCTGCTCCACCCCCGGACAACATGATGCTCGGCCCAAGCCTCACAGTGGGAACAGCACCTCGGGGTGTCTTCACCAGCCCAGGAGGTACAAGGACAGCAAGTGCATGTGACTGGAGCCCAACCTATGCCAAGTCCCAGCAACCGGAGGTTATTGTCTCAGATTCACAGGTGACAGAACAGAGGCACAGGACTAAACAACTTGCCTGAGGCCAACCAGGAAGCAGACCGATGAGCTGAGAACCCAAGCCCAACACAGAGCACTACGCCCCTACTTCAGGCTCAGCCTCTGGAAGCTCACGTCTGACTGCAACAACCACTGCTGGGTCCCCAGGGCAGGCCACACTAAGGATGTTCTCAGGACCAATTCCAATTCCTACCCATCTCAGCTCATGGGAGGGAAATGTGACATGAGAAGGAGCCATGGGATCGCAGTCTACGGGTTTAGGGAGTCTGCACCTCCCACCTCCCCTGGGAGATGTTCAACAGGAGCACGAGTCCCCAGTATAGCAGGCTGGGCCCAAGTCTCAGGTGCTGTTGACCACAGCTTTTCTCTTTAAGTGACCAGGGAAACAGGTTCCAAATACTAGCCAATCTGACGCAGAGCTCCAGACAACAACAGCCATTTGAGCTACCTGTAAACACGTCCACTTGTATGTTCATGTCACAAGCGAATGTGCCTAAATGGAACTTGAGACTCACCCCTCGCCTACCCTGCTCCTTCCGACCATCCTTATGCCATAGCCTCATGCCTCCTTCCCTCAGTCCCTGGACCCACCCTTCAGCAAACCCAAAAACACAGCGTGAACCTGCCCCCTCTCCCCCATTGGCCCAGCCACAATCTCTTGTCTGGTGACCTGCTGCCATTTCCCTGCTTACATCCTCTACAATTTACTCTTTGCAGAGAAGCCAAAACCACCTTTTAAAAGCAAATCTGGGGCGCCTGGGTGGCGCAGTCGGTTAGGCGTCCGACTTCAGCCAGGTCACGATCTCGCAGTCCGTGAGTTCGAGCCCCGCGTCAGGCTCTGGGCTGATGGCTCAGAGCCTGGAGCCTGTTTCCGATTCTGTGTCTCCCTCTCTCTCTGCCCCTCCCCCGTTCATGCTCTGTCTCTCTCTGTCCCAAAAAAAAAATAAATAAACGTTGAAAAAAAAAAAAGTTTTAAAAAATAAATAAATAAAAGCAAATCTGGTCATCACCCTCCGCCACTTCAAGGCCTCCACCAGCTGCCCACTACCCGCAACGGTGAAACTCAAACCCTTCAACTGCCACTCAGGAGCTGCCCTGGCCAACCTCTCCTCCCGCATCCCTAGCCACTCTACCCCTTACCCACCTAGGCACATGCCCACCAGCCTCCTGCTGTCCTGTCCGACCCCGGAGCCCCTGCACTTGCCAATCCGGCCACCCTGACGGCTCTGCACGTTGGTTTTTCACACACCGGGCTCCAGCCTGTTTTTCAGATCTCAGTTTAAAAGTCACCCTCCTCACCACACACTGCTTCAAGTACCCATGATCAGTCCATCTTACTCATAATACTTGCTGCTACTTGAAATCATAACATTTGTTCACATCCTCATTGTCTGTACCTTGCTATTAAAACATAACCCCTTAAGATTGAAGACTCTGTCTGCATCCACCATTGGGAATGGTGACCAACAAGCACTTAATAGATGTTTGTTGAATGAATGAGTCCAAGTCCCAGGCCTCCACCAAACTCAGCACCTGGTAATCATCTTCTTCATCTTCACTCTCATCTGAGTCTAGGGATTTCTTCTCCTTTTTGGGGTCCCCCGCAGCCCCATCTCCACCTTCTTCTCCTTGTTCCTCTTCTTCCTGTTTCAGAAATGGACAACCTGCAAAATCAAAAATGCACAAACCCCCTAGACTGTGAACCCTGCTCCCACCACCTCCAGACTGTGGACCCCGAGGAATTAAACCCCCACAAGGCTGGGACCAAGTATGACAAGGGTCCTACTCTGTAACCCCGGCCCCTGGTAGGGGACCTGGGTCAGAGGCAGCCTATATATTTGGCTCCACAGCCTGGAAGCCATTCCCACACTCCAGCCTGGTGAGAAGTTCATCTCCCAGGGTCAGAAGGACTCGGCTGTGGGGCGGGGAACCTCAGTCCCGCTCAGCCCCCCTCCTGCTTCCCCAGCTGCCACATGCAGCTGTCAAACTGTACTGTTTTCCTGGGCAAGTCCTCCCGTGTCCCACTCCCACGGTGGAAATGGAGGGCCAGTCACTCGAGCCTGCCTCTACAGATGCCCTGCTGCGCTGACTTCCCGGGACAACACTCAACATGCCACTTCCCTCCACCTTTCTTGCTTCCCCACCAAAAACATTCCTAACAAAGCCAGTACATCCTTCCCCCTACCACTTGCCCACATACTCTCCAAGGTCCCACTTAGCTGGCAGCTCCTCCATCCAGCCCTCTGCCCCCTCCTCCATTCAAATGCAGCCCCTCCCTTCTAGGGGCTCCCAGGCCCTTCACAGCGGTGTCACCCATCCAGCCTGACTGTGCTCTTTTCGGCCCTTATTCAGGCGAGGATCTAATGGTGTGGTCAGGGATGTGGACATTGATGAGGATAGAAATATTCCACTTCCTGACAGTAGGCTGGAAAAAACACCGCAGGAACAGAGTGGAGGGAACTGCTAAGCTTGGACCAGAGGGGGCAGGGTGAAGAGCATCAGTGAGAATCATAGAGGAGATGACTCTGAGCAAGGTCTGGAGGAACAAAGGGTGCTCTGCCTGCTGGGGGTGAGGGGAGGCAGGGCACTATGTTGTGCTGGGTGTGGCATGGCTATAGCAGACAGATGGGGAGTGCGGGAAGTTTGAGCTATGGATGGGCAGGGCCTGGCAAAACGACAGCTCCCAGAAAGCAGGACACAGGACCAAGAAGAGACACCCACTAAGGCGACCATCGCTAAAAGAACAAAGTTCTAATTGGTTCAATCAGAAGATACCTCTCCTCTTCACTGTCGCTGGTTGTTCAGGGACACCTGCCTGCTGCCCGTGCCCTCCCCCCGCCCCCTCAGGTGCTGGCTTCTGCCTAGGAATTGGTGGTCCCTGCCTGGCCTCTCTGGATGACAAAGAGGCAGGGCACCGCCCTAGGCCACTGGAGTGGCTGGCACAGGCACGTACTCACCCTGGCCTTCTGCTTCTCAGCCTGGAGCTGCGCGTCGATCTCCTCAGGGCTTGTGTACTGCCGTGCCCGGCCTTTGTGGCCTCCCTTTCTCCCTGCACGAGGATCGGCAGCTTAGGAGGTGGGAGGTAATCAGCTTCCCTGATTGCCCTGAGCCCCAAAGGGCTGCGTCCTGCTTGAGGTGCTGTCATCAGAGGCTGCAGAGACCTCCCCTACCCCTCACCAAGCACCACCCAAACCTATTCTCCTCCCTTCACACATCCAAAGGGACAAAAGAGGCAACATGCGACCACCTGATGCAGCACCAAACTACGTGCTAGACATAGGTTCCTACAGATAAGACCTGAGAGGAGGATGTGGGAGAGGGCACACTGCATGTAATAACTGGCTAAGTCCCATGGTGCCTTAGAATCCAAACTCAGGTCAAAATGCAGTAAGAACATTTAACACTACAGTCCTTTTTACTTGCAAAAGTTCTGGCACAACCATAGACCCTCTTGAGCCAGGACAATGGACTGACCCCTGCTCTGCTGGTTCTGGAGGATGCTGACGTAGTTGTGGCCTGAATCTAGCCCCACCTTTGAGCCCATATGTGGAGAATCATGGCTGATCCCATTCTAAAGACAAGACACTAAAGATAGAAACCGAATGATGAAGAGCACGAATGCTGGAGTCTGACCCTCAGGCTCAAATCTCAGCTCTACCACTTACTAGCTTTGGGAGGGTACCTGACCTCTCAGTCTCAGTGTCTTCAGCTGTGTCCCTACCTCCTGGAATTGTCATGGGAATGAATTTGTTAACACATGTAAAACTGTTGGAACAGTGCCTGAGATCGGATTAAGCACTACAAAAACGTATGCTATGTTTGCTAATTTTCTAATAAGGTATTTTGGCAGGAGATAAAAAACAAAGACACTGACCACATTAGTGATTCCCTATAAAAGTCAGGGAATATGGGACACCTGGGTGGCTCAGTCGGTTAAGCGTCTGACTCGGTTTCGGCTCAGGTCGTGATCTCATGGATTGTGGGCTCAAGCCCCACATTGGGCTCTGTGCTGACATGGCAGAGCCTGCCTGGGATTCTCTCTTTCCCTCTGTCCCTTCCCCTATTGTGCTATTTCAAAATAAATAAACATTAAAAAAAAAAAAAGGTCAGGGGATGTAATAAAACACTTTTTGTTCACCTGAGCATTATACTATAAGGAAAAAAACCCAAACCTATTGGAAACTTTCTTGCATGCGGAATAAGAAACATAGCTGGCAAAGTTAAAGTTGAAAATAAAGCTGACTCCCTTCTAACAGTTAAAAGTGTGATTAGCAATTAAAGTTCATCTAAGAGTATCAGTCTGAGCCTCTTGAGCTAGGACAATAGACTGACCCCTGCCCTGCTGGTCCTGGAAGACGCTGGGATGGTTGTGGCCTCAATCCATCCCCACCTCTTCTGGAAGCTTCGGCCCAGCTGATTTCTAGTGAGTCTGAGTGCAGAGAATCTGTAATTAGACAGCCACAGCTTCTCTGGACTCAAGAGACAGTAGCAGAGATACCAACCTCCTCTTATTTCCTAGACAGCAGCTGCAAAGCCATAATTGGGCTGCTACAGATCACACCACCCATTTTTAATGACTACCTGGGTTCCCGGGGGGGGGGGGGGGGGGTGTCTCAGTCTACGCTCATCCAAGTCCTATTGTGAGAGATCAAGCTTGCCAGTTAAAAAAAAAAAACCAACAAGCTTTCCAGGCCTCTCAATATTCCAGGCAGTAGTAACAACTCAAAACTGGCTACTACACGCTGTCATTCCGCACACTTGGCTAGGGGATATGGACCTTAGTTCAGACAATAACTTTTACCAGCATGCCTTTGAAAATGCTTTACAGTTACTAACGGAAACAAGAGTTCATTCTTTTCTCTTGGATAATTTTATACTTAAAAAAAAATATTGTTTTCTTTTGCTTTTCAAGCAAATAAACCCAAGCAAAATAGGTAAATCTTATCTGCTCATAAAGCTTTTCACAAGCCAAAGGCCAAGTCATTTAACCAAGAATTCATATTTAGGATTCTGTAACCTCCAACTTTGACTCAAACTATCTATGAAGTAGGACACTTAGGACCAGAATTCTGGAACCAGAAGGGTTCAGATGGCACCCTCATTTTGCACAACAGGAGGCTGTGGAAAATGGAAGACACCTGGCTCTTCCTACCAGGCTAAATCAACAGAGAGGTAGGTTTAAATGGATTCGATTCTGTAAGCCCCAATATCTCTGCAAGTAGAGAGTCAGGAAGTCATTTAGGTTTGAAAAAGCTCCAAGTAGATTTCCTGTGGGCTAAAGCATCTTAACCAACATAACACTTGAGCTACCACTATTAACCGAACATCTGTTCTGGGCCAGAAGTTAGCCAGGCACTCTGAGTGCTCCATTATTTTATGACCTCTATCTCCAGCTCTCCAAGCTAAGGGTTATCAGCCAGGTGTTCCAGATGACAAAAATGGGCAGGAATTAAATAATTTGTTTCAGGCCACAGAGTTGGGCAGTGACACAGCTAGACTTGAAATCAAGAACTACGGACTCTTAGGGGAAAGAGAAAGGACTGTCTACGATGCACTGGGAAGCCACGCATCTTCTATCCTCTTGGCCAAGAAATTGACGAAACCGTATAAATAATGCTTAGCGAGCGCTTGACTGCCTGGAGCTGTGCTGCGCACTCCACGTGGATCACCTGGTGGTGTAAGCCTCACACCACTACTATGAGGTAGGTACAATCAAAAGCCCCTTGCAAATGAGAAAACTGAGACACAGGGAGGTTAAGCGACTGGCTCAGAGACACACATAGAGCCGCTGCCGAATAGGGACATTCAAAGCCAGTCAGCCAGCCAGCCTCGCTCGCCCTGAGTTAGGTCTCATTAGGCAGGCCTCGCTCGCCCGGAGCTCGAGAGGCCCCACGTTTTACGCGCAAGGCAGACGGGCTCGGCACAGGCGCGGGACGCGGTGACTCAGTCCCCGCGAGCCTGGAAGAGGGAGTAAACTCCAGGTCCCTCAGGCCAAGAGAAGCGCGCCCCAGATCAGGCCTTCGGCGTCGGCGAGGAGCCGGAGCCTTGGGTCTCCTCAGACCCCCGAAGGAGTGGCTCGTAGCCACTCCGGTCCTCAGTTTCTCCATCGGGACAATTGGGCGCCGAGGCCCAGGCCTGGCCCTCAGCCGGCGCGGACGTCCTCCCTCGGCGCCGCTCTCCGAGACACCCGCGGGCAGAATGAACAGCGGGAGCCGGACTCGGGCAGCCCCTCGAGGCCCGCAGGCCACGCGCGCTTGGCCCTCACCTCCTTTAGGCATCGCGGATCCGGCGGCTGCGGCAGCGGCGGCGGCGCCTCGAACTGACACCGGAACCGGAAATATCTCGGGCTCAACTTCTTCCGCCCGGCCCAGTACCCTCCGCGCGCCGCCGCCGCCGCCGCCGCCGCCGCCTCCTCGAGGACCGGGGACTTCAAGGAGGCCGGAGCACGAAGACTGTCCCGCGAGCCGCCTGAGTCCAGGCTCGCCCGCGCGCTGCCCAGGCAACAGCGCCCCCAGTCCCTCAGCCCCCGGGGAGACGCGTGAGCCTGCCGGTCTCCCCCCGGGAAGTGACGGCAAAAGGCAACGGCGGGCTGGAATTTATACAGGCGGAGCTGCAGACACCTAAAATGACGCAATCTCAGCGCGAGAAAGGGAGGGGATCCGCGAGGACCTCATCCTGGAGAGATTGCCTGGGAAGCGGAAGCCGTCGATAAAGAGGCGGCTGACGGCGACGGTGGTTCAGGTGAGTGCTTTTCCTGTGTTCTCTAGTACCTTGGTGACCGCTAAGGCCAGGAATCGGAGGTCTGCACTGGCCCAGAGGCGGTGGGAGCGGTTGGCTTGGGACGGGTGCGGGCTTCTGGAGCGGGAGGTCAGAGTGAGTTCCCGAGAAGAGTCGGCGCCTGGTTCGTTCTGCCCAGGGAATGGGTTTAGGGGTTCTCTTGCTTCTAGGTTCCCACTCCTCCCACTGTTTTCTCTCCCGAAAATGTTTTCTGTCTAAATGCTGTTTGTTCTTGTAAGCTCGGCCCAGATGTCCTCTCAATGAGCCTTTTGTACAGTCGCGACTGTAATGTTTTCCCTCCCTAGCTCCGAATGCCTTTCCACGCTCTTCTTACGAGCGCTACCACCTCTTACACCACCCGACACCCCTTGATCTAATTGCTTCCTACCGGTTTTCTATTGTGGGTTGTCCTCTGACCTCCAGATGAGCCAGGGCTCTCGAATTTCCCTGGGTCATAGCAAATTGGTGTCCCGTATCTTTGTTCTTCCAGCCGGGCGCGCTTGGGCAGGGTCCAGATTCTGACCATCTCTAGCTTCAGAGCAGGGAAGATACGTCCAAAGACCACTGATTTGGGAGTCAGGAGCCCCCCCCCCCCCCCCCCCGCCATCCGAGTCATACTTTGCCAGTTTTCATCTGTGTGACTCTGACTTTACCTGCAGAAGTTTCATTTCTCATCCGTAAGGTTGTTAGTGGAGGATTAAGGAAAGGAGGCTGGGGGGAGTGGACATTGTAAACTGTCAGGCACCCCACAGAAGGGAGGGACCGATGAGTTTGGGGGATAGGAGTTTGCTATGCTGCACAGTAGGAGGTAATTAACTTGAATTTGCTTTGCCACCTAGAAATGCCTTGTGGCTTGAAAAATGTGGTTGTTTAGATTTGGACTGGCTAATTGTGTGGACTTTATATAACTTGCCTTTATGTAATACTTTGTTGGATTTGAAGATTCTTTGGGGGTGCCTGGATGGCTCAGCTGGTAGAGTATATGGCTCAGGTCATGATCCCAGGGTCATGGGATGGAGCCTGTGTTGGGCTCCGTGCTGAGCTCCTACTTAAGATTCTTTCTCCCTCTCTGCCCTGTTTGTGTGCTCTCTCTCTTAAAAAACAAACAAATGAACAAAAACTCCTTGGCAATCAAGCTAATTCACTGCTCTCATTTTACAGATAAGACTGAAGACCAGAAAGGGAATGTGACCTCCCCCAAAGTTACAGTAATTGGTAGAGCTGGACAAGAACTTGAGTTTGTAACTGAAGAGATCAGAGATCTTTCTGTTACACTCTTGGGAAGCAGACCCTGAGGTACTTTGACTTGACAGCATCTTTTTCCCTTTTAAACGCTCATTCCCTTGTCTCTCCCAACCATAGTCCTTCCCACACTATGTTGTAATTGCCTTGTCACTTTCTATCTCCTTGCTAGAATGTCACCTTCTCAACTATAGAAATTGTGTCTTACTCTTTGTTCTGTGTTCCCAATATCCAGTACAGGGCCAGGCTCATAGGTGATGTTAATGATAACACCAAAAAGTCTATTAAACACATTTAATGTAGGCATGTTGCATATAACTACAGTTAAATCTTCACAATGGTCCTATAGGTAGATTATATTGTCCCCGTTTTACAGATGAAGAAACAGAGTAAGGGAAGTGAATGTGCACCAAAATGGTGGCTAGTGAAGGCCTTTGGGGATCTCAGGTTCAGAAACCAATCCATTTAATTTTCCTCCCCCAGATCTTTGCAAATTATCTTGTGGGAAACATGCCTAAAGTCAAAAGAAGCCGGAAAGCTCCCCCAGATGGTTGGGAGTTGATCGAGCCGACACTGGATGAATTAGATCAAAAGATGAGAGAAGGTGAGTGGGGGAGTTCATGACTGGGTGAGGTGTGTCTAAGGGTCACAGGCTTAGATGACCCCCCAGGGGCCAGGCATAAATGCAAGTATCAGTGGGAAGAGACAGGCAGCGCCACTATGGCCTCCTGACACTGACGTGTTTTGTTTGCTTATTAACTCAGGAATGTTCTATGTCCTGGAAAATAGGATGGCACCAATGAAAAGGTCCTCAAAGCCATTTTGGGGCCAACTAGATATGAAAGCTTTAGAGAATAAAGATCGAATAGCAGACCTATAATTAGTTACTATTTTGGTTAGGTACATATTTAGAATTTTACAAAATATGTTTACTTGGAAAATCCTGTCCTTTTTCATTTTCACATTTTCTGAAACAGTTTTATTATTTTTCTTAATAAAAATATTGGGTCTTTGACACTGGTTTCATCATCACTTTGTTTCTGCATTATACACTAGTTTTTTACAATGTACGTTCCCAAAAAATGTCGATGATCCTGAACTTTGTGAATCATGTAGTATGATTTTAGAAAATTTATCCGAAACCATGAGCCTTATATCTTATATGATCACAGTGTAACTACTTACTAAATTGCTTTTTAAAGTGGTCCTTTCTTTAAAGCTTTTTGGTAACTAACCCTTGTTATGAGGTCATACCTCCAGCAATAATTATTAAATCATTGTTAAGTCACATTGCCTTTTTTCCCCAAAACTGATTGTATCAGATAACTTCTGTTAAATACCTAGAACTTCCAGTAATCAAGGTCATTTTTGGCTGAGAGATTTCTTCCCCAAACCGATCTCTATTCAAAATAAAGGAACCTGGAGAGCGCTATAATAGAAAAGATTTTGTGAGTCCTTGAAAATTGTCTCCAAAAGAAATATTCTCTTCCATTTTTGTTTAATCATATAGGCCATCAGCATTTCTTCGCTTTCCCATTTTTTGATAAACTCACAGGTGTAAGACCTGTTTCATGTTGTCCTTCCTTCCATTATGAAGAAAACAGTGGATGGCAGGTGGCACCAGACTTGGCTTTAGTGTTGGGAACAATAGGAAACTCTGAGGATGTGGCAGACTGGACAGGGGCAGGAGCTGCTATTCACCCGAAGCCCATTTTACCTTGGGATCCAGGCTAAGTTTTGCCAAATTTTCTGGGGGGGGGGGGGGATTCCCCAAGAGAAGCCAGAAATCCAGCTGTTTTATGTCAACTGGTTTTTTTTTTCTCCAGGTTTATTTTGAGAGAGCGAGAATGAGCGGGGGAGGGGCAGAGAGGGAATCCCAAGCAGGCTCTGTGTGAGAGCACAGAGCCTGATGCAGGGCTCAGTCTCCTAAATCGTGAGATCATGACCTGAGCCGAGACCAAGAGTCAGATGCGTGACCAGCTGAGCCACCCAGGTGCCCCCATGTGAACTCTTCTAATTTAAAATTCAAACTTAAAAAAACAAGATTCCGACTCTTGATTTTGGCTCAGGTCATGCTCCCAGGGTCATGGGATTGAGCCCCACGTTGGGTTCCATGCTATATGGAGCCTGCTTAAGATTCTCTCTCCCCTGCTCACACTTTAGCAACAACAGCAACAAAAAACTGCAGGTATTTGTGAAAGGAGCCAAACAAAGCCTGCCTTCAGGCTGGCTGGGGCTGCTGGTTTCTCGTTTGTAGTCTCTAGCACAACTTTTGCCTGTGGTATCTGTAGCCACACTCCTAGACATGGGGGACCCTTGTGTGGCTTTTGGCACAGAGGAGCCCAAAGCCAGTGGCATTACCAGGCCTGTCCTGAACTGAGGGCCACTTACAGGACAACTCACACTTACTGAAGCAGATGGAGAGTTCCCGCTTTCTCTTATAGTTTGTCCCCAGTGTTTGCTAGCTTGACTCTTGACCCTGCCTGGCTCTTTATGTGTCTGTTAGGTCATACTCAAGTTTTTGTACAGCTGCTATGGCCCTGGAGGTCCCCAAAGAGCCTGATTATAGCAACTGAGGGGCAGAGATGGGGGAAACTGTGGCAGGGGAGTTTGGTGGGTAACTCAGAAATTAAAGGCACTATTTCTGTGGACTATAACCAGGACTTGTAAATAACTGCTTTTATAAGGACCTTAAACTAGTTGAAAATAAGCATAAACACTTGCATAATGAACCCTTAGCTAGATTTTTAAACAATAACATTTTAAAAGAATTGTTGCCAAGGTTTTGAAGTTAACGGGCAGTTGCTTTTGAAGTTTTTGGCATCAGCAAAGTGGCAAAAAGCTGCATCTAGTTTGCGCCACGATGCCCCTACCCCCGGCCTTTCTTCCTGCCCTATCCTCCTAGGGGCAGGACTCTGCATCGGCCACCAGAAACGGCGTTCCACTTTGTGTGTGGACCTGTACAAAACAACATCCAAGAATGTGCACGTGGTTTTGGGAAAATGGGTCCAAACGGGACTTTAAAAATGGGAGTGCTGCTATGATTAAAAGACTGAAAAATGACCAAAGCTCGGGGAGGGAGGCTCTGCTTCCAGCTGCAGCCTAGGCAGCAGTGTGCCCTTCCCTCAGTGGCTTATCCGGATGCATGGCTTTCCACACTCTGCCCAGGTGACCACATCTTCTCCAGCCGTGACTCAAAACTAGACTCTATATACCAGCTGCCTATGGAGTGGCCCCATTTGGATATCTCAAACTTAACCATGTCCAGAACTGAACCATTCATCCACCCCAGAGCTGCTTCCGTTCTGAGGCCACAACCACGGACCCATCCTGGACTCTTCTCATTCTTTCTTCCTATCCAAGCATCTAAGACATCCAGATTCCTAAGAAGGGTGACAGGATGGAGGGAATGTTGTGAGACAGATCAACAAAGTACAACGTCTGGATGTTGTTTGGACCTTAATTCAAACACATGCGTTGTCAGCAGGTGTTTTTGAGGCAATGAGTGAAAACTGAACTGAGTACGGATGCTAATAAGGAGGAATGGTTGGTTTTGTTGTGTGGGATATTAGCATTGTGGATCCTTTTTTAAAAGTCTTTAACATGTTAGAGGGGCGCCTGGGTGGCTCAGTCGGTTAAGCGGCCGACTTCGGCTCAGGTCATGATCTCGCAGTCTGTGAGCTCGAGCCCCATGTTGGGCTCTGTGCTGACAGCTCAGAGCCTGGAACCTGTTTCAGATTCTGTGTCTCTCTCTCTCTGACCCTCCCCTGTTCATGCTCTGTCTCTCCCTGTCTCAAAAATAAATAAAACGTCAAAAACTAAAAAAAAATAAAAAAATAAAAGTCTTTAACATGTTAGAGATACATAGATATTTATGAATGTGACACTTGATGGTTTGAGATCACTTTAAAATACTTCAGTCTCCCACCCCCAGAAGTGGGGAGAACCAGATAAAATAAAAATAGCTGAATACTAGAAATGTTTGAAGCTGTGTGATAGGTCTTGGGGGTCCAATATGCTGTTTTGTGTACATTTTAAATTATCCATAGTGCAATGTTAGAAAATCCAGAAGTCTAAATTTTGATTGCTTTTAAATTCCACCACATGGTCCAAGCTACTCTCACCTGGATTACTTCGGTAGCTTCCTGCTTCTCTCTCTACAGTCGTTTCTACAGAGCAGCCAGGGTGAGGGCTTCAAATTGTTAAGTCAGATCACAGTCTGCTCAGGACCCTCCAGTGGTTCACTTCCCCATCAGAGCAAAACCAAAGTCCTGAGGCACCTGGGTGGTTCAGTCGGTTAAACATCCGATTTTAGCTCAGGTCATGATCTTGCAGTTCGTGGGTTCCAGACCCACATCGGGCTCTGTGCTGACAGTTCAGAGCCTGGAGCCTGCTTTGGATTCTGTGTCTCCTTCCCTCTCTATTTCTCTCTCTCTCTCTCTCTCTGCTCCTCCCCCACTTGCACTCTGTCTCAGTCTCTCAAAAATAAACAAAGTCCTTGTGTGGCCTTCCAGGTCAAACACTGTCTCACTGCAGCCCCCTCCTTAGTTCCATCCCCTGTCTGTCTCCCTTATCCCCTGCCCACAGCTGCTGTTCCTGGATCCCTAAGTAGTCCTGTCTCAGGGCCTTTGCATTGCTGTTTGCCTTATAAGCATGTTTGCCCCTCCCCTTTTTTATTTAAAACTATTTTTTGATGTTTGTGAGAGAGAGTGAGCATGAGTGGGGGAGGAGCAGAGAGGGAGACAGAGGATCCAAAGCAGGCTCCACACTATGACCACAGAGCCTGACATGGGGCTTGAACCCATGAACCATGAGATCAAAACCTGAGCTGAAATCAAGAGTTGGCTGCTTAACTGACTGAGCCACCCAATGCCCCACTCCCTTCCCCCTTTTAAATTGGGATCTAGTTGATATAAAACATGCATGTTTTGTATCATGCACATGATTTTAAATCATGCACATGCACATGATTTGATATGTGTATATGAAATGATTAACACAATGTGACATCCAGGCCTTACAAACATACCATACAGTATTATAAATTATAGTTCCCATGCTATGCCTTACATCTCCAGGACCTGTCTTCTAACTGGAAGCTTGTACCTGTGATCCCCTTCACCAATTTTGCCCAGTCCCCAGCCCACCCCTTGTTTCTTAAGGTCTGTGATCAGATGTCCCTCTTGTGCCTTCTTTGATCACATGTATAAAGTGGCAGTCCCCCCTCTCCCCAACTTGCCATCCCCTCTGTGTTCTCTCTGGCCTCTACCACTTACCACCAGGTGCTGATCTGCTTCCCTCCTCGGAACGGGGCTCCAGACCTGCTCTGTCTGCCCCACTGCCTTGTCTTCAGCACTCGATCAGGGCCTCAGCTGCAGCAGGCACACAGTGCGCACTGCTCAGGCCTCAACACCTGCCTTTTGCTTGGATCACAGAATCCTGTTCGTGGAGCTGAGTTCTACATCCTAAGTCATAGAATGTCCCCAAAGTTGGGAGAAATGGAGGCACATTTTTCTTGACCACTCCTCCCCTTTCTCCATTCTCTAAAAACTGAAATCAAGGTGATAAAGATCAACTTGGAGCTGCTAAGAGACAGAATTGCCACTTCAATCATGTTTAAATCATGTGGCTCATTTTTTATCTTTTTTAAAATAACAGCTCTATTGAGACAGAAGTCATATTCTGTAAAACTTGCCCTTTTGAAGTGTTAAGGGTGTTCAGTATATTCAGAGTCAAGCAACCATTACCCCTCCAAAAGAAACCCTGCACCCTTTAGTAGTGCCTCCCCCGCCCCCCAGTCTGAGGCAACCACTAACCTACTTTGTGTCTCTGCAGATAGTCATCCAGTAGGTGGGCTTTGGGGATGATGTTTTTTTCACTTGGCTTCATGTTTTCGGGGTTCATCCGTGTTGTAGTAAGTCCATACTTGATTTCTTTTTACGGCTGAATGATATTCTGTCCTGTGGGTGGGTTATGTTTGGTGTATCCATTCATCAGTTGGTTGAGGCTGGGTTGTTTCTACTTTTGGCTATTGTGAATAATGCCGCCTAAACATTCATAGAGGAGTTTTGTGTGCATGTGTTTTCAGTTCTTTTGGGAATATACCTAGCAAGAGAACTGCTAGGGCACTTGGTAACTGTTTAACTCCTGGAGGAAGTGCCAGACTTTTCCAGAGAGGCTAGGCTGCACCATGTTACATTTCTACCAACAGCATATGATCCAATTTTTCCACATCAACACCTGTTACGGTCACTTTGATGACAGCAAACCTATATGAAGTAGGATTTATTCTTTATCCCTAGTTATTTAAAAAACAAAACAAAACATTGTGACCCGTGATTGAACACTGCCTGCCACAACAAAACAAACACACCCCTTTTTCTCCCCAGCTGAAACAGAACCTCATGAGGGAAAGAGGAAAGTGGAATCTCTGTGGCCCATCTTCAGGATCCACCACCAGAAAACCCGCTATATTTTTGACCTCTTTTATAAGCGGAAAGCCATAAGCAGAGGTAATTAGCTAAATTCTCTTGGCCTGGACAACTTGAGTGGCTTTCACATTTATTTAATGGTTCTTATTCTTACAGCCTTAGCAAATGTCATTTGTCTTATCACTAAAAAAGGCGGGGAGGGGCCACTGTTGGCGAAATAGTCTTTTTAAGGAAGAGTGGTGATGGGTTGGGGCAGCTGTGTTATACCGTGATCTGATGCCCTTTCCCCATTTTTTGGACAGAACTATACGAATATTGTATTAAAGAAGGCTACGCAGACAAAAACCTGATCGCAAAATGGAAAAAGCAGGGGTATGAGAATTTATGCTGCCTGCGGTGCATTCAGACACGGGACACCAATTTTGGGACGAATTGCATTTGCCGGGTCCCCAAAAGCAAGCTGGAAGTGGTAAGTGAGGTCTCCGCCCCTGTAACATCTGATGATCAAGTTGGAGGTTCCTTTTTCAGTTCAGAAGTGTGTCCTGGGTGACGCCAGGGGGTTTTACACTGTTTTGTTGGGCTGGAATGTAGTCCTTATTGCTGGATGGCCTGCTGGCCATTCCCGAGAGAGGGAATCGCTCTCTCGGGGAACCCACACCCGGCAGTTTGGCAGCAATGGCATGTTAGGTCTGGTGGGGGGGGGGTCAGTCTCAACTCTACCCTTGGGCAAGTTACTGAAGTCCTTCCTCATGTATGACCTGGGGGTGGGAAGGCTGAGTCAGGGAAGCACAGGCCAGTAAGCAGACATTCCTGTCCTTCCCCTCTGGGGCTCACTCTTCAGGTACCCTATTTTCCAGGCCTCCTTTTCCTCAGAATTACACTGTATTTCTTCTGTCAGAACCTTGTTCTCTGGGGAGCTCCGGAATGATGCTGCGTGTGCAGTAGCTGAGCTGACAGCGTCAGCCTCTCTGAACTGGAGCTAGAGAAGGGAGGCAGACAGTTACTGTGATGTTACCCTTAGTGGCCTTTGAGTGCAGCACCCTTGGCTGCTCGTTGTGGGCCGAGCCAGGTGGTCAGACTGGACTGCCCGCCTCCCAGTTGGCCGCCTGTCACACAGGTGCCTCATCACAGGGTCCCTCTATGCTGCACACTAGTTACAGTTTACAGAGCTTTGACTCCAGGCATGGGGCTTTAGCTCAGCAGGTAGCTCTGTCTCCCTGAATCACCTGGAAGGCCAAAGGGCAGGGGGCATCGGAGAGGGCTGCCTCCCCAAGGGAAGAATCTGGGTGTGAATTTTCTGGTAGGGGCAGAGAGAGGTGGTGAAGTGGCAGAAGCCTCCCCTCTGAGAGCCCCAGGATTCTGTGGTGGCATTGGGTCCGGGGTGCTGCCCCAGCCCTGCGGCCAGGATAGAGCCTGCGTTAGCTTTAGTTGGGTTTCACCTTCTGATCTTGTTTGCTTAGGTAAGGGTCTTGCTCCTCCAAAACAGGAAAAAGGAAAATCAACACAAACCACTGCTCTAGGGCCTTCTGTTGGGTAAGCCCCCAGCCAGACATTGGGGCCCACCTAGTCCAAGGGATAGGACTCTTCGGCTGCCATACAGATTCAGGTGTACATCCTCTTTCCCGGTGCCCCCACTAGAAAGTTCCCCAGCCCAGAGGCCCCTGGCACTGAGCCCCAAGTAGTACACAGACCCAACTTCCAGCGTATTGAAGGGTGTGTCATGCTCACTTCATAGAATAACAAGAGTTGCTCACAGGTTTTTTTTTTTCCTTTTGTGGTGGGGGGATAAGCATGTACATAGAATTTGCATATATTAAGTGCACAGAAGTGTAGCTTCAGGGTCCACAGTAGCTGTTTCCATCCATCATGAAGGGCTTTTTGAAGAGTGTCACGGTAGACCGTGAATGTCCCACCACCTTCTTGGTGGGAGGATTGCTGCGTGTGGGGGGAGGGGTGACACGTGGTGGAAGTGCGGTGTCTCAGCTGTCCTCTGTTGCAGGGCCGGATCATCGAGTGCACGCACTGCGGCTGTCGGGGCTGCTCTGGCTGAGGCCCTCGGGCCCTGACCTCTCTTCACCCTGAACCTTGGACTTCGCAGGTTTCTGCCTGTCGCATCACGCCCTCTCCTGGGAGCAGCTCTTCTCGCAGAGCGGTGCTCCAGGCCCGAGTGGGAGCATGGTCTCTACATATTAAAGCTTTGGTGTTTATCAGCTGTGATTTGTAGAAATAAAACTTTTAAACCTTTTGGGCCCTGCATTTGTTCTTTCAGAGAGCCAGCCATCTGTAGAACCCAGTGGGTGAGCACCAGACCCCAGGGACCCGTCACCCTTGGGACTCAATCCTGACTCTACCTTGTAGGTGGTGTGTGACTCCGAGCCAATTCACTTTCCCCATCGGTGATGGGGGCAAGGATGACCTGAGAGGACGTGCCAAGGTCAGCCGGTCTGCTCTTGGACCTGCCATGGACTCGTCAGGCCCTGGGCCCAGTGTGTCCTCGTACCTATGCCTGCAGAATGCTGTAGTGCTTCCTCTGGGCCCGACCATTCCCTTGCGCGGGAGGCCACTGGAACACATTTGTGGGTCAGCTATGGAAAGCATCCCGGGGCTCCCATGGAGCCCTGTAAACACCACGCACTCTGTTCCAGCTCTGCCGGAAGTCCCCGGGGCCTCCCTTCACCTGCTTCCAAGGCCTCTGTCCATGTCAGCCTCAGTGATGGCGTCTTGGTTCCCCTTGGGCTTGGTCCGGAACTTCTGCCACGGGTGGGGGGTTTCCTCTGCTGGCATCACTTTCAGCCACTGCTTGTAATAAGCTCGGAAGCCATCAATCTTCTCCAAGTAGGTGTTTTTCTCTTTGTACTACAAATGGAAACGCATGGGGTTCAGAGGAGCCATTAGTCATTGCAGGCTACCTGTAGCTAATCCCAAGCCACGGCAGCTGGCTCAGGCCTCAGGGAAGATGTTCTTGCTCCTAGGTGGTTAAAGGGAGAGGGCAGAAGAGTTGTTCGGTCCCTGAGCAGCTTATGTAGAGAGACAAAGCTGCTGTGGGGTAGACCAGACTTCCTCTGCTAACACTCCTTCGAAATACGAGCTGCCGTGCCACACCAGGGACGTCACCCCAGCCCCCCAAGCTAGAATCCTCTAACTCTGCCTCCACAGCCTGAGTGCCTCTCTCCATTCTCAGCACTGCTGTAGTGGTCTCTGGAGAGGCAGGCAGGAAAGGAGCAAACAGCATGAACCTGGCAGATCCCAAAGGAAAGCTGGCAGAGGAATATGTACAAAAAAACCCAAAAAATGTCCAAGTTGAAGACTTACCACATGATGACAAACAGTCTGATTTAAAAGATTCAACCATTCTAAATTTGTATGTATCTCATACAGCCTAAAAGTACATAAAACAAAAACCTGACCATCTCAAATGGAAATACATCACCGTCGTAAGGGAATACAAATGTGATTTCAATCCAATAAGCTTTGGGCCTGTGGTAGTCCGGTGACTTGACTGAACCTGAGAAGACCCCCCGAGGGCCCTACACCACGGAGTAAAGAGATCTACGAACTAGAAGATATTGCAACATGGAGCCAACAAAAGATTAGCATCCAAAATACATAACTCGGAAGAACCAATGAGAAGACTTAACCAACTGTCCAAATACTCCCTGCTGTGCCCTCTGCCAGGCACGCTCTCTACTGCCATCTCATGAATTCTTACTGGGCCTTCAAAATGGCATTCCAGCATTGCACCGGCACGGCTGTCCCTGACCCCATGCCTTGCTGTGTCCCTGCCAACTCCCTACCCCCTGGGATTGTGCTCCTTCCTCCAGGCCACAGCTGCTCTGGAGCCACTCAACACAGAGTCTGGCTCCGTAGACCTAAAATCTGAGCCCCCTACCCCCACCCTGCCCCCGAGCCTGCTCTCTTCAGAACAACAGGGAAAGAAGTGGCCAGGACAAAGCAGATTCTTTCACTGCTGCTGCTGTCCCATTCACTTGACAAACAGACTGTATTAGGCACTGGGCAATGGGCAGGCCCCGGGGAGCCAGCAGAGCCAGGCAGTCTCCAGCTCCAGGGGCTTATGGTTTTGCAAAGGTGAAAGTCACGTGCACGTGTAATGACAGGTTGTGAAGCATGGCAAAAAGGAACAGTGCTGTACGTGATGGGAAGGGGCAGCAGTAGTGGGGCAGCTCTGAGAGAGTCATTCAAACTGAGGCCCACAGGATGAAGAGCCAGTTGTGGGAAAAACGGGAGCCTATCAAGGCAGAGGGAATACAAAAACCCCAAGGCAGGAAAGAGGCCAGTAGGACTGACCGTGAATACAGGGAAGAGTAGCCTAAGATGAAATGAGCCCCAGGGACAGAGACTCACGGGCTGTGTTTTGAAGAATTTGGAATTTCTCCTAAGGGAAGCCACTGACAGTTTAAAGCAACGGAATTCCACCGCTGAAAGGCCGGCCCTAGGGGTGAGGGGAAAGGCAGGGGTGGTTAAAGAGAAGACAGGTGAGTTGGAACTTGGTGCACACACCCGATCAAAGCTGGGTGGGTACTGGGCTGCAAACTCCAGTTGGCGGATGACCACCTCATTCACCGGGACTCTGTTCTGCCTCATGTCCTTCAGGATGTCAATGAGATAGGTGTAGTCCAGCCTCTTGAGGGCGGCGTTGATGAGGGTGCTGTAGATGTGGGTGTTGGGAGTCATCTGGGATTTCTGGAACATCACAGACATACAATCAGCAAGGAGATGGCCACTGTTGGGACAAAGCAGCCTACCGTGCGTGTCAGGCTAGGGGGCTTACCTTGCTGTTCAGGCCTGCTCTGCAGACCAGCAACCAGGGCAAGAAGGGCAGAACCCTGTGGCAACGATGGGCTGTCCTTCCTGCTCCAGGAGGAAAGCGTGTGCCCCCACGTGGCAGGCCCAGCCCACCCAGCTGAGGATCCTACCCTCTCAGCCCTGAAGAACTTGCTCAGAAATCAGTGGACTCGGGCAGTAAACCACGTGCAGACCACCTCTTCGGCTATTGGCTGTAGGTTTACCGCAACCCCTGCCCCCAAAGTTCTGATAGATCCCTGCTCCGGTCATACCTTCCGTCCCTCCAGAACCGGGCCTAGTCTCTCCCCACGACCTCCCTCAATCTCTCCCACCACAGCCACCTTGAAGACTGTCACACCCTCTGCTTTCAATGCCGGCTCCTGCAGCAACTGACCAGGGTCCACTTTCTCTCACATTGGGCCAATGACCATTATACACTTGAAGCTAGAGCATCCCTACTCCCCACCCCCATGCACACTGTTTATGCTGTCTGGGTGCAGAGGCCTGGGGGTTCAGGAGGGCCCAGGCCCTCTCTTCCCAAGTACCCCCCCGCCCCGAATTCTCAGCACCTGGCCTGGCCAGGACCCACTCACCTTCATGTCTGCGAGTAGTCGCAGGCCGTCCCCTGGCCTGTGGCACCCAATGGCCAGGTTGCAGAACGTCTGCAGGTTGGGAAGGATCCCCCTCTTTGCCAGGAGTGGCAGCAGAGCCTGTGGGGACAGACATGGCACTTCTGTAAGCTGTAACCCACCCGGCCCAGCCAGAGCCTTCCCTGGTTGAAGCCCCGGTTGGGTGCTGTAGGCCTCGGGGGCACAGCAATGCTCGGGGGCCTCGCAGCCCCCTCTGCAGCCACGCTAGATGCTGCAGGACTACCCTGCCTTCTCCCCGAACGTGAATGGGAACATGAATCCCTTCACATTCCTGTCTCTGTTCCACTGTCGGTCATCCACCCTGGCCTTCGGCCTTCAGTGTCTAAGGCGGGAGACAGTGCCAACAACAGCGTGGGAAGTAACGGCCGAGGCTGCCCGGGCCAGGGGCTGCGGAAGAAGATGGCCTCGCAGCCTGCCTGGCTCAGGGAGGGGTTCTGTCATGTTTACCTTGTCTAGAAGGTGTGCTCTGCACTGAGGGCCTGAAGGCAGAGGCTGTGTCTCTTCACAAGACACAAGAGCCCACAAGAGCCCAGGTCAGTGCTCTGACAAAAGAGACGTGACAAAGACACATGGACAAAATCCCACAAGGACTCCCGTGTCCCCATCTGTGAAATGGGGAAGCCTTGTACCAGCACAGCCTTGTGGTGCAGCCAGTGAAGAGAGGAAAGGATGGGAAGCTTGTAGAACAGCATTTAACACAGAGGGCTAAATCAGTGTGTGTGTGTCAGGGGTTGTGGCTGAAGGGTGGGCACACTTGGGAGCCACCAGCCTCTTAGGCCACGTGTCCCATGTGCCCCTCAGCAGTGTGAGGATGTTTGATGTCTGCCTCCACCCACCTGGGAGCTCCTCAACGGGGATGGGGAGAGTGGCTGGCTGGTTCACCGTTCGACTGTCAGCTTTGCCCAAGCCCAGGCTCAGGCCCAGGCCCAGAACAGAGGCCCCAGACAGTCTGGCCACCTACTGCAGGAACGGATGACACACCCTGCAGGGGAGCCAGGTCCTGCAGTCAGAAGGTCAGAGGAGGGAAGGGAAAGGAGGGACCGCAGCCTTGAACCTGGTGCCTGCCTCTGAGCCCCTCACCTTCGCCCCCTCCAGATCTCCAAGCTTGCTCTTCTTCCTCATCAGCGTGTTGAAGAACGTCACATCAGCCTCCACCTGGTGCATGTCCAGGACGGTCAGCAGTGAGGACTCCGCGGGACTCCCGGGCTCCACCACCTCAGCAAGCAGTGTGAGGGTTTTGATGTTGGGTCGGAGCCCGTGCTCTGCCATCTTGCCCAGGAAGCCCTCCAGGCCCCCCATCAAGGCTAGCCGGTCAGCCGGGGTGGTCACAGTCCCAAAGGAGACCACAGCTGGGGAGACTGCTCCCAAGGTCAGGAGGTTGGTCTCCGGCCCCCGGGGAGAAGGCTCTGGGGCCAAAGAAGTGAGGGCCACCATGTGGTCAGGCTCTGTCTTGGTTTCCACTTCGGGCTGGGCCTTGCTGGGGCCTCTGGCTTCCTGAGGCTCCAGAGGGCCCTCAAGCACCTGAGAAGGTTCCAGAAACAGCTGCCTCTCCAGGGCCTCCACGTCCAGCCTGACTGACATACCGTCGCCCCCCCGGGCCTGGGCTCTCCTCCTTGCCCGAAACCCACCTGCCAGGGGCTGGAGCAAGACTGTCTCCTCCCTGGGCCTCAGGAGCAGTGCCGAGGCCACCTCCGGGTCCCCCAGGCCGCAGTCTCGAGCTGCCCCCAGAAGCAGGTTGTAGCCATGCTGGCTTGGCTGCAGCCCCAGACTCAGCATCTGCCTCCACACCTACCGGGGAGAGACAAGCTTGGCCCTGTGCTCCTTCTCAGAAAAGCCCTCGGCAGAGCCGGCACAGGGAGTCAACAACCATTCGGTAAATGCAAAGGGCACAGGAAGGAGCTGGGCAGTATCTAATCCAACGCCAGGTTCTAGACAACTGAGAATCCTGAGAATCTGAGGACTCTCTGGAGGACCCCTGTCCTCCCTCTAATTTACCCCAAAACTGTTCTCGCAATTTCATCTCTCTGTCCTCTCCCAAGGCCCCTGTACTGGGAACAGACTTTGCCCCGGGTCTCTGCCTGCCTTCTCTGTACTCCTCTGGGGAGGGACGATCAGAGAGGCTAGGTTCCGGAAGAGTCTAGAATGACTTAAGAACTGGATTTAGTTGTACTTCCTGGGTGCTCACTGTGTGCCCTGCCCCGTGCAGCCTTCTCACACTTCCTGGAGAGCAGGCACAGTGGAAGGGGACTCAACCAGGAAGAGTGCCTCACAAGCTGGCAGCCCTGTTTCCTCTTGAGATCATTTTTATCCCACAGCACAGTGCCTTGCACACTCAAGTGTGTTTTCCACAGAGGACTGCCCTGACCATGTCTGGGTCAGTCTGACACCAAAACCACGCCATTTCTAAGATGCCATGAGATGCCACACAGGGCTCACTGGTCTCACTGCCTTTGTGGGCTCAAAAGAAGGCCACCTTCAGTGGGATGAGAGCTCACATCCGACTTCCTATCCTTGTCAGGGTAAGTGTGCAGACAAGGTAAGGGCTGGTCAGGCCCAGGTGGGTGCAGCTTGCAAGACATCTGCTGCCCATCAGACAGGGATTTAAGAAGGGCAAGGATCTCAGCAGGTACCCCCATGGGAAACGCTGACAGAACTGAGGTTTAGTGGGGGCTTGGGCTCTAAGAGTCAGACGGATGTGGGTTCAAATCCCAGCTCTGCTTCGTAGCTCTGGAACCTTAAGCAAGTTTCTTAACCTCTGTGAGCCTCAGTTTCTTCGTCTGTAAAACGGGGCTATCGGTGCCTAGCTTGAGCAGTTTAATAGGTGCAAAACACAAACCAGCTATTAGCGTTACAAACTACCTCTGACTAGAACAGATCTAGAACAAGGAAAGGGAGGAACAAGATCTTGGCTGATTTTCACTATAAAGCTACTGCTTCCAGGGAGTCTGCAGAAGGAAGGCGAGCTTTTGGTCAGGGCTGTCCCAGGGGACACATGGGCTCACACTCCATGTGGATCAGCCACCTGGGGATCTTGTTGAAATGCTGATCTAGGCGCAGTAGGCCCAGGTGGGGCTGAGACCCTACTTCTCTGGCAAACTCCCAGGTGAAGCTAAGCTGCCAGTCTGTGGGCCCCGCCTTAAGTGGGAGGGCTCTAGGTGAGCTCTGGGTCCTCCCCACCTGTGAGAAGCTACGAAAGCAGCTGTGGTACCATTCCTAATACCACCACCCCACTTCATTGGGGGGGGGGTTCTCTCGGGGGACCTGAGGTGGAATCAGAGCAGTGTGTCTCAACTTCGATGTCCACGAGAATCTCTCAGGATTAAATGTAGACCCCTGGGTCCCACCTGCAGAGATGCTGAGTGGGGGCCTGAGGGAGGTGGGCTGAACAAGCACTCTGGGTAAGTGTGCTATGGGCATTCAGAGACTGTGAGCATAGCCGATCTGAGCTAGCTGCACAGAAGGCCACTCGGTAGAGTGGGAGAGGACTGGCTATGCCCTCACTTGGGGGTCAGCCATGCTGCGTCTGAGGGCCTCCTCTCCCTGCCATCTGTAAAACGGTGGGAAGCCATGTGCTTTGCAGGGGCCAAAATACCACAAATATAAAAACACCCAGCACAGGGCTGTCACAGCCGCTCAAAAGCACACATCATCATCTGCACCTGACACAGGTGCACAGCGGGAGAGGTAGGAAGGCAGAGCTGGGAGGGACAGACCTGCAGGGCATATCGAAAACCCGTCTTCTTGTCCTGGATGCAGCCCATGAGCAGCAAGCTGAAGGTCCTCTCGGTGACTGCATGCCCTTTCTGGACAATTTCCTGGGGGAGGGAACAGAGGTCACACTGAGAACCTGTGGCAGAGCCCAGTCCTGGGCCCGATGGGGCTGACTCAGGGTAGACACTCCTGGCGCACCCCAGGCTGTGCATCCTGAAGAGGTAGGACCTGAATCTGGCTCTAGAGTGGCTCAGAACAAGCTCCTGAGCACAGCCATCCAGCTGCTGCCTGCACTCCGTCCTCCTCTCCTTCCAGGCTGCTCTTCCTGGCCGAAGCGATCACTTTTGTGAAGCCCCTTGGCAAAGACCATCCCCGCAGCCACTTCTGGCCCCTGTGCTTGAGGCACTGGAACTGCACAGAACTGGCTTTAGGTCCCAGCTTCGCCATAGGCCAGCTGTGAGCATGGGAAAGGCATTAAGCTCCCTGGCCTCAGCTTCCTCATCTGTAGAGTGGGGTCACAGGTAGGACGTGCTTTAGAGGACTTTTGGAACAACTCTACCAAAAGGTGTGGGGCCTGCACATGGTACGCGCTCATGGCACTGGCCTCTCCCGGGCTTGTCGGGGTTGGCCAGACTTCCTGAAATTTCTTCCACCACTCAGCACCTCAGAGTCTCCTTAAGCCTGTCTTCCTCTGTCCCTCTTGTGAGCATGGGTGTTCCCACCCTTCCGGTCTGCTGCCGCTCTCCCGTCTCCCCCTCAGTCACCAACTCTTCCATCTCAGTGAGCTTCTAGTTTATGCTCCCTCTTCCTGGACAATCACTGCTCTTTCTGAACTGGGCCCTCTCCCCCATCAGCCAGAGTGACCTTCATAAAATACCAATGCCATCTCTGGACAGGTCAGAGGCCTATTAGCCACACCGCCCTCTTCTGGAAGCTTCAGCCACCAGCCTCTCACACAGCACCCTTTAGAGGGACTTGTCACTCAGGGAGGTCTCCAGACTTGAGACCCCATGATCCTGCCTCTCCCACAGGCCAGGCCGGCTCAAGGCAGCCAACCCAGGGACTGGTCAAAGGCTGTCCCACACCACATGGTACTTAGACACTCCATCGGGTCCTGGCTCCTGCAGTGCGCAGGTGGGACCTCACTGGAGAAGTGAGGAAAAGCATCGGTCAGTCATAGGAAGACTGAGACAGAACTTAAAAGTAGAGAGCAGGCCGGCCCTGAGGGAAGACAACGCTGCCAAGGGTGTGTCCAGTTCTCCTGAGGTTTGGTCGTAGGCACCTAGAGCCTTCCCTGCTTCCCATGAGCCTTTGTCTGGGTGTTAACTCATGTTGATCTCCCTTCACAACCTGAGAGTGCAGAACCACCACCCTGCTCTTGGTCCTCCCTGCTTAAACCTCCCTCACTGTCTCCTTCTCCGGAACTGGAGATAAAAACCCTGCAGCTGGGGAATAAAAGAGGCTGCAGGCCAAAGCCCTGAGGCATTCGGGCCCCTGCTCAGCACTCCCATGAGCCCACTCACCTGCTCCCCTCAAACCTGGCACACTGACCTGCCAGACTCCGCCCTCCCAGAAACCAGGATTTTTCTTCCCACTGCTCTCTCTAGGCAGGAGGCCTGCCCTGCTGGGCGCTGACTTGCCCTCAGCGCTATGAAGCCCCGCCCTCCTCTGCGGCACCACCGAGTCCCGCACAGGGAGACACAGCACACAGCGGCACACACAACCTGCCTGCACAGGGGAGGGGCCTCTTTATGTGTCCCACGAGGCCTCTGAGTTGTGAAGCCACCCCTGACCCCTGCACGAGGGACGCAGCCACAACCTCACACCTGCCACGTGAGACTGGCCCCAAGCGGGGGATGAGGAAGGAAGAGGCACCCTCACCTTGAACACATCGAGGCACATCCTGAGGTCTGCGCACATGGCGGCCATCTTCAGCAGTGCATGGTATGTTTTCAAGTTGAGCTGGAAGTTTCTGGCCTGGAGCTGCTGCCGGAGCTTCAGGGCACTCTGCAGAGCAGAGTCCTTCCAGGGGGACTCAGCGCAGACGTTGAACAGGGCCGTATATGTGGCATCTGAGGGCTCCAGGTCCCGCTTTTTCATCTGCATTGATGGGAAGAAACTTGGAAGTGGCTCTGGGGTCAGCTGGACACACAGGTGACAAGCTGCCCTGAGAGGAAGCTAGAGAGGACTCTGTTCCTCCATTAAACAGGCCCCCAGCAGGGCCTGTGCTAAGGTGGAGCTGAGCAATATGCCAGGGCCTACTTCTCCAAAACCCTGACTCAGCCAGAGGGACTCTGAAAGCTAACCCTGCACTCCAGATGCACCAAAGTCACCCTCCCCATGGCCATCAGCCCACTCTGGGCCTGAGATGCTTTTAGCAGGATCCTCTAGATGCTCCCACCCACTGGCCGACGAGGTCACCTTGACTGTGAAGATCCATGGGGTGGACGTGGTCTGGGGAAAGGTAGGAGGGAACAATCAAACCCCTGCTCCCACATTTCCTGAGTGGTCACGGGCAAGCTAGCTCCTCACTGGAAAAATGGGGGTGATACCATCATCTTGAAAGGCTGTTGCAAGGGCCAGGTAGGAGAGTGGCCCCCACACTAGCAGCACATCTCAGGATCCCCCACCCTGCAGAGTCACACACCCAGGAGTGAGGCTGACGCTGTGCTTATGAAGCCCTCCAGGTGACTGAGGAAGCTCGAGTTTGAGAAGCTCCTGGTAAAGTCAAGTGCTATTTCCCAGACGAAGGCCACCTGACTGAGGGCAGGTGACAAGCTGCTTGCAGAGGAGTGTAAAGAAACTTCTTTTTAGAGTCAGGCTGTTTGGGGCTCAAATCCCAGCTCCAGTGCTCTCAAGCAGGGTAACTCTGGACATAGCACTTTATCTGCCAGGGCCTCCGTTTCCTCCTCTGAAAAATGAGGATGGTGATCCTGACTTTGAGAATGGATGATGCGTGCTCTGTGTGGACTCACATATACAACAGACGTGTATGAGGACTTCCTACAAGCCAGGCACTGGCCACCAGTGGTTACCAGGACAGACACAGCTTGTATTCATTGAGCTCATGCTCTAGACAGGAAGAATCATACCAGACAAATAAGTAACCAACAACAGTAGTAGCAGCTATGAAGGACACCCACAGAAAAATGGAAAAAGAAAACCAGTACAGGTGGGGAGACCTGGCAAACACTACTTTCACCAAGTGACCAAGAAGGTAATGTCATTTGTGATTGGTCCCGTGACACGAAGTGAAGAGGGCACTTCACCTCTGTGATATTCTTTCCCCAAGCCCATAACCCCAACCTCATCACAAGAAAGTACAAATTGATCAAAAAACTAAAAATTGAACTACCCTACGACCCAGCAATTGCA
This sequence comes from Puma concolor, assembly GCF_028749965.1. Taxonomy (NCBI): domain Eukaryota; kingdom Metazoa; phylum Chordata; class Mammalia; order Carnivora; family Felidae; genus Puma; species Puma concolor. The sequence continues at coordinate 6,875,737 of NC_141682.1, forward strand.
CTACTAGGTATTTATCCAAGGGATACAGGTGTGCTATTTCGAAGGGACACATGTACCCCCATGTTTATAGCAGCACTATCAACAATAGCCAAAGGATGGAAAGAGCCCAAATGTCCATTGATGGATGAATGAATAAGATGTGGCATATATATCCAATGGAGTATTATTCGGCAATCAAAGAGAATGAAATCTTGCCATTTGCAACTACATGGATGGAACTGGAGGCTATTATGCTAAGTGAAATTAGTCAGAGAAAGACAAATACCACATGACTTCACTCGTGTGAGGACGTTAAGAGACAAAACAGATGAACATAAGGGAAGGGAAACAAAAATAATATAAAAACAGGGAGGGGGACAAAACATAAGAGACTCATAAATATGGAGAACTGAGAGTTACTGGAGGGGTTGTGGGAGGGGGGATGGGCTAAATGGGTAAGGGGCATTAAGGAATCTACTCCTGAAATCATTGTTGCACTATATGCTAACTAATTTGGATGCAAATTTTAAAAAATAAAAAATAAAATTTAAATTAAAAAAAAAAGTACAAATTGAGAGACATTCTATAAAATCCTTGACCAGCACTCCCTAAATCTGTCAATGTCACAGGGGGAAAAAAAAAGGAAACTCAAAAAAAATAATAATAATCACAAAATGGAGAAGCCAGTATGAGAACCCAGACTGGATACAGGAATAGAAAGAGGATATCAATGGAAAAAGTGGTGAGATCCAAGTAAAGTCTGGAGTTTGGTTAACAGTAATGTGCCAGTGGTGGTTTCTTAGTTTTGACAAATGTACCTTCACTATGTAAGATGTTAATATGGGGATTAGCTAGGTGAGAGGTATTTGGGAACACATATCTTTGTAGCTTTTTTATAAATCTAAACTTATTCCAAAATAAAAAGTTTATTGGGGAAAAAAAGCAGCAAATTGATAGAGAATAAAAAGAATGAACGGATCTTCTCCGAGGTGACATGTGCCAATTCCCTTAAGGATCCCCGAAGTGTAAGGAAGTGCCTGCTACTGGACTGTTTACCAAGAACCACAATAAATACCCTCTCGCCCCACCTGCCCCTCACTTACCACCTGAATGCTCGTTGCTGGCTAGCTGATCATGTCTTTCTACACCATGGTATTTAATTAGGTTTTTTAGAGGACATGTTACTTTATCATTTGTAACCACAACTCTTCCCCCTTGCTTCCAGCCAGGGATCATCAGGCCTACAGTAAGAGCATCCCAAATGACCAGCCGAGGGCTGCCAACAAGTCCTGCTGGGAGAAAGGATGCTCCCAGCTTCTGGCTCCAAGAGAGGATGGGGTCTCTTATACTGGAGTCTACTATCCTCTTTGGCAAAGCTCTCTCCTGACTCACAAAAGAAACAGCGTCCTGGCTCTGCGAGTGATAAATACAACACAAGAAGTGGATGAATATAAAGTAAAATCATCTTCCAAGAGAAGTAAAAGCCCTTTTTTTCTGAAAGAAGGGTGTGCATGTGCATAGAGCGTCGGGGGTAAGGAGGAGAAACAAACTGGGGGTGGGTAGCAGTGGAAAAGGAAGAGGTTGGGTGGCGCCTGCCCTGGTCGGAGGACTTACAAATTCATGTAATCTTCCAAGACCACCTCCAATTTACAGATGATGAAACAGAGGCTGGGAAGGTTAAACGGGCTGGGAAGGTTAAATGGTCTGACCAGGGTAATGCACCAGCAGGTGACATCTCATGATATGCACCCAGCTCCTTTTGACTCTAAAGCCCATGCTCTTTGGAGCATTACCCCTCTGGCCCCGTGCCCCAGCCCCCACTCACATCATTGTAGAGCCTGAAGGCCTTCTTCAGGTATCCGGCTCGCCCGCAGCCCCCGATCAGCACCGTGTAGTTGCATTCGAGGGGCTGGAGTCGCTCCTCCTTCAGCATCTGCCTCTCAAACAGCTCCAGGGCCTCTGCCAGCTGGCGGGGGGGGGGGGGGGGGGGGGGGGGGCGGGGGGGCATGGAAGGGGGCTCAGGTCAGCCTCAGAGACCCTCAGCAAAAGGGAAGGAGACTGAGACTGAGGGACCCTCCCAGGCGTGCCCAGGAGCCACACATCCGCTCTGGGCCTCTGCCACCAGCTTCTTGGTTCCTGTGCTCTGCAACAAGGGAGCTTCGTGGTGGCCAGGAAGAAAAGCCCCCTAAACTCCCACCACCTACAAAAGCTCTCAGCCCCCTTGCCATGCCTGCCTTCCCTCCAGCCAGATGTTAAAGTCCTCAAAGGCTGGGCCATGTCTTTGCCTGTCTGTGGGCCTAGAGTGGAGCCAGGCCTCATCCTCAGTAAGTCCTCAGAAAATATTAATTCTGCAGATCCTGGAATCTGCCCTCCCCCTCCTTCCTTGGTGACCCCATCTGTAGTGCCAGCCCCCTGGGTCTAAGCTGGATGGGAGACTGGGTTCTGGCCAGTTTGGTAGGTACACTCAGGGCCACTGTGCTGCACAATCACAGGGGGCCATTCACAGCAGCAGCCTCCTGAGATGGCACAAGACGGCAGCCCTGAATGACTAGCTTCCTCTGGCTGCAAATCCCCTTGGCCCATAGTCGTCTCTACCCCATCCCTACTCCTATACCACCCCCTTTAAATCCTCAATTCACTCCTTTACAACTTAATTATTTTCTTTGTCCATCGGTTCAGCCAGTAATTACTGAATCCTACTATGTACCAGGCAAAGTCTATTCGCTGGGATACAGCTATGAACAAGAGGGAGATCCCTCATGGAACACATCTTCTAGTGTGGAAAGAGACACCAAATGAGATAACTAAGAAAAATATACACTGTGTCAAATGGTGATAGGTTTTAAAACAAAAATAAAGCAAGCAGTGCCAAAAGAAGGGTATGGGAGATTCAGTTTTAGATGTGACAGCCAAGCAGGGCCTCAACCAGAAGATGACAGAACAGCGATCTGAAGGAGGCGAGGGAAGGAACCATGCAGCTATCTGAGAAAACAGCCAGTGCAAAAGGCTTGAGGCAGGAGTCTCCCTGCGAGTTGGAGAAGCAGAGAGGAGGCCAGAATGGCTGTGGCACAGTGAGAGAGGGGGAGATGAGTGGAAAGCTAAGGAGGGTGGAAGGTAGATCTTGCAGCCTTCATAAGCTATTGTGAGGCTTTGACTTCTCTGTTTCTCAACTTTTCGTTATGGAGAAGTTCAAACAGGGGTCCCTGGGTGGTTCAGTTTGTTAAGCATCTGACTTTTGATTTCGGCTCAGGTCGTGATCTTGCAGTAAGTGAGATCGAACCCCGCGTCAGGCTCTGTACTGACAGCGCGGAGCCTGCTTGGGATTCTCCCTCTCCCTTTCTCTCTCTGCCCCTCCTTTGCTCACACTCTCTCTCTCTCTCTCTCAAGATAAATAAACGTTAAAAAAAAAGAAAAGAAAGAAAAGTTCAAACGCACACAAAAGAGAATAGAACTACAATGATGATGAATGTTCAGCCAATCTTGTTTCACCATACCCTGTTCCCGCCCCTTCCAAACTGAATTTTTTAAAGCAAATTCCAGACATTGCATCATTTCATTCCCCAAATCTTCAACACACACCCCTAAGAGATTTTTAAACATAAATGCAATGTCTTTATCAATACTTAATAAAATGAACATCAATGTCATTGAACACATTGAGAGTCCTGGAAAGAATCTTCTTTCTGCTTTAATAGGATGGCTCTGTGCTGCAAGCAGATGTGGGAGAAAGAGGTGGTGTGAGCAGCAGGGAGCCCAGTGACAAGGGTTTTGATAGCTGAGGGGCTGAGGTTAAGGCTAGGGGTAGCCCTGAGGGAAGTGTTAGGACTGGAAACATCTTGAACCTGGAGCTGGTGAGAGAAAGAGAAGAGTTGGGGATGGCCTGAAGGCATCTGGCCTGAGAGGCATCGCCATTTAGTGAGATGAAGACAGTGCAGGGAAAACAAGGCTGTGAACAAAACCTTCAGATGAATGTGGGTAAGTGTAAGGGAGATGGTGAGGTAGCTGGATATGCAGATTGGGAAGGATGGGCTGAGGATACCAACATGAGAACTGTAACAAGGAGGGGGACCCTGACAGCAAGGGGGTTGGTGGGTCACCTAGTGCAGCACCCAGGGTGAGTGAGGACAGAGAAGAGCCCTGAGCATCCAAATATTTAGAGATAGGGAAGGTAGGGTGGCCCTTCAAGAATACTGAACTACCAAGAAGTAGACCCAGAAGCAGCAGAATCCAAAGGTTCCCTCACCTTTCCTTCTTTGATCAGGTGTTTGCACCGGAAGAAGTACCAGTAAGGGGTGTTTTTCCGGCCCCGCCATGGCTTTGGCTCCAGGTCCCTCTCCTCATCTTCGTCAACACTCGGTTCCCTGAGCCGTAGGTTGTACAACTGGGCTGTCGATTTTTGGAACATTCTCCTTGAGGAATATTTGTTGGAGAGGGTCCCAAAGCTCTCTTCCTCTTCCTCCTGAGTGGCCATGGGGCCGGGCTGGCTCAGGTCAGAGCTGACGCTGCTCCTGTTCTTCTGGTTCCCCTGGCCAAGGGGCAGTTGAGAGGGGGAGCTGCTGCAGGCTTGTGTCAGCCCCGCGGCCCTCAGCCATTTAGGCCCCTCCCTGCCTCCTGCCCATTTGGCTCTGAGAGGGTCAAGGTGCTGAAGGGCATACAGTCCCACTGGGCGAGGGCCGGAGAAGAGCCGGGCGAATCTCACAAGGTCCATCTCTGGCTCTTCCCCTCTAGGGCCTGGCAAGGTCAGAAAAAGAATGAAGTCTAACTGGTCTTGTAGTCACAAAAGGCAGAAAGAGGACACAGAAGTGAGTACAAGCACAAGCTCTGAGATTAGAAAGCCCAGGTTCAGATTTCAGTTTTGCCAAACCATCATCCACGAGTCTCCCAGCACTGGCTGCTCTGGTCTCAGTCTCCTCCCCTGTAAACTGGGGTCAACTACAGCACTGTAGCAATGATCAAATGAGGCTTCGGATACATGGCCTGCGGCATGGTGCTGGCATAGTAAACACCCGACAGACATAAGCTATTGATATTATCAAGCCATGATTTAAGAGATCGGGGACTGAAGGTTGAGCTGAGTTTGAGTCCTGTGGGACTAGGCCCATTACTTGACCTTCCTGTGCCTAGATATCATCAGCTGCAAGATGCAGATAATCCGAGGTGCCTAGGTGGCTCAGTCAGTTAAGCGTCCAACTTTAGCTCAGGTCATGATCTCGCGGTTCGTGAGTTCAAACCCGGCATCTGCTCTGTGCTGACAGCTTGGAGCCTGGAGGCTGCTTAGGATTCTCTGTCTCCCTCTCTCTGCCCTCCCCCACTCATGCTCTCTCTCTCATAAATAAATAAACATTAAAAAAATAAAAAAAATTTAAAAAGTGAGGATAATCCTACCGACCTCACCACGAGGGTAAAGATTAAATGAGGTATTTTTAGCACATTTCATTTAATAGAAATTTTAGAAATCGTAGCTATTATAATGTATTATTAGGAAAAATTTGTCAGCATTCTGGGCCTCTGCACAGGGAAGTTAATTCAAACGTGTCTTTTCTGCAAAATCTGTGGGTAAATGGACTAGGGGTATGTTGTCCAATATAGTGGCCACTGGCCACACGTGGCTACTGAACACTTAAAACATGCCTAGTCTGAATGAAGATGTGCTTTAAGTAAAATTACACACCAGATTTCAAAGACTGTGTCCAAAAAAAAAAAAAAGGTAAAATATATATACGATAATCTTTTGACATGACATTTTGAAATAATTTTGGACATACTGGGCTAAAGAAAATTAACATGAGTTTCCCAATTTTTAAACTTTATAATAACACGAGTACTTGAAAATTTTAAATCACGTATGTGCTCGCACTGTATTTCTATCGGACAGCTAGACATCCTGGTCTGCATACTTGAAACTCTTTAATAAAGAAAAAACAAGGGCGCCTGGGTGGCGCAGTCGGTTAAGCGTCCGACTTCAGCCAGGTCACGATCTCGCGGTCTGTGAGTTCGAGCCCCGCGTCGGGCTCTGGGCTGACAGCTCAGAGCCTGGAGCCTGTTTCCGATTCTGTGTCTCCCTCTCTCTCTGCCCCTCCCCCGTTCATGCTCTGTCTCTCTCTGTCCCAAAAATAAATAAATGTTGAAAAAAAAAATTAAAAAAAAAAATAAAAATAAAGAAAAAACACCAGAATAGCCAGCCTGAAAATATTTTAGGATCTAGTTATATTAGAAGGTCACAGTTGGTAAGACTGCAGAAGTGACTGCAGATTGAACAGATTAGTAACTGAGGCTCAGGAAGGGGAGCAACTGGCTGGGGGGTCCTGCCGCAGTACAGTGGAATATCAGGGTAAGACTGGCCAGCTGTGGAACTGGGCTTGGGCTGACTTCCAATCCAGGTCCGAGTAAGATATTGGACAGCCTCTTTTGACCACCACCCTAGTGACATTAGCACAAAGGGCCTTTTCCACGTTGGATGAGGCCTGCAACTCTAACAGAAATATAACATGAGCACATACATAATTTAAAATTTTCAGGTAGCCATATTAAATAAAGTGCTTATATGCATTAAATGAAACACATAGCACTGCAAGAAAAAAAAAACCCAATGATATCAAAATAGGTATCAAAACGTTTTGAAAACAAACTCATGCTACATTAGTTTATACGCTGCTTTTGCAACACACTGAATACCAAGATTCTGTCATCCTGTCAAAGCAGTGATGGGCGTAAATGATAGCTTGTAAGTAGTTGCAGATACTCTATGTCCAACCATCATTTACCCTCCTCCCCACTGGAAATCACGACTTAGTTTAGGGCACTGCTAACGTTACTCCGTCACGGAAGGAAATGCTCATTTCACACAGAGAAAATTAAAGGTGTAATTTTCTTCCTCCCCAAGTTCATTAACCTGCCCAAGCTAATAACCCCTGATTTAGGGACGCGCTGCCGCTGGCCACTCTGGGGGATCCGCCCCTCGGCAGACGCTCCCAGGGGCCCTTTGGCCAGCCCGACCACTCCACACCGGCCTTTAGAGCCTCGGTCGTCTCACTAGACGTCGCCCACTCCGACACCGGCGGTGACACTCGCGGCCCCTGTCCTGTCCCGGCCCAAGTACTGGGCTCCAGGAAAGGTCAAATGGGCTCCCACTCGAAAAGTCTGGCCCAGAGAACGCAGCCCGGACTTCCAGCCCCGCGTCACCCCCAGTGCGGCCCCGCGTCACCCCGCCGCGTCGCCCCCACTCGCGTGCCCGCCTCACAGCGCCGCGCACCAGGCCCTCCTTCCCGGCCACCTTCCCGTAGGCACGCGTCTCCGCCGACTTCGCGCAGGCTCAGTCCGCTACGCGAACTCCCCACCCCGTGCGCGCGGACGCAGGTTATCCCGTGCAGCGAGGCGAGGCAGGAGATCGGCGGGCAGCTAGTCGGGCCTGGCGGGGCGGCCCGTACTCCGCGCTCTATTGGCCGGGTCTGGACAGGCGAAAGGCCGGCGCGGGCTCCGGGAGCTCCCGGCATCCTTCGGGCGGCGGCGGCGGCGGCGGCGGCGGCGAGGCGAGGCGAGACGAGGCGAGACGAGGCGGAGGACCGTGAGCGGTGGGGCCGGTGGCGGGTAGAGGTGTGAGGGCGGCGAGGGACCTCAGGGGTAGTCGGGCCGGTGTGGCCGCCGCCGCCGCCATGCAGGAAATCATCGCCAGCGTGGACCACATCAAGTTCGACTTGGAGATCGCAGTGGAGCAGCAGCTCGGGGCACAGCCGCTGCCCTTCCCCGGCATGGACAGTGAGCGCGGGGCCGGGGCTGCGGGCTAGGGGCGCGACCGACTCTGCCCCGGGACCCCTCTCCCTCGGTTCCGGGGCCTGCTCCCCATCGGGCCTGGGACTCTTTTCCTCCCCATTCTGGGACCCCCTTCAGGCTCGGGAGCCCCCCTTTCTTGGATCTTTGATCCCCTGGGGCTGTCCCAATACAACCTTCAAGAGGGCAGAACCATGTCTGGCTGTTCAAATAATTCTTGAATGAAAGCGAGTGTCCTGGATTGGAAATTACTTCGCTCCCCCAAATAAAGGAAAATAATTAGATATCCACCTTTTCCACTTGCTCCCCACTTTCAGCACCCTCTTCTTGCTTTCATCAGTACTGGGCGGTTGGAGGAGTCTTGCTGGAGGAAGGACCACCTGTCCCTCTTTGTAGGAGATTCCCAATTAGACACTCAAGCTCCATTCTTCTGAGACTTGCCCCCCTGGGAGCCTATCCCTCACTTTTTCTCTGGACCCCAACTCTGTGTCATTCATCACAGCTGGGCAGCTGCCTGAGCTCCCTTCCTTCTCCACCTTCAGATGGTAGCTCCTGGCTCCCCCACCCCCCAACTTAGTGGATGTCTCGCACTTTATTTTTATTTATTTATTTTCTAAAGTAGGCTCCACGTCCAGCTCGGAGCCTGATGCCGGCTTGAACTCACAATCTTGAGATCAAGACCTGAGCTGAGATCAAGACTTGGACACTTAACTGACCGAGCCACCCAAGTGGTGCTCCCATGTCTAGCACTTTTTTAAAAAAAACCCAGCAGTTTTCTTGTTTCCTTTCTGGACACACTTGGAATCTGATGTTGTAACATTAAAGCCTAGAGGTCATTACGTTCAATCCACAGATGGGGCAACTGAGGGCTGGGAGGGGGAAGGGACTTGTGGAAGACCACTTGGTCTATGGCCATTCAGTACCTAGTAAAACCAGGTGAGCTCTCCAGTGTTCTTGACTGGTTCGGTCTGCGGTTCCCTATGTTGTGTTTTATGACTGCCAGAGATCCATGTTCTCCTACCAGTCCGTGGCCTGGAAGAGCCCCCTGTAGCCTCATTCCCCTCAAGTGGCCACACTTCTCATGCACAGTCTTAGCCCTCTGGACCATCCCATGTCCGAACTGGGGGTAATTAACTTCTGTGATCTTATGCCCTAACCTTTCCACAGCCACTTGAAAGCATCTTGCTTATAGGAGGTTCTCAGAATAACTGGTCCCAGCATATGTGTCTCATGTTGCAGGGAATGGCTAAAATGAGCAGCTTTTTTCTGGCTTGGTCTGGCTTTGCATTTTTTTGCCAGAACGTTTCCTGTACCCTTTGTGGTTAAAGGCAAGAAGGGTCCCCTCCCTGTGTTTTCAGCTGTCCCTAGTCACACCTCACTTTGTTTGATGTCTCTGTTTTCCTTTCTGCAGAGTCAGGGGCTGCTGTCTGCGAATTCTTTTTGAAAGCTGCCTGTGGCAAAGGTAAGAAATCACTGGCTCCCCGACATTCCTCCTGAGGTGCTTTCCACCACCCAGCCTTCAAGCAGACTTCTAGGCTGTCAGGTCTGGTTTGCTGCAGACTAACAGTGTCCCTAGATGAAATCACTGTGCTTTGGATAGGCTAGGAACACTATGGGGTATTTTGTCTGAAATTTAAAACACAGGATGGACCCTCACTCTGAGTGTGCCTTCTCACCTCACTTTCCCTGTGGCCATGAGCTGACCTGTGACATGGGCAGAAGGTGTGAGTATTGAGGTGTTCAGGCACTTTTTCAAGATTACAGAGTTAGTGAGTGGCTGAGCCAGTGTCTGAACCCAAGCCTTTCTGATTCTACAGTCTGCACAAGCTCACTGTCCTCTGTATCCTCTCATGAAAAACCCCTACAATAGTCTGTCCTGTGGAGCTTTGTTCATACTAACCAGGCTCCAACGGAGGCTGCTGGAACCAGACCATCCATTGATTCATAAGGAGACAGATTGCAGGTGAGACCTTACATGCCATGTATAGGTCTGGGCATTTTTCTTCCTGTAGGCAAATTTATTTGGAAACTAAATTTTTTTTTTTTTTAGCGTTTATTTATTTTTAAGACAGAGAGAGATAGAGCATCCGACTTTGGCTCAGGGCGTGATCTCGCAGTCCATGGTTTCAAGCCCCACGTTGGGCTCTGTGCTGACAGCTCAGAGCCTTGAGCCTGCTTCGGATTCTGTGTCTCCCTCTCTCTCTGATCCTCCCCCATTCATGCTCTGTCTCTCTCTGTCTCAAAAATAAATAAACATTAAAAAAAATTTTTTTAAAGAAAAAAAAAGAAGAGTTTCCAAAAAATAATAGTAATAAAAATAAATGAAATGATATAAGTTTCCAAAAATAATAATAATAATAATAATAAAATGAAATGAAATAAAAATAAATACGAGTTTCCAAGGGTGTAGCTCTGTCCCATCTGGGTGGCTGGTCGCTCAGTTCCTGCCACAGAAGGCCAGTTTGTATACAGAGCATTTCTTCAATTCTGAAGTTGATTTTCTTTCCTAATTCTTGGAGGCTAAGTGGGCATTTATAACTAGAGGTGGAGCCCACTTGGGGTCCAGGCTTCTGCTGGTATCCTCTTTACCTTCTGTTTCTTAGAGCCATGTTTCCCAAACCCCAATCTTTTTTTTTTTTAACTACCCCTACAATTTTTGCTATGTCTGTGTATCACTAAAGCTATTCTTTAATTAACAAATAAGCTTATTTCCCCACCACCCGAAGGCTTATTAAGTTTCCATCTTACTGCAGCCAATTAAGCCGACTGTGCTCTTTTCCTATGGGGCCCGGTGTGGTGTGCCTGCAAACAGCAGCCTCCTTGGTGGTCTATACAGCCTGTTGATTGTATGGGTTGCCCTAAGGGACCTCGGAGACAGCTTTTTCTGGTGGACATTGAAGTTTGGCCTCACGCTTTCTCCAGTCTAGGCTCCAGACAGGCATGCGGGTGCCTTTGGAAAGCCCCAGGGCACAGTGGCCAGGGTCTGCATTGGCCAAGTCATCATGTCCATCCGTACCAAGTTGCAGAACAAAGAGCATGTGATTGAGGCCCTACGCAAGGCCAAGTTCAAGTTCCCTGGCCACCAGAAGATACACATTTCCAAGAAGTGGGGCTTTACTAAGTTTAATGCAGACGAATTTGAAGACATGGTGGCAGAAAAGCAGCTCATCCCAGATGGCTATGGGGTCAAATACATCCCTAATCGTGGCCCCTTGGACAAATGGTGGGCTCTGCACTCATGAGAATCTCAGCACTACCCCTCCCTATTTATGCCCACCAATAAATCCTGCTTTCTATCTTAAAAAAAAAAAGTTTCCATCTTACAGTAATATCTGTGAAAGCATGGTTTGATGTTTTAGTTAGGTTTTTCCAAAACACATAGAAAATATAGAAGTACTAAAACTTAGACGTGTGCCCATGTACTGCCTTCTGCCAGGGGCAACCACTGCCGCCCAGGACATGTTGCTCCCAGATACTGCAGGGAAATGTGGGGTGAAGGCGCCGCCCCCCTCACAGTGCGCTTTCTTTCTTGGCAGGGGGCATGTGCCCATTCCGCCATATCAGTGGCGAGAAGACGGTTGTGTGTAAACACTGGCTGCGGGGGCTGTGCAAGAAGGGGGACCAGTGCGAGTTCCTGCACGAGTACGACATGACCAAGATGCCTGAGTGCTACTTCTACTCCAAGTTCGGTAAGCAGATGGCCCGGCCCCTCTCTGTACTCGGACATCCAGGCTCAGGAGCTCTGGAGAGGCACCCAGAACGGAGACCCAGAGGGGATAAACAGCTGCTCAGGTGCCCATGGTGTCTGCTAACTCCCATCTTTACAGCTTCACATGAGAACCTCACGCAGTGCCTGCCAACCTCAGCTGGCCCTCTAGTTTCAAGTTCTTTGGAAGCTGAGGCAACTGAGGGTCCCATGGTGGGTGCAGCTGGCGGGAGGCCTTGTTTCTGCTCACGTTGACCTTTTCCCTCATATCGGCTGTTGCTTCCAGACTGGCGACTCCTTGCCCCCCAGGTCTGAGCTGGTACCTTCTGTCTGGGAGTGCGATCCCAGGTATTACTTTGACTGTCCTAAACAGGGGGCTGTCTTGTGGTGGCCAAGACCTCCACTCCTCACCTTGAGGTTGCCTTGCTCGCTGTGTAGAGAACATGTGCCCTTGGCTGTCCTGAGGACTGCATGGAGAAGCGGGGGCAGAGGGGGCTGCTCAGCAGAGCTCTTATGCTCCCTGATGGAACTAGAATCCACCGCTCTCTGTTGTGGGTGGAGGTTGCCCAGGAAGGAGCCCTGTTGGTCAGGATGAGGATGGGCTCTGGTCCTGGGACCGCTGGCCTTGTGCAGGGGCTCAGCGGGGGACTGGAAGCCTGCTATACTTTGCGGTGGGCTGGGGGTGCTGGGGAGCACTGGACATGCAGCACACTTTCAAAGCACTGTCATTAGGAGACATTAATTATTCCAGCAGCCCGACAGGCATGCCCTGCTGGTTTATTATGATAGTTGTGGCTTTTTTTGTAGAGGTAGCATAAGCTGTGAAGTCAATGCACAGATAGTCAGAAGTAGGACCCAGGCTTCCCAGCCGCACTGCCCCCCCCCCCCCCCCCCCACTGCCACCACCAAACCAGCACTGGAACCAGCACTGGAAGGGGGGTGTCCCCTTTTCATGGAAGCCATCTCCCATCTGGACCCAAAGGCAGGAGACAGCCCTCCTGGAAGACTCTTAAGAGCACCCCTGAAGGCTGGCCTGGATTCCTTCATTCCTGCCGGGCCTGGCAACCTCCCCACTGCCTCTGATGCTTCCCTGCCTGCCCTTTCCCCACAGAGCTCGCCCCGGTGCACATGTACCATGCAGCTTCTGTTACCTGTGACACAAGTGAGGGTCCTCTTTCAGCACTGGAGTGTCGGTAGTAAACAGGAGAGACCCATTTCTCGTCCCGCGGTGCTTTTGTTCTGGTGGCCCAGGGAAAGAGGCGGCTGACAGCAGTGAGACAAAGTTGAACATGATATGCATGGGGCACCTGGGTGGCTCAGTAGGTTAAGCATCAGGCTTCAGCTCAGGTCATGATCTCATCGTTAGTGAGTTTGAGCTCCACATCGGGCTCTGTGCTGCCAGCTCAGAGCCTGGAACCTGCTTCACATTCTGTGTCTCCCTCTCTCTCTGCCCCTCCCCTGCTTGCACTCTGTTTCTCTCTGTCTCTCAGCAATAAATAAATGTTAAAAAAAAAAATTAAAAAATAAAAGAAAATGATATGCAAGGGGCGCCTGGTGGCTCAGTCAGTTGAGTGTCCGAATTCAGCTCAGGTCGTGATGTCACGGTCCATGAGTTCAAGCCTTGCGTCAGGCTGTGTGTTGATAGCTCTGAGCCTGGAGCCTACTTCTGATTCTGTGTCTCCCTCTCTGCCCCTCCCCCACTCACACTCTGTCTCTCTCACTCTTAAGAATGAATAAACGTTAAAAAAAGAAAAGAAAAGAAAATGACATGCAATAAGCACTCTAAAGGAAATAAACAGCAATGGGACCACATGAGGACCATATTTTCCTTTAGGCTAAGTGGTCAAGGAAGGTCTTTCTCAGGAGGGGAGACCTGAGCTGGGATCTGAAGGCTAAGAAGGGGCCAGTCACGTGGGGCGGGGGGCAATGTGGCTGGGGGTGGAGGAGCCTGGGGAGGAGTAGGCTAGACCACATAGAGGCTTGCGGGTCTGGAAAGGGATTTGCGTGTTCTCTGGCCACCAGTGATCAGATTGTCCTTCCGTGTGTCACATGGATCGGGGAAGGCAAGCGCAGAGGGGGTGGATCCCGTAGTTGGGTGAACAATGCCACTGGCCAGCTGGTCCAGTTGCTCCTAAGAGGAGCTGTCATCATAAAGGCTTTATCACATTCTGCCACAGGACTTCAGCCTTGAGTTCCCAAATCTTCCCTGTTTGTTCTGAAAGGTGGAATCCTCAGACCTTTCGCCTGTCCTGGCTAGTAGATGTGAAGGGCTCACCAGGGTAGGCCAATTATTTCCTGCTCTCAGTTGGTGCCTTTGCATATTTGGGCCCCTGCCCAGTGTCCAGGATACCCGCTTTGGGTAAGAGAGCCATGAGGTGGATCTGGGTCTGGCTGTCCCGGAGCTGCCCCAGGTGGAGCTGCCCCAGGTGGACGCACGTCTGGCTTTCCCTGCAGGGGAGTGCAGCAACAAGGAGTGCCCCTTCCTGCACATCGACCCTGAGTCCAAGATCAAGGACTGCCCTTGGTACGACCGTGGCTTCTGCAAGCATGGTAGGTGTCAGGGTGGCTGGGCCCCCAGCAAGACGCTGGTCCTCACTTCCTGTCCCCACATGACCCTCTACCTGTCCCAGCAAAATCTGGTGTTAGGCATCTGGGGCTAGTGAGGCTTTTTTACACCCTCAGCTCGCCCGAGCCTCCCAAAGCTCCTGTGTGGACTGCACTCTCACCTAGATTTTCGGTAAGGAAACTATCGGTTTAGAGGTTGTGTGCCCTGCCTGCTGTCCCTTGTGAATGGATATGAGACAGAGCCAGCATCTAAAGCCCTGCTCCTGCTCTCTGCACCCCAGGCAGTGGTGTAGGCAGGGTTCTGACTGGCACAGGGGCACGAGGCCATCCCCCGAAGAGGGGAGTCTGAGTGACCCAGACGCTTGGCTCCACAGGTCCCCTGTGCAGGCACCGGCACACACGGAGAGTCATCTGTGTGAATTACCTCGTGGGATTCTGCCCAGAGGGGCCCTCATGTAAATTCATGCAGTGAGTAGCCAGACCCTGTTCCCCTACCCCACTCCTGCCCCAGGCCCTGCTGCCTCTAGATCTTTCCTGGGTCCAGCTGGGCTTTGATCATTAGGTGGTGTCCCCACAGGACCTGGGGCAGGGGTCACTGCTGCTCCCTGAGCTCAGAGGTGGCTCTGCCTAGCCCAACACTTAACCTTTCCTGGGTCATAGATCTGATGAAAGCTGGGCTGCGTGCATGAGAAAAGCTCATGCCTTGTAAGGGACCTCTGGTTAAGAACCTGAGCCCTAAAGGAAGGAGACTGCAGTTTGGGGGCCTCTGTGGAGTCAGAGCTTGGGATTCCACATATACTAGTTTGTATAACTCTCAAGTGTGTGTGAGAGAGGATGACCCCATTTCGCACGTGGGAACACTGAGGCTCAGAGCTTAGCCACTGGCCTCGGTCACATGGTGGTAGGGTTGGCACCTGGTCTGAGGCAGGTCCGTAGCCTCTAAAGCGGGGTTCACCTTGCCCAGCAGGGCTCAGAGCTCCTCTCCTGGGCCTTAGTGCACATCTGTCACTTTGGGTGGTTGTGGAGTCGGACTTCTCCCTGGGGTGGCGCTGGGACCGCAGAGTAGTGTCGTTCCCCTCCACCCCCCACCCTGGGCTGCTTCTGTCCATCCCACAGACACCTGCACAGAAGCATGGTATCGTGGTCACTGCCACCCAGTGGGCAGGTGGCAGGTGCTGCAGACTTGGCGCTGCTTTCTGGATGAGAGCCAGGAGCCTGCAGGGGGCCCAGGGATTCCTGCTTGCGGGGCGGCCGGGGTGTCCCTCAGGATTGTGTCTTGTCGGAGGTGGTCTGGCACCTGAGTTAGAAGTGGATGTGGCGGGGGGGGGGGGGAGGTCCCATGAACAAAAAGCCCTCCGGAGGCAGCACTTTGTGAAGGTCCCCAAGCTAGATGTGGGCAGAGCTGCCCAGGCAAGTCAGTTCTTTTCACCCCTGTCCCCCGGAGGCTTCAGGGGCGGAGCTGAGAGCCGGCACCCTCCCCACGTCTGGGTGAGTTGCTCTGTGCTTGGGCAGAGGCTGCCTGTGATCTCCCAGGAATACCTCCTGGCATGGCCCCTCTCTCATCCCCCCTTCTCCTCTTCTCCTTCTCATCCCCTCTGGCTGCGGGGTGACCAGCCCTCGATTTGAACTGCCGATGGGAACCACCGAGCAGCCCCCACTGCCACAGCAGACGCAGCCTCCGACAAAGGTACTGTGCCCCTGCCCCTCCCTGGCCCCGTAGTGCTGCCGGCCCCCGCACTGCCTGCCCTGGTGCACGGTCCGCCACAGCCCCGGCTGGTGATGTGTGAGAAGGCAGTGAGGAGGTGGGACAGGAGGGGAGTCACCCTGAGTTCCAGCAGAAAATTCAGGGAGCAGAATGGTTTGCATCTCCCTGCAGAGGTGGAGGGCTCTCTGCTATGTCTGCTAGAGCCGAATGCCCACTTGGCTTCTCGCCCCTTCTTGCCTGGCGAGTGCCTCAGTGGCGCCTCACCCCCCACCCCCACTCCCAGGGGCCAGAGCGGAGGGCAGCGCGAGCGCCGTGGGTCTGCTGCGCTTGCTTCTGGTTCCAGCCCTTCCTGTTTCAAACAGGGAAACAAACTAGAGGGAGGGCCTCGTCTGAGGTCCCGCAGCTGGGCAGGAGCAGCTGGGGAGCAGAACTGAGGCTGACTGGTTCTCCTGCCAGTACCCTTAGCGCTCTGAGTGGAGGTTCCTAGCAGGACGGGCTGGGAACAGAGCTGAAGGACCAGCTGGCTTCACTTTTCTAGACAAGGGGGTCCCACAACCCAGCAATGGGCTGATCCCCTCAAGCATGAGGAGAGGGAGAGATGCCATAGACAAGTGGGAATCTGCAGCAGCAACCCCCGAAACCAAGGGCACCCGGGAGTCAAGGGTTGGGGGCCCAGAAGAAGGGCTGGCCAGGTGCACTAAGCAGGGTCTCAACAGGCTGAGTAAACCCGCCTACTGATCTTGAATCCTTACCTGTTACCTGGCTGGACTCTGACCCCATTGCCAAAGCCCTGCTCATCCTTCATTGCTACAGGCTGAGCAGCTGGTAGGGGGCATGCCCCCCCGCCCCTGGCCCCACTGCACTGACCCCCACCCTCAGGAGGCTGTGGGACGACTCAGAACTCCTCGCAAAGCCAGGAACTGGGTGTGGGTACAGCCATGACAACCTGGGGCTTTCTAGCTCAGTGCTCCTATATTTGCAGAGGCCAGGCCAGGACCCCTCTTGGTTAGGAGGTGGCCTAGCTATCCGGCCCGAGCCCCGAGCCCCCCGTCCCCCTTGCTCACATGACTCCCTAGTGGAGGGCCCTCTCAGCCCCTAGACCGCAGGTCAGCACGTCAGCCTCCAACTGTTTTTCTGTGACTGTTGCTCGCCGTGTAGGCTGCTAAACATCTGGCTGAACCAAGCGTTCATCCTGACCTGAAGCTAGAACCTCAGAAACAAAAGTAAGGCCTGCTCATGCCCTCGCCCTGCTGCCCCAGAGACCTCCTCGTCTCTTTGGTGTTTTGTTTTCTACTTTTATTTTTCGTTTTTGTGTGTCTGCATGGTGTTTTTCGGGCAGCGGCTCCTGCCATCATCACCAGATGTTTCTTTTCTGGCTGCTCTCCTGAGCAGGGCCACCGCGGAAGCCCTTCTTCCTGCTGGTCATGCGGGAGCAGTCCCGCCCTCTTTTTTCCTGTCCCCGTTGGTAGTCTGCGTGCACGTGTTTTCCGCAGTAAAACCGTGTTGTGTAACTCTTTCCAGCAAAGTAACAATCCGCCATTACAAAGGTCGTCCTCCTTGATCCAGTTAACGAGTCAGAACTCTTCTCCCAATCAGCAGAGAGCCCCGCAGGTCATCGGGGTCATGCAGAGTCAAAACAGCAGCGCAGGCAACCGGGGACCCCGGCCGCTGGAGCAGGTCACCTGTTACAAGGTGAGTCCTGGGGCTGGGGGATGGGGCAGGGTCTTCACAGTCAGGGGCTGTTCCCTCATTCCCCAGACAGTTAATTTTGAAAAATGAAAACATCTATGTTTTTGCTGACCATAAAAGTGACAATGGGCTGCTCTGGTGGGCTAGAGACCATGCTGCTTCCTTCCACAACACACCAGGGCCAACAGAACGATCACACATGCTGTTGAATGCAAGGACAGAGTTTGAAGGAAAGGGAGGGGAATCTTCCAGAGGCCAGTAACAAAGTGGAAGCATGGGTTAAGGGAAGGGAGTAAGCCCTGAAGCTTCTGGATGTCCTCACATCCACAAGGGCGCATACCCGAATGAGAGGGACAGCTTTACCACCCAGGAAAAAAACAGACTAGAATCCCCCTGAACAGAGTGGGACGCTCAGGGGAAGGGTAAACTTTTAAAAGTCCTGCTAGAAAACTTGTGTTGTTCTTGGCTCTGGAT
Organism: Puma concolor; assembly: GCF_028749965.1. Taxonomy (NCBI): domain Eukaryota; kingdom Metazoa; phylum Chordata; class Mammalia; order Carnivora; family Felidae; genus Puma; species Puma concolor. The sequence continues at coordinate 6,893,622 of NC_141682.1, forward strand.
GGAAAGGGGGGAGAAAAGTGCCTTGAGACTTCATAGTCACCAATGGTCCCTTCGTGAGTTTTGGGGCTGTATGCACACCCTTGGTGAAGGCTATACAGACTTGAATTTTCTAATCGGAAACAGCCCCAAATGTGGGCCCCTGGAATCTGGCTCTATGAGGAATTTATTCTCAGCCCAACCACACAGAATTCCCACAGCTAAAGTTCCGAAGAATGAGTTCATAATCAAAAATCACAAAACCTAGAAGGAAGCAAACCCCACTGAGGGAAGTCAGCAGAAACAACTGATAGTAGAACTAGGCTTACAAAAACTTCAGATTTCAGTATTTTACAAAATACAGAATTAGTACACGCTTTCTGTAAAAACATTTAGAGGACAGATATGTTTCAGGTACACAGTGTTATCTCTATTCCCACCTTTCCTAAAACAGCCACTTGACTTAGTGTGCTGTGTTGTCATGATTTTTGGTTTTGGTGTTCCTTCAGGCCCCATGGGGGACCCCACTTAGAGAACGGCTGTGCCAAACTTACTCACATAAGCACAATGAAAGTACATTTTAATGTACATAGGGCCCTAGTATGTATAACTTTCTATAGTCTCTTTTATCTTAATACTATGTTGTGGATTGAACTACGTCAACATATGTGAATGTAATCTGTTTCACTGGCTGTGTAATATAACTGCAATTTACTTTCCCAGTTCTCTGTGGATAGCAGTTTATAGTTTTTGTTACTAAAAACCATGCTGAATCTGACACTTAGACCTCTGTGAGCTCTAGTCTAATAGCAGCATCCATACCTACAAGTAGAAGGTCCGAGTCAAGGGGCATACGCTTAGCTTAAATTGTTCCTAGAACTTTCTCTCAAGAAAGGCGGAGCCACTTCCCACAGCCATCACTCACTCACTGAGCACCTGCCCTGGGCCAGCTCTACTGAGAGAACCAAGACTGTTATTGCTGTTACCCAGAAGGGGTTTGTGTTTTGCAAGGAGGGGAAGGCAGGTGCCCCCAAGCACCCCCAGGTGCTTTAACTAAAGTTAAATGTGCACTTGGGTTCACAGAACGCCTCAGAGATTTCTGAGCCTGAGCCCTCCCAGGTGAGGAGAGAACAGACAGCTTCAGACCAGTCATTCGTCAAGTACGAGGAAACAGAGGCATTGTAGCTGTTCTCTGGACACCCCTCGCCCCCACCCTCCCCCAGGACTCTGCAGCGAGGCCTTTGAAGCCAGCTCTCCCAAATCCTGGAACTTACAAAGGTGTAGCCAGAACCCAACAACCTCTTCTCAGGTCAGGCCCTTCATAGTTGATATTCAAGACACCTTGTAGGAATCCTGGGTTCTCCAGGGCCAGCTGTGGAAGCTGACAGACATGCCAGGTGCTGTGAGCAGGGTCCCAGTGAGCCCTTCTTCCCTCTGGTGATCTCACCAGAGGGTCAGCCGGCAGCTCCACAGACCACTCATCCAAAGTCACACATACATATCAGACAGCCTTGGAAAACGCAGGCACTGTGGGGTCAGGGGGATAGAGCAGACGAGAGATCTGGGCATTCCAGGGTGAGGAAGCTGGGGTTGGGAAGGCACTGGGTGCATTAGTGCAGGGTGAGTGCTCCTACCTGTCTCCTGACCCTTGTCCCGTGCTTGAGGCTGCCATTCACTACCTTTTAGTTCCTTTCTTTTTGGGGAGTGAAAAGAATGAATGAAGAGAAGCTAAGGCAGGGCCTGGAAAATCAGAGCTGGGACAGGTCAGAGTCTGCTAGATTTTTCAAGTGATTTTCTGGGTCTGTTCATCCAATTCTAACCATTGTCCCATCTCTCTGATCCTGTAACCAAAACTTGCCCCGGGGGGGTAGCTTAGGCAAAGGTGCAAGAGGCAGGCAGGAAAACTGTGGGTGCAGCCCACCCTCCATGTCCATGCCAATGACTCCCCGAGTTGGGGAAGGAGCCTTGTGGCTTCTCTCACCTTGTTGCCTCCCGTCTTCAGACAGTGCCTCAGAAAGGTAAGTGACTGGCCAGCCTTCCAGAGGGGCTTGGTCCCCAGGCAGGTGGGGGAGCTCGATTCCCATGGGATTCTCCTCATCCTGCCACCCACGACAGACCTTCCATGGATAGGTCCCATGTTTGACGTGGGCCCAGCCTGCAGAAACCCCCGCTGTGTGCTCTCAGGTCACCCTCTGGCTGTGCAGCCCCCTTCCATCTGCCGAGTTCCTGGAGTTTCTGCAGTTTCTGGGATACCTTTGGAGTTTCTTCGTTGTGTCTGAATGAAAGTCTGGATGACTGAGAATTTTGGAGTCCCCATACCGAACCTGGTATTTAGCAGGTGCTACCTTACCTGAAAATTGCATTTGAAAACGGTGTTGTTTTTTTGTCTCCTCCCTCCCTCCCTGCTGTTCCCAGTGTGGCGAGAAAGGACACTACGCCAACAGATGCACCAAAGGCCACTTGGCCTTTCTCAGTGGACAGTGACAGCAGCTGGAGCCAGCTCAGAGCAGCCCAAGGGTCCCCACTCTCGGGGACCACCCTGGGCCATCCTTGGGAGCGTGCACTTAACTGTTTAACGCCAGTGTTGGTGCAACTCTGGCTAGAGCAGGCAGGCAAGCATGCCAGGGTTCATCATTCTGAGGGGCTACGTCTGACAGTTTCCCTATTATTTGCTGTAAACTTTTTTAAAAGGGGACAAGTGCTCCAGTTTGGTCAAGTCGGCATCATGTCTGTCTAGGCATGGACACCTGTCCGCAATTCCCTGCACACCGCCCTCTGGGGAGGGGAGGAAGCGGTGGGGAAGGGCTCCTGCCAAGCAGTCTGTAGGGAAGGCAGCCCTTCCCCTCGAGGCCTCATTAAACACCAGTTCTTGGTGACCCCAGGGGCTGTTGGATCATTTAAAGCTGGTCATGCCTGCTTCCTCCACATCCTGCTGAATTCAGAACCTGTGCCTGTCCGTGTGACTTGAATGAGGCGGCCCCTTGGGGCAAACTTAAGTGCACTCCTTGTCTCTATGACTGGGCCCTGCTCCGAGGTGACAGTGGTTGAGAGGAAGGGCACAGGGCTCTCAAGTGTGAGGGACTTTTTGTTCTGGGCTCATTTCCTTGGAGTGCCTCCTTATCAGTGGCATGGCCGAAGGTATGCCTTAAGCTGGAGCTGCAGACCACCCAGTAAATCGATGACACAGTCTATCTGTGCACCTACCTCCTGCCCCTGAACCTGGAAATGTGAGACTGTCACCTGCAGCCTGCTGGGCAAGTGGGCCTGTTCAAGTTCAGTTACAAGAACAATTTTTATGAGATCGATTAAAGCTTGTTTTTTACGCTGCGTCTGGTTACTTCAGGGACCCACACCAAGGAGAGGACTCTTGCTCCTGGCTGCGCTCAATGCCTGGCACAAAGCTTCCATACCAGAGTTTGCTTGTCCCCTTTCAACAAACGTGAACCTGCTGGAAGGAAGGAAGGGCCTCTGTACTGGCAGCTGAAGTCTGGAAGCTCAGCCTCTGGAACAGCCACATAGTAGGTCTCCTTCATTTCAGATGCTGGATGATACTTGCTTATTCAAATTTGGATCTTCTAGGAGATAATTAGCTGCAGCATCTCACCCCTTAGACTCCATGCCGTATACGTGCTTACCACACACCTCTCGAGAGGCCAATTCTGGCCCTCATATCACTTTACCGAAGACCTTTTTTTTTTTTTTTTTTAAATGTTTATTATTTTTGAGGGGAGTAGAGGGGGGAGACAGAGGATCTGAAACAAGCTCTGTGCTGACAGCACAGCGCCTGATGCAGGCCTTGAACTCACAAACTGTGAGGTTATAACCTGAGCTGAAGTCAGATGCTAAACCAACTGACCCACCCAGGCACCCCTACTGAAGACCTTTGATGAAGGGTAAGGATGAAGGTGCTGGAAATGGGCAGCTGTGAGCTTCTGTCAGGGCCTGTGTTTTCCCTCGCTCCCCCGAGTCATCCCACTGGACTTCCTACAGGTTCTGTGGCCTGAGAAATGCAGAAAGGTTGGGGAGGGGAAGGCATTCTTAAGAACTCCGGGCACCAGTTCCCCAGTTCCTAGATGTAAAACCATCAGCCGACAAGAGGCCAGAAGTATGCAACATTCAAGGCAAAGAGCAGGGAAACCCCTCTGGGCACTTGACAGGCTTAACTAGATGACACCCCCACCTACAGTAAGCCGGGATGAGACCCCAAAGCAGTGGTAGGAAGCCCCCCGTGGATTCAAAGCGCTGGGCATTCCACAAGAACCCCAGCTCTTAGAGCTCTTAGAGGGCAGGGAAATGGCTCGACCAGGGAAGCAGTCTGAGTATCAGTCATCTTTTATTGGACATTAATTCTGAATTAGGATATGAAAGGATTCAAAGGTCACGGTCAGGAATGCCGAATGTGCCTCCATACTGGGCCCTCTTCAGTGGTACTTGCGTAGCCGCTCATGTTCTGAAGTTAGAAAGGCAAGGTGGTAAGTTTCAGGTAAGGTATAGTGAAAGCACAAGACGGCAGGAGGGCTTGCGGCTAAATTCACATAAAAGCGTCCTGAGGACTCCTTTCGGGAGACAACCCGGAACCTGCCTGCCAGCATCTGGGCAGAATCCACAGACCTGGAGGTACAAAGGCATCTCGAGCTAATCTGCTGCCTGGCCAGCCTCTTCCTTCCCAAAGGGAACACACACTCAAAAGTCCCCAAGATTCTGGCCTTCAGAGCTAGCATCAGCTGGATTTCACAGACTGGCAAGGGGCCAGACACTGTAAGAAACCGCCCATGAAACCCAGTCCGTGGCTGCCATTGGAGCTGTTTGGCATCTCCCACCACAGGAGATCCTCTCTGGTCTTAAAACCAGGAAAAGCCACCCTCTTCCAGAGCACTGAACAGACCCTGGATTGTACCACTCGACCTGTTTCTCTCTTCACGCTGGCTGCTGGGAAGATGAAGCTCCGCGGAGCCCTGCGGTACCCTAGAGAACGCTTCCCAAGTGTTACTTTTATCCCAGCTTCATGTCACTTTTTCCTGTATTTTCTCTTTGCCACAACTTTCTCACTTAAAATAACATCCTACATTCTGTATTCTAACAAGTCCCTCCCAATCTTTCAATTGTCAGTAGAATGATGTACTTGTAAACCTGACCGCAAACCAATACCACCCTGATGAGAGAAACCCCACTGAAGGGAAGGCAATCTGAGAGACACTCACTGAGTTCCTTGTAACACCGACAATAGTTGAAAAGCACATAAGCTGCCAGCACCATAGAAATTCCAGAAACGCTCCCTTTCTTCACATTGACATACTTGTTGTAATACCGGTAGTAACCTGCAAACAGGAGAGGAGGGCACTTTTTGCTTTGCTGTGAATGAGGCACATGCTGCAAAGTGGAGGCTGGCTTAAATTCAGGGATCCAGTCCTGCTGTGGCTCTTGAAGCCACTCACCCCCTAAGTTCACCGGCTGATAAAGGGAAGAGCACAAGTGCCCCATGGGTTTTGCCCCAGGAGCCCAGGACAAGACCCCACTAGGCAGGCCCACCTTGATTCTGCCCCTGTGCTCTCTGGCTCAGCCTGTTAGCCTTTGATCCTACCTCACCCTCACCTCCAGCCCTGTGCGATCTTCTTACCCTAATTCTGACCCAAAATCCAACCCCAGTAAGGGCCACTTAGCTGTGGCCAGCTGGGTCAGCCTATCAGGGAAGAGGAAGGCTTTGTGCGGTCATCTCTGTCCTGGGTACCCCCACCAGTGAGGAAAGTTTCTGCCCTCTGGGCTCATGGGTTAGTTGACAAAAAAGAACGAAGTCATCCTAGAAGGCCCTAGTTTACAACTGTGAGGGAAGCTGTGGGCACGAACAGGCCACATTCACTCAGGCTGAGGGGTCCGGGACTGTCGTAAACTAAGTATGGGGAAAAGGCAGAGTATTCTAATCTGGGTTCAGGAAGGGCCTCAGGGCAGAAGGAAACATGGCACACAAGAGCCAGCTTACAGGGTGGCCAGAACTGGAAAGAAAAATGGAAGGAAGGTTTCCCCACCCCACCCCCACCACACACACACCCAGGAAGCTGGAGACCACACAGGTCCCCGTGGGGTGATGTGGGTGTCTAATTCTTGGAATGAGGACACTGGTTCCACAGGACTGATTCTGATCATGCACAGCCCGGAAGCATAGATGATTTCAAACATTCGTCCTGGAAGTTTGTTGCCTGGCAGAGATACGAGCATTACATTACAGACTGATGGCTACCATGCTTCAAACTCAATTTCCTCTTTAAGGAAAATCTTACGATGTAAAAATGCTCACAGACATATTTAAGACAAAGGCAGTGGTACTGATTCCAAGCAGCAGAAAACACTTTCTTGGCTGAAATCTCTTAGAGCCAGACTCTGATAGGACCAGTCACGGAGATCCAGGGGCTAACCACTCATCTCTGTCCTCCTCTCCATAACTTATCAGGCTGAGCTCAGGGCAAAAAGAGACCTGGGCATTTGCTTTTGTTTACACATGTCCATAGGCTCTGACCTCTTTGAAATGCGCCAGCAATGCCTCTAGGGGTGAAATCTCGCATCAGTATCCAGCCTGGCAGCTCTCCTAGCTTCACATCCATGAGCTTCTTCTCTTTCACTGGTACTAAAAAGGAAGAGTAGAAAGACACACTGAAAAATCTCCAGTGAGACAAACAGCATCCTTCTATGTCACTTATTTCAACCATTCAATAAGATCACTACAGAGAGGCTGCACACAGGTAGTATTATGAGTAAATATATTATACCATATTCATTTTAAGTCAGAGTCTATATAAAGCGACAGCTGTATTAATGAACAAGGTTCTGAAGAACAGTAACTATGTAAAAACAACCTATGGGCCATGAGGAAGAAAGTAAAGTGGAGGACCAAAAAACTGTTGCAAAACTAATATTTACATGTATCAGCTCACTGAATCTTCACAGCAGGTGGCTGATGCCTTTATTTTATAAGGGGTAGGGGAGACTGGCTCAGAGAAATTGGGTCAATTGGCCAAGGTCACACGGCATGCAGGGAGCTGAGGCAGTGCTCAACCTCAGGTCATCAAGACAATCCGATTTCTATTTCAAGAAACCAACCTGGGACCACAGATGTCAAATGACTTAATACAAACCACTCCAAATCATCCACTGGGCCCCAGAAAATATTCCAATGAGAGTCTGGGGACAGAGATGACAAGGGCTCCTGGTTGAGGCCATACTGTACTCATCTCAGCTTAAGAGTAAAATAGGAGGGGGACGGGGGAAGACCACAGTGGGGGAGAACCGGGAATGTTCAGATGCTCATAAGAAGGCAATGGTCCGGGGCGCCTGGGTGGCTCAATCGGTTAAGAGTCCGACTTCGGCTCAGGTCATGATCTCGATTCATGAGTTTGAGCTCCACGTCAGGCTCTGTGCTGACAGCTCAGAGCCTGGAGCCTGCCTCTGATTCTGTGTCTCCCTCTCTCTGTCCCTCCCCTACTCATGCTCTCTCTCTTTCTCAAAGAATAAATAAACATTAAAAAAAATTTTTTTTAAGTAAGGGAATGGTCTCCCTTTCCATCCTCCCCATAGAGATCAACTTTAAAAAGCTGCTGAGCAGGTATCCTCTTCAGGGTAAGGAGTCAAAGACTACTGTCCTTTCTTAAAGATGACCGACCAGCGAAGGAGCCAGATTAAATCACTCAAAGGTTTCTTCTCCATTTTGGGAATCCAAGGAAAGACTAAAGTTCCTTCAGGAGTCCACTAAGGGGAATCCCACAGATCTCAATATCTCCCAACATTTAACAAGGGCAAGGATTGTTGGGTCATAAACAGAAATACAAGGCTTAATGGCAGCTTCTAACTTGCTATAGGTCATCTGGAAAAGCAGACATTTGGCCCAGATGGACCAGATTGAGTGTTTGTCAATAAGCCACCGGTGACAAGTGGAGGCACAAGCCTATGACTTGCATACATAGCTTTAGGGTCATGGTTTAGACTGCCTGTCCCAAACAAACTGGCCCCAACCTTCCATCTAGACTCATCCAACAAATATGGAGCACCTACTGTATGTCAGGCAGCATGCTATGCACTGTGGGTACAGCACTGACTGCAGACAAGAGCCTTGCTCTCAGAAGCCAACATTCTATCGCCAGACAACCATTTCATCCATTCACCATACTTCAGTCAGACCCCTTTCTGCTTATTCACCTGAGGGCTTTGGTATGTGCAGTGCTCCTAAGCCACCACATGGCTATCTCAACTTAAATGCTATGTCCTAAAAGGCCTCCTTCCCCCCTCCTTATCTCAAGCACTAGCACTATCCTCCCATATAACCTCCGAGCTCCAGTTTCCTTGTCTATTAAATGGCTATTCCAAGCACTGAATGAGAATCTATGTAAAAGCATTTGGGGTGCCTGGGTTGCTCAGTCAATTAAGCATCTGACTTCAGCTCAGGTCACAATCTCACAGTTCGTGAGTTCGAGTCCCACATTGGGTGAGCTCATGCCCCACTTCAGGTGAGTCTTACTTTCTCTCTCTCTGCCCCTTACTTGCACCCTCTCTCTCTCTTTAAAAAAAAAAAAAAAAAAAAAGCATTTCGAACAGTACTCAGAACTGTCAACTGTTAATATTATTGTTGAAATGTCATTAAGATCTACACTAGGGGCGCCTGGGTGGCTCAGTTGGTTAAGTGACCAACTTGGGCTGAGGTCATGATCTCGCAGTTAGTGAGTTTGAGCCCCATGTCAGGCTCTGAACTGACAGCTCAGAACCTGGAGCCCGTTTCAGATTCTGTGTCTCCCTCTCTCTGCCCCTCCCCTGCGGACTCTGTCTCTCTTTCCTTCAAAAATAAACATTCCAAAAAAATTAAAAAAAAAAAAAAAAGACCTACACTAAGGTGAAACAAACAAAAGACAAAGGTAGAGAAAGAAATGGCATACAAACCAAACTTTAATACATTTTTGGGTTTGTTTTTTTTTTAATGCTTATTTTTGAGAAATAGGGAGGAGGGGCAGGAGAGATGGGGGACAGAGGATCCAAAGCAGGCTCCGCGCTGACAGCAAAGAGCCTGATGTGGGGCTCAAACCACAAACCGTGAGATCATGACCTGAGCTGAAGTCAGACTGAACCGAATGATCAACTCAGGCACCCCAAACTTTAGTACATTTTAAGCATAAAGAACTTCAGGGATTAATCACACCCTTTAGTTCTGTGCAGAGAACTGATTAGTTTGGCAGTATTTTTGAAATATGAGACAGTCTCAAATGAACCAAATCTCTGCTGGAGAGTTTAGTGTCTATGATGTTAACCCAACAGCAAACAATAATGTCATTCGAGAATGATTACCTTTCTCTGTCACCCTGTCCAAGCTATTCCTAGGTAAGTTTAATAGTACACATCTTACATGCCATTTCTGTCTTCACTTGGATCAGGAGGCTTTATTTAGTTCAAGGATAACTATACCACATTTCTTCTTAACATACTCCATACCTTTGCGACAGTCTCAAAGCCTTCTTGCATGCAGTGAGGAATATAAACATGTCATTCTAAAACCAACTGGCTTTAAATATGAATACATGGTGGGGAGTGCGAGAAAGGTATAGATGGAACTAGAATGGCAGAATGTTGCTAACTGTTGACACCAGGTAATGAGTATAAAGCATTCATTACATTATCGTTTCCTTTGTATTTGAAATCTTCCATAATAAAGTTTAAAAATGCTTTTAAGGGGTGCCTGGATGGCTCAGCTGGTTGGTTAAGTGTCCAACTCTTGGTTTCGGCTTAGATCATGTTCTCACCGTCATGGGACTGAGCCCCGTGTGGAGTGCTGCACTGAACATGGAGCCTGCTTGGGATTCTCTCCCTTCCTTCCCCTCTGCCCCTCCCCATGGTCTCCCTCAAGAAAAAAAAAATTTATTTAAAAATAAAATTATAAAAAATACATTAAAAATATACATGATTTTAATAATAGGACCACATTGGGGGAGATGTACAAAAGAAACACTTTTTCCATTAAAGTTTTTTGTTGGGGCACCTGGGTGCCTCAGTCAGTTAAATGTCCAACTTTGGCTCAGGTCATGATTTCTCGGTTGAGTTCGAGCCCTGTGTCGGGCTCTGTGCTGACAGCTCAGAGCCTGGAGCCTGCTTCAGATTCTGTGTCTCCCTCTCTCTCTGCCCCTTCCCCACTCACGTTCTCTCTCTTAAAAATAAATAAACATTAAAAAATTGAAAAAAAAAAAAAAAGCTTGTTTTTTTGTTTGGTTTTGTTTTTGTTTTTTTGAGAGAGAGCGAGTGCATGCTGGAGAGCAGCAGAGACAGAGGAAGAAAGAATTCCAAGTGTCAGTACAGAGCCGGATAAAGGGCTCAATCTCAGGAACCATGAGATCATGACCTAAGCCAAAACCAAGGGTCAGATATTTAACGGACTGAGCCACCCAGGCGCCCCAAGAAACACCGTATTTTAACTATGAAAACATACTCACATTGTGAACACATTCAGGGGCTGGCATGGTGCCTTGGCACATCACAGGAGAAAAGGCCAACAATTAAAAATTTATTTTTCTATATATTTAGACATATAGAGTGTTTCCTTAACAAAAACTAAACATTGATAAGCATGGGAGGTGGGGGGTGGGAATCACATTAGGCTTAAGGAAAGCCAAACACAGCACCATCACAAAACTCCAGGAGATGAACAGATTCATCAGAGATGCATCTATACTTTTTCCAAGAATTTCTCTTAATGGAAGACAAAGACCTCAGTCTTTAGGCAGTCATACTGGAACCCTCCCCCAACACTTCTGCAGTGCCGCACATCCGTCTGCACTCTACCAGTGGTGCAGTGATGAACAGAGTAGACTCAGGGGTCAAGTATTCTGGGTTTAGTGGCTCTTCACTTCTGTGTGCCCTTGGACCAGTTACTGCCCTCTGTGCCTCAGTTTCGTCCTTTGTAAGATAAGGTTAAGAAGAGCATTCACCATAAGAAACTCTTAAAAACTGAGAACAAACTGAGGGTTGATGGGGGGTGGGAGGGAGGGGAGGGTGGGTGATGGGTATTGAGGAGGGCACCTTTTGGGATGAGCACTGGGTGTTGTATGGAAACCAATTTGACAATAAACTTCATATATTGAAAAAAAAAAAAGAATAGCATTCACCTTGGTACTTGGCTCTAGGTACTATGTAAATAGATTTTTTTTAATGTTCATTTATTTTTGAGAGAGAGAATGAGAGGGGTAGAGAGAAAGAATTCTAAGCAGGCTCTGTCCTGTCAGTGCAGAGCCCAACACAAGGCTCCAACTGTGAGATCATGACCTGAGCCATAATCAAGGGTCGGATGCTTTAACAGACTGAGCCACCCAGGTGCCCCTAGTTACTAAGTAAATGGAAAGAAATTATCTTTCTGCCTATGGGCTATGTGAAGGTGGAAACAACACCACACACAGTTCGTGGTCATGGCAGACTTACAGTGAAGGTTGACAAAGGGGTACATGTTTTTGGGAGGGTAGGTGGCTACCTGGCCTGACTTTATGACTTCAAAGAAGCATACTGTCCACCTACATGAAGAGGCATGAAAATGCTAAGTATCTTCTGAATGCTAAATCCAGCTCCAGGGGTTGGCCAGAGAGTAAAAATTTTAAGCCAGATAGAGCCTCTGTAACACAGTTGCTGGATGTTTTGTTTTGTTTTGTTTTGTTTTTATAAACCATTCTTGGGGCGCCTGGGTGACTCAGTCGGTTAAGTGTCCAACTCTTGATTTTGGCTCTGGTCATTATCTCACGGTTCTTGAGTTCGAAACCCACATTGGGCTCTGTGCTCACAGTGCAGAGCCTGCTTGGGATTCTCTCTCTCCCTCACTCTCAAAAAACAATAAACTAAACACACACACACACACACACGACATCATTCTTAGTCCATAGGCCATACAAAAACAGACCACAGGAAATCTAGCCCATTGGCCACAGTTTGCTGACCCAATTTCATCTATGCTGTTAATTCATATTTGTTAATAAACTAGTGGCTTTATGCTATGGTGACAGACACCATCTAAATTTTTTTTTAACGTTTTTTTTTTTTTTTTTAATTTTTTTTTAACATTTATTTATTTTTGAGACAGGGAGAGACAGCATGAACGGGGGAGGGTCAGAGAGAGAGGGAGACACAGAATTTGAAACAGGCTGCAGGCTCTGAGCTGTCAGCACAGAGCCTGATGCGGGGCTTGAACTCACGGACCGCGAGATCATGACCTGAGCCGAAGTCAGATGCTTAACCGACTGAGCCACCCAGGCGCCCCGTTTTATTTATTTTTGAGACAGAGAGAGACAGAGCATGAACAGGGGAGGGTCAGCGAGAGGGAGACACAGAATCTGAAACAGGCTCCAGGCTCTGAGCTGTCAGCACAGAGCCTGATGCGGGGCTTGAACTCACGGACCGCGAGATCATGACCTGAGCTGAAGTCGGCCGCCCAACCGACTGAGCCACCCAGGCGCCCCTGACAGACACCATCTAAATGATCATCAGTACTTAGGAGATTTGGGCTTCAATTCCTTCACCTGTCGTGTTGTTGGATGGACCAGAAGTGACATGACCCCGTTCAGTGGTCACAGAGTGAAAGCCGAGATGACTAGCACTGGGCCAGGCAGTGTTTCAAGGACCTTACATGTACTAAGTTGTTTAGTCCTTAGTCCACAGTGCTCATCACTCCACTCTACTTAAACAAGATGCCAAGTCTCAATGCTTCCTTTTCACATGTCATCCTGTTTTAAACAACACAACCACTGTTGATATTCTCATGCCTGTTTCTACAGATGGGAAAAACAGCATCATTCTCATCTGATCCCCTCTTCATTTCTCCATGCTGATATTAAGAATATAGAAACTGGGTAAGACACACATGGGTTCATCAACTCTGTTTCAGGCAGGCCACACCACATCTCTGACCATTATTTTCACCTTTAAAATTGGGGCACCTGGGTGGCTCGGTCAGCTGAGCAGGGAATTCTTTTTCTTTTTTTTTTTTTTTTTTTTCCAGTGTAAATTTTCACTCAGCTTTAATTACAATCGTAGATTTTAAATTCAAACAGGTGGCCAAAGGTGAAACATTCACAATAAGCTGATTACAAGTCTGGTTAACTGAAATCAAAGACTTCTCCATTAAAAATATGTACCTTCCTTTGCATTCCTGTATTTAAAATAGAAATAGATCTACAAAGTAATCTGCTTAACAGGTTAGGATTCTCTAGGGCAGTATGACATAAAAAGTAATGGCTTAAATCTTACAAATACATTAATCTGAATCTGATGCGGTTTCATAACCTGTTTACAGAAATAAAAAAATATTGTCTTGATTTGTAGGTTTTCTTCCCATGTCAGTTAAATGAAGAGCTTTTCCTTACCAATTTTTCACAAGTAAATCTGGTGGTATTAACCAGAAATGGGTTACATCTTAGGAAGGTCACAGCAAACTGGCCTCTTTCAATGGAAAGACAGCGACCCCCCATTTAAAAATTACGTTGCTAGCCAGTGACATTTGTAGGTCTGTTAGTATTCGTCAACTCCCAGGATGCTGGGTAAAATGGTCAGGTTCCAACCAAGTAATTTCCCAGCAAATATTCCCTCACGTATTTTCTAGTTTTCCTTTGTATCTCAACATCTCCAGGTAACAGCTCCGTTATGCCACTGACAGCCATAGTTCCGAAAACGACACAACGCCTCCCAAATCCAGACGTAAAAGCGAGCGGGGAATTCTTGATTTCAGCTCAGGTCATGATCGCTGTTTGTGGATGGAGCCCCAAGACTGGCTCTGTGCTGTCAGCACAGATCCTGCTTGGGATTCTCTCTCTCCCTCTCTTTCTTCTCCTCCCCCGTTCACGTGCGCTCTCTAAATAAACACATCTTTAATACAATGGGATCAACCTTCCAGACAGAGACTTACTGACAAGGCTACTGTGAGGATCTAGGGTTAAAAAATGGTTTCCATACCAAAAAAAAAAAAAAGTCAGTACGATGAGTGTAGATTTATACACACGTCACTGAAAAGCTTGCAGATCATAAGGCCACACTTGCAATTAAAGCTCAGTTTACCACGAGGCCCCAGACACCTAGGTTTGCATCCTAGTTCAGCCCTCTCACTAGTTGTGACCTTGAACAAGCCACTTCACCTCTCTAAGCCTACTCAACGCACATTCAATATATATGCATGCGTCCAACCTTACGTGGCTTCACGCACCATCCTGGGTGTTAGCTCCTCCGGGAGCTTAATTTGAGCTTCAGCTTTGGGAAGAAGGGCAGGCAGAAGCTGCGCGTAGGATTCAAATGCAAAGCGCCTGGGTGACGGCGGGGACAACTATAACGATACTTCTGCGAGGGGGTGGGGTGGAAGCCGGAGGTGGTGCATTCCCAAATTTGCAAACGCGTCGCCCGGCTGCCCTCACCCTCCCCGCTGCAGCCGAGAGACATGGGCCCTTGGGCAGGAGGGCGGCGCGGCTGAGCGAGGGGAGAAGGGTCGAATGGTGCAGGACCCTGAGCAAAGGGTCCGGTGCGCCTCCGGTGAGGCCGCAGAGAAGACCCTGAATGAAGGGCAGGCGGCTCCGCAGCCCCCTCCCCTCCCAGTGCGGCTCTGAGCCCCGGACCCCGGATCCTGCCCTCAATCTTGTAACCTTAACCCGGTACAGGTACTCACCGGGCGACGCCATCTTGGAGTCCTGGGTGTCCGCTGTACCGGGCCGCGCGAGGACTGCTGGGTAGGGAGCACGCGCCCTCGCGGGAGCGTGGAGCAAAGATTCATGGGAAGCAGGTCGCGGCTGGTGCGGGGCTGGAGCTGCAAGTGTGCCATAGGGGGAAGGGCAAAGTCCCTGGAGGGCAAAGTCTGGGTATTCCGTCGTAGAAAGCGGGGAATGGGGTAGGGAGGTAGGTGGGTGGGGGACGGGGTGGTGGTGGTGGTAGGGCTCAGCCTGGGCTTCCCATCATAGGAGGGAGGAAGCTGAAAGGGAGCCAGAAATGGGAAGTAAGGAGAAAAGAGCGTCCTGGCTTTCTTACTTTGTCGCCTTAAAATTGTTGTGGGAATTTACAGGGGCATATGAAGACCTTTCCTCCCAACTGTGTTGGATGGGAGATAAGCTAGGACTCTCACAGAATTCCTAGTTACCAGAAAAGCTGGTGTCCAGGCTTGGGCTCCATGTAGGTTTGATGCAAGCATAGCTTTATGTGTCCCAGCTCTGGGCTGGGCTCTGAAGACGGAAAAAAGCAAGACCTAGGGTTACACAACTCCAGCCCTTCTTTCTGCCACTTCTTTTCCATGCACAATGATGTCTTACCACTATCTTGGTTGTTTTTGTTTTGTTTTGTTTTGTTTTTTTCTGGAAAGGCCACGATAACCATTACTGGTTAAGAAATTCTGACTTGGGCAAGATGCTTCAATTCCCTTAATTTCTCTTCCTTCTCTAAAGTAGGCGTGTACTTGGAGTAGCACTGGCAGGGGAGCTTCCTGCCTTTGTACACATGGGATTGCACAATTTTCCTCCCTATTCAAGAAAGAGCCCAAGTATGAAAAACAGAAGGATTTGTGGAAATACATACATACATACATAGGATTTGTGGTTATGTGAAAACAATGAGAAATAAAACCTGGGGTCACCACGCACAGATTTCCCCAAGACCCATGATTTCTAACCCTTAGCCATTGATCTTCAGAAGAAAACAGGGACAAGGAAGGGGTGAACCCCAGGATCCTGCTGTCCCTGGAGCATCATGTAAACCTCCTGGACTAGAGGCTCAATGCCAGGATCTGCACCTTGGGCAAGAGGGCTGTAATTTACTATTTTCCTAGGTCCATCAAGAAAATGGACTCCTCAGGGTACCTGGGCTCAGTTAGTCAAGCATTTGACTCTCGATTTCGGCTCAGGTCACGATCTCATGGTTGGTGAGTTTGAGTTCTGCATCGGGCTCTGTGCTGTCCCGTGTGCTCTCTCAAAAATAAAAAAAAAAAAAAAAAAAAAAGAGAGAAAAGAAAATGGACTCCTCCCTGGGGCAGAGATCCATTTTCTTGACATTTGTCTCCTTATAGTTTAATTCATTTGGAATACCCTTTCTTTCCTTCCTCCTCTGAGAACAAAAACAAAAACCAAACAAACAAACAAAAAACCCAGTGCTCTCTGAGGAGCCTTTGAATGTCATGTTCTTGTGTTGCCAGAAAATTTCTCCTTAAGTCCTGACAAGTTCAATAAGTTGTCACCAGCAGTGTGTGGGGGTGTGGGAGTAGGAGTCCTCATACCCATTAAGATTTGTTCTAAAAGGATTTGCATTTCTGGGGGTGACATTGGGATTTGGTTTCCAGAGAGGATAGGGCAACTGTTAGACAAAAAGTTGAGGCCATTGCAGTTTTGGTGACCTTGAGAGACGCTTCCTTTCACCACAGATATACCAGGGAGAACCGCCCTGTAACAGGGAGCTCCTTACAAGTTAACAAAGGCTATTGTGATAATTGTCTCATTCAACATGGTGCTGGGGGATAGGGTTCATTACCTTCACTTATCAAACAAGATTCCTTCTGATTCTTTTCTTATTGGCAAGTACATCATGGTGGCATCAATCAGTTGTCAGCTTATTTTCCTGCTTCTTCCACTGTAAAAATTGAGCTCCTTAAATTAAAGCTCTGTTTCTGAACTCAAAGCGTGGCTGTCTCATTCAAGATGTTCAATAGGTGTTAAATTATTGTGAGATCAGAGAGGAAAATGAGCAAAACAATAAATGAAAAAACCACAGAGACAGCAATTGAAGAAGTCACTATGCTCAATACATTAGAAGTACAAGAAGCATGTCAGCATGGCATCTCAGTGCACCAAAGGTGAATAAGGCCCCAAGTGCATTTCTAGTATAAGAAAAGGGGCTTTAAAAATTACAGAGTGGGAGGGGCTCCTGGGTGGCTCAGTCGGTGAGTGTCGGACCTCAGCTCAGGTCATGATCTCGCGGTCTGTAAGTTCGAGCCCCGCGTTGGTCTCTGTGCTGACAGCTCAGAGCCTGGAGCCTGCTCCGGATTCTGTGTCTCTCTCTTTCTGCCCCTCCCTCCACTCATGCTCTGTCTCTCTCTCTGTCAAAAATAAATAAACATTAAAAAAAAATTTTTTTAAATCACAGAATGGGAGAGAAGCAAAGTTCTAATGGCAAGGAGGCACGAGGGGGTAGCACAGAGAGGATACACTGGTGCAAAGTTAGCCACCAGTAGTGAAGTGAGAGGAGTTGAAGAGTGAACAAAGAAATCCTGGAGGATCTGATATATATGCAAGTAAAGAGAAATAGAACAGGAGGATTGCAACAGGGGAGAGAGCAGGTTAAAAGAAACAATAGAACACAGAAAACAATAAATGAGAAGTTAATTTCAAAAGGCACAAAGCTTAGGGAGCCTGGGTGGCTGTCATTAAGCATCTAACTTTGGCTCAGGTCATGATCTCATGATCTCTTGGTGAGTTTGAGCCCCATCTTGGGTGAGTTCGAGCCCTGCTTCAGGTGAAAAACACAAGCCCCGCTTCAGGTGAGCCCCACTTCTTTCTCTCCTTCTCTGCTCCTTGTGGGATTTTTTTCTGCCCCTTGCTCACTGGCACCCTTTCTCTAAATAATAATAATAATAATAATAATAATAATAATAATAATGGCACAAAGATTAGAAATAAAGTTTATACCATAAATCATGAAGACAAAATGAGAGATGAGGGAAAATAAAAATAAATGAAACTATAAAAGGCGGTTGAGGGGCACCTGGGTGGCTCAGTGGTTAAATGTCCGACTTCGGCACAGGTCATGATATCGCGGTTTGTGAGTTCAAGCCCCATGTCGGGCTCTGTGCTGACGGCTCAGAGCCTGGAGCCTGCTTCGATTCTGTGTTTCCTCCTCTCTCTGCCCCTCCCATGCTCATGCTCTGTCTCTGTCTCTCAAAAATAAATGTTAAAAAAATTAAAAATAAAATAAAAGGCAGTTGAAAAATTAAAAACGGGCATCAACAAAAATATAGCACATTATGAAGAGAATTCATAATTCACTGCTGTAGAAAACACAAAGAACTGAAAAGCAAGAAAAAATGGTACAAAATGCCAAATTAAATGATGAAGGGATCAATGAAAGGAAAATGGGGAGGAAGGTGTGAATGTGTGTTAAAATGGAGAAATACACAGTCTTAGGAAGATTGCAATATAATAAAAAACAGAAGGGACTGTCTTAGTTTGAGTGGTTCTAACAGATAACCACAGACTGGGAAATTTAAACAACAGAAATTCGTTTCTCATAGTTCTGGAGACTGGAAGTTCAAGATCAGGTGCCTGCAGATTCACCTCTTGGTAAGGGCTCTCTTCCTGGTTTGCAGATGGCTGCCTTCTCAATATATCCTCATGTAGCAGAGAGCCTCCTTCTTGTGTGCCTTATAAGGGCGCTAATCCTGTCCAGAGGGCTACACCCTCATGATTTAATTACCTCCCAAAGACCCCTCCTCCTAAATACCATCGCATTGGGGATTAGGGTTTCAACAAATGAATTTTTTTTTAACTTTTTTTTTAACATTTGTTTATTTTTGAGACAGAGAGAGACATAGCATGAACGGGGGGAGGGCCAGAGAGAGAGGGAGACACAGAATCCGAAGCAGGCTCCAGGCTCTGAGCTGTCAGCACAGAGCCTGATGCGGGGCTCGAACCCAAGGACCATGAGATCGTGACCTGAGCGAAGTCGGATGCTCAACCGACTGAGCCACCCAGGCGCCCCAACAAATGAATTTTTAGAAGACACAAACATGTAGTCCATAACAGGAATCTAAAGAAGTGATGTAAACAGAATTAAATGGTAATTTTCCTGAAGAATCTGTCCCTGCCACTTTCAGCATGTGGGCAGAGTGGACTTACCTAAGCTAAGTTTGCTGACCACAGCATGCTGGTGATTGGAATTGACAGACTGTCTGGGGCAGGGGTGTGTGTGGTGGTGGTGGGTGGGGGATGACTGTATTTAAGATTACAGGGACCTGGTGAACTAATCTCATTTTATCCTGAAATGTGATTGTCACATCACCCACAAGGGCCCTGACACTTCCTAGGATGGGCACGAGCCCAAGTGTTTAGCATTCCCTTTCTTTTTCTTTCTTCTCCTTTTGCAGACCCAGAACCTCTGACCACAGTGCTCATTAGGGCTCTGATTTTTATTGTTGTTCAAAGGTTCTACCTACATTTTCATCTCTGGTTTGTGCCACATGCGGTAAGGACTTGTCAGGATTCAGTCTCCTCAAGGTCTGCCCAGCCCCTGCCCACCTGACCCCTCTGTTCTCTGGATTGGGAAGAGGTCTGCATCTTTTTTCAAAAGCTGCAAAAGCCTTGCTGTGAGGAATACCTGGCATCTGTTCCTTCTGACGCTCATTTTCACTCGTGTGTTCTGCAAACAGATCTTGCTGCTGACAACGCTTTTGTACAGTCACTTCAATTTCCCTTGCCGGCCAGAGTTTTCCAAGCTGTCTGAGATTTCCCATAACACTGGGGTCATTGTCTCACAATGTCCTTTGTTCCGGTGATGTGCTCTCCAACAGGATTGGAAGTTGGGTATTTCCTTCTGAAGCCAATGGGGTTCAGCCTGGTGTTTCCTTACTTTTTATTTTCTTTCTTTTTAATGTTTTTTTTTTTTTTTATTTTACTTTTTGAGAGACAGAGTTGGGGGGGGGGGGCATGGGGAGGGATACAGAGAGAGAGGGAGACACAGAATCCAAAGCAGGCTCCAGGCTCTGAGCTGTCAGCACAGAGCCGGAGGCTGGTTTCGAACCCACCAACACTGAGATCATGACCTGAGCCGAAGTCGGACAACGTAAGTGCAACCGCCTGAGCCACCCAGGCGCCCCTCCCTACTTTTTCTTTGGCTTCCTCAAGGGTAGAAGAAGTAGATACGGTGAGAAGTGGGATCCTGAGTCTATGCCTGAGACTCAGGAGAGGAGCAGCAGGTCAGAACGGTCACCTCTGTAGAGTCAGCTTTAAAGGGCTCCAGGAAGGAAGGGACCAGCAGAAGGACAAAAGCTGGAGGGCCTCCACTGGGCGCCAAGACTGTGTCCAGTACAGGTCCTGGCGACCGGGGCTTTTATCCCCAACCCTCCACCACCACCACCACCCCCCTCCCCCCGCCCCCACACACCCCGCCAATCTTCAGCTGAGGCTCCGGGCACGTCACAATGGGACTTGGTGCTAGTCACCATCCCCACCTGACTCCCGCAGAGAAGTCATCCTCTGCCCGAAGAACAACAAGACTAGAGGGCCGATTTGCCCTTTCGGACTCTCCCGCGCTCCACCGGAATTCTCCAACTTTCCAGGCCTAATACCGGCGGTCCTCCTCCCCACCTTCCCCGCCCGGAAGGCAATGCGGGCACCTTTGCGCCCTGGGGAGACTGGAGGGGCCTCTCCATCCTGCCTCCGCCAGCCAGTGCACTGGCCTTCACCTTCCTTGGTCCTGGCGGTTTTCGTGCAGTGTCTCTAGTGGACCCTTCAAGATTTCAAGCCGGAGGAAGCCTGGCTGGCTCAGTCGGAGGAGTGTGCTACTCTTGATCACGCGGGTCGTGAATTAGAACCCTACGGTGGGTGTAGATATTACAAACAAATAAGCTTTAAAAAATTATTTTTTCAAGACGAGCCAGGTGCGGAGGCGACGTGGGGGCCTCCATCCTCAACAATGGAGTGGCGATTGGGGCCCACAGATGACCGTCTGCTCCCTTCTCCGCCCCGCCTCTGGGGAAAGGGAGATCGGTAGGCCGCTACGCCTTGGAAGCGGCCTCTACCTCCTAGACTTCTGGGCGCCAGCGTCTGGGTTGAGAAGGGAAGTCGATGCGCCAAGTGGGAAGGGGGCTCCCAGACAGTCACTTCGATGTGGCGAACACCCGTGTTCAGGGCCGTATCACTCTCGCCCAGGCAGAGGTGGGCAGCTAACTTCTCTTTGACCCTCCCCTTCCCTGAGCCCAGGCCTCCCCGCCTCCCCGGAGCAGAAGCCTGCGCTCCTCAGGTGGAAGCGCGCCCGGGGCCAGGCTCTGGCCTCACCCCCAGCGGCGTCCGGCCCAACCCCCTGCTGGTCCCAGCCTCGCTCCACTCTTGGCGCCTCCAGCCGGAAAGCGTGGGGGCGTGGGGAGGAAGGCTGGGTAGAGTCCTGCAGGCGGATCGTGTGGACCCCTTCTTTTTTTTTTTTTTTTTTTTTTTTTTTTTTTTTTTTGCATCTAAACGGTTTCGTGCGTCCTTGAACCTTCTCTCCAAGGTTCATTTCAGGTTTTCTTTAGGGTGCTTGCGGACCATGGACGGTGTCTGCGGAGTATAACTGAGCCTCGAACGGTGTTTACCTCCAAGTTGGACTGTTGGTCCCAAGCAACCGGAGTCGGGGATGACCCTGACCTTGCGTCTGGTTCTGTAACTCCCACCTTCCCGGGGTGGGCTTTCCTTGATGGGATCTGAACCCCCACCAGTGGCGCAGGGACCCAATGCTGGGCGGGTGGTCCTTGATACTCTGCAGCTAAATTCCCCGGAGGAAATCCCCTTCCCTTTCACTGAGGTGATTGGCTTGAACTCAGTGGGTGCCACGTAGGGTCCCAGGGTCTGATCCGAGGTCGCATCTGCGAGGGGAGAGCCCGGAGCAGAGCGCTTGGCTTCTGGAGAGGCTCTGGAGCGGCTGGAGCGCGTGAATTGGAGAGAGCAGGGCCTGGCGAGCCACTGAGACCGCTGGCGGGGTGCGGGGGGGAGGGGGAGCTCACCCGCATGATGGAGGGAGCGATCGGTGGCACCTGCATCCCCTCCTTTTCCCTTCCCCCCATGCCCGCCACCTGGCACGCGTGGGGGATCAGGCACTGCAGAC
The DNA here is from genome assembly GCF_028749965.1 of Puma concolor. Taxonomy (NCBI): domain Eukaryota; kingdom Metazoa; phylum Chordata; class Mammalia; order Carnivora; family Felidae; genus Puma; species Puma concolor. The sequence continues at coordinate 6,915,411 of NC_141682.1, forward strand.
ATCCGGAGCCTGGAAGGCCACAGAGAAAGGCCGGAGGGGATCGCCGTGATGACCCCTCCCTCGGGTGGAGGGCCTAGGGGCACAAGCAATGATTTTTCAGGTTATGAACGGGGCGGGGGTGGGGTGCAGTTTATTCCAGAGATACTTGTATTCCCCATGACAGGATCAGCTGCAAGTGCGTTCCCGTGCAGACACTACTGATACATTTTCAGAACTGAGCGACCATGAAGGAAGACGAACCATGAGGTGAGAACCACGTCTTGACCTCAAAGCTCTGTGCTTTTCGTCGTGGGAAGTCTCAGGATTGTTCCTGACAGTTACACTTAAGAGCTCATTACAGATCATTGGGCCGAATTGGCACTGAGCCGCTATGTGGGAAATTGATGAAAATTTACATCTATAAAAGAGTGGACCATTTCACAATATATACATATATCAAATCATTCTATTGTTTATCTGAAGTGAATACAATGTTATATGTCAATAAAAAATAGTACATGTGCAGCGGGCGCCTAGCCTCCGACTCTTTTTTATTTTTTCACATTTATTTCTGAGAGACAGAGAGAGAGCACGAGCAGGGGAGGGGCAGAGAGAGAGGGAGACACAGAATCTGGAGCAGGCTCCAGCTCTGATCTGTCAGCACAGAGCCTGATATGGGGCTCAAACCCATGAGAACCATGAGATCACGACCTGAGCTGAAGTCAGATGCTTAACCGACTGAGCCACCCAGGCGCCCCTAGCCTCCGACTCTTGATCTCAGCTCAGATCTTGATCTCAGGTTCCCGAGTTCAAGCCCTGCCTTGGCCTCCACGCTGGGTGTGGAGCCTACTTAAAATAAAATAAAGCTTTAAAAAAATCAATACATATGCAGGAAAAAAAAAAAGAGTGAACCACCTGTTCTTCCATACTACTTGAACAAATACCTCCACTCTATTTTTTTAATGTTTGTTTATTTTTGAGAGAGAGAGAGAGACAGAGTGTGAGTAGGGGAGGGCAGAGAGAGAGGGAGACACAGAATCTGAACCAAGCTACAGGCTCTGAGCTGTCAGCACAAAGCCCAACCCAGGGCTCAACACCAGGCTGGACTCCGGGCTCGAACCCATGAGATCACGACTAGAGCTGAAGTCAGCTGCTCAACAGACTGAGCCACCCAGGCGTCCCAAATAACTCCATTCTAAAACAAGGACTCCTTGGGGCACCTGGGTAGCTCAGTCGGTATAGCCTCTGACTTTTGCTTTCGGCTGAGGTCATGGTCTCAAGATTGGTGAGATAGAGCCCATGGAGCCTCTTGGGATTCTCTCTCTCTCCCTCTCTGCCCCTCTCCTACTCACACACACTCTCGCAAAATAAATGAATAAACTTAAAAAAAAAATAAAAATAAAACAAGGCCTCCTCTTAGAGACAATCCCCATGGATGTAATGGAGGGGTTTGGAGTTTTCACTCCCAAGAGTGACCCAGGATAAATGACCCATCCAAGTTGTGAGGGAAACTTGTTCACCCTAGACTCTTCTAACTGGGCAATGACGGAAGAGCTGAAACTGTTTCTGCCGCTTCCTTAGATGAATCACTTTGGGCAATTTGCTTATCTTCTGTTTCTCCATTTCCTCTCCAGAGAAGTAGGACTCATAATAACACTGTCTACCACAGAGAGTATGTAAGAAGATCAACAATATACTTAGAAGGGGCAGGAGGCTTATAGCAAGCATTCCCCTTAAGTGTTATATGTTACAATTATCTTAATTCTTTCATTTATCTTTTCACTGAGATCTATTTGATATCCTGTGAGGGCATTTGGTGTTAGAGGTCTCCTTGGGGGAATAGAAATCCACACACCCAGTTTGGAGCTGTGGGAGAATTCCTCATTTCAGACATAGAAATGATCAAGTCCTTGTCCTGGCCATACTCAGTTTATTGTTGTTACTTCAAATTATTTTTAAAGATTTTATTTTAAAGTAATCTGTACATCCCAGGTGGGGCTTGAACTTACAAGCCCAGTAGAGTCACATGCTCTACTGACAGAGCCACCCAGGCACCCTGACTGTTCTTTTACTTTAAAGTGGACTCTCATTAGGGGCGCCTTAACTGAGTGGCTCAGTTAAGCATTTGACTTCTGCTCAGGTCACAATCTCACGGTTCGTTTGCCCCAGCCCCACGTAGGGCTCTGTGCTGGCAGCTCAGAGCCTGGAGCCTGCTTCAGATTTGGTGTCTCCCTCTCTCTCTGTGCCTCCCCGACTCACACTCTCTCTCTCAAAAATAAACATTAAAAAAGTAATAAAATGGACTCTCATTGAAAGGACATATATCTATAGATGCTTTACATCTCATAAGTCCCTATCTTCAATTTAAAACTAAAATCATTTGCTGTATTTGAAAAATTAAACCCATTTTTGAAACAACAAAAAGATACTTTTCTTCTTGTTGCAAATTTTAGTGACTCGGTCCAAGCTCTGAGAAATGCTGGCAGAGTGAAGTCTGGTTCTTCTGTCGCTGCAGCAAATTCACTGCAGCACGTACAATGGAAGCTTTACTGTGTGTACTCTCTTATAAATGGCATAGGACCTTCTAAATTTACTCCAGGGGGTCTGGGTATGTGGTAAAAAGTAAGGCCCATGTAGAAAGGCAGCCTAGAACCAGAGACCTCAAGTCTTCAGTTTAAAATGTCCCCAACATTGGGGCGCCTGGGTGGCGCAGTCGGTTAAGCGTCCGACTGACTTCAGCCAGGTCACGATCTCACGGTCCGTGAGTTCGAGCCCCGCGTCGGGCTCTGGGCTGATGGCTCAGAGCCTGGAGCCTGTTTCTGGTTCTGTGTCTCCCTCTCTCTTTGCCCCTCCCCCGTTCATGCTCTGTCTCTCTCTGTCCCAAAAAAATAAATAAACGTTAAAAAAAAAAAGTTTAAAAAAAAAATAAAAAAATAAAATGTCCCCAACATGGCACAAAAACAGACACTCAGATCAATGGAACAGAACAGAGAACCAGAAATGGACCCACAAACATATGGCCAACTAATCTTTGACAAAGCAGGAAAGAATATCCAGTGGAATAAAGACAGTCTCTTCAGCAAGTGGTGCTGGGAAAACTGGACAGCGACATGCAGAAGAATGAACCTGGACCACTTTCTTACACCATACACAAAAATAAACTCAAAATGGATGAAAGACCTAAATGTAAGACAGGAAGCCATCAAAATCCTCGGGAAGAAAGCAGGCAAAAATTTCTTTGATCTTGGCCGCAGCAACTTCTTACTCAATAAGTCACCAGAGGCAAGGGAAACAAAAGCAAAGATGAACTACTGGGACCTCATCAAAATAAAAAGCTTCTGCACAGTGAAGGAAACCATCAGCAAAACTAAAAGCAACAGACAGAATGGGAGAAGATATTTGCAAATGACAAATCAGATAAAGGGTTAGTATCCAAAATCTATAAAGAACTTATCAAACTTAACACCCAAAAAACCAAATAATCCAGTGAAGAAATGGGCAAAAGACATGAATAGACACTTCTCCAAAGAAGACATCCAGATGGCCAACCGACACATGAAAAAATGTTCCATGTCACTCATCATCAGGGGAAATACAAATCAAGACCACAATGAGATACCACCTCACACCTGTCAGAATGGCTAACATGAACAGCTCAGGCAACAACAGATGTTGGTGAGGATGCGGGGAGAGAGGATCTCTTTTGCACTGCTGGTGGGAATGCAAACTGGTGCAGTCACTCTGGAGAACAGTATGGAGGTTCCTCAAAAAATTAAAAATCTAGAACTACCCAGCAATTGCACTACTAGGTATTTATCCAAGGGATACAGGTATGCTGTTTCCAAGGGGCACATGCACCCCAGTGTTTATAGCAGCACTATCAACAATAGTCAAAGTATAGAAAGAGCCCAAATGTCCATTGATGGATGACTGGATAAAGAAGGTGTGATTATATATATACTCGGCAATCAAAAAGAATGAAATCTTGCCATTTGCAACTACATGGATGGAACTAGAGGGTATTATGCTAAGCAAAATTAGCCAGAGAAAGACAAAATCATATGACTTCATTCATATGAGGACTTTGAGACACAGAACAGATGAACCTAAGGGAAAGGAAGAAAAAATAATATAAAAACAGGAGGGGGACAAAGCATAAAAGATTCTTAAATATGGAGAACAAATAGAGGGTTACTGGAGGGGTTGTGGGAGAGAGGATGGGCTAAATGGGTAAGGGGCATTAAGGAATCTACTCCTAAAATCATCGTTGCACTATATGCTAACTAACTGGGATGTAAAAAAATAAAAATAAATTAAAAAAATAAAATGTCCCCAACAAAGCTAGTCTGACAGGTTGTCTGTGACCCACGAATGAGGAAGTACCTAAACTACTGTTTGTTCCCAGCTCAAAATCATCATTCTGGTCTGGGCGTCCTAAAACGCAGAAGTGGAAGGTTTCCAGTTACACCGGCAAGGATATGACGAGATCAGTCTTGGTATTTCACTCAGAGAGCCTTTATGATGCCCACGTCGGAGACACCCGGCTGTCACATGCCTCCTGCGTCCACAATCTCCCTGATGCCGGCTCCTCTCCATTCACTCAGCGCAATCAATGAACGCTGCGCTGCTACGGAAACGTATTACCCGTGGTCACGCCCCACATCCCAACCGCAAAGCATCACTCTCCCCTCCTCGACCCCTGGGTCTTTTGTGTCAGCAGTGCTCAACCTACTTATTGTAGTGTTCCCCCCGCCCCCGTATCTAATAAGCCTTCTACAATGAATATGTGGGCTTTTTTTTTTTTTTTTAGCAAAAGAGAAAAAGAAACTTCTAAGTGCCCTCTTTGAGAAACGGAAGTAGTCTCGCTGCTTAGGTGTGACCGGAGCGCAAATCCTCCTGTTGCTCCGCCTGCTGAAGGACTTGGAGAGAAGAGACCCGCGCCCCTGGCTCCGCTCTTGCCTTCCTTGGGAGCTGCGATTGGCATTTCCACAGGCAACGCTCCCTAAAAGCCCTGGGGAGGTGGCTTTCCCGAATTACGAGTATCCTCCCAGCCCTCAGCTCCTCCTTTGCTACATTTACATTTACATTTTGCTTTGAATAGCCCCGTTATAAAAGGGACAGAGAGCTCATAGCCAGTCCCAAGTCAAAATAAAAGCAGTGTAAAAAAAAAAAAAAAAAAAAATACCGGACGCTGCACCTGACAACTGCTGAAATGCATGTTGTCCTAAAGGACAAAAACCCGGGCAGCTTTCACGACCTCGTGGCGCAACGGTAGCGCGTCTGACTCCAGATCAGAAGGTTGCGTGTTCAAATCACGTCGGGGTCACAGCTGTGGCTTTTCTGTTTGGCCACCTGAATCAATACGTAAGCGTCTGTCTGCTACCCTCCCAACCTTGGGCTTTCTCTTTTTCTTTAGTCCAAAGGGACTTCTTGGGAACAACTCAGCGATGGACAGGCACTTAAACTGAAGGGTGAGGATGACCTGGAAGGGAAACCCCCCCACAGGATCAGACATATAGGTCGTTGTGTCCCTATCCTTATCGGGACTATGCTTCAGAGAAGACATTAAAACAGAGCAGACTTTCCTAATGAATTCACTCTGGTGTAAAAGTAGTTTTGCTGGGTCGCTAGCTGGGCATGGCACAATCTCTCTGGTTGCTTTTGTGTCATTTTTAAGAAGACGTCGGTTTTCCAGTTCTCCCACCCTCCCCCACCCCCCACAAGCTCACACACACACACACACACAGTTTTCATGGTTTGAGCTTCCTGTCGAAAGTCTCTGAACATTGTGGTTAAAGAGAAAATACTGTGAGGTTGGTTCAAAATGTATTATGTTGAGGATGCTGTTCTTGAACTTTCTGAGAGTGGAAATTGCCCTGGCATTTACCACCTTTTAATTCAGGATTCATTAAAAATCGTCCTTCCAGTTGAGATTTGAAACTATCAGGTTTCAGATACAAACCAGTTGCCATGACCTGAGAGCAAGGAGAAACCCAGCAGAAAGAGAGATTGAGGTGGACGTATCATGATTAAGCTTTCATTACACCAGCTTCACTTCCCCTTTCAGTTTAAAAGTCTGTCCTTTGCTGAGCTTAAAAAAAAAAAAATGTTCTAGGGATTTTTTTCCCTCTTTCTTTCTTTGGTAATCTCCAAACCCAACGTGGGTCTTGAACTCAAGACCCTGAGATCAAGAGTGTCTCACTCTACTGAATGAGCCAGGCAGCGCTCTAGGTACTGCTTCTAAAGTTGTGAATGCCTGATGAAATCTTGGAATCGACAGCATAGCACTTGCTTTGAAGCTAAAGTGATGTGAACACACAACCTTCTGAGCCAGTGAGATGCATTACCGTGGTGCTGGCACCAGATCCTCTTTGTGTGTTTAACATCTGGTAATTTCCTCAGTTCTCAGTTGCAGGGGTTAATATTTGCTATCCATGCACCAGACAGCTTGGGCTTCTCTGGGCTTCTGGTCCTTTCGTTATGGAGATATACAAAGCAAGATGAAAAGGTCCGTAAAGTAGAGGTAAACAGGAGGGGAGGGTGCCTCAGAGAATTCTTGCCTTCACCGTTCAGAAACAGCCTCCCCTCCCTGGAGGTTTGAAGGTACCGCTATCCATCTCCCACAGTGCTGCTGGGCCCGCCTCTTCTGAAGAACTTCAGGTTCTAGCATCCCCTAGAACAAATTTTATTCAGAAGGAATGTGAGGTGAACTGGGGAGAGTTCTTTTGACACAGAAGCGTCCTCAGAAGCGGCAGGCGCTAGGTGAAATTCTACCCACCCAGGGAAAGCGGGCGGGAGCAAATGGAAGGAAATTCACATGAAGGTCAATCATCTTCCTGGGATCTCAGATTGGGAGCATTCTGGGTTCTTAGCTGGAGCCAAGTCCTACTCAGAGGACACAGAAGTGGCGCGGGGACCCGACCTGTCATCCCTGTTCCTCCCTACGTTCACATTCCTGGAAGGGACCTGCAGAACTGACTCCCCAAGTCATATGCCTAGAAACAGTCAACCTTGACCATCCCTCCTTTCCCTAAGTTCAAATGCCTGGACCTGACCTACACCTTCCCCCTTACCCCGCCCCCATCATCCCTTGCCTTCTGTAAAGAGAAACTTAGGCACTGCTGTGGGTGAGTTTCTTTGCTTCTGAAGGTTTCCCCCTCTTTACAGTGACTCAGAGCAGTTTTCCTAATTCATTTCCCAAACATTTGCATAATCATAATAGCATAATGCACACACAAAATGTTCCAGGATATTCAAGCACTGTTGTAGGAGCTGGGGACAGGCCAGAGAACAAAACAGACTGGACTTTCAGGGAAGTACCATTCTCTTTGTATGTCTGATAAGATTTGTACACGTGACAGAAACGACCCAAGAGGGAGGCAAACACCGAGGCGACCACGTGGTGGGGATGGGGACTCTCTTCCAGCCGTTAACACAGAGCGTTCTTGAACTGCACCTTTGACAAAGACTATGTGGTTGGTTTGTTCTGTTTTAAAAAGAAGGCAATTGCTACCTTTTTCTTTTAAAGAGTAAAATATGTTTACTTGTTTTTTAAATTTATTTTGAGAGAGAGAGAGAGAGCATGAGTGGGGGAGGGAGCAGAGAGAGGGAGAATCCCTAAGCAGAGAGCCTGACTTGGGCTTGAACCCATGAACCGTGAGATCATGAACTGAGCCAAAATCAAGAGTTGGATGCTTAACTGAGTCACTCAGGTGCCCCAACAACTGAGTACTTAACTATTATCACACCCTTGTCTCTGAAAGACTAATAGCACCCTACTAAGAAGGCAGAAGAGATATGGTAAATAATGTCACAGAAATCATGGCCTTGGTTGGGACCCAGTTGGGGGAAGAAAACAGTCAGCTGGGGAAAATTTGAACACAACAAACAAAAAGAGTAAATGGGAGAACTGTTGACAAAAATCACCAACTCAAACGTCATGTGGGAGAAGACACTAAGCTCAAACTCAGTCCCCAGGGTACAGTAGGTACAAGCAGGCTCTGTGCGGTCAGTGCAGAGCCCAACAAGGGGCTCCGTCTTGTCAATCGTGAGCCAAAATCAAGAGTGGGACACTTAACCGACTGAGTCACCCAGGCGCCCCTTTAATGATATATTCTTTTCTTATACTCACATAAAAAAGGAGAGTAAAATGATGAAGGCATTGCTAGACTCTTCACCTTCAGAATTCTGTTTTTCTGAATCATTTTCCCACTCAATGTTGTCTGTGCCCATGTTTTCCCATGGTATTTTTTTGGCTACTCTTACCAAGCGTATTGGTAATATGGCATCTCTTAAGTACTCTTAAGTATGCTCCACTGTTGTCTCTGGGATTTTCTTCCATGCTGTTGATATCCATGATGTGGTGACTACTCACCAGTGACACCTGACCAACAATTGTAAGGCACTTCTGGATATCAGAGATATGAAAATGTAAAAGAAACCTGCATGTATTAGACTCAGGGGAAACAGTAAAATCTACTTTTTATGAAAAAACTGTGACAACCACTCCTGGATCATTTCTGTGGATATTGTGTGTTCCTTGTCTGTGGTTTTTAGATTCAAGCTGAGAGGTGCCTTCAGTCAGAGTGTATTCACTGTCTTTGTAAGGCTTTATGAACAGTGGTAGTATCATGAGTGTCTGCACATCACACTGCAGAAAGATGTCCTGCTAATTTAATCATCTTTATTAAGATTTTGCAGTTAAGCTTTTATTTGTATTTTGTATTTTAAGCTTAAAGGACCTAAAGCTGCCTGTTATGATTATGTTGGGGAACATGTTGATGGGAAAATTATTTTCCTTCATTATTTAAAACAAAACAAGATAGGTGTGCCTGGGTGGCTCAGTCGGTTGAATGGGTTGGTCTTTTGACTTTGTCTCAAGTCAGGACCTTACAGTTTGTGGTATTGAACCCCAGTTTGGGCTCCATGCTGACAGCATAGAGCCTTCTTGGGATTCTCTCTCTCCCTCTGTCTCTGCCCCTACCCTGCTCTGTCTCTCAAAATAAATAAACTTAAAAAATAAAACAAGATAAACAAGCATACATTCATTTGAAAAGTATTGCCCAGAAAGTGCTCAGAAGGCATCTGTGAAGGTATGAGCTAGGTTATGCTATAGAATCAAACAACCTGAAAATTCTCAGTGACAACAAGCAGGGTGTCTTTCCTACTCATGCTAGGTGTCCATGTCTGCACTCCAGAACCCAGACTGATGGAACAGTCTTATATGAGATATTCTAAGTCTCATGGCAGAGGGAAAAGAAATGGCAGACTAGAATCTGACTCTTAAACAGAAAAGGATGGCTCTCTCTCTCAAGGGAAGGTTATTGCAAGTCACAGATCCAAGCCTGAATTCAACTGGGCAGGAAAGTATGATCCTCTTGCAAGGAGGGGCAGCAAAGATTTTGAACAATAATGTAATAACTCTAGGCGTGGTTAAGATACACCTAAGGAAAGACACCCTTGATGTAATCGGTGCCTCCTTCCACTTCCCAAATGTATATTTTTTAAAATTTTAAACGTTTATTCACTTTTAAGACACAGAGAGAGCAGAGCGTGAGCAGCGGAGGGACAAAGAGAGAGGGAGGCAGAATCCAAAAAAGGCTCCAGGCTCTGAGCTGTCAGCACAGAGCCCGACGTAGGGCTCGAACTCACTGACCGAGAGATCATGACCTGAGCCGAAGTCGGACACTCAATGGACTGAGCCACCCAGGCGCCCCATTCCCAAATATTTTAGATACTCCATGACTTTGGGATTGAGTACAGGGAAGTTTTATTAGTCAGAATTCTTCTGTGAAACAGGACCCATAGGAAATATATAGATAGATAAAATGTGATTTATGATTAGGGATTGGCTCCTGCAATTGTGGGGCTGAAGTCCCATCTGCAAGCTAGAGATCCAGGAAAGCTGGTAATAGGTTCTAGTCCACGCCTAGAACCAGGGGAGTTAATGGTGTAAATTCCAGTCCAAGTCAGAAGACCCAACAACCAGGGGTGCTAATGTCCAAGGGCAGAAGATGGATGTCTCAGGTCCAGCAGAGAGAGCAAATATGTCCTTCCTCTGTCCTTTTATTCTATTCAGACCCTTGATGGATTGGATGATGCCCACTAGCATTTATGAGAACATCTTCTTTACTCTGCCTACCAATTCAAATGCATTATAATCTCTTCCAGACACATCCTCACCGAGACACCAAGAAATGTTTTACCAACTATCTTGTCACCCCCTAAAGTAGAAACATAAAATTAACCCAAAGTTGGATTTATGCCTACCTGAAAACCTGTCATTGTTCTGTGAAATAAATGGTGGTGAACTCATTGACTAAGAGAGAGGGGTTGGTCATGAAGTAGAGTTTAGTAAAGCAGTATTTGGAATGGCTGCTCAGAATGGAGTCAGAAGGGGAGACAACCACTTATAAAAGGAGATAGCTATGGATAAACAAAGGACTGCTAAATTATGCTAGGACCTAGCTGAAGCTGGGATTCATAATCGTGGAATGACATCTTCTCAGCACTCAACTTTGTTGACAAGGATCTGTGCTTGACACTGGGACAGTGATGCACAAAATATGCATGGTCTCTGTCTTCATGGAGCTTACCGTCAAGTAAGGAAGGTATACATTAAAAATGTAGCAGAAAAAAATAAATGTATAATTACAAATTGTGGCAAGTCTACAAAGAGAATGAACAAGGTTCTGTGAGAAAATCAATTTGAATTAAGGGGAAGGAGTTCAGGGAAAGCTTGCCTGAAATGACTTTTGAACTGAAATCTGAAGGATGGTAGAGAGAGATTCTAAATAAAGGGAATGTGTAAAGGACAGCAAAGAATTTGGGATGTGTGAGTTACTAAAAAGCCTATGTAATAGAGGAGTTTCGAGAATGAAAGGAAGATAGTAGCAGGTAATTCAGGATTGGCACAGCCAGATTATGTAGGGTTTTATAAATTGTGCTAAGGAGTTTGTCTTATTCCAGAGCAGAGGGAAGTCACTGAAGGGTTCTGAGGAAAGCGACATAAACAGATTTAATTCTCTTCTCTTCTTTTCTTAAATTTAGAGAGAGAGCAGGGGAGAGGCAGAGAGGAGAGATTGAGAATCCCAAACAGGCCCTACATGATCAGCGCGGAGCCTGATGCGGACTGGAACCCACGAACTGCAAGATCATGACCTGAGCTGAAACCGAGTCAGACCTTTAACCAACTGAGCCACCCAGGCGCCCCCCAGATTTAATTTTTTTTTTTTTTTTTTTTGAGACACAGAGAGACAGAGCACGAGCAGGGGAGGGGCAGAAAGAGAGAGGGAGACACAGAATCCCAAGCAGGCTCCAGGCTCCGAGCTGTCAGCACACAGCCTGACACCGGGCTTGAACTCACAAACCGCCAGATCATGACCTGCGCCAAAGTCAGATGCTTAACCGACTGAGCTACCCAGGCGCCCCTCCCCAGATTTAATTTTTAAACGTTCATTTTGGCTGTCATGAATAGCATGGATTGGGAAAGGCACGATTAGATGTGGAGGAACTATTCAGGTGGCTGGTAATTTGGACCGCAAGGACACGTGATACAACTGGTTTCTCCTGGTGAAGAACTGGAACTACAGCCTCGAGCCTTTATAAACAGAGAAAAAGAAGTATCTTTCCTCTGGTTGCTCTTTGACTTCCATCCAGTACCAATGTTCATAAACTCCAGGTCGGCACAATCCCCACTTCAAAGCCCAACCTCCCTACTTGCCTTTTTCTCACATCTAACTTTTCCTTGTGAATTCCTTCCTATTCATGTTTATTTTATATCAACCAGGACAATGGCTTCTCACCCCTGCCTGTGGTTTTTACTTATCAGAATGCTTTCAACGAAATCACTAGCAGTGAGTTTGCAGACTCGGGGCTTTATTGTAAGAACGAGAAATACTAGGGAAAAAGACTGTGTAACAGGTGTATCCCCACACCACCACCAATTAATAATCCAACGCTGAAAATACTTGGAGCTTTTAAACGACAGATTCTCACTGTATTCAGAAAGGAGATCTATCAGATGGGGAAATATCTGCATTTTAAGGTTGACACTGAAGGCCTGCAGTTCTCTCCCCTCGCTCTCCAGAGCCCCCCCTCCCCCACCCCCCCCCCCTCCCCCCGAGGGCAGGCACCGATGTCCCCGAGCCCTCTGGGAAGTGGAGTCCTTCCGCCGGGACCCCCGACCTGGCGCGGTCGCCTCCAAGTGCGCAGATGCGACTCCAGACGGAGCCTCAGGCTCGAGCCTTTTGTTCCCCCACAGCTCCGTGTGTCCGGAAAGCGACTCCGTCCTCCCCTCCGTCTTTCCCAGAGCGCAGCCCGGCGGGGACCCGCCCTGTGGCCGGAGCCGAGTGGGCAGCGCGTCCAGGGGTAAGAGAAAGCTGGACCATGAGGCGCGTGCGTCGGCGACCCGCCGGTCCGTGCGCGCGGCTGCAGTGCCTCCCGCAGCAGCCCGGGCCAGGCTCTCAGGTTCCGGCCGGCACATAAAGGGCCGGCCCTGCCCTCGTCCTATGCCCGCTCCCCGGTGCTGTGCGTAACCCTCCCGCTTCTCTCCGGCTGGGAGGCAAGCCGGGTCTGAGGCTTTAGTTCTGAGCCAGGAGGCGTCCGGGAAGCGCGGTTGCCCCTAAGCCCTCTGGGAAGTGGAGTCCGGGAGCGTGGAGGGGGCGTGACCGAGCGGAGTACTGTGGGAGCGCGACTGCTCCCGCCGCTTTGGGCATTAAATCTTGCCACTGCACTAAGAGCCTTAACCTGAACTCCTGGGACAGAAAGAAAAAAAGTGGGGTCTGTGTCTTACTCATTCCCCAAAGGACGCAGCCTTTGGCTACAAGCCAAGAGTACGCTTCCAAGGGGAAGGATTCAGCCTGCGGTTAAACAGGCACAAACCGCAAGTTCCGTGCCCTTTACAAAGATTGGTCAGGCTCAAGTCCCAAACCACGCATTTCAAGTGCAAGCAGGATACAGTTAATAAATTATTTCTGGTGGGAGTATCAAGATGTGGCAGCCATTCAACAGGATGTGCTGCAGGTGTCTTTTTTGCAAATTCTGTTGAATTTTGTGTCAGCTTGTCCCCTTAGGCTGTACCGACTCGTTTTGTTCTTCCTGGTCATTCAGCCTGGTTTAAAGTTTAGTTTTTCTTCCTTGACATGAGGGAACCCATGTTGTCTGCCAGTTACTGTCTGTCAGTTATTACTGTCAGTTATTACTGAAGTCTTTTGTTCTCGCTCTGACCATGCAAGGGAATCCTGGCCTGTACATTTTTGGGGTCTTTTAAAAAGGTTAGGAATCAGCTGTATACAGGCCCCATCTATCAACTGCCTGTCTCTATGAATAGTAAGGATGAATGAACTGTGGGAGTCCTGCTTTTATAGTTACCTGATGCTATAATCACAGGCTGTTTTATAGCCAGTTGTGTGCTTTAGGGTCTCCTGGGTGTTTCTGCCCAGTCTGGAGCCAGGTGTGAGGCTCACAGTTCACTCACTGATTCTCTCCTGGATTTGCCCTGGTTTGGCATATAGTGACTGATATCAGTACTCTAGAGAATGCTCTTCTAGCTGTGGAGACTAATTTAGCCTAAATAATAAAGGTTACAAGCAAAGAAGAATTACTTCTGAGGCCCTAAGACTTAAACACATAGGAATAAGCCTCCTAGGAATAGAGATAGAGAGGAAGATGCCCCAGGGAGCAGGAACCAACTCCACAGGATGGCAAGCCTAACTTCAAAATCTCTCTCCAGAACTTCAGAGTAGAGTTGAATGATTTTCACAAAGAAGCAGATTATGTATTGTTGGAAAGTCCATGTTTATCTCATCTGAAACAGCGAATAAAGGAGAAATCATAGCAATAACAGGACAAAAAAAAGAGAATCTAATCATGGATTATCTGACCATTGAAGCTGAGGAAGAAGGTAAGAATTACAGAAATAAACATGAAGTTGAACGTGGGGACAAGTGGAAAAACACCTTTGATGAGAATTAAAAGGTTAGATGCCCCTGCATGAAAGGAAATGGAAGCAGACATGTCCCCAAGTAGAGAAACTCAGTAAGCGACCAATTTTGGAAATCACTAAGCAGGCTCCTTGTGACACATTCTCCAGTCCCATTTTCCTCTTTCAGCACTCCTGTGCCCATCCACATTCGCTCTGCAGCCATGGAAGAGAGAATATTCCATTTTCCACCCCCTGTTAGGCTATTATAAAAGGTTGATGTATTGTGGGTCTATAAGCTTAGCTTTTTGGGCAACAGACTTTCACTTTATCATCTTATTGTACCCTCATCCCACCTTTTGGAGTGAAGTCAAGTGGGCCCTGTGTATACAATTTACCTGGCTTGTGATAACTTTTGTCCTAATGAATTTGGAAGTGGGGAAATAGAGCTTACCTCCTTCATAGCTTTTTCTTCTCCCTCTAGTCCTTCCAGCCATTACTACCGAGGATGTTTCTCTGCCCCAAAAACAGAACACGGAAGAAATGGAACCCACTGTTGAGCTCCTTCCTGTTGAGTTCCAGGCAAGTCTTTGATTTCCTCATATGAAATCTTAGCTTGGAGTTCACAGTGTGTCATTTGCTTTTTTCATCTTGCTTTGGAGGTCCACGGCAATCCCAACTAGAGAACTGAACCAAAGTAATTTTTCCTTGAAGACTTGAAGGTCTGGGGAGAGCTCAGGCTTGAGCACTGATTTTGGTAGTAGTCTGTGTGAACAGTATTTTAAATCACAAAACCAAGGGAATAGAAAAGAGATGAGATTTTATGACTGAGCTCTCCAACACTGTGAGATCAGGGAGATGAAGAGGAACCAGCAAAGGATACTGAGAAGATGTGGCCAGTGTGGCCAGTGAGGTAGGAAGTCAAAAGTTTGGCATCCTGGTAAACAATTGGAGAAAGTGTTTAAAAGGAGCAGGGAGTGATCAGCTGTTAAATACTGCTGCTAAGTCAAGTAAGATGAGGCCTGAAAATTGACCATTGGATTTAAAAATATGAAGATCACTGGTCACTGCCAAGAACAATGTCATGGAGTTGTAGGAATGAAAGCCTGATCGGAAAGGGTTCAGAAGAGAATAGGAGAGAAGTTGGAAGCAGGGATGACTGACAGCCATTTTGGAGAGTTTTACGCTAAAGCAGAGGACAGAAATGGGGTGATAGCGGAAGCAGTAGCAAGACCAAAGAGGGTTTTTATTTTTTATTTTTTTAAGATGGGAGAAATAACAGGTTGCTTATAGGCATGTAAGAATGGATGGAGAAGAGAAGATGTCTAACAACTGAGCTCTGGGGAACTCTAACATTTAGAGCCACTTTTCAAACATAGCTTCATTTATTTTAAACAAGAAATCATGTGAGTTAGGAGTGATGCTTATTTCACAGTAAAACTGAGGCTCACAGCGGCTCCTGGCTGGCTCAGTCGGTGGAGCATGCGATTCTTAATCTCAGGGATGTAAGTTTGAGACCCACGTTGAGTGTAGAAATTACTTAAACATAAAATCTTGTGGGGGTGCCTGGGTGGCTCAGTTGGTTGGGTGGCCGATTTTGGCTCAGGTCACGATCTCATGCTTTGTGGGTTTGAACCCCACGTCAGGTTCTGTGCTGACAGCTCAGAGCTTGGAGCTTCCTTTGGATTCTGTGTCTCCGTCTCTCTGCCCCTCCCCTGCTCACACTCTGTCTCAAAAATAAATAAATGTTAAAAAAAATTTTTTTTAGGGGCCTCTGGGTGGCTCAGTAGGTTAAGCGTCCAACTTCAGCTCAGATCATGATCTCATGGTTTGTGAATTCGAGCCCTATGTTGGGCTCCATGCTGACAGCTCAGAGCCTGGAGCCTGATTGGGATCTTGTGTATCCCTGTCTCTCTGCCCCTCCCCCACTCATGGTCTGTCTCTCAAAAATAAATAAAAAACATAAAAAAATTATTTTTAAATCAGTAAATCCAAAATACATACATACATACATACATACATACATACATACATACATAAAAAGTAAATTTCAGGTGCCTGGGTGGCCCAGTTGGTTAAGTATCCGACTCTTGATTTTGGCTCAGGTCATGATCTCACAGTTCCTGAGACTGAGCCCTTTGCTGGGCTCTGTGCTGACAGCGTGAAGCTTACTTAGGATTCTCTCTCTCCCCCTCTCTCTGCCCCTTCCCCATTCATGTGCATATGGTCTTTCTCTCAAAATCAGTAAATAAACTTAAAAAACATAAAATCAGTAAATCCACTCATTCAGAACAACTGCAATTACTAAAAGATAACTAGATAAATCTAAAAGTCATGACCCTAAGTACAGAGAAGGAAGAACAGCATGACTATCTGTATACATTCAGGATATCAAGCAGAAGCTCTATAAAATCTCAGAATATTTCAGGAATCAGTATAAATTACATATCTGAGACTTACCCCATCTACAACAACTAAGTGCAATTAGTAATTGACATTTGGTTGTCATTCAGTGGTTAAATTTTTTTTTGTTTTTGTTTTTTTGACAGAGAGAGAGACAGAACATGAGCAGGGGAGGGGCAGAGAGAGAGGGAGACACAGAATCCGAAGCAGGCTCCAGGCTCTGAGCTGTCAGCAAAAAGCCCAACGCGGGGACTCAAACCCATGGACCGCGAGATCATGACCTGAGCTAAAGTCCGACGCTCAACTGACTGAGCCACCCAGACGCCCCCCCAGTGGTTAATTTATATTAGATTTATTTAGTAAAATATGTGAGAGACAGAAAAATATAGGAAAGAGGGTAGCTTTGCTATCAAATCACTATGTTGTACACCTGAAACTAATATACTTTATGTCAACTATACTTGAATTTAAAGAAAGAGTATATGGGGTGCCTGGGTGGCTCAGTTGATTGAGCGTCTGACTCTTGATTTCAGCTCAGGTCAGGATCCCAGGGTCGGGGGATTGAGCCCCACATCAGGCTCTGCTCTGAGCATGGATCCTGCCTAAGATTCTTTCCCTCTGCCCCTCTCTCCTACTCATGCTCTTCTCTCTAAAGTAAAGTAAAATAAAATAAAATGAAATGAAATGAAATAAAATACGTTGTTCTATTAAAAAAAAAAAAAAAAGAACCAAAAGAGTATAGCTTTGGAGCCAGACAGATGTCTGGGTCCAGATGTCATATCTGATCCTCACATCTGTAAATGCTGTTAATAATAGTACTTATCTCATGAAGTTATCATTACAAGAGGTAGTTCAAAGGGCTCAGCACATAGAAAATATAAGTATTAGCTGTTACTATTTTCCCTAATACAGACTAATACATAGAAATCTTAGACTGTTCCATTAAAATAAAGGTTTAACCGTCATATTAAAAAATACTGTCTCTTATAGATTGTTCTCCTCCCCAAGTTCTATAAGAATATGCTTGTTCTTGGGGCGCCTGGGTGGCTCAGTCAGTTGAGTGTCTGACTTCGGCTCAGGTCATGATCTCACGGTCCATGGGTTCAAGCCCTGCATTGGGCTCTGTGCTGACAGCTCAGAGCCTGGAGCCTGCTTCCGATTCTGTCTCCTTCTCTCTCTGCCCTCCCCACTTGTGCTCTGTCTCTATCAAAAATAAATAAACATAAATTAAAGAATATGCTTGTTCTTCCAGGAATTGGTGACAGTCAAGGATGAGGAAATGGACTTCGGTCATGTGGAGGAAGAAGAGCTGAATTCTGCCCAAAGGTACATGGGCATTGATATGAAAGTGGAGAATTGTGGGAGCCTGGTATTTTGGGGTAAGGAAATTATTTTGTAATGCAAACTGCTTACTGGGACATAAACTTTCTCTATAACTCATGGCATCTAAAATGCCATAGTTTTGCTTAAAATCCAGAAAGCCCTGATCTCCTAGGAGATCCCTGATCACTCTGGGCTCAGAATTGGGCTTTTTTTCTCTTTTGGCAAGTAAAAGTTTACTATTTCTGGTATTGAAAAAGGATAGCTTTATTACATTGGTTTTAAGATTTATAAAATTATAGTGACCAAAACAGTGTGGTACTGGTATAGATGTAAATCGATAGAACAGAATAGATAGTCCAGAAATAGACCTGCACATATGTGGTCAATTTTTTTTTGCAATCATTCATTTTATCTTTTTTTTTTTTTTTTAAGGAATAGAATTTAGTGTCTCTTATGTTTTGTCTCCCTTTCTGTTTTTTATCTTAATTTTCACTTCCTTTTCCCTGTGTTCATCTGTTTTGTTTCTTGAATTCCACATATGAGTGAAATCATATATTTGTCTTTCTCTGACTTATTCTACCTAGCATAATACACTCTATTTCCATCCGTGTTGTTGCAAATGGCAAGATTTCATTCTTTTTGATTGCCAAGTAATATTCCATTGTATATATATACCACATCTTCTTTATCCATTCGTCATTTGATGGACATTTGGGCTCTTCCCATAATTTTGCTATTGTCAATAGTGTCGCTATAAACATTGGGGTGCATGTGCTCCTTCAAATCAGCATTTTTGTATCCTTTGGATAAATACCTAATAGTGTAATTGCTGGATTATAGGGTGTTCTATTTTTAATTTTTTGAGGAACCTCCAAACTTTTCCAGAGTGGCTGCACCACGAACTGCAAGATTATGACCTGAGCCGAAGTCAGACGCTTAACCAACTGAACCACCCAGGCACCCCAAATAGTTGGATTTAAATCTTACATATAGCTACTTGTCTTCTATTTGTTCCATCTATTCCTTATTCATTTTTCTTTCTTTTTCACTTTTTTGGTTGCATATTTTTTTTACTCTATTTTATATCCACAATTAGCTTACCATTAAACCTTATTTAAAGTTCTTTTAATGGTTGTCCTAGAGTTCCCAAATGCTTCTTTAATTAATCACAGTTATCTATTTTTAAAATTTATTTATTTTGAGAGAGAGAGAGAGCAGAGGAGGGGCAGAGAGAGAGAAAGAGAGAGAATCCCAGGCAGGCTCTGTGCTGTCAGCGCAGAGCCCAATGCAGGGCTCGAATTCACAAACCATGAGATCATGACCTGAGCCAAAACCAAGAGTTGGACGCTTTCCCAACTGAGACATGCAGGTACCCCAGTCACAGTATATTTTTATTATTTTTTAATTTTTCTTATTTTTTTAAATTTTTAAAATGTTTATTATTTTTGAGAGAGAGAGAGAGAGACAGAGAGCAAGCAGGGAAGGGGCAGACAGAATCGGAAGCAGCCTCCAGGCTCTGAGCTGTCAGCATAGAGCCCGATACAGGGCTCGAACTCATAGACCACAAGATCATGACCTGAGCTGTAGTCGGCAGCCCAACTGACTGAGCCACCGAGGCACCCAATCACAGTATATTTTTAAAGAGTAATATACCAGGGGCACCTGGGGGGCTCAGTCGGTTAAGCGTCCCACTTCAATTCAGGTCGTGATCTCACAGTTCCTGAGTTTGAGCCCCACATTGGACTCTCTACTGTCAGCACAGAGCCTGCTTCAGACCCTCTGTCTCCCTCTCTTTCTGCACCTCCCCTGCCAAAAATAAGTAAACATTTATTAGAAAGAAAAAGAATATTATACCACATCATGTCTGGTATAAGAACCTTACTTCTGGAGACTTCTAATTCCTCTCTCCCATCTTTTGTATAATTGTTCTCATGTATCTTACCTTTACATACGCTATAAAGTCACAATATATTGCTACTATTTTTGTTTGACCGTCAATTATCTCTTAGAGTAATTAAAAATAAGAAAAAAAGGGGGGGTGGACCCTCGGTGGCTCAGTTGGTTAAGCTTCTGACTTCAGCTGAGGTCATGATCTCAAAGTTCATGGGTTTGAGCCCAGTGTCAGGCTCTGGGCTAAAAGCTAAGAGCCTATAGCCTGCTTCAGATTCTATGTTTCTCTCTCTCTCTGCCCCTCCCCTGCTCATGCTCTGTCTCTCTCAAATAAACATAAAAAAATTTTTTTAGTAAGAAAAAAATTAATTTTATATCTATTTTCATTTATGCCATTGCCAGCACTATTCATTTTTTATATTGATCAGGGGTTGGCAAACTTTCTCTATAAAGGACCAGATGGTAAACATTCTCTGCTTTGTGGGCCATATACTCTTTGGCAATTAGTTAACTTTGCCATTGTAGCATGAAGGCAGCCATAAACAATATGTAAACAAGTGAGAGTGGCCAGATTTGGTCTGTGGTGGGTCAGTTTGGCCCATTGATACAAGTTTTTGACTTGTATCAATCACCTTCTGCCTATAAGAGCATTTCTTTCTTTCTTTTTTAATCCGAGTTAGTTAACATATAGTGTAATAATGATTTCAGGAATAGAATTTAGTGACTCATCACTTACATATGATACCCAGTGCTCATCCCAAAAAGTGCCCTCCTTAATGCCTATCACCCATTTAGCCCATCTCCTCACTCACCTCCCCTCCAGCAACCCTCAGTTTATTCTCTGTATTTAAGCGTCTCTTATGGTTTGCTTCCCTGTTTTTATTTATTTTTGCTTCTTTTCCCCTATGTTCATCTGTTGTGTTTCTTAAATTCCACATATGAGTGAAATCATATGATATTTGTCTTTCTCTGACTTATTTCTGGGGGACTGGAGGGAACTATTGAAAAAGTCAAAAGTGTTGTTTCTGGGTGATTATTATAAATGATTTTTTTTGTCTTGTACTTTTTCAAAACTGTCTAATCTCAACCTGTGTTTTCATCTTTCCACCCTTCTCTAGATGTTTTATATTAACATTTATTCTCATCCCACCTGCTTATATCCTCCTTTCTGGTTAGTCTGCTCAGTTTTCCACTTTCTTAAGTACAGCATCCTCATTGTCCTTTTATTGTGCCTTACATTACTCATTCTCCCATCTCTGTTTTTTTCTGACACTTCCTCTGCCACTGCCAGGAAGTGCTTTCTGAAAACATTCTAATAAACATGTTTAATAAGCATCATTTTTGGGGTTGCCTAGGTGGCTCAGTTGGTTGAGCATCTGACTTGGTTTCAGCTCAGGTCATGATCTCCTGGTTGTGGGATCAAGCCTCACGCTGGGCTCTGCGCTGACAGCAAGGAGCTGTCTCTCCCTCTCTGCCCCTCTCTCTGGATCTCTCTTTCTCTAAAAATAAATAAACACTTTTTAAAAAGCATCATTTTTGTTTTATTTTCCTCTTGCTAACTCAGCAGTTTTCTTTCTCTCATCACAGAGAAAACAAAAATACGTGTACTTTTTATTTATTTCAGATTCCGAATCTATACCTGAAACTAAAGAATCTTTTTCAAAGCAAGAACTTTATGAAGAAGTGTCCTCCGAAAGAGAGCTGATAATAGAAAGACTTAAAAAGGTTGAGGCCTGGGACTCCAGATTGATAGAAGCCTGGCAATGTGAAGGCACATTAGAAAGGCAGCAAGGAAACCGGAAGAAAGATTTAAGGCAAGCCATAATTAAACACAACAAAACCACTGTGGAGGATTGTAATGAAATTGGGGAAAGTTCAAACCCAATCAAACATCAAAATATTTACTCAGTGAAAAAGCCTTGGAAGTGCAATGAATGTGGGAAGTTCTTCAGTTACTACTCAGCCTTTATCCTACATCAGAGAATTCATACTGGAGAGAAGCCTTATGCATGTGCTGAGTGTGGAAAGGCCTTCAGTCGGAGCTCATCACTTATTCAGCATCAGAGAATTCACACGGGAGAAAAACCTTACGAGTGTAACAAATGTGGGAAAGCCTTCAGTCATCGGTCAGCCCTCATTCAGCATCATATCATTCACACTGGAGAAAAGCCCTATGAGTGCAATGAATGTGGGAAAGCCTTCAACCAAAGCACATACCTTATTCAACACCACAGAATCCATACTGGAGAGAAACCCTATAAATGCAAGGAATGTGGGAAAGCTTTCAATGATACCTCATCCCTAATTAAACATCAAAGAGTTCATACTGGAGAAAAACCTTATGGATGTAAAGAATGTGGGAAAGCCTTTAGTGACAGGTCGGGCCTCACTCAACATCAGAGAACTCATACAGGGGAAAAGCCATATGAATGCAGTGAATGTGGGAAAGCTTTCAGCTACTGTTCAGCTCTTATTCAACATCAAGGAACCCATACTGGGGAGAAACCTTACAAATGTAACGAATGTGGGAAAGCCTTCAGTGATCGCTCAGCTCTCATAAGACACCAAAGAATTCATACTGGGGAGAAACCTTACAAATGTAAAGAATGTGAGAAAGCCTTCAGCCAGAGCTCATCTCTTACAAAGCATCTGAGAACTCATACTGGAGAGAAACCATATAAATGCAGTGGTTGTGACAAAGCCTTCAGTCAGAGTTCATCTCTTATTCAACATCAGAAAACCCACACAGGAGAAAAACACTACAGATGTAAGAAATGTGAGAAAACCTTCAGTGTGCGTTCAGCCTTTTATCAACATAAAGAAATTCATGATGAATAGAATGCAGTAAATTCATGAAATAGTTATGTATTCTTGGGGCACCCAGCTGGCTCAATAAGGCTGGCTCAATGCAATTTTTGATATTGGGATCATGAGTTCGAGTCCCATGTTGGGCAGAGTTTACTTAAAAAAAGAAAAAAGAGGGGCACCTGGGTGGCTCAGTCGGTTAAGCATCCGACTTCAGCTCAGGTCATGATCTTGCACTCCATGAGATTAAGCCCTACATCAGCTCAGAGCCTAGAGCTTGCTTCAGATTCTGTGTCTCCCTCTCTCTCTGCCCCTTTCCTGCTGGCAGTCTTTCTCTCTTAAAAGTAAACATTGAAAAAAGAAAAAGAATTATGTATTCTCTACTGATCATGTAGACCTGTGTTCTAAGTATTACCGGCTACTACAAAAATGTATGAGGCTGCATCATGCAAAAAATAGCTCTCTTCCTTGAAATGGTATTAGGTATGGGAAGAGGACAAGAGGTATAGTAACAGAACCCAAGAAGCTGAAGAGTGGAGAATTCCTAGGGGAGCACAGAAGGAGAAAGTCTGGTTAAGTCAGAGAAAAGAGAGTCAGGAGCTAAGCATCTAATGTCAGTAGAAAAACTACCCCAAGCAGCTGACTTAACAGTACTTGAGGCTGATGGCTCTCTAAATAGTAGTTTCAACCTGAAGCCAAGTGTGGAAGATCAGGATCCCAAAGAGGAAAATCACCAGGATGTTTCTCTAGGAAAATAAAGAGGAAGAAAAATATCTAAGCCTAGGAAATCTTCCTTTTCTCTGTCCCTGCACTCCACTTGTTCACTTGAACATTTGCAAACATTTAAACCATTGCTTATTAATCCTGGGTGTACACTGAAATCATCTGAAAAATACCTGGGTCCCAGTCCTAGAGATTCTGATTAAATTTGGCCTGGGGTGTAGCCTGGGCATCAGGAATTTAAAAACTCCTCAGGTAGTTCCACCAAGATTAAGAACCACTGATTTAGGCTCTTAGTGCACAAGGATCAAGTCAATAAGGAAGGATAATAACAACCCACGTTCATTCTCGGGAGCTCTCTGTGTCCTTGTTTCTGCCTTTTTTTCTCTTGCCAATTATATAATGTCATCCTTTCTTTTACCTGACGTTGGATCCTTTTGTTTGGTCCTTTTTTGTTTTCTCTGACTTTGTGTAAATTGAGCTGCCTGATCCTAACTTCTGCTCTGGCCCCTTACCCTTGCTAAATGTGCTCTTTTAAGCCCGCTTACAGCTTTCTCAACCTCTTCTGCCCACAAGGATCCTATATTGTGCTTGCTACCCATGGCCTGATGGTGGCAAATATTAACCATAAGAAACAAGAGGAGACCCTAAAGACCAAAATCAGGAGTGGAGACAGGGTGACTGGAAGGGAACTTCAAAGGGTTAAACTTTTGACTCCAACTGTATAGTTTGTATCTTAGAATTTCCTGAAATTATAATAAAATTTAGTTGTGTGCACGAATTAATACTGAACTTCAAGGGATGTAGGTGGAAGGAAAGGTAAATAAAAAGTGTTTCTACATTTAGTATGACAAACAGTAGTAATGCTAAAGAGATTACGAGAAATTACAGATGATATTGTAATCCCTAAAGAATACCCATTAAATAATAGTGCAAGTAGAGGAATTAAATCACATATTAAAAAATGTTTAACCCTAGGGGTGCCTGCTGGCTTAGTCAAGGAGCATGCGACTCTTGGGGTTGTGAGTTTGAGTCCTACACTGGGTGTAGAGATTACCTAAATAAATAAAACTTAAAATGTTTAACCCAGAAGAAGGCAGGAAAGGAGGAAGAGAGACACAGATAGAACAAATTGTAAACAGGCAGCAAACTGGGAGACCTAAGTTCAACCATATCAGCAATTGCATTAAACCTAAAAGAAACACTCCAAATAAAACTGACAGGTTGTCAGACTGAATAAAGAATGACCCAACTATATCTAAAAGAGGAACACTTTTGGGGCGCCTGGGTGGCGCAGTCGGTTAAGCGTCCGACTTCAGCCAGGTCACGATCTCGCGCTCCGTGAGTTCGAGCCCCGCGTCAGGCTCTGGGCTGATGGCTCGGAGCCTGGAGCCTGTTTCCGATTCTGTGTCTCCCTCTCTCTCTGCCCCTCCCCCGTTCATGCTCTGTCTCTCTCTGTCCCAAAAATAATAAACGTTAAAAAAAAAAATAAAAAAATAATAATAAATAAAAGAGGAACACTTTAAATACAGAAACACAGGTGAACATTCAAGAGATAAAGATACACAATGAAAACACTAATCATAAGAAAGCTGGATATGTTAATATCAGATATAATAGAATTCAAGAAGGTATCATCATAAACAGAGGACATTTTATAATGATAAAATGGTCAATTCATCAAGGTTGGTAAATCTTATAATGTGTAACTATGTTACAGATGTGATGTGTTAATATTATAAATAAGATCATTTTAAGTTTACTAATATATTATGTGCCTAATATCAGGGCTTCCAAAATCACAAGGTAAAAACTGACAGAACTAAATTTTAAAAAAGAACAATCCACAATTTTATAATTGGAAATTATAACACTCCATTCTCAGCAGTTGATAGAATATCTAGACAACAAATATTAAATATTTAGAAGAGCTGAACAATATGTCTATATTGTCTACCATCTTGAATTGAGTGGCATATATACTTTATAGAACACACAAGGAACACGCAGCAACTTCAGAGTGCACATTCCCTTCAAGTGCACATGAAATGTTCAAGTTAGATTGTACACTGGGGCTTAGAGCAAGGCTCAGTAAATTTAAAGGACTTAGGATATTCTCTACTACATTTGATGAAAGTAGAGATCAATAAAAATAAGAGGAGGGGTGGGGCGCCTGGGTGGCTCAGTCAGTTAAGTATTCGACTTCACCTCAGGTCATGATCTCACGGTCTGTGAGTTCGAGCCCCGCGTTGGGTTCTGTGCTGACAGCTCGGAGCCTGGAGCCTGCTTCGGATTCTGTGTCTCCCTCTCTCTCTGCCCCTCCCCTGCTCATGCTCTGTCTCTGTCTCAAAAATAAATTTAAAAAAATCAGCAACAACAACAAAAAAAATAGGAGGGGTGCCTGGGTGGCTCAGTGGGTTAAGCATCCAACTTGGGCTCAGGTCATGATCTCACGGTTTGTGGGTTCGAGCCCTGCATTGGGCTCTGTGCTGACAGCTCAGAGCCTGGAGCCTGCTTTGGATTCTGTGTCTCCTTCTCTCTCTTCCCCTCCCCAACCTGTGCTCTGTCTCTCTCTGTCTTTCAAAAATAAATGTTACCCAAAAAAAAAAAAAAAAAAAAAAAGGTTGAGGGGCATCTGGGTGGCTCAGTCAGTTGAGCCTCTGACTCTTGATCTCAGCTCAGGTCATAATCTCACTGTTTGTGAGTTCCAGCTCCGCATCGCATTCTGCATTGATTGCACAGAGCCTGCTTGGGATTCTGTCTCCCCTTCTCTCTAACCCTTGCCCTCTTGTGCTCTCCCTCTCTCAAATAATAAACTTAAAAAAAAAAAAAAAAAGGTTGAAAGTCCATCATCTCAGTTTCCATTGAAAGACTAAAAGTGGAAGCAAATTTAAACACAAAGTAAAAGAAAATATATGATAAAGAGAAATTTTAAAATACAAAGCAGATACACAATAAAGAAAATCAACAAAGGCAAAGGTTGGTACTTTCGTATGGCTACTTTTACAAACAACAGAAAACTGAGAGAGTACACAAGAAAATTATATGTAGGCATTGGAGGGAGTGAAGTGAATGGAGCAGGGGTAGAGTGCCACCCTCTACTGTATTTTGTTTTGATTTTTGAGTCACTCAAAAAATTTTAGTATCCATCTAGTACTATTCTAAGCCATATTGGATCCTGAAGCAAAAAGAAACATATATGCCCCTATATACACTTATCAAAATATCTTCCCGTGATTTGAATCAGATTGGAAAAGTTAATAAAAGCTCCATAATTAAGAAAAAATGACTATAGAGGCACCTGGCTGGCTCAGTCAGTAGAGCATGTGATTCTTGATCTTGGGGTTGTGAGTTTGTGCCCCTTGCTGGGCATCAAGTTTACTTAAAAAATAAAAATATAGATAGATAGATAGATAGATAGATAGATAGATAGATAGATAGATAAAAATGACAAAAAAATGACAACCTGTACAGAGTGGGATGTGATGGCTTCATGGTCCAGGAACCATGAGCTGATTAGAAATAACTTCCAAATTCACAATAATCCTGGATTATAAAACAAGCAAACAACAATTTGTCTTATCTAAAAGTCTGATATTTTGTTTTTCATGGACTTTTTTGCATTAATTTTGATTTAGAAAATATTGCATTAAAACATTATTTCTCTTGATTACTGAGTTTTTTGGTGCCCTCTTAAATTTTGCATCCAAGGTGATTGCTTCATTTGCCTCACCCTGATCCCTGCCCTGAACACATTAGACGGGATCATCTGGAGCTGGAGAGCTGGAATGGAGATTCAGTGATTTTCATCACGCCCAAAGAAAGCAAAGACTGTTTGTGGACATATTTCTTTAAAGACTCATGGGGCACTTGGGTGGCTCAGTAGAATGGGTGTCTGACTTCATCTCAGGTCATGATCTCACAGCTGGTGTGTTCGAGCCCCGAGTTGGGCTCTCTGCTGTCAGCGCAAAGCCCTCTTTGATTCCTGTCTCCCCCTCTCTCTCTGCCCCTCCCCAACTCATGCTTTCTGTCTCAAAAATAAACAAAAACATTAAAAAAAAAACCTCATTAAAAGACTGTAAAGATATGGGTAGGTTTTAGGAAATTCTAAAACTTCATTTGTATTTTTGTTGTTGTTGTTTACTAAGAATCACAGCTTGGTGTTACTGGGCAATTTGGGTTTTCTTCTTTGTGACTGAGGAAATCAACAGAGACATCCATCGGTTACCCAATCTCACTCTAGGATTTTCCATCTGGAGGTCTGGAAGCTTCATCTCAGGGGCCCTTCAGGGAACCACATGCCTCCTGACAGGGTCCAAAAACCCAATATCCAACTACAGTTGCTGAGCTCACGCTCCTATCCCTGCTCCAACTGGGGACCTCAGTCGGCGCTGTCCATACCCATGGCAAGATTGCTGGAACTATACAGATTAACTCAGGTGAGTGATTAAAAAGCTCATTTTCATTTTGTCACCCTTTACCCACCAATCTGAACAACCTCTTTGCAGTTTCAACCCAAAGTCACAGTGCAGTCCCTCTCAAAATGTAAAGGAGCACACAGGCATTCCTCCTCATTCAGCAAACATTTTCCCGTGACCCTGTTTCCTCATCAGTACAATGAGGAAAACAATAGCACCTACTTCACAGAGTTGTTATGTGGATGCTGTAAATTAATTCATGTAAAGCGCATGAGATAGTCCCTGGAACACAGGGAAATCCTCAATAAATGCAAGATATTACCTATTAGTTTTGGTCATTATATAAACTTTTAATAAAAATACATGAGGGGCAGGGCACCTAGGTGGCTCAGTCGGTTAAGTGTCCGACTCTTGATTTCGGCTTCGGTCATGATCCCAGGGTTGTGGGATGGAGCTGTGCGTTGAGCTCCACACTGAGTATGGAGCCTGCTTGAGATTCTCTCTCTCTCTCTCTCTGCTCCTCTTCCCCCACTTGTGCTCTGCCTCAAGAAAAAAATAAAATAAAATAAAAATACATGAATGATTTTAAGGGATTCTCAACCATTGCCAAAGAAATAAAATGCATCATTCAGATAACCAGAAAAGTGGCTGGTGATAACTTTGTTCACAGTTTCAAGGAAGAAATGAAAAAGTTTTGAGACTCATGGGAATTAACTGAGAGCCATGGGAAAACACCAAAACGAAGTTCAAGGAAATAATTAAACTGTTCTACAAGAGAACAAGATATTGATGAACAGGAAGATGTTCAAGCTAGCAAGAGCCTAAAATCTTCACGTATTTGCTGAAAAGAGCTGAGTAGTAAATAACTTAAATGATTTGAGTATAGTCCCCCTCGAGAATGATATACTGTACATTACTGCATATATTTTACATATATACATATTTGCTGTGTACAAGTGTTCATACAAAATCACATATTTTGGATAAGGTAAAGGATTTTACAGGAATAATTGTGAAGTCATTTGATTCATCTCACCATCTAAATTCAGAACCTATCCTCCACCTAAGGTGTATTTTCACAGTAAATAGAATATTTGGGAAATAATAAGATAACTGGTTTGACTGGATTTTGACAGAAAAGGCATGATTCATACTGAGAGGATCCTGGACATTAGGATAAGAAATAGGGACTTTAGAGGCACTGGGGTGGTTCAGTCGGTTCAGCGTCCGACTTCAGCTCAGGTCATGATCTCACAGTTCATGAGTTTGAGCCCTGCATTGGGCTTTGTGCTGACAGCTGGGAGCCTGGAACCTGCTTCAGATTCTGAGTTTCCCTCTCTCTCTACCCCTCCCCTGCTCATGCTCTGTCTGTCTCTCTCAAAAATAAACATTAAAAAAAATAGGGACTTTATTTGGGGGCCTTGGTTATCTAATGAGTTCTTTTCTTTTTCCTAAGCACAGGGATGACAATGGTGAAATATCATACGGTAGAACACCAGTTGCCCAGAATTTCTGGGGATGTAGCTGTTCCAAATTTATAAAATCATAATCATAATAATTGTTTCAGCTTCAACATCATGTGCACCTACCCTCACTGTTTTAGATCTTGTGAGAAACTACAACAGCCCTGGAAATGCCCTCCCTCTGCACTCCTGATTATGACCACCGCTTTCCTCTTAGGCAGGATATGGGAGGAAGGGATACAATCTGAGGGATGTGGAACCACATTAGCTACCTGTCTGATTGTCAAGGGGAAAAGGCATTGCTATAGTGCAATAGAAACAATGGGGAAATCTATTGATTCCAATCATGTAGTTTGAATCAAGAGATGACTTTTTTTTTTTTTAATTTTTTTTTTCAACGTTTATTTATTTTTGGGACAGAGAGAGACAGAGCATGAATGGGGGAGGGGCAGAGAGAGAGGGAGACACAGAATCGGAAACAGGCTCCAGGCTCTGAGCCATCAGCCCAGAGCCTGACGCGGGGCTCGAACTCCCGGACCGCGAGATCGTGACCTGGCTGAAGTCGGACGCTTAACCGACTGCGCCACCCAGGCGCCCCAAGAGATGACTTTTAATGCAAAGCTGTGTTAGCTGCTCTGAAGCTATTTTAGTCATTTCATAAATGCTCTGGTTTTTTCTTAAGCTGTAATTTCTCTGTAAATTGGTTAGTCCATCCCTGGACTATCAAGAATACAAAATAAGATTTATTTACTTTATTATTTTCTTTTTAGATTTGTTTTTGTTTTTACTTTATTTTAGAGAATGCTAGCAGGGGAGAGGGGCAGCAGGAGAGGGAGAGAGAGATAATGGGAGAGAGAAAGAGAGAGAGAGACAAAGAGAATCTCAAGCAGGCTCCATGCGCAGCACAGAGCCTGAGGTGGGGTTCGATCCCTTGACTCTGGGACCATGACCTGAGCTGAAATCAAGAGTTGGACACTCAACTGACTGAGCTACCCAGTCGCCCCTAGATTTATTTACTTTAAATGTGTATTTAAATTAAATACAGAAAGTAGCCAAACAAAAGAACCGGCTGTTCCTTAATATCAAGGATACGTTTGCCTTTAATGTTGGAAATTAAACTCTAAGAGGTCTGCTCTAGTTGAACCTAGATTACATTGCCTCCTCTGCCCAGGAGTTTAGGGAGAAATTATTTCCAAGGGCTGAGAATTGCCCCACCTTTATTTAGAAAGTAAATAAACTGGAGAGAACAATTTACATGTATGTTACGATTTGGTATAGAAACATCATCATACATATCAAAACTTTAAATGTAAGGATAGGTTTCAGTATTCCTTCTATACGCTTCTGTCAGGATTCGCTTCTGATTTATGAAAAAGATGTGTTCACTTTCTGGGTCAGTTATGTACCCACTGGAGTCTGTCTCAGTAATGAGACTCCTTTTCTGCAGAGGACACTAGTGACCAATCCTGGGCCCAGGGAATGACCCTACTTTAAATGGATCTGAGTGGGCATTGTGACTCAAGATGATGATTTGGGAATCCAGGGGAGCTCTCTGTTGATCACTGAGCTGGACAAAGTGGGAGCCTATAAGAAATTCCTAATTATCATTCCCACCTCCAAGTCCTGGGAGAACATAGAATACAACAAGGAACTGCTGAGGGTATCGACCTCAAAGGTCATTGTGATGTTTCTTAACAGCATGAGGTTTCCCCACATTTATGAGAGACTCCCAGTGAGTGATATAAGGGGGAAGATATGAATTAGAAGCAACGTCCAAGAAAATGAAGTTAACTTGTCCCAAATTATCGGCATCTTTAGATCCAAAATCATAATCCCAGGCTTCTCAGAATCCCTAATCAAATGCATCCTCTCAAGTACAAAAAGAACATGTTCATAAAGACGTTTTTTTTTAAGTTTATTTATTTGTTTAAGTAATCTCTACGCCCAATGTGGAGCTTCAACTCATGACCCTGAGATGAAGAATTGCAACATAAAACATCCTGGAAAGAGGATTTTGGATCTAAGTGGCCTGGTCAAGACTAATTAGCATGGACACCGGAGAGGTCAAATTTGGCACACAAACAGAGCATCTACAAAACAGTTCATGAGTGCGTTGGTGCAGACTTACAGTACCTAACACTGCTGTCTATAGCATTGCCCATATTCTTTAAGACCTGAGTTCTTGGGGTAATGGAAGTAGGCCCTCTAAAAATGGGGCATGTGCAAAGGACAGAGCCGTCTAACCCTGGCGAGTGAGAAACTGTAAACAATCAGGCTTCAAAGAGATTACTCAATATTAGGAGACAGTATCTGTTCTTTCCAGCATACTCATTGGCTGCTCTTATCCCCTGGTTTGCAAGAGTGTGATGATGGGATTGTAATAGCAAAATTAACCTGAATTCTCATGATGGTAGCAAGTAGGCCAGTTCCCTCTTCTGGTCCGTCAAATTCAACAATATACTACTCCTGGAAGGATAGGAGTCAGTAAATAGTCTTCCCTGCTATGCACTGGCTTGATGGTGCCCGAGGTGAAAGGGGGTGAAACTAGGGGAATAATTCCATCATCCAGGACCAAGAGTTCCTCTTATTATGTGGAAATAGACATGATTCAGCTTTCAGTCTCCCCACAGAGTAGAGAACAGGCTAACGGTACATGAAATAGCTTAGACTTTTCCTTTTGCGAGTGTGGGCTTTTGGAAAATTGCTCTTTCTGTGATGTTAGTCCAGGTCCTCCAAGAAGCAGATGCCAAGATGTGATGAAACATGCAAGGATTTTATCAGGAGACATGCCTGTGAGAAAGGAAATAAGGTGGGAGTTTTTAAAGCTGGGGAGAGCCCAAGATGCAAGACGACCCCACGGGAAGGAGAGGGGAATGGTCAGTGGAAGCATGATGCCGCCCTGCAGTTTAAGGAAAATTCAGCAAAGTCCTCGGGGAATCTCGAGCCAATGTCAGCCGAAGAAGAGTCCCATACCTTCCAGGGATGGTCTGCTAGAGGGTCTACACACACTCAGTGCCAGGGAGCAGCGCCTGGGAGGCATGTGTTGAGGCAGTTAGGACCTCAGCCAATTGTTCCCTGTAGCAAAGGTTCACAAGGCATGTCCTCATGGCTACTACATGAGGCATAAGAGAATGTTCCCATGGACACTTAAAAGCGTCAGTTTGTAAAAATATGATGACCGAGTGTGTGGAAAAATACATAGGACAGGGGCTCCTGGCTGGTTCAGTCAGTGGAGCATCTGACTCTTGATCCCAGGGTCGCGAACTCAAGCACCACAATGGGCATGGAGCCTACTTAAAAAAAAAAAAAAAAAAAAAGATACATAGCACAAATGACTATCAATCTAGGTAAGGCCATAGCCTCTAGTCCATACTGGATTTTCATTGCTAAGAAAGCTTCATGGTAGGGGCGCCTGGGTGGCTCAGTCGGTTGAGCGGCCGACTTCGGCTCAGGTCATGATCTCACCGTCCGTGAGTTCGAGCCCCGCGTTGGGCTCTGTGCTGACAGCTCAGAGCCTGGAGCCTGTTTCAGATTCTGTGTCTCCCTCTCTCTGACCCTCCCCTGTTCATGCTCTGTCTCTCCCTGTCTCAACAATAAATAAAACGTTAAAAAAAATTAAAAAAAAAGAAATTAAAAAAAGAAAGCTTCATGGTATAGAATTATTGACCTGTCTCATGCAGTTCTATTGGATATTCCTCAAATAATATATTTTCCTTAATAACACACTTTAACTTGGCAGACTGTGTTTTGGATCCAGGCATGTCTTCAGTGTGGGTGATTTCATACATTAAAGAGAAAATAATGGGGCGCCTGGCTGGCACAGTCAGTTAAGCATCCAAGTCTTGATCTCGGCTGAGGTCATGGTCTCACCGTTTGTGAGTTCGAGCCCCGCATCGGGCTCTGCACTGATATTGCACAGTCTGCTTGGGATTCTGTCTCTATTTCTCTCTGACCCTCCCCCACTTGTGCTCTCTCTCTCTCTGTCAAAATAAATAAACTTTGAAAAAAGTTTCTTAAAAAAAAAAGAGAGAAAATAGATAAAGTAGAATCTCTGTTTATCCCAGTTAAGCTCCATTTTTGCCCTCTAATTCCAGGAAAGATTGAGAGTACTGGGGCTATGAATGGTGAGAAGGAGGAACATAGTTGTTGTTGTTGTTTTTTAAGTTTACTTATTTATTTGCCCTCACCCTACTTTCAATGCCAGTCACAAGTAGTAGGTCCCCAGGTTACCCACAACTTCTGTACAATTTGGCTACAAACTGGAAGTTCCCACAACTTCTTCCTCCGGTTTGTTTAGTTTGTTAGAACAGCTCACAGAATTCAGGGAAGCACTTCCTTACATTTACCAGTTTATTAAAAAAATATGATAGGGGCACCCGGGTAGCTCGGTTGAGTGTCTGACATCAGCTCAGGTCATGATCTCACGGTTCTTGAGTTTGAGCCTCATACCAGGCTTGCTGCCATTAGCATGGAGCCCACTTCTGATCCTCTGTCCCCCTCTCTCAGCCCTTCCCCTACTGGCACTCTCTCTCTCAAAAGTAAATAAAACATTTAAATATATATACGATAAAGGATACAGATAAATAGCCAGATGAAGAGGTAGATACACAGGGTGAGGTCTGGGAGGGTCCAGAGCACAGAAGCTTCTGTCCCCAGGGAGTTGGGATATGTCACAATGCTGCTGGCGTGGATGTATTCACCAATTTGGAAGCTCCCAAATCCACACTATTGGGGTTTTATGGGGGCTTCTTCACACAGGTATGATCAATTATTAACTCCATTTCTAGGCCCTCTGCCCTCTCTGGAGAAGTGAGTGGCAGGACTGAAAATTCCAAGCTTCTCATCATGGTATTGGTCTTACTGGTGACCGTGGCCCATCCAGGAGGCACCTAAGAACCCACCCAGAGTCACCTCAGTAGATCAAAAGATGCTCCCAGTGCTTTTACCATTAGGAATTTATAGGGGTTTTTAAAAAATTTGTTTTTTAGGTTTATTTTGAGAGAGACAGAGTGTGCGAGCAGGGGAGGGGCAGAGACAGAGGGAGAGAAAGAATCCCACCCAGGCTCTATGCTGTCAGTGTAGAGCCCAACGTGGGGCTTGAATCCATGAACCATGAGATCATGACCTGAGCCAAAATCAAGAGTCACATATTTAACCGACTGAACCACCCAGGGTCCCCAGGAATCTACAAGGGTTTTAAAAGTCCTGTGTCAGGGATGAGGTCAAAAACAAATATTAGAATAAGAGATGCTCCTGATGCTATTATCACTCAGGGAATTACAAGGGCTTTACAGTGCCAGGAACTGGCGGACACAGACTGATGTATTTTCTGTCACCTCATACCTGGAGGGTCCAGTCTGAGGGATGGGAGAGAGTCTGGATGAGGCTTTTGTCAAAGTTGCACATAATGAAATGAGATTCTTTCAGATTTCACAAGAGAAATAATATAATGTATATGCCAGCATAGACAGGAAGTGGCTGGCAGGAACCACATAAGGGAGTCAGAACCCCAGAGAACTTGGTTTAAAGCTAGACACAGTGTGTTCCGCCTAGTCCTAGAGATGAATAAGAATGGAAGCAAAAGGCAGAAACAGGGACACAAGTCCTACCAACGCAAGAGACAGGCAGGAAAACTGAGGTCCCAAGGCTCATCCAAGGACCTAATGGAGGAGGAGAACTAGGATATAAACATCCCTAAGTTAATTTATAATGTTAGCATGATACCAGTATAAGTAGTTTTTTTCCCTGCAGCTGTATTTATGAATTCTAGAACTCATGTAAAAAAATAAATAAGCAGGGTCACCTGGGTGGCTCAGTTGGTTAAGCATCCTACTCTTGATCTTGGCTCAGGTCATGATCTCAGGCTCAAGTCATGATCTCAAGGATCATGAGTTTGATCCTGCATCAGGATCTGCTCTGTCAGTGCGGAGCCTCCTTGGGATTCTCTCTCCCTCTCTCTGCCCCTCCCCCGCTTGCATGTGTTCATATGGTCTCTCTCAAAATAAATAAATAAACTTAAAAAAAAAAAAGTACAAGGGGAGAACAATGAGGAGGGGAAGGATGAGGAGGGTGTGGAGAGAAAGAAGAAGAAACCAAAATCATAGTGAATTCATTTTTAATTTGGGAATAGAGAAATATTTCTAATTATGTCTCAAAAATCCAAAATACAACGTCTATACACCAAGAGGAAAATATTCACGTACAATCATAGTTCAGTCACAAAATTCAAATGAAACTGTAAGAAGAAATGCAGTGGAATAAATTTAAAGACTGAATTGGCTTTATTGAATGATTCATGAATCAGGTAGCATCCCATCCAGCACTAGAATGGAACTCCAGAGGGCTACAGAAGGAAAGGTTTGTGTTTTTATGTATTTTACTTTTTTTTTTAACATTTATTTATGTTTGAGAGACAGAGAGAAAGCAGGGGAGGGTCAGAGAGAGAAGGAGACAGAGAATCCGAAGCAGACTCCAGGCTGTGAGCTGTCAGTACAGAGCCCGACGCAGGGCTCAAACTCATGGACCGCAAGATCATGACCTGAGTTGAAGTGAGGCACTTAGCTGACTGAGCCACCCAGAAGCCCCCAGCAGGAAACCTTTTTTAAAAAGGCAGAGAGAGTGTATAACAAGGAAGTCATAGATAGAAAAATAAATCATCTGGCAAGGTAACCTTCCTTTGGGGGACAGTAGAGCCATTAGGAGCATTGCCTCAGTGGTGCTGACCAAAAAATTCCGGACTGACCAGTTAGGATTACATACCTAGGGAAGGTCGAAACTGTAATCATGTCAGGTATTAAATCTTGGCATGGTGTCATGGGTTTGAGATAGGGAAACTGAAGGACTCCATAGAAATCTGGTTTTTTGCTCTTTTCCTGCTTCTATTCTTATTAGGACCTGTGCCCCCACCCCACTCTACACATGTGTAAGAATGTCCTCCTTGGATTTTTAAAAATTTTATTTATTTATTTATTTATTTATTTATTTATTTATTTATTTATGAGGGGGTGGGGCAAGGGGCAGAGAGAGAGGGAGAGAGAGAATCCCAAGCAGGCTCTGTGCTGTTAGCGCACAGCCGGGACTCAGGGCTTGATCCTGCCAACTGTGAGATCATGACCTGAGCTGAAATCAAGTCAGACGTTCAACCCACTGAGCCACCCAGGTGCCCCTTGAATGTCCTCCTTGTAAAAGACAAGGAATTAATGATATATTTAACATCTAAGCAAAGACTAGGTGAGAATGACCAGAGGAAGCCATTGTAGAGGCTGCTTTTAGGCAAACGGGCTTGAGTCATGGGGTGTGGAAAGGGCCCACAGTGATTCCCTGGCTGAATAGAGACAGGCCCACTGGGTGACCCAAAATATCCATAGGCCCTAACTGACCAATGGGTTACTTACAACCAGGAACAGTTACCAAAAAAGGGAAAATTCCATATATCGCCATAACTCCTCACCTTCCCTGCTTTAAAAACAGCCCCCACCCACTGCCTCATGGCAGACATGACCTGCCTGCTGCTCCCTTGCGGTGTGTTCCATAAACTTCTATTGCCTTTGTTCTGCCTCAGGTGAATTCTTTCACCACCTGCACCATTGGCTTCCACCTGATCTTTGCCCCACATTTGGAGGCCCCCATCTGACCAGATAGATACCTCATTTAGACACCACAGCCATCCTATGCACATTCTGGACCATGGCACTAGACATCTTAATGCCAAGGCCCCTTTGTTCCAAGGAATAACACCTGGGTCCTTGTCTTTGCTCTAACCAGTTCCTGGATACCTGAGGGGACACGTGCACCAGATCCCTGTCCTCAGTAAAAATCCCAGACCCCAAACAAAGACGAGACTCCCTCCTTTTCTTTCTGAGTAGCCCGGACACTATCTATATCTGCACTCTCTCTACACCTTCTATAAACTCTGCTCTCACTTCCTGCTGGCTCACGCTCGATTTCCATCCTACACGCAGCCAAGTCCTGTGGGACTCCCTCTGGGTCCCCAGACCCAGCCCGTGGGCATCAGGTTTAACTCAAGTGACTCCATTTGGGGCCTGTTGCTTCTTTTTAACAATTTAAATACTGAAAATTTTAAGCACATGTGAAGGAAAATAAATGCATGTTAAAACTATACAGAGTTTCCTCTTCTGGCCATG
Source organism: Puma concolor (assembly GCF_028749965.1). Classification (NCBI taxonomy): domain Eukaryota; kingdom Metazoa; phylum Chordata; class Mammalia; order Carnivora; family Felidae; genus Puma; species Puma concolor. The sequence continues at coordinate 6,952,477 of NC_141682.1, forward strand.
ATGTAGTTAGTAAGAGTGGACTTACCGAATTCATGTAAAAAACTATAAAATTAGAGAGAACAGGAGCACCTACCTGGGTGGCTCAGTTGGTTGAGCGTCCAACTTTGGCTCAGGTCATAGTCTGATGGTTCATGAGTTCAAGCCCCATGTTGGGCTCTGTGCTGACTGCATGAAGCCTGCTTGGGATTCTCTGTCCCCCTCTCTTTAGACCCCTCCCCCACTCATGCACGCTCTCTCTCTCTCTCTCTCTCTCAAAAATAAATAAACATTAAAAAAAAAACTAGACAACATATGAAAAATGTTTTCAGACTGGAGACAACAGACAGTACAGACCTGTGATCCCTGAGAAAAAGGCACCTTTTATGACAGTGCAGGGGAGGAAGAGTCCATACAGACCATAGCAGGTTCTCTAAGATGAGGAGACAGACATTTGAGTTCAAGGAGGCAGAGGCAGCTGGGTTTGGGTGGCAGAATCCTAGGAAGCCAGAAGCTACACAGAGAAAATCTCTAGAAATTTCCATAAAGCATCCTCTTGAGTCTGTTCCTAATAGAATCAATGCCAGGCAAAGAACGAACAGGAAACAGTAAGCTGAATAGTTCTCAGCGTTCACACAGAGCTGGGAGATGTTCACGTTGAAATCTGAGGACTCTGACCTGAGGCATTCAGCAGAACTCCTAGAAGTACAATAACTAGCCTTAGGGGACATCAAGATTTGCTCAAACTTTCAGGCCAAAGTCACACTCTTTTGGGGGTGACTCATCTTTACAAAGCTTCAAAACAAACCTTGAAAGAGTCAAGCTGATCAGAAAATAATTTGAACTGTCTTAAAGGAAAAAAAATATTTTTATTCTTGTAAAATATATATAACATTTAAATTTTTAATCACTTTTAAAAATAAAAATTTTTTTCCCATTTTAAAATTTATTTTATATATATAGAGAGAGTGAGAGCAGGGGAGAAGGGCAGAGGGAGAGAGAGAATCCCAAGCAGGCTCCACGTTCAGCACAGAGCCTGATGCAGGGCTCGATCCCACGGTCCTGGGATCATGACCTGAGCTGAAATCAAGAGTCGGGCACTCAACTGACTCAGCCACTCAGGTGCCCCTAGCTTTTTAATCATTTTTAAGTGGCATTAAGTACATTCACATTGTCTGCAACTATCACCACTGGCCTTCTTCCCAAGCTGAAACTCTGTCCCCATTAAACATCAACTCTCCATTTCCCCCTCCCCTCAGCCCTTCTACTATCTGTCTCTATGAGTTTGACTACGTACTTCACAAAAGTGGAATCATACAATGTTTGTCCTTGCGTGTCAGGCCTTTTTAACTTAGCATAATGTCCACAAGGTTTTCCCATGTTGTAGCATTTGTCAACATTTTCTTCCTATTTAAGGCTGAAAAATATTCTATTGTATGGATACACCACAATTTGCTTATCCACTCCTCTGCCCAGGAAACTTGGCTTGCTTTTGCCTTTTGGCTGTTGTGAATAAGGCTATTATGAACATGGGTGTACAAATATCTGTTTGAACCACTGATTTAATTTCTTTGGGGTATTTACAGAAGACGGATTTCTGGATCATATGGTTCCAATGGTTTTAAAGGAAAACAACAGGGGTGCTGGGTGGCTCAGTCAGTTAGACATCCAACTTCGTCTCAGGTCATGATATCATGGTTCGTGGGTTCAAGCCCCACATCGGGCTCTGTGCTGACAGCTCAGAGCCTGGAGCCTGCTTTGGATTCTGTGTCTCCCTCTCTCTCTGCCCTGCCCTGGCTCATGCTCTGTCTCTCCCTCTCTCTCTCAAAAAATAAATAAACATTTTTTTTAAAAAGGAAAACAACAAACTCTGACACTCAATGTAAAATTTATAATGTCTAGCATCCGATAAAAAATTAATAGGTATGTAAAGAAGCAGGAAAATGTAATCCAAAACCAGGAAAATAATCAGTCAATAGAAACAGATCCAGAAATGACAGACATTATGGGTTGGGAGACAAGGACTTTAAAATAATTATGAATATGCTCAAAGACTTAAAAGAACATAAATGCAATAACAGAAAAATACAAGGTAATAAAAAGAAAAAGAGAACTTCTAGAGATAAAAACGACAATATGTGCAAGGATCAGTGAGCTTAAAGAGTAGCAATAGAAACTACTGCTTGTAAGACCTACAGTTAGTAATCTCGTCACTGAAGTAGTCTCTGTCTCAAGCACTGGGACATTGAAAATTCTTCTGTTCCTTTCCCAGTATTTTAGTACAGTTCTTTGGCCTCCTGATCCATGTAGCTTCAGCTGTCAGTAAATATCCTGAGAGGGGAAACTACTCCTGAATTTGAGTCTTCCAAGTCTCCAATGTCCTTCCTTTAGCACAGCATAATTTTTCAAAAGCTCAACTGGTTTTTCCTGTATGAGATCAGCTGCCCTTTGCCTGGACCAAGCCTTAAATACTTTGAATAATGTTTTAATGTATAATATTTGAAATAAACAGTGCCTGGCACATTATAAGCCCTCAACGAATATTAACTGAATGAATGAATTTCATTGTATTTCCTGATTCTCTTGTCTCTTGGAAGTTCAAACTGCTACAACACTGAGTCAATGAATATGTGTTCATCTAAAGATGTTTAGAATACTGAAGGTTTCTCTCCCTAATGCTTTAGGAACATTTACTGTGGCCAGGCATTGTTATAAGCACCTTACATATATTAACTCATTCAATACAGTAGAGAACAAGCAGAAAGTGGCCCCGCTTTATCTGTATTCCCCCCTTACCTGTGGAGGGATATGTTCTAAGACCCTCAGGTGATGCCTGAAAGGTGTGGATGGTACCAAACCTTATATATACTGTGTTTTTTCCTATACATACATATCTATAATAAAGTTTCACTTGTAAATTAGGTATGGTAAGAGATTAACAACAACAATAAAATAGGACAAATAGAATAAGTAATAAGAGTCATGTGAATGTGGTCTCTCTAAAAATATCTCATTGTACTGTACTCACCCTTCTTGTGATGATGTGAGATGATAAAATGCTTCTATGATGAGATAAAGTGAGGGGTATGATGTAGGCATTGTGAGGTAGCGTTAGGCTACTATCTACCTTCTCAGGATATGTCAGAAGGATCGTCTGCTTCTGGACCATGATTGACTCAGGGAGCTGAAAATGAGGAGAACAAAACAGAGGATAAGGGGGTACTACTACTCAGAACAACCCTATAAAATTCATGGTACTAATCTCTTCATTTTACATGCATGGAAAGTAACATACAGAGGAGTTATCTAATTTGTCCCTGGTCAAACAACTCGTATGATACTGGTAAAACAAACACCCTGTCCCTCTCTCTCTCTCCCCCCTCTCTCTAATGTTTTGGCCCATGAAAATCAAGACTTAAAGGCAGGATTTCACACAGTACCTCAAAGAGTGTTTTTAACTGTTAATTTCTTTTTCTTTACTAAACATAGAATCCTATCAAAGATTAGTCCTACTATCAATTACAACTAATTGCCACTGTTAACTAGTCCTATGTTGCTTTGTTTAAATAGCATTCATGTAACAGAAAAGTAAATTCTGAATAACATAATTTCAGATAAATACCTATCTTCATATTTTTATGTTACAGCAATAACACAGATATGCATAATAATTCATTATATTCAACATACTATGTTATTCGTCTGGTAGGACTGTGTCTAGGGTGGCTCTCTGAAAAGGTGGTCACTCTAGTGGCACCTGGGTGGCTCAGACGGTTGCGCAACCGACTTTGTCTCAGGTCATGATCTCACGGTCTGTGGGTTCAAGCCCTGTGTTGGGCTCTGTGCTGACAGCTCGGAGCCAGCTTTGGATTCTGTGTTTCCCTCTTTCTCTGTTCCTCCCCTGCTCACGCTCTGCCAAAAATAAATATTTTTTAAAAAACAAATTAAAAGGTGGTCACTCTACATTACACTCACAAGGGGAGCTTTTTAAAAATACACAATTTGAGGGGCGCCTGGGTGGCGCAGTCGGTTAAGCGTCCGACTTCAGCCAGGTCACGATCTCGCGGTCCGTGAGTTCGAGCCCCGCGTCAGGCTCTGGGCTGATGGCTCGGAGCCTGGAGCCTGTTTCCGATTCTGTGTCTCCCTCTCTCTCTGCCCCTCCCCCGTTCATGCTCTGTGTCTCTCTCTGTCCCAAAAATAAATAAACGTTGAAAAAAAAATTTAAAAAAAAAAATACACAATTTGAGGGCGCCCCAAAGGCTCAGTTAAGCCTGGGACTCTTGATTTCAGCTCGGGTCACGGTCTCACAGTTTATGGAGCCTGGCATCTGGCTCTGCACTGACAGCATTAAGCCTGCTTGGGATTCTCTCTCCTTCTCTCTCTGCCCTTCCCCCCCTCAAAATAAATGTATAAAACATTTTTTAAAAACCCACGCAATTGCACAAGGGCCCATCTTAACGCATTCTGGTTCAACTGGTGTGGGAGGGGAAGGTCTCGCCGTTAGAGTTTTCAAAGCCTCATGGTGATTCTTGTTAGAGATTCCGAACTGCTTGGCTGGGCGGGAACCGGCCGGGCGGGGCCTGAAAGTCACGTGCCCCAACCGGGACCCTCTGCGGCAGTTGATTGGCCTCGACCAGGGGTGCGTGAGACGGAGGCCCCTTCTCTATTAAACGGACCAGAGAGTTGCGAAGCCTCCGAGCTTCCTAGAAGGTACGCTGGCCGAGAAGCTGGGCTCCCCGCGCAGGAATAAGGGTCGGCGAGTGGCGCGGGCTTCTTCCGCATTCGCGCCCTCAGGTAGGGGGTTAGCGGAGGGGCGGCGACCTGTCACGGGTCTTGACCCGAACCTGGAGAGGGAAGCCCAGCCATGGGGGCCGCCGCAGGTGGACACTGAGGTCTTCCCGGAGGAGATGGCACCGCGGAGGGTCGGAAGCAGGTCTAGGAAGAGAGGAGCTCGTGTGATGGGACGGGTGGGTGCGGCGGCAGAGCCACGGTGTCCCCGCAACGGAAGGTGACAGGGCTCGAGAGACAGTCCTCACCCCCCGCCTTCGGGGCAGGTCGCAGGGACTTAAGGGAGCGTCTTCCTGAAGATGTCAACTTGTGAATATTTTCCGTGGCGTCGGGTCTTCAACATTAAGGAGGAACAAGTCCGATGAATGAACGGCTGGTTAATAGTGTGGTTCGGTTCGGTTTGGTTTGGTTAGGTTATAGACGAAAAGGAGATGTGATCGAACGTTTCCAGAGTTCACATTGTTGCGAAGTGGCGTTTTAGATTCTGACTTCCAATGCACGGTAGACGGGATAGTTAGGTAATGAGAGGGTTGAGGTCCCTTCCCCAGTCTTGAAGCCATCGATCAGGACGTTTCTTTGGAGAGCCTCCATGCTTAAAAGGCAGAGCAGAGGATCTTCCAAGCAGTGTTTTTAGGGTACGTGAATGGTGCGAGGGATGTTCTTAAAAACGCATTTAGAGAAAGCAGCGTTCACCAGTGGCCAGAGAAGCACAAAAAAAAAAAAAAAAAAAAAAAAAACAATGAAAAAAATCACCTGGATCCCAGTAACTATTGTTACTACTGTAACAATTGTGGAGGGCCACAATTTGGATGTACCCTAGGCCGACCACCCATGGCTGTGGAATCAAAACTTGAACTGCCCTAATTTCCCCAAAGTGCAGACTCTCCTGCAGAACTTAAGCTTTCTTCATGTCAGGGTGACTTGTAGCTTCCTAGCGCGTCAGTTGCAGACCAGTCAACTTGTACAGTGTTTCTATTCTAAAATAGGGTTGTAAGTTTCTAGTAAACGATAGAAAACAAAGCTACTTCCTCATCTCCTGTGTAGGGGGCAGAAAAATAACTGTCTTTCTCAGTTCTTAGCTGAGACTCCTGCAATAAAAGATTAAGAAACAGACAAGTCTATTTACATGTATATTTCATGTATGTGTGGGAAATACCCACGGAAAAATGAGTAACTCCTGGGGTGGCTTAGAATTCAGGCCTAAATACCATCTTTTTTTTTTTTTTAAGTTTATTTATTTTTGAGAGAGAGAGGGAGACAGAGAATCCCAAGTAGGCTGCTCACTGTCAGCACAGAGCTGGACACGGGGCTCGAACTCACTAAACCGTGAGATCATGACCTGAGCCGAAATCGAGTCTGACACTTAACTGACGGAGCCACCCAGGCACCCCTAAATACCATCTTAATAGGGAAAGGGGAGAGAGGATGTAGGCCTCTTAGAGGAGAGTAAATGCTTTTTAGGAAAGATGAACGGGCCCGTAGAAGAATAGACAGAAGGTCCAATAGTTTGTGACAAAGTTTGTCTGGGTGTTGTGTCAACGTCTAGTCTCCTCTCCTGTGACACAAGTCTATCTTCCCTGGTTGGTGAAACTCCTTGGGAGGGGAATTTATGACACTTGAGTTCTTTTTGGAGGATCTATCTTTAGGCATATGCAGGGGGTTCAGAGAAGGCCTTTCTCTGCGTTTGCCTCTTTTCAAGTGCCTGAAGCTCGAAATAATCATGGGGCAGCATCTTCTCTCCCCTTCACGTGCTTTCTGAACTGAGCAGTGACTGCCGAGAGCTCTCAGCTTCTTCACGCTTTCGGCTTAGAAGTCTCCTTGTTTGTTTCTCCCTCAAGAAAATATTCATATCAAGTAAAGCTCTCTGAATATCCTTTTGACAGTGATTACCTCTGTGTATATAAAATGCAGCCTGAAATCTCCAACTGCCGTAACGTCATTTTATACTCTCTGAGCTGATTCTGTGTGAGATGCAGAAATAAATGAAGACCGCCCTCCCCACCCACCCCCCAAAATGCGAATGAGCAAAGGCTCTTCATTCAGAGCCTGCCACAGCAAGGGAGGGAGCCACTGTCACGTGTTTAGCAGAGACTCAAGGCAGGCAGGGGAAAGTGGGGTGAAAAAGGGGAAAGTTTGGATGTACCCACTTTGGAGGCTATTGGCTTGGGAAAGCTGGAGGTGGGTTAAGTAAGTAGAAACGGAACATCCTATGTGGTTGGGGAGGGCTTTCTCTGTTGGTCCTAAATTGGAAGAAGGAAGTAAAAATTCAGGATAATCTGGCAGTTATTGACCAAATCTGGATGTGGGGCTGATTGCTACACTGGCTGTGGTTTGGGTTCTGGGCTGGTTGCTACAGGTGGTGAGCCAGAGTTCTGTTTTTGTCTATGGTCTTGTCCCTTTGTGTATTTAGTCTTTCAGTGAGAACGTATTCTACAGAACATACTCTAGGGAGAAGGGGAGGGCGGGGCCCTTGGATAAAGCTTTGGAAATTGAGCTAACTTCAGAAATTCCTGAAAAGACTCTCCTAACAGCTCCTTTCATGTTATCACCCATTTTGACACCAAACACCGTGACTGGGTATTAGCTGAGGTTTGTTGGCCTCGTTGGACTTCCCTGTCCCAGGGCTGCCTGGTGAGAGAGCTTTAAGTTCTGGCCGTACTCATGATCGTTTTTCTCCTTCAGTCTAGACTGATGGCTGCAATCCTGCCCCATCTCCAAGACCAGGATGTGGAAGCTGTATTCGTGACAGCTGGGTGGAAGGTGAGCTGGGCGGCTCCTCCCCTTCCTTAGGATACTCCCTGTGGCCCTGCAATGGCCTTGACTCCTTTGTTCACGTTGAGCCATCTTTATTAATTTGGGGACTTTTCTTTCTTGGAAGGTATGATGTAAAGAGCTTGAACTGTGGGCTCAGGTTCAAGTCCAGGCTTTGTTTTAGTTGTGTTACCTTCAGCAAGTCACATAAGCTCTCTGGGCCTCAGTTTACTTATCTGTAAATGGGACGATGACAGTTCTTATCACAAGGAGTTGTGAGTATTAAGTGAGACACTTATGAAAATAAGTAAGTAATACTTACCATAGTATCTGGTTATATTTTAAGCACTCTGCAAGCTTTAGCTACTGTTACCATAGTCATTGATTGTTTCTGTCAGTGAGGGATACTGTGTACCTACTGTGTACCAGATACTATCCTCTGTGCTGGGAGATAAACTCTACCTGAAGGAGTTTACAGTCTTTATGGAAAAGTAGATATGTAAACAGATTCTTGTAATATGGGGATAAATTCTGATCTGCCCGTGTTAAAGAGAACAAGAGCAGCTTAGTTACTGAATTTGTAACATTACGGAGGATGATTATGAAAAGTTGAGTTTAGGGGCATCTGGGTGGCTCAGTCAGTTAAGTGTCCAACTCTTGATTTGGGCTCAGATCATGATCTCATGGTTCCTGAGATCAAGCCCTGTGTCAGGCTCTGCGCTGACAGCTCAGAGCCTGGAGCCTATTTCCCATTCTGGGTCTCCCTTTCTCTCTGCCCTTCCCCTGCTCATGCTCTGTCTCTCTGTCAAAAATAAACATTAAAAAAATTTTTTTTTTAAGTTGAGTTTAGGGGCACCTGGGTGGCTCAGTCAGTTAAGCATCTGGCTCTTGATTTCAGCTCAGGTCATGATCTTACGGTTTGTGAGATTGAGCCCTGCGTCAATCAGGCTCTGTGCTGTCCGTGCTTGACATTCTCTCTCTCTCTCTCTCTCTCTCTCTCTCTCTCTCTCTCTCTCTCTCTGTCTCTCTCTCTCTGCCCCTCCCCTGCTGTCACTGTCTCTCTCTCAAAACAAACATTAAAAAAAAGTGTTGAGTTTAAAGTTAAGGAGACGAGTTAGGATGCCATTGCAACAATTTTGAAAGGACAGCGGGACAAGCAGGGAACAAGGAGTCTGTAGCGCTCTTCTGGCTTCATGGCCAGTGCGCCCTGACCGCCAGAGAGTCTGCAGCGCTCTTCCGTTCCTCCGCTCCGTTGCACAGCCCGTTCTCCCCTTCACAGGCAAACTCACATATTTGCATTTTAAGACTGAACTAAAAACTCTTCTCCGTGAAACCCTCCCTGACTTCCTACATTAGCATCACTCTGCCCTGCGATCCCAGGTGCGCGGACATAGGGAGCAGTTGCAGAGGCTTGATGAGGCTTAAACCAGATGGTGGCTTATGGAGTGACAGGAAGTGAGTGTGTAGTTTTCTTCTGGAAGCTGGTCCGGTAAGGGAAGGAGAGAGAGCCAAAACCAGAGGAGAAGGAAAGCACGGAACATCTTCTTAAAGACAGGCGAGATTTTGGCATTTTTGGTGGCGAAGGGGAAGGAGTTAGTGGAGAAGTAAGTGTTTAAGAAAAACATTCCTGTGTCTCTCTGCTTTCTCCTTTCATGCTTTCACTTCACTGGTGCTGGTGCTTTCCCGCACATATCGGGCACTTCCTTGACACCAGCCAGGTGCCCTGTAGTTTAGCTCAGTTTTGATGCTCTCTTCAAGGGTTAGCATCAGATGCCACAGGTTAAGGGCTCAGTCCCACAGGACTGCCCCTCCCCCACTTCCAACACCAGCCAATTGCAAGTCCAGGTTGTCACCTGTGCCTTGAGTGACTGACTATATATTTGGAGGTTCCCATGACTTGGCTCCTTGGGTTCGGTTAATTTGCTAGTGTGACTCAAAGAACTCAGGAAAACTGTTTACTTACTAGATTAGTGGTTTATTACAGGCTGTAACTCGCGAACAGCCACACAGAGGTGCACAGGGCAAGGTGTGGGGAAGGGGCACAGAGCTTCTGTGCTGAGTGTGCAGCACTCCCAGCACCAACTCAGGCTCGACAGCCCTGAAGCTCTCTGAACCCCATTCTCCTGGGTTTTTATGGAGACTCATTGTGTGGACTCGATTGATTACGTCATTGGTCTTTGGTGATTGATTGGATTTCCAGCCCCTCTCCCTCCTCTGAATTGGGGTGGAGGGTTCAAACCCTCTGGTCACCTGGTTGCTTCCTCCTGGCAACCAGCCTCCCAGACTTGGGGCCTTTCCAAAGCTCACCTCTTTAAGATTAACTCAGGTGTGGTCAAAGGAATTTGTTGTAAGGTGACATGCCTTTGTGGCTCTGGAGCTATTTCAGAAACCAAGGGCAAAAGACCAACTATTAAGAGATGCTCCTTTGCTCTTATCCCTTAGGAATTCCAGCGGTTTTAGGAGCTCTGTGCCAGAAATGATGAAGATTAAATCTATATTTCTTATTATAAGTCATGGTATGGTAGGGGAGAAGAGGGTAAGGATATAGAAAAGGCAGAGTGCTGTCATTGGATTAAGACCCTGGGGGAGACACGAGGGAATGGAAGCAGAGGTGGAGGGAGAGGGGCAGCGGTTGCTAGAAGAGCCTCTTCTGCTGAGGTGTGGAGGGGGAGGAGTGAGAACACAGGTAATGCCTGGTGGGAGTGTGAGAGGGGTTAGGGAGCCTGTGCCCCTTGGGCTCTTTCCTGGGACATAATGGGCAATGCCTTCCCGAAGGGATTAGTGGGGGTGAGTCACATGTCCTCCTAGCCCCCTCCAAGTACCTCCCACTGGATCGTTACCATGTTGACTTCCATCTTTCCCCACTGGACAGTTCACTCCCTGAGCAGGGACAAAGGCTGCTACAGAGTCAGACAGATTGTGCATGTAGCAACCCCCCATTCACACAGCTGTGATGGGAACTGTGTTCTGCAGGATTGAACAGTGCACAGCCTGAACAGCTATATCCTGGGGCCTCAGTAGGAACCTTTATTGCTGGCCTACAGCTTGAAGGCTAGCAACTTACTGGTGCCCAATAAATGTTTCTTGAAAGAAAGAGAGTGGTAAAGATATAGAAAACCCTGAGAAGGAACATGAGAGAGCAAGAGTTTGGGGCAACATTAAAGGCCTGACTCTCAAACTGAGTGTATAGGGATAACTTGGTGGGAGATGAAGCCATTTTGTTCCTACCTGTTAGCCTTCACGTAGAGCAGAGACTGTCCGCTGAGGAGACTTGCAGGGCAGCTGTGGTAAAAGGAGGGACATTTGGGATGGGTAGTGAATGGGAACTTGACACCATCGTCCTGGAAATCAGGCTTGGTAGGGAGGAAAGAAGGGTCATGCAATTTGGGAGGTTCTGGTGTCTGTTTCCTGAGGGGGTGGGGGTGAGTATTTCCTTTTCCTGATCACCCTTTTCATGCACAGATAGCCTCTGATGCTACTCAGTTTGTCCTAATAGAAGGGAGTGTGGTGGGCAGACACTAGGCCTCTGCTCCAAGAGCTCCCGTGGTGGGAGGCACCTTCTGTTCTCAGCCCACATGAGTTGAACATAGTTGCAAATGGAAACTTCTACAAAACTTCTACCCCGTAGTACATTGTCCCAACGGTCTCTGTTTGCCCCCCTCTGATATATGTTCCACCCTCCCCCGCTTTGGTCTGGGCCCTGGGAGGCTGACCTTCACACACCATCGATGGGTTCTCTTGCCCTCCGGCTTCCAGCTGGCTTTTGGCAATGGGATGGAAGGGGTCAGGGGACCAGAAACCTGGAAGAAAGTGGTGTCGGGTTTTATTCCCACAGCCCCGTGCCTGTTGGGCTGTGGCCGCAGAGCTCCAGTCTTCTAACAACTTTCTGGACTCCAGTAACCCCTCTCCTTCCGTCTTCCCCTTCAGACATATGGGTGATTGTTCCCCATGAGAGCCAGCCTGGCATGCTTCTGCGTGCCTTGTTGGCTTCCATGAAGCCTGTCCCTTCCTTTGCAAACTGTCTGCATGCCAACCTATCCTCAGTGACCTCATTTGAATGTGCCATCTCTTTCCCAAGGGAATCTGGGACAGAAATATATTATTTGTTAAAGGTGCTGGTATATGGAGCAGGGTCAGCAAACTGACCTGGACCCGGTAGTCAAGTTTCACTGGAACACAGCTCTGCCCATTCACTTACCTGTTGTCTCTGGCTGCTTTTGTGTGACAGCAGCAGAGCTGAATAATTGTAGCAGAGACCAAATCACCGGAAAGCCTAAAATGTTTACCATCTGGCCTTCTACAGAATAAGTTTGTCAGGGTGTCTGGGTGGCTCAGTCCGGTTAGGCGTCTGACCCTTGATTTTGGCTCAGGTCAGGATCTCATGGTTTGTGAGGTTGAGCCCCGCATGGGGCTCCACACTGACAGCATAGGGCCTGCTTGGGATTCTCTCTCTCTGCCCCTCCCCCACTCACAAATGCACGTTTTCTCTCTCTCTCAAAATAAATAAACTTTAAAAAAGAAAAAGTTTGTCTACGCTATAGTATAGAGGAAAGAATGAGCTTGGCCAAGTCACTTTACCTCCTCAAGCCTCACCTGTAGAATAATGATAGTTCACAAAGTCGTTTTAAGAACTGAGGTTGGGGGCACCTGGGTGGCTCAGTTGGTGAAGTGTCCAACTCTTGATTTCAGCTCGGGGCATGATCTCACGGTTCATGAGTTCAAGCCCCGTGTCGGGCTCTGCTGACAGTGTGGAGCCTGCTTGGGATCCCCTCTGTCTCTCTCTTTCTCTCTCCCTTTCTTGCTCGCTCTCTCTCAAAAATAAATGAACTTAAAAAAAAAAAAAAGAATTGAGGCTATAATTAGTCTCTGTTTTCAGGAGTCGCTGTCATTTGAGGATGTGGCTGTGTACTTCACTAGAGAAGAGTGGGACAAACTTGACTGGGCTCAGAAGGACCTCTACAGAGACGTGATGCTGGAGAATTACAGGAACATGATCCTGCTGGGTAATGAATGACTTGGCTTGAAGATTTGGCTCCGAGTGTCTACACAAGTGCTCAGCCCCTTATTTGCAATTCTAAAATCAGAAAAGCTTTGCAAACTAGAAGTTTTTTCATAACTCATCTGGCTATAAGACCCAACCTGAAGTGTTCAGGTGGTAAAACCTGATCTCTTCTACTGGAAGCTGTGTATCATCCTTCTTTTTCCCATGTGGTCATCACATCTATATATTTAGCGTACCAGAAATATCAGCGTGTTTGATTAAGGGTACGGCTCCAACCCCTGTTGGGGGTGGTACATAATAGAAAACATACACACCAAGTCACCTTCCTAAAATCCAGAAAAATTCTGACCTCAAACGCAGCTGGCCTCTACAATGTTTTCAAATAAGGGATTGTGGACAATGAATAGTTGCCTATTGTTTTAGAGGTCAGAGACGCTTAATCCACTCCCCACCCCGATCCGCATCTTCCTTATCTGTAAGACCCATAGGAGCTGAACGGTTTATGGCTGATTTGGATTCCAAAGGTTAGCTTCTTTTTCTCTCGAAAAGTCTTTTTCTTTCTTCCCTCTGGAAATGGGTTCCTTCTTTGTTTGCAGCATCACTGGGTGTCTAGGAAACGATTCCTAACGGACTTCATTTCTGAACCTCCACTGCTTCCCCACTCACGGACCCTGCCTTTGGCTTATTGCAATGCAGAGTCTCCTCCCATGGGCGTTTTCTCAACAAAGCACTTTCTTTCTGGGGTCCAGCTTTGACGCCCACACTGACACTCTTGCTACATACAGTCTTGACCACCTCCTGTGGGATTGTCTGCCCACCTCTGGAGTTTTTGATGTTTATTTTCCTTGTAGAAGCATTTACAAGAGCAGACTTGTAATACACACAAGGTACAGGAACGGGAGAACGTTCAGGGGTAACACTGTTCATATTTTGGAGTGTTTCCATCCAGTTTTTCTCTCTCTCTCCTTTTAAAAAATGTAGCTGAACAGAGGTGCCTGAGTGGCTCAGTCGGTTAAGCATCCAACTCTTGGTTTCAGCTCAGGTCATGATCTCACAGTTTGTGAGTTCCAGCCCTGCGTCGTGCTCTGTGCTGACAGCATGGAGCCTGCTTGAGATTCGCTCTCTCTCCCTCTCTCTGCCCCTCCACTACTCGCACTGTGTCTCTGTCACTCTCAAAATAAATAAATAAGCTTTAAAAAAATGTGGCTGAACATATTCTGTGTATAATTTTGTAATTCCTTTAAATCTTAACTAATGTTAAGCTTCAACATTTTCCCTATGTTATTAAAAGCCCCCATAAATACAGTAAATGATCATAATGTAATTCTGTTGTATGATCTGTAATGTTTAATCATTTTCCCATTTGGGGATATTTAGTTTGGCTTCTTGTTGTTGTTGTTGACTTGTTTATGGATTTATCATCTACTATACTTAATGTTCTAATGGATGTTTGTGACCATAAATCCTTATATGAATTTCTGACTGTTCCCAAGATCCAGAATATTGGTGTTAAAGGGTATGGGCTCTTAGTCTCTCTGATTATTGAATGGCCTTTCACTAACAAAGTAGGAAATAAAAATCATCTGCAGGCCTACTGCCCAGAAATTACCCCTGTTAACATGTTGGTTTACTTTTTTCCTAGTCTTTTCATATATATTAATACTTAATGTACATATACCCACACATATAGTTTTTAAAAACAAAATTTGGGTCATACTTCATGAGTTTTGCATTCTCCTTTAAGATATATAGGGAACATTTTCCTATTTTAATATTCTTTGAGCACATGGATTTTTAGGATCTAATACTTTTGCCTTCACTGAATTCACGTTACACTGTAGCTGTTCCCATACTGATGTCTACTTTATTTCCAGTTTTGCATAAGTACAACTGTGCTGAACATCTCTGGCACATTAATCTTGTCCTGATTGTTCCTTAGGCTGTATCTCTACAATGACCAAATCTAAGGGTGTGAATATTGTTGAGAATTTACTGAATCTTTCAGTAAAGATTGTTGGAGTTTCAGAAAGATTGTGCCAAATTCTCTTCTCACCAGCCCTTTTGATTATTGCTCTTATCTGTTTGCCACTGTAGACTCAAGGGGGTTAAGGTGAGCGCTGGGACCTCTCTCTGTAACTCACTAACCACATCCCATTTACTTCCCCATGAGTAGGATTTCAGTTTCCCAAACCTGAGGTGATCTGCCTGCTGGAGCAGTGGGAAGAGCCATGGATCCTGGATCTACCAAGAACTGGGACTAGGAAGGCTTCCAGTAGTGCTTGCCCAGGTGGGTGAGGAGAGGACCCAGTCCAAGTGGAAAAATCAGGACGGGGCAGGAAAGCACCTTAGTGAAGCCCCTCGTGTGCCCCCCAGATCCTGAGCCACATGTTCAACATCCATTATCCCACTTATTCATCCCTGCTGCCCTCTGAAGGTAGTACGTAAGTGTGGCCATTAGACCCATTTTCCAGATGAAGAATCAAAGATTCAGATGTCACACAGATTGACTTATAGTTTTAAAAACTGTATCAATCTGTCACACAGATTGATAGTTGAGGTTCGATTTCAAGCCTGCAAAGCTCATGCTCGTTCTACGGCGGTAGAGTGTTTCTCTGAACTCTTTTTCCAAATCAGGTACTTCTTTCTTCTATGCTCGTTACTTATCCTTCCCCTCTGTTTTCCTCTCATTCCTTTGCCTTCATCCTGTTTGTCATATCCCCACGGTGTTTCTCAACATACCTACTTTTTCCTACTTACTATGTCCTGATTGCTGCTTCTACCTTTTTTTCACATTCCTGTGTTCCAGAGTTTCTCAGCCTCTGCTCTATTGACATTTGGGGCTAGATCTTTTTTTTTTTTTTTGGGACAGAGAGAGACAGAGCATCAACGGGGGAGGGGCAGAGAGAGAGGGAGACACAGAATCGGAAACAGGCTCCAGGCTCCGAGCCATCAGCCCAGAGCCTGATGCGGGGCTCGAACTCACGGACCGTGAGATTGTGACCTGGCTGAAGTCGGACGCTTAACCGACTGCGCCACCCAGGCGCCCCTTTTTTTAGTTTTTAAAAATGTTTATTTGAGAGAGAGAGAGAGAGCATGACTGAGGGAGGGGCAGAGAGGGAGGGAGACACAGAATCCGAAGCAGGTGCCAGGCTCCGAGCTGTCAACACAGAGCCCGATGTGGGGCTTGAACCCACAGACCACGAGATCATGACCTGAACCGAAGTCAGACACTTAACCAGCTGAGCCACCCAGGCGCCCCAGGTTGGATAATTCTTTGTTGTGGAGGAGCTGTCCTGTGCGTTGTCAGGTGTTGAGCCATATTAGCCTCTACCCATTAGGTTTTAGTAGCACCATCCCAGTTGGGACAACCAGAAATGTCTCCAGACATTGTCCAGTGCCCCCCAGGAGGCAAAATCACCTCTGATCAAGAACCTCTACTCTATTCCATTGGCCTTTGTACCTACTTCCCTCTGGTTCCTTTTCTCTTGTGTCTTATGCTCTCCGTTTTTAAAGAGTTGTTTCTCAGAATTATTAAAAAAATACTAACCTAGAAAGTATAAGATGTCACCTGTCCTATGTTTATGTGACTTCACTGAGTACCAAGAGTAAGTTTTATTTTTCCAATAGTAGTGATATATTTACTTAGTTCTCACTTCTCTGACACACACTTGTGCATTTTTCAGTCGTTCAGTTGATTTTGAGAACTCTTTCTGGTGTCAGAGCCGTGAGTCCTGTGGAAATCAGAATTTGGGCCTCTTTAGCAGGACAATATAACTAAGCAAGCACTTCGTTTCACTTGAGTGTCTTCCACACACACACAGGTGGCTTCTTTTTTTTCCTTCTGTGATGTGGTGGGCAGGTCATTTCTATGTTTTCTTTTTATTTGGTTAGGTTCTGAAGCCAGATGGAAGATGAAAAAGCCAACTCCAGGGCAGAAGATCTTTAAAGATTTAGAGTCGTGTAAGACATCGGCAGTAAAGCAGCAAACAGCCAAGGGATCTTCAGAAAAGTTACGTAAATGTAACGAATTGGTGGACATTTACAGACTTGCCTTTCCCACTATTGGTGATGAATGCAGTAAGAACTTCCTTCAAAACCTTCACCTTATTCAAGATCAGAATGCTCAAACAGGGAGGAGGCGTGGCCAGTGTGATGAGTATGGAAAGCCTTTCAGTCAGAGATCACTGTTTTTGCAGCATAAGCAAATCCCTCCAAACGCAAAATCTTACAAATGCAGTGAATGTGGAAGAGTCTTCAGACGTCAGGCAAATTTTGTTCGACATCATAGAATTCACACATCAGAGGACCCCTTTGAATGCGACATATGTGGGCAAGCCTTCAAACAGAAGTCCACTCTTGCTGTCCATAAACAGTGTCACCTGCAGAAAAAGCCATATAAATGTCATGACTGTGGAAAATGTTTCCGTCAGATGGCATATCTTATTGAACATAAGAGGATCCATACCAAAGAAAAACCCTATAAATGTAGTGAGTGTGAAAGAACGTTTAGTCAGAATTCAACCCTTATTCGACATCAGCTAATCCATAGTGGAGAAAAACCCCACAAATGTGTCGAGTGTGGAAAAGCCTTTGGTCGGCATTCGACCCTTATGAGCCATCAACAGATTCACACTAAACAGAACACTCATAAATGCAGTGAATGCGGGGAATGCTTCAGTCGGAATGTAGACCTCATTCAGCATCAAAGAACCCATACCAAGGAGGAATTCTTTGAATGTACAGAATGTGGAAAAACTTTTAGTTTTAAGGCAAATCTTCATCGCCATGAGGTCATTCATACTGGAGAGAGACCTTACAGATGTGAGAAATGTGGAAAATCTTTTATCTGGCGCACAAGCTTTATTAAGCATCAGGGTACTCACAGAGAACAGGTATCTGTGTGATACTAACTGGAAAAAGACCATTTAAAGACCAGAACTGGGACACCTGGCTGGCTGTTGGTGGAGCCTATAACTCTTGATCTCAGGGTTGTGAGTTTGAGCCCCACGTTGGGTGTAGAGATTACTTAAAATCTTAAAAAAAATAAAATAAATGAAGACCAGAACTTACCACTAGTGTAGTTATGTGTAATTACATTGTTTTAAGACAATTACTAACCGGAACTGAAATGGTTTTGCTTTGGGGACCCTCTTTCTACAGCTAACCTCCTTGCTATAGTTAAGAATTACTTGATAGAGGGGCGCCTGGGTGGCTCCGTTGGTTGAGTGACCGACTTCGGCTCAGGTCAGGATCTCACGGTTTGTGAGTTTGAGCTCGGGCTCTGTGCTGACAGCTTGGAGCCTGGAGCTGCTTCAGATTCTGTGTCTCCCTCTCTCTCTGCCCCTCCCCCACTCATGCTCTGTCTTTCTCTGTCTCAGAAATAAATAAGCATTAAAAAAATATTTTTTTAAAAGAATTACTTCATAGAACATGGAATAGGCTGTTATGTACAGTCTCCCTTGAGTCCCTCCCCCGACCATACTTTCATTCCCTCAAGTCAAGGCAGAAGGGAGGCATAAAAACTATGTGGTTCCCTAGGCTGGAGACCATTTGATGATTATGAACGATTTAAGAATGCTCTTCTTATTTCTCAATAAAACTGGAGGAAAAAAAAAAGTTTTTAATTAAAAAAAAATGGGTGTAAAGAAATACCTTTCTTGGTTTCATATGGAAAAATTACCTGATATTACATTGGATTTTTAAAAATAAAGTAAGGGCTACTCACCTAAGAATGACTAAAATGTATCCATAAACTAAAACTAGTGTGCCACTAGATTGTACTGAGAGTTCTAAGTCAAGTGTTAACAGAAGCCGTTGGTGCCCTTGCCCCCTGCTTACTCCATCTGCTGGGCTTCATCTGACTTGCACTGTGTGTCTCTTGGTCTGCAGGCTTTTTTTAAAACCACGAAAAGGCCACTGCTCTGTAGGGTAACTAGCACATTTTGAGAGCAGGCCTCGACTAAAGCTTGATGGGAATTTGACGAATATGATATTCTCTCCTGGGGTGGAATAACTCTGAAGCATGTGTTTTACATGGTTTTCAGTTTTCCCATGGGAGGATTATGCATTCATTTACCTTAGAAGCTCCTTATCAGCTGTCTTCCCCAGCTATAGTCCTTGGGGAGCCATACCCTTTCTCCAGTTATTCCAAGCACATCCTTATGTTCAGGTTATGTAAGTTGAGCTGACCTTACAACTCTTCCCTACAGCTCACCAAGACAAGAACCCCATTTGAAATTCTACTATCCTAAACAGCATCCTAGGTCTGCATTACAACTTGCTGCTATTTAGATCCTCTCCTATAAATCCCGTCTAGTTTCTTCTTGATTTTATTTTCTTGCTCCTACCAATTCTATGACTTCTTACCCAACATATAAAAACAAAGATCACTGAGAAAGGAAGTGGCACCTCAGAAAATTAAGGAATGTTAAGCCTTGCAGGAGGAAAATAATGAAAAGGGATAGAATGTATATTGGGTTCCAAAAGCAGTCATTTTGTAGTCAGCATGAATTGGCTAGAAGAACCTACACAAAATTAAGAAGTTGAGACTTCTGACTGAGGGGGAAATAAGCCAGTGGGAGATAAGACCACTTAAAACAACTTTGGGAGATGGGGACCTATGTAAAAGCGCTTCCCTCCAGTGCTAAGTGGAAGCCATATAAATCAATACACACACATACATACATACATACATACATACACACAGTGATTAGATACATAGGGGCACCTGGCTGGCTCAGTTGGTGGAGCATGCAACTCCTGATCTCGGGGTTTAAGTTTAAGCCCCACGTTGGATGTAGAGATTACTTAAAATCTTTAAAGCAAACGTCCTGATGGCAGCTCTCAGTTGTATGGATGAGAACTGAACTGGAGGTCAGTAATCTGGTGTGGGGAGACTGTTACAGGCAGGACACTTGGCTATATGAAGACCTAGATGCATGCCGTAAAGGTTATTCTTGGGCTGTGGCCAACGGCTAAGACATATAGTCTGGCAAGTGGACCTTGGACAATTAAAAATAAAGTGGGGAGCCCAATTATGATAAGCCCTTTGCTTTCCAGAATAATCCAGGGTGGTTCTGAAGGTAACATATTCTAGGCGGACCATTTGAAATGAAAGTGTGGATATGTGGGCATCCAAGATAAGTGGCCATGGAGGCTCCCAAGCCATGCTGTCAAATCATCCCACATTCCATTGTAACACCTGCTGGGGCACCAATGGTTGTCAGAGAGTGTTTAGAACCTGCCAGGTTAGCACAGTGGGAAGTGGGCTCATCCCACTGCATGTGCCTGGTAGATTGCCCTGCCCCACGTCCCTTCCTGGAACCGCAGATGCCTCACAACCTCTGGTCCCTCACTCTCTGGTGGGGTTAGTGAGAGGGCCCCAGCCATGTGCTGCTGCGGTTCCCACCCTGAGCCCCAGGAACTTCCCTTTTAACTCTATGCCACTGCCCTAGAGACCTCTGAGTCCCAAGCAGGGCACAGGACCTTCCAGAACAGAACTTGGAAATGTTTCAAAGACATGCTAAAGCAATAGATTTAAACGACCATATCACTCTCTCTTCTAGCTCCAGTCAGGAATTCTAACACTTTGTTAACAAATATCTGGACTTCCCATTTTGTAGGACAGGAGATGCTATGTAGGTGCTATGGGAGAATGTGAAGAATGGAAAGATTGTTGCCCTCTGTTATGGACTGAATTGTGTCCCCCAAATTCATACGTTGAAGTCCTAACCCCTGGTGTGACTGTATTTGGAAACAGGGCCTTTAAAGAGGTAATTGAGGTTAAATGAGGTGCTAAGTGTGGGGCGTTCAGTGATAAGACTGGTGTCCTTTTAAGAGGAAGAGATACTAGAGGCCTCTCCATCCACTGCACAGAGGAAAGGCCATGTGAGGACATAGTGAGAAGGAGGCTGTCTACAGGTCAGGAAGGGGCATCAACAGAAACCAACCCTGAGGGCACCTTAACCTTGGATGTCCTGCCTCTAGAACTGTGTGAAAATAAATGTGTTATTTAAGCCACCTAGTCTGTGGTCTTTTGTTTTGGCACGAGAGCTAATCCACTCACCCTTTATAATCTAGGGTTCAGAGATGGCGTATTCACGTTAACTTACTGGCTATGATAGTTTGCATGGTAAGTGACAAAGCCTACAGATAATGGTAGTTTAGTAAAGGAAATATTTTGGGGTAGGATAATTGAGAAGTGACATTTTATTTTATTTTTTTTAATTTTTTTTTCAACGTTTTTTTATTTATTTTTGGGACAGAGAGAGACAGAGCATGAACGGGGGAGGGGCAGAGAGAGAGGGAGGCACAGAATCGGAAACAGGCTCCAGGCTCCGAGCCATCAGCCCAGAGCCCGACGCGGGGCTCGAACTCACGGACCGCGAGATCGTGACCTGGCTGAAGTCGGACGCCTAACCGACTGTGCCACCCAGGCGCCCCAAGAAGTGACATTTTAAAATTGTTTTACAAGAGTCGACTTTTCCGTTGTTAATCTGGTGGGCTAGGGTCTGGGAAAAGGGATCTGGGATTAAAAGCATCTTGAACAAAGGCATGCATATATGTGGAAATATATGGAAAATTCAAGTAGTATGTAAGCAACAGTCAATGTGTCGAGAGGGTAGAAGAAGGGAAGAATGGAGGGAAAGCTAAAAGTACACAGAGGACAGTCAGCTCTAAGTCTGTGGTATTCCTGGGGTGCCTGGGTGGCTCAGTCAGTTAAGCACTGGACCCTTGAATTTGGCTCAGGTCATGATCCCAAAGTTGTGGGCTCGAGCCCCATGTTGGGCTCCACGCTTAAGATTTTTCTCTCCCTCTCCCTCTGCCCCTTCCCTGCTTACACACCTTCCCTCTCTCTCTCAAAAACAAAAACAAAAAAAAAGTCTGTGGCGTTCCTCCAGTAAAAAGAACACTGGAATCAGGCTATCACTACTACTCTATTGCTTACTAGCTCTGTGACCCTGGGCAAATAACCTTGATAGGCTTGGGGAGAACAACACCAGGGTGATACAGCTCATGGCCTGCCTAAACAGACACCATGTCCACGCCCTCATTCTCAGCCCCAGTGCTAGATACGAAATCTCATTCATAAGTGACATTCTCCACATGACACACCAGACCCTGAACACACCCAGGCCAGCCTTCTCGCCATCCCTCCTGCCTGGCCATGCGCTACTATTCCACCAGGTCCAGGATCAAGCAAGGGAGTTCTGAGAAGAAAATGACTTAGTTTTGGGTTTTGTACATTTAGGAAAAAAAAAAAAAAAAACTAAGATGCAGTAAGGTGACAAGGCTCAAGTAGAAGACTCATAAAGGAATGTAATTTGGTACTTGCTTTGGGGGAATGTGTATTAGCTCACACACTGATCAAGAAATTCTACTTTTGGGAATCTAGGCTTAGATTCTGAAGAACAATCAAGGGGGCGCCTGGGTGGCCCAGTCAGTTAGGTGTCCAACACTTGATTTTGGATCAGGTCCCGATCCCAGATCCTAGCATCATGGTATCAAGCCCCCGTGTAAGGTTCCACGGTCAGCATGGAGCCTGCTTAAGATTCTCTCTCTCTGGGAATGCAAACTGGTGCAGCCACTCTGTATACAGTGTGGAGGTTCCTCAAAAAACTAAAAATAGAACTACCCTACGACCCAGCAATCGCACTACTAGGTATTTATCCAAGGGATACAGGTGTGCTGTTTCGAAGGGACACATGCACCCCGATGTTTATAGCAGCACTATCAACAATAGCCAAAGGACGGGAAGAGCCCAAATGTCCATTGATGGATGAATGGATAAAGATGTGGTCTATATATACAAAGGAGTATTACTCGGCAATCAAAAAAGAATGAAATCTTGCCATTTGCAACTATGTGGATGGAACTGGAGGGTATTGTGCTAAGTGAAATTAGTCACAGAAAGATAAAAATCATATGACTTTACTCATATGAGGACTTTAAGAGACAAAACAGATGAACACAAAGGAAGGGAAGCAAAAATAATAAAAACAGGGAGGGGGACAAAAACATGAGACTTAAATATGGGGAACAAACAGAGGGTTACTGGAGGGGTTGTGGGAGGGAGGATGGGCTAAATGGGTAAGGGGCATTAAGGAATCTACTCCTGAAATCGTTGTTGCACTATATGCTAACTAACTTGGATGTAAATTTAAAAAATTAAAAAAAAAAAAGAAAATGAAAAGTAATAGCCCCTTCCTTTTTTTTAAATTTTTTTTTCAACGTTTATTTATTTATTTGGGACAGAGAGAGACAGAGCATGAACGGGGGAGGGGCAGAGAGAGAGGGAGACACAGAATCGGAAACAGACTCCAGGCTCTGAGCCGTCAGCCCAGAGCCTGACGCGGGGCTCAAACTCACGGACCGCGAGATCGTGACCTGACTGAAGTCGGACGCTTAACCGACTGCGCCACCCAGGCGCCCCAATAGCCCCTTCCTAACCATTCCCAGATATCTCACTGAAGAACTCAATATGCTCTGAAAATAATTATTTTTCAAATGGGAGTCTTTCTAAATAGAAAAGACTGGAAATAATTAGTTTAGCGGATATAATGCTTGGACTGACAGTTACCTGTTTGAGCCACACATTTGTTGTCATCAGTTGATTCTTTTCATCCTAGGAAAATGACAATTAGAAAGATGTAAATTCAAATTAAGTGAAGTTTTTGAGATTTTTTTTTTGTCAGAAAGACCTCCCTGAGTCTTACATTTGAGGTGTTCAAAGTGTAAAGGATTCTCAACTTAAAAACAGTTAAATGGCGTGGGATCCTAAAATATTATGCACATTTTGCATAAAATAAAAAATAATAATTAAAGCAACAAAAAAAAAGATTCTCTCTCTCCCTCTGCTTCTCTCCCCCATTGGACTATCCCTCTGTAAAAAAAAATAATAATAATAAAAATAAGTAAATAAATTGATTAATTAAAAAAATAAAGAACAATCCAAATTATGTTAAAATTACACTGATCTTCACTACAGCATTGCTTGCAACAACAAAAAGGAGTAATGGCTGAAATGACCAGTAAAAGGAAAATGGGACACAATTATCAAATCTACTCAATGGATAATGATGCAGCCATTAAGCATAAAGGTTATGAAAACCACGTAAAACCCTTAAGACATAATATTAAAAAGATGTAAAATATAAACACTATGGTTTTGGGGCGCCTGGGTGGCGCAGTCGGTTAAGTGTCCGACTTCAGCCAGGTCACGATCTCGCGCTCTGTGAGTTCGAGCCCCGCGTCGGGCTCTGGGCTGATGGCTCAGAGCCTGGAGCCTGTTTCCGATTCTGTGTCTCCCTCTCTCTCTGCCCCTCCCCCGTTCATGCTCTGTCTCTCTCTGTCCCCAAAATAAATAAACGTTGAAAAAAAAAAATTAAAAAAAAAAAAAAAACAAAAAAAAAAAACACTATGGTTTTCATTACATGAGAAGCATGCAGAGAAAAAAAAAAACAGAAGGAAATACAACAAAATGCCTATAACAGGTGATCAGGGTTGTAGGATTATGGGTAATTTCTTTTCCTGTTATTTTTCCAAATATCCAATAGTATGCTTATATTCCCTCGATTTAAAAAAAAAAAAAACAACCCCGCGGGGAGGTGTCTGGGTGGCTCAGTCAGTTAAGCGCCTGACTTTGGCTTGGGTCATGAACTCATAGTTCGTGGGTTTGAGTCCCGCATTGGGCTCTGTGCTGACAGCTCAGAGCCTGCAGCCTGCTTTGGATTCTGTGTCCCCCTCTCTGCCACTCCCTGGCTCATGCTCTCTCTCTCTCTCTCTCAAAAATAAACATTACAATAAAACAAACAAACAAACAAAAAACCACAGGGGCACCTGGCTGGTTCAGTCAATAGAGCATGTGACTTTTGATCTCAGTCTTTGAGTTCGAGCCTCATGTTGGGTGTAGAGATGACTTAAATAAATAAAACTTTAAAAATAAAATAAAAATAAAAAATAAATTAAAAAACACACAAAAAACCCCAACCAGGTTAAAAAAAAAACTTACATGCAATACATGTTTGTGTGTAGAAAGATAAGATAGGCTCAGGCTTAGTTTCATTCCTACAGTTTAACCCAACAAGGGCAAAAAAGCAAACCCCATAGCCTTCCCTCACCAGGCACAGGGGTGGAAAGACGGCGCTGGGAAGTTAAATAATGATCGTTTTAACCCCATTTCTGAGCTAGTGTTTCTTATCTTGAGGCGTGTGCATGCGCCACTGGCCCTCCACCACTACTACTGGGCAGAGGGGAGGAGGGGCAGGGAGAAGAGGCAAGCCATGGTGGGGTGGGAGCCCATCACTGATGTAAAGGAAAAAACTCACGTTACTAGACAAGCAGTCAGATCACCCAAGTTCTAAAGCATCAACTGTGAGCCTCCACTTCCTTTCTACCTGGGAATGACAAGGTAGCTTACCTTGTCCACTTTACCTCAGTAGGATTGTCAAATGGAAATGGAAGTAGGAAGTCAAATGGAAAATGTCTATGGATGCATTTTATGGATGATAGAGTATTACATGTCAGTGAATACCCATTAACAAAACAAGCAAGAAAGGACCTGAATGTGAGACAGGAAACCATCAAAACCTTAGAGGAGAAAGCAGGAAAAGACCTCTCTGACCTCAGCCGTAGCAATCTCTTACTCGACACATCCCCAAAGGCAAGGGAATTAAAAGCAAAAGTGAATTACTGGGACCTTATGAAGATAAAAAGCTTCTGCACAGCAAAGGAAACAACCAACAAAACTAAAAGGCAACCGACGGAATGGGAAAAGATATTTGCAAATGACATATCGGACAAAGGGCTAGTATCCAAAATCTATAAAGAGCTCACCAAACTCCACACCCGAAAAGCAAATAACCCAGTGAAGAAATGGGCAGAAAACATGAATAGACACTTCTCTAAAGAAGACATCCGGATGGCCAACAGGCACATGAAAAGATGTTCAGCGTCGCTCCTTATCAGGGAAATACAAATCAAAACCACACTCAGGTATCACCTCACGCCAGTCAGAGTGGCCAAAATGAACAAATCAGGAGACTATAGATGCTGGAGAGGATGTGGAGAAACGGGAACCCTCTTGCACTGTTGGTGGGAATGCAAATTGGTGCAGCCGCTCTGGAAAGCAGTGTGGAGGTTCCTCAGAAAATTAAAAATAGACCTACCCTATGACCCAGCAATAGCACTGTTAGGAATTTATCCAAGGGACACAGGAGCACTGATGCATAGGGGCACTTGTACCCCAATGTTCATAGCAGCACTCTCAACAATAGCCAAATTATGGAAAGAGCCTAAATGTCCATCAACTGATGAATGAATAAAGAAATTGTGGTTTATATACACTATGGAATACTACGTGGCAATGAGAAAAAATGAAATATGGCCTTTTGTAGCAACGTGGATGGAACTGGAGAGTGTGATGCTAAGTGAAATAAGCCATACAGAGAAAGACAGATACCATATGGTTTCACTCTTATGTGGATCCTGCGAAACTTGACAGGAACCCATGGGGGAGGGGAAGGAAAAAAAAAGAGGTTAGAGTGGGAGAGAGCCAAAGCATAAGAGACTGTTGAGAACTGAGAGCAAACTGAGGGTTGATGGGGGGTGGGAGGGAGGAGAGGGTGGGTGATGGGTATTGAGGAGGGCACCTTTTGGGATGAGCACTGGGTGTTGTATGGAAACCAATTTGACAATAAATTTCATATATAAAAAAATAAATAAATAAATAAAATAAAAACAAAAAACAAAAACAAAAACAACAAAAAAAAAAACAAGCAAGAGCTGAAGGAGCTTCTTTCTGCCTTTGGTGTCCTCTTCTGGAACACCCCCAAGGATGCACTCCACACCACTTCCTTATGTCCCATACGTTAGGAAGCCTTGACAGGGGTGGCTGGGTGGCTCAGTTGGTTAAGCATCTGATCTTTGGCTCAGGTCATGATCTTGCAGTTCACAAGTTCGAGCCCTGCTTCTGGCTCTGTGCTGACAGTTCAGAGCCTGGAGGCTTCTTCGGATTCTGTGTCTCCCTCTCTCTCTGCCCCTCTCCCTCTCCGTCTCTCTCTCTCTCTTTCTCGTAAATATAAAGAAAAGAAAGAAAGGAAGGAAGGAAGGAAGGAAGGAAGGAAGGAAGGAAGGAAGAAAGAAAGAAAGAAAGAAAGAAAGAAAGAAAGAAAGAAAGAAAGAAAGAAAGAAAGAAAGAAAGAAAAGAAAGAAAAAAGAAAGAAGCCTTGACAGAAAAAACATGTTTTAGGTTATTTGATATCACAAGAGCCTCCCTCCCTCTCCCCTACACAAAGCTTACCAAAAGGTTTAATGCGGACTTTCATCAAAAACCAAAAGTTCTCAAATAAAGTGCCCTTAATTTAATAAGCTTAGAAAAGGATACAATGATGGGAATTTGTAGGTGTATTTGGGTGGCGTTTCCCTTTGCCTCTCTTTTGAAAAGAAATCAACAAGACTTATAAAATTGAACCCCTAGAATGGGGAAGAAAGAGAAACTCTGCAAAGTTCATTTTTAAAAAAGCAAAAAATATAGAGCGTGTCTTGTATGTACCAAACTTTACACGGTGTTTTGGATCATCATGTATTTGAAATCCTGTCCACCATCAAAGCAGAAAGACAATTCTAAGTGTCACAAATATTTCTCAGGGCAGTGAGTGGAGTGGGCAAGATTTGGTCTGAAAGCAGAGGTAAGAAAAGAGAAGAGACCAGGACAGAACTGTTACAAGTGAGCCCTTGATGTCGTCGGGAGGCCCTTCCATGGGACCCCCTCATCCTTTGGAAGGGCTCTCCACTTGCACATTCCTGCTTCACAGTGATGTTCAGAGTAGGTACTGAGACCTACTGACTGATCTATCTTGGGTGTGATGACCGTGGAAATACGATCCACAAATGACTGACATACTCCAAATGCCAAAGAATGTCATTTCTGGACAACAGAAAACACACACACACACACAAACACACACACACCAAAACAGCCCAAGCAGCAGCCATGTCAAAACGGTGGAACTTTATTTCTATGGATCCTTTGGTGTCGGATAAGGTGTGGACTCTGTCTAAAGCTTTCCCCGCATTCAAGACATTTGTAAGGTTTTTCTCCAGTGTGAGTCCTCTGGTGCGTAATGAGGGTTGCACTCTGGCTGAAGCGTTTCCCACACACAGAACACCCATACGGCTTCTCCCCAGTGTGGACCCTCTGGTGTTTAGAGAGGTCTGAGCACCGTTTGAAGCTCTTCTCACACTCCTCACACGTGTAGGGTCTCTCCCCTTTGTGAATTCTCTGATGTCTAAAACGGTTGGAAATACGGCAGGTCTCCCCGCATTCGTGACACTCGAAGTGTTTCTCTCCTATGTGGATCCTCTGGTGCCGGGTGAGATGGGAGCTCTGCCGGAAGCTGTCCCCACACTTAGGGCAGGTGTAGGGCTTTTCGCCCGTGTGTGTCCTCTGGTGTTTGATCAGGGCAGCGCTCTGATTGAAGCGCTTCCCACACTCTTGGCATTGGTAGGGTTTCTCCCCCGTGTGGATTCTCTGGTGTTTAAAAAGATCAGAACGCTGTTTGAAACTCTTCTCACAGTTCCCGCATTTATACGGCCTTTCTTCACGGAGCTGTCGCTGGGTCTTAAAGAGGTCTGCACTGTGGAGCTGTTCCTCGCTGTCAAAGGAGCGGGGAGGTTTCACTGTGTGATGCTTTACCGGCTCTGAACTCTGTGTACAACTGTCCCCCAGGTCATTGTGGTCAACGGGCCTCCCTGTGGCCTGCACGTGCTGACAAAGAACAGAGTTTGAACTTCTGGCCCTGTTCCCAAGTTGGCCATGTCTGAAGTCTCCCTCCTCCATGGGACCATTCTTGAGATCTGCGGTGCAGGGGAGTCCTTCCTCTTCAGGAGAATTTTCCAGTTTCAATGATGAGGGATTTCTTGACTGCTTTTCTACCCCTATCTCACCAGTGTCACTACATCCAGGGGGAGCCTTCCTGTGGGACCCTTCTTGTAGCTGCCCCTGCGGCTCTACTTCTTCTAAAATTTCTTGTTTTGGAATAAAGTCTTTGTTCTCCATTCTGGTTTCCAAACCTGAAACATTCAAAAATAAAAAGGAGGCAAACCGTAAGAGACTCTTTTTATATATATAATTTATTGTCAGATTGGTTTCCATACAACACCCAGTGCTCATCCCAACAGGTGCCCTCCTCTATGCTCATCACCCACTTTCCCCTCCCCCCCACCCCCATCAATCGTCAGTTTGTTCTCAGTATTTAAGAGTCTTCTATGGTTTGCCTCCTTCCCTCTCTGTAATTTTTTCCCCCTTCCCCTCCCCCCTAGTCTTCTGTTAAGTTTCTCAGGATCCACATATGAGTGAAAACATACAGTATCTGTCCTTCTCCACCTGACTTATTTCACTTAGCATAACACTCTCCAGTTCCAGCCATGTTGCTACAAATGGCCAGATTTCATTCTTTCTCATTGCCAAGTAGTATTCCATTGTATATATAAACCACATCTTCTTTATCCATTCGTCAGTTGATGGACATTTAGACTCTCTCCATAATTTGGCTATTGTTGAAAGTGCTGCTATAAACATTGGAGTACCAGTGCCCCTATGCATCAGCACCCCTGTATCCCTTGGGTAAATTCCTAGCAGTGCTATTGCTGGTCATAGGGTAGATCTATTTTTAATTTTTTGAGGAACCTCCACACTGTTTTCCAGAGCGGCTGCACCAGTTTGCATTCCCACCAACAGTGCAAGAGGGTTCCCGTTTCTCCACATCTTCGAAGAGACTCTTAAATAGATAGCAAACTGAGGGTAGCTTGAGGGGAGGTGGGTGGGGGGATGGGCTAAATGGGGGATGGGCATTAAGGAGGGCACTTGTTATGATGAGCACTGGGTGTCATATGTAAGGGATGAATCACTAAATTCCACTCCTGAAACCGTTTTTACGCTATATGTTAAAGAACTTGAATTTAAATACAATAAAAAAAAAAAAAGAAAGAAAAAAGGGTGACATTTCATGCTGGTGCAAGAGTAAAATAAGCAAGTGCCTGCAAAAAAATAAGCACCCTCCCAAACCTTTTTAACTTTCTCAATGAACCACTCCTCAAGATAAATGATTTTATTTTTTTTAATTGTAATGTTTATTTTTGAGAGAGGGAGAAAGAGCGAGAGCAGGGAGAGACAGAGAGGGAGACACAGAATCTGAAACAGGCTCCAGGCTCTGAGCTGTCAGCAGAAAGCCTGACGTGGGGCTCGAACTCACAGACCGCGAGATCATGACCTGAGCCGAAGCCAGACCCTTAACCAACTGAGCCACCCAGGAGCCCTTCAAGTTAAATGATTTTAATTAACCTGCCAAATGTACTCATATTTACCTGTACAAACCCCATTCTTTCCTTTTACACTTGTGCCTATACCCACACACCCATCTCTTTCCCCCTGCCCCACTCCACCGTTGCAGAAGACACAATATCAGGAAGGGGTGTCAAGAAGGGCACGACAGCCTGTACCCCATGGAGGATGGTTTAACAAGAGAAATTGTATTCATGTGATAGGTTATAGTAACAGACACACCCCATGCCTCCAATGTCTGGAGTGGGAGACAAATCTAGGACTGACTGCAAGTCTTTATATAAAGGAGCAGGTAAGCCACCAGATTCCACCCCAAATCCAGAATTTTTGCAGTTTACTCCCCAGGGAGACTGAACCACATAAATTCTGGACTGGGGACACCAGGTACAACTGAGAACAGGGGACAGGGACCACTTTCACATCAGGAGAATCAAGTGAAAACAGACACACAATTGGTAGAACCTCAGTGCTGTTCTCTGCTCACGTCCCAAACCATGAGCTCCAAGAAAGGGCGGGGATTTTTGTGACAGGGGATTCATAGGTTTTGTTCCCTAATGCGTCCCCAGCACTTAGAATAGCACCTGGCTGGGGTGCCTGGGTGGCTCAGTCAGTTAAGCGTCTGACTTCAGCTCAGGTCATGATCTCTCAGTTCGTGAGTTTGAGCCCTGCATCGGGTTCTGTGCTGTCAGCAGAAAGAAAGCCTTCTTCAGATCCTCTGTCCTCCCCTCTCTCTACCCTTCCCCCACTCAGGCTCTCCCTCTCTCTCAAAAATGAATAAACATTAAAAGAAAAAAAAGAACAGCATCTGGCTTATTGCAGACACTCAATAAAAATATTTGTTGAATAAATCTCTCTATGGTAAAATTTGCAAGCCCAGGCCTGACATATGGAAATTCCCCCAAACAGCACCTGATAGCCAAGGCAATCTTGAGAAAGAACAAAGCCAGAGGTATCACAATACCAGTTTCAAGATATACTACAGGGATGCCTGGCAGGCTCAGTTGGTGGAGCATGCAACTCTTAATCTTGGGGCTATTAATGGGTGCAAAGATCACTTAAAAATAAAATTTTAGGGGCGCCTGGGTGGCGCAGTCGGTTAAGCGTCCGACTTCAGCCAGGTCGCGATCTCGCAGTCCGTGAGTTCGAGCCCCGCGTCGGGCTCTGGGCTGATGGCTCAGAGCCTGGAGCCTGTTTCCGATTCTGTGTCTCCCTCTCTCTCTGCTCCTCCCCCGTTCATGCTCTGTCTCTCTCTGTCCCAAAAATAAATAAAACGTTGAAAAAAAAATTTTTTTTTTAAAATAAAATTTTAAAAAGAAAAAAAGATATACTACAAATCTGTAGTAATCAAAATAGTATGGTACAGGAATAAAAATAGACACAGATCAATGTAACAGAATAGACAGCCCAGAAATAAGCCCACAATTATATGGTCAATCAATGACAAAGGAGGCAAGAATATACAATAGGGAAAATACAGTCTTTTCAATAAACTATGTTGGAAAAACTGGATAGCTACATGTAAAAGAATGAAACCAGATCACTTTCTAACACCATACACAAAAATAAACTGAAAATGGATTAGAAACCTAAATGTGAGACCCGAAACCATAAAACTCCTAGAAGAGAGCATAGGCAGTAATTTCTCTGACGTCAGCTATTTTCTACATATGTCTCCTAAGGCAAAAGAAACAAAAGCAAAAATAAGATATTGGGACTACATCAAAAAAAAAAAAAAACTTTTGCAGGGGGCATGTGGCTGGCTCAGTTGGCGGAGCGTGTGACTCTTGATCTCAGGGTTGTGGGTTCGAGCCCCGTGATGGGTGTAGAGTCTAGATAAAAATAAAATCTTTTGTTTTTAATAAAAAAAAATATTTGAAATGTTTTATTTATTTTTGAGAGAGACAGAGACAGAGTGCGAGCAGGGGAGGGGCAAATAGAGAGGGAGACACAGAATCTGAAGCAGGCTCCAGGCTCTGAGCTGGCTCTCGAGATCATAACCTGAGCTGAAGTTGGATGCTTAACCAATTGAGCCACCCAGGCACCCCAAAAATAAAATCTTAAAAAAAAAAAAAAAGCTTCTGCATAGCAAAGGAAACCATTAACAACACAAAAAGACAACCTACTTAATAAGAGAAGATATTTGCAAATGATATATCTGATAAGGGATTAATATTCAAAATATATAAAGAACTTATACAACTCAACACCAAAATAAACAATCCAATTTAAAAATAGACAGAGGACCTAGAGGCACCTGGGTGGCTCAGTTGGTTAAGTATCCAACTTCGGCTCAGGTCATGATCTCACAGTTCATGGGTTCAAGCCCCACATCAGGCTCTGTGCAGACAGCTCAGAGCCTGGAGACTGTTTCAGATTCTGCGTCTCTCTCTCTCTGTCCCTCCCCCACTCATGCTCTCTCTCTCTCAAAAATAAATAAACATTAAAAAAAAATGGGCAGAGGACCTGAAGACATCTTTCCAAAGAAGACATAGAGATGGCCAACAGACACATGAAAAGATGCTTAACATCACTAATCATCAGAGAAATGCAAATCAAAACCACAAGGAGATATCGCCTTATACTGGTTAGAATGCCTAAAATCAGTATGACAAGAAATAACAAGTGTTGGTGAGGATGTGGAGAAAAAGGAACTCTCATGCACTGTTGGTGGGAATGTAATGTAAATTCGTGCTGCCACTATGGAAAACAGTATTGAGGTTCCTCAAAAAACTAAAAAGAGAAATACCATATGATCCAATATTTCCACTATTGGGTATTTACCCAAAGAAAATGAAAACACTAATTCAAAAAGATATATGCACTCCTACATTTATTGCAGCATTGTTTACAATAGTCAAACTATGGAAGTAACCTAAAGGTCCATCAGTAGATGAATAAAGAAAATGTGATAATATATACATGATGGAATATTATGTAGTCATAAAAAAGGATAAAACAACACAGATGGCCCTAAAAGGTATTATGCTAAATAAGTCATGGGGTGCCTGCTGGCTCATGGTAGGCATGTGACTCCTGATCTCAAGGTTGTGAGTTTAAGCCCATGTTGGGTGTAGGGCCTACTTTAAAAAACAAACTTAACAAATTAAAAACAAATAAATAAACAGGTCAGACTGAGAAAGACAAACACCATATGATTCCACTAATATGTAGAATCTAAAAAAAGAAAAAGAATATACAAAAAGCAGAATCAGATCTATAAATACGGAGAACAAACTGATGGTGGCCAGAGGGGCGGGGGAAAAAGGTTGGGCAAAATGGGAGGTACGGGCTTCCAGTTATGGAATGAGTAAGTCAGGGGAATAAAAGGCACCAGGTCACAATCCTACCCCAATACAGAGTTTTCAGTCAGAATGCTTATGTTTGACTATCACATACAAATGGAAAGTGAAGGGGCGCCTGGGTGGCTCAGTCGGTTAAGCATCCGACTTCGGCTCAGGTCATGATCTCGCGGTCTGTGAGTTAGAGCCCCGCGTCGGGCTCTGTGCTGACAGTTCGGAGCCTGGAGCCTGTTTCAGATTCTGTGTCTCCCTCTCTCTGACCCTCCCCTGTTCATGCTCTGTCTCTCTCTGTCTCAAAAATAAATAAACGTTAAAAAAAATTAAAAAAACAAAAACAAATGGAAAGTGAAAAGTTACCAACATTTCAGGAAAACCTCGAATATAAGTGCTGAGGAAACATGCAATGTGTAAAACAGAAAATCTAATGATCTACAGTTAACATTCTCAGGTAAATAAGACAAGATATTCCATCCAGGAAACAAGGAGGCTATAAGAAAAGGAATATTTAAAGAACAAGAAAAGGCTCCTGAAAATATCAATGAGAGCAGAAATATTTCAGTATTAACAGCTGGAAAACAAAGCTAAGGAGATCTCCCAGAATGTGAAACAAAAGATAAAGAAATGAGAAGGGGCAGAGAAGAACCTGATGCGATCAGTCCATGAGTTCCAACATCCAATGAACAGAAATCCCAGAAAGAAAACAGGAAAAAAATAATGAGATAAAAATAGATAGATCGAAAGACAGACAGATAAAACAATACCATAAAAAATTTCTTGGGCACCTGGGTGGCTCAGTCAATTAAGCGTCTGACTCTGGCTCAGGTCGTGATCTCGAGGTTTGTGGGTTCAAGCCCAGGGTTGGGCTTTGTGCTGACAGCTCAGAGCCTGGAGCCTGCTTCGGATTCTGTGTCTCCTTCTCTCTCTGCCCCTCCTCCACTCATGCTCTGTCTCTCTCACTCTCAGAAATCAATAAACATTAAAAAAAAATTTTTTTTTTAATTTCTCGGAATTCAAAGTGTGGGTGTCTATGTTACAAGGACCCACCTACTACTCAACAATGAATGCAAAAAAACAAAAACAAAAAACAAAAAAAAAAAGCCTCCTTCACACTAAGCTGCACCCATTCTGAAACTTCATACTAGCAGGAATAAAGAAGAGAGTCTAAAGGCTTTCGAACAAACATCACACACCAAGGATAAAATATCACAATGGCATCCAATTTCTCAGTAGCAACATGGCAAGCTAACTAGAAAATTCAGTCTTCAAAATTCAATGGTAAAATCATTTCTAATGGGGAATCCGGCCATCCCATGATCTGGATGTAGGAGAGGAATAGAGACATTTTCAGACATTTTCAGGCAAACTTTCAAAAAATTAAGCTCCCAAGAATATGTTCTCTGGAAGATACTGGAAGATGTTCTCCATCAAATCGAAGGGGGTAAACCTAGGAAGAGAATGGTGTGGGGTTCAGGAAAGAGAAAAGGAATTCCAGAGTGATAGTCAAAGAAGGTTCTTAGGACGATAGCCGTGTGGCAGGCCTGGAGGGAAGCCCATTCACACTGGAGCAGAAGTTTCTGCAGGCTTCCTCCAAGGGAACTATGAAACTGATAGCATACCTGATACATTTGAACATACAGTTTTACATTTCTAACAGGGAGACTGTGGGTAGACTGGTGTTCAATAGGTAGAAAGGCAGCACATGCAAAATGAGGCATTATTAATTCCAGAGAAAATTAGAAGTTGTAAAATAAAAGACATGTAATCATACAGGTTACAGGTAGTATTTACATGGGTAGGATATTGAAATATTGTATCAATATGCAAAAGAACTGATTTAACTATAATGAGAGAATTACAGACTGCTAAATGTGTGCATGGTCCCGTCTCCCTCAGGAGACAGTCAAGAAGTAATACCTGAAATCGGGGGAAAATTAGCAGAATAAGCATCCTATTTAGGAATATGAAAATAAATACCAGTGAAAAACACAAAAAAGATATTAAAGTTGCCTCTGCAAAGATGGAATCAAGACTGAGAAGGGCCTTGTATTTTCCAAAGGTTGGAAAAACACAAATCATAAAGTAAAAGATCAAAAAACCTGACTATAGTTGACACTTGAACAAGGGTTTGACCTGTGAAGGCCCAGTCATGCACAGAATTTTTTGGTAAAGTTGGTCCAGCACTGTAAAAGTATTTTCTCTTCCTTACAATTTTCTTAATAACATTTTCTTTTTTCTAGCTTACTTTATAGTAAAATAACAAAGAGTTAATACAGAAAATATAAAGAACTGCCACAAAGCAATAAAAAAAAATGGAGGAAAGGAAGGGAGATAGGATACAGACAATTCACAGAATGCCTCCCCCACCCAAAAAAAAATCTGAAAAGATTTAACCCAGAACCAATCAGGGAAATGTAAGTTAAAAACAACAAAATACTATTCATTCATTAACCCAACTAGTATTTATTGAGTACCTGCCAAGCACTATCTGTTCCAACTGCTTGGGATATATTAGAACCAAACAAAAACCCCTCCCCTTGTGGAGTTTACATTCTAGAAGAGGTGGTCAGACAATAGATAAACAGAAAGTAAATTCTATAGGACGTCAGAGGGTGATGAATGCTGTGGACCAAGTTGAGGAAGGTAAGGGATGGGACAGTAGTGTGGGAGGAGGGGACAGTGGAAAGGCAAACTGCACTATTAAACATGATAGTCAGGTCAGGCCTCTCTGAAAAGTGAGATCTGAGCACAGACTGGAGACAAGTCAAGGAGTTTGCTCAGTGGAGATCTGAAGGAAGAATGTTCCAGGAAGAGGGGCACTCAGGTGGCTCAGTTGGTTAAACGTCCAACTCTTGGTTTCAGCTCAGGTCATGATCTCACAGTTCGTGGGTTCAAGCCCCACATCGAGCTCTGCACTGACCATGTGGAGCCCACTTTGGGTCCTCTGTAGCCCTCTCTCTCTGCTCCTTCCCCTCTCACACTGTCTCTCTCTCTCAAAAATAAATAAATATATAAAAAAAAGAATATTCCAGGTGGAAGGATCAAATAAAGCGAAGAACAGGAGGCAGGATGCCTGCCATGGTCAAGGAACAGGGAGGTCAGTGGGGCTGAAGCACAATGAGCGAGGGGCAGCGTAGGAGAGGGGTGTGCAGGGTGACGGGGCCTTGTCACATTAGGCAACACAGGCTTTTCCTTTGCATGAAATAGAGAGCCACTGCAGGTTCTGAGCAGAGGCGTGATGTAACATTTTAAAAGGAACATGTGAGCTACTGTGTTGCGACATCACGCCATCAGCCAGGCACCAAATGTCAGTAAGGATGTAGAGAAGGAAGAATTCTCATGTATTTCTGGTAGGAGTACAAACTGGTTGCACTCCTGCCTTCTGAACAGTAAGATGGGCAACCACACCTAAGTCTATTCTCTATAGTTCCTATATACGTTCCTATATATGAACACAGAAGGATTCAAGTATGTTCGAGGCAATGCTATTTGTAACAGTGAAAAACTAGAAGCCTTGATGTCCACTGATGGAGGACAGTAGATAAATGAATTTTGGACAAGTCATACAATGAAAGATATAAGTGTTAAAATGAGTGGACTAGAGCTACATGTGCCAACATGGATAAATCCCAAAAATGTAATGGGGAAAAAAAAGAAAGGCAAGGTGCAAAAGAATCATACAGCAATATAATTTATACAGCATCAAAACATTTAAAAATACTATATATGTTTACAAGTATATGTATTTCTGTTCATATACAGTTTATATACACATTTTTGCATATAGAAGTACACACGTAATGTGCACACGTAGCTACATGTACATGTAGAAAATATAAAACATGCATGGAAGTAAGTACCAGAATCAGGATACTGGTTACCTCTGAAGTAAGAGTGAGGGGAACAGCTTCAGGGAGGGTATCCAGAGTTTCATCTACAGTTGTTACATTTTTTTCTGGGGGGGGGGGGGGGCGGCGGGAAGGGAGGGAGAATGAAGCCATTAGGGCCAAATATTAAAATATGATAAACCTGGGTGGTAGATATAAGGTGCCTGTTATATTTTTTATATTTTTCTGTATGCATTTTATTTAAAATGAACCAAAATAAAAAGCTGAATCTCTCACCTAACAATACAGAACAGCAAGGTCCCAGTGGGGTGACAAAAGAGACTCCATGGCTCTCAACATGGGTGTGTGACTGGCTCAGAGACAGATCACACACAGCTAGAAACAAAGCCAGCACTTACTCGGCGAGACCAGTGAGACCGAGGTCCTATGATCCTCCTGTGCGCTTTCCCAGCAGAACTCCCTCCGAGCTGGGTCCAGAGGCTCCCACTCCTCACAGTTTAGAGACACAGCCACATTCTCAATCTTCACCAACTCCTGAAACAACACGAGACCTCCACTCAGCACCTGGTGTCCCAGGACAGCATAAGTGACTGTTAATCTCAGGATGAGGCCAGACTCCGGAGGAGTCTGCAAACCCTGAGCAGGAAGCCCTGGGAATCAAGTAATAACCATGGCTGTCGAGTCTGTTCCAGTGAGTGTTGTACTAACTGGAGTTTCAGAGTAACAAAGACAGAGGCTGAAATTCTCTTGCAATCCTGGAAAGCCTTTCTTTCCGTGGACTATCCACACTAATTTGGGGTAAGAGCAAAATCTTCATTTGAGTTATATCACTGTGATTTATCAAAATGGAAATCGGATACAGATTAAAAATGTACAGGTAACCAGAAAGTGCCAAATTCCAGTGCTGGCTGTGAGATACGGTTACCTCGTGCGTGAAATGGACATAAATTTAAGAAGATGAAGGTACCTCCCTGACAGCGGATGCTCAGTAAAATCTACTTTCCCTTCCCACGTTGGTTTTGTGCTCAGAAGTCTATTAACTCAAAGATCATTTCCTGGATAGATTTATTTGTCACTACAGAAAGAAAGTTTCATGTACACCCTGAAGCTCAAAAATGTAGCAAGGAAAAAAGGCCTGAAACCCTTAGCACCCCGTGTACCTCTATTCCTCACACCCCTACCACCAGAACACTTTCACTCTTCACCTGGGGTGAGGCCCCATCAAGCGCTCTCTGAAAAGCGCGCACCACGGCCGCAGCTTTCTCCCCGCTCTGCGGGCAGTGCTTCCGCACCCAGGCCTGGAGCTCCTGGGGCAGGATGCTCAGGAACTGCTCCAGCACCAGCAGCTCCAGGATCTGCTCCTTCGTATGCATCTCAGGCCTCAGCCACCGGCGACAAAGTTCCCTGAGCCGGCTTAGCGCCTCTTCGGGTCCAGCCACCTCCTGGTAACGGAACCGCCTAAACTGCTGCCGCGACTTTTCGGAATCCTGGCAGTCCGCGGGCAGGTCCGACTCCTGACCTCCGGGTGAGTCTTCCTCCACTTTCACTATCAAAAGTCCATCACGCAGAGACGGCGCGGCGACCCTATACTTCTCAGCTGCCATCCAGGCTCCTGCCTCGGAGTCACTGACTTGACTCGCGGTCAAGCTCGAACTCATCTTTCTCCAGCACGTGCTGACTTTTCCGGAGTTCTGCCTTCAAGTGATAAGACAACAAACCCTGCAAAAAGCCACGGAAATCATCGGACCTTCCCAGAGCGGCGGGTCCCCACTGTCCGGTCTCAAGCGGGGCCCTATCCGGCCCGGCCCCCTCCGGTACTACTCCTACCCGCAGTTAGTCCAACCACGACCCGCGGCGCCAGGTGACCAAAAGTACGAATAAAGCCTTGCCGGAAGTGCGTCACCGACTCCCTGCGGTGCCCACCCCTCCCGGGCATTTCCGGAGCCTCTCTAGGCGCCCAGGAGGAGTGAGACCCATCTCGGTGGTTTGCCGTCCTGCCCCTTCCAGAGACGCTCTGGTGCGTGTGTACCGTTCTGGTGGAGCTTATAGTCGTTCAGCTTAACAGAACTAAATGACACTCTTATTTTACAACTTGAATGTCATTTTTTAAACACATCGTCTGTGAAAAAAGTTTTGTAACTTTAGTTGTAGGAAAAAGGTCCAACTATACGATGAGTGGTAAACGGTCATCTATCAATGTGGTATTTATGCAAGAAAGGTTTGTAGAGTTACCTGCAACATGCCAAGGCATCGTGCTCGACTCCATAGGTATTAAACTGAGTAGGAATAGTCTCTATCCTCAGGCTCCTAAGAGAGTTAGACACTTAAATCCTTACAGGACAGGGTGGTGAATGTAATACTTTGCATGTATGCACGGTACATTTGTATGACCCAGAGGTAGACATAATCAGCCATGGCTGATGGGGAGGGTATAGTGAAAGATTTCCCCAGGAGATTAAAACTTAAAACGTCCATGTGAGCTGAAGAAATGTTCTAATTAAAAAATAGTTTAGGGGCGCCTGGGTGGCTCAGTCGGTTAAGCGTCCGACTTCAGCTCAGGTCACGATCTCGCGGTCCGTGAGTTCGAGCCCCGCGTCAGGCTCTGGGCTGATGGCTCAGAGCCTGGAGCCTGCTTCCCATTCTGTGTCCCCCTCTCTCTCTGCCCCTCCCCTGTTCATGCTCTGTCTCTCTCTGTCTCAAAAATAAATAAATGTAAAAAAAAAATTAAAAATAGTTTAGATAGGGGTGCCTTGGTGGCTCAGTCCGCGGACTCTTGATTTGGCTCAGGTCATGACCTTGTGGTTCATGGGTTGGAGCCCTGAGTCAGGCTTATGCTGATGGTGTGGAGTCTGTTTGGGATTCTCTCTTTCTCTCTGTCCCCCCCTCACAAACTCGCTCTCTCTCTCTCAAAATAAATAAACTTAAAAAACGTTTTAAAAAAAGGTGTAGATAAGTTTATAGGCAACAAATCCCCAATAGATTAAATAAATTCCAATAAATCCCTCTGACATTAAGCTTTCCTATGCGCAGCTCCCTTGCAATGTCCTACACTCAGGCATCAAAGTTGCCAAGGACTTTGTCCTCTTCGAAGCTCAACCCTTCTGTTCTATCATTTACTCGCTCTCCCTCACTTTTGAATATCAGTATGGACACTGCTGCCACCTTCTCCCTCTTCTTTCCTATGCTTCGCTGGTTTCGATTATATCTGTGTTTGGCATCATATTGACTATATAAATAAAACACTTTCTAAAGAACTTGGAGGTAAAAAACGGCAAAATTAAAAAAAAAATTTAGTATTTATTTTTGAGAGAGAGAGACAGAGCCTGAGCGGGGGTGGGGGCAGAGAGAGAGGGAGACACAGAAACCCAAGCAGGCTCCAGGCTCTGAGCTGCCAGCACAGAGCCCTATGCGGGGCTAAACTCATGAACTGTGAGATCATGACCTGAGCTGAAGTCGACGCTTAACCCACTGAGCCACCCAGGCACCCCAGAACAGGGCAGAATTTTAAAGAAAGAGAAAAGCCAAAAGGCCAAACTCTCCATAGTTCCTAAGAAAAAGTACTTTTCCCTGAGGAAGAAAAGAAGGGAGGTGATGGGCACAGTCTATGTATGTACACCCATTTCTTCCTCACGGTTCCAGGGTCTTTGTGTTGTTTTCTTTTCATTAATATTTTTTAAATGTAAGAATATGAGATATCAAAAAAGGAATATAATGAGGAGAAACGAAGACAGAGATAATTGTTTGAGGTTGAGGCAGAAGAAATAGAAGGCAGCTTGCTCCCTGCCTTGAGTTCAAACAATACAAATTAGTTTCCTTTTATTATTGCTACAAGGACAAAGACCAAAGAAAACAGCTGGTGTATAGAGTTGTAGAGAATTATTCATTGTAAACAGACTAATCAAGGGCTCTTACTGTAGACTGAGTTATGGAATGCAGAAACAGCTTTACAGCCTTGTTGAAAAGAGCTTGTCCTCATGAATGGAATTCCCTATAAGGAGTTTCACCCATAATCTGCGTCATAAAACATGTTAATGTTCAGGGGTGCCTGGGTGGCTCGGTTGGTTAAGCATCAGACTCTTGATTTTAGCTCAGGTCATAATGTCACCATGTGGGGAGCCTGCTTGAGATTTTCATTCTCTCCCTCTCTCTGTCACTTCCCTGCACGCTCAAAAAAGTTAATGTTCATTTCTAATGAAACTTCACCCTCTTCCTTAGTCATAAAAAATTTCCATGAAGCATTTATATCAGAAATTGGGTAGCATGATGACTTAATTTTCACCTCATCCAAGAAAAGTTTTCTTTCTTTCCTTCCTTCCTTCCTTCCTTCCTTCCTTCCTTCCTTCCTTCCTTCCTTCCTTCCTTCCCCTCTTTCTTTTCTCTTCTTTCTTTCTTTCTTTCTTTCTTTCTTTCTTTCTTTCTTTCTTTTTCTTTCTCTCTCTCTCTCTCTCTTTCTTTCTTTTCTTTCTTTCTCTCTTTCTCTTTCTTTCTTTCTTTCTTTCTTTCTTTCTTTCTTTCTTTCTTCTTTTCCTTTTTTTATCTTTTCTGCTATGGCACCAAGTCCCACACCCACAGGTGACAGGGTTACATGAGGCCTTGTTTCTCCAAGCATGGAGACAGCACTGGCACTGGCACTTCTGGGAAGCTTGTTAGAAATGCAGAATTTCAAGCCTTGCTCCAGACCTACTGAATCAGAATCTGTATTTTGGAAAGATCCACAGGTAATTTGTGTACACACGAATTGAAAAGCAGCAATCAGATGAACCTTTCTGACCAGTACAAAATTTATTTCTTTTACTTTTTATTTGTCAGGAGGAGAGGGGCAGAGGGAATAGAGAGAGAATCTGAAGCAGACTCTGCACTGAGCATGACCCCATGACCCTGGGATCATGACCTGAGCTGATATCAAGAGTCAGAAGTTCGGGCCACCTGGGTGGCTCAGTCAGTTAAGTGGCTGACTTTGGCTCAGGTCATGATCTCCCGGTCCATGGGATCTAGCCCCACATCAGGCTCTGCACTGACAGCTCAGAACCTGGAGGCTGCTTCAGATTCTGTGTCTCCCTCTTTCTCTGCCTCTCTCCCACTCATGCTCTGTCTCTCTCGCTCTCAAAAATAACTAAACATAAAAAAAAAAATTTTTTTAAAGAGTCAGAAGCTCAACCGAATGAGCCACTTAGGCGCCCCTGACCAGTACAGAATT
The DNA here is from genome assembly GCF_028749965.1 of Puma concolor. NCBI lineage: Eukaryota > Metazoa > Chordata > Mammalia > Carnivora > Felidae > Puma > Puma concolor. Next base: position 6,994,676 of record NC_141682.1, read on the forward strand.
TAAATATTGTGTATAAATAGATAATCTATGTCCTTATAAGGACACATAAACATTTTGTGTGAGATGACAATGTGAAGCAGAGTTGTATCTCAGGGGAAACTGTGGAAGGAATGAGGGTCTACCACAAGCATCTTCCCTCCAAGCATTTGAAACTAAGCTTGAATTCAGTCTGCAATAGGAGTAAATGACAGATTGGACTTTTCGTCATTTTTTAAACTTCATTAAAAAATATTTTATGATGATATGATTTGACCGTGGGACTCTATTATGTGGCTATAACTTTTAAAAAATCTCTAACCCAACATGGGGCTCAAACTCACAACCCTGAGATTGAGTCACACACTCTACCGACTGAGCCAACCAGCTGTCCCTACGTGACTGTAAACTCTTAATTATAGTCTGTTTGAAAATATAAATACCAAAGACTTATTTAAGTATCATGGGAATAGCTGAATCTCTGGACCCCATGTACTCAGAAAAGTCGGAAGCAGAAAATAATCTAGCTATTTAATAGTGGAAAATTTTTTCTAGTGTTTTTTTTCTTGCTTCAAGAAACAGAATATATAATAAAAATACAGTAATCATGTTTTACATGTTTCATATTCATTTATATTTCAACAATGTTCAGAAAATAAATCATAGAATTGAAATGAGAAATACTGTACATTAGTTTAACATTTACATTAAATCATCTGCAGTATTTATTTAACAAGTGAGGAATTATACAAGTTATATGTTATAAGTAAATTCATTTAAAAATTCATTTATTTAGGGGCGCCTGGGTGGCTCAGTCGGTTAAGCGTCCGACTTCAGCTCAGGTCATGATCTCACGGTCCGTGAGTTCGAGCCCCGCGTTGGGCTCTGTGCTGACTGCTCAGAGCCTGGAGCCTGTTTCAGATTCTGTGCTCCCTCTCTCTCTGACCCTCCCCCGTTCATGCTCTGTCTCTCTCTGTCTCAAAAATAAATAAACGTTAAAAATTTTTTCAAATTCATTTATTTAAGGGGCGCCTGGGTGGCGCAGTCGGTTAAGCGTCCGACTTCAACCAGGTCACGATCTCACGGTCCGTGGGTTCGAGCCCCGCGTCGGGCTCTGGGCTGATGGCTCAGAGCCTGGAGCCTGTTTCCGATTCTGTGTCTCCCTCTCTCTCTGCCCCCCACCCGTTCATGCTCTGTCTCTCTCTGTCTCAAAAATAAATAAACGTTGAAAAAAAAAATTCATTTATTTAAACGAGTACAATTAATATCCTGCTTTATGAATGCAAAGTCTCACTCAAGGTCAGAATTCCATGACATCTCTATGGACTAAAGTTTAAATTATAAACTAATGATTTATTCAAAAGTTGTGCACAAGCATAGGGAGTCAACCCCTACTTTTGGTCTAACAGCTAAGTGGTTGTACTAGTCTGTTTGTGATTTGTTTTGGTTAGACATTAACAGGGTGTGAAAGAGGTGAAGGCAGATTTTTCAGGATTAATCTTCATGACAAATCCACTTCTGGAGAAACAACTTCACTATTCTCAAGGCTCAGGTTTGTCATTCTAATAATTTGGAGCAATATATAACAATTTAATGACATAACTGGTCCCATGTTTATATCTGAAGGCACACACTGTGTACAAGTCACTTATTCATCTCTATGGGAATGTTATCACAATCTGGCAGGAAGTCAGAAGTTCTTTTCCAGTATTGCAGGGCAAGGCTTCCACTAGGGTCAGGCGGCCAAGGATGGGCAAGGGAATTAAGGACAGAATGCAAATCCCTAAGTACAGACAAACCTAGCTTCAGAAAATATCCACTTATATAATTAATTATGGAATCTATAAGTAAATAGCAAGTACTATGAGGGCAATACGAGCATTAAATTTTTTTAATGTTTATTTTTGAGAGAGAGAGAGAGAGAGAGAGAGAGAGAGAGAGAAAGAGACAGAGCATAAGTGGGGGAGAGGCAAAGAGAGAGGGAGACACAGAATCCAAAGCAGGCTCCAGGCTCCCAAGCTGTCAGCCCAGAGCCCAATGTGGGACTTGAACTCACAAACCTGAGTTTGTGACCTGGGCTCATGACCTGAGCCCAAGTCCTATACTTAACCCACTGAGCCACCCAGGTGCCCCAATACAAGCATTTTTCCCAATAAGGTTGTCTGCTCACCAGCTGATTACCAGTCAAGTTCTACGAACTCCCGCCTCTGGGTTGTGTGACTATGGGCTCTAATCATGATACACTGCTTCACCTTTAAAAAAATAATTGAGAAAAGGAAAATAGTGCAAGGATAAATAAGATGGGGCCAGGGATAAAATGAGATTACAAGTTGTCTACTGTAAATTCCTATGTATTGGCAAAATGTAGCTCACAATTTGGCTCTGAAAAGCCTCAGCAGCCAATGCAAGAGGAAAACAAGATCAGTTACATGATATGCAGTGTAACTTGGGTAAAATCAAACTATTAATAGTAGCTTAGGAGAAATCCAGCTATTCTTGATACTAAGTGGGAAGAGAAATTTCCCATGAGTACCCTAGGAAAGGGCTATGTGACATAGTGGATGGTATTTTAAGATCTCTATAATAAATAAAATTAATGGATTTTAATTCCTCTTAATGTTAGCTGATGGCAGGTACCAAAGCACAATTCAAGAGAACCAATTCTTTAAGAAACAAAACAGGTGAACATAGGGGAAACGGAAAAAAGAGAGAGAGGGAGGCAAACCGTAAGAGACTCTTGACTCTAGAGAACAAAGGAAGGGTTGCTGAAGGGGAGGTGGGTGGGGGATGGGCTAAATGGGTAATGGGTATTAAGGAGGGCACTGGTGATGAGCACTGGGTGCTGCATCTAAGTGATGAATCACTAAGTTCTACTCCTGAAACTAACATTGCACTATATGTTAACTAACTAAATTTTAAATAAAAATTTGAAATATTAAAAATAGCTAATTCTGTGAAGGAAGAAAAGAGTATATAGTTTAAGTATTCAGCTCTCTGAAGGTCTAGTTTAATATAAAGACAAAATTCAAAGTGCATAAAGCAGCACTTTCTAGACCTTTTACTGTGCCATGCAGGCTGATCGTTATGTGAAAAGTCCATTTCCAGTACTAACTGGATCATCACCCTTTTCTCTCTTCTTCATAGTATCTTATTGTGGTATATGGCAAAAATGGCCAAAAAAGTAAAACAAAACGTATAGGAATAGACTTTGCAGTTTATCCCTTCTAGAAGTGGAGTCTATTTCCCCACCCTTTGGATTTGGGCTGCTCTTGTGGCTTGCTTTGACCAACAGAAGTGACACCGTGTGAGTTTCAAGCCTGGATATCAAGAACTTTTGCAACTTCTGGTTTCTGCTTTTGTAACCTGCCACCACCAAGTGAGGAAGTATGAGCTAAGCTGCTGGGTGATGGGAAACGTGTGGCCTAAATGCCTCCTAGCACTCCAAGTGACAATCATCTAATCCCCAGGAGAACTGCTTACCTCACACTGGCAGCTGAACACAGACAAAAAGAAGGAGCCCAGCAGAAAAGCCAGCCAGGTAAGTCTGGACCAAATCGTCAGCCCACAGAGTCATAAGCAAAATAAGTGGTTCCTTTTTTAGGTCGCTAAGTTTGGGGTTGTTTGTTACACAACAAAAACTAACAGACAAACTTTTAAAAGCCAGTGCAACCCAATTCACAATATTAACAACAACAAAAAAGATAAAACACTTAAGAATAAACATAACTATGTGCAAAATCATGAAGAAAACTTTAAAACACTCCAAAAGGATCCACAATTAGGTTTTTTTCCACAAATGGAAAAACATACCATGTTCTTGGATAGGAAAACCAACTTTATAAGAATGTCAATTCTCCCTGGGGTACCTGGGTGGCTCAGTTGGTTAAGTGCCTGACTCTTGATTTTGGCTCAGGTCATGATTTCATGGTTCGTGAGATGGAGCCCCTTATAGGGCTCTGTGCTGAAAACACGGAGCCTACTTGGAATTCTCTCTCTCCCTCTCTCTCTCTGCCCCTCTCCTGCTTGTGCTCACACACTTGCTCTCTCTAAAAAGTAAATAAATTTTTTTAAAAAGGGAAAAAAAGGAACGTCAACTCTCCCTAAGTGAATACATATTAAAAATGATCCCAATACAGATTTTTTTCTGGAACTAGGAAAATTGAATCTATAGTTAATTTGGACAAGAACTAAAGAAGCAAAAATACTTTGAAGAACACAGCAGGGGGCGTTCTCTGTAAGAAATAGTAAAACCAATTATTAATGCTCAATAAATTGAAACCGCATATTATCACATGCATTGACAAATAGACCAATGCGACAGAATAGAAAATCTAGAAAGAGACCACAAAACATGAGGATTTGGTATATGATAAAGGCAGCATCACAGATCAATGGGAGGCAAAGATAGCCTTTTTCATAAATGTTGAGACAACTGGGTAATGGCTTGGAAAAAGATGAAGTTAGATCTTTACTTCACACCATACACCATAATTTTGAACGGACCAAAAGGCTCGATGTTCAAGAGTACTCAGTGTAAACGTAAAAAGTGAAACCATACAAATACTACAATCCACCAAACATACCACAGGGTCAATTTAAGCCTGATACAAAAATGAGAGATTATTAAGAAGGGCATCCTCTGGCTAGAGAAGCCCTGCATGGACGACTCCCCTTCTTCACGGGAATGAGGCGCCTCCGACGTCACTCTCCCAGCCGGGAGAGCAACCTGCTCCGCTACAACCCTCCTTCTGCGCAGAGGAGCTCAAGGAAACGCCTCCCTGCCCTCCCGCACTCTGATAAGCCCTGGAGACCAAGGCTGCAAAGAGATCCGCGGCCCTATTGGCTAGCGGGCGTGGCCCGCGCGGGGCTTCTGGGAGTTGTAGGCTCCTGGGACTCCCGGGTCTGACGTCGGAGACAGGCCCTGTGAGCTCTCCGCGGTGGTGAAGAGGTGGGTGTGTCTGGAGACCGGGTGTGGGCAGAGGCGAGGAATCAGGTGAAGAAAACGAAGGACTTAAAATTAAAGAGAAATTAGGGTTGTGGGCTCTCAGGAAGGGACGAACCTACTTCGAAGTAGGGCGCAGGGCGTTGGGGGTGGGGGAGCGCAAGTTCCATGGCCAATCAGACATTAGCAACTGTTGCCGTAGCAACCACTCTGGACAGCTAAGGCCCGGTCCCTTGCCCAGACTCCCAAGCAAAGGGGAGGAGCCCGGGCTGTTTAAATGGCTTTAGGCACAGGTGGGGAGCAGCTGGCTCCGTTTCCTCCCCGGCTCTAGCGACGCTGAACCTGCGGTTGGGTGGGCGGGGAACGGCCCCGTCCGGGGAAGTGCCCCAACTCCCCGCCGATTGGCCCACAGCCGCTCCGGGGCGGGGCCTGGGGCGGGCAGCTCCCGCCTGCTGCGAGGCGAGGACCTCCGGGATTCCTAGAGAGGACTCGGAAGTGCTCTCGGCGGTGGGATTGATGGCTCGACCCCGTTGGACAGGGAACGCTTGGACTTGCTTACTTCCGGCGAGGAAGTGTTGCGAAGTGTAGGGTTCGGTTTTCTCTCCGTTTGTAGGAAGAAACCTATCTTCCCAACCTGCTGCGAGAGCTTGGTCTTCCAGGAGAGCTCCCTGGGACTGGTGCCTTGAGGGAAGAGACTGGGTTTTGTATCCAGACGGGTATCCTGTGTCTAACCTTGACCGGCCCGTTTTCCGTGTCTTTGGGGTCAGGGGCGATTCAGAGGAATACAGGTCCCAATCTGTGCTTGTAACTCAGCTTCTCTTCGGAACCAATGAAGTCTCCTGTTGGTCCGTCATGCTCTTGTGGCATGAAGGACAGGACCAGTTTTGACCATTGTAATATTTTTGACCCGTGTTGTAAGTTTGGCTTGTAGTCAAAAGGAAAGACTGCGTCTGGACTACTTAGTAGTAAGTCTTGTCCTGTTATTTATATGAAATTTAATGCTCTTCACCATTAAAATTGTATTTGGTTAGACCTGATGTCAGAGTTTTGTTGCTCTTTACGTTTTTAAAAAATGTTTACTTGTTTATTTTGAGAGAGAGCGAGTGCATGAGCAGAGGAGGGCCAGAGAGAGAGAGGGAGTGAGAGAATCCCAAGCAGGCTCCACTCAGCTCGGAGCAGGTCGTCAGGCTCCATCTCACAATTGTGAGATCATGACCTGAACTGGAATCAAGAGTTGACACCTAACCGCTGAGCCCCCCGGGGGCCCCTCTTATTTAAGTTTTTTAAACTTAAATAGACAGCTATCTTGTCTATATTTTATTTTAACATTTTTTTTAACGTTTATTTATTTTTGAGACAGAGAGCATGAACAGGGGAGGGGCAGAGAGAGAGGGAGACACAGAATCTGAAACAGGCTTCAGGCTCTGAGCTGTCAGCACAGAGCCCGATGCGGGGCTTGAACTCATGGACCGTGAGATTATGACCTGAGCCGAAGTCGGACGCTTAACCGACTGAGCCACCCAGGCGCCCCATATCTTGTCTATATTTTAAAGTAAATTACTCTGTTGAGTGGTCATCTTTAGTAGAGATGACCTCTTTGTCATTTCTTTGCTAATAATGCTTTCTAATGTATCAGTAGGTTGCACGCTAATGAAACTGCCCTTCAGAAGATTTTAAAGAGCAGAAACCAGATTTGATACAGCTAACCTGTGTGATACAGCTAACCTGGAGAGACATCCCTCTGAGTTGGAATGATAATGACAGAGTCTGGGGAAGTTATAGACTTAGACCCTCCCGCTGAGATTTCACAGGAGCAAGAAGACCTTCTAATAGTGAAGGTGGAAGAAGAAGACTGTACCTGGATGCAAGAGTACAACCCTCCAGTGTTTGAGACTTTTTACCAGCGCTTCAGGCACTTCCAGTACCATGAGGCATCAGGCCCCCGGGAGGCCCTGAGCCAGCTCCGGGTGCTGTGCTGCGAGTGGCTGAGGCCCGAGCTGCACACCAAGGAGCAGATCCTGGAGCTTCTGGTGCTGGAGCAGTTCCTGACCATCCTACCGGAAGAGTTCCAGACCTGGGTGAGAGAACATCACCCGGAAAGTGGAGAAGAGGCCGTGGCTGTGGTAGAAAATATACAGAGAGAGCTAGAGGAACGCAGACAACAGGTGAGTGGAAGAGGAGACATTAGAGCAATGAGGAAGGAGAGGAAGAGAGTTAAGTTGCTGCTGAGCAGGGGTGAGATTCTTAGCGCTCTGGTGCTTCATTCATATTCTTTTGTTCTCCTGGGATTAGGTACACTGTGGAGATTTCCTGCCACTCCAGCAAAGAGAAGCAGTATCCAGTGTGTTAACCTGGAGAAGACAGTCTGCGATTTAACTTATTTTTAAAATTACTGTATTTATCTTTTGATTGACATGATACAAAATTCAAAAGGTGCATAAGTTTGTTATGAAAAGTAAGTTTCCTCCCGCCTCTCCTTCTCTGGCTGCCTAGTTCTCTTCAGAGGCAACCACTGTCACCTGATACCTGTATATCCTTACAGAGATCTACTTTCTTCTGTATGTATAAGTGGACGTGTGGATAATATGCTTTAAAAAGCCACAGATGTGGTTTAAATCACTGTGTACTTCTGCCTCTTGCTATTTGTTTATATCTTGGTTTGTTCCATGTTGGTGCAAACAGACCTGCCTCACTCCCAGAGACTGCTTATATTCCATCGTGTGGATGGATGTACCATAATCAAACTCCTGGTGAAGGCCATTTAAGTCATTCCTTTAGATTGTTTCTGAACGTAAATTTTGCTACAATCACTGTCCTTTATGTTCATCCTTAACTGTAGAATAATAAATGCTTAGAAGTCAGATTGTTGGCTCAGAGACGATGTGCATTTGTAATTTTGACAGCTGTTGAGAAGTTGCCCTTCAGAGAGGTTATACCAGTTTTTAGTCCCAGCTGCAGGGTGTGAGAGAAATTTTTTGCTCACAGCCTGATCCCATGATGTTGCCCAACTTTTGTCATCACCAGTCTGAAAGATGCAACATTCTACTTCTGTTAAATTTTAATATGCATTTCTCATATTATGAGTGAGTTTGACCACAGAATATGTATATGTATATATATATATACATACATACATATATATATGTATACATGTATATATACATATATATGTTTTTTAATTTTTTAAAGTTTATTCATTTTTGAGAGAGAGAGAGAGCCCAAGCAAGGGAGGGGCAGAGAGAGAGAGGGGGGCAAAGAATCCGAAGCAGGTTCCAAGCTCTGAGCTGTCAGCACAGGGCCTGATGTGGGGCTTGAACTCGAGAGCCATGAGATCGTGACCTGAGCCAACGTCGGTCACTTAACTGACTGAGCCGCCCAGGAGCCCCAACCACAGTATATATTTTAAAGGGTTACATGTGTACCCTTGTTTTTCCTTCTTGAAAATTAAGCTCTACAACAAATGTGGGGTTTGAATATGAACTTACAATGCCCAGTTCAAGAGTCACATGTTCCCCGACTGAGCCAGCCAGGCGCCCTGTGTGTATACCCTTTTTTGTGATTTATCTGTTTACATTATTTGCCTATTTGAAAAAGTAAGCACTGTGTCTGTCATCTGAGGTGCAAGTTTATTTCTCCACCTTGTTTATCTTTGCTTATGGAGACTTTTGCAGGGTTTTTTTATTTTTATGTGGTCTGTTTATATCTTTTAATTTATGGTTTCTGGGTTTTGTGCCATACTTAGAAAGGCCTTCTCCACTAAAACATCATAAGAAAATTTTCTAATAGTCTCTTCTCAAGTTAAAAAAAATTTTTTTTGGTGCATGGTGTTTGGTATGGTTACAACTTTTTTCTCCCAGATGTCTGTCCAGTTGCCCCAGCAACTTGTAGAGAAATCCCTTTTTTCCTCACTCTAATTAAAATGCTGTCTTTATTACATACCAGATTTCTGCATGCATTTGGGTCTACTCACGGCCCTTTTTTTTTTTTTTTTTTAATGTTCATTTATTTTTGAGAGAGAGAGAGCACGAGCGTGTGTGGGCACGTGTGAACAGGGGAGAGGCAGAGAGAGAAGAATGCAGAGAATCCCAAGCAGGCTCCATGCTGTCAATGCAAAGCCCTATGCAGGGCTTGAACCCATGAACCATGAGATCACAACCTGAGCCAAAATCAAGAGTTGGATGCTTAACCGACTGAGCCACCCAGGCGCCCCTGAATTTACTTATGTTCTTTTAATTGTTTTGTTGATCTTATTATCTGTTCACCTTCAGTATTTTAATTACTTGAGCTCTGTAAAGGGTTTTGATATGTGGTAGGGCTACTCTTCCTCCTTCCAAATATTTTCAATATTTTCTTTTTTCCTTATAAACTTTAGAATTACTAATGTAGTTTTCACCACTCCAAAAATCCTGTTGGGTTTTTTTTTGTTGTTGTTGGGGTTGCAGTAAATCCTATGTTAATTTAGGGAAAATCAATATCTTTATTTAAAATTTTTTCTTACATTTTTGTTTTACATTTATTTATTTTTGAGAGACAGAAACAGAGTGTGAGCAGGGGAGGGGTAGAGAGAGAGGGAGACACAGAATCCGAAGCAGGCTCCAGGCTCCTAGCTGTCAGCACAGAGCCCAATGCGGGGCTCAAACCCACGAACCATGAGATCATGACCTGAGCTGAAGTTGGACGTTTAACCGACTGAGCCACCCAGGCACTCCTAAAATATTTTTTTAATATTTATTTATTTTGAAAGCGAGAGAGAGGGAGCATAAGTGGGAAGGGGCACAGAGAGAGAGAGGGAGACACAGAATCTGAAGCAAGCTCCAGGCTCTGCACTGTTAGCACAGAGCCCGACGTGGGGCTCGAACCCACGAACCGTGAGACCCAAACCCGCGAATGGTGGTGAGACCATGACCTGAGTGGAAGTCGGACACTTAACTGAAGGAGCCACCCAGGTGCCCCTAGGGAGAATCAATACCTTTATGTTGTTACCTCTTCTTGTCTTTTCTTACTCATTTAACTTGACCCTCTACCTTCTTGTTGCTAGGGTCACACTCTCTTAAGCTTTAATTTTGTTGTTGTTGTTGTTGTTGTTGTTGTTGTTGTTATTGTTGTTAGAACAAAGAAACAAAATCATGAGATCTTAGGTCACAAGAGTTTGAAGCTAATTAAATTTCCATCATTCTTTAGAGCCACTGTGCTTCGGTGTAAGGTCTCAATCTCATTACTCTTTATCTCTGGGTAAGGGGTACGTTAACATTCCAGGACATTCTCAAGCTCCTCAAGTGGTTCAGCTCACTCCATGAGGGAAGTGGGCAGCAGAGGGAATTGCTCCTGACTCTCAGCCAGACCCTTGGCTATACCGAATGTCCTCCAGATGGGAATGTCTGAATCTTTCTGTTGCTTCTGTCAGGACAGAAAGTAAAAGTTCATGGTGACATCTAGTTGCTTCTTTTTTAAGCCTAATTTGGGATATTAATAAAGAAACTTTGCCCTGCTTTTTTATAGTAATAAATATTCAAAAGTACACTTAAAAACAAGAAGTATTTTTTAAGTAGAAGATTTGCAGCAGATATATGCATTTACCTCTAATTGATATACAGCCCATCTTTGGAAGGACACAGAAAAAAAAAAATTCTTATTGGTATCAGGGATTTGAGGCCCATAGAGGGGATTTTCTTAAGGACTTCCATGGCTTGCTTTGTTTGCCTTTCTCTTTGTCTGCTGTCTGTGTCCCCAACATTGTTCCTCAACTTTATCTCCAGGAAGTTACTGTCTCTGGCAGGCCCTTTTTCCAAGCTTTAAACTTTACCCTTCTCCTTGCTTTCTGTGTCCCAGTCTCAGGGGACCTGAAGGGATGCTTTGCTTCTTTGGTGCTGATGTGCCCTGCGACATGCTTGGCATCATCTTAACTCTTATTCTGAGCGGCTCCACAAGGACACACACACTTCCACGCAGAGTGATCTTTGCCACAACTGTTTTGCAGCCGCCTCTTAATGTAACTCCCGTACCACATTTCGCCAGTGCCAAGAGGGTTAAAATTTAAAGTGCTTTGAAACCTAAGGGAGGGGGAGAGGGGGGTGGCAATTCTGTCTCAATGCAGGATCTTATTACCTGCTAGGATGCTGCTGAGTTAGTAACTTCCAGAAAAGACGGATTGTGGAGACGGGTTGTGGCAGAGTAACTGCGTGTCCCCTAGGGTCGAGCAAGAGCCCAGAACAGAAACAGGGAGTACTTACTTAGCATGCTGGACAGGAACCAGCTCTTGTCTTAGTGTTGGTCTGTCTTGAACCTGGTCTGCTAAGGAACTGAGTGTGGCTTCTTGAGCTCTATATTGACCTTGACAACTTGACTTCTCACTTCTCTCCCCTCTTCAGTAAACTTGACCTACCCTGGCCTTCTTACGGTTCCTTGACCACATCACACACCTATCTTCTACTTGAGAGTCTTTGCTTATGTTGTTCTCTTTGCCCAGAGCACTTCTTACTTTTCCCCTGGCAGGCTTCTTTTGCCCTGGAGCTGTTTACTTCAGTGACACTTTGTCGGACAAGCCTTCCTTGTCCACCTTCTCTAAAGTAGGTTCTCATCTGTTATGTATTAGGGCACTACTTTCTTCTCCTTTCTAACATGTAACAGTCTGCAATCATGCATTTATTTGTGCGTTGATATGTTTGATGGAAGTCATCTTTGACTGGAAAGAAACTGTGTTTGTTAAGCCACTGTTATGGCTTAAGCCATCAGTGTCTGGCTCATTGTAAATGCACATTGTATATTTGGCAAAGGAGTGAATGGAAGAATAGTGTGAATTTACTGGATTCTTTCTTAGCCTTCTCTACAGTGTGCTGATTGGTGTGATTGTGCTTGTCAGATCGTGGTGTGTCCTGAAGTGCTTCCTCAGAAGATGGTACCACCTGGAGTTGTTCAGGAGTCCCCCAGCCACCAGCTCCTGTCTGTGGACCCCCCATCTGAACAGGAGCCACAGAAGCCTCATCTTCTGGAGGAAAATGGTGAGGACCTACGATTCAGTGGAACAGATGGGGCTAGAGAGCGGGCATCCTGGTCTTATGGGTAAGCGGTATCTGTATGAGCGAGACTTTGGGCGGGTGGCCTTTCTGCATCTGGCAGCACTGTGAGGTTGGGAAGGGCTGGGGACCCAGAATTGAGTCCCTGGCATGCAGAGAGAGTGAGCTTGCAGGACGGCTAGGATGCGGTTCTGTTTGAAAGCTGTAATGCAGATGACGACAGTTCTAAGTACAGGCACTGTCAGAAGATCTACAGAAGTCTTTTACAAAAGTGTCATACTTGCTTTACAGCAGTTTTCCAACTCTGCACATGTTTTGTTATCTCACTGCTTATGTAAGAACAGCTCTCCAGTTTCTAATTGCATCCATTCATTTCTGGCTGCTCATTCACCCACCTTGAAGTCTTACTTCAAGCAGTTGCTTACCATGACCTGTAGAGCGTTTGTTCTCTCCTCTTTTTCTCCTTCCCTCCCCCCTCTCTCAATTTTATCAACTTGTATTAAACATGTGAAGAAAGAAAAGTGAACTGCCAAGTATCTTATTTATGGTATGTGTCCACAGGTCTATAACCTAACCAAACCCTTGCTATGAGATATATTTTAGGATTCAGAAATTTTCCGATTTAGTAAGGGAATATGACTTATATACCGTACATTACAGTACCAGCGGGATTTGAGGTGGGACTCCACAGTCACGCACACTAGTATTTCGCCAGTGAAATGTATATGTATTTACAGTAAGGGGATTAAATCCAGACTTTAAATAGCTTCACATCAGTTCTGGTCAGGTTTTTCTGTCAAATTAGTTCAGTGTCTACCTTACTGAAAGGAAGGCTTTTGGTATTTGGAGCTTTGGGATTTCAGAATTGTGGAGAAAAGTGTCATGAACCTGTATTTCCAGGTTTGGCCCCTGGCTTTCTTCTCGGCTCCCTCTAGTGATCAGGCCTTTCACTTTACATGCTCCGGGGCCCTGACCTTTTCCAGCTTTTCTTTCACTGTGGGAGTGATGATAGAAGCAGCAGCAGCAGGAATCACTTACGTTAGTGTTTACTACGTGTCTGCAAGTGTTCCAACTGCTTTACCTTTGGGAACTCATTAAACCCTCTGTTTACCAGAAAAAGTAGTCTTCACCATTTACCATCTGGGGCCAATGGATCCTTTTTATTATATATACATACACACACACGCCTATATACACACGCTTACATACATACGTATATATGTCATTTTACAGATCATTTACAGAAGAATCAAAGGCTAATAAAAAAATAATTTTAAGGAACTTTTAATGAGAACTGAACCTTTTTATATCAAGTACATTTTGGTAATAGAAACATAAAAAAATGAAAGACCACTGTCACACAATACTATCCCTTTAGCGAAATAAATACTGTCGCTTTAGCAAAGTGGGATGGTCCAGGGTCTTGTTGCAAAATCTTGGCCTGATGAAGTCCTTCCTGTTGAATAATTCGCTGGATGAGAATGTCATATTTCCTTTTCAAAATCTAGTGTTTATCGTTGATTCTTATGTTTGAGAAAAGTTACCTCTGATAGTATTTGTAGACTCCTTCGAAGATTTCCCCTCTGGGTTCAGTTTCGTCATTATTGTGTAGCGTGTACTTCTCTGTTCTTCATATTGTCTTCTTACTTCATCTATTAAAAGTGCAATGTTATCTGCTGCACATTTTCTTCTCTTTGCTGATATGGGTGGAAAATGAAAAATTCTGAATTTTCAGTCATCCTCAGTGAGAGCTAAAAACAGGCGTCAAAGTCTTATACCTTCTTGATGATGATGCAAAGCCCTGGGCAGTGAATTTAATACTTGGAGAATAGTGAAGAATGATGATTTATTTCACTATTACATCATCCTAAGTATTTCTTTTATTCTCCTCTATTTTCTCATTATTTTAGTTTGTTATGCTATCATTGGGAATAATTAATGAGTAATATTTAGTAAACATGTGGTAATTCATAGGATGATGAATTAGAAAAATGTTTTATGATACAAGGAAAATAAGATCACTCAGATCTCAAAATCTACCCTAAATGTGTAGGAGAGTCCAATGGATCCATATAGAAATTACAAGACAGAATGAGGTTTATTCTATTTTTTTTTAATGTTTATTTATTTTTGGGAGAGAAAGACACAGAACATGAACAGAGGAAGGGCAGAGAGAGAGGGAGAGGCAGAATCTAAAGCAGGCTCCAGGCTCTGAGCTGTCAGCACAGAGTCCTACGTGGGGCTCGAACCCATGAACTGCAAGATCATGACTTGAGTTGAAGTCGGATGCTTAACCAACTGAGCCACCCAGGCGCCCCAGGTTTATTCTCTTTTTTAATACTAAGATAAATTTTCATTTTGTTCTTTAGTAGACCTCTAAAGAAATAAGTCATGTAATTCTAGTCTTTAAAAATAGTTAAAACTGTTCAAAAAAGAAACCCCCAATCCCAAATTGTGTCTAATACACCTAGTTGGCATACCAAGGGTTAATGCTCGCACTAACCCAGTGGAATAGCTACGACTGTTACACTCATGTTAGAAATGAAGCAGCTGAAGCCTAGAAAGGTGAGGTAATTCTTTCAAGGTCACAAAGCTGTTAAGTGGCAGAGCTGGGGTTCTTTTTTTTTTTTTTAATTTTTTAACATTTATTTATTTTTGAGACAGAGATAGACAGAGCATGAACGGGGGGAGGGCCAGAGAGAGAGGGAGACACAGAATCTGAAGCAGGCTCCAGGCTCTGAGCTGTCAGCACAGAGCCTGATGCGGGGCTCGAACTCACGGACCGTGAGATCGTGACCTGAGCGAAGTCGGACGCTCAACCGACTGAGCCACCCAGGCGCCCCAGAGCTGGGGTTCTAACCCCAGCAGTCAGCTCCAAATTTATACTTGTACCTTTCTGAGCTGGGCTGCCCTTGCCTTTCCACGAGTCCCTCCCAGGTGCAGACTCCTGTCCTCCGAAAATACTGTTCTCTTCCTTCTACTGGCAGCGTCTCATCACACCTTCTGTTCTAGGAGCTGCTTCTCTCCTCTGCCCTGTTAGCCAGACCCAGTGTCTTTTTTTTTTTTTTTTTTTGGCCAGTGTCTGCCTTCTGACAAAATTGCTATGTTTGTTTTGTGTTTGTTTTGGTTTTTGATTTTTACACACTGGAGTCCTTATGCCTTTGAGAGCACCAAGGGCTGGTTTCCAGGCCCTGGGACCAAGTTGAGCTTGAGAGGGGCGAAGTCATTTGCTTAAAAGCTAAAGAAACAGAAGCTTTCATAGAAACTTCATAAAATCGGTGTAGTTGTTTGGAATGTAATTATTATAATTATTCCAATTGTAATACTTAAAATCAAAATTGCTGTTTGAGTATAGACTACATTCATCCCTTTCTTCAAGTCTTACTTTGACTCTTTAGCCACACTTCTGGTTTCAGATGCCATCTTGGTTTCTGGCTTTCATCTCTTAACCATTATGTCCTTTTTGTGTCATTGCCTATTACTTCCTAGTTCTTGGACGGAAGCAAGCTACATAAGCACATACATCTTTGGGATCAGGGAAACCATAGCAATGTCCAAACTGTCAGGCTGAAGGTTTATACTAGGTGAGTCTGTCCAAATCAGGGCATACATAGACAATGAGATCGTATGCACCATGAATCTTGGACAAAGAACAAGCAGAGGTGACAGCAGGGGGTCGGAAGGTCACCACCATCTAGAGATCAAATCCTCCAGGCATTGCACATGCAGTTCACTCTGCCTGGAAAGCACCCTCAACACCCTAACCATCCCCCACCCCCCGCCCCCGCTACTTCCCAGAGTCACTTCTGTGGAAGGGCTTTCCTGATGCTCCCACCTCCCACTCTCCACTCCGTAGGTGCCCTGCCTCTGTGCTTCTATAGGAACTTGGGTGAATTTCAAGTATAACACTTTTACCCTGAGCAGGAAGTAAGTAAGGTTTATGTGTCTGCATTCCCCACTAGACAGTGAAGTTTTTGGAAGGCAAGAATTGTTTTCTGCCTATTCTTATAACACATGACTTAGTGCACACTAAATGGCTATCAATCGACCTTGGTAACTTCTTGAAGGAAGAGAATGTGGGCTAAGGCCTTGCTGATGAAAGCATGGCCCAGGAAGCAGCGCCAGCATCACCTGGCTTTGTTAAAAGCGTAGAATGTGGGGGCCATTCCAGAACTTTTGAGCCATGTCTTCCCTGTACCAAGACCTCCAGGTGATTTTGTTTGCACATTAAAATTTGAGAAGCCCTGGGCTCTCATTAGTGTGTCAGCTTCACAAAGATGTGGGACAGGTTATTCTTTGAGATGACCAGATTTGATCTTGGCAGAGCAGATTGAATCCCTTATAGGTGAACAGCACAGTCTGAGGTCACCAGCAGGGATTAGCCTGACCAGAGCAGGGAGTCTAGTTTTTTTGGGGGAAGGGTCAGTGTCATTAGGTGTGGGAGGAGCCACAATGTAGAGGGTCTTGACAGCCAAGTAGAAACATTTGGCCTTGCTGCAGCAGGGCCCCATTGTGGATTCTTGAGCAAAAGTGGAACATGCTGGCAATTGGAACTGGGTAAAGATATTCTGACACCTCTTTTTCTCCCCCCTCAGCCCTACCTGCTCTCCAAGTTCCTCCCCTTCCCCTGAAGGACAGCCAGGAGCTGACAGCCTCACTTCTCTCAGCTGGGTCCCAGGTGAGCCGGCGTCCCAGTGCCCGCAGTGAGGACCTGTGTCTGTTCTTGGATGAGGAGCTGCCCTAATCCTGACTCTTTATCAGGAGTTCTGTCTCTCACTACAGACTGGGCCCATCTTGGGTTCCTACTTGAATGTCTCTTCCTGTTCCACCCCGTGTGCCCCTCTCCTCTTTGAAGCACAGTCCCTCCTCTGTTTTTTCCCTTCATGCTCCCACTTCTTCCCCTCACGCCAAATTTGCACATAGAGAATGGGAATTTAGTGGAGATCTCATGTTTCAGAAGTTGGTGAAAATTGAAGATGTGGCTGATGTGGCTGTATCCTTCATCCTGGAGGAATGGGGACATTTGGACCAGTCTCAGAAGTCACTCTATAGGGATGACAGGAAGGAGAATTATGGGAGTATTCCTTCCATGGGTAAGAATTATTTCATCTGCATGGATTAGGACATCTTCATTTTGTTACAAAGAGTATTTCTGGCACATCTTATAAAAGCATGTATGTTTTAATTACTATGACTTTGTTTATTTATTTATTTTTTTCTGTGAAAGAGTAAATCAGTGTTCCTGGTTTTTTGTTTTTTCTTATTCAGCTTATTCTGATTATTTCCATCTTAATTAGGGTATGATTGAAGTCTGATGATACTTAGGGGATAGTATTTAGAATCCAGCAAATGTTCTCTTTTTAGTGCTTTAAAATAAAAGAGCTCAATACTAACAGGTTTTGCGTTTTAACAGATTTGTAGTAGTTATTGTACTCTATTCCTTGACAAATTGAATAATTCTAACTGCATACTTCTCACTTGCAAAAACATCTCAGACTTTGCTGAATGGCCATTTATTAGAGTATATTTGACCCTTGAACAACATGGGGTTAGGCCCACCCCCCATGCAGTTGAAAGTCTGAATATAACTTCTGACTCCCCCAAAACTTAACTACTCAGAGCCTGTTGCTGACCTGAAGTCTTACTGCATAGTTTATGTATCATATACCATGTTTACTTCTGTGAAAGTGAGCCAGAGAAAAGAAAATGTCATTAAAATCATAAGGAAGAAGAAATACATTCAGAGTCTGTTTTTATCAAGAGAAATCTACGTATAAGTAGACCTGCACGGTTCAAACGTGTGTTGTTCAAGGCTCTTCTGTAGGTATTACAGTGACTTTTCTCCAAGGCACAGGTGGCTAGTTGTTCACTCCATTTCCATTCTCAGATCACTGGTGCCCATTTCATGATGTTCACCTTGGCATCTACATTTTACATGTCCCATCCCTTCTTGAATTTGTGTCCCAAATGAGATTTTGAACCTGTTCCTAAATGACGATCCTAGAAACTGATACTCATTTATGCTGCCTAGAGCATTATAAAAGTCTCAGCACTGTGGCAAGCATTTTGAAACTAACGGCTTTTCTGCTTTCGAATGAATTCTTTTAGAAGAACCACTATATATCAAGCACTCTAGTAGACTTTAGATGAAAGACATATATAATGCCAAATTTCCTTTTTTTTTTTAAAAAAAAAGTTTATTATTTATTTAAGTAATCTTTACACCCAGCGTGGGGCTCACACCCATGACCCTGAGATCAAGAGTCACACCATCCTCTGAGCCGGCCGGGTGCTGCATATAATGCCAAGTTTCTTTTGAAAAGCATTATACCAGTTTATGTTGTCATAAGGGTTTTAGTTCACTTACAGGTTTTTATTTAAAAAGTAAAATTGGGGTGCCCGGGTGGCTCAGTTAGGCGTCTCCTTTCAGCTCCGGTCATGATCTCATGGTTTGTGGGTTCGAGCCCCACATCAGGCTCTCTGCTGTCCACACAGAGCCTGCTTCAGACCTTCTGTCTCCCCCCACAATCCTCCCCCACGCCTCCCCTGCTCACATGCATGTTCTCTCTCTCTCTCAAAAATAAAAACTTTTTAAAAAGTAAGCAAAATTGACTTCTGCTCTTTTAAATTTTACATTTCTTCTAATACTAGTGATAAATATTTGTATTTCTTTGACTTATTTGTACTGGCCCTCTGTGGCTTTATCTGTTCACATCTTGGTGGGGGGTTTTCATCTCAAGGAATTATTTATGCGGCACATATGTTATATGTAATGCAAATACTTTTTCAGTCTCTTTAAATTAAATGCCTCACTTGTCTAATTTCAGTCTGGTAGTATCATTTTATCTTTTTCAGTTACTTTGCAGGGATTTAATGGGTTGGCAAGAGAGAGACAGAGCGTGAGTGGGGGAGAGGTAAAGAGAGAGGGAGACACAGAATCTGAAGCAGGCTGTAGGCTCTGAGCTGTCAGTACAGAGCCTGACGCGGGGCTTGAATTCACGAGCCGTGAGATCATGACCTGAGCTGAAGTTGGACGCCCAACCAACTGAGCCACCCAGGCGCCCCTATACAGTTCTTTTTTATACCATTCTCCAAGCAATTTTAAATTTGTACTTTCTGATTTTTTAAAAAATCTATTTGTTCATTACAACATATTTATAACTCCAGTATCTTCTTCTACATTAAGAACATGTTTGATGATTTCTGCCCCCTTAATAACATCTCTGGGAAGGCCGCATTAGATTATTTTCACACCAGTGTGTTCCTGATACTCTTGAGAAGGTCACGGGTTTTTTTTGCTTAATTTTTTAACGTTTATTATTTTTGAGAGACAGAGCATGAGCAGAGGAGGGGCAGAGAGAGAGAAAGGGAGACAAAAAATGTGAAGCAGGCTCCAGGCTCTGAGCTGTCAGCACGGAGCCCAATGTGGGGCTTGAACTCATGGACTGTGAGATCATGACCTGAGCTGAAGTCGGTTGCTTAACTGACTGAGCTACCTAGGCACCCAGAGAAGGTCAAGGTTTTAAAAGTATCCATCAGATCCAGAAATGAGATTTAAAAAAATAGATGTATCTTGGAAACAGCCATTTTGAGGAGTGTCAGGACATTGGGGAACAAAAGACAGTTTCTTTGTAGGTTGCAAAGGAATTTGAGAAAGCTATCATAAATAAACTTCCAAAAACATTGTGAAGGAAATGGGAAAGAGGGCTGATCAGTGCAAGAGTACAGGCTTAGATGGATACATTAGTTTTGTATGTTTTCTTTGTCAATGGCAGATTTTTTTAATGTTTATTTTTTAATGTTTATTTATTTTTGAGAGAGAGAGACACACAGAGTACAAGTGGGGGAAGGGCTTAGAGAGAGGGAGACAGAATCCGAAGCAGGCTCCAGGCTCCAAGTGATCAGTACAGAGCCCGATGTGGGGCTTGAACCCACGAACTGTGAGATCATGACCTGAGCCAAAGTCAGACGCTTAACTGACTGAGCCACCCAGGTGCCCCTTTAATGTTTATTTTTGAGAGAGAGTGTACAAGTGGGGGAGGGGCAGAGAGAGAGGGGGACAGAGGATCTGAAGGGGGCTTTGCACTGACAGCAGTGAGCCCAGCAGGAGGCTCAAACTCACAAACCATGAGATCACGACCTGAGCCAAAGTTGGACGTTCAGCCGACTGAGCCACCTAGGTGCCCCTCAATGGAAAAGTTTTAAGCATACTTAAATGCAACTGGAAAAGAACTAGGAAGGAGTGAGTTTGAAACATTGAGACAAGGAAGAACAGGTCATTGATGAGGGCAGTCCCTGGAAAACAGGATGGCATGAGGAGGTCCAATCCAAGATCCAGAAGGAAGGCTTGGCCTTGGCCAGGGAGAGAGAGACACCTCTTCTACCAAGAGGCAATGGGAGGGTGACAGAGGAAGGCTGCCAGCAAGTTTTTGATTGCGGCTGTAGGATGTTCAAGGAGCTCTGGAGTGGATAGCTTTGACTCTGAAATAGACAGTCACCTGTTGAGAATGAGCAGGTGATGGAGGAAGTGGCGAAGTAGAGGTTCGTGTGCAGTGGAGAACTTTGGTTTGG
Organism: Puma concolor; assembly: GCF_028749965.1. Lineage (NCBI taxonomy): Eukaryota > Metazoa > Chordata > Mammalia > Carnivora > Felidae > Puma > Puma concolor. The sequence continues at coordinate 7,015,178 of NC_141682.1, forward strand.
AAAAGGGCGTACATGCACGTACTAAAACATTCTGCAATAGTATGAATGGGTATAAGGTGAAAAGTGAGTCACCTACTCCGATCCTCAATCTTTTGGTTTCCCTCAAAGAGGCAATGACTGTTGCCAGTTTATGGATTGTATCTCTGAACATAGTCTGTGTATATGTGAGTTTTTGCAAAAATGATAGCATACCATACACACTACTCTACTTTTTAAGTAACAGTGATATATCTTGGGGGCCACGGTGGAGAGATATTTTGATGTAGCTGAAGAGAAAAATGATCAGGGAAAGGAGCCATCCTTAGGAATGTAGAATGCCAGACAGGGCACTGGTAAGGTTGAAGAATCTGTAAAGCACCAAATCTGCCTGATTGGGTGTTTTTGTCTACACCCCACCCCCCACCACTGCATTACTTACCAGCTGGGCATAGCACTGAGCGAGGAGCACAGTTCTCTGTCAAATACAGAAATAAATCAGGAGAATCAACAGAAAGCTTATCATGAATGTGGAGAAGAAATGGGGAAAGAGGAAAAAAGCAAATCTAAACCCATTTGTGTACCAACCCGTATAATCGCCTTCTCTGGAAAAGGGCAGTTCATTGTACCAAAGAGGTGTGTTGGGCTAGTCTGATTTTTCAAATTTGCCACTGGAAAAAGAAAGCCATGAGCTTTTTGGACTTGTTGGAAGGGAGAGAATTCTAATAATACAGTTAGCCTAAGCAGATGTGAATAAAAGAAAAAGTATTACTGGGATGATGGAGATTACCTGCCTATTTAAGTGGGCAGGAAAAAAAGTGTCAAAGGTCTGGTTTTGTGATAGAATTTGTTTTGATTATATGTTTGTGTCTACTATTAATGTGTTTTTTTTTTTAGGAAGAGAATTAAGTAAAAGGAGTTATAAGAAATTAAAATCAAAATTTTCTTTATGGTGTAAGAATTATAACTTCTCACTGTGTCAAAAAAGGGTAGTGATAGTATCTACCTCAAAAGGTCATTGTAAGGATTAAGTGCCATAAAATTGTAAAGCACTTGAAGGCACAGTGCCTGGTCCACAGTATGCATTCAGCAAATATTAGCTCTTATTACCATCATTCTGTAATATCTGAAAACAACTTTTCTGTTTATATAAAAAAAATCTTATTAGAAAGCTCTTAATAGGCTATGATCTCTCTCTCTCTCTCTCTCTCTCTCTCTCTCTCTCTCTAGCATATAAAAAATAATATTCCCTGTTTTTTAATGATGGAAGATTTGTCTGTGCAAAGCATATTAAATGTCGGTGCTTCAAGTGAAGTGTAGGTTGCTGATCCAGTTGCCCAGGGACATGATTGCCATGTGTTCAGCATCTGTACTCACTAATGACTATTGGATGTTAAGCTAGCTTTTGACAGTAGTAGATTCTTCTCTGGGTATAGAAAGAATATCTTTTTTCCTTTATACTAATTCATACCAAACTGAGATTCTTTGGGGATTAAAAAAGCTGGAAATATCTTTCTTCTCCAGGCTATGAAGAAACAGGAAGAGGAAGGTGAATTTTGGGTTTGCTGCATAACCCAATAATCACATTTTATTAGGAATATTTATTTATTGGGGCGCCTGGGTGGCTCTGTCGGTTAAGCGTCCGACTTTGGCTTAGGTTATGATCTCATGGCTTGTGAGTTTGAGCCCTGCGTCGGGCTCTGTACTGACAGCTCAGAGCCTGGAGCCTCCGTCTGATTCTGTGTCTCCGTTTCTCTTTCTGCCCCTCTCCCACTCATGGGCTCTCTTTCAAAAATAAACATAAGAAATTTTTATGTATGTATGTATGTATTTATTTATTCATTTTTTTTCTTTTTAACGTGTTTTTGTTTTTGTTTTGTTTTTTTAATTTTTGAGACAGAGAGAGACAGAGCATGAACGGGGGAGGGGCAGAGAGAGAGGGAGACACAGAATCGGAAGCAGGCTCCAGGCTCTGAGCCATCAGCCCAGAGCCCGACGCGGGGCTCGAACTCACGGACCGTGAGATCGTGACCTGAGCTGAAGTTGGCCACTTAACCGACTGAGCCACCCAGGCGCCCCTAAAAAAAATTTTTTTAAAGGAATATTTATTTATTTATTTCTAAGTTTATATATTTATTTTAAGAGAGAGAGTGTGAGTGGGGGAGGAGCAGAGAGGGAGAAAGAGAATCCTAAGCAGGCTTTGTGCTCTCAGCATGGAACCTGACACAGGGCTCGATCTCACAACCCTGGGATCAGGACCTGAGCCGAATTCAAGAATCGGATATTAACTGACTGAGCCACCCAGGCACCCCTTGTTAGGAATATTTAATACTGCACAGATATGCACAAACAGGTACTGTAAATACCACACCAAGAGGATATCACCTTCATTAAATAGAATGACTGGTCTCCCAGTCATCTGTTTGATGCAACTCTTCGTCCCCCCGCCTGTTTCTTCTTGAGGAATCTTCATCCCATCTCTGTGGCATAAGGCTGCCTTTACCAAGTCATGCATTGCTAGCATGTGTTGCTTTCGTAATTACCTGTATCTCTCATTTTCTTTCTTCCAGTATGGAAAATAGCTAATTTTTCCATTTTCCTTCTATCATTTCAGATTATGAGTCTAGGAATGACAACGTGGAACTCATGGTAAAGCAGATTTCTGATGATGCTGAAGCCCACTGGGTGACGTCAGCAAGCACCGAAAGAAATGTTCCCCAGAGTCAAGGGTTTGGAGAAGTTAGTGATCTTCACGGCATGGTAGAAAGGTGGCAGGTAAACCCCGCTGTGGGGAAATCAAGGCAGAACTCTTCCCAGAAAAGAGATCTTGGTGCCATCACAGATGCTAACCGTAAGCAAAATACAAGCACAAGTGGTGAGAGAGGTCACAAATGTAACGATTGTGGTAAATTTTTCCTTCAAGCCTCAAACTTCATTCAACATCGGCGAATCCACACTGGAGAAAAACCGTTTAAGTGTGGTGAATGTGGGAAAAGCTACAATCAGCGTGTGCACCTGACACAGCATCAGCGTGTCCACACTGGCGAGAAACCATACAAGTGTCAGGTGTGCGGAAAAGCCTTCCGCGTGAGCTCGCACCTTGTCCAGCATCACAGTGTGCACAGTGGGGAGAGACCCTACGGATGTACCGAGTGTGGGAAAAACTTTGGCCGGCACTCCCATCTGATTGAGCACCTGAAGCGCCACTTCAGAGAGAAATCCCAAAGATGTATGTAATCAGCACTTGGTGTTTGGAGAATAAGTGCAGGCAAAAATAGTTTTCTTAGCTTAGAGCAGCAGGACAGATGGGTTGTGTACTGGGGACAGTAGCTAAGGGGCAGAGATCATCGTCCATTTTGTTACGATTTATGTTGTAACTCATTGTCCAATTAGTAGGCAAAATTCTATGTCCTCTCCACCGTCCCCACAACTTCCCTCTGCCCAGAGGTACCTGCTTTCAGCTCTCTTGCCTGTTTCTTAATTCTGTATTTGTAAAAATACGGCTATTGCCTGACTCACCAATTTTATTTTTTTTTTAATTTTTTAAAAACATTTATTTACTATTGAGAGAGAGACACAGAGCATGAGCATGGGAGGGACAGAGAGAAGGGAGACACAGAATCCGAAGCAGGCTCCAGGCTCTGAGCTGTCAGCACAGAGCCTGATGTGGGGCTTGAACTCACAAACTGCGCGATCATGACCTGAGCCGAAGTTGGGCACTTAACCGACTGGGCCACTCAGGCGCCCCTGACTCACCAATTTTAAATGTTATCTTTTTCCTTTCTGTTGTAGTAAATGAGGGTTTTGGCTCTCTTGCATGCTTCCTTCCCTCTTTCCCTTTTTCCCAATTTAGACTATTTTACTTATTTTAAAACAATAAAGTAATCCTAGAATAGGAAGTTTGGAGGAAAAAAAGCAGGAGGAAAAAAAATCACTCATAATCCCACCATCCTAACTAATATAACTGGTATTCTCTAGCATGTTTCCTTCTATTTTTTCATAAGCTTATCATTTTAATTTTTTTAATGTTTTTTTGAGAGAACATTTTTTGTTCTCTCTCTCATTTTAATGTTTTGAGAGAGAGACAGAGCACAAGTGGGGAGGGGCAGAGAGAGAGGGAGACACAGAATCTGAAGCAGGCCCCAGGCTCTGAGCTGTCAGCACAGAGCCCGACACGGGGCTTGAACTCACGAATTGCGAAATCATTACCTGAGCCAAAGTCGGACACTTAACCGACTGAGCTACCTAGGCACCCCTCATAAGCTTATTTTTATGTAGGTGTACTTGTAGAGTACAGTTAAATATTAGACACACATTGTTCTGTGTGGTTCAGCCCTCTTGTTTTTTCTTTTTTCTTTTTTTTAATTTATTTTGAGAGAGAGAGAGAGAGAGAGAGAACACACGTGCATGTGCGTGCATGTACCAGCACGGTAGGGAGAGAGAGAATCCTAAGCAGGCTGCGTGCTGTCAGCGCAGAGCCTGATGTAGGGCTTGATTCCAGGAACTGTGAGATTATGACCCAAACTAAAATCAAGAGTTGGACACTTAACCAACTGAACCACCCAGGTGCCCCACCTGTTTGTTATTTCTGACAAGCTGCCACTCTGTGGGCACATCAACACTTAATTGTTCCTCAGTTGAACTTTTAATTTTTTCTCTTTTGTCCTGATAACTGTACCTGTGCCTTTTTTTAAATATTTAAGATTATTTCCTTATAGTAGATGCCCAGAAGTGGAATTAGTGGATGAAAGGCCAAAAACATTTTTATGGGTCTTGATAAATATTGCCAAATTGCTTTTTCAAATAGTGACCCCTATGAGAGTGTCAGTTTTACTAAATTTCTCCCAGGGTTATCAGAAAAAAAATTTTTTTTTTTTTTTTTTAACAAAAACACAAATTGAGTAAGCAAAAGAGAAGTCTTTGCTGTTTTCATTTTCATTAATTTGGTTATCAGTAAGGTTGAACAATTTTTCCTATTTACTTATTTTTTTTGTTAACTATTCAAGTGACATTAAACTTATATAAGGATGAGATCACTGTCACCTATGCTGTGAACTTAAAGGCTCCTCTTAATATTTTTCACATAACTCTTAAAACTGTCTTATAAGTATTTATTTTTAAATTCTGCCTTTGGGGTGCCTGGGTGGCTCAGTCAGTTAGGTGTCTGACTCTTGATCTCAGCTCAGGTCTTGATCTCAGGGTTGTGAGTCCAAGCCCTGCATTGGGCTCTGCGCTGGGTGTGAAACCTACCTAAAAAAAAAAAAAAAAAAGTAATAATAATAAATGAGTGAATGAATGAATGAAAGAATTCTGCTTCTGATGTCCCCAAGCCCGGCTACCTGTCATTCACATTAACAGTCACCACCACCTTTTCCATCATGCAGTAGAAGTTTATGAAGTTCACAATGTCTTTAAAGTTGAGTTGACCTTAGCTATCTCCTCAGCCGGTTCCATCCCTTCTGCTTGGTGGATTCCTCATTGGGGGAATCCATCCAGTAGCACTCCAGACCTGGAAAGCATTTATTTTAAAATAGTCTCTTTTCAGGGTGCGTGGGTGCCTCGGTTGAGCATCCAACTTTAACTTAGGTCATGGTCTCATGGTTTGTGAGTTCAGCCCCACATTGGGTTTTCTGCTATCAGCATGGTGCCCACTTCGGATCCTCTGTCCCCATCTCTCTGCACCTTCCCTGCTTGTGCGGTCTCTCTCTCTCCCTGTCAAAAATAAATATAAACACTAAAATACAATAATAGAGTCTCTTTCCTTTTGTATCTTCTCTGCAGTTGTTCTTATGACTAATTTCCTATTAACACTCCCTACCCCTGCCCCCAGCATTTTTTTTTTAACGTTTATTTATTTTTGAGACAGAGAGAGACAGAGCATGAACGGGGGAGGGTCAGAGAGAGGGAGACACAGAATCTGAAACAGGCTCCAGGCTCTGAGCTGTCAGCACAGAGCCCGACGCGGGGCTCGAACTCACGGACCGCGAGATCATGACCTGAGCCGAAGTCAGCCGCTTAACGACTGAGCCACCCAGGTGCCCCTCCCCCAGCATTTTTTGATCAAAAGAGGATATTTTGCGTGCTCATTCAGCCATAATTATGGAGAGCCTGTAGTGCTGGTCTCGGTGGGGGGGGGGGGGGGAGCAGGGGCGGGCAGGAGCGGACAAGAAAGGCAGTGAGCATTCACAGGTTCAAGCTGTGGGGGAGGGGGAAACTGCAGATGTAGTGAGGGCTAAGGGCGAGGAGAGTGGAGATTGATGTCTCACCTACCCTCTTGACAGTAGTTTTTCCTGACTCGTTTCTCTTTTGCCCTGGCTCCTATTCAGGTGTTCTTTCCAATTCTGTATCCCCCTCATAATCCTTTGCTCCCCATTCCTCCAGTTTTTGTCTGCTTGCTCCATCCAGCTGTGTTTTGTTCTGTCTCATTCTGTCTGCCTGACCCATGTTTGCATTTCAGAATGCCTCTCTCTCCTTCCTGTATAGTCAAAGTGTGGTACTCACGTTAGCGATAGCCTAGCCTTGGCCATCCTCACCACCCTGCTTAGTGAGCCCCTTCATCTCCTTCTTTTCAGTGGACAAATACCAAAAGTTCTTTCACTCCCGCTGGCTCAGGCATATACACGTATCCCCCTTTGTCACTGCCCTTCCATCGTGGTTTCACCTGATTATCCTCTTTTTCCTGGCAGCGTGTCCTTCTTCTGTAAAAGAACTGGTGCCATCTGCATTTCCTCTTTATTCTTTCAGGCAGTGACAAAAGAAGTAAGAATACAAAATTGAATGTTAAGAAGAAAATTTCAGAATTTTCAGAAGCAGACATGGAACTATCAGGAAGAATCCAAAGGAATGCTTCTCAAGTGCAAGATTTTGGAGAAGGCCATGAACATGCAGGCAAGTTGGATAGAAAGCAGGGAGTTCCCATGAAAGAGATACTAGGACAGCCTTCTTCAAAGAGGATAAATTTCAGCGAAGTCACATACATGCACAAAAAATCATCCACAGGAGAGAGACCACATAAATGTAATGAATGTGGAAAAAGCTTCATTCAGAGTGCACATCTGATTCAACATCAGCGAATACACACGGGGGAGAAGCCATTTAGGTGCGACGAATGTGGGAAAAGCTACAATCAGCGTGTGCATCTGACTCAGCATCAGCGGGTCCACACTGGTGAGAAACCCTACACCTGTCATTTATGTGGGAAAGCATTTAGAGTGAGGTCTCATCTTGTTCAGCATCAGAGTGTGCACAGCGGGGAGAGACCCTTTAAATGTAATGAGTGCGGCAAGGGCTTTGGGAGGCGGTCACACCTTGCTGGGCATCTGAGACTCCACTCTAGAGAGAAATCCCATCAGTGCCATGAATGTGGAGAAATCTTTTTTCAGTATGTTAGCCTCATTGAACATCAGGTGCTCCACATGGGTAAGAGAAATGAAAAAAATGGCATTTGTGAGGAAGCATATAGTTGGAACTTGACAGTGATTGAAGATAAGAAGATTGAGTTACAAGAGCAGCCTTATAAGTGTGATATCTGTGGCAAAGCCTATAGTTATAGTTCAGACCTTATTCAGCATTACCGAACTCACACTGCAGAGAAAACCTATAAATGTGATATATGTAGAGACAATGTTGGCCAGTGTTCCCACATAAAACATCAAAAACCCTACTCCAATGTGAAATCCCATCAATGTCATGAATGTGGCAGAGCCTTCACTCTGAAGTCCCATCTTAATCAGCATCAGAGAATCCATACTGGTGAGAAACCCTTTCAGTGTAAAGAGTGTGGAATGAGTTTCGGTTGGAGTTGCAGCCTCTTTAAACATCTGAGAAGTCATGAGAGGACAAATCCCATAAATACCTTAAGTGTCTAGATGTTTCTGGTGTAGAACAGCTCTTACTCAAGTTTAGGAAAGCCTTCCTAAGGGAAACCTTACTTCTATGTTGAATGTAATAACAACAACTTCAAGCATTTTCTCCAGCATAACCGTCAAACCTACTGATATGTTGAAATCCTTCAGTTAGAACTTAGGGACGCTGGAGAATCCACAATAAATAGATATGTTTGCTTTCCCCATCAAGAAATGCTTTTGTTAGCAGCTTCATGCTTAAGGATCTAGACAAGAGAGCACCCATGGATAATGGTGGATGAAGGAAAGCCTTGAGATGACACTCATTCTTCTGTTGAATCTCAGAACGTTGACACTGAGAAAAGCCTCATGAATGCAGTAGAAATAAGCTTTATTTGTAGTTTCTGCCTTGTTTGACAGCTTCTTCAGGGAAGAACACAGTGAAGGGAAGAGAGAACTCTAAAGCATGATAGCTATTCTGGTACCTCAGCAACCAACCTTTTCTAGAAATGATTATCCCAGCCACTAGAATGCTCCAGCCATTGTTCTCATCTTGAGTATTAAAGCCTTTGAAAAGAAATTGACTTAAAGTATTTATATTCTGGCAAAATTGGGGTTCAGAGGCTGGATGGTATGTGTTCCTGCTGCATTATTTAGTCTCAGACTTCTCCATGAAACCTCTACCTTGTTTTTGTTTTGATTCTACTAGTGTCAGTTGGCTAGGAGTTAAGTGTGTAAATTCAGGAGAGAAACCGTGTTGGTTGGTCACATCTTGAGGAGAAGGGAGAGGGACCTTAGGGGAATAGAGAAGAGAAGACAGGCCAAACTGTGGGCTGGTTTTTATTATGTTACCCACAAGAAAGAAGGCAGCTGTATCCAGGGAAGGAATTGGACCAAGCTGAATTAAGAATCTTGGGTGCAAGCAGTATGTGTAGCAATTCCCAGTTGCCCTGGAGATAGACCTGCAGAAGATAACAGTGTGCAGAATAAGTGTCAGTTTGAGTTGCAGTTGGGTTGGAAAGTAAACAGTAATTAGGAGAAGAAAGGTACATGGTCTGGTTAGCCCTGCCTTGTGGGAAGGTCTAGGGGAAAGAAGATGACATGGGTAAGTTAATTTGAGCCTCTTTGCTAGAGACAGGAAGAGAGTGTGCCTCTGGGCACTGCTTCTGCTGACTGCTGGGCTTACAAGAAACACCCAATAGATCCTGTTGACTGTGTATGTTGTATGCCGGTGCCCTGCCCAGATCCCCTTACCAAATTGGCCTGCCTGTCCCCCAGTTACTCTGAGTTTTAGCTGCTGGGTGCTCACCACTCTCCTCCTTCTCCAGACACTCTGGAGAATTGTCCTCAGATGATGGGAGCTGCCTCGCTGGAGTTATCTGCCCTCCACACCCCCTAGTCAGTGGCATTAATATGGGGTCCAAAAGGCTGATTCACTAGGTCTCAGTGGGGGATGGGAGAACCCATGGTTCAGTTTATGCTCCAGAACCCTCCCTTTGTGGGTCAGGCCAGACTTTATCTGAGACTACATCCATGTGTGAGTATCACAGGGCCTCATTAGTAGCATTTAAGGAGTCCCCTGCAAACAATCACAAATGAAGGTCCAGGTGTAAGACTTAATTGAGAACGAAAACTGCAGTGAAGACTATCGTTAATGTTTATTGAGGATTTACCATGTTCTAAACATCATGTGCTTTACGTGGATCATCTTGAATCCTCATATTAATGAGGTGGTTTTACTTAGCACCCTCATTGTACAGTTGGGAAAAACTGAAGTTTCGAATAGTTCATTCAGTTGCCCAAAGTCACGCAGCCAGTATGTGGCAGAACTAGCATTTGAACCCAGCCAGACCACTTTGCCTCCAAAAGCTAAGCTCGTAAGCACTAACCTGTATTATGTCTTACATTATTAAACATCAAACAGTACAAAGTGGTGAAACTCTGTTTTTGTTACCTGTGTGAAAAACTTTTGATCCAAGATAATGATAAAATCATAAAGTTAAAGAACCTTGAAAAATTGTGCTGGGCCCCATGCGATCATCAAACCCAACCTCCCACCTGATGGAGGAAGCCCCAGTTTTCTGGCACGTGTATGTAATAGATGCTTAATAACTGTTAAACTGGAGGAGACATTGGCCTGGCAATTGGTTATCCAGTTTCTGCATGAAACCCTTTCAGTATTAGGGAGTTCATTGCCTCCTAAGGCAGGCTCTTACATTTTAAAACTACTCTGCTCACCAAAAATGTCTTTCTCAGCTGAAACTATATTGATCTATAGTCTTACAGCTTTCTCATTGCTCCTAGTTGCAAAAAAAAAAAAAAAAAACACCCAAAAATCACAAAAAAACAAAACAAAAAATTTAAGACCTTATGATTTGAATGTTTGAAAAGTTTTTTGCTGTTACTCAGTCACCACATCCATCATAGCCTTCTCTTCCAAACCTCCAAACTCCTAAACAAAGTATTAGAGTTATACATTTTATTTCCTTAAGTTTGGACAATTTAGAGCAAGATTTGTTTACTTGAGGTGCTACTTCCTTGTCCTTGTTAACATTAAAATATTGGAAAGGACTAAGGCAAAAAAGGAACAGAACAGAATCTGTGTTCCAATTACATCAGTAAATGGGTGCTTGGAGCATGTTGGTTGAATTGTATAGAAGTGTTTGCTACGGTGCTGGGGCCAGAGATGAAGCCTATGATTGATTCTATAAAAAATTTGTGTTGTTTTTACAAAAGTACCAGAACCATCTGAGTGAGTGCAACTAGGCCCCGGTCATTAGCTTGAGGTACTTTCCCTGCAGAAGGAGCTTGTGACCTGCACCTCACACCCAAGAGGCTAGATGCCCCATCGGTTTCCTGTTTCTTCTCATTGGCGAGGAAATGCTTCTAAACCTTAGTCTTTTCCCCACCCTGAGAAGGAAGCTAAATTCCCCTAGATGTGTAGAGGAGGGCTCAGGGAGTCACCAAGACCACCGAGACCTCCACGAATCAGGGGGAGTGGGAGGGTGGGACTGTGAGGCACTTCCAGTGGGCTTCCGGGATGTGTAGGGGTCGTGAAGGCCTGGTGTTCTGCTCACACTCTCGGAGCTCTGGTCTTCAGGTAGCAAAGGGGTCACGAGATCGCCCCAGCAGGATATGGAGAGAAGCGCCTCTTCCCCTGCCCCCACCCAGCCCAGCTTTGTGCTTTGACAAACCTAAACGATGGGATCTTCCAGGAAAGGCATTGGAAACAAAACATAAGACCTTAGCATTTTTGTGCCCTTGTACAGAATCCTAGAAAGACTTCACCAGTAAGTCCAGTTCTGGTGGCTTGGACCTAAGGAGAAAGATCATAACCTAGAGAAGGTCCAGAAGAAGGAAACTACACCAACTAGGGGGGACCACAGATCTGAATCTGTCAGCTCACATGTAGTAGAACTAAAGAGATACTAGGGGTGCCTGGGTGGCTCAGTCGGCTGAGCGTCCGACTTCGGCTCAGGTCATGATCTCACAGGTCATGAGTTCGAGTCCTGCGTTGGGCTCTGTGCTGGCAGCTCAGAGCCTGGAGCCTGCTTCGGATTCTGTATCTCCCTCTCTCTGCTCTGCTCTCCCTTGCTCACACTGTCTCTCTTTCAAAAATAAATAAAGATTAAAAAAATTAAAAGAACTAAGAGATACTATTCAAAATCAGAATGATACAGGGAGAAAAACTAAGGGTAATAAAGAAGTACCTACAGAGATACAGAAGATATAGCACATAAAAAATTACAGATATTCAAGGATAAATACTAAAATGGAGGCACTAGCATGTTTTGGAATTGATGTCAAGGACAGTTTTACCTCTTTACTTCTGTCTCTTGGTACCTCTGAGCATAATAAATCATGAGTTTGGTGCAGTATAGCAACTGTTCTATCCTTGGTGGGAAATAATACAAGTACAGTATGTATCACTGATTGTAAGTGTGACCAGGAGAAAATAGGACCGCATTAGCACAAACCAGTCACTGTCTAGATAAATTTTCAGCTTAATCCATTGGGGTTAAAATCTTGTTTCTAAAAGAAACACAAAAGTTACATTTGTTGTACATCTGAGGATGTGCTTCTTTCTGTGCTCAGTACCTTAGGAGGTATGCTGGTATACTCCAGCTGAGGTGACAAAATGCTGCAGACTGGGTGGCTTAAACAGAAATTTATTTTCTCACACTTCTGGAGGCTGGAAATTAGAGATCAGGGTGACAGCAGAGTTGGTCTACGGAGCCCTCTCTCTCCTTGGCTTGCTGACAGCTGTCTTCTTGCTGTGTCCTCATACAGCCTCTCCTTTGTGTGCGTGCACTCCTGGTAGCCCTTCCTCCTCTTACAGGGACATCAGTCCTATGGATGAGGGCCAACCCTATGACCTCATTTAACTTTAATTACTCCCTTGAAGGCCTGTTCTCCAAATGCAGTACAGTCCTCATCTGACAGATGAAGACGTGGAGGCACAGAGATATTTGACCATGACTTGTTATCTCTGAAATGGAGCCTGGAGCCCGGGGTCTCCTAAATCCTAGCCTAGATAGTGCTCTACACTACAGTGAGAGAAAAGGTCTGCTTCTGATGTTTTCATAGCTTTCTAATTATCTTTCTGGCAGCAAGTTATGTGAACTTCACTCCCCATTTCAACATCTTCCTAGATAAATATGGGTGACTGGGATGTGGAAACTTGTTTTCCCAAAGTGGTCAATGCAATTCCAAATTGTCCCTGGTTAAATGGTGCTGGTGAGATACATGTATTAGTTATATCATCATGAGGAGACACAAAAGGAGCAGGTATTTGATCCAGAAGCGGCAGGATTTTAGATGGACGACTCCTAACCTGCCACGGCCCACAAGGATGGTGCTGCTGTAAACTTGTATCTTGGAATTTGGCCAAAGGCCACTTGTCACTAATCAAAAGCCAGAGACCTTGATTGTAGGCAGGAGAAACCACACAAAGCAATCCTTATGGACAAAGAGAGAAGACTTGGTCTCTCCTGTCCCTTACTCAATTTGGATTCTATCACAAGGCCACCCTGCTGCCAGACTTTACCACCAACCCCTAAAACTCACCCTATACTGAAGTGGGCGAACTCACTGTTTAAGCTGTTCTCAGTGTAACTCACTGAAATTTTGCATGACTACCTGTTGATTACTTTGCAGTTTTCAAATCTATCAGACACTTGTTGCTTCTCTCTGCTTCCTTTTTACACAATAGCTTGAAACCTTGTTAGTCTTTTAACTGTTGGTGGTACCCTGTCACCTGGTTTTGCTGTAGTGATGTCCCTGAGTTTTCAGTTTTGCTGTCTTAGTTTTTAAGGAGGGATTTGGGAAAGTCAAAAACTGTGCCCCATCACGGTCTTCTCTCTTGTGTCCCTCTGAAAGCAAGCAATACCTTCACCAAAATATCCTGACAGAGCGCCGTACATATGTATCTCATTGGCTAGAATTATAACACATGGCCATGCTTTAAAAAAAAAAAAAAAAACCACAACAGTTTGAGAATGGTGTTAAACTACGATTAGTATCAAAGAGTCACTTCCTGGAATTAGAGCAAAAAAGGAAGAGCACATAAGCACAGAGAGATGGAGAAACTGAACCTGAATGGGGCTCTGCCTGAAAGGAAGAAGCAAGGCAGCAGTGGTGGACAGGGGCACAGATCTGAGTAGAAGACTATGTACTAAGAGGGTTTTCAAAACTTACAGTAATCCCCAGAAAAACATTTCACATCATTATTCTGGATACATAGTCACATAACCCCTGTAACAGAAACAAGTTTCATGAAATGATACTACATAGAAAATGAAATGTAAATTCCAAATATAATTTTATTAATAAATACCATCTACCAAAGAAACCCTTAAAAAGTACAAAAACCACATTTCATAGCACTTTTCATTAAGTGCATCTCATCACACTTAATGCGATGGGTGTGCTTGCCTGTTCATAAGTTCATTCCAGTCAGGAACACATGAGGATAGGGCTACACGCATGTCAGGTGCACTGTCGAGCCTATTTCTTTTTTTTTTTTTATTTTTTTTTTCAACGTTTATTTATTTTTGGGACAGAGAGAGACAGAGCATGAACGGGGGAGGGGCAGAGAGAGAGAGGGAGACACAGAATCGGAAACAGGCTCCAGGCTCCGAGCCATCAGCCCAGAGCCTGACGCGGGGCTCGAACTCACAGACTGCGAGATCGTGACCTGGCTGAAGTCGGACGCTTAACCGACTGCGCCACCCAGGCGCCCCATGTTGAGCCTATTTCTTTTCTTTGTTTTTAATCGTGTCAAGATGGAAAATCCTAGTTCACACAAATAGGTAGTTGTGAATGGTAATAGCAGCAATATGCTTCCTACTCAGCAGTGGAAATTCATCTTTAATTTTAATCCAGAATGCTGATAGACTTAATGTCTTATAATAATTCCTCAGTGTGAAGGATGAACTGAGCTGCAATAATTCATTCTCTTCTTCGGGCACCAAGTTTAACTCAATGATTGATTCTGGGGTTTGAAATACAAAGGGATCTTTCATCCAAATATTTTCCTTTATTGAGTCAAATTTCTCTTCTGGGAAGTAATGATGAAAGGTTTGAGACAAAGAAGTGAGATGCATCAATATCTCTGATTTTATTTCTTTTAAGCAGTCTTCATTAATAACGTTCTCTTCAATACGCTGCAACAGCATTGGGAACATATAGTAGCTAGGGCGATTGCTTTTAAGTCTTGCTTGCCACAACAATAATGTCTTTTGGAATCCTAGAATACATTCAAGATACTGAAATACATCATTGTTCTTCCCCGGTACTTTAAAATGTAATTCATGAAGAATGCCAAAAATATCACTCAAATATGCCAATTTTGTTACCCATAGGTCATCTTCAAGAATATTTGCCAAATGAGATTGCTTTTCAATGAGAAAAATGTATATCTCATTCCTGAGTTCATATACTCTGCTCAATACTTTTCCTTGAGACAGCCAACGAACTTCTGTATGAAACAGTAAGTGGGTATGGTTAACTCCAATCTCTGAACAAAATATTTCGAGAAGTCGGCTGTTTAAGGAGCTTCCTTTAATAAAATTAACAATTTTCACTGTGTTTTTCAATACATCCATTAGACCTGGTGGAATTCCTTTGGACACCAAAGCTTCTTGATGAATAAAACAATGATTCCAAAGAGCCTTGTTATGTGTTACTTCTAACAATTTTTCAATAACCCTGCTGTGTTTCCCAGTCATATTTGCTGCTCCATCACTTGAAATTCCTTTACAATTTTTCCAGTTCAATTTATATTGACCAACAATGCACTTTTCTAATTCGGTAAATTAATCCCGTTATAAGTGAATTTAAACTTAAACAACACAACAGGTCCTCTATAAAGTCATCTTGCCACACATACCTGACATAAATCAAGAGTGTTGGGCAATTTGCAATATCCATGCTCTCGTCAAGTTGGATTGCAAAATCTATACCAGACTGCAGCCGTGTAATAAGCATTGCCTCTAAATGTTTTGCAATTGTACAGATTTGACGAGATATTGTATTATCACTAAGGGGTATAGTTCTTAATTTATCAGCTGATTTATCATCAAAAATTGTACGTACCATTTCCATACATGCTGGAAGAATAATTTTTTCAGCAGCCGTGTGAGCCATTTTCTCTTTTGCCACTCGATAGGCAACCAAATATGATGATAATAAGGCTCTCTCATTCATGGTTGTGAACCGACTAATAAATTGTGGGGATAATTCTATGCTATTTCTTCCCCTTTGAAAATGGCCTTCCTCATCTTCATCTTCCGCCTCCACTTTCACTCTCACTATGCCTTCCACCTCCTGGGTGGCCTGTGGAGACAAATCTGCGGTATCCCTTGATTCAGCAGTCATTGTTCAGGTTTGAAGAACTGGCTCACTTGATCCAAATAAGGTCCTAGATGTTTTATGAGGCCAGTTTTTGCTATCCTGCTGAGCAGAAAAAATTTAAAATAGCAGTATGAAAAAGTAACATTGTATTGCCATGCTGCTAACATCTCATCCAAGTAGCATGAAGACAATTCCCTAAATCCAATGGCATGCCACAGTAGATGCCGAATAACTGCCATTCATGTTAGCTGTGTGTAGGCAGATTCGGTACATCACATTATTTTATGTATACAGCCCATTTAATACCCACGGGAACCTTATGAAAGATACCAGTACCCCTATTTTAAGAAGCTGAGAAAGATTGATGTGCTAACAACATAGCGAAGTAGATTCACTACTCAAACCCAAGTCTGAAGCCCAGGGTCCTGCGCTGCCACACTGCCACCTAGTCACTATAAAAAAAGCTATCTGGGGGCGACTGGGTGGCTCAGTCAGTTAAGCGTCCGACTTCGGCTCAGGTCATGATTTCATGGTTCGTGGGTTTGAGCCCCATTTTGGGTTCTGTGCTGACAGCTCAGAGCCTGGAGTCTGTTTTGGATTCTGTGCCTCCCTCTCCCTCTGCCCCTCCCCCATTTGTGCTCTGTCTCTCTCAAAAATAATCATTAAAAAACATTTTTTTTTAAAAAAAGCAATCTGGTCACTCTTAAAGTGACCATCCAAGTATGGTGGACAGGATTACCCACTGGGGCACAGAGGAAAAAAAAAAATTAAAACATGTATTTATATTTTAAAAATACTGAAACCCACTTAGCCTTTCCTGATAGCCCCATTTTTTGGTCCCCATCTCATAGCACTTACATTGTTAGCACTTGGCATTGCTGTTCTTATCTTCACCTTTCAACTATTAAATTTTCTTTCCTCATTTCTCTCCATTTTTAGTGATAGATCTGAAAATTCCACCTGTCTCTGCCATTTAAAGATGAGGGAAAAGGCATCTTGGTCTTTGGCATCTGGGTCAAAGTTCTAAAGGCAGGGAAGGGGGAAAGCACACGTTCCTAGACACGTTCCCTCCTGGTGGAAGTATGAATCGAAGTGAAACTCCAAGAAGTGAAACTCAAAGATAGAGGGCTGAGGTCAGGAACAGAGTCCCTCCTCCCTTGAACAGACCTGCATGGAGTGGTAGTGCTCATATTCTGGGCAGAGCAACAGAAAGACTGGGTTTTATTTTACATTTCTTGAATGATCCCAGCACCTAGTCCTCTTTTGACTTTAGACTCACTGAATTGTCTCCATTTCTAGTTTGATAGATGTAATTTTTTGATAGCTTTTACCCTGAAATTTACTTTGTAATGCTTTCATGCCTTATCTCACCTAGACTGCTCCTCAAGAGTAGACTTGTCATCGTTGCCCTTCAGTCACTTTATGTAGTTCCTTGCAACCCATAGACATTTAAAATATATGTTTGAATACAATGTCAATTTTGTGCTCATTTGTAGAAAGTTCAACAAATTCATTTTAGGCCTGGTATTTCAACACTTGGAAGGGCATGCCATTTATAAATTAAGAGACTGTGAAGTTATTTGTAAAACATCTGAGTAAGAATGGGAGGAATATTATAACAGTACAACCTTAAGGTACATAAATAAATTATGTGTCTATGGGTAAGTTACTTATATATCCCCCAGCAAACAGTAAGGTTTCATTGATCTGCTTTCCATGTATTCTCCACAACTTGGGTTGACTGCATAGGATCTCTTCAACACTGATCTCTAAGTGTTTCCTTTGGTCCTCTGACACCTCTCAATAATGTAAGTATCTTTCTGGTGGCAGTGTGGGAAATGGAGATGGGGCATTAGGTTTGGCCCAGCTGGATTTTTCAGTTAAATTCATTTATCAATGAATTTACAAGTTGGAAGGGCCCTTTGAGATAATTTAGTTAATTTTACGTAGGAAAAAATGAATGAACCCCACTGGTGGGGTTTTATTCAAAATCATCCTAATCAGTGTCAGACACAGCACTGGAAATGGCCTTCTAGTAGCCCAAAACATTTTCCACTGCATCCTCACGACCCCCTTCATTACTCACCACTTCAAGTCAAGCACAATTACCTCCCACAACTGAAAAATCCACCTGATGTCTAAAATCATACATTTAAAATTCATAAAGTTCGGGGCGCCTGGGTGGCTCAGTCGGTTAAGCGTCCGACTTCAGCTCAGGTCACGATCTCGCGGTCCGTGAGTTCGAGCCCTGCATCGGGCACTGGGCTGATGGCTCAGAGCCTGGAGCCTGCTTCGAATTCTGTGTCTCCCTCTCTTTCTGCCCCTCCCCTGTTCATGCTCTGTCTCTCTCTGTCTCAAAAATAAATAAAAGCGTTAAAAAAAAATTTTTTTTTAAATTCATAAAGTTCAGGGGAGCCTGGCTGACTCAGTTCAGTGTCCAACTCTTGGTTTCCGCTCAGGTCATTTTACCCTTCCTCAGTTTGGGACCCACATTTGGGCTCTGCGCTGTCAGTGCATGGCCATTGTCAGTGCAGAGCCTGCTTGGGATTCTCGCTCCTCCTCTCTGCCCTCCCCTCCTCTGTGCCCTCCCCCACTGGTGCTGTCTCCGTCTCTCTCAAAATAAATACACTATAAAAAAATTAATAAAGCTCAGAAACTGCAAGGGAAAAGAGTGAGGTGTGTGTAATCTTTCCTATTGCATCCAAATCACTTTACTCACTAGGTTTCAAACACTACCACCGTTAATGGTGGTGGGCTTGGAGGTAAGCAAGTGATCTGCACACATTTACGAAGCTTAACAAATTGGTAAAAACCCGCGGAGCTTGATAGCTTCGAGAGTCTTCCTCATTTTACATTCAGGATCTCTAGGAATGAGGGTGGGGGTGGGGAAGCCCTCACCAGAAGGAATGCAAATACGGACAACTGGGGAAACAGAGAAATTGGCCTCGGATCCTGTCTTCCACTATCCCCTGGGGTGAAAACCGAGGAAAGAAGGCCCAGGAAGAGCCCTCAGCGGACTGCCTCTTCCCGGTCCCAGAGGCATCTCAACCTGGCCCAGAAAACAAAACGCGTGCCTTTTCCACTTGGATCCAGAGCTGTCTCTGCGAGAGAGACGGCGCTCCCTACGGACGAGGCCGGAACACAGGGCAGGGACATGGACCCTCCACCCCGTCGGGGGGCGGTGATGGCGCGAGGAGCCGGGGAACACAGCTGTACACATCCACCTCTGTCCCCACCCGTCCACCCTGGCCGGACCCACGTCTCACCGTGAACCCCGGAGACGTCTGGGGGTGCTGGGGCAGAAAAGGGAGGTGACTCTTGGGGGGAGGTGGCAAAGGGCGGCGCACTTGGACCCACACCCTCTGCTCATCACAACCTTGATTGAGCGCACGTCTGTGAGTCCCACAGAAGCCGGAAGTGCGTCAACACTTGTCTTTCAGAAGAGGGGTCCTCTCTAGGAACGCGGGAGGACTGTGGCCTTGTTCCCCACTTGACGGCCTTGTCCGGCTTTGGGGATCTCTCCCCTTAGTTCAGCTTTTCCCAGCCTGGTAAAGGGGGCTTAAGTTTCCTTTGCTACCATTCTTCTCAGATACTTCTGTTTCTCCTTTTTCTTACTGATGGCAATAATCCTAAGAATTCTAGTTATTAAACCATATGACTACTTAGTGATTTTGTGTGTCAGAGGAACTGAAACAAAAATGTAAAGAGAAATATCAAAGTGAAGTCAAGAATGAATGGTTTCACAAAACCAAAGTCGTTGCTTCTCTGGAGACCATGATTACGTACTGTCATTTGAATGGGTAGTAGTTTCAAAAATTTCATCTATGGGCAATAGACATTCTTTCCAGTACTAGACAGTTAAGATTCTGAGCTTG
Organism: Puma concolor; assembly: GCF_028749965.1. Lineage (NCBI taxonomy): Eukaryota > Metazoa > Chordata > Mammalia > Carnivora > Felidae > Puma > Puma concolor. The sequence goes on from NC_141682.1 coordinate 7,034,727, forward strand.
GCTAAAATTACCAGGGAGTTTTCGGCGTAATAATAATGGAATTGCTACAGTTCATCGAATTTTTTAAATTAAATTTTTAAAATGTTTATTTATCTTGAAAGACAGAGAAAGTGTACACGTGCGAGCAGGGGAGGGGCAGAGAGGAAGACAGAGAGAATTCCAAGCAGACTCTGCACTACCAGTGCTGAGCCAAACACGGGGCTGGAACTCACCAACCATGAGATCATGACCTAAGCCGAAATCGAGTCCAGATGCTTAACCACCTGAAGTCACCCAGGCATCCCCAGTAAGTCGAATTTTGCTGTCAAAATGTTATCACAAGAATTATGGCTTTTACCATTGTTTTAAGAGTAGGTCAAGATACCTCACCTTCTATAAAACCGTAACTGAGACCTTGAAAGACTGACACACTCTAAATTCCAAGACAAGTCTGAGCACAACGGAAGACCCACAAAAGGAACAGCCACATGCCACAGAGGGTACCAATGACTAGGTGATACTCTGAGTAACCTTCCAAGCCCTAAATAATATCCCATTCTCTTTGATCTTGCTGATATTGTCACTGTTTTCTTTCTACTTCCCCATGACTCTTCAATAAACCACTCGAGTAAATCTTTGCTCCTTCATCACTGACTGGCTCACTAAACTACGGTCCTCCTTAAAGACCTCTTGGTCCTAGAACTTCTACATACTTCCTCAAATCTCCTTCCGGTGTTCCAAGTTGTCTCTAAGAGCCATTACATGGTTATACATTGTTTTTCTTCTTTGTCTAAACCCTGCCCTTTCCCCTTTGCCCCCAAGCCCCATTCCTACACTAAAGTACTTACAAGGTTCAGGAAGATAGGTTATTGAATGCAGACAGCTGGGTATGTTTTTGTATTTATGTAGTGTGTGTGGCAGGGACTGTGGGACCTTTATAATTACTCCATTCGTTGCCTACTGATCTACTGGCACAAGGAAGACAAGGTCGCCTGGCTTCCAGTTCACTGGAACATTTAATATATCTTCTAGAAATGTTCTTCCTGAGAATCAGAACCATAACCCAGAAGACTCTAGGTTTGAAGATAGGAAGCACAAATTCCACCAGTGAGTTACTGAATATTATAGTAATAGGGGCCACTCCTGTTCCAACCTGTTGGTTTCTATACCCAAGTAGTCTTTCTATTGGAGACACAACACCATATATGTTATTGGTTCAATGCAGATCATTGCATATACTGTATCCTGGAGGACAGCTCCCCAATTTTCCAAGGTGTAACTTAGCTGTGTCTTCAACATGCCATTCCATAGTTCTATCAGGCTAGCTGCTTCTGGGTGATGAGTAAGAACCATGAATTCTGTGATTACAAGTTCATTGTCAGACCTCCTTGACTATAAACCGGATTCCTTGATTTAAGGTAGGTCTAATGGATAAGGCATTCTACAAACCCTCAGATGATGGTGCCTATGGAGACAAAGCAGTCAGAGAAGACAAACCTATATTTAGAACATGTATCAGTTCTGTAATATTTTACTTCTTTTGTATCTATTCATGCCTACTGTAATGGTGGACATATGGGAAAAATTAATGAAGTGCTCGACCCTTGGGAACCCTAGTAATAGGGGCGCCTGGGTGGCTTATTTGGTTAAGTGTCTGACTTCGGCCCAGGTCATGATCTCATAGTCCGTGGGTTCGAACCCCACATCAGGCTCTGTGCTGACAGCTCGGAGACTGAAGCCTGCTTTGGATTCTGTGTTTCCCTCTCCCTCTGACCCTCCCCCACTCATGCTCTGTCTCTCTCTCTCTTTCAAAAAAAATAAACATTAACAAAAAAGTAACATAGTGTAAGATAAAAATTACAAATTTTGTAAGTTGGTTAACTGTTGCCACCTCTGTCATCTGAAGAACTGCTGAAAGAAAATTTTGCTCAAAAGCAAAATAATAGTCTTAAAAAAAATTTTTTTTTAAGTTTGAGAGAGAGCATGAGCAGGGAAGGGGCAGAGAGGGAGAGAATCCCAAGTAGGCTCTGTACTGTCAGTGTGGAGCCTGACATGAGGCTCGAACTCACGAATTTTGAGATCATGACCTTAGCCAAAACCAAGAGTTGGACGCTTAACTGACTGAGTCACCCAGGCACCCTGCAAAATAATAGTCTTACCACTCTTTGTTAGGGATTGATGTCTACTGGAGAGAAATGGACTTCTAAGAGAGTGCCTCTTATTGTCCTCTTACTGGAGCAAACTGCCTGAGTCAGCTAAAACTCAAGACACAAATGCACCACTGCCATAATTTGCTAATAAGGTACAACTTGTGGGGAAATGGCAACTCAGGAAAGAACTCCAAACTTATAGCTATCCTAGAATATTAGAAGAGATGTTAATGAAAAGGAGAAATAATGTGTCATCTATTTTCCCAGGGACCTCAACAGGAACAACGGGTATCACTAGGGAGTATATTTCTGTTCAACACAAGAAGTTTCTAACTTGCTGTACAGCAAGCAATTGACTAAGCAGTGCATCTTCTGTGATGCTGACTCCCTTGCACCGGATACCGTAGACTAGAGAGATTGTGTCACAGTAGAAAGCTGCATTAGGTCAATGACACTCAAAAAGGAAACAAAGGGTAAGCAGATCAGAACATCCCAGAGACTGATGTAATTTGAAAAAGCATATACGATGCCACACTTTTTTGTGTGTGGATTTTCTTATATTTAATTTGAAGTATCAAATATCACTAAAGGATAATAGTTGATTTGTAATCTTAAAGAAGTAATATCTAAAGGCCCTTGCGAATCCCCTTTTTTATTCTTTAAGAGCCTTGCCAGGGGCACCTGGGTAGCTCAATCGGTTAAGTATCAGACTCCTGCTTTCAGCTCAGGTCATGATCTCAGGATTCATGAGATGGAGCCGTGAGATGAGCTCTGACCACGTGGAGCCTGCTTGCAATTCTCTCTCCCTTTCTCTCTAAATAAATATTTTTAAAAAAGAAGAAAACTAAGAGCCTTGCCAGTCCCTAGCAGATCCAGTTTCACCATAAGACATCACATTCAGTAAGGATCCAGAAGGTCACAATGCCCTCGGTACTTCTGTTCTAGCGCCTGGCCTGCCTGTCCGTGGGCTCCGCGCTTTACTTACCCCAGTTTCTGTATAGTCCAGTCTCTCTCCCCGCCCCCCCCCCCCCCCCCCCCAGGAACGCAGCTCTCTTCCAGTCTCAATTTCTCTAAGAAACTCCTAACTTGCTCAATGCCCTGTCCCTCGGCCCAAAACATTAATGGACTCCGATCCCACGGTTTTCTGTGGTCCTCATACCACCCAAGAGCCTTCCATTCTCGCTTTAATCAGTGTATTTCGTACCCCTGTACTAGTTCCCCACCTGCTGACTTACAGAAGCGGGACCATTACGTCTGCCCCTCCACTCCCGGAACACGCACGACGTGAGCGGGCCACTACCCCGCGAGGACGCTTTCCCAAACCCGGGGCTGTCCTGGTCATTACTGGTACAATGGCTACAGAGGTTGCCGGCGGGGTCAGCACGGACGAAGGTCAGGGCCAGAGAAGTAAAACGAAGAGCCCAGCACTCGCACGTCCCTGGTACTTACGCCACATCCGGGGCTCTCATCCGGGGCCCTCATCCGGGGCCCTCACCCAGGGGGCCCTCATCCGGGGCCCACCTTCCGCCCACGGCCACGGGACTCCGCCTCCGGAAGTGCCACTGAGAAGCGCCGGCCTCCAAGCGGTCTAGAGCGACCCCGGAAAGCCCAGGGCTGCCCCTAGAGCGAGGGTGTCCGCGACGGGACGGCCGCTCGGCCTGCCCCTCCTTTCGGGTGAGTTCCCGGTAGCAGTCCTGGGGTCGCGGCTAGGTTAGGCTCCCGGGGAGGAGGAGGAAGCGCCCGGGAACTCGGTCGACGGCGGTTCCCGTCCCCAGAGCGCTCCAGGGCGGGCGGGCGAGGGCCTGTTTTCCTTCAGTCAGGGTTCGCCCTGACGCCCAGCGAACCGATGGCCCCGCCGCCAGGACCCGGTGACTCTGCCCTGGTGTGAGCTGGGTTTCTGTGGCCCGCCCTCGCCCTTTTGGGATCGCGTCTTCTCCTGACAGGGAAGCGAGAGGAGGGCAGCGCCGGGCGAGGCCTTCTGAGGACTGGGCGCGAGGGCCCTTTCTGAGGGTTGTGGAAGCGGGACGGAAGCTTGTCGCGTCCTTGGCTTTGAAGGACGCCGGCCAAACCTGTTTGAAAACCGCAGCTCTTCCCAGGGTTACTGTCGGGCCAGCCGGAAGCGGCCTGCCCACCTAGGCGAAGGGTCTGACCCCCCTGAGTGGAATTTTGTTATTAGTCAAGCCCGTTTAGTAGTTCAAAGTGCGCTGACCGAGCGTTTACCAAATAATTTCTCAGGGGTCTGCTGAAAAAATAATAAATAATCATAACTGGCATACTTTTCTGGCTACAAACTTGAGCCTTGAAAGAAGTTTGCGTATTTCAAATATTTTAAACTTTCCACAGAACTCTATTAAGTTGTACTTTCTTGTTTGTTTGTTTGTTTTTTCTTGAAATATCACAAATTCTGAATTGGTGGAGAGTTTAAATAAACCATACTTGGACCATATGGTTTGGTTCATAGCTATTTGAAACGGAAATTTTTCCATTTTTTCTTTCTGTTGTTTTGTTTAGGTGGGTAAATCATTTGTAGCTGTTTTTGTGGAGTATCTACAGCGTGTCAGATATTTTGCTCAGTCCGGAGGATGTAAAATAATGGGCCGTCTTAACTTGTTACAATAATTTTTCCCAATCTCACCCAGCAGTGATGATCGTTGTCCTCCAGAACAGGGATGGAGGAAATACCGGCCCAGGAAGCAGCAGGATCAGCAGTTGTCCAGTTTCAGTCTTTGGGGAGCCAGTCTGAGGGTCTGTCCCCAGAGCCGCAGTTCGCGCAGGACACCGACATGGAGCAGGAACTCAACGGGGGTAAGGCAGAGAGAGCCCTTCAGTCCAATTGAATGGGAGTTGCAGTGGGGCTCCCGGGCCTGGAACTTAGGAGGCCAAGAACTTCGATAAGAAGATGGCCCCCAGGGTGTCTGGAAGGGAAGGACAGACGTGACTCAGTTCAGTCCTGGTCTTGGGCTCTTATATTAAGGACAGCCTTTCTTTCTTTAACAGGCAGAGTGGTGGCATTCACTCTGCTTTAGCTATTTTTCACTCGTACAACCTTTACTTTATCCCAGATTCATTTCTAGGATAACGCTGCTTTTACTGCCTCTCACAATCCTCGCCTCCTCGCTTTTACTTCCTCTTAGGTTTAGGGCCCATCTCTCCCCCTGTTCCTTTCACTTAGTTTCTTCCTTCCTTGATGACTTTGCGAGCTTTGCCACCTGCCATTCTGTTGCAGCTGCAGTGTTTGTGACTAATCTGATTTTGGCCAAAAAAACCAACCATTTAATTCCTTGGTTGAGCACAATGCGTGTACACACATCACATATTGACTCTACAGTAACATCTTTATGTAAAATCGTATAGATAGGTTGATATGTCTGGTACCTTTTTTTGTTTTGTAAGAACCTTCTCTGAGATTACATGTGGCCAACTGCAGTGCCTGAAATAACTTACGTGTCAGCAACTCACACTGCGAGTGCCACGGTGTGTAGAGTGTTGTGGAAAGGATGGTGAGGAAACAGGTGACCATTCTTTATTCTTGGGAGCCTTACATGCTGGTCGTAGAGACAGTGCCAGTTCACATAAAGGCTTAACGAAATTTACAGAACAGGGTCTGGGAGAGCGTCAGAAGCTGACTAAATAACCACTGTCCTGGACGAGTCACTGCAAGTCTTTATGCTTTGCTTTGCCCATCTGCAAAACAGGTATAGTGCTTACCCTTCTGTTAGAGGAATGTCCTGAGAATAAAGTGAGATATCAGATTTCTTAAGAAAATCCTGTATCAGGTCTAAATGTGGGTAAGGAGGGCATTCCAGTGCTGAGAAGGAGCAGAGTAGACGCACTCAAGTACCTGATAAATGTTGATTGGTGTTACTAGAATGTTGATGTACAGAAGGGTCCCACTGACTCCCTCTTCTGTCAGGGAGCCCTGGGGAAGGGCTGCTCTCACTCTTGGCTCCTTTCTCCTCCCTCAGCTCCACCTGTTCCCCAGGTGCCTGCTCTTCCCCATGAGGGAAGCCCAGGAGACCAGGCAGCCACGCTCCTGCCAGCCAGGTACCAGGTGAGCTGAGGAACCCTCTGCTTTTCCTCAGGGACTGTTGCTACTGATCGAGTGTGGCCCTTCCCTCAACCCATCCGTAAACCCTGCCTGAATTTTTTTTTCAATAGCAGACCCCAATTTGGAAATTGATCCTCTTCAGAAACCTGGACTTCACACAAACCACCTTCCCATCTCCCCACCACCACCAGTAAACACTGTTCCTTCTCTATCCCTGGTGCTGTGATGGGCGTTTATTAGATATTAAAGGTTATGGAACTTATTCCCTAGATTCTAGTCTCTTCTCCCTCCTCCCCAGCTTTGCTACACAGTGGACACCCTCTTTGTGTCATCTCCTTCATTTTCTGGCCATGATGCTCTAGTGGCCTCATTCCCCAGCGCAGCCAGGCTGTATTATTTCAGGAGTTTGTGACATTCGAGGATGTGGCTGTGCACCTTACTCGAGAGGAATGGGGATGCCTGGACCCTGTTCAGAGGAATCTCTACAGAGAAGTGATGTTAGAGAATTATGGGAACGTGGTCTCAGTGGGTAAGGACTTTCTTATTATTCAGTTTACCTTTTAGGATTTCTTTCCTTCCTTGGTTTCTGAGGAGGTGTGAGGTCTCTGAGAACGTAGAGTGTGGCTCAGATTCCAGGTCTTAGAACCTCTGAATCCTCCATCTTCAAGGTCATCTCTGGGAGTGGGTTTTCTTTGGGGGTTTCAAGATGAGACGTTTTATTCCTTATTTGTAATTAATGATTGCTGCTTTTGTGGGACATCTGTTCCCTGTTAGAAAAGGGAAACTTGCTTGTGCTTGGCTTAAGTTCTTGACTTCCCTATCTTTTCTTTTTTTATGAGAGGGACCCTAGAGCCTCCCAATCCACAACCACTTTCTTTCTTGGTAATTCATTGTCTCTGTATCTGAAAGCTTTCCATTTTCTTTGAAAAAAGAAATGCTTTTTTTTAAGATAGGCTAAAATCCTTGTTGAATAATCCCTCACCTCTTAACATCCCTAAATTCACCTCTAAGCAGGCAGAGTTGGAGAGATTTCATTTAAAGACCTGACTCACTGTGAGTCTATTTCAGTGAGTCATCCAGATGGTAGTTCTAAGTAACCTCACCCTGGGCAGAAGTATCAGCTTTAAACTGAGTCTCTCCTGGGTCATTTGGATGGTACAGTAGGCTGCTGGGCTTCGGCAACCTGTAGGGCTATTGGCAGCCCACTTGATTTGAACATCCCCCCTTTCCTCCTTTTTTGCCTGTCTCTGCTGCTTTTTTTTTTTTTTAATGTATGAATATATTTAATCACACTCTTCTTTTCTCTCTCTCTCTCTCTCCCTCTCTCCCCTCCCCCCCCCCCCCTTTTTTGGCTTTGCCTATGCTGGTGCCATCCAGGGTGTTCCTTTGTCTCCTTGATTACACTCAGGATTAAAGAAGTCTTGTTATCTGTGGGGAGGCAGTCTGCCCACTGGAAGGTTTTTAGTGTGTTTCCCATTCCTGGCTCTTTGATCTTTGTAGGCATACTTCTCCGCCTTCCTACCACCCGGATTCATAGTGTGAATTCCTGCCCGGCCCTGAGTCATACCCAGGCAAGTGCTTTCTCTGGAGAAACACTTGCAGTTCTTTCAGCAGGAATCTCCAAGAGATGGCCCAGGTATCGGCTTCCCATCGATATTGCTCGGCCCCGCTCGGAAACTCCTTTTCCACGATTGTAAGATATTAACACTTGATTGATGCTCTCAGGATGCCATCACTATGTAAAATTGCAGCTCCTCAGATGACCTTTGTTAAATTTCTGAAGGGCCGAGGAGGCCCTCCGTTGCAGCCAGATGCATTTTGAACCTGAGTTATGAGTTCATTCATAAGCCACGGTTGGTGGTCATCTATTTGTGTTCTGTGAAACCACAAAGTTCAACTCCAGCTCTTCAGTTATGATCTTTTCATGTTATTTTAGAATGTGGGACATATGCTGTGCACTGTTCTTTTCTGAGTGAACGTGACCCTGCCATTTCTGTTGCCTAATTTTCCTGCAACCCCTGGCCTTTCCTCATATTTAACACTCTAGTCTTCTCCTTTACGTCCCTGTGGCCCCTTCCAAGGCCCTGCCTTTGTCTCCTTTACTCTTTGTGGTGCTATACAGATTGACGCATTTATATGACTTTTCCGGATCAAGTTTTCCTTAGCTCTGTCCTTCACGGATGGGAGATGGGAGGGCAAAAGAATTGAATTTCCTTATTTCAGGGTATTAAACTGAATGTATATTTAACAATTTTGTAAACTGTAAAGTGATATGTAATTGTAAACTACTGTTAATTTTATCTAATAATTACATAATTTCCAACAGTTAACCTGTCTACTTTTTGGAGTAAAAAAAAAAAAAAACTTCTTAGCACTTTAATCAGCCTAATAGCACAACATGCTGTTGGACTGAATTTTTTTCTCTGTCATCTCTGCACATATACAGGACGTGCATGCACACTCACACCTGATGGGTTCAAATGCACACAAGAAGCCCTCCTATTCAACTTGCTTTGGTGACCAAGTCAGCAGCATCTTTTTAGTAATTTTTAAAAAATTTTTTAAATCTTTTTTTTGAGAGAGAGACAGTACAAGCAGGGGAGGAACAGAGAGACAGGGAGGCACAGAATCTGAAGCAGGCTCCAGGCTCCGAGCTGTCAGCACAGAGCCTGACGCGAGGTTTGAACCCACGAACCATGAGATCATGACCTGAGCTGAAGTCGGCCACTTAACTGATTGAGCCACCCAGGTGCCCCAGTAATTATTTTTTACAAAAATTAGGAGATGCTTTTCATTTTTGTGGGCTCGGCAAACTTCACCTGAAGTTTAAGATTTTACACTTAATTAGCTTAATGTTTGGTGTTGTAGAATAAGGACATTATAATTCAGTCCCTGACTTAGCAACCCCACTATCAAGTTCTTTTTCCCATGGCAGTAGCTCCGAGTTGTATTTGCAGCAGACATCAAAACTTTGTTCCTTTTGGATAAGTGCTTCTACTATAAAGTAGTAAATATACAAAGTATGAACAGCTGAGCTATAAAAAAGTAAAAAATCAGACTTTTCATTACCAAATCTAAAAAGAAGCATATTCTATTGACAACGAGTGGATTACTGGCTTGAGGGTCACCAAAGGGGAGTCATTTGTGACTTAGTTCAGGAGACCAGGAAAGTGGTCTGGATTCCATTTCACACAGAGGCAGTGTGGGCAGGTGCCTTTTTAGATAACATCATTGGAAACATGCTTATCAAAATTCTGGTTGTTGATAAGTTGATAAATCAGGAAGTGTTTGACACATACCTTTTACTTTTTGAAGTTGATGTCATGAGGACAAAAATGATTTTCTATAGAATGTCTTTTACTGCCAGTCTACTATTTATTGAGGAGTCAACGTGTTACGAGGTACTGTACATATCTCATTTAATTCACCATAACCCTGTAAAGTAGTTATTATTCTATTTTATACGTGAGGAAACTGAGGCTCAGAAAAGTCAAGTGATCCACTCAAGGTCACAGCTAGGCTTAGGACTCAGATCTGACTCTGACACTTAGGCTCTTTTTCACTATTTTACCCCTTAGAACAGTTAGTCCAACCTTATATAGAGTGCTTGTGTGTGTGTGTGTGTGTGTGTGTGTGTGTGTGTGTGTGTGTGTGTGTGTATGTTTAATGTTTATTTATATTGAGAGGTAGAGAGAGAGAGAGCCTGAGCTGGGGAGGGGCAAAGAGAGGGAGAGAGAGAATCCCAAGCAGGTTCTGCACTGATAGTGCAGAGCCCGATGCAGGGCTCGAACTCACAAACTGTGAGATCTTGACCTGAGCCGAAATCAAGAGTTGGAGTGTAACTGCCTGAGCCACCCAGGCGCCCCTATAGTGTTTTTTATATTCTTATGGCTCTAATACCCTGATGACAATTAGAAGTAGCCATGAAAAATTGTACAGAAGTGCATAAGGCTGTACAGTTTGGGAACAGAAAGAGCATGCATTCAAAAGAAAACTGTGTTAGGGGTACATTCCACTAAAATAGGTATCTATGCAAGAACAATACTGCTAAGGAGAGATTTTATTTGTGTATTTATTAAGGACCAAGAAGAAAGGCATAAAGCTTCCATGTGGCAAAAATCTTAGCATAACTGGTTCAGGCAACAAACCAAATAATGAGGTAAATTTTAAATGTTATTTATTTATCCAAGGTTCTGTTTAAATTCAAGTTAGTTAACATATAGTGTAGTACTGGATTCAGTTAAATGTTATTTTTAAAGACCAAATTAAGTTAAAAATAAATCTAATTGGAGAACTGTAAAGGTTTAAATAGAATTAATCAAAAGACTTTAATAAAATAATTTTAGATAGGAAAAATTTAAAGTAAATGCATATTTTTGAAAGCATAGAGTTTTGACTTTAAAATTTAGGATAAAGGCATTCAGATCAATGACAAGAAAACCTGCCTTCATGCTTCCTGTGACCTTTAAAATGGTAGATTTGGAAAGAATGTAAATTGTGAAATCAGACTTGGGTTTATCTTCCCAACTGTGATATATTGAACAAATTATTTAAACTGATAATGTTTATCTTCATCTATAAAACATGAAAAATAACGTATGCCTTTCTGGGTTTGTGCCAGGGATTAAATTAGATTAAATTACGTGTGTAAGTACCTGGCTAATAGTTACTTAAATGCTTTTTTGGAAAGGACTGCAAGTGATATGAGATATAGACCAGATTTTTATATATTTTTTTATTTAACGTTTATTTATTATTGAGAGACAGAGAGAGACAGAGCATGAGCAGGGGAGGGGCAGAGAGAGGAGGAGATGCAGAATCCAAAGCAGGCTCCAGGCTCTGAGCAGTCGGGACAGAGCCCGACGCGGGCTCGAACTCATAAACCGTGAGATCATGATCTGAGCCGAAGTCAGATGCTTAACCGACTGAGCCATCCAGGTGCCCCATAGACCAGATTTTTAAATACAAACAAATTTCAGGAGTGTGTTTGAATTAGTTCTTGATAGGGGAATTTCCTCAAATTGAATATTGCTCATACTGTTGCCAAGGAGTTAGGATTTTTATTATAAGGAGAGTTTTATTTCTTTGACATTAAGTGATCTTTTTAGTTTCCTTTTAATTGGAACATCCACGACTCCAAATCTGTTGGATCTTGGCTCTCCATGTATTATTCTCATAACTTTCTCTGTTATTTTTATTGTTTTCACCCTTTACTCCATCGTCAACGTGTTGGTCCTCTGTTCTCTTTCTGTACGAATTTTGGAGGAAGGGTTTCATTCATAGTCATTGTTTTTTACTAGTAGATTATGTAAAAGCCAGGCTCTGAAATAAGACTGGCTTTGAGCCCTAGCTTCACCTGTCATTGTGACCTTGGGCAAGTTACTTAACCTCTCAGTCTTCATTTTTTTAGTTGGGAAATGGGTATGACAATAGTTTCTACTTTGTAAAGGTAGGATGAGTATTAAGTTAGTGAAAATTTGTAAAGTTCTTTGTGTGGTACTTTGCACCTACGAAATGAGCAGTAAACCTTAGCTTAATATTTTAATGATACTGATGATACAGGTGACTTTAAGTCTATTTCAAACCCTGTTCTCTCATCTAAACTGTGGTCTTGTATTTCTAATTGCCCAGCAGGCATTTTCTTTTATACCTGACTGCATTACATTGGACACAGTCTAAAATCAAATCCTTCTGGGGTCCCTGGGTGGCTCAGTCAGTTAAGTATCTGACTTTGGCTGAGGTTGTGATCTCACGGTTTGTGAGTTCAAGCCCTTCATCGGGCTGTCTGCTGTCAGTGCAGAACCCTCTTCAGATCTTCTGCCCACTTCCCCACCCCTCCCCCATTCATGCTCATGCTCTCTCTCAAAAATAAATAAACATTAAAAAAAAATTTAAAAATCAGGGGTGCCTGGGTGGCTCAGTTGGTTAAGCATCTGACTTTGGCTCAGGTCATGATCTCAGGTTCGTGCGTTCGAGCCCTGTGTTGGGCTCTGTGCTGACAGCTCAGAGCCTGGACTGTGGTTTGGATTCTGTGTCTCCCTCTCTCTCTGCCCCTCCCCTGCTCACACTCTGTCTCTCTCTCTCAAAAATAAACATTAAACACATTTTTTTTTTTAAATAAATAAAATCAAACCCTTTTTTCCACATTGTTGTGTGTAGGTGACGTAGGTGTATAGAGTAAATAACCAAAATTTGCTTCAGTTATCAAATACTTAGAAACACCTTAGTTAATACTGAGTTAAAGTTGCAAATTATGTTTTCAGAATTCTGAGCAAAATATTTGCTGCTTCATGCCACACTTTTTAATTTGAAAAATTATTTCATTTGGTATGGAGGACCTTAACTAAATAAGCATCCAAAAGGGGAATAGACTATTAATGCTCAGCAGGAATTCAGAAACATAGTAAAGCCTTTCTTGTCTCTGTTCTCATCTGCCTGCTCATAGGCTCTCACATGGAATCTCAAGAGGACAGCTGTTGGTTTGTAATATTTTCCAGGCCCAGTGCCCTTTTAGAAACACTGATTACCTGTTACATGTTAACACTAGGACACAAAATTGGCATTCAATAAGTAGCTTTTAAGTAAATGAGTCAAAAGAAATGCAAGATAGAAGATATATTGTCACTGCTAATGAGAGTTTATAAATAAAGTAGGGATGATAATTCCTGAAACCAATTAAATAAAAGTCCATAAACTACATTTTATAGTGACATGTCAGGATAAGAGAACAATAACAAATTGTGTAGATATTCAGTAAGTGGAGAGGAAGGCTTTTGGATTTGAGGGGCTTGAGCTAGACCACCTCGTATGTGTGCCACAAGAAGCTTTCTGGGCTGAACATGTATAAAAACTGCCCCTTTAGTACTATAATAGTTCTGCCCCTCAGGATCAGACTGCTTCTTGCTTTTACTTTGAAAGAGATTAGATCCTAGCAATTCATTATATAAGCCAGAAAAAGACCGTTTTTATGTGGAAGTGCACTTTTATTGCACTTTCTTCTTTATACCGCATTATAGTTTGTATCTGTCTCTAGGTACTTTGCTTATAGGAGACACCCCATAGATGTTTGTCGAATAAACAAGAGTGTAAGCTCCTAACGGATAAGAATGTGTTATTTTTTTGTTTCCTCATGTGCCCTGAAGCAAATTGAGATTGGTTCTTAGAGCATTTATTCAGTCTTCACTGATTCTGTTGCTGCAGTTTAGCACACCACATAATAGGTGCTTGAGTATTCACTTTCTTCCAGTCCAGCAGAGTTATATTTTGATGACTTCCCTTTTGACCAGGTCTCATATTTGTAGACCAGGTCTAATACAAAGTTTGATCTATAGGCAACAGCTAAAGAGTGAAAATGATCACTTCTGTGAAAACACATAAACACCCTTGCACAGATTCCCTTGTCTGAGTACTATTTAAATGAAAACCTCTCCCAAAGTCATCAACTTGCCCTGTAATACACCCGTTTCTGGAGCACCAATAGGAGATCCTTGTAGAGGATCTTTGCCCTTCTCACTCTCCAGGCCTTCCCTACTGTCTTCTGAGAATTTACTTTCTCTCCATTAGCCATTAGTTAAGAGAAAAAGTGGCTGGTGTAGTATCTGGGGATAAATTGCCACATCCCATTTCCTTCTCTATGAGCAGGATTTCCATTTCCCAAGCCTGATGGGATCTCCCAGCTGGAACAAGATCTACAGGTCTTTGATCTGGAAACTAAGAATAGAGAAGTCTTAAGAGATGACTGCTCAGGTGAGTAAGGTAGAATCAATCAGATGGAATTAGTAGGGAAATAAGAGTCCAGTTGTGGAGCCAAGTTGTAGCCGCTTGGCAATCAGAATGAAGAGCTCGGCCTGTATACCAGATGGAGAGAGCTCCTTCCTTTTCCCTTCAGTTTTGATGACTTCTTTGCATTTATTTTATCCCTTGTCATCCACAAGTTGTACTGGGTCCCTACTCAAGTTGCTTATCTATAATTCTTTTTGAACTATTTCCCTGCTATCTCCTTTGAAACACCTTAATTGACTACCTTCTTGCTCTGCTGAAAACCCTGTTTGCACCATACCCTGAACCATTTGGATACTACATCACTGCTCTTAGTCATGCCCTTATATCTGCTGTTGAGATTCTGTACCAGTACTTCTGAGTAAATAAAGTTCTCTCATTTTAGTAGATTTTAGATTAGTTTTCTCACCTCTGAGGGTTTTTTTTTGTTGTTGTTGTTGTTTGTTTGTTTTCCCCTAAGCATAGGGTACAGATTACATTTGCATTTTCTATTTATATATTGAATCAGATGGAGAGACCAGAGAAGAGAACAAGCTGTTGATTCCTAAGCAGGAAATTTTGGAAGAAGTACATTCATACAAAGTGAGAGTAGGAAGACTCAAAAAGGATATTGCCCAAGTTCCTGGGACTAGAGAAATGTCTAAACCTGAGGACAGATTAGAAAGGCTTCAGGAAATCCTAAGGAAATTTCTCTTCCTGGAGAGAGAGTTTAGGCAAATAACAATCAGCAAGAAAACCTTCACCAGTGAGAACAATGAATGTAATGAACCTGAAAAAAGCTTCAGTCTGGACTCTACCCTTGATACAGATCAGAGAGTTCTTAGAATACAGAATATTGATGACATTGATAAGTATGATATGGGCGTAAACCAGAATTCAGCTGCTGGTAAACATGAACAAATAAATCTAATACAGGATGTTCAGAGTAGTGAATATAAGGAAAGCTTAATGGATCTCTCCCACCTTAGTAAATGTGAGAGCATTTCTGCCACTGAGAAATCCTATAAATGTGATACATGTGAGAAAGTCTTCCATCAGAGCTCTGCCCTTTCTAGACATCAGAGAATTCATACCAGAGAGAAACCCTACAAATGTAAAGAATGTGAAAAATCTTTCAGTCAGAGTTCAAGTCTTAGTCGACATAAAAGAATACACACTAGAGAAAAGCCCTATAAATGTGAACCATCTGA
Source organism: Puma concolor (assembly GCF_028749965.1). Lineage (NCBI taxonomy): Eukaryota > Metazoa > Chordata > Mammalia > Carnivora > Felidae > Puma > Puma concolor. The sequence goes on from NC_141682.1 coordinate 7,049,873, forward strand.
TAAATCCTGTGAAGCATCTGATAAATCCTGTAGTCAGAGCTCAGACATAACTCCACATAAGAGGATTCACACTAGAGCAAAATCTTATAAGTGTAGTAATTGTGAAAGGGTCTTCAGTCGTAGTATACATCTTACTCAACATCAGAAAATTCACAGAGAGATGCCCTGTAAGTGTACTATATGTGGCAGTGACTTCTATAATACCTCATACCTTGTTGAACATCAGAAAGTCCACTGTGAAGAGAAAGCCTATGAATACAATGATTGTGTGTTGACCTTTGTTAAACATCAAGGAAGTCATCTCAGAGAAAAGCCCTATACGTGTAATGAATGTGGAAAAGACTTCAGATTGAGTTCCCATCTTATTCAGCATCAAAGAATTCACACAGGAGAGAAACCACACAAATGTAATGAATGTGGAAAAGCTTTCAGTCAAACTTCATGCCTTATTCAGCATCACAAAATTCATGGGAAAGAGAAATCCTATGAGTGTAATGATTATGAGGAAAGTTTCAATCATAGCTCAGATCTTGTTCTTCAACAAGAAGTCCTCTCTAGAGAAAAGGCCTTTGATTGTGATGCATGGGAAAAGAACCTCAGTCAGAGAGCACACCTTGTTCAGCATCCAAGAATTCATACCAAAGAGAAACCTTATGAATGTGATGAACGTGGGAAGACCTTCAGTCAAATTCAGGCCTCCTTCAATATCTGAGAGTTCATACCAGGGAGAAATCATATATGTGGTGAAGCCTTCAGTCACAGCTCAACCTTTATTCATCAGAGAATCCACACCAGAGAGAAACTGTCTGAATGTGATGAATGTAGGAAAACTTCATCAACATCTGCAAACCCATACCAATGAGAAAACCTACCAATATATTGAATGTGGTAAATGCTTCATGCTGTTTTCATACCTTAGTCACCATTGGAGAATTCATACTGGAATAAAATTCTGCCACTGTAATGAATGTGAAATAGCCTTCAAAGAAACTACCTTGTTCAGCATCAAATTCATTCCATGCAGAAAGCCTATGAATGTAATAAACATATGCACATGGGAAAATTCAGTCATATTCTACCCCTCATTCAACATCATTCCATACCCAGGAGAAGCTATTCGAGTGTAGTAAATATGACAAATCTTTCAGTGAGAGTTCAAGTTTTTTTTTGTTTTTTTTTTTTAATCCTTAGAAAGTCCAGACTAGAATCTAATCTAATGCAAATGGAAAAATTTACCATATTTCAGGCTTTAACTCCACATCAAAATACTGGAGTGAAAATTTTATATAAAATTTTAATATATAGCCCTGATCTTTTTCATTGCAGAAGAATATAGTCTGAGAAGTGACTTGGTGAATGCAGTGCTGTTTCCTCATGGCATTCTTTTATTTAATAGGTGGTGTACGTAGATATATAAACTTTATTTATGGAACTCATTTAAGCTATTTTTAAAAATATGGCCTATAAATAATTTTATTTTTCCTCAAATTGGTTCCTGTTATAGCTTCTCTAAGATATTGTTAATACACCAATGTACAAACATACTAACTTCTGGAAAGTAGCTCGTTTAGCTTTTTCTGCTGTCCTCAGCCCAAGATTTTTTCAAAACAGACTCTTAGGTCTGCTGTTTCCTGAGCATCCTACTTCCTATTCCTTTCCAGCCACAACACTTGGATTCCTGTTGATTTCTCCATTCTCTTAGCACCTTCAAATGATGGTTTTCTAGTGTTAAGCTTTTCACCAGCAGGTATACCGTCCCTACTTGATGTTGCTGTCTTTCCTAAAGTTGAAGCATCTTCCTTTAAAAAGAGTTGGATTTCCACGTCCTGTCCATCCAAGAGTTTGAAGGATTCTATCTCCCATGTATTTGGGGCAGGCAGCTAATAAATACTTTCAAATGACACCCACATTCTTAGCTGCCTTGTGTGCATCCACGGCCCTCTAATAAGAGATAAGAACATCAGGGAGCCAACAACACGCCTGGTGGTCTAGCTGCATTCATTCAGCGCCTAATCTGCATGGTGAAGTTTAGAACTATCTTACATACTTCTGTTGAAGGACAGCAAAATGCTCAGGTCTGCTTTTGATAGAGCAAAATATAAAGAACCTATACAAAAAAGTCTGAGAACTTCATAAGGGAATGCAACTTTTCAAAAAAGATATTGCTGCTCTTAGGTAATATCTCTAGAGAGAGTATTTCAAGAGAGTGTCAGGTCTGTTCCTGGTAAAATTTTAATTACTACGCTTGCTTCTTTATCTGTTTGAATTTTTGCCCCCCAGTCTCCCTCATCAATGCAAGACAGTATTTGAAGTGTGGGAGCTTTGTGTATAATTGTTTATTCATCATCACGTTTTCTGTATTATACCAGAGTCCACAGACCATATAAAAGAACTTGGGTTTTTTGATCACAGATGTCGGGATGTCCAGAGTTCAGGGTCACTGTTAACACTTCGCCAAGAATTCATGATTCTTCAGGTGATGTCAAAGCATTTTATTATATTTTGTTGTATGTTTCCATCTTAAGCTTCATAACATTTTGTGAATTAGACAAGTGTTATTTAACATTCTTTTTGTCATTCCAGCAAGTGAGGCCTTTGTGATTCAGATGTTACAATATTCACTAGAGATCCTCAACAAATATATAAAAATCTATTGCTTATTCTATTAGCCTCTTATGGCTAACCTCTAGGATAGTTCTACGACTATATTTTGCCGCTTAGCCATCAGCAAGCATAGGATCTTATCAGGGCAAAGTAGAGAACTAAATGAATTGATTTAAATGTAAAAGCAAATGAAAATGCATGTTACTTTCCTTGTCTATGAATGTGTATCCCTTTATGTACAGAGACCAGTGGTCACTTCTGTTAATTATGAAACAGATTAATCCCTAAATAGCAGAATATGTAAAAAATCACATGTATGCAATTGGTTTAGGAATGTGCTTTTGTACTTCCACTGGAATAAAGGTGTGTTTGATACTCAGAATCTGTTTCAAAAATATCTAAAGGCCTCAGCCAGAAGCATTTGAAAATCTTGGAGTCACCTTCCTGGCTGCAACTCACTTCCTTCCAGAAACCTGCTTCACAACAAGAGTGGATCACTCTCCTTCATACTGATACAAAGCTTGCTCTTCCACAGACTTCTGGAACAAAGTCTGAATGTTTAGGGTCTTAAAGGTTTTTCGATTGGGATGTTCTTGGCACATAAATAGATTGAGGTTTCAGAGAGCTAGGCAGAATAAGTAAAACGTTTAAAAAATGAGAAACCAAAATAATCCTCAAGGAGAATTAACTTGTCTCTTTAAGCTTGCAATATTTAATCAGTCCAGTATGAGTTTGTGTTCTTATTCTTTTAATCTTGAAGACTGGGGAAGGAAGAGACAAAATCTAATAGTTAAGGTACATCTAATTTTATCTGTCTTCCATCTGTCCACCTACCTACATGTATGTGTATGTGCATTCATATTCCAACTTAACTGTCACAACAACTCTGCAAGGGAACTAGCTCTGTATTCCAGAGGAACTGAGGTATAGAGAGGTTGAAGAACCTGCTAGGGTCAGTCAGCAAATTAATGGCTCAAAGGCCTGACTCCCAAGCTTCCCATCATCATGATGTTGGTATTAGACATCCCAGAACCTGGAGAAGTTTTCTTTGGTAGCTTTTCATTCCCTGTTACATCCTCAGTGATTGACTATTATCAGTTTGCAGTTGATCCTGAATGCTCCCAGAGCTGTCTGGGATACTAGGAGACAGTACCTTTGGGGAGCTAGTCAGAGACCCTGCTCCCTGAAACAGGCTTAGATAGTTTTGACAATGACAGGCCACAGGTCAGAGCTCCCAAATTCTTACCTCCTGTCAAGGTACCTCCACGCCCATTACTAGATTTATATTTACACTTCTCAGTGCCCAGAATATGCTTTTTATCCTGCTAACTGGAATTTGCTGATTGATGGACTTGTATTCTTAGGTTTACTATCACTTCTGGTTAAATTATAGCAGTGGAGTAAAGTGGGTAATGGGAAAATCAAGTTTGATTCCTAGGTTTTTGGCTTGAGCAAAAGAGTGAATAGAGGTAGACTAGACAGATGGAGACCACTGGAAGACGAAGGAGCAAGGGGAGGATTTCAGGCAAAAGAGAGCATGTTGGAAGGGTTTCAGATGAAGGAGTATGGCATCTTTGAGGTAATTACGCTCTCTGGAGTAATGTCTCACCCTAGGAAGTGGGATGTAGGCAACTGAGGAAATTTAAGAATGAAGTTCCAAAGAGGCCCCTGAGGTATCATAACTGCAAAGCACAATGGGATTCCCACATCTGAAAATGTAATCTCAACGATTCTTTTCATTCATTCAGTAATACTATTGCCAGGTGCTAGGATATTCAGTAGTAGTAGCCTGTGGGTACAGTTAACATACAGGAATCAAACCATTAAGCAATGAAGACTAAAGCAGATTAGTTACCAAAGCAATGGCTTTGGAATTAGACTTACCTATGTACTTTGCTGTTTACTAGCTGTGTGACTTTGGAAATTTTACTTAGCCTCTCTAGTTTCCTCATCTGTACAATGGTTAACAGTAGCATGAAAATTAAATAAGATAATGTAAAAGGTACTGGTCATATATTAAGTGCCAAAAAATTACTATAAACACCAATATAAAAACCAGTGAACATATAAGTGTTTGGCATAAAATCGAAAAAAGGGAACTAAGGAGCAAGCAGTTAGCAGTGCAGGACTAGCATTGTCCAGGGGAGTACCCTGGATTTGGAGAGCTTAAATATGAATTTGAGAGACCATCAGGAATCCTAGACTGGTAGGAATTGCCTCCCCTTAGGCACTCCTTACTGGAGTCATCAAACTGTGACATCTGTCTCTTTTTGCTAACATTTGTATCCTAATGGTATCACATCTTACACTCCCTTCAAAAATTCAAGTGCATGGAGGAATGAGTGTTTAATCCCAGACTGGAAGGATGATTTCAAGCAGATGGTGCACTGTACAAGTCAAAGAAACACTGGAATTTTTCATTTTGCTGATGGATCTCATTCACTCTTCACTTTTAGAAAATGGTTAACCTCTTATATTTGTATTCCATCCATGTTTATAAATTTACAACTTGGGCATAATGACAGTGTCTGTCTTTCTTTCCTGCACTTGCTCATTTACAAATCTCCACTCCATCTAACCATTGTCCTTCCTGGGCGCAGTTTGACTCGACGCTTTGGTTTGAACGGGCCAGGGTTCTAAATGCTGCCTTTACTTGCTTACTGAGTCTGCAGTTTCTGGCACTAAAATTACAAAAAGTACGAACTTCATGGGATTGTCGTGAAGATTAATGAGATAAGGTCAGTTTAAGTACTCCATAGCTGGTAACTGCTATTTCGGAGTTTAGCAGGAAACTCCCCTTATCGTGAACAAATTTCCCTAACATTTTTACTGTTTCAACATGTCAAATATGCCCCTGGCAAACTCCGGGCACTGTAAGCTCTTTGAATCTTGACCTTATTTCTAAGGCTTTTCTTCCTCTTTTAGCCCATTGGTACAGATACGTCCTGCTTACTTATACACTCGAGGCGCAATTGGGAGGCGCTGGGAGTAGTGAAGGGGGAACACTGGCCAAGTTGAAGCCCCAAAGGGAAAGGACTGGCTGGACTGCGGGCATAGATATGAAATTCGGGCCCCGCAGGGTCCCCGACTTGTGATTTGGAAGAAGAGAGAGAGGTGAAGATGGGTGGTAAAACGGCAAGGGTCAAGGGAGGAGGCAAATGGTGTGCACACGGGACAGTGGCGATGAGAAGGAAACCAATTTAGACCCTAGGTCCACTTGGGCAATGAAAGGACATTGCCCATCCTCTCTCAATCCGTCCTTGGAGAAAGACGAACGCCAAAGGAGGCCCCAACTTCACACCGCTCCCGAGTCCGGCTCCCCAGCGGCCCTGGAGAACCCACGATCGAGAGGAGACCTCCGAGCTGCCTAGACGGGACCCGGAAGTGCGCGCCGGGGAGCCCGAGTTTCCAGTCCTGCCCCGGGGGCCGAGGTGGCCGTCGTTGCGGAACGGCTGCGCGAGTGAGTGTCGGGGCTCCGGGCCGGGGCTCCGGGTCTGCGCCGTGGCTGGGGGAAGCTCGGACTGCGGCGGGGGGCTCGGGCCGAAGGGATGCCCGTGGTGCGGGGTTGGGGCTGCAGGCCTGGCCGCGCCCCCGGGCCGGGGCCCAGCCGGCCTGGGGAGAGTGAATTGGGAGCCTCTCCCGGGAAACCTGCCGTTTTCCCTGCATCTGCCCTCTTCTCCCTCCCTTTTCTGAAGTGACTGCCCGTCCGTTGTGTCGCGCTCTGAAGACATTTTAGGGGAAGTCTTGGCCTTGGAGTAGCACCGGGGATTGGACCCAGCCCATGGAGAAGCTGCCTGAGCAGATGTCCCCGGAGTCCCTGTGCCCATCCTCCGAGCAGGAGCCTCGAAAGAGCAAGGGTGAGGAGCTGACCTAGCTGGCTTTCTTTGTCTAAACTTAGTCCTTCCGACCCGCGGCCTCAGATCAGATGGACACGATTGTCCTGTGAAAAACTACTGCTTTTTTTTTTTTTTTTTTTTTTTTTTAACCAAAGGCTCTATTACCTGTAAATAAAGCCTGTAACCAACGTTTTCTCTCTGTGTGGAGCAGATCTGCCGCAGCAGCACTATCCTAGCATAAGTCTTGGAGGATCTGTCATTCCAGCACCTGCTAACTTGCTTGGCCTTTGGAGAAGCTCACTAAATGTGTGAATAAAGAAATGAATGAACCCAGCCAAGTATGTCCCATACTGCAAATAACCAGTTAAGGAGCGGGCTCCTCCACTCATTCTACCCAAGCTCTCCTTCATCGTTAGGGAAAATACATTTACCACCCGAGGTATTAACTCCAAGAGGGTGCCTTTCCTGTGGAGTACAGTAGATAAGACAGCCACTTACTGATGGAAAATGAGGTTAAGCTATAGGTATTAACATTTTTATTTCAATCTGCTATCCCCTCATTATCTGGTGTATGTCTGGCTATTAAAAAAATGGATATGGATGATTTAATTGGAGACATAGATAATCCACATCAGGGGCTCTGAGATGGCTTATGTTTGGGGAGATTTTCTTTTACAGATTTATGTGTAAAAACTATGTTTTCGGGCTAATTTTTAATTTGGCAAGTATTTATTGAGCTTTTATTGTGAGGTGTTGAGACTAAGTTGAAAGAAAACCCAACCCCTACTCACCCACAAACTTAAGAGTTGAGTTCGGGGGCGCCTGGGTGGCTCAGTCGGTTAAGCGTCCGACTTCAGCTCAGGTCACGATCTCACGGTCCGGTCCGTGAGTTCGAGCCCCGCTTCGGTCTCTGGGCTGACAGCTCAGAGCCTGGAGCCTGTTTCAGATTCTGTGTCTCCCTCTCTCTCTGCCCCTCCCCCGTTCATGCTCTGTCTCTCTCTGTCTCAAAAATAAATAAACGTTAAAAAAAATTAAAAAAAAAAAAAGAGTTGAGTTAGAATAGTTAACTGAGAGGCTGTGGGTTAGTAAACAAGGTAGAAGTTCACAAGGGACATCCCTGGGAACTGGGTATTGGCCCAGGAAACCTTAGAAAGTCACAGGTTTGGCCTGGAAAGAATTTAAAGTTCAAGGAATCAAATTTTAGATGAGAGGGGATAGACACCACAGGCTCCCTGTTGTTAGTCTTTCTAAAAGGCCAAGTACCTGTACTCACCTTATTAAAACACTCATTTACTCCTGTTAGTTCACAGCGCCCACTGCATCCAGTCCATACTCCATAACTTGGCATTCAAGGCCCTCTGCAGGGTGGCCTCAACTCAACTTGAGAGTCTTTCCTTAGTGTTCCCCAAAATAAACCGAGCAAGACTGGTGTGTCTACACAAGGTAATGCTGAAGACACTTCGCACTATCTACTGTTGTGCCTCTGTGTCTTTTTCTTAATGCATTGCTGTCCACTACATTCTCTGCCTATCCAAACGCCACTCATCCCAGCGTCCCATGCAAGACAGCCTCCTCCATGAAGTTTCTGAAATAAACAGTTGTAAGCGACATTTACATGAAAACCTGCAGGACTTGGTGGCTGATTGAGCATTAGGGGGAAACTGGGTATAATTGCCTTTGTTCCCTTCACTGTCATACCTCTTTAAAAAAAATCTTCATGAGTTGCTATTATCTTTGGAATGCAGGGCACTGCTTCTGCTCCATCAGAACTGATTACACCCAGGTTGCCAGTGGCTTACCTATAATGAATCCATTGGACACATTTTTTTCAGCTTTAATTTTTTGACCCCTTAGTATTTTCTGTTGATGTGATCATTCTTCCTCACACCTCTTGTTCTTTGGTTTCAGAAGCATCATTTTCTTCTTGTTTTCCTCTTGCCTTCTCCGGGCCTTTCCCACTCCTGTTTCTCCACCTGTTTTTAAATGTTGATTTTCCCTAAGACTGTTCTCAGCCCTCTTTTTTCACTCCTGTGCGTGATCCTGTCCCCTTCCAGGACAAAACTTGGGAGTCATACTCTACTATTCTCCTTCCCTCCATATTCAGTCAGCCACCACATCCTGTCAGTTTTTCTTCAAAAAGTGCCTGATTCAGTTGTCTGTCACTGCCATTTCCTCATTTTAGTCCCGTCCTATTTTTCTTGGATTGTTGATACATCACTATGCTATTGGTCATGCCCCTCACTCTAGGCTCTCCTCTATACTGCTGCCAGAAGAATTTCCCTGGGAACAAATTTGATCATGTTAGTCTTTGCCTATCAAATAAAGTGCAAAGCCCTGGGTGTGGCTTATATGCCTCTTCATAGGTGGCTCTACTCTACTTTTTCACTGTATCTCCTGCTTCCTGCCCACATGGAGCATACATTTCAGTCATATTGAATTTTTTTTTCACTATTCCTTAAACTTAGTGTTCCTTTTTAAGTTGCTGAGCCTTAGCATATGCTATTACTTGTTTCTGGAATACTCTTTACCTTGTATATCCTGATCATAGTCAAGATCCCGCTCCAAGTCATTCTTTGAGGATGCCATCTCCAATCACCTAGGTAGGGGTTGTCCTTCCTAATTCTGCTTTGAGGCAGCATTATAATCCTTCTACCAGTATCCTGCACATAGTGGGTGGTCTATATGTTTTTGATTGGTTAAATCAAACAGGAAGTGTATTCATTTCCTAGGGTTGCCGTAACAAATTACCACAACTGCATGGCTTAATACAGCAGAACTATATTCTCACCATTTTGTAAGCTAGAAGTCCAAGAGGGCCTGTCTACCTCTGAAGGTTCTAGAGAGGAATCCGTCTTTGACTGATCCTAGCTTCTGGTGGTCCCCAGCAATTCTTGGGGCTCCTTGGCTTATGGCTGTATTATTCAATCTCTGTCTCTGTTGTCACATGACCTTCTTTTCTGTGTTTCCATATCTGAATCTTCCTCTTCTTTCTCTTATAAAGATATCAGTCATTGGATTTAGCCCCAACCCCCCAATCCATTATGACCTCATCTGAACTCTGCAAAGACTCTGCTTCCAAATAAGGTCACATTCTGAGATTCCAGGTAGACATGAGTGGGGGGGGCATTATTTGACACAGTACAGTATTACTCATTTATCCTGCTGTTAGAAGTGAATATACTTGAGATCACACAGCTTTGTAGTTAAACTACTTGAAGAACTGCATAGATTTCCCCCTTTCCTCTAAATTACAAGCAGATCAGCCAAGAAACTTTCTTTTAAACCTTTGTCCACAGGGACACATTTGATTTGCTTATTTCAGAGGACAACTGCTCTCTTCTCTAGCTCTGTCTCAGACTGGCCACTGTCTGTTGAGGCGTTCTAGGGAGCCCTGCTGTCTACCAGAGTTTGGATCCAAGTTTTTTATATTTTTTCTTTTTTTCTTTTTTTTAATTTTTAAAATGTTTATTATTTTTTTAATATTTATTTGAGAGAGAGAGACAGACAGAGCGTGAGTGGGGGATGGGCAGAGAGAGAGGGAGACACAGAATCCAAAGCAGACTCAGGCTCTGAGCTGTCAGCACAGAACCTGATGCGGGGCTCAAACCCATGAAGCGCGAGATCATGACCTGAGCCGAAGTCAGACGCTTAACTGACTGAGTCACCCAGGTGCCCCTAATGTTTGTTTATTTTTGAGTGACAGAGAGAGAAGGAGAGAGAATGAGCAGGGGAGAGGCAGAGAGAGAGGGAGACACAGAATCTGAAGCAGGCTCCAGGCTCTGAGCTGTCAGCACAGAGCCCATTGTAGGGCTTGAACCCACAAGCTGTGAGATCATGACCTGAGCCTAATTCAGATGTTCAACTGACTGAGCCACCCAGGCACCCCCTTCTTTTCTTTAAAAAGAATTTTGCTTTAAATTTTTTTTAGAGAGTGCAAGCAGGGGAGAGGGGCAGAGAGAGAGAGAGAGAGAGAGAGAGAGAATGGGAATCTTAAGCAGTCTCCACGTTCAGTGCAGAACTCGATTTGATGCGGGGCTTGATCTCACGACCCTGGGATCATGACCTGAGCCAAAATCAAGAGTCAGATGTCTGACTGCGCCAGCCAGGTGGCCCGATATTTTTTCTAAAAGTGGCTCTGATCTATGAAGAGATCTACCTCTCTGAATTATATTTGAGCCTCAGTCCTGGAGACTTTTTTTTTTTTTTTTTAATTTTTTTTTTTCAACGTTTATTTATTTTTTGGGACAGAGAGAGACAGAGCATGAACGGGGGAGGGGCAGAGAGAGAGGGAGACACAGAATCGGAAACAGGCTCCAGGCTCTGAGCCATCAGCCCAGAGCCCGACGCGGGGCTCGAACTCCTGGACCGCGAGATCGTGACCTGGCTGAAGTCGGACGCTTAACCGACTGCGCCACCCAGGCGCCCCTGGAGACTTTTTATAAATGGTCTTTTTGGAACCGTCAGTGATTTATAGATTCTTCTCTTGATGGAGGGAAACTTCCTTTTAATGAATTGCCGGGAAATAATCAGGAGCATTTTGAAGCACCTAATGTGCATAGGACTCTTTTCATAGTAGTGGGCTTGGAGAAAAAGAAATGGAAGACATCTTTTATTCTGAGATGCTTTGAATATAAATTCACACACACACACACACACACACACACACACACACACACACACACACAAATACTTCTGAGGAGAGGCCCAAAGACTGTGGTTAAATACCATGAAAGAGGTAGGAACTGAATGCTTTAGAGATTCAAAGGAGAGATCACTTCCAGCTAGGGTTAGAGCCGGGTTAGGTTTCAGGAAGGAGGCTGCCTTTGAGCTGGGTCTTGAAGGTCTAGGATTTTGATAGGTGACATTAGAATGGAGGCTGTTACAGGTGGAGGAGAAGGATGTGTGTAGGGATATACATGTTCAGGAAATAGTTCACATTAATTGGAGTATAGAGAAGACGTAGCCTGATATTCCCCATTTCAGGAGATTGGGAACACAATCCCTTCAGCTACTTAACCCAGAGAGAAACAGCTTCTCTCATATTCATATCCAGCAGTCAGTACTCCTGTCCACACAACCATCAACGTTGTTTTCCAGAATCCAAGTAATTCTTACTACCTTCTCCACCACAGTCTTGGTCCAGGGTGCCATCATCTTTCACCTGAACTATTGCAGCAGCCTCCTGGCTGGTTGTCCTGCCTCTACCGTTGCCTTCCTACAGTCTATCCAAAATAGCAGCCGGTGTGATCCTGTTAAAATGCCAGGTCTTGTCTTCCTGTGGTCAAAAGCCTCCTGTGGCTCCCCATCTCTCTCGGTGAAAGAACACCTCTTCCAGTAGCCTATAGGGTCCTATGTTTCTCTGATTCCCTTTTAATGTCTGTGACCTCATTTCTTACTACCCCTCCCCCTGCTCATTGCATTCCCATCACATTGCCTCCTTGAACACCCAAGGCCTTTGTACTTGTTATTTCTTCTATGTGCAATGCTCTTTCTCAGATACCCTTATCTCCTTCAAATCTTTGCTTCAGTGTCATTTTCTTAGTCCTTCTTTGACCATGGTATGTAAAATTGGAACCCTTCTGCCCACTCCCTCCCCCTGGCACTCTACTCTTCCTTGCTTTCTCTATGGTACGTGTATCTTCTTCCTCTAAGAGTATGTAATTTATAAGGTTCTTGTCCAGCTCCCTTACTAAAATGAAATATCTTAGAAGGCAGAGTTTTTGCCTATTTGCCCACTGGTGTATCTCAGCACTGGGAACTGTGCCTGGCATGTTGTTGGTGCTCAGTAAGATGGATGTGAATGAGCGAAGTGTCACAGGACTCATAAAGAGGAGAAGTATTGAAGAACTCTACAAGGATCACTTTCAGCAAATGAAGAAGGTGCTATTGAATGGAGCCTGAGAGCTGTAGGATTTGCATTCTTGACTATGTCGGGCAGGCTGTCAGATCCTCTGTCTGTCGGCCCAAAAAAAAGGCTCATCCTCTAGCATGCCTAAGCCTTCACATGTTGTTGGAGACAACAAAGCGATTGGTTCAACAAAAAGAAAAGGTTTGGTGTAGGGGAGAGGATCAGAACAAGGCTGGAAAGACAGAGGCCAGGTCAGGGAGATACAGAAGAAACCTTCATTTGGCCTCAAGACCAAATGGAGGCATGCCCAGGCTATTGCTCTTTGACTTTTGATGAGCTGATGAAGACTTTATTAGCTTCTCTGTCTGATGTCTCACCTTATTAATGATCCCAGTTTTGAAGGGCTTCTGGGTTTAGATGCTCCTAGGCCTGTGGGGCAAATCTGGAAGACTTAGAAGGTTCTAGAGTTAGGCTGTCCAGTAGGGTAGCACCAGCTACAATGGGCTAACTACATTGAAATTAATTAAATACAATTAAAAGTTCAGCTCCTCAGTTGCACTAGCCACATTTCAAGTGCTCAGTAGCCATCTGTGACTACCGGCTACTGTATTGGACAGTGCAGATGTGGAACAGTTACATAACCACAGTAAGTTCTGTTGGATTGTGCACAGTGAATGACTTGAATTTACAGTACCAGTTCATTTTGGTATCTTGCGAAAAAGAATTGGCCTGCCTACCTATTTGTTTGGGCTTGACTGATGCCTTTGTCACTTTTTTTTTTTTAAAGTACCTAACTTTTTAGACCTAGTCTCTGTGTTTGCAATTTGTGTGACTTACAAGGTAAACAGTTAAACACATGTGCAAATGGATATAAAAACATTAACCCAGTAGTCCATTCACACTGTTAGAATGGCTATCATTTAAACGACAAGAAGTAACAAGTGTTGGTGAGGATATGGAGAAAAGGAATTCTTACACACTGTTGGTGAGGATGTAAATTGATGAACTACCAATAGAACTACCATATGATCCAGCAATTCACTTCTGTGTGTTTATCTGAGGGAAATGAAAGCACAAATCTCAAGAAGATATCTGCACCCCCCATGTTCATTACAGCATTATGTACAACAGCCAAGACTTGGAAACAGCCTAAGTGTCCATCGATGGATGAGTGGATAAAGCACATATGGTATACATACAAATATACATGTGTATACACAGTGAAATATTATTCAGCCACGAAAAGGAAATCTGTCATTTTTGGAAACATGGATGGACCTTGAGGATATTATGCTAAGTGAAATAAATCAGAGAAAGACAGATACTGTATGATCTCACTTATATATGACATCCAAAAAACAAACAAAAAAAACCCCACCCCAACTCTTAGACACAGAAAACAAACTGGTGATTGCCAGATGTTGGGGGTGGGCCTGGGGGAATTGGATGAAGGGTGTCAAAAAGTAGAAACTTCCAGTTACAAGCTAAATAAGTCCTGAGGATGTAATGTACAACATGGCAACTATAGTTGATAATGCTGAATAGTATGTTTGAAAGTTGCTGTGAGAGAGGACCTTAAAAGTTCTTATTACAAGAAGAAAATTTTTACAAATACAGTATCTAAATTGAACATACAGAGGATGAGAGCATATCTGGATGTGGAGAACAAGTGATAAGACATCACAGATAATTATTAAATTCCTTCAATAAAATGACTATTACCAAATAAAATCAGAGCTGTTTATATTCTGGGCTTTCCCTGCTGATGGAAATGCTGCATTGGATATTCCTCAGCACTCCCTTCTTTCAGAAAGATCCCTCTTGGTAGAGGGCCTGCTTTCTCTAATACCACTGCGAACAAAACAAAACAAAACAAAACAAAAACAAAAACAAAAACTCTAGCTTCAGTGAGCCTTATTTCATAAGTATTTCTTGAGAGGAGGAATGTATTAAACAGGCAATGTTTTTCTGTCATGTCTCCTTTAAATGCAGTTAGGGTGCAGGGTTTATTTTTGTATGTTCTGTTAGAGTTGAAATCGACTTGGAAATATTTCTACTCCATGCTTCATATTTAAACAACTCTTCCTCTTCTCCCCTTTCCTTTATTAAATCTTCCCAATTTGCAGTATTTTTTAAAGATGCACATAAGTAGGTCTGAGTGTGTCTGTCCATGAGTGAGCATCTGTGTATAGAGAGATGCTCTGGTGAAGAAGGTGTTGGTATTTGATGATGTGAAGATAGTCTTCCCTGTTACCTCAGAGACAATCACGAGGCCAGGGTACCATGTAGACAGAACCTCTGGGGTAGGATACTCCTCTTTAATTGATTTGTTTAGTCCCTTCCCCTCCCCACAGAGACCCCAGAATCTCCCTTCTAATGTTCTGAGATACTTCCACTTCCCCCAAACACCGCTTTCCTTTCTGCTAATCCCAGTACGTCTGTCTGGTTAGCTACTTCATATGTAAACCCTAATTTTAGTTTCCCACTGCTTTCTCCAATTCTGCGCAACTTGTATCCATCTTTTCTCTGTACTGCAAGGCCATTTTTCATACTTTTTGTTGAACCAAATCCTTCTTGCATACTCTGACCATCCTGTTTCCCACCAGGAATTTTTCTTATTACATTTTACCTTTTTTATATTTTCTGTCAGATGGTGAGACCTGGACTGAGGATCAATTAATTATAAAGCAGAAAAGTCTTGAAGTAGGGCTACACTACCTGAAGGAGATGAATGTGAACAAAACAAACACGAGGGGCCTTATGAATAAGGATGAAACTTCTGTAACGTCATAAACTCTATCCAACAGCCACAGATTCTTAATTGAAGAGACATCCCAAATGTGTAGTATTTGTGGAAAGTTATTTAGGTGAAACTCATACCTTATTCATCATGAAAGAATCCACACACAAGGGAAGACTTTTGAGTGTCATGAATGTGGAAAAACTTTTGGCCATAGTTCAAACCTTATCCAGCATCAAAGAATACATACTGAAGAAAAACCCTATGAATGCAGTAACTGTGGGAAAGCCTTCTGGTGCAGTTCACACCTTATCCAGCATCAGATAACTCATACAGGAGAAATGCCTTATATATGTAATGAATGTGGAAAAGCTTTTGTTCAGAGCTCAAGTCTTACTTGACACCGGAGAATCCACATGAGGGAGAAACCCTATGTGTGTAGTAGTGAGTGTGGGAAGGCCTTCAGCCAGAGCTCAAATCTAATAGAACATCAGTGAGTTCACACCAAAGAGAGACCATATGAATGCAATGACTGTGGGAAGGCTTACAGTTGTAACTCGCACCTCATTGAACACCACGGAGTCCACACAGGGGAGGCTCCTTATGATTGCAGCAAGTGTGGGAAATCTTTTAGTAGGAGTTCACTTCTTATTAAACACCATAGAATTCACTTTGGAGAGAAACCCAATGAATGTAGTGAATGTGGGAAGGCCTTCAGTCAGAACTCTCACCTTATTCAGCAGCAGAAAACTCACAGTGGAGTAAAAGCTTCTGAATGTAAGGAGTGTGGGAAAACCTTCACGTACAGTTCATGCCTTTCTGATCATCTGGGAATCCATATAAGAGAGAAACTGTGAATGAAATGAAGATGGTAGATGGAGCCTTTGGTCAGAGTTCAGCTCTGATTGAATGCCAGAGAGCCCGCATGGGGAAGAAACCCTTTGGGTTTCATGAGGGTGTACAGCCTCCAGTCCTGGCTCAACTCTTACTAAGATGTGAAAATCCAGATAGTGGATAGATCTCACGGATGTGTTCAACACATGAAAACCTTTAGACAGAATTTCCACCTTATTCAGCATCATTAGATTCACCTTGGAGGAAAGTGTGTCAGAGAGAGGTGTGAAAGGAACCTAATGCAGCACTACCAAGGTGATGGCTAAGTGGAACCTTCAGTTAGTGCTGCTGTTTATTTGATGTTTAGGATCTGCATCACAGGGAGATTCTGTGGTTTGCTTTTCAGATCTTCCCAGTTGTCTTCTGAAAATGGAATGAGTCAGATCCACTCCAGGGAAGAAAGAATCAGGGAATTCTGGATTCAGACTCATAGATCAGGAAAGCAGCAAGGTGACCTTTGAACCCAGTAGTTCTCCTTCTAGCTCATCTATTCTGTTGTAACTCTTTTTTTTTTTTTAATTTTTTTTTTTTAACGTTTATTTATTTTTGAGACAGAGAGAGACAGAGCATGAACGGGGGAGGGGCAGAGAGAGAGGGAGACACAGAACTGGAAGCAGGCTCCAGGCTCTGAGCCATCAGCCCAGAGCCCGACGCGGGGCTCAAACTCATGGACTGTGAGATCGTGACCTGAGCTGAAGTCGGACGCTTAACTGACTGAGCCACCCAGGCGCCCCAATTCTGTTGTAACTCTTGATGGAAGTGACCCTTGGGTCTTGGACCAGCATTTCACTCCTCAGTGTCCTGCAGATTATTGAATCTCTTGTTTTATATGACCTAAATGCACTTAATAAACAGGCATATATTTTCTAGGCCAAATAACTTCAGTATGACATGTCACGGGCTTTGTTATATGTCAGCTTGGGTAGGTTGAAATGCACTTGCCAGACTTCCCTTTCCTGTAATTTTTGGTTCTTGAGGGCTAGAGAGGCAGATTCTTGGGAGACTGGGAGGGCAGAAAAAAAGCAGCAGTTATTTTGTAACTCACCCATGTGGTTGCTAGTCAGCAGCTGGGCCTGCAAAGGGTCCACCTTCCCCTGGATCCTCCTTTGCCTTCCCTAGGTTGTGTGTGGGTGTGTGTTTGTGTCCTCGTGGTTTTACCCCTCTGATTGAATCCTAGTCATACTCAAGGTCACTGTTCTTGTGACAAGTACACATTTATTTTAAGTTTAGGTGGAGAGAAATGGGTAACTTCTGGCTGTTTTTGAAACAAAACTTCAATAATAATTTTCAAGATTTCCTTTAAGAAAAAGCCACAGTTCAAACTCCTTTATAACAAAAATTACATCATAACCTGAGGCAGAGCTTCACTACTGGGTAATTGTTGAGGAAAAAATTGAATAGTGTGATACATAATAGATCATTTTTTTAAGGATTTTTTATTTTGGGGTGCCTGGATGGCTCAGTTGGTTGAGCATCTGACTTCAGCTCGGATCATGATCTCGTGGTTTGGGAGTTTGAGCCCTGCATTGGGTTCTCTGCTGTCAGTGCAGAGCCTGCTTCGGATCCTCTGTCTCCCCTCTCTCCTCTCTGTCTCTGCCCCTCCCCCACTCATGTGTGTGCTAGCGCTTGCTCTCTCAAAAATGAATAGGATTTTTATTTTTAAGAAATCTCTGCACCCAAACATGGGACTTGAATTCATGACCCTGAGATCAAGAGTCACATGCTTCACCAGCTGTGCCAGCCAGGTGCTCCCATAATGGATACAATTAAAAAAAACACACAAAAACTTTTGAGTACTCATTACCACGAATATTTTTATCACTGAAAGAAATCCCAAAAATATCTCTACTGGGTAGTACATTGTTAGATTTATTCTAGGTATCTGAGAAAAATACCTACTTTGTTGTAAATGCTTATTTTTTATCACAAAAAAATAAGATTGTTTTACCCCTAGTTAGTCTGGATTAATGATTATTTAAAATATCAAGTGAAAATTATACTTACATTGTAGACTCTTAAAATTGAAACTTGCCTGTCCTGCAGCTTCCATGCCTGGTCTGGTGCTGTGCACACAGTAGGTATTGAGTGGATGGCTGTTGAATGAATCTGTTTACTGGACACCAAAGTCTTGTTGTTTGTCTCAGCTCTTCTATCTACACTCCTCTACCTTCCTTTCTGTATAATCTGGAGGTGATTATTAGCACTAACTAAGGGTCACCTTGCCATCTAGATGTCTCGAGTATGGACTTGCACTCTGTGAGGCCTGGTCTGACCTCTGAGCTGGTGTGCCCTCTTACTCTACTCGGCATGTGACCCTTCTCGAGTCCCTCCCCACTCCTTTCACCACAGAACGGGCCCTTTCCTTCTGTGGGGTCTTGAGAAGCTTCAGGGATGAGGCAGGGCTTGATGAGTTGGGTTTGAAGGCTGGGCAGGATTCTTTTTTTTAAGGGTATTTATCCATTTTGAGAGAAAGAGAGAGAGAAAGCACATGTCGGGAGGGCAGAGAGTGTGTGAGAGAGGGAATCTCAAGCAGGCTCCACACTGTCAGCACAGAGCCCAACGCAGGCTTGAACTCATGAACGGTAGGATCATGACCAGAGCCAAGATCAAGAGTTGGACGCTTAACTGACTGAGGTGCCCCACAGACTGGGCAGGATTCTGACTGGCAGAAAAGAATAGCAGGGAGGGGCATCTCAGGACAAAGTCATTGTGCAGGGTCATGGGCCAGGCTCCAAGGGTGGAGGTGTCCGTGGAGACCAAGAAAGGAGAGCAAAGAGTTTGTCTAGCCGTATCAAAGGCACTAAAGTAGTGGGGGAGCGGCTCCTGGCTGGCTCAGTCAGTGGAGCATGCAACTCTTGATCTCAGAGTTGTTAAGTTCAAGCCCCACGTAGGGTGTAGAGATTACTTAAAAAAAAAAAAAAAAAAAAAAAAAAGATGTAGGAAAAAAACCCACTAAAGCGGGGCTCTGGTTCTTTGGGCACAAGTATTACTAGTGGCCAGAAAATTGACTAAGCTGTTAGACCTCAGGTGAACACGAGGTCAGCCGCTCATCCAGGTTGGCCAGGCTTTTCTCAGTCTTAGTATTGGAAGTCTCACATCTGAGAAAATGCTCAGTCCTGTGCGAACCAGGATGACTGATCACCTGAAGCCATAGTAACCCCACATCCTTGCCCACTCATGGCTCCTAGCTGCAATAGGACATAATAGAGCGGGAATTCTTAACTTAGGTAGCATACTGTATCACCTGGGGGGCTTTCAAAGTACCTCAGTCCCAATCTCAGAGATTTTATGGAATTGAGTATGACCTGGATATTGGGATTTTGCAAGTTACCAGCGAATTCTAATGTGCATTCAAGGTTGGGAACCTATATATGCAATAGGGGACAACAATGCTTCACAGGTGCTGAAAGACACAAAAAGATCACATAGGATCTGTGGCGTAGTCACTGAGGGCTAGCAAGAGGGCTGGACTGGGAGTGTGGAGCACATCAGGAGCCTATGTGAAAGGAGAGAGAAGGTGTCCCAGGTGAAGGAGATGTGGGGCCCTGGCATTGGGAATGGAGCCAGCTAGTGGGTGGATTCCCTAAGTGCAGTAAACCAGGTCTGGAGAGCAGAGGCCTTCTCACTTCCCAGTTCTGTTAACTGGTAAAACTACAGTTTGGGTTTTCCCTTGGGAGCTCTGGCCCAAGGAAGCACAGAGTCTGGGGGAAGTCAGAGCTCCAGCTCATGGGGACTCCACCCCATTTTCCAGCAGACAGTTATTCTTGCTTGTCCTCTACCCTGGACCTGGGAAAATATGAAAATGCTTCCAGAGGAGGCTATAACCTAAGCCTGTGCACACATTCTAAAATCTCCAGTCCTGGAGGGGGCTGGCCTGGTAGTCCTTAGCCATGCTGTGGGCGCAGCCTTGGGCTCCCCTGAATGAGAGGTTCTTCCTGTGCTCTGTTAGAGGATAGAATCTGGGAAAGGGAAGATAGTAAGAGGAAGAGGAATTTTGGCATTGGCGCCCAAATATGACTGCTTTAATTTACCAGAGGCCTCTCATGGCCCTTAGGATGTAACTCTACAAGACCCTTCACGTCTCTGTTCTGCCTACTGACGTCTTCGGTTCTCTGGGGGCCGCTCCTTCCAGTCATTTTGAAATTTGTTGGGTCCTTGAACACAGTATTTTTTCAAATGTAGGTCAAAGCAACTAGTGGGTCATAAAATTAATTTATTGGAGTGAGTTGCAACCAGCACTGAGGGTAAAAGAAAAAAGTAAGCATGACTGGACTGGGATAGAAAGCATTTGTGTGCATTGCACGTAGCTAAGGGAAGTGAGATTTTTCCATGTGCACATATGTGCCATGTATAGTAGTTCTTGCTGAAGAGCAGGTGAAAATCTTTGCACAATGCAATCCCCTTTTGGGGATAAGATTCCATGTAAATCCTGCCTCCTTGCAGGTCTTCCCTTGGGCTGAATTGTCCTCTGCTATCCCTGTAGCGTGCTATCCATCCTTTGTGTACTGAGCACATTTTTTAAAAAAGTGATTTATTCAGGTACCGGTCTCTGTGCTAGATGGCAAGTTCTGCGAGGGCAAGGACTGTACACACAGAACATTGAACGTCGTATCTGTCATTAGAGAAAGCACTTTGATGCTGCGTGGCTGAGTACTTTAGGTTACTGCTGTGGATATGTTCTTAGCCAAGTTTCTTTTTATTTTTTTCCAGTTTTTTTTTTTTTTTATCTGAGAGATTTCAGTATATGGAAAAGTTGAAAAATGGTATAGATGAACACGCTATATATCCTCTATGTAGATAAGTAATTATTATCACTTGTCCATATCTACTTTCTATCCATATAATTTTTTTTCTGAATTATTTGAGAGCATGCATGGACATAACCTTCACCCCTAAGTAGCATGGCATGCTTCTCCTACAAGTAAGGTTAGTCTCCTACATAATCGCATCACTTTTAACATACTTAAGAAAAATAATTTAATTTCCTAATAACATCTAAAATGCAGTCTAAGGGACGCGCTCAGGCCTGGCCGCTGCTCTGAGGAGAGGTCCTGCTGTGCAGGCCAGCGGGCAGGGAGGGCGCTCTGTGTCCTCAGGGCCTCCAGTCAGCCACCCCCGGGGCAAGCGTGGGGTGCCCGTTGGGCCCTGCTGTGAGACGTGGTGCGGTAGCTGCCCCGTCGGGCTGTGGAGGAGTCGTTATTAAACTGTTAAATCTCAAAAATAAAAAAAATAAAAAAAAATAAAATGCAGTCTATATTCAGACATTCCCTGGTTGCCCCAAGAATGTGTTTTATAGCAATTTTATTTCTAATCAGAAAAAAAACAAAACAAAACAAAACCAGGGTCACATTGCATTTGGCTTTATGTCTCTTTAGTTTCATTTAATCTAGAATAGTTCCTCTGCTTTTGTTTGTTCATTTGTTTGTGACAATGACTTTTGGAGGAGTCCAGAACAGTTATCCTTTAGAATTTTTCACAGAATTGGTTCCTGTTGTCCTGTGGTGGTATTTAACTTCCCTCCACCCCCCTGTATTTCCTCTAAACTGGAATGAGGTTTAGAGGCTTGATTAAACATTTTGGCAAGAAAACCTCATAGGTCATGTCTCCATACTGTAATGCCTCCGTAGGCAACCGACGTCATATTATCCCACCCTAAGTCATGCCGTTTATTCACCTGTTTCAGGTAGTGACTGCCAGATCTCTGCTACGTAAACGTATGTTTTCCTTTTGCAACTAGTAATTTGTAAGGACGATAAACTCTAGCACCATGCAAATAATGTATTCCCCTACAGCCTAATGTTTTTAGCAACTATCCATGATCTTCTGGGCAAGTTCTTAACCCGAGACTTTATTCATTTGCAGTATGAGGATAATAATGCCCGTCATTTGGGTTTACTGTGTAATGAGATTCAAAAGTATAACATAACAGTGCACGTGAAAATGCTGCCCTGGTCTGCCATGATTTCTCTCTTCTTCTGAAGACACCATTCCTCTTCCTTTAAGAAAGTTTTTATGTTGATCCAGATATGTAATCCAAATTGCTGACTTCTCAGTGACCCTGTCTGCCTGGCCACTGTGAAGCACAGTTGACTTATCTTCTCTGGCCAGAGTGGAATGAGCATGTGACTTGAGCTAATCAGAATGCTTACTTGGGAAATCTTGAAACAAGGAGAGGGTGAGAATAGGCTGAGGAAAACCTTCTTTTCCTCCAGGATGACTAACTGTGAAGACTGGAGTCTGGAAGTGAATTGCTTCCCCTGCCACCTGGAGAATGAAAACCTGTTGGGTGGAGGAGATCAGAGTTATCTGTCTGAGACGAGGGCAGAAGGTTGTGGGAAGGGGGAGGGTCTTCCTGGCCTAGCTCTGGTCCTGCCAGCTGGACCTCTGCCCCGAGCCAGCTAAGACTGTGGAGGCTGTCTCTGGGGAACATTTACAAACTGGGTTCTGAAACTTTGAGAGATACAATCCTGGACAGTATAGGGGCCTGTCACATGCTCTCACGTGATAGGTGACTGGGTGAATTAGTGGCCCATCCCATCTCGGTTTTGAATATATCAGGGCCAGAGGAGAGGTGAGCCGGTGCCAGACATGGTACTGGCTTTTAAAAATCTTAGAGTTACAAATGCATTTCCTTGGTGAAAGCAGACTCAAAGTGGGGCGGAGTGGGGGTTGTGTGTGGTGCTGCTGGTGGTTTATCCAGCTCTAAGTGTGGCCACCCCCTACCTGTCTCCCAAAGCCGGAAGTTAGTCCTGCCCTCTCTGAAGAGTCTTCCCCCAGGTTGAAACCAGCCGCCAGGGTGAGAAGGGTAGCCAGCCTTCTTAGGGGAGGGCAGAGAAGGGGAGAGGGATGGAGGGGCCGGGAGGCCTGAGGGTGATCGGGCCCATGCACAGGACAAAGGCTTGGGAGGCTGCAGGAGTGGGGTGATCCGGGATGAGGGTCTTGGAGAAGGGGAATGAACTGGCAGGCTCCTGAGGAGTCAGGGGGGCTTGTCATTGGACGGGTCATTGGACCCTTTTAGCCCTCCAACAAGAGGAGTTACTATTATTATTCCCACTTCACAGACGAGAAAACTGACACCCAAGAAGAGGTAAATTACCCAAGGTCACCCTGCTGGTAATGGCAGAGCTGGAATTCGAATTGAGATCTGCCCGGCTCGAGATCACTTCCACCCCGTTTGGTGCACGGGTGCGCGAGGTCCGTTCTGCAAACAGCCCCGGAGGTCAGGTACCCCGGGCCGAGGGCCAGGTGAGTGGGCAGGTGAAGCTGCAGGGCCGATGAGCCCCCACCCTCCGCCCCAGGGCCCCACGCGGGCTCCGTGGGCTCTGTCAGGAGAGGGCGCATTCTTGCTCCCGCCTCCGGGCCAACGGAAGCTCTGGACAGAGGGACAAGCTCTGGGCCAAAGGGTTGGATGAGGGGCTGGCCTAGAGGGAAGCCCTGCCCTAGAGGCCCGGAAACCCCGAAGGTGCCCCAGGAGGGAGGAGAGACCACCCGGGAGGGAGCGGCAAGGTGGGCCCAAGGATTGGGGGCGTGGAGAGGGCCCCCAGCACCCCTCCCCCTGCCGCCTTCAGGCCACCCCCCAGGCTTTTGCGACCCACTGCGGTGGCGGGGCTGGGGGGATGATCAGAGGTGGCAGGGGTGGGGGGATGATCAGATCTGGGTCCATCGTTGTTTCCAGAAAATGTCACTGTGGCTTTGGGGCAAGGGAAGGGCCCAGGAGGCTTTTCAGCAGGAAGGAACCTCAGAGCAAACCCGGATCAATTTGCTGCCCAAGTTGCCACTAATGACTGGTGGGAAAAGGGAGTGAGACACCCTGTGACCCTGACAGGTACCCCCACCATTCCAACCCAGATGTACTTTATGTCACCCACCTCATTCATCCCCTAGCGCAGGTCCCAGCTGACCCCGGGGTTGCACGGCCTGGGGGGGGGGGGGGACAGGGGTGCATTCTGGCTGCTGCAGGGTAGCTCAGGAATTGTCCCAGAGGGAGCCCAGAGTGAGAAGCCCTGCTTCCGCACAAGCCCTGCTTCCCAGATGCCAGTCCTCCAGGCTCCACATAGCTAGCAGCTCTTTTACTTTCCAGTGTCACAGATCCTTTTTAAATAATAGTTAAAACACTCTGTAATAGTAGCTGACAGTTGTTTTTGTTTTATTTTGAATGTTTGTGGCAAAATAAAAAGTTGGCAGTTCTACATCGCCCCCCCCCCCCCCCCCCCCGCCCCCACTCTCCCTTTCTCACACATGCAAATGAGCTTACCTAGTAGGAAGAATTCACTGGCCACTAAATTCCAAACTAAACTGCTGGCCTGGTCAGCTGAGGTGGGAGAGGCAGCCATGTGGGATTCTGGTCCTTGCCCCAGGGCTGACTGACTGGGATCCTGGACCAGTGGTGGGTCTTTCTCTCCTGCTCTGTTTCAACACTACAAAAGGATGTACAAATCCCCTGTCATATTAACAGGTCTATGGTCCTTCGAGTCTGGCCTAGATCAATGATGCACCCCACAAGTTGTATATCTGTGGGGCGCAGTCATCCAGGCCCAGTGCTAAGAGCTGTTCCGAAGGTCCTTCTCACTGGTGAGCAGCTGGGCAGGGGGGAAGATAGGACTGGGGTATGCCTGGCCCTGAAGTAAGCCAGGCAGGGGAGAAGAAAGCATTGCACCTTGTGACGTGTTTTTGTGTCTCTCACCCCACAGTTACCAAGAGCCTGCGAGTTCCTGTCTGTTTTCATCCCTGAATCACCCCCATTGGCCTAAGCTGGTCATGGGGCGTCCTGTAAGTGTGGAGGGAATGGATAGTGGCTGGTGGCTGGGAGGGCTGTGTGCAGTGGCGAGGACCAGGCTGAGCTTCACAGGAGAGTTGGGCTTTGAGGAGGAAAGTGGGGAAGGAGGCTGGAGGAGTTGGGGATGGCTCTGGTATTCTAGGAGTGGAGGGAGACCTGTGGGCATGGGGCAGGAACAGTGTGGGTGTGGGGACTTTCAGAGAGGAAGCCTGGGAGGACAAGGAAGGCGGATGAGATGGGGACATGGAGAGAGGGAGAGGCCGGCACGCGCTCCACGCCAGCATGTGGTGATGGAGAATGGCTGAAATGGGGAAAACACAAAGGGCGGTTTTAGACAAATTGAGGTTGTGCGGGGGGGGGGGGGGGAGGGGGGTGTAGGCAGGACACAGACCATCGAAAGACAATGTCCAGTGTCCTCCGTCCCACCCAGAGCAGGGGGGTCAAGATGTAGCCATGACTTATACCGGACAGTTTTAGAGCTAGGACTGCTCTCCGGGCCAACCGACTCCATCATTTGAGAGCAAAGGAGACTGGGGCCCTGAAGTTCAAGTGACTCATCAGTGAGGCCTGGAGGGTGGAGGGAGCGTCTAAAGGGGAGCTTTGGAGAGAGGGAAGGATGAAGTTGGTTCGGTGGGAACAAGAAAAAGTAGTGACAGGAAGGAGGTGAAAGCACATTGGGATGTTTCCAAACCACTCTGCCAGCGCTCGAAGAGCACTCTGTGTACCTGGTTATACACAGCGTGTTTGGGTAGGAGGTGCAGGAGGGCACCCACACTCCACCCTCCGCCATTAGGCTGGTCCTGTTTGTGGTGATCAGCAGGTCCCGCAGCCTTAGAGACTCTCCTTGCCCTGGCTGCAGTTTGGGGGGTCTGCATTGGAGCCTCTCCAGGTGTTGGGCCTGAGCATGGGTGTTCACACAGGATGAGGACTGGAGAGAGCAACCCCTCACACTGAGGGCTTTGCACCTCAGACCCCAGCCTTATTATCTCTCTCATCATCATTCTGAAATCCCCAAAGCTCTTAACTGTTAGCTGCCTGCCAAGCTTAGTGGAGAGGGTCTTTGTAGGTGGGTGGTAGTTAACAGAACTGAGCAGTGAGAACTTTAGGGTTGGAAGGGTTCGGGGATGGCCCATTCCAACGTCCTCATTTTATTGAGGTGGAAATTAGGGCTCAGAGAAGGGACCCTGCTTACCCAAGATCACCCAGTGACTTAGCGGCAAAAAAAATGTTTTATGCATTTTTTTAGGTCTGCTGAAGAAGTCTGTGAGGCTGTAAAGTTTATCCAGGCAAGGAAATCACCATTTCCCGAGCCTCACATATGTGCTACCGTTTGTGTAGGCATCATCTCCTTCCCTGTGTTCCACTTGAGAAGCCTTCACTTTTCCCTTGAACAGGTGATGCTGACTTTGGAGGACAAGGACATGAAGGGGTTCACGTGGGCCATAGCCCCAGCCTTGACCTCCCTGGGCTACCTGCTTATACTGCTGGTCTCCATCTTTCCCTTCTGGGTGCGGCTTGTAAACGAGGAGTCCCACGAAGTGTTTTTCAGTGGCCTGTTTGAGAACTGTTTCCATATCAAATGCTGGAAGCCTCGACCCTTATCAGGTAAGGAGGGATGGAGGTGGGGATGGGGCAGAGGGAGATGGGCCAGTGTGGGCAGTTTGGGTGACAGAGAGGACAGAATTTAATAAGCCCCTAAGGGCATTTTCTGAGTCTCTACTTTTGGGGTTAGAGGAAAGTAGTGGCCAGGAGAAGGTTGATAATATCAGGTTGACCACCAGGGTCAGGAGCAAATGTGTCAGCAACAAAGTTTATTTGCGGGGTAGGGCTGGCTCCATCTAGGATGGAGGGGCGGGGGTCCTGCCCTACTCTGTGAGGCTGGATTTCAGCCTCACTTCCAAACGCCCGTCCGACTGTGGGTGGCTGCTCTACAGAGAATGTGCTCAGGCCTGAGGACATTTCGAAGGGAATGCACAGAAATATGAGCTCAGTGGACTGTGGATGCACTTGAGGCTGTGTTTTTATAAGGGGCTTGAGAGGGTCAGGGGGATGTCTGTCTTGGAAAGGAGGTGAACCTGGGGGATATAGGGGTTCTCTCCTGATAACAGAAGAGGAGAAGCCTCTTTGGGGGAAGATGGGCCACACTGTGTGAGCTCCTTGACCTGGAGTTGCTCAGCCTCGGTACTACTGACACTTTGGCTGGAAAATCTTTGTTGCGGGGCTCTCCTGTTGTTTGCAGGACAGTTAGTAGCACCCCTGCCCTCTACGGCCCACTTGATGCCAGTAGCACCCCCTACCCTCAGTTGTGACAACCAACTTACCTCTTAGCATTGCCAAATATCCCCGGGGTGAGGAGGTGCAAACCTGCCTCCAGTTGAAAACCATTGGTTTAGCCTAAGAGTAGATTCTAGAAGTTTAGCGATACCTTTGTCTTAGGAGTTTAGTGATATGTTTGTCTTTTTGTCCCACCCCCAGCTGTCCATCTCTGCGTGCTTAGAAGGCTATAAAAACTCATATTAACGGCAGCTCTTTCTGCCCGTGGGTCCTGTCCCCGTGCTTTAATAAAATCATCTTTTTTTGTACCACCCCCCCCCAAAGAAACCCTAAAAACCTCATTTTAACATGGGTCTGAATCATGCCAATAATAGGGGAATAAATCACCCTGTCATCAAGTCCCTTGCTCTGCTATTTTGGATCTATTTCATGACTTGTGTTAACTGGGATAATTAAATAAGCATTCCCCACAGAGTTCAGAACATCTCAACCTCACAGGTTCTGATTTTCCACTAGCCACTTATTTCAGTGTGACCAGTATTGATGGAGTTTTTCACATTTCCACATGCAACTTGTACCATTTATGTTGCTTACCAAAATGACTGTTTGTCCATCTAATTTTTTTTCCCCACACACTTCCATGTCACGGGGAACAAAATGTTGGAACCAGAGCATTCATTGTTGGGGGCAAAGTGGAGGGGTCAGAGCTGGGGTCCCAGGCCATGCTGTGGGACTGAGGGTGGTAAGCTGGTTGGGGGGCTTCTCTTTGCAGGCTCTGCGGGGCTCTGTCCCTTGTCACGGGTCAGGTGTCCAGCTGCAGCCCAGCCTCCCCTCCCCCACAGTGTACATCATTCTCGGCCGCGTTTTCCTGCTGTCCGCGGTTGTCCTGTCTTTCCTCACCACCTTCATCCTGGTGTCCTTTGCATCTCAGCTGTTTCCGAGGACCCGGAAGCACAATTTGGTGTCAGCCTTCATCAGCTTCCTCACAGGTGTGGAACAGGCAGGCAAGCCTTGTTGTCAGGCAGGCCTCAGCCTTGGGAAGGGGCTGGGGAGGGGCCCAAAGGCAGGGAGATGGTTGGTCTCTGTGGTGTCAGGAGAGAGAATTTTTAGGGACCTTCTCACCTGTGGCCTTCTCTGAGGCAGCCTTCCCCCCCACCCCGGATCACAGTCCCTCTCTCTGAGGCTGCACAGCATCCTGTACTTCCAGCTAGCTCCACCCTCACTATGTTGGCTTGGGGTCATTTGTCTGGGGGTCTTTTTACCATAA
This sequence comes from Puma concolor, assembly GCF_028749965.1. Taxonomy (NCBI): domain Eukaryota; kingdom Metazoa; phylum Chordata; class Mammalia; order Carnivora; family Felidae; genus Puma; species Puma concolor. The sequence goes on from NC_141682.1 coordinate 7,078,112, forward strand.
TCTCTATCCCAGTGACTCTCATAGAATCTGACACAGAATGATAATACACAAGTGAAATATGTGAGTGAAATATAAGTGTTTGTTGGATGAATGGATGGAAGACACCATCTCTGCCCTTTGGAACCTTTTGACTTTAAAAGGCTGGCCAAGGCCCTACCCTGGGAGGCTCCCATCACATGGAGGAGGTGGAACGCTCACAGTGGGAAAATCAGGTTGAATTGCACCCAAAGCATCACACCCAGAGGGCCCCGTCTGGAGTCAGCCAATGGCACAGGCACAGAGGGTACCCGGGAAAGGGCTTTCTGGTTATGGGGCCTCTGGGAGGTGAGGCACATGGGCTTTGAAATGTGTTGGGAAGGAGGGCAAGACAGGCATGCGGGGTAGAGGTTATTGACTCTGAGAGGGCACAGGTGTGGGCTGGAGAAAGGAGCCTCCATGTAGGAACCATACAGGCTGTAAGCCATGTGACTCTGTCTGATTAAGAGCAAAGGTGGGAACCATGTGAGGAGATCAAGAGTGCTTCCCTATGACCCTGCAGGGGCCAGTGCCTTCCTGGCCTTGTTGCTGCATGCCCTGGAGATCCAGAATCTGAGGATGAAGCCCAGCCCCCCCAAGTTCTCGGTGCAGTGGCCTTACTACGTTCTGGGCTTTGCCATCCTTCTGTTCATAGTGGCTGGTGAGTGTCCTGGGGCTAGTGCCCTTCTCCCTGCCCTCTGTCTGGATTCAGAAGCCATGGACACTCTAGAGCAACACTGTCCAAAACTGTGGTCACTAGCTACTTGTGGCCATTTCATTACTTAAAATGAAATAAATAGAAATTCAGTTTCTCGGTCATGCTAGCCACATTTCAGATGTTCAGTAACCACATTATTATGTGTCTAGTGGCTGCCATATTGAATGGTGCAGATGCAGATATTTCCATCGTTGCAGAAGTTCTACTCAACAGCACTGCTCTAGAGCCTCAGCCCTATAGCCCATCTTCCTCCTCTTTGACTTTGGAACCAACCTCCAGATCTCATATTCTGTCTTACTCTGTCCTGGCTCCTAAGGGTTTCTATGCCTATCTCTATCTCTATCTCGGAATCTACAATCTTATTCACCTCAGTCTCGCTTTACTCTCTTATTTTATATACCATCACCGTCTAAGTCCCGATCCTATTTGATTTTGTCCTTTTTCCTAATCTTCTTCCTACTATATTAATCTGACCCATGACATAATCTGTGTTAACTTGATTTTATTATACACTGAATATATAAAAACATTTATAATATATAAGAGGTAATTAAAAATAAACTGTGCACCCATTTCCACCATATAGTTTAAGAACTAGCCATATTTTCATGGAATCCATTGTTTGTAAGTTACACCTTTATTTTATTTACCACTGAAAGAGAAAAAAGGATGCTAGGAATAATTCTAAGGTGGTATAACTTGTAAGGCACATCCTTATTTCAGAGATGTTAAGTGAAGAATATTGGCTTGTCTGCATTAATGAAATATGTTAGAATATTAAGAATCTTTGAAGTCCTGCCCCCTCAACCATGTGGCTCTTCCTGATCTTGTCCTCCTTTCTCCCCTCGGGAACCAATTATTCTGCAATTTATGATAATCATATTACTACACACATATATATCCTTAATATATTACTTAGTCTTACATGTTTTAAAACTTTGTATAATCATACTATATTTATTTTTCTGGAACTTGTTATGTTTGATCAACATTGTAACCTCCATGGTAATATGAAGAACTCTTAAGGTTCATTCACTTTTACCATCTTAAGTATTTAATTGTATAACTAAGCTTACCTGTAGAAGGAATATGGTATTTCTCTGTGTGAGAATTTTTTTTTTTCAACGTTTATTTATTTTTGGGACAGAGAGAGACAGAGCATGAACGGGGGAGGGGCAGAGAGAGAGGGAGACACAGAATCGGAAACAGGCTCCAGGCTCTGAGCCATCAGCCCAGAGCCCGACGCGGGGCTCGAACTCCCGGACCGCGAGATCGTGACCTGGCTGAAGTCGGACGCTTAACCGACTGCGCCACCCAGGCGCCCCCTCTGTGGGAGAATTTTAAGCTCACGATTCAGTTTCTTAAATGACTATAGGACTATTCAGGGATTTTATTTCCTTTTGAGTTAGTTTCAGTAATTTATATATGTCTATAAGCTTATACATTTTGTTTAAAATTTGAAATTTATTGGCATAAGTTTATTCAAAATGTTTTCTTTTTTAACTCTTTATTTTGTGATGCACCTGTAGTGATGTGCTTCTTTTTTCATACCTAGTTTTCTCTTTTTTCATTGCCAATTTTGTCAGAGGTTTACCATATTTTTAGTCTTTTCAAAGAACCAGGTTTAAGCTTTCTTGAACCTTCATATTTTATGTTTGTTTTCTATTGAATTAATTTTTACTTCTTATTTTGAACTTCCTTCCCTACTTCTTTTTTGTATTTATTCTGCTATTCCGTTTCCAGCTTCTTAAATCACGATCTAGGGGCGCCTGGGTGGCTCAGTCGGTTGAGCGTCCGACTTCGGCTCAGGTCACGATCTCACGGTCCGTGAGTTCGAGCCCCGCGTCGGGCTCTGGGCTGATGGCTCAGAGCCTGGAGCCTGCTTCCGATTCTGTGTCTCCCTCTCTCTCTGACCCTCCCCCGTTCATGCTCTGTCTCTGTCTCAAAAATAAATAAACGTTAAAAAAAAATAAAAAAAAAAAATCACGATCTAAACTCATGGCTTACTTCTTCTTTTCTAAGTAGACAAGTAAAGCTCTATTTTCCCTGTGAGAATTGCTTTATTTGAATCTCCCATTTTCATATGTAATATTTTATGTTATTGTTCTATTTCAAACATTTTCCAGTTCCCCTTATGATATTTTGGATCCATGAAGTATTTTAAAATATACTTTTAAATTTCTAAGCATATAATTTTTTACTGTATCTTGTGTTAATGATTTTAACTTAATTTCAATTTGATGAGAGATCATGGTCTGTATAATCCTAATGTGTTCAGATTTATTGAGACATGTTTTATAGTCTAGTCTGAGGTCCACTTTCATGTTTTATGTTGAATACAACTTTTCATTTATAAACATCAGATCAAGCTTGTTTATTATATTGTTCAAATCTTGATTTAGAATTGTTCTGTTTTACTGGTGAATTGAACTTTTATTTAGTCATTATGCCATGATCTTTTTAATTTCTAGAAATCCCTTTTGTTAAAGTCTGTTTTATCTGATATTACTCTAGCTATTTCTACATTCTTTAGGTCAGTATTTGCCTGTTCTATATCTTTTTGATCTTTTACTTATATGTAACACATAGCTTATGATTGTATTTTTTCATCTAGTCTTACAATCTTTGTTTTTTTAAATGTTTATTTATTTTTGAGAGAGAGAGAGAGAATGAGAATGAGAATACAAGCGGGGGAGGGGCAGAGAGAAGGGGAGACACAGAAGCCAAAGCAGGCTCCAGGCTCTGAGCTCTCAGTACAGAGCCTGACTCAGGGCTCAGTCTCACGAACTGTGAGATGATGACCCGAGCCAAAGTCGGGCACTTAATCCACTGAGCCACTTAGGCTCCCCCTACACTCTTTGTCTTTTAACTGGAGCATTTATTATTGACTGACATTTATTGTGACTACTGACACATTTGATCCTTTTTTTTGAAGTTTATTTTATTTATTTTGAGAGAGAGAGAGAGAGTGAGAGTGGGAGAGGGGCAGAGAGAGAGGAAGACAGAGAATCCCAAGCAGGCTCCATCCACACTGCCAGTGCAGATCCCAACGTGGGGCTCGATCTCAAGAACTGTGAGATTATGACCTCAGCCAATATCAAGAGTTGGACACCTGATTGACTGAGCCACCCAGGTGCCCCATATTTGTATTTTTTCTACCACCTTACCTCGTGCTTTCAATTTTTTCTGCTCCCCAGTCCCACCTCTCTTGCCTTGCTTCTAATTGATTGACTTTTATCTATACATTTCTCATTATATCCTCCCCCTCTTTAGTTTGGAAGTTATGGAATCTATTTGTATTCTTGTAGTAGTTACTCTTGACATTTTAATACGCTTACTTAACAAAGTTGGAAGTTCATCAACACATTTATTTTCTTCATAAGTAATACAAGGTACTTCCCTCCTAATTTATATGCTATTTTGCACAATGTTTTAGTTTCTTCTGTTTTCTTTTTAGTTCTGTATATTTGACAGTATTGTTACTTTATGCATTTAATATTTATTTGTTTAAATTTACCCACATATTTATCAGTTTAGATGCTCATCAAACCTCAGACCTTCTGTCTAAGGACCCTCTGTCCTTCTGCCTGAAATACATCCTTTATAATGTGTTTTAGTGAGGTTCAGTTAGAGATACACTTTCTCTCATATTTTGTTTGTATGAAATTATCTTCCTTTCATTTTTGTTTACTAAAATTAATTTTGCCATACTTACATTTTTTTAGATAGTATTTTTTTAAGTTTATTTATTTATTTTGAGAGAGAGAGAGAGAATATCCCACTCTCAAACTCACGAACTGCGAAATCATGACCCGAGCCCAAATCAAGATGCTTAACCAACTGAGCCACCCAGGCGGCCTGCTGTACTTACATTTTTAAGTTGACAGTATTCTCACAGCATTCAAGATATTCTGTTATTACTTTACCACTTCCATTGTTGTTGTTAATCTGACTCTGTAAAAATATCATTCTTTTGGGACACTTGGGTGGCTCAGTCGGTTGAGTGTCAGACTTTGGCTCAGGTCATGATCTCGAGGTTCGTGAGTTCGAGCCCCGCATCAGGCTGTCTGCTGTCAGTGCAGAGTATGCTCGGATCCTGTGTCTCCCTCTCTCTCTGCCCTTCCCCCACTCTCTCGCGTGCTCTCTCTCTCTCTGTCAAAAATAAATAAACATTTAAACAATATATCATTTAAAAAAATTTTTAATGTTTGTTTATTTTTGAGAGAGACAGACAGACAGACAGAGCACAAGCTGGGGAGGGGCAGAGAGAGAGGAAGACACAGAATTTGAAGCGGGCTCCAGGCCCCATGCTGTTAGCACAGAGCCCAGCGTGGGGCTCGAACTCATGAACTGTGAGATCGTGACCTGAGCCGAAGTCAGAGGCTCAACTGACTGAGCCACCCAGGCACCCCTATATCATTCTTTTTGAGGCACTCTTTGTTTTCTGTAAGGCTTTCTTGGGCATTTTGCAGAGTGTAGATATTTGTGTTATGATTTGTGGTGTGAACTGAGTCTGAGGAGTAATGTCTTTCAGAATTTCTCAAATATTTTTATCTTCTTTCTATATTCTTTCCCTCTTTTCCAGGAAGACGTATGTTAGACTTTGTTACTGTATCCTGCGTGTGTGTCTCTCTCTCTTGCTTTCCATTTCTTTGCTTTTTTTTCCCCCCTTCTATCTCTTTGTCTTTCTGGGCTGTATTCTGAATAACTTATATAGATGTATCTTCAATTTAATCCATTCACTTTTTAGCTGTGTCTGATCTGCTATTTAACTTATCCATTAATTATTTTAGTCAATCTGTTTTTATGACCAGAAGTTATATTTTTCCTTAATGCTTGTTAATTTTTATACTCTTTTCTCTACTTATATTTTTAATCTATTCTATAAATATATTTTTATTATGCATGTTAAACATACTTTACATTCTGTGTCTTACAAGTTTAACAACTGAAATACAAGTCTCTGTCTGTTGGCTGCTGCTTTTGCAGGCTTTTGCTTATGGCATCTTATTTCTTGGTACAATTGTGATTTTTGACTGTGAATTATTTTCCTTGAAAAAACAAATTTTTTGGTGGAAATCCTTTGAAGCCTGTATATAAAGTATTTTCTCAAAAAGGGATCTGCATCTGTTTCTGCTTGGTGCTTATATGCACAGCTAGCCTAGAATCACATAGGTATTTGTGTAGTTGCAGATCCATATAACAGCTAGCCTCTGTTTATGAGTTCTTAGTCAATCTTGGTAACTTCAAAGTTCTAGCTTTGTAGACCCTTGTTAGATTCATCTTGAGTAGGCCCTGGGCTTTTCCTCTCATTTTCTGTGCCCCAAAAGGCCCGCAGAATGGAAACTCAGGGTCACCGGAGTTGAGTGTATGTCTCCAAGGTGAAGGCTAATTGTGTGCTTGCTTAACTCTCTAGGTTCCTGTTTTCACTAGGGTTTTGTTTCTAAGAATGCCTTACTCTGATGCCAGTTTGCTGATATATTTACAAATTAGTTTTTGAAGAAAAATCTTATTTAGAATTTTTGTCGTTTTTAGTGGGAGGGTATGTAGTCTGCTATATTGCTGAAAATAGAAGTTGTCCTTTATCTGAGTCTTAACCTTAATACAGCATTTACTGTTCACTCAAGATACCTCTATTTGTTCTATGACATCAATTCTCTTCTTCCATTTTACTTTACTGAGGGTCTTGAGTTGCCTCAAAAAGCCTGGGTTTTATGTCTTAAACCTCTTTTTCTTGCCTATTAATAGTTAGACAGTTGCTAAGATGCCTTCCAACACTGGCTGTGGTTCTGTGAGTTTATCCATCTATTTGTATGCCTTGTCTTGTGATGGGTCCTGTTTTCCCATCTATCTCTGTAATTCTCTACATCGGAGGGGAGAACTAGGGAAGGTGGGTGCAGACCGGAAGGGGTCACACATTAAAGGAGGGAGTGCCTGACCTCTAGGGCACGGAGAGCTTGACTCAACTCTGACCTGAACTTTCGCTGTCACCCAGGTGCCATCTGCCTCTTTCAAGAAGCAGCCTGCCTTCGCTGCCGTTTGTTGCCCAATTCCCAGAGTATCCAGGAGACCCAAGGGGTCATACACCTGGAGAATATGGAGAGTCTGGGAGGAGACCTGAGCTCAATACAAAAGGAGACACTGCTGAAGGAAGAAACAATTATCTAGTCCAGGAGAGCGTCCTCCGGCATCGGCAGCTGTGTGAGTGCGTGTGTGGAGGCGTAAGCGGCAGCCAGTTTCTGCTGCTTTTGGTGAGCTTCCTGAGTGTCAGATCCATGTTCTACTTCCCCACACTCACAGTGATTCTGTCTTGCTTGTATTTGCAATTCGTTAAAAAATTTTTTTGAATTTTTCTGAGTTTCCTGAGTGGTTTTTTTTTTGGGGGGGGGGGGAGGCAAGTGCTTTCAATAAAAGGACTACTGTCTTTTAATCCATACCAGCTTAGAGGACAGGAAGGGAGGAAGAAATATTACAAAATGGTCAAGTGAAGTCAGCTTTTGTAAAACAAAAACAAAACAACAAAAGCAAAAACAACAGAAGGTGTTTGAGTTAGTGACGTTAATAAGAAAAAAGTGATGTCCCCAGACAAAGATGGGACTCAGTGCAGGAAACTTCCTAAGTCTGTGTTAGAGGGAAGGGTTGGGAGTGGTTAAAGGGTGAACGCTTCACAGGATTGAGCTCCCAGATCTGGAAGTCTGAGCCTAATGGGTCTGTGCTCTGGAGGAAGCACAGGCAAGTTAGCCAACCAATGTATGGGTGTTGCCTCCTCTCACTAGAGCCGGAGACCTCCTGAGAGCATCTCTAACGTGTCCCCTTCACGGTCCTCCTGGTGCTTACAGAATGGGGAGCTCTTAGCTCCCTGGTGTAGCTGGTAAGTACAAATGCCTTAGGACAATGAAGGGGATAGAACAGTGATCCAAGTCCTCTGCTGGCTTCATACCCGTTTTTCATCTGAACAGTACCAATCAGCAACGCCTTCCCACTTTGCTCTCTAAAGAACACAGATATGGGAAAAGCTCTTGCAACTTAAGCAGTGCAACTTCAGAAACAAGTATGGGGAGCCGTGTATCTGGAGGGGCATGTGGTGGGCAAGGCTAGAGTCAAGTGGGCTTTGCTGTGACTGTTAGCCAATGGCCTGTAAAGGTGGACCTTGTGCCATGCACCACAGGGGCTAGTTCCTGTTCTCCAGAGGCTCACACCCCAGCAGAGAAGCCAGGACATACACACCAGAAAAATAGCCACTTAATGTTTTAGATTGCTTTTAGTTTCTTACCACATTTCTCTCCGAAAGGTATCTTGAGAGTTTCTTGCAGGGATATGGTGACAGCCTAGTTCTAGTCTGCCCACTTTTCCTCCTAGAAAACAACCCAAAAACCCATACAGGAACTATAATTATCAGTGAAACTAGGAACAGAGAAAACTTACAAACTCTAAAATATGTAATTGCAGCCCAAAGCACTAAGCCAGCAGAACCAGTATGGGAAGCCACAACTGGGAGACAGCATGGTGAGCAAGGGGGAGTGGGTCAGAGAATACACAGAGGCCCTAGTGGTGGCAAGCTAAAAAAGCCACTAGCAAATATGAAACTTCAGATTTCTGAGAAGGACCCACCTTGAGAGGAAATGGCTATGAATAGGATAGGGAAGCAACAGGGTGGGGCACATGTTGGGGGGTGGGCAGAGAAGGCACAGAAAGTGCCTGGGAGTCTATCAAAGGAAATTTTTAAGGAAGCACCACTTTTTATTTATTTATTTATTTATTTATTTATTTATTTATTTATTTATTTATTTTTAACGTTTATTTTTTATTGAGAGACTGCGAGACACAGAGAGTGAGCAGGGGAGGGGCAGAGACAGGGGTAGACACAGAATCTGAAGCAGTCTCCAGGCTCTGAGCTGTCAGCACAGAGCCTGATGCGTGGCTCAAACTCACAAACCGTGAGATCATGATCCGAGCTGAAGTCAGAGGCTTAACTAACTGAGCCACCCAGGCACCCCAGGAAGCACCGCTTTTTAAAAAGAGACCACCTGGGAAGGTGGATGACAGTGTCTCTTGGTAGTGTTGGAGAATGGAAGGAAGGAAAGAGAGTGTAGTATGATTCCCTCTGAACCAAGTTAGGATGTAAGAATCCGAGGAATCTTGGCTACATAGGGAACTATATATTAAAGAAAGCATCCTTCCATGTAGCAGTGGAAGAGTCCTCACACTGAGAAGTGGGGAACACTCTGCTTCTCTGACTCCCCTTCCACAGGATACTCCTGCAAATAGCTGCCCCAGGAAAATCAAACTCATTCAAATAAAAGAGTGAAACAGCAACATCAATACAAAGGTATTATTTAAAAAAAAAAAAAAAGCACAAAGAAGGGGCACCCGGGTGGCTCAGTTGGGTAAGCATCCGACTTCAACTGTGATCTCACAGTTCGTGGGTTTGAGCCCTGTGTCGGGCTCTGTGCTGACAGCTCAGAGCCTGGAGCCTGCTTTGGATTTTGTGTCTCCCTTTCTCTCTGCCCCTATCCTCCCCTCTCGCTCTCAAAAATAAATAAACATTAAAAAAAATTTTTTAAAGCAGAGAAGTAAAAGTCTGGATATGAAGAAAACTCACCAGAAGTGTTGCCACAAAGTAGAGGAAAATTATAACACAATATTCCAAGATAAATTTAAACATTTAATGAAACAATTGCAGCTAGGGGGAATCAGAATTATAGGAACTCAGAGAAGAACATTCTGAGAACAGAAGGTGAGAGACAGATAACAAGGGAATATGAGAGGAGAATGGAGAGAATTCAAGAAAGAACTGGAAAAGGAAGACTAACTTAGAAGAAGCACCAGAGAGAAGAGATACTAGAACAGTAAGAGGCGTAAAGCATAAGGGTAGTAACAGTGAAGAAAATGAAATAAAGAAATGAAAAGGGTTAGCGAGAATGTGGAAGCAATGAAAGACAGATAAAGGAGATCCAAGATATGTAAAATTGGAGTCCCTGAGGAAAAACTGAAATAAAGGGACAAAACAAATATTTAAAATGAAAATTCAAGAAAATGTTTCTGAAGTAGATTTCCTTTCTATTGAAAAGTAGTAACAGTTACCTGGGACAACTGATACAAAATGATCAATTCCTTCCATGATGGGGCTGTGCTTTGTTGTTTTGTTTTTTATTGAAATACACAGTTTTTCTGGAAAAAAGTGCGGCCCCATCATGGAAGACCTGGAGAGTTTTTAACTTCCTTTATCCACAAACACTGGCATACGATACAAAATGTGCAAAAATGTGAATCAGAGAAAAAAATAACCAATAACCAATAGAAGCAGATGCCATGATTATCCAAACATTGGGGTTAGTGGACGCAAACTTTAAAATAGCTATTATTAATAAGTTAAAGAAATTAGAAGGAGAAAAAGCACAGAATTTTCAAAAAACAGAGAAAACTCTACCGAGATGCCATTTCTCCCTATGAGATTTGCAAAAGTCAAAATTTTGAGACAACACATTGTTTTGGCTATGCTGTGGGGATAGTGGGCACTGTCACATGATGTGGGTGGAATGACAAAAATGGCATGATCCCTGCTGAGGGGAATCTTGCAATGTCTGCAAAGCTATGGAAGCATTACTGATGTGATTTGAAGTTTGGGTTTGAGAGCGAACGGCCAGGAAAGAATTCTTAAAACTTTTTGGTGCAAATTATTTTATTATAGCACAGAGACAGGACCCAGGGGCAGAAAGAGCTGCACTGAGATTGTGAGGAGTGGCTGATTATATACTTTTTAATTAGTGGGGGTTAGGGACAGTTTAACTCTCTAAGGAATTTGGAAGCAAGGCTTTTGGGACCTTGAGGGGCTAGCTGCTGTTAAGATAAGGTTATTTTTGGGGCAGTTGGATGGCTCAGTTGGTTGAACATCTGTCTCTTGATAGGGGTTCAGGTTGTGACCTCAAGGTTGTGGGATTGAGCCCTGCAACACTCAGCGTGGAGCCTGTTTGGGATTCTCTCTCTGCCCCTCCTCCCCCTGCCCCCCACCTGCTCTCATGCACAAGTGCTCTCTCTCTCTGTCTCTAAGTAAATAAATAAATAAATAAACATGAAAGAAAGATATGGTTACTCTTAGTCTTTAAAAAAATTTTTTTTAACATTTATTTATTTTTGAGGCCATGTGAGAGAGTGCAAGCAGCGGAGGGGCAGACAGAGGGAGACACAGAATCTGAAGCAGGCTCCAAGCTGTGAGCTGTCAGCCCAGAACCCAATGGAGGGGCTGGAATTCACAAACGGTGAGATCATGACCTGAGCCGAAGTCAGATGCTTAACCAACTGAGCCACTCAGGCACCCCGGTTGCTTACTCTTAGTCTTTAATTAAAGACATAAACATTAAGGCATTAAGGCAGCCATGAGTTCCTTGAGGAAGGTCACGTTCTGCGTGTCTCTGGTATCTTATCTGAGCTTCAAGCTGTAAGGAAATTTAATTTTGGCTACTTTCTCTTGCCTTTGTTCTCCTCATCAATTAGTGCTTTAACAATCTCAATTTCATGATTTATCTAACAGATAATACCTGTACACACACTGTTATGCCCAGAATTCGTGATCCCCAAAGACCACTAGGGAGCCAAGTCCGATGCAAAAGCAAAAGAGCCTTTATTCGAGCTAGCTCGAGCTCAATCCCCTACCTGCACCGATGCAGCGGTGAGATACCAGGGAGAGAGAGCGAGTTTCAAAAGGACAAAGGTTTTATTGGGGCCTAGGGGCAGTTGGTGAGGTAATGGCTATGGCCTCAGCCGATTGGCTGGGGAAGGGTCCTGGGGAAGGGTCCGAGTCCTGTTAGGCAGGTGAGGGGCGGGTTACTCAAGGGGAGGAGGTGTGGTCAAGGTGAAGGACACAGAACAAGATGGAGTCCGCCCTTTCAACACTTAAAACTGACATTGGTCCAGGGTTATTAATTGCTGCATTTGTCACATCGAATGAGCAACTCAAATGTCCATTAGTAGGGGACATGTTAAATTCTGTTACATCCACACTAGCTTTAAAAAAATGAGGATGTCTATGTATAGACATGGAACATTTTCTTTTTTTTAAATTTTTTTTTTTCAACGTTTTTTATTTTATTTTTGGGACAGAGAGAGACAGAGCATGAACGGGGGAGGGGCAGAGAGAGAGGGAGACACAGCATCGGAAACAGGCTCCAGGCTCCGAGCCATCAGCCCAGAGCCCGACGCGGGGCTCGAACTCACGGACCGCGAGATTGTGACCTGGCTGAAGTCGGACGCTTAACCGACTGCGCCACCCAGGCGCCCCGACATGGAACATTTTCTAGGACATATTACATGATAAAAAAACAAGGCATCTAATGTAGTTCTTTTTGTGTAAGAAAGGGGGAGACAATAGGGAAAAATATACCAATATTAGTATTTGCAAACAAACTAATAAATCTTTAGAGATGGGGGTAGATTAGCGAATGGGCTGGGAGGAGTGGGCAGAGGTAGGAGCAATAATTCTGTGTAACTTATATGATTTTGACTCTCAAATCATGTAAACGTTTTACCTATTCAGAAATTCATATTAAGTCTTAAAGGATAAATGGGGTAATATAAGTAAAATATCCCAAACTGTCCATACCAGCACTTTGAACCCCTTAACCTTCATTTCTATAGTTAATGCAAAACATCTCTCACATCGGCCATTTTGTCTTGCTAAAGATAGGCCAGATTTAATTCTACCCATTTTTTTTTTTTTTTTTTTTTTTAATTAAAGAACTGGAGAGATGAAGTATTTACTCCAATGCCAGGCCTGACACCCCAGGTCCTCTGATGTTCATTCGGTACAGGTTTTTATTTTTTTATTTTTTAAATGTTCATTTCTGAGAGAGAGAGAGAGAGAGAGAGAGAGAGAGAGAGAATGAGAGGGGGAGGGGCAGCGAGGGGGACAGAGGATCCAAAGCAGGCTCTGCGCTGACAGTGGTAAGCCCCATGTGGGGCTCCAACTGAAGGGACCCTGAGATCATTGATGAGGTTTTACGGGGTGTTGGTGGAGTTTGTGGGGTCCAGAGCCGATGGCCAAGGAAGAATTCTTGAGACATCTTTAGTGCAAAAGTGATTTTATTAAAGCACACGACAGGACCGGTGGGTAGAAGAGCTGCCCTGGGGCCATGAGGAGAGACTGGTTATATATTATGGTGTTGGGGGAGGTAAAGTCCAGCGGAAGTTTCCAATGAGATTTTCATATGCTAAAGAAGACTCCCAGGACACTGTGGCCCAGGTATTGTCAAGCTAAGGTTGTTTTTCCCTCTAGCAAAGCATTAGCATTAAGATAGTAGGGAATTCCTGGAGAAACATTTTACTCTGCCAGCCTCAAGTATTTGTAATGGGCTGCAGGTTATAAGGAAATTTAATTTTATCTGCCATTTCCTTTTGCCTTTGTTTCCCACGTCAATCATGACCTGAGCTGAAGTCAGAGGCTTGACTGACTGAACCACCCAAGCATCCAGTACAGGTTTTTAAATGTTTTATTTATTTATTTATTTATTTATTTATTTATTTATTTATTTTTATTAAAAATTTTTTTAAGTTTATCTTAAAGTTTATTTATTTATTTAGAGCACTCTCAGAACAGGGGCAGAGAGAGAATCCCAAGGAAGCTCAGCACTGTCAGTGCAGAGCCCAATATGGGGTTCAAACTTACGGACCATGAAATCATGACCTGAGCGGAAGCTGGACACTTAACTGATTGAGCCACGCAGGTACCCCTAAATGTTTGATTTTTAAGTAAATTCTACTGCCTCTTCTGTTTCCTTTCTGTGGTAATGACCTCCCCCCCACCCCACACACACACCCTGCCCCACCATTTCTGTAGTTCACTTCACACCCTCATTTCTTTGGTCTTTTGTCAGATAATTTCCTTCTTCTCTGCCTATGCCCCTCTCTCTTTCTCCCTTCCTTCTTCTCTTTCCCCTTCTTTTCTCTCAGGCCCTCACAATGCTCTCAATTCATTCAGTACCATGTTCATTGCTAGGAAAAAATGCCTTCACTTGTTATGATGAGCACTGGTTATCGTATGTAAGTGATGAATCACTAAATTCGATGCCTGAAACCAATATTACACTACTCATTAGCTCACTAGAATTTAAATAAAAATTTGAAATAAAGAAAGAAAGAAAAAATGCCATCATATTTACTCACCATCCCTGAAATCGGTCTTCTGTTTGACAATGCCATTTCCCTAGCAATCCCTTGGTTATATTCTGATCTCTCAGCCAGGAACATGAGGTTGGTTTCCTTTGTAGTTTTCAGACTAATGTTCTTAATTTTTCTTCAAAAATCTTCTGTTTAGATCATGGAAAAGAAGGGCCAGTGATGTAGATAAAAGCTCTTCCAAATATAAAAGATAATTATAAAACTGCAGTTATGAAAACAATTTGGCAGGTCCTGACACAGGATACAGATAGATTACAGAATAGGTGTGTGAACATAGAGACAACTTTATATAGGAAAAGACAGATCCTTCAATAAATGGTGTTGAGGAAAACTTCCTAGCCATTTGGAGTATGGAAGGCAAAAAGCAGATTTTAAAAACAGGATGAAAGAATTTGAAATATAAAACATATAATATTTTGCAATGCATGAAGTTCATTAAGAAAGACAAATAGGAGGGGTGCCTGGATGGCTCAGTCTATTAAGCATATGGCTCTTGATCTCGGCTCAGGTCATGATCTCAAGGTTCCTGAGTTTGAGCTAAGCCTGGGGCTCTCTGCATTGTCAGTACATAGCCTGCTTGGGATTCTCTCTCCCTGCCTCTGCTCCTCCCATGCTCACACACACGTGCATGCGTGCTTTCTCTCAGAATACATAAATAAACTTAAAAAAAATTTTTTTAAATAAGAAAACTGGGAAAATATTTGCAAGACATTTGAAAAAGGGCTAGGTTTCTTTTTTAAAAAAATTTTTTTTAATGTTTATTTATTTTTGAGACAGAGACAGAGCATGAATGGGGGAGGGGCAGAGAGAGAGGGAGACACAGAATCAGAAGCAGTCTCCAGGCTGAGCCATCAGCCCAGAGCCTGACGCGGGGCTCGAACTCACGAACTGTGAGATCGTGACCTGAGCTGAAGTCAGACGCCCAACCGATTGAGCCACCCAGGCGCCCCAGGGCTAGGTTTCTTAATGTGCAAGAACCACATACATCAATAAGAAAGAGATAAATAACCTAACAAAAATAGAGGGAAGGATAAAAATAGCCAGTTCGCAGGAAAAGAAATACAAGTAACTAATGTAGGTAGAAATAATGATTGACTTCCCTTGTAATTAAGAAGTGAAAATAAAAATTGGGGCACCATTTATTTCCCTTATCAGATTGGCAAAGATGGAAAGGTTTGATAACATCCATTGTTGATGAGATTGTGGGGAAACGAAACTTATTCCCCATCATCATTGGGAATGGAAATTGGTGCAGTCTGTAATGTAGGGTAATTCATTTGGCAACAGCCAACAAAATTCCACATGCATATAACTTTTAGACTCAGCAATTTCATGTATGGAAATTCATCCCAAGATTCATTTGCAAAAAGTGAAAGAGGAATGACATATAACAATGTTCATTCTAGATTTCTGGTCAAATCTAATGCTGGAAAAAACCTAAATGTCCGCCAAGAGTCTTCAGAAGTCACGGCAAATCCATGCAATGAAACACTATGCAGCTGGTAAAAAGAGCTGAGTAGATCAATATATGTAGATAAGGAAAGATAAGTTATTTAGTGAATAAAAGCAAAGTGCAGAACAGAATATAGCATGGTTCTATTTATGGAACACAAAAAGGAAATGCATTTTATGCTTAGTTTGGCTATAACATTTCTGGAAAAGTTCCTGAAACCTGCCTCATGGCCTCATCCTTGCCTCTGAGTCTTCAGTTTCTCCTTGTTGTTCTTGTTGGTTTGCATCCCTCCTTTCTGCTCAGCTTGTACTCATGGTCACTCAACGCAAACATCTCTCATCAGAACCCCCATCCTCTCATATGACAAATCCCAACATTACATTAATCCACCTGTTTAAGCAAATTTGCCCCAGATGGTGCAAACAATTGTGTGGATTGATTCTGTCACTTGTTTTGTTTTTACCTTCACTTGGGTGTGCAGTGTTGACAATCTTTCCATTCACCTTACAATTTTTTCTTACATCATTCCTCACAATAGATCATTGTCCCTTGCATTCTAGCAGGTAATATCACTAAGGAAAGAGGCCAAGAATGAACTCCTCAGACACCTCTCTAGAGTAATTTTAAAACCATCTACTTCAGGGGTCAGCAAACTACAGGCTTTGTGTCAAATCTAGCACTGGCTGTGAGCTAAACATAGTTTTGATATTTTTACAGGATTGTAAAGATGAAGAATATGTGAAAATGTGTCCAGTAAAGCCTAGGGTAGTCACTTTCTGGTCTTTCATAGAAAAAGTTTGCTAAGCCCCAACCTAGACCATCACCCATGTTTCTTTTCTTCCCAATTAGCAGGAGCCCCTTTCTCCTCTCCACAGTTGCCCTGGAAACCTGTGATCTTATCCAATCTCCTCCTGCCTCTACCAGAATGCTCTCTTCCCTGTATCTTCTCCATGTCAAGCTGAAGAAATGTTTTTTTTTTTTTTTTTTTTAACGTTTATTTATTTTTTTGGGACAGAGAGAGACAGAGCATGAACGGGGGAGGGGCAGAGAGAGAGGGAGACACAGAATCAGAAACAGGCTCCAGGCTCTGAGCCATCAGCCCAGAGCCCGACGCAGGGCTCGAACTCACGGACCGCGAGATCGTGACCTGGCTGAAGTCGGACGCTCAACCGACTGCGCCACCCAGGCGCCCCAAGAAATGTTTTTGATATCACTAGGAATAGCTCAATTTTCCCAGACAGATTGAGCCAATCAGCCAGTTTCATTTGGCCCTGAGTGACGAGGTTGTCTCCTATCTCTCAGAAGTGAGTGCATGTTAGTGGATGGAGGCTATCTGAAACTGTTTCCAAGGTGGACTGAAAATGTAATTTGTAGTATAAAAGAATCTGAGATCCTGTGAGCTCAGTTGGACTTGGGCCAGGATGTGGTATAAGGTGTGGACCCAATATTATCTCTTTCCAGATGACCAGCCTGTTGTCTGCTTTTTAAATGTCCATTATTTTTTTTGTTTATTTATTTATTTTGAGAGAGAGAGAGAGAGAGAGAGAGAGAGAGAGAACCCCAAGCAGGCTCCACACTGTCAGTGCAGAGCCCCATGTGGGACTGGGGCTTGATCTCACAAACCGTGAGATCATGACCTGAGTCAAAATCAAGAGCTGGCGCTCAAACAACTGAGCCACCCAGGTGTCCCTAAATGTCCATTCTTATCCATATATATGGCCTTTATAATTTACTAAATTATTCCATCTTCTCTCTCGTCCTCCATATCCAATCAATCCTCAAACCTTGGCAACTTTACTTCCCCAATAAGTTTCCTATCTAATCACTCCTTGCAAGCTCTAGTCACCAACTGCCCCAGGTCTGCATCATCCTCTTTTTCCTGGACTGCCTTACTCAGCCTCGTTTTACCCAACAGTCAGTCCTCTCATTTTCCACTTCCTTCCTTTCTTGCTCAGTCTTTCTCCAAGGGTTCTCAGCAGCATCTTTCTAAAATCTGTCCCTTCCCGCCTTTAAACCTTTACACGGCTTCCCGTTGCCTTTAAATTGTTCTCCGAAACACCTGGTTTAACCACCTGCACTAGTGGCTAAGATGGTGTGGGAATGCCGGCAATCCCTCCACACTCGCTGGGCTTGTCGTGCTCCCTCTGCTGGGGACACTCACCTCACTTTTTGGTCCACCCTTCAAAACTGAGCTGAGGTGCCGGCTCCTCTGGCCAACTCCCTCCTCCCAACTACTCGGGTCGAGGCCCCTCTTCTGCGAACCTATAATATTTCACTGCTTCCCTCCGTCTCCCTCTGCCCCTGCGACAAAGTACGCGAATATGCACGTGGTGACCGACGGGACTACAAAGCCCCTTGAGGGAGGCTTCGTGTCCGGTAGTATGTCTGGAGGGTCCTCCTCACCTAGAAAGAGAAGGTGCAATGGCACGGAGGCTCCTAAAGTCCTGACGGCTGCGAGCCTCCTAGGGAGGAGTCAGTCCGGGCGCGCGTTCAGGCACAGCCCCAGCGGACCAGCAACCACCGAGACGCACGGACCTCCGAGAGCCCTAGAGAGGAAGCGGAAGGGGCTCTTTCCTCACGCACCTGTCTGACAGCGTCCGCGGCCCACATCCGGTCTCTGAGGGCTCGGGCCGGGTCGTCGTGGCTGAGGGGCTGAGGGTGAGAGCCGTTCTGGGGCGTCGCAGGGCTTCGCGGGGCGGCGGGCCGGCGGCGGATGCGGCGGGTGTGGGGGCCGGCTTTCGGTGCGGCTGCGGGTCGCGGAGGCGTTGGCGGAGGCGGTGGGGCTGACACAGCGGGCGGCGCGTTTCCCCGGAGCTGCCTCCCGCGGCACCGGGGCCCGGCGGGCGCGACCCGGGGGTTCAGGTGGGAGCGACGTTGGTCCCGCCGGGCCTAGGTTACCTCAGCGCGGGGGCGTCCACGAACTCGAGACCTTGAACCGACGCGGATCTCTCTGAAAATCGAAAGTAGTCATTTTAGAGCGAGACGTGGGAGACTCACTTAAAGAATGACTTCTTTTCAAGCCTTCTTTCTCTTCGTGAAGTACCAGGGATGAAAGATGAATGAAGACCTTTCTTGCCTTTAGAGAATCTGGTCGTCGGGGACACGTCGGTTAACATTTGTGCTGTAGTGTGGTAATGCGATAGGGGTGTGAAGAAATGCAGTAGCTAGAAAGTCGTGAAAGAGAAATCTCAATAGATGTAGCAAAATGAAAAATGAATCGACTGAAAACGTAAAGTAGGTTTAGGAAGGATGTAGAAGTACACAAACACACAATACAATATTAAGTAGAAGCTTCGGACGAACCTCCTGCCAGTTGCTTATTCTCTGTTGCATTAAGAGTGGTCTTTCCCTCTAAAAATGGAGCCCCTTCCCCACTTTGGACTCCCAGCCTACATACCCCTCACCCCCAACCCAAGCCCATCATGAAATTAAATAGTACTCATTCTCTAGTCTGGTATAAGCCTCTTCTTCTTCTTTTTTTAAATTTTTATTCATTTTTGAGAGAGAGCTTAAGTGGGGGAGGGGCAGAGAGAGAAGGGGACAGAGGATCCCAAGCAGTCTCTGTGCTGACAGCAGCGCCCGAAAAGGGGCTCCAGTTCATGAACCATGGGATCATGACATGAGCTGAAGTCAGACGCTCCACCGACTGAGCCACCCAGGCGCCCAAACCTTTTTCATGAGTAGTTGAACCTACGTTAACCTTTCTCTCATTTTGACTTCCTGTGTTTCTCATCTGTACCGTATCTTTTGGGAGGCAGACTTTGGCCAGCCGTCTAACCTCTTACATCTTCAGTGTCGTCTTTGAAAAGTAAGGGGAGTAATACTCCCTATACATAATTGTATGTGTGTGTTCACAGGCTTTCTAAATGGTAAAGCCTACACAAGTTAAAAGTCTTTTCGTTAATTATAATGATATATATGTCACTCTGTTGTTTTCAACATGTGACACATGGTCACATCCAAGCCACCAGTAAGTCTTTTGGTTTTACCTCCAAAATATGTCTCGACTCTTTCTGCATCTTTGCCACCATCTTGATCATCTCCTGCTTGGACCGCTGTTAAGTGCTGCTTCCCTTCTTTTTCTCTCTAACCTATTCTCTGTTGACATACGCCAGGCAAAATGACCTTTTACGCCAGGCAATGTAAAAACATATAGCTCCCTGCTAAAATAAGAAGATTAAGCCATAATTCTTAGTGTGGCCCATTTCCTGGATAATCTGGTTCTGCCTGCCTCTGTCACTTCTTCTCGTGCGGCTCTGTCCCTCACTTAACTTTGCCAAAGCTTCACTCCCATTGCCTTATTCTCAGACATGTGGAGTAATTTCTGACCTCAAGTCTGGTGCCTGGAAAAATCTCTGAATGACTGGCTCGTACTCATCGGTGGGTCTCAGCCTAAGTGTCATCTCTTCAGAAGAGCCTTCTTTAAGTTATTCATCCCCCATTAACAGACCACCCTACACATTTCCTTTCTAGAAGTTATCTCCATTTAATTTTAACTTATTTGCTTGTATTTGTTTTTTTCTGTCTGTTGCACTAGTATATGAGTTTCAAAGGGCAGGTGCCTTGTTTGTCTTGTTCTGTATTATATTTCTAGTTTCTGCACGCCTGGCACACATATTTGTTGAACATGTTAATTCTTACAGTGTTGGAAGAGTAGGCCCTGGTGACTCATCTAATTATAACCTATTTTATATTTTCTGATTTTAGTGTTATCTCCCTAATGAGATCCTACAATGTTTGTGGGTATAAAGTAAACTCTTTACATTTTTCTTCACATACTAGGTGGTTAGCAAATACTTACTGAATTGAATTGGCATGATTTTCAGGATATATGTTTGGTCTTTTGTTCTGCTTCACAGAAACTAATTATGCTCTCCAGCAGAATATCCATTGATGTAGACAAAGAACTGTGATGGACTGACCTTTCCTTGTCTCACTTATGCTGCCATTATTGTTTGTCTGGTCTTCCCAATAGACCCTCAGTCTTCTGGGAGGAGTGTGAAGATGCTAAAGGAGCGTCCAGGGATGGCAGAAGACCCCCAGCAACAGATGGGTGTTCCTGTGGTAAAGCTGGAGAAAGAGTTGCCATGGGCCAGGGGAAGGGAGGACCCTAGTCCTGAGACTTTTCGTCTGAGGTTTCGGCAGTTCCGCTACCAGGAGGCAGCTGGTCCTCAGGAAGCCCTCAGGGAACTCCAGGAACTCTGTCGCCAGTGGCTGAGGCCTGAGCTGCATACCAAGGAGCAGATCATGGAGCTGCTGGTGCTGGAGCAGTTCCTGACCATCCTGCCACGGGAGTTCTATGCCTGGATTCGGGAGCATGGCTTGGAGAGTGGCAAGGCTCTTGTGGCCATGGTGGAGGACTTCACAGAGAGAACGTTGGAGGCCAAAGCGGTGGGTGAGAAGGGGGTATCTGGGTCTTGTTTTGTCGGTATGGGAAGGGGACATTTAAAGAATTGAAAGGTTTGAAGAAGCAGTGGGAGTAGATGAGGTGTACAGTCTCCTTCATCTGCTCCCAGACTCCCTGAGGTACTTTTTGGAAGGCAGTGGAATTTTCAGCATGAGAAGCCATTCCCAAGGAAGATGCAGGGCCTGTAGAAGAGCTGTTAGCTTCCTTTCTGGTCATCAGGACAAAGGCCTGGCCATATTTCCTTTGTGAGCCCCAGGCCCAAAGAAGGTAGTCGTGACCAATTTGAAGATCTCTCATAGACTCCTTCTCTTTGGGCAGAGATGCATGTGGAAAGTGGGGAATTCCAATTGGGTGAATATTATTATTAAGAAGCATTGTCTAAACAGTGCTGTTTCGATATCTGGGACGTTGGCTCAAGTGGCTCACGTTAGTGGTTCTGTGGTGGTGTTCTGGTGACACCAAGTAACTGCATCTCAGATGCTTCCTTGGGACTCTGGCCACATGTTTGTCATTCTGTGGTATAGTCACCTTATTGTTGGCTGGGAAAGAAGAGAGTAGGACTGAACATTACTGTTTTGCTTGCAAGTAATCATCTTTCTTCAGTTTATTCTTCCTTTTCCTACTGCAGTTATTCGTGACTTCCTCTGTAATCCTAAGAATTATTTTTTTATTCCCAATTCAGGAGCTTAAAAGTAGACGAAGAAGGGCCTGTTTTTGTGAGTGTATCACAGTGTGAGTTGTCCTGATTTTCCTCGCTGTTTTTAGAGCAAGTTTTTCTCACTAGCTAATTCACTGCTGAATCAAGGCTTTGTATTTTTTACTTTCAGCATTTATAATTGGGGGATTTTTTTCCTAGTAGGGAGCATTTTGGGCTAAAGTTGTCAACCAAACAATATTTAGTCTCTCTGTGATATTATTCCTGGTGGAATTTGGTCAGTATTGAGGCAGGCAGGAGGGACCCTTGTAAAAGGGCAGGGACACATAACAGTTGCTCGGAGCCTGATAAAGAGAGGTTTACCTCTTTTTCACCTTCTCACTGATGTCCTGGGGAAGAGCTGAGCCGGCTTTGTCCTCCTCTTGCAGTTGGAATGGTCCTTTTCTTTGTTCTCTTTTTAGGTTTTAATTCAACTCCCTCACCCAGGCCTCATTCTAATAGGTGTTGGGGACTGTTCTTAGGTTCCATGCCTCGTGCAGGGAGAACGGGAGGAGACAGCACTTTGCAGAGGCCCTTGGGAACCAGGTGTTCACCTGGGGCCAGTGGAGGTCAAGCCTGAATGGGGGATGCCCCATGGGGAAGGAGTTCAAGGCCTAGACCAAGGCACTGAGGAGCAACTCAGTCAAGACCCTGGAGCTGGGACACAAGCCTTCCAGGAGCAGGGTAAGATGCAAACAGTAAAGAAGTAAGGATGCAGAAAACTGCGCTTTGTGACCCTCCTTTACAAGCCCAGCAATTGATAAATAAGTTATCTGTGAGCTGTAATTAGGAGTTTTCCTGATTACTTCCTTGACTTCAGTAGGAAACAGATGAAGTGAAATTGTTTTCTATACCTTGACTTTCTGATTTTTGCAGGGGATATCTGGGATTGTGCTCTCTTACCATTTCTTCTCTTCTTTCCCTCACATCCCTTCTAGAAACCTCCTGGAAATATGCAGGTGACATATAGGGGGATTTTTTAAGTGGGTGGACAAACCATATCCCTAAAAGTAATGTATGACTTCATTGTGTTACTGAATCTCAAAGAGGGTTATTCCCAGAGTGTGACCAGAGAGCATGAATAGCCTTCAAGGGCCAGGGTACATTGGGTCGAGACCATCTGCCCAGTTGAGAAGAGGGTAGGTCTGTGTGGAGTCTCCTTAAGGTTCCTGGGTTCTGTGTGTCAGGCAGTGGACACCTTTGAACAAGCTAACTACAAGACAGCACTAATCTTTTTCATGCTTTTTTTTTTTTTTTTTAATTTTTTTTTTCAACGTTTTTTTATTTATTTTTGGGACAGAGAGAGACAGAGCATGAACGGGGGAGGGGCAGAGAGAGAGGGAGACACAGAATTGGAAACAGGCTCCAGGCTCCGAGCCGTCAGCCCAGAGCCTGACGCGGGGCTCGAACTCACGGATCGCGAGACCGTGACCTGGCTGAAGTCGGACGCTTAACCGACTGCGCCACCCAGGCGCCCCTTTCTCATGCTTTTTTTCCCCTTTGCTTAGCTCTGCCAGTTCTTCAGGCTGGTTCTGGCCTCCCTCCAGTGAACACCAGAGACCAAGAGATGGCAGCTGGGTTCCTTTCAGCTGGACCCCAGGTGAGCTGTACTTCTGCCTTTCTGACGTTGCTTTGAATGAGATTCACCTTCCCTAAAGTTTCCCTGCACAACAAAGCGCCGCCCACAAGTTGAATTATTGTACCTTTCTTGTTCTGATGGATATGATAGCTTTGTTTTCTCCACTTTGTCATCCTGATTTGTTGAGTTGAGCCTTATGCCTTAGGGCCCAGGCATGAGGCTCAATTCAGTTGATTTTATTGCTCTGTGACTTTTTTTTTAATTGACTCTGTATTACTTTTTACTGAGGAGGAAGACATTATTGATATAAACCCCATAAGCTTGATCTAGGCAGTGGTGGTCGATCAGGAAATCAATACCCTTTGTAGATCGTCTTTATGGATACTTTTGCTGCTGCTTTTCCTTGGGATCCTCTCCTCCTCCCGCGTCAGCAGGAATGTAGCTGACTCAGGGTTGGAGACTCCCTGGAACACTGAGCAGAGTGTTCCCTCTGGCCTCTACCCCGACTACACCAAGATTTGGCCTTGTTTGACTTCTTTGCCTGCCACATATGGGGGTAATGAGCACAGTTGGGGCACTCTTGTCATGTCTACTCTGTGTTGAGTGTTACCAGGGAGGTGGGAGATTTCCAGTGTGGCACCTTTTTGAAGGGGACAGTGAGTGTTTTGTTTTTTATTTTGAGAGAGAGAGAGAGAGAGAGCAGGGAAGGGGCAGAGAGAGAGGGAGAGATTGAGAATCCCAAGCAGGATTCTGCATTCAGTGTAGAGTCCAGCGCAGGGCTCGATGTGGGGCTCAAACACATGAATCATGAGATAATGACCTGAGCTGCAATCAAGAGTTGGATGCTTAACCAACTGAACCACCCAGGTGTCCCAGAGACCGTGAGTTTTAAAGTGAAGAGTCCTTATAGAAGGAAGGTAGAAGGAAAGGGGTCATTTGCCAGAAAAAAATAATGACTCAAATCTGGTCTAGCTAAAGCACTGTTTGGGCAAGTTTTATGCCTGTACCATTTCCTGTTTCTGTTTCCCTAGCATGTGTTTTGGAGGAGATGAAGGATGATAGCATGTTTTAATTTTTCCAGACCCTCTTTTTTGCTGTAATAGTTCTTCATGGTGTTGTAGATGATAGTGAATTTATTTTATTTTATTACTATTTTTTTAAATGTTTATTTTAGAGAGAGACAGAGAATGTGTGTGTGCACAAGCAGGGGAGGGACAGAGAGAGAGGGAGACACAGAATCTGAAGCAGGCTTTGCACTGTCAGCTCAGAGCCTGATGTGGGACTCAAACCCACGACTGTGAGATCATGATCTGAACTGAAGTCAGTTGCTTAACTTACTGAGCCACCCAGGTGCCCAATACTGAATTTATTTTAATACAGTATTGTTCTTAAGACACGGCCTGCCCAAATATTTACTTCCCTTTGAGGGAAGATCAGTTTTAGATGAAGGGATAAATAGCTCTGGGTCTTGATCAAGCTTGAGGATTGAGTGGAGGCAATTGAAAAGCAGGAATTAGGTGTTGTGGTTGTTAGGGTACAACCTAGGTGTCTGCAGCAGAGACTCGGAAATATAGTAGCTCAGACAAGTCCATTACTTCCCTGTCATTAAACTATCAAGAGGTAGGGACTTGTGCTCCCAAGACCATCTAGGGGTCTGGTTCCTTCTGTCTCTTGCTCTGTTCTTCCCTAGAGTATTATCCCTGTGTTTGCTCCCACTTTTAGACTTTTCCTACTTTGGGATTATTTCTTTATCCTTAACACTCTTCTGTTGTTTCAGGGGTTGGGGCCATTTAAAGATATGACTCTGGCCTTCCCTGAGGAGGAATGGAGACATGTGACCCCAGCCCAGATAGACTGTTTTGGGGAATATGTGGAACCCCAGGACTGTGGGGTCTCACCTCCAGGTAAGACTGTTTCCATCCCAAAGGTAAGAAACTGAGGAGTTGTGAAAGTTACAGGTTGGAGTTCTTGCCCTTGCCCCAGATTTCAGAACCTGGTGCTACCAACAAAAGAAGGCAAGTAAATGGGTCCAAGGAAAGAGTGTGGACCCAGGGTTTAAGGAGCCGGGCATGTGCTTTCCTGTCGGGAGAGGAACCAACGAGGGGGCAAGAAAACACAGGTACTGGCTGTGATGAGACAGGTTGCTCATTAGGATTCCTGGAGCACCTATTCTGTCTCTGACTGAAGAGTACCCACGCAGGCTTGAAAGCAAAAGACGATCTTGTGTCTCGTTCCCTCAGCAGGGATTTATTGAGTGTCCCTCAGGCACTGGCTCCAACTTTGCAGCTTTGTGTTGGGGCAGGACTAACGGTAGGGAAGCCTTCGGAGCACCAGGCGTGTGTACAGAGAATGCCCAGCTGCTCGATGTGGGCCCCTGTCACAGAGCAAGCAGAGCCTGGGCTGGGTCTGTCTCAGGTGGTGGCCAGGTTTTACCTGGGGTTGGAGCTGGAAGGGTGAGACCACGATGCACATGGAAAGTGCTCACAGGAGGAGGAGCAGTAAGAGAAGGGAGGAAGAGTGAGCCTGGCGAAGAACAGGGAGAGGCCCTGGCGGGGAAGCCGGGGAGGGCACTGCAGGGGCTGGAGACTGCCGGAGTGGTGGTATCTCTGCAGGTTGGAGAGGGAGAGGAAAAGAAACGTGAGTGGGAACAACCCTTTCCTCTGTTCCCTCTGCTTTTCTTTTCATAACTTTTTGAGTATGTGCTGACTGCTCATCTGTCCTGACTCCACCCCACCTGGCATTTTTCCATCTTGAAATATGTTGAGGGATAAATGAGAGTATCACTGTACTGCCTTTAGTGCATGAGAGAACCAGTCCTGGCTCCACCACTTACTGTGACCTTTCTGGGCTTCCGTTTCTTCAGTCGCAAAATGGGGACATTCACAGAGCTCTCATGGTGTCGTGAGGATTAAATGAGATGATAAAGCTTAGCATTTGGTGAATATGATAGTGTTAGATACTTTTATTAGCTATACAAATATTATTCCTTTATGAGTCAGTCAACATTCATTTATTCACCCAAAAATTTTTATTTGGTATTGTGGCCAGTACTCTGCCAGTCACTATGAAGAGTTAAAGTCCCTTGCCTTTGCGATCTTAGTAGTTCATATGAAGAGTCCAAATGCACAGAATAATGGTCATTATGGAGTAGTGTAAGGGGCCCTAGAGGAGGGGCTCAGGAGACCTGGGTCCAGGACAGGGTTGTCACACCATGGCAGTGATGTGAGTGGCCAAAGGATGCCAACATGTGTTACAAAGAGATGTAAGACTTCTTTTTTTATTAAAAACTATTATTAAAAAATGTTTATTTGTTTTTGACAGAGAGAGAGAGAGAGAGAGAGGGGAGGGGCAGAGAGAAAGGGAGACACAGAATTCGAAGCAGGCTCTGAGCTGTCAGTACAGAGCCCGACATGGGGCTTGAACCTATGAACTGTGAGATCATGACCAGAGCAGAAGTTGGACGCTTAATCGACTAAGCCATCCAGGCGTCCTGAGATATAAGACTTCTGTAGATGGTAGAGGATGTGGAAACCTTCAGACATAACCATGCGGTTCAGGACCTCTTGCAACACAGCTGAGATGGTGGGGATACCAATATTCTAGTGCCTTGATGCCCCCAGGGGCCCTCTGCTGGTGATGCTGCTGTGTGTTGGAATGATTCTGCCCTCTTATTCCAAAGGATTTTTATACCTGCCCCGCCCCCCGTCCCTGCCATCTGATTGCTCTGGAGACTCTGGTTGTATTCTTGTGCTGTTCTCACTGTTTCAAACAACCCAAGCACTTCCATAAGCATTTATGCGGAGTCTGGGTGGGCCAAGGTCCATTTCCCACGCATACTGTCTACTGGCTGTCTCAGCCTTCAGGTCTTCCTGTGATTTATTCCCATGTACTTGTGGCTCCTGCATTGATAGCTGTTTTGGATTAGGCCTGAGAAACTAGAATTCTATGATACATAATACCTAGCACATACTCACATCTCCCCAGGGTCCAGCTAAGACTCGTGCATTGCATTTAGTGTCAGTTTTACTATTCGTAACACCTGAAAACTGGAAATTACCCAAATGAATATCAGTCAAGTTCATAAATAGATTACAATATATTCTGACAGTGTCATACCAATGAAAAAGAACATAGTGTAACTATAGCTACATTCCATAATATGGGTGAATCTTACAAGGATAATAATGAGCGGAAGCATCCAGAAACAATATTTGAATCCACTACACAAAGTTCAAGACCAGGTAAAAGTACTTTATGCTGATAAAAGTTTGAATAGCATGTTAGCCAGGGGGCGGCAGAATATAGTCACTGGAGGGGCTGGGAGAGGGCTTTCTGGATACTGGTAGTTTCTTGACCTGGATGCTTTTTATATAGTTGTGTTCATTATGAAAATTCTTTGAATTCTACAGTTATGTTTTGTGCATCTTTACTTTCATGGAAAGTTTATAGAAGAATCTGTCAGAGGTGACAGCTGTGTCTTTCATATTTGTTTAGATTAGGCATGTGATGTTTTTCTTTTTGTGTTTTAACGGCCTTACCTGAAAGGACCCTTTCTGTGCCTAAGTGCTGCTTGTCATTTTTGTCTCTTTCTCTCTCCTTTTTTTTTTTTTAAGATTTTATTTTTAAGTAATTTCTATACCCAATGTGGGGCTTGAGCTCACAGCCCTGAGATCAAGAGTCACATGCTATATTGACTGAGCCAGGTACCCTGCCTCTCTTTTTTTCTGTCTTGGCTCTTTTGCTTCCTAGGGCCTTCCCTTTTGTTCACCTCCCTTTCCGCCTGTTCTGTAAACAATTGTTCTGTTAATTTAGAGAGAGTGAAACAGGGATCAGAGAAAGAACTTCTAGAAGGGTTGAGGCATTTCAGCAACATTCACGCGCATTTCAGTCTGGTAGAAGTCAGTGACAGATCGGATTCATTCATTCATCTAGTAGTTAGTAAGCCTGTGACAGTCTCCCAGGAGACCCAGATTAATAAAATCTGGTTAGGTGGAGGGAGGAGCGGGGGCAGGGACCGTGTGCTGAGCAAGTGTATGGAGGCTATGGAGAACTCTCAAGTAGCCCACCTGGATGGAATAAGCTGGAATAGGTTTATAATCTCTAGGGCAGGGAGAACACCTTGAGGAATGTAAAATGGCATTTTCAACAAGGTCGTGTATAAATAAGTGCACAATAAACAAAGTGCTAATTCAGTATAAATGTGCTGAAGAGACATAGCTAAGAGAGTAATCAGGGAATGTTTCTTCAAGGAAATCATTGAGTTAGATTTAGAAGGAAATACAAGTCTGAGTTAGAAAATTAACTGAGAGCACATTAAGATTTGGCAGACTATTCTGTAAAAAAGATATGGAGAGTTTTAGCTCAGGTTGCTACAATAGAATATTATAGGCCAGTGGCTTAAAACAACAAACATTTATTTCTCCGAGTTCTGGAGGCTGAGAAGTTCAAGATCAAGGTTCCTGTAGATTCAGTGTCTGGAGAGCGCCCTCCTCCTGGCTTGCAGCTGGCTGCCACCTCACTGTCTTCACATGGCAGACAGAGTGAGATTGTGGGATTGAGGGATCTATCCCGTGTCTTTGCCTCTCCCATCATGAGGGATCATGCTCACATGATTTCTGTGCTAAGAGCTCTGGTTTCCCTTCCTCTTTTTATAAGGACACTGATCCCATCATGGGGGCTCCACCCTAATGACTGTACCTTATAACTTCCTGAACAGCCCATCTCCTGATATCATCATGTTGGAGCTTAGGTTTTCAACCTATGAATTTGGGGAAGACACAAACATTCAGTCAGTAACAAAGTGGGAAAAGGTAAAGTGAAGTCTGGTTTTAGAGTCCATGAAAGAAAACTGTATTGAGGTTATTGGTCAAAGGGAAAAAGAAAGAACTGTTAATGGGACATCTTTAGAAGCCAAGTTCTAACATAAAACTTTACTTTCATAACTGCTACAGAATTAGCTTGTATCTCCTTTGTCCTGTAGGCATTGGGAGCAAGGAAAAGGAGTCTAAAACCCAGCAGGCAGACCTCAAGGGGGCGCTTGCTCGGGTGACGGCAGAGAGGTTTGGGGAAGCCACACTCCAGAGCCCTGAGCTTGGAAGAACCTGTGAGCAGGAGCCCAGTAGCTCTGTGGGAAACATGCCAGGGCCGCCTCTTCCTCAGCATGGTGTCATACCCCTGCCCGATGACCTCAAGACCCACAGCTCCTTTTGGAAGCCTTTTCAGTGCCCTGAGTGTGGAAAAGGCTTCAGTCGGAGCTCAAATCTTGTCAGACACCAGCGAACCCATGAAGAAGAGAAATCCTATGGGTGTGTCGAGTGTGGGAAGGGGTTCACCTTGAGAGAGTACCTCATGAAGCACCAGAGAACCCACCTGGGAAAGAGACCCTATGTGTGCAGTGAGTGCTGGAAAACGTTCAGTCAGAGGCACCACCTCGAGGTCCACCAGAGGAGTCACACAGGGGAGAAGCCTTACAAGTGTGGTGACTGCTGGAAAAGCTTTAGCCGGAGGCAGCATCTGCAGGTGCATCGGAGAACTCACACAGGGGAGAAGCCCTACACTTGTGAGTGCGGCAAGAGCTTCAGCAGGAACGCAAACCTGGCTGTGCACCGGCGAGCCCACACCGGGGAGAAGCCATATGGGTGCCAGGTGTGTGGGAAGCGGTTCAGTAAAGGGGAGCGATTGGTCAGACACCAGAGGATCCACACTGGGGAGAAGCCCTACCACTGTCCAGCCTGCGGGAGGAGCTTCAACCAGAGGTCCATCCTCAATCGGCATCAGAAAACTCAGCATCGCCAGGAGACCCTGGCACAGTAAGGATGCACCTTTTTTACGAAAGGAAGGTGCTGGAAGGTGTAGGACCTTTCAGGATCGCCAAGTGGAGGGAGATCCCATTGGAGGATGCATTCGTCTTTCCTCACTGAAGGGCTTTGAGGAGGGAGTGGTAGAGTGATAGGGTGCAGAAAGGCACTTTGACCCATTTTCTTTTCATTTGTTGTCAAACAGAAGCAAGGCAATGCCTGATTTATTTTGAGTTTCCAGAGAGCACAGCTCCTCACGTCTCTTATCCAAGTGGTGCAAACTGTTTTTTACTGTCTTTTGGGAAATTATATCCTGAACTTCAGTTCAGGTTGAAGTTTTTTTCCTTCATTGGGATGTCATGTACGCCTCTCGAGCAAGTCTGACAAAGTTTTGTCCCATGTTGGCAAGTTACACCTCATTGTGATGAGGGCTGTATCGACCTGCAAAATCATTAGTTCAGACTCTGCCTCTCTTCTTTTCCATTTAACAAGTATTTATTGAACAGCTACTGTGTCTGGTGCTGGGAGCACAGTGGTGAATGAGGCACATGAGCTGTGAGCCTCCCGGAACTGGTGATTTAGCAGTGGGAACACACACAGAACCATTAATAGCTCCAGACATTCTAAGTTATGTTTGTGGTACGTGCTGTTTGAGAGGGTGGTCTTCTGGTGCTCACTCGTTCTGCCCTGCCACTCAGGTGCTGGATCTTCCCCTCCCTAGTTAGGATCTCTCAGGCAGCCTTGTTTATTTTACTTTATTTTTACCCCCTTTGTCTCTGTAACAGCATACCCTCATTTGTATAGTTTCCCCATTATTCCTTGTACTGTAACAACTATCCACCCATCCAATAGGAAATTAATATTTTGCTATTGATTACCGAATAAACATGAAAGTATTTTAAAAAGTGTTCAGTTCTATATAAAGATCTAATTAAATAAATCTGAAAGATGAACTATTATTAATACACTGTATTTGATGGCATTTTATAGCATATAAGATGCTTTTTTTTCTATTTTCACTTTATCATTCCACACATATTTATTGAGGCCCAACAGTGTGCCAGGAACTCTTAGGTGCTTGCCATATATCAGTAAATAAAATGGGAAAAGTCCCTGACCTCGTGGAGCCTACATTTTAGTGAATATATTTGATCTTCAGAACCTCCTAAGGTGGAACCCATGGGTACTCCCATAAACTCTCTGGACCTGGGATCTGAGCCTTTGCTTGGTCCTTGTCAGTGTCTTGCCTTGAAATGCATTCGCCACTTACCTCTTGCTACCGGATAGTCTCTGTCAATACATCTAGATCCTTGTCATCTGAGAGGCTCTCAGTTGCCAACTGGGACTGATGAGGTGGTAGCGATGTGTTTTACATAAGTGCCGATTCAGGCAAAATAGAGATGTTTGTAGGCATTTAAAAGTACTTAATGAGAAGATACAGTATTTGTACTGTTTACACTTTCTTATTTTGCCATCACTAAAAGGTTTCCTTTCTGTTTAAAATTCTGTTTAAAATATCTGTGTAATGAGCATGGACTACAATGCAGTGTTGTTGTAGTGCTATGCTTTCAAATGCTGGACGCTGGGTGAGTTTGTCTTTTGTTGACATGGTACTATAATAAGATGTGATTTGTTTTGTGGTGCCTTTTAATATTAGATTCTTTTACTCTAAGGTTTTTTTCTCCCCATTTTTTATTGTAAATCAGATAAATGATGACTTCAACACAGTTGTATTACTCAGTCTACTTTGAAACACATTATTTTATCACATATTTCTTAGATAACTATGGTAGATAGCCATGATGTTTGATTTTGATTTAGCAGATGATTTCCTGGCCTCTCCACTGTCTCCATGAGCCTCTAGTAGCCAGGCCATAAATATATCTGAGATGTCATCCACTATCTGAGACACTAGGCTGCTTCTCCTTAGCAGTGTTGTGATCCAGATGCAGAATCAGCTCTTTTTTCCCCACTTCCCAGACAAGCTTGGCAAAGCTTGTAGCCAGCTAGCAGCCAAACCCAGGGAAAGGCTTTTCATGAGTCTCTGGCTTCTGGTCTGTAGGACCTGGGGGCTGACCTGGCTTGAGCTTGGCCTTCTCTAGGAGGTCCATATTCCAAAGCTAGGTGAGGAGTGTTGGGCCACTACAGGCTGGGAGTTGCTCATCAGTGGTCTTCCTGTCTACCTGAATTAAATGGTTAGATTCTTTTTGATAATATGCTTAGCCAAATAGGACTGTGGGTTTTCAGCCAGTTGGAATCTCTTCAGAGAAACTCAGGTAGGAGCCAGGCCTTGCTTTTTTTCTTGGGCACCTGTATCTGCTTTGAGACCAAAGTTTATGGATGATGCCTCAAACAGCCTCAAAAAATTTTTTTCCATGGAATTTTAGTAGCATGTATTTTTGTTATGTATTCAAATGTTAAATATTTTTCTGTATTTTTCTATTTAGACATTTTTTTATAATAGAAAATTTCAGACATATATAATGAATCCCCATGTATTCATTATTTGGCTTTACCCATTGTAAACTCCTAGCCGATCTTGTTTTATTTCTATGCCCTTTTCCCTGTCTTCCTACCCTACTGAAGTATTTCAAAACAGCTCCCAAATACTGTCTATAAATATTTCAGTGTGTACCTCTGAAAGATAAGAACTCCTTGAGGGACGCCTGGGTGGCTCAGTCAGTAAGTGTCCAACTCTTGATTTTGGCTCAGGTCATGACCTCACAATTCGTGAGATCAAGCCCCGCGTTGAGCTCTGTGTTGACAGCGTAGGGCCTGCTTGGGACTCTCTCTTTTCCTCTTTCTCCTGTCTCTCTCTGCTCTTTCCCTGCTCGCACTTGCTCTCTCAAAATAAACTCTTTGCAAAAGAAAACCCACAATACTTTTATCATACCAATAAAAATAATTTCATAATTTGCAATTAATGTTTTCTTAAAAAGCACATACGTTTAAAAAGTTTATTTGAATTAGGATCTAAATAAGATGCATAAATTGTAAGTCTTCTAAGTCTTACAATGTATAATTCCTATTCTTTTTTCTCTTGAAATTCATTCATGGAAGCAACTGCATTATTTATTTATCCTGTAGAATTTCTTGTCTTTGAATTTTGCTGTTTGCATACCCATGACGTTATTTAATGTTTTTTTGCCCTCTATATTAACCAAAAACTTAAAGGAATAACCAAATTCATTTCTTGTATTTTGGCAAGAACACATTATAGATGATGGCATGTC
Organism: Puma concolor; assembly: GCF_028749965.1. Lineage (NCBI taxonomy): Eukaryota > Metazoa > Chordata > Mammalia > Carnivora > Felidae > Puma > Puma concolor. The sequence continues at coordinate 7,111,181 of NC_141682.1, forward strand.
TGGTTGTTTCTCTCTGATGTTAGGATCCTAGATGTATTTATTTCATAAATTCTATAAATGATTCATTTATTAGCTGGAATGCTTCTGTCAGAAATTTTCCCTCATTAACCATTAGGTTTCTTAGATAGAGTTCACAGGAAAGGAAATGCTTGATTCGTCCTTTTGCCTGTTTTCACAATAATGATCTGGTTGCTTTGTTTTCTGTAATTGTGATCAGGTATTTTTTCAATCAGCATACATTCATGGATTTTGGATTTACAGCCAGTCCACTGTACTTCTTGATGCTCAGATCATTTCACTTTTGGTCATTGGGAGCCTTTTCAACTTGCCTCCTGATTCCTTTTGACATAACTCTAGTCATCTTTGATAGCTTCTTTATTTTCTGATAGGACAGGATGTTGCAAACTCCTCTTGTACATTTCCTGCTCCCTTTGAGAGTGAAGAGAAGTGCTATTAATTATGCCAGGACAATATGGTAAAGTGGGACTCCAGGACAGATGGGGATATTTGGTCACCTTATATACAGCCCTCATTGTGTGTGATTGGATGTCTGTGGTTTCTTCACCCAACTATAATGTTGGGCACTTTCAGGGCTGGCAGGTAGTGTGTCCCATGCTGCTGTGATAATGAAGAGTGCCACTCCAAGGGGTATGACCTTTGTAAGAGAAACCCCTTTTTATACCTTGGGTGGTGACTTTCTGCCTAAGGTCTGTCCTGGGGAGCTATTGCATTAAACATTTGCTTTTCAAAATGTATGCCATGAATGTTATCAGCAGCCTGATAAACTATATTTCAGTACTTTCAGGTCCTCTTTTATTCCAGCCTAGGGGCAATTTGAAGAGCCCTTGTTTCTTAAAAAGTAAGTTGGTTTCAAGTTCATCATGCAACACAGGCTGACTTTATCTACTTCTGAGGTGAGGAAAGTAACTATCAGGAACATGTTTCTCCAGAGTCTACTTGCCCTTTTATTTTTTTTATTTGTATTCTATTTTTAATTTTTTTTAAAGTTTATTTATTTTGAGAGAGAGAGTGTACATGAACGAGCATGTGAGTGGGGGAGTGGCAGAGAAGGGGAGTGAGAGAATCCCAACCAGGCTCCACACTGGCATTACAGGGCTGATATGAAATTCAAGATCATGACCTGAACTAAAATCAAGAGTTGGATGCTTAACTGACTGAGCCATCCAGGAGCCCTGCTACTTGTTCTTCTACAATTTAGCCAGTTTCTCAGCCTCTGCACTACTAATATTTTGTGCCAGGTAGTTCTTTGTTTTGGAGACTGTCCTGGCTCTTTTGTGCATCAACCTACTACATGCTAGTAACACTCCCCAATCAACAACTAAGGAGGTTTCCAGACATTTCCAAATGTCCCCTGGGTGGCAAAATCGACCCTTGCTGAGAATCACTGCTTGTAACATTCAGGATAATTGCTGTTGTGAATTAGATGTTTTGTTTTTTTCTAATTTAAATTTTAGTTAGCCAACATAGAATGCAATATTGATTTCAGGAGTAGAATTTATTGATTCATCACTTAGAGCATGCAGTGCTCATTACAACTGCTCTTCTTAAGTACCCATCATTCATCTAGCCCATCCCCCCCCCCCCCCCCCCCATTAACCCTCAGTTTGTTCTCTATCTTGTTAAGTAGTTGGTTTAGTTAGTGAAAGAAAGGACTGGCATTTCAAGGACTAGAGCTATTTCCTGCTAAGCTTAATACCCCAGCCTAACTTTCTAGAGAACAAAGTTTTACTAGAGATCACTGGGATTAAATGTAGTATTGCCATGTAGAGCCAAGAGCTATTGAGATAGAATCTCAGGATAGAGGCCTGGAAACTCTAAAACCTAGGTGGTTTCTATGCAGGCAACCTGGCTTATTGCTTTGGGTTCTTTTCAGGCAAGCACCTGCCATAGAGCCTCTATATCACAGAGAACTTTTGCTTGGGGCCTAGATTCGCCTTTCCCGGTAAATGCATGTGTGTAGTGGGGGCCACTTAAACTCAATGCAGCCAATGCCAGCCTTTTTTCCTTCATAATAAGGTCCTCAAGGCGCACAGTAGACAGTAAATATTTCAATGAAAGGTCTGGATTTCTGCCTTTTTTAGTAGCTAGAATGGTCATAAGAGTGCCTGAGGAGAAACATGACATCGCATTGCCCCTAGTGGCCCTTCTGATATGGCTGACATCTCTAGCTGTTGTGCTACCAATTGCAGTCACATCGAATTCACTTAGAAATGCCATAAGCCAAAGAAATTCACTGGGGCTTCCTACAGTTTTGTATTCCTATCTTATTTTTTCCCTTTTATCTCAGTTTCTGAAGGACACATTTCTAAAGATTTATCATGTCCAACCTATCCCCAGTATTGACACATTTCAATAAAAATTTCAGTAAAAATTTGTTCATGACAGGGAGGGCGGGCAACGTTCTCCCTTGTGTTTGTTGCTGGGAATCTGAACTGCTAAGAGTGAGGATGGAGAGGGTTGGGTAAGGCAGGTGTTGTCCCTTGATAAACAGAGGGACTTGGGAGGAGCAATTCCAGTTTCCTGGAAGGGTGAATGGGCTCCAGTAGAATGGCTGCCATTGCTGCCACATGGTGTAGCCATAGCTCTGTCATCTGAGTGGCCAGAGACCAGGAAATGGCCGTACTCCCAAGAGCTCGCCTCATATGTTTTCCCTTCCTTAGTAAAAACCATAATCTCTGGAAAAGGTAGTAGATTAACCTTTAGATAGATTGGAAACAAAGAGGTGGCACGAGTCTATACCTTGTGACTCCCACCTCTGGTAGCTATTTGAGTATTATGTTATCTCTGTGTCTGTGAAACAGTTGAGGAAAATCTGATCTACATCACCTAGAGATTTCATTGACTCCTGCAAAAGCTCAGCCTGTTGTATGAACAGGAAAAGTAGAATGAACAATAAGTGGTTTCTCATCAAGAGCCAGTCTTCTTACTAGGTTTCTCCAGTCTTTAAGGGTTCCTGCTTCCTGAACTGAGGTGCTAATGGAAGGACTGGAAAGTAAGAGATGGAAAAAATCCCAGCAGTTAAAACAGTGTGGAACTCATTCGTAAATAGACCAATGGAATAGCAGGAAAGATTGAGAAATAGCCCTGGCTCTGTACTGAAGAGGTTAATTTTTTTAAAAGTCACATTGGTATAATTGGATAGCTATTTGGAGAAAGATAAAAATAGACCCACTTCTCACATCATATCCAAGAGTGAACTCCAGATGTATCAGGGATGTAACTAAAAAATGAAACTACCCAAGTACCAGAAGACACTGCGGATGAATTCCTCTAAAACATGGGTTCAGGGAAAAGGCTTTAAAACTGCGGCTTAAAATCCAGATGCACTAAAAGAAAAGATTGGTGCATTCCTACATAAAAATTTTGAGAACTTCTGAATGGCAAAAACCATAAGCAAAGACAAATGACAAGTTGGGAGAAAATACTTGCAACATAACGCAAAGTTCCAGTATTTCTAATATATGAAGAACTTTGTAAAAAAATGAGTTAACCCCCCAAACAAAACAACCCCACTGAAAAATTGATAAACTGGAGATCACAAAAAAAGATACCGAAATGGCTATTAATGATATAAAAAGATGTTCACCTTCGCTCAAAATAAACTCCAATTAAAACTGCACTGACTGAGAGATTTCTTTTCCATCACATTGGCCAAAATTCCAAAGCTTGACAATACACACTATTGATGAGTTTGTGGGGAAACAAACAGGAATTCTTACCAATTGCTAGCAGAATGCAAAATAGTGCAGCCTCATGTGGAGGAGAATTTAGTAATAGCTAACGAAATTATGGATGAATTTACTGTAAAGCTATCCCTCTAACAATATGAAAATACACATGCACAACATTATTCATTACAGCATTCTTACTGCAAAAAATACTGGAAGCTGCATGAATATCCAAGATAGGTGATTGAAAAAATTATGACACATCCACACAATGTAGTATTGTGCAAATTTTAAAAACTTTATCATGGGGCACCTAGGTCACTCAGTCAGTTAAGCATCTGATTCTTGGTGTCGGCTCAGGTTACGATCTCATAGTTTGTGAGTTCAAGCCCCACATTGGGCTCTGCGCTGGCAGCATGGAGCCTCTCTTTCCCTCTCTCTCTGCCCCTCCTCCACTCCCACTGTCTCTGTCTCTCTCAAAATAAATAAATACACTTTAAAAAAGTAAAAAACATTGGGTCAGTTTTCACAATTGGAATATGAATCTGGCTTAGGTAGAATCATATCAATGTTAAATGTACTAATGTTGATAATTGTGTTGTGGTTATGTAAGAGAATATCCCTGTTCTTAGGAAATACACACTGAAAAATTTAAGGATAAAGGACCATTGTGTATATGTGAGGGGGAGGAAGGAGGAAGAAGAGGGAAGAAAAGAAACAAGGTAAAAATGTTAAGGATAAGTTAATCCAGGTAAAGGGATATATGGATACGTTGTACTATTGTCATTGTAATTTTTATGTAATTATTGAAAATTCTTGAAATTATTTTATTATAAAAACTTCAAGTATTAAAAAAAAGAACTAACATCATTTACTACTTCTGACCGTGGGAGGAAAAGGGTCCCACGTACTTGTCCGATGATAATGGCCCTAAAGTGGGAGCAAGAGGGTGGCACAGCATATAGCTCACAAGATACACCAATTTAATCATACCTCATCTTGCTCAAGAGCTGCAGATTCATTCCTACATTTTTTCCACTGTGCATGGTGGGCCAAGCCTCCTTCATGCAGTGAATGAAGCTGGTGTGGCAGCTTTCTTTTCGGTGTCTTGATCTATATTCTTGATTTTGTGTAGGTGTACTCACAAAATACTTTCCATTCAGCCTTTAGACCGGTCATTTGCTTCAGGCCTTGTGACCTCTACAGGTGCTTTCAGCCACATTATACCTCCTGCCGCAAATTAGGGATCATCTTCCCCAAACCTGCTGGCTTTAGCCCATTGCTTCGGGGAGCATCTTTGGTCATTAATGCATGCTCTGGTTGATACATACGTACAGGTATCCCTGTGGGCATTCAATCTCACAGTGTTTTGGAATTATTTCATAATTTGTAATTTACTTGGTGCTTATGACAGACCTCTATGACAGTACAAAACTGATGGTCAAATAAATGAAATCTGGAGGGTTAGCTGGTTTGAACAGCAATGAGTTAAAAGGGAAGAGTAAGCCTCATTGTAGAATTGTTGAATATGAAATAACAGAAGGGTTGTTAGATGTTGGGGACTGGTCTTTAGAAGGCAGGTCAGGGTTGAAAGCCTAGTTTTTTGGTGTGTTTTGTTTTGTTTTTTAGAGTCAGTGGGTATGCCAGAAATTAGGCTTTCTGGGTGCCTATCACACACCCCTCGTATGTGATAGAGTTTACCTACCATCCAGTGACCCTGGGTATACATCTGGAAGCTCCCCCAATGCCAAGCCCTAGCAAACTTTGCAGGACCTCAGCTCCAGCCCACATCTAGTATCTTTACACACGTTAGATCAGCAAGAGCTGTTATGCCTAGAGACCCATAACATTCCAGTGTCCTCACTGGTCCCTGACTGCTCTGTCACCCCCTACTCCAAGTGTGACCCTGATGCCTCTCTGGTAAATCCTACCTGGCTCTGATCATACCTCTACATTGACGTACTTTATACTTCAGGAAACTCAGGGAAGGGGAGTAGTGGGACATGTAACTGGATTGTGTGCGTTGGACTTTAGAAGATCATTTCTCATAGAATAATGGCATCTGACTCAAAAGATCCATTGTAGCAGATCTAGAAGTTAGTGATCCAGCTCCACTGTCTAAGAAATTTCCCTTGCTTTCCACGCTACTGCAGAGGATACTGCTGCCTCTGGGTGGTAGTCAACACTCAGTAAATCCAGCTATGTCAGCTTGCTCGGGTGTATTCACATCCTTGCTAGTGGTGGAGTTAGCAAGTCTTTGTCATACTTTGTGCTCAAGGTGAAAACTGTCCTTAGGATAGTCCAGATAGAGGTTTTGTTCTTTATGCTGTTAATTAAAAAAGGAGGCCATTAATTTGACTGAGGTAGTTCTAATGCCTTGGCAGCCTACATAAGCAACCCAAAACCTAAGTCTGTAAATGCCTCAAGGTTAAGAAATCAAAACATAAGGATAAACAGTCACAAACAGCTAACTGGGCTTTCTCATACAAGACAAATGTAAGCTCTAGCCAGTCAAATGGTTTCCTTGCTTTGCTTCCTATCTTTTTACATGTCTTGCCACTACCTCCTGTGGATAGAGTGCTGCTAACCATTTCTGGTTTGATACTGCCTGATGGGACTCAGTTTTTGCTCAAACTTAACAATTTAAAAATGCTTCAGGTTATCTTTTAACAGTGCTTTTCAACAGAGATTCTCAAATTATTATCTGAAGACCACTTGACATCAAAATCACCTGGGGAACTTTTTTTTTTTTAACATTTATTCATTTTTGAGAGAGAGAGCTCTCAGAGCATGAGTGGGGAAGGGGCAGAGTGAGAGGGAGACATAGAATCAGAAGCAGGCTCCAGGCCCTGAGCTGTCAGCACAGAGCCTGACACGGGGCTCGAACTCACAGACTGCAAGATCATGACCTGAGCCAAAGTCGGACATTTAACTGACTGAACCACCCAGGTGCCCCTTGGGAAACTTTTAAAAACTGTATTTGTGGATGGAGTAGTGGTCCAAAGGGACCTAAGAATCTTCATTTTACCCAACTCCTCAGATGATAATAATGCACATAAATTTTAAGAATGGTAGCTCCATTGAGTAGAACACTGTGGCTTCACCAGAGCGCTCATTCAAACATTGGAACAGATCCTGAAGTTTACTCCCACCAGCCCAGAGCAAGTATGAGATGGCTCTAGGAAGGAACAGCAACGCATGACCTTCCATAGCAAAATGTTACTGTACTCCTCTCAGGTTGTAGCCATAACACACAAATTTCTTCAACAATACAGGACAGTTACATCCTGATCTCCCACTAGCAAAGTACTTTGTGAGCTAACAGAACCAAATCTGTAAGTTGTTCTGAGATCTGTGTTGGTAAAAGATCTTTAACAGTATTCTTTTAAGTAAACTCTTTGTTCTGTATAACTATAGAGGAGGATTCAGAGTGCATTGAGGGCATTGATGGTGAGACCACTGAAATGATACAGGAGAGTTTGAGAAAGAGCACAGCTTCTGTGACTGAGAATCAGTCCTCATCCAGAAGTCGAGTTCAATATTAGACTGGATTCTAGATCAGATCTCTGTTCAAGAAAAAAAGAAAAAGCCTTCCCTTTTTTTTTTTTTTTGAATGACGTGTTGTTTCCTCTTATTTTACCTTGACTTCTTAGTAAAATATCTTAAGATGTAATCCTTTTGTGCCTGACTAAAGTAAAGTGATGTCTTGATTTGTTGAAGGAAAAAGAAGATAAGGGGGAGGAAGATAAGGGAGGGGAAGACTAAGTGCAGGGCCATTTGTAGATTTGGCTGTCACTTTGTTGGAAGAAGCCTTCACAAAGGACACATGTCCTTTATTATGTAGAGGTAGCAAAAATAATTCTCCTTATCTTTCTCATTCCACTGGATCTTTTCTCAGTATTTTGTTATTTGATTTGATTTGATTTGATTTGATTTACTTTCCAGTGTAGTTTCAGGTGTACAATTTAGTGATTCAACTATTCCATACAAAAATACAAAATATTTCACAAATTTGCATGTTATCCTTGTGCAGAGGCCATGCTAATCTTTTCTGTATGGTCCCAATTTTAGTATAAGTGCTGTCAAAGTGAGCACTCTTTTCAGTTTTAATATCTATTTCCTTACCACCCTTCCATCCAAACTGTTCCAAACCTACTTTGTTTATGTGGAGCTGACTCTAGGTGTCATCTAAGGGGAGATCCATTCCTATACTGTCATTTCTATAGACCATATCATGGTCAGAATAGCTCCATTCATACAGAACACACTGACATCTCAATATTGGATCTTTATTCAATATGTATTATATTACTGCATTTCATTTTCCTTTCCTAACTTAGTAAGTGTAGTAGCAAAAATGAAAAAAAAGTAGTAGACTAACCTCAGGCTAGGGGCACCTGGGTGGCTCATTTGGTTAAGTGTCTGACTTTGGCTCAGATCATGATCTCACCATTTGTGGATATGAGCCCTGTGTCAGGCTCTGTGCTGACAGCTTAGAGCCTGGAGCCTGCTTCTGATTCTATGACTCCCTCTCTCTCTGCCCCTCCCTGGCTCAGCTTGTGCTCTGTCTCTCTCTGTCTCTAAAACATAAATAAACATTAAAAGAATTTTTTTAGAATAGCCTCAGGCTACAGACAGATAGAAAGACATGCAACTTTTCACCGAAGACATTTAATAGAGATTTCAAGGTTTGTTTGTTTGTTTTTATCTCTTAGTTTGAGTGTGGAGAAAATAGAACACTTGTACACTGTTGGTGGGAATATAAAAAGCAAAAGTGCTTTGTAAGACAGTATGGCGTCTCCTCAAAAAATTAAAACTCGAGTTACCATATGATGTAGCAATTCCACTTCTGGGTGTAGACTCCAAAGAATTAAAAACAGGGACTGCCATGTTCATAGCAGTGTTATTCACCATAGTCAAAAGGTGGAGGCAACCCAAGTGTCCATCAATGGATGAATGGATAAGCAAAATGTGGTCTTTCCATAAAATGGATTATTCAGCGTTAAAAAAGGGAGGACATTCTGACATGCTACAGCATGGATGAACCTTGAAGGCATTGTGCTAAGTGAAATAAAAGGACAAGTGCTGTATGATTCCATTTATATGAAGTACCTAGAGTAGTCAAATTCAGAAAGACAGAAAGTAGAGGAGTGGTTGCCAGGGTCTGGGAGCAGAAGGAATGGGGAGTTGGTGTTTAATGGGTAGAGAGTTTCAGTTTTGCAAAGTGAGGAGTTTTATGGAGGGATGATGGTGTGGCTGCACAACAGTGTGAATGTACTGTATGCCACTGAACTGAGCACTTTAAGATGATAAATTTACATTATATGTATTTTACCACTAAAAAAAAAAAAGACAGAAATGTGCATTGGCTTTATCAACTTCAAGAATCATTGGTGGTATTGGTAAGAGCAGTTTCAGTGGCATGGTGGGGTGGGGGGAAGCGAGATTCCAGGGTGTTTTGAATTCTCCCTTGAGTTCTAACTCATAGATACTGCTACCCACTTTGAAGATCAAATAGGCATCTCAAACTTATCACAAAACCAACCGCTTGGTTTTCTCTCCACCATCCAAACCTCTCTCTCTCTCTCTCTTTTTTTTCTCATCTTAGTGGATAGACCTTGCATTCCCTCAGTTGCTCAGGCCAAAAAGCCTACAACACTCTCTCATACCCTGAATCCACACCATCAGCAAATTCTGCTGGTTCTCCTTTCAACCCACACACAGTCTGGCAACTTAATATTACCTCCAGCATGTTCAGGTTCGAGCCACCATCTCTCTTGGACTACTTTAACAGCCTTCTGATTAATTTGCATGCTTCTATTCTTTCTTCTTGATAGTCTCTTCACCATATAAGAACCAGACAATCTTTAGAATATGTAAGTAAGATTATCTCACTTCTCTGTTCAGAACTTTCCAAAGGCTTCCCTTCTCAGAATAAAAGCCAAAGACCTTACTTAACTAACAGTTCTTCCTGGAGCACATTGACCAACATGCCAGGAATGCTCCCTCTTAGGGGCTATGCTTTTGTTCTCTTTGCCTGGAACCCATTTTCTCAAGACCTTTTGCAACTTTATATCTCTTCTTCATGTGAGTTTCTGTTTTGAGAGACCTTTCCTAACTACCTGTGATATTTTTAAAATGTGTCTGCAAATTCTTTGTCATTCTTCCCATTAAGAGATAGAGTCTAATTCCTTTCCTCTTGAATATTGACTGACCTTAGTGACTCTTAACAAAATACGGAGGCAGTGAGGCTATGTTACTCCTCAGGGTAGGTCATGAAAAACAGTAGTTGGGATGCTGGCCTTGGAACAGAACCGTCATGCTGTGAAGAAGCCCATGTCACACAGACATGCCACACTCCAGCAACAACAGCCCTAACTGTGGTCCTCACTGACAACCAGCATCAACCGTTAGATACATGAGTGGGGAATCCTTCAGGAGAACTCTAGCCCAAGCTTGTTTGTATACAACTGCATGATGGACCCTGAGGGAGCATTGCTGAGATCAACCCAGTCACCCCCAGAAATATGAGAGAGAAAATAAATGATTGCTGTTATTTTTTAAAGATTGCTTTAACTAATATTTATTGACTATCTATTAGTTATCACAGGTTATTTTATATACAAGAACTTGTTTAACCTCTATAGTAGCCCTGGTTAGATAGGCATTATTTATTTTTTTATTGTTTTATTATTTCTTTTAAGTAGGGTCCATGCCCAATGTGGAGCTTGAACTCACCACCCTGAGATTAAGGGTCACATGCTCCACCAACTAAGCCAGCCAGGCACCCCAGTGATTGCTGTTATTTTAAGCCACTAAATTTGGGTGGTTTTTTTCTCAACAATGGACACTTGAAGCACAGACCCTACCACAATTATACTCCTTATCAGTTGCTAGTTCCTGACCTGAATATGTTTTTCTTTTTCTTTATAGCACTTAGCATTTACAGCTTTCTGACATGTGCATATTTGTGTTTTTTTTTTTTTTTTTCCTGTTCTCCTCCCATGCCCTGGAACATTAGCTGCATGAAGGTAGAAACTTTCTTTTGTTTGCTGATATATCAGTACCTATAATATTACCTGGTGCAGAATTGTCATTGGAGCTCAAATTGTATTTGTTAAGTGGATGTAGCTATGGCCCTCTGGTGTGGAAAAGTTATCCACTGTGAACAGGAAGGTATCGGGGTGAAAGAGTTATATAGGACTTGGAAAATGCTGTAAAGGAGATACTTATTATTCTCATTATTCTTTTTTTTTTTTTTAAGTTTATTTTCAGAGAGAGAGAGAGAAAGAGAGAGAGAGAGAGAGAGAGCGCACAAGTTGGGGAGGGGCAGGGAGAGAAGGAGAGAAGGTTCTGTACTGTCAACATAGAGCCCCACCTGGGGCTTGAACTCACGAACTGTACGAAATCAAAGTTGGATGCTTTCACTAACTGAGCTGAAATCAAAGTTGGATGCTTAGCCAACTGAGCCTTCTAGGCGCCCCTATTCTCATTCTTTTTTTTTTTTTTTTTTTTTTTTTTTGGTCTTCAAGCTTTTATTTAAGGGCAATTATCTACAATGAACTTCAAATCTTATTAAAAGCAGCCATGTCCATGGACTGCACACAGTCCTCAAAAGCAGTGATCCACTCCTCCAGCATATCTGTTCCAACTTTATCATCTTCCACTACACACTGTATTTGAAGTTTTTTGATTCCATACCCCACTGGAACTAGTTTAGAAGAGCCCCAAACCAAGCCGTCTGCTTGAATGCTTCGGACGCACTCAGTTGCATATCTTTCTCATCGTCCCAAGGTTTCACGTCTAGTAAGATGGAAGACTTGGCAACAAGTGCAGGTTTTTTGGCTTTCTTTGACTCATGTTGTGCAAGGCGTTCCTCTCTTAGCCACTTTGCTTCTTCACTTTCTTCCTCCTCCTCAGAACCAAAGAGATCAATGTTATCATCATCTTTACTATCTGTAGCTCCACTTCCTGTGATGCATTCCACATTAGAAGGGCCATACTTGCCCAAAGCTTTCTTCACTCCTGGAAGGCTGGTCTTTTCCTTTTCGTAAGACTTGATGTGATTATACCAACATAGGACATGATACAAGTTGGCAGGTGGAGGGCCGGAGACTACTTCAAATACTGCCACGTCTGCTTGTGATGGCACATACCCCTCGATGTAGCTCTTGTCTGCCAGGTAGTCGTTGAGCACCTGGAGGCCAGTGGGGGTTTTCAGGTCTCCAAAACCCATGGCGTGAGCTGATCCCAGAACGGGGCTGCAGTGGAGGAAAAGACGAGCGTGGGGAGTGAGCGCCTTGTGCTAAGAGGGAAAAGGGTCTCATTATTCTTGAAGATGCTTCCACTTTACTACTGGTGGTACTTAATAATGCTATTTTAAAAAATGTGGATACTAGAACTATTTTTTCCTTTCTTCTTGAATACCTTATTTATTATTAATTTTAAAATATAATTTATTGTCAAGTTAGCTAACACAGTGTTTACACTGTGCACTTGGCTTCGGGAGTAGATTCCCATGATTCATCGCTTACATACAACACGCAGTGCTTATCCCAACAAGTACCCTCCTCAATGCCTATCACCCATTTTCTCCTTTCCTCCAGGCCCCCATCAACCCTCAGTTTGTTCTCTGTATTTGAGTCTCTTATGGTTTGCCTCCCTCTCTGTTTGAAACTATTTTTTCCCCTTCCCTTCCCCCATGGTCTTCTGTTAAGTTTCTCAAATTCCACATGTGAGTGAAAACATATGATATCTGTCTTTCTCTGACTGACTTGTTTCACTTAGCATAATACTCTCCAGTTCCATCCATGTTGTTGCAAATGGCAAGATTTCATTCTTTCTCATTGCCAAGTAGTATTCCATTGTATATATAAACCATATCTTTATCCATTCATCAGTTGATGGACATTTGGGCTCTTTACATAATTTGGCTATTGTTGATAGCACTGCTATAAATATTGGGGTACGTGTGCCCCTATGAATCAGCACTTTTGTCTCCTTTGGATAAATTCCTGGTAGTGCTATTGCTAGGTCTTGGGGTAGTTCTATTTTTAGTTTTCGGGGAACCTCCACACTGTTTTCCAGCAACTGCACCAGTTTGCATTCCCACCAACAGTGCAAGAGGGTTCCTGTTTCTCCACATCTGCGCCAGCATCTGTTGTTTCCTGAGTTGTTAATTTTAGCCACTCTGACGGTGTGAGGTGGTATCTCAGTGTGGTTTTAATTTGTATTTCCCTGATGATGAGTGATGTTGAGCATTTTTTCATGTGTCAGTTGGCCATCTGGATGTCTTCTTTGGAAAAGTGTCTGTTCATGTCTTCTACCTATTTCTTCACTGGATTATTTGTTTTTTGGGTCCTGAGTTTGGTAAGTTCTTTATAGATTTTGGATACTAACCCTTTATCCGATATGTCATTTGCAAATATCTTCTCCCATTCAGTCAGTTGCCTTTTAGTTTTGTTGATTGTTTCTGTTGCAGTGCAGAAGCTTTTTATCTTGATGATGTACCAATAGTTCATTTTTGCTTTTAATTCTCTTGCCTTTAGAGATATGTTGAGGAAGAAATTGCTGCGGCTGAGGTCAAAGAGGTTGTTGCCTGTTTTCTCCTCTAGGGTTTTGATGGTTTCCTGTCTAACATTTAGGTCTTTCATTCACCTTGAGTTTATTTTTGTGTATGGCATAAGAATTTAACACTTTATTTTTTAAATAGAAATTAACAGTCTGATAAGTTCACAGAATTAGGTTTATGCTGCCAAGACTGTAAAGGTGGCTGGGCTTCTGAACTTTTTATAGTTGACCTCTGTGTAGGATGAGGAAGAGAACATCCTTTTCCACTTGCCCCTCAGCAAGCGGTCTCTGGGCCAGGAATAGAGCCAGTCTGCAAAGGTGTTTGCTATGAGAGAAGGATTGTCTCATCCTGTGCCCTTCCTTGGAAGAGAGGCCTCTGAGCCAGAGAGCCTTCTCACAGCCCACCAGTGAGCAAGGTCAGTTGAAGGTCTTTCATATTTATTCAGCACTGCCCCTTTTTTTTTTCTTGTTCACTTTTTTTTTTTTAACCTTGGGTCCAAACTATTGTATTATTCACCATTGTAGCAAAACCATATTAAAGGAAGACCTCCCCTCCATGTTGACATCGGCTTTTCTTCACATCATTTTTATAGGTTTGAGGTGAGATTTTCTTGCTGTTATTGTGGTTTTATGGTCAGAGACCCAAGAAAGCCTAAATCCTTTCCTGCCAAATCATTACAACTCTTGAAGGTTCCCAAGGAAACACTATGCTCAAAGGACAATAGCAAACTTTGAGCCAGAGTACCACTTTGTGGGTGTCTGAGTTATACTCAGTAACCTCAATCGTGGACTCAGTGATCAAAAGTGAGCTGGAAAATAGTATGGGCCTACCTGCTTCCTACTCTTAGCCCCAAATCTGAATTGAGGATCGTGTGCTCGGGCATGGTGTGGAGAGAGAGAGAGGGGTGACTGGGCTTCAAGTGGGGATTCCAGGCAGACCACAAATAGAAGAGGACTAACCAGGGACCAGGCTAGAAGGAGGGGACTTCATTCCTGGATGCTAACCCTCTAGGGTATACTGCCCTTTATAAAATATGCACCAGTGAACTCCTTAGGCTCTGACCTCCCAGATTGGTAGCTCTTTTACCTTGAAAGGGGAGAGGAAGATATAAAACATATTGGTTAAGACTAAATCATGGGGAGAAAGGATGTAAATGTTTTTTTTCCCAGTGTTTGCTACCATTGTCATGGTCATTATTAGCATCTATTAGCAGCATACTTTTATTGAGTCATTATTTAAAAAACTTTTTTAAATGTCTTATTTATTCTTAAGAGAGAGAGAGAGAGACAGAGCAGGAGCAGGTGAGTGGCAGAGCGAGAGAGGGACACAGAATCTGAAGCAGGCTCCAGGCTCTGCGCTGTCTGCACAGAGCCCGACGCGGGGCTTGAACTCATAGACTGCGAGATCATGACCTCAGCCGAAGTCGGACACTTAACCAACTAAGCCACCCAGGTGCCCCGAGTCATTATTTTAAACCAGGCACTTGATAAAGTCTTCTGAGGATGAGTTTCTTAAGATGAATAGGAGCTTTTATAAAATTTAAAAATGACCCAACCATCCTGTTTGGAGTGGAGTTGTGGTGAACACGAATCATGCAAAGCCAGATATGAAAGGGTTGAACAGCATTACAATTATATGGTGTTCCAGGAGACAGAAAATTCTCTCAGCTGGGGAGACTTGAGGTGGCTTCATGAAGGGTATGGTATTTTATCTGAGCCTGAAGGACACCTGGAAATTTGATAGAAATGGGCAAGTTGACTCTACTGGAACAGCAAAAGTAGAGACTAAAAAAGCACAGTGTGTTTGGTAGAATGGTGAATTTCAGATGGACTGGATTCAAATGGCCAGTAACTATGGGGCCAGGACCAGAAGTCAGTGGTTAGGACTTTCTGTGTAATGCTCTATCATGTTCTACCATACCCCTTGCAGCCTGTCTAGGTGTTCAGCTGAGATATCACTGTAAGCAT
Source organism: Puma concolor (assembly GCF_028749965.1). Taxonomy (NCBI): domain Eukaryota; kingdom Metazoa; phylum Chordata; class Mammalia; order Carnivora; family Felidae; genus Puma; species Puma concolor. The sequence goes on from NC_141682.1 coordinate 7,126,408, forward strand.
CCCTAATGCGAGTATACAGAGCTATGGAACCCTACCCAGCAGCATCCAAGGCCAAGAGTGGGATGGCTTTGAGGACAATCAAGTCTGTCCCCAGAGCTAGATTCAACCCAGAATGTGGGGATGATGGTTGAGGAAGTGGGGGTACAGCAGAAGAGTTTAGAAATTGGGATGCATGAAGGTTAAGGATTTGAGGAACAGAGGGTGCATGGGAGCTCTGAGAGGGCATCCCTTTGGCACAGGCTATCAGCACAGGCCACAGATTCTTTTTTCACATGGACTTCTCTGGAAGGTCTGCAGACAAAGCTAATTTGCATCTGTTTATGTGGTTCTGTCTTTAGGGGAGAGGTTATGCCCCTCACCATGTTTGGGCAGTTTGAGCAAAGCCCAAGAAGGAACTTGCAAATTACTTATGGAGAAATGAGAGGACTTCCTGGCCATGGTGACCCAGGACAATTAAGTCTACGTTTCTCTAGCCCTCTATATGTGGAGCCTGTCTCTAATTCATCCCCTTCCCAGCACAAAGGCCCTAAGAGGGGTCTTTGCTGTCACAGCCCACAGGATAAAGCCTTTATACTGAACAGTTTTCTTGTGGCTCCCTTCATGTCCTTGCTTCTCAGGCAGTAAATGAAGGGGTTCAGCATGGGTGTGACCACCATATACATCACTGAAGCCAGTGAATCCTTGTCAGTTGAATGGGATGATGAGGGACTCAAGTAGACCCCCATGATAGTCCCATAGAAGAGGGTGACTACAGTGAGATGAGAACCACAGGTAGAAAAGGCCTTTTGTTTGCCCTGGGTAGATGGGACCTTAAGCACAGCAGACACAATGTGGGTGTAGGACACAAGAATGGCGAGGAAAGGAATGAGGACAATCAAACCCCCCACCAGCAGAATCATGAGCTGGTTGAGCTGTGTATTGGAACAGGATAGCTGGAGCAGGGGAATGAGGTCACAAAAGAAGTAAGGGATGACGTTGCTGGCACAGAACTCCAGCCGAGCCATGAGGACAGTGTGTAGCAGGGAGTGGAGGCTGGCGATGAGCCAGGAGCTCCCCAGCATCAGGGCACAGATTTGCAGACTCATCATGGTGGAATAGTGAAGGGGGTGGCAGATGGCCACATAACGGTCATAAGCCATTGCCATCAGGAGAAAGTTGTCCATGTTGGCAAGCAAAATGCAGAAGTAGATCTGGGTTAGGCAGCCACAATAAGAAATGGACTGAGTCTGCATCTGGATGTTCACAAGCATCTTAGGGACTGTAGAGGAGATGAAGCAGAAATCCACAAAGGAAAGGTTGCTGAGGAAGAAGTACATGGGTGTGTGGAGGTGGGAGTCTGAACCAGTGGCCAGGATGATGAGCAAGTTCCCTGCTGCCCCGACCAGGTACATGACAAGGAAGAGCCCAAAGATCAGATCTTGCCTTTCGGGCTGGCTGGAGAGCCCTAGGAGGATGAACTCAGAGGCACTCGTGTAGTTTTCTTCCTCCATGGTTGCCTGGTCCTGCTGGGAGATAAGATCAGGCACAGGCTATATGGAGCAGGGGGTGGCACCCGTGCCTCCCTTTTTTTCCTCATGTAACTCCTCAGCTCACATCTGGCCAACTCACATCTCTGTTCATTTGGTACAAACTCCAAAGAAAGCTCTCCACCTACCATAGGAAAAGCTTCAACCAGGGAGTCTTATGGTCCCAACAGATCCCAAAGTCAGGGTTTTAATTATTCACTAGCAAAATGCTGCTGATCTGGAACGGTGCAAAGCCCCATCTGCCATCCCTCAAAAGAGAATCCTTGTGACATATGGCCAGGTACTCAGTGGTGCCCCCCAAATTTCTGTCATACTCATTTTTTGATCTGAGCAACTGATGTTACCTCACTATTAAATAAAGAACCATAGGGGTTCTTTGGGTTCTTTGGGTGGCCCAGTCGGTTAAGCATCTGACTTCAGCTCAGGTCATGATCACGTAGTTCGTGGGTTCGAGCCACACGTCGGACTCTGTGCTGACAGCTCAGATCCTGGGGCCTGCTTCAGATTTTCTGTCTCCCTCTCTCTATGCCCCTCCCCTACTCCTGCTCTGTCTCTCAAAAATAAACATTTATTATTTTTTTAAATTTAATTTTATTTTTTTAGTGTTTATTTCTGAGACAGAGACAGAACATGAACGGGGGAGGAAGAGAGAGAGAGGGAGACACAGAATCTGAAGCAGGCTCCCGGCTCTGAGCTGTCAGCACAGAGCCCGACGCGGGGCTCGAACTTCCAGACTGTGAGATCGTGACCTGAGCCGAAGTCGGTCACTCAACCGACTGAGCCACCCAGGTGCCCCTCAAAAATAAACATTTAAAAATTAAAAAAAAAAGAACTATAAAAACACAGTTTCTTATTCCCAATAAGGTTGCCACCTGAAGGCCCTTCCTCTACAGAATTCTGGAACCACAATGGTGCATATATAGAACCAGAGGGTATTATTTGTACATACCTTCCTTCCCCTCAAATACTTTGTCTCCCTTTGTTCCTCCAGTCAAATATAGACTGGGGCTTAGGGTGCTCTGGCTGATTTGTCACCGGCTCTGGGTCACCTTGGTCCTGGTGATGATGTGGATGGAGTACATCAGGACAAACCTGGACAAAAGAGCCTGCTGACTGGGACAGCTCAGCCAGCCCTTTTGTCTGGGCTTATCCAGGAAGGGACTTGCTCTGGTGAGTGAGAGTTGCCCCTGCGGATAACAAAGAGAAACTTCTGCAAGTGTGACATTGCCCAAAGGAATAAAGTTGACGGAAAGGAAACAGAAGGACCCCACTAAACAGTGTGAGCTCAGTTGAAGTTTCATTAGATATAATATTAATTATTTCCCACTGCTTCACAAGACATAGTTGGGATTTACGGTCTTATGAGAACGTAAATCACAAAAAGGGAGAGAGGATACTTGAGTCGGTGTCTTGACTGGGGATGGGGGAAGAGCTGATGAGGGAAATCAGTCTGGAAAAGCTTGGGGGTAGTGTTGTGGTCCACTGGGGGAACTGGGTAGGGAGTGACGGGGAAGCTGTCTTGGGAGGTTGCCTTCATCCATGCCTCCACTTTGCTGAGGCAGAGCCTGCTAGGAGCAAAGGAACTTACCAGTGCAGCTGAGGAGGGTAAAGGAGGGATGGAGATTTTGGTCTGCTGCAGATCTCAGTTGAATTCTTGGCCTGTGTTGAGAGAGCTGTTCCTTAGTGTGGAAGCTAAATGTCCTCCTTCAATTTCACTGCTTTGATTTTCTCCAAAAGACCAAAAAAGCACTACCAGGTGAACTTAGACTTGGGGCATTTGGGTCAGGGCCTCCTGGAATGGCCAGCACTGGGGCAGGAGAAGAGGTATGTTGAGCAGCTTGGTGGGGCAGGGGCATGGTGGGGAGAATCATCTGTACTGGGTGTACTGGGAGAAATCTCTGAGACTGGGACCAGCAGTGTGTGTAGTGGCAAAAGCTCTATCCCTTCCTTGTGTAATACTCCTTTCAAACCAGAGTGGCACCATCCTATTTTCCTTCCAAGCCTCCACTTCCCCAGAGATGTGGGAGAAAAAAAAAAATTCTTGTTACAACTTCCCACTTGTTAGGAAGGTACTCTTCCCAAGTGCTCCTATTTGAAGAAAACTGAAGTTAAGAGAGTCTAACTTAAAATGAAAAGGGTTGGGGCGCCTGGGTGGCGCAGTCGGTTAAGCGTCCGACTTCAGCCAGGTCACGATCTCGCGGTCCGTGGGTTCGAGCCCCGCGTCAGGCTCTGGGCTGATGGCTCAGAGCCTGGAGCCTGTTTCCGATTCTGTGTCTCCCTGTCTCTCTGCCCCTCCCCCGTTCATGCTCTGTCTCTCTCTGTCCCGAAAATGAATAAACGTTGAAAAAAAAAAATGAAAAGGGTTTTTCTCCTAGCTTCTGAATCATTCCTGTCAGCATGCAGACATCACCCAGTTTTAAAAATCCACTCTTGACCCACATTCCTTCCATCCTTGGGGCTATCAGGTTACCTTTCTACTCCCCCTTTCCACAAAAGTCCTCAAACTGTGGCCAGGATACATTCTCCATTCCCTTCTTCCCATTCACTCATGAAGCCCCCTTCTCAGGCTTCCCCACAATCCACAAAACATCCTTGGTCAAGGCCACCATTGCCACATCTAAGGTTGGTTCTCAGGTTCCATCTTACTAAACGAAAAAGCCATAGTTGGCATGGTTGGTCACTCCCACCGTCTGGAAATATGCTCTCCACTGGGTTTCAAAGCACAGTTTTGAAACTCCTGCCTCACTGGTTTCTTGCTTAATGTCCTTCTCATCCTTCTCCTGCCTCACTGGTTTCTTGCTTAATGTCCTTCTCATCCTTCTGACCTGCACCAATTGGGATGTGCCATTGACTCCTCAAGCCCCATCTCTTCTCTGTACACTCATGCCTGAAGTGGTCTCAGTAGTCCCAAAGCTTCAAATGCCATCCAAATTTCTATTTCCAGTTTGGGATTTTCCCCCTTGAACTTCAAACCTAGGTATGTCTAACTGCCTACTCCTCATGTCCATTTAGGTGTCCAATAGGCATCTCAGATTGTCCAAAACCGTGCCGTTGATCTTCTCTTCTTCCAGCCCGCTGCCACCTCGTTCATCCTCATCTTACTATTTTAATTGCTCAAGCCAAAACCTCAGCACCACCTCTCACTCCTCTTTTGTTTTACTGTCCTTATCCAGTGTGTTGGCAAATTCTGTCATCTCTAACTTTGAAATATATCCAATGGTACTTTTTCTCTCTGTTCCCTGCTACTTTCATAGCCCAAACAATCATTATTTCCATCCAGATTATTAAAAATAGTTTCTTAGCTGGGTTCTGTTTCTATCCTTACCCTACCCTCGACATTGTTTCTACAAGGCAACCAGAGGGAAAATTAAGAAATATGAGTCAGATTGTTATTTCTCTGTTCAAAATCCTCCAATGGCTCCCCATCTCACTTGGGACAAAACCCACAGTCGTTGCCAAATCCTCAGGGCTATGCATGACCCAGACCTTTGCCCTTCCCCTGATCTCACCTCCTTCTGTTGCCCCCTCACTTTCCAAAGGCTGGCCATCAGGGCCTTCTCACCCAACCTGAACATGTCAAACATGTCCCTACCTCAGGGCCCTTGTACTTGTCATACAACTGCCTGGAATTCTCTTCCTTCAGTCCTTTACTTCATTCCAATTTCTGCTCAAATGTGATCTCTGCTCAGGGTTCCCGCAACCACCTATCTAAAATAGTGCCCCTTTCTGTCTTCCCCCTTGTTTTGCTTTGTTTTTATTCTCAGCATCATTTATTGTGTGTCTGTCTATCTATCTATCTATCTATCTATCTATCATCTATCTATCATCCATCTATCATTCTGTTTCTCTAGTATATAAGCCAATGAGGGCAGGAACTTTATTTTTATGTATTATTGTATCCCCAGTTTCTAGAACCATGCCTGGACTAAAGGAGACACTCAGTTGTTTTTATGTAGTTGTTGAATGAAGGGATAACTGTTCTTAATGTTCCCCTTTGTGACCATATGTCCTTGAGATTGGGTGAGACCTTAAATATAGTCCTCCTTCACGTGATATCAACCTCCTATCTCTCAGACGTCACTCATATTAACTTATCACCTGTATTGTTTCCTTAATACTGTTATTTAACTCACTAATTTTGTTAAGTGGAATTCATTTATTAAAAATGAAAATTTGCACTCCATGATACAGAAGAAAACAATATCACTTGCTGAATTTTAGCTACATGCTATTACCTGTAGAGAGTTCTGAGTCTGAAACCTACCTTTTCTTGGTTAAAAAAGGAGAATGTAAAGTCCTAGGGAGGAGTTAAAGAAATGGCACTTGAGTATTTCTCAGAGAGGTAGTCTGAAGGGTTGAGGGAGAACTCAAAAAGGAATAAATTTCTCACCATGTGATTTGATACTATTTGTCTCCATCTTTGTAAGCCACCGAATGCCAAACCCTCAGACCCCTGTAGATACAGACTCCACACTGCAGGACACACTGCCCTGCATACCTAGACTCATACATCTATTCACTTAGGTCACTCATCCATACATACCTAGACTCATACATCTATTCACTGAGGTCTGGTCCTTGGGCAGCCAGCACACAGAATGGCTTGAATCTCTCTCTGGTGACCACAGCAGCTCTGAGGTTTGTGTTGGCTTCAATACCAGACCTGTTTTGTGAGAGCCCAAGGGTTGGAGAAAGTGCTTGTCTTTGACTTTGGAGTCCTCATGTTTAATTTTATCCAGTGATTGAACCATAGTGAACTTTGCTTAAATAATTTAGAAGGGGAAACAAGTTAAAATACAGATAATAAAACTAAAAACAAATGATGCAGAAAAAGAATTTAAGCAGAAGTCTTTTAATTGATTCTTTGAAAAAGAATTGATAAAAAAAGAATTGATAAACAATGTCAATTTTGACAAACAAATGAGAATGAAAATTAGAATGAAGCCATGTTAATTGCTAGTGCAAAAGATTTACATTTAGGTGCTCCTGGGTGACTCAGTTGATTATGCCCCACATTGGGCTCCATGCTGACAGCATGGAGCCTGCTTGGGATTCTCTCTCTCACTTTCTCTCTACCCCTCCCCCGCTTGTACCCTTTCCCTGTCAAAAAAATAAGTAAATAGACATTAAAAAAAAAAGAAAAAAAAAGGTTCATATTTAAGTGGACTATTATTTTCAATTAGAGGCTAACATATCTTATCAAATAAAGTAGATGGCTACCTACATATATACAGTAGCCCCAAAGATGCAAAAATAATTAGAGAGCATGCATATAACAAGAACAGAGAAAGGAATACAAAGTTATTAAATAGTTTCTAGGAGCTTCTGACTCCAATGAAGAAAATGTGCTTTCTTTTTTTTTATTTTTGAGAGAGAGAGAGAGAGAGAGAGAGAGAGAGAGAGAGAATGGGGGAAAGGGGAAGAGGGAGGGAGGGAAGGGGAGGGGGGGAGAGGAGAGAGAGAGAGAGAGAGAGAGAGAGAGAGAGAGAGAGAATATCTTAAGCAGGCTCCATGCTCAGTGCAGTACCTGACATGGTGGCTCTTATCTCTCGACTGTGAGATCATGCCTGAGCTGAAACCAAGAATCAGATGCTTAGCCAATTGAGCCACTCAGGCACCCTGACAAATGGTGTATTTAAAAACAAGAGCTGGGTCTCCTGGGTGGCTCAGTTGCTTAAGCGTCTGACTTCAGCTCAGGTCATGATCTCGCAGTTCATGAGTTCAAGCCCCTCATCGGGCTCTGTGCTGACAGCTCAGAGCCTGGAACCTGCTTCAGATTCTGTGTCTCCCTCTCTCTGCGTCTTCTCCACTCACACTCTGTCTGTCTGTCTGTCTCTAAAGTAAATAAACATTAAAATAAAATAGAATAAAAATGAGTCAACATTATGTTCATTGAAGACTTATACTTTTTCCTTAAAAAGAACAAAATGTGGATGTCCTCTGTTTTCATTCCTTATTTAATATTTAGCTAAAAATGCTGGCAATAGCTATAAGAAAAGAAAAAAAAACATACCTTTTTTTTCAAAATATCTAATAGCTAAGCTATTAAAAGAAATGAAGTCAGTGATGAAAATAAAGTTAGCTGAACAAAGTTGCAGAGTATAATGTCACACAAAAATTGGTAAATTGCTTACTGACATAGCAACAATAAATAAACACCAAAAAAAAAGATGAAAAGGTGATTTCATTCCCACCAATGATGAATTTGAATATTTGGATTTTAATTCAATTTGGGAAATGAAATATTTGTTCAAAGAAAATTATAATGGATAAAGTAAAGGAACATATAGAAGGAAATTGAAGAAGACACAAAGAAATGGAAAAATATTCCATGCTCATGGATTGGAAGAATAAATATTGTTAAAATGTCAGTACTGTGCAAAGCAATCTACACATTCAGTGCAATCCCAATCAAAATTATACTGGCATTCTTCTCGAAGCTAGAACAAGCAATCCTAAAATTTGTATGGAACCACAAAAGACCCCAAATAGCCAAAGTAATGTTGAAAAAGAAAACCAAAGCAGGAGGCATCACAATCCCAGACTTTAGCCTCTACTACAAACCTGTAATCATCAAGACGGTATGGTATTGGTACAAAAACAGACACATAGATCAATGGCATAGAATAGAGAAGACAGAATTGGACCCATAAATGTATGGCCAACTAATCTTTGACAAAGCAGGAAAGAGTATCCAATGGAAAAAAGACAGTCTCTTTAACAGATGGTGCTGGGAGAACTGGACAGCAACATGCAGAAGAATGAAACTAGGCCACTTTCTTACACCATACACAAAAATAAACTCAAGATGGATGAAAGACCTAAATGTGAGACAGGAAACCATCAAAACCCTAGAGGAGAAAAAAGGAAACAACCTCTCTGACCTCAGCTGCGGCAATTTCTTGCTTGACACATCTCCAAAGGCAAGGGAATTAAAAGCAAAAATGAACTATTGGGACCACATCAAGATAAAAAGCTTCTGCACCTCAAAGGAAACAATCAACAAAACTAAAAGGCAACTGACTGAATGGGAGAAGATATTTGCAAATGACATATCCAGGGTTAGTATCCAAAATCTATAAAGAACTTACCAAACTCAACACCTGAAAAAAAACAAATAAACAGTGAAGAAGTGGGCAGAAGACATGAATAGACACTTTTCCAGAGAAGACATCCAGATGGCCAATAGGCACATGAAAAGATGCTCAATGTCATCAACATCAGGGAAATACAAATCAAAACCACACTGAGATACTATCTCACACCGTCAGAGTGGCTAAAATTAACAACTAAGGAAACAACAGATGCTGGCGCAGATGTGGAGAAACGAGAACCCTCTTGCACTGTTGGCGGAAATGCAAACTGGTGCAGCTGCTCTGGAAAACAGTATGGAGGTTCCCCAAAAATTTTAAAATAGAACTACCCTACGACCTAGCAATAACACTACTAGGAATTTATCCAAAAGAGACAGGAGTGTTGATTCATAGGGACACATATACCCCAATGTTTATAGCAGCACTTTCAACAATAGCCAAATTATGGAAAGAGCCTAAATGTCCAACTGATGAATGGTTAAGGAAGATGTGGTTTATATATACAATGGAGTACTACTTGGCAATGAGAAAAAATGAAATCACACCATTTGCAGCAATGTGGATGGAACTGGAGAGTATTAAGCTAAGTGAAATAAGTCAGTCAGAGAAAGACAGATATCATATGTTTTCACTCATATGTGGAACTTGAGAAACTTAACAGAAGACCATGGGGGAAGGGAAGGGGAAAAGATAGTTACAGAGAGGGAGAGAGGCAAACCATAGGAGACTATTAAATACAGAGAACAAACTGAGGGTTGATGGGGCAAGTTGGGGAGAGGGGAAATTCGGTGATGAGCATTGAGGAGGGCACTTGTTGGGATGAGCACTGGGTGTTGTATGTAAGCGATGAATCACGGGAATCTACCCCCAAAACCAAGAGCACACTGTACACACTGTATGTTAGCCAATTTGACAATAAATTATATTAAAAAAATAAAAATAAATAATTTTTTTGAGCCACTCTAAAAAAAAGAAACATACGAAATAGAAATCTATTCTAATTGAAAGGTTTTAATTAATTCGGTTGATCATGCTTCTAAGTAAGTATATACATATGTTATTAATAATAGTTGATCATGCTTCTAAGTAAGTATATAGATATGTTATTAATAATAAATTAATATATACTCTATAGCAGGCACTGTACCAAGTGCTTAAACATTAGTTTTTAATTTTTAACCCAAAGTCTATAGCTTTACAACTGTGATGTCAATGCAAGAAAATATCAGACAGGTATTAAAAGTGAAAAAAATGTGTCAATTGCTGGATATTTGTTTATGACATAGGCCTTAAAAGCAGAACATAAGATAGCATGTACATACAGACAACATTTATGTACATCTGCCAACAAAAATAAGATATTAATTTGGAGGGTGATGGGAATAGTTTGAGGTTTAATTTCTGTTAGTTTTTTCCCTGCTAAATTGCTTACATTAAAGATGATGTGAGAATTAGGCCATTGTAGGCAGTCACTTGCTCTGCTTCTGAGATTGTCTTGGTGCCAGCAAACATTTTCAGATGTCTCTGCCAAGGATAAGCATTAGAAGGGGTTGGATAGTTGGGAATGAGAGTGGGGTTGAGATAGATTGTCCAGGAATCTAATTCTATTTGATTTTAGGAAGTCTGTACTCTACTTTGTTGTCTGTAAAGTTATGGGCTTGGATCCTTGCATGGTTTCCAAGGTTCCTACAGGTCTCTGATTCTACTTGTCTTTGAGAAGTGGAGGAGTAGTAGTCTTTAGCCTTACATATTTTGGGGCATTGAGAGAGGAGTGTCTTCTCCCATTGTCACTGACCTGTTCAGCTGGTCTGATTTCTGCTAAGCCCACCCAAGGAAGCCACCTCCTCCTGAGTTACTTCTCGCTAAAGAGGGACAGATGGCTCACAGCAGCCTAGAGCTGGAGACCCAAGCCTGGGCCCCATTAGAAGTAAGATGAGGAACAAGCATGTGGGTGGAAAGTGAGTTGAGCAAGGAGGCTGAGAGCAGGGCTTATTCCCTGATTCTTGGGCCAAGGAGAGATGTATGGGGCTCATACCTGGATTATTTGCAGGGCTGCTCTTGGCCTCTTTGGGAGCAATACTCAGTGGGCATTGTTAAAAAACAAATGTTCAATAATTACCTTGGGTTTGGCTGGGCCCAGTTCTCCTGGATTCCAGACACAGCATCTCCTTAGGGTTTTTATACTGGAAAGTTATTACTTCCAATGGTTTAATTTGTTACTTTTGTCTACAGGAAAAGTCTTAACATTTTTCTTACTTTTTATCATGAGTCCAGAGAATTTTTCTTGTTTATTCAATAAGATCAGAACTTAATGTTCATGTTGATAGTCACTTAAAAGAAATTATGATGAAATGCACATAACATCAAATTTACCATCTTAACCATTTTTAAAAAAGACTTTATTTTTATTCTGTGTCTCCCTCTCTGCCCCACCCCTGCTCATGCTCTGTCCTTCTCTTTCTCTCAAAAATAAATAAACATTAAAAGGCTTTGTTTTTTAAAAATAATCTATACACCCAAACTGGGGCTCAAACTTACAACCCTGAGATCAAGAGTCGCATCCTTTATGGGGCACCTGAGTGGTTCAGTTGGTTGAGCATCTGACTCTGGATTTCGGCTGAGGTCATGATCCCAGGGTTATAAGATCAAGCCTCATACCAGGCTCTGTGCTGAGTGTGGAGATTCTCTGCTTGGGATTCTCTTTGGCCCTCTCCCTCTGCCCCTCCCCCACTCACATGTATGTGTGCGCTTTCTCTCTTTCTCTCTCTCTCTCAAAAAAAAAAAAAAAAGTATCACATACTCTACTGGCTGAGCCAGCTGGGTGCCCCCATCTTAACCATTTTTTTCGTGTGCATTTCAGTAGTGTTAAGTACATTCATATTGTGTGTAACTAATCTCCAGAATTCTTTTCATCTTCTCAAGCTGAAACCCTGTACCCATTAAATAATTCCCCATTCTTCCCTTTCTCAGCCCCCTGGCAACCACCACAGTACTTTCTGTCTCTGTGAATTTGCCTACTCTAGGTACCTCATATAAGTAGAATCACATAGAATTGATCCTTTTGTGACTGGCTTATTTTACTTAGTATAATCTCCTCAAGGTCCATCAATGTTGCAGCATATATCAGGATTTTCTTCCTTTTTAAGGTGGAATAATGTTCCATTATACAATATACATATAGCCCATTGTCTTTCTTTATCTGTTGATGGACACTTGGTTTGCTTCTGTGTTTTGGCGATTGTGAACAGTACTGCCATGAACATGGGTGTACAAATATCTCCTTGAGATACTGCTTTCAGTTCTTTTGGGTATATACCCAGAAATAGAATTTCTGGATCATGCAGTAGTTTGATTCTTAATTTTTTGAGGAATCTCCATACTGTTTTTCCATAGCAGATGCACCATTTTACATTCCCAACAGTGTACAAAGTTTCCGTTTTCTTCATATTCTCATCAACACTTATTTTCTGTCCCACCCCCACTTATTAAAGTTTATTAGGAACAAATAAATGAATCTGCAGAGGAAACATCAGTAAACATAAAATACATGTGCAACATTGAGGGAATCACAGATAACAGTGTTAGCAAGTATATGTGAGTATGGGAGGGGTGCTGTAACTTGGATACTTCTACATATGAACTTATGGTCAAGAGACTAAAACTTGTCAGAGGGAACTCAGGCATCAGCACAAGTTTAAATGGCATGAATTTAGTGGTGGTAGGTCTCAAGGAGAGATGTGATACCATATTCCTGAGATTTCTCCCTAATTATGATTTTTGGTTTTTGTTTGTTTCTTCCCTCTGTGCATGAATAATTTTATTTTTAATTTCTATCCCAGAGGTGTAGAACATGAATGTATAAACACCTCCTCAGGGAAGATAGTTTATTCTAAGGTAGAATTGCTTCTGTCTCCTAAGGACCTTTCCTTATTTATTTTTTAATTTTTTAGGGAAATTGCATATTTTTTATTAACAGTCAGATACACATGATTGTTTATATGTTTATTCCTTTATTTTTTGTATTAAATATAATTTATTGTCAAATTGGTTTCTATACAACATCCAGTGCTCATCACAACAGGTGCCCTCCTCAATGCCCATCACCCACTTTCCCCTTTCCCCCACCCCCTATCAACCCTCAGTTTGTTCTCAGTATTTAAGATTCTTTTATGGTTTGCCTCCTTCCCTGTCTGTAACTTTTTTTCCCTCTTCCCCTCCCCCATGGACTTCTGTTAAGTTTCTCAAGATCCACATATGAGTGAAAACATATGATATCTGTCTTTCTCTGACTGACTTATTTCACTTAGCATAATACTCTCCAGTTCCATCCACGTTGCTACAAATGGCCAGATTTCATTCTTTCTCGTTGCCAAGTAGCATTCCATTGTATATATAAACCACATCTTCTTTATCCATTCATCAGTTGACGGACATTTAGGCTCTTTCCATAATTTGGCTATTGTTGAAAGTGCTGCTATAAACATTGGAGTACCAGTGCCCCTGTGCATTAGCACTCCTGTATCCCTTGGGTAAATTCTTCGCAGTGCTATTGCTGGGTCATAGGGTAGATCTATTTTTAATTTTTTGAGGAACCTCCATACTGTCTTCCAGAGTGGCTGAACCAGTTTGCATTCCCACCAGCAGTGCAAGAGGGTTCCCGTTTCTCCACTTCCTCGCCAGCATCTATAGTTTCCTTATTCGTTCACTTTAGCCACTCTGACTGGCATGACGTGGTATTTCAGTGTGGTTTTGATTTGTATTTCCCTCATGAGTAGTGATGTTGAGCATCTTTTCATGTACCTGTTGGCCATGTGGATGTCTTCTTTAGAAAAGTGTCTATTCATGTTTTCTGCCCATTTCTTCACTGGATTATTTGTTTTTCAGGTGTGGAGTTTGGTGAGTTCTTTGTATATTTTGGATACTAGTCCTTTGTCCTATATGTCATTTGCAAATACCTGTTCACATTCCGTCGGTTGCCTTTTAGTTTTGTTGATTATTTCCTTTGCAGTGGAGAAGCTTTTTATCTTGATGTGGTCCCAATAGTTCATTTTTGCTTTTAATTCCCTTGCCTTTGGAGATGTGTCAAGCAAGAAATTGCCGCAGCTGAGGTCAGAGAGGTTGTTTCCTTTTTTCTCCTCTAGGGTTTTGATGGTTTCCTGTCTCACATTTAGGTCTTTCATCCATCTTGAGTTTATTTTTGTGTATGGTATAAGAAAGTGGCCTAGTTTCATTCTTCTGCATGTTGCTGTCCAGTTCTCCCAGCACCATCTGTTAAAGAGACTGCCTTTTTTCCAGTGGATATTCTTTCCTGATTTGTCAAAGATTAGTTGGCCATACATTTGTGGGTCCAATTCTGTCTTCTCTATTCTGTTCCATTAGTCTATGTGTCTGTTTTTGTACCAATACCATACCGTCTTGATGATTACAGGTTTGTAGTAGAGGCTAAAGTCTGGGATTGTGATGCCTCCTGCTTTGGTTTTCTTTTTCAACATTACTTTGGCTATTTGGGGTCTTTTGTGGTTCCATACACATTTTAGGATTGCTTGTTCTTGCTTTGAGAAGAATGCTGGTGCAATTTTGATTGGGATTGCATTGAATGTGTAGATTGCTTGGGTAGTATTGACATTTTATTTATTTATTTTAATGTTTTTAAAATTTATTTTGAGAGAGAGAGAGCAGAGGAGAGGCAGAGAGAGAGGGAGTGAGAACCCAAGCAGGCTCCACCCTGTCAGTGTAGAGCCTGACGTGGGGCTTGAACTCATGACCATGAGATCATGACCTGAGCTGAAAGGGATACTAGCCCTTTGACTCCCCAGCAGTCAGATACTTAACCAACTGAGCCACCCAGGTGCCCCAGTATTGACATTTTAACAATATTTATTCTTCCAATCCATGAGCATGGAATATTTTCTCATTTCTTTGTACCTTCTTCAATTTCCTTCATAAGCTTTCTATAGTTTTCAGCATGCAGATCTTTTACATCTTTTACATAAATCTAGGTTTATTCCTAGGTATTTTATGATTCTTGGTGCAATTGTGAATGGGATAAGTTTCTTTATTTCTCTTTCTGTTGCTTCATTATTGGTGTATAAAAATGCAGCTGATTTCTGTACATTGATTTTGTATCCTGCGCCTTTGCTGAATTCATATATCAGTTCTAGCAGACTTTTGGTGGAACCTATTGGGTTTTCCATGTAGAGTGTCATGTCATGTGTAAAAAGTGAACGCTTGACTTCATCTTTGCCAATTTTGATGCCTTTAATTTCCTTTTGTTGTCTGATTGCTGATGCTAGAATTTCCAACGCTATGTTAAACGACAGTAATGAGAGTGGACGTGCCTGTCGTGTTCCTGATCTCAGAGGGAAAGCTCTCAGTTTTTCCCCATTGAGGATGATATCAGCTGTGGGCTTTTCATAAATGGCTTTTATGTTGTTTAATTAAGTATGTTCCTTCTATCCCAACTTCTCGAGGGCTTTTATTAAGAAAAGATGCTGTATTTTGTCAAATGCTTTTTCTGCATCTATTAACAGGATCATATGGTTATTATCTTTTATTAATGTGAGGTATCACATTGATTGATTTGCAAATATTGAACCAGCCCAGCAGCCCAGGAATGAATCCCACTTGATCATGGTGAATAATTCTTTTTATATGCTGTCTAATTCGATTTGCTAGTATCTTGTTGATAATTTTTGCATCTATATTTATCAGGGATATTGGCCTGTAGTTCTCTTCTTTTTACTGGGTCTCTGTCTGGTTTGAGAATCAAAGTAATGCTGGCTTCATAGAATGAGTCTGGAAGTTTTCCTTCCCTTTCTAGTTTTTGGAACAGCTTGAGAAGGATAGGTATTACCTCTACTTTAAATGTCTGGTAGAATTCCCCAGGGAAGTCACCTGGTCCTGGACTCTTATTTGTTGGGAGATTTTTGATAACTGATTCAATTTCTTCACTAGTTATGTCTGTTCAAATTTTCTATTTCTTCTTATTTGAGTTTTGGAAGTGTGTGGGTGCTTAGGAATTTATCCGTTTCTTCCAGGGTGTGCAGTTTGTTGGCATATAATTTTTCATAGTATTCCTTCATAATTGCTTGTATTTCTGAGGGATTGGTTGTAATAATTCCATTTTCATTCATGATTTTATCTATTTGGGTCCTCTCTCTTTTCTTTTTGAGAAGCCTGGCTAGAGTTTATCAATTTTGTTTATTTTTAAAAAAAATTTTTTTTTTCAACGTTTTTTATTTTATTTTTGGGACAGAGAGAAACAGAGCATGAACAGGGGAGGGGCAGAGAGAGAGGGAGACACAGCATCGGAAACAGGCTCCAAGCTCCGAGCCATCAGCCCAGAGCCTGATGCGGGGCTCGAACTCACGGACCGCGAGATCGTGACCTGGCTGAAGTCGGACGCTTAACCGACTGCGCCACCCAGGCGCCCATATTTTTTTTTTTTTTTTAATTTTTTTTTTTTTTTCAACGTTTATTTATTTTTGGGACAGAGAGAGACAGAGCATGAACAGGGGAGGGTCAGAGAGAGAGGGAGACACAGAATCGGAAACAGGCTCCAGGCTCTGAGCCATCAGCCCAGAGCCCGACGCGGGGCTCGAACTCACGGACCGCGAGATCGTGACCTGGCTGAAGTCGGCCGCTTAACCGACTGCGCCACCCAGGCGCCCCCCCATATTTTTTTAAAAAACCAACTCTTGATCAACTCATTGATCCGCTCTATACTTTTTTTGATTCTATAATGTTTATTTCTGCTCTGATCTTTATTGTTTCTCTTCTTCTGCTGGGTTTGGGGTGTCTTTGCTGTTCTGCTTCTAGTTCCTTTAGGTGTGCTGTTAGATTTTGTATTTGGGATTTTTCTTGTTTCTTGAGATAGGCCTGGATTGCAATGTATTTTCCTCTCAGGACTGCCTTCGCTGCATCCCAAAGCGTTTGGATTGTTGTATTTTCATTTTCGTTTGTTTCCATATATTTTTTAATTTCTTCTCTAATTGTCTGGTTGACCTATTCATTCTTTAGTAGGATGCTCTTCAACTTCCATGCTTTTGGAGGTCTTCTAGACTTTTTCCTGTGGTTGATTTCAAGTTTCATAGCATTGTGGTCTGAAAGTGTGCATGGTATGATCTCAATTTTTTTATACTTATGAAGGGGCTGTTTTGTTACCCAGTACGTGATCTATCTTGGAGAATGTTCCATGTGCACTCAAGAAGAAAGTATATTTTGTTGCTTTGGGATGCAGAGTTCTAAATATATCTGTCAACCCATCTGATCCAATGTATCATTCAGGGCCCTTGTTTCTTTATTGATCCTGTGTCTAGATGATCTACCCATTGTTTTAAGTGGAGCATTAAAGTCCCCTGCAATTACCACATTCTTATCAATAAGGTTGCTTATGTTTGTGATTAATTGTTATATATATTTGGGGGCTCCTGTATTCAGTGCATAGACATTTATAATTGTTAGCTCTTCCTGATGGATAGACCCTGTTATTATTATATAATGCCCTTCTTCATCTCTTGTTACAGCCTTTAAAGTCTAGTTTGTCTGATATAAGTATGGCTACTCCAGCTTTCTTTTGACTTCCAGTAGCATGATAGTTCTCCATCCCCTCACTTTCAATCTGAAGGTGTCCTCAGGTCTAAAATGAGTCTCTTGTAGACAGAAAATAGATGGGTCTTGTTTTTTTTAATTTAATTTAATTTAATTTATTTTATTTTATTTTTTATTTTTTCAAAATTTACATCGAAATTAGTTAGCATATAGTACCACAGTGATTTCAGGAGTAGATTCCTTGATGCCCTTACCCATTTAGCCCATCCCCCCACCCACAACCCCTCCAGTAACCCTCAGTTTGTTCTCCATATTTATGCATCTCTTCTGTTTTGTCTCCCTCCCTGTTTTTATATTATTTTTGTTTCCCTTCCCTTATGTTCACCTGTTTTGTCTA
The DNA here is from genome assembly GCF_028749965.1 of Puma concolor. NCBI lineage: Eukaryota > Metazoa > Chordata > Mammalia > Carnivora > Felidae > Puma > Puma concolor. Next base: position 7,143,975 of record NC_141682.1, read on the forward strand.
TTAAAGTCCTCATATGAGGAAAGTCATATGATTTTTGTCTTTCTGTGACTGACTGATTTCACTTAGCATAATACCCTCCAGTTCCATCCACATAGTTGCAAATGGCAAGATTTCATTCTTTTTGATTGCCGGGTAGTACTCCATTGTATAGATATACCACATTTTCTTTATCCATTCATCCATCGATGGACATTTGGGCTCTTTCCATACTTTGGCTATTGTTGATAGTGCTGCTATAAACACGGGGGTGCATGTGTCCCTTCAAAACAGCACACCTGTATCCTGTGGATAAATGCCTAGTAGTGCAATTGCTGGGTCGTAGGGTAGTTCTATTTTTAGTTTTTTTTAAATTTTATTTATTTAAAAAAAAATTTTTTTTTTCAACGTTTATTTATTTTTGGGACAGAGAGAGACAGAGCATGAACGGGGGAGGGGCAGAGAGAGAGAGAGACACAGAATCGGAAACAGGCTCCAGGCTCCGAGCCATCAGCCCAGAGCCTGACGCAGGGCTCGAACTCCCGGACCGCGAGATCGTGACCTGGCTGAAGTCGGACGCTTAACCGACTGCGCCACCCAGGCGCCCCTATTTTTAGTTTTTTGAGGAACCTCCATACTGTTTCCAGAGTGGCTGCACCAGCTTGCATTCCCACCAACAATGCAAAAGAGATCCTCTTTCTCTGCATCCTCCTCAACCTCTGTTGTTGCCTGAGTTGTTAATGTTAGCCATTCTGACAAGTGTAAGGTGGTATCTCATTGTGGTTTTGATTTGATGGGTCTTGTTTTTTTAATCCATTCTGACATTCTATGTCTTTTGTTTGGAGCATTTAGTCTTTTTACATTCAGTGTTATTATTGAAAGATATGGGTTTAGAGTCATTGTGATATCTGTAGGTTTCATGCTTATAGTATAGTCTCTGGTACTTTGTGATCCTTGTAACATTTCACTTAGAGTCCCCCTTAGGATCTCTTATAGGGCTGGTTTAGTGGTGATGAATTCATTCAGGGTTTGTTTTTTTGGGAAAACTTTTATCTTTCCTTCTATTCTGAATGACAGACTTTCTGGGTAAAGGATCCTTGGCTGCATATTTTCCTTGTCCATCACATTGAAGATTTTCTGCCATTCCTTTCTGGCCTGCCAAGTTTCAGTAGATAGGTCTGCTACTACCCTTATGTGTCTACCTTTGTATGTTAAGGCCCGTTTATCTCTAGCTGCTTTCGGAATTCTCTCTTTATCCTTGTATTTTGCCAGTTTCAATATGATATGTCATGCAGAAGATCAATTCAAGTTACGTTTGAAGGGAGTTAGTTCTCTGTGCCTCTTGGATTTCAATGCCTGTTTCTTTTCCCAGATCAGAGAAGTTCTCAGCTATGATTTATTCAAGTACACCTTCAGCTCCTTTCTCTCTCTCTTCTTCTTCTGGAATTCCTATGATACTGATATTGTTCTGTTTGATCGCATCACTTAGTTCTCTAATTCTCTCCTTGTACTCCTGGATTTTTTTTTATCTCTCTTTTTCTTAGCTTCCTCTTTTTCCATAATTTTATCTTCTGATTCACCTATTCTCCCCTCTGCCTCTTCAATCTGTACTGTGGCCACCTCCATTTTATTTTGCACCTCACTTATAGCATTTTTTAATTCATCATGACTATTTTTTAGTCCCTTGATCTCTGTAGCAATAGATTCTCTGCTTGTCCTCTATGCTTTTTTTCAATCCCAGCAATTAATTTTATGACTATCATTCTAAATTCTTGTTAAATTATATTGCTTAAATCAGTTCTGATCAATTCTTTAGCTGTCTCTACTTCCTGGAATTTCTTTTGAGGAGAATTCTTCCGTTTCATCATTTTGGTTAGTTTTCTGTCCCTTGTGCATTTTAAAAGCTTGCTGTGTGCTCTGCACCTGCAAGCACTTCTGTATTAAAGGAGGGCCATACACTGTCCAGGGCCTGCCCCTTCAGGAGGTGTTTTTCTGGAGATTGTTACTTGCTGTCTGTTGTTGTGACTTTGGTTATTTTATTACCCTACTCACAGTGATATTTTGGACCCTCCACCAGGTGCTCTTTGATTTGTTCCTTGGAGTAGCCCTGTAAAGGAAAACAGATAGACAAACAGGAGACAAAAACACACAAACACACAAACAGGTAACACAAACAAGCAAATAAAAAGAATAAAACTAAAGACTAAAAATCAAACCCCCCCAAAAACCAACTGTGAGTAAAGAAGGGGGGTGGAGTCAGTGCTGATGGAAGAGCACATACAAAGAGAGAAATGATAGGAGTGGGGAGGGGGGAGGGGGGAGGGGAGAAAAAATAAACATTGACTAGGCAGAGAGAGTAAAAGTCTTAAACCAGAGAGAGAGAAAGGAAAATAAAGAAGGAGGTGGGGAAAACGAAATGAAGATAAAGTTACCCAGACAGAGAAACTATATGGCTTGATTATTCTGGAGAGAGAGAAAGGAGTGTAAAGAAGGAGGTGTAGAACATGTGTCAAGACAATGGATTAAATATGTCTGTTTAGACAAACCAATAACCAGAGTAACCAGCCTAGGGGCGGGAAGAGATAAGGAGGAAAAATGGGGGGGGGGGGGAATCTATCTATCATCTATCTATCCATCCATCCATCCATCCATCCATCCATCCAGAATTGACCTAGAGTTAATCTAAGCAATGTTGCAGTGCTTGTCAGGATGAGTTGTCTGCAGGGTCTGTGCCCCTCTGCTCTGGTGGACACGCAGTTACCCAGTGCAAAGGGGCATGGTTTTGTGTAGTCTGGGCCCACCTCCACTATGGGACCTGGGAGTGATCCCTGAGGCCCCTCCTTGGTGGTGGTGGGGGGGGGGCAAATGGTGATCCCCCAGTCTCTTCTCCATGGAGCCGGACCCAGTGGACTCCATTTGAGTTGGCCTCACTGTGCCGCGGGCGCAGACAGGGCAGTCCTTCTCGCTCTGCCAACTCCCTTGACCCTGCGCTTGGCTAGGATTCAAAGTCCTGCTCTGTGCTCTCTGGCACTGGGGAAGTGCCTCTCAGTGTGGCCAGATATGTGGTCTCGGCTGGCTTTGGCTATGTGGCTGCACTTCAGGGGGGACCGCTTTCTACTGTGTACTGAGCCGCCACCCTCGCAGACGCAGGCAGACATAGGCAGGCTTTGTCTTTTCCCACAGCACTCCAGGGAGGGGACCACTTTCTTCTACTATAGACTACGCTGCCTACCTCACTGTGAGCCCCCCGGGGTGGCACACGCAGGCAGGCTTTGTCTTCTCCCACAGTACACCAGGGAGACAGCAGCCGTTTCCTACTGCAGACCACACCCTCAGCCCAGCCACTGAGCCCGGGAGTGGTGGACACAGGCAGGCTTTGTACTATCACACAGCCTTCCAGGGAGGGAACCACTTTCTCCGACTGCAGACTGAGCCCCTGACCTACCACCACACCCAGGCCTTGATTCCCCTCCTCCCCAGGTGCAGGAACAGGGAGGCGGCCCCAGTCCAAGGAAAGCCCCACAGTTAGAGATCGTATCCCTCTCAGTCTCAGTCCGAGGTCTTTCTGCTGTCCAGATATGGTCCTATACTTCCCTAGCTGCTCTTTCTTTTCCCTTTGTCTCTCCGCAGAAGGGGGTCCCTCCCCTCCATGCCCACACAGGCTTTTTTTAATCTCCCCCAGTTCACAGTCACCCACATTTTTTCCCAGCTTTCCCATTTTCTTCCTGGTAGATTCAGTCTCTTTTCCTCCCAGGTTCTGGTGTTCAAAGTCCTTTGGCTTCTGCATTTCTTTGTTTGAAAGAAGCGAAGTATGGATCCCCCTCCTTCTCCGCCATGTTGGCCCCCTTTTTATTTTTTTATTTTTTTCTTCTTTTTTTTCTTTTTTTTTATTTATATATGAAATTTATTGTCAAATTGGTTTCCATACAACAGCCAGTGCTCATCCCAAAAGGTATTGGCCCCCTTTTTAAAAAAAATTTTTAATGTTCATTTATTTTTGAGAAAGAGAGAGAGAGAGACAGAACATGAGTGGGGGAGGGGCAGAGAGAGAGGGAGACAGAATCTGAAGCAGGCTCCAGGCTCTGAAGCTGTCAGCACAGAGCCTGGCATGGGGCTCAAACTCACAAACTGTGAGATCATGACCTGAGCCAAAGTCAGATGTGTAACCATCTGAGCCACCCAGGTGCCCCTCCTGAGGGCCTTCTTAACCAGGATAATTAAAACTTTTGTAATTATTTTATTGTTTTTTAAGTTTTTAATGTTTATTTATTATTTTTGAGAGAGAGACAGAGTGCAAGTGGGAAAGGGGAAGAGACAGAGGGAGACACAGAATCCGAAGCAGCTTCCAAGCTCTGAGCTGTCAGCACGAAGCCCTATGGGGGGCTTGAACTCAGGGTCGGTGAGATCATGACATGAGCTGAAGTTGGATGCTTAACTGACTGAGCCACCCAGGTGCCCCGAAACTTTTGTCATTATTTTATGCAAGTGGGAGAGAGGTAGAGTGGATACTGTATTCGTGTGTGTGTATGTGTGTGTGTGTGTGTGTGTGTGTGTGTGTGTATATATATGTATATGTATATATAATACATATATAATAGACATTAAATATATACAATATATAATATATATTTGTATTAAATATATATTTATTTTGTTTATTATTTAATTATTACATATTAATATATATTTAATATATATTTAATAATAGCCATCCTAATGGATATGAATTGGTATTTCATTGTGGTTTTGACTTCTATTTCCCGAATGATTAATGCTTTGAGAAATTTTACATGTGCTTGTTGGCCATTTGTATATCTTTGGAGAAATGTCTATTCACACCCTTTGCTTTTTTTTATTTTAAAGAATTGGGGACAGAGGGAGAGAGAGAGAGAATCCTAAGCAGGCTCCATGCCCAGTGCAGAACCCAACACAGGCCTTAGTCCCACAACCCTGGGATCATGACCTGAGCTGAAATCAAGTTGAACCCTCAACTGACTGAGCCACTGAGGAACCCCCTCTTTGCCAGTTTTTTAACAAGGTTTTTAAAAATTATTATTAAGTTGTAGGAGTTCTTTATATGTTCTGGATATTAAGCCCTTATCAGTTATATGATAATCAGTTATATGATATAAAGATATTTTCTCTTATTCCATAAGTTGCTTTTCACTCTGTTCATTGTGTCCTTTGATAGACAAAAGTTTTAAATTTTGATACTTGTATTATCTATTTTTTATTTTGTTTCATTTGCTTTTGGTGTCAATTGCAAGATATCACTACCAAATACAATGTCATGAAGGTTTTATCTTATGTTTTCTTCTAAAAGTTTTATAGTTTTAGCTCTTACATTTAGGCCTCTGATTCATTTTCAGTGAATTTTTATGTATAGTAAAGGTGAGGATCCAATTATGTTTTTTGTACGTGAATATTCCATTTTCCCAGCACCATTTGTTAAAAAGACTATTTTTCTCCATTTATTGGTCTTGGCACCCTTCTCAAAAATCATTTGATAATATATATGAGGGTTTATTTCAGGGTTCTCTATTCTGTTCCATTGTCTATATGTCTTCTTCATACCAGTACCACACTGTTTTGATTACTCTAGCTTTGAAATCAAGAAGTGTGAGACCTTTAATTTTGTTCTTCTTTTTCAAGATTGTTTTGTCTATTCAGGGTGTCTTGGGATTCCACGTAAGTTTTAGGATAGATTTTTCTATTTCTGAGAAAAAAATGCCATTTAGAATTTGATAGAAATTGCATTAAATCTATAGATTGCTTTGAGTATTATTGATATCTTAACAATAAGTTTTCCAATCCTTGAATATGTGGTGTCATTCTATTTATTTGTGTCTTTAATTTCTTCTAGCAACTTTTTGTGGTTTTCAGTGTATAAATCTTTTGCTTCCTTGGTTAGGTTTATTCATAAGTATTTTGTTCTTTTTGATGCTATTGTAAATAAAATTGTTTTCTTAATTTTCTTTTTGGAATATTTATTGTTAATGTGTAGAAACATAGCTGATTTTTATATGTTGATTTTGTATCCTTCAATTTTGCTGAAATTTTTTACTGGTTCTAATATTTTGTGTTTGTTATCTTTAGGGTGTCCACATATATGATCTTTTTTCTGTGAACAGAGGTAGTTTTATTTCTTCTTTTCCAATTTGGATGCCTTTTATTTTTCTTGCCTAATTGCTCTGGCTAGGACTTCTAGTATAAAGATGAATAGAAGTTGTGAAAGTGGACATCCTTACCTTGTTCCAGATCTTAGTGTTAAGTATAATGTTAGCTGTGTGCTTGTCATATATAGCTTTTACTCTGTTGAGGTACATTCTTTCTGTATCTAATTTGTTGAGAGTTTTTATCATGAAAGGATATTGAATTTTGTCAAATGCTTTTTCTGCATCCATTTAGATAATCAAGTGATTACTGTCCCCTTCATTCTGTTAATGTTATGTATCACACTGATTGCAATCCCAGGGATTAAAGCTTTGTATCCCTGAGATTAAATTCCACTTGATCATGTCATAGAATCCTTTCAGTGTGCTCTTGAATTTAGTTTGCTAGTATTTTTTTGAGGGGAGAGGGGCAGAGGGAGAGGGAGAAAGAGAATCCCAAGCAGGCTCCACGCCCAGTGTGGAGCCCAATGTGGGGCTTGATCTCATGATTGTGAAATCATGACCTGAGCCAAAATCAAGAGTTGGATGCTTAACCAACTGAGCCACCCAGGCGCCCTGGTTTGCTAGTATTTTATTGAGAATTTTGTATCTGTGTTCATCATTTCTTTTCTTGTAGTGTCTGGCTTTGATGCTGGAGTAATACTGGCCTTGTAAAATGAGTTTTGAAGTGTTCTTTCCTCTTCATTTTTTGGGAAAGTTTGAGAAGGATTGGCATTAATTTCTTCTTAAATGTTTGGTAGAGTTCACCAGTGAAGCCATCTGGTCCTGGACTTTTCTTTGCCGAGTTATTTTTGATTATTGATTCAATCTCCTTACTAGTTATAGGCCTATTCAGATTTTCTATTTCTTTATGATTCAGTCTTGGTAGACTGTATATTTGCTGGAATTTATTCATTTCTTCTAGGTTACCCAATTTGTTGGTGTATAAATGTTCATAGTAGTCTTTTATGAACATTTGCATTTCTGTGATATCAATTGTGATATCTCTTCCTTCATTTATGATTTTATTTTTTTGAGACTTTTTTCTTTTCTCTTAGCCTTGGTAAAGATTTATCAATTGTGTTTATCTTTTCAAAAAACCAGCTCTTTGTTGATTTTTTCTTTTGTCCTTTTAGTCTCTATTTCATTTATTTTTGCTTTGACCTTGTTATTTCCTTCATTCTGTACACTTTGGGCTTAGTTTGTTTTTTTCCTACTTCCTTGAGGTATAAAGTTAGGTTGTTTATTTGTGATATTCTTTCTTCATGTAGACACTTAATTGCTATAAACTTCCCTCTTATTAATGCTTTTGAAGCATCCCATAAGTTTTGTTATGTTGTGTTTCCATTTATATTTGTCCTAAGATCTTTTTTTGATTTCCCTTATTATTTCTTCTTTTACTCATTGATTGTTTAAGAATGTGTCATTTAATTTCCATATATATGTGAATTTTCCAAGTTTCCTTCTATTATTGATTTCTACTTTCATATTATTATGGTTGTAAAAGATGCTTGATATTACTTCAGTATTCTTAGATTGGTTTAGTTTTGTTTTGTGGTCTGACATATGATCTAGTCTAGAGAATGTTATGTGTGCACTTGAAAAGAACATTTATTGTGCTGCTGTTGAATGGAATGTTCTGTATCTGTCTGTTTGGTCATTTGGCCTGAAGTCTAATTCATGTCTAATATTTCCTTATTGATTTTCTGCTTGGATGACCTATCCATTGCTGGAAGTGAGGTACTGAAGTCCCCTGCTATTATTTTTGTTGTTTATGCTTTCATATTTGTTAGTATTTGCTTAATATATTTAGGTGTTCTGATGTTGGGTATATGTGTAATTATAGTTATATATCTTCTTGATGAATTGACCCTTTATCATTATATAATGACCTTTTTTATTATTACTTCATTCATTCATTCATTCATTCATTTATAAGCTCCACACCCAGTGTGGAGCCCAACCTGGGGTCTGAACTCACGACCCTGAGGTCAAGACCTGAGCTGAGATCAAGAGTCAGATGCTTCACCAATTGATCCATCCAGGCACCCCTATTATTACCATTTTTGACTTAGTCTGTTTCATGCAAAGATAGCTACCTTTGCTATTTCTGGTTCCATTTGCATGGAATATTTTTTCCCATTCCTTTACTTTGAGCCTATGAATGTCCTTAAAGCTGAAAGCAGTCTCTTGTAGGCACCATATTTTGGGCCTTATTTTGGAGTGGGGGGGCGGTGTTTTATTTTTTATTCCATTCAATCTGTATTTTGATTGGAAAACATAATCCACTTAAAGTAATTATTAATAGGTAAAGACTTAGTACTGTCATTTTGTTGTTTGTTTTCTGGGTGTTTCATAGATCCTTTGTTCCTTTCTTCCTCTCTTGCTGCTTCCTTCCTTTGTGATTTGATGATTTTCTATAGTGGTGTGTTTTAATTTCTTTTTCTTTCTCTTTCGTGTATCTACTATAGGTTTTTGCTTTGTAGTTACCATGAGGCTTACATAAAACATCTTATAGTTATAAGGGTCTATTTTAAGCTGCTAACAACTTAACTTCTATTGCATACAAAAACTACTCTTTTACTCTTCTTTCCCCCATATTTTGTTTTTATATCACAATTTCCATATTTTTATATTGTGTATCAATCAACAAATTATTGTAGCTATACTTCTTTTTAATACTTTTGTCTTTTAACCTTTATGTTAGAGTGAAGTGAGTTTCACACACTATTCCAGTACTACTGTATTCTGAATTTGATTGTATACTTTCCTTTAACAGTGAGTTTAAACCTTCATATGTTTTCTTGTTACTAATTAACATCTTTTCACTTCATCTTCAGCTAAAGAACTCTCTTTAGCATTCTTCTAAGGCAGGTCTAGTGGCGATGAGCTCCCTCAACTTTTATTTATTTGAGAAAGTGTTTATATTTTCTTCTTTCCTTAGGACAGCTTTGCCACGTGAGATATTCTTGGTTGACAATTAAAAAGCACTATATATTATTCCACTCTCTTGGTCTACAAGATTTCTGCTGAGAAAGCCACTGAGCCCTCTGGAGGTTCCCTTGTATGAGATGAGCTTCTTTTCCCTTGCTGCTTTCAAAATTATTTGTCTTTTATTTTTGGCAGTTTTATTATATTGTGTCTCAGTGAAGTCCTCTGGATTTAATCTATTAGGGACTTATGAGCTTCATGTATCTGGATATCTCTATTTCCCCCTAGATTTGGGAAGTTTTCAGCTGTTTGCCCTTCCTTCCTTTCTTCCTTCCTTCCTGCCTTCCTGCCTTCCTGCCTTCCTGCCTTCCTGCCTTCCTGCCTTCCTTTCTTCCTTCCATGTTGTACTGTTTTTTTTTAAGTTTATTTTTGAGAGAGAGAGAGAGAGTGAGCAGAGTAGGAGCAAAAAGAAAGGGAAAGAGAGAATCTCCCAAGCAGGCTTTGTGCTGTCAGCGCTGAACCTGACGTGGAGCTTGAGTGAGATCATGACCTGAGCTGAAATCAAGAGCCAGATACTTAATCAACTGAGCCACCCAGGCGCCCCTCAGCTGTTATATCTTTAAATAAGCTTTCTGCCCTTTGACTCTCTTGTCTTTGGGGACTCCCATAATGTGAATGTTGTTTTGCATAGTGGTGTTTCATAATTTCTATAGGCTTTCCTCACTCTTTTCCATTCTTTTTCCTTTTTTCTCCTCTGGCTGGATAATTACAAATGGTCTGTTTTTGAGTTCACAGATTTTTTCTTCTGCTTGGTCATGTCTGCTATTGATACTCTCTCCTTTTCAGTTTCCATTTTAGTCATTGTATTCTTTATCTTGAGGATTTCCGTTTGTTTTTTTCTTTAAAATAATTTGTCTCTGTTGAACTTTTCATTTTATTCATGTACTCTTTTCTAGGTTTTGTTGAGTTGTCTACCTGTGTTCTCTTGTAGCATGCAAGGAATTATTTTGAATTCTTTGGCAATTCATAGGTATCAATTTCTTTGTGGTCAGTTACTGGAAAATTATTGTGTTCCTTTTTGTTTGTTTCTCATAGCCTTGCATCTATGTTTGTGCATTTGATGGAGCAGTCACCTCTTCCAGATTATACAGACTGGGTTTTTTGTTTTTTTCTTTTTTTAATTTTTTTTTCAACGTTTATTTATTTTTGGGACAGAGAGAGACAGAGCATGAATGGGGGAGGGTCAGAGAGAGAGGGAGACACAGAATCGGAAACAGGCTCCAGGCTCTGAGCCATCAGCCCAGAGCCTGATGCGGGGCTCGAACTCACGGACTGCGAGATCGTGACCTGGCTGAAGTCGGGCGCTTAACCGACTGCGCCACCCAGGCGCCCCTACAGACTGGGTTTGATGGAGAATACCTTCACCTGTGGGTGGATGCGAGGGTGCTTGCTGGGCAGGATGTGGCAGTTCCAGCCCCATAGAAGGCCCAGCAGCATTGTCTTTGTGCAGCTCCATTAGCTGAGGCCCTCAGTGGTCAAGGATGTAAATGTCTGCAGTAATTATTGGGGTTTTCAACCACTTGGATCCTCCTAATCTCTTTTTCTCTTACAGGGGTTATTATGACTGGGAGGATCCTTCTTGGCACTGTATCCAACTTGTGAGTGCCCCTGAAGTAGTGGTGAGATTGGTGTGGATGACCATGTGGCTACCATGTAACAGGGACTGGAGTGCATGAAGGCAGTGACTCCAGGTTTAGGGACATTAGATAGTCCACATTGGTGATGGCTCTGTTGCTCAGTTGCTGGCACTTGCAGAGGAGCAACAGACCTGGAGTCTGGAGTCAGGTGCTCACAGAACAACAGCGACTGTGGAGTCCGGGGCACTGGCTAGCCCACAATGGCAATGGCTCTGTTGCATGAGATGTGAGTACATACCAAGTGGCCACAGAGGCAGGGTCTAGAACATGGATGTGTGTGGAGCAATAATGGCTCTGGAGTTTGGGGTGCTGGCTGGCCCACAGCGGTGATGGCTCTGGGGCCTGAGACATGGGTGCATATGGAATAGCTATGGATCTGTAGATTTGAGTGAGAGCACACACAGAGTGGCTGTGGAATCCGGGTCTGAAGTGTGGGTATAGGCAGAGTAGCCATGACTCTGGAGTCTGGGACATGAATGAGGTTAAAGGAGGCTGGCAACCCTGGTCCTGGGGTGGTATAACAGCAGCTGGGTGATGTGCGGCAGCATCTCCCTTTTTTGGTCAGGGGGAGTTCTTCAGTTGCAATGGCTGTTAGTTACCATGTGTCAAGTTTCCTGTGTCCCTTGCAAAGCAGGTCACTGGGGTCTGTGCCAGTGAGCACTATGGGATTCTCCACTAAAAAAGCTGTAGGGAGTCTGCAGTTTTTGAATTAAAGTCTATTTTCTGATATTAAGATAGCCATGCCTATTCTCTTCTGGTTATCTTTTGTTTTTCTTAAGTTTGTTTATTTTTGACAGAGACAGAGTGGGAGCATGAGCTGGGGAGGGGCAGAGAGAGAGGGTGACACAGAATCCGAAGTGGGCTCCAGGCTCCAAGCTGTCAGAGCCCAACATGGGCCTCGAACTCACAAACCGTGAGATCATGACCCGGTCCAAAGTCGACACTTAACTGACTGAGCCACCCAGGTGCCCCTGGTTATCATTTTTAATGGAATATCTTTTCCCATCCTTTAACTTTCAACCTATGGATGCAATTGGATCTAAAGTAAAGTTGGTAGAGCATGTGACTCTTGATCTTGGGGTCATGTGTTTGAACCCCACGTTGGGTGTAGAGATTATTTTAAAAAACAAATAAACTTAAAAAAAAAATAAAGTGAATCTCTTACAGACACAATATAGTTGGATTCTATTTCTAACCATCTGTCTTTTAATTGGGTAGTTTATATTCAAAGTAATTACTGATAGGGAAGGACTTGCTATTATCATTTTGATATTTTTGCTGTATGTCATATAGCCTTTTTGTTTCTCATTTTCTCCCTTATTACCTCCCTTTGTGTTTGGTTGGCTTTTTTCAAAAAATAATTTTTTAGTGTTATTTATTTTAGAGAGAGAAAGAGAGAAAGAGAGAGAGAGAAAGCAGGGGAGGGGCAGAGAGAGAGGAAGACACAGAATCTGAAACAGGCTCTAGGATCTGAGCTGTCGGCACAGAGCCTGGTGCAGGTCTCGAATCACAAATTGTGAGATCATGACCTGAGCTGAAGTTTGATACTTAACCAACTGAGCCACCCAGGTGCCCCTGGTTGGCTTTTTATAGTGACATGTTTTGACTCCTTTCTCACTTGCTATTGCATATATTCTGTAGATATTTTCTTTGTGGTTGCCCTGTGGATTAAATAAAATATCCTAAAGTTACAACAATCTATTTTATTTTTAAAAAATTTTTTTTCAACGTTTATTTATTTTTGGGACAGAGAGAGACAGAGCATGAACGGGGGAGGGGCAGAGAGAGAGGGAGACACAGAATCAGAAACAGGCTCCAGGCTCTGAGCCATCAGCCCAGAGCCCGACGCGGGGCTCGAACTCACGGACCGCGAGATCGTGACCTGGCTGAAGTCGGACGCTCAACCGACTGCGCCACCCAGGTGCCCCACAACAATCTATTTTAAACTTAACTTCAATTGCATAAAAAGAACTCTACTCCTTTACAGCTCTGCAACACCCTCCCCCCATTTTATGTTATTGATTTCGTAAATTACATCTTTATATATTGTGTACCCATTAATGTAGATTTATAGTTGTTTTTGATGCTTTTGTCTTTTAAATCCTGTAATGCAGTAAAAGGTGGAGTTACAAACCAAAATTACAATAATACATGTTTTTATATTTGTTCATATATTTATCTTTACTGGAGAACTATATAGTTTGTATGGTTTTTGAGTTACTGTGTAGCAATAGGAAAGAAAGAAAGAAAGAGAGAGAGAGAGAGAGAGAGAGAGAGAGAGAAAGAAAAGAAAGAAAGAAAGAAAGAAAGAAACAGAACCCATTTCTACCAGCCTATCAGAGTACTAAGGGAACTTTAGACAGTTTTGGTCTCCTTCTTGAGAGGTATTTGAAAAATTCTGGCTTCTGTCATTGCTAAAGTAACTTTACAAGCATTGGGGTTTATTGATTAAAACCCTCCAGACCCCCAGGTAATTTAATGGATGTGAATCTGTTATGTTTTAGTCAGCCTCCATAAGACTTTGGTGAATACAATTTGTGGGCATGCACATAACAGCTTTAGATTCTACTTTAATGTATATATTCCAAGAGAATTGAAACTGTATGAGAAATCTTTACTTTAAGTGGCAGGCACTAGGGCAGTTTTATAATAGTGTGTTTCTGGGGTGAGTTGAAGTTCATATTCTCAACCTGCCTGAACTAGTCTGATTATAATCTGAACTTCCTAAGGTTTATATGCCAAGTTGGGGTCATTGCTTAATATTCAACAAAGATTAAGACAGCAAAGCATTGCTGTAGGAAAACATCAGATATGTGAGGCAATTGGTTACTTGATTTGAGTTGCAGCATATTCTATCTGGCTATTGACCTCAGCCACCACACCTGCCTTCTATCTGTCTTCTGTGTCTGCATCCTTGGAAGTTTAGAACTTATCTCATAGAACCTTAGTACCTGGGCAATGAGAACCTACAGTACAACCTCCTTATGCGATGGACAAGGAGTTGAGAGTGGAAGGGGCTTGCCCATGGCCAAATGAGTGAATGACAGATTGAAGTGAGACCCTCAGATCCAGACTCCTATGACTTCTCCCCAACAACACCGTTCCCTTCATTTTCCTTCATTTCCTCCATAATATCATGTCTGGTCTAATGTGGCTGTTTCCTGCTTTCCACTCTCTGACTTCTCCAGTGACTCTGTTTGTAGGTCACTCTGTGACTCAGAGACTCTCTGTGGCCTTTGACTACATTCTTGGAAAGAATGCTAAGCTACAGTTTACAAAGCTGTTCTGGGTGAAGCTGACAGGAGGCCTGGGCCTTGTCCACCTGGCATCGTTGTCTCCTGGTATCTCTTTTCCATCTCCATAGGTAGCCCCTGCTTGAAAAGAGCTGTTCCAGTAGGTCACACATGACCCTTTGGCTGATCTTGGAGTTCTCATTCAAGCTGCTGCCTAGTTCCTTCCCCTGCATCTTTCATACTTTAGATATGTCCTGTTCCAACCCAGCAATTCTGTGTATTGTCTCCCTGTGGGGACTTTGCCTTCCAGGAATATGCTGGAATTCATGGAGAGACTTGCAAGCCCTTGGGAGTGGCTTGTAGAAGGCTCTGGCACAGGAGGTAAGGGCAGCATTAGCAATCAGCAGGCAAGGAAGGAATGGCTGAGCATAAAAAGGCTCTCACTGTCATCCATGGATTTGCAATATCTTCTTAAGCTCTCTGGCTGGGCATGGTGCTTGATGATGGAAAAATAAAAATAATTATACTTCTGTCAATGTTTCCAGCCCACTAGCTATTAATTTCATTCTTCTGAGATCTTTGGGGGTATATGCTCTAGGCAAAAAGCAGAAAGGAGAAGGAAAACTAACATTCAATTATGTGTATTGGAGTAGATGTTTTTGGTGAGCCACACATATCCCTGAAGACAGTTTCCATGTTTCCTGTGCCTCAGGGACTGAGGAGGCCCTCATGTACTTGGCTCGCTAAGGGACAGGCAGGAAGTGCTAGGCGTTAATGCCCAAAGCAGCACTCCTTCACAAATAAGAGGTGGGAAGACATCCTAGCTTCCCTTACCCCCAACATAGTTCTGAGGCACATTCTGCATAGTCAGCAAAAGGTCCCCTGGGGGATTGAACTCCACTTTTCTACAACAGTGACCTGCTTGTGTATACCAGTTCACATTCTTACCTTCCTTGAGTCACTTCTCCACCCTTTCAGAGTACTTCCTGGGATCACCCCCCAAATTAACTATTTACATCCAAATATCTAACTCAGGGTCTACCTCTGGAGAAAATTCAAACTAAGAGCCCTCTTATGTTCCAGAGATTTTACATGCATTATCTCATTTACTTTTTGCATAAGCCATGAAATATGCATCAAATCTTTTTTGGAGATGCTGAGGTTCAGAGAGGTTGAACAGATTCCTCGGGGTCACATAGCCAGTATCAGTAAATCATGATTTGAAACTATGTCTGTGTGACTTCTAAGCCTGTTCCATTTCTGCCATTCCATGCTGCTTCAGGGGAAAGCCCGAGTGAGGGTCAGCAGATCTAAGCTCCAGGTTCAGTTCTTTCTCCACATCAATATGTGACCCTTGGGCAGACCCCTTAGTTGTTCTTGGTCCAAATCTCATTTGCATTATTACCTCAAGGCTTTTGTGTGGGATAGTCTTCCTCTCATTTATCTCTAAGTTAGGGGTCCTGAAGACCCATTCAAGTACAGTGATTTGCTAGAAGGACTCACAGAACTCAGTAAAGCTTTTATACTCATGGTTATGGTTTTCTCCAGGAAAAGGATACAGATTAAAATCAGCAAAGATAAAGTGAAATAAGTCAGGCAGAGAAAGACAGATAACATATGTTTTCACTCATATGTGGATCCTGAGAAACTTAATAGAAGACCATGGGGGAGGGGAAAGGGGAAAAAAAAGTTACAGAGGGAAGAAGGCAAACCATAAGAGACTCTTAAATACTTAGAACAAACTGAGGGTTGATGGGGGTGGGGAGAGGGGAAAGTGGGTGATGGGCATTGAGGAGGACACCTGTTGTGATGAGCACTGGGTGTTGTATGGAAACCAATTTGACAATAAATTACATTAAAAAAATAAAATAAAATCAGTAAAGATAAAAAGCACATAAGACCCAAACTTTTAGTTGTCCCCTCCCAATGGAGTTGTACAGACAGCCCTGAATCTTCCTAGCAATCATGCATGACAGCATGTATGATGTGTTGCCAACAAGCAAAGCTCCCCTGAGCTTGCTGCCCAGAGTTTCTATTGAGGGTTGGTCATGTAAGTGTGGATTGCTTATGTGACTGACCTTAGTTATTCTGTTTCCAGCACCTCCAAAGGTCAAACTGATACAGCATGGCCCAAGACCTCTACCATAATTCACATTGTTGGCATAAACTATCTGGTATGGCCCAGATTGCTAGGTATACAAAGACTCTCATATTAGGCAGCATATTCTTTTTTTTTTTTTAATATATGAAATTTATTCTCAAATTGGTTTCCATACAACACCCAGTGTTCATCCCAAAAGATGCCCTCTTCAATGCCCATCACCTCCCCTCCCCTCCCTCCTACCCCCCATCAACCCTCAGTTTGTTCTCAGTTTTTAAGAGTCTCTTATGCTTTGGCTCTCTCCCACTCTAACCTCTCTCTCTTTTTTTTTTTTCCTTCCCTTCCCCCATGGGTATCTGTTAAGTTTCTCAGGATCCACATAAGAGTGAAAACATATGGTATCTGTCTTTGTATGGCTTATCTCACTTAGCATCACACTCTCCAGTTCCATCCATGTTGCTACAAAGGTAGGCAGCATATTCTAAGGGCTTAAAAGTTTTTCCCTTGAGCTGGTCAGGATCCTTTCTTTGGAATGTGTAGGGTTTGGACAACTTGGGCCTGCTGAGTTAACCCTTTACTGAATGTTCTTGTAGCTTTTTCTTGTTGTTCAAGACTCAAACATGATTTCCTCAGAGAGGCTTTTGCCAACCAGCCACCAATCACTTCCTGTGATTTTGCTTTTATTTTCATCATTGATCTTATAAATATAATCATTGATCTTATATTTTCTTGTTTATCATCTCCCTCTTCCTTATAGAATGCAAATTATTCAAGATAGGGATTTTGTTGATCATGTTGTATCTCAAATGCCAAGAACAGAGAATGGCAAACAATCAGCACTTGATAAACACTTTTTTTTTTTTTCTAAAATTTTTTTTTTCAACGTTTATTTATTTTTGGGACAGAGAGAGACAGCATGAACGGGCGAGGGGCAGAGAGAGAGGGAGACACAGAATTGGAAACAGGCTCCAGGCTCTGAGCCATCAGCCCAGAGCCCGACGCGGGGCTCGAACTCACGGACCGCGAGATCGTGACCTGGCTGAAGTCGGATGCTTAACCGACTGCGCCACCCAGGCGCCCCTGATAAACACTTTTTGACAACTAAAGGAATCTGGACAATGGACTGATTTATAATATTTTTTCTAGCTTTAAACTGCCATTAATCAAGTGAATTGATTTATGTTTTTCTAACAGGATTTTGAATTCTTATAAGGAAAGACTTTTTCCTATGATTAGGCTACCTGAAAGTTCCTAGGTCTGTGTTAGGCAAGAAAAGATGCCTGAGGAATGCTTGTTCATGTATGGCTTCTTCCTTCCTTGAATTCCTTATGCTGTCCCAGGACTTTTTCTTCCCCTGCCTTCCCTCTTCTTCCCCTGTTTTGATACTATGATTTGTGAATCATGCCACTTACCTCACCTTGGTTTCTCCCATTTTCTGGAGCTCTTTTGTAATGAGCTGGCACTTCCTGAGATGACAAGCATACCTCTCTTTTAAGAACTATGGCTGTCTGATGACCTTACTCTGGCAGGAAATTCAGAAGATGTCCACTGAAATGAGCCTTGAGGTTTTTTTGTTTTTTGTTTTTTGGCTACAGCAGACTAGGGATGATGCTAGCATTAGTGCCCTTAGGGCTGCCATAGCAAATTACCATAAATTGTTGGCTTAAAATGACATAAATTTTACTTGAGTGGCAAGGTCAATAGGGGATGGGTCATTACTGGTGAAAACCAAATGTGGCCATCATGCCCTTTGCCAGTAATTGGTATAGGAGTGAATGTATGATGTAGTTATATCCAATGAGACAAAGAGAAATCTTCTAGGAACTTCTGGGAAACATTTTCCTCCATGATAAGAGAGAAGTGTATGAAGAGAGAATTCCTTTTACCTCCACCTTCCTTTCCTATGTTTTCCCATATTTATGTGAAGATGTGATGCTCAGGGCTGCCATTTTGCAACCATGAGGGGAGGTACTCTGAGGATGACAGAGTTGAAAGATTAAGGGAGTTTTGTCTTGAATGACCCCATTGCACCAATCCCGGCACTACCTACTTCCAGAATCCTTTTTATGGGAGATAATTAAGTGTCTTTGTTACTATTATCTGTCTATTACTTGAAGCCAGACACATCCTTTCCAATATAATTGATATTCTGTGTCTCTTCACATTCCCACATATCCTTGAAATGAACTACCATTACCTAGGGTCACCTAAGCATATCTCTATTCTTTGCAATTTGAAAGAAACTAACTACAACCTATCTTTCTCTTTGTGTGCTGAGACCATGCATGAAGAATATTCAAGTCCTCTCATAGTATTGAAAGGGAGAGGCTATGTGTGGCCACATCTACTGATCTTGCCTGCCAACTTCTATTCTCTTTTCTTTGGAGGGGGAGAATAAAAGGGGAGCACCCCTTCCCCACTCCAAGTTCATTTCTTATCAATAGTTGACTCAGTCTTCTGCTCTGGGGTTGGGCAGGCCAATCAGAGTCAGAATGACTGGTTTAGGAGTGAGCATGTGCCTGATTCGGACCAATGAGAGTATATTCCTCCCCCTTTTTGGATTACTAAACTATGAGAATGTGAGCTTGGAATTGCTGCTGGCCACCTTGCACTGTCAGGGGGAAAATGTTGGGGAGTGAAGCCAACATGGTTACTAGAGTCAGAGAATTTCTTTTTCCATTTATGCCCATTTATATTGGGTTTTTATTATTTGTGAAAGAAAGAGGCCTCTCTTGACAAGTAATGTCTTATTTTTCCCTTGTCTGTCTCCTAGGAACCCCCATTCTTTCTCCCTACTAGATTATGTTAGTGTTTCAGGTTGAGGAAAATATATTACATCAAAAGGGTTTGCAGTCTTGGCCCAGCATTTCACCCTTCGGTTTGTTGAGGATAATATTGTCTCTGGCCACCCAGCTACCCCTTCTTTTCCGTATAAAGGATACTTGGGCTAAGACAGCTTAAACCTGGCCCTTTGCAAATCACAGTGAGCAAGCAGGAGAGTCTACAACAGTGTCTGATAGGAATACGATGCAAGTCACATAGGCATTTAAAATTTTCTGGTAACCATATAAGAAAACGTAAAAGCGGGGCGCCTGGGTGGCGCAGTCGGTTAAGCGTCCGACTTCAGCCAGGTCACGATCTCGCGGTCCGTGAGTTCGAGCCCCGCGTCAGGCTCTGGGCTGATGGCTCAGAGCCTGGAGCCTGTTTCCAATTCTATGTCTCCCTCTCTCTCTGCCCCTCCCCTGTTCATGCTCTGTCTCTCTCTGTCCCAAAAATAAATAAACGTTGAAAAAAAAAATGTAAAAGGGAAGAGGTGAAATTGATTTTAATAGTATATATTATTTACTGCAATATATCCCAAAGACTATCATTTTCAACATGTGATCAATATAAAAATTTATAATTAAATGTGTAACTTTTTTAATACTAAATCTTCAAAATCCAGTAAATTCATATAATGCTTTATAGCAAATCTCAGTCCAGAAGCTCAATAACCCAGTGCTTACCATATTGGACAGCACAGGCCTAAGTTTATCTGGGGAAGGAAAAGAAGCTTGAAAGAGGGTCAAGAATTGAGAAAGGAAAAGTAATGGTCAGGGGGTCAACAGGCCCCCAGACTTAATTTCAAGAGTTTTTTGTACAACAGTTGATACCAAGTTGAAAAAGAGACTTGCGTTCAGATTTGTGCTGTCATGAGGAACATCTTCATGCAGATGACAGTGTAGTTCAGAGCACTTGCCCTGATCAATGGCCTGGGTTTGAAATGCACTCTAACATAGATCAGCTGTGTAATGTGGGGCAGGCAGTTCTTTTGCTATGGGGGGAGGGGAAAGTCCCAAGGAGGGTCACATTAGTTTCAGGCACAGTGGTTCTGTATGCTCCACTCTTTTCAACCCCTATTAAGTTATTCTCCTATGGGAATGAGGGGTGCCACATCAGCAGAAAAATGGTTCCATTTCCTGCAGAGATACAAAACTTTGGGGACAGCTGAACAGCTACCTCATTCGGAGTGAAAGGAGGAAATGCCCTCACAGGAAAGTTGGCGATGCTGGGCATCAGTCACTCTCAGAAGCAGTATATTCTGCGAAAGGAGCTTGGAGCCATCTAGAGTATCTTACATTATGTTCCACAGCATTCCAGAATTTTGATGTATTCAACCAGTATCTGTTGAACTTCTGCTGTGTGCCAGGCATTATTTCGGTGTTGAGGATATGAGGGTGAACGACAGTCAAGGTTCCTGCCCTCCTCATGGGGTCACATCCCAGTGGGGAGAGAGACATCCAATAAGAAGGTAGATATAGCAATTAGATGTTGCTTAAGTGCCAAGAAGGAAACAAAGGTGGCACCGTGGTGTCAAGATTGCAGCTGGGGAATCTGATTAGCCTGGAGGGTCAGGGAGGGCCTCTCTGAGGAGATGATATTTTAACTTGAAACATGATGAATTAGGCCCTATGAATGGGCAGAAGAAGAGTATTTCAGCTGGCAGAAACAAGGAGTACAAATGCCCCGAAGCAGGAAAGGGCTTGGCTTCATCTGACAATGACAAGACCCGTGTGGCTGGAGGGCAGAGAGTGAGGTAGGCAGTGAAAGGAGACATGGCTGGAAGGGTGGGCAGGAACTTCAGGGACCAATGGCAGGCATCTGATTTCTGTTAAGTGAATGGGGAACCCACCAGAGGGTCTTTGTGGGGAGTGAGACAATGTGCTTTCCCTGTGGTGGCAGCGTAGAGGCTGGCTGGGAGGGGCAGAGTGGGAGTGGGGGGCTAGGTATTCACGAGAAAGATGATGGCAGCATTGCCAGGACAATGGCAGTGGTGGTGGGTAGGAGATGTATTCTGTGGGAGAAATGGACAGTCCTTGAGGATGGATGGAGGTGGGGGAGGGAGAGAAAGAGATCAAGGAGTTCTGGCTTGAGGATTTTGCCATCACTCACACTGGTTTTCCTTCCAGCCTGATCCATGCATTCCTGCTGTGCTTTGAGAGACTTAGATCTGACCTCTTTGGATGCCCTAGGAGCTCTCTATGAGAGGTAGTAAAATCCCAGAAAAGCTGTACTAGAGGCCAGATGTGGGAACTGGATTGTCCACTTCATGCTTGAATGTGTTTATTTAGCAGCTTCTCAGGCTTGTTTGGGCAACCTGAGTTCTTTGAGGTCAGTTTTAGTGATTTCCTCCCCCTTTCTGTCATCCTCCAAGATGATATTGGGGGTTGGACCTTATGGAATTGTAAGTTGGGCCTCAGACTCATGTTTTGCTCAGGGTCTTGCAGATCTCTGTGATCAGGGGTGAGATTTGTCTGGCTTCACCCTATGGCTTCACCCTAGAGGGAGGGTCATCCAGGCTGAAGGGAAGGTAAGCTATTGACACTCCTCATTTAGGCGTCTAGGCATGGGAGGAGGCTGCTATCCAGGGTGAGCTCAGGGCTGTACAGGAATATCTCAAGTAAGCAGAGCATGGTTTGCAGAAACCATAGCTTCCTTACTTGCCCCCAGCCACCATGCTCCAAGTATGGTACCCATACATCCCCAGATGTACCCCTGTGAGAGAATGGATCTGTATTAATTTTGCTGGACTGTTGTAACAAAGTACCACAGACTGGGGAGCTTCAAAAACAAATTGTCTCACAGTTCTGAAGACTGGAAGTCCAAGATCAAGGGGTCAGCAAGATTGGTTCCTCCTGTGCCTCTCTCCATCACTTGCAGATGACCATCTTCTTGTTGTGTTTTTACATGGTCTCCCCTCTGTGGATGTCTGTGTCCTGATCTCTTATAAGGGCACCAGTCATGTTAGATTAGGGTCCATGCTAGTGACTGCATTTAATATTCTTTGCCTTCCTAAAAACCACGTCTCCAACTGCAGTTATGTTTTGAATTGCTAGGAATTAGGCCTTCAACATACAGATTTGGAGGGGTCACAATTCAGTCTATACCAGGATCTGTGGAGAGAGCTTGAGGGCCTGCACATGGCTGTCACAGGAGGGCTAGGGGACCTGTAGCAGTGATTTTGCACTCTCATCAAAGCTGGGTGGATGGTGGTGCTGGGTCCTGGGTGCCAGTGAGAATGGCCTAGGTCAGCAGGGGCAACTCCCAGGCCTGATACAACCTTGGACACAGCTTCAGACCATCAAGACCCTCTGTAGAACCAGGGCAGGGAGCAGGTGTCACCTGTAAGGCCCAGGGCAGAGAAAGGTTCTGAGGCCCACTTTCCCAGCCCAGAAGACATACCCCCAAACATCCTGAGCTCATTCTGGGAGGAGGAGAGAAAGGGCAGTGGGGAGGGACCATGATCTCATTTGAAAAGTTAAAAAGCTATATTTTCTTTGAGCAATCTGTGCATTTTCAACAGCACTGTGTCTCTCATATCTGCAAATGGTACCATAACACAGTTGATTGATTAACAAAGATGAAAGAATTAGAGAGCTGGAAATAGTGTCACTGTTGGAGTCTAAGGCTTTAATAGATTTCTCATTTAATCCTCCTAACAGCCCTCTGAGGAAACTGAAGCACAGAGAAGTTAATGATGCCTGTGGTGAGAGAGTAGAAAAGGCAGAGCCTTCCAGACCTGTCGCCTCACTCATTATGCTGACCTATTTCCAGATAAGCTTATTAGTCTCACTGCTGGGCTGGAGCCCCCAGGCCCCAAAAGGCAGGGATAACTTTGAGGACAGTGTTGGCCCCACTGCTGTTCTCTCAAGGTCTACACACTGCTGAGCACAGAGCTGGACTTCAGTAAAGTATCTTGTGGCTGTTTGGGGAACACATATTGGAAACAGCACATGGACTCCACCCAGTACCTCTCATTGTTTTGTTATTAGGGGACTTCCCAACACCTGCTATGAGGAGGTTCATCTGAACCTCACACATGCCTAGAAGGTCAGCAGGAAGCATATTTTTCTGACTTTTGTTCAGATCCACAAACATTTCCTAGGCACCACTCTGGATCAGGCAAGAGATGCCCCTGGTGGGGAAAAGTCAGACTCATGAACAAAATGATTCAGAGAGGCAGGAGGTCATCCCCAGTGCTTTGGGAGCATAGAGAAGGTACGCTTGTTCCCAAAGGGGGTTGGGAGGAGCTGATACAGGATGTGAGACTTTTATTTCTTTATTTAAATGTTTCATTCATTTTTGGGAGAGAGAGCACAAGCAGGGCAGGGGCAGAGAGAAAGGGGGACAGAAGATCTGAAGTGGGTTCTGTGCTGACAGCAGCAAGCCCAATGTGGGGTTCAAACTCACAAACTGTGAGATCATGCATGACCTGAGCTGAAGCTGGATGTTCAACCAACTGAGCCATCCAGATGCCCCAAAGTGAGGCTTTTAAAAATCAAATGTATAGATGTACATGCTTTAAAAAGTTGAACAGATCTACAAGGTTTATAGTAAAACTAGCGGGGCCTTGCTCCACCTGCTCTCCACTCCAATTTTTCCCTCCAGAGTCCACTTTCAACCAGGTTAGTGATTTCTTCTGGTGATGATTGCCATGTTGTTAAATGACATGTTCATACTGCTACTTCTTGATTACTTGGAAGCTGAGAGTTCAGGTTGCTAATTTCCTCCTGTTTCATACCCATTTCCCACCTTCCTAAAACAGGGATGGGGACTTGATTCCTATTCACTGCTGCATCAGTATGATTTAAGTACTTATTTTTCACAGTTGAGCCACATACATGTCTACGCTCCTGTTGTGGTTCTTAATGACTCTTAATTTTACTTGGAATCAATCATTCCTTTTTGTAAAATTTGATTTTTCTATGTCCCATCATCCATTTTCCACCAGAAGTGTCACTCCCTCTGCGTGGTCAAGCCCTCCTGAGGCTCTCTCCTTGCTTTGTTCTAGTCTGCTTGCTCCCTGCAACTTCTCAAATCCATCATCCTGGGAATTCTGTGCTGAATTACCTGTTCCCGTGGCTTCTCTTTCTTGGTTTTCTCCCTCATTTTGGCAGGGGCCATCTCCTTGTAGCTTTCAGAGGAATGATGAAGACTAATACATCTTTTTTTTTTTTTTTTAAAGAATGTGTGTGTCTGAATATATGTCCTATTCTCATGCTTGATTAATGGTTTGGATATAGAATTCTAGGTAGGCTAGAACTTTCTCTCTGAATTTGAAGACTTTTTTTTTTTCCTCCTCACCCCTGATCACTTGCCCTTGAAGACACAGGGTGTTGCTTCTGGTGTTGCTTTGAGAAGTTTAATGCCCTTCTGATGTCTGAGCCTTTGTATGTCACCTGTTTCTTGTACCCCCTCACCTCTATCCCATTTCTGGAAGCTTGGGGGATCTTCTTTTTGTCCCTAGTGTTCTGAAAGTTCATGACAGTGTGACCTCACGGATATGCTTTCATCCATTATTCTAGGCAAGAGCTGTCCAAGAGAACTTTCTACAATGATGTACATGTCCTATATCTGTGTCATCCAATATGGTTGCCTCCAGCAGCATGAGGCTATTGAGCACTTGAAATGTGGCTGGTGTGACTGAGGAACTGTATGTCTGATTTTATCTAATTTTAATACATTTATATTAAAATATAGCCACATGTGGTTAGGGGCTACCATATTGGACTGTATTGGCCTTTCAATCTCATTAGACTCTTTGCCCTTCAGTTCTGGGGAGTTGTCTTGAATTATTTCTTTCATTTTTTTCTGTTCTCTGCTCTGAAACCTCTGTTTGTTTGATAATAGAACTTGTGTAGTGATTCTTTAGCTTTCTTATATTTTCTCTCCCATTTTGAAACTCTGTCTTTTCTTTCCAAGTGAATTCCCTAAATTTACCTTCCTACCTTTCTACAGAATATTATATCTTCTATTATACTTTTTATTTCCAAACGTTCTTTTTTACTTTCTGCTTTGATTTCATGGGAGCACAGCTTTCAGGCTACTGTGGCTATTTCCCCAAACTCCTTTCCTTCCCTGCATTGTTTCTGTTCCTTTGAGTTCCTTTCCCTGCTTGTTTTGGTCTTTCCCTTGAATGTCAGCCTGTCCTTTCCTATCATATATGGGAATGTCTGGGATTTGTCATTTTTAGGCTTGGAGACTCCCTAAATATCAGGATCAATAGATCCTTAGGGCTGTTACATTTCCCAAGAAGGAGTTCTCTGGTCTTCTGTGCAGGAAGTAGAAGTGTGTTGTGATTGCTGGGTGGCAGAGGGTGATCAGAATCTTCTGGTTCCTCTTGCTTTCAGTCCTGTAGTCTGTTCTCCTCTCTGCCAGGAGTCCCAAGTCCAGAGTATTTCAGTGTGTGCAGAGAATAGTCCCTTGGTCTTCTGCAGGACAGACTAGATAGCTGCTGTAACAAAGCACCACAAACAACAGAATTGTATTCTCTCACAGCTTGGGAGGTTGAAAGTCTGAGCTCAAAGTGTGGGTGGGGTTGTTTCCTCCTGGAGACTCTGAGGGAGAGTCTGCTCCATGCCCCCTCCTGGTTTCTGGTGGTTGTTGGCAGTCCTGGGGGTTCCTGGGCTTGTGGTGGAGCATCCCTCCAATCTCTGCCTCCATCTTCACACAGTTGCCTTCCCTCTGTGTGTCTCTTTGTCTCTTCTTATAAGGATACCTGTCATTACATTAGAGCCCACTCTGCTCCATTGTGACCTCCTCTTAACTAATTATATCTGCAAAGACCCTACTTCCAGAGAACACCACATTCTAAGGTTGCTGGTAGACAGTGACATTCCAGGGGAGCACTATCTAATGCTGTACAGCATGAAACCTGGACTCTGTTATATAGACTTTAAACAATCCTCTTCAGCCTCGTTCATACCTCCTGATTTCAGAGGTACCTGGTGCATTCAGTTCCTGAGTCTTTCTGGTTTTGCCTGCTTCAGGTCTCCCCAGTGCTGCAGGCTTCAGCTTTGTCTGCTGTGTCAAGTGAGCGACCTTTCATGGCAGACATGCAGTGGTCATGGCATAGACTGTGGGACCAGACACCCTGGGCATACATCCTACCTCTGTGGCCTGTGTAACCTTGCCCAAGTGACTTAACCTTTCTGTGCCTGTAAAAGGTGATTGATGGTAAGAGTACCTACTACATACGGTTTTTCGGAAGACTAAGGAGAGTGCTTAGAAAGGTATCTGGTGCAAAGAGCTCATGGTGACTCTTGACTATGTGTACTTGCTAAGTTCAAGCCTTTGGTGGTTCTTGTCTCCTGTGAGATTATCTTTTTCCTTGTGAATTTGTGTCTTTTACAAAAACTTTTTACTGAATTTTACTGGGGCTTCTGGAGGCTTCAGAGATGAATGCTGTGTTCAACCCACCATGTTTAAACTCTGGGAGGAATCTTAAAGAAGTGGAGGCATTCTAGAATAAAGCAGTTGGAGCAGCATGAGCAAAGGCACAGAAGCATGGAGGAAGCACAGGATATGCAGATACCTGATGCAAAGACTACGGTGTGACATGTGGAGTCTGAAGAGGGGTGCTGGGAACGCAGCTGGGGCAGTCACCTCTCACACGGACTAGGCGCAGGTGGCACTCAACTGCAGGGGGTGTCAAATTTGGGAGCCCTGATTAGATGTGCAAAGCTTGCTTTCTGCAAGGAGATCAGCAGGAGGCTGTAGTTATTGTCAGGGTCAGAGATGAGGGTCTGACTAGGGCAGGGGAATGGGAAAATACTGCTAATAATTTCTTCCCCAATTTTTGTAATGACAGTTTTCAAATGTAGAAAATTTGGACAGAAAGATGGAAAAAATTGTAAACACTTGTGTCCCCACCACCTGGATAGAATAATTAGCATTTTGTTTTATTTGCATTATTATCTGTCAGTCTATTTGTCTGGCCAACCATCAGTGCATTGTTACTTTTTGACACATTTTGGTGTAAGTTGCAAAATGAGGACACTTCACCCCTGAACACTGCAGCATGGGTGTCATTAACTAACTGGACCCTGGTGTGTAGATAAAATTAATCTATAATCCTATCTTTATTTAAAATTTTGATATTTTGTCCCTCATTGATTTTTTTTTGCATTAATAATGATTTAAAAAATTTTTTTAATTTTATTTTTTATTTTTTAAGATTTACATCCAAATTAGCATATAGTGCAACAATGATTTCAGCAGTAGATTCCTTAGTGCCCCTTACCCATTTAGTCCGACCCCTCCCCTCCAGTAACCCTCAGTTTGTTCTCCATATTTATGAGTCTCTTCTGTTTTGTCCCCTCCCTGTTTTTATATTATTTTTGTTTCCCTGCCCTTATGTTCATCTGTTTTGTCTCTTAAAGTTCTCATATGAGTGAAGTCATATGATATTTGTCTTTCTCTGACTACTTTCACTTAGCATAATACCCTCCAGTTCCATCCACGTAGTTGCAAATGGCAAGATTTCATTCTTTTTGATTGCCAAGTAATACTCCTTTGTATATATAGACCACATTTTCTTTATCCATTCATCCATTGATGGACATTTGGGCTCTTTCCATACTTTGGCTATTGTTGACAGTGCTGCTATAAACATGGGGGTGCATGTGTCCCTTCAAAACAGCACACCTGTATCCCATGGATAAACGCCTAGTAGTGCAGTTGCTGGGTCGTAGGGTAGTTCTATTTTTAGTTTTTTGAGGAACCCCCATACTGTTTTCCAGAGTGGCTGCACCAGCTTGCATTCCCACCAACAATGCAAAAGAGATCCTCTTTCTCTGCATCCTCCTCAACATCTGTTGTTGCCTGAGTTGTTAATGTTAGCCATTCTGACAGGTGTAAAGTGGTATCTCATTGTGGTTTTGATTTGTATTTCCCTGATGATGAGTGATGTGGAGCATTTTTTCTTGTGTCAGTTGGCCATCTGGATGTCTTCTTTGGAGAAATGTCTATTCGTGTCTTTTGCCCATTTCTTCACTGGATTATTTGTTTTTTGGGTGTTGAGTTTGATAAGTTCTTTATAGATTTTGGATACTAACCCTTTATCTGATAAGTCATTTGCAAATATCTTCTCCCATTCTGTCAGTTGCTTTTAGTTTTGCTGATTGTTTCCTTCACTGTGCAGAAGCTTTTTATTTTGATGAGGTCCCAGTAGTTCATTTTTGCTTTTGTTTCCCTTGCCTCCAAAGACATGTTGAGTAAGAAGTTGCGGCTGGTTTTTTAAAATTTAAATTTAGTTAACGTACAGTACAATATTGGTTTCAGGAGTAAAATTCAGTGATTCATCACTTACATACAACACCCATTGCTCATCCCAACAAGTGCCCTCCTTGGTACCAATCACCTATCTAGCCCATCCCCCACCCACTTCCCCTCCATCAACCCATAGTTTGTTCTCTACCATTAAGAATCTCTAAGGATGTCTGGGTGGCTCAGTCAGTTAAATGTCAGACTTCAGCTCAGGTCATGATCTCATGGTTCATGGATTCGAGCCTCGTGTCAGGTTCTGTGCTGACAGCTTGAAGCCTGGAGCCTGCTTTGTATTCTGTGTCTCCCTCTCTCGCTGCCCTCCCCTGCTTGTGCTCTGTCTCTCTCTCTCAAAAATAAATGAACACTAAAAAAAAAAAGAGTGTCTTATGCTTTGTTTCCCTCTCTCCCCCCTTCCCCACTTTCTAAATGTTTATCTGTTTTGTTTCTTAAATTCCATATATGAGTGAAATCATATGGTATTGCCTTTCTCTGACTGACTTATTTCGCTTAGCATAATACATTCTAGCTCCATCCATGCCTGTGCAAATGACAAGATTTCATTATTTTTGATGGCTGAGTAATATTGTGTGTGTGTGTGTGTGTGTGTGTGTGTGTGTGTGTGTGTGTGTGTGTATGTGTGTGTGTGTATACACTACATCTTATTTATCCATTCATCAGTCAATAGACATTTGGGTTCTCTCCATAGTTTGGCTATTGTTGATAATGCTGCTATAAACATTGGAGTGCATATATCTCTTCAAATCTGTATTTTTGTATCCTTTGGGTAAATACCTAATAGTGCAATTTCTGGATCAGAGGGTAGTTCTATTTTTAGTTTTTTAAAATTTTATTTAAATCCAAGTTAGTCAGCATATGGTGTAATAATGGTTTCAGAAGTAGAATTTAGTGATTCATTACTTACTTACAACACCCAGTGCTCAGCCCAACAAGTGCCCTCCTTAGTGTCTGTCACCCATTTAGCCCATCCCCCTACCCACCTTCCCTCCAGCAACCCTTAGTTTGTTCTATGTATTTAAGAGTGTCTTATGGTTTGCCTCCCTGTTTTCATCTTATTTTTTCTTCCCTTCCCCTATGTTCATCTGTCGTGTTTCTGAAATTCCACATATGAGTGAGATCATATGGTATTTGCCTTTCTCTGACTGACTTATTTAGCTCAGCATAATACATTCTAGTTTTCTAGTTCCATCCACGTTGTGGCAAATGGTAAGATTTCATTCTTTTAGATTGCTGAGCAATATTCTATCATATATATGTGTATACACACACACATATACACATACATACATGCACCCCATCTTATTTATTCATCGATGGACATTTGGGATCTTTCCATAATTTGGCTGTTGTTGATAGTGCTGCTATAAACAATGCGGTGCATGTACCCCTTCAAATCAGCATTTTTTATATTTATCATTTGGATAAATACCTAGTAGTGCAATTGCTGCATTGTAGGGTAGCTCTATTTTTAGTTTTTTGAAGAAACTCCATACCGTTCTCTAGAATGGTTGCACCAGTTTGCATTCCCACCAACAGTGCAAGAGGGTTCCCCTTTCTCTGCATCCTCACCAACACCTGTTGTTTCTTGTGTTGTTAATTTCAGCCATTCTGACAGCTGTGAGGTGGCAATCTCATTGTGGTTTTGATTTGTATTTCCCTGATGATGAATGATGTTGAGAATCTTTTCTTTTCTTTTTTTTTTTAAATTAACATTTATTTATTTTGGGGAGAGAGAGACAAAGTGCAAGTGATGGAGAGGCAGAGAGAGGGAGACACAGAATCCAAAGCAGGCTCCAGGCTCTGAGCTGTCAGCACAGAGCCCGATGTGGGGCTTGAACTCATGAACTGCGACATCATGACCTGAGCTGAAGTCAGACGCTTAACCGACTGAGCCACCCAGATGCCCCTCTTTTCTTTTTTTTTTTAAAGTTTATTTATTTTTTGAAAGAGAGAGAGAGCAGGGACGGGGCAGAGGGAGAGTATGAGAGAGAACCCCAAGCAGGCTCTGTGCTGTCAGCACAGAGCCCAATGTGGGGCTTGATCTTATGAACTGTGAGATCATGACCTGAGCCCAAATCAAGAGTCGAACGCTTAACCAACTGAGCCACCCAGGCACCCCAGAGCATCTTTTCTTTTTTTTTTTTTAATTTTTTTTCAACGTTTATTTATTTTTGGGACAGAGAGAGACAGAGCATGAATGGGGGAGGGGCAGAGAGAGAGGGAGACACAGAATCGGAAACAGGCTCCAGGCTCTGAGCCATCAGCCCAGAGCCTGACGCGGGGCTCGAACTCACGGACCGCGAGATCGTGACCTGGCTGAAGTTGGACGCTTAACCGACTGCGCCACCCAGGTGCCCCCCAGAGCATCTTTTCATGTGGCTATTAGCCAACTGGATGTCTTCTTTGGAAAATGTTTATTCCTGTCTTCACTCATTTCTTAACTGGGCCCTTTGTTTTTTGGGTGTTGAGTTTGATAAGTTCTTTATAGATTTTGGATATTAACCCTTTATCAGATCTGTCATTTGCAAATATCTTCTCCCATTCTGTAGACTGCATTTTAGTTTTGTTGATTGTTACCTTTGCCGTGCAGAAGTGTTTTATCTTAATGAGGTCCCAATAGTTGATGTTTGCTCTTGTTTCCCTTACCTTTGGCAGCGTGTCTAGTAAGAAGTTGCTGTGGCTGAGGCCAAAGAGGTTGCTGCCTGTGTTCTCCAGGACTTTGATGGTTTCCTGTTTCACATTTAAGTCCTTCATGCCTTTTGAATTTATTTTTGTGTGTGATGAAAGAAAATGTTCTAGTTTCATTCTTCTGCATGTTGCTGTCCAGTTTAACCAACACTATTTGTTGAAGAGCCTGCCATTTTTCCATTGGATATTCTTTCCTGCTTTATTAAAGATTAGTTGGCCATATAGTTGTGGGTCCATTTCTGGGTTCTCTATTCTGTTGCATTGATCTATGTATCTGTTTTTGTACCAGTACCATGTAGTTCTGATGACTACAACTTTGTAATATAGCTTGAAATTTGGAAACGTGATGCCTCCAGTTTTGTTATTCTTTTACAGAATTGCTTTGGCTATTTGGAGTCTTTTGTAGTTCCATACAATTTTAGGATTGTTTGTTCTAGCTCTGCAAAAAAATGCTCGTGGTACTTTGCATTAATATTTATTTTTAAAAACATTGTGTTAGAATATAATCTGATTGCATTAGAACATTTATCTGCTAAGATTTTTGGCAATTTGGGGGATGGAATGCCTTACTCTTCTCACCCTGGTCACAGCCCTGCCTAGAAGTCCCAACTGAATTTTATAAACACACTGTATGGGGAGAGAATGAGCTCTCCCTACTCCTGTTTTTGGTTTCTTTGGAATTTACCTCTTCTTGGCCTAGTATGCATGACCTTTAGGATAACTGTTTAAAGACAAAATCTGCCCAGACTAGAAGAAAGAGGATGAGAAAGATCTCAACCAAATAGGGCTTTAGATCCTATGGGGGTGGGGAAAAGTGGGTTGTGGTGGTCCTGCTCCTGGCGCTGTGTTTACATAGCTGGACAGACACTGCAGGCTCCTAGTAGAACCCTGGAAATGAAGTCTCTAAACATTTATGACCTCAGTGGCTCCTCACAGACCAGGCAGTAAAAAGAGCCATTTAAACATAATTGATAAGAAGGAATAATGTAAACTGTTCATATCCAGTAAACTCCCCACTTCCTAATTATTTTGTCCATTAAAACTTGAACTCACATTTCTTCCTCTTGCTCAAAGAAAATACATTACCCAGGGCGCCTGGGTGGCGCAGTCGGTTAAGCGTCCGACTTCGGCCAGGTCACGATCTCGCGGTCCGTGAGTTCGAGCCCCGCGTCAGGCTCTGGGCTGATGGCTCAGAGCCTGGAGCCTGTTTCCCATTCTGTGTCTCCCTCTCTCTCTGCCCCTCCCCCGTTCATGCTCTGTCTCTCTCTATCCCAAAAATAAATAAACGTTGAAAAAAAAAAAAGAAAATACATTACCCAACCTGGGGTTACTCTATAACTCTTGTCCTCTCTCAGCCACGAGTTGAACTGTTTATGAGTTTATACTGAGTCAACATTTGTAGAGGACCTGTGAGGGTCAGGTATCTGGTTGGCCAAGGTCACATGTTCTCTTAGTTCAAAGCCACTTTGAACCAGACTTGCAGATCTAGGCCCCAAGTCCCTGTAGGTCATGCCCTGGGCCTGGTCTGGTCCTCCTTTTGGAAGGGAAATAATTATTAACAGGTTAGTTAGGTAACTGAGGCTGAGGGTGTTTAAATAACTCACACAGGGCCTGAGTATCAGTCAATTCTGTAGATCCCTATTTGCT
This sequence comes from Puma concolor, assembly GCF_028749965.1. Classification (NCBI taxonomy): domain Eukaryota; kingdom Metazoa; phylum Chordata; class Mammalia; order Carnivora; family Felidae; genus Puma; species Puma concolor. The sequence continues at coordinate 7,176,505 of NC_141682.1, forward strand.
GACTGTTTACACAATAGGGAGCATGGATATCCCTGGAGTCTACAGAAAGTTCAGGGCCCACCTGGGCCAGGTTCCCTATTACATCCTTCCTTGTCCCTATCTCTAGCATGTTCTCTCAGAATCTTTTTTTATTTAAATTCCAGTTAGCTAACATACAGTGTAATATCAGTTTCAGATGTATGATTTAGTGATTCACACTTAAATATATCATGACAAATGCCCTTTTTAATCTCCATCACATATTTCCCATTCCCTGCACTCACCTCCCCTCTGGTAACCATCAGTTTCTTTTCTATAGTTAAGAGTCTGTTTTATGGTTTGACTCTCTCTTTTTTTCCCCTATGATCATTTGTTTAGTTTCTTAAATTCCACATATGAATGAAATTATGTATTTGTCTTTCTCTGACTGACTTATTTCACTTAGCATAATGCTCTCTAGCTCATTGCAAATGGTAAGATTTCATTCTTTTTTGTGGCCAAATAATATTCCAATTTGTGTGTGTGTGTGTGTGTGTGTGTGTGTGTGTGTACACCACCTCCTCTTCTTTACCCATTCATCATTCGATGGTTGATGGACATTTGGGTTCTTTCCATAATTTTTCTGTTGTAGATAATGCTGCTATAAACATAGGGGTGCACATATCCCTTTGAGTTAGTATTTTTGTATTCTTAAAAAAAATTTTTTTAATGTTTATTTTTGAAAGACAGAGTATGAGCAGGGAAGGGGCAGAGAGAGAGGGAGACACAGAAACTAAAGCAGGCTCCAGGCTCTGAGCTGTCAGCACAGAACCTGACACGGGGTTTTAACTCATGATTCCCGAGATCATGACCTGAACTGAAGTTGGTTGCTCAACTGACCAAGGCACCCAGGTGCCCCAGTACTTTTGTATTCTTTAGGTAATTGCTGGACCATAGGATAGTTCTAATTTTAACTTTATGAGGAAACTCCATACTGTTTTTCTTTTTTTTTTCCAATATATGAAATTTATTGACAAATTGGTTTCCATACAACACCCAGTGCTCATTCCAAAAGGTGCCCTCCTCAACACCCAAGTGACTGTACCAGTTTGTGTTCCCACTGACGTATGAGAGGGTTCCCCTTTCAGGGCATCTGGGTGGCTCACTAGGTTGAATGTCCAACTCTTGATTTCGGCTTAGGTCATGATCTCACATTTGTGGGATAGAGCCCCATGTTGGGCTCTGTGATGACATTGTGGAGCCTGCTTGGAATTCTCCCTCTGCCTTTTTCTCTGCCCCTCCCCTGCTTGTGCTCCCTCCCCTGGTCTCAAAATAAATAAATATTGTTTTAAAGAAACATTCCCCATTCTCCATTCTCCACATCCTTGCCAACACCTTTTGTTTTTTGTGTTGTTAATTTTAGACATTCTAACAGATGTGAGGTATCTCATTGTAGTTTTGATTTGTATTTCCCTGGTGATGAGTGATATTGAACATCTTTTCATATGTCTGTTAGCCATCTGTATGTCTTCTTTGGAAAGTGTCTATTCATGTGTTCTGCCCATTTTTAAATGGATTATTTGTTTTGGGGGCATTGCATTTTACAAGTTCTTTATATATTTTGGATGCTATTTTCTCTCAGATTCTTAACCATTTTGGTTGCACAAAGTTGAGATCCCAGAAATTTTACACTTGATAAACACTAGTGTGGTAGAGCCCCTCCTTAAGGAATGTGGTGAAAACCTCAAGACATGGGAGGGCAACCTGGCTATGTGTGCATATATGACTCTGTAACATAGACCGCCCAATCAGGCTGTATGTCTGTATGTTACCATTTTTGGGAGACAAAGACATAGAAATTGTGTAAAAGACTACACCCTACCATGCTCAGGGCTCAGTTTTTCGGGTATGATCCCACTGAGCCTGTGCTAGCAGGAATAACTTTGCTTCCTGGAAAGAAAAGCCTCAGTGTCACAATTCTTGGTCCTGTTACACTAGGATAGCTATAAAAATAAAAAAAGGGGGGTGCCGGGGTGGCTCAGTTGGTTGAGCATCCAACTCTTGGTTTCACCTCAGGTCACGATCTCATGGTTTGTGCGATGGAGCACCATGTGGGTCTCTGTGCTGAGCATGGAACCTGCTTGGGATCCTCTCTCTCCCTCTCCCCCTTTCCCTTGCTTTCTCTCTCTCTCTCAAATTAAAAAAAATGTTAGGAAAAATAAAAAGATAAAAAAGGAAAATAGCAAGTATTGGTGAGGTTGTGGACAAAATGAACCCTCATACATCATTGGTGGGAACATAAGATGGTGTAGCCACTGTGAAATACAGTTTGGCAGTTCTTCAGAAGCTTAAACATAGAACTACTATATGACCCACCAATTCTACTCCTAGTTAAAAACCTAAGAAAATTGACAAGTTTCTCAAAGAAACACATCTACCCGTATGTTCATAGCAGCACTATTCACAAGAGCCAAAAGGTGGAAACAATGGAAATTAATGGATGAATGTGATGCAGGCTGGTTGGCTCTGTGGTTCCTGCACAGGACCAGCCAAGAGGGTCCTTGGCTTTGCTCAGGATGGAAATCAAACTTCAAGCCAAGAGGAAGTGAGAGCAGAGTTTATAAAAGACATAGAGAGAGTGTAGTTACAGACAGAGTGGCCTAGAGACTCAGAAAGGAAAGAAGAGTGAGTCTCCTCTTTGCTTGGGGTCTGGGGTTTTATTGAGGATGGTGGTCCGAGTGCTGGAGTCTTCTTAGTAATCCAGGAACAAAGACGGGTGTCCTCCATAACTCACTGATACCCTGGAGCCAGGATTCTTGGTGAGTCAGTGGTCTTGGAAAACATTTATGATAACCCCACCCAGTCACTACTTAGATATTATCTGTTGTGCTGGAAGACTCCAAGGAAATCATTAACTTCATGACCTTTACAAGGAGGACACTATCTGTTCTATAAGGCAGGCATATGTAAGGTGGGGTCTAGGTCCTAGCAGGAACAGAGGCAGGAAAAGGAGCCAAAAAGCAGTTTTTCATGGGGTCCTGTTAGTTTCCTGGTTTCAAATAGGTAAGCAAATTGTGGTATATATGGTGAGAAATTGACATGACGAGTCATTTGAAAATGGAGCTGAAGCAGGCACTGCAGAGAAACTGCCTAACCAGCATAGTTTGAACTGGGCCAAAACCTCTGGACCAGGCAAAATGGCAGGTTTTTTATTTTATTTTATTTTTTATTTTTTAAGATTTACATCCAAATTAGTTAGCATATAGTGCAACACTGATTTCAGGGGTAGATTCCTTAATGCCCCTTACCCATTTAGCTGATCCCCTCCCCACAATCCTTCTAGTAACCCTCAGTTTGTTCTCCATATTTATGAGTCTCTTCTGTTTTGTCCCTCTCCCTGTTTTTATATTATTTTTGTTTCCCTGCCCTTATGTTCATCTGTTTTGTCTCTTAAAGTCCTCATATGAGTAAAGTCATATGGTTTTTGTCTTTCTCTGACTAATTTCACTTAGCATAATACCCTCCAGTTCCATTCATGTAGTTGCAAATGGCAAGATTTCATTCTTTTTGATTGCCAAGTAATACTCCTTTGTATATATAGACCACATTTTCTTTATCCATTCATCCATTGATGGACATTTGGGCTCTTTCCATACTTTGGCTATTGTTGACAGTGCTGCTATAAATATGGGGGTGCATGTGTCCCTTCAAAACAGCACACCTGTATCCCATGGATAAACGCCTAGTAGGGCAGTTGCTGGGTCATAGGGTAGTTCTATTTTTAGTTTTTTGAGGAACCCCCATACTGTTTTCCAGAGTGGCTGCACCAGCTTGCATTCCCACCAACAATGCAAAAGAGATCCTCTTTCTCTGCATCCTCCTCAACATCTGTTGTTGCCTGAGTTGTTAATGTTAGCCATTCTGACAGGTATAAAGTGGTATCTCATTGTGGTTTTGATTTGTATTTCCCTGATGATGAGTGATGTGGAGCATTTTTTCATGTGTCGGTTGGCCATCTGGATGTCTTCTTTGGAGAAGTGTCTATTCGTGTCTTTTGCCCATTTCTTCACTGGATTATTTGTTTTTTGGGTGTTGAGTTTGATAAGCTCTTTATAGATTTTGGATACTAACCCTTTATCTGATATGTCATTTGCAAATATCTTCTCCCATTCTGTCAGTTGCTTTTAGTTTTGCTGATTGTTTCCTTCACTGTGCAGAAGCTTTTTATTTTGATGAGGTCCCAGTAGTTCATTTTTGCTTTTGTTTCCCTTGCCTCCGAAGATGTGTTGAGTAAGAAGTTGCTGTGGCCAAGGTCAAAGAGGTTTTTGCCTGCTTTCTCATCGAGGATTTTGATGGCATCCTGTCTTACATTTAGGTCTTTCACCCATTTTGAGTTTATTATTGTATTGTATATGGTGTAAGAAAGTGGTCCAGGTTCATTCTTCTTCATGTCGCTCTCCAGTTTTCCTAGCACTGCTTACTGAAGAGACTGTCTTTATTCCATTGGATATTCTTTCCTGCTTTGTCAGAGATGACTTGGCCATATGTTTGTGGGTCCATTTCTGGGTTCTCTATTCTGTACCATTGATCTGAGTGTCTGTTCTTGTGCTAGTACCATACTGTCTTGATGACTACAGCTTTGTAGTACAGCTTGAAGTCTGGATTGTGATAAAATGCCAGTTGTTTTAAGCAATTGCTTGAGAAGTCAAAGGGATTGCAAGACTGATAGTTATGAACTTTCTGAAGATAAAACCATCAGTCAGTCAATATATAACTCAAAGTAGCCTAGCTTTTAAAACCCCCTAGAAAACTTTTTTTCCCCTTCAACTCATAAAATTGACCCCTTCTCTTTTCTCATAAAACCCCCTTGCTTTCATCCTAAAGTGGGACTATGTTTGGGTTTCTACCTGAATCTGCTTTCCCTAAATTGCAGTTATCTTATCTCAAATAAACCCTGGTTTGCCTTTCACTGTGACTTATTATTTTTAGGTTGGCAGTATATATCATAGGATGTTATTCAGCCATGAAAGGGATGAAGTACTGATACGTGTCTGAGCAGGAAGGAGATTCGAAAACATTATCCTCAGTAAAAGAAGTGCTCAAAAGAAACAGGACCCAATGGAGTCACTCATGTTAAACCCCACCAAGACTTAATACCAAATCCAATTGTAGTTTCTGCCTCTCCCAGGAGTAGAATTTTACACCAGTCGGTCTGGAATTTCCTGATCAGCACTGGTGAGGCCATCTGCCTGATAAAACTTCCTGCCTTCCCTTAAGGGAAGGTAACTTTGCCTAAAATAATACACTATTTTTTAAATGTTTATTTATTTTTGAGAGAGAGAGAGCAAGAGAGAGTGAGTGCACAAGCGGGGAAGGGGCAGAGAGAGAGGGAGACACAGAATCCAAAGCAGGCTCTAGGCTCTGAGCTGTCAGCACAGAGCCTGATGTGGGTCTTGAACCCACGAATCATGAGATCATGACCTGAACCAAAGTTGGAAGCTGAATTGACTGAGCCACCCAGGCGCCCCTAAAATAACACACTCTTAACTTCCTGTCCCACATCCTTCTGTCTGAAAAATCCTTCCATTTCATATAGCTCCTGGAAGTTCACTTCTGTTTATTAAATGGGATGCTGCTGATTTGTGAATTGTTGAATAAAGCCAATTAGATCTTTAAATTTAAGTTAATAGGGGCCACATATTACATGACTCCATTTGTATGAAACCTTTAGTGTGGGCAAATCCGTAAAGACAGAATGTTAGATCCATGGTTGCCAGGGGTGAGGAAAGGAGAAAGTGGGAGAATCTGCTTAATGGGCACAGGATTTTATTTTGGAGTAATAGAAATGCTTTCAGAACTAGATAGAAGTAGTTGTTGCACAGCATTGTGAATGTACTGTTAAAAAAAATGAAATTCAACTGAGTAAATTTGAAAATCTCATTGGCTTTATTAAGCAATTCATGAATCTTCAGGCAACATCCTATCTAGCAAGTAGAGAGATTCTTTGAGGAGTTGTACAACATGGAAGATTTTTATAGGCAGGAGGTGGGCAAGGAAGTTATTAGCAAAAGAAAAGTTTGTTTCAGCAAGGTTATCCAACCTAGGGGAAAGGGCAGGGTCTTATTAGGTAAATTATCTTATCTTCCTCTGGGGATTCTAGAGTGGCCCATGTGACAGATTACCTCACTGGTGCTGACCAGAAGATTCCTGACTGACTGGTTAAGACAACGTTGCTTGGAGAGGTTGAAATTGCAGTTAAGATACATATTAAGCCCTGGTTTGGTGTCTTGGCCTAGCATAAATGATTCCATCTTGGGCTTGTGGTTTTTCCCTTAAGCAGTACTAGTGACATTGAATTGTTCACTTTAAAATGGTTAATTTTACATTATATGACTTCTACTTCAACAAATGTTTTGAAACCAAGAAATTACCCTAACAAGTGTAAGAAAGGTCACTGTGGTGCCTGCCAAGCCCAGTGGCTTTTTCCAGAGGTCCTGGCCAGTCTCCAGCCCCCTGCTGACCAGAGTAGGCCTTAGCCCTGGCCCTGAAAGCAAAGAATGCTTACCTGGGGCTGTGGTGTGATTAATTCCTTATTAGCAGCCATAAAAGTCAGCTTGATTTAGACACTGTACCTTGCAACCAAGAAATGACAAACATACTCAGCAATGATAATGATGGTAAGCTGGCCATTATAACAGGCTGAAATGCCCTCTCTTTTCTTTCTCTGACCAAATACTCCTCTGTCCCTGGTACAACCTGTGCCACCTCCTCTGGGAACCCACTCCCTTCCTGCCCACCCCCTACTCCTGCCCTGCCCCACATCCCACTTGTCTCTGCCTTCCCCAAGCTCCTGATGCCTTCCTTTGGAAGTGTCTGACTACAGTGGAGTACCCCACCTAGGGCCTTTGCGTAAGTGCCCTTTGTAATAGTCTTGTTCACACTTTGCCCCATGGTGTGTCATAGCACTAGGTACAGTGAAGACTGATTCAGACTGATAGAGAGGTCTCCATGGCCCTGAGAATAACCACGTGACCAACCAAAATTGGCTGGAGCTTGAGAGTAGGGTGCACTTGGTGAGGCAGGGTGTCTGGAAAAAATCAGTGGGCTTGGCAGCTACTCATGTATCTTTGGAAATTTCTTGGGACAACAGGCATAAATGTTTGATGAGTGTTTATTTTCTAGGGAGATACGTCATTACTTTCATCTGATTATCAGAGAAGCCTGTGTTCTAACGAAAGATCAAGAACTCCAGCTTGTAAACCTAGATGATCTTGGCCAAATGATTGGCCCTCTCCTCTGGTCCTCTCCTTTCCCCTTTGCCCATTGCTAGTCAGTTCAGGAAGTTTTACAAGGCAGAAAAATATTTAATTTTTTCAGTAATTTTTGAACTGTTAACCATGGGATCCCCAGTCTGGGTTCTTGACAAAAACAAGTACTGATGTTTTTCCCATTAGCAGCAAAAAGTTAATTGATGAGATTTTCTTTATTTAAAAACAGTTACTATTTTTGAAAAGGCTGTATGTGCATAAAGTAAAACATTAAAGTGGTATAAGAGGGAAGTGCTTTTATACTATGAAGAGTGATATTTTCTGTAGGTTTTTTGGGAGATACTTTAATCATGTTAAGAAAGTTCCCTATTAGTACTTTAAAACTTTTTTTATATTATAAATGGGAGTTGAATATTATCAAATACTTTTTCTAAAACTATTTTGATGATAAGACTTTTCTTATTTAATTTGTTAATGTGATAACTGATATTTCTATTTTTCTCTGTTAGCCACCCTTGAGTTCCAGGGTCAAATCCAACTTGGTCACAGTGTATTAAGTTTGCTGACCAAGGGTCAGGCCAGTTAGGAGGTCAACTATTGGGAACAACTGATAGATGACCCATGAGCTGGACCCAGGCAGTTGGAGGCTACTCACCCTCTCCTGTCCTTGGAATGTGTATTTTTCTGTTTTCCCCATTCCCAGAAATAGTCCCAAAGACACAGCCTTGACATAGTGATGTGGTACTGAGTATATCTGGACCATACACATGACTGAACCCATCATAGCTGAGCATGGGTTTTTGAGGCAGATGAAAGAGTATTAGTTTCCACAGAGGTCTGGTTTCCAAGTAAAATAAAAAAAGCTTTGTGTTTAGGTGAAACTTTGTGTTAGGTAAGACTTTGTGTTTATTAGCTTTATCAGGCATCAAGAGCATTAAGTTTTATCAAGCATCTAGAATTAGCAGATGACATGAATCTTTCCTTGTTTGCACATATTCTATGTACCTCTCTGCTGGGGAACATAGAAAGGGACATCCCACCCAACAATATTCTTAGTACCATCTTGACTAGCATCTGTCTTTCCTATTGAGATGAGGCAGAGTCCTGTGACCTGGAAGACAGAGAAGGCAGGTGCTTTCCATGGGTCTCCATGGATTAGGAACAGAATTATAACCAATTTGTTGTGGGTCTCATTATTTCCCGTAGTGACCCTTATCAGGGAAGGGCAGACGTTGATTATCAGTACTGTAGAGTGCAGAAGACTTTTCAGTCTCTCTCTATGTTTGCTTATTTACAATATATTCTTGTGATCAATAAATGTTGGGAAGCTAATTGCAGTCACTGAGTCTCAGTATCTATGAATGCAAACTGGAGATAATAGCATGACCCTTTGGAATGATGCCCAGTGAAGGCACCAAAAGGGGAAAGAAATATTTCAGAATTCCTGGGACTTTCTCTTCTACTTTTCCTGGGGATCATCTTCCAGCTCCCCATGTCTGTCCTGTGTTGGTATTCCAGCTTGGAGCCACTTCTTTCTTAATTACCTTTTTGTAGGGCTCCATTGTGTCAGAGAATCCAGAGGTATGCCACGCAATCAATCCATGGTTTCTCAGGACACGCAGACAAAGAACATGGGTCAGATTGATGTTAATGAGCCAGTGTAATTTCTAGATGCCCTGTTATCGATTTCTCCCATTAGGTATCTAGCATGGTCACCAACGATCTTCCCAGAAAGGATATACTGGAAGCCCAGTAATTTAACCTCTACCAACTCAACTCCATCAACCTTTCTGAATGCCCCCTGAGCATATAGCGCTTTGTTGGAGACTAAGGACATAATTTTTATGACTACTTTGTGCCTGTGAGAAACTTTCTATCTGTAAGGCAAATAGGGGTGGAGACCAATGAGAGGGGTGGAGAGGACAGAGAACAAGAAAAGAACTTGGGCTCATAAGACAGAAATTTCGCAGAGAAGGAAGTGGTTATATCTGTTCAAGGAGATTGGTGAGGAAAAACTCCAAAATAGGGGCTTCTGTCGCAGCTGGATTTGAGGAGGAGTAAGATCCTTCTAGGATACACAGGGGCATTTCTAGGCAGAGGAAACTACATGAGTAAACATGAGTAGACCCAGGTTGTTTGAAGGATTTCAAGTATTTTGGAGTGCAGGCAGCCATGATGACAAGGACAGGTTAGAGACTTAAGAACAGTGACTTTACCTGAGTTTCTCAAACCTTTGAGATTACTGATAACACTGATTAAGTTGTTTATTGATTTCCCGCAGAATATGAACTTAAAGGTCAAACTGGGAGTGTCCATGATGCTTTGCCAACACTCGTGGGTGGGGAGGCACCTTCAGGTGGAGCACAGGTAGCTGTTATACCAGCTGGGGCTCCAGTCCCACCCCCTCTTCAGTATATACATTCCAGCCTCACTGAATCACTGCTGGTGGGAAGGAAAGCTCCACACGCACAGGCCAGCAAAGACTGGCGCACACTGCTGAGAGAGAGTAGAGGAGATTCACAGAGGGAAAGTGGCCATGGACCTGATCCCAAGCTTTTCCATAGAAACCTGGCTTCTTCTGGCTACCAGCCTGGTGCTCCTCTATCTGTGAGTAACTGTTCAGGCCCATCGCCTCTGGAACCTTGCTAATCAGCAACCTCTACCCCTTTTTCTTGTCTGTTCTGTGGATGAAGAGTTAACAAAAGGAAGTTCCTGAAGTGTTGGGTGCTTCACACAAGCTAGAAACACATAAGGGGTTATTATTGATGTCCCTCAGATCTGCAGAAGGAGTACCCCCATGCCCCAACTCCAATTTCTGTAGTTAGGAGGGCTGAGAGATATTATTTGCTCCTGGCGATGATCTTCTGATTCAGCCCCTGTTGGGACCTAGACTCATCAAGCAGAATTCACCAGAGACAGATTAAAATCAATAGGCTCCTGTGCTCGGGGTCCTCATCCCCATCTCAGGATCTGGGGATTCTGGAGGCAGAGGACTGACTTGGGTCTTGTCTCATTATATTCACCTTCCTGCTCTGTGTCCGCTAAGGACACATGTAAAAGAATTGGGCCTGTGTCTCTCAGGTGGCTCCTGCTCCCCTCCCTCCTGCCACCAAGCATCGTGTACACAAGTGCACCCAGACTTCCAGGGTGGCTGGACATGCCTCACCTTCCTCTTCAGAGTGGACTCTTCCCTCTTTTCTGTGCCCCTCTCCTGGCCACTCCCCGACCTTGTGATATGCAGAACTCCTTACCCTAAATGAGTACTTTTAGAGCTGAAGAGACTTGGCAGAAATCTTGAAATTTTATTCATTTCAGGTTTTCCTTCTAGTGTCTGGGAAGGTTAGCATCAGTATAGAGATTTCTTCCTCCCTCGATAAGAAATCTGCCAGCAGGCTGCAAAGACATAGCCCTGAAAGCAAATTTGGATATTAAATATGTTTTTTCCCTCTATGTTACAGTACAGGAGGAAAATCAAAATCATTAGCAGAGGAATTCCTTTCAGTGGTGGGTTTCCCAGTATCCTGGAACAGGTTGGGAAAGGACTTAGTTTCCAACTTCAGTCCCCCTTCTCTGCAGCTCAAGAGAACCAGAATGTCTGACAACAGAGACTTACGTGGAGCTGAAAGCATCCCACTTTTCTATGAAGCCAGTTGAGGCTGGGACACAGTTTTAATTGTACAGAAATAAGAACACTGGTTGCTCCAGGCCTCTATAAAGATAGATTCAAGTAGGATCAGACCCCAGGGGCCCCTGAGTGGCCCCACTGGTTGAGTGTCCAACTATGATTTGCGCTCAGGTCATGATCCCATGGTCATGGGATAGAGTCCTGCATTGGGCTCTGTACCGAGTGTAAGATTCTCTCTCTTTCTCTCCCTCTCTTCCTTGCTCATGCTTTCTCTCTCTCTCAAAAAGAAAAACACAAAACAAAAAAGGACCCCAGACCCCAAATAGCAACAGGGACTACAAGGAGGGAAAAGAAGAAAGGTCTCTGAGCAAACTGTTAAGAACATTTTGATGTTCTTAACCCTCTGTTACTGAGTGGATATAATTAAGCAAACTCTCATCATTGGAGCATAAAAATTTTTTTCTCTTCCTTCCTAGAATGACAATCTCTAAAATCATGGAAGAGTCATTTACTAAATAGGCATGAATGAATTTCCTGGAAGAATTCAGCATGAACTTTTCAGGAGATCTCAAGTATGGAAACATTTTTCAAGTGTTCAGTCTAGGATTGGGACTGTTAAATTTTCAGCTGCTCTTAGCTAATCATCATCATTATTATTACTGTTTGGGGTCTACAGTGGAGAAGGGAAAGGAGATGATGAATGAATGTAACAATTGCCATTGGAATTGACGTTATTATTTCTTCCCTACGTGTTACCTCCTCTCTTACCTGTTCTGGTTCTGCGTCAGTGATGGGCCAGTCCCCGCACCTCTTCCACCATCCCTGTGACCAGGCTTTCTCTTTAACTTTATAGATATGGGACCCACACACATGGACTTTTTAAGAAGCTGGGAATTCCTGGGCCAAAACCTCTGCCTTTTTTGGGAACTGCTCTGGGGTACCGTCAGGTGGGTGTTGTTTGAGCTCCCAGCTCCCTCTTTTGCTTCTTATGGTTGCAAATTCCAGCTTAGTTCCATATTAAAAATACTCCTCAGCAGGAAGTTCTTAGGTTTCAGCAGGAAGTTCTTAGGTTTCAGACTTTCCAGAAATGGTGTCATAGTCTCCACCCAGCGTATGGCCAGGTGCACCCCAGGGCTCTCTCTTGTCTGTTCTTAGGAGCCTCAGGTTTCCCCTGCGCTGGCAGTCCAGATCTCTGGCTGATGCAGCACAGGACTTGCTGTTCCAACTTGGAGCGTCGTGAAGAATTCTTTGGCAGGTGCAGGTTCCCATGAAGGCATAATTGTACTTGTTATTAGTTGAAAAGTGTCAAGGGGTTCCCTGGTGGTGGCTCATTAGGCTCTGTATGCTAGAGTCAGACTTTCCTGTTCATAGCATGAGCTCTGAGTAGCCTTTTGGTTTTCCTGGATGGCTCTGGAACTTCAGTTTATGGGCAGCTCCAGATTCACCTTTGGGGAGTTTGCACATACTTGAATTCTCCTAAGAATTGCCAATCCCCTGCAGTTATTTTAATAACTCTAACCCATCCTTTGCTAATGGTGACAGCTTTTGGGATTTGAGTGGTTGAACCAGAATTTTCTGTTTTACTTCTCTGCCTTCAAAGGAGACACCCTATGGGTGAGTCTGAGCAGGGAGGGGGTCTAACTGAGGCAAGACGTTGCTTGTCTATTGACTTCAGATTTTAACCTCCAAATGAATTGCATCTGTGTGGGTGTGGGTGTGGGTGTTTTATTTTTCACACAAAGGTAGAACCACTCATACAAAATCACTAGAAAAGAGTTGTTTTGACAAAACTATTAAAGATTTAAAGTAACTGAATGGAATGTACTAGCAGACACACAGACTGAATGTTGAGGAGCCATATGGTTAATCCAGCTCTGATGCCTCATCCCAGGCCTGGCTCCTGAACAGAAGGTAGAAGCTCATGTCCAGAAGACAAGTAGGCAGAGTCTATATTACACACTGCTCTCTGCCTCAGAGTTCCTTTCCCACAGACCTGAGGCTCGTTCCTCAGATTCCACTTCTCCTGGCCTTCAGTGCCCAGTTATCGTTAAGAACTTCCTGGACTTTTTCCTCTCTGAAAAAGCAATAATCTCCTTTCCACTTTTCCCAAATCAACTCCTTAGTACATGAACCCACATTTTGGACCCTGTTTTGCATAGTTAAAACATCAAAATTACTGCTGAAACATAGAGACAGGAAGTTTTGTTGTTTCCTGATTTTGAAGTGACGTAAGTGAAAACTCAGAGCAAGCGTTTTAATTTGCACCATCTTTTGTGGATTGGTGGCACTGTCCCCTCTTTTCTGTGTGAGAACTGGAAGTGAGCCCACTTTGTCATTCCTCCATTCATCTCTCACTTTCTCACTCAACAAACATGTGTTAGACTTCATGTAGATCTGCTAGACTGAAAGAGGGCACAGGTGTCTTAATTTCCTAAATCTTCTGGAAATCTAGTAAGGCTCATGAGATCAATGAACAAGGGGCCATGCTGACTTTCCCTCAGCTTCCATTTCCTCACATGTCCCTGAAGGTAATAATTCAGATGGCTATGACATTTAGAGACACCCATGCACAAGCCAAACATGTCAGAAAGACAGAGGTTACAGGGTCTTCATAGATGGGCTAAGATGTTCAGTATCTACAGTACTAGCAGACAACTCAAGAGAGACTTGAACTTCTCCATTTCATATCTGCTGTTTTCTCCTTTCCCATAAGATGCCTGTGAATAAGAGCTTCCCTCTATCTGCCAATGAGAGGTAGTAAGCCACATTTCATGTGATCTGAATTGTTTTTGTGTCCTTTAGAGGTAAGGCTCAGTACATTTAGTTTGTTTTAATATGTTTTGTTTCTCCTTGCAGGGTTTTTGTGAATTTGATGAGAAATGTTTTAGAACGTATGGAAGAATGTGGGGGTGAGTAATCTGGAAACTTCCAGTGGATAGGCTTGTTATGATGAGGCCCTCACAGTGTAGACAGCCTCAGTCGAGAGCCCCTTGGGATGAAGCCCTCTAATTAAAACTCCTGAAACCTCCCTTTCCCAGGATTGCATGTGTGACAAGGTGGACAAGTCCAAATATGAATCGGGTCTGGAGAGCTGCAGGATATCCTTTATATTTTGGATTAATATGTGCTTTTGATAGAAGGGCTTTTGTAAACAGAATGGAAAACCATTTCTGCTCAGCTCTTTTCTTACTCTGTCTGCAAGTGTGTAGTTTGTTTTGTTTTGCATTTTAGTACTAAGCCAAGACTTTCTGATAGAACTATAGTCAAGTATTTCTTTTTCCAATTCTATAGACTGGAAGAGATGTAGGAAATTTCTAAAGCACAGTATTTCCCTGGTGGGCTGATGTACTTGGGATTTTGTAGTATGGCCTCAGCGGCTTGCAGTGGATGCTTCCAATGAGGTTGGCTAGAGGTTTGCTGAAGCAGTGTGAGAGGTATAGTGTGGTGCTGGGCCGCTCACAGCCAGTGTTGTACCTCTTTATCTTCTCCGGTCAAGTCCTCAGAATCCATAGGGCTCTGCTGAGTTGGTGTGGCCCATAAGCAACATGAAGGAATAGAGAGAACACAGATCTCTGGATTGCCACTGGTTTATTTTCAGTGTCCCTCCTACATTCAGTACTGGTCAGCTCTGGCTAGAGTCAGTAAATGGTTCTCATGCTTGGCTATGGATAAGGATCACCTAGGAGGGCTTGCTAAAAATGCATATTCTTGGTTTCCATCCTCCATTAACACAGAATTTGGAGGATGTGGGGTGGGGTGCAAGAATCCGAATTTAACTGGTAGTAGAAGTCGTATTAGGGCTGTGAGATCATGAAAAGAGAGGGTAACTCCAAACCACTGTCCCTTGTCCACGCTTGTCTTGTTTTAACAAACAAAGATGTAGGAAATCACCCAAAAAAGATGATCAGGTTGATGGGAGAGCTGACCTAAGTGCCACTTCAGTAACTACTATCACTGCTTCAACACTAAATATACTTGATTTGCACTGAAACCTTCTGAGTTTTAGAATACTTTTTGCAGACGGGGAGCATTTAGTGCAGTGGTTCTCCTCCATTTTTATATCTGATCACAAAGCATTTGAAGTTCCTCTGTGACATCAAAGGAAGAATAGGGGACTTATGGAATATCTTCCATTTTGTTCTAACAAATGCAAATGATTTGTAGTAGAAAACACGATGCCAGAGAATGCTGTAATTAAGTGTAATCTAAAACTCATGCCAGTGGCTGGTTCCCATTAATGGGTCATATGGACAGTCAGGAGGTCAGGATCACATATAAGGAGTCAGCTTTGTGTGATACATGTGTCACAAGTGGACTTGCCCTGCTACTAAGGGTTGTCACCTATATGGAGCCCAAGGGATTCACACTTGGGACCCACCTATAAAAATAAATATAAGTAATAAAGGAAAATATATCTAAAATGAATTTACATGTTGCTTGTGTTTCTTTATCCTCTTTGTTTTTTGTTTCAAATTTTTCTGAGTTAATGCTACCAAGGATTTCTCTTTAATATTTAAATAATATTTCCTTTAAAATGTAACTAGGAAGCATATTTTAGAAAATAGAGCAAAGAAGTAATTCATAATTTTGCCATCCCTTTTTGAGCATTCCAAGTCTCTTCATATGCAGACATATCTTACATATTTGTGATCATTGTGTCTACAATTTTCATCTAATATTATGTCATGTTCATTTCATGTATTGATATATCTTCAAAATTATAATTTTTAGTGACTGAGTGGGTGGATTCTCCTTCATTATTTTTTCGTTCTTAGATAATTTACTTGCCCCCAGTTATTTACTAACCTAACTTCTTCTTTGATAATATATATAAAATATTTGAAATGTTTGAAGTACTTCTAAAATATTTGAAATAGTTTTACCATACAAAAAATTATAGGGAATAGTCCCAGAAATACCCATGTAAACACATGGACTTAATAAAGGTTCTAATGTTATTTCTGACTGTGGAATGGGTTAGGTAACATCAGGTTAAAAGTCTGGACTTCCAAGAGTGGCTGCCACTGCAGAAACTGGCACGTTAAATTTAATCAGCTCTGTTTCCCTGACATAGGTTTTATGATGGGCGACAGCCAGTGTTGGCGATCACAGATCCGGACATGATCAAAACAGTACTAGTGAAAGAATGCTATTCTGTCTTCACAAACCGGCGGGTAGGCATGGATTTATTTTAAATTTACATAGTTATTTATAAAACTTTTATTTCGAAATAATAATGGATTTACTGGAAATTGTCCCAGGACATGTCATGTCATGTGGCCTTCAAGCTGTTTTCTCTAAGACAGTATCTTAACTATATAGGACAGTATCAAAGCAGAATTTGTCATTGGTTCTAGCCACAGAGCTTATTCAGATTCCAGCAGTTTTATGTTTACCCATTTGTGTGTGTGTGTGTGTTGCTGTCTGAACATTTATCTTACTTGTAGATTAGTGTATCTACCACCACAATCATGTTACAGAGCTGTTCCATCACCAAAAGTCTCCCTCTTACTATTCTTTTGTAGGCACGGTGTGTAGCTTGTCTATTCGTTGTATCAGGGTCTTCAGCAGAGCAAACATTATTTTTTATTTTCATAAGGCCAGTTTATTCGTTTTTTCCTTTTATGGGTTATGACTTTGGCATCAAGTTTGAAAACTCTTCACCTAGCCCTAAGTCGCAAAGATTTTCTCCAAGTATTTAGTTTTATGTTTTACATTTAAGTATATAGTTTTGTATAGTTTTGTGTTTTACATTTAAGTCTGTGATCTGTTTTGTGTTAATTTTAGTGTTAATTGTGAGGTGTGAAGTTTAGGTCAAAGATCTTTGTTTTTAGCCCTTGAATGTCTAATGGCTCCAGCACCAGTGTGAAAAGGCTGTACTTCCTGCACTGAATTGCTTTTGTACCAATATCAAAATTCAGTGGTGCCTCTGTGTGTGTGTGTGTGTGTGTGTGTGTGTGTGTGTGTGTGTGTGTGTGTGTGTGTTTCTCATTCCCAGTTCTGTTCTTTGATCCTTGTATCTATCCCTGCACTGGTGCCAGGCTGTCCTGATTACTGTAGCCATATAGTACCTCTAAACATATGTCCAGTGATTCCTCCCATTTTATTTTTGTTAGAATTGTGTTAGTTATTCCAGTGCCTTTGCCTTACAGTACAAACTTATAACTAGCTTATCTATGTTTATATAATATTTTCCAAGGCTTTGGAAGACATGATTTAATCCTATCAATCAATTTGTGGAAAATCTGTATCTTTACCTCGTCATGTCTCTCAATGTATGAACACAGTATGTGTTTATTTAGGTTTTCTCTTATTCTTTTCACCAACATTTTGCCCTCTGCATAGAGATCTCATACGTTTTGTTAAATGTGCACCTAAAGTATTTTGCCTTCTTTGAGTGTTTATAATTGTTGTGTTTTAATGGGTTTTGACATATTCTTGTTATTATATAGAAATGTGATTGGTTTTTGTGTTGATTTTGTTTCCTACAGCCTAGCTTAGTTCATTTATTTGATGCAGTGGTCTTTTTTTCCTAAAGTTTATTTATTTTGAGAGAGATAGAGAGAATCCCAAGCAGGCTCTGCAATCTCAGCCCAGAGCCCAATGTGGGGCTCCAGTTCATGAACTGTGAGATCATGACCTGAGCCAAAATCCAGATCTGGACACTTAACCAACTGAACTACCCAGGTACCTTGAGGGCTCTTTTTTTTATATTCCTCAATATTTTCTACATTGACAATTATGTCACTTGAAAAAAGGACACTCTGATGTTTATTTTTCCAATCTGTATGCCTTTTATTTCCTTGCTTTGTCTTATTGCATTAGCTAGGATTTCTACTACAATGTTGAATAAGAGTGGTGAGAGTGAACATTTTTGCCTTGTTCCTGATGTTAGGAGGAAATATTCAGTCTTTTTCCACTTAAAAATTCAGATATATATATTTACAATGAAACTGTATATGTTTGTGATGTTTTGATTTATGTATTATTATGAAATGAGTGTGACAAGTGAATTAATGTAACCATCACCACCCAGAGTTATTTTGTGTGTGTGTTAAGAACATGGAAGATGTATTTTTTTTTTAGCAAATTTCAGGTATACAGTACAATGTTAATAATTATAATCACCATGCAGTATATTCAGTCTCTAGAACTTAGTCATCTTATAACCAAAAGTTTACATTGTTTGATTAGTATCTGTCCCTTGCCCTCTGACCCAGCCTCTGATAATTATCACCTACCCACTATACTGAGCTTGACTTTATTTTTCTAGATTCCACTTATAAGTGGGATCATGAGATACCTGTCCTTCTGTGTCTAGTTTTGTTCTCTTAGTATCTTGCCCATGCTGTCCAGATTCATCCATCCTATTGGAAATGGCAGGATTTCCTTCCTTTTTAAGGCTAAGTAATATTCCATTTTCTTTATCCATTCATCTGTCCATTTACACTTAAAGTAATTTTTTTTTAACTTAAAGTAATTATTGATAGGTTAGGACTTACTGTTGTCATTTCAGCAGTCCAGATGTTTCATAGATCATTGTTCCTTTCTCCTGTCTTCCTTTGTGATTTTATGTTGCTTTTTTTTTAAATAGTGGTATGCTTCTGTTTTTCCTCTTTATCTTTTCTGTGTCTACTCTAGGTTTTTGCTTACAAAAAACACCTACCTTAGGAGGTCTACATAAAACATCTTATAGATACAGCAGTCTATTTTAAGCTAATATGAACTTAACTTTGTTCACATTAAAAACTCAATGTTTTTACTCCTCCACCACCAATTTTATGTTTTTGATGTAACAATTTACATATTTTTATATTGTGTATTTAACAAATTAACAAATTATTATTTTAATTATTTGTCTTTTAACCTTTCACTAGAGTTATAATGATTTGGCTATCACCAGTACAATATCACTGTGTTCTGAATTTAACTATATATTTACATTTACCAGTGAGGTTTTAGACTTTCATGTGATTTCATGTTACTAGTAAGTGTCCTTTTTTTTCAGCTTGAAGAACTCCCTTTAGTCTTTCTTATAATGCAGATTTAGTGGTGATTAATTCTTTCCACTTTTGATGCTCTGGAAATATCCTTATCTCTCATTTCTTTTTTTTAAGTTTATTTTAATTTATTTTGAGAGAGAGAGAGTAAGCAGGAGAGGGGCAGAGAGGGGTAGAGAGAGAATCTGAAGCAGGCTCCATGCTAACAGTCCAAAGCCTGATGCTAGGCTCGATCGCACTAATCGTGAGATTGTGACCTGAGCCAAAATCAAGACACTTAACCAACAGATCCACCCAGGCACCCCAAATTCTCTCTCTTCAGAAGGTCTTCTTTTCTGGGTAAGTATTCTTGGTTGGTATTTTTTTTTTCAACACTTTGAATAAATCACCCACTAACTTCTGGCTCTCAAGATTTCTGTTGAGGAATCAGCTGATAGCCTCATGGATGTCCCCTTGTATGTGATGAGCTCTGTTTCTCCTGATCCTTTCAAGATTTTTTTGGTTTTTAATTTTTGACAGTTTTATTATAATGTGCCTTGGTGAAGTCTATTTTGGATTCAATCTTATAGGGGACTTTTACGCTTCATGTCTTTTTTTTTTTATCTTATTATTTTTTTTTAATATATGAAATTTATTGTCAAATTGGTTTCCATACAACACCCAGTGCTCATCCCAAAAGGTGCCCTCCTCAATACCCATCACCCACCCTCCCCTCCCTCCCACCCCCCATCAACCCTCAGTTTGTTCTCAGTTTTTAACAGTCTCTTATGCTTTGGCTCTCTCCCACTCTAACCTCTTTTTTTTTTTTTTTCCTTCCCCTCCCCCATGGGTTTCTGTTAGGTTTCTCAGGATCCACATAAGAGTGAAACCATATGGTATCTGTCTTTCTCTGTATGGCTTATTTCACTTAGCATCACACTCTCCAGTTCCATCCACGTTGCTACAAAAGGCCATATTTCATTTTTTCTCATTGCCACGTAGTATTCCATTGTGTATATAAACCACAATTTCTTTATCCATTCATCAGTGGATGGACATTTAGGCTCTTTCCATAATTTGGCTATTGTTGAGAGTGCTGCTATAAACATTGGGGTACAAGTGCCCCTATGCATCAGTACTCCTGTATCCCTTGGATAAATTCCTAGCAGTGCTATTGCTGGGTCATAGGGTAGGTCTATTTTTAATTTTCTGAGGAACCTCCACACTGCTTTCCAGAGCGGCTGCACCAATTTGCATTCCCACCAACAGTGCAAGAGGGTTCCCGTTTCCCCACATCCTCTCCAGCATCTATAGTCTCCTGATTTGTTCATTTTGGCCACTCTGACTGGTGTGAGGTAATATCTGAGTGTGGTTTTGATTTGTATTTCCCTGATAAGGAGCGGCGCTGAACATCTTTTCATGTGCCTGTTGGCCATCCGGATGTCTTATTTAGAGAGGTGTCTTTTCATGTTTTCTGCCCATTTCTTCACTGGGTTATTTGTTTTTTGGGTGTGGAGTTTGGTGAGCTCTTTATAGATTTTGGATACTAGCCCTTTGTCCGATATGTCATTTGCAAATATCTTTTCCCATTCCGTTGGTTGCCTTTTAGTTTTGTTGGTTGTTTCCTTTGCTGTGCAGAAGCTTTTTATCTTCATAAGGTCCCAGTAATTCACTTTTGCTTTTAATTCCCTTGCCTTTGGGGATGTGTCGAGTAAGAGATTGCTACGGCTGAGGTCAGAGAGGTCTTTTCCTGCTTTCTCCTCTAAGGTTTTGATGGTTTCCTGTCTCACATTCAGGTCCTTTATCCATTTTGAGTTTATTTTTGTGAATGGTGTGAGAAAGTGGTCTAGTTTCAATCTTCTGCATGTTGCTGTCCAGTTCTCCCAGCACCATTTGGTAAAGAGACTGTCTTTTTTCCACTGGATGTTCTTTCCTGCTTTGTCAAAGATGAGTTGGCCATACATTTGTGGGTCTAGTTCTGGGGTTTCTATTCTATTCCATTGGTCTATGTGTCTGTTTTTGTGCCCATACCATGCTGTCTTGATGATGACAGCTTTGTAGTAGAGGCTAAAGTCTGGGATTGTGATGCCTCCTGCTTTGGTCTTCTTCTTCAAAATTACTTTGGCTATTCGGGGCCTTTTGTGCTTCCATATGAATTTTAGGATTGCTTGTTCTAGCTTGGAGAAGAATGCTGGTGCAATTTTGATTGGGATTGCATTGAATGTGTAGATAGCTTTGGGTAGTATTGACATTTTGACAATATTTATTCTTCCAATCTATGAGCAGGGAATGTCTTTCCATTTCTTTATATCTTCTTCAATTACCTTCATAAGCTTTCTATAGTTTTCAGCCTACAGATCTTTTACATCTTTGGTTAGATTTATTCCTAGGTATTTTATGCTTCTTGGTGCAATTGTGAATGGGATCAGTTTCTTTATTTGTCTTTCTGTTGCTTCATTGTCAGTGTATAAGAATGCAACTGATTTCTGTACATTGATTTTGTATCTTGCAACTTTGCTGAATTCATGTATCAGTTCTAGCAGACTTTTGGTGGAGTCTATCAGATTTTCCATGTATAATATCATGTCATCTGCAAAAAGCAAAAGCTTGACTTCATCTTTGCCAATTTTGATGCCTTTGATTTCCTTTTGTTGTCTGATTGCTGATGCTAGAACTTCCAGCACCATGTTCAACAACAGCGGTGAGAGTGGGCATCCCTGTCGTGTTCCTGATCTCAGGGGAAAAGCTCTCAGTTTTTCCCCGTTGAGGATGATGTTAGCTGTGGGCTTTTCATAAATGGCTTTTATGATCTTTAAGTATGTTCCTTCTATCCCGACTTTCTCAAGGGTTTTTATTAAGAAAGGGTGCTGGATTTTGCCAAAGGCCTTTTCTGCATTGATTGACAGGATCATATGGTTCTTCTCTTTTTTTTTGTTAATGTGATGTATCACGTTGATTGATTTGCAAATGTTGAACCAGCCCTGCATCCCAGGAATGAATCCCACTTGATCATGGTGAATAATTCCTTTTATATGCCGTTGAATTCGATTTGCTAGTATCTTATTGAGAATTTTTGCATCCACATTCATCAGGGATATTGGCCTGTAGTTCTCTTTTTTTACTGGGTCTCTGTCTGGTTTAGGAATCAAAGTAATACTGGCTTCATAGAATGAGTCTGGAAGTTTTTCTTCCCTTTCTAGTTCTTGGAATAGCTTGAGAAGGATAGGTATTATCTCTGCTTTAAACATCTGGTAGAACTCCCCTGGGAAGCCATCTGGTCCTGGACTCTTATTTGTTGGGAGATTTTTGATAACCGATTCAATTTCTTTGCTGGTTATGGGTCTGTTCATGCTTTCTATTTCCTCCTGATTGACTTTTGGCAGAGTGTGGGTGTTTAGGAATTTGTCCATTTCTTCCAGGTTGTCCAATTTGTTGGCATATAATTTTTCATAGTATTCCCTGATAATTGTTTGTATCTCTGAGGGATTGGTTGTAGTAATCCCATTTTCATTCATGATTTTATCTATTTGGGTCATCTCCCTTTTCTTTTTGAGAAGCCTGGCTAGAGGTTTGTCAATTTTGTTTATTTTTTCAAAAAACCAACTCTTGGTTTTGTTGATCTGCTCTACAGTTTTTTAGATTCTATATTGTTTATTTCTGCTCTGATCTTTATTATTTCTCTTTTTCTGCTGGGTTTAGGCTGCCTTTGCTGTTCTGCTTCTATTTCCTTTAGGTGTGCTGTTAGATTTTGCACTTGGGATTTTTCTTGTTTCTTGAGATAGCCCTGGATTGCAATGTATATTCCTCTCAGGACTGCCTTCGCTGCGCCCCAAAGCGTTTGGATTGTTGTATTTTCATTTTCGTTTGTTTCCATATATTTTTTAATTTCTTCTCAATTGCCTGGTTGACCCACTCATTCTTTAGTAGGGTGTTCTTTAACCTCCATGCTTTTGAAGGTTTTCCAGACTTTTTCCTGTGGTTGATTTCAAGTTTCATAGCATTGTGGTCTGAAAGTATGCATGGTATGATTTCAATTCTTGTAAACTTATGAAGGGCTGTTTTGTGACCCAGTGTATGATCTATCTTGAAGAATGTGCCATGTGCACTCGAGAAGAAAGTATATTCTGTTGCTTTGGGGTGCAGAGTTCTAAATATATCTGTCAAGTCCATCTGATCCAATGTATCATTCAGGGCCCTTGTTTCTTTATTGACCGTGTGTCTAGATGATCTATCCATTTCTGTAAGTGGGGTGTTAAAGTCCCCTGCAATTACCACATTCTTATCAATAAGGTTGCTTATGTTTATGAGTAATTGTTTTATATATTTGGGGGCTCTGGTATTCGGCGCATAGACATTTATAATTGTTAGCTCTTCCTGATGGATAGACCCTATAATTATTATATAATGCCCTTCTTCATCTCTTGTTACAGCCTTTAATTTAAAGTCTAGTTTGTCTGATGTAAGTATGGCTACTCCAGCGTTCTTTTGGCTTCCAGTAGCATGATAAATAGTTCTCCATCCCCTCACTCTCAATCTAAAGGTGTCCTCAGATCTAAAATGAGTCTCTTGTAGACAGCAAATAGATGGGTCTTGTTTTTTTATCCATTCTGATACCCTATGTCTTTTGGTTGGCGCATTTAATCCATTTACATTCAGTGTTATTATAGAAAGATACGGGTTTAGAGTCATTGTGATGTCTGTATGTTTTATGCTTGTAGTGATGTCTCTGGTACTTTGTCTCACAGGATCCCCCTTAGGATCTCTTGTAGGGCTGGTTTAGTGGTGACGAATTCCTTCAGTTTTTGTTTGTTTGGGAAGACCTTTATCTCTCCTTCTATTCTAACTGACAGATTTGCTGGATAAAGGATTCTCGGCTGCATATTTTTCCTGTTTAGCACACTGAAAATCTCGTGCCAATCCTTTCTGGCCTGCCAAGTTTCAAAAGAGAGATCAGTCACGAGTCTTATAGGTCTCCCTTTATATGTGAGGGCACGT
Source organism: Puma concolor (assembly GCF_028749965.1). Classification (NCBI taxonomy): domain Eukaryota; kingdom Metazoa; phylum Chordata; class Mammalia; order Carnivora; family Felidae; genus Puma; species Puma concolor. The sequence continues at coordinate 7,200,330 of NC_141682.1, forward strand.
TTACCCCTTGCTGCTTTCAGAATTTTCTCTTTATCCTTCTATTTTGCCAGTTTCACTATGATATGTCGTGCAGAAGATCGATTCAAGTTACGTCTGAAGGGAGTTCTCTGTGCCTCTTGGATTTCAACGCCTTTTTCCTTCCCCAGTTCAGGGAAGTTCTCAGCTATAATTTCTTCAAGTACCCCTTCAGCACCTTTCCCTCTCTCTTCCTCCTCTGGGATACCAATTATGCGTATATTATTTCTTTTTAGTGTATCACTTAGTTCTCTAATTTTCCCCTCATACTCCTGGATTTTTTTATCTCTCTTTCTCTTAGCTTCCTCTTTTTCCATAACTTTATCCTCTAGTTCACCTATTCTCTCCTCTGCCTCTTCAATCCGAGCTGTCGTCGTTTCCATTTTGTTTTGCATTTCGTTTAAAGCGCTTTTCAGCTCCTCGTGACTGTTCCTTAGTCCCTTGATCTCTGTAGCAAGAGATTCTCTGCTGTCCTCTATACTGTTTTCAAGCCCAGCGATTAATTTTATGACTATTATTCTAAATTCACTTTCTGTTATATTATTTAAATCCTTTTTGATCAGTTCATTAGCTGTTGTTATTTCCTGGAGATTCTTCTGAGGGGAATTCTTCCGTTTGGTCATTTTGGATAGTCCCTGGAGTGGTGAGGACCTGCAGGGCACTTCCCCTGTGCTGTGGTGTATAACTGGAGTTGGTGGGTGGAGCCGCAGTCAGACCCGATGTCTGCCCCCAGCCCACCGCTGGGGCCACAGTCAGACTGGTGTGTGCCTTCTCTTCCCCTCTCCTAGGGGCGGGATTCACTGTGGGGTGGCGTGGCCCGTCTGGGCTACTTGCACACTGCCAGGCTTGTGGTGCTGGGGATCTGGCGTATTAGCTGGGGTGGGTAGGCAAGGTGCACGGGGGCAGGAGGGGCAGGCTTAGCTCACTTCTCCTTAGGTTATCCACTTCAGGAGGGGCCCTGTGGCAGTGGGAGGGAGTCAGATCCGCTGCCGCTGCCGGAGGTTTGGCTCCGCAGAAGCACAGAGTTGGGTGTTTGGGCGGAGCCAGCAAGTTCCCTGGCAGGAACTGGTTCCCTTTGGGATTTTGGCTGGCGGATCGGCGGGGGAGATGGCGCTGGTGAGCGCCTTTGTTCCCCACCAAACTGAGCTCTGTCGTCCAGGGGCTCAGCAGCTCTCCCTCCCTTTGTCCTCCAGCCTTCCCGCTTTCTGAGAAGAGCTGTTAACTTATGACCTCCCAGACGCTAAGTCGCGCTTGCTGTCGGAACACACTGCGTCCCTCCAGCCCCTCCGCTTTTGCCAGCCAGACTCGGGGGCTCTGCTTGGCTGGCGAGCCGCCCCTCCGCCCCGGCTCCCTCCCGCCAGCCCGTGGAGCGCGCACCGCCTCGCCGCCCTTCCTACCCTCTTCCGTGGGCCTCTCGTCTGCGCTTGGCTCCGGAGACTCCGTTTTGCTAATCCTCTGGCGGTTTTCTGGGTTATTTAGGCAGGTGTAGGTGGAATCTAAGTGATCAGCAGGACGCGGTGAGCCCAGTGTCCTCCTACACCGCCATCTTCTTCCCAAGCTCCACACTTCATGTCTTAAGATCTCCATATATTTCCCTGGGTTTGGGAAGTTTTCAGCCATTGTTTTTTTAAAACAAATTTTTTTAAAAAACATTTATTCATTTTTGAGAGACAGAGAGAGACAGCACGAGCAGGGAAGGGGCAGAAAGAGTGAGACACAGAATCTAAAGGAGGCTCTAGACTCTGAGCTGTCAGCACAGAGCCCAACGCAGGGCTCGAACCCACGAACCGCAAGACCATGACCTGAGAGAAGTCGGATGCTCAACCGACCAGCAATGCAGGCGCCCCTAGCCATTGTTTCTTTAAGTAAGCATTCTTCCCACTTTTTCCTTCTACCATTGAGTCTTCCATATGTGAATATTGTTTCACTTGATGGTGTCCTATAAGTCCTGTAGGCTTTTTTCCCCCAGTTATTTTCTTTTCTTTTCTTTTCTTTTCTTTTCTTTTCTTTTCTTTTCTTTTCTTTTCTTTTCTTTTCTTTTCTTTTCTTTTCTCCTCCTCCTCCTCCTCCTCCTCCTCCTCCTCCTCCTCCTCCTTCTTCTTCTTCTTCTTCTTCTTCTTCTTCTTCTTCTTCTTCTTCTTCTTCTTCTTTTTTTTACCCTACTCTGACTGGATAATTTAAACTAATCCAGGAGGACATAGTTGATTAGGCAACTGGTGGCCATGTTAGCCACTGCATGTCATTGGCGGCAAGAGCATGGAGGGTTCTTTGTGGCTGCACAGCTGTTGGGGTCTTCAGTAGCACCACCAGATCCAGTGCCAGGAGATTGGAGCAAGCAGAATGTTGGCCAGAATTGGAGCTATGCATATGCTCATCTGTGGAAGCTGAGAGCAGGCACATGCTCAAAACTCTGCTGGGACCACTGGTGGGGACCATGGCCAACTGTGGGTACAAAGGTAGCTTTGAGTGCCTGGGATGTCTTTGGGCACTCAGGTGGCTTCAGGGCTAGCTACTTGTTCATGCACAGCAGTCGGGGCTCATGACTGGAGTTCACACAGGCCGTGTAGTTTTACAGCTTCAGGGTTTAGCTGTGGTCTCAAGTGGTAGTGCATTCCAGTGACAGGAGTCAGGCCTGGCTCAGACACCTGAGAAACAGCTGGGGCCTGGGCTGCTTTGTACATATGCCCAGTCACAGAGGCCAGGGCTGGCTGCTGGTGCAGATTCCAGGCTCAGGGTGTTGGTGGTGACACTGGCGGAGGCAACTCAAGTGAGGGAAGATGGGGCAGAGCAGGACTCAGGGAGCTGGAACATACCAATGTGAAAACCTGTGGGACTCTCAGCAGCAAAATCTTTAGAAGGTGCACAGTGCTGTACCAGCTGCTTGTTCCTTAGCAGCTAAGGTTTGTAGGGTCTTCTGCAGAGCAGGACACAGAGAACCATGGTTATACATGCCACTTAGCTGATACTGGTAGTCCTGCCCTTTTTTGTTCTAACTGTCTCTAGATGTGTCAGCTGTGTCAGTTTCCGGGAAGTTTGAAACCAAAGTGGGTCTCTTGTGCCATGCCCTGAAAGGCCGGCACCAGTGATCCCTTACGCTTCTGTCCGCTACCCAGCAGGGGCCCCTCTCAGTCTGAGGAGTGTCTTCCTGGTGCTGAGCAGTGCTGGCCTGGGGCCTGGGGTGATGCAGGCAGAATGAAGCTATTCTCACTACTCTTCCTGTGCAGTTATTCTCAGGAGTTTTGCTCTATGGTGAGGTTGAAGCTTCTTAAATGGACTCCAAAGCTCTTAGGCCTATTTTTGTTTGTGGATAGCTGTCTAACTCTTGTTCTTTGTGGGGTGACAGAGGCTGGCATGACCCGTTGCATCATCTTGTTGATGTCATATCAGTCTAACATCATTGAGGTGATGTTAGCTGTGGGGTTTTTTAGATGCTCTTTATTAAGTTGAGGAAGATTTCCTCTGTCCCTAGTTTGTGAGTTTTAAATGTGACTGGGTATTGGAGATATCTATATTGAAACAAAATATAGTTTTGGAAGATGGAAGAAAGATTTGAGCTGTTTGGCTTGATAGACCAGTCCCTACTGAGAAATAGAATTCTCTCACTCTTTTTCCTTCTGTCCCTTTAGGGAAATACAGGGGGAATAGTTTTCCATGTACCTGCATTATTTATTCAGAATAGCAGATAGATTCCTAATCTTTTTTTTAAGTTTATTTACTTATTTTGAGAAAGAGAGTGAGAGAGCTTGAGCGAGCGTGGGGGAGGGGCAGAGAGATGGAGAGAGAATCCCAAGCAGACTCTGTGCTGACAGCAAGTATCCTGACATGGCACTTGATCCCACAAACTGTGAGATCATGACCTGGACCAAAATCAAGAGTCAGATGTTTAACTGACTGAGCCTCTCAGACACTCCAGATTCCTAATATTTTTAGTGTTAACTATACTGTTTTTTTTTTTTAAATCACCATATCAAGACATCTGTTTTTGAGTTGCTCCTGCTACAGATATATGTGAAGACAGAACTGGTCTGAGACAGCATACAGTTTGCCAGGGCTCTCTGGCTATCTCTACCAATCCATTTCTACTCTGCACAGTTTAGGAGAAGTACTAGTGTTAATCTTGTGTATTCCCCTGGAGGAGTAGTTTCCCTACCAGATTTCCCCAACTGCATTTACTTTAAAAAGAAGATTGGAATAGAAGTCTGGAAATACTGGAATAGAAGAGTGGAAAGAAGTCTGGAAAGCATATCAGGTGGCTGGATGTCTCCTTCAGCCTTGCAGGAAGCTAGGCATTTGGGATAAATATTTATTGAGCATCTGGCATAGGGCCTGCTACTAATTAGATAGGCAGTAAATATTTGTTGAATAATTTCTGCCCGCTTAACAAATTTTCCACATCCCTTGAGAGACCTTCAAAACTTATATAAGGCAAAATGTCTTTTGCTTTGACTCTAGTCTTTTGGTCCAGTGGGATTTATGAAAAGTGCCATCTCTCTGTCTGAAGATGAACAATGGAAGAGAATACGAACAGTGCTGTCTCCAACCTTCACCAGTGGAAAACTCAAGGAGGTAAGAAAGGGAGGACTTTCAGTTAGGAAGTTAAGGAATGCACCTGGGCACAGATAGAAACTAAGACCATAGTCCATCTCTTAGGGGTAGTTTGCTGAATTTGGGCTTTTTAAAAGGGGTATTTTATTTTCATGTCCTAGAAGAGACATAATAAGATATGTTATTTAAAAAAATGACTACTTAAAAAAAATGACAAAAAACATTGTTCCATGTTTGTGAAAGCCATATCATTCTAGGACTTGATTTTCTGATTTAACTTCAGGCGATATTGTATTTGTGTGTAGATGTTCCCCATCGTTGGCCAGTATGGAGATGTGTTGGTGAGGAACCTGAGGAAGGAGGCAGAGAAAGGCAAGCCCGTCAACTTGAAAGAGTAAGTAGAGCTGCACCTGCTGAGCTTCTGGCTCTGTCATGACACTTTCCAGCTGCTGCCACAAAGCCAAATTCCCACTGTTGAGTTAGTCCAGTGAACAAACAGAAGTAGGCATGTGGTGCTACAAGTCCAGTGGGCCACCCAAGAAGAGGTAGCACCCCTCAAAAGGCAGGGAGGTCAGGAGAGAAAGGGTCTTCTTCTGTGTACGTGAGGCGGGATTAAGTTATCTGCTTGATTGTCCCCTTGGATATTCTGGAAGACAAAAATAACATTGTTTGAAAAGAGGAAACATAATTTGACGAATCATTGTATGTAGAGAGTATGGAATGGTGGGAGGAGAAGGCATTTTGTACATATTGGTGGGCAGTGGGTGGGACAGGGAAGTTATCATGTGGAACTTAGAACAACTTAAAGCCCTTCCTGATTTTGTTGAGGATATTAGCAAAACATTAAATATTAACTTTACGACCACTTGTCCTTCCTTCAGTAACAAAGGAGAGAAGGCCCTGCACATGTTAGGGTACTATATATATATATATATATATATATATTTTTTTTTTTTTTGCCTAAACTGTGATATTTTTAAATTATGCAGGATGATCAGATGTACACTGGCACTGTCCTAGGAAAACTAGTGGAATATGATCACTTATCTATGACATCCCATAAATCAATATTGGAGTGATCTGGTACATATTTTTTGACCAGGAACATTCTTAGTTCTTATATTTTCCAGATATGAGTGTGTCCTCAGGGAAAGCTCTGATCACTGGAGTTGAGGAAGAGAGGGTCTTTCAGGAGCCTTAGCAGGGGTGTAGAGAAGAAGGGATGACATTCCTGGCAGCACAGATTGTGGTGTTGCTGTTCTGTAATGTGCTGAAGAAGAATCAGCTCTGAGCATAGATACTGTGGTGAGAAAAGGTCCAGATCAGTTTCACCCTTCTTGACTCCCCTAGGAAGGGTTAATATTCCACCATTTACTCTGCCCAGACACAGTGCTAATCCGGCTTCTATTGTCCATGCTCAAAACACACTACTGTAATTTGCCTGGGTCGGAGCTCATGACTGAGCTCATGGAGCTAAGAGGTGTGTCTGACTTGCCATAGTATCACCATCTTAGCACAGGGCCAGCTGCATCATTGACACCTCATGACCACTTCATGAGTGAGAGTGATCATATATAGACTCTTTAGATGATCCAGCAGGTGGTTCTGAAAGTGTGGCTCTTGTCTTGCCTGGGCATCAGAATCTACATGTACTTCCTCCTGTCTGTGTTGGATAAGGATGGTAAAGATGCTGATTTTACGTATCCATGCCTTTCTTTCTCTACTCAGCATCTTGGGGGCCTACAGCATGGATGTGATTACTAGCACATCGTTTGGAGTGAACATTGATTCCCTCAACAACCCACGAGATCCCTTTGTGGAAAATACCAAGAAGCTCTTAAAATTTTCATTTCTGGATCCATTTTTCTTCTCATTATGTATGTACACTACTATTTTTGCTTTTTCTCTTCCCTTTTTTCTTTCCTTCTTCTCCTCCTTCATCCCTCACGTTCTCCCTTCCTACCATTCTACAACAATTTTATTGATATATAACTTCATTTAAAATATAATTCAATTGTTTTTATGGCTTGAGTTTCGTTGATAAAGGAATAGATAAAGAAAATGTGGTATGTATATTCAACAGCATCTTATTGAACCATAACATGAAGGGAAATTCTGTACTGGACAACGTGGATGAATCCTGAAGGCTTTACGATAAGTGAAAAGAGACAGAGAAAGATAAATACTGTATGATCTTAATACATGTAGAATCAAAAAACAACAACCAAGAACCAAAATCATACAAAGATGAGATCAGATTTGTGGTTACTAGAGGTAGGGGTGAAGGGGTAGGAATTGAATGAAGGTGATCAAAGATACAAATATTCAGTTATAAGGGAGATAAGTACTTGACTGGTAATTTACAACATGATGACTATAGTTAACACTGCTGTATGATGTATTTGTAAATTGCTAAGAGAGTTGATTCCAGAAGTTCTCATCATAATGGAAAAAATTTTGGTTTTTTTAACTATATGAGATGATGGTTGTCAGCTAATTGCATTGTGGTGATCATTTCTTTATATGTTTGTCAAGGAATTACACAGTACACCTTAACTTATACAGTAGCGTAGATCTATTATAACTCAATGAAACTGAAAAAATCGTTTTGGAACATTCAAAGATTCATGCAGCTTTTACTGCAGTCAGTGGTTAGAATATCATCCACTCAAATCCTGTAGTTTTTTAGTATCACATCCCACTTTCCTTAACCCTACACCACCATGAATCTACTTTCTATCTTAATTGATTTGCCTTTTCTGGACTCTATACAGATAATATGTGAATTTTGTGGCTGGCTTCTTTCATTAGTATAATGTTTTCAAAGTTTATTCTTGTTATAGTGTGCATCATTACTTCCTTTCTTTTTATGGCAGAATAATATTCCATTGTATGGACATACTGCATTTTGTTTTTCCTCCCATCATTTGATGGACATTTGGGATGTTTACAACTCTTGGGTATTGTGAATAGTGCTGCTGTGAACATTCGTATAAGTTTTTGTTTAGATACCTGTTTTGAACCTTTTTTTTTAGTTACTCAGGAGTGGAATTGCTAAGGTATGTAGTAACTTGCTATATGCTAAGGTATAATAAGTGTGTTTAACAATAAGGAACTGCCAAACTGTTTTCCACAATAGCTACACCATTTATACTCCCACCAGAAGGTATGAAGGTTCCAGTTTCTGGCCATCCTTGCCAACGTGGTTTACACTTGTCTACTGTTTTGATGATGGTCACCTTAATGGGTGTGAAAGGGTATCTTATTGTGGTTTTGTTTTGCACTTCTCTAATGGCTAGTGAGGTTGAATAACTTTTTATATGCTTGTTGGCTGTTTCGTAACTTCTTTAGATAAATGTGTATTCAAATTTTTGTGCATTTATAGTTCAGTTTTTTGTCTTTTTGTTACTGAGTTATAAGAATTCTCTGTATCTTTTAGATACAAATTCCTTATCTGATGTATGATTTGCAGATTTGTCTCTCATTCTGTAGGTGTTTTTTTAACTTTCTTCAAAGTATTTTTCTGTAAGCATAAAATGTTTAATTTTGATGATGTACATTTTATGTATTTTTCCTTTTATTTCTGTGCTTTTGGTGTCATATCTTTGAATTCCCTGGGAAATCTGAGAGCATGAAGATTAATCCGTTGATTTTCTTCTAAGAGTTATAAAGTTTTAGCTTTTAGGTTTGGGTCTTTGATCCATTTTGAATTTCTTTTATATGTGGTATAAGTTAGGAGTTCTACTTCTTTTTTTTTTTTTTTTTTTTTTTTGGCATGTGACCATCCTCTCTTGTCCCAGCACCATTTATTGAGAAGACTTTTTTTCTCCACTGAGTGGTCTTGGAAACTTTGTCAAAATCAGTTGACCATAAACACATGGGTATAATTTTGGACTCTAAATTCAATTCCATCGAACTTTATGTCTGTCCTTATGCCTGTACCACATTGCCTTGATTATTATGGCTTCATGGTAAGTTTTGAAACTGGAAGTCTGACTTCTACAACTTTATTCTTTTTTTTTTTTTTTTTTTTTGAGATTGTTTTGGCTATTCTGGGTCCCTTACAATTCTATATAAAATTTAAGTTTAGCATGTCATTTTCTACAAAGAAGCTAGCTAGGACTCTAATAGGGAATGCGTTCATCTGCATTTGAGGAGTATTGCCGTCTTGACAATATTAAGTTCTAATCCATGATCATTGGATGTTTTTCTATTTACATGGATCTTCTTTAATTTATTTCAGTTAATATTTGTGGTTTTCAGAGTATAGTTTTGCTCTTCTTTTGTTAAATCTATTCCTAAGTATTCTGTTCTTCTCAATGTTGTTGTAAATGGAGTTATATTCCTAATTTTGGTTTTAGATTTTTTATTGCAGTGTATTGAAATATAATTGACTTTGTATGTTGATCTTGTATCCTGAAACCCTGCTAAGCTGGTTTACTAGGTCCAATAGATTTTAATTCATTCCTTCAGATTTTCTATGTACAGTGCCATGTTATCTGATAATAAAGATGCTTTTACTTCTTTATTCCCTCAATGAATAGAGTTTCTTTCTTTTTGTTTGTTTGTTTTGCCTACCTTTTCTGTCTAGAACTTCTAGTACATTGTTGAATAGAAGTGGCAATAGAGACAGCCTTGTTTTGTTTAATCTTAGGGGAAAGTGTTCAGTCTATTTCTATTAAGTATGGTGTTAGCTGTGAGTTTTTGTAGATGCCCTTTATCAGATTGAGAATATTCGTTTCCTAGTTTGTTGAGTGTTTTTGTTGAAAAGGTATTGGACAAAAGTATTGTCAAATACTTTTTCTGCATGTATTGAGATGGCCATATGGTTTTTTAGAAAAATTGTTATTGTTATGCTGTATTATATAACCTTGCATTGCTGGATAAGCTCCTCCTGGTTATGGTGTATCCTTCTTTTGATAATGTTGCTGGATTCAGTTTGCTAGTATTTTGGTGAGGATGTGTGCATCCATGTCATGAGATACATTGGTCTGTGGTTTTCTTGTTCTTTGCTATCTTTGTCTGGTTTTACTATCAGGGTAATACTGGCCTCATAGAATGAGTTTGGAAGTGTTTCTACCTGTTCTATATTTTGGAAGAATTTGTGCAAAATTGGTGTTGATTCTACTTTAAATATTTGCTAGAACTCACCTGTGAAATCATCTGGAGCTCAGCTTCTTTTTGTGGGTAGTTTCTTCACTACCAGCTCAATCTTTTTGTCTTTCAGATTGCCTAATTTTTTAATGTCACTTTCTTTTTTTTAATTTAAAAAAAATGTTTATTTATTTTTGAGACAGAGAGAGACAGAGCATGAGCAGGGGAGGGGCAGAGAGAGAGGAAGACACAGAATCTGAAGCAGGCTCCAGACTCTGAGCTGTCAGTACAGAATCTGACATGGAGCTCACGGACTGTGAGATCATGACCTCAGCCAAAGTCAGGCGCTTAAATGACTGAACCACCCAGGCGCCCCAGTGTCAATTTCTAGTTTGTGTTTTTCTAGGAATTTTTTCATTTCATCTAAGTTTTCTAATTTATTGGCATACAGTTGTCCATGGGATTCCTTTTTAGTCTTTTTTTATTTCTGTAATGTCAGTAGTAATCTCTCCTTTCATTTCTGATGATAGTAATTTGAATCTTCTCTCCTTTTTGTTTTGTCAGTCTAGCTAAATGAATGACCAAGCATTCTTAGAATGAATCAGCTTTGTTTCATTGATTTTTTTGTTGTTTTTATTCCCTAGTTCGTAAGTTTCTGCTCTTGTCTCTATTATTTACTTCCTTCGGCTTGCTTTGGGTTTAGTTTCCTCTTGTTTTTTCAGCACGTGTTTGACAGAAAGCTGGGTCCTTGATTTGAGATCTTTGTTCCTTTTAAATGTAGACATTTAAAACAATAAAATTCTTCCTTGTCTGGCACAAAAACAGACACATAGACCAATGGAATAGAATAGAAACCCCAGAACTAGACCCACAAACGTATGGCCAACTCATCTTTGACAAAGCAGGAAAGAATATCCAATGGAAAAAAGACAGTCTCTTTAACAAATGGTGCTGGGAAAACTGGACAGCAACATGCAGAAGATTGAAACTAGACCACTTTCTCACATGATTCACAAAAATAAACTCAAAATGGATAAAGGACCTGAATGTGAGACAGGAAACCATCAAAACCCTAGAGGAGAAAGCAGGAAAAGACCTCTCTGACCTCAGCTGCAGCAATTTCTTACTCGACACATCCCCAAAGGCAAGGGAATTAAAAGCAAAAATGAACTACTGGGACCTTATGAAGATAAAAAGCTTCTGCACAGCAAAGGAAACAACCAACAAAACTAAAAGGCAACCAACGGAATGGGAAAAGATATTTGCAAATGACATATCGGACAAAGGGCTAGTATCCAAAATCTATAAAGAGCTCACCAAACTCCACACCCAAAAAACAAATAACCCAGTGAAGAAATGGGCAGAACACATGAATAGACACTTCTCTAAAGAAGACATCCGGATGGCCAACAGACACATGAAAAGATGCTCAACATCGCTCCTCATCCAATTTGACAATAAATTTCATATATAAAAAAAAAAAAAATAAAGAAAAGAATGAGAGAAATGGAAAAAAAAAAAAAAAAGATAGGATGATGTGCATAGCATCTTTACTTAATGCATAGTGAGAAGTGTTCAATAACAAAATTTATCCGCAGTTTCATATTTAATATGGCTATTCAATAATACATACTAGAATAAATTGAACTGTTGTCCTGTTTCTGGATATTTTGACTATTTTTTGTTTGCTCCTATAATAAATAATGCTAAAAGGAAAAAAAAAAAAAAAAAAAAAAAACAAAAAAAAAAAAAAACATCGCTCCTCATCAGGGAAATACAAATCAAAACCACACTCAGATATTACCTCACGCCAGTCAGAGTGGTCAAAATGAACAAACCAGGAGACTATAGATGCTGGAGAGGATGTGGGGAAATGGGAACCCTCTTGCACTGTTGGTGGGAATGCAAACTGGTGCAGCCACTCTGGAAAACAGTGTGGAGGTTCCTCAAAAAATTAAAAATAGACCTACCCTATGACCCAGCAGTAGCACTGCTAGGAATTTACCCAAGGGATACAAGAGTACTGATACATAGGGGCACTTGTACCCCAATGTTTATAGCAGCACTCTCAACAATAGCCAAATTGTGGAAAGAGCCTAAATGTCCATCAACTGATGAATGGATAAAGAAATTGTGGTTTATATACACAATGGAGTACTACGTGGCAATGAGAAAGAATGAAATATGGCCCTTTGTAGCAACATGGATGAAACTGGAGACTGTGATGCTAAGTGAAATAAGCCATACAGAGAAAGACAGATACCATATGTTTTCACTCTTATGTGGATCCTGAGAAACTTAACAGAAACCCATGGGGGAGGGGAAGGAAAAAAAAAAAAGAGGTTAGAGCGGAAGAGAGCCAAAGCATAAGAGACTCTTAAAAACTGAAAACAAACTGAGGGTTGATGGGGAGTGGGAGGAAGGGGAGGGTGGGTGATGGGTGTTGAGGAGGGCACCTTTTGGGATGAGCACTGAGTGTTGTATGGAAACCAATTTGACAATAAATTTCATATATTGAAAAAAAAAGAGAGATACTAAAAAAAAAATAATAATAATAATAATAATAAAATTCTTCCTGGTCACTGCTTTTGCTACATCCCGTGAGTTTTGGTATGTCATGTGTTCATTTGTATGAGTTTCCACGTGATTCCTAATTACCCTTTGATTGCTTCTTTGAACCATTGTTTATATAGGAGTGGAATGTTTAATTTCCACATATTTGTGAGTTTCCCAGTATTTTTGTGCTCTTGATTTCTAACTATATTCCTTTGTGTTTGAAGGGCATCCTATGTATTATTTGCATCCTGACGACAATTTCTTACAAAGCATGATTTTTTGCCTTTTAAAAAATGTTTATTTTGAGAAAGAGAGAGGGAGAGTGTGAGCAGGGGGAGGGGCAAAAAGAGAGGAGAGAAAGAATCACAAGCAGGCTACATGCTGGCAGCACAGAGGCTGATGTAGGGCTCAATCTCACAAACCTCGAGATTATGAGCTGAGCAGAAATCAAGAGTGGGTCTCTTAACCAACTGAGTCACCCAGGTGCCCCTTAAATAGCGTGATTAATTAGAGTAGCATATTATGATCTGATTTATCCAAAGAGACTCTAGTCCAAAAATAAAAGCTAAGATATCCGGGAATGCAATTCTGTTGCTTTGGTCACTGCAAAGATGTGGAAGCGGACACTGATCTCACTGCTGTAGTGGTGACCCCTATGTGTGACTTGCCGTGGCTCAGCCATTGTTTTAAAATTTCCAGTAAAGGTCATAAAATTAATGACTCCTGGTGTCATTACTCCTCTGATTGGAAGAGCAAATTATAATTGTCCCAGGTAAAATTTGCATTTTCACTGTGCTTTCCATTGTTCTTTTTCCTTACAGTACTCTTCCCATTCCTTACCCCAATTTTTGAACTATTGAATATCTGGCTGTTTCCAAAAAGTGTCATTAATTTTTTCACAAAATCTGTAGAAAGGATGAAGGAAAGTCGCCTCAAAGATAAACAAAAGGTAAATCCAGTGGTGGTTACATGTGGGTGTTCGCTTTTGATCTTTTATTGGGTTGTGTACATCTCATGTGTACACTTCTTTTTTTTTTTTAATTTAAATTCAAGTTTGTTAACATACAGTGTAGTCTTGGCTTCAGAACCCCATGATTCGTCTCTTATGGTAGACAGAGAACTGTAGAGTTTAGAGCAGGAGAGTTCTAACATTTCAGGGAGAATGAAGAAGGTGGAGGTTAGGGAAGGAGATAAGAAAATGAGTCAGGGAATATTTAAAATTTAATAATAAGGATGGCAACTGGTATGTCACTGCACAAAATTTGGTGAGAGAAAAACTACCACTTTCCTTCATTAAATTGTGAAAGGGTAAAAAGTATTATGTAAAATCATTTTCCTGGTAGTATAATTTCTAAGATCTTATATGGACAAATAATCCTTTCAATTCCAAGCCTCTTATTTTACACCTTCTCCAATGGAGGATCCTATCAAGTACAGGGTGAAGTATAGTCTGTGTTAAACTTGAGGCTGCCATTTTCTGGAGTGGGCAGGAGTCTTCACTGGACACTCAGGCTGCAGGCCGGCTAAGCCAGTTTTGCCTTCATTGAGGCTTCGTGGCCAGAAAAGAATGTGTGCTGGGTACTCCAAGATGTCAGTGAAGATTGTGCAGAGTTCTGGGAGGGTGGGGCACTGGGAGATGCTGACACAGAAGCTCTCCATGGAGTTTGCAGAGGTCAGGGGATTGATCTATGTGACCACTCATTAAGAATTAAGGCCATTGGTGCCTGGGTGGTTCAATCAGTTAAGTGTCTGATTTCAGCTCAGGTCATAATCTCGCAGTTTGTGAGTTTGAACCCCACATTGGGCTCTGTGCTGACAGCTCAGAGCCTGGAGCCTGCCTCGGATTCTGTGTCTCCTTCTCTCTCTGCGCCCCCCCCCCACTTGTGCTCTGTCTCACTCTATCAAAAATAAATGAATGTAAAAAAAAAGAATTAAGGCCAGAATTAAAAAGGACTGGCATCAGGGACTTTCTCCTGAGCAAGCAGGCATGACAGGAGAGGGAGCAGGCAATTCTTTGTCCCGGAAGCTGTGGTCAAAAGCCAGAAAAGCTGAAGGCAAGAACCAAAAAGCAGTGGGACACAATAGCTGGATTCCTTTCAGGGAAGCATCCTGTTCTCCAAGTTTGGAGCTGGATGTTTTTGTTTAGTGATGACTCTGAGAAAACTAGTGAGACCTTTGTGCATAAAGGGGCCATATTCTTAGGAAGGAAGTTAAGTCCTGCACCCCTGACTTAATTCTGACTTCACAAGTGACTTTTTGTCATTGCAATTTCTCTTTCTCCTTTCAGCACCGAGTGGATTTGCTTCAGCTGATGATTAACTCCCAGAATTCCAAAGAAACGGACACCCATAAAGGTAAGCAAGGAGAGCTTCAGGGGGCCAGCAATGGGGTGGATCAGAGACATGGGGTGGTTCTGAGATGTGGAGGAAGGTTTCCAATGGATGGAATTTCTTCAAATTGGAGAATGACACATGCTCAGATACAAATGGTATCCAGGAACACTTTCCAGAAGCCCTCAGATCATTGAAGAGCAATGATAGACAAAGTAGTCAGTAGTCTGCCACAGGGGAGCTTGTTTCCAATGTGAATCCTCTGGCCTACTCCAGACCCACTGAATCAGAACCTCTGTCTGGAAATTCACATCAAGGCTTCATCACACCAGGAGGCACATGGCCCCATTGTTGGTGACCTTCACTTGGGACACCTGGTTAAAGTTGTGTTCACTGGCTTAATCTATGGTAAAGTTTTTTTTTTTTTTTTTAATATTTATTTATTTTTGGAGACTACAAGTAGGGGAGAGACAGAGAAAGGGGGACAGAAGATCTCAAGCAGGATCCATGCTGACAGTCTGACAGTGTAGAGCCTGACATGGGCCTTGAACCCACAAACCGTGAGTTCATGACCTGAGCTGAAGTGGGACACTCAACCGACTGAGCCACCCAGGTGCCCCAATCTACTGTAAAGTTTTATTTTTCCCTTTGTAATTAATAAGCGACTGGTGCAGGATGCCTTTGCAGTTGTATAAGTACTGCATTTCTCTTTAGACATTCACCTACTACTTTTATCATCCATGAATGGTATTTGACTAAAACCATTATTACTATGGTGGTTGCAAAATGATGAATTTCTAATTCTACCGTTTCTTCCACATTTTGAGGAAAGTCCATTGTTAGGGTGAGATTTCCATTCTCTCTCATTAATTAATTTATTTGTATATGTCAGTATGATCTCTTTTATTACTATCTTAGTCCCTGATATCATTCTTTAGTTATATCTTCAATTCTCTCAGATTTGCCCTCTGGAAGCACTTTCAAGTGGGCTCCTTGCCCTTTTCTTTTTTCTTTCTTATTTTTTAATATTTTTAATACACTTTTATCACAGTTTTAGGTTCACTAAAATTGAGTGAAAGACACAGATTTCTCATATTCCCTCTGCCCTACTTACAGACAGCACTCCCCATTATCAAAATCCCTCACCATGTGGTACATTTGTTACAATAATTTTACCTACATTGACACATTACCATTCAAAAATTCATAATTTACATTACAGTTCACTCTTGGTGTTGTCCATTCTGTGGGTTTTGACACACATATGTGTGTGTGTGTGTGTATAATATATATAATATATAATTATATATATGTGTATATATATAATATATATTATATATATACACACACACATATATCCACCATTACAGTACATAGAGTATTCTTTATCCCTTTTCCATATTATTTTTTTGAGCATTTCCTAGCATTCTGGTGTGAGACATTCCAGGCTTCTCCTCTCTTTCCTCTGATGAGCCTTGGAATCAGCCATTTCTCCAAGAATCTCTGTTTTCTTTTAGCGAGAATGGTATTTAGAAATCAAAATCTGGGCTCTAGGAGTGTTCATTGTTACTAGGGTTTCTTTGCTTCATTTTCTCTCAGTAGACCCAATAAAAACATCAAATATATTCATATAGGAGTGATAAACATAAATATTTCTATATCCACAGCCAATGATTATGCTGTGTCTAAAAGAAAAAGGGAGCCTTGGTTTATAGTTGTATCTATGACTGAAATAGTCCCATCATGGTTAATTTCAGGATATCTATAGTTTGACAACCATCTCACAGAATTTTTGAGTATTTAACAGTTGATTCTATAGAAAAAGGAAGGATCACAGTATATATCTATACTGTGTCCATATCCTATTCTATCCTATCCTATCCTATCGTATCCTATCCTATCCTATCGTATCCTATCCTATCGTATCCTATCCTATCCTATCCTATCCTATCCTATCCTATCCTATCCTATCCTATCCTGTTTTATGCTATTCTATTCTATCTATCTAGTTCTACTACTTTCTGTGATGATGGAAATATTCTATATACTCCTGGTTCAGTATAGAACCACTATGCACAGGTGGTTATTGAGCATTTGACATGTGGCTAGTGTCACTAAAGAACTGAATCTTACATTGTATTTAATCTACTTAATTAAAATTTAAGTATAAATAGCCACATTGGGTAAGTGTCTACCACAGCTCTAAAGATTATCATGGGGTTCATAATAATCAAAGGAAAGAATATGATAGTTGAATTTATCCACAGCAGCATCACAGAAGGTATGACTGGGAAATCAGAACTCTGTAGACCTTTTTTATATTCATTTTGTATTGTTCTTAGTTGTGAATTATGTGTTTGTGGCAGGTACCATGCTAATTTCAGTGCTCTAAGTATCGAATGGTCCTAATTCAGTTCTAATCAAAGAGATTAAAGCTTGACTATACTGAGTTCCTTCCAGGAGAAAATAAAAAGTTGGGTTATGATTCAGAGTGGGACCATTCTCTAAGGAAGGTGACATTCAGGCCATGATTGAATAAGCATTGCTAATTCCACTCACTATATTCTTTTTTTTAAATATAATTTATTGTCAAGTTGGCTTCCATACAACACCCAGTGCTCATTCCAACAAGTGCCCCCTTTAATGCCCATCACCCACTTTCCCCTCTCCCCCACCCCCATCAGCTCTCAGTTTGTTCTCAGTATTTAAGAGTCTTTTATGGTTTGCCTCCCTTCCTGTCTGTTTGTAACTTTTTCCCTCTCTTCCCTTCCCCCATGGTCTTAAATTTCTCAAGTTCCACATATGAGTGAAAACATATGGTATCTGTCCTTCTCTGACTGACTTATTTCACTTAGCATAACACCCTCCAGTTCCATTCACGTTGCTGCAAATGGCCATATTTCATTCTTTCTCATTTCCAAGTAGTATTCCATTGTATATATAAACCACATCTTTTTTATCCATCCATCAGTTGATGGACATTTAGGTTCTTTCCATAATTTGGCTATTGTTGAAAGTGCTGCTATAAACATTGGGGTGCAAGGGCCCCTATGCATCAGTACTCCTGTATCCCTTGGGTAAATTCCTAGCAGTGCTATTGCTGGGTCATAGGATAGTTCTATTTTTAATTTTTTGAGGAACCGCCACACTGTTTTCCAGAGTGGCTGCACCAACATTCTTCTCAAAGCTAGAACAAACAATCCTAAAATTTGTATGGAAACACTTACTGTATTCTGTATGTCTATATATCATGCTGGCCAATGTCCTTCTATTGATCATTGTTTCTCTGCTGTTTTAATGTGGTTGATTAGACTAGCATCAGACACAACTCTTCTAGCTTTTTGTCTGTGTTATAGTTTCTGTACCTATCTGAGATCATCCATTGGAAGAGTTGTGCCCCAGGTCTTCTATTAGCTGAGACTTCTCAAGGGTATAATCCATGCTTCTCAAACTAGATTGTGCACACAAATCACCACATCTCATGAAGCTCAGATTTTGATTCGATAGCTCTAGGGTGAAGTTTGAGATTCTGCATTTTTAATAAGCTCCCAGATGCTGCTGATCCATGAACCACACATTGAGGACCAAGAGTTTATCTGTTGCCCAACATTATTTTCTTCTTTCCTGCAAGTATGTTTAGATGAAAGATCATTTAATTTTCCTGACAATTAAGCCTTAGCATTAATTAAACTCTCAAAAAATTTAAGCAGTATTTTAGCTGAAAGAATTTACATTTTCCTGGGGGAGAGCACCATCCCATATTACTTAGGCCTGGCATACTCTTAGGATTTTCTAACGGACAGACTGATAACACAGTGTATGTTAGACAGAAATGCCATCTCCTGAAATTACCCATCTGTGGTGGTGGGGAGGGTGGCATAACCAGAAACAGATGGCTAAGAATAGTATAGACTTTGGGAATAACCAGATCAAGACAACTTTTGCCTCTTTCTCACTCTGAAAGATTGAAATCAGAGTGAAACCACTCTGAGTTTGATTCCAAATTGCTTTTATATTTTTCTCCTGAGGGATTTAGGAGTTTCTAATAGATTTCTCATTATCTAAACTATGATGTTTTACTTACCTGCTTTAACTAAAATGTCTCTCTTCTCCTTTTAGCTCTGTCTGATCTGGAGCTCGTGGCCCAATCTGTTATCTTTATTTTTGCTGGCTATGAGCCCACCAGCACTTCTCTTTCCTTCCTTGTGTATGAATTGGCCACTCATCCTGATGTCCAGCAGAAACTGCAGGAGGAGATTGATGCAACTTTCCCTAACAAGGTGAGTGGTTCATACTGGCCAAGGGGGTCAGGATATGCTCGCTTATGCCTCAGTAACATATTAACTCTCAAATATAGTGGGTTTTCATAACAAAGGTTTACTTGTAACTCATATTTGCATGTCCAGCATGGGTATTAGTGGAGGATGGGTCTCTGCTCCATATAGTTACTTGGGATACAGAGCAAAGAGGCTCCACTTATACCTGCATTATCTGGACCTTGGGGGCTTCATGTTGGCTGGGGAACAAGGAGATAGAGTGTTGCTCACTTGCTTTTCAGATGTTTGGCCCCAAACTCACATGCATCTCCTTAGTTCACAGCCCATTTGCAAAGCGGTTTCCCCTAAATTCACATAGGCTGGGAAATATGGGGGTCTACATGGATATTGGATAAGTAGTGAGTGTCTCTACCATCCACCCTCTGAAGGGTCAACTCTAAACATCTCTATGTAACAAGGCAGGAAGCTGAGCTACAGAGAGACAACATAACTTTCTTACACTATCACATAGCTAGTGTGAAGAAGCCAGGCTATGAGCCAGGGTGCCTGGATCCTGGTTGAACTCTTAACTTCTCCAATGTTGGCTCTTAAATACAATACCAAGCAATAGGCACATATTGCCCATGCTGTCTCAGATCTCTTCCAAAACTGGAATTCCTGTTTATGAAGACACCTGGCCTCTGGGGCTGGAGCGGTTCATTTGACAAACAGTGAAACCCCGAAGGGACAACTAGCAGACCCTTCCCACAACAGGAGGTGGGGCTGAGAGTAAGGTTCTGATCCCCTTAACAACTTTCCCTAGAACTGAAATTGTGTGCTGCAGGTGGAAGGATTTTAAGCCCTACTTAGGGGATTGACCCAGCAGTCAGCCCTAGTCATTACTATTGCATACACATGGTAGGAGGCGATTGAGCAGGTCATGGGATATGGTAGACATTAAGATGTTCATATGCCATTTACTAAAATACATGCTTCTCAGGGGTTCCTAACAATTCAGTAATAGTGCATAGACTGAGCTGAACATTGATTCCAAATCTCAATTCATCAAAATCTGTTTCTTTCCTTCTAGGCACCTCCCACTTATGATGCTCTTGTACAGATGGAGTATCTTGACATGGTGTTGAATGAAACCCTCAGATTATACCCAATCGCTGGTAGACTTGAGAGGGTCTGTAAGAGAGATGTGGAAATCAGTGGTGTGCTCATTCCCAAAGGGACAGTGGTGATGGTGCCAACCTTTACTCTTCACCGGGACCTGGATCTCTGGCCAGAGCCTGAGGAGTTCCATCCTGAAAGGTAGAGGGAACCCTGGAAAAGGGAATACACCCTTATATGGGAAGATATTCTGATATTTCTTTGTATAGAGAACAAATATATGGTTGTACAGTTATTTATTTGCACATCTTTTTATTTGTAGGACTATTTTTCTAATTACAAAACAGTTGTCAAAATTTTACAAACTGCATTAAATGTGTCGTTTGCTTTGGGTAGTATACACATTTTAGCAATGTTTGTTCTTCCAACCCATGAGCATGAAATGCTTTTCCATTTATTACATCCTCTTCAATATCTCTCATAAATCTTTTATAGTTTTTAGAGTACAGAGCTTTTACCTCTTAGTTAGATTTATTCCTAGGTATTTTATTATTTTTGGTGCAATAGTAAATAGGATCAATGACTTGATTTCTTTTTCTGATGCCTCGTTATTAGTGCATAGAAATGCAACAGATTTCTGCACTTTGATTTTATATCCTGAGACTTTGGTGAATTCATGTATTAGTTATAACAATATTTTGGTGGAGTCCTTTGTGTTTTCTACAGAGTTTTATGTCATCTGTGGTAGTGAAAGTTTGACTTCTTCATTGCTGATTTGGATGATATTTATTTATTTATTTATTTATTTGGTCTGATTTGCTGTGGCTAAGACTTTCAGTGCTATGTTAAATAGTAATGGTGAGAGTGGGCATCCTTGTCTTGTTCCTGAACATAGGTGAAAGGCTCTCAGCTTCTCCCCATTGAGGATTATATTAGCTGTGGGTCTTTTGTACATGGTCTTTTTTAAAAATTTTTTTTAACCTTTATTTATTTATTTATTTATTTATTTAATTTTTTCAACGTTTTTTATTTTTATTTTTTGGGACAGAGAGAGACAGAGCATGAACGGGGGAGGGGCAGAGAGAGAGGGAGACACAGAATCGGAAACAGGCTCCAGGCTCCGAGCCATCAGCCCAGAGCCCGACGCGGGGCTCGAACTCACGGACCACGAGATCGTGACCTGGCTGAAGTCGGACGCTTAACCGACTGCGCCACCCAGGCGCCCCAACCTTTATTTATTTTTTTTGAGACCAAGGGAGACAGAGCATGAACGGGGGAGGGTCAGAGAGAGAGGGAGACACAGCATCCGAAACAGGCTCCAGGCTCTGAGCTGTCGGCATAGACCCTGACGCGGGGCTCAAACTCACAGACTATGAGATCACGACCTGAGCTGAAGTCGGATGCTCAACCAACTGAGCCACCCAGGCGTCCCTGTACACGGTCTTTATGATGTTGCAGTATGTGTCATCTGTCTCTAGTTTGTTGAGGGTTTTTATCAAGAATGAATGCTGTATTTTGCCAAATGCTTTCTTTTCATCTGTTGACAGGCTCATAGGGTTCTTATCTTTCTTTTATTGATGTAGTGTATCATGTTGATTGATTTGCAAATATTGAACCACCCCTGCAGCCCAGGAGTAAATCCCATTTGATCATGGTGAATAATTATTTTAATGTACTGTTGAATTCTATTTGCTGGTATCTTGTTGAGATTTTTTTCTTTTTTTAATTTAATTTTTATTTTTTTAAATTTACATCCAAATTAGTTAGCATATAGTGCAACAATGATTTCAGGAGTAGATCCCTTAATGCCCCTTATCATTTAGCCCATTCCCCCTCCCACAACCCCTCCAGTAACCCTCAGTATGTTCTCCATATTTAAGAGTCTCTTGTTTTGTCCCCCTCCCTGTTTTTATATTATTTTTGTTTCCCTGCCCTTATGTTCATCTGTTTTGTCTCTTAAAGTCCTCATATGAGTGAAGTCATATGATATTTGTCTTTCTCTGACTGATTTCACTTAGCATGATACCCTCCAGTTCCATCCACGTAGTTGCAAATGGCAAGATTTCGTTCTTTTTGATTGTGGAGTAATACTCCATTGTGTATATATACCACATCTTCTTTATCCATTCATCCATCAGTAGACATTTGGGCTCCTTCCATACTTTGGCTATTGTTGATAGTGCTGCTCTCCCATTCTGTCGGTTGCCTTTTAGTTTTGCTGATTGTTTCCTTCACTGTGCAGAAGCTTTTTATTTTGATGAGGTCCCATAGTTCATTTTTGCTTTTGTTTCCCTTGCCTCCAGAGACGTGTTGAATAAGAAGTTGCTGTGGCCAGGATCAAAGGGGTTTTTGCCTTCTTTCTCCTTGAAGATTTTGATGGCTCCCTGTCTTACATTTAGGTCTTTCATCCATTTTCAGTTTATTTTTGTGTATGGTGTAAGAAAGTGGTCCAGGTTCTTTCTTCTGCATGTCGCTGTCCAGTTTTCCCAGCACCACTTGTTGAAGAGACTTGATTCCATAGGATATTCTTTCCTGCTTTGTCAAAGATTAGTTGGCCATACGTTTGTGGGTCCATTTCTGGGTTCTCTATTCCATTGATCTGAGTGTCTGTTCTTGTGCCAGTACCATACTGTCTTAATGATTACAACTTTGTAGTATAGCTTGAAGTCTGGGATTGTGATGCCTCCTGCTTTGGTTTTCTTTTTCAAGATTGCTTTGGCTATTCAGGGTATTTTCTGGTTCCATACACATTTTAGGATTATTTGTTCTAGCTCTGTGAAGAATGCTGGTGTTATTTTGATAGTGATTGCATTGAATATGTAGATTGCTTTGGGTAGTGTCATTTTATTTATTTATTTATTTATTTATTTATTTATTTATTTATTT
Source organism: Puma concolor (assembly GCF_028749965.1). Taxonomy (NCBI): domain Eukaryota; kingdom Metazoa; phylum Chordata; class Mammalia; order Carnivora; family Felidae; genus Puma; species Puma concolor. The sequence continues at coordinate 7,223,128 of NC_141682.1, forward strand.
TTATTTATATATGAAATTTATTGTCAAATTGGTTTCCATACAACACCCAGTGCTCATCCCAAAAGGTGCCCTCCTCAATACCCATCACCCACCCTCTCCTCCCTCCCACCCCCCATCAACCCTTAGTTTGTTCTCAGTTCTCAACAGTCTCTTATGCTTTGGCTCTCTCCCACTCTAACCTCTTTTTTTTTTTTTCCTTCCCCTCCCCCATGGGTTCCTGTTAAGTTTCTCAGGATCCACATAAGAGTGAAACCATATGGTATCTGTCTTTCTCTGTATGGCTTATTTCACTTAGCATCACACTCTCCAGTTCCATCCACGTTGCTACAAAAGGCCATATTTCATTTTTTCTCATTGCCACGTAGTATTCCATTGTGTATATAAACCACAATTTCTTTATCCATTCATCAGTGGATGGACATTTAGGCTCTTTCCACAATTTGGCTATTGTTGAGAGTGCTGCTATGAACATTGGGGTACAAGTGCCCCTATGCATCAGTACTCCTGTGTCCCTTGGATAAATTCCTAGCAGTGCTATTGCTGGGTCATAGGGTAGGTCTATTTTTAATTTTCTGAGGAACCTCCACACTGCTTTCCAGAGCGGCTGCACCAATTTGCATTCCCACCAACAGTGCAAGAGGGTTCCCGTTTCTCCACATCCTCTCCAGCATCTATAGTCTCCTGATTTGTTCATTTTGGCCACTCTGACTGGCGTGAGGTGATATCTGAGTGTGGTTTTGACTTGTATTTCCCTGATAAGGAGCGACGCTGAACATCTTTTCATGTGCCTGTTGGCCATCCGGATGTCTTCTTTAGAGAAGTGTCTATTCATGTTTTCTGCCCATTTCTTCACTGGGTTATTTGCTTTTCGGGTGTGGAGTTTGGTGAGCTCTTTATAGATTTTGGATACTAGCCCTTTGTCCGATATGTCATTTGCAAATATCTTTTCCCATTCCGTCGGTTGCCTTTTAGTTTTGTTGGTTGTTTCCTTTGCTGTGCAGAAGCTTTTTATCTTCATAAGGTCCCAGTAATTCACTTTTGCTTTTAATTCCCTTGCCTTTGGGGATGTGTCGAGTAAGAGATTGCTACGGCTGATGTCAGAGAGGTCTTTTCCTGCTTTCTCCTCTAAGGTTTTGATGGTTTCCTGTCTCACATTCAGGTCCTTTATCCATTTTGAGTTTATTTTTGTGAATCATGTGAGAAAGTGGTCTAGTTTCATTCTTCTACATGTTGCTGTCCAGTTCTCCCAGCACCATTTGTTAAAGAGACTGTCTTTTTTCCATTGGATGTTCTTTCCTGCTTTGTCAAAGATGAGTTGGCCATACGTTTGTGGGTCTAGTTCTGGGGTTTCTATTCTATTCCATTGGTCTATGTGTCTGTTTTTGTGCCCATACCATGCTGTCTTGATGATGACAGCTTTGTAGTAGAGGCTAAAGTCTGGGATTGTGATGCCTCCTGCTTTGGTCTTCTTCTTCAAAATTACTTTGGCTATTCGGGGCCTTTTGTGGTTCCATATGAATTTTAGGATTGCTTGTTCTAGTTTCGAGAAGAATGCTGGTGCAATTTTGATTGGGATTGCATTGAATGTGTAGATAGCTTTGGGTAGTATTGACATTTTGACAATATTTATTCTTCCAATCCATGAGCAGGGAATGTCTTTCCATTTCTTTAAATCTTCTTCAATTACCTTCATAAGCTTTCTATAGTCTTCAGCATACAGATCCTTTACATCTTTGGTTAGATTTATTCCTAGGTATTTTATGCTTCTTGGTGCAATTGTGAATGGGATCAGTTTCTTTATTTGTCTTTCTGTTGCTTCATTGTTAGTGTATGAGAATGCAACTGATTTCTGTACATTGATTTTGTATCTTGCAACTTTGCTGAATTCATGTATCAGTTCTAGCAGACTTTTGGTGGAGTCTATCGGATTTTCCATGTATAATATCATGTCATCTGCAAAAAGCAAAAGCTTGACTTCATCTTTGCCAATTTTGATGCCTTTGATTTCCTTTTGTTGTCTGATTGCTGATGCTAGAACTTCCAGCACTATGTTAAACAACAGTGGTGAGAGTGGGCATCCCTGTCGTGTTCCTGATCTCAGGGAAAAAGCTCTCAGTTTTTCCCCATTGAGGATGATGTTAGCTGTGGGCTTTTCATAAATGGCTTTTATGATCTTTAAGTATGTTCCTTCTATCCCGGGTTAGTGTCATTTTAACAATATTTGTTCTTCCTATTCAGGAGCATGGAATATTTTTCCATTTTTTTGTGTCTTCTTCAATTTCTTTCATAAGCTTTCTATACTTTTCAGTGTATAGATTCTTCACCTCTTTGGTTAGATTTATTCCTAGGTGTTTTATGGTTTTTGGTGCAACTGTAAATGGGATCAATTCCTTGATTTCTCTTTCTGTTGCTTCATTGTTGGTGTATAGGAATGCAACCGATTTCTGTGCGTTGATGTTATATCCTGCAATTTTGTTGAATTCATGAATCAATTCTAGCAGTTTTTTGGTGGAGTCTTTTGGGTTTTCCATATAGAGTATCATGTCATCTGCGAAGGGTGAAAATTTGACCACCTGGCTGATTTGGATGCCTTTTATTTCTTTGTGTTGTCTGATTGCAGAGGCTAAGACTTCCAATACTATGTTGAATAACAGTGGCAAAGGTGGACATCCCTGTCTTGCTCCTGACCTTGGGGGGAAAGCTCTCAGTTTTTCCCCATTGAGGATGATATTAGCGTTGGGTCGTTCATATATGGCTTTTATGATCTCGAGGTATACTCCTTCTGTCTCTACTTTCTTGAAGGTTTTTATCAAGAGAGGATGCTGTATTTTGTTAAATGTTTTCACTGCATCTATTCAGAGGATCATATGGTTCTTGTCCTTTTTTTATTGATGTGATGAATCACGTTAATTGTTTTGTGGATATTGAACCAGCCCTGCATCCCAGGTATAAATCCCACTTGTCATGGTGAATAATTTTTTAAATATATTGTTGGATCTGGTTGGCTAATATCTTGTTGAGGGTTTTTGCATCCATGTTCATCAGGAAAATTGGTCTATAGTTCTCCTTTTTAGTGGGGTCTCTGTCTGGTTTTGGAATCAAGGTAATTCTGGCTTCATAGAAAGAGTTTGAAAGTTTTCCTTCCATTTCTGTTTTTTGGAACAGCTTCAAGAGAATAGGTAACTCTTCCTTAAATGTTTGGTAGAATTCCCCTGGAAAGCCATCTGGCCCTGGACTCTTGTTTTCTGGGAGATTTTTGATTACTAATTCAATTTTTACTGGTTATGGGTCTGTTCAAATTTTCTGTTAATTCCTGTTTCAGTTTTGGTAGTGTATATGTTTCTAGGAATTTGTCCATTTCTTCCAGATTGCCCATTTTATTGGTATAAAACTGCTCATAATATTCTCTTATTATTGTTTTTATTTCTGCTGTGTTGGTTGTGATCTCTCCTCTTTCATTCTTCATTTTATTTATTTGGGTCCTTTCCTTGTCTTTTTTATCAAACTGGCTAGTGGTTTATTAATTTTGTTAATTCTTTCAGAGAACCAGCTTCTGGTTTAATTGATCTGTTCTACTGTTTTTTTGTTTTTTGTTTTGGTTTTGATAGCATTAATTTATCTAATTAATTTCTCTAATTAATTTCTCTAATCTTTATTATTTCCTGTCTTCTGCTGTTTTTGGGTTTTATTTGCTGTTCTTTTTCCAGCTCCTTAGGGCATAAGTTTAGGTTGTGTATCTAGATCTTTCTTCCTTCTTTAGGAAGGCCTGGATTGCTAAATAGTTTCCTTTTATGACCGCCTTTGTTGCATCCCAGAGGTTTTGGGCTGTGGTGTTATCATTTTCATTGACTTCTATGTACTTTTTAATTTCCTCTTTAACTTCCTGGTTAGCCCATTCATTCTTTTTTTTTAAATTTTTTTATTATATGAAATTTATTGTCAAATTAGTTTCCATACAGCACCCAGTGCTCATCCCAAAAGTTGCCCTCTTCAATGCCCATCACCTAGCCTCCCCTCCCTCCCACCCCCGCCATCAACCCTCAGTTTGTTTTCAGTTTTTAAAAGTCCCTTATGCTTTGGCTCTCTCTCCCACTCTAACCTCTTTTTTTTCTTTTTTTCTTCCCCTCCCCCATTGGTTTCTGTTAAGTTTCTCAGGACCCACATAAGAGTGAAAACATATGGTATCTGTCTTTCTCTGTATGGCTTATTTCACTTAGCATCACACTCTCCAGTTCCATCCATGTTGCTACAAAGGGCCATATTTCATTCTTTCTCATTGCCACATAGTATTCCACTGTGTATATAAACCACAATTTCTTTATCCATTCATCAGTGGATGGACATTTAGGCTCTTTCCACAATTTGGCTATTGTTGAGAGTGCTGCTATAAACATTGGGGTACAAGGGCCCCTATGCATCAGTACTCCTGTATCCCTTGGGTAAATTCCTAGCAGTGCTACTGCTGGGTCATAGGGTAGGTCTATTTTTAATTTTTTGAGGAACCTCCACACTGTCTTCCAGAGTGGCTGCACCAATTTGCATTCCCACCAACAGTGCAAGAGGGTTCCCGTTTCCCCACATCCTCTCCAGCATCTATAGTCTCCTGATTTGTTCATTTTGGCTACTCTGACTGGCGTGAGGTGATATCTGAGTGTGGTTTTGATTTGTATTTCCCTGATGAGGAGCAACGTTGAGCATCTTTTCATGTGCCTATTGGCCATCTGGATGTCTTCTTTAGAGAAGTGTCTTTTCATGTTTTCTGCCCATTTCTTCACTGGGTTATTTGCTTTTCGGGTGTGGAGTTTGGTGAGCTCTTTATAGATTTTGGATACTAGCCCTTTGTCTGATATGTCATTTGCAAATATCTTTTCCCATTCCGTTGGTTGCCTTTTAGTTTTGGTGATTGTTTCCTTTGCTGTGCAAAAGCTTTTTATCTTCATGAAGTCCCAGTAGTTCATTTTTGCTTTTAATTCCCTTGCCTTTGGGGATGTGTCAAGTAAGAAATTGCTGCAGCTGAGGTCAGAGAGGTCCGTTCCTGCTTTCTCCTCTAGGGTTTTGATGGTTTCCATCTCACATTCAGGTCCTTTATCCATTTTGAGTTTATTTTTGTGAATGGTGTAAGAAAGTGGTCTAGTTTCAATCTTCTGCATGTTGCTGTCCAGTTCTCCCAGCACCATTTGTTAAAGAGACTGTCTCTTTTCCATTGGATGTTCTTTCCTGCTTTGTCAAAGATTAGTTGGCCATATGTTTGTGGGTCTAGTTCTGGGGTTTCTATTCTGTTCCATTGGTCTATGTGTCTGTTTTTGTGCCCATACCATGCTGTCTTGATGATGACAGCTTTGTAGTAGAGGCTAAAGTCTGGGATTGTGATGCCTCCTGCTTTGGTCTTCTTCTTCAAAATTACTTTGGCTATTCGGGGCCTTTTGTGCTTCCATATGAATTTTAGGATTGCTTGTTCTCGCTTCGAGAAGAATGCTCGTGCAATTTTGATTGGGATTGCATTGAATGTGTAGATAGCTTTGGGTAGTATTGACATTTTAACAATATTTATTCTTCCAACCCATGAGCATGGAATGTTTTTCCATTTCTTTATATCTTCTTCAATTTCCTTCATAAGCTTTCTATAGTTTTCAGCATACAGATCATTTATATCTTTGGTTAGACTTATTCCTAGGTATTTTGTGCTTCTTGGTGCAATTGTGAATGGGATCAGTTTCTTTATTTGTCTTTCTGTTGCTTCATTGTTAGTGTATAAGAATGCAACTGATTTCTGTACATTGATTTTGTATCTTGCAACTTTGCTGAATTCATGTATCAGTTCTAGCAGACTTTTGGTGGAGTCTATCGGATTTTCCATGTATAATATCATCTCATCTGCAAAAAGGAAAGCTTGACTTCATCTTTGCCAATTTTGATGCCTTTCATTTCCTTTTGTTGTCTGATTGCTGATGCTAGCACTTCCAACACTATGTTAAACAACGGCGGTGAGAGTGGACATCTCTGTCGTGTTCCTGATCTCAGGGGAAAAGCTCTCAGTTTTTCCCCATTGAGGATGATATTAGCTGTGGGCTTTTCATAAATGGCTTTTATGATGTTTAAGTGTGTTCCTTCTATCCCAACTTTCTCGAGGGTTTTTATTAAGAAAGGATGCTGAATTTTGTCAAATGCTTTTTCTGCATCGAATGACAGGATCATATAGTTCTTTTCTTTTATTAACGTGATGTATCACGTTGATTGATTTGCAAATGTTGAACCAGCCCTGCATCCCAGGAATGAATCCCACTTGATCATGGTGAATAATTCTTTTTATAAGCTGTTGAATTCGATTTGCTAGTATCTTATTGAGAATTTTTGCATCCATATTCATCAGGGATATTGGCTTGTAGTTCTCTTTTTTTTTTAATTTTTTTTTCAACGTTTATTTATTTTTGGGACAGAGAGAGACAGAGCATGAACGGGGGAGGGGCAGAGAGAGAGGGAAACACAGAATCGGAAACAGGCTCCAGGCTCTGAGCCATCAGCCCAGAGCCTGACGCGGGGCTCGAACTCACGAACCGCGAGATCGTGACCTGGCTGAAGTCGGACGCTTAACCGACTGCGCCACCCAGGCGCCCCTGTAGTTCTCTTTTTTTTACTGGGTCTCTGTCTGGTTTAGGAATCAAAGTAATGCTGGCTTCATAGAATGAGTCTGGAAGTTTTCCTTCCCTTTCTATTTTTTGGAATAGCTTGAGAAGGATAGGTATTATCTCTGCTTTAAATGTCTGGTAGAATTCCCCAGGGAAGCCATCTCGTCCTGGACTCTTATTTGTTGGGAGATTTCTGATAACTGATTCGATTTCTTTGCTGTTTATGGGTCTGTTCAAGCTTTCTATTTCCTCCTGATTGAGTTTTGGAAGTGTGTGGGTGTTTAGGAATTTGTCCATTTCTCCCAGATTGTCCAGTTTGTTGGCATATAATTTTCACAGTATTCCCTGATAATTGCTTGTGTTTCTGAGGGATTGGTTGTAATTCCATTTTCATTCACGATTTTATCTATTTGGGTCATCTCCCTTTTCTTTTTGAGAAGCCTGGCTAGAGGTTTGTCAATTTTTGTTTATTTTTTCAAAAAACCAACTCTTGGTTTCGTTGATCTGCTCTACAGTTTTTTTAGATTCTATATTGTTTATTTCTGCTCTGATCTTTATTATTTCTCTTTTTCTGCTGGGTTTAGGCTGCCTTTGCTGTTCTGCTTCTATTTCCTTTAGGTGTGCTGTTAGATTTTGCATTTGGGATTTTTCTTGTTTCTTGAGATAGCCCTGGATTGCAATGTATTTTCCTCTCAGGACTGCTTTCGCTGCATCCCAAAGCATTTGGATTGTTTTATTTTCATTTTCGTTTGTTTCCATATATTTTTAATTTCTTCTCTAATTGCCTGGTTGACCCACTCATTCTTTAGTAGGGTGTTCTTTAACCTCCATGCTTTTGGAGGTTTTCCAGACTTTTTCCTGTGGTTGATTTAAAGCTTCATAGCATTGTGGTCTGAAAGTATGCATGGTATGATTTCAATTCTTGTAAACTTATGAAGGGCTGTTTTGTGACCCAGTATATGATCTATCTTGGAGAATGTTCCATGTGCACTCGAGAAGAAAGTATATTCTGTTGCTTTGAGGTGCAGAGTTCTAAATATATCTGTCAAGTCCATCTGATCCAATGTATCATTCAGGGCCCTTGTTTCTTTATTGACTGTGTGTCTAGATGATCTATTCATTGTTGTAAGTGGAGTATTAAAGTCCCCATGCAATTACCACATTCTTATCAATAAGTTTGCTTATGTTTGTGAGTAATTGTTTTATATATTTGGGGGCTCCCGTATTCGGTGCATAGACATTTATTACTGTTAGCTCTTCCTGATGGATAGACCCTGTAATTATTATATAATGCCCTTCTTCATCTCTTGTTACAGCCTTTAATTTAAAGTCTAGTTTGTCTGATATAAGTATGGCTACTCCAGCTTTCTTTTGGCTTCCAGTAGCATGATAAATAGTTCTCCATCCCCTCACTCTCAATCTAAAGGTGTCCTCAGGTCTAAAATGAGTCTCTTGTAGACAGCAAATAGATGGGTCTTGTTTTCTTATCCATTCTGATACCCTATGTCTTTTGGTTGGCGCATTTAGTCCATTTACATTCAGTGTTATTATAGAAAGATACGGGTTTAGAGTCATTGTGATGTCTGTATGTTTTATGCTTTTAGCGATGTCTCTGGTATTTTGTCTCACAGGATTCCCCTTAGGATCTCTTGTAGGGCTGGTTTAGTGGTGACGAATTCATTCAGTTTTTGTTTGTTTGGGAAGACCTTTATCTCTCCTTCTATTCTAAATGACAGACTTGCTGGCTAAAGGATTCCCGGCTGCATATTTTTTCTTGTGCCAATCCTTTTTGGCCTGCCAAGTTTCAGAAGAGAGATCGGTCACTAGTCTTATTGGTCTCCCTTTATAAGTTAGAGCACGTTTATCCCTCGCTGCTCTCAGAATTTTCTCTTTATCCTTGTATTTTGCCAGTTTCACTATGATATGTCGTGCAGAAGATCGATTCAAGTTACATCTGAAGGGAGTTCTCTGTGCCTCTTGGATTTCAGTGCCTTTTTCCTTCCCCAGATCAAGGAAGTTCTCAGCTATTATTTCTTCAAGTACACCTTCAGCACCTTTCCCTCTCGCTTCCTCCTCTGGAATACCAATTATGTGTAGAGTATTGCTCTTTAGTGCATCACTTTGTTCTCTAATTTTCCCCTCATACTCCTGGATTATTTTATCTCTATTTTTCTCAGCTTCTTCTTTTTCCATAATTTTATTCTAGTTCACCTATTCTCTCCTCTGACTCTTCAGTCCGAGCTGTGGTCATCTCCATTTTATTTTGCAGCTCGTTGATAGAGTTTTTTAGCTCCTCCTGGCTGTTCTTGAGTCCCTTGATCTCTGTAGCAACAGATTCTCTGCTGTCCTTTATACTGTTTTCAAGCCCAGCGATTAATTTTATGACTATTATTCTAAATTCACTTTCTGTTATATTGTTTAAATCGTTTTTGATCAGTTTGTTAGCTGTCGTTATTTCCTGGAGGTTTTTTTGAAGGGAATTCTTCCGTTTCGTCATTTTGGATAGTCCCTGGAGTGGTGCGGAACTGCGGGGCACTTCCCCTGTGCTGTCTTGAATAACTTGTGTGTTGGGCAGGGCCGCAGTCAGACCTGATGTCTGCCCCCAGCCTACCGCTGGGGCCACCATCAGACTGGTGTGTACCTTCTCTTCCCCTCTCCTAGGGGCGGAATTCACTTTGAGGTGGCGTGGCCCATCTGGGCTACTTGCACACTGCCAGGATTGTGGTGCTGGGGATCTGGCGTATTAGCTGGGGTGGATTGGCAAGGTGCACATGGGCAGGAGGGGCAGGCTCAGCTCGCTTATCCTTTGGTGATCTGCTTCAGGAGGGCCCCTGTGGCACCGGGAGGGAGTCAGACCGGCCACAGGAGGGATGGATCCACAGAAGCACAGCGTTGGGTGTTTGCACGGTGCAAGCAAGTTCCCTGACAGGAACTGGTTCCCTTTGGGGTTTTGGCTGGGGATGGGCGAGGGAGATGGCACTGGCAAGCGCCTTTGTTCCCCACCAAGCTGAGTTCTGTTGTCTGGGGCTCAACAACTCTCCCTCCCATTGTCCTCCAGCCCTCCCGCTCTCTGAGCAGAGCTGTTAACTTATAACCTTCCAGATGTTAAGTCCCGCTTGCTGTCTGAACACACTCCGTCCAGCCCCTCTGCTTTTGCAAGCGAGACTCAGGGGCTCTGCTTAGCCAGCGGGCTGCCCCTCTGCCCCAGCTCCCCCCACCAGTCCATGTAGCGTGCACCGCCTCTCCGCCCTTCCTACCCTCTTCCATGGACCTCTCATCTATGCTTGGCTTTGGAGAATCCGTTCTGCTAGTCTTCTGGCGATTTTCTGGATCATTTAGGCAGGTGTGAGTGGAATCTAAGTGACCCCCACGACACGGTGAGCTCAGCGTCCTCTACGCCACCATCTTCCCAGAAGCGTCTCTCAGCCCATTCATTTTTTAGTAGTATGTTCTTCAGTCTCCAAGTATTTGTTACCTTTCCAATTTTTTCTTGTGGTTGATTTTGAGCATCATAGCATTTCTGTCTGGAAATATGCACGGTATGATCTTGATCTTTTTGTACTTACTTAGGGCTGATTTGTGTCCCAGTATATGGTCTATTCTGGAGAACATTCCATGTGCACTGGAGAAGAATGTATATTATGCTGCCTTAGGATGAAATGTTCTGAATATAGCTGTTAAGTCCACCTGGTCCAGTGTGTCATTCAAAGCCATATTTTCCTTGTTGATTTTTGATTAGATTATCTGTCCATTGCTGTGATTGGGGTGTTGAAGTCTCCTACTATTATGGTGTTATTATTGATTGGTTTCTTTATGGTTGTGATTAATTGATTTATAGATTTGGGTGCTTTCACTTTTGGCGCATAAATGTTTACAATTGTTAGGTCTTCTTGGTGGATAGATCTCTTGATTATGATATAATGCCCTTCTGCATCTCTTGATACAGTCTTTATTTTAAAGTCTAGATTGTCTAATATAAGTATGGCTTCTCCAGCTTTCTTTTGTTGACTATTAGCATGATAGGTGGTTGTCCACCCCCTTATTTTCAATCTGAAGGTGTCTTTAGGTCTAAAGTAGGTCTCTTGTAAACAGCATATAGATGGATCTTGTTTTCTTATCCATTTTGTTACCCTATGTCTTTTGATTGGAGCATTGAGTCCTTTGAAGTTTAGAGTGAGTACTGAAAGATATGAATTTATTGCCATTCTGATGCTTGTATAGTTGGAGTTTCTGGTGGTGGTCTCTGTTCCTTTATAATCTTTGTTGCTTGCTTGCTTGCTTTCTCTTTCTTTCTGTTTTCAACTTTTCTCCCCTCAGAGAGCCCCCCTTAAAATTTTTTGCAGGGCTGGGTTAGTGGTCACAAACTCCTTTAAGTTTTGTTTGTCTGGGAAACTTTTTATCTCTCCTTTTATTTTGAATGACAGCCTTGCTGGATAAAGAATTCTTGGCTGCATGTTTTTCTGATTCAGCACATTGAATATATCTTGCCACTCCTTTCTGGCCTGCCAGGTTTCTGTGGATAGGTCTCCTGCAAACCTGATCTGTCTTCCCTTGTTGGTTAAGGACTTTTTTTTCCTTGCTGCTTTCATGATTCTCTCCTTGCCTGAGTATTGTGTGAATTTGACTATGATATGCCTTGTTTATGGTCGGTTTTTGTTGAATCTAATGGAGTCCTCTGTGCTTCCTGGATTTTGATGTCTGTGTCTTTCCCCAGGTTAGGAAAGTTTTCTGCTCTGATTTGCTCGCATAACCCTTCTACCCCTTTTACCTCTCTTCCTCTTCTGGGACCCCTATGATTCTGATGTTGTTACTTTTTAATGAGTCATTGATTTCTCTAATTCTTGAATCGTGCTCTTTTGCCTTTATCTCCCTCTTTTTTTCTGTTTCATTATTCTCCATAAGTTTGTCCTCTATATCACTGATTCTCTGTTCTACCTCATCCATCCTTGCCACCGAAGCATCCATTCAAAAATGCAGCTCAGTTATAGCATTTTTTATTTCATCCTGACTAGTTTTTACTTCTTTTATCTCTGCAGAAAGGGATTCTAATCTATTTTCAACTCCAGCTAGTATTCCTATTATCGTGATTCTAAATTCTGGTTCAGACATTTTGCTTGTATCTGTGTTGGTTAAATCCCTGGCTGTCATTTCTTCGTGCTCTTTCTTTTGGGGTGAATTCCTTCATTTCATCATTTTGAAGGGAGAAAAGGAATTAATGAGGCAGAAAAATTAAAATTAAAAAAATTAAAAAAAATTAAAATTAAAAAAGTAAACACACACACACAAATTTAATAAATGATGCTAGATCCTAGGTGTGTTTTGGTCTGGGTGTTTAAAGTGTTTGATAGATTAGAGAAAAAAGGGGGGGGGGGAATCGTTTGAGAATTTGAAAAAATGAATACACTGAAGTAGACTAAAATGAAATGATGGGAGTAAAATAGACTTTGAAAAAATTTACACAGAGAGAGACAGGTGGAAGATGGCAGTGTAGGAGGACACTGGGCTCACCTCGTCCGGCTGATGACTTAGATTCCACCCACATCTGCCTAAATAGCCCAGAAAACCGCTAGAAGACTAGAAGAACAGACTCTCTGGAGCCAAGCGTAGACTAGAGGCCCAGAGAAGAGGGTAGGAAGAGCGGAGAGGCGGTGCATGCTACATGGATTGGCAGGAGGGAGCCGGGGTGGTGGAGGGGCAGGCTGCCTGGCAAGGCAGAGCCCCCAGAGTCTGGCTTGCAAAAGTGCAGGGGCCGGACTGTGTGAGTTCTGACAGCCAGCGGGACTTAACATCTGGAATATTAAAAGCCAACAGCTCTGCTCTCGGAGAGCAGGGAGGGTGAGAGGACTCAGGAAGGGAGAGTTTTTGAGCCCTGGAGGACAGAGTTCAGCTCAGTGGGGGAACAAAGGCACTGGCAAGTGCCATTTCCCTCTCCCGACCCCCAGCCGAAATTCCAAAGGGAACCAGTTCCCATCACTGAACTTGCTTGCACCACACAAATGCCCAATGCTGTGCTTCTGTGGATCCATCTCTCTGATGGGCCTGCCTCCCTCCCGGTGCTACAGGGCCCCTCCTGCAAGGGACCACCAATGGCAAAGCAAGCTAAGCCTGCCCCTCCAGCTCCTGTGCACCTTGGTGATCCACCCCAGCTAACACGCCCTTGGCGAGATCCCATCGAAGCAGTACCACAAGCTTGGCAGTGTACAAGCAGCCCAGACAGGCGCCATACCACTCCACAGTGAGTCTTGCCCCTGGAAAAGGGGAAGATAAGGTACACACCAGTCTGACTGTGGCCCCAGCGGTGAGCTGGGGCAGATATCAGGTCTGACTGTGGTCCTGCCTACCAACACAAGTTTCTCCGGAGAGCATAGGGGAAGTGCCCTGAAGTTTGGAGCTACTGCAGGGACTACCCAAAATGATGAAACAGATGAATTCCCCTCAAAAAAAAAAAAAAAAAAAAAACTCCAGGAATTAGTGACAGCTAACGAATTGATCAAAACCAATTTAAACAATATAATGGAAGAAGAATTTAGAATAGTAGTCATAAAATTAATTGCTGGGCTTGAAAAAAAAGCATAGAGGACAGTCGAGAATCTACCTACAGAGATCAAGGGACTAAGAAATAGTCATGAGGAACTAACAAATGCTATAAATGAGGTGCAAAATAATTTTTTTTTCAACGTTTTATTTATTTTTGGGACAGAGAGAGACAGAGCATGAACGGGGGAGGGGCAGAGAGAGAGGGAGACACAGAATCAGAAACAGGCTCCAGGCTCTGAGCCATCAGCCCAGAGCCTGACGCGGGGCTCGAACTCACGGACCGCGAGATCGTGACCTGGCTGAAGTCGGACGCTTAACCGACTGCGCCACCCAGGCGCCCCAGAGGTGCAAAATAAAATGGAGGCGGCCAGGGGCGCCTGGGTGGTTCAGTTCCTTAAGTGTCCAACTTCGGCTCAGGTCATGATCTCGCAGTTTGTGGGTTTGAGCCCCACATCAGGCTCTGTGCTGACAGCTCAGAGCCTGGAGCCTGCCTCAGATTCTATGTCTCCCTCTCTCTCTGCCCCTCCCCTGCTCATCTCTATCTCTCTCTGTCTCTCAAAAATAAAATAAACGTTAAAAAAAAATGGAGGCAGCCATAGCACGAATTGAAGAGGCAGAGGAGAGAATAGGTGAATTAGAAGACAAAATTATGGACAAAGAGGAAGCTGAGAAAAAGAAAAAAATCCAGGAGTATGAGGGGAAAATTAGAGAACTAAGTGATGCAATCAAACGGAACCATTTCCGTATCATAGGTATTCCAGAAGAAGAAGAGAGAGAAGGGCCTGAAGGTGTACTTGAAGAAATAATAGCTGAGAACTTCCCTGATCTGGGGAAGGAAAAAGGCATTGAAATCCAAGAGGCACAGAGAACTCCCTTCAGATGTAACTTGAATTGATCTTCTGCATGACATATCATAGTGAAACTGGAAAAATAGAAGGATAAAGAGAAAATTCTGAAAGCAGCTAGGGATAAACGTGCACTAACATATAAAGGAAGACCAATAAGACTAGTGACCGATCTCTGTTCTGAAACTTGGCAGGCAAGAAAGGAATGGCAGGAAATCTTCAATGTGATGAACAGAAAAAATATGCAGCTGAGAATCCTTTAGCCAGCAAGTCTGTAATTCAGAATAGAAGGAGAGATAAAGGTCTTCCCAAACAAACAAAAACTGAAGGAATTCATCACCACTAAACCAGCCCTACAAGAGATCCTAAGGGGAATCCTGTGAGACAAAGTACCAGAGACATCACTACTAGCACGAAACCTACAGACATCACAATGTCTCTAAACCCATATCTTTCTATAATAACACTGAATGTAAATGGACTAAATGTGCCAACCAAAAGACATAGGGTATCAGAATGGATAAAAAAACAAGACCCATCTATTTGCTGTCTACAAGAGACTCATTTTAGACCCGAGGACACCTTCAGATTGAAAGTAAGGGGATGGAGCACTACCTATCATGCTACTGGGAGTCAAAAGAAAGCTGAAGTAGCCATAGTTCTATCAGACAAACTAGACTTTAAATTAAAGGCTGTAACAAGAGATGAAGAAGGGCATTACATAATAATTACAGGGTCTATCCATCAGGAAGAGCTAACAGTAATAAATGTCTATGCGCCCAATATGGGAGCCCCCGAATATATAAAACAATTACTCACAAACATAAGCAAACTTATTGACAAGAATGTGGTAATTGCAGGGGACTTTAATACTCCACTTACAACAATGAATAGATCATCTAGACACACAGTCAATAAAGAAACAAGGGCCCTGAATGATACATTGGATCAGATGGACTTGACAGATATATTTAGAACTCTGCACCCCAAAGCAACAGAATATACTTTCTTCTCGAGTGCACATGGAACATTCTCCAAGATACATCACATACTGGGTCACAAAACAGCCCTTCATAAGTATACAAGAATTGAAATCATACCATGCATACTTTCAGACCACAATGCTATGAAGCTTTAAATCAACCACAGGAAAAAGTCTGGAAAACCTCCAAAAGCATGAAGGTTAAAGAACACCCTACTAAAGAATGAGTGGGTCAACCAGGCAATTAGAGAAGAAATTAAAAAATATATGGAAACAAACGAAAATGAAAATAAAACAATCAAAACGCTTTGGGATGCAGCGAAGGCAGTCCTGAGAGGAAAATACATTGCAATCCAGGGCTATCTCAATAAACAAGAAAAATCCCAAGTGCAAAATCTAACAGCACACCTAAAGGAAATAGAAGCAGAGCAGCAAAGACACCCCAGATCCAGCAGAAGAAGAGAAATAATAAAGATCAGAGGAGAAATAAACAATATAGAATCTAAAAAACTGTAGAGCAGATCAACGAAACCAAGAGTTGGTTTTTTGAAAAAATAAACAAAATTGACAAACCTCTAGCCAGGCTTCTCAAAAAGAAAAGGGAGATGACCCAAATAGATAAAATCGTGAATGAAAATGGAATTACAACCAATCCCTCAGAAACACAAGCAATTATCAGGGAATACTGTGAAAAATTATATGCCAATAAACTGGACAATCTGGGAGAAATGGAAAAATTCCTAAACACCCACACACTTCCAAAACTCAATCAGGAGGAAATAGAAAGCTTGAACAGACCCATAAACAGCAAAGAAATCGAATCAGTTGTCAGAAATCTCCCAGCAAATAAGAGTCCAGGACGAGATGGCTTCCCTGGGGAATTCTACCAGACATTTAAAGCAGAGATAATATCTATACTCCTCAAGCTGTTCCAAAAAAATAGAAAGGGAAGGAAAACTTCCAGACTCATTCCATGAAGCCAGCATTACTTTGATTCTCCCCCAAAGTTAAAGAAAATTAAAGATAAATAGTTTTAATAGAAACTGAAAATAAATATGAAGTTTTTCTCCTTCTGTATTCAAGAAAAAGAAAAGAAACAAGAGAAAAAAGAAAAAAAAGGAAATCATTTGAAGATTTGAAAAAATGAATATACTGAAGTAGACTAAAATAAAATGATGGAAGTAAAATAGAATTTGAAAAAATTTACACAAAAGTAAAAATGTAGTAAAAAATTAAAGAAAAATATTTTTAATAAAAATTGAAAATAAAAATGAATTTTTTCTCTTTCTGTATTCAAGAAAAAGCGAAAAGGAGAAAAAAAAAGAACGAAAATTGAATAGATGGATCTGCCAACAGATTGAAGCAGGACTGAAATTACTTTGCTTTCCCCTAGAAGTCAGACTATGAAGTGGTTTATAGTCCATAAACTAAGCAGGCGGTGAGACTTATGTTCTTGAAGAGCAAGGTTGGCCCAGTTGGGTGGGGCTCAGTGTAACAGCTCCGTTCTCCACTAGATGGCACTGCTAGCCCACTGGGGTGGGGTGTTGTGGTGGTCATAGGTGCCTATGTGCAATTGTGCGGGCGGTGAAAATGGCACCGCCTCGCTACCCAGTCTCTAGCATCGGAACTCTGTTCTCCCTGATCAGCTATCGCGAACCCATCCTCCTCTTCAGCTTTCGTCCACTTCCTGCTTTTTCACTGTCTGTGACCAAGTCCCAGGCAGTACCTCTCTCTCAAATTTTATCTCAGATGTGGCTGTTTTCCCTGGCCCCTTACTTCTGAGGGACTGGGGCTTTGCCCCATTCCGCCCCTCTGTGGGAGGGTCTCACCAAGCAATGGCCGAATGTCGGCTGCACCCAGGAACTGTTATGCCCAGAATTCGTGATCCCCAAAGACCACCAGGGAGCCGAGTCCGATGCAAAAGCAAAAGAGCCTTTATTCGAGCTAGCTTGAGCTCAGTCCCCTACCTGCACCCACGCAGCAGTGAGATACCAGGGAGAGAGAGCGAGTTTCAAAAGCACAAAGGTTTTATAGGGGTCTAGGGGCAGCCGATTGGCTGGGGAAGGGTCGTGGCCTCGGCCGATTGGCTGGGGAAGGGTCAGAGTCCTGTTACGCAGGTCGCTGGGCGTGTTTTGATCAGGAAGTTTGAACGGGTGAGTGGGAGGTTACTCAAGGGGAGGAGGTGCGATCTGAGGTTTCTGCGATTTTCCCAGAAAAGGGGTCATGTCAGGGACATAGTCACTCAAGGTGGAGAACACAGAACAAGATGGAGTCAGCCGGCGTAGGCCCGCCCTTTCAGAACGCTTGCTGGACACTGCTGGTGCTGGTGCTCTGAGACTGCGGCCAGGCGCCAGCCCTCCCTAGAAAAGTTCACGAGATAGTGTAGCAGCAGCATCTCAGGGATTATGGAAAATCACAACACACATCTGGCACCAGGCTTCACCCTTAACAACCTTGTTCCAGCACCAGCAAATGTGGCCATTCTCTGGGGTCTGCTGGGACCAAGTGGCTTCAATGGTCTCTACCAAATGTCCTTCCAGCTGTGGAACTGCTTTTCCCTGTGTGGCCCAAGAACCTCCTGGACCCCACTATGCTCCTGGGGATTCACCATTCCCACCAGAGCACCGCCAGGTATCAAGCTGTGGAGTTGCAGACTCTGCACTCCCCTTGTTTACAGTCTTAATGGAATTTAAGCCCTCTCCTTTCTCCTTTAGTCCCTGCAGCTGTTTCCAATTTTCCACTTTCTCTCCAGCTGCTTTTGGGGAGGGGTGCTTTTCCCGTATTCTCCCTCCTGTTTCCATCCTCTCTCTGCCCACAACAGCGTCTCCCTGCCCACCGTAGCTTCTCGTCCCCAAGTTCACCTCTCCACACTGCGTACCTGCTGAATTCTGTGGTTCAGGTTGTGCAGATTGTTGTGTTGATCCTCCAATCAGTTTTCTAGGTGTGCAGTATGGTTTAGTGTTGGTCTGGCTGTGTTTCATGGACGTGAAACACAGAAAAAACTTCCATGCTGTTCCGCCATCTTGGCTCCTCCTCTCTTGTTGAGAATTTTTGCATTCAGGTTCATTAGGAATATTGGCCTGTGATTCCCCTTTTTTGGTGGGAACTTTGGTTTTGGAATCAAGGAAATGCTGGCTTCAGAGAATGAGTTGGGGAGTTTTCTTTCCATTTCTATTTTTTGGTACAGTTTGAGAAAAATAAGTATTAACTCTTTTTTCAATGTCAGGTAGAATTCTCCTGGGAAGCCATCTGGCCCAGGACTTTTGTTTGCTGGGAGATTTTTGATTACTGATTCAATTTCTTTGCTGGTTATAGGTCTGTTCAAATTTTCTATTTCTTCCTGTTTGAGGTTTGGTAGTGTGTGAGTTTCTAGGAATTCATCCATTTCTTCCAGATTGTCCAGTTTGTTGGCCTATAATTTTTCATAGTATTCTCTTATAAGTGTTTGTGCTTCTGTGGTGTTGTGATCTCTCCTCTTTAATTAATGATTTTATTTATTTGAGTCCTTTCTCTTTTATTTTTGATAAGTTTGGCTAAGGGTTATCAATTTTTAATGCAACCCCTATCAAAATAACACTAACATTCTTCACAGAGCTAGAACAAACAAACCTAAAGTTTGTATGGAATAAGAAAAGACCCCAAATAGCCAAAGCAATTCTGAAAAAGGAAAACAAAACTGAAGGCATCGTGATTCTAGATTTCAAGCTATATTACAAAGCTGTAGTCATCAAGACAGTAAGGTACTAGCACAAAAACAGAAACATAGATCAATGGAACACAATAGAAAACCCAGAAATGGACACACATTTATATGGTCAACTAATCTTTGACAAAGCAGGAAAGAATATCTAGTGGAAAAAAAGTTGCTTAAACAAAAGGTGTTGGGAAAAGTGGATGACAACATGTAGAAGAATAAATCTGGACCGCTTTCTTTTTTTTTTTTTTTAAACATTTTTTTTTCAACGTTTTTTTTTATTTATTTTTGGGACAGAGAGAGACAGAGCATGAACAGGGGAGGGGCAGAGAGAGAGGGAGACACAGAATCGGAAACAGGCTCCAGGCTCCGAGCCATCAGCCCAGAGCCCTAACGCGGGGCTCGAACTCACGGACCGCGAGATCATGACCTGGCTGAAGTCGGACGCTTAACCGACTGCGCCACCCAGGCGCCCTTTTTTTTTTTTTTTTTAAACATTTTTTTTTTCAATGTTTTTTTTTATTTATTTTTGGGACAGAGAGAGACAGAGCATGAACAGGGGAGGGGCAGAGAGAGAGGGAGCCTTTTTTTTAAAGTTTGTTTGTTTGTTTGAGAGGGAGAGAGAGAGAGTGCATGAATAGGGGTGGGGAGACAGAGAGAGAGAGGGAGACAGAGAATCCGAAGCAGGCTCCATGCTGTCAGCTCAACTGGGGCTCGAACCCATGCATCATGAGATCATGACCTGAACTGAAGTAGGACATTTAACCAAGTCACCCAGTTCCCCCTGAACTACTTTCTTACACTGTATACAAAAATAAATTCAAAATAGATGAAAGACCTAAATGTGAAACAGGAAACCATCAAAGTCCTAGAGGAGAGCATAGCCAGAAACCTCTTTGACCTTGACTGGAGCAACTTCTTACTAGACACATCACCAAAGGCAAGGAAAACAAAAGCAAAAATGAACTACTGGGACCTCATCAAGATAAAAAGCTTCTGCACAGTGAAGGAAGAAATGAACAAAACTAAAAGGCAACCAACAGAATGGGAGAAGATATTTGCAAATGACATATATGATAAAGGGGTAGTATCCAAAATTTATAAGAAACATCAACACCAAAAAAAAAAAAAAAAAAAAAACCCAAACAACCCAGTTAAGAAATGGGCAGAAGACATGAATAGACACTTTTCCAAAGAAGACATCCAGATGGTTAACAGACACATGAAAAGATGCTCGATATCACCCATCATCAGGGAACTACAAATCAAAATTACAATGAGATACCACCTCAATACATGTCAGAATGGCTAAAATTAACAACACAAGAAGCAACAGGTGTTGGCAAGGATGCAGATATAGGGAATCTTCTTGCACTGCTGGTAGGAATGCAAACTGGTGCAACCACTCTGGGAACAGTATAGAGGTCCTCAAAAAACTAAAAGTAGAGCTACCCTATGATACAGCAATTGTATTATAGTATTTGCCCAAAGGATACTAAAATACAGATTTGAAGGGGTACATACACCCCAGTGTTTATAGTAGCATTATCAACAATATCCAAACTATGGAGAAAGCACAAATGTCCACTGACTGATGAATGGATAAAGGAGATGTGTGTGTGTGCGTGTGTGTGTCTGCGTGCGTGCGTGCGCACGCACACACACACACACACACACACACACACAGGAAAATTATTCAGCCATCAAAAGGAATGAAATCTTGCCACTTGCAATGATGTGGATGGAGCTAGAACATATTATGCTAAGCAAAATAACTCAGAGAAAGACAAATAACGTATGATTTCAGTCATATGTAAAATTTAAGAAACAGAAAAGATGAACATAGAGGAAGGGCAGGGAAAAAGAGAAGAGAGGGTAAAAGAAACCACAAGGGACTTAAAAATATTTTTTTAGGTTATTTGTTTTTTTTAATTTATTTAAAAAATTTTTTAACATTTTATTTATTTTTGAGACAGGGAGAGACAGAGCATGAACAGGGAGGGGCAGAGAGAGGGAGACACAGAATCTGAAGCAGGCTCCAGGCTCTGAACTGTCAGCACAGAGCCTGATGTGGGGCTCGAACTCACGGACCGCGAGATCATGACCTGAGCTGAAGTTGGCCGCTTAACCGACTGAGCCACCCAGGCGCCCCTAAATTTATTTTTTTAATTTACATCCAAGTTAGTTAACATATAGTCAACAATGATTTCAGGAGTAGATTCCTTAATACCTCTTACCCATTTAGCCGATCACCCCTCCCTCAACCCTCCAGCAACCCTCTGTTTTTCCTCCATATTTAAAGGTCCCTATGTTTTTGTCCCCCTCCCTGTTTTTATATTATTTTTGTTTCCCTTCCTGCATGTTCATCTGTTTTGTCTCTTAAAGTCCTCATATGAGTGAAGTCATATGATATTTGTCTTCCTCTGACTAATTTTGCTTAGCATAATACCCTCTAGTTCCATCCATCTAGTTGCAAATGGCAAGATTTCATTCTTTTTGATTGCTGAGTAATACTCCATTGTATATATATACCATATCTTCTTTATCCATTCATCCATCGATGGACATTTGGGCTCTTTCCATACTTTGGCTATTGTTAATAGCACTGCTGTAAACATTAGGGTGCATGTGCCCCTTTGAAACAGCATACCTGTATCCCTTGGATAAATACCTAGTAGTACAATTGCTGGGTTGTAGGGAAGTTCTATTTTAATTTTTTGATGAGCCTCCATACTGTTTTCCAGAGTGGCTGCACCAGTTTGCATTCCCACCAGCAGTGCAAAAGAGATCCTCTTTCTCCACATCCTTGCCAACATCTGTTGTTGTCTGAGTTGTTAATGTTAGCCATTCTGACAGGTGTGGTGTGGTATCTCATTGTGGTTTTGATTGTATTTCCCTGATGATGAGTGATGTTGAGCTTTTTTTCATGTGCCAGTTGGCCATCTGGATGTCTTCTTTGAACCAAGATCATGAATAGCCAAAGCAATCTTGAAAAAGAAAACCAAAGCAGGAGGCATCACAATTCTGGACTTCAAGCTGTATTACAAAACTGTAATCATCAAGACAGTATGGTACTGGCACAAAAACAGACACTCAGGTCAATGGAACAAACTAGAGAACCCAGAAATGGACCCACAAACATATGGCGAACTAATCTTTGACAAAGCAGGAAAGAATATCCAATGGAGTAAAGACAGTCTCTTCACCAAGCAGTGCTGGCAAAACTGGACAGCAGCATGCAGAAGAATGAACCTGGACCACTTTCTTACACCTTACACAAAAATACACTCAAAATGGATGAAGAACTAAGTCAAGACAGGAAGCCATCAAAATCCTTGAGGAGAAAGCAGGCAAAAACCTCTTTGACCTTGGCCACAGCAACTTCTTACTCAACACGTCTCTGGAGGCAAGGGAAACAAAAGCTAAAATGAACTATTGGTACGTCATCAAAATAAAATGTTTTTTAAATATTTATTTATTTTTTATAGAGAGAGGGGAGGGAGGGAGGGAGAGAGAGAGAGAGAGAGAGAGAGAGAGAGAGAGAGAGAGAGAGAGAGATAACAAGCAGGGAAGGGGCAGAGAGAGAGAGAGGGAGGCACAGAATCCAAAGCAAGCTCCAGGCTCTGAGCTGTCAGCACAGAACCCAACGCAGGGCTCATACCCATGAACCCTGAGATCATGACCTGAGCCAACTGACTGAGCTACCCAGGCACTCTACCACAAGAGACTCTTAAAGATAGAGAATACGGGGCGCCTGGGTGGCACAGTCAGTTAAGCGTCCGACTTCAGCCAGGTCACGATCTCGCCGTCCGTGGGTTCGAGCCCCGCGTCAGGCTCTGGGCTGATGGCTCGGAGACTGGAGCCTGTTTCCGATTCTGTGTCTCCCTCTCTCTCTGCCCCTCCCCCGTTCGTGCTCTGTCTCTCTCTGTCCCAAAAATAAATAAAAAACGTTGAAAAAAAATTTAAGATAGAGAATAAACTGAGAGTTGATGGAGGGAGGTGGGTGGGAGTTGGTCTGGATAGGTGATGATGAGTAATAAGAGGGCACTTGTAATGAGCATTGGGTTTTGTATATAAGTTACGAATCACTGAATTCTACTCCTGAAACTAATATTGCACTGTATTTTAACAAAAATTTAAATTTAGAAAGTTCATAAAAATTTTACAAACTGTAGTTTGAGAAGAAAGAATATAACATCATTGTCAGTCCCAATATGTCAAGATTATTAATAATGTATGTCCTTATGGATACTTTTCTATGCATATATAGATTACTAAAAGTTAGGGTGGCATTATATGTTTTTGAGCTACTTAATGTAACAGTAAACTATAAGCAACATATTGTATTTGTGTTTGTGATTATATGCATATATCATAATCATCTTATTCAAGGAAATGGGACTTTTTTCCCTTAACGTTTTTCTGTCCACTCTAGCTCTCTGAATTCTCCCCCTATGTCCTCACATTCCATGTTTGTAAACCTTGGCCACCGTTTCTGCTACCTGTAGAGCTGAGAGGCTTGGAGCTTAGAGTCCTCATTCCTGGCAAGAGGAGCAACCTCATGAGGATGGGGGCACACACAGATCCTGTTCTGTCTGTGGCTGCAGTCCTGTGCTATCTCCCACCTGTCTTGGTATCTGGGGTTCATCCAAAGCAAAGTCATCTGCTCTCTAGCCATCTGAGACATCCTCCTGGGAGGAGGGGTCTTGAGCTTTCTCTCTGGGAATCCAGAGCAGAGTTTGGCTTTGGGCACAGCTTGAATTCTGCAAACAGTTGGTACTTTCCTGTTTATTGTATTGGTGAGAAAAATTTGGAGTGAACATTGTAGGGATCCAGACTTTTAGCCCCTGACTCTAAGCTCCCTGATGACTGAGCCCATGTCTTGTTGCATGGTGTCCCTAGTGCTAGCATTGTGTCTACACTTAGTACTTGCTGAGAGAAGTCAGAATTGATCAAGTCACCTGTTTTCTGGACCAGAAGACCTGGTGGTTCCCACAAGCTCAGCAGTCCCTGTTCCTGTAGCTTCTCAAACAGAAACCAGAGACTCCTGGTACTTCTCTGTGATTCACTCAGTCATGATATGAAGTGCTTACCTATGTGTGTCAGGGACTGTGCCAGACAGTGCCAAATCCACATGTTAAAAATGTCTATTATGGAGAATTTTTGGCACATGCACAAGCATATTCTATAGACACAGTTCTTTGAAATACTTTCAATACATCTATATGTGCCCATCACCTGCCCAACAACCACTAACCCATATCAGCTGCCCCAACCACATGCCATTACAATTCCTCATGTTATGCCATATTACTTCAAGGCACATCATCTGTAAATATTCCAGAATGTTCTCCATAATATAAGGATTTATTCATTCATTTAAAAAATATATTTATTTATTTGAGAGACAGAGAGAAGAGCAAGCACAAGCGGGGGAGGGGCAGAGGGAGATGGAGAGAGAGAGAGACAGAATCCCAAGCAGCCTCTGCGATGTCAGTGGGACTGGAATTCACAAACCGTGAGATCATGAGCTGAGCCAAAATCAAGAGTTGGATGTTTAACCAACTGAGCCACTCAGCTGCCCCAATAATATAAGGACTTAAAAAAAAAAATACTACTGACAATGTCATTATCACTTTCCTCAATCCACATTTTCCTTTAATATAATCAAATATTGAGGAATCAGTTTTGAATAAAACATAGGACTAACCTTCAGGAACTTTTAGACTCATGAGACAGGTGACCAAGAATTCAGTGATTATACTGATTATACACATTAGTGAATATGATTACATTGGAGCAGCATCGTGTGCTCATGCAAATCTTCTGACCAGCTGGCCTGTCTTAGTGGTTGGGGGATTCAAGGTGGGAGGAGAGGGAAGAGAAAAAATAACAATCTAAATCATGGGAGGCATTTCTCCTGCTTCCTTCTTCCATGAGCACATGACCAACATAAGTCAGTGGAGGCAGGAACCTACCTTTCCTTCAGTCAGTCTCATTGCCTGCTTGCCTTTCAGACTGTGAACACCTCCCCATGCTGACTGTAATTCTAGTGTTTAAGATAACTCTTCCCTTCAACAACATTCATCTCATCTCAACAAGACTGACTGCTCCCACAGGGTAGGGGAATGCAGAGGATATGTAGCTTACAGTTGTCACCGCAGAATAAGCATGGCAGGATTTCAGTGACCAGCCCACCAAGAGTGTCCTGTGTAGTCCTGGTTGAGAACCCCACACATGTGGCTCTTGTGGTTTTTATGTTTCACTAACTTGTTTCCAACTCGATTTGTGGAACCAGGTTCAGCAAGAAGAACAAGGACAGCATAAATCCTTATATATACCTGCCTTTTGGAACTGGACCCCGAAACTGCATTGGCATGAGGTTTGCGATCATGAACATGAAACTTGCCCTTGTCACACTCCTTCAGAACTTCTCCTTCAAACCTTGTGAAGAAACACAGGTCAGAGAACTTTCCACACAAAGAATGTTTTACTTTTTTTTTTTTTAAACTAAGAGATATGGTGTGTGTGTGTGTGTGTGTGTGTGTGTGTGTGTGTGTGTTTGTATGGGCTCATTTATCCTTATAATTTGTTCCATTGGCCAGAGAATCTATTTGGAGTCATCTGTAACCTTTAAGGGTCCTTCAGCTCTGAGTGCCACATCTGTGGTTTATTAGCACCCAATAATAAGGGACATCTAGTCAGGTCAACTATCATGACTGATTATGCACAGACTTTTGAACTTGACAATGTTTTAAATTTATTTCAAATCCCCTGAAAGGAAGGGAACATATTATGCATAGTCATGATGTGCAGTTATTAATGCAACATGACTTTCGAATGATGCTATTCTCTACCACAACTTACAGATGCTCTCATAACCATGGTTCTCAACCCCTACTTGTACATTGGAGTCAGTGGGTTCAGGCCATCTCAGAAATTCTTACATAATTCACCCAGAGTGTGGCTTTAAAAGTGTCCCCATTGATTGTCATGTGCAAGCAAGGTTGAGAATCACTGGTGTGAAGCATGTCTGTCAGATGTGAGGGACTCCCATGGTCCAGACCATTGTGGTTATTTGGCCCCACCTTCCATGAGCCCTTCTCCAGTCAAAGCTGTGTTCCCTTTCTATTGAAATCTGCTATCATGAATGGATATTTCCACTGGGAGAGATGAGAGGATGTTTAGCATTGAGGATGGCAATACAATAAAATGTGTAATGTCCACTCAGGATGACTTTGCAAGCTTCAACATATACAAAATTAACTGTATCACTTTTTAAATGGTATGCCATAATGACTAAGAAACTGTTGTAAATTGTAAACACTCATCCTTTTAACCTAAAATTTAAATTAAAAAAGAACACAAACCAACATGAGATTGTGTCCAGCCTGGTACAGAGTAGACACTCAATAGATATCCTTTTGAATGAATGATGGATGAATGTTTCCACACTCTGGTCTTGACAGCTTACAGAGTAAGTTTAAAGAATATGAGAATATGAATTTAAATGTAGTATTTATGTTTAAACTCTTACTCTCCTTCATGTATCTTGCCTGCTTTGCTTCTATTGTCAGTAGAACTTCATTTTGGTTTTCATATGCTTTTGTAACTGTTGCAGATCCCCCTGAAATTAAATGCTCAAGGTATTATTCAACCAGAAAAACCCATTGTTCTCAAGGTTGAGCTGAGAGATGGGAGTGTGAGTAGAGCCTGACTTTCCCTAAGAACTTCCCCTTTGTTCTTCAAGAACCTGTATCCCAGAACACCAGAGACTTCAATTTACTTTGTGAGTACAACCCAGAAATTAAGATGGGCTTCACGTACTGCTTGTGATGGATGACGAGGGATTCCAAGCTTTCCTGGTATCTGCATGGAGCATTATATGTTGTGGAATGTGAGGAAGGTGACTAATAAGTGCCAGACATGTAGACTCAGCCTATCCGGTCCCAGTTAGTACCACCTATTCCCCTGAGAACTGATCGATAATAAAAATTTCTCACCAGTTGTATTAAAAAACTTTAATGAAACAATATTTTTTGTGGTGACCATAATAGTGACATTCATATCACACATCTTATTTTGAATATTATACATTAACTATTACACTGAGTGTGTCAATCAACATCTCTTTACCAACGTATTAACTGATGTCTTCCTGCACATTAAGGGAGAATCCATAGAACTGATGAGTGAGGGTCAATGACTGGATGTTTTTGACCATCACAGTCACTAGGTGGGGTGGGGCTTGCTCAGAAGTCCAGCATGTTATGTTAAGGTAGGTGAGAGTCAATACACTGTTACTTTGCCCACTTCTCAGAAAGTTTAATTCTTCCGGTTTTGGAGCACATATTTTTTTTTTTTATAACACTCAATTGAGGCAGTTTTTATTACTAGTTTTGAATTAATGTTTTCATCTCATCTGCCCTGGTGTTCTGCCATACAGGGAACATGCTTTTTCTTTGTGACCTAACCTCAGCCCCCTACTGTACTAATACAATGAACATCAAATAAGAGATGGTTGATTGGTCAGTAGATTGGGCAGAAAAGCTAAAAGCATTTGTCCAATGCAGTTGGTATGAGAAGCTACACAGGATTCTTCCTTTTTCCCCCATTTACTCCCTTCCCCTTCTTTCCTTTCTCCTCTCTTCTCTTCCATTGCCTTTCCTTCCTGGATAATTTAGCTTTAAACTAATAGGTGGTACACAGCCAGGTGGGCAGCCCTACCTTGGAGCTCCAGGGCAGAAAAAGAAGTCACGATGACTCAAAGACAGAGACAGAGTAGGGAGGGGAGTATGTCCGCATATGGAAGCAGCCTGGCATGAATGTGGGAGCCCAAGCTTAGTGAGAAGAGTGTCCACACAGAGGGGCTGGTCTTGTGAGAGCCACCACACCCTAAATATGGATGGGCAACACAAGTAGTATGAGGAGGGGATGTTAAGTGATGGAGTGGGGATTAGTTACATAAAGGGGAACTGATAAAAGTAAATATATTAGGGATAAGTGGAAGCCAGGTTTATCACTGTTGGAGAAGGGAGTCACTGATGGAAAGGGAGAAAACAGGAATGAGATTATGTATTCAGAGATTAGAACTGAGTATATCAGTGAAAAAATCCTGCTTTTCTAGAGAGGTAGATGATAGGTAGATTGACTTAAAGATAAATAGATGTGTGTGCGTAGGTGAAAACACATATCCCCTACCTTTCTCCACAGACAGTTCTTAGAAACAGTGACACTGTAAAGGCAATGAGCACAACTTGTGCTCAAATCTTGGCTTATTAACATCATTTTCCACTGAAAGCAACTAGGGCTTTTCAGAGAAATGGCTGATCCAGGCTGGTGGAGCACATGATGAGCCTGGAGCATCTTGTCCTGAACAGTGATGGGGACACATCCAAAGGACACAGCCCAAGAAGTTTTATGGGCCCATCAGGCATGATTTGGGCATCATGATAACTAAGGATGGGAAGTGATTATGACCCATTGAATAAAACAGGAAAACACAATTACCCACAGGTATAATAAATACAGGATTGATTATAATTGATGAGGACACTGACACAGTTTCAAAGTACTACCACTCAAACACCCATGAGCTGCCAGAGGAAAGAGCAGCTCACACAGAGAGACCTGGCAAATGAATGAGTGTCATCAGGGAAAGGAGGAAGTGACGGCGTGTCACTTAATAGGACTTGGTGAAAAGAACTGAGCATCACCTCTGGGGTATTCTTGCTGAGGAGGAAAACCTGAAAGAAATCCTGAAAAAAAGCCAGACAAACCTGACAGAGGAATACCTACTCCTAATCTGTACCTGGTATGTAATCTTCAACAAAACCAAGGTCATGAAAGTGATTAAAAAAGAAGAAACAAGCCCAGAGTGGAGTCACCTGCCTGCAAATTCCACCTCACAGCAAACCAAGACTAATGACACTTTCAACCTATCCCAGGAAAGTGACCTTTTACCAGTCTGGCTGAAATTTCCTGATGAGTCATCTGCAAGATAGAAACCCTGCAGGTCCTTCCCTCAGAGAAGGGGTCCTGGCCTGAAACCATTGCTTTTCCTTCTAAGTACTTCCTGCCCCACCCTTCTTCCTCTAAAACCCTGCATCTTGTACACCTCCTGGGAGCATGTGTCTCCCTGTCAGGTGGGATGCTGCCAATTCATGAATTGCTTAATAAAGCCAATAAGATCTTCAACTTGACTTGCTGGAATTTTGTTTTTCAATAAAAGTCAGAGACACACTAAGGAAGTGTTCCAGACTGAACTACAGAAACCAAAGAGGAGTGACATGGAAACTCCAGTGAGTAGATTGGGTCCTTCAGCTGTAAAGGATATTGTGGGGACAATTGGGGGAATTGAGGGCTATGATGAATACATGGCAGTAATGTGTTAGTGTCCATGCCCTGACTTTGATGGAAAATGTCTTGTAGGAATTACAGATTATGAAATATCAGGTCAGCATTTACTCTGAGATTGATTAGGAACATAGTTCTTGGAACAGACTCTTCTGGAAGCTTGTGATTGTTCTTGGGAGAAGTGGTTCAGAACAACTGTGGATCTACACAGCTCTCCCCTTCCCTTGCCTTCGTCTGACTTGTATTATTTAATACAAGGAGGCAGCACCACACAGTGATTGAGAGACAGGGATCTCTGAAACTGGAATTCCTGAGTTTTGAATCCCAACTCATCAGGACTGAGTCTTGATGAATCAATGGCTTTGGGTAAATGAGGAAAAGGTGCCACTTTTACATAGCTGGGCCCTTAGGGCTTGGGCTGCCTTTCAGCACCTGTATGCCCCTCAGCGAATACTACTGTGCACAAATTAGTTCAGGTTATTCATTGCCTCAGGCTGGGTTCCCTAAAAGCAGAGCCTGAGATGGGGGCTCTGAAGCAAATGTTTTACTCAGGGAGTGATCTTGGGGGAAAGGATTGAGGGGAGTGGGGTAGAGCAGGAGGAAAAGCTGAGTGAGTGTGGTCTTGGGGGAGCCTGATCTCATGATGAGCCCTGGGGCAGGAATTGTATTATAGAGTGGATGTCACTTTGAGACAGGAGATGGCATCTTGTACCCCATTGGTTGGTATTGGACTGGGGCACTAATTCCCAGGTGAAACAGCTTCAGTTTGGCCAAGAGTGAGTCCCTGAGAATGGGACAACCGTGAGCTAATAAGAGCCAGTAGTCTCAGCCTTTGGGGAGTGAGTATGCTGCCCAGTGACAGAATTTGGCACCTTCCTCCTCTGAAGACACTTACACGTGGTGCCTTGAACTAATTACTTAACACCTTACTGCCTTGGTATTTAGAGCCTCAGATTCTGTAAAATAGGAGAATAATGCCAGTGCCTATCTGAAGTGATGATGGAATCAGATGATGTGTGTGTGTGAGGTACTTAGGACACAGACCAGGGAGCACGCAGCGAGCATGTAATCAATGTCAGCTATTACCTTCATGGCTGTATTATCTTCAGTCCTCAGGAGGCCATGTCAGTTTTGACATTTGGGCTCCAGCCTTGTCAACTCCAGCTTCCATCTGCCATTTTAGAAAGTAATCACATACATCATTCAGTGAGCTTTAACTATGAAGTTAGTGGTGTATCAGCAGATGCTGTTCAGGAGTTTTCCAAAGAGTAATAGCAATATCCCCATTCTAGAAGTGCCTTTGTCATGTGAAAATTAGTCATGTGACCCCCACTGAAATGGAGTGGGGAGGTTTGGCAGGGGGCACTGTCACACCCTACCACTCAGACCCAATAGGAAGAGACAGACTTGACCTTGCACTACTTTACTATCCCAGCTGCAGGAAGAAGGGCTTTCCTTGTCACCACAACCCAGAACCCCTTCTCCCCAACAAGAGCTCTGCCAGTGAGAAGTCACCACACTTCAAACTCCAAGGTTATTCCGTGAATTTTAGTTTATAACCCCCTTCCCAGCCTCCCCTTTTCTCCTGGAAAAAAATAAACAAATAACCTCCCCCTAAAAAAACCCCATAACTCCCTTTGTTCTTTAGACTTGGCTATCTATGGTTTTGCTGAAGCTTGTTTGTCCTGGATTGCAATTCTCTTTTTTTTCCTGAATAACTCCCTTTTGGTTGGTAAAACAACTGGCAGCATTGGGGCACCTGGGTGGCTCAGTTGGTTGAACATCCGATTTCGGCTCAGGTCATGATCTTGTGGTTTGTGAGTTCGAGCCCGGCGTCAGGCTCTGTGCTGACAGCTCAGAGCCTGGAGCCTGCTTCAGATTCTGCATCTCCCTCTCACTTCCCTTCCCCTGCTCATGCTCTGTCCCTCAACAATAAATAAACATTAACAAAAAATTTAAAACAACAACAACTGGCAGCATGTATGTATGTATGTATATATTTAGGTTTATTTATTTATTTTAAGAGAGAGAGAGTGTGAGCAGGGAAGTGGCAGAGAGAGAGAGAGGGAGAGAGAATCCCAAGCAGGCTCCATGCTATAAGCACAGAGCCTGACTCTGGGCTTAAACCCACAATCTATGAGATGATGACCTGAGCCGAAAGCAAGAGTTGGATGCTTAACCAATTGAGACACGCAGGTTCCCCTAGCAGTTTTTATTTCTAAGGCCAAGAGTCATCACACCTAAGGGTGGATGGTCTCGGGGGCAGGGATGCACTGCAGTGACAGGTGACAGGAGGGAAACCTTCCCACTACATTCATGTGGGCTTTCTCCAGCCCTCTCTTAATATTGCTTTTCTGGTACCAGAGTTCCGACCAGTTAGTCTGGTCTTTTCCAGGCTATGCAGTGTCCAATATGCATGAAAAGCTAGGATGAGATGTGCTTATCTCTTTTTTAAAAAAAATATTTTTAGGGAAAGAGAGAGAGAGCATTGTCCTTTTATGGACCCACCACACAACTGCCCCTATTCTGTGGGCACATTGGTGCTTTGGTGGGCTTTCCCTCAAGCTCAGTTTACTGTTATCTTTATTTTTGTGGAGTTATGTCTCTGTTTCTCACATAAGAATGTAAGTGATAGAATATGCTAGTCTTAATGTCTTGTAGTTTTGGTGAATTGACTTACCTTCATTTGACTTCAAGTGAAGTGCCAGAAGCAAGCACTGCTCTTAAAGTCAGCTGCTCCAGGTATCAATGTTGTCATGGCCATGGCCACATTGTCCAAACCTTGATCCTAGTGACTTGATCCTTTTCCAGTGACTTGCAAGTGGTCTACATCATTAAGCCTCATGACCCTTTGTGTTATGTGACAAAAACTGGTACTAATGATTAATTGGACTATTTACAGAGTAATGTGACCTCTGCACTCTCCATGTTACTAAAATTTGAAGGAAGTTCTTCAAAAAGGAGATTATGCCATCCCTCTTGCATTCCTTCAAAATCACCATGCCAACCATAGCCCTCTTAAGCCCAAGAATATAGAAACGAAGAAGTTGTGGCTCCTACCCGAGGATCTAATAAATTACTTGGAGACACAGAAACATAATTACTGCACATCCAGTGTGCCCCAGGTCCCCTGCTCCACCCCATGAGAGGAGAATGGATCAGTATTAATTTGCTGGGCTCCATAACAAAGTACCACAGACTGAGGAGCTTCATCTACAGAAGTTTATTCTCTCACAATACTGGAGGCCAGGAGTACAATCAAGTGGTTGGCAAGGTTGGTTCCATCTGTGGCCTCTCTCCGTGGCTTGCAGATGACCATCTTCTCCATGTTTTCACATGGTCTTCCCTTTGTGGATGTTTGTGTCCTGATCTCCTCTTAGAAGGACACCAGTCATGTTGGATTAGGGTCCATGTTAGTGACCACATTTAACATCTTTTTCTTCATAAAGACCACACTTCCAACTGCAATCATGTTTTGAATTGCTGGCAGTTAGTACTTCAACTAACTGATTTGGAAGGGACACAATTCAGCCTATACCAGGATCTGTGTAGAAACCCTATGGGCCTGCACATGACTATCACAGGAGGGCTAGGGGACCTGCAGCAGTGAATGTGAACTCTCATCAAAGCTGGGTGGAGGGTGGGGCTGGATCCTGCATGCCAGTGAGAAGGGCCTAGGTCATCAGGGGCAACTCCCAGGCCTGATCGGAGCATGGACACAGCTTCAGATCATCAAGGACCCTCTGTAGAACCAGGGCAGGGATCAGGTGTCACCTGTAAGGCCTAGGGTAGAGAGAGGATCTGAGGCCCACTTTTCTAGCCCAGAAGTCACACCCCCAAACATTCTGAGCTCATTCTGGGAGGAGCAGAGAAAGGACAATGGGGGACAGGATCAGAAGACTGAACTCAGAAAACTTGTTACCCAAGTGACCAAGAAGTGGTTTTATGAAGAAATTCCCCCTCCCCAATCTCACCCCAAAAAGGGTCTCATGGGGATGATGACGTCATCTGTGAAAAGCTACATTGTCTTCAAGCATCTGTGTATTTTCAAAAGCACTGTATCTCTCATGTCTGCAATTGGAACCATAACACTGTTGACCAATTAACAAAGATAAAAGAATCAGAGAACTGGAAAGAATCTCACCGTTCAAATCCAAGACTAATTTTACAGATTTCTCATTTAATCCTCCTAACAGCCCCTTGAGGAAACTGAGTCTCAGAGGGATTAATGACTTCCTCAAGGTGAGAGAGTAGAAAAGGTGTCATGTGGCTTCATTCACTATGCTGTGCTGCTTCCAGATGAATTCATTAATCCCAGACCCACAAAAGGCAGGGATGAGATGGACCTCCCAGACCCACAAAAGGCAGGGATGGTTTGAGGCTATTGTTGGCCCCACTGCTGTCCTCTCAGGGCCTACACACTGCCGAGCACACCATAGGTCTTCAGTAAAATATCTTGAGTCTGTTTGGGAAACACATATTGGAAATAGCACATGGACTCCACCAGTACCTCTCATCATCCTGTAATTTGGGGATTTCCCAGCATCAGCTATCAGGAGGTACATCTGAACCTCAAGCATGTATAGAAGGTCAGCAGGAAGGTTCTTGTTTTGGATTTTGTTCAGATCCACAAACATTTCCTAGGCACTGCTCTGGATCAGGTCCAAATGTGCCCTGTTGGTGGGGAAAAGTCAGACCCTTGAATAGATAGATTCAGTATGGTGGAAGGTCAGTCTCAGTGCTTTGAGATCACAGAGAAGGAGCACTTGTCCCCAAAAATGGTTGGGAGGAGCTGATACCTGATTGGGGCTTCTATAAACTTATTTTACTAAAAAAATCAAATGTATAGATGTACATTCTTTAAAAAGTTGAACAGTGCTAATGGTAGTTTTTTTTTTTCCAACGTTTATTTATTTTTGGGACAGAGAGAGACAGAGCATGAATGGGGGAGGGGCAGAGAGAGAGGGAGACACAGAATCGGAAACAGGCTCCAGGCTCTGAGCCATCAGCCCAGAGCCCGACGCGGGGCTCGAACTCACGGACCGCGAGATCGTGACCTGGCTGAAGTCGGATGCTTAACCGACTGCGCCACCCAGGCGCCCCGCTAATGGTAGTTTTAACAAAACCAGTGGCATCTTTCTCCACCTGATATCTTTCTTGGTTTTCTCCCTCATTTCTGTAGAGGCCATCTCCTTGTAGCTTTCAGAAGAATAATGAAGAGGAGTTAATTTTTGTTAAAGAATGTGCATTTCTGAATATATCTCTGCTCTACCCTCATGCTTGATGGATGATTTCAGCATAGAATTGCTTGATGGATGATTTGAGCTAGAAGTTTCTCCATGAACTTGTAGACATAGGGACTTGTCTCTACTATTGCTGTTGAGAAGATTCTGCCCTTCTGGTTTCTGATTCCTTGTACTTGACCTGGGTCTTGCTCCCCTCACTCTTTCTGCAAGCATTTGGGATTTTCTTTTTCTCCCTGGTGTCTGAAAGTTCATGACAATGTGCCTTCATGAGTCTGCTGTCATCCGTTATTCTAGGCAGAGCTGCCCAAGAGACCTTTCTGCAATGATGCAAATGTTCTGTATCTGTGTTGTCCAATATGGTTGTCTCCAGCCACATGGGGGTATTGTGCACTTGAAATGTGGCTGGAGTGGTGAGGAATTGCATTTCTGATTTTTTCTGTTTTTAAATAAATTTATATTGAAATCTAACCACATTGTGTTCAAGGGCTATAGCGGGTGGTGCAGTGCATTGGACTTTCAATCTGGAGACTTTTGCTCTTCAGTTCTGGGAAATTTTCTTGAATTATTTCATTGTATGTAGTCTCTGTTCTAAAATCCCTATTGGCCAGATGATAGAACTCATGGTATTATTCTCTAATTTTCCTGTATTTTCCCTCCCATTTTTTGGAGTGAATTAGTTACATGAAACTAACCTAGTGAACATGTGTTTATTTAAAGTATGATATTTTATCCTTTATTGATCTCTTTGCATTAATATTATTTTTTTTAATATTATGTTTGAATACAGTTTAAAATTTATATGATTAGTGAGATTTTGGGCAATTTGTGCTCAAGTGGAATGCCTCACTCAAATTGCTCTGGTCATAGTTCTGCCTGGAAATCCAAACTGAATTTTATAAAAATACTGTGTTGCTAAGGAGGGAATGAGCTCTCCTTACTCCTTTTGTTTGGTTCTTTTGGGGGGTTAGCTTTTATTGACCTACAAGGCACTCTACTTAGGGAACTGTTTAGAGACAAATTCTGCCCACTAGGAGAAAAGGGATGAGAGGAATCTCATCCCAGTTGGGCTTTAGATCCTATAAGGGTGAGAAAATACGAGGTGTGGTGGTTCTGCTCCAACCCCTGTGTTTACACAACTGGACAGGCACTGTAGGCTCAATGAAGTCCAGGAAATGAAGTCTCTAAACATTAACATTCTCAGTAGCTCCTCACAGGCAAGGAGGTAAAAAGAGCCATTTAAACATAATCAGTAAGAAGGAAAAAAGTAAACAGTCCACATCCACCAAAAACCCAACCTTTTAAGTATGTTCTAATTAAAACTTGAAGTCAAGTGTCCTCCTCTTGCTAAAAGAAAATATGTTACATTATTTAGAGTTATTTTATAACTCTTGTCCTCTCTCACCCTTGGACTAAACTATTTTAAGCGTTCATGTGGAGTGACCGTTTCTTTTTTTTTTTTTTTTAATTTTTTTTTCAACGTTTATTTATTTTTGGGACAGAGAGAGACAGAGCATGAATGGGGGAGGGGCAGAGAGAGAGGGAGACACAGAATCGGAAACAGGCTCCAGGCTCCGAGCCATCAGCCCAGAGCCCGACGCGGGGCTCGAACTCACGGACTGCGAGATCGTGACCTGGCTGAAGTCGGACGCTTAACCGACTGCGCCACCCAGGCGCCCCCCAAGGAGTGACCGTTTCTAAAAGGCCTGCAGAGGGTCTGGTATCTGGCTTAGCAAAGTCACCAGATATACCAAATACTATTATTTTATTGCAGGTATCTTGATTTTAGCTCAATGTTTGTGTGGTTATTGGTTTAGTGTCTCTCCCTGTTAGAGTGTTGGGTTCATATAGTCTATATAGTCTTGGCCCAGGGACCGAATGCAGCAAGTGTAGAGCCCACCCAACATCTAATGACAATGGGGGAGGTTCCCACCTCCTCCAATGCCAGGATGTTCACAACCTGTCACTTTCTCACCACTCCCACACAAACTGTAGGGCCCAGACACTCACACTTAAATACCACCTGGTTACCTGGAATTGGCAAGATCAAGTTTGGCCTTACTGAGAAGAATGGGAGTTTTCCCAGTTAGGAACAGACACTTAACCTTTCCTTCATTTTTGCACACTTGAGACTATGATCTGTGAAATTTGAATGTGATGCACAGATCATTCCAGGGCAACACTGCTTCCCCTACTGTGAGCACTTCTCTTGGCCTGTGGAAGTCAGGCCATGCTTCCCCAAGGAGATGTCCTGTGAGCTAACAATACAAAGGGATGAGAATATTAGACAGCTGGGTTCTCTGAATCCCTGAGTCCTGACAACTTATTCACCTACACTGATATCTGAGCCTAAGTCTTCCCTAAATATTATTCAATTCAATTTTGACCACTAGCTAAGGAGACTAAGGAAGCTGATAAATCCTTCACTGTTAAGGAGGATGCATAGTTATTCTTACTTGGCTGTACTATAATTATCTTAGTTTTCTCTATCTTCAACTTGAAAGATATCTGAGTCTGAGATCTGTTTTTACCACATGCATTTGGAACAGAGTTTGGAAAGTTCATGATGAGCGTATTAGTATAGGAAGGAGTAGATGAGAGCCATGGAGTCTATGGGATGTTCTTCTGACACACAGTGTCTTCTTTCATACAAACTCTGAGGATGCTTCAAACTCTGAGGATGCGAGTCTTGTCATGGCAGGTGTTCCTTTGTGGAGAAGAATGGGGCACAAAGCTCATGCCTCTATTATTCTCCCTTGCAGACAAAGCCATCTGCATTGGTTCAGTGCTGGCTGCATTGTAGTCCCCAGCAATGACAAGCCTATCACTTTTGGGATAGATTTCAACCAGCTGCAGCAGACTCTGAGGTGAAGAGGGTAGGCGGATGCTCATTTTAAGCTTAGTTATGAAATAATCATAGCTGAGCATGGGGTTTGGAGAAGGATAAAAGTCTATTAGTTCCCACAGAGGCTTGGTTTCCAAGTACAATAAAAAAGGCTTTGTGTTTAGTTGAGAGCATTAAGTTGTCAAGAATTATCAAATGACAGGAATCGTTCCTTGATTCTGTGTACCTCTCTGCTGGGGAACAATACTCTTAGTACCATCTTGGCTAGCATCTGTATTCCCTGCTAAGATGAAGCAGAGTCCTTTGTTCTGGAATTATGAGGGAGCTGCTGTGCAGGTAGCCAAGGATATAGGGACAGAAATTTAACCAGTTCACTGTTGCAGACTTGGGTCTATTTCCCAAGTAGGGACCCTTGTCAGGGAAGGGCAAACGTTGAATATCAGTATTGCTGAGCACAGTCTCCCTTTATGTTCACTTATTTACAATATGTTTTTGTGATCAATGGCTGTTGGAAATACAATTCCAGTCACTGAATCTCAGTCTAACATCTGTAAACAGGGTAATAGCGTGGCCCTATGGAATGGTGCCCAATGAAGGCACCAAAAGGGGGCAGAAATATTTCAGAATTCCTGGGACTTTCTCTTCTACTTTTCCTGGGGATCATCTTCCAGCTTCCCATGTCTGTCCTATGTTGGTATTCCAGCTTGGAGCCATTTATTTCTTAAATGGAGCAGGGCTCCATTGTCCCAGAGATTCCAGAGGTATGCCATGCAATCCATGGTTTCTCAGGACATGCAGACACAGAACATGAGTCAGAGTGATGAAAATGAGCTGAAATAATTTCCAGAGGCTATGTCCTCATACCTCTCCCAGCAGGTAAGTGGCAAGGTCATCAGTGATCTTCCCACAGGGATATTAGGAAGCCCAGTAATTTCACTTCTACCAACTCAAGTCCATCAACCTTTCTGGATGCCCCCCTGAGCATATATACTTTTGGGACATAATGTTGGTAAGTACCCAGACTGTGCCCTTGAGAAGCTCTCTCTCTGTAAGGTAAATGGGTGTAGAGACCAATGATAGGGATGGAGGGTACAGAGAACTGGGGCTCATGGGACAGAAATTTTCCAGGGCAGGAGGTTGGCGAGGACAGACTCTAACAGAGGAGATTCTGTTAGAGCTGGGTTTGAAGGATGAGTAGGATCCTTCTAGGCGGCCCAGGGACATGTTTAGGCAGAGGAAACTACATGGGTAAAGATGAGTAGACCCAGCTTGTGTGAAGGGTTTCAAGTGTTTAAGGGTACAGACAGTCATGGTGACAAGGGCAACTTAGAGATTTAAGGACAATGGTTTTACGTGAACTTCTGTAACCTTTGGGATTACTGATAACACTGATTGAGTTGTTTATTGATTTCCCACAAAATATTGACTCAAAGGAGGTCAAACTTGGAATGTCCATGATGCTTTGCCAACACTCATGGGTGTAGAGCACCTACAGGTGGAGCACCAGTGGCCCTTCTACTGGCTGTAGCTCCAGCCCCGCCCCCTCTTCACTATATATATTCCAGCCTCACTGAATCACCGCTGGTGGGAAGGAAAGCTCCACACGCACAGGCCAGCACAGACTGGCGCACACTGCTGAAAGAGAGTAGAGGAGATTGGCAGAGGGAAGGTGGCCATGGACCTGATCCCAAGCTTTTCCATAGAAACCTGGCTTCTTCTGGCTACCAGCCTGGTGCTCCTCTATCTGTGAGTAACTGTTCAGGCTCATCGCCTCTGGAACCTTGCTAATTAGCAACCTCTACCCCTTTTTCTTTTCTGCTCTGTGGATGAAGAGTTAACAAAAGGAAGTTCCTGAAGTGTTGGGTGCTTCAAACAAGCTAGAAACACATAAGGGGTTATTATTGACCTCACCCAGATCTGCAAAAGGAGTACCCCCATACCCCAACTCCAATATCTGTAGCTAGGAGGGCTGAGAGACATTATTTTCTCCTGGGATGATCTTCTGTTTCACTACCAGTTGGGACGTAAACTGTCGCGACCAGCGCGACAAACACCGAGGTCAGGGTCCTGAGGGTAGGGGAATGTAAGAAAAAAAGAGAAGAGAAAGTTTGGGAACAGGAGGGCCCCCTGGGCTGATGGCCCAAGTGATGGCTTTATTGTTGCTGTACACAATCTTTTATAATATAAGACTCTTATGGATCAGGTCATTCTAAGAATAATCAGGTTTCACATGATCACTGCCAGCCAAAACATTTAGTTCTGTGTACCTTGTGAACTTTCTGAACGGGTCACAAGACCTTGTTGATAGATTGCTAGCAAAACACAATTCCCATGTTTGTTTCTATCTGACTCGGGGTAGAAAAAGGGAGGTAGCATTACTGCCAACACCTGCAGACCACAGGCTTCAGGAATTAACTCTCTCAGCCTTGACAAGGCCCTTGAAAGTGGGGGAATGGGAGGGGGAACCACCGGGTTGGCGTGAGTCAACAGGGAACATTGCTTGACCCGGTCTCAGCCTGGCACTGGGGCCTGGCCCCCCACAGTAAACCTATCAAGCAAAATTCACCTGAGGAAGATTAAGATCAACAGACCCCTGTGCTGTGGAGTCCTCACCGCATCCCAAGACCTGGGGATTCTGGAGGCAGAGGGAGTAGCTTGGGTCTTGTCTCATTATCTTCACCATCCTGGTCTTTGTCTGCTGCAGGACATGTGTAAAAGGATTGGGCCTGTGTCTCTCAGGTGGCTCCTGCTCCCTCCCTCCCACCACCAAGCATCATGTGCACGAATCACTGGTACACTCAGACTTCCAGGGGGGCTGGATGTGCCTCACCTTCCTCTTCAGAATGGACTCTTCCCTCTTTTCTGTGCCCCTCTCCTGGCCACTCCCCAACCTTGTAATATGCAGAGCTCCTTACCCTAAATGAGTACCTTTAGAGCTGAAGAGACTTGGCAGAAATCTTGAAATTCTATTCATTTCAGGTTTTCCTTCTAGTGTCTGGGAAGTTTAGCATCAGTACAGAGATTTCTTCCTCCCTCGATATGAAATCTGCCAGCAGGCTGCAAAGACATAGCCCTGAAAGCAAATTTGGATATTAAATATGTTTTTTCCCTCTATGTTACAGTACAGGAGGAAAATAAAAATCATTAGCAGAGGAATTCCTTTCAGTGGTGGGTTTCCCAGTATCCTGAAGCAGGTTGGGAAAGGACTTAGTTTCCAGTTGTGGGTAGGGATGGTCCCCTCTATGTCACATTTACCTCTATCTCAATTTCGCTTTCTTCAAGAATAGAAAGGCATGAGGATGTGAACATAGGACATATAAGCCTGATTTTCATTTTCTGAGAGAAAGGTTAGGCATGCTGGGTGTGACAACATGTTCTGTCCCAATGACATTTAAATGTAATTGATGTGGTTTAATTTCATTCTTTTTAATACTAGGGTTTTTACTGAGATAAGACTATTTCCAGCTTGTTCTTTCTGAAGTCTAAAAGGAGGCTGTTAGTTTAGCCTTTGTGATTATAATGGTGCATAAATAACTTCAGCCTTCTAGAGTCATGTTGGGAATATGAATTTAGTGTACACATGCATACTTCTATGATATAGGTTGTGTATATGTTTACAAGTGCCCAGCAGGTTATTTTAACCTCTCATCACAGGCGAGTAGTAAGACAGCCTGTGCTGATGTGAGAGGCATCCAGGGCTCAGAATGGAGTGGGAGAGTATTCCTCCCTCATAACAGACCTTCCAGAGATACTCCTTGGTTCTGGTCCCACAGGAGGTCATCACAGGACCACAGGATTAGCATCTCATCTGCTTGGGGCCAGGGAACAGGGATACCATGTGAGTCATACTGTGTCTGGTCTATCTGGCAGTGGGGCTGTCACTGGTCTTTGCCACCAGGCAAACAGTATGTTATACTTAAAAGACACTGGTGTAGTCAAGAGTCAGTAGCTGTAGACAGGGCCCTCTGTCTATCAGTGCAATGTAAAGGCACTAAAAATGAGTCACTTTACTGTTAGCCCCTTCATTTGTACCAACAGCAGCATTACTCTACCAAAAAGAGAGAAGCTGGAATGAATCAGAAAAATTCATCTAGCTCCACCTCTGCATTGTATTGGAGCCCTGTGAGTTTAGACCAGATCTTGCCTTGTGACCAGTGTTGCTGACACATTCACTCAATTGTTTGGCCTCACTTGGGAGTTGAATTATCATGTTGATGGTCCAGAAGCCAGAATTGATTTTTTAAAAAAATTTTTAACGTTTATTTATTTTGGAGACAAGAGAGAGCACAAGTGGGGGAGGGGCAGAGAAAGCCAGAGACAGGATCTGAAGCAGGCTGCAAGCTCTGAGCTGTCAGCACAGAGCCCGATGCGGGCCTCAAACCCACAACCATGAGATCATGACCTGAGCCAAAGTCAGACACTCAACCAACTGAGCCACCCAGGTGCTCCCAGAATTGATTTTTTTGTGTTGGTGATGGCCACCCGTACTTCTGACATCTGGTGCACATGTGTCAAAGTGTTCTAGAAGAAGGATCTAAATATCCAGCTGGGTCGGGTTGAGGTCTCTCTGCTGGGTCCCTCAAACATGTCCTTTCCTGCAATTTGGGGGGTTTATTTAATCACGTAATATTAGAAATGCTGGATGTGCACAAAATACTTGGTACCTGTACTGTCTAAAATGCTAGCTTAGAAGAGGAGATGAGGAATATCTCTGGAACGTTTTGTCCTTATTCATTTTATGTTGCATAACACGTATTCTGCTATGAACTGGAGGTATGTGAACTTTGGAAGGCTCCCTATCTGTTAGCTGAAAGCACTTGCAGGGTATGTAACCATTTCTAGTTAGCATCCTTTCCCACCACTTTGTTAATTTGCCTCTATGGGGTTAGCCCTGTAGGCCTAGCGAGTTTATGGTTAAAACGGTGTTGGCAGCCTCTCCTTCCTCCACTCTGCTATTTCTCAGCAACACCTAACAGTAAGGCTTGCAAGGATCCAGAACCCCCAGTTGTGGGATTCCACAGGCAACTCCTGAAGGATGAATTGCAGGCAGTCCTGTATTAGGGAGCACCATCTGTAATGGACTTTTGAGATAGTTGATGCACAGAGTCAGTAAACTTAGTGACCATCTTGAAAAATTGAGCGGGCCTTGCAGTGTGCTGAACAGATGAGTATCTCAGGTCAGAGGACCAGATTCCACAGGGGGAAGAATAGCCTGGGGATGGATTGTTTACTTACTGATCCTTTAATATGGCATTCATTTGGGCACATATGGGTCAATCCCCCTTCTCTGTAGCTGAAGAGAACCAGAATGCCTGACAACAGAGACTTGGGTGGACCTGATGGGATCTCACTTTTTAGTGAGGCCAGTTGAGCCTTTGACACAGTTTTCATTGTACAGAAATAAGAACACTGTGGTTGCTCAAGACTTCTGTGAAGATAGACTTAAGAAGGGCATGATCCAGGGGCGCCTGGGTGGCTAAGTTAGTTGAGCGTCTGACTTTGGCTCAGGTTATGATCTCACTGCTTGTGTGTTCAAGCCCCTGTGTTGAGCTCTGTGCTGATAGCTCAGAGCCTGGAGCCTGCTTCAGATTCTGTCTCCATCTCTCTGCCCCTCCCCTGCTCATGCTCTGTCTCTCTCTCTCTCTCTCTCAAATATAAAATAAAACGTTTAAAAAAACGTTTATAAAACATTTAAAAAAAATTTTAAAGAAGGACCTGATCCAAAACACCAACAGGGACTACAATGAAGGAAAAGCAGAAAGGTCTCTCTGAGGAAACTGCTAAGAACATTTTATTGGTAGACTCTCAGTAACCGTCTGGTATTGAGTGGATATATTTAGTAAAATATCATCATTCATCAGAGCAGGAAAAAAATTTTCTCTTTCTCATTCTTTGGAGAGTGACAAGCTCCAAAGTCATGGCAGTGTCACTTACTAAATAGGCATGAGTGAATTTTCTGGAAGAATTCAGCATGAACCTTGTAGGAGCTCTCAATATGGAAGCATTTATCAAATGTTCAGTCTAGGATTTGGGATGATGAAGTTTCCAGCCGCTTTTAGCTAATCATCATTCTTTGTGGGTCTCACAGTGGAGATGGGAAAGGAGATGATGAGTGAATGTAATTATTGCTGTTTGGATTGCTGTTACTATTTCTTGACTACATGTTACCTCCTCTCTTACCTGTTCTAGTTGTATCAGTGACTGGCCAGTCTCCACACCTATTTCACCATTGCTTTCTCTTTCACTTTACAGATATGGGACCTACACACATGGACTTTTTAAGAAGCTCGGAATTCCTGGGCCAAAACCTCTGCCTTTTGTGGGAACTGCTCTGGGGTACCGTCAGGTGGGTGCTGTTTGAGCTCCCAGCTCCCTCTTTTGCTTCTTATGGTTGCAAATCCCAGCTTAGTTCCATATTAAAAATACTCCTCCTCAGCAGGAAGTTCTTAGGTTTCACACTTTCCAGAAATGGTGTCATAGTCTCCACCCAGCCTCCTCTTTTGCTTCCTATGGTTGCAAATCCCAGCTTAGTTCCATAGTAAGCATGATCCTCCTCAGGAGGAAGTCTTGGGTTTCAAACTCTCCAGAAATGGTATTACAGGCGCTACCCAGCACATGGCCAGGTATAGCTCAGGGCTCTCTTGTCTGCTGTTAGGAGCCTCAGGTTTTCCCTCAGTTGGCAGTCCAGCTCTCTGGCCACTTCAGCCCAGGACTTTTTGTTCCAGCTTGTGAGCATCATAAAGAGGCTTTTCTTTCTGGCAGGTGCAGATTCCCAGGAAGGCATAATGGTACTTGGTATTAGGAGAAAAGCATCAAGTGGGTCCCTGGTACTGGCTCATTAAGCTCTGTATGCTAAAGTCAGACTTTTCTGTTCATAGCATGAGCTCTTTGTAGCCTCCTTGTTTTCCTGGATGTCTCTGGAACTTCAGTTTATTAGGCAACCCAAGATTCACTTTTGGGTAATTTGCACATAATTGAATTATCTCAAGAGCTGGCCAAAACCCACCCCACCCCTATAGTTGTTTCCATGGCTCTAACTCACCCTTTGCCACCTGTGACATCTTTTGACATTTGAGAGGTTGAACTTGGCTTTACCTCTGTATCTTCAAAGAAGGCATCCTATGGGTGACTTGAGCAGGGGGGAGTATAACTGAGGCAGTATATTGCTTATCTATTGTTTTCAGACTTTAATTCTAAATGAGTTGTGTATGTGTGTATGTTATTTTTCACACAAAGGTAGAACCACTCATACAAAATCACTAGAAAAGAGATGCTTTGACAAAACTATTAAAGACTTAATGTACCTGAATGGAATGTACTAGCAGACACACAGACTGAATTTTGGTAGACCCACTGTGTCTAATCCAGCTCTGATGCCTCACCCAAGGCCTGGCTCCTGAACAGAAGGTAGGAGCTCATGTCTTGAAGGCCAGCAGGCAGAGTCTATATTACAGGCTGCTCTCTGCCTTGGAGTTCCTTTCC
Source organism: Puma concolor (assembly GCF_028749965.1). Classification (NCBI taxonomy): domain Eukaryota; kingdom Metazoa; phylum Chordata; class Mammalia; order Carnivora; family Felidae; genus Puma; species Puma concolor. The sequence continues at coordinate 7,267,738 of NC_141682.1, forward strand.
TGCAGATCTGAGACTTATTTCTCAGATCCTACCTCTCCTGGCTCTCAGTGTCCAGTTATTGTTAAGAACTTACTGGACTTTTTCCTTTCCAACAGAGCAGTAATCTTCTATCCACTTTTCCAGATTAACTCCTTAGTACATGCATCCCAAGACGCACATTTCTGGAACCTTCCTTTGTAAAGTGAAAACATCAAATATCACAGCTGAAACATAGAGACAGGAAGTTTTGTTGTTTTCTTTTTTTGAAGTGACATGAGTGAAAGCTCAGAGCAAGTGTTTTAATTTGCACCATCCTTTGTGGAGGGATGACATCATCCCCTCTTTTCCATGTGAGAACTGAACAACTGGAAGCGAGTCCACTTTGTCATTCATCCACTCATCTCTCACTTTCTCATTCAACAAAATGTCTTACACTTTGTAAGTCTGCCAGACTGAAAGAGAGCACAGGAGTCTTAATTTCCTAAATCTACTGAAAATCTAGTAGGGCTCATGAGATCAATGAATAGAGTGGTAACTGAGGGTTGTTCAGGCCATGCTGACTTTCCCTCAGCTTCCGTTTTCTCATGATGCCCTGAAGTTAATAATTCAGATGGTTATGAGATTTAGAGACAACTCATGCACAAGCCAAACATGTCAGAAAGGCAAGGGTTACATAGTCTTCACAGACGAGTAAGATGTTCAGTATGATCAGTATTAGTCAGTTCAAGGACTTGAAATTCTCCGTTTCATGTCTCTGTTTTCTCTCCTTTCCCGTAAGATGCATGTGAATAAGAGCTTCCCTCTATCTGCCAGTGAGAAAAGTAAGCCACATTTCATATGATCTGGGTCCTTTTTGTGCCCATTAGAGGTAAGGCTTAGTACATTTAGATTAATAATACATTTTCTTTCTTCTCGCAGGGCTTTTGTGAATTTGACGAGAAATGTTTTAAAACATATGGAAGAATGTGGGGGTGAGTATTCTGGAAATTTCCAGTGATAGGCTTTTTATGATGAGGCCCTCATGGTGTGGACAGTCTCAGTCGAGAGCCCCTTGGGATGAAGCCCTATAATTAAAGCTCCTAAAACCTCCCCTTCCCAGGAATGCATGTGTCACCAGGTGTACAGGTCCAAATATGAATCTGGTCAGGAGAGCTGCAGGGTATCCTTTATATTTTGGATTAATATGTGTTTTTGGTAGAAGGGCTGTAGTAAACAGAATGGAAAAACATTTCTGCTCAGCTCTTTCTTACTCTGTCTGAAAGTATGTAGTTTGTTTTGTTTTGTGTTTTAGTACTAAGCCAAGACTTTCCAATAAAACTATAGTCAAGTATTTCTTTTTCCAATTCTATAGACTGGAAGAGATGTAGGAAATTTCCAGAGCACAGTGTTTCCCTGGTGGGCTGATGGACTTGGGATTTTGTAGTATGGCCTCGGTGGCTTACAGTAGATGCTCCCAATGAGGTTGGCTAGAGGTTTGCTGAAGCAGTGTGAGAGGTATAGTGTGGTGCTGGGCCGCTCACAGCCAGTGTTGTACCTCTTTATCTTCTCTGGTCAAGTCCTCAGAATCCATAGGGCTCTGCTGAGTTGGTGTGACCCATAAGCAACATGGCAGAATAGAAAGAACACAGATCTCTGGATTGCCACTGGTTTATCTCCAGTGTCCCTCCTACATTCAGTACTGGTCAGCTCTGGCTAGAGTCAGTGTTACATTGTGGGCCCCAGTTCTGTATTTAGTAAATGGTTCTAATGCTTGGCTATAGATAAAAACCACCTAGGAGGGCTTGTTAAAAATGCAGATTCTTGGTTTCCATCCTCCATTAACACAGAATTTGGAGGATGTGGGGTGGGGTGCAAGAATCCGAATTTAACTGGTAGTAGAAGTCGTATTAGGGCTGTGAGATCATGAAAAGAGAGGGTAACTTTAAACCACTGTCCCTTGTCCACGCTTGTGTTTTTTAACAAACAGGATAAGATGTGGGAAATCACCCAAGAAAGATAATCAGGTTGATGGGAGAGCCGATCTAAGTGCCACCTCAGTAACAACTATCACTGCTTCAACACTAAGTATACTCGACTCACACTGAAACCTTCTGAGTTTTAGAATACTTTTTGCAGACAGGGAGCATTTAGTGCAGTTGTTCTCCTCCATTTCTATATCTGATCACAAAGCATTTGAAGTTCCTTTGTAACATCAGAGGAAGAATAGGGGACTTATGGAAAATCTTCCATTTTGTTCTAACAAATGCAAATGATTTGTAGTAGAAAACACAATGCCAGAGGATGCTGTAATTAAGCATAATCTAAACCTCATGCCAGTGGCTGGTTCCCATTAACTGGTCATATGGACAGTCAGGAGGTCAGGGTTAATTGGGATGGATCACATATAAGGAGTCAGCTTTGTGTGATACATGTGTCACAAGTGGACTTGCCCTGCTACTAAGGGTTGTCACCTATATGGAGCCCAAGGGACTCACACTTGCGACCCACCTATAAGAAGAAATATAAGTAATAAAGGTAAATATACCTAACGTGATTTTTACTCTCAATTATTACTCTGTAACATGAAAGTGAATGTTTCTCTGTATTACTTTATTCTCTTTGTGTTTTTTGTTCAAAATTTTCTCAGTCAATGCTACCAAGAATATGTCTTTAATATTTAAATAATACTTCCTTTAAAATGTAACTAGAAATCATATTTTAGAGAATAGGGCAAAGAAATGATTCATAATTTTGCAATCACTTTTTGAGCATTTCATGTCTTTATTTGCAGGCACATCTTACATGTTTGTGATCACTGTGCCTACAGTTTTCATCTAATATTGTATTATGTGCATTTCATGTGTTTGATATATCTTCAAAATTATAATTATTAGTGACTGAGTGGGTGGAGTCTCTTTCATTATTTTTTTGTTCTTAGATAATTTACTTGCCTTCAGTTATTTACTAACCTTTTTTTGATAATATATATAAAATATTTAAAATGTTTGAAGTACTTCTAAAATATTTGAAATATTTTTAACATGCAAAAAATTATGGAGAATAGTCCCAGAAACAGCCATGTACACACATAGACTTAATAAATTTTCCATTGTTATTTCTGACCATGGTCTCAGAGAATGGATTAGGTAACATCAGGTTAAAAGTCTGGACTTGCAAGAGTGGCTGCCACTGCAGAAACTGGCACGTTAAATTTAATCAGCTCTGTTTCCCCGACATAGGTTTTATGATGGGCGACAGCCAGTGTTGGCGATCACAGATCCAGACACGATCAAAACAGTACTAGTGAAAGAATGCTATTCTGTCTTCACAAACCGGCGGGTAGGCATGGATTTATTTTAAATTTACATAGTTATTTATAAAGCTTTTATTTCAAAATAATAATGGATTTACTGGAAATTGTCCCAGGAGGTGTCATGTCATGTGGCCTTCAAGCTGTTTTCTCTAAGATAATATCTTGCTTAACTATATAGGACAGTATCAAAGCAGAATTTGTCATTGGTTCTAGCCACAGAGCTTATTCAGATTCCAGCAGTTTTATGTTTACCCATTTGTGTGTGTGTGTGTGTGTGTGTGTGTGTGTGTGTGTTGCTGTCTGAACATTTATCTTACTTGTAGATTAGTGTATCTACCACCACAATCATGTTACAGAGCTGTTTCATCACCAAAAGTCTCCCTCTTACTATTCTTTTGTAGACATGGTGTGTAGCTTTTCTTTTTGTTGTATCAGGGTATTCAGCAGAGCAAACATTGTTTTTTATTTTCATAAGGCCAATTTATTCATTTTTTCCTTTTATGGGTTATGACTTTGGCATCAAGTTTGAAAACTCTTCACCTAGCCCTAAGTCCCAAGGATTTTCTCCAAGCATTTAGTTTTATATTTTACATTTAAGTCTGTGATCTGTTTTGTGTTAATTTTAGTGTTAATCGTGAGATGTGAAGTTTAGGTCAAAGATCTTTGGTTTTGGCCCTTGACTGTCTAATGGCCCCAGAACCAGTGTGAAAAGGCTGTACTTCCTTCACTGAATTGCTTTTGTACCAATATAAAAATTCAGTGGGGCCTGTGTGTGTGTGTGTGTGTGTGTGTGTGTGTGTGTGTGATTCTCTGTTCTGTTCATTGATCTCTGTATCTATTCCTGCACTGGTGCCAGACTATCTTGATTACTGTAGCCATATAGTACCTCTAAACATATGTACAGTGATTCCTCCCATTTTATTTTTGTTAGAATTGTGTTAGATTTCCAGCTACTTTGTCTTTCCATACAAATTCAGAACTTATCTATGTGTACATAATAGCAGAGACTTCGTAAGATGTGCCTCAAACCCATAGATACATCTGGGAGAAATTTGTGTCTTTACTAAGTCATGTCTCTCAATTCATGAACACACTATATGTTTATTTAGGTTTTCTTTTATTTTTTTCACCAACGTGTAGCTCTTAGCACTGGAAAAACATACATGTTTTATAAAAATGTATACCTAAAGTATCTCACCTTCTTTGAGTAGTTAAAATTATTATTGTGCTTTAATGGGTTTTGACATGTTCTTGTTATTATATAGAAATGTGGTTGGTTTTTGTGTTGATCTCATTTCCTGCAACCTAGCTTAGTTCATTTATTAGATGCAGAGTTGTTCTTTTTTATATTCCTCAAGATTTTCTACATTGACATTATGTCACTTGAAATAGGGGCACTCCTACTTTTATCCTATTTTTATCTTTCTATTCTGAATGTCTTTTATTTCTTTGTTTTGCTTATTGCACTAGCTAGGTTTTCTAGTCCAATGTTGAATAAGAGTGGTTAGAGTGGGTATTCCTGTCTTGTTCCTGATGCTAGGGGGAAGCATTAGGAACTAGTAAGTGTCCTTTTTTTTTTTTTTGGCTTAAAGAACTCCCTTTAGCAGGCTTAGTGGTTATGAATTATTTCCACTTTTGATTGTCTGGAAATGTTTTATCTCTCGTTTCTGAAGGTCTTCTTTTCTGGGTAAAGTATTCTTGAATAAATCACCCACTCTCTTCTGGCTTTCAAGACTTCTGCTGAGGAATCACCTGATAGACTCAGGGGTGTCCTCCTTGTATATGATGAGCTCCTTTTCTCTTACTCCTTTCAAGATTTTTCTTTGTCTTTCATTTTTGGCAATTATATTATAATGTGTCTTGGTGAAGTCTTTTTTGGATTCAATCTTACTGGGGACTTTTAAGCTCATGTCCCAAGATTTCCATATATTTCCCTAGGTTTGGGAACTTTTCAGCCATTGTTTCTTTAAGTAAGCAGTCTTCCCACTTTTTCTTTCTCCTACTGGGTCTCCTGTATATGAATATTGTTTCATTTGATGGTATCCTATAAGTCCTGTTGGCATTTTTTTCCAGCCCTTTTCATTTTTTTCCCCAGTATGACTGGATAATTGAAAATAATCCATGAGAGCATGATGGGTTCAGGCAGTTGGGGGCCACAACATCAGCAACTGCATGATCTTTGGCAAGAGCAGTGGAAGGTTCTTGTGGCAACAGTGTCTGTTGGGATCTTCAGTAGCACCACCAGATCCAGCACCAGGGGACAAGCAGAATGGTGGCCAGAATTGGTGCTATGTACACAGTCATCGGAGGGGGTGCTGAAAACAGGCACATGCCCAAAACGGGGTTGGGGCCACCAGTGGGGTCCATCACCAACTTTGAGCACACAGGTGGTTTCAGGGGCTAGCCACTGGTGTGTGCATGACAGTGAGGGCTTGTGACTAGAGTCCATGCTGGCCGTGTATATGTGTATAGCTTCAGGATTTAGCTGTGGACCCTTGTGGTAGTGTAGTCCAGTGACAGGAGTCAGGACTGGCCTCAGGCACCTCAGTCATTCATCATTGAGGTGATGTTAGCTGTAGGGTTATTAGATACTCTTTATGAAGTTGAGGAAGATGTCATCTATTCCTAGTTTGTAAGTTTTTAATATGAATGGGTGGTAGAGATATCTGTATTAAAACAAAATACAGTTTTGGAAGATGGAAGAAAGATTCGAGTTTGTTGGCTGACAGGTCAGTCCCAAACTGAGAAAGAATTATCTCTCTCTTTTTCCTTCTGTCCCTTTGGGGAAATACAGGGGGAATAGATATCCACATAACTGCATCATTTCTTCAGAATAGCAATTAGATTCATAACCTTTTTAGTGTTAGCTATGGTATTTTTTTTAATCACCATAACAAGACATCTGTTTTGTGAGTTGCTCCTGCTGCAGACATATGCAAAGACAGAACTGGTCTGAGGCAACATGCAGCTTGCCAGGGCTATCTGGCTATATCTACCAATCCAATTATACTCTGCATAGGGTAGAACTAGGGGTTAATACTGTGTATTATCCTGGAGGAGTATTCCCTACCAGATTTCCCCAAACACATTTACATTAAAAAGGAGATTGGGATATAAAGGCTGGAAAGCACATCAAGTGGCTGGATGTGTTTTTCAGCTTCTCAGAAGGGTAGGCATTTGGTGTAAATATCTGTTGAACATCTGACATAGGGCCTGCTACTCAGTAGATAATCACTAAATAATTGTTGAATAATTTGTATCCATTTGACAAATTTTCCACAACCTGAGACCTTCAAAACTTATATAAGGCAAAATGTCTTTTGCTTTGACGCTAGTCTCTTGGTCCAGTGGGACTTATGAAAAGTGCCATGTCTCTGTCTGAGGATGAACAATGGAAGAGAATACGAACAGTGCTGTCTCCAACCTTCACCAGTGGGAAGCTCAAGGAGGTAAGAAAGGGAGGGTTTTCAATTAGAAAGTTAAGGAATACATCCGTGGGCAGGTAGGAAATAAGATCACAGTCCATTTCTTAGGGGTAGTTTGCTGAATTTGGGCTTCCTAAAAATGGTCTTTTAGCTTCATGTCCTGGAAGAGACATGATAAGATTTGTTATTAGATGTCCCTACTGCTTCATGCTTATGAAAGCTGTGTAATTTTAGGACTTGATTCTTGGATTTAAGTCAGGTGGTGTTGTATTTGTGTGTAGATGTTCCCCATCATTGGCCAGTATGGAGATGTGTTGGTGAGGAACCTGAGGAAGGAGGCAGTGAAAGGCAATCCTGTCACCTTGAAAGAGTAAGTAGAGCTGCACCTGCTGGGCTTCTGGCTCTGTCATGACACTTTCCAGCTACTGACACAGAACCAAACTCCCACTGTTGAGTTAGTCCAGTGAATAAACAGAAGTAGGCATATGGTGCTACAAGTCCAGTGGGCCACCCAAGAGGAGGTAGCACCCCTCAAAAGGCAGGGCAGTCAGGAGAAAGGGTCTTCTTTTGTGTACGTGAGGCGGGATTAATTTATCTACTTGATTGTCCCCTTGGATATTCTAGAAGGCAAAATACATCGTTTCAAAAGAAGAAACATAATTTATCAAATCGTTGAGTGTAGAGGATATGGAATGGTGGGAGGGGAAGGCACTTTGTACATATTGGTGGGCATTGAGTGGGGCAGGGAAGTTATCATGTGGAACTTAGAACAACTTAAACCCCTTCCTGATTTTGTTAAGGATATTAGTAAAAAAAATATTAACTTTATGACCACTTGTCCATCCTTCAACCTTAGCAGAGAGAAAGCCCTGCTCATGGGATAAGGAGGGTGACTATATAATCTAAACTGTGATATTTTAAAATTATACACTATGAACAGATGTACATAGGAACTGTTCTAGAAAAACTGGTGGCATATCACTTAGCTATGGCAACCCACAAATCAATTTTGTAGTGATTTACTATATATTTTTTAACTAGGAACATTATTAGATCTTACATTTTCCAGATATGAGTGTGTCCTGTGGGAAAGCTCTGATCACTGGAATTGAGGAAGAAGGGTCTTTCAGGAGTCTTAGCAGGAGTGTAGAGAAGAAGGGATAACATTCCTTTCAGCACATAACATGGTGTTGCCATTCACTAATGTGCTGAAGAGGAATCAGTTCTGAACATAGATACTGTGGTGAGACAAGGTCCGGATCAATTTTACCTTTCTTGACTCTTCTAGGAAAGGTTAATTATTCAACTGTTTGTCTTGCTCAGACACAGTGTTTATCTACTTCTATTGCCCATACTCCAAACACACTACTGTAATTTATTTGACTTTGGGTCTCTGTTCCTTCAGGACAGAGCTCCTTGAGTTCAGACGTGTGTCTAACTTGTCATAGTGTCCCCATCACCCCTAGCACAAGGCCAGCAGTATCACTAGCATGATGCCTCTGCTGAATTCCTCATGGATACCTCATGAATGAGTGTGATGGCATATAGACTCTTCAGATTATCCAGAAGGTGGTTCTGAAAATGTGGCTCTTACGTGGCCTGGGCATCAGAATCTAATGCTGCATGTGTTGGATAGGGATAGTAAAGAGTTTCTGATTTTAATTATCCATGTCTTTCTTTCCCTACTCAGCATCTTTGGGGCCTACAGCATGGATGTGATTACTGGTACCTCCTTTGGAGTGAACATTGATTCCCTCAACAACCCACAAGATCCCTTTGTGGAAAATACGAAGAATCTCTTAAAATTTTCCTTCCTTGATCCACTTTTCTTCTCAATATGTATGTAGATTACTATTTTTCTCCTCCCTTGCTTTTCTCCTTTTCTTCCTCCCTCCCTTCCTCCCTTCCTACCTTTCTACAACAATTTTATTGAGCTATAACTTCACATAACATATAGGTCCTCTTTTAAAATGTACAATTCACAATTTGGCTATTGAGATAGTGCTGCTATAAACATTGGGGTGCATGTGCCCTTTCAAATCAGCATTTTTGTATCCTTTGGATAAATACCTAGTCAGGCAATTGTAGGGTCATAGGGTAGTTTTATTTTTAAATTTTTGAGGAACCTCCATACTGTTCTCCAGAGTGACTGAACAAGTTTGCATCCCCACCAGCAATGCAAAAGAGATCCTCTCTCTGCATTCTCGCCAACATCTGTTGTTGCCTGAGTTGTTCATGTTAGCCATTCTGACAGGTGTGAGGTCATATCTCATTGTGGTTTTGATGTGTATTTCCCTGATGACAAGTGATGTTGAGCATTTTTTCATGTGTTGGTTGGTCATCTGGATGTCTTCTTTGGAGAAGTGTCTATTCATGTCTTTTGCCCATTTCTTCACTGGGCTATTTGTTTTTTGGGTGTTGACTTTGATAAGTTCTTTATAGATTTTGGATACTAACCCTTTATCTGATATGTCATTTGCAAATATCTTCTCCCATTACGTTGGTTGCCTTTTAGGTTTGCTGATTGTTTCCTTTGCTGTGCAGAGGCTTTTTATTTTGATGAAGTCCCAATAGTTCATTTTTGCTTTTGTTTCCCTTGCCTCCGGAGACGTGTTGAGTAAGAAGTTGCTGCAGCCAAGGTCAAAGAAGTTTTTGCCTGATTTTTGCTCAATGATTTTGATGACTTCCTGTCTTACATTGAGGTCTTTCACCCATTTTGAGTTTATTTTTTGTGTATGGTGTAAGAAAGTGGTTCAGGTTCATTCTTCTGCATGTCACTGTCCAGTTTTCCCCAGCACCACTTGCTAAAGAGACTGTCTTTATTCCATTGGATATTCTTTCCTGCTTTGTCAAAGATTAGTTGGCCATACGTTTATGGGTCCATTTCTGGAGTTTCTATTCTGTTCCATTGATCTGAGTGTCTGTTTTTGTGCCAGTACCATACTGTCTTGATGATTATACCTTTGTAATACAGCTTGAAGTCTGGGATTGTGATGCCTCCTGCTTTGGTTTTCTTCTTAAAGATTGCTTTGGATATTTGGAGTCTTTTCTGGTTCCATACAAATTTTAGGATTGTTTGTTTTAACTCTGTGAAGAATCCTGGTGTCATTTTGATAGGGATTGCATTGAACATGTAGATTGCTTTGGGAAGTATTGACATTTTAACAATATTTGTTCTTCCTATCCAGGAGCATGGAATATTTTTCCACTTTTTTGTGACTTCTTCAATTTCTTTCATAAGCTTTCTATAGTTTTCAGTGTGTGATTTTTCATCTTTTTTGCTTAGGTTTATTCTTAGGTATTTTATGGTTTTTGGTGCAATTATAAATGGGATCAATTCCTTGATTTCTCTTTCTGTTGCTTCATTGTTGGTGTATAGGAATGCAACCGATTTCTGTGCATTGATCTTATATTGTACAACTTTGCTGAATTTATGGATCAGTTCTAGCAGGGTTTTGGTGAAGCCTTTTGGGTTTTAGAGTATCACGTCATCTGCAAAGAGTGTATGTTTGACTTTCTCCTGGATGCTTTGGGTGCCTTTATTTCTTTGTGTAGTCTTACTGCTGAGGTTAAGACTTCCAATACTATGTTGAATAACAATGGCGAGAGTGGACATCCCTGTATTGTTCCTGACCTTAGGGGGAGAGCTCTCAGTTTTTCCCCATTGAGGATGATATTAGAGGTGGGTCTTTCATATATGGCTTTTATGATCTCCAGGTACGATCCTTCTATCCCTACTTTCTTGAGGGTTTTTATCAAGAAAGGATGCTGTAATTTGTCAAATGCTTTCTCTGAATCTTTTGGGAGGATCATATGGTTCTTGTCCTTTCTTTTATTGGTGTGATGAGTCACATTGATTGTTTTGCAGATTTTGAATCAGCCTTGCATCCCAGGTATAAATCCCACTTGGTCATGGTGAATAAGTCTGCTAATGTATTGTTGGATCCAGTTGGCTAGTATCATCTTGAGAACTTTTTTGCATCCATGTTCATCAGGGAAATTGGTGTATAGTGAGTTCTCCTTTTTAGTGGGGTCTCTGTGTGGTTTTGGAATCAAGGTAATGCTGGCTTCATAGAAAGAGTTTGGAAGTTTTCCTTCTATTTCTATTTTTTGGAACAGCTTCAAGAGAATAGGTGTTAACTCTTCCTTAAATGTTTGGTAGAATTCCCCTGGAAAGCCATCTGGCCCTGGACTCTTGTTTTCTGGGAGATTTTTGATTACTAATTCGATTTCTTTACTGGTTATGGGTCTGTTCAAATTTTCTGTTTCTTCCTGTTTCAGTTTTGATAGTTACATGTTTCTAGGAATTTGTCCATTTCTTCCAGATTGCCCATTTTATTGGAGTATAATTGCTGATAATATTGTCTTACTGTTTTTATTTCTGCTGTGCTGGTTGTGATCTCTCCTCTTTCATTCTTGATTTTATTTATTTGGGACCTTTCCTTTTTCTTTTTGATCAAACTGTCTAGGGGTTTATCAATGTTGTTAATTCTTTCAAAGAACCAGCTTCTGGTTTAATTGATCTCTTCAACTGTTTTGTTTTGTTTTGTTTTGATAGCATTGATTTCTGCTCTATACTTTATTATTTCCTGTCTTCTGCTGGTTTGGGGTTTTATTTGCTGTTCTTTTTCCAGCTCTTTAAGGCGTAAGGTTAGGCTGTGTATCTGAGACCTTTCTTACTTCTTTAGGAAGGCCTAGATTGCTATATAATTTCCTCTTATGACCACCTTTGCTTCATCCCAGAGGTTTGGGGCTGTGGTGTTGTCATTTTCATTGGCTTCCATGTACTTTTTAATTTCCTTTTTAACTTCTTGGTTAGCCCATTCATTTTTCAGTAGGATGTTCTTTAGTCTCCAAATATTTTTTACCTTTTCAAAATTTCTTGTGGTTGATTTTGAGTTTCATAGCATTGTGGTCTGAAAATATGCATGGCATGATCTCGATTTTTTTTTTTTTGTACTTACTTAGGGCTGATTTGTGTCCAGTATATGGTCTCTTCTGGAAAACGTTCCATGTGCACTGGAGAAGAATGTGCATTCTGCTTTTGGATGAAATGTTCTGAATATATCCGTTAAGTCCATCTATTCCACTGTGTCATTCAAAGCCACACTGTGTCATTTTTCCTTGTTGATTTTCTGTTTTGATGATCTGTCCATTGTTGTAACTGGGGTGTTAAAGTCCCCTACTATTATGGTATTATTATCAATGAGTTTCTTTAAGTTTCTGATTAATTGAGTTATATATTTGGGTGCTTTCACATTTGGAGCATACATGTTTACAATTGTTAGGTCTTCTTGGTGGATAGTTCCCTTAATTATGATAAAATGCCCTTCTTCATCTCTTGCTACAGTCTTTATTTTAAAGTCTAGATTGTCTGATGTAAGTATGGCTACTCAGGCTTTCTTTTGTCAACCATTAGCATGATAGTTGGTTCTCCATCCCCTTGCTTTCAATATGAAGGTCACTTTAGGTCTAAAGTAGGTCTCTTGTAAACAGCATATAGATGGGTCTTGTTTTATTATACATTCTGTTACCCTTTGTCTTCTGATTGGAGCATTGAGTCCACTGACGTTTAGAGTGAGTACTGAAAGATATGAATTTATTGCCATTATGATACTTGTAGAGTTGGAGTTTCTGGTGGTGTTCTCTGGTCCTTCCTAATCTTTGTTGCTTTTGGTATATATATATATATATTTTTTTTCATCTTTTCTCCCCTCTGAGAGTCCCCCTTAAAATTTCTTGCAGGGCTGGGTTAGTGGTCACAAACTCCCTTAAGTTTTGTTTGTCTGGGAACCTTTTAATCTCTCCTTATATTTTGAATGACAGCCTTGCTGGAGAGAGAATTATTGGCTGCATATTTTTCTGATTTATCACATTGAATATATCCTGCCACTCCTTTCTGGCCTGCCAAGTTTCTGTGGTTAGGTCTGCTGCAAACCTGATCTGTCTTCCCTTGTAGGTTAAGGACTTTTTTCCCCCTGCTGCTTTCATGATTCTTTCCTTGACTGAGTATTTTGTGAATTTGACTATGATATGCCTTGTTGATGGTCGGTTTTTCTTGAATCTAAGGGAAGTCCTCTGTGCTTCCTGGATTTTGATGTTTGTGTCTTTCCCCAGGTTAGGAAAGTTTTCTGCTCTGATTTGCTCACATAACCCTTCTACCCCTTTTTCTCTCTCTTCATCTTCTGGGACCCCTATGATTCTGATGTTGTTCCTTTTTTTTTTTTTTTTTTTTAATTTTTTTTTCAACGTTTTTTATTTATTTTTGGGACAGAGAGAGACAGAGCATGAATGGGGCAGGGGCAGAGAGAGAGGGAGACACAGAATCGGAAACAGGCTCCAGGCTCCGAGCCATCAGCCCAGAGCCCGACGCGGGGCTCGAACTCACGGACTGCGAGATCGTGACCTGGCTGAAGTCGGACGCTTAACCGACTGCGCCACCCAGGCGCCCCATGTTGTTCCTTTTTAATGGGTCACTGATTTCTCTAATTCTTAAAACATGCTCTTTTGCCTTAGTTTCCCTCTTTTTTTCTGCTTCATTATTCTCCATAAGTTTGTCTTCTATATCGCTTATTCGCTGCTCTGCCTCATCCATCCTTGATGCTGTGGCATCCATCTGAGATTGCAGCTCAGTTATAGCATTTTGTATTTCATCCTGACTAGCTTTTACTTCTTTTATGTCTGCAGAAAGGGATTCTAATCTATTTTCAACCCCAGCTCTTATTCTTATTATCATGATTCTAAATTCTGGTTCAGACATCTTGCTTGTATCCGTGTTATTAAGTCCCTGGCTGTCATTTATTCCTGCCCTTGTTTTGGGGGTGAATTCCTTCATTTTTTCATTTTGAAGGAAGAGAAGGAATTAATAAGGTAAAGAAAGTTAAAATTAAAAAATTAAAACAACAAACACAAAAATATCAAATAAAGAATGCTAGATTTTAGGTGTGTTTTGTTCTGGGTTTGAAAGGAGCTTGATAGATGGGAGATAAAAGGAAAAAGAAAAAAAAGGAAAAGGTTTGAAAATTTGACAAAATGAATACACTAAAATAGAATAAAATGAAATAATGTAGGTAAAATAGAATTTGAAAAATTTACAAAAAAGTAAAAAAAAATAGTAGAAAAAATTAAAGAAAAGTATTTTTAGGAAAAATTGAAAATAAAAATAAACTTTTCTCTTTTTGTATTCAAGGAAAAGAAAAGAAATGAAAAGGGGAAAAAAAGGAAAATTAAATGGATAGAACAGCGAACAGACTGAAATACGATTGAAATTACATGGTTTTCCCATTGAAGTCAAACTATGAAGCACTTTATAATCTGTAAACTAAGCAGGCAGAGAGACGTAGTGTTCCTGAAGAGTGAGGTTGGCCCAGTGGATGGGGCTTAGTATAATGTCTCTGTTCTCCACTAGATGGTGCTGCTTAGCTTATTGGGGTGGATATTTGTGGCGCAAGTAGGTGTGTATGTGCATGCACAGGAAGGGTGAAAATGGGATCACCTAGCTACCCAATCTCTGGTATCGGAACTCTGTTCTCCCTGATCAGCAATTACACACCCATCCTTTGTCTCTGGCTCCTGTCCACTCCCCGCTCTTATACTGTCCGAGACCAAGCCCTCAGGTTGCCAGGCAGCACCTTCCTCCTGACTTTTATCCCAGATGCAGCTCTTTTTCCCAACCCCTCACTTCTGAGGGACTGCAGCTTTGACCTGTTCTGACCCTCTGCACAAAGGTCTCACTGAGCAATGGCTGGGTCCTGCCACACCCAGGAACATTCACGGGCCCATGCTGCTGCCAATGCCCAGAGACTGCAGCTGGGTGCCAGCCCTCTCCAGAAGAAGTTCACATGATTGTGTAGAAGCAGCATTTCAGGGATTATGGAAAATCACAATACATATCTGGCACCAGGCTTCCCCACTAACTTCCTTGTTCTAGTACCAGCAAATGTGGTTGTTCTCCCAGTCTGCTGTGATGTTTGCCTGTGGGGTGGCCACACAACCTCTACCAAATGTCCTCCCAGCAGTGAACCACCTCTCCCAATGTGTCCCAAGGACCCCTAGTCTTCACTCTGCTCCTGGGGATTCGCCCTTCCTACCAGAGCACTTCCAGGTGTCAAGCTGTGGAGTTTCAGACTCTGCAGTCTCCCTGTTGATAGAGTCTTAATGGAATTTAAACCCTCTCCCTTCTTCTTTCTCCCTTTTAGTTCAGTCCCTGCGGCTGTTTCCACTTTTCCACTCTCTCTCCAGCTGCTTTTGGAGGGGGAGTGTTTTTCCCATACTCTCCCTCTGTCTCTGTCCTCTCAAAACAGCTCTCTGTCCTCTGTGACTTCTCTCTCCCCCAGTTCACCTCTCCACACTGCATATCTGCTGAGTTCTGTGGTTCAGGTTGTGCAGATTGTTGTGTTAATCCTCAAATCAGTTTTCTAGGTTTGCAGGATGGTTTAGTGTTGTCTGGCTGTATTTTATGGACACAAGATGCAAAAAACACCTTCCATGCTGTTATGCCATCTTCTAGATCTTGGTTCTTTTTAAATGTAGACATTTATAGCGATAAATTTCTTCCTGGTCACTGCTTTTGCTACATCCAAGAGTTGGTATTTCATGTCTTTATTTTTATCAGTCTCCAAGTAATCCTTTTTTTTTAATTAAAAAAATTAATGTTTATTTATTTATTTTTGAGAGACATAGAGACAGAATGCAAGTGGGGGAAGGGCAGAGAGAGAGGGAGACACAGAATCCAAAGCAGGTTCCAGGCTCTGAGCTGTCAGCACAGAGCCTGATGCTGGTTCAAACTCATTAACTATGAGATCATGACCTGAACTGAAGCCAACACTTAAACTACTGAGCCACCCAGGCACCCCCTCCAAGTAATTCTTAATTGCCTTTTTGATTTCTTCTTTGAACCATTGGTTATATAAGAGTGTAATGTTTAATTTCCACATATTTGTGAGTTTCCCAATGTTGTTTATGTTCTCAATTTCTAATTTTATTTCATTGTGGTTGAAGGGCATACTGTGTATTATTTGCATCCTGACAACAGTTTCTTAAACATCATGATTAATTATGAGACTGATGTGCTGCCTACTGCACTAAGGAGGCAGGTACATCATGATTAATTAAAGTAGCATATTATGGTCTGGTTTATACAAAGAGGTTCTAGTCTAAAAATAAAAGCTAAGATATCCAGGGATGTAATTCTGTTGCTTTGGTCACTCCAAACCGGTGGAAGTAGACACTGATCTCACTGCTGTAGTGGTGGTCCTCATGTGTGACTTGCCCTGGCTCAGCCATTGGTTTGAAATTTCCAATAAAGGCCATAAGGGAATGACTCCTGGTTTCAATGACTCCTGGTGTCTTTTACTCCTCTGATTAGAAGAGCAAATTATAATTGTTCCAGGTAAATTTTGCATTTTCACTGTGCTTTCCATTGTTCTTTTTCCTTACAGTACTCTTCCCATTCCTTACCCCAATTTTTGAACTATTAAATATCTGGATGTTTCCAAAAAAAGTTACTGATTTTTTCACAAAATCTGTAAAAAGGATGAAGGAAAGTCGCCTCAAAGATAAACAAAAGGTAAATCCAGTGTTGGTTACATGTGGATGTTCACTTTTGATCTTTTATTGATTTGTGTACATCTCATGTGTGTACTTCTATGTATGTTTTTATGGTAGGTAGAGCACTGTAGGGTTTAGAGCAGGAGAGTTCTAACATTTTAGAGAGAATTAAAAAGGTTGAAGTTAAGGAAGGAGATAAGAAAATGAGTCAGAGAAAGAATGTTTAAAATTGAATAATAAGCATGGCAACTAGTATGTCACTGCACAAAATTTGGTGAGAGAAAAACTACCACTTCACTTCAATAAATTGTCAAAGCATAAAAATTACTGTGTAAAAATAATTTTCTGTATTGTAATTTTTCCAGATCTTACATTGGCAAAGAATGCCTTCAATTCTAAGCCTCTTGTTTTACACATTCTCTAGTGGAATGTCCTGTTAGGCACTTGGTGGAGTATAGTCTGTGTTAAACTTGAGCTTGCCATTGTCTGGAGTGGGCAGGAGTCTTCTCTGAGCACTAAGGCTGCAAGATGGCTAAGCCAGTTTTGCCTCATGAGGCCTGGTGGCCAGAAAAGAATGTGTGCTGCACAGGGAGACAGGGCTGGGTACCCCAGGATGTCACTGAAGATTGTGCAGAGTTCTGAGAGGGTGGGGCACTGGAAGATGCTGACACACAGCTGCTCATTGGCACTGCAGGGGTCAGGGGATTGATCTTTGTGACCATTCATTAAGAATTAAGGCCAGAGTTAAAAAGGACTGGAATCATGGACTTTCTCTTGAGCAAGCAGGCATGGCAAGAGAGGGAGCAGGCAACTCTTTGGCCAGGAAGCTGTAGTCAAAAGCCAGAAAAGCTGAAGGCAAGAACCAAAAAGCAGTGAGACACAGTAGCTGGATTCCTGTCAGGGAAGCATCCTGTTCTCCAAGTTTGTACCTGGATGTTTTTGTTTAGTGATGACTCTGACAAAACTAGTGAGACCTTTGTGCATAAAGGGGCCATATTCTCAGGAAAGAAGTTAAGTCCTGAACCCCTGACTTAATTCTGACTTCACAAGTGACTTTTTGTCATTGAAACTTCTCTTTCTGCTTCCAGCACCGAGTGGATTTGCTTCAGCTGATGATTAACTCCCAGAATTCCAAAGAAACAGACACCCATAAAGGTAAGCAAGGAGAGTTTCAGAGAACCAGTGATGGGAGACTCAGAGGCAGGGGTGGTTCTGAGATGTGCAGGAAGGTTCTTAGCAAGTGGAGTTCTGCAAATTGAAGAACAACACATATTTAGATAGAAACGGAGCAGAAGCACTGTTTTCAGAAGCCCACAGCCTCAGGTTTGTTCAGAGCCTGTTGGCAATGATAGACTAAGCAGTCAGTTGTCTGCCACAGGGGAGCTTGTTTCTAATGTGAATCCTGTGGCTTACTCCAGACCCACTGAATCAGAACCTCTGTCTGGAAATTCACATCAAGGCTTCATCACACCAGGAGGCACATGGCCCCATTGTTGGTGACCTTCACTTGGGACACCTGGTTAAAGTTGTGTTCACTGGCATAATATACTCGTAAAGTTTTATTTTTCCCCTCAAAATTAATAAATAACTGGTGCAGGAAGCCTTTGCAACTGTGTAAATACTGTGGGTTTTTTTTTTTTTTTTGAAGTTTAACTTAGTACCTATCTTGTCCATGGATGGCATTTGACTGAAACCATTAATACCATGATGGTTTCAGGATGGTTAATTTCTAAATACATCCTTTCTTCTATATTTATGAGTTAATGTTCCATTGTTAGGGAGCTATTAATCTCTCATGAATTAATTTATTTATATATGTCAGTATGATCTCATATATAACTAAATCTCTTACATCATTTTTATTTAGATCCTCAATTCTCTCACATTTGTCATCTGGAAGGCCTTTCAAGTGGGCTTCTGTGTATTATTTTTATTCTTTCTTCTTTTTAAGGCTTTCAGTAGAGTTTATTTTTTATAGCAGTTTTAGGTTCACTAAAATTGAGTGAAAAACAGAGATTTCCCATATTCCTGTGCTCTACCTACAGTCAGCCTCCCACATTATCAAAATCCCTCACAATGTGGTGTGTGTGTGTATATTATTTATTGTGTGTATATATTTATTACAATCAATGTCCCTACAATGACACATTATTGCCACCCCAAATCCTTGGTTTACATTACAGTTCACTCTTGGTGTTGTCCATTCTATAGGTTTTAACAAATGTATAATGATGTCTATTCACCTTTACAGTATTCTGTATCCTTTTCCCATATCATTTTCTGAGAATTTCCTTGCATTCTGGTGTGAGACATTCCAAGTTTATGTTTTGTTTCCCCTGATGAGTGTTGGAATTAGCCATTTCTCCATGAATCTGTTTCCTATTAGTGAGAAATGGTATTTAGAAATGCAAGTCTGGGATATAGGAGTGTTCATTGCTACTAGGGTTTCTTTGCTTCTATTTTCTCTCAGAAGACCAAGATAAGAACATGAAATATATTTATACAGGAGTGTTAAATGTAAGTATGTCTATATCTATCCATAACCATTAATGTAATTATGTTCTATATATCTGAAAGAAAAAAGGAGTCTTGATTTGTAGTTGTTTCTATGACAGAAATATTCCCATTGTGTTTAATTTCAAGCTATCTCTGGTTTGACAAAAATCTCACAAAATTCTTGAATATTTAGCCATAGATTTTGGAGAAAAAGGATGGTTTATTCCATCATACCACAAAAAAAATATATCCTATATCTATATCTACCATCTATCTATCATCTATCTAATATGTGTGTGTGTGTGTGTGTGTGTGTGTGTGTGTGTGTGTGTGTGTATTCTGTCTATCTATCTAGTCCTACTGCTTTCTGTGATGAAGGAAATATTCTATATATTCCCAGTTCAGTACAGAACTACTATACACATGTGGTTATTGAGAACTTGACATGTGGCTAGAGTCACTGAAGAACTGAATTTTATATTGTATTTAATTTAGTCAATTAAGATTTAAGTATAAATAGTCACATCTGGCAAGTAGCTACTGTATTTGAAAGCACAACTCTAAACTTTGATTATCATGAGGTTCATGGTAATTGAGGGGAAGAATTTGATAGTTGAATTTATCCACAGTAGCATCATAGAAAGTATGACTGGGAAATCAGAACTCTGTAGACCTTTCTTATACTCGTTTTGTATTGCTCTTAGTTGTGAGTTATCTATTTGTGGCAGGTACCATGTTAATTTCAGTTCTCTAAGTATCTAATGGTCTTAACACAGTGCTGATCAAAGAAATTAAAGACTGACCATGCTGAGTTTCTGCCAGGAGAAAATCAAAAGGGAGGCCAACATATATTCAGAGTGGGACCATTTTCTCAGGAAGGTTACAATCAGGCCATGAGTGAATAAGCATTGCTAATTCCACTTACTGGATTCTGTTTATATTTCATGCTAGCCATTGTCCTTCTATCGATCATTGTTTCTCTTGCTGTTTTAATGTGGTTGATTAGGCTAGCATCAGACACTACCCTTCTAGCTTTTTGTCTGTGTTGTAGTTTCTGTATATATCTGAGATCATCCACTTGAAGAATGTACCCCAGGTCTTCTATTAGCTGAGACCTCTCAAAGTTGTAATCCAGGCTTCTCAAACTAGGTTGTGTGCAAAACTCCCCACATCTTGTGAAGCTCAAATGTTGATTTGACAGTTCTAGGGTGAGGTTTGAGATTCTATATTTATAATAAGCTCCCAGATGCTGCAACTGCTGCTGGTCCATGGACCACACTTTGAGTAGCAAGTTTATCCGTAGCCCAACATTGTTCTCTTAAGTCTTCACTAGTATGTTAAGATGAAAGATCATTTAATTTTCCTGACTAGACTTAGCATTGCAAACTCTCCCCAAAAAATTTATGCTGTATTTTACCTGGAAGAATTTAAATTTTCATGGGGAGCACTGCTATCTCATGTTACTTATGGCTGAAGTACTTTTATGATTCTCCAGTGAACAAACTGATAACACTGTGTACATTAGACAAAAATGTCATCTTATGAAACTACCCACCTGTGGTCGTGGGGAAGGTGGCATAACCAGAAACAGAAAGCTAATAATAGTATATACCTTGGGAATAAACACACCACGATAACTTATGGCTCTTTCTGGCTCTGGAAGATAGACATTAGAGTGGAAACCCTTCAGAGTTTGATTTCAAATTGCTTTTATATTTTACTCCTGAGGGATTTGAGAGTTTCAGATGGATTTCTCATCATCTACTATGATGTTTTACATTTGCCTGGTGTAGCTAAAATGCATTTCCTCTCCTTTTAGCTCTGTCTGATCTAGAGCTTGTGGCCCAATCTATTATGTTTATTTTTGCTGGCTATGAGACCACAAGCACTTCTCTTTCCTTCCTTGTGTATGAATTGGCCACTCACCCTGATGTCCAGCAGAAACTGCAGGAGGAGATTGATGCGACTTTCCCCGATAAGGTGAGCGGGTCATACCTGCAAAGGGAATAAGGATGGGCTTGGATATGCCTCAGTAACAGATTAGCCCTCTAATCTAGTGGGTTTTCATAGCAAAGGTTCACTTCTAACTCACATCCCCATATCCAACATAGGTCTTATTAGAGGATGGGAGTGAGTCTCTGCTCCATATAGGTACTTGGGAATACAGGGCCTCGAGGCTCCACTTTTAATACCTGTATTAGTTGGAACTTCATGTTGGCTGTGGAACAAGAACTGGAGTTGTATACCTGCTTTTCAAATGTTTGGCCCTGAACTGACCTACATCTCCTCAGTTCACAGTCCATTTGCAAGTTGTTTCCCATAGGTTCACGTAGGCTAGGAAATATGGGGGTCTACATGGATATTGGATAAGTAGTGAGTGTCTCTACTACACGCCCTAAGAAGTGTCATCTCAAATTATCTCCATGTCACAAGGCAGGAAACTTAGCTATGGAGAGACAACATAACTCTTACAGTATCACTAGTGTTAAAGAAGCCAGGCTAGGAGCCAGGGTGCCTGGGTCCTGATTGAACTCTTAATCTCTCCAATGTTGGCTCTTAAATATAACACCAAGAGATAGGTACATATTGCCCATGCTGTCTCAGATCTCTTCCCAAACTGGAATTCCCTCTTTGTGAAGAGACCTGGCCTCTGGGGCTGGAGTGACTTATTTGGTGAAGAGTGAAATCCTGAAGGGACAACTAGAAGACCCTTATAGTGGCAGAGAATGGGGCTGAGAGTAGGGTTCTTATCCCCTTTACAATGGCCCCTGCAACTGAAGTTGTTTGTCAACAATTGGTAGCATCCAATCCTACCTACCTCTTGTCATTTTGGGTTGAAAGGAACTGGTGTCTCCCCAAATTATTTATGGTTTTTATATAATATAGTGTCTCTCTCCACATATTGTATATATATTTGAAGAACTAGGAAGCAGGATATTTCCAGTAGAAAAGTTTATGTGGCTAGGGTATTTTTTTCTGTTGCATGTTCTCCTTCCTTGGTACAGATGTGTCGCCTTATTTTGAAAGAAACAGTGACTTCAACATTTTTCACTTAAGAGTAAGGGTCATCATATATCAGTCACCTTTGTTCACATGAGGAAAAAAAAACCACACATAGCTATGGGAAGGATTTCCTGTTTAGGAACAAGTCCTGTTTAGGGGAATGTCCCAATGTTCTCCCCTAGTCATTACTGTTGTATACATATCAGGGGCCATTGAGCAGGTCAAAGGACATGGTAGACATTGAAATGCTCATAAATAGTCTTTACCAAAATACATGTTTCTTAGGGATTCCTAACAGTTCAGTAGTATTGCATAGACTGAGTTGAACGTTGATTCCAAATCTCAATTTATCAAAATCTGTTTCTTTCCTTCTAGGCCCCTCCCACTTATGATGCCCTTGTACAGATGGAGTATCTTGACATGGTGTTGAATGAAGCTCTCAGATTATATCCAATCGCTGGTAGACTTGAGAGGGTCTGTAAGAGAGATGTGGAAATCTGTGGTGTGTTCATTCCCAAAGGGACAGTGGTGATGGTGCCAACCTTTATTCTTCACCGGGACCTGGATCTCTGGCCAGAGCCTGAGGAATTCTGTCCTGAAAGGTATGGGGAACCCTGAAAAAGAGATCCCACCCTCATATAGGAAGATATTCTGATATTTCTTTGTATAGATGACAAAGATCTGATTGTTCAGTTGTTTATTTCTATATCTTTTTATATTTAGAAGTATTTTTCTAATTATAAAATGATTATTGTCAAAATTTTACAGATTGTAGTTGAGAGAAAAAGAAACTTAATGTCATCATCAGTACAATATGTCAAGATTATTAATAATGATATGTTACATCTTTGTGGACATTTTCCATGCATATATAGATTACTTAAAGTTAGAATGGCATTATATTTTTTGACTACTTAATGTAACAGTAAACTATAATCAGTAAATTCTATGTGATTTGTGTTTATTATTATATGCATATATCATAATTTATTTAACCAATATCTTATTTAAGAAAATGGGACTCCTTTTTCTTTAAGTTTTTCTGTCCTCCCCACATCCTTACATTTACTCCCCACATCCTTACATTCCATGTTTATAAACCTTGGCCACCATTTCCACTAGCCCTAGTGGGAAAGGAGAGGCTGTGGAGCTGAGAGTCCTCATCCCTGGCAGGAGGAGCAACCTCATGAGGATGGGGGCGTACACAAATCCTGTGATTTCTGTGGCTGCAGTCCTGTGCCAGCTCCCACCTCTCTTGGTATCTGGGGTTAGTCCAAAGAAAAGTCATCTGCTCTATAGCCATCTGAGACATCCTTCTTGAAGGGTCTTGAACTTTCTCTCTGGGAATCCAGAGCAGAGTCTGGCTTTGGGCACAGCTTGAATTCTGTAAAGAGCTGCTGCTTTCCTGTTTATTGTATTGGTGAGAAAAAATTTGGAGTACATTTGTAGGTATCTAGACTTTTAGCTCTGACTCTAAGCTCCCTGATGGCAGGGTCCTTGTCTTGTTGCATGGTGTTCTAGTGCTAGCATTGTGTCTATACATACTACTTGCTGAAAGAAGTCAGAATCGACCAAGTTGTCTGTTTTCTGGACCAAGAGACCTGGTGGTTCCCACAAGCTCAGAAGTCCCCAGTGCTGTATTTTCTGAAACAGAAAACAGAGACTCCTGGTTCTTCTCTGTGATTCATTCAGCAATGAGAGGAAGTGCTTACCTCTGTGTGTCAAGGACTATGCCAGGCAGCACCAAGTCCACATATTAAAATGTCTATTATGGAGAATTTTTGACACACGCACAAGCATATTTTGTAGATGCATGTATATGAAATACTCTTAATGCATTTATGTGTGCCCATCATCTGTCCAACACCACTAACCTCTATCAGCTGCCCCATCCACAGGCCATAACAATTCCTCATCTTATGCCCATATCTCTGTAAGACACACCATCTCATTCCAGAACGTTGTCCATTTTTTAAAAAATGCTTGTTTATTTTTGAGAAAGAGAGCAGGAAGGGGGCATAGGGAGAGAAAGAGAGAATCCCAAGCAAGTCTGCATGGTCAGCAGAAAACCTGATGTGGGGCTCGAACTCATGAACCCTGAGATCATAACTTGAGCCAAAATCAAGAGTTGAACAGTTAACTGACTGAGCCCCAAATATTTTGTCCATATTTTGAACACTTTTAAAAGATATCTACTGATGATGTCATTATCACTTTCCGCAAATCTATATTTTTCCTTAATAGGAAGCCTCATGTAACAGACAGAGAAGAATTCAGTGATTACACATATCTGTCAGTGTGATTATAGTGAGCAGCAGCATGTGCTCATGTAAATCTTCTGACAGGCTGTTCTGTCGAAGTGGCTGGGGGGATCCTAGTGGGGAGGGGAGGGAAGAGAAGAGAAAAATCACAATGTAAATCACGGGAGACATTTCTTCTGCTTCCTTCTTGAGCATTTGACCACAGTAAGTCAATGGAGGTAGGAATCTACCTTTTCTTCAGTCAGGCTCATTTCCTGCTTGCCTTTCAGAGTGTGAACATCTCCCTACCCTGACTGTAATTCTAGTGTTTAAGATAACCCTTCCTTTTAACAACATTCATCTCATCTCCTCAATAAGACTGACCACTCCCACAGGGTAAGGGGAATGCAGAGAATCTGTAGCTTACAGTTGTCACCGCAAAATAAGCATGGCAGGATTTCAGTGACCAGCTCCCAAGAGTGTCCTGTGTAGTCCTGGTTGAGAACCCCACACATGTCGTTCTTGTGGTTTTTATATTTCACTAATTTGTTTCCAACTTGATTTGTGGAACCAGGTTCAGCAAGAAGAACAAGGATAGTATAAATCCTTATATATACCTGCCTTTTGGAACTGGACCCCGAAACTGCATTGGCATGAGGTTCGCGATTATGAACATGAAACTTGCCCTTGTCAGAGTCCTGCAGAACTTCTCCTTCAAGCCTTGTAAAGAAACACAGGTCAGACAGAGAACTTTCTGTATAAAGAATGTTTTACTGTTTTTTTTAAAACTAAGAGATACAGAAAGGATGTGTGTGCGTGCACACACGTACACGCGTACACGTGTGTGTGTGTGTGTGTGTGTGTGTGTGTGTGTGTGTGTGTATAGGCTCCTTTGTCCTTAATTTGTTCTGTTGGTCATCTCTATTTGGATTCATCTGTGACTTTTAAGTTTCCTTCAGCTCTGAGCGCCACGTCTATGGGTTATTAACACTCAAACATAAGGGCCATCTAGAGTCAGTGCAGTTAGTGTGATATGATTATGCACAGACCTTTGAACTTGAGCAATGTGGTTTTTTTGCGCTATTTTATTTATTATTTATTTATTTTAAAATTTACATCCAAGTTAGTTAGCATATAGTGCAATAATGATTTCAGGAGTAGAATCCAGTGATTTGCCCTTTATGTACACACCCCCCCCCCGTGCTTATCCCAACAAGTGTCTTCCTTAATGCCCCTTACCCATTTAGCCCATCCCCCCACCCACAATCCCTCCAGGAATTCTCAGTTTGTTCTCTATATTTAAGAATCTCTCATGTTTTGTCCCCTTCCCTGTTTTTATATTATTTTTGCTTCCCTTCCCTTATGTTAATCTGTTTTGTATCTTAAATTCCACATATGAATGAAGTCATATGACATTTGCCTTTCTGTGACTAATTTTGCTTAGCATAATACCCAGAACTTGAGCAATGTTTTATTTATTTATTTATTTTTATTTTTTGGTGAATAAATCTTTATTTTTTTCTTTTTATTTCAGTATATGAAATTTATTGTCAGATTGGTTTCCATACAGCACCCAGTGCTCATCCCAAAAGGTGCCCTCCTCACTACCCATCACCCACCCTCCCCTCACTCCCACCCCCCATCAACCCTCAGTTTGTTCTCAGTTTTTAAGAGTCTCTTATGCTTTGGCTCTCTCCCACTCTAACCTCTTTTTTTTCTCCTTCCCCTCCCCCATGGGTTTCTGTTAAGTTTCTCAGGACCCACATAAGAGTGAAAACATATGATATCTGTCTTTCTCTGTATGGCTTATTTCACTTAGCATCACACTCTCCAGTTCCATCGATGTTGCTACAAAGGGCCATATTTCATTCTTTCTCATTGCCACGTAGTATTCCATTGTGTATATAAACCACAATTTCTTTATCCATTCATCAGTGGATGGACATTTAGGCTCTTTCCACAATTTGGCTATTGTTGAGAGTGCTGCTATAAACATTGGGGTACAAGTGCCCCTATGCATCAGTACTCCTGTATCCCTCGGGTAAATTCCTAACAGTGCTATTGCTGGGTCATAGGGTAGGTCTATTTTTAATTTTCTGAGGAACTTCCACACTGTTTTCCAGAGTGGCTGCACCAATTTGCATTCCCACCAACAGTGCAAGAGGGTTCCCGTTTCTCCACATCCTCTCCAGCATCTATAGTCTCCTGATTTGTTCATTTTGGCCACTCTGACTGGCATGAGGTGATATCTGAGTGTGGTTTTGATTTGTATTTCCCTGATGAGGAGCAACGTTGAACATCTTTTCATGTGCCTGTTGGCCATCTGGATGTCTTTTTAGAGAAGTGTCTATTCATGTGTTCTGCCCATTTCTTCACTGGGTTATTTGTTTTTCGGGTGTGGAGTTTGGTGAGCTCTTTATAGATTTTGGATACTAGCCCTTTGTCTGATATGTCATTTGCAAATATCTTTTCCCATTCCGTTGGTTGCCTTTTAGTGTTGTTGGTTGTTTCCTTTGCTGTGCAGAAGCTTTTAATCTTCATAATGTCCCAGTAGTTCATTTTTGCTTTTAATTCCCTTGCCTTTGGGGATGTGTCAAGTAAGAAATTGCTACGACTGAGGTCAGAGAGGTCTTTTCCTTCTTTCTCCTCTAGGGTTTTGATGGCTTCCTCTCGCATTCATGTCCTTTATCCATTTTGAGTTTATTTTTGTGAATGGTGTAAGAAAGCGGTCTAGTTTCATCCTTCTGCATGTTGCTGTCCAGTTCTCCCAGCACCATTTGGTAGAGAGACTGTCTTTTTTCCATTGGATGTTCTTTCCTGCTTTGTCAAAGATGAGTTGGCCATACGTTTGTGGGTCTAGTTCTGGGGTTTCTATTCTATTCCATTGGTCTATGTGTCTGTTTTTGTGCCAATACCATGCTGTCTTGATGATTACAGCTTTGTAATAGAGGCTAAAGTCTGGGATTGTGATGCCTCCTGCTTTGGTCTTCTTCTTCAAAATTCCTTTAGCTATTCGGGGCCTTTTGTGGTTCCATATGAATTTTAGGCTTGCTTGTTCTAGTTTCGAGAAGAATGCTGGTGCAATTTTGATTGGGATTGCATTGAATGTGTAGACCTTTTGGTAGTATTGACATTTTGACAGTATTTATTCTTCCAATCCATGAGCATGGAAAGTTTTTCCATTTCTTTAAATCTTCTTCAATTACCTTCATAAGTTTTCTATAGTTTTCAGCATACAGATCTTTTACATCTTTGGTCAGGTTTATTCCTAGGTATTTTATGCTTCTTGGTGCAATTGTGAATGGGATCAGTTTCTTTATTTGTCTTTCTGTTGCTTCATTGTTAGTGTATAAGAATGCAACTGATTTCTGTACATTGATTTTGTATCCTGCAACTTTGCTGAATTCATGTATCAGTTCTAGCAGACTTTTGGTGGAGTCTATCGGATTTTCCATGTATAATATCATGTCATCTGCAAAAAGCGAAAGCTTGACTTCATCTTTGCCAATTTTGATGCCTTTGATTTCCTTTTGTTGTCTGATTGCTGATGCTAGCACTTCCAACACTATGTTAAACAACAGTGGTGAGAGTGGACATCCCTGTCGTGTTCCTGATCTCAGGGAAAAATTGAGCAATGTTTTAAACTTCTTTCAAGTCCACTGAAAGGAAGGGAACATGTAGTGCACAGTAATGGTGTGCAGTGATGAACACAACATGACTTTTGAATGATGCTGTTCTCTACCACAACTTACAGATGCTCTCATAACTGTGGTTCACAACCCCTCCTTGTACATTGCAATCAGTATGTTCTTTTCACAATCCTGATGCCCAGGCCAAATCAGAAATTCTAACATAATTCACCCAGAGTGGGCTTTAAAAATGCCCTCATTGGGGCGCCTGGGTGGCGCAGTCGGTTAAGCGTCCGACTTCAGCCAGGTCACGATCTCGCGGTCCGTGAGTTCGAGCCCCGCGTCAGGCTCTGGACTGATGGCTCGGAGCCTGGAGCCTGTTTCCGGTTCTGTGTCTCCCTCTCTCTCTGCCCCTCCCCCGTTCATGCTCTGTCTCTCTCTGTCCCAAAAATAAATAAACGTTGAAAAAAAGAATTAAAAAAAAAAAAAGTGCCCTCATTGATTCTCATGTGCAAGCGAGGTTAAGAATCAATGGTGGGAAGCAAGTCTGACAGATGTGAAGGACTCCCATGGTCCAGACCATCCTGGCTACTTGGCACCACATTCCATGAGCCCTGCCCCAGTCAAGCTTTGCTCCATTTATAGGCAATGGGGCCTTCATGAATGGATATTCCTACTGGGAGAAGCGATAGGATATTTAGCATTGAGGATGGCCATACAATAAAATGTGTAATATCCATTCAAGATGATCTTGCAAACTCAACATACACAAAATTAACTGTATCACTTTTCAAATGGTTGCCATAATGGCTAAGAACCTGTTTTAAGTTTTAAATGCTCATCCTTTTACTTAAAATTTAAATCAAAAAAGAACACAAAACAACATGAGTTTGTGTCCAGTCTGGTACAGAGTAGACACTCAATAGATATTCTTTTGAGTGAATGATGGATGAATGTTTCCATACTCTGGTCTTGACAGCTTACAAAGTTTAAGGAATATGAGATATATTAATATAAAAGTAGTATTTATATGTTTAAACTCTTACTCTCCTTCATGTATCTTGCCTGCTTTGCTTCTATTGTCAGTAGGGCTTCATTTGTTGGTTTTCATATGATTTTTAACTTTTGCAGATCCCACTGAAATTAAACGCTCTAAGTATTATTCAACCAGAAAAACCCATTGTTCTCAAGGTTGAGCTGAGAGATGGGAGTGTGAATGGAGCTTGACTTTCCCTAAGGACTTCCCCTTTGTTCTTCAAGAACCTGTGTCCCAGAATACCAGAGGCCTCCATTTACTTTGTGAGTACAACCCAGAAATGAAGATGGGCTTCATGAAGTGCCTGTGTTGGATGACTAGGGATTCCATAGCTTTCTCAGTCTCTGTGTGGAGCATTATATCTTGTGGAGAGTAAAGGAGGTGACTAATAAGTGCCAGACATGTAGACTCAGCCTATCTGGCTCCCATAGACCACCCCCAGTTATACCATCTACTTCCCTAAGCACTGATCAAGAATAAAAATTTCTCAACAATTTTATCAACAAACTTTCATGAAACAAGAATTTTTGTAGTAGTTGTTTAGTGACATATCACATGTCTCATTTTCGATATTCTGTATTAAGTATGACACTGATCATGTCAATAAACATCTCTTTACAAAAGTATTAACTGATACCTTCTTGCACATACAGAGGGAATTGTACAACTGATGCGTGAGAGCCAGTGACTGAATGTTTTTCACCATCACAATCACTGAGTGGGTGGGATTGTTTAGAACTCCAGCATAATATGTTAAGATAGGTGAGAGTCGATCGATCCACTGTGACTTTACCCACTGCTCATAAAATATATGGAAAGTATATTCATAATTTAGTTCTACTGTTTTTAGAGCACATGTTTTTTAGAGCATTCAATTGAGGTAGTTAGTATTATTATTAGTTTTATTTTAATGTTTTTATCTCATCTGCCCTGATGTTCTGTTAGACAGGGAACATATTTTCTCTTCATGTTCCAGCCTCAGTTCTCAAATGTCCTGACACAATGAACATTGAACAAGAGATGGTTGATTGGTTAGTTGATTGGACAGAAAAGCTAAAAGTATTTGTCCATTTCAGTTGGTATCAGAAACTACACAGGATTCTGCTTTTCCTTCCCTCCACACCCACCCTTCTTTCCCTTCTCCACTCTCTTTTTTTTAAAGTTCATTTATTTATATTGAGAGAGAGAGAACGTATGCACAGGGGAGGCAGAGAGAGAGAGAGAGAGAGAGAATCCCAATCAGGCTCCAAGCTGTCAGTTCAGAGCCTGACACGGGGATTGATCTCACAAACCATGAGATCATGACCTGAGCCAAAATCAGGAGCTGGATGCTTAACTGACTGAGCCACCCAGTAGCCCCTCCCTCCTCTCTCTCTCTTCCATTGCCTGTCCTTCCTGGATAACTCAATCCTAAAGCCAATAGGTGAAGAACAGCCATATTGGCAGCCACACATTGGGCATCAGGGACAGAGAATGGAGGCACAGTGACTCCAAGACAGAGACAGAATAGCATAGGGAGGGTGTCCACATGAAGAAGCAGCCTGCCATGAGTGTGGAAGCCCAAGCTCAGTGAGAAGGGTGTCCACACAGAGGGATAGCCTAGTCCAAAGCCAGAGCCTAAATATGGTGTGGACAACCCAAGTAATATGAGGGGGGTATCCGTGAGTGTTAGGGATGGAATGGCTATTAGTTACATAAAGGGGAATTGATTAAGGGGGTAAATATATTAAGGATAAATAGAAGCCAGGTTTCTTACTGTTGGAGAAGAGAGTCACTGATGGAAAGGGAGAAAACCAGAATGAGATTATGTATTCAGAGATTGGAACTGAATGTATCGGTGAAAAATCCTGCTTTTCTAGAGAGATAGATGATAAGTAGATTGATATAAAGATAAATAGATGTGTGTGCCTGTATGAAAACACATATCCCCTACCTGTCTGACAGTTCTTAGAAGCAGTAACACTGTTAGAGCATTGAACATAATTTGTGCCCAGATCTTGGCTTATAAGCATCATTTTCCACTGAAAAGACTAGGGCTTTTCAGAGAAATGGCCAATTCCAGGCTGGGGGATCACATGATGAGCCTGGAGCATCTTGTCCTGCCCAGTGATTGGGACATGTCCACAAGATAAGGAGCCAGCCTGAGGGGCTTCACCGACCAGTCAGGCACAATTTAGACATCAGGAAAACTAACAATAGGAAGGGATTAAGACCCATTGAATAAAATAGGAAGACACGAGTACCCACAGGTGTAATAAATACAGGATTGATTACAATTGATGAGGACACTGATGTGGTTTCAAAGTACTACCGCTCAAACACCCATGAATTGCCAGAAGGAAAGAGCAGGTCACAGAGCAGAGACCTGGTGAATGAGTGAGCATTATCAGGAACAGGAAGAAGTGATGACAGGTCACATGATAAGATGCATTAAGAAGAACTCAGTGTCACCTCTGGGATATTCTTGCCAAAGAGACAAACCTGAAAGAAATCCTGAAAAAAGTCAGACAAACCCAAATAGGAATATCTACTCCTAATCTGTACCTGGTGTGCAATCTTCAACAAAGTCAAGGTCATGAAAGTGATTTAGAAGAAGAAAAGAAGAAGGAGGAGGAAGAGGAGGGGGAAGATGAGGAGGAGAAGGAGGAGGAGGAGGAGAAACAAGCCCATATTGGAGTCACTTGCCTGCCAACCCCAACTCACAGTAAACCAAGACTAATAAGAGTTCAACATATCCTAGGAAGGTGATCTTTTAACAGTCTGGCTGAAATTTCCTGACAGGCACTAGTGAGTCATGTGCAGGATAGAAACCTGTGGGTCCTTCCCCCAGAGAAGGGGTCCTGTCCTGAAACAATTTTCCTTTCAAGCACTTCCTGCCCCACCCTCCTTCCTCTAAAACCCTGCATCTTGTACACCTC
The DNA here is from genome assembly GCF_028749965.1 of Puma concolor. Lineage (NCBI taxonomy): Eukaryota > Metazoa > Chordata > Mammalia > Carnivora > Felidae > Puma > Puma concolor. The sequence continues at coordinate 7,299,305 of NC_141682.1, forward strand.
CTGGGAGCATCTGTCTGCCTGTCAGATGGATGCTACCAATTAATGAATTGCTCAATAAAACCAATGAGTTCTTCACCTTGACTAGCTGGAATTTTGCTTTCAAAAAAAGCCAGAGACACACTAAGGAAGTGTTCCAGACTGAACTACAGAGACTAAAGAGGGGTGACATGGAAAATCAATGCATGGGTTAGGTCCTTTGCTATAAAGGACATTATGGGAACAGTGGGGGAATTAAGGGTTCTAACAGTTACATGGCAGTAATGTGTCAGTGTCCATGCCCTGACTTTGATGGAGAATTTTTTGTAGGAATTACAGTAGATTATGAAATATCACTTCAGCATTTACTCTGAGATTGGTCAGGAACATAGTTCTTGAAACAGACTCTTCTGGAAGCTTGTGCTTGTTTTTAAGAACAGAGGGTCACAGGGGCGCCTGGGTGGCGCAGTCGGTTAAGCGTCCGACTTCAGCCAGGTCACGATCTCGCGGTCCGTGAGTTCGAGCCCCGCGTCAGGCTCTGGGCTGATGGCTCAGAGCCTGGAGCCTGTTTCCGATTCTGTGTCTCCCTCTCTCTCTGCCCCTCGCCCGTTCATGCTCTGTCTCTCTCTGTCCCAAAAATAAATAAACGTTGAAAAAAAAAAAAATTAAAAAAAAAAAAAAAAAAAAAAAAGAACAGAGGGTCACAAAAACACCTTGGGCTACACAGCTCTCCCCCTCCCTTCCCTTAGTCTCACTTGTACACTTATTTAGTACAGGAGGCAGCATCACACAGTAATTGGGAGATGGGAAGCTCTGAAGCTGGAGCCTCTGGGGTTTGAATCCCAGCTCAGTCAGTTTGAGTCTTGACCAATCTATGGCTTTGGGTAAATGAGAAAAAGGTGCCTCTTTGCATAACTGGGCCCACAGGGCTTGGGCCTTCCACCTCTAAAGACACTCGTATGTGGGACCTTGAACTAATTACTTAACACCTTACTGCCTTGGTAATTAGTGCCTCAGAGTCTATAAAACGGGGGTAATGCCAGTGCCTATCTGAAGTGATGATGGAATCAGATGATGTGTGTGTGAGGTACTTAGGGCACATACCAGGGAGCACGCAGCGAGCATGTAATCAATGTCAGCTATTACCTTCGTGGCTGTATTATCTTCAGTCCTTAGGAGGCCATGTTGGCTTTGACATTTGGGCTTCAGCCTTGTCAACTCCAGCTTCCATCTGCCATTTTAGAAAGTAATCACATACATCATTCAGAGAGCTTTAACTATGAAGTTAGTGGTGTGTCAGCTGATGCTGTTCAGGAATTTTCCAAAGAGCAATATCAACAACCCCATTCTAGAAGTGTCTTTGTCATGTGAAAATTAATCATGTGACCCCCACTGAAAAGGAGTGGGGAGGTCTGGCAGGGGGCACTGTCACACCCTACCACTCAGACCCAACTGGAAGAGATGGACTTGACCTTGCACTACTTTATTATCCCAGCTGCAGGAAGAAGAGCTTTCCTTGTCACTATAACCCAGCAACCCTTCTCCACAACAAGAACTCTGCCAATGAGAAGACACCACACTTCAAACTCCCAGGTTACTCCATGCACTTCAGTTTATAACCCCCTTCCCAGCCTCCCCTTTTCTCCTGAAAAAAAGTATACCTCATCTTCATTCTTCAAACTTGGCCTAAGTTTTGCTACAGCTTGTTTGTCCTGGATTGCAATTGTCTTTTTTTCCCAAATAACACCCTTGTATGTGGTCAAACAACTGGCAGTTTTCATTTTAAAAGCTAAGAGTCATCACAACTAAGCATGGATGGTCTTGAGGGCAGGTCTGCACTGCAGTGACAGGAGGGAAGCCTTCCCACTGCGTTCAGTGGGCTTTCTCCAGTCCTCCCTTAAGATTGCTTTTCTGGTGCCAGAGTTCCGACCAGTCTGTCTGGTCATGTCCGGGCTGTTCAGTGTCCAGGATGCATGAAAAGCTAGGATGAGATGTGATTATCTCTTCAGGGGTCAAAAATAGGCAGGACCTGGAAATGCCAAGTCAACATTAGCTAATTTAGAGATTTGTTTTCTCTCCTGTGACAGACTGACTTCTGCAGAGTAGTTGAGTGTCCATGGGGCTGGAAAGCCCTGTTGAGTATGTGAACTTCCATATTCACTCCTTTAGGCCAAGAATTTTTTCAATCCAAGTAATCTTGTGTAAAGATGCTAATACATTTTTTGTAAGTGTAGTATTATAAGTCTGTATGTAAGTATATAGGATTCTATCATCTATTTACCTGTTATATCTCTTTATCATCTATCCATATGTACCTATTTATCTGTCATGTGTATCTATCTATTCCATCTATGTATGTATCTATCTATCTATCTATCTTTCTATCTAATCTATCTATCCCATCTGTCAATCATATCTATCTATCTACCTATCATCTATGAATGTATCTATAAAGAAAGAAATGTCTGAGGAGCCTCTGGTATTCAGCCCCCAGCTGTTTGAGTCTCTCCAATGCAGATATGCAGATATATGAACAGAGCCTTCAGGATGACTTCAGCACCAGTCTGTCTGCAACCACATGAGACCCCGAAGCAAGAGCTGCCCACCTGAATCTGGTCAACCCCAGATTCATGGGCAAAATAGATTGTTCAATCCTTTGGGGTGATCTGTCACACTACATTAAATCATTGGAATATCCCTCCTTCACTACAGTGGAAGAGAGATGACTATTGTGGGAATCTAGAGGAAGTCACCATCTTACAGTTCCTATGAATTGTGGAGGCAACTGTGGGGTTGTGGGTGAGCTCAGAGAAAGAAGTGATGAAGTCTAAGCAGGGCTGGCCCTTGGAGTCCCATGGGTCAGGACAAAGGGAAGAAAGGAAAATACTGACTTTACTGAGCCCCTGTCACATGCTGGGCCTCCTGGGCACCAACGCACCAAGGGCTCCAGCATGCCTCTCAGTAGGGCAATATTGTAGCTGTGGGGGGTAGCCAGCTTTGAAGAGTTCCCCAGTGTCTCCCTCCTACTGGTGTGTAGTCTCTGCCCCATGAACAGGGCTGGCCTATGAAACCAGGAGGATATTGTGGGGCTGAGGGTGTGTGGCTTCTGGAGCTGAGTCATAAGAGATGAAGATGCTTCCACCTTGCCCCTCTCTCTAGGGAATGCCAGCTGCTATGTTGTGAGAATTGTTAAGTGGCTATGTGGCATGGACCTGAGACCTGCCACAATCAGCCAGCCTGACAAGTGAGCTACCTTTGATGTAGGATATCCAGCTCAGTCCAATGTGTAGATGATGACAGCCCCAGCCAACAGCTTGGCTGTAGCCTCATGAGAAACTCAGGTCAGAAACACTGAGCTAAATCACTTTTGAATTCCTCACCCACAGATTCCAAGATAATGAGATCATCATTTTATGCCACTGTGTTTTAGGGTAATTTGTTACAGAGCAAAACTAATACAGAGATCGAGGAGCTGGAACATCTTGGATGGTTGCAGCAGGAAACTCTGCAGACTGTCCAGGAGCATGACTGTCAGCTGGGTTTGCTGGGCAGGGAGCAGGTGGTGGTGGTGGTGGTAGTGGTGGTGGAAGTATGTCTGTGTCCATATGTGTATGTGTGTGTGTACAGGTATGTATACAGGTATGTGTGTGTGTGTGTGTATGTGCCTGTGTGAATCCATATGTAGTGTGTCTATACATATATAAAGAGTCAGGGTCCCAGCAGTTGTTCTCTGGGAGGCTGAAGATTACTGCTGGCAGTAGGCTGTGCTGATTGAGGTGCAGACTCTCCTGGATTCATTAGCCATCTCTGCCACCTAAAGTTTGGAGGATCTAGTTATTCAATGCTGGGGAGACTCAGTTTCCCCGCCTGTGATGCAGTGATGCATCTACCGTGGGGTTTTTGTAATGATCAAAGATGTTAATGCAGATGATGCTCTGACATGATACCAGACATGAGGCGAGCCACCTACAGTGCTGGCCAAGGTCACTGAGATTCATACTTGCTGTGCAGGCTCTTGTCAGCTGGAGAAGGGATGGAAATTGCCCAGTTTAGCACAAATCTATTTGCTGAAGAGCCAGCTTGCTGAATGACTCAGTCACTAGATTCCTGAAGATACTGAGTTTCAGTTCTTCCTCTACCCCTAAGCCTATGATATGAAGAAGAGGGTTTTCCTGTAAACACACTTCACTAATTTATATCAGGACTTATGTTGTGCCATGACACCTGCCCATCTCCTGCATTGTCCTTTCTTTGCCCCTCCCCCCACTGCCCCGATTCTGCGGGCACATCGGTGCTGTGGTGGCTTTCCCATAAGCCCACACTAGTGTTCTCTCTATTTTTATGGAACTGTGTCTCTGTCTCTGACAGAGAAATGAGAGTGATGGAATATGTGAGGTCTAATATCTTGCTTTTTGGCAAATTGACTTATCTTGAATTAAGAGCAAGAAGGAAGCACTGGACTAAAAGCCAGCTCCTCCAGGTGTCAATGTTGTCATGGCTGTGGCCACATTGGCTAAAGCTTGACCCTTCCTTTTCCAGTGACTTGAAAGTGGTTTACATCATTAAGCCTCATGACCCTTTGTGTTATGCCACAACAACTGGTGCTCATGATTAATTAATTGGTCTATTTACAGAGTAATATGAACTTTGCACTCTCCACCTTACTGAAATTTGAAGGTGTTTGTTCAAAAAGATTATTCCATCATTCTTGTGTTGCTTCAAAATTACACCAGCAATAGCCCTCTTAGCCTCCAAAAATATAGAAATAAGGAAGTTATGGCTCCCTTTCAGGAGGACCTCATAATTGCATTGGACATAGAGACAGAAACATAATTACTGTATAATCAGTGTGCCCCAGATTCCTTGTTTAAGCCCAATGAGATTGGATCAGTATTAATTTGCTGGGCTGTTGCAACAAAATACCACAGACTGGGGAGCTTCAACAACAGAAATTTATTCTTCCACAATTCTGGAGGTTGGGAATACAAGATCAAGGGGTCAGCAAGGTTGGTTCCTTCTGCAGCCTCTCTCCATGGATTGCAGATGGTCAACTTCTCCCTGTGTCTTCACATTGTCTTCCCTCTATGGATGTCTGTGTCCTGACTTCCTCTTCTTATAAGGGCACCAGTCATGTTGGATTAAGGCCCATGCTGGTGACCTCATTTAACATTCTTTTCCTTTTTAAAGACATTTCCAACTATGGTCATGTTTTTAATTGCTAGCAGTTACGACTTCAACATACAGAGTTGGAGAGGATACAATTCGGCCTATACCAGGATCTGTGGACAGAGCCTGTGGGCCTACAGGTGCCTGTCACAGGAGGGCTAGGGGCTGAAAGCAGTGAACATACACTCTCATTAAAGCTGGGTTGAGGGTGGGGCTGGGTCCTAGGTGTCAGTGAGAAGGGCCCAGGTCATCAGGGGCAACTCCCAGGCCTGATAGAAGCATGGACACAGCTGCAGACCATCAAGGACCCTCTGTAGAACCAGGGCAGGGAGCAGGTGTCACCGGTAAGTCCCAGGCAGAGAGAGGGTTTGAGGCCTACTTTCCCAGCCCAGAAGTCACACCCCCAAACATCCTGAGCACATTCTGGGAGGAGCAGAGAAAGGGCTATGGGGAGCAGGGTCAGAAGACTGAACTCAGAAAACTTGTTACTCAAGTGACCAAGAAGTTGTTTTATGGTGGCAAGAAATTCTCCCTCCCCAATCTTACTCCAGGAAGGGTCTCACGGTGTTGATGCTGTCATCTCTGAAAAATTAAAAAGTTACATTTTCTTTAAGCATTGTGTATTTTCAAAAGCACTGTGTCTCTCATATCTGCAGTTGGAACCATAACACAATTTATTGATTAACAAAGATGAAATGGAAAGACTGTCACTGTTGGAGTCCAAGGCTTTAGTTTTACAGATTTCTCATTAATCTTCCTAACATCCCTCTGAGTAAACTGACGCACAGAGAGGTTAATGACTTCCTCAAGATGAGAGGGTGGAAAAGGTGGAACCCTATGACCTGTGGCCTCACTCCTTATGCTGTGCTGCATCCAGACAAGCTCATTAGTCTCACTGATAAGATGGAACCCCCAGCCCACAAAAGGCAAAGATGACTGTGAGGATAATGTTGGCCCCATTGCCTTCCTCTCAGGGCCTACACACTGCTGAGCACACAGTAGGCCTTCAGTAAAATATCTTGAGGCTGTTTGGGAAACATGTATTGGAAAGAGCACATGGACTCCACCAGTACCTCTCTTTTTTTTTTTTTTTTTTTTTTTTTTTTTTTTTTTTTTTTTTTTTTTTTTTTGTCATTTGGGGATTTCCCAAAACCTGCTATCAGGAGGTTCGTCTGAACCTCAAACATGCCTAGAAGGTCAGCAGGAAGGACTGGTCCTGGATTTTCTTTAGATACACAAACATTTCCTAGATACCGCTCTGGATCAGTCCAAGATGTGCCCTATTGGTGGGGAAAAGTTAGACCCTTGAGTAGACAGATTTAATGTGGCAGAAGGTCAGTCTCAGTGCTTTAATTCAAGAGAAGGAACACTTGTCCCCAGTGGTGGTTGGGAGGAGCTGATACTTGATGGAGGCTTCTAAAAATTTATCTTATTCAAAACTCAAATTTGTAGATGTACATGCTTTAAAAAGTTGAACAGTACTATGGTAGTTTTAACAAAACTGGTTTTCTCAACCTGATTTTTCTTGGTTTTCTCCCTCATTTCTGTAGAGACCATCTCCTTGTAGCCTTTAGAAGAATGATGAAGAGTGAAATTTTTTTAAGAATGTGCATGTCTGAATATATCTCTGCTCTACCCTCATGCTTGATGGATGATTTGAGCATAGAATTCTAGGTGGGCTAGATGTTTCTCCATGAACTTGTATACATAGAGACTTGTCTGTACTATCACTGCTGAGAAGATTCCTGCCCTTCTGGTTTCTGATTCATTGTATGTAACCTATGTCTTGCTCCTCTCACTCTTTCTGCAAGAATTTGGGGTTTTCTTTTTGTCCTTGGTGTACAGAAATGTTATGATGGTGTGCCTTCATGGATCTGCTGTCATCCATTATTCTAGGCAGAGTTGTCCAAGAGACCATTCTGCAATGATGCAAATGTTCTGTATCCGTGTTGTCCAATATGGTTGCCTCCAGTCACATGGGGGTATTGTGCACTGGAAATTTGGCCAGTGTGGCTGAGGAACTGTATTTCTGATTTTATCTTTTTTATTAAATTTATACTGAAATCTAACTCACCACATTGTGTTCAAAGGCTGTAGTGAGTGGTGCAGTGCATTGGACTTTCAATCTGGAAACTTTTGCTCTTCAGTTGTGGGAAATTTTCTTGAATTATTTAATTGTATGTATTCTCTGTTCTGAAACCTCTATTGGTCAGATGGTAGAATTCCTGACATTATTCTCTGGTTTTCTTATTTTTTTCTCTCCCATTTTTTGGGGTCAATTACTTACACAAAATTAACCTAGTGAAAAAAAAGGAGGGAGCACTTGGGTGGCTCAGTTTAGCGTCCAACTTCAGCTCAGTTCATGATCTCCGTTTGTGGGTTCAAGCCCTGCATCAGGCTCTGTGCTGACAGCTCAGAGCCTGGAACCTGCTTTGGATTCTGTGTCTCCCTCTCTCTGCCCCTCCCCTGATCGCACTCGGTCTCTCTCTCTCAAAAATAAATAAACATTAAAAAAAATTAACCTAGTGAACATGTCTTTGTTTTAAATTATGTTATTTTATCCTTTATTGATTTCTTTGCATTAATATTGATTTTATGTTTTTATTTCACTTATTTAAATTCTAGTTAACATATAGTATAGTAGTGGTGTCAGGAGTAGAATTTAGTGATTCATCACTTACATATGATACCCAGTGCTCATCACAACAAGTGCCCTCCTTAATGCCACTCAGCCTTTTAGCCCATCCCCTCTGCACTTCCCCTCCAGCAACTCTGTTCTCTGTATTTAAGAGTATCTTCTGGTTTGCCTCCCTCTCTGTTTTTATCTTATTTTTCCTTCCCTTACTCTATGTTCATGTTTTGATTCCTAATTCCACCTATGAGTGAAATCATATATTTGTCTTTATCTGACTGACTTATTTCACGTAGCATAATACACTCTAGTTACATCCACATTTTGCAATTGACAAGATTTCATTCTTCGTGATCACCAAGTAATATTCTATTGTGTATATATATATACCACCTCTTGATTATCCATCCACCAGTGGATGGGTACTTGGGCTTTTTCCATAATTTGGCTATTCTTTGTTTTTGTTTTTTTCTTTCTTTTTTAAATTATATATTTTTAAATTTACATCCAAATTGGTTACCATATAGTACAACAATGATTTCAGGAGTAGATTCCTTAGTGCCCCTTACCCATTTAGCCCATCCCTCCTCACACACACTCTACAGTAACCCTATGTTTGTTCTCCATATTTATGAGTCTCTTATGCTTTGTCCCCCTCCCTGTTTTTATATTATTTTTGTTTCCCTGCTCTTATGTTCATCTGTTTTGTCTCTTAAAGTTCTCATATGAGTGAAGTCATATGGCATTTGTCTTTCTCTGACTTGCTAATTTCATTTAGCATAATACCCTCCTGTTCCATCCACGTAGTTGCAAATGGCAAGATTTCATTCATTTTTATTGCCGAGTAATACTCCATTGTATATACAGACCACATCTTCTTTATCCATTCAACCATCAATGGACATTTGGGCTCTTTCCATACTCTGGCTATTGTTGATAGTGCTGCTATAAACTATGGGGTGCACGTGTCCCTTCAAAACAGCACACCTGTATCCCTTGGATAAATGCCTAGTGTGCAATTACTGGGTCGTAGGGTGGTTCTATTTTAATTTTTTGTGGAACCTCCATACTGTTATCCAGAGTGGCTGCACCAGCTTGCATTCCCACCAACAATGCAAAAGAGATCCTCTTTCTCTGCATCCTCATCAACATCTGTTTTTGCCTGAGTTGTTAATGTTAGCCATTCTGACAGGTGTGAGGTGGTATCTCATTGTGGTCTTGATTTGTATTTCCCTGATGATGAGTGATGTGGAGCATTTTTTCATGTGTCTGTTGGCCATCTGGATATCTTCTTTGGAGAAGTGTCTATCCATGTCTTTTGCCCATTTCTTCACTGGATTATTTGTTTTTTGGGTGTTGAGTTTGATAAGCTCTTTATAGATTTTGGATACTAACCCTTTATCTGATATATCATTTGCAAATATCTACTCCCATTCCGCTGGTTGCCTTTTAGTTTTGCCGATCGTCTCCTTCACCATATAAAAACTTTTTATTTTGATGAAGTCCCAATAGTTCATTTTTGCTTTTGTTTCCCTTGCTTCCAGAGACGTGTTGAGTAAGAAGTTGCTGCAGCCAAGGTCAAAGAAGTTTTTGCCTGCTTTCTCATCGAGGATTTTGATGGCTTACTGTCTTACATTTAGGTCTTTCACCCATTTTGAGTTTATTTTTTGTGTATGGTGTAATAAAGTGGTTCAGGTTCATTCTTCTGCATGTCACTGTTCAGTTTTCCCAGCACCACTTGCTAAAGAGACTGTCTTTCTCCATTGGATATTCTTTCCTGCTTTGTCAAAGATTAGTTGGCCATACATTTATGGGTCCATTTCTGGAGTTTCTATTCTGTTCCATTGATCTGGGTGTCTGTTTTTGTGCCAGTACCATACTGTCCTGATGATTATAACTTTGTAATACAGCTTGAAGTCTGGGATTGTGATGCCTCCTGCTTTGGTTTTCTTTTTCAAGACTGCTTTGGCTATTTGGGGTCTTTTCTGGTTCCGTACAAATTTTAGGATTGTTTTTTTTAGCTCTGTAAAGAATCCTGGTGTCATTTTGATAGGGATTGCGTTGAATATGTAGATTGCTTTGGGTAGTATTGACATTTTAACAATATTTGTTCTTCCTATCCAGAAGCATGGAATATTTTTCCACTTTTTTGTGTCTTCTTCAATTTCTTTCATAAGCTTTCTATAGTTTTCAGTGTGTGATTTTTCATCTTTTTTGCTTAGGTTTATTCTTAGGTATTTTATGGTTTTTGGTGCAATTATAAATGAGATCAATTCCTTGATTTCTCTTTCTGTTGCTTCATTGTTGGTGTATAGGAATGCAACCGATTTCTGTGCATTGATCTTATATTGTACAACTTTGCTGAATTTATGGATCAGTTCTAGCAGGGTTTTGGTGAAGCCTTTTGGGTTTTAGAGTATCACATCATCTGCAAAGAGTGTATGTTTGACTTTCTCCTGGATGCTTTGGGTGCCTTTATTTCTTTGTGTAGTCTTACTGCTTGAGGGTAAGACTTCCAATACTATGTTGAATAACAATGGCGAGAGTGGACATCCCTGTATTGTTCCTGACCTTAGGGGGAGAGCTCTCAGTTTTTCCCCATTGAGGATGATATTAGAGGTGGGACTTTCATATATGGCTTTTATGATCTCCAGGTACGATCCTTCTATCCCTACTTTCTTGAGGGTTTTTATCAAGAAAGGATGTTGGATTTTGTGAAATGCTTTCTCTGCATCTTTTGAGAGGATCGTGTGGTTCTTGTCCTTTTTTTTAATTGATGTGATGAATCATATTGATTGTTTTGCAGATTTTGAACCAGCCCTGCATCCCAGGTATAAATCCCACTTGGTCATGGTGAATAAGTCTGTTAATGTATTGTTGGATCCAGTTGGCTAGTATCATCTTGAGGATTTTTTTGCATCCATATTCATCAGGGAAATTGGTCTATAGTTCTCCCTTTTAGTGGGGTCTCTGTGTGGTTTTGGAATCAAGGTAATGCTGGCTTCATAGAAAGAGTTTGGAAGTTTTCCTTCCATTTCTATTTTTTGGAACAGCTTCAAGAGAATAGGTGTTAACTCTTCCTTAAATGTTTGGTAGAATTCCCCTGGAAAGCCATCTATCCCTGGACTCTTGTTTTTTGGGAGAATTTTGACTACTAATTTGATTTCCTTACTGGTTATGGGTCTGTTCAAATTTTCTATTTCTTCCTGTTTCAATTTTGGTAGTGTATATGTTTCTAGGAATTTGTTCGTTTCTTCCAGATTGCCCATTTTATTGGCATATAATTGCTCATAATATTCTCTTATTATTGTTCTTATTTCTGCTGTGTTGGTTGTGATCTCTCCTCTTTCATTCTTGATTTTATTTATTTGGGTCCTTTCCTTGTCTTTTTGATCAAACTGGCTAGTGGTTTATCGATTTTGTTAATTCTTTCAAAGAACCAGCTTCTGGTTTCATTGATCTGTTCTGGTTTGTTTGTTTGTTTGTTTGCTTGTTTGCTTGTTTGTTTTGGTTTTGATAGCATTAGTTTCTGCTCTAGTCTTTATTATTTCTTGTCTTCTGCTAGTTTTGGGTTTTATTTGCTGTTCTTTTTCCAGCTCTTTAAGGTGTAAGGTTAAGTTGTGTATCTGAGACCTTTCTTACTTCTTTAGGAAGGCCTGGATTGCTATATACTTTCCTCTTATGACCACCTTTGCTGCATCCCAGAAGTTTGGGGCTGTGGTGTTGTCATTTTCATTGGCTTCCATGTACTTTTTAATTTCCTTTTTAACTTCTTGGTTAGCCCATTCATTTTTTAGTAGGATGTTCTTTAGTCTCCAAATATTTTTTACCTTTTCAAAATTTCTTGTGGTTGATTTTGAGTTTCATAGCATTGTGGTCTGAAAATATGCATGGCATGATCTCGATTTTTTTGTACTTGTTGAGAGATGATTGTGTCCCAGTATGTGATCTCTTGTGGAGAAAGTTCCATGTGCACTGGAGAAGAATGTGTATTCTGCTGCTTTTGGGTGAAATGTTCTGAATATATCCGTTAAGTCCATCTGGTCCAGTGTGTCATTCAAAGCCACTGTTTCCTTGTTGATTTTCTGTTTTGATGATCTGTCCATTGTTGTAACTGGGGTGTTGAAGTCCCCTACTATTATGGTATTATTATCAATGAGTTTCTTTATGTTTCTGATTAATTGATCTATATATTTGGGTGCTTTCACGTTTGGAGCATACATGTTTACAATTGTTAGGTCTTCTTGGTGGATAGACCCCTTAATTATGATATAATGCCCTTCTTCATCTCTCATTACAGTCTTTATTTTAAAGTCTAGATTGTCTGATGTAAGTATGGCTACTCCAACTTTCTTTTGGCTAGCATTAGCACAATAGATCATTCTCCATCCCCTTACTTTCTTTTATTTGTTTGTTTGTTTGTTTATCTAATATAATATATTGTCAAATTGGCTTCCATACACCACCCAGTGCTCATCCCAACATGTGTCCTCCTCAATGCCCTTTCTCTTACTTTCTCTCTGAAGGTGTTTTTAGGTCTAAAGTGAGTCTCTTGTAAACAGCATATAGATGGATATTGTTTTCTTTTACATTCTGGTACCCTGGTACCTTGATTGGAGCATTGAGTCCATTGACATTTATAATGAGTACTAAAAGATATGAGTTTATCTCCATTATGTTGCCTGTAGAGTTTGAGTTTCTGGTGTTCTCTGGTCCTTCCTAGTCTTTCTTGCTTTTGGTCTTTTTTTTCCATCTCTTCTCCCCTCAGAGAGTCCCCCTTAAAATTTTTTGCAGGGCTGGGTTAGTGGTCCTTTAAGTTTTGTTTGTCTGGGAAACTTATCTCTCCTTCTATTTAGAATGACAGCCTTGCTGGAGAGAGAATTATTGGCTGCATATTTTTCCGATTTAGCACATTGAATATATCCTGCCACTCCTTTCTGGCCTGCCAAGTTTCTGTGGTTAGGTCTGCTGCAAACCTGATCTGTCTTCCCTTGTGGGTTAAGGACTTTTTTTTTTCCCTTGCTGCTTTCATGATTCTTTCCTTGACTGAGTATTGTGTGAATTTGACTATGATATGCCTTGTTGATGGTCAGTTTTTGTTGAATCTAGGGGAAGTCCTCTGTGCTTCCTGGATTTTGATGTCTGTGTCTTTCCCCAGGTTATGAAAATTTTCTGCCATGATTTGCTCACATAACTCTTCTCCTTTTTCTCTCTCTTCATCTTCTGGGACCCCTATGATTCTGATGTTGTTCCTTTTTAATGAGTCACTGATTTCTCTTATTCTTAAAACATGCTCTTTTGCCTTAGTTTACCTGTTTTTTTCTGCCTCATAATTCCCCATAAATTTGTCCTCTATATCGCTGACTCACTGCTCTTCTTCATCCATCTTTGCCACTAGGGCAGCCATTCGAGATTGCAGCTCTGTTATAGCATTTTTTATTTCACCCTATCTTTTATGCCTTTTCTCTCCAAAGAAAGGGATTCTAATCTAGTTTCAACACCAGTTAGTTTTCTTATTATCGTGAGTCTAAATTCTGATTCAGGCATCTTGTTGTATCTGTGTTGCATAACTTTGGCTGTCATTTCTTCCTGTTCTTTCTTTTGGAGTGAATTCCTTCACATTGTGATTTTAAAGGAAGAAAAGGAATTAATAAGGTAAAAAATAAAGTTAAAAAATTAAAAACAACAAAAAAAATCAAATGATGCTATGTCCTAGGTGTGTTTTGGTCTGGTGTTGAAAGGAGGTTGAGAGATTAGAGAAAAAGGGGAAAGCTAAGAAAAGAAAAAAAGGAAAACATTTGAAAATTTGAAAAAATGAGTACACTAAAATAGAATAAAATGAAATGATGGAAGCAAAATAGAATTTACAAAATTTACAAAAAAGTAAAAAATATAGTAGAAAAAATTAAAGGAAATTATTTTTAATAAAAATGGGAAAAAATTTTTCTCTTTCTGTATTCAAGAATGAAAGAAAAGAAAAAAATTGAATAGATGGACCAGCGAACAGACTGAAATACATTTGAAATTACATGGTTTTCCACTTGAAGTCAAACTATGAAGCACTTTATAATCTGTAAACTAAGCAGGCAAAGAAAGTTGTAGTTTTCCTGAAGAGCGAGGTTGGCCCAGTGGGTGGGGCTTAGTGTAACAGCTCTGTTCTTCACTAGATGGAGCTGCTTAGCTTACTGGGGTGGATTGTTGTGGCACACGTAGGTGTGTATGTGCATGCGCAGGAAGGGTGAAAATGGCGTCACCCAGCTACCCAGTCTCTAGTATCAGAACTCTGTTCTCCCCAATCAGCAATCACACACCCATCCTTTGTCTCCAGCTTCCATCCACTCCATGCTGTTATACTGTCTGTGACCAAGCCATCAGGTTGCCAGGCATCACCTCCCTCCTAAGTTTTATCCCAGATGCGTCTGTGTTTCCCAACTCCTCACTTCTGAGGGACTGTGGCTTTAACCTGTTTTGACCCTCTGGGGGTGGGTCTCACTGAGCAATGGTTGGGTGCCAGCCTGCCCCAGAAAAAGTGCACGCTATCATGTAACAGGACTGTTTCAGGGATTATGGTAAATCACAACACACATCTGGCACCAGGCTTCCCCCTTAACTTCCTTGTCCCAGCACTAGCAAATGTGGTTGTTCTCCAAGGTCCACTGGGACCTTTGCTGGTGGCCACACAGCCTCTACCAGTTGTCCTCCCAGAAGGGAACCACCTCTCACCGTGTGGCCCAAAGACCCTTCAGAACCTTCTTTCTGCTCCCAGGATTCGCTCTTTCCACCAGAGCACCACCAGGTATCAATCTGTGGAGTTTCAGACTCTGTGCTCTCCCTGTTTATAGAGTCTTAATGGAATTTAAACTTCTTCTTTCTCCTTTCTCCCTTTTTTGTTCAGTCCCTTGCATACTTTCTTTTCTCTCCATTTGCTTTCAGGAACGGTATGTGTGTGGATGCTTTCCTGTACTCTCCCCCCGGCTCTGTCCTCTCTGCAAGCAAAAACAGCTCCCTGCCCTCCACAGCTTCTCTCTTCCCCAGCTCACCTCTTTGCACCACATACCTGCCAAGTTCTGTGGTTCACGTTGTGGAGATTGTTGTGTTAATCCTCAAGTAAGTTTTCTAGGTGTGCAAGATGGTTTAGTGTTGATCTGGCTGCATTTCAGAGCTGAGAGATGCAAAAAAAATTTCCATGCTGTTGCACTGTCTTGGCTCCTCCCAGAGTTTAGCTTTTATTGACATATCATGCACTCTACTTAGGGAACTGTATAGAGACAAATTATGCCCACTAGGAGAAAGAAGACAAGAGGGATCTCATCCTAGTGGAGCTTTACATCCTGCAAGGGTAGAGAAAAGTGAGGTGTGGTAGTCTTGTTCCCCACTCTGTATTTACACAGCTGAAAGATACTACAGACTCCAATTAGAATCCAGGAAATGAAGTCTCTAAACATTTATGTTCTCAGACTCCTCACAGACCAAGTGATAAAAAGAGCCATTTAAACATAATAGGTATGGGTGGAGAGAGGGAAGATGGCGGTGTAGGAGGATGCTGGGCTCACCGCGCGTCCTGCTGATCACTTAGATTCCACCTACACCTGCCTAAATAACCCAGAAAACCACCAGAGGATTAGCAGAACGGAGTCTCCGGAGCCAAGCGCAGACGAGAGGCCCACGGAAGAGGGTAGGAAGGGCGGCGAGGCGGTGCACGCTCCACAGACTGGAGGGAGGGAGCCGGGGTGGAGGGGCGGCTCGCCGGCCAAGCAGAGCCCCCGAGTCTGGCTTGCAAAAGCGGAGGGGCCTGACGGACGGATTGTGTTCTGACAGCAAGCGCGACTTAGCGTCTGGGAGGTCTTAAGTTAACAGCTCTGCTCAGAAAGCGGGAAGGCTGGAGGACAAAGGGAGGGAGAGTTGCTGAGCCCCCAAACGACAGAGCTGTGTTTGGTGGGGAACAAAGGCGCTCACCAGCGCCATCTCCCGCGCCCATCCCCCAGCCAAAATCCCAAAGGGAACCAGTTCCTGCCAGGGAACTTGCTGGCTCCGCCCAAACACCCAACTCTGTGCTTCTGCGGAGCCAAACCTCTGGCAGCGGATCAGACTCCCTCCCACTGCCACAGGGCCCCTCCTGAAGTGGATCACCTAAGGAGAAGCAAGCTAAGCCTGCCCCTCCTGCCCCCGTGCATCTTGCCTACCCACCCCAGCTAATACGCCAGATCCCCAGCACCACAAGCCTGGCAGTGTGCAAGTAGCCCAGACGGGCCACGCCACCCCACAGTGAATCCCGCCCCTAGGAGAGGGGAAGAGAAGACACACACCAGTCTGACTGTGGCCCCAGCAGTGGGCTGGGGGCAGACATCAGGTCAGACTGCGGCCCGCCCACCAACTCCAGTTATACACCACAGCACAGGGGAAGTGCCCTGCAGGTCCTCACCACTCCAGGGACTATCCAAAATGACCAAACGGAAGAATTCCCCTCAGAAGAATCTCCAGGAAATAACAACAGCTAATGAACTGATCAAAAAGGATTTAAATAATATAACAGAAAGTGAATTTAGAATAATAGTCATAAAATTAATCGCTGGGCTTGAACACAGTATAGAGGACAGCAGAGAATCTCTTGCTACAGAGATCAAGGGACTAAGGAACAGTCACGAGGAGCTGAAAAGTGCTTTAAACGAAATGCAAAACAAAATGGAAACGACGACAGCTCGGATTGAAGAGGCAGAGGAGAGAATAGGTGAACTAGAAGATAAAGTTATGGAAAAAGAGGAAGCTGAGAGAAAGAGAGATAAAAAAAATCCAGGAGTATGAGGGGAAAATTAGAGAACTAAGTGATACACTAAAAAGAAATAATATACACATAATTGGTATCCCAGAGGAGGAAGAGAGAGGGAAAGGTGCTGAAGGGGTACTTGAAGAAATTATAGCTGAGAACTTCCCTGAACTGGGGAAGGAAAAAGGCATTGAAATCCAAGAGGCACAGAGAACTCCCTTCAGACGTAACTTGAATCGATCTTCTGCATGACATATCATAGTGAAACTGGCAAAATACAAGGATAAAGAGAAAATTCTGAAAGCAGCAAGGGGTAAACGTGCCCTCACATATAAAGGGAGACCTATAAGACTCGTGACTGATCTCTCTTTTGAAACTTGGCAGGCCAGAAAGGATTGGCACGAGATTTTCAGTGTGCTAAACAGGAAAAATATGCAGCCGAGAATCCTTTATCCAGCAAATCTGTCAGTTAGAATAGAAGGAGAGATAAAGGTCTTCCCAAACAAACAAAAACTGAAGGAATTCGTCACCACTAAACCAGCCCTACAAGAGATCCTAAGGGGGATCCTGTGAGACAAAGTACCAGAGACATCACTACAAACATAAAACATACAGACATCACAATGACTCTAAACCCGTATCTTTCTATAATAACACTGAATGTAAATGGATTAAATTCGCCAACCAAAAGACATAGGGTATCAGAATGGATAAAAAAATAAGACCCATCTATTTGCTGTCTACAAGAGACTCATTTTAGATCTGAGGACACCTTTAGATTGAGAGTGAGGGGATGGAGAACTATTTATCATGCTACTGGAAGCCAAAAGAAAGCTGGAGTAGCCATACTTAGACAAACTAGACTTTAAAGGCTGTAGCAAGAGATGAAGAAGGGCATTATATAATAATTACAGGGTCTATCCATCAGGAAGAGCTAACAATTATAAATGTCTATGCGCCGAATACCGGAGCGCCCAAATATATAAAACAATTACTCATAAACATAAGCAACCTTATTGATAAGAATGTGGTAATTGCAGGGGACTTTAACACCCCACTTACAGAAATGGATAGATCATCTAGACACACGGTCAATAAAGAAACAAGGGCCCTGAATGAGACATTGGATCAGATGGACTTGACAGATATATTTAGAACTCTGCATCCCAAAGCAACAGAATATACTTTCTTCTCGAGTGCACATGGAACATTCTCCAAGATAGATCATATACTGGGTCACAAAACAGCCCTTCATAAGTTTACAAGAATTGAAATCATACCATGCATACTTTCAGACCACAATGCTATGAAGCTTGAAATCAACCACAGAAAAAAGTCTGGAAAACCTCCAAAAGCATGGAGGTTAAAGAACACCCTACTAACGAATGAGTGGGCCAACCAGGCAATTAGAGAAGAAATTAAAAAATATATGGAAACAAACGAAAATGAAAATACAACAATCCAAACGCTTTGGGACGCAGCAAAGGCAGTCCTGAGAGGAAAATACATTGCAATCCAGGCCTATCTCAAGAAACAAGAAAAATCCCAAATACAAAATCTAACAGCACACCTCAAGGAAATAGAAGCAGAACAGCAAAGGCAGCCTAAACCCAGCAGAAGAAGAGAAATAATAAAGATCAGAGCAGAAATAAACAATATAGAATCCAAAAAAACTGTAGAGCAGATCAACGAAACCAAGAGTTGGTTTTTTGAAAAAATAAACAAAATTGACAAACCTCTAGCCAGGCTTCTCAAAAAGAAAAGGGAGATGACCCAAATAGATAAAATCATGAATGAAAATGGAATTATTACAACCAATCCCTCAGAGATACAAACAATTATCAGGGAATACTATGAAAAATTATATGCCAACAAATTGGACAACCTGGAAGAAATGGACAAATTCCTGAACACCCACACTCTTCCAAAACTCAATCAGGAGGAAATAGAAAGCTTGAACAGACCCATAACCAGCGAAGAAATTGAATCGGTTATCAAAAATCTCCCAACAAATAAGAGTCCAGGACCAGATGGCTTCCCAGGGGAGTTCTACCAGACGTTTAAAGCAGAGATAATACCTATCCTTCTCAAGCTATTCCAAGAACTAGAAAGGGAAGGAAAACTTCCAGACTCATTCTATGAAGCCAGTATTACTTTGATTCCTAAAGCAGACAGAGACCCAGTAAAAAAAGAGAACTACAGGCCAATATCCCTGATGAATATGGATGCAAAAATTCTCAATAAGATACTAGCAAATCGAATTCAACGGCATATAAAAAGAATTATTCACCATGATCAAGTGGGATTCATTCCTGGGATGCAGGGCTGGTTCAACATTCGCAAATCAATCAACGTGATACATCACGTTAACAAAAAAAAAAGAGAAAAACCATATGATCCTGTCAATCGATGCAGAAAAGGCCTTTGACAAAATCCAGCACCCTTTCTTAATAAAAACTCTTGAGAAAGTCGGGATAAAAGGAACATACTTAAAGATCATAAAAGCCATTTATGAAAAGCCCACAGCTAACATCATCCTCAACGGGGAAAAACTGAGAGCTTTTTCCCTGAGATCAGGAACACGACAGGGATGCCCACTCTCACCGCTGTTGTTTAACATAGTGCTGGAAGTTCTAGCATCAGCAATCAGACAACAAAAGGAAATCAAAGGCATCAAAATTGGCAAAGATGAAGTCAAGCTTTCGCTCTTTGCAGATGACATGATATTATACATGGAAAATCCGATAGACTCCACCAAAAGTCTGCTAGACCTGATACATGAATTCAGCAAAGTTGCAGGATACAAAATCAATGTACAGAAATCAGTTGCATTCTTATTCACTAACAATGAAGCAACAGAAAGACAAATAAAGAAACTGATCCCATTCACAGTTGCACCAAGAAGCATAAAATACCTAGGAATAAATCTAACCAAAGATGTAAAGGATCTGTATGCTGAAAACTATAGAAAGCTTATGAAGGTAATTGAAGAAGATATAAAGAAATGGAAAGACATTCCCTGCTCATGGATTGGAAGAATAAATATTGTCAAAATGTCAATACTACCCAAAGCTATCTACACATTCAATGCAATCCCAATCAAAATTGCACCAGCATTCTTCTCGAAGCTAGAACAAGCAATCCTAAAATTCATATGAAACCACAAAAGGCCCCGAATAGCCAAAGTAATTTTGAAGAAGAAGACCAAAGCAGGAGGCATCACAATCCCAGACTTTAGCCTCTACTACAAAGCTGTAATCATGAAGACAGCATGGTTTGGCACAAAAATAGACACATAGACCAATGGAATAGAATAGAAACCCCAGAACTAGACCCACAAACGTATGGCCAACTCATCTTTGACAAAGCAGGAAAGAACATCCAATGGAAAAAAGACAGTCTCTTTACCAAATGGTGCTGGGAGAACTGGACAGCAACATGCAGAAGGTTGAAACTAGACCACTTTCTCACACCATTCACAAAAATAAACTCAAAATGGATAAAGGACCTGAATGTGAGACAGGAAACCATCAAAACCCTAGAGGAGAAAGCAGGAAAAGACCTCTCTGACCTCAGCCGTAGCAATCTCTTACTTGACACATCCCCAAAGGCAAGGGAATTAAAAGCAAAAATGAATTACTGGGACCTTATGAAGATAAAAAGATTCTGCACAGCAAAGGAAACAACCAACAAAACTAAAAGGCAACCAACGGAATGGGAAAAGATATTTTTAAGTGACATATTGGACAAAGGGCTAGTATCCAAAATCTATAAAGAGCTCACCAAAAAAAAAAATAAATAAAAATAAAAAATAAAAAAAAAAGAGCTCACCAAACTCCACAAATAACCCAGTGAAGAAATGGGCAGAAAACATGAATAGACACTTCTCTAAAGAAGACATCCGGATGGCCAACAGACACATGAAAAGATGCTCAACGTTGCTCCTCATCAGGGAAATACAAATCAAAACCACACTCAGATATTACCTCACGCCAGTCAGAGTGGCCAAAATGAACAAATCAGGAGACTATAGATGCTGGCGAGGATGTGGAGAAATGGGAACCTCTTGCACTGTTGGTGGGAATGCAAACTGGTGCAGCCACTCTGGAAAACAGTGTGGAGGTTCCTCAAAAAATTAAAAATAGATTTACCCTATGACCCACCAATAGCACTGCTAGGAATTTACCCAAGGGATACAGGAGTACTGATGCATAGGGGCACTTGTACCCCAATGTTTATAGCAGCACTCTCAACAATAGCCAAATTATGGAAAGAGCCTAAATGTCCATCAACTGATGAATGGATAAAGAAATTGTGGTTTATATACACAATGGAGTACTACGTGGCAATGAGAAAGAATGAAATATGGCCCTTTGTAGCAACGTGGATGGAACTGGAGAGTGTGATGCTAAGTTAAATAAGCCATACAGAGAAAGACAGATACCATATGTTTTCACTCTTATTTGGATCCTGAGAAACTTAACAGAAACCCATGGGGGAGGGGAAGGAAAAAAAAAAAGAGGTTAGAGTGGGAGAGAGCCAAAGCATAAGAGACTCTTAAAAACTGAGAACAAACTGAGGGTTGATGGGGGGTGGGAGTGAGGGGAGAGTGGGTGATGGGTATTGAGGAGGGCACATTTTGGGATGAGCACTGAGTGTTGTATGGAAACCAATTTGACAATAAATTTCATATATTGAAAAAAAAGAGAAAAAAAAAAAAAGAAATCAAACTAGTAATCAAAACTCTCCCCAAAAACAGAATCCAGGGCCAAATGGCTTTCTATGGGAATTCTACCAAACATTTATTTATTTATTTTTAACTTGTTTTATTTTTTATTTTTTAAATTTACATCCAAATTGGTTAGCATATAGTGCAACAATGATTTCAGGAGTAGATTCCTTAGTGCCCCTTACCCATTTAGCCCATCCCCCCCCCACACCTCCTCCAGTAACCCTCAGTTTGTTCTCCATATTTATGAGTTTCTTCTGTTTTGTCCCCCTCCCTGTTTTTATATTATTTTTCCCTTCCCTTATGTTCATCTGTTTTGTCTCTTAAAGTTCTCATATGAGTGATGTCGTATGATATTTGTCTTTCTCTGACTGACTAATTTCATTTAGCATAATACCCTCCATTTCCATCCACGTAGTTGCAAATGGCAAGATTTCATTCTTTTTGATTGCCGAGTAATTCTCCGTTGTGTATATATACCACATCTTCTTTACCCATTCATCCATCGGTGGACATTTGGGCTCTTTCCATACTTTGGCTATTGTTGATAGTGCTGCTATATACATGGGGGTGCATGTGTTCCTTCGAATCAACACACCTGTATCCCTTGGATAAATGCCAAGTAGTGCAATTGCTGGGTTGTAGGGTAGTTCTACTTTCAGTTTTTTGATGAATCTCCATACTGTTTTCCAGAGTGGCTGTACCAGCTTGCATTCCCATCTACCAAACATGTAAAGAAGAGTTGACATGTATTATCTTGAAGCTGATTCAAAAAATATAAGTGGAAGGAAAACTTCCAAACTCTTTCTATGAAGCCAGCATTACCATGATTCCAAAACTAGACAAAGACCCCACTAAAAAGGAGAACTACAGACTAATTTCCCTGATGAACATGGATGCAAAAATCCTCAACAAGTTACTAGCCAAGTGGATCCAACAATATATTAACAGACTTATTCACCACGACCAAATGGGATTTATACCTGGGATGCAGGGCTGGGTCAATATCCGCAAAACAATCAATGTGATTAATCATATCAATAAAAGAAAGGAGAAGAACCACATGATCCTCTCAACAGATGCAGAGAAAGCACTTGACAAAATATAGCAACTTTCTTGATAAAAACCCTCAGAAAGTAGGGATGGAAGGATCATACCTCAAGATCATAAAAGCCATATATGAAAGACCCACCTCTAATATCATCCTCAATGGGGAAAAACTGAGAGCTTT
The DNA here is from genome assembly GCF_028749965.1 of Puma concolor. Classification (NCBI taxonomy): domain Eukaryota; kingdom Metazoa; phylum Chordata; class Mammalia; order Carnivora; family Felidae; genus Puma; species Puma concolor. The sequence goes on from NC_141682.1 coordinate 7,321,803, forward strand.
CCCCCTAAAGTCAGGAACAAGACAGGGATATCTACTCTCACCACTGTTATTCAACATAGTATTGGAAATCTTAGCCTCAGCAGTAAGACTACACAAAAGGATAAAGGCATCCAAATTGGCCAGGAGGAAGTCAAACTTTCACTCTTCCCAGATGACATGATACTCTATATGGATAACCCTAAAGATTCCACACAAAAAAACTGCTAGAATTTATTCATGAATTCAGCAAAGTTGCAGGATATAAAAATCAATGCACAGAAATCAGTTGCATTCCTATACACCAACAATGAAGCAACAGAAAGAGAAATCAAGGAATCGATCCCATTTACAGTTGCACCAAAAACCATAAAATACCTAGAAATAAATCTAACCAAAGAGGTGAAAAATCTATACACTGAAAACTATAGAAAGCTTATGAAAGAAATTGAAGAAGACACAAAAAAATGGAAAAATATTCCATGCCCCTGGATAGGAAGAACAAATTTTGTTAAAATGTCAATACTACCCAAAGCAATCTACATAGTCAATGCAATCCCTATCAAAATAATGCTACCATTCTTCCCAGAGCTAGAGAAAACAATCCTAAAATTTGTATGGAACCAGAAAAGACCCTGAATAGCCAAAGCAATCTTGAAAAAGAAAACCAAAACAGGAGGCATCACAATCCTAGACTTCAAGCTATATTACAAAGCTGTAATCATCAAAACAGTATGGTACTAGCACAAAAACGGACACTCAGATCAATGGAACAGAATACAGAACCCAGAAATGGACCCACAAACGTATGGCCAACTCATCTTTGACAAAGCAGGAAAGAATATCCAATGGAATAAAGACAATCTCTTCAGCAAATGGTGCTAGGAAAATGGACAGCGACATGCAGAAGAATGAACCTGTACTGCTTTCTTACACAAAAGTGGACCACTTTCTTACACAAAGGTAAACTCAAAATGGATGAAAGACCTAAACGTAAGACAGGAAACCATCAAAGTCCTAGAGGAGAAAGCAGGCAAAAACCTCTTTGACCTCAGCTGCAGCAACTTCTTACTCAACACGTGTCTGGAGGCAAAGGAAACAAAAGCAAAAATCAACTATTGGGACCTCATCAAAATTTAACGCTTCTTCATGGTGAAGGAAACAATCAGCAAAACTAAAAGGCAACCAACGGAATGGGAGAAGATATTTGCAGACAACATATCAGATATAGGGTCAGTTCCAAAATCTGTAAAGAACTTACCAAATTCAACACCCCAAAAACCAAATAATCCAGTGAAGAAATGGGCAAAAGACATGAATAGGCACTTCTCCAAAGGAGACATCCAGATGGCCAATAGGCACATGAAAAAATGCTCAACATCACTTATCATCAGGGAAATACAAATCAAAACCACAATGAGATACTACCTCACACCTGTCAGAATGGCTAACGTTGACATCTCAGGCAACAAAAGTTGTTGGTGAGGATATGGAGAGGAGGATTTCTTTTGCACTGCTGGTGGGAATGCAAACTGGTGCAACCACTCTGGAAAACAGTATGGAGGTTCCTTGAAAAATTAAAAATAGAAATACCCTATGACGCAGTAATTACACTACTAGGTATTTATCCAAGAGATACAGGTGGTTTGTTTCAAAGGGGCACATGCATGCCAATGTTTACAGCAACACTGTCGACAATGGCCATAGTATGGAAAGAGCCCAAATGTCCATCAACAGATGAATGGATAAAGAAGATGTGGTCTATATATACAATGGAGTATCACTCGGCAATCAAAAAGAATGAAATCTTGCTATTTGCATTTGTGTGGATGCAACTAGAGAATATTATGCTAAGCAAAATTAATCAGAGAAAGACAAATATCATATGACTTAACTCATATAAGGAATTTAAGATACAAAACAGATGAACATAAGAGACAAGAAGCAAAAATAATATAAAAACAGGAAAGGGGCAAAACATAAGAGACTCTCAAATATAGCGAACAAACAGGGTTGCTGGAGGGGTTGTGGGAGGTGGGATAGTCTAAATGGGTAAGGGGCATTAAGGAATCTATTCCTGAAATCATTGTTGCACCATATGCTAACTAACTTGAATGTAAATTAAACAATAAATTTTAAAAAAATAAATTAAAAAAAAAAGAATTAAGGCTGAGTTAAAAGGACTAAAGTCAGGACCTTTCTCCTGAGCTAGGAGGCATGACATGAGAGCGAGAAGGCAATTTTTTGCCCAGGAAGCTGTGTTGAAAAGCCAGAGAACCTGAGGATCAGAGTGGGAAAGAACCAAAAATCAGTTTAACATGATGGCTGAATTCCTGTCAGTGAAACATCCTGTTCTCCCACATTTATAGCTGGATGTTTTTGTTCACTGATGACTGAGACAACACTAGTCAGACTTCTGGATGTAAAAGAGCCATATTCTCCAAAAATAAGTTATGTGCTGTACCCCTGATATATTTCTGACTTCACAAGTGGTGTTTTGTCATTGAAATTTCTCTTTCTACTTCCAGCACCAAGTGGATTTGCTTCAGCTCATGATTAACTCCCGGAATTCCAAAGAAATGGACACCCATAAAGATAAGCAAGGAGATCCTCAGAGGGCCAGTGATGGGGAAGCTCAAAGACATGCAGTGGTTTTGAAATGTGCAGAAAGATTTCCAATGGATGGAATTTCTGCACATGGAAGAAAGACGCATGTTCAGATACAAGTGGTAGCAGAAGCACTCTCTGGAAGCCCACGGCCTCAGGTTTGTTCAAAGCTTGAAAGGCATCGATAGATGCCTAAGCTGTCAGTGGTCTGCCACAAGGACGCTTGTTTCCAATGTGAATCCTATGGCCTACTCCAGACCCACTGAATCAGAACCTCTGTCTGGAAATTCACATCAAGGCTTCATCACACCAGGAGGCACATGGTGCCCATGTTGGTGACCTGCACTTGGAACACCTGATTAAAGTTGTGATAACTAGCCTTGGGTACTGTAAAGTTTTTTATTCCTTTTGTAAATAAGAAGTAACTGGTGCTGGCCACCTTTGTGACTATATAAATACTGTGTTTTTCTTCAAACTTTTACTTACTACTTATATCGTCCATGCATGGTACTTGACTGAAACCATTATTAGTATGATGGCTTCAAAACAGTGACTTTCCAAATCCATCATTTCTTCTATGTTTATGAGTTAATGTTCCATTATTAGAGTGAGCTCTGCATTCTTAATTATTATTTTATTTATTTACACATGTCAGTATGATCTCATATATTACTAACTTAGTCTCTTACATTGTTTTTTATTGAGATCCTCAATTCTCTCAGTTTGTCCTCTGGAAGCCCTTTCTAGTGGGCTACTTTGTGTTCTTTTTTTTTTCTTTCTTCTTCTTTATTTAGGCTTTTAATAGACTTTATTTTTATAGCAGTTTGGGGTTCACTGCAAAACTGAGTGAAATACAAAGAGATCCCATATTCTCCCTGCTTCCGCCTACAGTCAGCATCCCCCATTATCAAAATCCCTCACCATATGGTACATTTGTTACAATAAATATACCTAAAATGACACAGTATTACTGCCCAAAATCCATAGTTTACATTACAGTTCACCCTTGGTGTTATACAGTCTATGGGTTTTCAAATACGTATAATGTCTATCCACCATTACAGTACATAGAGTATTCTGTATCCTTTTCCCATATCATTTTGTGAACATTTTCTTGCATTCTGGTATGAGACATTCCAGGTTTCTCCTCTGTTTCCCCTAATGAAGCCCTGGAATCAGCCATTTCTCCAAGAAGCCCTGTTTCCTTTTAGTGAGAATGGTATTTAGAAACCAAAATCTGGACAGACCCAGAAGATGGCGGCGTAGGAGGACGCTGGGCTCACCGCGCGTCCTGCTGATCACTTAGATTCCACCTACACCTGCCTAAATAACCCAGAAAACCACCAGAGGATTAGCAGAACGGAGTCGCCGGAGCCAAGCGCAGACGAGAGGCCCACGGAAGAGGGTAGGAAGGGCGGCGAGGCGGTGCGCGCTCCACGGACTGGCGGGAGGGAGCCGGGGCGGAGGGGCGGCTCGCCGGCCAAGCAGAGCCCCCGAGACTGGCTTGCAAAAAGCGGAGGGGCCTGACGGACTGTGTTCCGACAGCAAGCGCGACTTAGCGTCTGGGAAGTCATAAGTTAACAGCTCTGCTCAGAAAGCGGGAAGGCTGGAGGACAAAGGGAAGGAGAGCTGCTGAGCCCCCGGACGACAGAGCTCAGTTTGGTGGGGAACAAAGGCGCTCGCCAGCGCCATCTTCCCCGCCCATCCCCCAGCCAAAATCCCAAAGAGAACCAGTTCCTGCCAGGGAACTTGCTCGCTCCGCGCAAACACCCAACTCTGCGCTTCTGCGGAGCCAAACCTCCGGCAGCGGATCTGACTCCCTCTTGCTGCCACAGGGCCCCTCCTGAAGTGGATCACCTAAGGAGAAGCAAGCTAAGCCTGCCCCTCCTGCCCCTGTGCACCTTGCCTACCCACCCCAGCTAAGACGCCAGATCCCCAGCATCACAAGCCTGGCAGTGTGCAAGTAGCCCAGACAGACCACCCCACCCCACAGTGAATCCCGCCCCTAGGAGAGGGGAAGAGAAGGCACGCACCAGTCTGACTGTGGCCCCAGCGGTGGGCTGGGAGCAGACATCAGGTCTGACTGCGGCTCCGCCCACCAACTCCAGTTATACACCACAGCACAGGGGAAGTGCCCTGCAGGTCCTCACCACGCCAGGGACTATCCAAAATGACCAAGCGGAAGAATTCCCCTCAGAAGAATCTCCAGGAAATAACAACAGCTAATGAGCTGATCAAAAAGGATTTAAATAATATAACAGAAAGTGAATTTAGAATAATAGTCATCAAATTAATCGCTGGGCTTGAAAACAGTATAGCTGACAGCAGAGAATCTCTTGCTACAGAGATCAAGGGACTAAGGAACAGTCACGAGGAGCTGAAAAACGCTTTAAACGAAATGCATAACAAAATGGAAACCACCACGGCTCGGATTGAAGAGGCAGAGGAGAGAATAGGTGAACTAGAAGATAAAGTTATGGAAAAAGAGGAAGCTGAGAAAAAGAGGGATAAAAAAATCCAGGAATATGAGGGGAAAATTAGAGAACTAAGTGATACACTAAAAAGAAATAATATACGCATCATTGGTATCCCAGAGGAGGAAGAGAGAGGGAAAGGTGCTGAAGGGGTACTTGAAGAAATAATAGCTGAGAACTTCCCTGAACTGGGGAAGGAAAAAGGCATTGAAATCCAAGAGGCACAGAGAACTCCCTTCAGACGTAACTTGAATCGATCTTCTGCACGACATATCATAGTGAAACTGGCAAAATACAAGGATAAAGAGAAAATTCTGAAAGCAGCAAGGGGTAAACGTGCCCTCACATATAAAGGGAGACCTATAAGACTCGTGACTGATCTCTCTTTTGAAACTTGGCAGGCCAGAAAGAATTGGCACGAGATTTTCAGTGTGCTAGACAGAAAAAATATGCAGCCGAGAATCCTTTATCCAGCAAGTCTGTCATTTAGAATAGAAGGAGAGATAAAGGTCTTCCCAAACAAACAAAAACTGAAGGAATTTGTCACCACTAAACCAGCCCTACAAGAGATCCTAAGGGGGACCCTGTGAGACAAAGTACCAGAGACATCACTACAAGCATAAAACATACAGACATCACAATGACTCTAAACCCATATCTTTCTATAATAACACTGAATGTAAATGGACTAAATGCGCCAACCAAAAGACATAGGGTATCAGAATGGATAAAAAAACAAGACCCATCTATTTGCTGTCTACAAGAGACTCATTTTAGACCTGAGGACACCTTTAGATTGAGAGTGAGGGGATGGAGAACTATTTATCATGCTACTGGAAGCCAAAAGAAAGCTGGAGTAGCCATCCTTATATCAGACAAACTAGACTTTAAATTAAAGGCTGTAACAAGAGATGAAGAAGGACATTATATAATAGTGACAGGGTCTATCCATCAGGAAGAGCTAACAATTATAAATGTCTATGCGCCGAATACCGGAGCGCCCAAATATATAAAACAATTACTCATAAACACAAGCAACCTTATTGATAAGAATGTGGTAATTGCAGGGGACTTTAACACTCCACTTACAGAAATGGATAGATCATCTAGACACACGATCAATAAAGAAACAAGGGCCCTGAATGAGACATTGGATCAGATGGACTTGACAGATATATTTAGAACTCTGCATCCCAAAGCAACAGAATATACTTTCTTCTCGAGTGCACATGGAACATTCTCCAAGATAGATCATATACTGGGTCACAAAACAGCCCTTCATAAGTTTACAAGAATTGAAATCATACCATGCATACTTTCAGACCACAACGCTATGAAGCTTGAAATCAACCACAGAAAAAAGTCTGGAAAACCTCCAAAAGCATGGAGGTTAAAGAACACCCTACTAACGAATGAGTGGGTCAACCAGGCAATTAGAGAAGAAATTAAAAAATATATGGAAACAAACGAAAATGAAAATACAACAATCCAAACGCTTTGGGACGCAGCGAAGGCAGTCCTGAGAGGAAAATACATTGCAATCCAGGCCTATCTCAAGAAACAAGAAAAATCCCAAATACAAAATCTAACAGCACACCTAAAGGAAATAGAAGCAGAACAGCAAAGGCAGCCTAAACCCAGCAGAAGAAGAGAAATAATAAAGATCAGAGCAGAAATAAACAATATAGAATCTAAAAAAACTGTAGAGCAGATCAACGAAACCAAGAGTTGGTTTTTTGAAAAAATAAACAAAATTGACAAACCTCTAGCCAGGCTTCTCAAAAAGAAAAGGGAGATGACCCAAATAGATAAAATCATGAATGAAAATGGAATTATTACAACCAATCCCTCAGAGATACAAACAATTATCAGGGAATACTATGAAAAATTATATGCCAACAAATTGGACAACCTAGAAGAAATGGACAAATTCCTGAACACCCACACTCTTCCAAAACTCAATCAGGAGGAAATAGAAAGCTTGAACAGACCCATCACCAGCGAAGAAATTGAATCGGTTATCAAAAATCTCCCAACAAATAAGAGTCCAGGACCAGATGGCTTCCCAGGGGAGTTCTACCAGACGTTTAAAGCAGAGATAATACCTATCCTTCTCAAGCTATTCCAAGAAATAGAAAGGGAAGGAAAACTTCCAGACTCATTCTATGAAGCCAGTATTACTTTGATTCCTAAACCAGACAGAGACCCAGTAAAAAAAGAGAACTACAGGCCAATATCCCTGATGAATATGGATGCAAAAATTCTCAATAAGATACTAGCAAATCGAATTCAACGGCATATAAAAAGAATTATTCACCATGATCAAGTGGGATTCATTCCTGGGATGCAGGGCTGGTTCAACATTCGCAAATCAATCAACGTGATACATCACATTAACAAAAAAAAAAGAGAAGAACCATATGATCCTGTCAATCGATGCAGAAAAGGCCTTTGACAAAATCCAGCACCCTTTCTTAATAAAAACTCTTGAGAAAGTCGGGATAGAAGGAACATACTTAAAGATCATAAAAGCCATTTATGAAAAGCCCACAGCTAACATCATCCTCAACGGGGAAAAACTGAGAGCTTTTTCCCTGAGATCAGGAACACGACAGGGATGCCCACTCTCACCGCTGTTGTTTAACATAGTGCTGGAAGTTCTAGCATCAGCAATCAGACAACAAAAGGAAATCAAAGGCGTCAAAATTGGCAAAGATGAAGTCAAGCTTTCGCTCTTTGCAGATGACATGATATTATACATGGAAAATCCGATAGACTCCACCAAAAGTCTGCTAGAACTGATACATGAATTCAGCAAAGTTGCAGGATACAAAATCAATGTACAGAAATCAGTTGCATTCTTATACACTAACAATGAAGCAACAGAAAGACAAATAAAGAAACTGATCCCATTCACAATTGCACCAAGAAGCATAAAATACCTAGGAATCAATCTAACCAAAGATGTAAAGGATCTGTATGCTGAAAACTATAGAAAGCTTATGAAGGTAATTGAAGAAGATTTAAAGAAATGGAAAGACATTCCCTGCTCATGGATTGGAAGAATAAATATTGTCAAAATGTCAATACTACCCAAAGCTATCTACACATTCAATGCAATCCCAATCAAAATTGCACCAGCATTCTTCTCGAAACTAGAACAAGCAATCCTAAAATTCATATGGAACCACAAAAGGCCCCGAATAGCCAAAGTAATTTTGAAGAAGAAGACCAAAGCAGGAGGCATCACAATCCCAGACTTTAGCCTCTACTACAAAGCTGTCATCATCAAGACAGCATGGTATTGGCACCAAAACAGACACATAGACCAATGGAATAGAATAGAAACCCCGGAACTAGACCCACAAACGTACGGCCAACTCATCTTTGACAAAGCAGGAAAGAACATCCAATGGAAAAAAGACAGTCTCTTCAACAAATGGTGCTGGGAGAACTGGACAGCAACATGCAGAAGGTTGAAACTAGACCACTTTCTCACACCATTCACAAAAATAAACTCCAAATGGATAAAGGACCTGAATGTGAGACAGGAAACCATCAAAACCTTAGAGGAGAAAGCAGGAAAAGACCTCTCTGACCTCAGCCGTAGCAATCTCTTACTCGACACATCCCCAAAGGCAAGGGAATTAAAAGCAAAAGTGAATTACTGGGACCTTATGAAGATAAAAAGCTTCTGTACAGCAAAGGAAACAACCAACAAAACTAAAAGGCAACCAACGGAATGGGAAAAGATATTTGCAAATGACATATCGGACAAAGGGCTAGTATCCAAAATCTATAAAGAGCTCACCAAACTCCACACCCGAAAAGCAAATAACCCAGTGAAGAAATGGGCAGAAAACATGAATAGACACTTCTCTAAAGAAGACATCCGGATGGCCAACAGGCACATGAAAAGATGTTCAGCGTCGCTCCTTATCAGGGAAATACAAATCAAAACCACACTCAGATATCACCTCACGCCAGTCAGAGTGGCCAAAATGAACAAATCAGGAGACTATAGATGCTGGCGAGGATGTGGAGAAACGGGAACCCTCTTGCACTGTTGGTGGGAATGCAAATTGGTGCAGCCGCTCTGGAAAGCAGTGTGGAGGTTCCTCAGAAAATTAAAAATAGACCTACCCTATGACCCAGCAATAGCACTGCTAGGAATTTATCCAAGGGACACAGGAGTACTGATGCATAGGGGCACTTGTACCCCAATGTTCATAGCAGCACTCTCAACAATAGCCAAATTATGGAAAGAGCCTAAATGTCCACCAACTGATGAATGGATAAAGAAATTGTGGTTTATATACACAATGGAGTACTACGTGGCAATGAGAAAAAATGAAATATGGCCTTTTGTAGCAACGTGGATGGAACTGGAGAGTGTGATGCTAAGTGAAATAAGCCATACAGAGAAAGACAGATACCATATGGTTTCACTCTTATGTGGATCCTGAGAAACTTAAGAAAAACCCATGGGGGAGGGGAACAAAAAAAAAAAAAAAAAAAGAGGTTAGAGTGGGAGAGAGCCAAAGCATAAGAGACTGTTGAGAACTGAGAACAAACTAAGGGTCGATGGGGGGTGGGAGGGAGGAGAGGGTGGGTGATGGGTACTGAGGAGGGCACCTTTTGGGATGAGCACTGGGTGTTGTATGGAAACCAATTTGACAATAAATTTCATATATAAATAAAAAAAAAAAAAAAAAAAAAAAAAAAAAAAAAAGAAACCAAAATCTGGGGTCTAGGAGTGCTCCTTGCCACTCCTAGTAACCACAGGGTTTCTTTGCCTCTGTTTCCTCTCAGTGGACCAAGATAAGAACATCAAATATATTTACACAGGACTGATAAATGTAATCATTTCATTCTATCCATAACCAGTAATGTAATTATGGTCTCTGTGTCTGAAAGAAAAAAAGAGCCTGGATGTAGTTTGTTTCTATGACAGAAATAATACCTTTATGGTTAAAGGATGGGCTTACTCCATCACACCACTATATATCTATCTGTTTCATTCTACCACTTTCTGTCACTGAAGAACCAAATCTTATATTTAATTTAATTAATTAAAGTTTAAATATAAATAGGCACATCTGGCAAGTGGCTAACATACTGTACAGCAGAACTATAAAATTCGATTATCATGGAGTTCATGGCAATCAGGAGAAAGAATTTAATAGTTGAATCTATCCACAGCAGTATCACAGAAAGTATGCCTGGGAAATCAGAACTCTGTAGACATTTCTCACCCTCCTTTTGTATTATTTTTAGTTGTGAATTTCATGTCTTTGGCAGATGCCATGTTAATTTCAGTGCTCTAAATATCTAAAGGTCCTAATATAATACAGTTCTGATCAAATAGATTAGAGACTAACCATGCTTACTGCCAGGAGATATCCAAAGGGAGGCCAACTCGTATTCAGAGCAGGACCATTTGCTAAGGAAGGTGACATTCAGGCCATGTTTGAATAAGCATTGCTAATTCCATTCACTGTATTCTGTTTGTCTATATTTCATGCTGGCCAATGTCCTTCTATTGATCATTGTTTCTCTTACTGTTTAATGTGGTTGATTAGACTAGCACCAGACACTACTCTTCTAGCTTTTTGTCTGTGTTGTAGTTTCTGTACATATCTGAGATCACCTGTTGGAAGAGTTGTGCCTCAGGTCTTCTATTAGCTGAGACCTCTGGAAGGTATAATCTGTGCTTCTCAAGCTAGATTGTGCACACAGATCATCAGATATTGTAAAGCACATGTTTTTCTAATAGTTCTAAGGTGAGGTTTGAGATTCTGCATTTCTAACAAACTCCCAGATGTAATAGATGCTGCTGGTCCATGGGCCACACTTTGAGTAGTAAGTTTATCTTAGCCCAATATTGGGCTTAAGTTCTTGAAGATATGTTTAGGTGAAAGATCCTTTATTTTCAGGACAATTAAGCCTTATCATTGTAAACTCTCTCAAAAAAATCAAACTGTATGTTAGGTAGAAGAATGTAAAATTATTCCTCAGGGATAGTGCTACTAAGGGGTAAAGTAATTTTAGACTCTCTGGGAACAGACTGATAACACTATGCACATTAGACAGAAATGCCATCTCCTGAAATTACCCACTTTGTTGGTGGGGATGGTGGCATAACCAGAAACAGTTGGCCAAGAATAGTATAGGCCTTGGGAATTACCAGATCAAGACAACTTTTGCCTCTTTCTAACTCTGTAAGATAGACATCAGAGTACAAACCACTCCCGGTTTGATTCCCAGTTGCTTTTACATTTATTCCCTGAGGGATTTTGGCATTTCAAATGGATTTCTCATCATCTAAACTGATGTTTCACACTCACCAGTTTTGGCTAAAATGTCTTTCCTCTCCTTTTAGCTCTGTCTGATCTGGAACTTATGGCTCAATCTATTACCTTTATTTTTGCTGCCTGTGACATCACAAGCACATCTCTTTCCTTCCTTGTGTATGAATTGGCCACTCACCCTGATGTCCAGCAGAAACTGCAGGAGAAGATTGATGCGACTTTCCCCAATAGGGTGAGCAGGTCACACCTGCGGAGGGAGTGAGGATAGGCTCAGTTTATGCCTCAGTAACAGATTAGCTCTCAAATCTAGTGGGTTTTCATAACGAAGTTTTACTTCTAACTCACATTTACATGTCCAACATGGATGTTAGTGGAGGGTGGGAGTGAGTCTGCTGCATATATTTACTTTGGGATACAGGGCAAGAGGTTCCACTTTTTTATACATGCATTATCTGGAACTTGAGGACTCCATGTTGCCTGAGGAATAAAGAACTAGGGTGTTGCTCACTTGCTTTTCAAATGTTTAGCCCTAACCTGACATACATCTCCTCACTTCACAGCCCATTTGCAAAGTTGTTTCCCAAAAGTTCATGTGGGATGGGAAATATGGGGGTCTACATGGATATTGATAAGTAGTGAGTGTCTCTACCATACACCTATGAAGTGTCAACTCTAATTATCTCCATATAATGAGGCAAGAATCTGAGCTACAGAGAGACAACATAACTTTCTTATACTATCACATAACTAGTGCTAAAGAAGCCAGGCTAGGAGCCAGGGTGCCTGGGTCCTGACTGAACTCTTCACCACTACAATGTTGGCTATTAAATATAATACCAAGAGGTATGTACATATTTCCCATACTGTTTTAGATCTCTTCCCAAACTGGAATTCCTCCTTATGAAGAGACTTGGCCTGTAGGGCTGGAGTGGCTTATTTGACAATGAAATCCCGAAGCAACAACTATAGGAGACCCTTCCAGCAACAGAGGGTTGGGCTGAGAGTAGGATTACAATTCCCTTTACAATGTCCCCTAGAACTGAACTTGTGTGCCCACAATTAGAAGCATCCAATCCTCTCTTCTTTTGCTTTATTTGGTTTGAAAGGAACTAGTGTCTCCCCAATTTATTTACAGTTTTTATATAATAGTGTTTCTCTCCTAATATTGTATATATAATTGAAGAGCTACAAAGCAGGATATTTCCACTAAGAGTTTATATGGGTAGGGGATATTTTTCTGTTGCACATTCTCCTTTTAATGGTACAGGTGTGTGGCCTCTCTTTTGAAAAGAAACAGTGACTTTGACATATTTCACTTAAGAGTAAAGTGGGTGGGTGATGGGCTAAATGGATGGTGGGCATTAAGGAGAGCACTTGTTGGGAGGAACACTGGATATTGTATGTAAGTGATGAATCACTGGGTTTCTACTCCTGAAACCAATGCTACACTTTATGTTAACTACCTTTTATTTAAATAAATAATGTACTCTTAAAAAAAGAGTAAGGGTCATTGTGTATTAGTCACATTTGCTCACATGAAGCAGAAAAACCACTACATGGTTGTGGAAAGGATTTCAGGTTCTTTTTAGGGAAATGTCCCAGCTGTCTCCCCTAGTCGTTACTATTGGACATTTGTCAGGGGGGCACTGAGCAGGTCAAAAAAACATGGTAGACATTAAAATGCTCATAAATGCCCTTTACCAAAACAAATGATCCTTAGGGGTTCCTAACACTTCAGTAGTACTGTGTACACTGAGTTGAACGTTGATCCCAAATTTCAGTTTATCAAAATCTGTTTCTTTTCTTCCAGGAACCTCCCACTTATGATGCCCTTGTACAGATGGAGTGCTGAATGAAACTCTCAGATTATACCCACTTTCTGGTAGACTTGAGAGGATCTGTAAGAGAGATGTGGAAATCAATGGCGTGTTCATTCCCCAAGGGACAGTGGTGGTGGTGCCAACCTTTATTCTTCACCGAGACCTGGAACTCTGGTCAGAGCCTGAGGAGTTCCATCCTACAAGGTACAAGGAACCCTGGAAAAGGGAACCCACCCTCATATTGGAGGAGATTCTGATATCTCAGTATAGATGACAAATGTGTGATTGTGCAGTTATTTATTTGTACATTTTTTTGCTCTTAGAAGTTTTTTTTTTATTATTCAATGATCATTCTTTGTTGTCTGTATTTATAAACTATAGACGAGACAAAAGAAACTAGACTCATCCTCAGTCCCGATATGTCAAAATTATTAATATGTCATGTGTGTCCTTGTGGACATTTATCTAGGCATATAAGGATTGCTAAAAATAAGGATGGCATATTTTTATGAACAACTTACTGTAACAGCAAACAATAACAGCATACTATAATTGTGTGTGTCTGATTATATGTATATACCATAACTTACTTACCCACTATTTCATTTAAAGAAATAGGCCTTCCTTTAAGTGTTTCTGTCCTCTATAGCGCTCTGAATTATATCCCTACTCCCCTACAATTCCATGTTGTAAACTTTGGCCACCCTTTCCACTAGCCCTAGTGGGAGAGCAGAGACTGTGGAACTGAGAGTCATCTTCCCTGGCAGGGGGAGAAACCTCATGAGATGGGGGCACACACAGGTCCTGTGCTGTCTGTGGCTGCAGTCCTGTGCCATCTCCCACCTCTCTTGGTATCTGGGGTTAGTCCAAAGCAAAGTCATCTGCTCTCTAGCCATCTGAGACATCCTACTTGGAGGAGGGGTCTTGAGCTTTCCCTCTGGGAATCCAGAGCAGAGTCTGGCTTTGGGCACAGCTTGAATTCTGCAAACAGTTGGTACTTTCCTGTTTATTGTATTGGTGAGAAAAATTTGGAGTGAACTTTGTAGGGATCCAGACTTTTAGCCCTGACTCTAAGCTCCCTGATTGCAGGGCCCTTGTCTTGTTGCATGGTGCCCCTAGTGCTAGCATCATGCCTACATATAGTACTTGCTAAAAGAAGTCAGAATTGACCAAGCCACCTGTTTTCTGGACCAGAAGATCTGGTGGTTCCCACAAGCTCAGCAGTCCCTGTTCCTGTAGCTTGTCAAACAGAAACTAGAGATTCCTGGTACTTCTCTGTGATTCATTCAGTCATGACATGAAGTGTTTACCTATGTGTGTCAGGGATGGGGCAAGGAAGTGAGAAATCCACATGTTAAAAATGTACATTATAGGGGCGCCTGGGTGGCGCAGTCGGTTAGGCGTCCGACTTCAGCCAGGTCACGATCTCGCGGTCCGTGAGTTCGAGCCCCGCGTCAGGCTCTGGGCTGATGGCTCAGAGCCTGGAGCCTGTTTCCGATTCTGTGTCTCCCTCTCTCTCTGCCCCTCCCCCGTTCATGCTCTGTCTCTCTCTGTCCCAAAAATAAATAAACGTTGAAAAAAAATTAAAAAAAAATGTACATTATAGAGAATTTTTGACACATGCACAAGCATACACTATAGGCACACGACTATGAAATACTTTTTTAAAACAATTTTTTAAGTTCATATATTTATTTTGAGAGGGAGAGAAACAGTGTGAGCAGGGCAGAGGCAGAGAAAGAGGGAGAGAGAATCTTAAGCAGGATCCACACTATCAGTGAAGAGCCGACCTGGGTCTTGAACCCACGAACCATGAGATCATGACCTGAGTTGAAATCAAGAATTGGACACTTAACCTACTGAGACACCCAGGCACCCCTATGAAATACTTTTAATGTATCTATATGTGCCCATCACCCGCTTAACAACCACTAACCTATGTCAGCTGCCCCATCCACACACCATGGTAATTCATCTGATTTCCATATTACCTTAAGTACATCATCTGTAATCATTCCAGAATGTTGTCTGTAATATAAGGACTTTATAAAAATACCTCACCACAATGTCATTATCACTTTCCCCAAATCCACATTTTCCCTTAATATAATCAAATATTGTAGAATCAGTTTTGAATAAAACATAGGGCTAACCTTCAGGAACTTTTAGCCTCATGAAACAGGTGGCCAAGAATTCAGTGATTATACTTATTATACACATCAGTGAGTATGACTACAGTGAAGCAGCATCATGTGCCCATATAAATATTCTGACAGGCAGCTCTGTCAAAGTGGTTGGGGGGGATTCAAGGTGGGAGGGAGGGAGGAGAAGGGAAAAATTACAATATGAATCATGGGAGGCATTTCTCCTGCTTCCTTCTTCCATGGGCACATGACCAATGTAAGTCAGTGGAGGCAGGAACCTACCTTTCCTTCAGTCAGGCTCATTGCCTGCTCGCCTTTCAGAGTGTGAACATCTCCCCACCCTAACTGTAATTCTAGTGTTTAAGATAACCCTTCCTTTTAACAACATTCATCTCATCTCCTCAACAAGACTGACTGCTCCCACAGGGTAAGGGTAATGCAGAGGATCTGTAACTTACAGTTGTCACTGCAGAATAAGCATGGAAGGATTTCAGGGATCAGCCCCCCCCAAGAGTGTCCTGTGTAGTCCTGGTTGAAAACCCCAAACATGTAGCTCTTGTGGTTTTTATGTTTCACTAACTTGTTTACAACTTATTTTATGGAACCAGGTTCAGCAAGAAGAACAAGGACAGAATAAATTCTTATATATACCTACCTTTTGGAACTGGACCCAAAAGTTGCATTGGCATGAGGTTCACGATCATGAACATGAAACTTGCCCTCATCAGAGTCCTGCAGAACTTCTCCTTCAAGCCTTTTAAAGAAACACAGGTCAGAGAAATAACTTTCTGCATAAAGAATGTTTTTCTGGTGTTTTTTTAAATTAAGGGATATGGAATGGGTGTGGGTGTGGGAGTTCACTTACCCTTAATAACGTGTTCCTTTGGGCAGAGATTCTATTTGGAACTGCAACCTAAGGGTCCTTCAGACTTGAGTGCCACACTGGACTTATGAACAACCAACCATAAGGGTTACCTAGAGTCAGTCCAGTTAGCATCACATAATTATGCACAGACCTTTGAACTTGAGCAATATTTTAAATTTCTTTCAAGTCCACTGAAGGGATGGGAAAATGTTGTACACAGTCATGAGGTACAGTGATTACGACAGGAATTTTGAGCAATGCTCTTCTCCACAACTTACACTCACATGACTGTGGTTCTCAACCCCTGGTTGTATATTGACATCAGTGGCATTCTTTTAAAAATCCTAGGGGCGCCTGGGTGGCGCAGTCGGTTGAGCGTCCGACTTCAGCCAGGTCACGATCTCGCGGTCCGTGAGTTCGAGCCCCGCGTCAGGCTCTGGGCTGATGGCTCAGAGCCTGGAGCCTGTTTCCGATTCTGTGTCTCCCTCTCTCTCTGCCCCTCCCCCGTTCATGCTCGGTCTCTCTCTGTCCCAAAAATAAATAAATGTTGAAAAAAAAATTAAAAAAAAAAAAAAAATCCTGATGCCCGGGCCATCTCAGAAACTCTAACACAATTCACCCAGAGTGTGGCTTTAAAAGTACCCCCATTGATTCTCATGTACAGGCAAGGTTGAGAATCACTGGTGTGAAGCATGTCTGCCAGATGTGAAGGACTCCCATAGTCCAAGCCATCCTGCCTACTTGGCTCCACCTTCCATGAGCCCCACTCCAGCCAGGCTGTGCTCCCTTTTCATCCCAGTCTGAGCTCTGTGAGTGCTCTGCCCACTCTCCTCTCATCTATTCTCATCCTTCCAGTCCTAGTCAGTCCCCAGACTCCTCCCTGATACCTCCCCATGCACCAGAGCCCATTCCCTCCTCTGTTATGTTGTCACTTACTACAGGCTGCTGTCAAGGGTTGTGGCACTGAACTGATCACTTTGTCATTAATTCATCCAGTCAGTTCTATGTTTTCTTTGCACCCAAGGGTGTCTTTAGTGCTTCATTTTATTCCTTTCTTAAACTCCCACTTGTCACTTGCAGTCATCCAGGAAAGTTAACAAGTGATTTGCAGTTGATTTAGAGCTCTGGGATGCAAATTGTAAACAATTTTAATTTTAAAAACTTTGCAAGTGACAATTGTGTACCTGTTTGGTGTGTGTGTGTGTGTGTGTGTGTGTGTGTGTGTGTTTCTGCAGGAGATATATATACATGCCACGTAAAATTTAAAAAATAACAAGGATCTGGAATCTCCTCTGAAAAGCATAAAGAATAATTGCCACTGGGGGCGCCTGGATGGCTCAGTCAGTTAAGCGTCCGATTTCAGCTCAGGTCATGATCTCCCCGTCTGTGAGTTCCAGCCCCGCATTGGGCTCTGTGCTGACAGCTCAGAGCCTGGAGCCTGCTTCAGATTCTGTGTCTCCCTCTCTCTCTGACCCTCCCCTGCTCATACTCTGTCTCTCTCTGTCTCTCAAAAGTAAATAAACATTAAAAAAATTAAACAATAATAATAATATTGATCTTCAGAAACTCACCATTTGCACTACACTTGTGAACCAGAAGATGCTAGAGAACAGGCATCATGCTTCATAAAGACTTCCTGCCACCATGAATGAATGGTTCTACTGAGAGAGGTAACAGGATCTTTAGCAGTGAGGTTGGCCATACAATAAAATGTGTAATACCCACTCATGATGACCCCACAAGCTCCAACATATACAAAATTAACTGTGTATCACTTTTCAAGTGGTATGATTTGATGACTAAGAATCCGTTTTTAAATTTTAAACACTCATCAATTTTACCTAAAATTTAAATCAAAAAAGAACACAAGCCAACATGATTTGGTCCAGCCTGGTACAGAGTAGGTGATCAATAGATATTCTGCTGAATGAGTGATGGATAAATACTTCCATGCTCCAGTCTTGACAGCTTATAGAGTAAGAGTAAAGAATCCAAAGGGTGGTGGGATTGGAGGAAGATGGTCAAAAGGTACAAATTTCAGTTGTAGTTGAAAGATGTTAAGAGAGTGGATGCTAAGCATTCTCATCACAAGACAAAATATTTTTTTGGTAACTAAACTTATTGTGGTAATAATTCCATGATATATGTAAGTCAAATCATTATGCTGTATACCTCAAATTTATATACTGTTGTGTGTCAATTATATGTCCCACTAAAACTGGAAAAAAAATAACTTAGAAAAAGGATAATAAGGAAACACCACAAAAAAACTTTATATATTTTTGACTGAAATTAAATAGACCACTTCTCTGAAAGACACATGCTATTAAAATTTGCTCAAGGGAAAATAGATAACATGACTGTTCCTACTTCTATTAAAGATGTTAACTGGTAGTTAAGAAAAAGAATCACAGATATACGATGCTGAAAGTAGTATTCATATGTTTGTAAAACATTCGTGTCCATTGTGTATCTTGTCTATTTTGCTTCTGTTGTTAGCAGGGCTTCCTTTATTGGTTCTCTTTGCACATTTAACTTTTGCAGATCCCCCTGAAATATAGCAGTCAAGGGTTAATTCAATGAGAAAAACCCATTGTTCTCAAGCTTGAGCTGAGAGATGAGAGCGTGAGTGGAGCCTGACTTTTCCTAAGAAGTTCCCCTTTGTTCTTCAGGAAGCTGTGTCCCAGAACACCAGAGACTTCAATTTACTTTGTGAGTACAACCCAGAAATGAAGATGGGCTTCGTGTATTGCCCGTGATGGATGACTAGGGATTCCATAGCTTTTGCAGTATCTCTGTGGAGCATTATGTAATGTGGAGAGTAAAGAAGGTGACTAATAAATGCCAGACATGTAGACTCAGCCTATATTGTTCACATGACTATCCCCAGTAGTACCATCTACTCCCCTGAGCACTTATCAAGAATAAAAATTTCTCAACAATTTTATCAACAAACTTTAATGAAAATAAGAATTATTGTAGTGACCATGGTAATAACATATCACGTGTCTTATTTTGAATATTATGTATTAAATATTACACTGAGTGAGTCAATCAACATCCCTTTAGAAAAATATTAACTAATTGGGGTACCTGGATTTTTCAGTAGGTTAGGTGACTGACTCTTGATTTCAGCTCAGGTCACAATCTCATAGTTCATGAGATTGAGCCCCATGTTGGACTCCCTGCTGACAGTGCAGAGCCTGCTTGGGATTCTCTCTCTCCCTCTCTCTCTCTGACCCTCCCCTGCTCACTTGCTATTTCTCTTGCTTTATTTATTTATTTATTTATTTATTTATTTATTTATTTATTTAGTATTAACTGATTGGCTTCATGCATATTAAGGGGGACTCTGTAGAAATGAGAAATGATGAGTGAGAGGCAGCGACTGAATGTTTCTGACTATCACAGTCACTGGGTGGGTGGCGCTTGTTCAGAACTCCAACAGTGATAAAATAGGTGAGAGTTAATCCACAGTGACCTTGCCCATTGTTCAGAAAGTATATTCATAGTTTAATTCTACTGATTTGGGACTACATTTTTTATAACACTCGATAGGGCAATTACTATTGTATTATTAGTTTTGATTTAATATTTTCATCTCATCTGCCCTGATATTCAGATAGGTAGGGAACATGCTTTCTCTTTGTGTTCCAGTCTCAGCTCACCATTGTCCTGACACCATGAACATCGAATAAGAGATGACTGATTGGTCAGTAGATTGGGCAAAAAAAGCTAAAACCTTTTCCATTTCAGTTAGTATCAGGAGCTGTACAGAATTTGTCATTTTCCTCCTCTTCCCTCCCTGCCCCTTCTTTTCCTTCTCCTTTCTTCTCTTCCACTGCTTTTCCTCCCTGGATAACTCAGTCCTAAAGCCAGTAGGTGAGGCACAGCCAGGTTGGCAGCCCCACATGGGCTCCAGGGACAGAGAAAGGAGGCACAGTGACTTCAAGACAGAGACAGAGTAGAGTGGTGACGGTGTCCACATGGAGAACATCCTGGCATGGGTGTGGGGGTACAAGCTAGGTGAGAAGGGTATCCACACAGAGGGGTGGCCTAGTCAGAAGCCAGAGCCTAAATATGGTGTGAACAACCCACATAATTTGAAGGGGGTATCTGTGAGGGTTAAGGAATAGAGTGGGGATTAGTTACATAAAGGGGGGTTGATCAAATAATAAATATAATAAGGATAATGGAAGTCAGGTTTCACAGTGATAGAAAGGGAGAAAACTAGAACGAATTCTGGAGCCAGAATTACAGAGTTGTATTACAGAGTTTATTCCACTTTGAGGCAGGGGTCAGCCATTTGTAACCCGTCAGTTGGTCATAGACTGTGTTCCCACCCCAGGATGCATAAACTACTAGGTAAGTAGCTTTAGTTTGGCCAAGGGCAATTCTTCAGAGAAATGGAGTAGCTATGAGCTCATAGCAGACAATACTCTCAGCAACTGGGAGATGAGTGTGTGGCCCAGTGATACCCATCTGATACCATCCTTCACCACAGACGCTTACAAGTATGGCTTGAACAAGTTACTTAATACCTCCATACCTTAGTATGTAGTGCTTCAGATTCCACATCTGCAACCACCATTCTGCTTTCATCTCTATAAATTTGAATACTCTAAGTACCTCATAGAACTAGAGTCATATTTTTTTTTAATTTTTTTTTCAATGTTTATTTATTTTTGGGACAGAGAGAGACAGAGCATGAACGGGGGAGGGGCAGAGAGAGAGGGAGACACAGAATCCGAAGCAGGCTCCAGGCTCTGAGCCATCAGCCCAGAGCCTGACGCGGGGCTCGAACTCACGGACCGCGAGATCGTGACCTGGCTGAAGTCGGACGCTTAACCGACTGCGCCACCCAGGCGCCCCTGTCCTCTTCTTTTAAGGAGTCCAGTCCTATTGGATTAGGGCTCACCCAGTGACCTTTTTTTTTTTATTTTTAGATTTTATTTTTAACTAATCTCTATACCCAGGAGCACCTGGGTGGCCCAGTCGGTTAAGTGTCCAACTTCAGCTCAGGTCATGATCTCATGGCTTGTGAATCAAGCCCCACATCAGGCTCACTGCTTTCAGCACAGAGCCTGCTTCATGCTTCAGATCGTCTGTCCCTTCTTTCTCTGCCCCTCCCCTGCTGGTTCTCTCTCTCTCTCTCTCAAAATAAATAAATAAACTTAAAAAAAAGTAATCTCAAACTTACAACCCCAACACCAAGAGTCACACACTCCACCAACTGAGCCAGCCCCTGTCCTTAAGTAATCTTTGAGATATAATTGACATAGGACATTATATTAGTTTCAGGTGTGCAACATAATGATTTGATATAGGTATATATTGCAATGTGATCACACTAATAAGCCTGTCTAACATCTGTCACCATAGTTACAATTTTTTTTTCTTGTGATGAGAACTTTTAAGATCTACTCTCAGCAACTTGAAATAGTCAGTATAGTGCAATTATAGTTGCCATGCTGTCCATCATGTCCCCAAGACTTATTTATAACTCAAAGCCTGTACCATTGATCCCCTTCACCCATTTTGCTCAACCCCCTGCTTTGCCCCTCTCTGGCAACCACCAATCTGTTCTCTGTACTTATGAACTTCCCACCCCCTAGATTCCACACAGAAGTGAGATCATACATATGCTACTTGTCTTTCTCTGTCTGATTTATTTCACTTAGCATAACGCCCCCAAGGTTCATCCATGTTGTCCCAAATGGCAAGATTTCATTCTTTTTAATGCCTGAATAGTATTCCACTGTATCTATCTGTCTGTCTGTCTCTCTCACATCACATTTTCTTTATCCATTCATCCACCTGTGGACACTTAAGTTATTTCCATGTCTTGGTTATTGTAAATAATGTTGAAATGAATATGGGGGTGTAGATATCTTTTAGAGTTAGTTTCACCCTTGGTGAAAGTATCATTTAAATAATTGTTCTTTTTTTTTTAATTTTTTTTTTCAACGTTTATTTATTTTTGGGACAGAGAGAGACAGAGCATGAACGGGGGAGGGGCAGAGAGAGAGGGAGACACAGAATCGGAAACAGGCTCCAGGCTCTGAGCCATCAGCCCAGAGCCTGACGCGGGGCTCGAACTCACGGACCGCGAGATCGTGACCTGGCTGAAGTCGGACGCTTAACTGACTGCGCCACCCAGGCGCCCCATCTTTGCTGGTCCTTTAACATCTTAGTACCTGTGCAGGGAGGTGCCGTCTCATTCCCTCCGTCTAGACATTCTTTCCCTCGTCAGCCTGTTGAGTTCAGTTCTCCGAGTTCCCAGGCTCATGTTGTCTTTTTTCTTTTTTTTTTTTTTTAATTTTTTTTCAACGTTTATTTATTTTTGGGACAGAGAGAGACAGAGCATGAACGGGGGAGGGGCAGAGAGAGAGGGAGACACAGAATCGGAAACAGGCTCCAGGCTCTGAGCCATCAGCCCAGAGCCCGACGCGGGGCTCGAACTCACGGACCGCGAGATCGTGACCTGGCTGAAGTCGGAAGCTTAACCGACTGCGTCACCCAGGCGCCCCACTAGAGTCATATTCTATTGGTCCTTTTGTGACTAGCTTATTTCTCTTAGCGTAATCTCCTCAAGGTTTATCTATTTTGTAACATGTGTCAGAATTCCCTTCCTTTGTCAGGCTGAATAATATTCACCTGACTGCCATTTTCTCAAGGAGGGGTACATGGTCTTGCTGGTGATTGTAAAGTATATGGAACATTAGGTACCCTTTGGAGGCCTTACAGGGCACAGTCATGACTGCTGTGGGCCCTGGACGTATGAGGATTACAAGCCCCAGAAAGGTCCTTCTACCTTGAGTTTTGGGGAGCATGATGTTGGGACTAACTTAGATGATCCCCAACACTGAAATTAGAGCTCTTTCAATCTTGTGTGGGCTTGGCATATTGACACAGCTACTTCAGAAGGGGATGGTCCCTGTGATGTTCTCCAGGGCCTTTGATGAAATCATAGGGCCTAAGGCTGAAATGGGTGACATACAAACATATCTTTTTTCCTGGCATTTTTCACATGAGCACAGAGGCTCAGATGTGCAGCCTCAGGATACAGATGGTCCCCAAATCCTAAGGGGCTGGAGAGACTCGATGTCTCTCTAATTCACAACAAGGCCACTGAAGTTGTCTCCTAGAAATGTCTATATATACTTTGTGCCGTCATGTTTTCCCTGGCCTTAGAAATTTTTTTTTTCAACGTTTATTTATTTTTGGGACAGAGAGAGACAGAGCATGAACGGGGGAGGGGCAGAGAGAGAGAGGGAGACACAGAATCGGAAACAGGCTCCAGGCTCTGAGCCATCAGCCCAGAGCCTGATGCGGGGCTCGAACTCACGGACCGCGAGATCGTGACCTGGCTGAAGTCGGACGCTTAACCGACTGCGCCACCCAGGCGCCCCTTCCCTGGCCTTAGATATGGACCCAAGACACTGGGTTCACTGTATTTCCTCAAGAAATGGAAAGCTTACCATCAGCTTTATTTTCCCAGGCAGAGGTCCAAGGATGCTGACTTCCTTCCAGCTCTGCCTTTTCCCTCAACACAGACTTAGGATTTCAGTTGTAATTTATGGAGATGTTTTTGTGATGATCTCTCTGATTTTTGTCTTTCTGGTCCTTTATGGCTGTGTATTGTTTTTTGTTTAATTTTTTTTTTAATTTACATCCAAGTTAGTTAGCATATAGTGCAACAATGATTTCAAGAGTAAGTTCCTTAATGCCCCTTACCAGTTTAACTTATCCCCCCTCCCTCAACCCCTCCAACAACCCTCTGTTCTCTATATTTAACAGTCTCTTATGTTTTCTCCCCCTCCATGTTTTTATATTATTTTTGCATCCCTTCCCTTATGTTCATCTATTTTGTATCTTAAATTCCTCATATGAGTGAAGTCATATGATATTTGTCTTTCTCTAATTTCACTTAGCATGATACCCTCTAGTTGCATCCACATAGATGCAAATAGCAAGATCTCATTCTTTTTTATTGCTAAGTAATACTCCATTGTGTATATATACAACATCTTCTTTTTCTCGAATATAATTTATTGTCAAGTTGGCTAACATACAGTGTGTACAATGTGCTCTCGGTTTTGGGAGTAGATTCCTGTCATTCATCGCTTATATACAACACCCAGTGCTCATCCCAACAAGTGCCCTCCTCAATGCTCATCACCTATTTTCCCCTCTCCCCCAACCCCCTATCCACCCTGTTTGTTCTCTGTATTTAAGAGTCTCTTATGGTTTGCCTCCCTCCCTCTCTGTAATTATTTGTCCCCCTTTCCTTCCCCCATGGCCTTCTGTTAAGTTTCTCAAGATCCACATATGAATGAAAACATATGACATCTGTCTTTCTCTGACTTATTTCACTCAGCCTAATGCCTTCCAGTTCCATCCATGTTGCTACAAATGGCATGATTTCATTCTTTCTCGTTGCCAAGTAGTATTCCATTGTATATATAAACCACATCTTCTTTGCTGATCCATCTGTCAATGGACATTTGGGCTCTTTCCATACTTTGGCTATTGTCACTAGCGTTGCTATAAACATTGGGGTGCATGTGCCCCTTCAAAACAGCACACCTGTATCCCTTGGATAAATACCTAGTAGTATAATTGCTGAGTCATAGGGTAGTTCTACTTTTTAATTTTTTGAGGAACCATCACACTGTTTTCCAGAGTGGCTGCACCAGTTTGCATTCCCACCAACAATGCAAAAGAGATCCTCTTTCTCTGCATCCTTGCCAACATCTGTTGATGCCTGACTTGCCAATGTTAGCCACTCTGACAGGTGTGAGGTGGTATTTCATTGTGGTTTTGATTGTATTTCCCTGATGATGAGTGATGTGGAGCATTTTTTCATGTGCCAGTTGGCCATCTGGATGTCTTCTTTGGAGAAGGGTCTATTCATGTCTTCTGCCTATTTCTTCACTGGATTATGTGTTTTTTGGGTGTTGAGTTTGATAAGTTCTTTATAGATTTTGGATACTAACCCTTTATCTGATATGTCATTTGCAAATATCTTCTCCCATTCCATCAGTTGCTTTTTGGTTTTGCTGATTGTTTCCTTCACCATACAGAAGTTTTTTATTTTGATTATGTCCCAAATAGTTCATTTTTGCTTTTGTTTCCCTTGCCTCCGGAGACATGTTGAGTAAGAAGTTGCTGTGACTGAGGACGAATAGGTTTTTGCCTGCTTTCTCCTGGAGGATTTTGATGGCTTCCTGTCCTACATTTAAGTCTTTCATCCATTTTGAGTTTATTTTTGTGTACGGTGTAAGAAAGTGGTCCAGGTTCATTCTTCTTCATGTCACTGTCCAGTTTTCCCAGCACCATTTGCTGAAGAGACTGTCTTTATTCCATTGGATATTCTTTCCTGCTTTGTCAAAAATGAGTCGGCCATACATTTCTGGGTTTTCTACACTGTTCCATTGATCTGAGTGTCTGTTCTTGTGCCAG
Organism: Puma concolor; assembly: GCF_028749965.1. NCBI lineage: Eukaryota > Metazoa > Chordata > Mammalia > Carnivora > Felidae > Puma > Puma concolor. The sequence goes on from NC_141682.1 coordinate 7,347,465, forward strand.
TACCCTACTGTCTTCATGATTACAGCTTTGTAGTATAGCTTGAAGTCCGGGATTGTGATGCCTCCTGCTTTGGTTTTCTTTTTCAAGATTGCTTTGGCTATTTGGGGTCTTTTCTGGTTCCATACAAATTTTAGGATTGTTTGTTCTAGCTCTGTGAAGAATTCTGGTGTTATTCTGATAGAGATTGCATTGAATAGATAGATTGCTTTGGGTAGTATTGACATTTTAACAATATTTGTTCTTCCTATCCAGGAGCATGGAATGTGTTTCTTTTTTGTGTTTGTCTTCTTCAATTTCTTTCATAAGCTTTCTATAGTTTTCAGTGTATAGATTTTTCAGCTCTTTGGTTAGATTTATTCCTAGGTATTTTATGGGTTTTGATGCAATTGTAAATGGGATCAATTCCTTGATTTATCTTTCTGTTGCTTCATTTATTGGTGTTTAGGAATGCAACCGACTTCTGTGCATTGATTTTATATCCTACAACTTTGCTGAATTCATGGATCAGTTCTAGAAGTTTTTTTGTGGGATCTTTTGGGTTTTCCATATAGAGTATCATGTCATATGTGAAAAGTGAAATTTTGACTTCCTCCTGGGCTATGTGGATGACTTTGATTCCTTTGTGTTGTCTGATTTTTGAGGCTAAAACTTCCAATACTATGTTGAATAACAGTGGCAAGAGTGAACATCCCTGCCCTGTTCCTGACCTTAGAGGGAAAGCTTTCAGTTTTTCTCCATTAAGGATAGTATTAACATTGGGTTTTTCATATATGGCTTTTATGATCTTGAAGTATGATCCTACTATCCCTATCTTCTTGAGGGTTTTTATCAAGAAAGGCTGTTCTATTTTGTCAAATGCTTTCTCTGCATCTATTGAGAAGATCATATGGTTCTTGTCCTTTCTTTTATTGATGTGATGTATCACACTGTTTCTTATACACTTATATCACAAGTGTTTCTTACACACTTGTTTTCTGGATCTTAAACCAACCCTGCATCCCAGGTATAAATCCCACTTGGTCATGGTGAATAATTCCTTTAATGTATTGTTGGATCCCATTGGCTAGTATCTTGTTGAGGATTTTTGCATCCATCTTCATCAAGGAAATTGGTGTATAGTTGTCCTTTTTAGTGGGGTCTTTGTCTGGTTTTGGAATCAAGGTAATGCTGGCTTCACAGAATGAGTTTGGAAGTTTTCCTTCCATTTCTGTTTTTTGGAACAGCTTCAAAAGTAGGTGTTAACTGTTTTTTAAATATTTGGTAGAATTCCTCTACAAAGCCATCTGGTCCTGGACTCTTGTTTTTTGGAGATTTTTGATTACTAATTCAATTCCTTTACTGGTTATGGGTCTGTTCAACTTTTCTATTTCTTCTTGTTTCAGTTTTGATAGTTTATATGTGTCTAGGAATTTGTCCATTTCTTCCAGAATTCCCATTTTATTGGTGCATAACTGTTCATAATATTGTCTTATTATTGTTTGTATTTCTGCTGTGTTGGTTGTGATCTCTCCTCTTTCATTCCTGATTTTGTTTGGGTCTTTTCCTTTTTCTTTTTGATCAAACTGGCTATGGGGTTATCAATTTTGTTAATTCTTTCAAAGAACCAGCTTCTGGTTTCATTGATCTGTTCTGATTTTTGTTTTGTTTTGTTTTGTTTTGATAACATTGATTTCTGCTCTAATCTTTATTATTTCCCATCTTCTGTTGGTTTGGGGTTTTATTTGCTGTCTTTTTCCAGCTTTTTAAGGTGCAAGGTTAGGTTGCATATCTGAGAACTTTCTTCCTTCTTTAGAAAGGCCTGGATTGCTATATACTTCCCTCTTATGTCCGCCTTTACTGCGACCCAGAGGTTTTGGGCTGTGGTGTTATCATTTTCATTGGCTTCCACGTACTTTTTAATTTCCTTTTTAACTTCTTGGTTAGCCCATTTATTCTTTAGTAGGATGTTCTTTAGTATCCAAGTATTTGTTATCTTTCCATATTTTTTTCTTGTGGTTGATTTTGAGTTTCATAGTGTTGTGGTCTGAAAATATGCACAGTATGATCTCAATCATTTTGAACTTGTTGAGGGCTGATTTGTGTACCAATATGTGATCTATTCTGGAAAATGTTCCATGTGCCCTGAGAAGAATGTGTATTCTGCTGCTTTAGGATGAAAATGTTCTGAATATATCTGTTAGGTCCATCAGGTCCAGTGTGTCATTCAAAGCCATTGTTTCCTTGTTGATTTTCTGTTTAGATGTCCATTGCTGTAAGTGAGTTGTTGAAGTCCCCTACTATTATAGTATTATTATCAATGAGTTTCTTTACGTTTGTGATTAATTGATTTATATATCTGGGGGTCTTCCATGTGGGGCCATAAATGTTTACAATTATTAGATCTTCTTAGTGGATAGACCCCTTAATTATGATATAATGCCCTTCTTCATCTCTTGCTAGTTTTTATTTTAAAATCTAGATTGTCTTGGGTACCTGCGTGGCTCAGCCATTTCATTGTCCAACTTCAGCTCAGGTCATGATCTCACAGTTCATGGGCTCGAGCCCCTCATCAGGGTCTTTGCTGACAGCTCAGAGCCTGGAGCCTGCTTTGGATTCTGTGTCTCCCTCTCTCTCTACCCATCCTCCACTCATGCTCTGTCTCTCTCTGTCTCTCAAAAATAAATAAACATTAAAAAAAATTAAATCTAGATTGTTTGATATAAGTATAGCTTCTCCGGCTTTCTTTTGGTGACCATTAGCATGATAGATCGTTCTCCATCCCCTTACTTTTGATCTGAAGGTGTCTTTAGGTCTAAAATGGGTTCTTGTAAACAGCATACATAGATGGATTTTGTTTTCTTATCCATTCTGTTACCCTATGTCTTTTGATTGGAGCGTTTAGTTCATTGACATTTAGAACAAGTACTGAAAGATATTAATTGTGTTGCCTGTAGAGTTGGAGTTTCTGGTGTTCTTTAGTCCTTTCTAGTCTTTGCTGCTTTTGGTCTTTTTTTGTTTTGTTTCATCTTTTCTCCCCTCAGAGAGCCCCGTTAAAATTTCTTGCAGGACTGGTTTAGTGGTCACGAACTCCTTTAGTTTTTGTTTTTTGGGAAATTCTTTCTCTCTCTTTCTATTTCAAATGACAGTCTTGATGGATAAAGAATTCTTGGCTGCATATTTTTCTGATTCAGCATGTTGAATATATCCTGCCTCTCTTTTTGGCCTGCCAAGTTTCTGTGAATAGGTCTGCTAAGAACCTGATTTGTCTTCCCTTATAGGTTAAGGACTTTTTTTTCCCTTGCTGCTTTCATAATTCTTTCCTTGTCTGTGTATTTTCTGAATTTGACTATTATATGCCCGTTTGATGGTTTTTGTTGAATATAATGGGAGTTCTCTGTGCTTCTTAGATTTTGATGTCTGTGTCTTTCCCCAGGTTAGGAAAGTTTTCCACTGTGATTTGCTCACATAAAATTTCTACCCCTTTTTCTCTCTTCTTCTTCCTCTGGGACTCCTATGATTTGGATGTTATTCCTTTGTAGTGAGTCACTGAGTTCTCTGATTCTTATATTTTGCTCTTTTGCCTTAGTTTCCCTCTTTTTTTCTGCTTCACTATTCTCCATAATTCTGTCTTCTGTATCACTGATTCCCTTCTCTACTTCATCTATCCTTGCCACTGTGACATCCATTTGAGATTGCATCTCTGTTATAGCGTTTTTAATTTCATTCTGACTAGATTTTACTTCTTTTTTCTCTGCAGAAAGGGAGTCTATGCTTTTTTAAACCCCAGTTACTATTCCTATTACTGTGATCCTAAATTCTGGTTCAGACATTTTGCTTATATCTGTGTTGAATAAGTTCCTGACTGTCATTCATGTTCTTTCTTTTGGGGTGAATGCCTTCATTTTGTCATTTTAGAGGAAGAAAATGCATTAATAAAATTAAAAATTAAAATTAAAAAGATTAAAAACAACACAAAAAATCAAATAAAGGAAGCTAGATCCTAGGTATGTTTTGGTCTGGTTGTTGAAAGAAGCTTGATTGAATAGAGGGGGAAAAAGGAAAGAAGAGAAAAGAAAAAAAAAGTAAGAAAGCATTAAAAAAAATTTTAATGTATACAGTGAAATAGAATAAAATGAATTGAAGAAGGTAGAATAGAATAAAAAATCAGTTCACAAAAAAGTAAAAAATATAGTAAAAAAAATTTTTAATGTATATAAAATCAGAAAATAAAAAATAAATGTCTTCTCTTTCTATATCCAAAAATAAGAAAAGAAACAAATAAAGAAACAAATAGATGGACCAGAGAACAGTATGAAATCTGGATGAAATTACATCCAGTTTCCCCTAGAAGTCAAACTATGAAGTGCTTTATAATCCATACACTAACCAGGTGAAGAGCCTTGTAGTGGTCCTTTAAGGCTTCATTGGTGCATTTGGACAGGGCTTGGTGTAATGGCTCCATTCTCCAATAGGTGGTGCTGCTTATCTTACTGGAGTGGATCGGTGTGGTATGCGTGGTCATGTGTGCACATGAATGGGAAATCTGAAAATGGCATCACTCAGCTTCCCAGTCTCCGGCTCCAGAACTCTGTGCTCTCACCTACTGGCAATCAAGCACCCCTCCTTTTTCCGTGCCTTCCACCCACTCCTAGCTTCCTCACTGTTTGCATCCTAGCCATCAACCTGCCAGGCAGCACCTCCCTTCTGAATTTTATCTCAGATGGGGCTGTGTTTCCAAACCCCTCACTTCTGAGGGCCCTGTGGCTGGAACATGCTCTTGGCCTTCTGGGGCACAGTCTCATAGACCAATGGCTGGGTGCCAACTTACCCCAGGAATGTTCCTGAGATCGTGCTGCTGCAGAGGTTCAGAAGTTGTGGCTGGGTGTCAGCTTGCTCCAGAATAAGTTCGTGTGATCGTCTAGCAGTAGCGGTTCAGGTAAATCACAACACACAACCAGCACCAGGTTTCACCGCACCCTGGCGTCTTTGTTCCAATACCAGCAATCATGTTCTATAGGGTCCGCTGGGACCTTTGCCTGTGGGAAGGCCATATGGCCTCTACCACATGCCCTGATAACAGGGGAACTGCTTCTCCCCGTGTGGCCCATGGACCTCTTGGATCTTGCTGCCTGCTCCTGGAGATTTGCCCTTCCCACCAGAGCACTACCAGGTAATGAGCTGTGAAATTTCCGACGCTGCTCTCCCCTGTTTATAGAGTCCTAATGGTATTGAAACTCTCTCCTTTCTCCGTTCTCCCTTTCTTATTAAAGTCACTTGTGGGTGTTTCCACTCTCTCTTTCTCTCCAGCTACTTTCAGGGAGAGTGTTTTTTCTGTACTCTCCCCCCTTTCTCTGTCCTCTCTACACAAATACAGCTCCCTACCCTCTGCAGCTTCTCTCTCCCCCAGTTCACCTCTCTGCACCCTGTACCTGTCAAGTTTGTGTCTCAAGTTATGCAGTCTGTTGTGCTAACCCTCAGATCAGTTTTCTACGTGTTCAAAATGGTCTGATGCTGATCTAGCTGCACTTCAGGGATGAGAGAAGAGAAAACTTCCATGCTGCTCTGCCACCTTGGCCCATCCTCCTCTAGGACTCTTGTTTAAATTTTTTTTAATGTTTATTTATGTTTGAGAGAGAGGCAGAGCACAAATAGGAAGGGGCAGAGAGAGAGGAAGCCACAGAATCCAAAGCAGCCTCCAGGCTCTGAGCTGTCAGCACAGAGCCCAAAGTGGGGCTCGAACCCACAAACCTTGAGATCGTGACCTGAGCTGAAGTCAGATGCCCAACCAACTGAGCCACCCAGGTGCCCTTCTAACACTCTTATTTAAAAACAAGGAGGGGGCACCTTAGTGGCTCAGTCAATTGAGCATCTGACTTTGGCTTGGGTCATGATATTGCAGTTCATGAGTTTGAGCCCCACATCAGGCTCACTGACGTCAGTGCAGAGCCCACTTTGAATCTTCTGCCCCCTCTCTCTCTGCCCCTCCCCCATTCGTGCTCTCTCTCTCTCTCTCTCTCTCAAAAATAAACATTTTTAATAAAATAATAATAATAATAAAAACAAGAACAAGACAAAAATGATCATTTTGCCACAATTTGGTAAGGTCAATCTCCAAATAAGTATATGAAATAGTTTTTCAATGCATAAGTAATAACCATATTAAATATATAGCATTAAAAATATTCTAATAGCATAACAACACATTTAAAATATTTATTAATAACCCATAAGAAGTGTGAAAGTCTAATATAAAGAAAAATTCTGATTTAATTATGAATATAAAATAGTTTTTGAATAAACAAAGGGCTTACATTATTTACTGATAAGAAAACTCAGAAATGGAAAGATACCAAAACTAAGTTAATTTGTAAGTTGAATACATTTCACATTGAAATTTCATTGAGGAGCTCCTGGGTGGCTCAGTCAGTTAAGCATCCAACTTTGGCTCAGGTCATGATCTCACAGTTCTTGGGTTCAAGCCCCATGTTGGGCTCTGTGCTGACAGCTCAGAGCCTGGAGTCTATTCACATTCCATGTCTCCCTCTCTCTCTCTGCCCTCCCCTGCTTATGTGCTCTCTCTCTCTCTTTCTCTCTCTGTAATAAATAAATAAATAAACATTAAAAAAAAAGAAACTTCATTGAAAATGAAGACCTTTACATAATATAAGGTTGACATACAGAATAATTTAGAGAAAATATTGAAAGATAATTTTAACAGATGGGAGACTTTTTTTTTTTCAACGTTTATTTATTTTGGGGACAGAGAGAGACAGAGCATGAACGGGCGAGGGGCAGAGAGAGAGGGAGACACAGAATCGGAAACAGGCTCCAGGCTCTGAGCCATCAGCCCAGAGCCCGACGCGGGGCTCGAACTCACGGAGCGCGAGATCGTGACCTGGCTGAAGTCGGACGCTTAACCGACTGCGCCACCCAGGCGCCCCTGGATGGGAGACTTTTATTGCCAGATACTAAAATGTATTTTTAAACTTTAACAATAAAGAAATGAGATACTACACAAAAATACACATTTATATATGGAACAGAACATATAGTTGAGAATTATGTCTAATAACAAATCAATAGGCAAAATGACTAATAATATCAAACATTTGTATCATATTTATTAGGTGCTAGGCACAGTTCCAAATGCTTTCATATTCATTCTTTTTTTCATTAAAAAAAAAAAAACCCTACGGGGGTTAGTGTTATCATCATTACCATTACTTAGAGTTTACTGTGAGTATAAGTTTTTAAAAGTTAAACCCATGACTCAAAAATATAGAGTAAACACATCAAAGATTTTATTCAGCTAATTAATTAATGTGGGATCAATGAGAGAAAATGACTTCCAAGAGCTTTTGTAAAACAGGTTTATATAATTAATCAGTAAAAGCATTTTTGACAACACAACATCAATGAAAGAATGTTAGAATAAGATTTCTAAGTCAGATAGAAAAATGGATAGAAAAATGTCCTACAGGACAATAAAACCATAATCTTTGGATTTGTGTTTCTCCCAGACAGACATCAGGCTAACAGGTAACTTCACAGTGAGTTCTAATCAATAGTAACTCGCAAAGTCAAGCAGATACATTCTGTTAGATAAATAAATAAGCCATGTGTTGTCTTGTTAAACAATACTGCAATATGCCATTTAATGGGCATTCAGCCATCCCTTTAGGTTATTTCCACGTTTTGAATCATTTTTTATTAACAAAATTAATTAGTAAGATCAAACTCCTAGTAAATAGACAAGCCTGAATTTGAATATTGTTCTAAATCCAAATCTGGTTCTCTTCTAAATAAGCCACACTGCCATTGAACATCTCCAGCCTAGGGATATAAGCAGGCAAGTAAAGAAAAAGTGTAATAGAGTGTAAAAAGTAATTATAGAAATATAAATAGGACGTTTTGGGGAAATATGTAGTATATAATCCTTAAATGGGCAAGGCATGCTTCTCAGGTGAAATAATTCAAGCTCTGTTAGAGACAGGTGTTTATAATTAGTCAGTCAGGTATAGAAGGGAAGAAATGGTGTCCCAAGAAGAAGAGAAAGTATGTGTTATACACCCAGGTATGAGGATAATGGAGCATTTTGAGATTTAAAGATAGATTTCTTTGAAGATTTTGGTATAATGTTGAAAGAAACAGACTCTTAACTATAGAGAGCAAACTGATGGTTACCAGAGGGAAGGGAGTGGGAGAATGGGTAAAATAGGTGATGGGGATTAAGGAGTGCATTTGTTGTGATGAGCACTGAATAATGTACAGAAGTGTTGAATCATTGTATTGTAAACCTGAAAGTAATATAACACTGTATGTTAACTATACTGGAATCAAAATTTTAAAAACTTAATAAAAAATAAAGATATCAAAGGGCTACCCACCCCCAAAATGCAGAAGTTCCAGGCAGGTTTACATGGGAATTCTATCAAGCCTCCAGGAAACAGGTAAGTTTCACTCAATTTGAACTCTACCGCAAAATTAAAGAGAAAGAAAGGTTCAGGAATTTTGTTGTTTTTATTTATTATAATTCAATATAAAATTGATGCCAGGGTACCTGGCTGGCTCAGTCTGAAGAGCATGTGACTCTTGATCTTGGAGTCGTGAGTTCGAACTCCATGTTAGGTGTAGAAAGTGCTAATAAAAAATAAACTTCATTTTTAAAAACCCTCCATTTTCTAAATAAATAAGTAAATAATAAAACCGATGCCAATATTTGAACTACTTTGAACTCACTTCTTCCTGACTCTAAGTTAAATGTTCTTTCAAGTTCTTGCGTTTGAAAACATTGAAAAACTCCCAGTTGACTGTGGTGTGCTGTTTCTTTAATATACTTGATGATATTTTCTAATATTTAAAATTAACTTATTAGCATTTTATAAGTGAGGTTGGCCTGCAGTTTTCTTTTTAATGATAAATTTATGATATTAAATCTTGAGAAATTCCTCTTCAGAAAAAAAATACAGAGACTTCTCTAAGTCCTATAATTCTAAGAATCACAGCTTTGTCAGAGAAAAGGCTGTAGTGAATATTAAAATTCGCAAAAGATGTGTAATGAAAAATCCCAGGCTTTGGAGTCGGACAGTCCTGAGTAGGGCCAGGACTAGGGCAAGGTGAGGTGCCTGGGGTACAAAATTTAAGTAGGCACTCACTCTCCAGGTCCTGCAAGGGCACAAGTGGCACCTGAAAGTGAGTACTTCCTTAAATCTTGCCCCTCTGGCGTCTCATTTGCTTTACCCTGGTCAGACCCCCTGGATCTTAGCCCTGCCTTCACTACCTCCACGATCTTAGGTGAGTTACCTGAGCTCTTCAAGCCTCAATTATTTTGTTCTGCAAAATGGGTTTGATACTATCTACCTACCTCACAATACTGTGTGAGAATTAAGTGAGATATATGATATATCAAGCAGACTGCCTGGAATATTACAGGTGCACGTCCAATTTAGTTTCTTTATCCTCTCCACCTTACCATCTCAAAAATGGTGTTACAGGGGAAGCAGGTAGAACCCAAATAACAATGAACCTGTTATGCATTGTTAGGAGTTTAGACTCTCTCTAGAACAGTGGTTCTCGAACCTATAGCAACAGCATCAGCATCACTTTGGGATTTACTATTAGAACTGTAAATTCCGAGTTTCTGAATCAGAAACTCCTGTGGTAGGATCCAGCAAACTGCTTTAACAAGCCCTCCAGATGATTCTAATACTCAGTAATGTTTGAGAGTTGCTGCTCCAGCTGAACATGGGAATGATTGTGGGATTTTTAAGCAAGAAAGTAATATGAAAGAAACATCAGTAGGTGTTGATTGAATCGATGAGAGATGAGAAATAGTTAAGACAAGATAGGGAGACTCATCAGGGAGTTGTTTTGTTAAAATAGAAACTATTCAAATTAGTGGAAGTGATAATGGGAGGTAGGTTTTCAATTACTTGGATAGCAGAAATAATGTAAATTTGAAGCTTCATAAGTGAGAGTTTTTGTCTTGTCATCTCTATATCTACAGAACTTGGGATATTAACTGTGTCACTGTAGGTTATCAATAAATGCGTTTCTGAGTGACTGAATCCAGGATATGTCCTACTCTACCTATATTTAAGTGATATAGTTGGGTGTGATTTTTCTTTGTAAGAAAAAACTTGTTTCCTTACATATGGGAGATGAACAAAAGAGGAGATTTAGGGCTGCTTGGTCCTTGATATACCAAGAAAAAATAGACATCGTTAACCTGTAGTTTTTCTTTCTGAAACGTTCCTTTATTTGGTGTATAATTATAACATTTTGGCCAAATACGAATATGTGGGAAGCTCATGAGATTCACTGAATCCAAGATTATGGCACGTTGTTTTTATTGGCAGATATGAAGCAATATATAGTGTCCAAACAATCAATACCCAAATAGTGGTCGAGATCATTGCCTCTCAGAGATTGTGACTTTCTTGTGCTATGAAGATCTTATGGGGATGATACTTGCCTGTTCAGCCCTTTGTCTGTCTGTCCTTACAGCTGTGGTTCTTGGGATTTTTATGAAATATAGAGTAACTCTCATAGTCAAAGCTAATAACTGAGCTCTTAGCTACATCCTATTCATCTCCCTCATCTTGTGCTTCTCTGCTCCTTACTCTTCATTGGCCATCCCAACACTGCCAGCTGCATCCTCCAACAGATGACATTTGGAGTCATATTCACTGTGGCTATTTCCACCATTTTGGTAAACCATCACTGTAGTTCTGGCTTTCAAGATCACAACACCAGGGAAAAATGTGAGGCAGTAGTTACTATATGGGGCACCTGATTCTATCATCCCCATCTGCTTGGTGATTCAAGTGACTTTCTGTGTAGTCTGGTTGGGAACCTCTCCCCCTTTCGTTGACCTAGGTGCAAATTCGAAGCCTACCTTCCTTATTGTGTGCACTAGGGCTCTATCATTATGTTCTACTTTTCCTTAGGTTATTTGGGTTCCTTGGCCAAGCTTCACCTTGGTTTTCCTGGCCAGGAGGCTGCCTGACACTTTCAATGAAGCCAACTTCCTGACATTCAGCATGTTGGTGTTCTGTAGTGTCTGGATCACATTCCGCCCTGTGTATAATAGCACCAAAGGGAAGGTGATGGCAGCCGTGGAGATCTTTTCTATCTTGGCTCCCATTGCTGGGTTACTAGGATGCATCTTTGCCCCAAAATTCCATAATATTCTTCTAAAGCTAGATAGGAATACCTTGCCAGAATTAAGGGGTAAAAACAAACTCTAGGGAAACACAAATTTTCTAAGGCTCTACTTCATGGATTTCATAAAACATTTAGAAAGGTCAAATATTAAGCAATACTATAGAGTCCTCTCCCCACACCTTGCCATGGATACATAAATGTTCTAACATCATTTTCCCCTGATTTGAGACACTGTGGTTGTTATAAACTAAATTTCTGTATATAGGGGCGCCTGGGTGGCGCAGTCGGTTAAGCGTCCGACTTCAGCCAGGTCACGATCTCGCGGTCCGTGAGTTCGAGCCCCGCGTCAGGCTCTGGGCTGATGGTTCGGAGCCTGGAGCCTGTTTCCGATTCTGTGTCTCCCTCTCTCTCTGCCCCTCCCCCATTCATGCTCTGTCTCTCTCTGTCCCAAAAAAAAATAAATAAACGTTGAAAAAAAAAATTAAAAAAAAAAAAAATAAATTTCTGTATATAAATCTGTGTGTTTTGGGTTCACTATTCTTTCACTGATTATTTCCCTGAATGAATACCACACTAATTTCTGGATTTCGTAGCATGTTCTGACAGCTGATAGCACCTGCTCTTCATTGTTGCTCTTTTTTAGTTATTTTGTGCTTATTCTTGCAGATTTTTTCTTTGACCTAACTTTTTGAATTGTCTTGCCAAATTTCACAATGCATACTAAGAAATTTAGATTATAATAATTTTTAATTTAAAGATTACTGTGTAAAGAACTGACCCCTTTGCAATAAAGTTTCCCATGTAGGAATGTGCTTTATCTCCATTTTCATTTTCATTTTATTTATTAATGTTTTGTTATATTTTTTGACTTGTTCTTTGAGCTAAGTAATGTATTGTTTTTTGTTCATTTCTTGAGCTTACTTGTTGGTTCCAATTAATTGTAAGTTGATTCTCTTGGATGTCTGTGGTATGAAAATTAATATAATAAAATGTTTCTGCTCATTTTATTATTTCTTATTATATTGGCAAGATTATATAATGCTTAATAGTAATAGCAATTATGGGCTTTGTATTGTTCTTGGCTTTAGTGGGAATGTTTCTGATATTTTTTAGATTAAAATTTACATTGTGGTAGGTTTTAGGATCATACTTTTTAAAATCCAAATAAATATTTCATTAATGATGAAAGTGCTCTGTATTCAACCTAACCTCATTTTTTACATAATTTTTAAAAATTATGTGGAAATGCACATAACAGAATTTACTACCTTAACCATTTTTATTTTTTTTTTCAACGTTTATTTATTTTTGGGACAGAGAGAGACAGAGCATGAACGGGGGAGGAGCAGAGAGAGAGGGAGACACAGAATCGGAAACAGGCTCCAGGCTCTGAGCCATCAGCCCAGAGCCCGACGCGGGGCTCGAACTCACGGACCCCGCGAGATCGTGACCTGGCTGAAGTTGGACGCTTAACCGACTGCGCCACCCAGGCGCCCCTACCTTAACCATTTTTAAATGTTCAGTTCAATGGTGTTAAGTATCTTCATATTGTGTGCAATGTATCTCCATAATTAATGGACATAATGCCAGCCAGGTCCAACCATGTTGCTGCAAATGGCAGGGTTTCCTTCTTTTTATGGCTGAATACTATTCCATTGTGTGTGTGTGTGTGTGTGTGTGTGTGTGTGTGTGTGTGTGTACGTGTGTACGTTTTCTTGATCCATTAATCCATAGATGGACTTTTAGGTTTTTTCTATGTCTTGGCTATTATAAATAATCTGCAATGAACACGGGGATACAGATATCTTTTTGTGATAGTGATTTCACTTCCTTTGGATATATACCCAGAAGTGGAATTGCTGGATTATATTGTAGTTCTATTTTTAAGTTTTTTAGGAACCTCCATACTGTTTTCAATTGTAGCTATACCACTTTACGTTCCCACCAACAGTGCACAAGTGTTCCCTTTTCTCATTTTCTCCACATCCTCACCAGCACTTATCTCTTATCTTTTTGGTAACAGCCATTGTAACAGTATGAAGGAGTATCTCATTGTGGTTTTGATTTGCGTTTACCTGATGCTTAAGGATGTTGAGCACCTTTTCATGTACCTGTTGGTCATTCATATATCTTCTTTGGAAACTGTTTAGTTCTTCTGCCCATTTTTATTTTTATTTATTTTTTTAACTTACATCCAAGTTAGTTAGCATATATTGCAACAATGATTTCAGGAGTAGATTCACTAATGCCCCGTACCCATTTAGTCCATCCCCCCTCCCACAACCCTCCTCTGCCCTTTTTTAAATCAGATTGTTTGTTTTCTTGCTATTGACTTATAGGAGTTCCTTACAAATTTTGGATGTTAACCTCTTATCAGATATATGATTTCCAAATATTTCCTCCCACTCTGTAGGTTGCCTTTTCGTTTTGTTGATAATTTTCCTTGCTGTGCAGAAGTTTTCTGGTTTAATATAGTCCCACTTGTTTGTTTTGCTTCTGTTGCCTTTACTTTTGTTACCAAATCCAAAAACCCATTACCAAAACTGATGTCAAGGAGACCACCCCCTATGTTTTCTTCTAGTAGTTTTATGGTTTCAGGTCTGACTTCCAAGTCTTTAATCCAATTTGTGTTGATTTTTTTCCTAATCATATCCCTAATGATTAGTGATGTTGAGCATCTTTTCATGTGCTTATTGTCTATTTGCATCACTTGTTTGGAGAACTGTCTATCCAAGTCCTTTACTCATTTTTTAATCTGGTTATTTTGTTGTTGTTGTTGTTGTTGTTGTTGTTGTTGAGTTGTAGTCATTCTTTATACATTCTGAATATTAACTCCCTTCAGATGTATGGTTTATAAATATTTTCTCTTATTTCATAGGTTGCCTTTTCACTCTGTTGATTGTGTCCTTAGGTGAATAGAAGTTTTAAATTTTGGTGTAGTCCCATTTACCTATGTTTACTTTTGTTGTTTGTGCTTCTTGTGTCATATCCAAAATATCATTGGTAAATCCAATGCCATGAAGCTTTCCCCCTATGTCTATTCTATGAGTTTTATAATTTTAACTCTTAGATTAGGTTTTTGATACATTTTTAGTTAATTTTTGTATATGGTGTAACTTAAAGGTCCAACTTCATTCTTTTTTTTTTTTTTCAACGTTTTTATTTTTGGGACAGAGAAAGACAGAGCATGAACGGGGGAGGGGCAGAGAGAGAGGGAGACACAGAATCGGAAACAGGCTCCAGGCTCTGAGCAATCAGCCCAGAGCCCGACGCGGGGCTCGAACTCACGGACCGCGAGATCGTGACCTGGCTGAAGTCGGACGCTTAACCGACTGTGCCACCCAGGCGCCCCCTTCATTCTGATTACAATAGCAATCAAAAATAATACCTCAGAATGGACTTAAACAAGAAAATGAAAGATTTGTACACTGAAAAATACAAACCACTCCTGAAAGAAATTAAAAAGACAAATAAATAAAAAGATACCTTGTGTTCATGAATTTGAAGACTTGATATTTTAAGACATCCATACTACCCAAAGTGATCTACAGAGTCAATGCCATCGCTATCAAAATCCTAATGACATTTTTTTTCAGAAATAGAAAAATCTATCCTAAAATTCATATGGAATCAAGGGACCCCAAATAGCCAAAACAATCCTGAAAAGGAATAAAACTGGAGAAATCACACTTCCTGATTTCAAAAGTTACTACAAAGTTATAGTTATCACAAAAGTGTGATACTGGCATAAAGATAGACATATAGACCAATGGGACAGAATACAGAGCACAAGAAGCAACCCTCAGATACATGGCCAAATGATTTTCAACAAGGATGCCAAGATCCTTCAATGGTGAAAAGACAGTCTTTTCAATAAGTGATGCCAGGAAAACTGGATATTCACATGCAAAAGAATGAAGTTGAACCTTTACCTTACACCATATACAAAATTTAACTGAAAATGTATCAAAATTCTAATGTAAGACTTAAGACAATAAACATAAGGGGAAAGCTTCATGATATTTGCCAATAATTTATTGGATATGACACACAAAGCACATGCAACAAAGGTAAAAATAGGTAAGTTGGAATACCTCAAAATTTAAAACTTCTGTTCATCAAAGGACACAATTAACAGAGTGAAAATGCAACCTATGGAATGAGAGAAAATATTTATAAGCCACATATCTGAAAAGGGGTTAATATCTGGAATATATAAAGTGATGATAATAATGTAGTGTTAAATCTCTTCTCAAGGGGAGCCAATATAAAACTATGTTATTTACTTTTGACAGGTGCTAGCATTGCATCAATACCCTCCATAGAGTTGGCCTAAATTGTTTCATTCCCAAATAATCTTACAGCATCCCTGACAAGGCCATAGTTGTATGTGTAGAAAGAGAGGTAGCAGAACAACCACCTCTATCTAATTGGGATTGTGAACTCACTGTTTGTGCAAAACCCTTGAGCCTTCAGAAACAACCCAGGCACAGTTTCTATAAAAATCAATTCCACTTGGGGTGCCCGGGTGGCTCAGTCGGTTAAGCATCCAACTCTTGGTTTCAGCTCAGGTCATGATCTCATGGATCGTGAGTTGGAGCCCCATGTCAGTCTCTGCACTGACAGTACAGAAACTGCTTGAGATCCTCTCTCTCTCTCTCTCTCTCTCTCTCTCTCTCTCTCTCTGCCTCTTCCCTGCTCTTTCTTTCTCTCAAAATAAATAAATAAACTTAAAAAAATCATTTCCACTTGATACTGGAATGTTACAAGGTAAATCCAGTCTTAGGGCTAAATGGATAAGAAGGCACCCAACTGGTGGCTCATCTTATAGAATGCCAAAAAGCTGTTTCTGAAAAGGAAAATACTTTCTTGTGAAAAAAAGGCATAACTTTGCTCTCAAAGTGTTATTCTTCTTGAAGATGGTCCCAGGGCTTCACGACTTTTTTTTTAACTAATAGGGAAGTAAGATATAGAAATTTTCCTCACTTTGGAATCCCTCAGATCATTAGATCTCAGAAAAATTCACTGAGATGTCAGATCTCTTTGCATTTGCATGAGATTAACATCTGGCTGTCTGAAACAAATGAGTCTTGCCAAGCCATCTACTGTATTATTCATTTTTATAATCTCTTCCCCTTTCTGAGTTAAATATCATTAATGTCATGTGAGATAGTTAAAACAATCTACATTCTTTTCATTTATTAATTTATGCAACAAATAGCTGTTGCACACTTACTTCATGTCAGGCTCTTTTCTTGGCTCTACTGAGACAATAGTAAACAAAGGAAAGTCTTTGCCCTCGGTTTCTCATGTTCTAGTAAGACAAACAATAAGTATAATATAATATAATATGCAAAATTATGCAAAGTAGTATTATAAAGTTGAAGCAGGGGACAGAGGATGCAGAGTGCTGTTTTAGATATGGTAGTCAGGGAAGCACATTTTGGCAAGGCTACATTTTTAAAGAAATCAAAAGGAAATGAGGGAGCGTCTAGTAATTTCAAGAGTTGATCTTGGATTTCTTAGCCTCCAGAACAATGAGAAAATAAAATGCTTGTTGTCTAAGCTGCCTAGTATATGGTATTTTTGTTATAGCAGCCCAAATGGGCCAAGATAGTGCTCTACAGTGCTTAGGTGCCTGAGACCACAAGAATACTGGAATTATATGCTAACCACTTGATTTTGGCAATAGTCATCAGGTATCTGGAGCCTTGAAAAGTCTTAGAGGTTTACACAGATCGGCTAAGGAGTTTATCCCATTCCACTCTTTTTTTTTTAACATTTTATTTATATTTTAAAGCTTATTTATTTATTTTGAGAGAAAGTGTGAGAAAGAGCAAGAAGGAAGAAGGATAGAAAGAATCCCAAGCAGGGTCTGTGCTCTCTGCCCCAACACAGGGCTCAATCTCATGAACCGTGAGTTCATGACCTAAACTGAAATCAAGAGTCAGAGGCTTAACTGACTGAGCCACCCAGCACCCCCCATTCCACTCTTATACTCAGGATAACTGCAATTGCCATCTCTGAGTGAGAATCTCCCTCCCCATCACTCCTCTCAGAGCCTTGGCTACATCCTTATTCCGGAGAGTATAAATCAAAGGATTCAGGGTAGGAGTAATGATGCTATAGAACACAGAACCAACTTTGTCTTGCAGTGGAGTTCTCTGGGATCTGGGCCTCATATATGAGAAGATGCAGGCACCAAACCAAAAGGAAACCACAATGAGGTGAGAGCTACAAGTGGCAAAAGCATTTCTCTTACTCCCAGCTGAACGCATCTGAATGACACTGTGGAGAATGAAGGCATACGATGTAGAAATGAAGAGGGTGGGGAGGAGGAGAAGTACAATGCTGATGATGTACACTATGGTCTCATATACAGTGATGTCTCCACACACCAACTTCAAAATAGCTGGAAACTCACAATAGAAGTGGTGGATTTTTCGAGACCCACAGAAAGGTAAGTGCATCAAGATCACTGTGTGAATTAGAGAGTTTATGGATGCTCCCAGCCACGACATGACCACCATCATCAGTCCCACCTTTCTGTTCATGAGAACAGTATAGCGAAGTGGATGACAGATGGCAACATAGCGGTCATAAGACATGAGAGCTAAGAGAAGACACTCAGCACCACCCAGAGACAAATACAGGAAGTGCTGGGTTGCACAGCCCACAAAGGAGATGGTCTTCTTGCCAGATAGGTAGTTGGTAGCCATCTTGGGGATGGTTGTGGAGACATGCATCAGATCCATGAGGGAGAGCTGGCTGAGCAGGAAGTACATGGGTGTATGAAGCCGAGCATCAGCACAGATGAGGAGAATAGTGAGCATGTTGCCACTCACCGCAATAAGGAAGACCACTATGGTTAAAGAGAAAAGGAAAAGATGGGTGAGAGAGTCATCAAAGAGCCCTTCAAGGATGAAGTCTGCCAGAAAGGTCTGATTCCTCTGCCACATGTCCCCTTTCTCAGTCCTGAGGAAAGAGGAAAGAGATGAGTGTGATATCAGAAATACCGGGGTTCAGCACACCTGACAGTAAGCACCTTTTAATCTAGCAAAGAATTTGAGAAGAGAATTTTTTTTTCTATTTCTGATTATTCAACAGCTCTAATTATTGAAATAAACTTTTAGAAAAAGAACTCAAATCTCTCTTCACAAACGTGATTAACTCTGAAAATCCAGAATATCTGCATTCTGTTAAGTGCCATTCTTCAAAACAAGAGTCTCTCCTCATTAAGGAAGAAGTGTGTGTGTGTGTGTGTGTGTGTGTGTGTGTGTGTACACATAAGGAAGAAATATATATATACACATACATGTGTATATACACATATATTTTTATACACATATATGATGTATATTTTATATATTTTTATATACCTCATATACATGTATTTTTATACACATTATATATGTGTATATCTTTACACACATATGCTTATATATGTGTATATCTTTACACACATATGCTTTTATATGTGTATATATACTTTATGTGCACTAAATTTTATATACTTTATATAGATACTTATGAGTATGTGTACTTTTTTATAAGTATAAATATAAACATATACGTTTAGTGGATTGTACAAAAATTTGGCCTTACACAGTTGTGAAAGCTGGTTAAGCTGTCTATATAAGGTTGTCACCTTTGTGTCTGATCGTGGAACTTGAGGTCTGTAGGGCAAGTGGTAAGGAAGGGAAAATGGATATAAAGGGTGGTAGATCAAGGGCAGACTGGAATATACAAGCCTGAGCTACAACCCCACGAGGGCAGACTGAAACCCATGTCAGTTCTTGTTGCCTCTGGAATTGGGGGATGTGGTTATTTGGAAGAAGCAGGGGCTCTTCCTAATGAGGCTAAACATGCACACCTGGCCCAGAAATCAGAGAGGATAAGTTAGGAGGATCCGGGAAACGTAGAGCAATCGCAGGCCCAACAGCTGCTTTCACACCAAGAGATTAAGTCAGCAGATCAGCAACCACATATGTAAACTACAAAATGGCTACTTCCTTTATGCCCTCTAAATCTCCCTTAGAATCTTTCCTATGGCCCATCTTCACCAGAAAAGCACAAAAATGGGAATTCTGGGAAGTATAATTCACCCTAGCAAAGAGGACATATTACAAAACCACCAGAGTCCATCCTCTGTTGGCTGGACATTCATACACATTTCCTTAAAGCCAATGAACACAACAAAGTCATTCTTCTGCCTAACATAACTATCCTGCATACAACTAAAAATGTGCAAAATATTTGTATAAAAATAGGGAAGAAATACCCATTACTATCGTCCACAAAATAAGTCATCCTATCCAAGCACCAACGCATTCTGTGGACCACAGTTAGCACTTTCAGTCACTCCTGTTCATGTCAATGGACTCACAAGCAAAGTAGCCACGGCAACAGGGATGGTGGTTATGCATGGGCTCAGCAACATGGACCTCTACTCACTGAAGCTGGTCTAGCTACAACCACTGCTGGGTGCCCAGTCGGCCAACAGCAGAGACCAACACGGAGTCTCTGATAAGGCAGCATTCACCAAAGGAATCAGCCAGCTACCTGGTGGCACACTGATTATGTTGGACTGCTTCAAATGCGGAAGGGACAATACTGTGTTCTTACTGGAATAGACACTTACTCTGGATATGGTTTCACCTTTCTTGCCTATAGTGCTACCGGCACAACTACCACCTGCAGACTTATAGAATACTTTATTCAACATGATGGTATTCCAAGAAGCATGGCTTCTGAATAAGAAATTCATTTCACAATAAATGAAGTATGGGATTGGGGCCATGCTCATGGAATCTACTGGGCTTACCAGAGTTTCCACCATTCTCAAACAACTGGCTTGATAGAATGGTAGAACAGCCTTTTGAAAACTCAGTAACAACACAATGGAGCGATGTCCTCCAGAATGTGGTATGTGCTCTAAGTCTGCATCCAGCTTAGAGTGCTGTTTCTCCTATTGCAAGGGTTCACTGGACCAGGAATCAAGAGGTAGAAATGGGAGTGAGTCCTCTTACTATAATGTCTGTAACTGTTGTCCCCCAGCAAAATGCTTGCTTCCTGTCCTTGCACTTTTAGACTTTGCTGATTTAGAGGTCTTAGTTCCAAGGGGAAGTATTCTTCCACCAGGTGACACAACAATGATTCCATTTACTCAGAGTTGAGACTGTCACCCTGCCACTTTGGGATCCTCATATCACTGAATCAACAAGCAAAGGAGGTTACTCTACTGGCTTGATGTGATTGATCCTGACTAGCAAGGAAAAACTGAGTTGCTACTATACCATGGGGATAAGAAGGAGCACATCAGGGATGTAGGGTATTTTCTATGGTGTCTCTCTATACTCAAATGTCCTGTGATAACAGTCAGTGGAAAACTACAACAACCCAATTCAGACAGGACTGCTAATGGCCCAGATCCTTCAAGAATGAAGGTTTGGGTCACTCCACAGGCAAGGAAAAATGACACTGTGGAAAAGGAAATATGGAATGGGTAGTGAAAGAAATAGTTATAAACACCAGCCATGACCATGTGACCAGCTGTAGAAACCAAAAGTGTAATAGTCATAGGCATTTCTTCCTTATTTTAATATGAACATTTTGTACATGTATATTACCCAAATATTTTTGTTTTCTTCCCCTTGGCCATCCCTTTTTCTAACAAAATATATATTAATATAATTAATTTCATATCTCAGTATGAATTTAACTAGATTAATATAGTTAAATATTAAATATCTCAGCATTTAAGCTATAGGATATTCTAACAAAAGATATATTAATATAATTAATTTCATATCTCAGTATGAATTTAACTAGATTAATATAGTTAAATATTAAATATCTCAGCATTTAAGCTATAGGACATAAAAGCAGGAGTATAATCAGATAGGAGTATAATGAATTTTACCTAAAGACAAAAAGAGGATTTTGTATCCTCTTATGGGGAAATGCTTGATGTGTTTTATATTCTCCTCTTGGGAAAAGGATAACATGTTTTTTCATTATACATGGGATAGTTGTATCATGTTAGGTGGAAGGGTAACTTGGTATTGTCTTTATTGGGAAGTTAAGTATAGTTTAAAGAGTTGTGTATAGGTGCCAAGTGAACACATAACAAAGCCACCATATTTATGTACCTGAACACAAAAAAAGATATGTTCTGGGTAGACCTGAGAGACTTCAAATCGGGCTGATAAAACTAGGATTATGAAATTTAATCATCCAGATTTCCCAATCAGCCCTTTATCTAATTTTTATGTGAATACTGACCAGAATGATAGTTTGGTCTCCATGGGAAAGCTCAACTCAGCAGAATAATAGTCCAAATTGATCCCCAGCCATCCCTCTTTATGTTTTTCCTCCTGAACATTTCCTTAGATCTTTATACATTCCAGATTATCTACTTACTTTTTAAAGCAAATAACTCAGAATTCAATGTATTCTTCAAAATATAATTTGATCACTTAGAAAGAGGTCACATTTTCTCTCTCCAAATTAATGCAGTCTGGGATTATCTATCTGGCCATCCCCCTCACATTGTCATTTCAAACTCGCCTCTTGTGGATTAAGAGCCCAACCTTCCCCATGCTCCCTCCAGTCACTCCAACCCAGTCAAAACATCCACATATTTCCCTTTTACTTAGATATCCATACTCTTCCCCATCTCCTTCCTTCTTGGTTTCCATCTTTCTCTGTAAGTCTCCACAGTGTAAATTTTTCCATCACCTGATTCATGTCCCTTCCTCTCTTAGGCAACTTTCCTAATAATTTCGCATTTTGATTTGTGGCCCTCAAGTGACTTTTTCTTCTGCCATTTCTGGCAACTTTGTTCACAAACTGTCCAAATATCACCCTTTGACTAAAGAGATGGGGAAATAAGCTGACAATACCAGAGGATACCCTAACTTCTAATGAAGATTTCCTAGGTACCGCAAGCCCCAGCATTACCTTACCCGGAATTCCTTCTGCAGAGACTTGTGGGCAGAACAAATACAGAAGTGGAATAGAGAGGGCTGGATAGGTCCACACTGACTCACACAGTGGCTACTGATCACTCAGGTCTTTTCTGAGGTGCTCATCACACTTCCTTGTCTAATCCTGGAAATCGCCATTTAAATTCCAGTGGAATGGCATAAAAGATACTGTCCTACACAGTTACCATTGTTGACACTAATTATCCTAGTGACAGAGTATCATCAGGAACAACAGTAACTGTAATTCTGTAATGCTTTTGCAATCTGTCCTCAGATTTTGAACTCGGCAGTGCACATCATGACAGATTAAGTAACTGAACTTCTTTAACCTCTACTAGTGGGGCCTTTGAATCATGCATATATTTCCTCTGCCTCTAAACATGTATCTGAGCCACTGCTCTATCCCAAAATGGAAATGCAAGCTTGGACAATAAAAATTTCCATTAATGTGACCTGATTAAGAAGCTGCATTTAATATTAGATTAATCTTCAATGAGTCCAGAGTCAAAAGAACATCTGTTTTGGATTTTCCCCTATTTTGAATCACCCAAGGCACTGTCTTCTTAGCTTTATACTTCCTTTTCTGCTTAACTAGAATTTTTTTTCTAGCACTGGTGTTTTTAGAATAAGCCCCTTCCTAACTGCATGAATCTCTTCTCAGCAGCAATCATAGGGGTGAGAATGAGGATAGACTTGTCCTGACATGAACCAATCTTGAGGACAGAGGAGCAGCATCTGTGAGAAATAGAACATCCCTCTAATTCAGAAGACCTATGATGTCATCTGAAGCAAACTGAGGACACTAAATATATGGCATCAGGGATCCCAACCCAGGGGACATATCCTGAATCTTTTCTGGAAACCATTACTCAAGATGCCAATTAGACTTGCCATATGAATTGAGATAAGCATTCCCAAAGGGCTTTGCTTAAAGTTTACTTGTAGGGGTCAGGGGAATGAGATATTTTGAGGAGTGTAGATCTGAAGATACATGGGAGTATCTTCTCCAAGGGCCAATTAACTATGGAGACAAACAATCCCGAGAGTCCCTAGCTTGTTTTTCATCTTAGAACTCAGATCGCCCTAGCCCCTTTCCATCCAACCCTTTTGAGAGCACAATCTGAGAAAGATCTAATCCCTATTGCCCACAACACACTTTAGAAGGTTTCCTCATGTGCCATATCATAGAAAAGAAGTCAAGGAATGGAAGCAGGCAATTAACCACTAGACTTTCCCACCCTGACTATGGGTCAAACTCCAATTTTACAGACTACATTAATATAATATGTGAAAAGATTTCAGATACAAAGGTTAAAAAAGAAAATGGCATATCTCTTTATCTTCTTTGTATTTACTACCATCTCATCCTCATATCCTACTCTTCCTCTCCATTATAGGGATATGTTGAACTATTCTTTGTTTCTCTATCTCAACTCAAATACTAAAATGTCTTACTTCACTGAACTTATCTTGTTTATTCTTTGAGTAGATTGAATGTATCATTACTTTCTTCAAAACCTACTGTCTAATACTTTAAGCTGGTGCTCTCTTTCTCACCAGAATATAATCTTTCTCTAATTAAGGCATATATGGTACTTATATAATTCACTAACTTATTTGACAAATATATGATAAGCATCTGCTATATCCCAAGCACAATACTGGGTGCCATGTGTACACTGATTAACATGCAAGCATAGTGTCTTCCTTCATGGGATTTACAGATACAACAAACAAACAAATATAACATATCATGTTAGGCTAAAAGTTTGTATTGATCAGTGCTCTTGTGACAATACTCAAGTGATATAAAAGAAAACTTATACTATCTTAAGGGAAAGGTGTGAAATCACAGCAATGAATATGGTTGAACGGATCTCAGAATCAGCTAGATTCAGTAGCATGAATAATGTGTCTTCTTTTCCCATCTTTCATCTTGGCTTGGGTCTCTGTGTTGATCTTATTCTCTCAGGCATTTTTTTTCTTTTCCAATTTTTATTTAAATTCCAGTTAGTTAACATACAGTCCAATATTGGTCCTAGGAGTACAATTAAATGATTCATCACTTACATACAACACCTAGTGTTCATCATAACAAGTACCCACCTTAATACCCATCACCCATTTACCCCATCCTGCACCCACCTCCCTCCATCAACCCTATTGTTAAGGATCTCTTATGGTTGGGGAGCCTGGGTGGCTCAGTCAGTTAAGGATCCAACTCTTGATTTTAGCTCAGGTCATGATCTCACAGTTCATGAGTTCAAGCCCCAAGTCAGGCTCTGCACTAGCAGTGCAGAGATTCTGCTTGGGATTCTCTCTCTCACTCTCTATGCCCCACCTCTGCTTGCCTGCTTTCTCTCTCTCTCTCTCAAGATAAATAAATAAACTCTTTTTTAAAAAGTCTCTTATGAGTTGTTTCCCTCTCTCTTTTTCCCCCTCTGATATGTTTATCTGTTTTGTTTCTTAAATTCCACATATGAGTGAAATCATATGGTATTTGCCTTTCTCTGACTGACTTATTTCACTTGGCATAATACATTCTAGCTCCAACCATGCCATGGCAGATGTCAAGATTTCATCCTTTTTTATGGCTGAGTAATAGTCCATTGTGTGTGTGTGTGTGTGTGTGTGTGTGTGTGTGTGTGTGTGTTTATACCACAATCTTCTTTGTCCAGTCATCAGTCAGTGGACATTTGGGCTCTCTCCATAATTTGGCTATTGTTGATGATGCTGCTATAAACATGAGGGTGCATGTCTCCCATGGAATCTGTATTTTTGAGTCCTTTGCATAAATACCTAGTAGTGAAATTTCTGGGTCATAGGTTAGTTCTATTTTTAACTTTTTGAGGAACCTCCATACTGTTCTCCAGAATGACTGCACCAGGTTGCATTCCCAGCAACAGTGCAAGAGAGTTCCCCTTTCTCCACATCCTTGCTAACACGTGTTGTTTCTTATGTTGTTAATTTTAGCCATTCAGACAGGTGTGAGGTGATATCTCACCATGGTTTTGATTTGTATTTCCTTGATGATGAGTGATGTTGAGCATCTTTTCATGTGTCTGTTAGCCATCTGAATGTCTTCTTTTTTTTAATTTTTTAATGTTTAATTTTGAGAAAGAGAGAAACAGCGTGAGCAGGGGAGGGACAGAAAGAGAGGAAGACACAGAATCTGAAGCAGGCTCCAGGCTCTGAGCTGTCAGCACAGAGCCCAATGCGGGGTTTGAACTCATGAACCACGAGATCATGACCTGAGCCAAAGTCAGACGTCTAACTGATGGAGCCACCCAGGCACCACCATCTGGATGTCTTCTTTGGGAAAGCATCTATTCATGTCTTCTGCCCATTTCTTCCCTGGATGATTTGTTTTTGATGTTGAGTTTGATAAGTTCTTTATAGATTTTAGATATTAGCCCTTCATCAGATATGTCACTTGCAAATATCTTCTCCCATTCCATAGGCTGCCTTTTAGTTTTGTTTCTTCCTTCACTGTGCAGAAGCTTTTTATTTTGATGAAGTCCCAATAGTTCATTTTTGCTTTTGTTTCCCTTGCCTCTGGTAATGTGTCTAGTATAAAGTTGCTATGGCCAAGGTCAAAGAGGTTGCTGCCTGTGTTCTCCTGTAGGATTTTGATGGTTTTCTGTCTTACAATTAGGTCTTTCATCCATTTTGAATTTATGTTTGTATATGGTGCAAGAAAGTAGTCCATTTTCATTCTTCTGCATGTTGCTGTCCAGTTTCCCCAGTACCATTTGTTGAAGAGACTATCTTTTTCCCATTGGATATTCTTTCCTGCTTTGTCAAAGGTGAGTTGACCATATAGTTGTGGATCCCTTCCTGGATTTTCTATTCTGTTCCAATGATCTATGTTTCTGTTTTGGGGCCAGTACCATCTTGTCTTGATGACTACAGCTTTGTAATATAGCTTGAAATCCAGAATAATGATGCCTCCAGTTTTCTCTTTTTCAGGATTGCTTTGGCTACTTGGGGTCTTTTGTGAATCCATACAAACTTTAGGATTGTTTGCTCTACATCTGTGAAAATTGCTGGCGGTATTTTTTTTTTAAGTTTATTTATTTATTTTGAGAGACAGAGCATGAGCATAACATGAGTCGAGTGGTGTGTGCAGAGAGCGAGAGGAAGAGAATCCCAAGCAGGCAATGTGCTGTCAGGACGCGGGACTCTATCTCACCAACCAATATGTGATCATGACCTGAGCCAAAATCCAGTCTGAGGCTTAACTGATTGAGCAACCAGGGCGCCCCCTGGTGGGATTTTGATAGGAATTGCATTAAATGCGTAGATTGCTTTGGGTAGTACAGACATTTTAACAATATTTGTTCTTCCAATACATGAGCATGGAATGTTTTTCCATTTCTTTGTGTCCTCTCAATTTCTTTCATAAGTGTTCTATAGCTTTCAGAATACAGCTCTTTTTTACCTCTTTGCTTAGGTTTATTCCTAGGTATCTAATTGTCTTTGGTGTGATTACAAATAGCATCAATTCCTTGATTTCTTTTTCTGCTGCTTTGTTATTGGTGTATAGAAATGCAACAGATTTCTGTACATTGGTTTTATATCCTTCAACCTTGCTTCCGAATTTTTTTAAGTTTATTTATCTATTTTTATAGAGAGAGAGAAAGGTAGAGAGAGGGGGAGAGAGAGAATCGCAAGCAGCTCTATGTTCAGCACAGAGCCCATCACAAGGCTCGATCTCACAACTGTGAGATCACGACCTGAGCCAAAATCAGGAGCTGGCCACTCAACCAGCTGAGCTACCCATGTCCCCCTGCTCTCAGGCATTTTTATATAGAGGGTACACATATAGCTGGAAACTTTGGTGCCATATTTATGGCTTAATATCTAATACTCCATCACCTCCAATTTAAAAAACTCTGGAAAAGAATTCTGTTCAACAGTTTAGCCTGGTGGCCACTCTTTGGAGGAATCACTGTGTGCCAGGAGCCTGCAGATAAATGATGGACTTGCCTAGGACCAGTGCCTGTCTCTTGCAGGGGTTGGAGAGGTAGGGTGGTAACAGAACCACCAGAATCACATGGATCTGGATCAAAGTAGCATCACAAAGAAACCATGGTTTGAAGGGGTGACTTTAACAGAAGTAGGGAAAGAATCCATAAAGGACAAAACAGTGCACACACCTACTAAAGTGTGATAAAAGAAGAACTCACTGTGCCAGAGTAAAACAAGAGAAGTTGCTATATTAGACTGGGTCATAAGGGAAAGCCTCTTTAAAGAAGTGACATCTAAGCTAAGATCTCTAAATTAGGGTAAGTGTTAACCAGGTAACTAAAAGCAAAAAGAGGTCCAGATAAAGGCAAAGACATGTTAAAAATCCATGAGTTGGGAAAATGTGTGGTGTACTTGAGGAGCTGAAAGGAAGCCAAAGTGACAGGAGCTACAGTGAGGAAAGAGGTAGGAGATGATGTCAGGGAAATAAGCATGAGTCCAAAAAGAGAAAAAGCAAGGCCTTGAAGGTTTCATACAGAGTCTTTAGAAAGCTTCTAAGCAAGGGAATATCAAGATAAAATTGACATGTTTTAATTTACACTAGATGATGCAGGAGGGTGGACATATACCAGTGGTAAGGACAGAAGCAGTGTGGCCACTTATGAAGTTGCTGCTCCATTCCAAGGAGAAACAATAGTGCTTTGGACTAAGACTGTAGCAGGGAATGATTTCAAGATATTTTCAGAAGGTGTCATTAACATAACCTGAAGATTAATTTATTTATTTAATTGAATTCACATTTTTTAGATGTTAAGATCAAAATCCTTATTGAGCATGAAGGACTGTCATGATAGCAGACTAATAAAACTGCTTTTAGAAACAGAGGTTTAAAGGTGTCATGTAAAATTAATTATGAAGGAAAATACTAGGATAAAAATATACAACTTTCTTAAATTTCAGAACTATTTAAAAGGAAAAAAGTAGATATATGTATAAAGATTTTAAAAATAAGAGCAGAAAACATATGAATACAATGTGACAGAATACAGGACAAAGATAGCTGAGCTATTAATAAATGTAAATGGACTTAATCCAGTTATTCACTGAAAAATATTTTCAAATTAGGTCACAAAGAAAAATTGAACTCTATTGAAATTTTTTTTAATGTAACTCTAAAAAAAGTAGTTCATAAAGCTAAATATAAAAGGATGGGCAGAGCTAAATTAACATTTTTAAAAATAAGGATTTTTATCTTAGCATCTAAAAAATTCAAATTCGATTCCAAAGGCATGAAAGACAAAGAAAATACTGTAATGTTAAAGGGTATTCTCTGAAGTGTATATAACATCAACATTGAAATCTATAAGAGACTGTAAAAATGGATGCAATCTATAATGAAAATATAGTAGTTATGAAATGTAAGTACCAACACAGTAATAACACTCAATTAAGCAAATTATAGGAACTACAGGAGAAACAGAGATTCACTGTTGGAAGAAAATATTAATTCACCTCTCAGTCTAAAAAAGATTAGGTGGATAAAAATACAATTCAAGACTGAAGAAAAGAAAGATTCCTAACCAACATAGTCTGCTGAGAGAACCTGCCTGGTGCAGTGATTAAGCGGAGGAATATGGGGCCCAGAGATCCTGAATTCAAATCCCAGTTCCAGTACTTACTGGCTATGTGGTCTCAGGCTAGTTACTTCAACAGCTATGCTTATTTTCTCTTTTGAAAAATGGTGGTAAAAATAATATATACTCCACAGGATTTTATGATAATTCAATAAGTTAATATGTTTAAAACATACAGAATAGTGTCATGGTGCCTGTTACATAATAAGTTCTATGTACATGTAAGCTATTATTATCCACAAGAATGTAGCTCTACAAGGGCAGAGCTACATTCTGATTTGTGCAGAAGATGTTTTCTTCACTGATGCATTCTCATTACCTAAAACAGAATTTGAGTTTTCTGACCACAGATAATTTTATGTAATCATATTACCAAGATAGGTTTGGAAAAAAGCCAGAAATTTAACACATCTGTTTTAATTTCTCTGTTCATAAATCCACATTACTTTATAATAATGTATATTAAACATTCAAGTTATACAATTAGAATATGACAAGTATTAAGGTACTCAAGAATTCCAATTAAGTAAAACGTGTTGTCTAGTGAAAATAAAATCAGAACGAGAGGTAGAGATGGTTTGAGTGTGAGAAAAATCCTTTTCCAATTGCTTAAAACATACTTGTAGGGACTTCTGGTTCTAAAGATGGAGTAACACAGGTGGGATTTTCCCTTCTGCCTGAAATTACTAAAAAATGCACAAAATGTATGAAAAAAAACAATTTAAGATACAAAACATCAGATTTTTTAAAAGGACAGTGATCCCTGCCCTAAGAGTTTCCAGGTTTCAGTGCTAGAAGAAACCAGTGGAAGCAAACCAACTCCCTGAATTAAGAATATGGAGTTGATAGTCTGAAAATTCCATGCTTACTGGAATTTGTAGGTCAGAGTATGCTAGAGAGAAAAAAAGCTGCACAGAGAGAAAAATCCAGAGATGTTCAGGAGCTTTCCCTCTTGTGTTTAGCAGAGTATTGACCAGCATATGCACTTGATGCAACTACCCAACGCTTGGGAAAAAAATTACCTGAAAATATTGGGGGAACAGTACCTGGATCTGGACCAGGCCAGGAGCGGTGCCTGTTACCACCACCAAACCAGAAAAACAGTTTTAGAGTATTGGGTGCAATATGCAGAAGGGTCTTGAGGAATAATTAGACCTAGACTACACCCTGCTATTGGTTCTGCCTAACAAATCCTAAAAAGCAAGATCCAAAAGGATTCAATTCACAATAATTTAACTGCATGCCAGAAAAAAAGCTCAAGAATATTTGTAGGAATACAAAAATATCCAGAACATGGCAAGGTAAAATTCATAATGTCTAGCATCCAATAAAAAATTACCAAGCATGCAAAGAAACAAGAAAATATTACCCATCATGAATAGAAAAAAAATGTGACTTGAAACCAACCCAGAACTGATACTCAATATACCAATTTAAGGTATCTTATTGATTATGTGGTTTAGAGCAGACAGAATTAGCAAAGACATTGCACATATTACAACTGTATTCCATCTGTTCAAAATGCTAAAGGAAATATTAGGCATGTTAGTAGAGACAAGAAAGATAAAACGCAAACACATATACATGTTTCTAGTGTTGAAAACTACAGTGTCTATAATGAAAAACACTCCAGAATAATTAGCAGCAAATTGGACATTGCAAAAGAAAATACCAGTATATGAAGACAGCATATAAACTATTCAGAATGAAACAAGATAGAAAAAAAAGTCTGAAAAATAATGAACAGAGCATCTGTGATCTTTAGGATAACCTCAAACAGCCTAATATACATATAACTGGAGTCCTGAAAGAGCAGAGATAGAAGGGCTAAAAAAAATTTTTTCAGGTGGGTGCCTGGGTGGCTCAGTTGGTTAAGTATCCTACTGTTGATTTAGGCTCAGGTTATGATCTCATGGTTCATGGGATAGAACCCTGCGTCAGGCTCTGTGTTGACAGTGCAGAGCCTGCTTGGGGTCCTCTCTCGCCTTCTCTCTCTGCCTTTCCCCCTCTCATGCTCTCTCAAAATAAATAAACTTAAAAAAAAAAGAGGGGTGCCTAGGTGGTTCAGTCAGTTAAGCATCTGACTCTTGATTTCAGCTCAGGTCATGATCTTAAGGTTCATGGGTTCGAGCTCCATGTCGAGCTCTGTGCTGACAGTTCAGAGCCTGCTTGGGATTCTCTCTCTCTCTCTCTCTCTCTCTCTCTCTCTCTCTGCCCCTCCCCTGCTCATGCGCTCTCTCTCTCTCTCTCTCTCTCTCTCTCTCTCTCTCTCCCTCTCTCTCTCTCTCTCTTTCTCTCAAGAATAAAAATAAATTAAAATTCAAATTAAAGTTAAAATAAATAAAAGAATGAATGAATGTTTGAGGAAATAATAAAACACTATTAGCTAAATAGACCAAATTGGGGGTACCTGGGTGGCTCAGTCAGTTAAGCTTCCGACTTTGGCTCAGGTCATCATCTCACAGTTCATGGGTTCAGCCCCGCATCGGGCTCTGTGCTGACAGCTCAGAGCCTGGAACCTGCTTCGGATTCCATATTTCCCTCTCTCTCTCTCTGCTCTTCTCCTGCTCACACTCTGTCTCTCGCTCTCAAAAATAAAAAAAATAAACGTTAAAAAAATAAAAATAAATAAATAGACCAAACTGACACTTGTAGAACACTCCATTCAACAAAAGAATAATACACATATTTCAAGTGCATATGGAACATTTATCAAGATAGACTATATTCTGGGCCATAATAAAATCATCAGCAAATTTTTTTAAGTTTATTTATTTTGAGGGGGGAGAAGGGCAGAGAGAAAGGGAGAGAGAGAGAATCCCAAGCAGGCTCCACATGAGCCCGACAAGAGGCTTGAACTCACAAACTGAAATCAAGAGTCAGACACTTAACCGACTGAGCCACCCAGACACCCCAAGCATCGATAAATTTTAAAAGAATTTAAGTCATACAAACTGTTTTTCAGGTCACAATAGAATTAGAAATAATAACAAAGATCTCCAGAAAAATATCAAATATTTCTTAATAGCATAACTCTAAATAGTGTATATCAAAAGATAAATCAGAGGAGAAATAAGTAGGCATTTGTTTTGTTTAAACCACTTTATTGAGGTATGATTGGCATACAAAAAGCTATACATATTTAATGAATAAAACTTGATGAGTTTGGAGATAAATGTACATACATTAAACCATCACTATAATCTATGCCATCTATACCCATCACCTCCGAAATTTCCTCCTGCCTTATTATTTTTTTGTGATAAGAACACTTAACGTAGGATCTCTTACCAAAATTTTATGTATACAATACCATATTGTTAACTATAGTATGTATGCTGTACAACATATCTCTAGGACTTATTCCTCTTGTATAACTGTAACTTTATAACCATTAACTAATACTTCCCATTTCTGCCTCCCCCCTCCCCAGTCCTTTGCAACCAGCACTCTAATCTGTGCTCCTATGAGTCTGACTAGTTTAGATTAAATAAATGTGTAAGTGGTATCATGTAGCATTTGTCCTTTTGGTTCTGGTTTATTTCACTTAACTGATGTCCTCCAGATTCATCCATGCTGTCAAAAATGGCAGGACTTAAAGGCAAATAATACTTCACTGCATGTACATACCATTTTCTTTATCTATTCATCATGATGTCCATGATCTGATGGACATTTAGTTTTGCTTCCATGCCTTGGCTATTGTGAATAATGCTGCAATAAACATGAGTTTATTAATATCTCAAAGATTATTCTTTGAGATATTGGTTTCAAGTCTTTGGGATATATAGTTAGAAGTGGATTTCTAGCTCATATGGTAGTTCTATTTTTAATTTTTTGAGGAACCTCCATACTACTTCCCATCTTTTGCTTTCTTGATAATAGCCATCCAAATAAATGTGATGCTATATCTGCTTGCAGATTTGATTTGCGTTTCCCCAATGATTAGTCATGTTGAGCACTTTTTCATGTACCTGTTGGTCATCTGTATGTCTTCTTTGGAGAGATGTCTATCCAGAGCCTTTGCCCCCCCCCCTTTTTTTTTAATAGGGTTATTTTATTTTTGGTATTGAGTTGTAGAAATTCCTTATATATTCTGGTTATTAACTCTATCGGATCACGGTTTGCAACTATTTTCTCCCATTCCATAGGTTGCCTTTTCATTTTGTTGATCATTTACTTTGCTGTACAATGTTTTAACTTGATGTAATACCATTTATTTTGCTTTTGCTGACTGCGCTTTTGGTGTCATATCTAAGAAATGATTGCCAAGGCCAACATCAAGGTTTTACAGTTCCAGGTTTTACATTTAATTCTTTAAGCCATTTCACGTTTTTTGCATAAGTATCCAATTTCTCAAAAACCACTTCTTGAAGAGCCTATAATTTCCCCATTCTGTATTCTTGACACCCTTGTTGAAGAACAGTTGACCAAAATGTCAAATTTAAAATATTTTATTTTATTAATTAATTAATTTATTATTTTAGAGAGAGAGAGAGAGTGCATGCAAGCAAGGGAGAGGGACAGAGGGGAAGTGAGAGAGAGAGAGGAGATCTTAAGGAGGCTCCACACTCAGTGTGGGGCGCAATAGAGGGCTCGACCCCACAACCCTGAGCTTAAGACCTGAACCAAAATCAAGAGTTGGACACTCAACCAACTGAACCATCCAAGCACCCCTAAAATCTTTTATTTTTTAGTAGAAGTATAGCTCTAAAGTGATCCAAAAGCTGAAATGAAATAAAACTTAACATTTTATTAACTCAAAAGAAGACAGGAAAAGAGTATTAGATTAAAAGCAGAAAGGCAAATTTTAAAACAAGTTCATAGATTTAAACTCAACTATATCAATAATTTCATTAAATATAAATGGACTAAACAGTTCAACTAAAAGCGATTCTAAAAGAGATTCTTACAATGGGCAAAGAAGAAAGACCTGAAAGTGTATGTCATGCTAAATGAGAAACCAAAAATGGGATGACATGTCAATAAGCATTCCACACATCTACACTATGACACTGATAATGGTAAAACTAAGGAAAGACAAACTGTAACCTTCAATTTTTTTCAGAGAACTCTGATCCCTTTGACTCTGGAAATCTTTTCCATTTAAGAGTTATCTATCTTTGGAGTGCCTAGGTGGCTCAGTCGGTTAAGTGTCTGACTCTTGATTTTGGCTCAGGTCATGATCTCACGGTTCATGAGATCAAGCCCTACATCAGGCTCTGCACTGACAGTGTGGACCCTGCTCGGGATTCTCCGTCTCCCTCTTTCTGCCCCTCCCCCCCTCAAAATAAGCTTAAAAAAAAAAAAAAAGGAATTATCTATCTTCTGCATTCTTTCTTTTAACCCTGAAAATAGGCCAGGTCATTGAAGAATAGAAGGCTAAAGTGTCAACATCTAGATTCTGGAGCTGTGATTTTCTCTTTCCTGGGTCTCTTTGGCTGCAGGAATGTAGTCTATAAGTTATAAGTCATTTTTCCAAAATCTCTTGAGTCTTCAGTTACTTGGGTTTATTCATTGTGTCTCCTTTCCACCTTTTTGTGTTGTTGTTGTCAGTTCATACCCCCTTACACTTTCAATATACCAGAAGATGTTTAAAGCAAGTAAGTGTTTAAAACATTAAAAGTACCAATGTATTGGGTTTTTATTGCCTCCAAAAAAAGTGAAATGTATGATAACAATAGAACAAGGACTGGAAAACAAGTTCTACTATTATAAAGTCTCTTTCTACACATTAAGTGACACGTTACTTGAAGGTAGATTCAGATTTTTTCAAAATGTATACTGTAAATCCCATGGCAATGACTAAAAAGGTTTTTAAAAGAAGTATCAATAATAAGTAGAGGAGATAAAATGAATTTTATTTTTTAAATATACAATAAAACTAGAGAAAGCAGAAAAAGGAAAAAACTTAGAAAAAATTAAACTAATAAAAGAACTAGCAAAATAATATATTTTCATCCAACTATATCAAACAATAACTTTTTCTGTTGCAGTTTTATACGTTTATTTGACAATCAGTGGCTAGTTCTCATCCACATCTATTACCTGTAGATTTTTTAAAGTGATGATGGGTATATATGTAACCAATGTGTGAAGCCTGTTTGATGAATCTTCATCCTTGCTGTTTTTTGGACAACCACACATGGACATGGTATGAAACCTTCCTTATTCCTTTGGCCCACATTGGTATCAATGTGCACATCTGAAGTTCACATCTCCTTCATGGCAAATTTCCAAATTTCTTTGAGTGCCCAAAGGGCACACTTCTTGAAATCCACTCCATGGATACTTGTGCATATTGACGGTGTATTCTCTTGTCACTACCTTGATGATAGAAGAATAGCCCTTCCTCTCACCACCCTTCTCTGTGGGAGCTATTCTGCTGGGCCATGTTGGAAAGAAACAATAACTTTAAAGGTGAATAGTTTAAGAATAACAGTTAAGAATGGAAAGACTAGATGATTTAAAACAAAACAAAAAAAAAAGCAAGGGGTCCTCCAGAAAAACAGAACCAATAAGATGGATGGATCACTGGCCATTGGCTCACGTCACCATGGAGGACAAGAAGTCCCACAATCTACTGTCTGCAAGCTGGAAACTCAGGGAAGCTGGTGCTGTAATTCAATCCAAGTCCAAAGACCTGAAAACTAGGATAACTAATGGTGTAAGTTCCAGTTGGGGTCCAGAGGCTCAAGAATCGGGGATCAATGGTATAAGTGCCAGTCCACATCTGAAGGCCCAAGAATCAGGAGCGCCAATGTCCCCGGAGCAGATGGACGTCCCAGCTCATGCAGAGGAGAAACTTGCCTTTCTGTTCTATTCAGCTCTCCATTGATTGGACAATGTCTACCTACTTTGGTGAAAATGATCTTTTTTTACTCAATGTATCAGTTCAAATGTTAATCTCTCCTGGAAATACCTTCACAGACACACCCAGAAATAATGTTTTACCAGCTACCTAGGCACCCTTTAGTCGAGTTGACACAATTAACCATACAGAGGTCTCACAAGAAGCCTATTTTAATATTATGATATATTATGACAGACTTGCAGTTTCAGCTCCTACATGTAAAGAATTGGGAAGTCCTAACTCACATCCTTACAAGAAAAAGATGAGAAAACTGAAAAGTAATGGCTTTTCCTGCACTCATCAGAGAATTTAGGTTGCATGGCAAACTGCCACCCCAAAATCTGGATAGACAAGCAAATCCACAGAGGCAAAGCTAAGATCTCCTTACCTGAAGCAAAATCCAACAGAGCTATAAACTTATAGGAATAAATAATGGTTTCGATGAATATTGAGTGTGAGGTTGAGTGTGGGCTAGCTTAAGGATGAGAAACTTCTTGGAGCTGCAGGGTTGGGCAGGGGGCTGGAGAGCATATATTCATGGGTTTAACTCCAGGAACTCCACCAAATTCTCAGAATGAAAAGTTGAGAAAGATCTCCTCCTACCAGAGTCAGGAGGGGGGAGGAACAGAAATCACTGAAAAATGTGCCTAGAATGCTCTACATAACAAAAGCCCAGTCTCCAGGGGAAAAGATCTTAGCAGAGCCTTATCCACTGTCACACAGTGTAGACATTGGTGCTTAGAGCACCAATGCATATACCCACCAACTTTGAGGGCGAGGCAGTGAAAGTCTAGGTTGAAATCTGAGAGAGTCAAGACCATCTGGAGAAAGTGTAGGATAGTTATTGCCAAACCATCTTCTGGAAAGTCTCTGAATTAGTCCCTCAGTTAGTTTCTGTGGTGAAATAAGCTTGAGAAATCCTGTGTAATAAATACCTCTTCCAATATGTCATAACATGTTAACATAGTAAAGACTCAGAAAAATCCCTAAGTAACACTGAAAACTATTACAGTCCTGTTTGTATATCAGAAGCATCATGAGTTTACTTCATTTTTTAGTAAATATGATACCTGTGTCCCAGCTCATACCTGAGGGGAGCCAATATCAAGACTCACAAAAGAGGCAAAAAAAAAAAAAAATATATATATATATATATGTATTATATACACGTGTGTGTATATATATATGTATATGTGTATGTATATATGTATATGTGTGTGTGTGTGTATATATATACATATATATATATATTAGGTGGAGTAAGAGAAGAATATTTTTCTCTGTAAAAGATGCAAGTTCTTTAATAATAGTGAAGGAAACCAGAAT
The DNA here is from genome assembly GCF_028749965.1 of Puma concolor. Taxonomy (NCBI): domain Eukaryota; kingdom Metazoa; phylum Chordata; class Mammalia; order Carnivora; family Felidae; genus Puma; species Puma concolor. Next base: position 7,384,379 of record NC_141682.1, read on the forward strand.
GTGTCAGCCCAAGATATGCCTCTTTAGCATAAAAATTATTTTGAGCTGAAGGCAATTAAGAGCAGCAAACCCAGAAAAAGCTCCTCTTTTTCTGCCTGCAGACAAGATATACATTCTCCTTTTGCTGGAGACAACACCAAAGAGGAATCTGCAAACATTTCCTCCATTAGTTTCCTCATATGCGTTTACCTTCCCACAGACTGCCGCACCTGGAAGGCTAAGACGTTCCTCCTGTCCTCCACAAATGTATTGTTCTTTATTAAAGGTACTACGTAAACCAGAATTCTAAGCCTCCACTTTGAGTTGCTCTTCACTTTAGGTTTCTCCTGCATGGTGTGTGCTGCGTGTGTTAGTAAACTGTTTTTCTCTTGTTAATCTGATTTCTTGTCAGAGGCCCAGCCAAAAACTTAAGACAGGTAGAGGTAAAGTTTGCCTCCCCTACGGTAGTATGACAGGGCTCATGAAGCCTTGAAAGAGGAGGAAATGGTCTGGAATCACTGCCACCAAAAATGTAAAAGGAAGTCAAGGGATGAAAAAATAAAGTTTGTTCACCAAGGAGTTCAAATAGCCCACTTGAAGTCAGAGAGCAAGACTTTGTAGCAGAACCAGTCAACCTGGCTCAACAGCCCAGGAGGAGGATGGAGGAAAGGTAGTAATGAGTTTCCCAAGGACTGGAAACGAGCAAGGCAGACACTGGGGGAAGTCCTGATGGGCAAGTGTATTTGCTTCCTAGGGCTCTGTGACAAGCCACAAACCAGCGGCTTAAAATAACAAAAGTTAATCATCTCACAGTTCTGGAGGCTAGAGGTCCCAAATCAAGGTGTTGGCAGGAGCATGTTCCTCCGGAAGCTTCTAGGGAAGGGTTCTTCCTTGCCTTTTCCAGGTTCTAGCAGCCCTCAGCTGGCTTGTGGCAGCATGACACCAATCTCTCCCACAGTCATTTTCCCTGTGTCTTCACACGGCACCTCCGTGTGCACCACAGATTATTATTACTATTATTATTAGGGTGCCAGTTACATTGGGTTAGGGCCCACCCTAATGACCACATCTTAATTTCCAAATAAGGTCATATTCACAGGTAGGACTTCAACCTATCTTTTTAGAGGACCCAATGCAACTCCTAACAGCAAGTACTTTAGAAAGTTAAGGAGAATTCAGCAGAAATCACTGAATGAGGGGATTGCTCAGGCTGAAGAGAAAGACAAGCCAGGATGGACAGAGACATAGGAGGGGAGGAGGGGTTAGGGAGGGTGCTATTAAATCACTGCCAGAAAGTCTACAGAAATCTGGGAGGAAACACATTAAAATGTTAGAAGTGGTGAAATTACCAATAACTTTCAGCTTTTTATACTTTTTGTATGTTCCGAATTTTCTACCATAAGTGGACAACTTTTACAGAGAGAAACAATCATTATTTTTAAAGTAACTACCCAGTTCCTGTCACAATCCTGAGAGCTTATACTCTAGAAAACAAAGATAAAATGAGGGAAAACACATATAAATGGATAAAAATGTGTAACAAAATAAAAACCCAACACGAAGATGTTGCTGACATGCAATCTGCATTCAATAAATGCTCACAAAGAGCATTACAAAAACCAGAAGCTTACAAAGACCAGAAAAGGGCACAGGCTTTTACCTCAGACTGATCTGGATTTAATCCCAGCATTCCCATTTGCCAGCCAAACAATACTGAGTGAGTTACCCCAAAGGTCTGTTTTCTTACTTGTAAAAAGAGGATTTTAATTTCCATCTCACACCAAGCTTCTGCAGGAGTCGTACAAGAGCATTAATGAAGAGGCCAGAAGTGCAGTGTGAATACTTGGCAAGTGCCTCCCAATGTTTTAGATGTGACGTGAATACCTTGCATACACAACAGTAAGAATTTGACAGATGGAAACATAATCAACACTTGAGGGCGTAGGCATGGTCGGGTGAAAAAGAGTCATAGCCTGGGCAGAGTAAGGGAAGATTCCCTCAACTTTCTGATCGGGAGGTATCAGTACTTACTGGAGAGTAGAGGAATCATGTGACTGAGCAGAAACAGTCTACAAATCTGTCAAGTTTCAGGAAAAGAGTCCATCCTATACAAAAATGCAACCTGAATTGCCTTGTACAGTGAGGGAACAGTAACCTCCTCTGACAAGAAATTGGGGATTAAGGAAATTCCAACAGTTCAACAGTGCTAGCAAAGCCCACGTTCCCTCTTCCTTTCCACTGTCACTGTGCTCTCCTCAGTTCCAAGACAGCTACTAACGTCAGAAGAGGGGCTGTGTCTCTTAAACACCTCTTTTTTAAAGCTACATGATCTTTCCCCAGAAGCATCTTGGAACATTTCTCATCCCAGCTCATTGGCCAGAATTGCCTCGCATTGGGGAGAGCTGCCTCTCCTGAAGCACAGGGAGGGTGCACACCAAACAGCTCAATGAGGAAGAACCAGAAGAGGAGGAGGGACATGGGGCAAGTGGGTGCTGGAAAGGCCACCAACAGGCTCCACCATACTTTCTGTGCACAGCACACACAGGGAGCTGAACAAGACATCAAATCAGAATCTGAATGGACAGTACTGATGCGCTACCTGGACCAGTATGTACAGAGTGAAAGAAGAGGGCCAAGGGATCCATGTCCCCAGGCTAGGGTACAGGCAAAGATTCCTGGGCAGGGGAAGACTCATTTCCCACCAGTCACTGCTGGGATGACTAAAGATGCTAACGGACTCAACCAAAAAAATGGCCGGAGGCAGATGTGAGGACAAGAGAAAGTGTGTAGATGAGCTCCATCCACAGCGCTATAGAAGGAGATGTCCCCAGCCTCGTGATCTAGGAAAACTCCCACCCGGTGAAGAGCAGGCTCTTGCTTGGTAGGACTTACAGAAAAGCTTATTAGCGGTCGGTAGCCAGCAGAACTCCAACAAATAGCCCAGATTCCCACATGAGGGGACATTTTTGAACTATCAACAATCCCCATGATGTCCTCCCGACATACCCCCACGGCAATCTCCAGGCTATCTCGGCTCTCAACTTCCCAGTAATGTTTCCCTGAAGTGAAAACGTTTTTTCCCAAAACACAGGGTAAGTGCTGAAATCTTTCCACAGACTGTGTGGTCTTCGGAGGGGTCCTCCATCCACTAACATAGCCCCACGCTGAGGAAAACAATGGCCAAGAACTGGCTGATGCTCCATTTTTTACATATCTCCCTTCCTGGGAGAAGACAAGTTTGGGATGGGCTGTGTCTTCAGCTAGATTTACAGCCACTGCAGAGAAAATGAGAGCAGAGATTTATAATGCGACAACTTACCACCAAACCTCCAGAAATGCCCCTTTTCCAGCTTCACCCCATCCTTCTCCTAACAAGAACTGTTAGGGATGAGATACCCCACTGCCTCTCAACTGATCCTCAGCTGGGTGTGGCCTTAGCAAAGTGAAATCTTCGTTTCCCTTCTGCTCTAAAAGATTAAGACCTAAAAACAGGGGGCTCATTATTTCATGGCCCCAAGTCTTCACAATCAGCATAAAGTTGGGAAAACACTAACAATTCTGACTTGTTGAATCAGGACCAGACCAAGATGGCTAACAGGCTGGTTCTTTGCCCTGGGACACAGAAAAGTCATCGTTAGCAAGTTTACTCTTTCCTGGTTCCAGCTGTTCACTGGGAAGCTCCACAGGCCCCTAACAGATCACTCAAAATGGAACTCACTATTCTGTGCCTTTCCATCCTCTTGAGACGAATACCCCTTCACATGCAGACATCTTGTCTTCTGTGTTCTCTGTGGTGTAACAGCACTACCTTCACCCAGACAACTCACACTTTGAAATCTTGAGGTTATCTGACTCCTCTCTCCCTCTGACCTTTGATGGCTTATTAGTCACCAAGTCCTATCAAATCCACCTTTGGAAATACCACCCAGGTTCCTTTCCTCCTCTGTGTCTTCACTGCCACTGTCTTCACTCAGACTTTCAGCACCTCCCACTTTAACGGTGTCTCTAACTTCCTCCCTGGCCTCCCTGCCTCCCAATTCTCTTCCCTCCCAGACTCTCCATGTCTCTCTAGTTTCTCAAGAGGATTTTTTTAATCAGAAATGGATGTTAGGTTTTGACAAATGTTTTTTCTACATCTACTGAGGTGATCATATAGTTTTCCCTTTTTCAGTTTTCTAATGTGGTGAATTACACTGATTTTTCAAATGTTAAACCAACCCTGCTTTTCTAGAATAAAACCCATTTGGTTGTGATGCATTATCTTTCAATATGTCGTTAGGTTCGATTTGCTAAAATTTTCTTTAGAATTCTTCTGTCTGTGTTCATAAGGGACGTTGATCTATAGACCTTTTCTCTCATAATGTCTTTGTCTGATTTTGGTATCATGATAATGCAGGCTTCGTAGAATTATTTTTGAGAGAGAGAGAGAGACAGGGAGACACACAATCTGAAGCAGACTCCACGCTCTGAGCTGTCAGCACAGAGCCCGACACGGGGCCCGAACTCACAAACCGTGAGATTATGACCTAAGCAGAAGCTGGACACTTAACGGACTGAGCCTCCCAGGTGCCCCTGGAGATTTCTTTCTTTTTTTTTTTTTTTTTTTTATTTATATATGAAATTTATTGTCAAATTGGTTTCCATACAACACCCAGTGCTCATCCCAAAAGAGATTTCTTTCTTAAATGTTTGGCGAATTCAGGGAAATATGATGTCATCTTTATTTTTCCATTGTAAGTAACGTCCTTTTTCTCTTCTTGCTTTGGAAATTTTCTCTTAACACTGGTTTTGGTGTAGTTTCCATCCTATTTCTTATTCTTTAGGGCTTGATGAGCTTATGCGATCTGTGGACTTAGGGTCTTCATCAAATTTGGAAAATTTTTGGCCATTATTTCTTCGGATATTTTTTCCTATCTCATCCCCATCCTGTTCATCTATTCAGGGACCCCAATTACCACATGTAAGGCTGCATGATATTGTCCCCCAGCTCACCAATGCTTTTTTCATTTTGTAAGGTCTTTTTCCCGAGCATTTCATTTTGTAGTTTCCACTGCTTCATCTTCAAGTTCACTCACCTATTTCTCTGTAATATCTAATCACGTATTAATCTCAACCAGTGTATTCTTTGCCTCAGTCACTGTGGTTTTATCTCCAGAGGTTTGATCTGGGATTTTTTAGATCTTCCACGTCTCCAAATGCCTCTTTACAGGATAGTTATAATAACTGTATTATAAAGTCCTTCGGAGCTTATTTTAATATCTGGATCAATCCTGGTCAGTCTCAATCGATTATTCTTATTATGGGTCATGCCTTCCTAACTTTTTGCATACCCGGTAATCTTTGATTGGATACCAGGCATTGTGAACTTAGATTGTTAGGTACTCATTTTTAAAATTCTCATGGTTTGTCTCAGGATAAAGTTACTTGGAAATAATGTGATCCTTTTGGGTCTTAAGCTCATGACTTTTAAGGTGGGCCCAAAGCAGTACTCAGTGTAGGGTTAATTACTCTCTACTAATGAGGCAAGATTTTCCCAGGAATTAGGAGTTTTCCAGTCTGGCTGGTAGGCACAGGCATTGTCTAGGCCCTGTGGGAGCACCAGGAACTGTTCCTTCTAATCATTTTGGAAACGGCCTTCCTCAGCCTAAGGTAGTTTTTCACAAGCATATGCTAAGCATTACTCTGCTGAATACTCAGGGGGCACCTCCATAGATCATCAGGGTTTTCTCTATAGACGGCCCTCTCCTCACCAATACTCTGCCCAGTACTCTGCAAGTTCTCACTGCTTTGTTCTCCCTGGACTCAGCCCCATTCCTCAGCCTGGCTCCACCTCCACTACCCCTCCCTGCAGTAGCCTGAAAGCTCTTTCAAGGCTAGAGGCTGGAGCCATCATAGAGCTCACCTCATTTGTTTCACATTTTTCAGGGGTCCTTCGCCTGCACTGCCTGATATCCAGGGTTGGGAAAACTGTTCTCTTCATGTACTGTATCTGGTTTCTTTTAGTTTTCTTAGTTAGCTAAGTTTTAGGCTGAGGAGTAAATCCAGTCCCCATTACTTCATTTTAGCTGGAAGTAGACACCTACCACATGGAGATGTGCATGTGAGAACCAACTATGTAGTTCTGACAACACCTATGTGCCTTGGTGTTTCCCTGGAGATCCAGTAAGTTTATCTTCAGACTTTCCTATGCTCATCTTCTCAACCTCAGCTCCTGCCTTTTCCCACAATGCACCTTATGGTTTAGTCACATTGGATACTCTCCCCTCCATTTCCTCCACACCTTGGCTCACACTGCTCCCTCTGGTTACATGAATGTGCCTCCATTTTCTACTTGGCAAACTCCTACTCATGCCTCAAACCCCAGATCAATGTCACCTGTGTGTGAAAACCCCCCACTTCACCCCCAACAGAGCTCTTTCTCTGTACTTCCATAATATTTTATTCATACCACCATAAACAGTAGATCCCACTATGTGACAGTAAGTGATATGGGTCTGCCTCTCCAGTTTGCTTAAATTCTTAGGCCTTTTTCTTTCTGTATCACTGGCACCTTATAACCCACAGTATATGTTAAGTAAATGCTTCTTGAATGAAGCACATATCCATGTATTCCTAAGTAGTTTTTACTACTTTTCATGCTAGCTGTATGCTCTGTTTCCTCTTTCCTTTCCAGGCTTTTCTCATTGCTTATTCTCTTATTTTAAAGATTTCTAGGGAGCTCCAACCTTGCTCACCTTGGAATCGCTTCAGCATTTCCTTCATCATGGGTATCTTGCACACAGTCTTCACTGTTAGAACTTCAGGGGAATAGTTCACATCCTGGTTCTCACTCCTAAGAAAAGTACAGAGGGTTGCTCTTCTTAAAGGGGACAACTCAGGCAGCCAAGACCCCCAACTCCTGCGGAAGGTTCCAAGCCCAAAGCTCACACCACCACTCTCCCATTCCCCCTTGCAAAAGTCAACAGTAAAATCCCTCCTCCATGGACTCCCAGGGTGTGCCCAGACTGTTCTATGGAGCCCAGGCCTGTTTCCCCTCTCCTCAGCATGTATCTTCACCATTCCACTCAGGCCCCATAAGAAAGCAGCCGCTCATACCTGGTCAACACATCTTTTGGATTCTGTGAAGAGAAGAAAAACATAAGTAAGTTATGCCCCTTCCTCCTGAGATCTGGTACTCAACTTCGGGAGCAGGTATTTTTCTGTCAACCGCTTTTGTCAATGTCATGTATGCTCTCATGCTGCCAAAGCCAATGGACTGATACATGGAGTCTTTTTCTTCATGTGACCTCTCTGCACCATCTGACAATGTTAACCAATCCCTGAAACCCTATTCTTTCTCCTTTGCCACCATGACACTAACTCTCTCCTGGCTTTTTGCCTACTTCTCCATCTATTCTCTTTCAGACACAGACATTAACAAGTGTTGCTTGAGGATGTGGTAGGAACATAAAATGGTTCAGCCACTTTGGAAAACAGTTTGGCAATTTCTAAAGAATTAAATATAAATATATGACACAGCCCAACAATTCTGCTCCTACTATCTACCCAAGAGAAATGAAAATGTATGTCCACACAAAGAATGTCAGGCAAATGTTCACGGCAGCATCATTCCTAATAGCCAAAAGGTGGAAACAACACAAATGTCCATCAACTGAAAAGAGAAACAAAACGTGGTATAGTCTACGATGAAATACTATTCAGGGATAAAAGAAAAAAAAGGAATATAAATACAATACTAATATATGCTATAACACGAATGAACCTCAAAGACATTATAAATGAAAGATTCCATACACAAAAGACCACATTATTATACGACTCTGTTTATATGGTATATTTCAAAAAGGGAAATCTATAGAGTCAGAAAGTAAGCTGTCTAGGGGCTGGAAGCAGGAACAGAGATTAACTATAAATAAGCACAAAGTGATCTTACTGGGGTGATGGAAATGCTCTAAAACTGGACTTTGGTAAGGTTTCCACAACTAGGGAAAATTATAAAAATCACTTATTTAATGATAAAAAGTACACTTTTAAGTGTAGGGGTATATGTATGGGTGAATTATAAGATATGTACATTACACCTCAAGAAAGCTTTAAAAAAAAAAACAAGTGTATCAAAATGGTTCATTACCACATGAAAAAGTGCTCAACCACATTAGTCATTTGCAAAATTCATCTACCCTTTGGAAGGAGGAAAGGGGTGCTGACTGAGGGCCTGAGCTAACATTTCTATACCATTCAGCTAAAAGTAAAGAGCTGACAATTCTAAGCACTGATGATCACACAGAGCCACTGATCTCTCTCACACTGCAAGTAACAGTGTAAACTGATACAATCACTTTGGAAAACAGTTTGGAATCATCCGTTTGGAACCAACAGATGCCCTGTGACTCGGAATTGCTTTCACAGGTACATAACTGACAAAAATGTGGACACACGTACACCAAAAAAGACATGTTCATAACTGCTTTTTTGTAACAATAAAAACTAGAAACAACCCAAATTTTGCTAACAGTAGAGTGAATGGTATTTTTGGTATATTAGTACCATGGAATACTACAGAACAGGGCCTTCAACCTGGCACTATTAACATTTGGGGCTGGAAAAGTTTTTGCTGGGAGCTGGGGGGGAGGTGTCTTCTGTGCATTATAGGATGTATAGCAGCATCCGTGGCCTCTACACGCCAGACGCCGGTAGTAGCCACCCTCACGTTGTGACAACCAAAAATGTCTCCAGCACTGCCCCCTGGGGGAGCAAAATCCCTCCTGGTTGAGAAGTTGTACACAGTGATGGAAATAAATGTCTGCTCCCACCTACGACAGCCTGGGTGAACTTCACAACACAATGTGGAGCAAAAGCAGCAAATACTGAAAGAGTTGTACTCAGAAACAGACAGAACAGTGTGAGAAGTCTGGAGGGAGAACACCCTCAGGGAGAAGGGAAGGGGTGTTGACTGGGGCACGCAGAGGGCACCTGGCAAGCTATTCATGTTCTATTACGTGACTTGGCTGGTGGTTCCGTGGGTGGGTCACTTGGTGATAATCTGTCAGGTTTATGATTTATGCATTTTTCTCTATGGATGTTATACTAAAATGTTTTTAAACATGTTTATTTTGTTATGACAGTAAAAATGATGTTGCCCAAATCCATGGACACAAACGATACTTAAAGGTGAAAGTATAGTTTAAAAACATTTACCAGCAGGGGCACCTGGGTGGCTCAACCGGTTAAGTGTTCAACTCTTGATTTCAACTCACAGCTCATGAGGAGATCAAGCCCTGCATCGGGCTCTGTACTGACAGCACGGAGCCTGCTTGGGATTCTCTTTCTCCCTCTCTCTCTGTCTCTCTGCCCCTCCCCTGCTCACACACACACACACACACTCTCTCTCTCTCTCTCTCTCAAAATAGATTAAAATAAACTATAAAAAATATAAATAAATAAATAAATAAATAAATAAATAAATTTACCAGCAAACAAAAGGGTCAATGTAGATGAGCTAGGCATGCCAGCTCCAGAGGCTGAGAAAGAACTATAGAGCAAACCCAAGAACTAATAAAAAAAAATAATAACAAAAACAATAAAAGCAGATATTAATGATTTCACTGCATTATTTGTAGTGGTAATGGTGTTGGGGCAACCTGGGTTTCCAACTTTGGAAGAAGGAACTGACAAAATGTGGTAGGTAGACACGTGGGTTCAACGTACTGTATAGATAGCAACAGGAATGGATCTTAAAACATAGTACCTAAGGGGCGCCTGGGTGGCTCAGTTGGTTAAGCGTCCGACTTCGGCTCAGCTCATGGTCTCACATTTCGTGGGTTTCAGCCCCACATCGGGCTCTGTGCTGACAGCTCAGAGCCTGGAACCTGCTTCAGATTCTGTCTCGTTCTCTCTCTCTCTCTATCTCTGCCCCTCCCCCTCACACTCTGTCTCTCAAAAATGAATAAATGTTAAAAAAAATTAAAAGAAAACAAAAACATAGTGCCTAAGGAAAGAAGCAAGAGATGGAATGCAGCAAGATTAAATCATTGCATAAATTAAAAATACATAAACCAAAGCAATACTGTACATTGTATAAGAACACATGCAAATGAAAAGATAAAAATTAGGTACAACAGAATTTTTTTTCAATATTTCCATAGTTCTTTTTTTTAAGGTGTCTATACAGTTCTAAGAAGAAAAGAAGTGAGTTATAGGCTAAAAATGATGAAATAAAGGAAAAATAGATGGATAAGTGAATAGATTAGTAAAATAAGTTCTCTTAGGCTGAGATTCTATAATCCAGTTCTGTCTTCTTTAATCATTTCCCTACCGTTGCACTTATATTGGCTGATATATATTTTGTAAGTATTCTGCTGGTTCATGCATATCTTTGAGGTTTCAGATTCTGAGTAGATATTAAACCTCTATTTAAAAAATTGTTCCAATGTGTTATTTCAAAGATTCTGCTGAATATACATTTGGATATGTAACTGGAACATCGTGGCTTAAGCAAGCTGTAAAAGTTGTAGACAATTCTTGGAAATCATTACATTAACATAAGCTATAATACCCTTCCCCTAGCAATTTCTTGCTGAAAATAACTGGTGAGTGGGTCCATGTGTCTCTCTTCCTTAAAAGTATAGCAGAATGTTGTATCCTGGTGAGGAAAAAAGAGTAATCACAGACTGAAGCGCTCTTCAACAATTCTTTCCTCCTCAGTCACATGATGTGGAAGAGAGATTCTGAGGGATCTAAGATGTTTACAAATATGGGATCCTATCCAAAAACTGAAAGAACCTATAAGGATATTTTACTTGCTGAGGATATAAAGGTAAAGATTATATAATAAACTGCCTTAAAGTCCCAAATCTAAGTGCTAATGAATTACTTGTTTTTTTTTTAAGGAGGCTTCATGCCCAAATGGGGCTTGAACTCACAGCCCTGAGATCAAGAGTCACATTTTCTACTGACTGAGCCAGCTAGGCGCCCCTAAGTGCTACCAAATTAGAATTATAACTTTTTAACAGTTGCTAGACATTAGAAATTATTTAAATGAATATACCTATCAAAATCTGAGGCTAAGAGCAAAGTTATTATCAAGCTACAATTATAATGATTAAAAATTAGTAAGGAAGACAAATTTATCTTAAAAACTACTGATACAGTTATCTCCTTGGTGATTGTAGGTTTGCTTTATTTTACCCTTTTAACAAAGAGTCATAAATGTATAAGTAACATGAATGGAAAAGTCTTAGATGTGCTTCAGACTCGAGGCAAACCAAGTGAACCTGGGTATCTCCACAGCACCTGAGCTCAGCATACCTAAATGTTGCGTTAATTTCCTCTGAATGGTGAATCTTTGACTCTTTAATTGTATAGTGACAGTAGTAACACAATTATCAACAGAGAGAACACATTTCCTCTATTAAACCCACTCACCAGGAAAGACAAGAGGGAATTCAGTGTGTGACTGTCTCACCTGCAGCAACTCCAGGGTGGGGCTCTGGCTCTTCCTCCCGACCTCTAAGATGAGCTGCTTCAAGGAAGTGATCGTCTGATGGAGCTTTAACGTGTTCTCATTCTGTTTCTTCTTCGTCTCTTCTTCTTCTTTGCTCAGTCTCTGAAGAAACAGTTGCTCTTCTTCGGCCAGGAAGTGGTGCAGCTTTGCAAACTCTGCACCGAATCTCATTCGCTGGTTCTTCATCTTCTCCTACGGCCACATGACACTTGCTCAGTCCTTGTCCTGCCCTTGCTCCTAAATTCCATGCACGTGACTCCCCAACAGTCCATGTCCCCTCCATCCCAATCACCTCCTCCAGAAAGCCCCTGCCCACCCTCCACAAATTCCCGCTAATTTATTTATACTCACTTGGTATCTTTGTACTGGCCTGTATAGTATTAGTTCATTCTTTGTGACACTTGAGGCTCTACTACTGACAGCAATGCCTTGTTTGTGTACTTTTTAAACTAAAACACACTTTCACATCTATTACTTAGTTTAGCCTCCAGAATACCTACTGTTTGGTCTCATTAAGCTTTAGATGTGCTTCTGTGCGTGCGCATCACGCCTCCCAACTAGACCAGTATCTCTGAAAGCAAAGTCCATTTACTTTCCACGATGCCATGGACTCAGACCACCCATAACCTAGGAGTATATTTAGGAAAAAGTGGGAAGGAGAGGGGTACCACCTTAGAGAGATGGGGATGAAGTATGTGGTACTCCCATCGCCCAAAGCCACAGGTCAGTAGAGACACACACTTCCTGATCTATCACCTTATCTGCAAGGGGCCTGACCACTCTTAACATCATGCAAGCTCCTCCCAACAATACCGAAGGGTCTCAGGGGCAAGAAAGGCTCAACCGATTCTGCTATTACCTTCCACTCAGTAGCATTTTTCACTTCCATGTCCTGCAAATGCATGGCTTTCTTCATCTTGGCCGTCAGACTACACTGAGTCTCAAGAAGTTTCTCCTGCCAGCAGAAACACATATCAGAAAGCATCTCCGCAAACATCTTGCTTGTTCAAGAGCTGAACAGGCAATGAGATTGAGAAAACGTTGAAGACAGTTACAGAATTAGGCATAAAAAGTATTCTGATCTGAAATCTTTGCAATACACTATAGAGCCTGCCTATTAAGTTGGCAAAAAATGAAAACTGTTAGAGGCTTAATAAATACCTTGTACTGGTGAGGGAGGCCTCTGACACTATAACAGTAGGAGACTTTTGTAAAAAGGTGCCATCCTTTTGAAGGGCAACTGACAGGATTTAAAACCATCTGAAATGTGCATAATCCTACTTCCAATAATCTGTGCAACAAGACACTAGCAAAAATAATATGTATAGGAATGTTCACTGTAGCAGTATTCATTACCCATTCATAGGGAATTATTAAATAAATTATGGTATATTGATACTCTGTGCCAATCTCAGGTAGCTCTCTTTATATATTGATGTGTTTTATTAAGTAAAAAAACTACACTGTAAAACAATAGTATTGTATAATTCTGTTTTGAAAAGAACAAATACACATGTATCTGTGCATGGATGTGTGTATTTAAATAGAAGAAAAATCTGGAAGAACATACACCTAAAGATTAACACTGGTTATTTCTGGGGAATAGAAATGGCTTAGAAGTTTGGGAGGGTGGGGACTAAAACTTTTATGAATTTCGGTCTTGATTTTAGAATTTAACAACCTGAATGAGCTATTAAAAAGTAAAAGGAGCCAATCAGCATTAACAAAAATGGCTGTGGAGGAGCAGCACCTGGTAGCATAAGGTCAGACATGACCTCAGACAGAAGCACACAGGTTAGACACACACGCGCGCACACACACACACACACACACACACACACACACACACACACGAGGAAAACCAGCAAGAACAGATGACCAAATGGCTGTGAGAGAAAGGAATCCAGACTTTGCCCCTGGGTTCTGGCTTGACAACTAGAAGGACTGTGGTCTATTTACCAAATAAGGAAATACAGGGAAATGAGCAGTATGTAAATGGAAGGGGGGGAATTAAATTCGACTTTACTAAATTGAGTTTGGAGGGGAGGTGTCCCTGATGAGTACAGTTAACAGTTAAGGGTCAAGAGATCTGAGCTGCAGAAGTAGATTGAGGGGGGAGGGTTAGAGCACAGGCAGCAGGTGCAGCCAGGGTGTGAGTAAAATCCCCCAGTAAGAGTCTATCAAGAAGGCAATACAGGCTGGAACAAGGAACAACCACACTTAAGGGGTGTGCAGAGGACAAAAACCCTGCCAAGAAGCTAAGCTGAGTGGTGGTTGGTGAAAAACCCAGAGAGGATGGTTTCTCATACACCAAAGGAAGAGAAAATTTAAATAAAAACCAGTGAATACCGTCAAATGCTGAAGAGTGGCCTAGGGGAGCTTTCTGGACGTGTGAATATGTGTCAAAATAAAAAGCTAAAAGGAAAAAAAAAATGAACAGAACTAAGAAATAAGCAGGGCAAGTTATTTTTTTCTTCCCTAGGAGAATAATGAAAACCAGTCGGTGTCACTTTTCTTCCCACACTTACAAACGACAATGTCTACAGCAAAATGAAGTCATTGGAAAGAGTGACACCACCAAAACTGGTGAAGGTGTGGAGCTGCCAGAGCTCCCCCACGGCCACATCGTGCTGGTGGCTGTGCGAAACAGAACCACCACTCTGGGGAAAGGTCCGGCGTCAAACTAAGCATACATCAATCCCAGGCCCAGCAGTACAACTTCTAGATACGGGAAACATGAAAGTGTGCATCTATAAAAATACCTCTATGAGAATACTGATACCAGCTTTATTCATAAAAGCCAAAAACTGGAAACAGCCCAGGTATGCAGTGATGGAAAGATGGATAAGCCAACTGCGGTATGTTCATAAAATGGAATACGACTCAGCAGGAAAAAGAAACAGGCTACTGATATGCACAAAATGGGTGAATCTCAAAATCGATACGCTGCGCAAAAGGAGCCCATATAAAGGAGTACAGACTATTCTTCCCACTTTCATGTTTGCTTGGAAATTGCATAGTGAAATGTTGGAGGGGGCAGATGAAGCTAGGTTGCAAAGGGATTCCATTCACATGAAGTTCCACAACAGGCAAAAATAATCGTCAGTGCAAAAAGATTAGAACAGTAGCTGGGTTGGGAAGAGGGAGCAGATTAACTGGGAGAGAGGATGGAGGAGCTTTCTGCAGTGATGACAATGTTCTTTTTTTTTTTTTTTTTTGTCTTAAGATTTAAGTAAGCACCACACCCAATGTGCAGTTCGAATTTACAACCCTGAGATCAAGAGTTACACGCTCCCCTGACTGAGCAGCCAGGCGCCCCAGTAATCTTTATCGTCTTTATCTTAAGAAGGGCTTAGGGTGCCCAGGTGTATGCATTTGTCAAAGCTCAGCAAATGTACACTAAAGATGTGCATATTTAATTATATTAAATGTGACTTCAAAAACCACCACTAATGCTAAATGTGGTTGGTTGGCGGTAAGCTTGCTAAAGTATAGGAGGAAGTGGACTATCTGCAATTAACTTTAAATGCCTCAAAAGGAAACAAGAATTGATGGATGCAGAGAACAGACAGATGGATAGATAGGTGATAAACAGAGTAAAATGCTAATGGCAGAACCTAGATGTGGGTATACTGGTATTATAAACTTCGTCAAACATTCATGTTTGCTTGGAAATCGCATAGTGAAATGTCGGGGGGTGGATAAAATTAGGTTGCCAAGGACTTCCTATAGTTCTGTTATACGTCACAAAATCACCTGTGTTATTTTCTTTCTTACACTATGCTTTCTAATATTATATAATCTACTTATTTCCTCTAGTTGTTAAATAGGTATATAATCCTGCTATTTGGAAAGCTATTTCAAGTAATTTTATTCCTTTATCAATTATACAACTGCCACTCTGTAATCACTGTCAACTTCGATGTATATGGGAGGACTGCAATCAGATAAGTAGTTCTTTTGAATGTGATCAAGATTTTTTTTTAAGTTTTCACTTTTGTTTAATCATTAAAAAAATATTGGGGTGCCTTGGTGGCTCAGTCAGTTAAGCATCCAACTTCAACTCAGGTCATGATCTCACGGTTCATGAGTTCAAGCTCCGTGTCAGCCTCTGTGCTGACAGCTTAGAGCCTGGAGCCTGTTTCAGATTCTGTGTCTTCCTCTCTTTGCCCCTCCCCCACTCGCACACTGTGTCTTTCTCTCTCAAAAATAAACATTTTTAAAATGTTTAAAAATAATAATGAAAAAATATTTTAAATAGAATTTTTCAATTTTTAAAAGCCCTTAACAATTCCAGTATTTGTGAATTATCCTGTATTGCTGGTTGTATTCCAAGATTCTACCTAAGTCTTTTTGAATCCTACTACAATTGAGATCTGAAAAGGGCCCCTGAATGAAAATAGTAATTCCAGGGAGATTAGAAAAATCCTTCCCTCCAATAACAGAAACTGCCAGGAGGTGGCAGGAGGGCAACACCAAGCAGTTCTCCAAACTTAACTGCCACCTTCCTCTCTCCCTCTGCCCTCCAAAAATATTAAGCAACTTCCAGTCCTCTCACATTGATCACATGCCATTCCAAGCAGCCATGCTGAATATGCTGTTCCTTTGGCCTGAATATCCTCTCCTTTACCTATCATACTCACCCTTCAAAAGTGAGTTCATGTTCAACTCCGTGAAGCCATTTCTCCTCAGACCTTCCATGTACTCGATACAAACTTGAATAACTCACTTACATACTGAACTTATTGGTCTACATGCTTATGTACCCTACAAGACAAGGCTCCTGTCCTTCTTATCCATTTATGTCCAGATTCTAGAACAATGCCTGGCCTACAGTAAGCATAAATAAAGGTTACTGAGTGAAGGGGTGGATGTATAGTTCATAGTGCTACTTTGCATATTTCCTGTTTGTAGTCAGTTGATAAAACTGTATGGCATTTTATAGTTTACAAAATACTTTAACTTGTATCATTAAACTTGTGTTTTCAACCAGTACTTACTAGATACCAATTCTGTTGGAGACCACTGGAGTTACACCATCAGTATAGAAGGGGGTAGGGCTACTCTGGAAAGGATGATGAAGGAAGGTCTTCAAGCTAAAAGCTAAAAAGATGTAAAGGATGGAAGGTGTGGGTAGAGAAAGAGAACAGACTTGAAACAAAAGAAGGCAGTGTGGCTGGAGTAAAGTAAGATAAACTGCTTTATTCAACTGAAGCGCCTTAATCCATAAAATAGGCAGGACAGATTAATCTCCAAATTCAAACAGTAAGTGATTTTTCCCAACTGATGAAGGAAGCTTGTATCAAATCCCGGCCTCGCACTTCAAGCCAGGCTTTTCCCAAATCATCAGTTGTCTATAAACCCTGTAGATATACACCTGCACTGACCAATACAGCATCCATTAGCCAGGTGAGCACCCAAACTGTGGATAGTCCGAATTGACATGTGCTGTAAACGTAAACACAGATTTCAAAGTCCTATTACGAAAAACGTAACTAAAATGTCTCACTGATAACTTTTCATAGCGATTGATGTCAAATGATAACACTTTGGAAAACTGGGTTAAATAAAACATATTATTAAAATTAGCATCACCCGTTTCTTTTAACCACTAGCAAAGTTTCATTACATCGTGTTTCTATTGGGCGGCACTGGTATACACCCCCTCGGTATGACTGTCTTAAACTAGGAGCTCCCAAAGGCCAACACTTTGAAAATTCTATGCAGACCCTCCCCATCTCAGTTTTAACCCCAACTCTGAGATCTGTGTGTCGCTTAATTTCTTCGCACAGGTGGTGGGGGGCGGGGGAGGTCGTACTTCCAATGGGCACTGCAGCCACCTCGTAGGTCTCTCATGACAATGGCCTACGACATGACATGACAATGGTTATTCCGGGAATACCGGCAGCCCCGCTACGGCCGGCTCACCCGGTAGCTGGCGAAGGCCTCGTCGATGGGCGCCATGGTGTGCGTCTGGTGCTCCTGCGACTCCCTGCACACCAAGCACACGGGCCGCTGGTCGTCCTCGCAGAAGAGCCGCAGCGCTTCCCAGTGGCGGCCGCACAGGCCGGGGGGCACGGGGCCCTGACGCCGGCGCCGCGTCTTTTCCGTCAGCCGGGCCAAGGCCCAGTTGGGCCGCAGCGCCGCGGGCGCCGACGGCTGCCGGCACTCGGGACAGGGGAACGCGCCGCCGCCCGGCGCCCAGCTGCGGTGCAGGCAGCCGCGGCAGAAGTTATGGCCGCACTCGATGGACACCGGGTCCTCGAAATAGTCCAGGCAGATGGAGCAGGTCAGGTCTTCCTGGAGGTCTTCGGCTTCCATGCCGATTCTCCGCCCCGGGGTCGGGGTCCGACGCGAGGCGAGGGACTGCGGGCGGCGGGGAGGGGAAAGTGCCGTCCCTCCTCCGGGGCCTCGGGACAAGTCCCGGCGCGCGCTGGCCAACCGGCGGCCCCTCTGCGCGCGCCGCGGGGCCCGAGCGCGAGCCCGGCAGCCTCGGGGTTTCGGCTACTAGAGGGCGCCGCGGGGCACGACGGGACGCGGGCTGCCCCTCGGGCCAACAATAGAGATGCGGAACTTGCTCCGGGACGCCTAGAGAGGACCGGAGGAGCCCTCGCGAGCCGAAGCTGGAGGAGCAAAGCGAGGCGGCGCTAAGGAGTTTGGCCTGTCCTTCACGTTGGAGAGGTGAGGTCAAGTTCTGGCGTCCTTGGCTAGCTGCAGTCGGGCGGGCGTTCTGGGAGTGCTGCAGCGCCAGGGCCTGGGGTGAGGGAGGTCTGTGCAGCTGGGCGTGGAGTGGGGGCGAATGAGGCGCCGGGCCAGTTTAGGCTTGCTCTCCCTGAAGTCCGTTCTTTCCATTCAGCCTTCATTCTTGGCCTCCACTCTCAAGAGCTAGTCGAGTTCTTGGAAAGGCAGGATTTCCTGCTGCCCCCGCGAAGCCCACCTACTCTCCTGGTGTTGGGTGAATTGGAGAGCCAGTATTCCAGGAGGGGAGCAGGAAAGGGAGCGTTTAGCCGCCCACGAGCTAGTGGGGTGATAGCTGGTCGCCCTGCCACCCTGATTTCCCTCTCTTTCTTCCCAAGCACCCGAGACAAACACCAGGTAAAGGAAGCCCATTCTTTGAGCATGGGACACGTTCACCCAGCGCAGATGGGGCTTCTAACAGTTAAGTCAGGGTAAAGAATCTCGGGCTAGATGATCTTACCCACATCGGAGACTTCCCACCGGTGTCTTCGGTGGTTCAACTCCTAGGAGGTCTGTGGGTATGGGATGCGCTAAGCCATCTCGGGGTGATCCGCTGAGTGGCTGTTATCTAAGATGCTAGAAAGGAGCAGATCCTGTAGCTTCAGCCCCAGCTGCGGGAGCCTGAGGAGGTCAAGACCAGGTGCCAAAACAATGCCTGGGGAGTGCAGCTGGAGCTGTCATAAGGAGGACATTATAAAGGATCTGCTGGGACCAGAGAGTGGGTGGAAAAGAGATCAAGTTTTTTAAGTGGGAGTGATTAAGATTCAGAAGCATGGATACATCCCTTTTGGTATCCAACTTGTAGTACAGCAACCATTTTTCTACCTCAAGAAACATCCATTGAGGCTTTCAACAAGCAAAATGCTTGCCTATTTCAGGGAATTGTCTGTTTCCCTTCATTGGATTTTTTTATTTTATTTTTGTCTATTCCTTTTCTTATGAATGCAAGTTTTAAATTCTTCTTGCATCCCAATATCAGATACTGCCTTTCCCATAATATGCTCAGTCAGTAGTTACCGAATGTCCAATTAAATGACTTGGAAAGGGGATTCCTGTGATCCGTTTTGGGATTTTTGACAAAAGCCCAACGGAAAATCTACTTTTTTAAATGTTTAAAAATATATAAATAATAAATAAATAAATGTTTAAATTACACAACTAATGAATGCATTTTCTATGAAAATTAGAATACTTTATTGAGAAGGAATCTGAGTCTTAGTATGGACCAAGAAGAAAGAAATGCTCTCATCAGTTATTGATGTTTGCCATGAGTGTGATATAAGTGCGTATGTGTCTATATGTCTTCCTGTGTACCGAATGACAAACATAAGGTCCCATGACACCTTAAGGTTCTTATGGCTTCTATCCTGCCATATGCCTGAGATAAACTTCCTTCTTTACTGAAAATAGTGAGCCCCGCTAACTTGCAACTTTATTCATATGGAATTTCAAGCGACCCCAAGGAGCCAAACAACCTTGAAAAGAAGGATTCACACTGCCCAATTTCAAACCTTATTACAAGGCTACAGCAATCAAAACATGTGATACCAGGATAGGGATAAACATAAAGATCAGTGAAATAGAATTGAAAGTCCAGAAATAGTGCCATACATCGACAAGCAATGGGTTTTCAACAGGGATGCCAAAAACCATTATATGGAAGAAAAATGGACTTTTCCATAAATGGTGCTGGGAAAACTAGATATCCATGTGCAAAAGAATGAAGTTTAACCCTTATGCCATATATAAAAATTAATTCAGAATCAATCAGACCTAAATGTAAAGCTAAAACTGTAAAACTCTTAGAAGGAAATGCTGGTGTAAACCTTCACGATCATGGATTAGGCAATGGTTTCTTAAATATGACACCAAAATCACAAGCAACAAAAGAAAAATTGATAAATTAAATTTCATCCAAATTAAAAACTTATGCATCAAAGGAGACTAACAGTGAAGTGGAAGACAACCCACTGAATGTTGAAAATATTTGGAAATCATATGTCAGATAAGGACCTAGGAGCCAGAATATATAAAGAACTCAACAAAAAAAATACAAACAACCTAATTTAAAAATGGGCCAAGGATGAGTAGACCTTTCTCCAAAGAAAATATACAAATAGTCCATAAGCACATGAAAGATGCTCAACATTGTTTGGGAAATGCAAATCAAACCACAATGGGATACCACTTTACCTCACTAGGATGGCTACAGTTTTAAAAATCAAATAAGAAAGAAAAGAAGAAAACAAAAAGAAAGAAAATACCAGGTGTTGGCGAAGATGTGGATAAATTGGAACCCATTTATACATTGCCGCTGGGAATGTAAATAGTACAGCTGCTGTGAAAACAGTTTGGTAGTTCCTTAAAAGGAGTTACCATATGCCCCAGCAATTCCACTCTTAGGTATTTACCCAAGAGAGGTGAAGACATATTCACACAAAAACTAGTATATGAATGTTCATAGCACCATTATTCATAATAGCCAACAAGTGGAAACAATTCAAAAGTCCATCAACTAAAAATGAACAAAAAATGTGTAGTGAGCCATACAATGAAATACTAAACTATAAATGGGAATGTAGTACTGATTTATGCAACATGGGTAAACTTCAGAAACATGGTGCTGGGGCACTTGTGGCTCAGTCAGTTAAGTGTTGACTTCAGCTCAGGTCATGATCTCACAGTTTGTAGGTTCGAGCCACACATCAGGCTCTGTGCTGACAGCACTGAGCCTGCTTCGGACTTTCTGTCTCCCTCTCTCTCTGTCCCTCCCCTGTTCACACTCTCTGTCTCTCCAAAATAAATAAATAAACATTTTTAAAATAAATTTGCATATGTTTATAAAAAAACAAACAAACATGGGCTAAGTGAAAGAAGCCAGTCCCAAAGACCATATATTGTATGATTTATTCTATTTATATGAACAGTCCACAATAGGAAAATCTATATAGAGAGAAATTATATTTGGTTGTTTATGTTTGTTGGGGCGGGGGGGGGGGGGGTGGGAAGCATGGAGGATTGTGGGTAAAAGCTAAGGATAACAGGGTTTCTTTCTGAGTTGATGAAAATGTCCTTAAATTGTATTAACAGATGTGCAATTCTGTGACTGTACTAAAAGCCATTAAATTGTATGCTTTAAATGGGTGAATTATATGGCATGTGAACTATTTCTCAATAAAGCTGTTTCAAAAGGGTTATCAAAGAGGAATTATGAATGATGACATTTGCTTTTTTCCATCCTTGGTCACTTGGCTGGACTCTGGTTATAGTAGATGAGGGATTCTTTATAAAACACTTGTATAGCAGAAAGAAAAATTATTAATTTTCTAGTTGCTGCCAAAATGTCCCCTGGGGGACCAAATAGCTTTCCTTAGCAACGAGCCTTCCTACTTTACCTACGGATAATTTGGGATTCAGAAGGAGAAAACAAAACTAGGTAGCTGCTCTTGTTGAGAATTTGAAGGCAAGGAAGGAGGGAGGGGAAGATGTTTCTGTAGGAAGGTGACAGGCTGGAATACCCTTGGGCAGACTTGACAGAGAGACTCCAGAAAACAGACGTTTGATATTTAGCTTTATGTTATGTGCTACCGTGATGTAAACCTCCCTTCCTGAGTCAGCAGCAAAACTCTGTGTGGAAATGAGGGGAATGAGTTTAAAAAGTAGCAATTTGATGGGGATTGAGCCTGGGTGGCTCAGTGGGTTAAGCTTCTGACTTCAGCTCAAGTCATGATCTCACAGGTTTATGAGTTCAAGCCCCACATCAGGCTATCTGCTGTCAGCACAGAGCCCACTTCGGATTCCCTGTCCCCCTCTCTCTCTGCCCCTCCACCCCAAAATAAATAAATAAATAAATAAAACATAAAAAAAAATAAAGGTTGTTGGTTTAGATATGCGTGGAAGGCCAGTCTGAATATGGCATATGCCGCGGGGCTGGGGGCATCCATAGGTTACAAGACTTCAAAGTTGGGGGGAGCAGAGAAAGTGGAAGAACAGAGGACAGGGAAGTAGAGTCACTATGACAGGAAAGTCGCATTCAGCCACAGGAATGCCAACAGCAGTGGTCAGAATTTATTGCACAGGACAGGGGAGAAGCACAGCTTTACAGAGGCTTCTGCTGGCTGAGTCTGGAACCAAGCCCATGATCATTGTAAAGCTGACGCCAGAGGATTCTGGCAGGAAGGCACAAGGGGGAAATCTCCCAGGAAGACTTAGGCAGCGTGGCCCACCATGGCCTTTAGAGATGCTTCAACAGCCTCTCATTTGTCACAAAAGTAAATCCCCACTCACTGGATGTTCGGAAGAAGATCCAATCACAGAGTTCCCTTCAGAGGCGAACCAGGTGGCTTCATAACTCTGCAAAGTAGAGAATCAAGCAGGAGCTGAGACTTTTTCTAAGTGGGAAGAAACCTAAAGGGAAGGGCAGGAGGTACAGCTGGCTGAGAACCCTGGTCCTGGTTCATTGGAAGGAATCGGCAAACAGAGGGGGATGAGGGTTGGGAGATGGGTCCGCAGCAGCGGTCAGAAGACGTCTGCCTCGAACCTGGTTTTCTATTTTGTAACACGTAGGAAGTGTGCCTCCCAGAGGTCCAGGGACCTGCCTTGGGAGGTCATCAGGACAGAGACCTCAGGAGCAGGAAGAAAGAAGGAGGACATCAGTGCTCTTCTCACCTGCTTCTCGGAATGGCTCTTTGGTCTCCACCACTGGGAAGTTTTCAGTCGGTTCCTTGTGTCTTCTGGTGCTCTCTGAAGTTGGGGAGTAGTTAGAAGGGGGAGATCTGTGCTTCCGGGCCCTCCACCATCGCCCCAGGCCCAGGAGCACAAGTTCCAAAAGCGTGAACAAGAGACAGAGCCCACTGACCCCAAACATGGTCTTTAGGAAGATGGTCTTCTCAAACGGGCGGGACAGGTAACAGGTTATACTACCAAGGCAAGGCTCTCGGCGACATGCAAAGGAGCTGGGCACGTTGAACCCATACACATGGTACTGTACCCCCAAGGCTGTCCCCTCAAGGACCAGCCGCACGCCCAGCTGTGCCACATAGGCCCAGAGCAGCCTGGGGCTTCCAGGACCGGAGGCATCTCTGCTCTTCTCCCCTCGGCGGATCAGAGTCTCCTCCTCCTTCCCCTTTCCTGACTCTTCCCAAAGCCAGATGACATGATACAAAGTGAGACCCATGTAGAGGGCGCTGGGCACAGCCACCAAGATGACCTGGAAGACCCAGAAGCGCAGTGGGGAGAAGGGGTGGAAGGCATCGTAGCAGGCGGCCTTGCAGCCTGGCTGCTGGGTGTGACACACGAATTCACTCTGCTCGTCGCTGTAGACCCCGGCCCCGCTGGCAGCCAGCAGCACGAGGCGGAACCCCAGGAGCACAGGGAGCAGAAGGCGTCCCACGGAGGTGGAGTGCCGGCTCTCCTCAGCCACCAGCTGCCTCAGGAACCGGCCACACATCCTGTTAGAGAGCAGAGGGCAATAATGAGTGTGAGTGTACTGTTCCCTGATCTTGAGGAGGCGCATGGGGCCACCTCTTCACTGTGAATCCAAGGATAGATAAGGCAAGACTTCGCGCGCCTCTCCAAGGATCTAGTTGGTTTATTACCAAGACTCTGATGGCGCCTGTTTATAGGTAATGGAGTCATCGTGGAAAATAGCGAGGGGGTGTGGGTGTGGCTGTCTCTTCTGCCCCCTTCTGTACCTGGCAGTGGAAAGCCAGGATCCATCTTTCCCTCTCTTTCCCTCCCTCCCTCTGTCCCTTTCCCAAAGGCTAAACAGCCAGAGAGTCCAGAGCCCTCTGAAAACTACTGTTTCCCCCATTGATGGCCACCAGGCCTGGCGCTACTGTCACTGGCGCCTGAACAGAATCAGTGCCGACCCCAGAAGGGAACGTACATTCTCTTGCTCTCTGCTTTTCTCTTGCACCAGGCCTTGGCTGCTCATAGGCGTGCGGTCTGGCCTCCGCTCCCATTGCAGTGGTAAGATTGAGATTCAGTTAGCTTACGGGCCCCGGTGCGGGTCAAGTGAACAGTGAGTGTCAAGGCCCACTTCAGTCTGGTGTTCTTTAGACCTAACCAGCTTGGGAAAAGGAGAACATTTTAAAAGAAACCCAGCAGAATTTACTGATTGAATGTAATGGAGTATGGGGCCAAAGCCAGAGATGACTGGATAAAAATTGGAAATTCCTCTCTGCTTTGTAATTGTCCCTTGGGCTCATCTCTCCCACACTGTGAGAGGTGACCATGCTCAGGGACAGGCTTCAGAAAATTTCTCACTTCTCTAGAGAGAGTAGCACCCTGCTATAAGCCTGTGTGTCATCTTTATTTATATTTTAATTTTTTTTTTCAACGTTTATTTATTTTTGGGACAGAGAGAGACAGAGCATGAACGGGGGAGGGGCAGAGAGAGAGGGAGACACAGAATCGGAAACCGGCTCCAGGCTCTGAGCCATCAGCCCAGAGCCCGACGCGGGGCTCGAACTCACGGACCGCGAGATCGTGACCTGGCTGAAGTCGGACGCTTAACCGACTGCGCCACCCAGGCGCCCCATTTTATTTATATTTTATTGAGGCAGCCTCCTCAATGCCCAGCTGCTGCTTCTCACCGCCTGTGTTTGGCCTAAACTCTGACATGCCTGCATCCCCTCATTGAAGGGTCTAGAAGACCTTGCAAACATTTTACTCCACAGGGAATATAAAGACACTTTGCTGGGGAGCCGCACAGCCCCGTCTTGTCTACATGCTGCTCCCTTCTGTAGCATCTTAAAGAAGTGGTCTAGCGTTTACCCAAGGCCACCCTCCCTCCCAGACCCATGTCCTTGGGTCTCTCCAGCTGCTTCAAGGACTTGACCACCCTCATTTCCTCCCTGAACCTGCTTAGGTCTCTCCCTTTCAACTCTAGTAATAATAACCTGAATTTCTAACTCTTTGACATGGCAGCAAATGAGACATGCCCAATTTGCCTTGTATCAACTTCCCTATTATAAGACCCAGAGGGGTGCCTGGCTGGCTCAGTCATTAAGTGTCTGACTCTTGGTTTCCACTCAGGTCATGATCTCATGTCTCATGAGTTTGGGCCCCGCATCAGGCTCTGCACTGACAGCGTGGAATCTGCTTAGGATTCTCTCGTGTTCTCTCTCTCTCTCTCTCTCTCTCTCTCTCTCTCTCTTTCTCTCTCTCTCCCTCCCTCCCTCCCTCTCTCTCTCTTCTGCCCTTCCCTCACTTGTGCTCTCTTTCTGTCTCCAGAAATAAATAAGCTTTTAAAAAGCTACACATAATATTCAGAAAGATGCACAAAGCAATTTAAGTGGGGATTCGTGCCATAAATAAACTACAGTTGTTTGACCCTTGAACAACGTGGGGGTTAGGAGCGCTGACTCCTACACAGTCAAAAAACCCCATATAACTTTTGGCTCCCCCACGTAAAAAACACTTAACTACTTAAGCTTATTGTTGAGTGGAAGCCTTACCAATAACACAGTCAGTTAACACATGCTTGTAGGTTACTAGAAATTCATAAGGAAGAGAAAATACATTCATAGTACTGCATGTATATTGAAAAAGAAACCCATGTATAGGCCAGATGGCAGGGACAGGGGCAGCTGCGGCCACTCATGAATGTGCTGGCCTCCAGGAAGCTGCCTTGAGGAGGGATCTGTACCTGGCAGGGAGGATCCCAAGGCCCACAGCTGCCCTGGCACAGCCCTGAGACCCAGGTGTTCCACCTGACCACCCCAACAGCACACTGGACAACCTGCGGCCTGACCAGTACCCGGGCCTCTTGGGGGCTGCGGGCATCGTCAGGCCTCCCCAGGTGCTCAGGTCAGCAGTCTCGACTGCCCGAGTAACCTTCCGTTCAGTCCCATGGAGACAGGGTGCACAACTGTAAATAAATGCCTTGTGGCCTTTGCCTGTCAACTCCCTTAAAATCCACTGGAGAGGCACCTGGGTGGTTCAGTCAGTTAAGCGTCTGACTTTGGCTCTGGTCATGATCTCACGACTCATGGGTTCAAGCCCCATATCGGGCTCTCTGCTGTCAGCACACAGCCTCCTTCGGATCCTCTGTCCCTCCCCCCGCCCCTCCCCTGCTCATGCTCTCTCTCTCTCTCTCTCTCTCTCTGTCTCTCAAAAGTAAATAAATATTAAAAAAAAATCCACTAGGGAACCTGTCTGGCTGGGTCCATGGAGTGTGCCACTCTTGATTGCAAGGTCATGAGTTCTAGCCCCACATTGGGTATAGAGATTGCTTTTTCAAAAAATCCACATATGAGGGGGCACCTGAGGGGCTCAGTTGGTTAAGCATCCAACTTTGGCTCAGGTCACTATCTCATGGTTCATGAGATGGAGCCCCAGATCAGGCTCTGTACTGACAGCTCAGAGCCTGGAGCCTGCTTCTGATTCTGTGTCTCCCTCTCTCTCTGCCCCTCCCCTGCTTGTACTCATGCTCTCTCTCTCTCACTCAAAAATAAAAATAAACAATAAATAAATAAACATTAAAAAATAATGAAAAATAAAAATTCACATATAAGTGGACCAGCAGGGCTCAAACCTGTGTTGTTCAAGGGTCACCTGTATAGATAAGAACAGGCCATAGCACCAAAGCTGAGGTGGAATGGTCACTTCTGTGCAGTCGGAACAGATGGATTGAGATGCTTCCAAGGGACTGTTGTAAAGGGCTTAATTGACCAGAGAACCATGTCACCACCCATCAACTGTGAGAGACCATGTTTTGAGTCACTAACGATCAGAATTTGAACCTCTACCTGCCTGTCTGTCCCTATCTTTCTGCCTCCCTCATAGACTGTGAAGACTCCGAAGTCTGTCAGGCCACTGAAAATTATTCTCCATAAAATTGGGTTAAAATTTTTAATTTTTTTTTCAACGTTTTTTATTTATTTTTGGGACAGAGAGAGACAGAGCATGAACGGGGGAGGGGCAGAGAGAGAGGGAGACACAGAATCGGAAACAGGCTCCAGGCTCCGAGCCATCAGCCCAGAGCCTGACGCGGGGCTCGAACTCACGGACCGTGAGATTGTGACCTGGCTGAAGTCGGACGCTTAACCGACTGCGCCACCCAGGCACCCCTAAAATTTTTAGAAGAAATCCATTCTCCGTCCTTAGAAAGATGTGAAATCGGTCTCATGATTAAAAGATGGCAGATTGAAGATGGAGATTTACCCCCTCTCATTCCTGAGACTCCTCCAAAATGAGAGTAAATGGATCTTTAAGTGTACAAACCCACTACACATGGAAGGGAAAGATCACCAGTAGCACAACTAAAAATCCACTTTGAAAGCAAGAGGATAGACAAGAAATTCAGATTGCGGTGCTGGCGAGCACACTGGGTAATTCTTCCAGAATTCAGAGAAAGAAGATAAATCCTTGAAAATAATAAAAGGTGACTAGATAAGGAAAATCTATATCCTAATTTGAAAATCAAAGACCACAATAAAGCAAAATCCCTTGTCTGTTTATTGGATGAGAAAATACTTAGTGAAGTGCCTGGGAAAAAGAGCAGTTTCTCCATAAATGTTTAACCAAGTTTTGTTTGGAGAGATACTGAGTTCCATAGAGGACCAGAAGGAAGGTCAGCTTCCAGTGCTGGCCCTGGGTTTCTCAGCCTTGGCACCATTGATATTCGGGGACTGATCGATCATTTGGTTTGGGGGCAGGGAAGGCTGTCGTGTGCGTTGTGAGATGTTTGGCGGCATTCCTGGCCTTCATCCACCAGATGCCAGTAGCACGCTTCTCCCCTCCACCCCCAGAAGCCCCCAGACACTGCTGAATGTCCCCTGGGGTCAGATTCACCCCTGGTTGAGAACCACCACCTGAGGGTCACACCTGTCCATCACCTCTCCACTCATGGCTTCAGTCACCAGCTCTGTAAAGCAAGACATTCGTGCTGGAGCATCTCAAAGGGTTTTAATTTGGTGGGACGTGATGTTCGGCCCATTTCCAAGCTGCCTTGCGCATCCTCCCCTCAACAAGCTCCATCTGTGAGGAAGCCTGCAGGCCCTATGGGGTCCTTGCACTTAGGGGAGGCACCCCCAGGTTCGGTGGGGGGGGGGGGGGGGGCGGGGGTTCCGCCCTGGTTGTCCTGGAGCATTGAGAGACTAGAGACTGATTTGGTAAATTCACAAGTCTGGTTCTCAGCCTCATCTTGTTTCAGAGTGGAGGCCCAGCACACTCTAAACACATTTCCAGCACATTCCCAGCAGACCTGGAATTTAACCCAGAGCAGGCTTGGCATACTCCAATGTTGGGAATTTGAGGAATTCTGAGAGGCCCTATAACTGGTTCTTCTCTCTCTCCTGCCCACCCCAGACCTGTAGCCAGATACCCAGTGTCCTCTCAGAGGCTCTAGGAACTGAACTGGGGTCTCCAGAGCTCACCACAGAGCTTTGGAGATTTGGGAGAGAGCATGGAAAAAGCAGGATGAAAGGACTTGCCCAAGAACCCCTTGGTTTGGAGCTCCCATATTAAATTCTGAGCACCCTTCTGTGTCCTCTGCCCTGTGGCTGTTACAACCAAAACAACACTAATTCTGGGACTTCCTAAAAGATTCACACAAAATCATACTCCATCTTCTAAAGTCTGCAGACCAAAGGCAATTTCTTATACAAGTGGGGCCTCAACACAGGCAGATCTTTCCTCCTCCCTCCTCCCCTGCTTTCATGTGGTCTCCCCCATCTCTTCTAGCTGTCCCCAGCCCTCCAGGCTTACTCTCTGAGACCAGCATCCCACAAACATCTGCAGCTTTGCACAAGAGCACCAGAGCCCCCAAGCTAGAGTCAGACCAGGGGAGCTGAGAGCTCAGCATTGTTTTCAAAGCTCAAACTCCAGGGAAACCACTCTGCTCCCGGGAGTGGAGAAATCATTTGCAAATAAATCTTTTGGGAAGGAGTTGGTGGAATCTGAGCCCTGTCAAGATTTTCACTGGTGAAGCAATACCTGTGAGCTCAAGATTTGGGGGAGGGATGGGGTGCCTGGGTGGCTCAGTTGGTTAAGCATCTAACTTCAGCTCAGGTCATGATCTCTTGGTTCACAAATTCAAGCCCAGCATTGGGCTCTGTGCTGACTGTTCAGAGCCTTGAGCCTGCTTTGGATTCTGTGTCTCCTTCTCTCTCTGCCCCTCCCCTGCTTGCATCCTCTCTCTCAAAAATAAATAAGTATTTTAAAAAAGATTTGGGGGAGGGAGGAAAGCCCAGCGTGTGAGGGGATTTTTCAAATATGTAAATAGATTTTTGTTTAATTTCATCATGATTTTGGTAAGAATCTTTCTAAGCATCTCTATTCTATGGGAGAAAAATTTCAAGATTCCATGGGTGGCAGAACTGATCTCAGCCAGTGAAGGCACAAGGGAGGGATGTCCACCGAGGGCAGTTCTGGACCCGGCTTTCTGCTCCTGTCTCAGCCCACCTGGCCTGGAAAACGTTCTAGATTCTTTTACCTAAAGTGTGATCCCTGGATGCACTGGCAGCACCAGGAAGGCAGAACCTCAGGCTGTATCCCAGGGTTAGCAACTCAAATCTGAATTGTAATAATACCCCCAGCTCACTGGTGTGTGCAGCCCTGAAGCCCACTGTCTCTCACCCTCCCAACCCTGCACCCTGCCCCAGCCCAGCCACTCTCCTTCCCGGCACTCACCTGGCAGCGCCTAACAGAAGCACCAACAACACGGGGGAAGAGTCAGGGAAGAGTCCTCAGGCTGCAGCCAGCAGGGTCCCAGCTCTCTCTCCCCCAGGCCCTGCCTCCTGCCACCACCCACGTCTTCTCCCCTCCCCTCTTCATTCCTGGCAGCCTTAGCGAAGGGTGAGAGAATGGCAGCTGGAGGAGCCTGTAGCCCTGCTATAAAAGAATGGGGTCTGGAGAATAACCCTCTGTTGTTGAGGGCGAGGGGTGCCTCTTCTAAGTGAACTGAAACAGAGGTTTTGAAATCAACTGACAGGAGAGCAATGGCCTCTGCATGTTTCCAAGTGGGGGGTGGAGGCAGCACTCACAGGCAACAACAGACAGAATTTCTGTAAGTTTACATCTCTGTTAAGCCCCCCACCCTCCTGGCCAAAGTACCCAAAGCACAAGTTTACCCACAAGAGTGTGAGTGTGTGTGTGTGTGTGTGTGTGTGTGTGTGTGCGCGCGCGCTTTGCTGGGAGAAATAGCACAGGCTTCCCCTCATCTGTTCCCTGTCCCTCAGCATCCCTGGGAGCCCAGCGCCTCTCCACCAGGCCCGGTGAGAACTGTGACACCTGCCTATACCCATTCCTGTCCCCATGGCTCAAGCCAGGATCCCCTCCAGAGGAAGGAAGGGGTGAGGCTGAGCGAGCGGGTGGTGGGTGAGAGCGCAACTCACCACTGCAGAGTTTTGACCAGAGTCAACCCTGCACTCTCAAGGAGGAGAGCTGGAGGAACCCTGGGTTCCAGATACTGCCCCTGTGG
Source organism: Puma concolor (assembly GCF_028749965.1). Lineage (NCBI taxonomy): Eukaryota > Metazoa > Chordata > Mammalia > Carnivora > Felidae > Puma > Puma concolor. The sequence goes on from NC_141682.1 coordinate 7,415,026, forward strand.
GTCTTAGCGCATCATTCCACTGTCTTCTAGCACGTTGCATTGTCAGGGAGACATTTAAGTCCAGCTTGATAGTCTTCGAAGCTTAAGTTATTTGACCTTCTTGACAGTTGCCAACTGGATTTTATTTTTTTATGATCCTTGGAGCCTGTTCACTCCTACAGGGGATTCCATCAAGCAAGGCATGAGATAAGCTGGCACTGCCTCTCTCCTTGGCATGTTCGCATCTGATCCACAGGCCAGTTCCAATGCAGCCATATGTCCATCCATTCATCTGCTGGCTCGCCCATCACTTGCCTTTTTGATTTTTCAGGCAGGAGTCAATAGACCTGTTTGAGTCCCTCTCTCCAGGCTTGAGATTAAGAAGGCGGCACCCTCACCTCTTGCCCTTGAGAACTAATAGCATATCTCTTTCCAAAGAAATCCTCTCTCCCTCTAATTTCTAACAACTCTGCCAATTGTATACAATTCTGATGTGGGCATAGAGTTTAAGAATGATATGCCCGTGGGGCACCTGGGTGGCTCAGTCGGTTGGACGTCCGGCTTCAGCTCAGGTCATGATCTTACAGTTTGTGAGCTTGAGCCCTGCGTCGGGCTCTGTGCTGACAGCTCGGAGCCTGGAACCTGCTTCGGATTCTGTGTCTCCCTCTCTCAAAAGTAAATAAACATTTTCAAAAAATTTTAAAGAATGATATGCCCGTTATTTATTGATTTGGCACTTTTTTTTCTTTTGAAGTATTTCATCTCAGATTAGCAAATCACTTTAGAATGTCCTATGTGTTGTATTTTCTAAAACATGATATCTTGAAATCCTAGTCAGATTTTCCGATTTAATATCCTGTTACACTAGCGCTTATTCAGTACTTACTAAGTGACAAATATTCTAAGTGCTAGAGGACTACTAACTTGCTTATCCCCCATAGCAACCTCGTGATGTAAGTCTATTATCATCCTCTGTTACAGAGGAGAGAGGTGAAGAATAAGGCGGTTAAGTAATTTATTCGGGGGTGAACAGCTAGTGAGTGGAGAAGTTGGGATTTGAACAAGCATCATGGCAGCAGGTGGCGGACCCTTAAATGCCACAACATGGCTAGCTTCCCCGTTATTCAGATTGTCAGCCTTTAAAGAACTTTTGATTGTAAACCCATTGTAATTTCATACCCGCAAGAAAATAAAAATCCTCTGCTTACATGTTACACTTCTTAATGACTAACTTCATTATCCACCCTGGATCCCAACCAAAACCTTGGGTGTCCTCGTGGACAACCCTTCCTTCATCGACCACGTCTTCCCTGCTGACCAGTGGCACAGATTCTGCCCCTTGAACTAAGATGGTGTTTTAGTTCAAGAGTGAATGACCACCCTCATGGCCCTGCTCCTAGATGTGTCCCACCTCTAATCCATTCTGTGCATTGCAAACAGAATGTTTAACTCAATTCTTATTTAGATTTAACAAAAAACATGTTTCACTGTTTCTTGGCTCAGTGTTGCTTTTTGAATCCCATACCTTCCTTCTGCGTTAAATTTTCTTCTTTTTTTTTTTAACTTCTTAATCATTTTAAGTGTGCAGTTTAGTAGTGTTAAGTGTACTCATGTTGTTGTGCAGCACACCTCCAGAATTCTTTCATCTTGCAAAACTGAAACCTCATACCCATTTATCCCTCCCTTCAGCCCCTGGTGACACCATTCTACCTTCTGTTACCACGAATTGGACTACCTCATTGGATTCACTGGAATCATACAGCATTTGTCTTTTTTTTTTCTTTAATTATTTATCTTGAGAGGGGCGCCTGGGTGGCGCAGTCGGTTAAGCGTCCGACTTCAGCCAGGTCACGATCTCGCGATCCGTGAGTTTGAGCCCCGCGTCAGGCTCTGGGCTGATGGCTCGGAGCCTGGAGCCTGTTTCCGATTCTGTGTCTCCCTCTCTCTCTGCCCCTCCCCCATTCATGCTCTGTCTCTCTCTGTCCCAAAAATAAATAAACGTTGAAAAAAAAATTATTTATCCTGAGAAAGAGAGAGAGAGAGAGAGAGAGAGAGAGAATCCCAAGCAGGTACCACACTGAGAGTGCAAAGCCCAGTGTGGGGCACAAACCCATGAACTGCGAGATCATGACCTGAGCCAAAATCAAGAGTCAGATGCTTAACCAACTGAGCCACCCAGAGGCCCCACGGCATTTGTCTTTTTGTGATTGGCTTAGCTTAATGTCTTCAGCGTTCATCCATATTATAGTTATCTATCAGAAATGTATTCCTCTTTAAGGGCAAATAATATTCCTTGTGTGTATATATGTATATACCAAATTTTGTTCATTCATTCATCCACTGATGGACATTTGGATTGCTTCCACCACTTGGCAATCATGAATGGTGCTGTTGTGAACACAGTGTGCCAAATTTTCTTCTTCTTAAAACACAACCTTCAGTAGTTTTTCTACTGGGGAACTGTTGGGGGTAAACTCTTTTGATCCTCTTTGGTCTCAAAGTGCTTTCATTTTATCCTCAATCTTGAATTGTTATTTAGTTGGCTAGAGAATTCTTGGTTGATGATTATTTTCTTTCAGAACTTTAAAGGTATTATTTAATTGCCTTCTACTATCTAGTGGGTTTATAAGTCTTTTATGTAAAATGCCTATAGTAGATCACATAATGCCACCTGAGGTATCCACGTCGTCATCCTCAGAAGCTTGAATGTTGCCTTATATCAGAAATGGGACTTTGCAGGGGCACCTGGGTGGCTTAGTCGGTTAAGCGTCTGACTTCGGCCCAGGTCATGATCTTGTGCTTCGTGGGTTCGAGCCCTGCGTCGGGCTCTGTGCTGACAGCTTGGAGCCTGGAGCCTGCTTCGGATTCTGTGTCTCTCTCTCACTCTCTGCCCCTCCCCTGCTTGCACTCTGTCTTGCTGTCTCCCCAAAATAAATAAATATTTTTTAAAAATTTAGAAATGGGACTTTGCAGATGTGATCAAGTTGAGGATCTTGAGATGGGGACACACATGGTCTTAGTGGGCCTGATGACATCACAGGGTTCCTTATAAGGAGAGAGGAGGTCAAAGGGTACGATAAGAGATGCGATGACTGAGGCAAGACTCTGGAGCCATATGTGGAAGAGGCCACGAGCCAAAGAACACAAATGGCTGGGAAAGGCAAGGAAATTGATTGTCCCTGAAGTTTTCGCAAGGAATACAGCCAAAACCTTGATTTTAGACTTCTGTGTTGTTGGGTTTTTTAAATTTTTTTTAATGTTTATTTATTTTTGACAGAGAGAGACAGAGCATGAGCTGGGGAGGGGCAGAGCAAGAGGGAGACACAGAATCCGAAGCAGGCTCCAGGCTCTGAGCGGTCAGCACAGAGCTCCACATGGGGCTCCAACTCATGAACCACAAGATCGTGACCTGAGCTAGAGTCGAACGCTCAACCACCTGAGCCACCCGGGCACTCCTATATGTGTTGTTTTAAGCCACTAATTCTATGGCAACTTGTTACAGCAGCAATTGGAAAAAAGTACAATGCCTGTTCTTGACTTCTGCCCAAATTTTTATTGGGTTATTTTCCTTAGAGATTTGTAGGAGGCTTTTGTATTTTGAATGTGTTATTTTTTGGTCAGTTACGTATTTTGCAAATATCTTCTCCCAGTTAGTGATTTCCTTTTTCACTCTTGTCACGGAGGCTTTCGATAACAGATTTCTTCACACAGTCAAATCTTCCCATTCTTTTTATCAATAGTGTGTACTTTTTGTCTGAAGATATTCTTCCCTATCCAGATACGATACTTTTGATTTGTAGAATTTTTGTCATGCAGCGTAAAGTATTTTTTAATTTTCCATCATTATTTCTTCTCAACTGCATGGATGGAATGTTTCGAAGTATGTTTTTAAATTTTTAAATGTATGGGAATTCTCTGATAATCTTCTTGATGTTAATTGCATCGTGGTCTGAAAGAACATAATTTCTGTAGTACCAGCCCTTTAATTTTCTTGAGACTTACTCTGTGACTTAACATGTGCTCAGTTTTCTTTAATACTCTATATATATGCTTAAAAATATTGTTTTCCTCTGATTACTGAGTACAGTGTCCCCTATAAGATCACTAGATTAGTGTTGTATTTTGTTCTGTGTCTATACTACCCAATATGGTAACCATAAGCCACATGGGGCTGTTGAGCATCTGAAATATAGCTGGGACAACTGAAGGAATGGAATTTTTAAGTTTTGCTTATTTAAGTGATCTCTGCACCCAAAGTGGGGCTTGAACTCATGACCCCAAGATCAAGAGTCAGATGCTCTACCAACTTAGGGCCCCTGAAGAAATGGATTTTCATTTTATATTTTAAATTACCTTTTTAAAATGTTTATTTATTTTGAGAGAGAGAGAAAGCAGGGGAGGGCAGAGAGAGAATGAGAGAGAATCCCAAGCAGGCTCCATGCCATCAGCACAGAGCCTGATGGAGAGCTTGAACCCATGAACCACGAGATCATGACCAGAGCCGAAATCAAGAATCAGATGCTTAACTGACTGAGTCACCCAAGCACCCCTGGAAATGTATTTTTAAATTCATCTAAGTATAATTAATTTATTTAAATTTAAAAACTGAAACCCCGGGGCGCCTGGGTGGCGCAGTCGGTTGGGCGTCCGACTTCAGCCAGGTCACGATCTCGCGGTCCGTGAGTTCGAGCCCCGTGTCAGGCTCTGGGCTGATGGCTCGGAGCCTGGAGCCTGTTTCCGATTCTGTGTCTCCCTCTCTCTCTGCCCCTCCCCCATTCATGCTCTGTCTCTCTCTGTCCGAAAAATAAATAAATGTTGAAAAAAAAAATTTTTTTTAAAAACTGAAACCCCATAAAATACTTTTCTGTTAAATACCGCTTTGTTGTTTTAGTAGGACAACATTGCCTTTAACCATGCATTGCATAAGATATTATTGTTACATTGTTGTGCAAATATCAGGAATGTGCATTGTTTCTGGTAATTCACATAAACATATCACTGATATGCCAATAGATTAAGTCAGTTCAATGATTCAATTTAATTTTCTACTTACCAATGTAACACACAATGTATTTATTAAATATTTTATGCAGACAGCATGAGTTACAGTTATACTTATATAAATTAACTACCACTGTAGTTAAATTGAAGTACTTTATTTTATATATATATATATATATACACACATATATATATATACATATATATATATATATAGTATTTAATTATAATATAATTAAATTATTTTACTAGTTTTAAAAAAAATAAATGGGACAGCATGCATGTGACTCTTGATCTCCCGGTTGTGAGTTCAAGCCACACACTGGGTGTAGAGATTACTTAAAAATCAATCAAGGGCCGCCTGGATGGCTCAGTTGAGCATCTGACTCTTGACTTTCCTCAGGCCATGATCTCACAGGTTCTTGAGTTCGAGCCCCACATCAGGCTCTGTGCTGGCGGCATGGAGCCTGCTTAGGATTTTCTGTTTCCCTCTCTCTGCCCCTACCCCACTCACTCTCACTCTCTCTCTCTCTCTCTCAAAAATAAATAGACATTCAAAAAATAAAAATAAAGTCAATCAATAAAAATAGGGATCACTTTTTAAATTTAAAATGAAGGCACACTACTGATATAGAATCAAGTGGAGATAAAGAACTTAGCATTTTACTTAATTGTAGAGAATAATCTGATGATGTCTGACTCTTGATTTGGTTTGGGTCATGATCTCATGGTTTGTGAGATCAAGCCCTCCATTGGGTTCTGTGTTAACAGTGTGGAACCTGCTTGGGATTCTCTCTCCCTCTCTGTCTCTCTGCCCCTCCCCTGCAAACACACCTGTGCTCTCTCTCTCTCTTTCTCTCTCTCTCTCAAAATAAATCAGATGAATCATGTGATAAAAAGAGACACTACCCAATTAATATTTTGGGTACATTTCATCTCAGTATACTTCCAAATTCATGAAAAAATATTGTCAAGTCATGGCCTAAAAAAAAAAAATCAAACTTTCAGCATAGATATTTTATAGTCTTTTACAACTATCAAAGAAGAATTTCAGCTAGAAATTTAAAAAATATATATTTACTATCACAATGGACAGTTCTCTAGATGTTTCCCTTGTGTTTTGTTTCACCGTGTGATACATATTGAAAATATTTGTGTTCAGTTTTCCGAAGCAGACTCTAAGAAAATCATCATGAATACGGTTGATAAATCCACTGAATATAATGTGCAAATACTGTAAGTCATCACTGGTTTGTGGAACGGCTGTAATAAATAGAGGAAATGAATTCAATGATCTTGTACTCTTTGCTAATGCTTATTGGTTGAGCCATGGAAGAGTTTTGCAAAGATTTACCATATTGATAATGCTAATGTAAGGTTTTCTTGAAACAAAAGAAATGCTTGCCAAAGATTCAATAATCAAAGACCAAAATAATGGCAATGTGATTCATGCTTCCCCACTGATATCATACCACAGATGAACAAACTAATTTTGAAGCTCCAAATAAAAGAAAAACATATTTGTGAAATAGCCAGAGATATGAGAATTTACGTCAGTTTAAACTTTTTGAAATACAAATCAATAATAATGATTTTACACATCATATATATACATATATATGTATATATATGTGTATATATGTGTGTGTATATATATATATATATATATATATATATATATATATATGTATAATTTTAATTCCAGGACAGTTAACATACAGTGCTAATATTAGTTTCAAGTGTACAATACAGGGATTCAACAATTCTATACACTACTCAGTGCTCATTGTGATAAGTATTTGACACATTTTTCTAACATTGAATCAGTATGGACACTAATCAGATCAATAGCTATTTACCACATAAGAGAAACTGTGTTATTTTGCTCCACTAAATATACTACATCTGGCCCAGTGGCTAAAATCTGGAACTCCTACTTAGTTAATTCTCCAGTATACATTTGACCCCTAACACAATGGTTAGGGACACTGACCCCTGCGCAGTCAAAAAATCCATGTATGACTCTCCAAAAACTTAACTACTATTAGAACTGCAAGAGGTCGCTTTTTATTGCAATATACAATGTTCTGGAGAGACAAACTGCTCCCTGGGAGATGCTTAGCACCCCACGTTTTAAGCAGATGCTCACACTTGAGCTCACTGCAGTAGCAACAGGAAGTGTCTGTGAAATCACTACAGAACAACATGTACTACAGTTAATTTTATGCAGTTAGGATTTAATACTACACCTTTACATTTATTTACATTTCTTTCAACGGCAAATAGTACCATTTACAGTCTGTAAGTGTGTGCATATGTTTTGATAAATTTTAACTTTTTAAAATAAGATTTGTGGGGGCACCTTGCTGGCTCCATCAGTAAAGCATGTGACTCTTGATCTTGGGGTTGTGAGTTCGAGCCCCACATTGGGTGTAGAGATTACTTAAAAATAAAACCTTTTAAAAAAATAATAAAATAGGGGCACCTGGCTGGCTCAGTCCATAGAGCACGGGACTCTCAATCCTCAGGGACTTGACTTCAAGCCCCACAATGGGCATGGAGATTTATCTTTAAAATAAAATTTAAAAAATAATAATAATGAAATAAAAGATAAAATAGATTCATGTATTTTTATGGTGATAAATGATAAAGTATATTTGTATCTACACATATTTTATGCATCCCTTTTTATTTAATTTTTTCAATGTTTCTAGGCTACATGGTTTTTCTGTGGCTTTTTTCAAATTGTTGCAAATCTCCAAAAAATTTTTCCAGTATATTTATTGAAGAAAAGCCACATAGAAGTGGACTCACACAGTTCAAACCCAAACAACATGGGTTTCAGGGGTTTCCTTCCTTTTTATAGCTGAAAAATATTCCAGTGTGTGTGTGTGTGTGTGTGTGTGTGTGTCACATCTTCTTTATTCATTCACCAAGATGGACATTTAAGTTGTTCCCACACCATGGCTATTGTAAATAACGCTGCAGTGAACATGGGAGTGCAGATATTACACTGAGATCCTGATTTCATTTTCTTTGGATATATACCCAGATGTGGAATTGCAAGATAATAATGTACTTCTATTTTTAATTTTTTTGAGAAACTGCCATACTTTTTTCCATAGTGGCTGTCAATTTAAATTCCCACCAACAGTGCACCAGGGTTCTCTTTTCTCCACATCCAAACCAACATTTATTATCTCTTGTCTTTTTCATAATAGCCATTCTGACAGGTGTGAAGTGATATCTCACTGTGGTTTTTATTTGCAGTTCCCTGATGATTAGTAATGTTAAGCACCTTTTTAAAAAAATGTTTACTTATTTATTTTTGAGAGAGACAGAGAGATCACAAGCAGGGGAGGGGCAGAGAAAGAGGAAGAGAGAGAATCTCAAGCAGGCTCCACACTATCAGTGCAGAGCCTGTCGCAGGGCTTGAACTCACAAACTGTGAGATCCTGACCTGAGCTGAAACCAAGAGTCAGACGTTGAACCAACCGAGCCACTCAGGCACCCTGAGCACCTTTTGATATATTTGTTGGCCATTTGTATATCTTCTCTGGGGAAGAAAAAAGTCTATTCAAGTCCTCTGAACTTTTTTAAGTTTATTTGTTTTGTTTTGTTTTGTTTTGTTTTGTTTTGTTTTGTTTTGTTTTAGTAACCTCTATACCCAACGTGAGGCTTGAACTTACAACCCCGAGATCAAGAGTCGCATGCTCTTTCAACTGAGTCGGCCAGGCACCCCACCCCTGCACATTTTTAAATTGGATTGTTTGGGGGTGGTGGGGGGGGTTGTTCTAAGTTACATGACTTCCTTGTATATTTTGGATATTAACCCATTATCAGATAGATTGGGTTTGCAAATATTTCTTCCCATTCCATAGGCTACCTTTTCATTTTGTTGATTGTTTCTTTTGCTGCACAGAAACCTTTAAGTTTGATGTAGTCCCACTTATTTATTTTACTTTTGTTACTGGTGCTTTTGGTGTCACATCCGAAAAATCATTGCCAAGATAAACATCAAGAAGATGGTGCTCTGTGTTTTTTCCTGGGAGTTCTATAATTTCAGGTCTTATGTTTAAGTCCTTAATTCATTTTCAGTTAATTTTTGTGGGTGATGTAGTAAGGTAAGGAAAGGTCCAGTCTCATTCTTTTGCAAGTGAATATTCAGTTTTCCCAACACCATTTATTAAAGAGACTATCCTTTCCTCATTGAGTATGCTTGGCTCTCTTGTCAAATATTAGGTGGCCATAGATGCGTGGGTTTATGTCTGGGCTCTTGATTCTGTTCCATTGGTCAATGTGTCTGTTTTTAATGTCAGTACTATATCTTTTGATTACTATAGCCTTGTAATATAGCTTGAAATCAGGAAGTGGGAGGCCTCAAGCTTTGTTCTTTCTCAAGATTGCTTTAGCTATTTGAGGTCTATTGTGGTTCCATACAAATTGTAGCTTTGTTTTTTTCTATTTCTTTGAAAAATGTCATTAGAAGTTTGATAGGGATTGCATTGACTGTATAGACAGATTTGGGTAGTATGGACATTTTAACAATATTAACTCTTCCAATCCATGAACGTGGGGTATATTTCCAATTATTTGTGTCTTCAGTTTTATTTATGAAAGTCTTACAGTTTTTGATATATAGACCTTTCACTTCCTTAGTTAAATTTGTTCGTAAGTATCTTATTGTTTTTTATGTTATTGTAAATGGAATTGTTTCTTTTTTTCTTTCTCATCTAGCTTGTTGTTAGAATCTGGAAATACACTGATTTTTGTATGTTGATTTTGTATCCTGCAACTTTACTGAACTCATTGATTAATTCTAACAGTTTTTTGGTGGCGTCTTTAGGATTTTCTATACACAAGATCATGTTAGCAGCAAACAGAAACAGTTTTACTTCTACCTTTCCAATTTGGATGCCTTTTATTTCTTTTTCTTGCCTAATTGCTCTAACTAGGATTTCCACTACTGTGTTGAATAGGAGTAGTGAGATGACAACTTTTTCTTGTTCCTGGTGTTAGGGGGAAAGCACTCAACCCTATCACTGTTGAGTATGATGTTAGCTATGAGTTTATCATATATGGCCTTTATTATGTTGAGATGTGTTCCTTCTATGCCCAATTTGTTGAGAATTTTTATCATGAAAGGACATTGAATTTTGCCAAATGTTTTTTTCTTTATCTTTTGAGATGATCATATGATTTTTGTCTTTCATTCTATTAGTGTGGTTTTATCACATTTATTGAGTTGCATATGGTGCATGAGTCTTGCATCCCAGGGATAAATCCCACTTGGTCTTGGTGTGCAATCCTTTTAATTTGCTGTTTAATTTGGTTTGCTAGTATTTTGTTGAGAATGTTTGTGTCTATTTTCATCAGAGATATTGGTCTATAGTTTTTTCTTGTAATACCCTTACCTAGTTTTGGTATCCAGGTAATGCTGACCTTGTAAATTGAGTTTGGAAGTACTTCCTCCTTTTCTATTTTTTGGAAGAGTTTGAGAAGAACTGACATTAATTTTTTTTTTTTTTTTAATTTTTGGTAGAATTCACCCATGAGGCCATCTGGTCCTGGGCTTTTTCTTTTTTTTTTTTTAATGTTTATTTATTTTGAGAGAGAGACAGAGAACATGAGCAGAGGAGAAACAGAGAGAGAAACACAGAATCCAAAGCAGAATCCAGGCTCTAAGCTGTCAGCACAGAGCTTGATGCAGGGCTCGAACTCACAAACCATGAGATTATGACCTAAGCCAAAGTCAGATGCTCATCAGACTGAGTCACCCAGGTGCCCCATCCTGGGCTTTTTATTGTTGGGGGTGGGATTTCTGATCACTGATTTAATCTCCTTACTTATCTCCTTATGTATCTTATTAGTCTGTTCAGATTTTCTATTCATGATTCAGACTTGGTAGGTTGTCTGTTTCTAGGAATTTATCCATTTCTTCTAGGTTATCCAATTTGTTGATGTATAATTGTTCATTCTAGTCTCATATACTCCTTTGTATTTTTGTGGTATCAGTTGTCGTATCCCCACTTTCATTTGTAATTTTATTTGAGTTCTCTCTCTTTTTTTCTTGGTAAGACTAGCTAAAGGTTTGTTAATTTTGTTTATCCTTTTTTTAAAAAAAAAAGCTCTTAGTTTTCATTCATCTTTTCTATTGTGTTTCTGGTCCCTGTTTCATTTATTTCTACTCTGGAAGAGGCAGGATGGGAACTAAGGGTGGCTCTAGGGTCAGACTCTTAGTCTTCTGCCAAACCACTTCTCAAGGAGGAGGAGCTACTGAGTCAGGTGCCTTTTGCACATCTTTGCATACGGCTTGTAATCATCTCCTTGGAAACCAAGAGCTGTGACCCCACATTCAGAGTTATGCAGATGGTCTGCCAGAGTGACCAAAGTCCTTGTTTAAATGTCTGAAGTGGGGGTGGAAAGTGGGGAGGTGCACAGAGCCTGGGGAATAGGGACACTTTTCAAAGTTGCATGAATTTCTCCAGATTCTTCAATGGCTCCATTTATAAATGTCCCCAGTGCCCGGGTCAGTGTGGGTATCAAGGGAGGAGGCTAAGTTTGGTGCGGGGCGGGGGGGAGTAGTAGGGGAAGGGGGTTTTTGCCTAGTTATTTCTAAACTTCTGACAAGACCCTAAAGCACCAAGACAAACTTCTCTTTCACAATAAGTTTCTGAGGGTTGGTGCCAAGAAAGAAGCCCCTGAGGGTTGAGAGAGCTCTCCTCCCACTTCTTTATTCCACCAAACAATGCCCTCTTTGTCTCTCCTCTTCCCACCAAAAGAGACCAGCCTCCTCCCACAGCCATATGTTGATGACATGTGCCATGACCTGGAGCAGCAGGGTGCAGGGATCACCCAAGGGTCGGGAGTAAAAAGAAGTTTGGAGGCCTGGCATCTCTGTAACCCACCTCTATGGGAAGAGAAGCCTTTCTTCTCTCCCTCCCTCCTTCGTTTTCACAGTTGGATATATCTATCTGGTTTGGAGGAGTGTGATAGGTCACCAGGAACAAGGGTTGAGGAGGGGTCAGCAGAAGTAAAGTATCAGAACAAGAAGGAAAACATCTCCGCCAGAGAATTGAATACGGCAGCACTGGACCTTAGAGACCTGGAAAGAAGAGAGCTAAGCTAGTCCTGGGCCCATCATCACAATGAAAATCTGGAGGAAACAAAAATATAAACCAACAATTTCTTAAGATTGTGCAGGTTTAAAATCTGTAACATTTACAAATAGTCAACAAATGTATTTCTCACCATTATGGAAAGAACTCAACTTAGCAACAAGTTTAACTCAAGAACTGATGATATAGAGGCAGCATCCTGGTTTTATTCCATGCTGATCCCATCTGGCTCATTTCTAGAATTTCTAGAAAATCCTCCTTCCTGCACTTTGTATTACATAAAGGCAAGCACTTGCCCATGCAAGAATGCAATGCTGAGAGATGGACAGGAAGGAAAGCCTGGAGACCAGAGGCCATGGTCAGCTGTTGATCCCGATGACCCAAGTTTTTTCCTCCTTGATCTTCTGCTACCTCACAAAGGGACTCACAGTTGACCCATACCTCAAAATCCTCTCCACCTTGGTAGCGCCTTAGTCTGTGACTTTCTCTATGCCAGATTTTCCAGGCCTAGTGAAGTCTTTCCCAGGTTTTAGGTCACTGCCTGCTCCAACAATCAGGCCTCCTTTCTCCATGATTATAAAAGCAGAAATCCCCTGGGACTCTAGTGCCAAATGGTAGGGATGGAGAACGAGAGGAAGGCCAAGTTCAGAAGACTAGAAAAGACATCTTTGAAAGACATCATGGACTATTCCAAGGCCAGAGAAGGCCAGTAGAATGAATGCTATGCTGTTTTCACAGCTCAAGGGACAATCCCTCGTAGGCATGAAGAGGGAAGTTAGCAAGAAGGCAATATCAGAGCCCCGAAAACCAACAAAAGACACAGTAGAAATACGCAGACACAACTCATCTACTTTCCTCCTCCCCACCCTCACCCCCAGGCCTTAGCTCTCACACAAGAAGCGGTGTCAGAGCCAACTTTCATCCACACACATCTGACTACACCCCTACCCATCTGAGGCTGATTCCACTTTAGAAAGCATCAGACTCACCCCTGCCCAGGGTTGTTGACTGGAAAATGAGCTGACTTTGGGGTCATTCTGACCAAGGTTTACATGGTGGCTCTGCTAGTCACTAGATATTTCATAGTGGCTTCATCAAGTGACTTAATCATCTGGGCTGCTTTGTATCAACAACTCCTCTCATGGTTATTGTGAGAATTCCATTTTTAAAAACTAGCCTATGTAAGCTGCATGGGAACAAGGGATAGTGTCTCTTGATCTGCCCTGTTCCCCCGTTGCCAAGGACATTACTCGGCATTTAGAACTTACTCATTAAATATGGTCCATAGTTCATAGTCCATTTGGGGTTTTTACTGAATGTTTTCCTTGCCATTGACTGTTACAGCCACGTGGAACCCTAAGTATCCTCCAGGCCATTTTACATAAGAGGAAGCAGACCCAGAATAAATCATTTCTGTGGGTCATACAGATTGCAAGATGCAAAGCAAGAGGCCAGTTCCTCAGACCCAGTAAACTATTGATACCGAGCACAGAATTAGAGACTAAGAGTGGGAGTAGAGAACAAAATGCCCCAAAAGCTGCAGGGAATCTGGAATCTCCAGGAGGATGAACCAGAAAAAGAGCCTGGATCATAAGTAGGAGTGATTAGGGCATAGAGGACTGGAAAGACATTACCTGGAACAGAAAACTTGTGGTCAGAAGTCATGAGTAATGGATGATAAATAAAGAGAGGAAGAGGGGTCCCCAAGGTAATTATAATAGATGGCATTTATTGAGCAAGTGCTATGTACCAAGTACCTGTGATCTTATTTAATCCTCACCAAAAAACGCATCAGAGGTAAAACTATTACTATTAATATCCATTTTAGCAATGAGGAAATTGAAGCAGAGAAGAATTAAGTAATTTCCTCAAGGTCACAAATGTAGCAGGTGATGGTGGCACTGGGGATCAAACCCAGACATAATTTCTGTAAAACCTGGATCATTAACCAAAACTCTCACCATATTAGTAGTTACTGTTTTGAGTAATCAGAAGGAGGGAGGAGGAAGCCCTAGGTAGGGATTATATTGATCCCAGAGACTGGCTACTCAGAGAGGATAAAACAAAGGGGCATTGTTGAAAATGGGTGGGGGAGATGGGGACATTCGGAATTTGGGATAGGGCCAGTAAAAAAATAAAGGAGCAGACATAATCACTGCACAACCATAAAACTGAACAGTTGAAATCTTACGTTGAATGGAAAGAAAAATTGCAAATAATATAAAGACTAAAAATAACTTTTATTTGGTTCTGGAATACCTACAAATGTTGTTGTGTCTGGTGCTCTTAGCAGTCACAAGATATCCAAAGAAATAAATTCTGTTCAACTGACTCAAGAGCATCCTCAGATCTGATTTTCCTCTCCCAGCCCACCAATAAGCTCTCTCTTGTGGCAAATGGGAGATTACCCTTAAGACTCAAGAAACACCAACCCAAGTGGAAATGTCTGACTTGGACCTTAATGATGTGGAGACATTAGGTTTATAGGTCTACTGCAGTTTCAGAAGGCCAGCAGTGAGGACTGGATCATCCTGTTTGCCCTGCAGTGGTAGACCAGCTTTCCCAAAATTGCACCAGCATATCTACGCAAAGGGAGCCTTCTCTGCTCAACCCCCCTCCACCAAGACTGGAGCACACAGGCGGGTTGATCACCTTGGCACACAAAATCCCCTCTGCCAGTGGGAATCCACATGCAGACAGGAGGGGTGTGGGACCATCCCTGAGGCAGGTGCTTGTCAGAGTCTGGAATTTAGCCCTACTTGCAAGCCCATAAATTAACTGTTACTATTTCGTGGATGCTGGCAGAAGACAGGAGAACCTTCGGACACAAAGAAAGGACTGTTGGTCATCGCACATCAGGCAGTATGAACATCACGTTGGCCAGGGTTACCCTGTGCCCCTAAATCCCAGGCAGTATCTCTGAAGGACCCAAATGGATGCCATATAAGCAGTAGGCTTGTGTACGTTACAGTCAAGGAACACTGAACTTGGGAAAGGCATGCTTTCCTCATGAACTGTCTTGAGCCTGATCTTTTTCCAAAGGGCATCTCTTGAGGTTGCTCACTGCAAACACTACCCTGAGAAATGGCCCAGTTGGTGACCACACAGGACTTGGCATTCTTGACATGCCCAGTAAGAACATGCAAGAAGCTCAAGCTCAAGACCCATGGCAGATTGCCCTGCCCAGCAGACACCCCTGACCTCCCCTACCTCTGCACTGAGTTGACCAGTTGTCCCCATGAGCTCTGCAACTCACAAAATGATTGCTCTGCTGGCAAGGCAGGATTGTATCCCAAAGGTACTGACACACTGATCTTTGGTACCTCTCTGCATGTGTTGCAATGAGATTAATGTGATTGGTGAGGAGTTTGCAGTTGAATAAGAACATAGAAAAGTAATGACTTAGCAGCTCCATTGAAAACAGAAGTTTGTAGGGCACCTGGGTGGCTCAGTCGGTTGAGTGTCCGGCTTCGGCTCAGGTCATGATCTCACAGTCTGTGAGTTCGAGCCCCGCGTCGGGCTCTGTGCTGACAGCTCAGAGCTTGGAGCCTGCTTCTGATTCTGTGTCTCCCTCTCTCTCTGCCCCTCCCCTGCTCATGCTCTGCCTCTCTCTGTCTCAAAAATAAATAAGAACATTTTAAAAAATTAAAAAAAAAAAGAAAACAAAAGTTTGTGTGGAAAAGTAAAATAATTATAGTTGATTGTATAACAGAGCTGTAAAGGTATTACATAGTCATAATAATGAAAACAATGAATATAGATCTAACCTAAGTTCTCATATATAATATTTATATTAGGGGGATGGATGATGGGAAGTGGGTGTGTGTGGTGGAGGCTGGCAAAGGAAAGAAGGTAAATCATCTCTTCCAGAATATCTAGGATATCTATATACACCTATATAATGCCTGACACTGAAATATCAAGGAAGCATTTTATTCAAAAACATGGAGGTATACATCTCCAAAATAACCACCTAGAAAGATATGAAAATCATTGAATGAAAAATGAAGAAAAAATATTTTGGAAGTCATTTTACTTTGCATAAACCAGGCATTGAAAAAATACTTATTGTCCTTAAGTAAAGAATTTTCACTGGGAATGGTTGACAGAAAAGAGAAGAACTGCAGAAAGATCATGCAATTGGAAGTAACAATGTGGAAATTTCATTTCTAAGTAATCTCTGTACCCAACGTGGGGCTTGAACTTAACCCCAAGCTCAAGAGTTGAGCACTCCACAAACTAAGCCAACCAGGCACCCCTGGAAATTTATTTTGAACAAAAACTTGATTCAATCCTCAACTGCTTTTATAGCTTTATAGGATAAAACCAATAATAAAAACTAAACTAAACTAAAATAATAAAATAAAATAAAATATAAAATTAAATTAAATTAAAAAATATGAAGCCAGACTAGCTGGCTGTGTATGGAGGCCCTACCTTCAGGGCCTCACACCTTCCAGGGAATGTTGGTTTGAAAGCTCTAGAGTAAAAACAAAGAAAAAAAGACATCAAATTCAGCAAAGAAATCCCAGCCTGAGCACCCTTGGACCCTGTAGCCCTGGACAGCAGTCAAAAATGGGAATCAGAGAACATCCCAGTGAAGTGGCTGAGGTCTACCTGGAGGCGGAGTACTCTGACCTGTTCAGAGTGAGCGCCTACTACCTGGACTAAGCATTCACTGCTTCTTATGTTCTACTCGCCAGCAAAGGGCATGAGAAGGACCAAGGAACCTCGAGAAGAGAGGACACAGCAGGCAGAAGACCCTGCAGAATAGAAAGAGGGCTTAGAAGTATGCAATGGTGTTCCTCAGAATCCTACTTTAGCCACTATACATATTCTCAAAAGCTCTGGGTTCAGGACGAGAATGGAGACAGGGAGAGACATTGCCAGCCAGTACACTCGTGAGACTCAAGGAAGGTGCCTAAGTTCAGATTCTGTCCTCATCCTGAGCTCCCTAGGGAGAAACTGGCCTGGATAAGCCAGATCCTTCAGATCTCTTGCTCAATAGTACTTTCTCTTACACCGAATTGGGTGAGCCATATGCAAAAATACTGTCTCTGATATTTAGTCATGGAAGAAAACCCAAATAACTCAGAAGGAAATAACTCAGCCAGTGATATGTCAAAGCAACTTTGTGCTCTTTGAACAAATTGAAAGAACACATGACAAAAGAAAAATTTCAGATCAATAAGGAAACCCAAAGTCCACAGAACAGGCCAGGGCTAAGGCAGACTGAAATGTGAGACCCCGCCCCACCCAGGACAGGGGACATAGGCTGGGGGTCGGCCAGGAAAGGGAACCTTGGAAGACCCCAGTCCTGGCCAGCTGTGGGGGAAGGGGAGAGGGACACAGAGCGACTCAGAGACCCAGAGAAACTTCCTGGAGGGGTTCAGGTTTCAGAGGAGGTGTGAAAGCCAAGACAGCTGGCCAAGAAGAGGTAAAAAGATCGTTCCTGACCAGTCAGGCATGAGACGGCTGAGTGGAGGGTCACAGGGACCTGACAAGGGACATGACTGAGAGTGGAGCTGGGCCATGGTCACCCCCAGGCTCACCAGGGAGAATAAAGGGCCCAGAGGACCAAATGTGTGTCCTTCCCTGAGCACCTCCCACCTGCCCAACAGAGAACCAGCAACAGATCCTCCTGCAGGCAGAACCAAGTTCAAGCGCACTTTAAAGATGCCCCACCCCAGGAGGGCCTCACTGCCACACACTGTCTCCTTCTTGGCAGTTCCTCAGTCCCTTAGTACTCCCTTGTCTCTTTGGCAGATTCCCCTGGGGACAGAGAGATAGGGAGGGAGTCAGGGATGTGAATGTCCTCCAGACAGAACTCTGGGATGCTGGGTGTGAGAGAGAGAGAGTCATACCCTAGATGGGCTCTGCCAGGGGCCCAGGCTCTGGCCAGGTGCAGAGCTTTTCCAGAGGTGGTCTGACAACACCCAAGTCCCCTCCCCGCACCCACAGTGAGCCTAGGGTGGGTCATGATAGACTGCAGAGGCATTTGCTACCTGAAACCCCCAGCCATTGGCATTCTTTCACCTGGGGGATACACAGACTTTCAGCCTGCAGATCAGCCGTCTCAGCTCTCGATTTGCACACCGTCTCTGAGCTCACTGAGTGCAGCCTCTGGCTTGTGCATCCTTCTCTCTCACTGTCAGGGGAGGAGCCTGTCCTGCACTCTCATTGGCCTGCAAAGTCGCCTTCCCCGGGCCGGGCTCAAAGCCCAACCATTCCCACAACTACACCTGGCTTTATCTCCAAGTAGTCTGCTCCGAGCTCCAGGACCCAAGGCAGTCCAGAACCTTCCAGTCAGGCACAATGGGCACAATGGTGTCTGTCCTGCTGTCCCTGCTGCTCCTTCTGGGTCCTGCAGTCCCTCAGGAGACCCAAGCTGGTGAGTGAGGAAGTAAGGGTGGCTCTGGAGAAGAACGGAGGGGAAGTAATAAATGGAACAGGTGGGCTGGAGAAGGGCCCCTCCTACAGCTGTGATCCACAAGTAGACTGTGTGAATGGGAGGCCAAGGCTGTCAGCTAACTCAGCTCAGAAACTTCTAGAAGCACTGAGGGAGCCTCTGGACCCATGCTAAATGAGGCCGTAAAGATCTGAAACCCCTTAGTTTACAAATGAACAAAACTAAGACCAGAGAGGTGAAGTGACCTGGCCAGAGTCATACAGCCAGGACGGGGCAGGAGCCACACAGGTAGAACTTCTTGTTCTTTTCTTTCTTCCAAGGGCTGGAGGAATCTGTCTGACTCTCAGGGAAGAGAGAGCAACCCCAAGGGGCAGATATGAAGGCAGGTTAACTGGAGGGTTCTAGAAAGAAATCTGTCCCCTCCCCCCACAGTGCCACTGTTAACCCTGAAGGCAAGTTACTGGGAGAGAGGCCAGCTGGAACCTTGAAAGAACCAAAGTCAACTCTAGAACAGGAAAATGAGGCTGTTTCTCAGCCAAAAATCTCAGGGGGAAGAAACATAAGCCACAGTGTGCATGTTTTAAGTTTGCTACATTTACAAACTATGAGAACATAGGTTTTATTTGAGAATGTTAATCACACCCTACTCCAAAATTTGTATTAGCCAGGGTTCTCCAGAGAAACAGAACTAATAGGATGCATACCCAGACAGAGATTGATTTTAAGGAATTGGCTTGCACAATTGCAATCCACAGGCTAGTTCAGCAGGTAGAGACCCAGAGAAGAGTCGGTGTTGCTGTCCTGAGACCAAAGGAAGTCTGGAGGCAGAATTACTTCTTCTTTGGGGAACCAGGCTTTTTTCTTGTGGCCTTCAACTGATTGGGTGAGGCCCACCCACATTATGAAGGGTAATATGCTTTACTTGAGGTCTACTGAATTAATAATGTTGGTAGTCATGTGGCAGATTCCTAGTTCAAGTACTGACATTATTCTTGCTAATTAGTTTCTAAATGTGATTAACATTTAACACCCCTGTGAGTTGTATCATGAATTAATTATGGCGATGTCCTCCTCTCCAAGTCCCTGCCTTATACCAAAACATAAGGCACAGCCCTGGGAATTCTGAGCTCTAGATCCATTCTAGGTCATTTCCTGAGTTTGCTGGTAAATTCTTCCTACACATTGGAACTATACGTATTAGATTAGGTTAGACTAGGTTATGCTCCAGTAACCAAGTTGTTAGTGGCTTAACCCAACACATTGTTTATTTCTTACTCATGTAAAGTGCATACAGATAAGGCAACTTTCCTGTCTTCCGTGGGGTGACTCGGGAATCCAGGGATTCTGTTTTATCCTGAGGCCTCCACAGTCGTCACCTAAATAAGAGACAGAGACGACAAACCAGCTAATAGGGCCTGAGACCAGAAGAAAGACGTCACTACAGTTCGCATCCCCTTTTGGCAGAACTCAGTCTCATGATCCCAATATACCTACAAGGGGGCTGAGAAGTATTGTGTTGTCTCGTGCCAAGACAAGACAGTGTGGTGAAGCTACAGAATGGTCTCTGAAATACCATCCCTAGAATTGGGAGGGCCCTTTCCCTCGAGCGAGCCTCCAGTGCGGTGAGGCTGTGGGCTGCAGAGGCCAAGGCGCAGTGACCACATCCCCCTTCCTGGCCCTCTGCTGCCCCACGCTGGGCCTGCATGGACCCCACACTTCAAAGTCTCTTCCTCTTTTTCAGGGTCTTACCGTCTGAGCTTCCTCTACACCGGGGTGTCCAGGCCCACTGACAGCCTCCCTAGCTTCCAGGCCACTGCCTACCTCAATGACCAGGTCTTCTTTCACTATGACAATAAAAGCAGGAAGGCCATACCCCTGGACCCATGGAGCCAGATGGAAGGAATAGAGGACTGGGAGAAGGAGAGTGAACTTCAGCAGGCCAGGGAGAGCATCTTCATGGAGACTCTGCAGGACATCATGGACTATTACAAGGACAGAGAAGGTCAGTGGACCAAGGAGGGTGGGGTGGAGGGTCTTAGCCCTGCAGGTGTGAGTGGAAAGGGATCAGCAGGGTGGAACTAATCCCCATCCCTAACAAGGAACAGAAAGCAGAGTAGAAATATGTGGACATTCTGCATCTCCCCACCCCCACCCCACAACGCAGCTGCTCTCCACCTGCCCTGTCATGTCCCCATCCTCACTCCCAGACCTCAGCTCTCACAGGAAGTTATGTCAGAGTCAACTCTCACCCAGGCACATGTGACCTCTCAGCTCCACACCCCAATCCGTCTGGGGCTGCTGGCTGGCACTTTAGAAGGCATCAGACTCCCCTGCCCAGGGATGTCGAGCAGAGAGTGAGCTCACCCTGGAGTCGGTCAGATGTGGGTTCACATCGCAGCCCAGCCAGTCACTAGCCATTTCACAGTGAACGCATCTTAATGCCTGGTCTGAATCGGCAAAACTGGAATCTCCAGGAGATTCCATCAAACTTACCTATGTGAATTCCACAAAGGCTAGAACTTCATCTGTCTTGATCACCCCTCTAGTCCCATCCCCTAGGACAGCCAGTAACACCTGCCCAAATGAAATGTGTTGCATGATTGAGAGAAAGTGCCTGGCACCAACCATGGCCCATACCGGGAGCTAGTGGGGACTGAATTCAAAGCCACATGCTGCTGGAGGTACAGGGAATCCTAAAGGCCCTCCTCTCCATGGGGGCTCATCTGGACTTGTGGTAGGAGGCATTTGAGGAGCCAGGACAGTGCAGGGCACCAGGACTGGCTCCCATGTGTCCAGCCCAGCACGCAGTCCTGCACACTGCCCGCTCCCCAAGTCAGCCAGTCACAGGCTGGCAAACTGTTGATGCTAAGTCTTCGTAGGGCGGGCGTCGAAAGATGGGTTTCTGAGTACAAAAATGCCTAAGAAGCTACACAGAACCTGAAAGTTTCCTAAAGGAGGCCAGAGTTTTGCAGAAATCTGAAGGATAAGGACTGGGAAGCCCGGGTAAGGAAAACAGCCCAGTGAGTGTGTCAGAAATAGGACAGGGTGATTGATGCACAGTGCCCAGAGACACCAGCAGACATTTCACCAGCTGGAATAAAAACGTTGACACGAGTAATTATGAGGAAAGAGGGTAAAGAGATGAACACAGGGTGGCAGGAAAAAGGATGGGAGCGAACACTTATTGAGCACTTGCTAGGCACCAGGCACAGGTGTTAACACATGTCATGCTCCCGCTCACCCTCTAAAGTAGTACTGTCACCATCGCCGTCTCCAAGATGAGAAGACAGAGGCCCAGAGAGGTTAAAGGCCCAAGTTGGTGCACAAGCCAGGTGGGGGTGGGGAAAGAGCTGCCAGTTGAGGCCAGGGAGCTTGAGAGGAGAACCTGTGCCCTCGGCGCTAATCAGTATTGGGTAAACACCTCCCTTTATCACCAAAATGAAGACATGTGTCCCCTTCCCTAAGGAGGCTGATTTCCAAGGCTTGTGGCTCTCTGGGAAGAGAGGGGGCCTCCGAGATTTGTAATGTAGATATCAAACTCTGGAGAAGAGGGAAGCAGAGATCACATCACATTTACTCCAGTGGTGACATCAGCTCCACTTAGAAATGAGAGGGGGGAAAGGGGGACATTTCATAATCTGCATAAAACTCTAAATATGAAATTCTATTTCACTCAGAGACAGCACTTCAGTGTGGTTGTGTCAGGTTTCTAAGAGCTTCCGATGGGGCACCTGGGTGGCTTAGTGGGTTAAGCGTCCAACTTCAACTCAGGTCATGATCTCGCGGTTCATGAGTCAGAGCCCTGTGTCAGGCTCTGTGCTGACAGCTCAGAGCCTGGAGCCTGCTTTGGATTCTGTCTCTCCCTCTCTCTCTGCCCCCTCCCCACTCCAACTCTGTCTCTCCTGGAGCCTGCTTTGGATTCTATGTCTCCCTCTCTCTCTGCCCCCTCCCCACTCCAACTCTGTCTCTCCTGGAGCCTGCTTTGGATTCTGTGTCTCCCTCTCTCTCTGCCCCCTCCCCACTCCAACTCTGTCTCTCCTGGAGCCTGCTTTGGATTCTATGTCTCCCTCTCTCTCTGCCCCCTCCCCACTCCAACTCTGTCTCTCTCTCTGTCCCTCTCTCTCTCTCTCTCTCTCTCTTTCTCTCAAAAATAAGTAAAACATAGGAGCGCCTGGGTGGCTCAGTCGGTTAAGTGTCTGACTTCAGCTTAGATCACAATCTCGTGGTTCATGAGTTTGAGCCTCACATCTGGCTTTGCGCTGACAGCTCAGTGCCTGGAGCCTGCTTCAGATTTTGTGTCTCCCTCTCTCTCTGCCCCTCCCCCACTCTCTGTCTCTGTCTCTGTCTCTTTCTCTCTCAAAAATAAACATTTTAAAAAATTAAATAAATAAAACATTAAAAAATGTTTAATAAAAGAATTTATAGGGGCGCCTGGGTGGCTCAGTCAGTTGAGCGTCCGACTTCGGCTCAGGTCACGATCTCGCGGTCCGTGAGTTCGAGCCCCCCCCCCCCCCCGCGTCGGGCTCTGGGCTGATGGCTCAGAGCCTGGAGCCTGCTTCGGATTCTGTGTCTCCCTCTCTCTCTGCCCCTCCCCCGTTCATGCTCTGTCTCTCTCTGCCTCAAAAATAAATAAACTTTAAAAAAAAAAAAAAAGAATTTATAAAATATAAAAAGAGCTCCCAGTGCATTCACAGTTCACTAAATGAGATGATGCATAGGGACTAGACATCCTGTGCCTAGTCTCTAGCTCCCTGATACTCCCCGGCTGGGAAGAATGTTTCTCTGCTCAGACGGGCCTAAAACCCAAAGCAAAGCAACTTTCCCTGTCTCTGTCTGCTGTATGTCTGGCTCATAACCCATTTGTCAAGATAAAGGGACCGTGTGCTTAGGTTTCCAAAACCACTCTTCCTGCTGTTTTTGCAAACTGTGTAGGAATAGCAGTTATTAAGACGGAGTTGATGCCAGGATGACTGACTTCCTGGGGGCCCGGGGAGGGTACAGGGTCTCACACCTTTCAGGGAAGGTTTGGCTGTGAGCTCCTGAATAACAAAAGCAGTGGAGCATTCTGGAAATATGCCTACGATGGACAGAACTTCATCGAGTTCAACAGAGAAATCCCAGGCTGGGTCCCCCAGGACCCAGCAGCTCTGAACACCAAGCGGAAGTGGGAGGCAGAAGAGGTCTACGTGCAGCGGGCCAAGGCCTATCTGGAAGAGGAGTGCCCGGCGATGCTGCGGAGGTACCTGCAATATGGCAAGGCCTTCCTGGACCGACAAGGTACCCCCCACTTCCTGTGCCCTGCTCCTCCCGAGCTGAGCTGAGAAGGACCAAGGTGATCTCAGGCTGGGAACCCAGGGAATATCTCAGGCACATCCCATGGTGGTGTCTCTATGCTGATGCCTCCTGGCTTGGCCCTGGATGGAGGCAGGCATGTAAAATGCCTGCCTGCGACAGGACTGGTAGGCACAAGCTAACACGTTGGTTTGGGAGGCGATGAGAACGAGGGTCCTACAGGATACAGCAGGGAAGGATCTGATGGACAGAGCTGCAGGCAGAACTGAGGCCTAGAGCTGAGCCTGGGAGAGGAGAGAGCCCCAAAGCCCACTCAGAAGTTTGGGAAAAAATAAAAACTGTACGGAGGCATTCACAATTTCTTGCCATCAGATGTCAGTACATGGTGGAGGGACAGGGGAGCAAGAGGGTGGCCACAGTCATTCCGTGATCCAACATGGAAACCCTCAGCCTTCCCTGATCTTTGTAAAGCTTCCCTGGGGAGGCAGACACAAAACTTGGAGTTCTGCTCATCACGAACACCCAGAGAGTGGAGGGAAGGGACACGAGCAGGGAGTCATCTAGGGCACACCCTCCATGTCCGGGCTCTGTCCCCCTGCAGATCCCCCATCTATGTCCATCACCAGGACCCCAGGAGAAGATACAATCAAGTGCTGGGCCAGTGACTTCTACCCACAAGATATTGATCTGCACTGGATTCAGGGGGGCAATACAGTAGAGACTGAGGTGAGGGGAGACCTTCTCCCCAGTGGAAACGGCACTTACCTGTCCTGGGTGTCGTTGACAGTTTCCCCTTGGAGAACTAAGAACACAGTCTTCTGTCGCATAGTGCACAGCAGCCTGGACCAGCCCCTCACTGGGCTGTAGGACAAGAGGCAGGGAACCAGGGCTGACAGCCGCAAGGGGACTCAGGTGCAGCAGTCACCCTTCCTGTGGAACGCCAGAAGATGAGCTCTAGAAATCACCGTCAGCATCACCAGTGGGGCCCAGGGAACAGTGCGAGAAGTCAGGGGACAGAAGATTTGAATGCCGGCCACTGAGCTGACTCACTGCTAAATTCTCTTGCAAAACCCCATTATCTAATCTATAGAATCAAATCAACAGTAATCACCTTGCCTAGCACACAGTGTAGGAAGAGATTTTTCAACTGCAATGGAGTATAAATAATGAGTACATGTTACCATTCGTCCTGTGCTCCTAAGCCTCTGATTCATCTGAAATTCTCGGCATCGACTCAAAGCAGCGTTTCTGGGCATCATGACCTGGGGTGTCAACTGTAGCGTGGCATGGACCACCTGGTCCGTTGGGCCTTGTTTAGGAGCCCACTGTGGATGTCCCATCTGTTGTGAGGTTGGAGAACCTCTTTAATACAAACCCAAGCCTCCTCTGTGCCTCAGTTGCCCCAGACCTCCCTCCTCCCTGTGAAACACTGCCCTCCATTCCAGTGCTCCATCATTCCCACACCATTTTGCCTTGGAGCCACACACCATAGCTCATTCGAGAGGCTTCCTCTCTCCGGGACATACTCCCAGGAAAGCAGGAATCTGATGTTCACTTGTATGTGTGTGTGTGTGTGTGTGTGTGTGTGTGTGTGTGTGTGTGTGTGTTTAACCAAGTTACCCACCACCATCCACAGGTTTAAACCCCAAAAGACAGAGCAGAGCTCACACTTGACCTTTTCATTAAGCTAATCTCTATGACGAGACCTTCCTTTCCTTCCCAGCCTCAGCCTCTACACTGGATTTCTCCAAGTGAAATGAGCTGAGCTGAGCTCATTAAGCATTCAGAATTCTAAGCTGACTCTTTTATTTTTCTGGAAACTCTAAATTTTAAGATTATACTTTTTATTTTTGATACTTTGACCAAGTTTGGAAATCAAAGCTGAGAAATAGTTTCTTCCGTCTATGTGAAATCCATATTCCTCTCCTCCGAGACAAAAACACAAACAAATAAACAGTATAGGGCTACAGGTGGGGATATCCCAATAGTCAAGAGGGAAAAATATAGCCATTGACATTTCAAACCACATGACACTGAACAAATAAAGAAAACCACGTGATGGGAGAATTTCAGATCAATAAGGAAACCCAAAGTCCACAGGAACAGGCCAGGGCTAAGGCAGACTGAAATGTGAGACCCCACCCCACCTAGGACAGGGGACATGGCTTGGGAGTGGGTCAGGAAAGGGAACCTCAGAAGACCCCAGTCCTGGCCAGCTGTGGGGGAAGGGGAGAGGGACACAGAGCCACTCGGACACCCAGAGAAACTTCCTGGAGGGATTCAGATTTCAGAGGAGGTGTGAAGGCCAAGACAGCTGGCCAAGAAGAGGTAAAAAGATCGTTCCTGACCAGTCGGGCATGAGATGGTTGAGTGGAGGGCCACAGGGACCTGACAAGGGATGTGACTGAGAGTGGAGCTAGGCCGTGGGCATGCCCAGGCCCACCAGGGAGGATAAAGGGCCCAGAGGACCAAATGTGTGTCCTTCCCTGAGCACCTCCCACCTGCCCAACAGAGAACCAGCAACAGATCCTAAGTTCAAGGGCACTTTAAAGATGCCCCACCCCAGGAGGGCCTCACTGCCACAAACTATCTCCTTGGCAGTTCCTCAGTCCCTTAGTACTACCTCGTCTCTCTGGAAGATTCCTCTGGGAACAGTTCACCAGCTAGACTGCAAGAATGGGCAGGAGATGCCAAAGGGCTACAAGACTTAACCCTAGTCTCTGTTAAGGTCCTCTTCAGTTTGGCTGAACGCTGCCCTTTCAGCCTAGCGTGCTACTGGGTCTTGCTGTGCCAGCCAAGTAGACCTGATTGTCAGATATGTTTAGTGTTTTCTCCTGTTTCTTTTGTTTATTTATTGGTGCATTCACTCAAGTATTCTATACTGAGTATCGATTTTCTGCTTGGTACTCTAATAAGCAGTGGAGACCAAGCAGGACAAGTAGGTACCACCCTTTCCTGCCTGGAGCTTGCCCCAATTCTGTTTATTGAAACAATACCCTCTGTCAAGGTTCAACCCAAAGCTTACCTCTTCCCATGACCGCTACCATGATCACTAATTCCAACACATACTCCTTCTATGCTATCTCTCAGATAGAAAAATCAGGGAAGATTTCCAGAAAGCCACTGAGGGAAGCTAATTTCCACACTATCTAAGCATCCCACACCACCCCATCACCTCATCTCTTTTTTGTCCCTTTCCAAGTGAAAGGAAAGGAATCAAAGATGGGAATAACCGGGGGGAAGAGCATTTGGGGCAGAGGGCACAGCAAAGGCCAAGTCCCCAGGGCAGGAACAATCATGGTGCTTGAAAGGCAGAATAAAGACCAGTGGACTCCAGCATCATGAACAAGAGCAGAGTCATAAGAGAAGATGTTGAAAAGGCAGATAGCAGCCAGATTGTATAAGAGCTTTGTCAGCCTTGGGAAGGAGTTTCTACTGCAAATGGCACTGCCTGGTAGGTTTTAACAAAGATGGTGATATGATTTGATTTAGGTTTTTAAAATATCCCTTTGGGGTGCCTGGGTGGCTCAGTGGGTTGAACCTCGGACCCTTGATTTCAACTCAGGTCATGATCTCGCAATTCATGGGTTGGAGCCCGACGTCTGGCTCCACGCTGACGGTGCGGAGCCTGCTTGGAATTCTCTTTCCCTACCCCCCTCTCAAAATAAATAAATAAACTTTAAAAATAAAATATTCCTTTGGCTGTTATGTGAAGAACAGACCACGGCGACGGAAGAGTGGAAACAGGGAGACTAGATACAAGGCCGGGGGAAGGACTTGGATCACAGTCGTAGTAGCTGTCAAGATAGGCAGCCAGAGTCAGGATATATTCTGGGGATCAAGCCTACGGGGACTTGCGGATGGACCCGATGAGCACCGAATTTGCTGAGAGGTTGGCTATGAGCTGTGGGGTAGAGTCTGATCTGAGTCACTTCTGGCAGCACGCTCCTCCCTAGGCTGTCATGTCCCACACAGGCCTCCTGCCTCAGTCCCCTTGATTGCTCACTCCACCTGATCCCTGCTGCTGGAGCATCTGGAAGCTTCCTGCTTCTCATCCAAGGAAGAATTTTCAAGATGATCCACCTCCAATAGTATTGCCTGCACTCCCAGGGTAGCTACTCCCAAGACCAGCCTCCAAACCGATCCGTGTTCCTTTCTGCGTCTTTCCTCGCTCTTACAGCTCAGACCTCATTCGTCTCTCCCTCTAGCCCCCTTACACGGCCCCACCCTGCCTGCGTACCCTGGGTGAAGAGCCTCCTCCCAGACCTTCCTCTCAAGCTCTCCAGACGCATCTTCAGCGTTGCTCGCGCGCCCCCTCGTGGTCTAAAGGCAAAGGTGCAGGCTGGCCGCGCGCACCTGGGCCGGGTCTCCTCCTGGCTAAGTACCAGGAAATGCGTTAGCTCCCTTGGAACCTAGGAAGCCAAGGTGGCTGGATGTAGATCCCCGACAGCAGGAGAGCTCCAGGAAGTGGAAATGCTTTCTACCTGAGAGGTGAATAATTGCTATCGACCATTCCTAAACTAAGAGCTGGCAGAGAGAAGAAGGAACCCCGGGTGGCCCAAACTGAAAAGACCCGACTGAATGCTTCTCCTAAGCCCCGCTGGATCTGCTTCTCCCCCGTGGCTGCCCCAGAATTTCTTCATTGCTGACCCGATACTCCTAGCTCTCACCTGCTCTGGCTCAAGGGCTTGCATTTGGCTTTGAACTGCAACTCCCAGTGCCTACTTTAGGCAAAAACTCAGAATAAACTAGTGACAGAAGGAGGCTTCCTGCACAAATGTGTCATTTAGGAATGCCGCTCAGCTGCAAGGAATATCGTATTTGACTGCAGATGGCTCAAACGAGGGATTTTTCTCAGGGCACAACAGCCCCCCTTCTCTATGGGTTTGGGGTCGCCCCCTACTGGTCACAATAATAACTGCAGCAGGTGTTAGGTGTTAGGAGACAGAAGCCTTCTTCAGCTCAAAGTCAGGACTCACGCCTTGAGATAATGGCCTAAATTCTTCCTCCCACAATTCCTGCCTTTTATCACCGAGGAAAACCTTCCTAGGAAGACAGACCCACCCACCCCCAGCCGACCTCCCTTTACATCTCACCGACCAAAGTCAGTTTCATGCCACAGGCTGAGCCCCTGAGATTAAGAGTTTTCTGTCAATTCTTGTCAAAACCAGAGGGCATTTTTTAGCACAGAAGAAGGAGGAAGATTATTTGGAGGTAAGCGCCAACAGTTTCTGTTACCCTGGAAAAATATATACAATGTTAAAAAAAAAAAACAAAAAACCAGCTCCCATACTTCTACGAAACATTAGCACATTCCCATTCATGTCAGGAATATCACGAATGCCTATTTCCACAATTATTCAATATTTTTCTAGAACTTCTAAGTTAATTCCTTAATACAAGAGGAAGTGAGAAGTTCAAATATTGACAGTCATGAAATGAATGACACTTATTAGCAGATGCTATGTCTTCCTACCTAGAAAACTCAAGAAAATCAATGGCCACTTCACTAAAACAGAGTTCAAAAATGTGGGTGACAAGCAAATACAGGAGATCAATAGATTTTCTACACACCAACAACAAATAGTGGGAAATAAAAAAGAAACCCAGCCACATTAGCTTTAAACAGAATAAAAACAAAATAGCCAGGAATGAATACATGTTTTCCTGGGGGTTGAGCAGGATGTCCCAATTTATATAGCTTATTGTTTGCAGCAGAGTTTCCCATCTTTGACCTTGAATCTGGTATTTGCCACTCCTCTTTAGGAACTCTCCCAGCCCTTCTGTCTCCAGCTTTCAGGCATATCCCACATCCCATCCACACTTTCTCTCTACCCAGGCTGTGTAAGGGGTCTGGAGAACCAAACACGGGCCAGGCTGCAGTGGCCTGAGAACAATTTGTCTTTAGATATGGGAATAAGTTACTAATATAATACTAAATACCCCTCCAAAAATATATATAGACAAAACAGAGTACACTGAGTTAGTATGGCTTACTGGTTGAGCAAGCAGATTCTGGAATACAATCGAATGGTTTTGACTGTAATTTATAACTGCCATTTATAACTGTATGATCTCTCTACCTGTTTGCTTGTCTGTGAAATAGCACCAGTGTGGAAAATATCCCACTTGAAGAGGGGCAAGTGGGCTAACACAGGTGACGCTCTTTAGTAGCA